>NC_087440.1:0-2416698 GCF_036321535.1 Camelus dromedarius | reverse complement strand
GCTCTCCTCCAACCTTCCCTATCTCCTCATTAAAAGGGGACACACACCCTTGCAGTTTGAGAAGCAACACATGCATTTTCTTTTTACTCGAGCATCTAACTCCCAGAGGGACTTGCAGAAGTCTTTAGCAGAATCCAGGTTTTGGAAGCAGCTTCCAGTGTTTCTCTGGAGCATCTGCAGACCAAGGCGGGCGGGTGTTTCTGGCCCAGCTCAGGTCTGAGCTGGGGGGAGGGGTCGCCCACCCTGAAAACCAGACCCCCAGCAGCGGTGCCGCGAGGTCCTGTCCTGCTGTCCCCTCAGCCTGGCTGGGCGGCTGCCCACGTCTCATCAGCAGGCATCGGGAGTTCCTCCAGCAATTGGGATGCCATTATTTACTAAGGCAGAGATTTTTGTGGCTGTAATTCACCAGCCCTGAGAAGCTGGGGACCTGAATCTCAGTAGCCCTCAGTATAGATATTGCATCTAATAATCCTCTATTACTATGCAAATACATCCTATAGGCTACTGACGTCTTTTCCTTTCAAACACTTAATACATAATTAATGATACTTCTAATGCCACAGAAGACACCAACCCAAAAAGCTTCCTGCTGTAATTTATACCCACCCAGGCAAAAAGATTCGTTTATTGGTTCACTTATCATGCAGGAGTGTGCCTCTCCCTGCTCTCCCCAGGAAGGGGCCGTAGAGTCAACGGAGGCAGGAAGCATTGGGAGGGCAGCCTGCCCTCCAGACAGCATTGAGCCGAGCAGGAGGATGGCTGTGCGTGGGAGGGCACCCTGTGCCAGCTTCTCCATGGATGGCCTCATTCAGTTTTCTCACACCAAGCTGTGAGGGAGGTCTTCCTGTTATCCCACTTTCCGGATGAGGAAACTGAGGCCAGAGAGGTGCTGCAACCTGATTATACTTGGTCCTCTCTGCACATCGGTGGACTGCACAGTAGAGTTGGGAGAGCCAGGCCTGGGACGTGGGTAAGCAGCTTAGCTTCTCCAAGTCAAGTTTCTTAACCTGTAAAATGGCAGCAACAGTCACTACTCTGCAGGATTATCCGAGAATTGCAGGTGATGGCATGCTTACTGTTTGCCTTTTTTGGAGGTGAACGGCGAGAACATCACTTTTGAGGCTATTGTTTTGGCAGCTTGGTGGTCTTTTTTGGCAGAGAGAGTGATTTGGAAGGAGATGAGGTTTTGGACCCTCTGACGTCGGGAAACACACCTTCTCAGGGCAAACTGGACTCTGACAAGGAAACCCCATCACAGAGTCTCCCCGGTCCCTGGGAAGTTTCTCCCACCAGGCTTTGAGCAGCACCAGCCCTAGGAATGAAGGAAACTTGGTGCCTCGAGACACCGCATCAGCTGGAAATGAAAAGACTCAGTACCCAGTGAGGAGACATAACGGGGGTCCGCACACAGGCGCAGGACCCCGACGGCTGGGGGGCACCCGGGTGGTGTTGTCAATGCACAAGGGAAGAGGGCACCGGGCGGTGGGTGGGGTGTGGCTGTGTTCAGCACATGGAGGGCCTGAGAGTAAGGTATGAAGTGAATTTCAAGTGTGAGATGGTGGGGATGGCAGTCCAGCCTCTCCCCAGGGGGTTGGGGTGGGCTCGTCCCCTTGACTCCGCCCCTCTGCCCCTCTGCTCTCCCATGGAGGACATAGACCATGGACGGGCAGAGCCTCTTCCCCAGCCTAGGGCAGGAAGAGGAGCTGGAGGCTGAGCAGAGGCAGGAGGGGCGGGGGGTGGTGGTGCTTGGAGGTGATGGGGGAGCTCTCTGCAAAGAGCCACTGTGGCCAGGTGGGTGCAGAGGCGCATGGGGGACCCCCTCACGGGCCAAAGGACTGGGGTTCGAGTTGCTTTCCTTCTCTCCCGGGCAGCCCTTCCCACGCCCTCCCCACCAACCCCCGACCCCGGAGCCCCTAGGCTGCCCCCTCACGCTTCCTTGTCCCATCCAGACCACAGTACCAAGGGCAGATGTGGCTTGTGCCCGCAGAATGAAGAGCTGCTCCTCACTCAGCAGCCCCCTGCTTTGCCTCAAGCCTTCTCCATCTTTGGCTCGTGGTCTCCCCCCAACCCAGTCCACACTCCCCGTGGCAGGCAAAGGGATTGTTCTAAAGTGCAGACTGGACCATGTCCCTGTCTTGTCGGAAACCTTTTAATGGTTCCCCGTTGCCCTCGGGATAAAGTCAAAACTCCTTAGCACAGCAGTCGAGGCCCAGCTGCCTCTCCTCATCCTCTCTCCATAATCCGCCCTGCACTTTATGCTCTGGTGACATAGACCTGCTTCCAGACCCCCTCCCCCAGAACACACGGTGCTGCGGTGCTGCGACACACCTCCGAGCCTCCGCTCACGCTGTTTTCTGACTGCGGTGCCCTTCCCTATTTCCTTAGTCTGGCTGACTCTCACTTGTCTTTCAAAATTCAGCCCAGACACTGCCTCCTCCAGGAAGCCTTCCCTGAATTCTCCTCCCTCTGTTGGGCTAAGAGACCTTTTCTTCCCCCTTGGCACTCTGGTTTATAGCTCTATAAGCCTTATAACCTCAAAACCAAAGTGATAGCCTCAGGACCAGAGACCTGGTCAAAGAGGGACTCAGTACCTAGCACGGTCCCTGGCACGTAGGTGGGCTAAAGATACGTTGTTATACTGAACTAGTCCTTGTCCTTGACGTGAGACCCTGATGCCTGCTTGTGGCTCTCCCTGACTTTTGGGAAAGAGGTGGGATTGGGCGGCCAGTTTTGGGGTGTCCTGTGAGATATGGGAGCCTTGAGACCATGCAGGGTTTTGTTAGGAGGATCCAGGCTCTGCTTGATTTTAGCAACATCAGTGTTCTGAGTCTCTGGAGGGTTTTGGGGAGTGATGGGGTGAAATGATATTGAGGTGCCCTCAGAGGCTTGAGAAATGAGGATGACATTGGGCGATTGAGACAGCAGGGCAGGTGAGGTCATTTAATGCAAAGTTTCCATTTTCCCTCCTGGTCATGTCTCTGGATTTGTGACATATTTTGGCATTTGGATTATTTTAATCAGCTCTCTACTTTTGGTCCCCAACTTGATCAAACTTGATCCCCACACCCCTCACCGTCTGCAGCAAAAGAGATTTAAGTAGAGGAAAATCTTCAAAAAGTAGGAGACTCTGAAATGGGTTTTCAGGAAGGCGGTGACACCCCTTTGCTTTGTGCAGAGTAGGAGTCAATAGGTTGTACGTGTCGGGAAGAGCCTCCTTGCTTCTTGGCCGTCGGGCGGACGAGGCAATGACATCACCAGTTCCTGAGTTCGGAAGGTGGGAAGGGCAGAGAGGGCCTGGTTCTGGGCCAGGAACTGCTCTGGGGCTCCCCAGTGGAGGCTCTGTGTCCTTCTGGGTAATTTCCACCTTTAATTTCTCAGTGTTTTATGAACAGGGAGTAAATCAGGACCCCATGCCGACTGCTTCATGTAAAGGATTAATAAACTGGAGATTTATGGGGCAGTGGCAGAGGAAGGCGGCGGGAAGGGAGAATGGGATGAGACTTGGTTCCCAAGGGGCAGGGGCTGGCTCCAGGACCTTCCTCCACTGGGGTGTGTCTGCTGAGGGCTCCTTCTGGGATCCTTGTCTTTTGGGGCTTGGAATCAGGGTTGGGTGGCCAGGCTGGGCCTGGGCCCTGGTTTGTGCACTCTACTTAGGATTGAACCAGGCAGGCTCACGGTTGAGGGGAGGAAACCATCCTTGGGTCTGTATAGGTTGACAGCCTGGTATCTCTTCTTTAGAGGTGCATTCAAGCTCTGGGCTTAGACTCAAACAATCTAGAAATGCAGGTTCATGTTCTCCTTGTTAAGTTGCAAGTAACAAAAAAGTATAACATCAGGGGCTTGAACCGTATGAACCCAGTCCTTCCCACCTCTCTGGCTGCTCTCCTCAGCATGTTGGCTCATCGTGGTGCTAGCGCCTCATGGTGGTGAGATGGCTGCTGTGGTTCCAGTCATCACATTCCAAAATGACAGTGTTCAGCGAAAGAAGGGGGCACGGCTGCCGGGCAGGCATTTACTGCAGTGACTCTGGGTGATTGGTTTTGGCTTGCTAAGCCTTAGTTTCCCCGTCTGTAAAGTGAGAATAATAATAGTAGTTGTCTTATAGTGTTGTGAGGATTAAATGTATAAGGCACGCTGAGCACTGAGCAGGATGCATGCAGTACGTGCTAAGTGTTAGTATCTGTAGCAGCTGAGTGAGGTCGAGCCCATTGCTTACCCTGTTTGGGTGTCAAATGGAGGTGGTGTTACCTCCTCCAGGGTCACATCTGCATTTGTTAACACCACTGCTGGTGTTATTATGGTCGGAACCCCATGGCATCCTCCATGGCAGCATGGACTAGGGTCCTCCTCTCACCTGCGGCTTTTGTGATGTGAAGTTACCTTTCTGAGCCTCGACTTCTGCATTTATAATATGGTGATACTGTTACCTCGTCAGGTAGTGGGTGGGTTGAGTCGGTGAGGCAGGAAGTATGGCACCTCGTGGGTGTCGGGCCGGCACACTACAGGCCTCGGTGAGACCCCCTGGCCTTCCTCTCCCTTGTCAGTGCTCATTTCAGAGACCGGAGGTGTAAGGATCAGGGTCCGTTCCCTTGGGGGTGATGAGGTGAAGCAGGTTGTGTGAGTCATTATTCAGGTCCCTCAGGGATTGGGGTGCCGGTCAGGAAGCAAGGGGGAAGCCCAGGATTTCAGAGGGGCCTGCCGTCCAGGGGGCAAAGGAAAGGCCGGAGATTAGATGGTGTGAGGCTGCCCGGAGCTCCCTGGGGACTTCGGACGCTGGGTCTCTGATGGCACAGCTAATTCTAGCTTCCACGGCCTGCCTTGGCCAGGGCTTGTCCAGCTGCAGGTAAGGGCCTCCCAATTGCGGGTGACCAGGACTGTGGCAGGGAAGGGGACAAAGGCAGGGGAATAAGCCAGCGGGCCTGGGAAATCGCTGAGGTTGCTGGAGATGGTCTCTACAGGCTGGGGGTCTTTGTGCAGCCAGGCTGGCCGCCCCGGGCCATCCTGGACTCTTGAGACCTGCGACTGGGGCGAGTTCAGCTCTACAGGCTCCTGATCAGAGACTGTGGGCTGCGGCAGCTCAGCTGAGGGGCTCCGAGCAGGGCCTGCAGACGCCCCTTGCCTGGGTTCGACGCTCAGCTCTATCACCTATCTTCTGGGTGATGCTTGCGGCTGTGTGCCTCAGTTTGCCCATCTGTGAAATGGGATGTAAAACAGCCCCTCCTCCTGGGGTTACTGTGGGGACTGTACGTGGGTAGGCACCCAGCACGCGGCCTGGCACACAGTCCGTGCTCAGTGAGGATTAGCGGTTGTTTGAGCACGATACACAAGCATTTCCAGCTTTCACCCAGCAAATCATATTTGTCTCTTACTTGCTCTTCTGAGGCTCAAGGCCTTATTCTGGAGGAGGAGAAGGGTGGAGAGGACGGTGGAAAAACCCTGCATCATTAGTGATTAAGTGTCAATAAAGCTGCCCAAAGGGCCCGTGAAACCTTCAAAGAAGCTGGTGTGAGCACAGAAGGGTCCAGGGCTGGAGGATTAGCACAGAAATGGGGGAGGGAGCTTGGATCAGCAGCTCAATTCATGGCCCAGGAGAGGGTTGGAGCATCAGTTCCTGAAGAGCAGCCCCTGCAGGAAACACAACGCCCCTCTGTCCTCCAAAATGAAGTCTTGTGGGGGCTGTAATGTTATTTGGGAGCCTGGGGGGCCTCATGGACCCTCTTGGCATTGTTAACAACTCCTCTTCTGACCCAGCCATTATTAGAGGCCTTACCACACTCCATCATAGTCCCCCACTCCCCTGACAGATTATTTTGGTCCTTTCGTCACCCAACACTTCACACATACCCAGCAGGGCTGATCTGCAGCACTTGGGCTTGGCCCGGGTTCTGATGTCTGGAAAGCCCTACTCTGGGGGCTGGCAGGGGTCTGGGTGCAGAAAAAGGCTCCTCTGGGGGGCCTGATGGAGCTCAGTGTTTCCCAACTGTGTTCTAGGGGACACTAGTTCTACAGAATGCTCTGTAAAGGCTCTGACAAGTCCTGCAGGAAAAAAAAATAGACTTGATTGCTTTGTTCAGCCCTCTGTTAAAACTTATTTAACCATGGGATCTTAGTTTCTGTGGAACCCTTTCAACAATCCAAGGAAACGATGTTTGTGGGACCCACTTGGGGCAACAGTGATGGACGAAAGGAAGCACGTGACAAGGAGTGGAGATGCTCCCCCTCTGTTCTTGGTCACGCGCGTCCACGATAACTGAGGGATGGGGCCAGCCAGCCCCTCTTCCTGGGCTTTAATGTCTTCAGCTTTAAAAGAAGACTAGTGATGATCAAGGCTCTTACTTTACTTACATAGTAGAGTGTTTGTTTTTTTTTTTAAACTCTTTATAATGGAAAATTTCAAATAGATCCCCAAGTGGAGAGAACAGTTTAGTGCTCCCCCACGTCCACATCACCCTGCTTCAGCAGTGACGTGCATCTCCCCTATCTTGTTTCATCTATTCCCCCCCCACTAACTTTTTATAAGGATGATTTTGAAGATGGTGTAAAATGAAGTCTGTGAAAGTGTTTTGCAGTCTTCAAAGTGCTGTCCGAATGTAAGACCTTTATTGTGACTATTATTAGGGTTATTATTTCTTATTCTTAAAGTTCAAAGTGCTACATAAATGTAAGGCATCTGTCATCATTATTATTATGCTTATAATTTCTTATTACTACCCAGCCATGTCACCCAAAATGCCCAATAATGTGGGTGTTTATGGAACTCCATTTGTAAGAAGCTATGGAGAGTCCAGAGCGGGTGGAAAGCTTAAAATCCAGTCCTGCTGCCAGGGGCTTACGGTCTGGTGGAGAGGTCAGACAGACAGAAGGTCCAAACAACAGCCTGACAATCCCTGGTGGTGTCTGGCCAGTGCCAGACGAGGGGATCGATGCTTCTGGAGCAACTCAGGGAAGGAAGGGAGACCAAGGCTGAGGGATGTCTAGCTGGAGCTGTTTCTTCCCTAGAGAGGTGTTCCTCTCCCACCGAGACTGGGCGCTTGGCTGGACCTGGAGGCAGCTGGGGGGATAAGGTGTCCTTTCTGGGACAGCCAGCTAAGCACCCAGCAGTTCAGGGAAGACAGACTGGGCCCTTGTGAATGATGCTAGTTTCCCTGTCTCCCAGGAGACAAAGATGCCCACCAGCATGGGGAATATGGACCACTGCAACTTTCAGGTAGAACTTGATGCAGCCTCAAAGCAGAGCTTGGTAATAAATGAATGAACAAACAAAACCCAAATAACCCAAACCTTCCTTTATTTTTAAAAATTTTTTATTTTTATGGAGGTATTGGGGGTTGAACTCAGGACCTTGCCCATGCTAGGTACATGCTTTACCACTGAGTTAGCCCCCCACCCCTCAACCCAAGCCTTTCTGAGGCCAGCTAATTGTCCATTGGGGCCCCCACGTCTAATCACTGTAATCCATTTCCCCATCTTGCCAGGCTCCCTGTCCCCGACCCAGAGCTGCTGGCCTCACTGCTGACGCTGCCTGTCTTTCCTCACAGTCTGGGTTTTGCCAAGGGCCCTCTTCCCTAGAGGACCCTTGCTGGCCCACTTCCTTCCCCGAGATTCGGAGTGTGCAGCCTTGGCAGGGCCACCAAAGCTGTCATCGCTCTGAATTGTCTACATAGGAGATGGAATCTCAGTATCAGAGTGTAACTAACTCGTGGGGGAACAAACAACTCTCTGTTGGCTGCAGATGCGTTTGGCTTCAGTTTTGCTCTTAAAACATGTGAGCCAAGAGAGGATGTCACATAAAAAGATGTATTTCCAATTTCCTTTGAATAATCAGAAGATCTGCCACTCCAGGCCCGCATTCCTGCCTGGCGACAGCAGAGGAAGCCGAGTGGTGGCCTCCCGTTGAGCTGGGATACGTGCTGTCTGGGTCGCCACGGTCCCCTGGGAGTCTTGGACTCACTGACATTCCCAGCTGGGTCCTGGTGGGCATGTGGGGTTGGGACCCGACCACAGAGAGCTCTGTTCAATGAGAAGCCTCAAGGCCAGATAACCCTAGGGCTGCTTCTGCCTGACTTTCTTATTTCTGGTCATGATGATCTTGCCATGATTCAACCAAGGACATTCTCCTTGAGTGATGTCTTGGGGTCCTGGCAGGGAACAGCTAGCACACTCAAGCTGGGTAATTTGATGGGAGCTTAAGAAAGGGGCTATTTACAAAGGTGTGGGTGGAGTGTAGGAAAACCAGCAAAGGACAGTGCAGCACCCTGAGGCTAGCAACCACAGGAGCAGTTAGCATTCACCCCCCCCATGCCACCTACCACGGGGACTTGGAGAGGGTACTGTGTACAGAGGGCTGCCTGACAGGAGCGTGGCCTTCCAGAAGGGATGCAGCCAAATCACAGTGCTGCTGCTCGCTCTCCTGCTGTACAGTTTCCTGCTGGCTGCCCCCTTGGCTGAACCCAACCGGAAGCCAGAGGTCAAGGGAGCCTCCGATGCAATCCATACCTGTCAGCCTCCTGGGGCCCAGAGCAGAGGGAGAAGTGTGCCGAGAGGATCTGCAGGAACAGATGGAAAACATCCAGCACCGGCAGCGTTACACTAAGTTGACAGATCTGGATCCCTCAGCGGGCCGTGATGGAGGTGGTTCTGTCTACGTGGTCTGATTGCGGGGAGCAGTCCCCTCTGTGGGTGGTGGGCTATTTCTGGGGGCTCCTTTCCTGCAGGTCCGCCTGGCCTGGTTTCCGTCCTGTCCTCTCCAGTGTGTGTCTGTGTGCACGTGCGAGTGGGTGGGCCCCCCTCCACCAGCCACAAGTGGCTCTAAACGGAAATTCCGGAGGCGGAGGAGCAGGTCTGGCTGTCAGTGAGGGCTCCCTGGCGGTGGGGGGACAGCCTTCCCGTAAGCCCTCAGCCGGGCAGCGTCTCTTATTGACTCTATGACCTGAACACCCTCTGTGTGTGGCATTTTCTGAAGAGCCTTCCTGCTGTGATATGATTTCAAAAGCTGCCTCACCCCAGATTACCTTCCTCCCTAGCCTGCCTTGGATTTTGAGATTCTGGTCGCTTCCTGGCCTCAAAGAATGTTATAGCTTGGTGATCTTCCTGCCCCTCACTGGTCAGAGGGCAGACTGAGGTCCAGAGAGGGGAAGTGACTGGTCCAAGGTCACAGGGTGATCTAGGGCTGGGGGGGAGCAGGAACCTAAACTAGCTCCTGGCCTTGGGGTCTGGCACCTCCACCCCAGTTCCCATCGCGGTTGTGTGTGTATGTGTTGGGGTGGGCAGGGGCAGTCCCAGAGGCTGGGTGGTTGAGCCCAGGTGGTCTTAAGAGAGGGGATCCGAAGCAGAAGGGGACTTGCTGCCTAGCTGGGCCAGGGTTATCCTTCCCTGGGGGCCTCAGGCAGAATGGGGATGAAGAAATAGAAGATAAGGGCCATTTCAGAGCACGTCCCAAACAGCAGAGCCTGGACCATTTCTGTGGAAGGAACTGGGAGGGAAGATGTGGTCTGCGCGCTCCCTGGAACACCCCCTGGCCCCAGGAGGGGTTGAGAAACAGGGAGGAGCTCGAAATGTAGGGCCAGGTGGGGAGAATCAGGGCCCCCAGGAGGGTGGTGGGCACAGAGACGAGGAAGGAATCCCCTGGAGTCCCGTCCTCCCACTGGGCGACGTGATCTAGGGCACAAATCACCTAAAGCGCCGGCTTTTGTTTTCACTGGGACACAATGAGGAAAATAGTGCCTCAGGGGATTGCTGCCGGATTTACTTTTATTAATATCTGATATTAATAATCATGTCAAGAATAAAAGCTGTCATTTATCGAGGCTCACCGTGTGGCAATTCCTGGGCGTTATGACTCAATCCTCACGGCGACTCCACGAGGAAACTGAGGCTTGAGATGATTCCTGGGTCAGCAGGACAGCGGGGCTTCGGGGAGGCAGTGGGGGGAGACAGTCTCCAGACACTGCGAACCCCGACGTGTTTTCTGTGGACCTAAGAAGAGCTCTCCCGCCAGCATCAACGTGACTTCTGCTGCCTGTGGACATCCTGGGAGCCTTCTTCCACAGCGGGGTTTTTTCAGAGCTCTTTATACACCTGTGTGTTTTCCTTCCTCGTGCCACCTCCCTGGGAATCTTGCCCAGGTACCAATTTTCTGAAGGAGGAAAAGAGCCTGGCAAATGGGAAAAGAATCGTCAGGCTTAACTGCTGGCCCCCCTGCTACCTGTAATCTCAGCAGAGCCTGGAGGCCGGGAGGGCGGGAGGGCTGCCTCTGGGTAAGTGTTTGAGTGTGTATGTGTGACAGCGTGTGAATGCGTAAGTGTGTGTGAACATGCGTGTGTGATCGTGTGCCCGTGTTTGCGTGTGCCTGAGCATGTGTGTATGTGGGTGCGTGTGTGTCTGACTGTATGTATATGCAACCTGTTTGTGCATGAGTGTGTACTTCAGTGTGTGTGCCCATGTGTGTGTACTTCAGTGTGCGTGGCCATGTGGGAGTGTGTTTTGCAAACATATGCCTGTGTGAGTGTGAGTGCATACAGGGTAGTGTCTTGGGCAAATGTGTGTGCATGCACATGTGTACACGCATGTCTGTGACTGTGTATTATGTGAGCTGTTTATGGGAGTGAGTGTGCTCAGATGTGTGGGACCGTGTGTGAGCCTGTGTGTGAGTGTGTGTGTACCAGATATGACCGGATGAATCCAGCCTACTTCTAAAGGGCTTCCCTACTTCATTAGGGAAGCATTTTAATGATCCAAACATGGTCGAGGAAGCTGGTGGGGTGCAGACTGGTGTCACCCCTGAGCACTGGTCTCCCACCTCTTCACTGGGCTACTTAAGCCACGTTGCCTGCTGGACTCCTCCTGCAGCCATTGCCTTCCTGGGGAGAGAGCTGGTTTTTGTTGCCTTTCTTTTTTTTCTTGTTGTTCTTACTGAAGTCTTGTTGATTTACAACATTGTGTTAGTTTCTGGTGTACAGCATAGAGATTCAGTTAAACATATATACATTTTCTTTTTCATATTCTTTATCATTATAGGTTATTACAAGATATTGAATATAGTTCCCTGTGCTATACAGTGAGACATTGTTGTTTATTTTATACACAGTAGTTTGTATCTGCAAATCCCGTGCTCCTAATTTATCCCTCCCCCACCCCTTCCCCCCTATATTGTTTCCAATGCCTTTGAGTCTGTTTCTGTTTTGTAAAGAAGTTCACTTGTGCCATTTTTTTAGTTTCCACATATAAGTGATATCATATATGTGTCTTTCTCTTTTTGGCTTAATTCTCTTAGTATGACAATCTCTAAGCCCATCCATGTTGCTGCAAATTTGGTAACAGTTTTATTGAGAAATAATCTACATATGATATATTTATCATTGCAAGTATGCAATTCAATAGTTTTTAGTATATTATTAGAATTCAGTTTTATTTAATACATTCACAGAGTTGCACAGCCCTCATCACAATCGATTTCTGGTGTGATCACTACAGTTACCCCCCGAAACTCCATATATGTTCATAGTCACTCCTCATTCTCCCTCCCCCCATCCCCTGGCAACAACTAATCTACTTTTTGTCTATGGATTTGCCTGTTCTGGATATTTCCTATAAATGGAATCATATAATATGTGATCCTTTGTGACTGGGTTCTTTCACTTAGCATAATGTTTTCAAGGTTCATCCATGTTGTAGCATGAACTAGTCCTCCATCCTTTTATATTGCTGAATAATATTCCATTGAATGGATATACCACATTTTATTTATCCATTCATCAGTTGATGGATGCTTGTGTTGTTTCTGCTTTTTGGTTACTGTGATAATACTGCTATGAAGTTTGTGTACAAATCTTTGCACAGATACACATTTTAACTTTTTTAGGTGTATACATAGGAGTAGAATTGCTGGGTCATATGGTAACTCTATTTTTTAACATTTTAGGAACTGCCAGACTGTTGTCCAAAGTGACTGTACCATTTTACATTCACACCAGCAGTGTATGAGGGTTCAGTTTCTCCACATCCTCATTAACCCTTATACTTTCTGTTCTTTTGATAGTGGCCATCTCGATGGGTATGAGGCAATATCTCATTGTGATTTTGATTTGCATTTCAAAACGCATATGATTAATGATGTTGAATGATTAATGATTAATGATGTTGAACAACTTTCATGTGCTTGTTGGCCATTTGTATATCTTCTATGGAGCAATGTCTATTCAGATCCTTTGCCCATTTTAAAATTGGGTTCCAACAAGTTTGTTGAAGGAAAGAATGAATGAGTGAATGAGTGAGTCCCCTGCCACATGTCAGACACTGGGGATGTCAGGATGAATAAGACCCAGTCCTGGAGACAAACACAATTGAGGAGTCAGACTGATATGGTAAGTACTTGAACAGCAGTAGATGGGAAAGACTGGGTTAAGGAAGGAAGACTTCCTGGAGGAGGAGACATTTGAGTTGGCTCTTTCAGGGAGATGGGAGGAAGCAGAGATGAGGTGGAAGAACTTGCTCTGGGAGGAGGAGGCACAGGTATGGGTGGGGAGCAGCTGGGAAATAAAGAGCAGGGGGAAGGGCGAGGCAGGTGGAAGTCAGGTATCTAGAAGGTCATTCTGGATCCAAGGTGAAACACCAGGAGAGGCACCTGCGTAGTTGAGGGTTTGGAATGATGGAAGCTTAACATGGCTTTCAATTTGCCATCCAAACCCTGCTTGTCTTTAAGCCCTCCTAACAGAATTGCTGAAGTGGCTGCTGTGGTACCGAGTGAGTCCTTTTATGTTTTAGTAATTATCCTGTCACCCAGCAAAAATACTTTCATCCCGGGAAGAAGGAAGGTTGGGTGGTGTTGAAAACGGCTGCTGCGTAAGTACAAGCGGCCTAATTGGGATTCATAAATCCACTTTTTAACGAGTGCAATTAGGAATACTTATCGCGGGCCAGCTTGAGGAAGTCAGGGAAGCGCTGTTAGCAGGACAGCTTTTATGTGGCTTTATTTAATGGGGTGGAAGACGTGGTTGGATCCTGGCATCTCAATCAGTCACAAGGGGAGCAAGTCTCAATTTAAAAGTGGAAGTTTACCCCAAAGTTTAATTCTGAGTAGGTTATTGGGCAGTGTTATAATGGGGCAAGGGGTCTTCCAGATTGTTCTCTGGGGGGGAAATGGCAAATCTTGTTAAGTCTGGGAAAAGATAAGAGAGATCTCTCATAAATAAAACCGATAATGTGAGCACTCAGGGTCGTCTCCACCTCCCTCCCTGCTTTTTTGCTTTCTGCTCTCTCAGCTGTGCCAGGTGCATTGGGGAGGGTAGTGATCTGGGACTGGAAGGAAGGTGAAACTGAGGCTCGTGATGGTTGTGAAATCATATGTGATCTGGAGGGACTGGGGGAATGGAAGGTAGAAGCAGCAGCAGTGGTTGATTTAAGGAGAGACCCTTGTGGGCAAGAATAATCTGGAAAGCTTTCAGGGGAGAAGCAGGATTGAGCTGGGGCTGGGCAGGATGTAGGAGTGTGGAAGGGAGGAGGGAGCTTTGGACCCACTGGGAGCCCCTGACACAGGCAGCCCTCTCCCCAGGAGAGATGCTGGGAAGAGGACAGTCACCGTCATTGGTGACGGAGTGATGCTGTGTTGGGACCAATGTGAAGAGGGCTGGGGGACCCTGGGGCCTAGTCCTGGTCTTGCCACTATGTCACCGTGGAACTGGAGGCAAGAGCTTTCCTCTCTGTGGATCTCTTGAATGCTCTCCAAGGGTCATTCCAGCCTTGACACTCGACACAGCCAAGACCTTGGCTCTCTACAGAGATAGAGGGTAAGGCTGGGAAGGGATGGTGGTGTCGTTGCCTATGGTAGGCAAAGGATGCTCCAGTGAATTCCCAGTGTGGAAACACATGACACAATGTAAAAGGATTGAGCCTTTTGGGGATGTAGAGTGAAGAGGAACAGCTGATGATGGGGCCACAGCACTCATGGGTCTGGTCAGTTCAGGAAATCTCCACAGAGAGAAAGGATTTCCAGTCGCTTCTTTTTTTTTTTTTTTTTTTTTTTTGAAGGAGGGGTAGCTAATTAGGTTTGTTTGTTTGTTTATTTACTTTAATGGAGGTACTGGGACTTGAACTCAGGACCTCGTGCATGCCAAGCATGTACTCTACCACTTGAGCTATACCCTCCCCTCTCCAATTGCTTCTTGATAAAAACGAATGAAATGAATGAATGGACGGATGAGCGCATGTTGGGCTTTGCGCCTGGTCCCTGCTTTGGAGTCAGGCAAGCTTAGGTCTGATCCCCCTTCTGCCCTTATTGGCTGTGTGTTGTTGCATAGGTTACTTAACCTTTCTGGACTGAGGTTTCTCATCTGCAAAATGAAGACTTAATAATACTTACATCGTAATCTTGTTGTAATAATCAAATGAAAGAAAATTTAGCTCCTAGCATCCAGTAGGTGGTTAATCGTGCCGGTTGCCTTCTCTCCTTCCTATTCCTCACCCACCTCCCCGATGTGTATCTCTTTCCGTCTGAAATATTGGGATTCTTACACCTGCTCTGCCTCCAACTGCGGTCTTGTTGGGGCTCTAAGGAGGCATAACACGTGTAAAAAGTACTTTTGTAAACTGTGCTTTGCAACCATCCAAGGAGTAACTCTTGTTTTTGCAAGACATTTGGAACGGTGGCTAGGGTGATGACGGAGGGGAGAAAAGGGACGGATGGGAATGGGGGTCTCAGGCAGGGAGAGTTATTAGCTGCATCCTATTGACTCTGAGGGCCAAGTGGCAGAGGAACACTGCAAAGCCTGACCTGGGCTACCAGCGGGGGTGCTGTTTCCATGGATTTCTGAGCTTCAGGTGCAGCCCAGCCCTTCCGCGGGCCAGGTGAAGAGATCTGGAAGACCTGTGTTTCAGTGGGAACTGAATTCCCAGGAGAAGCTTGTCTGACCTTGGAGGGTGGAATCAAACACAACGGCAGGACCAGAAGACACATCAGAGTTGCGCTGGGTTGGGATAAAGATGGGAACTCGGATTTACTCAGCACCATCCACGTTCTAGTCATGGCTTCGGATGCTTTTATCCACACCATCTCTTAGGTAATATGTGTGTTACGTGTCATTCTTCCTGTATGAGAATTCACACGTGAGGAATTTGAGGCTCAGCGAAGTGCAGGGATTTGCCCCCAGCTGCAGAGTTTGAAAGTGGTGAAGCTGAAACTCTAGCCTGGGTTTGTCTGCCTTCAGAGCTTGTTTGGAGTCAACTTTAAGGAGAAACAACGTCTTTTTCTTTACACTTGCAAAACACGTTGAATCCTCCCAACACTCCTTTTAAAAACGTTTTAATTTGAGGGAGGAGGGTATAGCTCCGTGGTAGGGTGCCTGCCTAGCACGCACGAGATCCTGAGTTCAATCCCTAGTACCTCCATTCAAAAAATAAATAAACCTAATTACCTCTCCCCCTCCCCACCCAAAAAAACCCCAAGCAAACAAACAAAATTTTTAATTTGAAATAATTTTAGGCACATGTAGAAGTTGGAAAAATAGTAAAGTGTTCTCGGGTACTCTTCACCCGGCTTCCCCCAGTGGTAACATCTTACAAAATCACAGTGTAACTGTGAACACCAGGAATTGCCATTGCCACCATTCTGGTAACTAAACTACAGATCTTATTTAGATTTCACCAGTTTTTGCTAGAACGCACTTTATGTATATGTGTGTGCATCTTTGCAGTTTGTCATATTTATAGGTTTGTGGAGCCACTGCCACAATCAGGATAGAAAATTGTTCAGTCACTCCCAAAGCTCCCTTGTGCTGTCCTTGTATAGTCCTGCCCTCCCTTCTCTGCTCCCCTGGTGACCACTGATCTGGTTTCCATCACTCCAATTTTGTCATTTTGAGAATGTCGTCTAAGTGGAGTCACACAGCATGTAACCTTTTGAGATGGGGTTTTTCACTCTGGATAATGCTCCGGAGATTCATCCAGGCTGTTGCGTGGATCAGTCTGTTCCCTTTTATCGCTGAGTCCGTATCCTGTGGTGTATTGGTTTCCAAGGGCTGTTGTGACAAAGGACCGCAAACTAGGTGGCTTAAGACAACAGAAATGTATTTTCTCACAGTTCTGGAGGCCAGAAGTCTGAAATCAAGGTGTCAGCAGGGCCACGCACTCTCAGAAGGCCTTGGGGAAGAGTCTTTCCTTGCTTCTTCTAGTTTCTGCCGGCTGTCAGCAACCATGGGGCTCCTGGCTTGAAGATACATTGCTTCTCATCACACGGGCTTCTCATAAGGACACCAGTCATTGGATTTAGGGCCCCCTTTAATCCAGCGTGCTCTCATCTTAACTAGTTACATTTGTAAAGACTGTATTTTCAGTTAAGGTCACATTCTGAGGTTCTGGGTGAATAGGAATTTTGGGGGCCCCTAACCTAGTACCCATGGAGTGGATAGCCAGTCACACACCGAAGGACATCTGGGGAGTTTCCAAGTTTTGGCCGTTAAATATAAAACTGCTGTAAACTTTCTTGGGTAGGTTTTTGTGTGAATGGAAGTTTTTATTTCTCGGGGGTGGGCAGCCAAGAGTGCAGTTGCTGGGTCGTGTGAAAGTTGCACATTTAGCTTTGTAAGAAACTGTCAAACTGTTTTCCTTTTTAAATTCCTACAGCACTGCACGAGTGATCCAGTTTCTCTACATCCTTTCCAGCATTTTTTTTTTTTTTTACAATTTTTTGCACTTGTTTTTGGTTTGTTGGTTTTGGGGATAGGTAATTAGGTTTGTTTGTTTGTTTGTTTGTTTTTATGAAGGTACTGGGGATTGAACCCAGGACCTCGTGCACTCTACCACTGAGCTATACCCTCCCCTGCCAGCATTTGTTTTTATCACTGATTTTTATCTTAGCAATTCTGATAGGAGATTCTGAGTGAAGATCTCTCTGTAGTTTTAATTTTCATTCCTCTAATGGCTCGTGATGTTAAACATCTTTCCATGTGCTTATTTGCCATCTGTGTAGTGTTTTTGGTGAAGTATTTCAAGTTCAAGTATTTTACCCATTTTTTTCAATTGGATTGTTGACTTCTTCCTGTTGAGATTAGAGAGTTCTTTATAGTTTTTTAGATACCAGTCCTTTGATGGATATATGATTTGCAAATATTTTCTCCCACTCTGTAACATGTCTACATGTCTTTTCATTCTCTTCAACTTGTCTTTTGCCGAGCAAAAGGTTTTAATTTTGAGGAGGTCTAATTTACTGATTCTTTCTCTTATGGACTATGGTTTTGGAGTCATGTCTAAGAACTCTTTTTGCCCTAGGAGATTTTTTTCCCTATGTTTTCTTCTCAAAGATTTTACATTCTACATTTAAGTCTACACATTTTGAGTTAAATATGTATCTTTATATTTCTCTATAGACATATTTATACCTGTATCCATCTATCTGGATAAGGCTTAGGTCAAAGTTCACTTTTTTGCCATGGATATCACATTGTTCTGACACTGTACGTAGAAAAGGCTATTCTTTCTGTCCCAGCGCTTCTAAGCTTCAATATGGTGGGATAAACAGGCATCTTAGAATGATGTCGCTAATGAGGAAGTTACGCTGCACATTATCAGCAGGGTGGGAGCTAACATCTGGGTTTCCGTGGTCTAAGGACATCCCCGTCCTGAGATGAGAGAACTGAGGCTGATCAGTGGCAAAACATGCGCTGGCTTCCCAGCAGGGACCACCTTTTATAAAGCAAGCAGACAGGCAAACAAACCATAAAAAACAAGAACTTCAACACTTGGGAAACAGAACCTATGACACTGGTCTTAGACCCCAAGGCCCCTACTGAACCCCGTCCAGCAGGGAGGGGTGACAGGCTGTGTCAGGGATCTGAGACGTTGGTCCTAAACAGGAAAGAGGTGCAGGTGCTGATTCCAGGGATTCCCTCCTCCTCGGCTTGGAAAGCAGCTTGACTCTTGCTGGAGGGCCCTGACTTGGAGAGCTGGATGCTGGCAGTGTTGGAGACCTATCGCTGTGGCCCCGAGAGCAGGCTTTTAGCTTAATTGAACTGAGTGTCTTAAAATGGCAACTCATCTGTCAGCTTTCATTTTGTTCCTTTTGTTTAATTATGTTTTCCTCTAGGGGATTAACCAAATCAATGTAAATGCTGGGTGACTCTGGGGTTTTTGTTTTTTTTTTTTTCCCTTTTTAAATTTTGGGGACACATTGTCAACTGTGATAACCCAGCTGAGAACAATCAAAGTATCTCTTTCCTTTGTTGAAAAAGACTCCTAATAAATCTCATAATAAAATGATGGCACTCATGTCTCTTTCTGAGAAGGATGCTGGTGAGCTGTGCCTAGAGATGCTGAGAGGCCACGATGAGTGTTTTGACTTTAAGGGCCCACAAAATGGCAGAGTGACAGCTGGGGCGAGTAGGGACTGGGGACTGATCTGAATTACTCACTTGGGGCTCACCCTCCTTCTGGGGAGGAATGCTCGCGGCCTTACCTTTCTGGAGGGTTCCTGGGGGAACGTGGAGTCAGAAGGCCCAAGTTCTAGGGTTAGCTCAGCCATAGACTGGCTGTGTGGACAGAAGCAAGTCTTCCCCCCTCTCTGAGTCCTGTTGGCTCTGATGTAAAGGATTAGTCTAAACAATGGATCTAGGGCCTGAGCAGAACAGAGTCCTACAGCTTGCCTGCCCAGTGTCTCCCCTCTATGGCTTGCCTGGGACCTGAGCTGTGCCGGAGAAGGATGAGGTTGGGACAGATTTGCTCAGCAGGGCCCTGAGGAGACAGGCAGCATCTTGTTGCTTAATACCAGCTAGGTGCCCGGCACTGGGCGCGATGTTACTGTGGGAGGTGTGAGGGGTCTGAGAGTGACCTGTTTTGTGCCTCAGTGTCTCCTTCTTCTTGAAGTGATGGGATATCTTTTAGAACCAAATCCATCCTCCTAGAATATGGGTCCCCCTACACTGGGGGGTTTTTCGTGTGTGGATTTTAAGGGGGATCTGGGATCCTTCCCCAAAGACCCTGCCAGTCCAACAGCCGCCACTGAGCCACCACCTTTGCCTTAGCATCGATGGAAATTCCAGTTTTCGGACTGTGGTTTTGAAGAGACTTCGTGACAGAAGCCATCAATCTCTGCATTTCACATTTATTTTATTTTTCCAGCCCAGTTGCCTGTTCTGCTGTGAACTCTTTCTGTCTAATCAGCTTGCAAGCAGTTGAAGGAGAGTGGGTGTCCCCCTTGATCTGGGGGCTTTATGTGCATAATTCCCTTTAATTCATCTCAGACGGGACTTGGAAAGCAAGGGGGGAGAGTGGTTTTCAGAGTCTCTCGCTAGAGTTCAAAGATGCGTCTCTCCAGCCAGACCAGTAAATTACAAGAGTAATTTGCCATGAATTTCCAATGTGGAATGATTCTCAGGTGCTCTCAGGGGACCTCCCTCCCTGTCCCCTCCCCTGGTGGAGGTGGGGGCAGTGGCCTAGTTCATCTAGAGAATTGTCTCCTTCCCATGCTGACCGGACCCCACGCACCCTAACCTGCTGGCCTTTGCTGGCCCCTGATCCCACAGGCCCTCCTGCTCCCCATTTCCTTCTTGTCTTGAACCAGTGCTGATGTCTCATTGGTGGGGGGACTCCAGGTCAGTTGTGCACTCTGGTGCCGACAAAACCTCTATCCTGAGTGCCTGTCTTCATACTTTATTTACCTGGATGATAAATGCCATTTCCACATCAGGACCATCAGTCATTTTCTGATGTGATCTGTGCAGCTCTGCCTGAATGGAATCGGCTCCTGTATTATTGTGACAGCTTATTTGGTAAGAAAATGAAATAAGATGTGTAAATTAAAGTGGAGGTGTGCTTGGTGCACTATGGGGGTTCCAGGGGCTCCTCAACTTCCTGCCCTGGGTTCCCTGCTCTTTTGCCCTTAAAGCTCAGGAAAGAGACCACTGCAAGGACACGAAGTGACGGTTGAGCGAGGTAAAGATGCTGGAATGTGTCAAGAGACAAGCAGACAAAAAGTCAAGATGCACTGAGCCTGGGACTCAGGATTAGCATTTTAGTCTTAATGCAGAGGGCGTGAGAGAGGGGACGTGGGGCACTGCAGCTCCAACTGGAGGTTAATGGTGAACGAGACATCTTGACTCTTTCCCTGAGTGCCCGGTGTGTCTGCCTCCCCTCTGCTCTTCCATCCTTGACGAGCAGGATCATTGGTGACCCAGAGAAGCAGTCTTTTTCTTTTTCCTTCTCTCTTCTCACCCTCCCACCCCCACCCCCATCATCTTTCCACACAAGTCTGTTTTGCACCAGCTCTGAGCCGGGTCTTGGGCGCGGCGTTACATGGGAGGGAAGGGGCAGCCTCTCCATGTGCCGGGTGTGTAGGAAGGATGCCCACAGCACCATGAGCTCCTTTGCGGAGATGCAGGGCTCGGGGGCGAGCTGGTGAGGAAGCAGACACAGCACAGTGTGGTGAGGAGGAGGGTGGGAGTTTGGAGGAGAGAAAAGGGAGGAGGTCACGCTGCCTGAGGAGTCCTTGGCAGCAATGGGTTCTACTTAGCTGGCTTTACATGTAAGTCATCTCAGTTAACCACACCACCCGTTCTACCCCCGCCAGGCCTAACCCCCTTCCCCTGCTGTGCCATTTCCAGCTGTTGATCAGGCCTGGGCCAACCTAGGAGAACAAGGCCTTGCCCCCTGCACAAGGGTCTCCCTGCCCCCCCTCAGAACACATAAGAATGCTTGCTCCCTGCAGTGTGAGGACCAGAACTGGGAGGGACCTACTGGGAGGGACCTCCTACTGGGAGGCAGAACCTGCCTGAAGCAAGAACAGAGACAAAGTTCTGCCCTCAGAAGCTGTCAGTTCATACTCAGTCTCCTCTGCCCCCTGGATATATCCAAGTGCATCTGAGTCTCAGGAGGAGGGGTGGGTCAAGGGCCATTATCTCCATTGTGGACATGGCAGGGATGGTTCTTCTGGCTGGGGGACCACCTTGGGGCCTCTGAGAGTTCCATGGGACAAATCACTGGCAATGTCTCCCTGGGTGGAGGAGCTGGTCTGCTCAGCTACTGGCAAGGTGGAGACAGAACTTACTGAGTCGAGTTCTCTAAAATGGCACGGTCCCAAGTTGTAGCTACTAGCTGCATGTGGTTATTTAAATTAAAATTAATTAAAAATAAATAAGATTTAAAATTCAGTTCTTGGATGGAAGAAGATATAGCATGCAAACATTAATTAGCAGAAAGCAAGAGTGGCTATATTAAGATCAGACAAAGTCCACCGTGGATCAAAGAAAATTACCAGGGATGGAGAGGAATATTACATAATGATAAAAGGATCGGTTCACCATAAAAATATAGCAGTCCTAAATACTATGCACCAAACAACAGAGCTGCAAAATACATGAAGGAGAAATGTAGTTCTTTGGTCACACTAGGCACATTTCAAGCCCTCAAAAGCCACATGTGGCTGGTGGCTACCGTATTGGACAGCAAGATGCAGAGCATTCCCATCATTGCAAAAAGTTCTATTGGGCAGCATTGCTCTAGATTGTTAACTCCATGGGGGCAGAAATTTTGCCTTTTTGTTCACTGCTGTATCTCCACCATCTAGAAGAGTTCCCAGCACATACTAGGTGCTCAGTATTTGGAGACTTGAGGACTTCTGGCCCCAGTGCTGTGTGACTTTGGACATATTGCTTTCTGTCTCTGATTCTCTTTGTCCATACATGTTCTCATCTCTGAGATTCTATTCAGCTTTAAAGAGCTATGATCTTAAGGGTCTAGTTGGCTGATTTCATTTACTTTATTCACAAGGAGAGAGTTGGAGAGAGCGGGGGAGGATGAGGGAGCAATTTTGAGTTTGAATTTCAGGTCCGAGTTAGCTGTTGCTCCCTAATACTCCTCTTATGCAGGGTTTGCAAACTTTGCCTTCCATCACTTTTCCTTCTTACCCTTTTTCCCGATATTACCAAACAGCTTCTTGGCGCTCTCCAGCTCCACCTTAAACCCCAAGCAGATCTGCAAGGCTGAGAAGCCGGTAGGGGCAAAGGGGACTCACCCCACTCACAGAGCCTGGCCTGCCCTCCCTCCAGCCATCTGGAGCTTGCAGCTCTCTCTTCCTTTGGACACCTTCTGCCTTCCATGGTTTGAGGTAACCTGCCTGAGCCCTCTTCTTGAGTCCTGATCCTCAGTGCTGAGGGCTGAGGGGAGTCCCTGGCAGGGAGTTGCTGGCAGTGGGGACTCTGATCTGGCAGCTGCTTCAGTACATCTGCCAGCGAGCCTCTGGGGACAGGTCCTGCCATGGGGATGCTGCATTTGTGGGTAGAGCGGAAAAGACCTGACAGCCGGGGGTGGGGGGAAGTGCTGTGTTATTGGGGGCAGTGTGCCAAGAGGAGGAAAAGAAATGTAATTGATTGATTACTGGGCTACTGGCAGAATGCGAGGCTGGCCCAGCCTGGCTGTAGGTCTCTGTGGGCTGGGGATTTGACCCTGTTAGAAGAACCTCGCTTTCACTCTCTCCCTTTCCTTGGGGCCTGGGGCAGGGAGGGCACCTTGGCTTCCCCTGAGCAGGCAGTTCCCCCTGGACACACCAAGGCTGTGCCGATGGGGACAGGAGACTGCGGACGACAGCTATGAGATGGTGAGTGGGTGCCCAGGTCTTGGAGTCGTGTGCCAAGCCTAGAGTTCTGGCCCTTGGTGTATAAGTGGTGTCCTCTGTCCCACTGGGTCTCTGACTGCCTCTCTGTGCCTCTTTGATTGCCACCTGTGCCCCCCGACATGCATCTCTGCCCTTCCCTGCCCTGCTCTATGCCTGGAGTAGCTCGCTTTTGCATGGGTCCCTTTGCTTTCTGCCTTCTGGTTGGGTTTGGCCAATGGCAGTGTCCTGTGGGAGATTAGGGGGTGGGAGGGGAGAGAGGCTGGAGGGTTTCTTCCCAACTCCATTCCCTGGGTGGGGCTTCTGGCAGTGCTGTGTCCCTCCACAACTGTGGTCCCCTCCTCCACTGCTCCAGCTCTCACTGGCCCCTGCCCCCTGATTCTTCACTTTGCCCTTTCAAAGTGACAAAGTATCTGGCTGGTAACATCATCCTACCATTGCAAATTTCTGAGTGTTTTAATGTTCTTTGTTGATTCCCTTAATCCTGCCCTTGCCTCTGTAAATAGTCCCCTTCAGTAAACTCTGCTCAGTTAAAGGCTTTTGAGTGGAATTCTGATGGTCTTTTTGAGTGTATGTATGTCTGGGGATATCTGATTTTGCTTCATTAGGTCTTTGCTGTGGGTCTATAAAGTGATTTGGGTCCTCAGGGCAATGAAACGGTATGTTTCTTCTCTGACTTCTCTGGCAGAGGGAGTCACACAGGGAAGGGAATGTATCCTGGCATTTTGAATATGCCCAGGGGAGGGCAAGGAACTACTTCCACAAGATTCCCTCACGGACCACGTGGGTCAGGAGAGTGTCTCACCCAGCATCGTGGTCAAAATATTTGACAGTTGGTACATCATAGCCCCTACCAGTTAGAATAAGGCATTGACCAATGGGAACTGGCCTCCAGGCAGAGTCCAGAACAGATGGGGGCCTTAACATAACCTCTGAGGCTGGTATAGTCAAGATACAGAAAATTTTTATCACTTCAAGGATCCCTCATATTGTTCTTTTATAGCTATACCCATTTCCTTCCCACCCCACCTCCTCATTAACCCCAGGCAACAACTAATCTGTTCTCCATTTCTATAATTTTGTCATTTCAAGAATGTTATAAATGGAATACAGTCTTCTTTGATCGGTTTTTTTTTTTCACTTAGCATAATTCTCTGGAGATTCATCCAGGTTGTTGCATTTATCCACAGTCTGTTCCTTTTTACTGCTGAGTAGTATTCCATGGTATGGATATACCACAGTTTAAGTGTTCACCCATTAGAGGGTATCCGGGTTGTTTTCAGTTTGGGGCTATTACAAATAAAGCTGCTATAAACATTCTTGCATGGGTTTTTGTGTGGATGTAAGTCTTCATTTCTCCAGGATAAATGCTCAGGATTGCAGTTGCCAGGTCATATGTTTATTTTTTAAAGAAACCAAACTGTTTTGGCATATACCCTTTTGTATTTCCACCAGCAACAGATGAGTGGATACATTCTCCACATGCTTGTCAGCTTTTGGTATTGTCACTGTTTTTAACTTCAGCCACTCGTGTTTTTTAAACTATCTGCCAGTCTCAATCCCCTCTGCCCATTTTGGTTTTTTCAGTCTCTTTTAACTGGTATGTTTAGGCCATTTACATTTACTGTGATTATTGATATGTTAGGTCTTGAGCCTACCATTTCATTTTTGTTTGTATTTTTCTGTTTTTCATTTCTCTGTTTTATTTTTCCTGCCTTTGGGGGATTACTTAAACATTTTTTAGAAATCCATTTTTATTTATCTATAGTGTTTCAGTGTGTATATCTTTGTATAGGCTTTTTAGGGGTAGCTCTAAGTATTTTATTATATATAGTAATTTACCATGGTTTTCTGGTGTTATCATTTTACCAGTTCCAGTGAAGTATAGAAACCTTATCTCCCTTTACATCCATAAAACTTCCGCATTTATAATGTAATTATCTTATTACATATTTAATACCAACTTAATTTAAAAAGTATACAAAACTTTGCTCCTATATAGCTCCATCCCCTCCCTCTCCTTTGTGATGTTATTTGTCATATAAATGACCTCTTTATACATTGTGTGTTCATCAACATGGATTTATATTTATTGTTTCATGCAGCTGTCTTTTAAATCATACAGGAGGGAAAAAGTTACAAACAAAAATGAGTTAAACTGTCTTTTTAATTTTATTTTTTAAATTACATCCTCATTGCTTATTTTATAACTGGAAGTTTGTACCTTTTGATCCATTTTACACTGTCTTTTATATTTACCTACGTAGTTCCATTTAGTGATGTTCTTTCTTTCTTTATGTGGATTCAAGTAACTGTCTACTGTTCTTTCATTTCGGTCTGAAAGACTCCCTTTAGTATTTCTATAGGGTAGATTTGCTAGTGATGCGTTCTCTCTGTTGTTACCTGAGAATGACTTAGTTTCTTCATTTTTCAAGGATAGTTTTGTTAGGTGTAGAATTCTTTGTCGACACTCTTTTTCTTTCAGCACTCTCAATATATCATCCCACTGCCTCCTGCCCTGTATGATTTCTTATGAGAAAACAGCTGTTAACCTTATTGAGGATCTCATGAAATGAGTTGCTGTTTTCAAGAGTGTCACTTGATCTTTGTCGTTCTGGAGTTTACGATGTGTCTAGGTGTGGCTGTCTTTGATGTTATCCCACTTGGAGTCTGTTGGGCTTCTTGGAAGTGTAAGTATTTTTTATTAAATTGGGGAAGTTTTCAGCCATTCTTTCTTTTTTTCTTTTTTTTAATTCTTATTTTTTTTGGAAGTGTAGTCAATTTACAGTATTAGTTTCAGGTGTACAGCAAAGCAATTCAGTTATACATATACATACATATTTTTTTTTTCAGTTTCTTTTCCATTATGGCTCATTACAAGAAATTGAATATAGTTTCCTGTGTTATACAGTAGGTTGTTGTTGTTCATCTATTTTATATATAGTAACGTGTATATGTTAATCCCCAACCCCCCAATCTATCCACACTCCTTTTCCCTTGGTAATCACAGTTTGTTCTCTATGTCTTTGAGTCTATTTCTGGTTTGTAAATAAACTTTGTTTTATATATATATATATATATATACTTTTTTTTTTTAGATTCCACTTATAAGCGATATCATATGATATTTGTCAGCCATTATTTCTTTATGTATTCTTCCTGCCCTTTTCTCTCCTCTCCTTCTGGGACTCTCATTATACATATATTGACATTCTTAATGGTGTACCACAAGTCTCTGGGTCCCTGACATTTTTTGTTCTTTTCCATTCAGATTGGATAATCTCAATTGAGCTATCTTCAAGTTCACTTATTCTTTCTTCTGCCTGTTCAAATCTGATGTTTTTTTCATTCTAGTTATTGTACCTTTCAACTCAGGACATTCTATTTGGTTAATTTTTATAATTTCTGGCTGCTTTTAAGATTTTTTTTCCCCTTAGTTTTTAGAAATTTAATTATTATGTATCTTAGCGTGGATTTCTTTGGGTTTATCTTGCTTGGGGTTTGCTCTTGTGTAGATTATGTTTATTGATTATTCTCTTTCATTCAGTTTGAGATCTTCCGGGTTCTTAGTATGTTGAGTGACTTTTGACTGAAACCTAGACATTTTCATGTTATGAAAATGTTATTTTATCTCATGTTATTATGAGACTCTGGATCTTATTTATACCTCTGTTTTAATTGGCTTTCTCTGACAACTCTCTGGCAGGAGAATTGAGAGTTGCTGCCTCGTAACTGTCAGGTAGAGTTAGAAGTCTAGGTTTCCCAGTTGGCCCCTATTGACATCTAACAGTAGGGGGTGGGTATTTGTTCCTGCTGGGCAGGAGTGGGAGTTCTGGCTCCATACACAATCTTCACTTACACTACATGGGCAGTTTGTTACCAGCTGGTAGGGATGAAAGTCCTGGCTCCCTGCTTATCCTTTTCTGACAGTACCCCCAAGGCGGGGTTAGAGTGCCTTGTTATATAACCTGTTCCCCACTTATCCTTTGCTGGTGGGGTCACAGTAGGTGTTTGGCTGTAGTTGAATGAGTATAATTTGAAAGTTTTCTGTCTTGCTAGGCCGTCCTCTTCCTGGTCCTTTGTGAGGACCCACAGGGTGTTATGTGCTTCCATGTGCAAAAGTTGACCGAGTTTTCACAACTTAGTGAGGATGGTTTTATTTCTCCCTCTTAACAGATAGGGAAAAAACTGAGACTCAGAGAAAGTAAGTGCAGGCAGATAGGAGGGGCTGGGCTAGCCTTGAACCCAGGCTCTTCAACTTCAGTGCACGTGCCCTTTCCACTAGAAGTCGCTCAGCAGCTAAAATCTGGGCTTGCCAATGGCACCATGTGGTCTGGAAGTATTCTTTGTGACTCTCTCTTCCTCCTTTTAAGAGTGTTTTTTGATCTGTTTGTTTTTGTTTCAACTTTTTATTATGAAAATCTGCAAAGGCAGAGAAAATTGGACATAGCCGTACAATAAAATGCATATACTACCACCAACATTCAACCGTGGTTAACATTTTTTCTATATTTGCCTCATCTATTATCTTTTTTGCAGAACCCCGTTTTAAAGTAAATTACAACATCATGATATTTACTTTTAACCATGTCAGCACACAGATAAGAAGCCAAAAATTGAGAACATTTAAAAACATAATTACAAGAATGCTATGGCAGCTAACAAAATTAATATCCTAATATCTTCTAATACCCACTTCATATTAAAGTTTTCTCTGTTGTCCCTAAAGTGTCTCTTACAGCTGTTTTTCTTTCCAAACCAAGCTCTAATTAAGAATTGTGCATAATTGCAGTGCTTGCTTGCTCTCTATGTCCTATTTAATCTGGGTGATTGTTTCTAACCTCTGAAGGGTCTTGTTTTGCTTAATTTGGATAGAGTGGGGAGGGAAGAGCAGAGGTCCTTGGGTCAGAGCTAGGACTGCTTGACTCAGTTTCCCACTGGGGTCAGAGTTCTCCGTCGGATTGTGTCCTTCCTTTAAGCAGGTAAATCGTGGCACAGGAGGGGATCTGAGAGGTCACCCCTCATGTACTCACAGTCTGCATTCAGGACAGCTTAAGCCTCTAGTTCCTGCACTGGGACCCCAGAGTCTGAGTGGAACCCCTAAGACCGCACCTCCTCCATAGCCTCTAGTTCCAAATGGAAGAACAAAAGCATGAAGAGGTGGGTGCAACTCAAAGTGACTTTCCTCTTCTGCAGAGGATTTATCACACTCCATAAATACTGCGCAGTGGCCCACACTTAAGGCAGGCCCCAGGAACCAATGGATCGATGCTCTGATCTCCAGGAAGGATGATCTCAGCTGCGGCCCCACCTGGGAAGTGGCGGTTGCGCAGGCGCAGGCCCGTGGGCTTACAGGCGGCGCCTTGGGGTTGCTGGGGGTGGGCAGAGAGGCAGGGGGTTGAGGTGGGTGGGAACTGGGGCTGATGTTTGGGAGTTAGGGCTCCTCGAGCCCCTCTCCCTGTGGTGTGAGCTGAGTGGGGGGCTTTCTCCAGTCATGAGAGGGTCTGGGGTGGAGGCGGGGGACTAGCAGCTGTCTCACGTGTCCAGATGCTTGTGGTCAGTTTCTTCCGGCCCTGGAGGGTGGAAGGACCAGGTCAGCAGGGCTGAAGAAGAGTGGCATCTTTCTCTGTCACTGTTCTCACATGCTCCCCGTATGTCTGCTTTGGCACCCCCTGGGCCAGGCTGCCTCCCCCTGAGAGGACCGTCCGATCCCCTTGGGAACCAGAGCTCCAGGAAGGGGGAGCACAGCCCAGCCTGGCAGTCAGTCCTGAAGGAAACCCAACCACTAGTACAAAAGGAAGCTTCCAGAAAGGGTAGGACTTCTTCAACATCTTGTATTGGGTGAATTGATGGAGGAGGGGGTGTGTTGGGGGGGGTGGGTATTGCTGCTCAGACCCAGAGGGGTTGGCGGGATGTAGGGGAGGCCAGAGGCAGGTGCAGTGGGGGCGGGGCTGCCCTTGGGAGGTTGGGGCAGTCCGCCAGGCGGCTGCCCTGTGCTCCCTCTTCCCCCCCGGAGTGCAGAAGCACCCCGCCCCAACTTTCTCACTCTGGCTGAGTGGCTGTTATTGAGGAGAATGGGACTTGACCTTAGTGCGGAGGGACACAGTGCCCACTCACCACAGGCATCATTGCTCTCCTTTGCCATTAAATGTTTTATTGTGAAAACACAGGGGTCCAAATGGGCTGCCAAGCCGGCACTGGGCTTTGATTGCTCTAGTGGCTGATGGCTGTGTTGATGGAGTGTGTATTGTTATGTGCTGCGGGCGTATGCATGTGGTGTGTGTACATGTCTGGTACTGGTGTGTGTATGTGTGATGCCCGTGTGTGTGCATGCTTGTGTGGTGTTGTCCGTCGTGTGTGTTTGTGTGTTTGTACATGAGGGACTCAGTACTTACAATGGCTTCGGCACCCTTCTGCCATTCCTTTTTCGGGACACTGGGGAAAGCCAAGTCACCCTGCTGGCATTAATGTCAATGTCTGGATGCAGGTTTTTAACCATAGGAAACGTTCCAGGGTGTTAAAAGCATAATTTAGGAAAACACTAAATGGGCAGGGAGTGTTTGCATTCACTGTAGAATAACTAGGGTTTTTTTTTTTCCCCTTTCTTTTCTTTCTTTTTTTAATAGAGACACTGAGAATTGAACCCAGGACCTCGTGCATATAAATACGTGCTCTACCACTGAGCTATACCCTCCCCCCTAACCTAAGTTCTTTTGTAAGACCTTCCCTACTGTTTGTCCATCTGTGGTCCCCTTGGTCCATCACAGCCCCTCACATCCCCTTCTCATCCTGTAAACAGCCCCGTACAGCTCTGCTTGGCCTCAGCATCCCTGGGCTCTGTGTGCTTTCACCTGCCACCCCCCCCCCTTTTTTTCTGGTGTCTCCTACCTTCAAGGGCTCTATTCTCCCCACCCTGCTCTGAGGGCAGCTTGGGGTGGGGTTCTCCCTCCTCAGCCTTGGAACAGCCCCTCCAGCCCCACTTTCAGCCCAGAGGAAGAGGAGGCAGCAGGGAAAGATAAGAATGGAGGAAGGGGGCTGCCACTGAGGCTAAGGACTAGAGGAAGAAGTGGTGAAGGGGTGGGAACCAAGGTTGGGGTGGGAGAGAGAGAAGTGTGGATTATGCAAGGTGTGAGGGCTTCTGTTCGGGCCTGTCCCTGGGCATCACATGCTGCCCGCTCAGAGACTCTCTGACCCTGAGTGGCACGGAGGCCGTTTGGTCCTGACCACAACCCCTCCCAGATGAGGTGTGCATGCCTGGGCAGCCCGGCCAGCTGGCTTCGGGTTTGTTTCTAACTACTTCTTTGGCAAAACAACAAGGTCCCACCTTATTATAGCACAAGGAACTATATTCAATATCTTGTAATAGCCTATGAAGAAAAAGAATATGAAAAAGAATATATATATATATATTTATATATATGGCTGACTCACTGTGCTATACACCAGAAACTAACACAACATTGTAAATCGACTATACTTCAATAAAAAGTAGATAAATAAACACTTCTTTGGCAGTGGGGAGGCTGAGGGATGCTTTGGATCTCGGTGGCAGTTGTCTCTGGGGACAGGACCCCAGCCAAGACCCCTTAGAGGCACACGGTGATCTTGGGGCCGGAAGGAGGCTCCAAGCAGGCTGTTCTTTCCCAGCTCACTCCCCTTAGAGAAAGGAACCTCCCCAATTCTTGGTTTAATCATCATGCCGGAAGAAAAGTTCTGCCTTATGTCTAACCTCACTCCTTCCTGTTGAAGTTATCACCACCTTTTATGTCTGGACACCACTGGAGATGGGGGTTGGCTGTGTCACAGCCCCTTTGCTGGCTAAGTTGGGCTCAGTGACTAATGTTCAGGGGCTCTGGGATTGAGTGTGGGGGAGGGTACCTGATGATAAGAGGTAAGATCCTTGAATTCCTTGGGAGGGTAGCTACCCGGGAAAAGCATTTCTCTAGAAGCAATGATACCTGGTTACCCCCTAGAAATTTTTACAAACGGTAAAAAAATGTTGTGAGCAAGCAGGAATCAGTATGTGGAATTCAGATTTTCAAAACAGTGTTCGGATTCACAGTCTAAGCTTTCATAAGAAAAATACTTTGGTTCTGTTTTATTTTTGTAGGTGTAAAAGTAAAACTTGCTCTTTGCAGAAAACTAGAAAAACCCAGAAATGTATAAAGCAGAAAACCCAAATCAGCCATGATCCCATAAATCAGGGCCTAGCTCAGTGCCAGACACGTGAGGAGCCTCAGTGCGTGCTTGAATTAGTGAAGGAAGGATGAGAAAACTTCTAGTAACTTCTGGTGTATTGCCTTTCAGGTTTTTTTCCCTATGCATATTTGCATATTCAGAGTTGAATTATACTCTTTTTCCCCCAGGAATTGATGTAAGATATGTCTCCTAGAACCTGACCCGTGGCAGGTGCTTGTATTAACAAAATTTATACACTCAAATCCCGTGATCAGAGGAGCTAATTTTCATTCTGGAAAATCATCACTGATTGATTTTAAGCCTCTTCTTCTTCTTCTTCTTCTTCTTCTTCTTCTTCTTCTTCTCCTTCTCCTTCTCCTCCTCCTCCTCCTCCTCCTCCTCCTCCTCCTCCTCCTCCTCCTCCTCCTCCTCCTCCTCCTCCTCCTTCTCCTCCTTCTCCTCCTCCTCCTCCTCCTCCTCCTCCTCCTCCTCCTCCTCCTCCTCCTCCTTCTCCTCCTCCTCCTCCTCCTCCTCCTCCTCCTTCTCCTCCTCCTCCTTTCTTCTCCTCCTTTCTTCTTCTTCTTCTTCTTCTTCCTTTTCTTCTTTCTCCTTCTCCTTCTCCTCCTCCTCCTCCTCCTCCTCCTCCTCCTCCCCCCCTCCCCCTCCCCCTTCCCCTTCTCCTTCCACTCCTTCTTCCCATTGACTGTAAACCTGGAGATTATGATTGTCTGGAAAACTTGGTCTGTGTGTCAGTTTCCATGTTTCTTTCATCCTATCTGAAGACAATCTTCTGACCTGGTTTTCTTTTTTTTCAAATTGAATGATAATTGACATATAGCATTTGTATTAGCTTTAGGTATACAGCATAATGATTTGATACATGTATATATTGCAAAATGATTGCCACAAATAGGTTTTGTTAACATCCATCACCACACATATTTCTTTTCCTGTGATGAGAACTTTTAAGAGCTACTCTCAGCAACTTTCAAACATGCAGTACAGTAGTGTTGAGTATAGTCACCATTCTGTGCATTACATCCCCAGGACTTATAACTGGAAGTTTGTGCTTTTTGACAACCTTCACCCATTTCACCTATTGTCCACCCCCAACCTCTGGCAGCCATCATTCTGCTCTCTGCATGTATGAGTTTGGTGGTTTTTCTTTTTTAGATTCCACATATAAGTGAGATCATATAGTATTTGTCTTTCTCTGTCTGACTTATTTCACTTAGCATAATGCCCCCAAGGTCCATCCATGTTGTCACAAATGGCAAGATTTCCTCCTTTTTTATGGCTGAATAATACTCTGTTGTATATATGTATGATGTTTCCTTTATCCATTCATTCACCAATGGGCATTTAGGTTGTTTCCATGTCTCAGCCATTGTGAATAATTCTGCAATGAACATGAGGGTGTAGATATCTTTTCAGAACAGTGATTTCATTTCCTTTGGATAAATACCCAGAAGTAAAATTGCTGTATCATATGGTAGTTCTCATTTGAATTTTGGGGGGAACCTCCAGACTGTTTTCCATAGTGGCTGCACCAGTTTACATCCCCACCAACAGTGCACAGGGTTCCCTTTTCTCCACATCCTTGCCAACACTTGTTATTTCTTGTCTTTTTGAAAATACCCATTCTAACCAGTGTTAGACCCAATGAGGTGGTATCTCACTGTGCTTTTGATTTGCATTTCCCTGATGATTAGTTATGCTGAACATCCTTTCATGTACATATTGGTCATTTGTATGTCTTCTTTGGAGAGATTACATTTATATAGATTTTAAATCTTGCTTTTGTACTTGATCTTATTGAAAATTTCCCCATGCTATTAAAAATTTCTGGAGAATATAATTTTAATGGCTGCATAATAGACCATCTTGTACATATACCATATTTTCCCCCCTAATCCCTACTGGCAAGTATTTAGATTCTGGTTCTAGTTTGAACTACATTATGTAACATTTTCAAGGGACATTTTAGTATTGTTGGTATGTTTTGACTATACAATTACCCACATAAGTAGCAGCCTGGGGCTTTGAGCTGGGCTGTGGGCTCAGGAACTGGGTCTGGGAGTGGGAGCTTGTAGGGCTGGCCTGGGGAGCAGGGTCCAGACCCCAATGATGGCCAGTGAGTATACAAGGGGCCTCTGAAACATCATGTCGAGGAGACTGGGTAGAGAGCAAGCCTAGAGGTCAGAAGCAGACAGCAACAGAGCGGAGATTTGAGGGTGGTGGCTGCTAGAAAAACACCCAGGCAGTAGGGCTGGAGGTAGGAAGAAAAGAGGGATAGAAAAGAGGGTAAGGGATGGGAGAATATTTTCAGCAATGGCATTCCCATTTTTTTTGAATTATCCACTGTTCTTCATAAGAAAAGTTTTGAGTTCCACCCCAATATATGTAAATTTCTTAATAAAGTATATACATGTCCTGCTTGCCAGTGCACACTAAGTGTTTAATAAAAATGATTTTTCACCTTTTAGGAAAACTAATACAAGTAGGAGATTTAAGGTTTTTCCCCTTGCAAACTGTGGATCCCTCTGTTCATTCCCCTTGGGAAGACACCCACCAGAGGGGCGGGAGGCCGAGCCAGGGTCACACAGAGGGATACTGGGACCCAAAGCCATTAGGAGGACATCCAGGTGGAGAGAAAAAGGTCCTAGGTGGGTTCATGGTCACCCTCAGTGAGTTACTCCTTAGGTGGTTATTTCACATTTTTACATGGAATTTGAAAGTCAGTGTTCATGGTGAGATTCAGGCTTGCTGATAACATTAAGATCATACAGGTGGTCGAAGTACTGAGGTGGGAGCAAATAAACTGTGGGAAGAATTCAAGAGCTTTGTGAACGGTCAGAGAAATGGTAAGTGAGGAACAAGGTGAATGAGAATAAAGGCATATGCATAGTTTCCAACCTGGGGTCCCTTTAAGAAGTATTTCCAAAATCTCAAACAGAATCTCTCTTTTTCCCCCATTGAACATTAATCTATGTTAAGAGACCATTTTCTTCGCTTTTATCTGAAATGCTGTCAAGTTCACATGGTAGGTGGTTTCACGCTGGTCAGAAGCTCTGGACTGGTAGTTATGAACATCTGATTAAAGTTGGAAAAACTATTTAAATTATTTCTTGGTAAATGTAACTTGTTCTGTGGGCAAGGTTTCTTGAAATCTGGAGGCCTTGTTGAGGAGAAGAGCTCAGAGAGAATTGATAAAAGGGGTTCTTACTGGAGGAAACATTGAACTCCTGCCGGGCTGGTAGGATGTGAGACTCTGAGCTACCCATTCAGACACAGTCAATGACAAAGGAATTTTGGAGACTTTATAGATGTAATTGGAACCTTAAAACATCAGCTCTGTGAGAGACAAAGCAAAAAGGCAGAGAAAATTTGCATTTAACAAAACTGGAGATACGACTGCGTATGTTGTCCCACTGTGAAGACACAATAACTTGCATTGTCAAATCAGACTCTCATGAATCAGAGGCCTTACCTGGTATCAAGATATATGAATGGGGGAGGGTGTAGCTCAGGGGTAGAAGGTGTGCTTAGCATACATGAGGTCCTGGGTTCAATCCCCAGTACCTCCATAAAAACTATTAAATAAATAAATAAATAAACCTAATCCCCCCCCCAATAAAAGCTTTAATAAAAGATGTATGAATAATTTCAAGAATACAGGAAGCACAAATGAAACAGGGGGAGGTCTGGGCCCATTAAATCCTTTTCACCACAGTGGCAGTTGCTCTGTCCAGATTTACATATGAAGTCTCTAAGAGCTATTTGTAACCACATTACTTCCGCAGAAGGCAACCATTTTGGCTTTGAAACATGAACACTTTAGACTCAGTTACATAGCTTAGGTGACAAAAGGGATCCATGCTCCATAAATTCATAGATTTCCGTATTTATTTACCATAAGCAATCCCAGACACCCAGGTAAACCAGGTGCATCAGCTAAAAGCATTCTGTCAATAAGGACTTAACCATTAGTAAAAGCCACTGGATTATTGTCCGAGATCTGTCGTTAGCATGTCTCCTAGGAGATTTGACCAGTCTTCTTTCTTTCCCAGGAGGCATTCACCTCCTCCTGGTTTACCGTTTCCCTCCCAGAAATCGTTTCAAATCATGATAGATCTATAGTTGCCACAGGCAATGGTTCAACCCTTCCTTCTCTTAGTCACCTTATTTCCTATTTGAAAGTAGAGGGGATGTATGCTACACTTCAAGAAGTCACAAAATAATCTTTCTTTCTACCCTAAACCTGTCTCCACCAAGTAGGTAAATTCTGAAACACAAATTTGTTACGAGTCTCCCCTATACCTGGTTAAGACCCTTCGATAGCTCCCATCCCTCTTAAGATAACGTTCCAGATCCTTAAAATGAGATGTATTGTCTGTCATCTCCCTGCCTTTCCAGCCTCATCTCCCACCACTGATTCCTCCTCTGAGCTCCAGCTACAGTGGTCTTCTTTTAGTGTTCTGAATGTTCTTTGTTCCCTCCTGTCACAGGGCCTTTGCACATACGGTTTTCCTCTGCTTGGAAAGCTCTTGCTGCTGCCTACCCTTCTCTGGTTAACTCCTACTTACCTTACAGCTCTCAGGTTTGGACCTGAGCTTCTGGCTCCATGTTTTCTCTCCTTGGTGTCTTAGGGCAGTTTCCTTAGAAGCAGAGCTCAAGGTGGGATCTGAGAGCAGGTGATGCATTGAGCATGCGCTCAGGAGAAGGGGCGTGAGCGATAAAGTTTCACATGAAGTCTGATTCAGCCTGATCACCAAGGGAGCTCTGCAGTAGAAATCTCACTACAGAGTCTCCGTCTTGAAGCAAGGGAGCTGGGCTTTGGGCCCATGTCCTAGTTAGTCACTGGCCTGGTGGGGAGGGGAGGGATGGTCTTCCAAAAGCATCCACTAAAGGCAACTCCCATCACCTGAGGGCAGTCTTCAGTGCAGACAGCAGTGGAGGGGGGTAGGCATATACAAAATGTGGCAGGGGCTGTGTCTCCCCCATCAGACTGGCGTCTCTGGCAGGCAGGCCCCTTGTCTCCTCTGATGCGGACCCAGTTATTGATGGTGGTGACCGATTCGTACCACTGTCCCTTCAGTGGGATGTGAAAATCAGGCATGCTCATTTTCAAAGCCAGCGCCTTTCCAAGTGAGGAAACCTGTGAGCCAATTGATTGTTTCCAGGAGCAGCACATCTTAGCCTTTGGATCTATCTTTGGATCAAGAAGCAGAGGGGGAAACAAACAGGTTCATGGCATTCTTTGAAGGCAGTGGGCTGTGAGTCGGCTTTGTACCAGCAGAAGTGCCCTGGGATGTAGCCCAGCACTTTCTTCCTCAGAGAGGGGAGAGAGAGATTAGGATTGTGGACACTCAGAGGAATTGAAAATGGCTCTCTTAAGAGGAGCATTGCTGCCCAGGCTGGGGGCTCAGGGCTTGCTCACTGCGCCTGGGGCTCTGATGAGCTGGGTGGGCTGAGGGATGTCACAAAACAGCCTCTCCTTTCCCTCTTTCTCCCTCTCTAAAACTTGTTTCTCTCCTGTGTTCTTGGGGCTCTGCTTTATGCTCCGGAATCCTTTTCATTTGTCATCCTCTGAGGCCACTGGACAGGAAGTATTCCTTCATTCTGTAGATGAGGAAACTGAGGCTCAGGGAGATTAAATCACCTGTCTTGGGGTATTCACAGCTAGGAAGTAACAGAGCAGGGATCAGAACACAGGTCTTCCTGAACCAAAGCCCAGGCTCTTTCTCCATAATGTCACCTCCAAATAGCATTTCGCCAAACGAACAGCTAGGATCAAATCACAGGCTCTTTTGATATTTGTAGGATCTGAAGAGGCAGGTGGCACAGAGAAAAGGACCCGTGCTGAGAGAATCAGAAGATTTTACCTATGAGCTAATCATCTTAGGTGAGTCACTTCGGGTCACTGAAACTCACCTTCCTCGTCTCAAACAATGTTGGGCTCCTGTACTTTACGGGACAGTTGAGGGGCTTACCTGGTATGACCTGGTAGTCAAGAGCCCTGCAGACTGGACGGCAAATCCTAGCTCTGTTGCCTTTTAGCCATTGACCTTGAGCAAATCACGTAGGCTTTGTGAACCTCAGTTTTCTCCTCTGTAAGCTGGGATAATTATAAAGCCTATATCCTAAGATTGTTATGAAGAGTTTTAGTATAATGCCTTTTCCAGAGTAAGCCCTCAACATTTGTTGAGCTACTGTTTAGTAGGTCTTCTTAGTAAGAGTGTAACCCAGGCATGAGCTGGGGTCTTCTAGGTCCTTGTCATCTAGATAAGATGCTCCAATGCCACCCCCACACTCTCCTCAAGACTTCTGGGAGTTGACAGGGTATGCGGTCAGCTGAACTGGGTGGATGGCTCCGTGTTGAAGCCATTTTGACCTCAGGGACTCTTACCTCTCATCACTCCTAGGCCTCATCCTATCTTTTTTTTTTTTTTTTAATTACTTTTAAAATTTTAAAATTGAAGTACAGTCAGTTACAATGTGTCAATTTCTGGTGTACGGCACAATGTCCCAGTCATGCATATACATACATATATTCATTTTCATATTCAAGATTATTACAAGATATTGAATATAGATCCCTGTGCTATACAGAAGAAATTTGCTTTTTTTCATTACTTATTATTTTTATTTAGAGGCTAACATTTGCAAATCTCAAACTCCCAGATTTATCCCTTTCCACCCCCTTCCCCCTGGTAACCATCAGATTGTTTACTATGTCTGCGAGTCTGTTTCTGTTTTGTAGATGAGTTCATTAGTGTCCTCTTTTTTTCTTCTTTTTAGATTCCACTTATGAGTGATATCATATGGTATTTTTCTTTCTCTTTCTGGCTTACTTTCTTTCTTACTTACTTAGTATGATGATCTCTAGGTCCATCCATGTTGCTGCAAATGGCGGCCTCATCCCATCTTGCCTTTCTCTCTTGAAGGAGTAAAGTGGATATGGTCCTCCCTGTGGTCCCCTCTCCATGGTTCCTCTCTGTGGCGACATCTCTATGGTGCTGTCTCTGTGGTGCCCCCTGTGTGGTCGCCTGGCTTCAGTGCCCTCGGACCCTCAGGGTCTAGGTCCCACAAGCCGTATATCAAAGGCTTTTCTTCCCCTGGAGACAGTTCCTTCCCTAAGAGCAATTCTGGTGCCAGCTGTTAAGATAATGGATTTTTCCACTCAACTATGTGATGCAAAGCATCAATTGAAACCCTAGTGTAAGAGCTTAGAATCAGGAGGGACCTTAAAAGTCAGCTGAATCCTTTGTGCTTTGGCCTTGACAGGGTGTCTGTAATAAACTAAATGACCATTCTGAAGAGTAGGACTTCCTCCAGCCTGAGCTTAGACAGGAGTGTGGTCCCTAATGCAGGACAGGACAGCAAAATAAGTTTTTATGAGTTTTTCTTTTTCGGGGGGAGGTGCAGTTAACACAGTGCGAGTGCTTTGTTCCTCCCTCCGAGGAGGCAGCCCTCTGTTTTACCCTCTGGCCTGATTTGGGAGGAGAAAACTCCATTCCTCCATCCCTGGAAGTCCAGCCAGGCTGCAGTGTTAGAACTCAGTGATGTTAGGTTGGAATACAGTTGCAGCAGGGGGGGCAACAAATAAGCCAATTTATTTTATCTCACTTGCTTGATGTTGGGGTCTTTCTTGAATTGAAATAAGCAAATTTATGCAAATGATATGCAAATCAAACCCTTCCTGGATTAATGGAAAGGAAATTGATGCTCTGGGTATTGCCCAGGGCCTAGCACTGTGTAGGATGTATTGCGAATCGTAGGGTAGGTGAATGGAGTCACCCGGGATGGTGTGCTTGTCCTGAGCTCGAGTCGGGTGGAGGCTGTCAGGTCACCGGGAGTGTCCCTCTTGGGTCTCAGGTGGTCAAGGATCTCTGACAGGTCACTATCTGGCATTCTGAAGGATACTGTCTCATGGTCACCCACAACCCCTCTTTCCTTTCTCCTTACCCATTCTCTCTACAGGGGCCTTGCTTGGTTTGGTTGCATAGAAAGCCCCCTAGACTCTTCTTGTTCCTTCCTCAGTCCTAAGGGCTCATTTCTGCTCTTCCCAATCCCCAGGGAGGGACATTCTACCTCCTCCCTTGGGTCTACCTCTTAGAGCCCTATACAAAAGTTCCACTTAGTGTCTACCCTCAGTCTTTCCAGCTGCACGGTAATCTGTGTCTTCATGGTATGTCCCAAGTGGAAACAGATTTTAGCTTAAAGGTGCCTGACTGTGGCTGCACACTGGAATCACTGAAGGGACCTTAAACATACTAAGATTCTGACCTGATTGCTCTGGGGGCCCACGGGGACTGGCGGAGTTTTCAGAGCTTCCTGATGTTGTCGTTGTGCAGCCTGGTTGAGAATTACTGGCCTAACAAGGTCACAGGTGGGATGGAGCTTTAATGCCCCTTACCTTTCCCCACTGCTCCTCAGAGCTGTAAGGGAAATGGGCTCATTTCCCATTACGGTTCATTGGCTCAGTGAGCAACTTCTCAGTGCCAGGTGCTTTAGAGACATCATCTCCAACAACCCTCCCAACAATCAGGATCAGAACTCAGGTCTGTGGATCCCAGAGGGCTCCTGTTCTTTCTCCTCCCACCCCCAGCATCCTCCTGGAGCTTGTCCAGCAGAGCAGGGCCTGGCAAAGGGCCCTGCGAGTGCAGGGCTCCAAGCCTGGGTTTGCTGCTTACTGGCTTTGTGACCATGTGCCTACACCCTCCCAGCCTTAGTCTCTCCACAGTGTACAATGCTGGGCCCTTGGGTGGGTGTGAGGATTCAGTAAAAATGAAGTGCTTCGTCAACCATGAAATGTGATACCCACATTAACTATATTTTGCACACTTCCGTTCACTGTCATTTGTGCCACTGCCCCCACTCCCCGTAAAGCGTCTCCTCCCCGCCCAACCCAGGTGCTTTGAAACTTTGATTCTCCTGGCCTCCCCTCTCTGGTGCCGGAGGATTCTACTTAATCCTCCCCGCTCCACAGAACACAAGCAGCTATCTCCCTGGGAGAGTTGGGTGGTAATTAGGTTAAATAATTTAAAATATCTTTTAATTTTTAAATAATTCTAATTTGCATTAGCACAATTTACTTTTCCTTTCTCCCCGTTCCTTCTTCCTCCTACCCCCGCCACCTGCCTTGTCTTGTTTGTTTATTTATTTAAAAGTTTGGGGTTATTTTTTCCCCCTGGATAACCAATTTGCTCTCATGGCAGCTAGCCAGTTTGACTTGGAATAATCACAGCTTGGAAGGCAAAGAAAGGAGGCAAAATCTGCTGACTTGGAAACATCTGAAAGGCAACTCTGCCCAGCCCAGCAACCTCCCCTGGGGAAAGGAGGGTAAAGAGAAAAAAAAAACACATGCGGTTAACTTTCAGTTCTCTTCCAGGGAGTCCTCATGGAGGCTGGGAGGAGCCCAGTGCGTCCCTGCGCTTTCTGGGGAGCAGGGTGGCCTGGAGTCTTGGAGTCTGCGCAGTGCGAGCAGTCCCCACAGAGCCTCAGGCAGGTCGGCCCCTCCCTCCCGGGCCTGGGCTCCGCATCTACCGAGGGGGTGTACCCATACCTTCCTCTTGATGGGCCTGAGGTTCCTGGGGCTTGTGTGTTTGGAAGGAATCTGAGGCTCTAACTAGCTGTGCAGGGAATGCTGGCCGCTGTGGGAGCCACAATCTGGGAGCAAAGGGATTTAGGGCCTTTGAGCCAAGATAGAGAGCTGGTCATGACCCCTGGCAAAGTCTTTTTCTTTCTCCTTTTTTTTTTTTGGATGTAAGTGCTCCTAGAATTTTATTTTGTACAACTTTGTGTTTGGAAATCATTTCAGGAAAGTTACAAAAATTAAGGTTAACATTTTACCGTATTTGTTTTCTCCATCTCTGTCTCTCTCTCTGGTTCTCAACAAGAAGCAATTTTGCCCCTATTTGGTAATACCTGGAGCCAATTTTGTTGTCACACTTGGGGTAGGGGGTGGGTGCCACTGGCATCTAGTGGGCAGAAACCAGGGATGTGCTAATAAACATCCGAGGATGCACAGGACAGTTGTCCCCTCACCCCTCCCAGCACAGAATTATCCAGCCCCAAATGTCAGTAGTGCCGAGGTTAAGAAATCCTGCCCTGTGTGTGTGTGTGTGTGTGTGTGTGTGTCTGAACTGTTTGATGGTTAGTTGCTCCTTTGCCCTTAAATAGTTCAATGTGTATTTCCCAGAAGCAAGGGCATTCTCTTAAGATATCCGTAGCTCGGAGTCGACACCGACACGGGGAGGCTTCGCTCTGTCTGGTGCTGGCTGGGGTCTTCAGCGAGCACACAGGACTCGGTGTAAAGGGCAGAGGACTAGGAAGAGGACAGAAGCTTGGGCTCTGGCCTGTTGAGATCGAGCCCCATGACCCTGCGCGATCCTTTATGGTTGCCCTCCCGATAAAATGGGGCTGTCAGCTGCTCCGCTGCCCCCTCCCTCCCAGGGTTGAGGGCGAGGTGAAATGAGTGGTGGACAGGAGAGGAAGGGCTTCGCATGTGAGCACACAGGACGGCTGTAATGTCGCTTGGAGCCTCAATGCCAGAGTCAGAGGTTGGGATGTGAGGAGCATCCTTCCACCCGTTGGTCCCCGATGGTGCAACTTCAGCTGTTGACAGACTTCCACCTGCAGGGGCAGAGCGGTGGATGTGCCCCGTGGCCAGGGGACCGGGCTTCTGTGGGTGCTGAAGGAGACTGCAGAGACCTGGGAGGGCCTGCTTTGTCTGCTCTGTCGGAGAGAGGGAGGGAGGGGAAAGAGGGAGCTGCACCGCCGCCCGGAGCTGGACATGGGGTGCTTGGCCGACATGTTCCTAGATTCCACTTTCTCTCCAGAACGTGCTTCCTTTTTCACTGAAAAGTCCTTTGTAACCTCCACATTGGCGTTGTCCCAAAACAATTTATTTTAGGATTTGGAATTGGAAAGAAGAAACAAACATTTATTAACTGCTTTCTGTGGACCATCAGTTTCGTATATTACATCTTACTTCATTCTCCCTTGTACCTTGTGAGTTAGCTAGTAATTAAAGCATTTGTTAGGAGGGGAAACTGGGGCTCAAGAGAGGTTAAGTAACTCATCCAAGGTCACACAGCTGATCAGTGGCAGAACTAGGATTAAAGTGTAGATGGGATTTACTTCAGAGCTGGTGTTGCCTCTGGTTTAAGCCTTGGCTCAGCCATCACTGCCTCTGTGACCTTGGACAACTTTCTTAACCTCTCTGAGCCAGTTTCCTCTTTTGTAGAAGGGTAATAATTTGTCCTAACTGCCAAATAGGGCAGACAAAGTGCTTTATAAACTGTCCATCGGTTAGCGTTTCGTTATTAACATGAGGGGAATTCGCCTTTGGGTTTCATTTCTCATCCACTGGGTGAGTGAGGGGGAGGCTTGGTAGGGTTATTGGCTTAGCAGAGGCAGGGGCACTCAGTGACAGACAGCGGTCCCTCAGTGATGGAGGCAGCGAATACATCCATGAGTAGGTACATGCCAGGTGGTCCATGCCTTTTCTTGAGATTGACTTCCCATTATGCGTATGGACCTGGCCTGCTCCCTGTCCTCCAGCCCTCCTTCCGGAAGCTACCTTCAGTGACCTGCAAGCCTTCAGAGAATGATGCCCACTCCTTCACCACGGAGGCCAAATCTGATGGCTTGTGGCAGAGAAGGGATGCCACAGCATTGCCACCCTCTGGGGCTTCAGGCACCAGCTCAGGGGAGAGAGGAATGCTCGGCGGTCCAGGGGCAGAGTAGACAGAACCACTGCTGGCTGTCCAGGGAGTCAGCTGCTGCTCCTCCCAAAACTCTGGGCTCCCAGACCTCAGGGGGCAGCTCACCACGAGTCACTCTCTCTGTCTCCCAGAGGATCTCTCCTGTGAAATTCCTTCCTTTCCCCTGTGACATCTCAAGCAATTGTGCAGTATGAGAATCATGGGGACGGGTCAGGGAGAGCCCTCTCAGCCTGGGTCTGGCTCATTCATTTCCGGGTCCCCTCTAGCTAGGCAGAGTGGAACCGGATGAAGAAAGGTTAGAGGGCTGCCCCCCAATCCCCCAGGAGCTTCTGGGGTGGTCCTGATGCCTGGTCCTGATGACAAGAGCAGGGTGCTAATGGGGAGGGGCAATGCGAATGGTGGGGGCAGTGCTAATGGTGGGGGCAGTGCTAATGGGGAGGGGCAATGCTAATGGTGGGGGCAGTGCTAATGGTGGGGGCAGTGCTAATGGGGAAGGGCACTGCTAATGGGGAGGGGCAGTGCTAATGGGGAGGGGCAGTGCTAATGGGGAGGGGCAATGCTATGGTGGAGGGAGCAGCGGGAGTGGCAGCAGCTGGTGGTGCTGGGGGAGCTGCTTGGGTTAGTCTAGGCCCTCTGGGTGTCACGATGCCTGGCTGTTGGCCCAGCCCTTGGAGCCCTGCCTGGCCCACTCCCCTTGACTCCTAGGGCTCTTCAGGAGTCCCTGCTGCCTGGCTCTGCTTCCGATGAGCTGGTTTACCTGGTGCCTGGCTGCTGACCCATGCCACCTGACCTTTGCTCCCTGCCAAGCACCCATTTCCCTCCTGGCGTCTGCTCCTGACCCCTCTCTTACCACCGCCCCCTCTTTGGGGTGGCCCCCTCTGGTCTCCTGGGTCTTTGTGCCGGGCTGGGAACGGGTCCCCTGGCTTGGCAGCCTCATCTCCACAGCCAGTGAGCCAGCCTTGCCTGAGGAGGACTTGTGTTGAGGTCCAGATTGTCCTCTGGAACTTATCTTCCTACTCCCACCAGCCTGACCAGAGTTTGGGATACAAGCCCAGGAAGGAAATGATTATATCCAAACACAGTGATGTTGAAATTGTGGAAAGAGGCCTCAAAAAGCAAATGTGCTGTTTACTTTATGCAAAGTGTGCTTTGAAAGGAATGTTAGGGATCAGGTTGGATGGGAGGGAGGACTTTCAGATCACCTGTGATCCCTCTGGGTTACCTCCACAGAACCTGAGGCAGCAGGGGACAAAGAGGGCGGGTAAATGAACTGCTGTCCCCAAATCCTAGGCATGTCTTTGCCCAGGAATGGCGCAGTCCCTTTTGGAGGGTTCACTAAACATTCTCTCAATAAACCGAGTATTGGTGGAGCACCTCCTGTGTGTCAGGCACCAGTTAGGTGTTGGCAGAAAGGTGAGCAGATTCGCCGCGGCGCCCTGTAAGCCCAGGGAGGAGACCGGCCTGGATCAGGCACTCACACTGGTGAAGGTGCGGTGACAGCTGGGACTGTGTGGTTGGAAGGAGGGCAAAGGAGACTGGACCAGAGCAGGGTGGGGGTGGTCAGGGGAGGTGAGGAAGAGACACCTGAGCTGGGACTGGAGAGTGTGCAGGTGTTCACCAGGCGAGAAGAGTGGGGCTAGGGTGGGGAGCGTTATGGACAGAGATCCAAGTGGGTGCAAAGATGGTGCTTTGGGAGAACTAAAAGGAAGTCTGCATGGCAGGGGTGGTGAGTGAGAGGAGAGGGTTGCTAAGAGGGGATAGTGAGGAGGTAGGAAGCACCCAGGGCAGGGCATGGCTTTTGATCTTTATACCCTTCCATCTTGAAGGATTTTAAGGTGGTGACGGGAAGAGGTAGAATGGATGAGGAGAGGAGGACCAGAGTGGAATCGGAGCATGGATTCCTAAGCAGACCTGGGGTGAGATGGTGGGCCCGGGCCTCAGATGGGAGCTGCGGAGGAGACAAAGGGGTGGGTTCCAGCCAGGAGGGCACTGGCTAGCTAGAAAACTGTTCTGCTCCGCTGGAAATGCAAACAGGACATCTGCAGCGTGGTGTGGATGGGCAGGGAGGACTCAGATCCTTGTTAGTTTGTTTTCAGTTTTCTGGAGGTATAACTGCTGCACAGTAAACTGTACCTATTTGAAGTACACAGTCTGATGCGTTTTGACATCAAAACGCTGGAAAACGCTTCGCCACAATCAAGTCAGTATATCCTTTATCCCAAAACGTTTCCTTTGTAATCCATCCATCCCCCCAGCCCCATGTCCAGGCAACCATGGGTCTGCCTTTTATCATTATGGATGAGTGTGTGTGTTCTAGAAGATAATATAAATGGAAGCATACATTATGATAATACACCCTTTTTTTTGCCTGTCTTCTTTCATGAGCATAATTATTTTGAAATGTATTCATATTGGACATGTAGACTCTTACTTGGACTTCGCTGCTCATTTTTTTTTTTTTAATCTTGGATAAATCTCTTAAGTTCTTGCAGCTCCAAGTGAGGTCCTTGGCCCCACAGCATCTCCATCACCGGGGGAGCTCATTAGCTATGCAGACCCTCAGGCCCCACCGCAGCCCTGTTCACTCAGAACCTGCATTTTCACGAGATCCTCAGGACGATGGTCTGCTCGTTGGAGTTTGAGAAGCTTAGGCTCTCTGGTCCTCAGTTTGCTTATTTTGTTCCATTGTGTGCGGACCGCCAGTGCAGGGAGTTGAATTGTGTTGATTACACTCAGTTACTAGCTTATTGCCGTCATCAGGCTTCTTATGGCCTTTCTTTGTGTATTTTCTCCGTCCCCCATCTTCCCTCTCATCCTCCCCCACAGTCACCCACTCTGATGGGTTTGGAATAGGAGCTAAAATATGCGTGTGTCATTGTAAAATGTGTAGCATCATTCCGTGTGAGTATGTGTTTTAAATTTACATACATTTTTATCGTGCTGGATACCTCTTTCCGTTCTCAACTTTCTCGCTCAACACCACATTTTTGGACGCACCGTATTGCTCTAGGTACGTTTAGTAGCTGGTTTCTTACTGATGCCAAGTTCTCTGTAGTGTGTTTTCACCACCTGTTACGCCTCCATTCTCCCAGTGTTGGGTGAGGGACCCCTAAGCATGCCTCTAGCTTCCCTCTACCAGAAATAGCTTCACTCTTGTAGGCTGAACCTGAGTCTCCATCTTTGAAAAAGGAGTGTCTTTGGCTAAATGATCCCAGTTGCCTGCAGCTCTGATTTCCAGTCGCTTATTTTGCCAGTGGAAAAACCACAGCGAGATGCTGGCCTCCAAACTGTCGGGCAGAAGATCTGAATACTTGTTCTCCTTTGAGTTAAGTTTCCGGCTGACACCTTCGATGGTCTGAAATCCTTTGATAGTCAGAGTCCCTAAGACCTTCTCTTTCCCCCTGAGCTCATGAAGTGCCTTACTTCCGATTTTTTTTTTTCCTCCGTGAATAATACACCAGCTGCTCCAGGGAGCCCCGTGTTGCACTGGTTTGCAGCTCTTGTTGAAAAATCCCGATTCTGCAGACTCCTCAGAAGGCAGTGACAGTTCCTCCTCCCGTGTAATCATTTATAGATCAGGTAATGATTTCCCTCGTGGCTTAATGACAGTTCTCTTCTCCAGAGAGCCGGTCAGCTTGTCAGAGACTGCTGATTTCCTTCCGGTGTGGGCCTGGGGGGGTCCAGCACCGCGAGTCTGCCTGCCAGGCCTCTTCACCCCTGGCCCCTTCCATGGGCAGGAAAAGTCACTTCTTTCAGAGGAATCTCAGGACCAGCGAGAGGCTAGGGAGCCAGCTCATGGCAGACTATTTGCCTGGGGTTCTGGGGTTACTGAAAGTCCGGCCCGACTCCCTTTCTATTTTACATGGCAGGTGTCCTTAGAGGGGTGGCCTTACAGGAGGCTGGGGGATGAATTTGGGGTTAAAGGATACACACTACCGTATACAAGATAAACAACAAGGACCTACTGTATAGCACAGGGAACTATATTCAATATCTTGCAATAACCTATAGTGGAAAAGAATCTAATATATATATATATAACTGAATCACTTTGCTCTATACCTGAAACATTGTAAATCAACTCTACTTCAATACAAGAAATTAAAAACAGAAGAGGAGGCTGGGGAATGTCTCGGGGTGGGGTTTTCCTATGAATAACGGGCCTGCCTGTATGACTTTTCAGTGGCATTCGGCACCTGCTACGTGAGATGCTGCCATGTGCCAGGCTCCGTGCTGGTTTTGTGGGGCTTAGGGTAGGAGGCCTGGCTGGTTACCCAAGAGGACGTTCCTCTAGGAAAACCTCGGGGGAACTCTGCCTCATTTGGGGGCAGATAGGTCAGCGCTGGATGAACCCAAAGGACTCAAGGCTGGCTCCTCTGGACCGCTGTGAAAGGAGCTCTGCTCTCACCTCTCTGGGTGGTTGAGGAGCAGGTGGACACCACGCTCCTCTCCCAGCATCATCTCTGAATAAACATGTAATTAAGAAAAATCAGTCCGTGCTGGTGGTTCCCAAGGGTGGTCTGTGGACCTGTGCTGGGCTGTGAGCAAGTTTCCACAGATGAGATTAGGAAAATGATAACAAGGTAGTGATTTCTTCATGAAGCTAAGCTTTAGTCACTGTTGAGGGCTATTCTTTATTCTAAGATTGTCAGGAAATTGGGATGAAAGGAGAAGATAATAGAAGATGACTACAAAGTCCTTTAAGTGGCTAAATAAAGAGTTGGCAAATCTCCGCCTGGCCCTCTAAGGTATGTGTGTTGTGCGTGTGTGTGCGTGTGTGTGTGAGTGTGTGAGCAATTCTGCAGATGTTTTACTTGTCTGTGAACCTCCAGAGCCCAAGAATCACCTGCAACTCTGGAATTAGACTTTGATTCCTTGCTTCTCCCGGAAAGGAGTATCCCCCACGTTGGATCCACTCTGTGCTTAAATAATGCACATTACTTTGCTTCTAATGATAACCACGTTTGTTAACATCAAAACCTTATCTTGGAAAAAGGAGTAAACTCTACAGATGAGATTGATTTAGCAAACATTTACATTTTAATGAATATATTCGGCTAACAAAAATCACCGAGGTTGCCATGTAAAATGAACAGCAGTCTGGAGGAGCCGAGGGATGGTCAGCTGAGGGTAATTGAGATTCACGGGGCTTTTCTGCTGCGGGGTGCTCACGGGGTCACTTTTAGGCGCCACCGGACTGGGCTGGGACCAGCGAGCCTCCGCGGCACCCTGTTCCTCTACTGTATTTAAATGGACAGTCAGGGCGAGATCATAATTAAATTGTGGCACATGTAGAGCTAGACAACTTAACTAGAGCCCCCTCCTGCTACATGCTCCAGAATTTAATTTTCAAAATAAAAACCCAGTGTGGCTTTGATGCCCAGGGAGGATCAATAGAATGGAAATTGCTTGCAGTTCCCCTAAAGTGTTACAATGGATTACTGCTCTCACATTTCCCCTCCACGCTCCTTTTTTTTTTTTTTTCTGCCAGAGGGAGCCTGGTGTTCATTCTAGGCACATACTGTTTGAGGAAACAGACAAAAATAAATAAAGAAAAAAGGGAACTACCGGCCGTGTGGAGGAGGAGGTTGAGACCATGGCCTCCTGCCTATGAGGTGAGGGAGGGCTCCTGGGTCCCGTGAAGGAGAAAAGCATCCCCATCTCACTCTGTGGGGCTTAAGGAGGGGGCTGTGCGTGGGGTTCAGGTGCTCTGAGAAGGGACCGGGAGGGTCTGCCTCCCATCATGTCACCTTCCCAAGGAGGCCACCGGGAAGGTGAGCCAAACCTCACGTCTCATTTGAGGCTGCTGCTTCTGGGGACCTCACTGCCGGCTGATCTGCTGTGGAATCTCGGGGAACGTTCTAGCTCTTTCACATCCTCTCAGAACAGCCAGGGCAGGGAAGGCTCCCGGCTGACACTGGCTTGCTTGTTCTTTGGGGCCTCAGATTTCAGAAGATGTCTGCAACCTACAGACTATCTGGGGTTTTAATCTGTTTTCCACCGAGGAGCCAACTTCACAGGGTCAGGCCTCATGTCCGTTTTGGCTGACGCCAGTGAGCTTGTGTGGTTGGCAGGAAGAAGGGACTCTCAGGAGTGAGGTTCCTGGGTCGTAGGCCCCATCAGTGAGGGCTGGGGAAGCCCCTCCCTGGTTTGGTGATGGCGGAAGACAGGCCGGGGCCAGGAGAGAATGAGGCTACTGGGTGAATCGGCGAGAACTTTATTAGGCATGTTTGTGTGTGAGACAGTCCATTGTGCAAGGGGGGCTGGGGCAGTGGGCAGAAACAAGTAGATTAGTCAGTACCCACATGGCCTTAATGCTCGGCAGAGTGGCATGAATTCAGGAATCTGAAACCAGATTGAGTGCAATCTTCTTATTTTGCATTTGGGGAAACCGAGGCAGGGAGGTTTGCACTGCTGCACGCCGTTTCCCTTAGTGGAGCAGGTGCGGGGATGTGGGCGCGGAGCCTGGCAGAATGGGGGAGCCTGGCGCTGCAGCTCCCTGAGCTTGCTGGGGGCGCCTCTGTGCGCCTCCTCCCCACGTGACACAGGTTCCAGAATCACCAACCTGCTACAGCAGGTGCTGGCGGTGCCTCCTGGGGCTGACAGATTAACCATGTTTTGAGATATCTGGAGAGTGAAAGTTCTAGAAAGTTAATTAGTGGCAGGAGACACTGGCTACCCAAAGGCTGCAGGAATTGATGGGATTTTTGTTTCCTTTTTGTCATGGAATAAGTTATCAGCATGTGTGTTGATTGATTTCTTGCTAAATTCCTCTCTTAAAAAAAAGAAAAAAACACATTTGCAGTTTGGAGTCTCTTGAAGCATTTTAATGAACTCCTTTCCAGAGTCACTTGTTCTTCTTTGCCGAGTAGCACCCCCACCCCTGCCCCCACCTCCTGTTTCTCTCTCCTGGTTCTGACTCCCAGATCTGCAAGGGGCTGGTGCTTCTGAAGGGCCCAGACCTGAGTGAAGCAATCAAGGCACCTAGGGCTGAAAAAATTAAGGAGGCACTGGCTCTCAGGGTCTGCAAGTGTAGGGTTGGCACCCGAGAGCCAGGGCCTCCTTGAATTTTTATGCCCTAGGTGCCTGGCCTCCTCACCCAGGCCCTGGGCTTGCTTTCCTGATGGCTGTCCACTCCTTCACATCTGAGAGGGGAGCAAAGACAACATCTGGGAGTTCAGATGCAGAAGCCTCATGGATTTGAAGAAAGAGAATCAGAGAACTCACAATGATCTAAACAGACGGGGTGGAGCCCACCCCAAACAGGTGTCAGTAGGAAGAACATATATTCATTTGGAGGCCTGGTGTCCTCCATCGCCTGGGATGGGACTGGACGGTTGCTCAATGCTCCCTTCTCTGGTCTGTTAGGTTCCCGAGGCACAGCTCGTTCTTAGAGAAAAGGCCTCTAAAAGGCTGCTGAGCTGGGGATCGGGACAAACAGGGCACCCTGTGTTGCTTTTTGGAGCTTATGATATTTGCAGGGCATCGGTGGAGGTGGAATTGAAAAACCAAAAACACAGCTGTTAACTAATTTAAAATGTGACATTCCCCTCGTCTTACCACCCCTGGAACCAAAGGAGAGGAATTATTGAATATGTGACATAGGAGGAGAAAGATGACTGTGCATATTAAGCAAGGAGAAGACTGATTGCTGAATACATGATGTAAAAGGAGATAGTCATCACCAAATTAAATACAAAAATATTCAGTGGAAAATAATTACTGTCTATACATTATAGGCTTGACATATGGTAAGATTTCTACTTTTAAAAGCCTCTTGTAATTTCTGGGTAACCCATTTAGCTCTCTGGAGCACACTACCCCACCCCCACCCCTGCTAGGCTTCTCTGCAATCATAGGTATTTTCTTGGCTTTTAACCCCTTGTGGGGATTTTTCCAGGCATGTATATGAACAATTTCTGGGAAGATGAGGACCCCAAAATGATCTCTGGGGTTTTCTAAGCTCCTTTAGTCATGTCAGCAGAAATCTTCCAAATCCTGGAGCCCCCCAAAATATTCTCTGGCTCTTTCTCCTCTGCCCCCTTTCAAGGTTTAGCATCCTTGAAGCGTGGGAATTAGCAAGGAACAGATCAAAAAGGGAAGGAGGAGGTGGGTGGCTAAGGGGTGGTCAGTGAACATCATCATTGCTTGAAGTTTAATGTCAATGAGTAACTTCTCTCAGGTGCTGGATGATCATCAGCTTGACTGTGTCCTCCTCAGATGCTCGGGTGGGTGACCAGGGGGGTCATGTCTCAGGCAGACAGGAACCACTACCCCCTGGTCACTTATGGCCAAGCTCCATTCTAAAACGACCTGGGCTCCTCCCCAGAGCAGAGGGCTGGAGGATGTGGGCTGACTCTGCAGCAGGAAGGAATGAAGGCAGCTAGTGGAAGCACTTTTCAAAACAAAGATTAGCTTCTAGACCAGCGTTGTCCGAAAGAACTTGCTGCACTGATGGAAATGTTCCATATCTACACAATCCAATATGGTAGCCACTAGTCATGTGTGGCCACTGAGCACATGGAATGTGGCTCATGTGACTGAGGAGCTGAGTTTTACATTTTATTTACATTTGATTAACTTGGTTTAAATAGCCACATGGGGCTACCAGATTGAATCATGCAGTTCTAGATAATTTGGGCTTGAAAGAGGGTGGCCTGGAGAAGGGAGGGGAGGCTGGGAGAAGAGGCATCTATTAGGGATGAGGGGCTTTGACTCCTTTGGGGATGAGCTGGGCCAGCTCCTCAGAGCAGCATCTTCTAACAGCTGAGGCAGGCCCAGGGGTGGGGCTGGGCTGGGTTTCCTCCCTGTGGCTCTGCTTCAGGAAGGGTGTCACAGAATTCTGGTTGTCCAGAGTGCAGTAACAGGGCTTACGCCACTGCTGTTCCTTTTTCCTGGAAAAATGCACAGAGTCACATCACTTCCAGCACTAAGGCTCATCTGATCTAACCCTTCCTTCTGCAGAAGAGGCCAGTTTGGGGAAGGGCTCAGGGGCAGACTTGGAGTAAAGGTCCAGCTCTCTTGATCCCTTGCCCAGAGGTTGTCCTGTGTACCGTGCCTCAGTTCATTAGGGCCAGTTTTCTCTTGATTAAGCCCTGGGTCCATGCTTCATTCCCCTCTTGGAAGGGGCTGTTCCCAGGGATCTGTAATAGAGCTACCCTATTTCTCTCTCCCCCAGCCCATGTTCAGTCTTTGGCCTCATTCTGACTTTTGGGGAGACTTTTTGGGTGATTGCTTGCTCCATCTCAAGGTGGCAACAGAAACAGGATTTGCTGATGGCTTTTGGATTTGGGCCAGGTAAATGTGGACGTGGCAGTTTCCTTGGGTTCCCAATCCCTGTGGAATAGAGCGAGGTGCCAAGAATAGACCACAGAGCCCTGAGCAGGAGACCCATCGCCAAGAGCCAGGAAGCCTAGGGGGAGGGTCCTGTCTCAGGGAGAGAGTGCGCATGAGTGCACGTGTCTCAGGCAGACGGAGGGGGCGTGGTCAGCCCCTTTGAGGATTGTTCTGGGCGGGAGGTCCCCCGGCAGTCAAAAGGAACATGACTTGTTCTGCTGAAATGGCTTTGTGGCAAACTGTCCAAGGGTGGTCTCTGTGGGCAGGTGGCCAGGGTCTTTCCCCTGCAGTGTGAGGGCTCCCGTGAAGGGAGGCTCCCTTTCTGAACAGCTCGTTGTCTCCTTCCTGGGGGGCTGGGGATGGGGGAGAGTCAGGCATCGGCCCTCAGCTTTGTAGATTTTATATTATTCCACTGTTAGTTAGTTGCAGTTGGCTGTTTCCATCCTTCACACTGGTCTAATCCAGTCCCTAGTCTGGTCCCTGGCCCGTAGGAAAAGCTGGAATAGAAATTTACTAACTAGTCATCTTTTATAATGAAGGGCTTATGCAAAAAGGAAAGCCTTCGGTGGAAATATGGACCCCTGATCTGTTGATTCAGTTGGGGTTTGATTGTGGTAGACGTGGCCTGGGGTTTGGCACTTTCCATGGAAGGTGCAGGGGCCAAATATAAAGACTAGAGGAAAAAACAGTGTCCCAGGCCACAGAGCAACCCTGAGGGGGCTGCCCCAGCATCTGGAAGGTGCCGAGGAGGGGAGCATTTGTGCTGATCTTAGCATCTCTGGCAGGAACAGGTCTATGGACCCCTGATGGCACACTGAACATGTTCTTCCCCGCGTGGCACCCCCAAAAAGATGTGTGCTCTGGTTAAGCAGGGACAGCAAAGGAATGCAGAATAGTCAGGCAGGCAAATTATGCGACACGGTCAGAAGACATGCGTTCTGGAGCCAGCCCTGCCATAAACTCATTGTGTGGCCAAGGGCAAGCCTTGGTCCTCTCTGAGCCTCAGCTTCCTCATGGATAACATAAGGTGTATTGGTCAGGGTTCCAGCAGGAGAGAGATGGCACCCTCAAGTTGGGTAATTTGAGGAGAGTTGACCAAAGGGACTGCTTGCAAAGGTGTGGGGAGAGTGTAGGGAAAGGACAAGGGTTGGGTCGCTCCTTGGTGAGTGACAGTGGGGCTGTTTCCAGCCCTGGACCTGCAGGGGCAAGGAGGGGAGCATTAGGAGAGAGAGAAGAAGGAAGAGAGAGAGAGCGCTGGGACCTCTTGAGGCAGCCCTGCAGGGAAGGGGACAGTCTGATAAACACCCGACCTCACTCTCTTCCCTCCCGTTTGCCGCTGGGGCTCCCCATTGGCTGAACACTAGCAGAGGCAGAGGGCACGGTTGCCCATTGATGCAGTCCAGACCACAGAGCAGCCTGGAGATGGATGTGCAGAGGGAAGGGGTGATGTCCAGCCCCTGAGGAGGGTGGACAAAGGCGGCCTTCCAGCTCTAACAGCGGCTGTCCCAGGGAGGCAGGGCGAGGGGCAGGCATTTGTCTACTCCTGCTCATGTCCTGGGTCTCGGCTCTTGGAGACAGCGCCTCCCCTGCCTGCCTCCACAAAGGTGCCAGTCATCCTCCCGCTGAGCAAACTTCCACCGCAGCCTGGTCATGGAAGGAGGCGGAGGGCCATCTCCCGCCCCGCGCCATCCCCGCCGCCATCCGTCACTCTGCCAGCTGCGTGAAGTAATGATAGATTAGTGCACATTAGGCCTCCCATCCTGCAGGCCTAAAAGCCGGGGCTTTACCAATCAGCGAGGGGCCAAGCCGTGCGAGGTGAGCGGGCTCCATGCGGGGAGCTGGAGGCGCCGGGAATTAATAAGCACTTGGAAACGGCAGGGATATTGAACTCATTCCTTAAATCAATCCTTAACCAAGAAGGATGAGGGAATGAAATTTTGGACAATTAGTGGGTAATGACGACCTTGTGAAAGGAGCTATTGACAAGGGTGTGCTGAGGGTGGGAGAAGGTGGGCGGGTGCTGAGGGGTGGGGAGGATGAGAAAATGGTAGTGAACCCCACAGGTAGGGACCCTTTCAGAGAGGACGGTGGGTTGGGGTGAGGGTGCTCCCAGATTGGGCTTGGGGAGTCCAGTGGGGGAAGTCTCAGCATGGTCTTCTTACTGGGTTAGAAAAAGAGCCGTGGTAGGGAGGATGTGGGTGACCGGGGCAGGGTGACCCAGAATCCAGCACTGCCTCTCCCCCTCACCCCATCCCCTTCTCCAAAGACCCACATCCCACCCTGTGCAGAGCGCTGGGCAGTGCAGGCTTCCTGCAACCGGGGCAGACCTCAGCCTCATTTCGGGCGAGGGAGCTGCGGTCCTCTCCGTCCTTAGAATCTGGAGGGCTTTGTGGTGAGGGGCTTTCTCACCATCCTATGTCAGCTCCAGCGTTCCAGGAGCAGGACCAGGGTCTCAGAGGCGAGGCCCTGCCCCCGAAGTCGGTGGGAGCCCAGCTCCCCCACCCCAGTCCTGGCTTTTCTGCTCCTCTTGTCTTTTCTGGCTTCCTCTCTGGCTGAGTGGGTCAGGCCTGGCCTGAGGGGTCCACCAGAAACACTGGCCATCCTCCCTCCCCACCTGGCCTCTGCCACAGTGTCCTGCCTCAGCGCCGTGGTCACCCTGACTCCAGCCGCAGCCACAGTCTCACCAGACATCTGCGCTTTGCAGGAGCCTTTTGCAGTGGCTTCCTCAGGAAGCAGAGCCTGAGACAGGGATGCAGAACATGTGGTGGGGGTGGGGGGTGCTCTTTGCAAAGAAAACCGAGGGGGAGAGAGGGAGGAAGGGATATGGCCTCAAGTCAGGCCTGTCCCCTTGGAGAAGGTTCTGGAATCTAAGCCAGAACTCAAGACTGATCCCCTGGTGGGAGTGGGCCACTCTTTTGTATTAGTCACTTGCTGACTGACAGCTGTCAGAAAGGGAGGTTTGTAACCTCCTGGACAGGTGGCTCCAGTCAGCTGAGGGCAGGTCTTGGTGGCAGGAGGTGGGCACTGGCAGATGGCATGCCAGAGGGTCCGCTGCAAAGGCATTCAGGGCCTTCGTGCCCACCCCCTCTCATTCCATAAGGGGTGATAAGAATTAGAATCGCTGACATTTGTGTAGCGCGAGCTACAGACCGCTTTCAAAATCTCATTTTATCCTCACAGCTCAAATCACTTTGCAAGAAAGGTTTGAGCTGCATTTTACAGACAGGAAGCGGAAGCCCGGAGAGGCCAACCAGCCTCTGCCCGAAGATCCCCCTTCTGGAAGGTGAGGAGGCTGGGATCTGGACCACTGGAGCCACTGGGTTGATTCAGTGCAGATTATCCGGGCATTCCCTTTTACAGACTCTGCTCTCTTAAGGGGAAGAAGAAATGGCCTTAAATAGAGCATATGATTAGTGTTTTGCCCACCCCCCTTCACCCCTCCTTCTTACCCTGTCTCCTCTGCAAAATCCGGGCATCTGAGAGCTTTCCTCTTTTGGACGAAATCCCCCGGAGGATGAGAGGCATCAGGAAGGAGGCATCGTCTCAGAGCCCTTCCCCTCTCAGGTTTTGCTCCATCTGTCACTTCCCTCTCTCCATTGCCCGCCCTGGTTTTGACTCAAGCCTTATTACAACTGTGGTTATTATTGTGATTATAGGGGAGAGGCCATTGCATCTTTAATGCAGCCATCTGGGTGCAAAGATGACCAAAAGGAGCCACACTTCAGTAAAAATGACAACTGAGGTTTCCTTCTGGATTTTTTTTTTTTTTTTTGGCAGACAGCCTTTTAGTAAATTACGTCTGACAATCCCACATAAATTGTGCCCAAGATGTACGCTTTCTGTGGGCTTGCAAAGCCCAGCTCCCGAGAGGGCAGGGAGAAGGGAGCCTTGAGAAAGACTGGCTAATTGCAAAAATTATCTGTGTGTGACTTACCCGGATGGTCTGGCTGCTGCCCGTCTGCCTTCTGTTCCGCCTGAGGGTAGGAAAGTACGGGACAGCGCTGCCAGAGTCTCGTCCAGGGACTTGGTGTCAGAATGGAGCTATTTTGGTCTGGGGTGCCTTTTCAAGAATTAACCACAAGACATAAAATGAAACCAAACAAGGCAGGGAAGCTTTAGATAAGGAACCAAGGATGTTGCATCTGAAAGTTTTCCCAAAGGAGATGTCAGTGTTCCCTAAGACTGCCAGAATTTACTTAAGCTATTACCATGGATGAATAATTATGGGCAAGCCAGCAAGTATTGTGGGTTCACGGCAGGTTAATTGGGAATAATGGGTTTCATTCCAAACCATGAGAAATGATATTTCAGAGAGAAAGGAGGGAGAGAGACAGGGACAGAGATAGAGATGGGGAGAGAGAGACTTTGCCCACCCTCCGAGTGCCAGGGCTGACCTTTCCTCACACATGTGGCTCCTTTGGTCCTGGCCAAGCTTCTAGACTCCAGACACCTGTGCCTGGGTTCTTGGCTGGACAGAGAGTAGGGGGTGATCAGGGGATGGAGCTGAAGCCAGAGAGATCAGGTGGCTTATTTGCATCGCTTCCCTTTCCTGAAGTCAGGATGGGCAGCCTGGTATTTAATCACTCAGCACATGTTTTTTGAGTGTCTGTGATGGATGAAACCCCATGCAAGGCTGCTCTGGAGGCCTGGGTACCACCATGACTCTGCACAGCGGTGGGCGGGAGACGCACGGAGTGATGGAGACAGGCATTGACCAGGTCAGTACAGCCCAACAGATACACAGTGCCAGCCACAGATGCCGGGCACATACCTGACTTTAAATTTTCTAGTAGCCTTATTAAAAATGGTAAAGAGAACAGGCAACATTAATTTTCATAATGTATCTTATTTAACCCAATATATCCAAAATATTATCATTTTAACATGTAATCAACATAAAATTATTAGTGAGGTATTTTTACACTTACAGTATATCTCGATTCATACTAGTCACATTTCAAGTGCTCAGTAGCATGTGTGGCCAGCGGCTACTCTATTGGATGGAGGGGGGTCAGATCATCACTAATCTTGTATGCGTGTGCACACTTGTGTGCATGTGCACGTGCATGCATACACACACAGACACACAGAGCTGTGGAGAGTCCTGCAAAATAGAGGTTCACGAGTGTCTGGCAGGCAGGCCTGACAGCCCAGCAGGGGCTACAAGGGTCAAAGAAATAACCGTTTGAGCTTCAGTCTGAAGGACAGGCAGCAGTTACCAAGGCAAGGGAGTTGAGGGAAAAGCATTCCGGGCAGAGGGAACTGCATGTGCAAAGGCCATGGAGATGCGAGGAGAATTGAAGGACTGAGAAGGCCATGTGGTGGGAACTAGGTGAGCAAGGGGAGGAACAGCTAGGGGTGAGGCTGCCGGGAGAGGCAGGAGCAGGCAGGAGCTGGCTGGGTCTTGTAGGCAACCTGAGAATTTTGATCTTACCAGAAGGGAGCTGGGAAGGAGCTGTTAACAGGGAGCAAGCAGTAGGGTCAGATACTCATTTTCACTCTTGACTGCTGGGAGGAGCCTCTCTCTGGGGGGATGCAGGAGGCCCACTGGGAAGCCATCACCGCATGCTGCCTGCAGGGGGAGCTCCAGAGGGCCAGAGACTGCATTGCCCAGAAGCCAGGCCAGCCCTGAGCTTGTCAGGGCTGCTACCCGTCCCTCCTTCTGCCCCTAGAGATAGGCTGAGAGGCACCAGTGTGGGGAAAATTTACCCATGTTTGGGGCAGATCAGTGCAATTGCCCTGCCTGGAAGTTAGGGCTCCAGATGGGCGTCGTACCTCCACCATCTGTTATGCAACCTGGACAGATCTCCCTTCCCGGGGGAACTTCTTTAGCTGTAAAGATGTGGTGGTAAAAGGGTGTGTGGGCCAAGGGTCTGAAACCTCATGACAGTAGGATAGGGTCCCCTTCTGGGTTGTCTTGGGACAGAACCCACTTTGTTCTGGCTGCCCTGAACTAGGACAGTTTCCTTTTCTATCCCAGGTGTAGGAGCAGTGGTCCATCACCCTGGGCTGTTTGTTCCTTTCAGGCTGCCCAGTTCTGCTGTGGCTCTGCTCACTGGAGCCGTGCAGCTGTGAAAGACAGGGCTGGGGCTGCAGGCAGTGTGCATATGAGGAGAGAGGACACTCTTTGGACTTCTGCATTGGCTGCAGCCACAGGGGCCACGGCCAAGTTCAGTGTGTCCAGAGGAGGGAGGATAGGATGGCCGGGAACTGGAAAGCCACATGCTGAGGAGCAGCGTTGCCTGCCCCTCCTGTGTTCTCATCCTCACAGCTATGTGTCTATAACTTCGTTCACTTACACATTCATTCAGCAGATATCTACCCAGGATTGCTCTGTGCCAGGTGGCATGCCAGGTGCTGGAGATGCTGGGATGAGTGTGGACAGGGTCAGGGAAAGCATCTCAGAGGAGAATGATGAGTAGGAGGCAGACATGGGGAGATCTGGGGAAAGAGCTCTCCAGGAAGAAAGGACTGCCTGTGCAAAGGCCCTGAGGTGGGGATGAGCCTGGCTTGCTGGAGGGAAAAAAGGAAGGTGCATGAGGCTGGGGCAAGGAGAACAAGGAAAGTGTGATATGAGAGGAAGCCAGAGAGATGGGCCGGGGCTGGATCATGGGGGACCTCCTAGGCTAGGAATGATTGAAAATGGAAGACACTGAAGGGTTTTAAACAATGGAGCAGGGTGATCTGATTTATGTTTTTAAAAACTCTCCCTGGCTGCTGGGTGGAGAACAGACTGAAGAGGGGAAGCAGGAAGCCGGTTAGGAAGCTTCTGCAGGTGAGAGATGCTGGTGCCTGGACCGGGCTGGGAGCAGTGGTGGGGCTGCGGATACATTTCCAAGGCATAGCTGACAGGATTGGCTGATGGATTAGGTGTGAGGGAGGAGACAGGAATCAGTGTAACGCTAGCATCAGTATGGATGGTGGTGTCCTCCCCAAAGTGGCAAACCCTAGGGCAGGGGGAGCAGAGGACAAAGGAAGACCAAGTTCCATTTTGTTCACGTTGAGTTTGAGAAGCCTGTTTGCCAACAAGGGGAAGATGTCAAGCAGGCAGTTGGTGATATGAATCTGAAACTCACAGGTGAGGGGACCCTGCTGCTGTAAATTTGGGTGTTGTCACTGCACGGATGGTGTTTAAAGCCTGCGGTGCACCAGCTCGCTCGGAGTGGATGCAGGACGGGCTTCGTGACATCCTCCTCCTGCTCTGCCAGGCAAGGCCACTCCCGGCACTTGGAGCGGTTTTGCCGAGAGCACCATGCCGGGTTCCAGCCATGCCTCTTCTGCGGGGTGCAGGAGTCTATAGCCGTTCCCGATCAGAGCTGAGCCTGGGCCAGTCTCTCTGGCCTGGCAGGGCGTGGAGGGTGGAGAGAGAGCGATGGCTCTTTTGGTCATCCGAGTCCCTCCCTGCTTCCTTCAGTGTCACGGGGTCCTGACCCAGCACCCAGCGGGCAGCTGGGAGCTTTTCTGCCTGCCCTGTTCCTGTAAGTCCCCCAGCTGCTCTGAGCCTGAGGGACAGGGGACTCAGGTGGGAGGGGAAAGGAGAGGAGGTAGAGAAAACGAGAGAGAATGGCAGAGGGCAGCTCCCGGAGGGGCCAGAGGACAACCAGAGTGCAGGGGGAGGACAGGAGTCATGGGAACTGGAGGGGAGAGTGGAGGACAGAGAGAGAATTTTTAAGAAGTGTTCTTTCCTCTCTCCAGTGCTGGTGTTGGTGACTAGTTCCCTTTACCTAACTGGAAAGTAAACACTGTCTCTAATCTCATAAGGAAAGTGGTCTGAAGCTTTTTGACAAGGTCAGTCGCCTGCTGGACACCCACCTTACACCCGGAACTTGACCTCCTCTCTCAACACCACACCACCCTGCGAGCGCATAGTATCACCTCCTGTCACAGACCTCAGACCTGAAGTTCAGGAGGTTTATAGAATCTTCCCAAGATCACAAGATTTTGGGTGGTGGGAGTGGGATTCAAACTGATATCTACCAGATGCCAAGTCCAGGCCCTTTTGCTACCCCATCCCCTTTTGGTTTATTTCTTTCAACAGCTAAGGCCAAATTCTTGAAAAATTACGACTTTTGGAAAAATCTTGTTTCTAAGGTGCCACGAGGGGAAGGCCAGAGGTGTCTCCTGAGTTTGAGCGAATGAGCCGATGCATGCTCAGAGAGGGTGACCGGCTTCCCCGGAGTCTCCCAGCCAGTTGGAGACTGGAGTTCTGCCAGGAAATCTTGCCTGTGTTCTGTCACACCTCCGGGCCCCCAGCCCCTCCCCCTGGTGGGCGCAGCTGTTGGCAGCTGCAGTCACCTGCCTGGGACTGGCAAACAGATGGCCCTGGGTTTCTGGGATGGTTCCAATTTCAAATGTTCTTTCTAGTTGTCAGACAAATGTACTGCTTTTTAGTTCAGAAATTATGGAGCACCTTATGCATGGCTATAAATCCTGTCAGCTCTTGCAGGTTCTGTCCCAGAAAGGTGCAATACTAGAAAGGCAGGATGGAATTTTTAAAGGCTGGTTAAGAACTGAGACTGGGCTCTGAATGAACCCCGGAAGGGTCATCTATAGATGCTGCCCTCTGTTCAAAACTCCACAAAGCCCCACAGGAGACATGCCAGACCTGGTGAGAAAGATGCAATGGGATAGGAATTGTTGTCCCCATTTTACAGGTGAGGAAAATAAGGCTCAGTGAAGTGAGGCACTTGCTCAGGGCCCTCAGGAAATCATAGATGAAGCTAGAACCTGAACCCAGGTTCCCTAACTCTTGGTACTGTGTTCTCTTCATTGCCCCACCCTCAAGAAGAAAGACCTCTGATGTGAGTCCAGCAGGACTGCCTTGTACAGCCATCCAGACTGTGCACTGCACAATCCCATCCACACTGGCAGTTGTATGAAAGGTGCCCATGGAGTTGTGCAGTACAACTCTGGCTCCAGGGCATTCTGGTCTTTTCTGTCCATCCATTGCATTCCCACCCCAGTCCTTCCTGGCACTACAGTAGAAGATGTAGGAAGTGTGTCCACTCCCAGCATCTAGAAGTAGGTGTCATGGCTTCACCTTAGTTTTTCAGCCTTGTTCAGGCCACACTGGGTCCCCGACCTGAGTCTAATGGTCCTTTTTCATCTGCTCATCCAGCATTATTTGCTTAGGGGTGGGAATGGAGGGAGGTGGGTTTGGGGGCTCTGGTGGGAGGTGAGGCCAGCTCAAGGCCTCATTTAGGGCTGCCTTCTCCTCCCTCTCCCTCCCCCCACATACATGCCTGGAATTAAAACTGTGGCACGAACCCTTCTTAAATATGACACATCTGCTCCTCCTGTGCAGGGAGGGAGAATTTATAGGTGAGAAACCAACAGACTGATCTTCACTCTGCTCCAGTGGTCAGGCTGTCGCTGATTGATGTCCCGTACACCGCACAGCCTGGACCGCTCCTTTTTATAGGCTCCGCCCGCCTCCCCATAACTCAGGAGGGAGGCTGTAAATCCTCAGGGGCGGCAGAGCAATCCTCTATTAGGACAGCCACCTGGAGTTCCTGGCAGGTTCCTCTTGCCAGCTCCACGTCTCATTGTCAAGGCAGCTGTGAGCTGAGGGGGATGTGCCCAGGACAGGGAGCCAGGAGATCTGGCCAGCTCAGAAGCTCCAGGCTGGAAGGGGCCGGTAATGACAAGGGTCACCTGGTCCGACGAGTGTTCAGTCTGTGCATTCCCTCTGCTGACGGAGAACTCACTACCTAGCAGCCCATCCGTCTTTGAAGAGCTCCCCTACTACAGCTCACAAGTTCCTTCTTCTCTCAAGCTGGAAGCCTCCTTCCTACTGTTTTCGTCTCACTTCTCTTCTTGGTGCCAAACAGAAAGAACCCAACGGTAGAGTCATGGCTGTGTTTAACTTCTCCGCTAGAACCCAGCTCTTTAATTCTCACTACAAAAGACAAATCAATTTTGTATAACAAAACATGCTACGGTGGCTTAATATTAAAGCAGAATGGACCAAGCCTGGATGGGTGGGCAGAGTGTTCGAGGTTGCTCCTCCCTCCCCTGCTCCCCAACACTGGTGTGACAGTTGCTGTAAAGATGGATCCGTGGCTCTGTGGCTCCGTGTTCCTTTTGTTCTAGCCTTCATCAAACCTAGTATTTTTCAAACATTAGTATGCGGAAGCATGATCTTACAGGGCTGTATACACCGACGTGTAGAAATCTCCATGGATGACCTAAGAGACTCGCACGAGTAATTTTGACTATACGCAGTGTTTCCCCCACTGAGTGTATCTTTTGAACTTAACCTCCACCCAGAAGTGATTGGATCATCTTTCTTTTTTTTTTCCCCTTTCCTTTAAAAAAACATTTTCCCTTTCTTTCCTTTCCTATTGAGGTATAACTTATAAGAAGTGAAGTGTCTAAATCTTAATTGTGCAGCTCAGTGAATTTTTCCAAATGAATACACCTGGGCGGCTCCCACCCAGATGGAGAGAGAGAACGTGTTATCACCCTGCGAGGTTACACATGCCCCTTCCGGGTCAGTGCCATCTCCCCTCCCGGAGGTGACTCTCACCTGTAGTTGCGATGGCCTTGGCTTTACCTGTTCTCGATCTTATCCAAGTGCAGTCACACTGTGTCGGCTCCTTGCGCTCAGCATCATGCCTTGTGGCACGAAGCAGTGGTGCCTTGTGTCACAGCGCTGCGTAGAGTCCTAGACGCTGTACAGTGATTACCATCCTCATTCTCTTTTATAAGTCTAAATGATGTTTTTTGTTGTGGTAAAGTACAGACTACACGAAATTGACCAGACTAACCATTTTTAAGGGTCCAGCTCAGTGGCACCAAGTACATTCACAGTGTTAATACAGCTGTCACCACTGCTGGGTTGTTCTGTTTTTAAAAATTGTCTGGTTACCTCCTGGCTCCTCGGCCGACCTCCACCCAGACCTTACTTCTCAGGGTGGTGAACCCTGACCCCTGGCCTTTGCTCCTTCAGCTCCCTCTTTGTAGGTATCATGGCACTTGTCACTGGGTAGCTCAGTGTTTTCCCTACTGCTGGTGGCAAGCCATGAGGGGGTCATAGAATCAGTTCAGTGGGCCCCAACTCACTTGTTAAAAATAGGAAAATGGACAAGATTAGATTGCCTCCTGTGCAGTGAAGAGAAATAGAACTTTGTAGAGTTTTGTTTCACTGTCACGCGTATATGCATATGCATATTCTAGCTGGTCATGAAGTCAAGTTACCCTTCTTACCGTGGGTTGATTTCCAAAGTGTGAGAACCACTGGGGGTGTAATTGCTGGTCTGATGGTCTGTGAGGGCACTTCTGTGTTTCCAGCAACAGTGATCGGCACGTGGTAGACGCTCACAAAACGTCTGTGAGGAACAGGATGGGTGTGTCCTTCCAAGTGGCCACGCCTCCTGCCCCCCAGACCCTTCCTCAGGGAGGCCATCTCAGGGCTCCTCAGCCTGGCCTTGCATCCCGAGTGGATTCCAGCTTGTCTGTGTTTTTTTTGGCTTGGACTCCCAGCCTCTAGCGGCATGAGACCCGGGTCTGACCCAGGCAGAGAGGGGGGGGGCCGGCACACTCACTTAAAACATGTCTGTTAGGAAGTAGATGGAGACTGTGTTGTTAGCTTTCCCTGCGAGCGCGTCCTTCTGTTGCGATTCCGGCCGTGGGCCGCTCCTGGGCTTTCTTCCATCACGTGACCGCCGTGTCTTTTCCCCCTTCTCGGGCTGTGCTGTTGATATTTTGGATCAGCAGCACCGCCCCTGACATTTATCCCTGTTACATTTCATATTCTCCCATTCAGTCCGCTGCTCCAGCCTGTCAAGGTCTTTTGAGATCCTCATCCAATTCTGTCGGACTTCATATTATTCAAGGATCTTACGAGCCTGTGCTGTAGATATTTGCTCAAGTCATTGAGAAATTGAGGAAGCCAGGGCTAGGGTGTTGAGCTGTGTGAACCAATGCCCCAAGCCGACCTCAGGATGCCGGTGCCCTCGACAGCCCTCGACGGTGCACACAGGCTGCTCTTCCCTCTGCCTGGTTACTCCTCCCCTGATACCTGCAGATCTGCCCCTCACTTCCTTTAGCCTGTGCTCAAACATTACTTTTTCAGGGAGGTCTTCCGGACCACTCTATTTCAAGTTGCAACCCTCTTTTCTAACTCTGGCGTTTTATATCCCTGTTTCTGCTTTATCTTTGCTATAGCACTTAGCTCCATGTAACATATATGTTATTTACTTATTTATTTTCTTAATCACCTCTTCCTCCCCATTGGAGTATAGGTGCCGCTAGGTGCAGAAGTGTGTGTGTGTGTGTCTGTCCCCTTTTAGTGCCCAGGACAGTGACTGGTATATAGTGGGTACTCAGTGAATATTGTTGAATAAATAAATACATGACATCAGTAATTATATTTCTATCTTACATGGTCATATCAGTTAGCACAGAGTCCAGCTGCAAGTAAGGGACATCCCCGCCCCACCAATTAGAGTATTTTAAACAAATAGAGGTATTTATTTCTCACATAGCAAGATTTCTGGAAACTGAGTGTCTGCTGCTGGCAAAGTGGTTCCACAGTGCCATTAAAGACCTAGGTTTTTTATCTCCTCTGACTCTGTCATCCTTTGCATGTTGGCTTGTTGCCTCATGGTGACAAAGTGGCTGCTGCACCCTCAGGTATCACAGGCATGTTTCAGGCAGTAAGTGGGGAGAGAAGGAGAATTTTTCCTCAGGAGGGTTTGTCCTTTTATTTAAGAAAGTTCTCCTTAGCTGACTTCTCAGTACACTTTATTACCAGAACAGTGACACGTGCCCACTCTTACACCAATCACTAGCCAAGGGGGATGAGATCACCAATCTTAACTCATCCTTTGGGGCTGGTGCTCCTCCTGAGGGGAAAGGGTCTCCATCTATCATGTAAACAAATGAGAGTTCCATTAGCAAAGGAAAACATGGAGAAGGAATGATTGTGTCATGAGAAACAGTGAAAGTCTTTCAGAAGATCTGTTATGCTGTTTTCTGCCTTTTCCTCATCTGGAAGAATTGTGCTTTATTTGACGTGCCTCATCTACAGGGAGGCTGCGTCCGGTCCTGGTGGCCCTCTTCTAGGGTCTCACTGGCCCTCTGGAATCCAGCCCAGGTGTGAGGTCTTGATAATCCTTCCCACCAAAGCTTTCCCCCATCGCTCTCCCCCGTCTCTTCACACTCTACTTCCCGAAAGTTCCCCTGAGTGTACCACGCACCAAGGCCTGTATCCCAAGGTCTGTCCCCATGGTCTGGCATAGCTGTCATCGTGGGCCCTCTGGTATCAGTACTCAGGCCTGACTCTTCCCCTTCCTGTCCTCCCATGTGCCGTGAGGTCACTGAGGGTCCAGCTGGGGTGGAGAATTGCGGCTGGATTGTACAGAAGGTGTGTCTAGAGTGACCACAGTTGTGGGCCCAGTCAAAGCGTTGGAAAGGATTTTCCCTCCAAACTTCAAAACAATGGATTCAAAGCATCTTAAATGGCCCCAACCTGAGGATGGGGGATGGGTCATTCTTTCTTGGGGTTCTTTTGAAAATTTTTTTTAATTTTTAATTTTATTTTTTAAAATTTCTTTTGTGGGGGAGGTGATTATATTTATTTATTTATATTTATTTATTTATTTTAATGGAGATTGAACCTAGGACCTCATGCATGCCAAGCACACCCTCTACCACCGAACTATATACCACCTCCCCTTTCCTGGGGTTCCTGATCCTTCCTTGGGCTCTGGGACTCCTGGGCACAGCTCTGGGGTGGAGGATGGGCAGAAAAGTGTTTCCAGGTGGGCACCATATGTGCCATCAGATGGAAGGTGGGACCCACTAGACACTGGGTGAGTTGCTAATTCACCGGCCCACCGCTGCCCTCATCACTGCCAACTCAGAGCTGATGCTCTCCTGGGCTCCCTGCCTTAGAGAATGTAGGAGGGTTGGACCAGCCCCAGGAAGCAGAGTGCCCCCTTCCCTGGAGATGTTCAAGCAGACACTTTGTAATCACTGGGCTGGAGTATTATAGGGTAGTTTCCTGCATCTGGGGAGAAATGTTCCTTGCTGTGGAAAGGGCGTGGGCCACTGGTCCCACAGCCCAAGTTCTTTTCCCGGTTGTAGCACTTGCTGGCCGAAGGTCTTGGAGCAGATCTCTTAAACTCTCTGACACTCAGTTTTCTCATCTAGAAAGGAGGCAGTTGCAACTGCAAGAGGATTGGGTGAAGTCAAATGAAATCATACCCATGAAAAGGTCTCATAAACCTGACAGACTTAGAATCATTATTGCTCAAGCCAAGTTTAGGCACGTGGAAAGTTGGCAAGAAAATCAACTCGCAAAGAAAACATTCCATCCCCACTCCGATTTAGGTGTAAACAATAACTTAAAATATTTTCATTAGGAGTAAGGGCATTGAGACTTTTTCCCAGCTTTGACTGACATATAACATTGTGTGAGTTGAAGGTGTACAATGTGATGATTTGATACACATGATTTGAAGATTTTTATACGTGAAATGATTACTGAAATAAGGTTAGTTAATACTTCCATCATCTTACATAATTACCTCTATGTATGTGTGTGTGTATGTGTGTGTTGAAATCCTTTACGATTGACTCTCTTAGCAACTTTAAATATATAATACAATATTGTTAACTATAGTCACCATGCTGTACTGTAGTTACCCAGAACTGATTCGACTTGTAACTGGAAGTTGGTATTTTTTGACTATCTCCCCATTTTCCACCCCCACCTCCCCAGTCCCTGGCAACCACCATTCTACTCTCTATTTCTATGAGCCTGGCTTTTTTAGATTCCCCATATAAATGAGATCATACAGTATTTGTCTTTTCTCTGTCTGACTTATTTCATTTAACTTAATGCCCTCCAGGTTTGTCCATGTTGTTGCAAATAACAGTCTCTCCTTTTCCTGGCTGAATAACATTCCATTATATATACATATAGATACAGGTCAGATTTTCTTTCTCCAGGCATCTGTTGATGGACAGTTAGGTTGTTTCCATGTTGTCTTGGCTATTGTCAATAGTGCTGCAATGCACATGGGTGGCAGGTAGTTTTATGAGATAATGATTATGTTTCCCTTGGGTAAATATCTGGAAGTGGAGCTGCTGAATCATATGGTAACTCTATTTATAATTTTTTGAGGAACATCCGTACTGTTTTCCATAGTGGCTCTCCCAATTTGCATTCCCACCAACAGTGTGGGAGGGGTCCCTTTTCTCCACTTCCTCACCAACTCCTGTTATCCCTTGTTTTTTTGATGACAGCCCTTCCAACAGGTGCAAGGTGATTGCTCATTGTGGTTTTGATTTGCATTTCCCAGCGACTAGTGATGCCGAGCATCTTTTTATGTATCCGCTGGCCACTGGGATGTTTCCTTTGGAAAAATATCTATTTAATTCCTTTGCCTGTTTTTAAATGGAATTATTTGGGTTTTTTTTTTCACTCTTGAGTTGTATGAGTTCTTTACATACTTTGAATATTAGCCCTTTATCAGGTATATGGTATCAGAAATATTTTTTTCCATTCTGTTAAGGGCATGTAGAAAGAGATGCCATGTCTAGGCTTGTCTGAAAACTCCGAGTTCAGAAGCCACATATTTAAGTCGTAGCTGGAGCTGGTCGCCTGGCCTGTTTTAGGATGCGGGTTCATCCTTGAGTAGGGGATGCTAGAGAAATGGGCTTCTCTCGAAGCTGGAGTTTCAGGCACCTGAAGGCGAAGGAAATGTTTGAGGAACAGGGCTGTTTCTACTGTTTACCTTCTCAAGGCTGAGCAGGCCCGCACTCCCCTGGCTGCTAATTAGGACCTGGGAGAAGCTTTCAAGGATTCAGCTTCCTGGGCTCCATCCGTGGAGAGTATATTCAGTGGGGCTGGGAGGGGACCCAGGAAACTGCATCTTCTAAAATCTCCTTTCCTCCCCGAGCTGCCCCAGGTGATTCCACGGGCAGCCCGATCCAGAGGAGGGTGCAAAGGGCCGTCTGTGCCCAAGGCAAGCAGCTGTTGCCGGAACCTGGTACCCGGTTCTGTTCTCAGCCCCAGGGCAGAGTGGGCAGGCTTTGAGGAAGCTGCTTGGAGGCGGGGTCCAGATGTTTCCATCTGACGGGAGGAGAGGGCTGTGTTTACATGAAGCCTGCCTTTGGAGAACTTTAAACGGTTGGCTGCAGTTAAACCGAATTTCATTAGCCTTCTACACGAAGCTACTGACTGTTGGCTCTGCACCCGAGAAGAGGAACACCCCGGGGGTGACACCAACCCGGGACTCATGAATGCTCCCAACAGCCCTCTGGTTAGTGGAGTGAAAATGATGCAAGACTTAAAAGTGACCTTTTAAATATTTAGTCCGCTTTCCGGCAATGTATTTATCAAAAATGAATCTTTGGAATCTGCAGCCACACTCATTTTCAGCCCATTTGCAAGTCGATCACGCAAGCGAGCGTTTCATCAGACAAATGGGAAACGCCGTGTCTCACCCGGGGAGCAAAACATTTCAGAGGGACGACTGCGGGAGGGGCATCTGGGGATTAATTTAAAATAAAATCCTGTTCCCGTATTCTCATTACCACCTCGGAGGTTGGCGTGTATACAACCTCACACCCTTCTTTCATCTAAAATTAAAAAAAAAAAAAATTACTTTGCAGCAGAACTTTAACCTTCTCTTTAAAAATCGGCCCAAAAGGTCAGAGCTGTGCTCCTGTAGATTTCCTGGGCTCAGCTGGGGACTGATTAAAGCTGCCAGCCCCGGCTTGTCAGCTTTGTCAGAGACAACTCTATAAATTCTTTGTTATTCACTTTGCTGTATATTATAAATACATTTATCTTCCTCCGTCAGGCATCTGCAGGACAGGTGCTAGGGGGCTGGCAGTCCTGCTTAAGTGCTTCCAACAATGTTCTGTCTTAGTGACATTAGTGCAGGGACAAAGATGGCAGGAGATTCCGGACCCAGTGCTGCTGTAGGGCAGTGGGTGGCGTTGCTGGTGGGACCAGAGGGAGCACCTGCCACAAAGCCCTGTGCGTAGTAGGTGCCCCTCCCCAACCTGAGTTGATTCCCTGTAGCCAGATTGGTGGGGTCCACCGGTGGGCTCTTGTCACCTCTGTAACAGACACGTGGGTTGTGTGAGGTGATGGTGGTGGGATAGGACGCGTGCGCTTCTCCCTCCCTCCCTCCCTCTCCCTTTCTTTCTTTTTAATGGCTGTACTGAGGATTGAACCTGGGACCTCATGCATGCTAAGCATGTGCTCTACTACTGAGCTACACCCCACCCCACCTTCTTTTTTATTTTTTTATCCCAGATCTTTAAAAGGATCTTTCTTTAGTCTTTTATTTTTTATCTTATTTTTAATTTTAACCTTTGATTTTTATTTTATTTTTATTTTTCACATGCATTTCTTCATTCGCTAATTAAAGCAAATTTTTTTTTGTTTTTTTTCCCTCATCCAAGGATTAATGCCATTCTACCAGTTATGGTCGGGAAAGTGGAGAGTGGATGGGGTGGCTCCGGGAGCTGACGGCCTCTAGCACGTCTTCAATCGCACTGATTCCCCTCTGAAATCTGTGAGCAAGGCGTTGGCACCCTTTCCACAGATGGGGAGTTGTGAGGCCCAGGGAGGTGAAAGGACTTTACCACAGCCACGGGGCCCTGGCTCCCCCCTGGCTTGTGGCGCGTGGCGTGTGGCAGGGGAGGGAGCCTTGAGGTGTGGGAGCTCACGCCGGAGCACCTGACCCACAGCTCTGACGCCTCGTGGGAAGGGGCGATCTGGGGCTGTCAGGGATCTGGCCCTGGCTCGGTGACCCTGCCAGGCATTTGTCCTTGCTGAGCTCTCCTCTTTGGGCCCAGAGGGAACTGGACAGTGATGGTGAATTCTCTCGGCCTGGACACCAGCCATTCTGAGATGCCCTGACTTTGACAGATGGGGTCTCAGGCTCAGGCCTGGAGGCTGGTAGGCCTGCGGTGAGCACCTTAGACCAGGGAAGACTTGAATCTCCTGTTTTGCTCAATAGCCGGGTGCATGGAAGCAGAGGGAACTGGAAGGGGACAGGGATGGGGTGCACAGCCACAGAAGCTAGACGACTCCCTAACAGAGGGACCACAGGAGCCTTGGCACGGGGAGCATCTCCTCTCCCTCCTCTTGGGGGCAGCTCTGCCCCGGCCTGACCCAGGGAGAGGCGGCAGAGCCCAGGGCCCAGCCCAGGCTACCACGTGTGTCTGCCTCTGCGGGAGGCCTGGGTCATGCAAGGTGAGGCTCCCTGAAGGGGGCAAGTGGAACCAGTGACTCACAACTTGACTCTGCAGCTTGAGGCCCTCTGCGGAGGCCATGTGGCGATAAGGAGCCGACGTTCCATTGTAAGCACTCCGTGGAGCCAGTGTGTGGGACGGTGCTGGGAGCAATCAGAACCGGCGGGGGCGTGGGAGATCCTGGCAGTAGAGGTGTCCAGGCCGAGGCTGCCGGGTGCCTCCCAGGGCTGCTTGTGAGGCGGAGACCCAGTCAGCTCAGGGCCTCTGAGCTCCCTTTCGGCCGGGAGACTCTGGGATCAGATATGTCCCCAAATGCAGGCGGAGGCATCAAGACCCCTGGATCCATGAACCCTTCCTTCCCTGACGACTGAGCCAGCAGCTTCCACACAGGGTCCCAGGCGGGAGGAGGCAAGTCCTGGCTTGGTGGGTGGGTGCCATCCTGGGGCACCATCTCCTTCCCCCACTATTTTCTCAGAAGAGCTGTGATCACCATGAAAGCGAGTCAAAGGCAAGGGTGGAAACAGGGAGACCCGTTTTTGTTTTGTTTCGTTTTGTTTTAAATATATACATATATTTGTACTGTTTATACAGGGTCTTGTTTTCTGTATTGCATAGAAAATCAATTAATCCTTTTGGTCACATTAAACCTCGTTTAGTTGATAACCTGCATCACACACTAAGTTCAGTCGACATAAAAGGAAAAAGGTGGGAGATGATGTGGCAGGGACCAGGATGGGAGCGGTGGAGGTGGGGAGAAGAAACCAGATTTGGGGGATATTTTGAAGGTAGAGCCAAGAGACTTTGCTAAGAGGCAGGGTGAGGGAAAGAGAAGAATCAAGGATGACTCTTAAGTTTGTTGGCTTGAGCCACTGAAATGGGGACGGCTGTGGGAGGGGCAGGTTTGGGGGAGAGATCAGGTTTGGGATGTGTTAAGTTTGAGCTGTCTTCTAGACGTTGAGATTAGAGACTGAGAGAAAAAGTGGAGACACAAGTTGGGAGTTTCTGGGCAAAGCCCATGCTGAAATGATAAACGAGGGAGTGATCTGTGTCTAGTAGATGCTGCTTAGCGCCATGGGACTGGAGGAAATTAGCAAGGGTGTGAGTATCTGACTCCTGACCCCTTAACCCTCTGCCTCACATCCTGAGTTTGGGGTATGCTTTCTTCCCAGGCTCACAGAGTCCAGTATCTTAGGGTCTTCCCAACCTCTTCCCTGCCCCACTCCCCCTGCCCTTGCCCCAAGGCAGGGGGGGGGCAAATTCTTCAGCCAAGGAGCTCTTCCTCCATGTCCTGCCTGTGAGGTCTTACCGAAAAAGGGGTGGCGTCACTGCGTGTGCACCACCCACCTGATGGCTGCGAATGCTCTGATGACAGAGCCAGCAGAGTGGGCACTGGGTGGGCCAGGGTCCCAACAGGGCCTGCCTTTTTGTCCTAGGTGACCGTGAGCAGCCTCAGTTTCCACATCTGCCAACCCAAGCGCTGGGCAAGATCACCTCAATGACCCCTTTCAGCTCTAACATCCTGCTCTGTGATTCTAATTTGGCCCTTGGTTTTCCCTGAAGGGGATCTTGTTGGCTGTCAGAGAACTTGTTGGTTCCCTGGGGAAAGACAGGGAGCTTCTGCTGGAGTAATCAGGAAAGGAAGGTGTGTGTATGTGTATGTGTGTGTAAGAGAGAGAGAGAGAGAGAGAGGGAGATGATTGTTAAATTATGGAACTGCTTCCATACTGGTTTGTAAACAGCTGGGCTGCTTCCTCAGGTCCCCTGAGGCTGCTTCTCGGCCACCCCAGGCTCTCCTTTAGGACCTGCCCTCACTGAGACCACACCAAGATCCATCAACTTAAAGGGGTATCTCCTGGCCCAATGGGACGGCAATTGGTCAGTTCCTCTACCAGTTGTTAAAGATTTTGACTGTCACCCCCTTGTGTGTGTCTCTCTCCCACAGAGTCCCTAACAGACAGGTGGCATTTTAGAGTTGCCTCTGTCTCTCACATCCCTCCAGCGCTTTGCTTCTCACCCTAGGAAAATAAATATGATCCCAGTAAATGAAAATTAATAACTGCATCTTCATGGCAGGGAGTCACAGGCAGTCTAATGGTGGGCTCCCTGCTAAATCCCTGGGTTATTTATAACCCAGATGTTGACAGATGGTGGATCGGGAATTTGAGCCTGTTCCCTTTCCCCCTCTTCTCTGAAGACCCCGTGTGCTGATGAATTCCGCAGCCCTTTGGCTCTTCGGGGCAAAGATTGTTCGTCCCCAGCTCCGGAAGAGATGGCTCCTAGCGAGGCTGACTTGAGCGCAGCGAGACAGAGAGCAGGAGCGCGCAGGGCGGGGGGCGCGGAGTGCAGCAACAGTTCAGGTGTTAAGCTGCTGAGGTGGAAAATTGCTCTGACAGTTATGATGTTGTTGTTTCGGGCAGCAAGGGTTACACTATCATTTACTTCAGCCACGCCTGCTGGCGCTGCCGGGCTGCCTGTCTCACGCAAAGCTGCTCATTGCCGGGTGTCAGAGCTGGGGTTTCCGCCTGCCTCTGGGGAAGCAGGTCACTGGGGAGCTGGTGGGCGGCCCAGCTGCGCAGGTGGCCATCCTCGGGGAGCCGGGGCTGGCGGGACCCTGTGCATCGCTCCCCCGAGGTGCTGATACCCGTCACCGGGGACTGCATGGGAACCCAGAGCCGGCCAGTGGGAGGACTGGGGGAGCTGCTGGCATTTGGGGAGCACCCCCATGGACCAGGCTCCGAGTCAGCTTCGGAATGTGCATGAGTTCCCGGGACTCTCTCTGCTGCCGTGGGAGGGGAGGTGACTGAGGCTTGGGGAGAAGCAGATTTCTCAGAGAGCACAGCGGGAAAACGGAATCAGAGCTTGAGTCTGGTCTCCTGATTCCAAAGCCCTGACCCATTACTTCTCGGAGCTCCAGGCGCCTCCTGAAGGGCGGGGTGAGAAGTGGCTCCTCCCTACCAATTCGATGGCCAAAGGGAGCCAGAGGTGCTTCCTTGGATCAGACCCTGAGTCGGAGCTGGTTTGTGTCGTGGGCATTCCATCAAGTCAAGGAGATCCTCTTTGCAGAGGATCTGAAAGATCCACTGAAGAGCTTTCGTCGATCATCTATTCAGCTCCAAGTGAGACACAGCTGGTGCTGTGGGGAACTAGGAAGCCACATACACCAGTGCCCTTTGCCCTGAGATGTTGAGAGCCTGGGTGGAGAGCAACCAGGAATGGGCATGGAAGGGCAGTCTGGGGTGTTAGAGGTTTTCTATAAGAGGACTGAGGAGGGGGATGAGGGGACTGAGGGCCAGAGAAGGGGTCCTGGAGGGGATGGGAGCAGGGAGGGGAGAGGTGACTCACGGGTCCACCCAGAGGATGGTCATTTGCATGCATGAGGAGGATGTGCCCATGAGCAGAGCGGAGGCTTCAGCTGGGAGTTCAGAGGAGTGGCTGCCTCTCAGGCCTGGACGCCCCCTGCCATGGCCTGGTCCTGAGGGGCTCATGCCTGGGCTCTGGATCCCCACTGTCATGGAGCAGGCTGGTCCCTGGGATACGTGCTGGTCACCACTGCCATCCGACGTTGGGGCAGGCAGGCTGGGTTGTGACGTCCTGCTGCCCAGGGGCCATGTGCATCCCCAAGGCCGCAGTGGGAAGACAGCAGTGGGGTGTCCTAATGATGGGGAGGACACTGTTCTCCTGTCAAGGGTGGGGAGACTTCCAGAAATCAGTGGTTCTCTCTGTGGAGACTTCAAACACAGGAATGGTCCAGAGAGAAATGCGGTCAGGCCCCCACAGGGCTGAGGAGCGAGGATCTGGGGAGGATGAGGGCTGCCCTATCCTCTGAGGATCCCAGGCCAGACCCCTCAAGGTGTCAGATGTCGGGGGTCAGCCCCAGCTTCTGAATAAGCAAGCTGCAGAGTAATTTCTACCTTCTCCACCTTGGCAGGTGATACTGGGGTGACTCCCACAGCAAAGGGAAGTCCTGAATGAGGTGGAATTGGGGCGGGGAGGAAGGGGGAGGTCTGGGGTCCAGTCCTGGCTCCTTCATTGAGCTGCTCACTCTTTGTGTGTCTTTATTTTGTCTCTGAAAAATGGGGACCCTCTTCAGAGCCCTTCCTAAACCCATATGAAAACACAAAAGATGCACTGGGGGGAGAGATGTGACTTGAACCCAAAGTGGGTTTTTATTGAACAAATGGGGATACCTAGGCTCAGGGACACGCTCACCAGTTACTGCGTCACCCTCCCAGGTAACAGGTGCACGTTTCCCGGAGACCTGGCCGTGCCCAAGCTGGGCTGGGAGCTGGAGGAGGGGAGGGAAGTACAGTGGTGCTGCAGAGCAAGGCCTCCTGGAGGAAAAACCCAGGAAGCAGGCAGGGGCTGCCAAGGCGCGACCTTGGAACCTGGAGCTGGGCCGGTGGGAGGGGTAAGGAGTGTCCTGAGGCACATCTGCCTGCGCTCCCCTCACCCTGCCCCCTGCGTCAGGTCACTGTGCCGCTCCGCTCAATGTCCACGATTGTGGTCCTGAAGGCAGCCAGACGCTGGAGAGCATCTGAGCGGCAATGGGGTGGGGAGGCGGCCGACCCCTGCTCCTCCACTCCCGTCCCAGAGCCTGCTCTCTGCCCTGCTATGAATGGAGCTGGGAGCAGTGCTCCTGGCCCCCGGGAGACGGGGGACTATGGAGCTGGGGCTCCCTGAGCCGGGAGACTCTCCCTCAGCTTCTCTGCTTGGAAACTGGGGGTCCACCACACATAATAACCTGTTCTCTCTGGGAGAGGCATTTGTTGTAGGAAGTAAGGAACTTGTGAGGGAGCAGGAGGGGAAACTGAGGACTCCTCGGAAGACCAGGAAACTGAGATTTCGCCCATCATTTCAGAATCCTGGGATATCAGCCTGGAACAAGTGATTATCTGAGGTGGGGAGCTCTCTTGATGGATTAAAAAATCCAGACCCAGAGACGGGAGTGATCTGCCCACAACTGGTGGCAGAGCAGGACCTGAAGCCAGTATCCTGAGCCCTGGCCAGGGCTCTCTGCCCATGTCCCCACCTTCCTGCTGGTAGAGCTCAGTCTGGGTGACGAGACCTTGATTTTCCTAGGGAGCTCAGCCAAGGCCCCAAGGGAGAGGCCAGCAATGGTTTGTGGGTGCCCAGGTGGGGCAGGTGCTGGCTCCTCTCTTTTCTGTCCTTCTTTCTGGACTTGAGAGGAGCCTCAGGGGCAGACCTTTCTCTGGGGACTTTGGTCAGGGCTCTGGGATTTCCTGGCACGCAGCCTGTGTTTTGGGGGGTGTCTCAGTTGATCGAGATGTTCCGTCACCACTCAGGGAATTCCAGGTAAGTCAGAGGTGAGAGTCTGGACAATCCTGCAATATTCCCAGTGCATCTGAAGGCAGAAAGGGCCCCTCCTCAACGCCTAAGACATTCCTTCCTTGTGCCTTGAATCTTTCCTAACTTCCAGCCAAACTGAGGGTGATGGTGGTTGGAAAGAGGATGCGACTGACTGTCTGATCAGTGAGTTTTCATCCCAGTTTAGTCACCGACAAGGGGCATGATTTTGGAGATCCCTTTCTCTCTCTCTGAACCTCAGTTTCCCCATTTGAAAAAAGGGGTGAGAAGATTAGGATTCAAAGTGTTCTTGCCTTCACACCCTAAGCGTCTGCTAGCTTCCCAGAAGAACCTCTTTATCTGCTTACTTATTCTTTCTTTCAGCTAACAAGTCTCTATTGCGTGCCTACTATATGTAAGTTACTCTCTTCTTAAGGGATCGGTCTTCCCTGCCATGGACACGGAGGGTCGGCTTCCTCAGGTTACACGGTCACCATAACTGGGGAAAAAGCGCCCCCCCCCGACAGGCTCTGCACCTCCTCAAAGAATATTAATTATTCTCCAAGGAAGTCTTCATTCTGAGTAGTTCTCTTTCTCTGGTAATTAACATTACATGTCATTAACAGTCAGGGAAACACTGCATGATCAAAGACAACATAATTCGTAGCAAGATTCTAAGGGATAGCACAATATTTGTTCATTATGTTATTGATCCTTATGGTCTGGAATGTCCTAATTATTCCCTATCCCAACTGGATCCCACCGTGCCTGCCGGGCTGGCTTTGAACTGCTGTCCTCCCCCTGGGTGGCCTGGCCCCTGCTCTGGGGCTGGTGGGACCACAGCTTTCAAAGGGATCAGAGAAGCTTTGTCTCCCCAGAGCCACATGAAAGGGGGAGCTGGTTGGGATGGGGCTTGTTGGGGGGGGGGTTGCGGGCTGCTTCTCTGAGGCTCCCGCCACAGCTTTGACTGAGTCAATGAGAGAAGTGTAATATCTCGCTTTAATTAGCCAGATGCTGCTAATTGACTTCTTAGGGGCTCCAGCGGGCACTGCTTCAAGGGAGCAGCGGGATGGGCACTCCTCTAAGCCCAAGGCCACTTGCTGCTTCTGAAGATCGCAGTACTGGGTGATGCCCCGGCGGCCTGGTGGGCTCCGGGGAGCCCCCGGCGGTTTGGGCATCAGCGGAAGTGTCTGGGGTGAACCTCCCTGCCTGGCTGTAAAAGTGCTAAATGAGGTGGTGGATTTCAACCAGTGGCATCATCACAAAATGATGCTTGTTTCTCAATCGGCTGTATTTATGAGTGGGCCGAGCTCCCTCCCTCGTGTTGAATCCTGCGGTTAACCTTTGCAGTGCGTGCCAGTAACCTTCCTACCCAGTAAGTTCTGTCTGAACCATGGGGCTGCATTCTGAGTGATGCTGTGGAGGGGTGTTGTCTGTCCAGCTCAGGAAGGTGCTGGGGGTATGAATAGGGGCGGGAAGATATGCTTAGTCTGAAAAGAGCCATGGACACCACCACCAATAATACTTAAAAAAACAACTTCTCCCCAGGCTGACTCATTCCGTTCTCACAAAGACCCCTTGAAGGAGGGCCCGTTAATATCCCTGCTTTATGGATGGGGAACCTGAGGATCTGAGAGACCCAGTGACCGTCAAGTTTAGAGGGCCAGGCAGAATCAGGAATCAAGGCTGTCGAGACCATCTGGCATTACTCCCCGCCATGCCATGGAGGGTTTTTCCTAAGTGTCTTTCGAGGATATGTCTGGAGTTTATTGATGCCGCCAATCAATGGTCCCCATCAGTGGAGCTCCAGGGTGCCTGCGTCTCTGGTTGTGGTTATTTGGGAAAGGGAAGTGAGAGAGCAGGAAAGAGCCATGGGCAGAGGGGAACGGAGGAGGCTGAGAGAGTTACGCCCTCCAGGCACAGACACCTGACACACACACACACACACACACACACACACACACACACACACACACACACACACACACACACACACACACACACACACACCCGCCCTGCCCGCCCCACCCCGTCCTGGGCGTGTCTTTCCTTCTCTTTTCTGATCTTTCCAGCATCTTCTTGCAGCTCTGGGGACTGAGGCATTCACCGGGTGGTGAGGTGACTTCACCAAGAGCCTCCCACTTCTCAATGGCTAAACCATGTCCGGGAACAGCCGTTATTTATTGATTGTAGGGGGCTGGAAGTGAATCAGTGGGAGGGGTGGTTCCTGCCTCCATCAGCCTCCGCTCTAACAGGGGATGTCAGATCATGGGACTCCTATGGGGAGGGAGGGAAGGCGATCAGAGATCTGGCACCAGACCTGTCCATTCTGCCTGCCCCAGCCCTGCTCCGTCTGATCCCTTCTCTCCATATCTCAGCCAGCAGGAGATTGCTTCTTTGTCTTTTTCCTTGTTTCTCTGTATATTCTGGGGCCACTGCCAAGGGAGCCTGGGAAGGAGCACTGGCCAGAGGAAGGGGCAGAGAAGCTGAGACCTGAAGTTCTCCACATAAGAAGTTTCATATAAATGCGATCATAGCATACTTGGTTTTTTCTTTAACTTGTCTCCTTCTTCCTTCCCCCTGCATCATGCTCTTACCCTCTGCCCACTCAGGAAATCCCTGCCAACATTCCACTTGTATCCTTCCATCTCGTATAACTCTAACCGTGTATAAACGTGTGTGTATGTGTGTGTGTTTGCAGACTGTTTGCTTTAGAAAAACAAGATTATATTATCCTGTCTCTGACTTTTTCCCTTCCCAGCACCTCCTGGAAATCCCTCAACTCAACCAGTGTTGTTCTCATGTATTCCTTGTATGGCTGCCAAATAGTCCATGGTGTGGCTATCCATCCATCATTTAAAAAAATGATTTTCCTATTAACGAGCATTCACCTTCTTTTTACCTTTTTTTTTTTTTTTTTTTTAATCAGAAGAGAATCTTTGGAAAATACACCTCTGGCCAGATCAATCCCTTGCTTAAAACCTTCCAATGGCTGCCAGTGTATCTCAGGACAAAGTCGTGGCTCATAGGCATGTCATGTCCAGGGCTTAGCAAGCCTCTGCCTCAAACCGCTGCCTCAAACTCTGCTCCAGCCAGAATGAGCTGGTTTTGCTTCCTGCAATGCACCTACTCTTTCTCCCCCTGCCCAGAGCATCCTGTCCTACCTGGCTAACCCTTCTGCTTCTTTTGGGTCTCAGCAGATACGCCCCTTCTTCTGGCCAGTGTCCCTCCCCAGGTCCTTTGACAGTGGCCTTGGGGTCTTCTCACAGGAACTGTAACTTCCTGGTCACATGTTCTCTCACCCGTTAGCATCTGACTTGCCGTGTTATGTATCTGTCTGTTACATGTTATTGCCTCATGTCTGCACTTACTGGATGCTTCTGTGTGGAGTGAATGACTGGATGAAGGGTGAAGCATCAGTCCCTGTGAGGAGGTTGGAGAGAACCCTGGGCTGGACCACCATGTAAGGTGCCAGTTGGAGGGGGCAGTGAGTCAGAACTGAGGATCGGGGATCAAGGCAAAAGCCAGATTGTTAAGGCCTGAGCCTCCACAGGAGGCAGGGGTTGGGGAGGACAGTCAAGTTGGGGCTTTGTAACAGATGAGATGCCTGAGGTTCACCTTTGTGTCTCACAGGCAGCCAGAGAGAGTCAGGGGACTATCTAGGGACTTGGCAGCTGTGACCCAGCTACCATCCATCCCCAGTGCCAGGTCAGGAAGGGTGTCCGTGTTATGCCCGCCTTGGGAAAAATGGCTTCAGGAGTGGAATTTTTCAGTGTGTTTTCAGATGGGAGCTTTATGGGAACGAGAAAGCAAAGGCAGAGGGACGGACAGAGAGGGGATGAGGAGATACGACCTTCCTTAGACGGTGCCGATCTTTATGAACACCACAGGACCAGGAGCTGGGAAGCCCGGCTTGCTCCTCTGCATCTGCTGTCCTCCAGCGACTCAAAGTGCACTCCAGGGACGCTGCCAGCTGACCAGCTGCGGGGTCCTACAGTGAGAGAAGAATAGAAATTGCGTGAAAGCACTAGGGACCTGAAAGCAACATGACATTGGTGGATTCCTCTCACTGGACGGGGTAAATACCAGTGTGGGAGGCTGGAGTGGTGAGTTACACGGGGCCTGAGCCGCATGAGATCATGCAGGTAGGATCACTGCAAATCAGTAATCAGTATCAGTACGTGTCTCACTGCAAATTATAAACAAACTGTTCTAGACTATGAGGAACTCCCACCCAAGCAGTGGCCGTCGGCTTGTCTCTCTCTCTCCCGAGGGCAGAACGAGAAGACAGTGGCCTGTGGAAGGGATGGACATCAGTTGGACATCGGTGGGAATTAAAAGTTGTAATTTGCTGTCATTGTTGTCTGGAAGAAATGAAGACTTTTGCTCTGAGGTCTTGAGAGACACTGTCCTTTTTTTTGACCTTTATAACCATCCTCCACATAGATCAAAGCAAGACTTAACAGCCTCACTTTGTAGAACAGCCGGTTAAGAATCAGAGAGGTTAAGTCAGTCTCCCAAAGCTACCCAGCAAATTTAAAACAAAAAAGGTTAAGAAACAACCCCCAGGGTTTTTATCAATGAAGGCGGGTGTGCGGGAACTGAAGGAGAGAGCAGTATAAACAGTGGCTACTATAGGGATTGCTGTTATATTTTTGAGTCCTTACAGGGTATCAGATACTGTGTGTAATTACCTCCTTTAATTTTCACAGTGGATACAATTACCGTCTCTGTTTGCAGATGAGGAGACAGAACCTCTGCAAGATGAAGTTACTTGTCCAAAGCCACTCAGCTGCTAATTAAGAGAAGTGGTTCTTGATTCACACTGGCTGACTCGAGAGCATTCTCTACCCCGTAAGCCAGAGGACACCCACACACTATCCCCCCAGGGACCCAGCGTGATAAACCCATTCTTGTGACTCTCACAGGTAGAAGCTAAGGCTTGGTCACATCAGGAGCTGGTCCCACACACCCAGTGGAGTTCAGCCCCTCCTTGCCTGGGGTTCAGGGTGGGTCTTGCTGATTCCCAAGCCAAGCTTTTCTGGCACATTCCGCAGCCGCTTGCAGCCACAGCTCTGCCCCAGGGCCGGCAGGTGGGCAGGCTGTGCGGATGGATCAGCCCACACGTGGGACCTAGTTTGCACCGTTCCTCTCTCTCCCCGTGGTGAGGACCAGAAAGCCGAATGCGTCCCGTCCAGCAGCAGGCAGCTGCTAATTATTAACGCCCGAGCCACCGGCGGCAACCCATTATGTCACGTCACGCGCAAGATTTATGGCCACTTTGAAAGTGGCTTTGAAATGAGACAAAACTCAATATTGAATTTTTTCCATGTCCTTCTCCCTTGGGCTTTCAGGGCATATAATATCTGCTTCCTCCTCATTAGCATATTTCTAACAAGCGCTTATTAAGGTGAATTTCATTGCAGTGCTCAGAGTTTTCATTAGGGGAAGCAGTGAGTGGGAGGGCACGGAGCGCAGATGTGGGACCTCAGGGCTCTGGGACCGGGGCCGGCGCTTGGCTCCAGCCTCTTAGCGAGCTCTGCTCTCCCATCCCTGCGGGAGGGGGTCCCACTGCTTTTCCCTGTGGGACTGGGCAAGAGGAACTGTGCCTGGTGACAGGCAGGCCACCACTCTACTTTGAGCCTCAGTCCTGTCCCCTGTACAGTGGCCAAGCTCTGTGGGGCTGTATCCTCAGTGCCTGGCACATCAGAGGTGCTCGGTAAACAATGGGGGAGTAGATAGGCGGGTGGAGGAAAGAAAGACGGGGCTCCCCCCACAACTGGGATCGGCCCTGGTTGCTAAGGTACCTGCCTGTGGGGGTGCCAGTGAAGGTTTGCTCGTTCACCACCCATGATTGTGCTCCGGTGGTGTTGACTGGTGCCCAGAGCACTTGTACCAGCCCTGGGGTGGCTGGGAGAGCCACATGCCCTCTGCTGTGTCTGTTGCCATGGAGATGTACTTGGGGGAGGGTCAGTGGGCATTCCTGTTACCCCAGCTCTGCCCTCCCCCTTCTGCTTGGCCCGGCTGGCTTCTTGGAGGAGGCAGGCAACTTCACTAATGGCTTAGCAGACCCCTGCTTCTGCCGCCCAGTACACTCTGATGGGGTCGGCGTGCCCTGTGAGTCCAGGGCAGAACCAGCATATCGGCAGGAAGCGGGTCCCGAGACTAAGTACCTGTGCTCTGGGGTGAGAAGTGAGAAAGAAGAAGAGAAAGGACAAGGCCACTCTCTCGTGGGCTTTCCTCTTGATGGTGGTCAGAGCCCCTGCCTTCAGGGAGTCTTCGTGGGTGGTGCCCAAGCTCCACCCACAGAAATTTGGTTTTAGTTGGCCTGGAGTGAGGTCTCAAGCATGGATATTTTAAAATGTTTCTAGGTGATTCTAATATGCAGCCGGGGTGGGTACCACTGCTGTGTGTGTGTATGTGTGTGTGTGTGTGTGTGTGTGTGTGTGTGTGTGTGTGTGTGTGTGTGTGTGTCTTGGGAGGTAGGAGTAGGTGTCCTGCCTAGAAGGACTGATTTTCCCCACCCCATCCGCCAGCTGCTCGGGCAGCCTCAGCCCTTCCCCCGAGCTCTCCGATGGGGTCACTCTGATTCCTGTTTTTGCAGTTCCGCGGGGACAGAGGAGGTGCCAGAGGAAAGGAGGAGGTGCCTGCTGCTACCTCTGGACAAGTGTTCCTGTGCCACCCGGGCCCCACTCTGCTACTGAAACTCTGGGCCCCTCCTCACCCCCTGAGTCCCACCTCAGGGTCCTCATCTCTGATGGGCTCTTGTAGGATCCAGTGAGACAGAAGATGGGGTGTGCCTTCTAAAAAGCCCCCCTAAAAAGTGAGGGGTTATTAAGATTGGGGAGACTCTGCCCACTAAGCTGTGCCATCCATCCTGGAGAGAGACGGCTGGTGAAAATAGTTTCTGAGGGCCCAGGAAAGCCGGGCAGAGAGAAGAGACCAGGCTGTGATCCCGGCGGCCTCTGTAGAGCAGAAAGGTAGATTCTGGAAGCTTTCCTGCAGCACCTCACTCTGCCTCTCTGTTTAGTTGCCTCCTTTGTGTGCCATCTTAGAGGAGGAAAATAAATGCCTGCAAGAAAGGCTGAAGGAGAAGGCAGGGAGCCCTTCTCTGCGCCCGAGAAGACCTCTTTGGGACAAGGGCTGGGTGAATGGGCTGGAAAGGCAGCAGACACTGGGGTTGACTGAGGTGAGGGGCAGGGAGATTCAAGGTGCTGAGAATCCAATATGGCCCGGGGAGCTCTCACCATCCCCCTGCCCCCCAGGCTGCCTTGCCCCTCAAGGAGGCTCTTTCTACTCAAGGGTCTCCCTTCCCTTTTCCAGCAGGTGGTGCAGTGGGAAGGGTCCTGGGTTTGGGATCCAAAGACCCAGATGTGAGGTCGGCTGTATCCGTGAGCAGCTGCGTGACTTTGGGCAAGTCTCTTTGCTCCCAACCTCAGTTCTCTCGTGCAAGAACAGAGACCTGTTCATTGATTCATTGATCCAATCATTGGCTAGTTGACAAACATTCACTGACACCTGGCACTGTGCCAGGGGCCAAGACCATCCCCTGACCCCTGCCGTGGGAGGGCAGCCCTCCTCCTTACTGTCTGCTCTTGCTGCAGAAAAATCACTGTAGAACTTTTTAGAGCTGCAGAGGACCTTAGCTAGAGTCCAAATCTGGCTCTAAAATTACAGGACTGTCAGTTGATGTCCTCTTATAAATGGAGAAACTGAGGTCCGCAGAAGCCATTAAGAGCCTTCCCATGGCTGGTGGGTCAAACTCAGGCCTTTAAGCCCATGTCCTCTCCTTAGGTCAGACTACCCAACTGAGAAGTGATTCTACAGCCCAGAGAGGTGCAGTGACTCATTTAGTGTCACACAGCTGATTATTGGCAGACCTGGGGGAGAGAGACCTGGTTCTGGGTATCTCTGTCCCTGGTCTGTTTTCCTCAGCTCTTGGCTGGGTGTTCAGCTCAGGCCACCCTCGGAGCCCATGGGCCACCTGGTCAGCAGATCCTGTCCCCTCACAGGTCCCCTCAGCAGCAGCTGCATCAGGCTGGCGGCCACACTGCTCACTTGCTCATCCCATGTTTGTCTGCCGCGACACAGAGAGGCACAGCTCTACCGTTTGGCTTTAGTGATTGCTCCACAGTAGGGGAAATTGGTTCGAAATGAGTGTCTCTGCCGCCGTCCTCCCTTGGGATGACTTTTATCCTCATCTCCACTTTGTGGAGTGACCCAGAGTCTGGCGTGCGCCTGTTCGTCTAGATACGTCCTTTTTGATGCAAAGATGTTGGTACAGCCACTGCTGAGCCAGAGGTTTCTTGAGAGCTGGGCTGCGGTGGCTGCAGAATTCCACAGCGCGCTGCCTCTTCCCGGTTGCCTCGGTGGCATCCTGGCATCTGCCCGCTCCACGGACCGAGCTGAAAGTTAGGGGCTAGCAGTGCTTTTGCTTGTTAAGGTATTAGAGTATTTTCTGAATGGGGCCCTGCTCATCTCTGGGGCACAAACCATGGCTCTGCCTTGCTGGGGAACTGGCCCCTTCGGCACCAAAACTCCACGTCCTCTGAGGGTGAGGGAGGTTTGGGGGGCCGTGTGCTCAATTACTGATCCCATTCAGATCTCTTACCAGTCATTGCTCCCTCCCCACCTGGCTAACCCCAGGGGTAGGCCGTGAGAGGTGGGGCTTATCCCCTTAAACGCCTGTCCCCAATTTCTCCCTTGATTCCTCAAGTCACAGTGGAGGTGAGATTGGTACATTTAAGAAGGTAGTTAGGCTAAGGGATGACACAAGGGAAATACACATGGAGGACATTGTAAACAAAGATAATCTGGTCCAGGGGGTCTGGCATCCTCACCCGCAACCTCGGCTACGCTCAGGACCATCACTGCCCCGTTCCTGTAGTGGAGGAACACACAGCCTCTCACCCGTCTCCTGATGTCAGAGCCATAGGGACCTTCCAGACCAACTAGTAGTTTCTCAGCTAGGTTCAGGAGAGAATTGAGCCGTATGCCATCCCCTGTAGGGAGTGGACTGGCCTTTCTCCTGTGCGTCTAGAATGGTACGAGTTATGTACCATCCTTGGGAGAGTTGACAAAATCGTCACAAAAGTAATTTTTTGGGTTCTGTGGTTCGGATGAGGAACCAGCTAAGAAAGGCTTCCTCTCAGCTCACAGAGGATGATGAAGCACCAGGGAGGCAGGAGACTGGCCCGAGATCCCACAGTTGGCCCAAGCCAGCCCTCTTCCCACAATAGCGTAGGGCACCCCCTTCCTCTGCTCAGACTCAGTGAGAATGGAGGAAGCTCTGATCCAAAGAGATGACCCCGTGCCTCCCCCACATGCCGCACACAGCACGTCTGCACACATACTCACATACACGGACGTGTGCTTGTACGCACCAGATGGGAAGGGCAAAGACATACCTGGCAGCACAGTGACAGACAAGCAGGCAGTCCTGAGTTCAGATCTAGTTCATGCACTTCTAAACCGCGAGCCTCTGTGTCATCACTTGTCAACGGAAATCATAGCACCTACTTCTCAGACCTGCCATGAAGACGAGGTTGGCCAGGTGCCCAGCTCAGTGCCCAGCACAGGACAGGCTCTCGGGAGCCATTTATTTCCTGCTTTCCTCTGGGGCTCAGTAAGATCCTCCATGATTGATGAGAGAATAGAACGTTCAGTCTTGGAGTCAGGTTCTTATCCAACAGGGGGTATTAACAGAGCATCCTTAGTACGTGCTCTTAGGCATTGGTACACAATACTCACTTGATCTCAAACTTCAGTCCTGGTTTGTTAGCCAGCTGTGCACACCCAGCCCCGCCGGATCTAACTCCTACCTGCCGTCACTCCCCTTTTCTTTCTGCCCCCTCACCCCCCCCATCTTGGCGTGGCAAAACGTCTGTGTCAGAAGTCAGTCTACCAAGCTTGTGGCCTGCCTCCCGTTCTTCCCATCCCACTGAGTCCCTCTACGTGTTACGGCTGATTTAGAAATTTGAGGGCACGCCAGAAAATTAAAACGTCGGGGAAGCGTGGTTAGAGTTGGCACAAGCTTCCCGTTTTCTGCCTATCGGTGATTCAGCGTATTGGAGGTTAGTGCCTCATGGCTCGAGCTGCCTGCAGAACGGGCAGAAAGTGACTTGGAGAAGCTGAAATTAGGGAGGGTAACGTGCCCTGCCTCCGTCTTGCCTTGAGGGATGGGCTGTTCACATTGCTGAGTTTCCTGTTGAGCTGGAAGTTAGGCAGAGAAGACCATTCTATGGTTGGGGCGCTTGCTGCCAGAGCCTTTTGTTTGTTTGTTTGTTTTTTGCAATTGTGCCCATTTCCTTTCCTGCCTTGGTAAGTGGATTATGGTGAGTGTCATCAGCTCTCTTTGACTTGATTAGGATTTGGCATGATTTCAGGGCCATCATTCCTCAGGGCCTTGTCCTTGTTCGGGCGTGGGTATGAAGTGAGGAAAATGAAGCTGAATGAATGATGGGCATAGAAGCTAGCCCCGGAAACTGCTTTTCCGGAGAGAGAAAAAAAAAATTCGGGGTGGAAATGCAGCGATGAGTGTGGCCCGTGACTTTGGTGGCCCCCCAGTTAATCGAAGACTCCAGTTAATGGAGGTTGGGCTGCATTTGCTCTCAGACACTGGTGCCCCGGAGGGCCTGTGCCCGGCTGGGTCTAACTCAGCGACATGGCTCAGATCCTCCTAACTTCCTCCTCACAACCTGCGACGCCTCTCTCAGGCCTGGTGCCTCAGTCGGCATTGTTCCATGGAACCCTCGGAAGGAACTGCTCTGACATGTTAAGCTTTGTAATTTAGCACACGCTGCGCATATATGCCCCCAGACAAAAGAGAATTGATTTATAATTCTCTTAATGGAAGCACAGGCTTTAGTCACTCCAGAAATAGATCATTACCTCTGCCACCTTTTGTGATTTTTTTCCCTCTCATTTTTTTTTTTTAAACACCACCGTGGTCTAAAAATATGATGTTTCATTTCATCCCTCTGTCCTTACCCACTGTTGGCAGACATTTCTTTTTAGACCTTTAATTTATGGCGTGTTTGTTCTGTTTCGCTTCATTAATTAATGTTCTTCCCAGGTCCCCATGCCAGAGTCTCTGTGTAATGCTCTCTTACAGTAAGCAGGTGCTTCCATCCTTAATAAGCAAGTTCCTGGAAAATACTGAAATAAACAACGCATCATCAGGCCAGGAAAACAATGACTCTGGGAGTCGTGTGCCATTCCGCGCATTAAACCTGGGGAGATGAGGCTAGATTTGCATCTGGGGCGGTGCTGTTTTAGGGGCTCCTTCCTTCGGGAAGGGGTGCCGAGTACTGATGTTCTGGAAGGTGAGGGAGTGTCTTGCTCCTCCAGGAAACCAGAGTTCAGAGGAACTGTTTTCTCACAAATGCTCGTGGCTGGGAGGATGGTTGTCAGACGCAGCATAGACCAGAAACGAAGCCAAATTGGCCTCTGGTTCCAGTCTTGGAATCATCTCCTGCTTAGGCTGTGGAACAGCAGGGCCTGGGCTGGGCTGAGTTGCAAACTTATGGAAATTCATCTTGAGTTGCTTTCTCTGTGTTCTGGCGGACTTGCCCCACCCCAAGGAGGCGATCCTTTTCAGGGGATCCTAATAAACTCATTCTCTGTCTCTGCACATCCCTCTCCCCCAGGAGTACCGCATCGCATCCCCCCCCCCACTCCCCAGCAAGAGGGTAAGGACCACATTTTCCTCAGTGTTTTACTGTCTACAGGCCCTTCTCATTAGCCTCCTCTCTTTGGCTTCTCAGGACCCTGTGAGTCAGGTTTTCTCACTATTTCCACTTCACAGAGGAGGCAGCTGGGACTCCCAGAGGTTAAGCCACCTGCCCAAGGTCGCACAGTCGGTGAGAGGCTGAGCTGGGGTGAGGACCCAGGAACTGGGGCCAGAGCTCCGGTGCTTGTTACCCTGGAGGAGCAGAGCCCGTGGGGAAGCAGGCGCCGGAGTGAGGTGAAGCTCCCTGAGCTGACCTGACCAGGCTGTGAGCCAGAATTAATCAGTGTCATGGACAAAAGGCTGCAATGAATTTCTTTTAAAAGCTGAATACCTGATTCATCTATTATACCAGATAGAGCTGACAAAATCATAAGTTATCCATCCATTTTCTGTGTCATCAGATCACTGTGGGTCTTTGAAATGGCATAATGTTTTTAATCACAGCACGGATACAATCACCGCACGGACTCATGCCATACAGTTGTAATGGCAACTCCCGTCCCCCGCCATCCCCGCCCTCAGCTTGCTGGCTTCCAGGGCTGCCTGGACAGCTCCATCAGGCACCCTGTGTCCCCAAGGGTAGTGGGCTCAGGGCTCATAAATCCCTGCTCTTTGGGAACATGCACCCCAAGGAGCAGTGAGCAGTGTCTGCGCCCGGAGGAGGGTAAGCTATGGGGCACCGACAGAGGGCCCTGCCTCCTTTGCAAATTAAGATGGCTTTATTGTGGTTTGTCAGATTGAAGAGCTGAGTCCAGGTCATCCCAGAAAATGCAAACAGAAATGTGTAGAGAACAAAGTCAGTCACCTAAAATCTCATCACCCAGACGCCTTTGTTATCATTTTTAACATCCTTCCGGACATCTCTCTTTTCTTGCTCACTCTCAGTACACTTACCGCACACACACACAATGCAATTGTAAAGTTCATGCTGTTTTGTAACCGGTGTTCTTCACATACATCAGGGTCCTCTTTCCATGTTAGTGAACTTACGGATATTATCTTTATTTATTTTTTTATTTCCATTTTTTTTTTAGTTGAAGTATAGTTGATTTACAATGTTGTGTTAGTTTCAGGTGTTCAGCAAAGTGATTCAGTTTTATATATATATATATATACACACACACACACATATATATATATCTGTTCTTTTTCAGATTCTTTTCCATTGTAGGTTATTATGAGATACTGAATATAGTTCCCTGTGCTGTACAGTAGGTCCTTGTTGTTTATCTATTTTATATATAGTAGTGTGTATCTGTTAATCCCAAACTCCTAATTTATTCCGCCTCCCCATGCCCCACTGCTTTCCCCTTTGGTAACCATAAGTTTGAGATAGTTGGTGTCTGGCTTCAGATTCTCCTGGCCTAGAGACATATGGAAGACTCTAGAAGGAAACTCGGAGAGGTTGCCCTAGTCTGATGCACATGTCTGCAAGCCAACAGCCAAGCCCCGCTGCTCCTGACTGGGAAGACGAGGTCCCTGAGGTGTGATGGGGCAGAGGGTGCCCTGCTGTGGACCCTGGGTTGGAATAGAGCAGGAGGCAAGAGGCCAGTGTTCAAAAGGATGCTGAGGATGGGACAGAGAGGTGGGCAGGGGCTAAGGGTTCCTACCCTCACAATGCTACTTGCACTGCATTTCCTGTGCTGGGCTGCAGTTTAGTCCTCATGAGACCTGCTGTTCTCCCATTCGTCCCATGTCGTCACAGAGGAAAAGGAGGCTCAGGGCAGCGAAATGAGATCTCTGGCATCCAAGACTACAGTCCAGTTCTCCTGCCTCCTCTGCTTTATCTCCTCGCTGCTGGGAGATGGGGCAAACCCGATGTGGGGGTGGGAGAGAGAAAAGAATGTGAGGAGGGGGAGAGCAGGGAAGGGAGACGCACTGCAGGTGAACTTGTAAAGCTGGAGGGGTCCAAGAGATGGTTACAGTCAGGCCCCAGTCTCTGGGGACAAGCAGAGAGTGAAGCTCAGAGAAGGAAAGGAACCTGCCCCAGGTCACACAGCAAGTTAGTGACTTAGTTGGCAGAGGAAATGAATGGGGCCAGAGGGAAGCTGAGGTGCTCCTGAGCTGAACTGGAACTCAGGAAGAAAGACCCAAGGGAGAGTCCTGACAGGGTGGAGCCGGGAGGCTGGACAAGCTTGAGAACAGACTGCCCTCCCTTTAGAGGAGGCAGCCCCAATCAAGAGTGGATTCAGAGGCACCTGGAATGGAGATGGGCCGGATTCAACGTGTGGAGGACCTGCGGGGATGCTATGCACCAATTCCAGTGAAGGTCTCAGATAACCCACCACGTTTGCCTGAGGCTTCCTGCCAGGGAAGAGACCTCAGTGCTTTGAATTAAGCCACATCCCGGGCCCACCGCCCTCTCACGGCCATTCCCACGCACCCTCCAGCAGGTGTTTAGGGTCTCCGGGCAGGGCCTGTTGGAGTTGTCTGTGTGTCCCAACGACTGGCAAGGGCTCAACAAATGTTGCTGAATGGATGGATGAAAGATGAGACCATCTTGATAACTGTACAGTTAAGACTGACCCCAGCACCACCAAATACATACAGCCAAACCTAGATTTTCCAGCCGAGGGTTTTTCCATCAGCATTTCCCCAGCTCCTTAGAAATTCTAGAATTCAGAATTACAGAGTTGGAAGGGCCTTTGAGGTGGGGGATAAGAGTCGGAAGGAAGCTAATGTTTTATTGAGCACATTCTGTGTGCTTGATTCTGGACCAAGCACTTTATCTGCTGACTCACTTAATGTCCTAACGGTCCTTAGGTGAAGTTGCGTCTTACCTAATGTGGATGATGTGAAATAGTCCCAAAGAAGGTAAATAATTTTATCCGGGCTATGTAACCAGTCAGGTGCAGTCAGGATTTGAATCCATGTCTGTCCAACTCCACTATTCCCTTCCATAAGCCCTGGTGCCAATGTGTGATGTGACTTGAGTAAGTCACCTGGGGACGCTTTCCCCTCCTGTGGGAGAAGGCATTGGACAGATGATGCTCCCAGGTCTGTCCAGGTGCCAGTTCTGATACCACGTGGCTTGCTGTCCAGGCAAGCTTTATCCTCAAAGCTCAGCCCGTTGGGAGACTTGACCTTTCAGGGATGCATAATTCTACAGGGCCCCATCCCTCAGTGCTCTTTTCCCATCCGAGCACTTGTTAGTTGCATCTTGTGGTTTTAGAAATGTTTTTATTCTTATTTTTCCAGAATGGGCAGGAATGGGGACTAATCCCCTTGGAGCTGTACAGCCCCGAGTGACTGATTTGTCTGTGGGGGTTTTGGGGATGTGGCTGTGATTTAATGCCAGGGCAGGAGGGACCCCTTAGTTCCGAGAACCCTGCAGCCCCGAGACGGGGTGGGAGGGGAAGCAGAGCAAGCCTGGAGTAGGCTGGGTTGGTGTGGGGGCAGGCAGCCTCGGGCTTGGCCAGGCCAGCTGAGTGTGCCCTGATTTGCAAAGAAATGGAAAGATGGAGATAATTGCTCTGTGAGAAATGGAATGGCCTTAGAACACAGATAAGTGTTCTCCCATCGTCTTCAGAGGGACTGGAGGCTGGGGGTGCAGCAGCTGCCTGCCTGGGAATGGGCGGGCTGCGGGCTCAGAGCCCAGGGGCTGCTTATACTGGGGGGAAGGATGTGGATGCTTCATGAATTTGTTGGTTTCTACACCCCTGTCCCCAATCCCTGCACCTTGCTTCACCCCCTCTCTCATCCTCTCCCCTGCCCCGCCCCCAGGGGATAAGCTGTGATTCTTCTCCGAGCCTGACTAATGTCAGGGCCACTTGGTCCCTGCAGGGCTTGAGGGCACAGGGGACAGGACAGTCTTCTGACCCTGATTAATGGGCACTGCAGGTGTCCGTTGTGCCATTTTCAGGATTTGCAGCCCGAGGCTTCCTGGGCAAGGAGAAAGCAGAATTTATCAGGGCGCTGGAGCCCCCTGGGACGAGGACATTTACCATGTCTCAGGAGGTGACTCCAATCCCCTGATTTATCCCAGTGGGCAGGCACCTGGCAGGGCTTCCACGGCGGCGCTGGGAATTTCTGCTGCGCTCCTGCGGTCGGGGAATCACTCTTTTGGAGATTAAGAGCTGTGGATTAGTTTTTTTTAACTTTTTTTTTTTTTTTTTTTTTTAAGCTCAGGGAGATTAGAAAGCGTTCAACATAAGCCTGGCCCCTGGTGGGATTGCTGGAGGGCAGGAGGCTTCATCAAGGCAAAGGGTGAAGCCTGTTAATTATGGGCTGATGGCAGCTCCTCTTTTCATCTCGCACTAATCAGACCCCAGCAAGGCCAGTAAACAGAGAGGGGCTTGGGGACTGGGAGCCAGCTGAGAGAGCAGTGGGAAGATGAAGGAGAAAGTCCACCAGACAGGGTGATAACCTTGGCATTTACCCCAATGAGTGCAAACTTGGCGTTTTTTGTTTTATTCAGGAAAAAATAGAGAGGAGTGTGTGTGTTCTATAAATAGAAGATAGAAATCTCTCTCTATCCACCCACATGCTGGGAGGAATGCGAGATGTTTGCTTTATCAGCCCCAGTTTGGGGTTTGCTTCTGCTGCGCCCCGAGCCTGAAAGCGCCTTTTCATGAGCCTCTCGGAACACCAGTCAGTCCCCCACTGCAGCTTGAGCTATTGAGTGGGCTTCAATGCCAGCCTTGTGCTGGTCCCTGGAGCAGACGTACCCCGGTGCTGGCGGGGTGGCCAAGGCAGGAGTCTTTGAACCGCTGTCAGGATGTCACAGTGCCCCACTGTCTCCATCGCCGACAGATTGGTGTCTCTGCGGTGCACTGTCAGCACAGGGTGGACTGCCCCGTGTGGTACAACCTGCTGTCAGGACAGGTCTTTAGTGGCCTCTGTCAGGACAGACACGGACCATGTGGCTGATCCAGAGGCTGGAGGTAGCTGAGAGGTTGGGGGCGGTGGTTGGCTGGAAAGTCAGCACTTTGGAGAGCGGACAAAGATGGATCGAGGCCCCTCTCCGTGCAGGCAGTGCTCTGGGTGCTGGGGACGGCAGTGAGCACAACACAGCAAAGCCCCTGCCTGTGAAGTGTGCTTAGTGGAACCAAGGGACGGAAAGCCATGTGCAGGTTCTGAGGCCTGGAGGGAAGAGCTGAGGCCACATCCAGATGGTTCATCTAGGGAGGAGCCATTTCCAAAGTTACAACAGTTGTTCAGCAGCGTAGGATAGGGACAGCAAGTGCATGGCACCTGTGTGCCCCTCTCCCACTCAGTGCCCATGACAGGCATTACCAATCAATCATGGCATGCATGCCTCTCAGCCCGGGTTTCTCAGCAGAGCATTCCAAGCAGTCATTACCAATCGATCCCCAACATTGTGTGAGTGGGAACCTCCCAGGGCCCACAAAATACTGCCCGACCCCCGCCACCCCTGCTGCTGATACAAATTTGTTGAGAAGGAAGGGCTCCCTGGAGGACACTGGGATGGACAGAGAGCAGGTTCCAGGCACACGGACCAGGCTCCAGTGCCCAAGATTTTGGCACAGGCAGGAGGACTAGGCAGGTGGTGGAAGCAGAGCAGGTGGGGGAGGATTTTTGCACAGATGGACCATGAGGTCATAACTGATCCTGGGGCAGAGGCCATCTGTTTGTCTGTCTGCCCTCTGCCCCAGTTTTATGCATCTTGGCTAATGTGAGCAGCTGGTGTCTGGCCAGGTGTGTGTTGCCATCAGAGAGACAAGCTGGACTCTGCAGGTGCTGGTGCTGGTGATGGCGGTGCCCCAGCTGAAGGCGGGACCTTCAGAGGATGCTGCCGTCTCTCAGGTCTGCTCAGCCTGCAGGGCCAACCTAGGCCAGGACAGAAGGTCCGGGCCAGGAGGCGGGATCCTTTGCTATGATGCCAATGTCTCTTTAATATCCAGTGGCAGAGTCCCTTTAACACCAGGTGCCAGGCACAGAAGGCCCTCCGTGTTAGCACAAGCAAATGAAAACATACTAAGGATGGAGACTGACAGGACCAGAACTTCCTTCGGACTTGACCTTGATGGAGAAGAGCAGTTTTCCAAAGGGGTGTCCTGGAGGGCTCTGCTGCTGCCAAGGTCACTAGGAAGTTCTACAGGAAACACTGGGTGAAACAAACAGGACTCTACTCCAGGTCTAAGAGCCTAAGTTCTGCTCAGATACACTGTGGATACTTAAGATGGGGACCTAGCACGCAGCATTTCTGGAACTTGGTTGCTCACGGAAATCTTTGGGAGAGTTCTATCAATATCTCATGGGACTGGTGTTTCATGGAACCTGATTTTGGAAGATGCCTCCCAAATTTCCCACGTTGCCCTCTGCCTTGCGCAGCGTGCACCCGCCTCGTCTCTCCAGCACCACCTGCACACTCCCACCTCCGAGTGCTGGCGAATGCCCTCTGCTTGCCCTCTCCCTTTCCATCTTCTGTCCATCTTCTGTCCCCTCCATTCTGCAAAGTCTTCCACAGGCTCCCGGCTAGACTTAATCACTTGCTGCTTTGGTCACCTCAGATGGACTGCAGCTAACTCGTGTTGTTTCCTCGTGTCTTTGAAGCACCGCTCAGGGCCGGGCAGGTGGCAGGAGGGTGATCAGCGCAGGCCACGCCGGGTGTGCCGAGTGACGACACCTGTGGGTGGGTGTGAGCCTCGCCTCCTGGCTACAGCTTCTCTCCCTTTCATCCCCCCTGCCCAGTTCAGTGGTGTAAACCAGCCATACCCCCAACAGGGAATACTTATTTTAGCTTTCAATGTATTTTAGCTTACCGCTCATTACCTGGGAGGCAGGGTTCCCAGAGATGGGCCATTATGTATAATTTAAACTTAGAGGCAACATCCCTTTAGTGATGAACTTGTAGCAAAAGCAGCAGACTATAAAGTTAAAGTAAAAGAAACAGATCCAATATGGAGTCAGATTGGTTCTTCCCTATTACAGCTCCCCACTGTCCATGTCCATTCCACAGGCTCATGGGGAAAAAGGGTGACCACTGCTCTGGCTACTTCCTGCTGAACGGGGGCAGTGAGAGGGTGATCGTGGAATGGACTTGATCAGCTCTGGACAAGGAATATTCCTGAGAATCTTTAGTCAATAGCAAATGCTCTTTCCATCTTTATCTACAACCCTTTGACCTTGATGAAACCCCTTAGCACTTTGTGGAACTTGGAAACGTGGACAGAACCTGGAAATATGTTGAACTTGGAAACTTGGGACGTGGAAAGAAATTTCTCCGTGTCTGGAGCATCGCGCTCCCTTCCTCTGCTCCTCACTATGCGGGAAGCATGGACAAGACCAGAGGGAGCCAGCTGAACTTACATGTTCTCTTCCTCCCAAGTGAAACCGGGGGCATTTTCTTATTTAATTATTAATGCCCTAAATCAGAAGGTGCCCGCTATGTTAACCTCTGTCACTCCGAGTGCAGTCGGCCTAATAACCGCTGTGGTGGGATTGATTTTCCCTCAGTCATCTCATCAGCATGTGTCTCTGGGACCTGTCCTCGGAGAGCGAGCCCGGGGAAGCCCCATTACAGTTAATGGCGATGAGTGGCCCCCGAGTGCGAACGGCTTCTTTCTGGCTGCTCTTCCCTCCATGTCAGTGAAGTGTCTGAGACAAGTAGAAACACATTTTCTAAAATCAGATCCCAAAAGGAACTGACTGGTAACAGCCTGGCATTTGACCCCAGCTTCAAGGCACTTACAGACACATCAGAAGAATCAAGTCAGCACGCTGGGAAAGATGTCAGGGCAAGATGGGAGGTGATGGGTGCTGGACCGTGTGGCCAGGCTGTAAGCTACAAGAGTGTAGTGTGTCTGGCCTGTAGTGGGCGCCAAACCCCGCAGGGATGGGATGGGGGCTGGGGCTGAGCTGGACCTGCTGTGGATGGTGTTTAGATGTGCAGAGTTGAGGAAGAAGGGCATTGAGGGCGGGGGAGCAGCGTGATCAAGGCCCAGCCGTGAGAGAGCAGGAGACCGCACCAGCCTGACCCAGGAAGGGAGGGATGGGTGATAAGGTTGCGATTTTTAGACTGGCCACATTCACAGGAAAAGTCCGAGAGCTGAGAGGGTCTCAGAGGTGTCCTCTTTCACTCAGGCTAGAAATCTTCTCCCCCTACCACGACGTATAGAGTGGTCCTCAGACAGGGAACTCTGAGAATGCTGGTGATGGGGCTTGGGTGTGAGTCCTGGGGAGCCCCTCTGCTCTGTAGCCTTAACACAGCCACAGTAATGGAGGAGTGAGGCCTCAGATTTACTGCCACCTTTACTGGCTGTGTCCTGGGCTCCTGCATCCATTTCCACCTCCTGTGTGCTTACCCAAACACCTATTAGCCTCTCTGTGCCCCTGGGGTCCAGGTATCTCACTGCCCAGTGGGAATCAGCTAAACTGTTTGTCCAGATCTGACTCAGAAAGGTTTTTATGAAGATCGAAACAGATCTCCCAACTTATAGCAACGATCCAGGTTACCTCTGTCTGCCACCCGCTTCTGTCACTATGAATCAAAAGAGGCCAGAGGCACAATCTCCTCTGGTCCAGGTGGCCTCACCCTTTGATATTATAAACTTCGTTAAGTTTGAAAATGCGGCCAGCGGGTCCCCTCTGGAGAATGATGGAGATGACAGGAGCTGCCAAAGTGAGACAGGACCACAGAGAGAACCAAGATGGGGCATTCTCTGCCCTCGGCATTCAGACTCCATGCCTTTCGGAGTGTGTGCGCCTTTGTTAATTTCTTTGATTTATCTGATGCCTGAGCAGCCCAGCCCACACCTAGAAGAAGATGCTCAAACCCCAACTCATGCCCTGTCCTGGGCAGGCTCTTCCTCCTCCGGAGGGTGAACACCTCTCCTCCTCTTTGGGGAGAATACGTTGAAATGACCTGTAGCCCTAGTGCTATGTGGACTCCAGTGTGCGATGCGCCTTTGGTCCAGGTGCTGATTGGGCTTCGAGGCCGGCTGGGGTAGGGAGTGAGGCGGGTGGGGAGGTGGCAGCTGGGTTGGGAGAGCCTGGTGGGGGAGTTAGGAGCGGCTGTAACTTGTTACGCCTGGACTCTGCAAATTGAGCAGAAACACCAGAATCGCTTTTTCTTTTTCTTAACAGATTTTCAGATTCCATTTAGCCAGATTATTTCCAGATCTCAAACAGAGAGAAAAACCTCATTAATCATCAGTTGGACCCCCATGGTTACACAGAATTTGTGGCAATTTGTTTATCGTTGAAGGCGCTGCTAAGAAAGAGTTTAACAAGGAAATTACTGGGGGTGGGGAGGAGAGAGTTTAACCTTTCACGAAGGCAGGAGCTCCATTTAGCTTCCCTCTGGGTACAAACGGGGGTGTGTACAACATCCATGCCACTCTTCTGTGTCCCCAAGAAGGGTGTGCTTCCTCGGCTGTAAACTCTGGGCCAGTGGACTCGAAATCCTCAACCATTTCAAGCCTGGGGACCCCTTTCTGGTGTCAGACATTTTCTATGCCATCCCCCATCCCTACCCCCCAGGTATTAGAAATTGCTTTTTTTTCCCCAGGTGTGGCTGATTGAGAATAAAAGCTCCTCTGAATTCAGTAAAGCTTTTAAGCAAATCACGATAGCATCTATGTATACGTGAAAAATAGTGCTGTCTCTCTAAGCCATCGTGTTCGTTCAGTCTGCAGCTGAGGTTTGGGTACATGTGAATTGCAGGTCCCCTGGGGGTGGCTCTGGGGCTCCCTACACCCCACCAGGTGGGAATCCTTGGGCAGTTCTCTAAGGCTCTATGGGACCACTGAATCCTGGGCCGAAAGGAGCTTCGGGGGACATTTCGGCCGCTCCCACCTGAATGGCTCTCTGCCTGTATGAGGAGCCCTTTGTTGGGGAGTCCTCAGTTTAAGGGACCAAGGGCGTTGGCATCTGTGTAAGTCCGCTTAATGGCTGTCACATCAGAAGCCTGGGACAAACTCTACAAGCTGCTTCATCGAAGCCTTGCCAGGCTGTCCAAGCCCTCCACCCCACAGTGGGTACGACATGCAGAGACGCATCACCCTGGGTGTCAGTGGCTGATACCCCGTGGGAGCAAGAGAAGCAAGGGCCAGCCTTCTGGGGTGCCTAGAAGAGTTTTCTCAGCTTAGGCTGTCCGTGGGGCCACACCAGACACTTCTCTGTCTTCATGGCAGGAAGGAGTAGAGAGAGGAGATGAAGGGGCAAAGCACATCAACGATGAGGGAGAAGGGGTTTAAAGTGGTAGATCCTGGGCTCTTGGTCCAAGGACGGGCTCAGGGGCCCGAGGGCGCCCTGAAATCATAGCCAAAGGTTGTTCACGTGGGCGTTTTTCGGAGGAGAAGATCTGTCACTTTCGTTAGATTCTCAAAGCAGTCCAAGAAACTTTCAGAAGCCCTGGCCTGAAATTTCAACATTTCCCTGACTCAGGCTTCCCACTCCCCAGTTACTCAGAACTGGTGAAATGTTGCTGTGTTCATCAAAGCCTGCAAGTGTGAAATATCAAATGCTCGTTACACGGTGACGATGGGAAAGTTAGTCTGCTTAGCGAGTCTCTTCTGCCACTTCGTGTGAGAAGTCTTGGTGCCAAACAGATGCTTGGGAAGACGGTCTGATTAATGACGCTGCCTCCTTTGTTCCCCAGCACAGGGCCCAGGATGGCGCTCTCAGTGATGGGGCTCATCGTCTGCTGCCTCCTGCAAACCATCCTCTCACTGAACCCCGAGGACCCCAATGTGTGCAGCCACTGGGAGAGGTAAGATGTGGCTCTTGGATGGCCAAGCACCCCCCAGGGGGCCTCACCCTGGGCTCGGCACTGCTGGGACAAAAGCAGAGGCAGGAGGTACAGAAGGTGTCCCCAAGGGCCTGCAGTCCAGGTGGGGACACAGCACAGACTCTGAAAGGTGGGCCGAAGCCGTCTAGATCCCACCTGAGACTCAGTGCTGTGGGGGCCAGGGTGGAGGCGTTGAGTGACAGGCAGCATAAATGATGCAGTCTGGTAATTGACAATGTACTTCCATTCCTCCCTGCATTCACACTTCCCAACCATTTTACAGATGAGGAAGTAGAGGCCCAGAGGGGCTCAGTGCCCGTCCACAGGAAGACAGGTGGGGTACAGTGAGGGACTGTGGTCCCGATGTCTTGTTTCCTGATGCGGCGATGCCTTCCTAGTCTCCCAGGACTGGCAATGAAGCAGCAGCTCAGATGTGGGGGGTGGCCAGCAGCCTGCCCAAGGAGGGTAGGTGAGGGGGCCCTGCTGCTTCTGATCTGGTGGGGGTGGGGGAGGTGCCTCAGAAGAGCCAGCTGCATTCTGGCTGCGGCACTCGGCCCGGGGGGAACAGGCCGGGGCCCTGCAGATGGCCTGACTTTGAAGCACAAGGTGAAAGTATTGATTTTGGTGAGCAGGAAGATAGTGACCAGAGACCCAATCAGGAAAAACCGAATTAAAGCCTGGAATTGATTGGCCATGCTGACCAGGATGACTCTGCCCCTTAGATGTTAATAAATCAAATGAATAAAATTAAGATGAGGGCCTGCTGGAGGAAGCGGCTGATAGAGGAGGGCAGGTGAGTGGGGAGGGCTGTGCTCCATGCCTGTGAGGGCGCTGGACGGACTGGCTGGGGAGGCAGGGGGTCAGTGCCCACACAGGCGTGGTCTCCAATGACCGGGGGCTGGAGAAGGCAGCATTGCCACTGGCGTGCCCCTTTGTTGGTGAAGTGGGAAGAACACAAATTTTGTGACAAGACCTCGGTTCACTCCAGTTTGAATTTTTCCACCTGTTAGCCCTATGACTTTGGAGGTGTCTCTGAGCCTACTTCCACCTCTGTATGTAAAGTTGGGGGAGTCATTACCCCTGCCTCACAGCCTTGTTGAATGATCAGGGTACCAGTTTCATGAAAGGGCTTTGAAGATCATAAAGCTCAATTATTGTCTTTTCTCGTTGACAACTCTGGCTTTGCAGGAACAGTTATCTATCATAGACTTTAATGCGCATCACACTCCCTGGAGCGTGAATGAAAATCAGAATCTCCTGGATCCTCTCCACAGACTCTGATTCCATAGGTCTGGTTTGGAGCCTTGGAACATGCGGTATTTTTATACTTTCCACATAATTGTGAGCTGAACCAGGCCCCTCGCCTCCTCTGGTTTTGGTGAATGTAAACCTTTATTTCCCAGTGGGTGAGGTGGAATTCCACGTTGGTCTCTGCTTTGCAGACTCCGGTCTCAGCAACCCCTTCTCGTCCACCTTTCCCGATTGGGACACAGCTGCTTCCTGCCAATGTCTGTGCTGTATCCCTGCTCCCAAAATGCCTCCTTCCTGTCTGCTCACCTACGCCTTTCCCAGTGCCTCCAACCAAGCCCCTCTCCTCCAGGAAGCCTCCCCTGATGGCAGGGCTCACCCTGACGTTTCTCTTCTCTGAGTGCCATTTGCATCAGTGGCTCCCTTCAGACTTAAACCAAACTCTCTCATTTTTTAAACCTGCCCGACATAAATACATTTGGAATGTGAAAATAGTCTGAGCCAAACCTGCACTGAGCCGGCATTGCAGGCTGACTGGGCTATCAACTGAAGATACTGCTTGAATGGGAGGACGTGGAGTGAGTCTAGCAGCAGGAAGGAGGCCTGCGGACCCCCTGGGCTTCCCCAGTCCCCATGTCACTAGGTGCCTCTGCCTTCTTGGTTCTTCCAGCGGAGCCCTACTGCCAAGCTACACGTGGATGAGTCTCGTCTGTGTCATTCCCGAAACACACTCTGGTCCCGGGAGACCGCTTAGGGAGAATTTCCCAGCTGGATTAGTGCTTCTGGCAGGCTCCCCGTTAATTACGCCCCTCCACCATAAAACCCAGCGGAAAGGCCTCCCCTGGCTAGTAAAGCCCGGCTCTACAAGATTAATCTGGCCCCTCATTAGCATGTTGGCAAATGAGCGCGTTAAACCACCCAGCCGTGAACCCAGGGGCGCACACTTCACCCAGAGACTTGGACTTGGTTCAAGGTCTGGTTGCCAGACTCGCCCCGCTCAGGGCACCCCTGCAGAAACAGATCAGTCCCCCATGACACCCTCCCCACCGCCTCTGTTGGGCTGATGCCTTTTCTCTGAGCACCCACTGTCCCCGTCAGTGCCAGGAGGGGTGCCTGAACCCCCAGGGGCTTAATTAACAAAGGCGAGGAGTCTGGTCTGTGTCTGGGTCTTACTCCCCGTCCCCCGCAGTGGTCGGGAAGGAACTACCCCTCAGTGCCTAGCAAGGAGGTGAGGCACCGCCAGTCATATAATGATGGTGATGATGGTGGCCAGCATCCATTAGACACTGGCTGCATACCTGCTAAGCATTTCACATGTATTATCTTGTGTTGAGCATTTTATGTGTTATCTTGCTTTAACTGCCTCCCACCCTGAGAGGTAGTTACTACATTGCCCCCCTTAATCCTCACAGTAAGTACATGAAGTCCCTGGTAATATTTATCCAAGGTGTACAGGTGAGGAAATGAGGCTTATACCTAGTGCCGTATCTAAGGACATGCTGCTACCAAGGGCCAGGGTACACACTTGACCCAGGGCCGTGGACGCTTAGCCGTTCATTCTCATTCCTCTAAGTGAGGGACTCAGTAGACAAGCAGAAGCACTGGGGCATGGATCTTCAGAGTTGGAAGGGGCTTTGGAAGCCAGGGGCGGGTGTCAGGCAGCTTCAGTTTCTCCAAGCCTGGTGATTAAACAGGGGTTTGGGCCATGTCTGCATAGACGTGTTCCTCTGACGCACGTCTCTGATGTGTGGCTGGTAGAGGCTCAGCAAAGGACCCTCCGTACATCCTCCGTGCTTTGGAGAAACAGAATGTCCCTCCACCCTGAGTCCATTGCATTGCTGCCTGCTCCTGGCTTCCTCTTTCTGAATTCGAGACCTTTGACATTTCAGGCAGCAGAGAGCCTGCTGGGGGCCCACTCAGTGCAGGCCAGCCCCCCTGCAAGTAAACTGACAGTTTCCTCGGGCAAAGCAGACGGGCTTTTATAGCCTGAACCTGGCCATCTGGCCCAGGTCAGTGAGCCTTCTGGGGGAAAACACTGAATAACACCAACCGACAGAAAAATTAATTCCTGAAATCTCAGCTGAGGTCCTCTCCCAGCCCGTGCGGGAAGTGTGGGTCCTTCCTTTACACCCTGGCTTGACTGCCCTTTCATGCAACTCCTGCCGACATGGGCAGGTGGAAAGGCTTATTTTGGTGAGGCTGAGACCTGCTTCCCCAGGGCTTCTACCCACTGGTCCAGGTTTACAGCGAACAGGCAGGTGACAAGATACCACTTCGATCAGGAGGTCCGGGGGCACGTCCTCGATGAACCCCCAGCTATACTAGAGATACAATAGAGCAGAAGGTAGCTGGGTGACCTTGGGGAAGTCACTTAACCTCTCTGATGCTCAGTTCCCTCACCTGTAAAATGAGGCTAACAGTGCCACCGTCTACCTTATAAAACTGCATGAGGATTAAGAGGGCACTTAACACAAGGCATTCAAATATTAGCAGTTATTGGTATAAGCTGGATGACCTGGGCAACTTGCCGCCAAGTCTTAGATTCTTCATCTGTGAAATGGGACCACTTACTGCACAGAGTTGCTGCAAAGATCAGCTTCCATGCAGGTGCTTTGAAAACCATAAAGATCTGAACAAACATAAGGTATTTTAAAACTTGCTGGCTTTTGCCTTCCAGAGCCCCACAGAATAAACGCAAGCCCTCCTGTATTGATTCTCTGTTAAATGAACAAATGAACTAAGACTTCGGAAAATGTGCTAGGCCAGAGGGCAGTAAGGGATGTGTCCTGGATCCAACCCAAGGTCAGGGAGGTTTGAGTGCTGGACGCTTGGCTGTGGGGCCTGGCTCCCCTGGGGAGAGAGGCCCCTTCCTGAACATCAGCTCCACTTCCCAAGTGCTGACCACAGCTTCCATCTTCCATCTGGTTCTCAGCTATGCCGTGACTGTCCAGGAATCGTACGCACACCCTTTTGACCAGATCTACTATACACGATGCACAGACATCCTCAACTGGTTCAAGTGCACCAGGCACCGGTGAGTACCACTCTCCAAGGTGGGCAGAGGGGAGAAGAGACGGGCCCACAGGCTCATCTTCCTGCAAGTTAGTAAAAGGCCCCCGTAGCAGATGGAGTCAGTGCGCAGCCTGCATCGCCTCGGTACCCACTCCTGCTCCTCACCTGAGAGGCTCCGCTGAGGACTTCCTCGTAGGCAGAGCAGCTTACTGGGGCAGGGCAGGCCAAGAATGCCAAGAATTCCTGCCCTCACAGGACACCCCTCACCCAATGTCACTTGGGGAGTTGTGGACAAACACCCCAGCTTCCTTACCCTTAGGGTAGAGGGGACAACTTTGAGGTAGGTTCTGCATGTATCCCCATGGTCCCCAGTGGGACGGAACCCCAGTCGCCCACAGCAGTAGCCTGCTCAAAGGCACGCCCTGAACTGGCTGCCTTTACTTCCCTGTCTCATTTTCCCACTCCCTTCCCAGTGCTTCCTAGAATCACCTCCAATACACTGCTGATTTTTGAATCCTTGTCTCCGAGTCTGCTTCGGGAGAAATCCGACCTCAGAGGGCCTTCATCTGAGCAGATGTAGCCCCATGCAGGGTACCCGACTGGGAGAACAGGGTGCAGGCTAGAATTCAGCACCTCTCGGTACCCGGCCCTGGCTGCCCATGGGAAGCGGTCCATCTGAGCAACTGCATGTGGGAATCCTGCTCGCTTGTCGGCAGCCCTCCTGGAAATCATGCCAGGTCCTCACGGCACCGGGGAGAGAGGAGGGGCAGGGAGAGAGAACACGGTTTGTTGGACAACCCTGGGCAAGTCACTTTATTTGGAGGCGATTCCTAGCGTACTCATCAGACATACAATGATCCCTGCCCTACCTACCCACAGGGCCCAGTGAGGTCAGGGATGCGCAGAAACTTTGAAAAGAGCAGAGGAAAGTGGAGAAAAGCCAGGTATTAGATATAGGCAAGGTGGCTTTGTTATCTGAGGAGTGAAATTTTAGCCAATGAAGGATAAGTGAAGGAGAGGCCGCCAGGTAGGCCTGTTTCCTAGTTGCTGAGCATCTGTGTTGCTTCCAGATTTGTTTTGCTTCCTCCTTGTGGGCCTGCTCTCTCTTCGGAGTTTATGCAAACATCATGGTGGGCAGCAATGTGGATGGCGAAACTTGCTGTATGCTGCAAAAGCCAAAGTCCTGGTTTTCTTTGGGGTTTTGCTAGTAACTTGCTGTGAGACTCACATAGATAACAGCTGCTTTAAAATCCGTCTGCTAATTGCAATATCTGGGTCATCTCAGGGTTGGTCTTCATTGATTGCCTTTTCCCTTAGGTACTACTTTCTGGTTTCTATATGTGTCTAGTAATTTTGGATTGTATTCTGGGCATTATCAACAACAGACTGTGGAGACTGAATTCTCTTATGTTCCTTCAGATTTGTTGTTGTTGTTTGTTTGTTTTAGGAGCCAGTTAACTTGGCTAAACTCAGTTTCCAAACTCTGAAAGTTCGGTATTTTTAGCCTTTGCTGGACTGCCTGGAACCTGACCTCCACTCATGTAATTCAGGGGCCAGAAGTTCAGGCAGAGGTTTTACAAAAAATCTGGAGCTTCTTTTTTTGGGGCTCTCTCCTTTCAAGGGTTTCCCTTGTCACTTTCTGGTTGCTGGGTCCACCTTTGACTTATCCTGTGGTTCCTCAAAACAGTAAGGCTGTGTGTCCTCTGTTTGAATTTCAGCCACCTGGAATATCGTTGACCAGGGCCTGCCCTTGGGCTCACCTTGCCCCGTGTCATTGTCTTCTTCCAAGTTCCTCCTTCCCTCCAGCATCTGCCTTTGTTCTCTCATTAGGGCTTTTCAGGTAGTTCTCCCCCAAGACTGTACAGTTGTTTGCAGAGGCGTTGGTACAATAGGAGCTCCTCATCCATTACTGCATCCCCTTCCTCTATCCCGTGACTGTGAAATGAGGAGGTGGGACCAAATCCCACCTCCCAACTCCCCCCTCACCCCGTGCCAAGTTAGCTGCCTGTGGCCCTGGTCAAAGGCAGAGGCAGACAGAGAATCCTGCTCCCTTGATGACTCTATCAGGCCCTGTGCCAGAGCCAGGCTTGCTGTGAGGAGTGGCCTTGTTGGGGGCTTGTAGGCTGGAGCTGCCATCCATCACCACCGGGATAGGGTGACTGAGAGGCTGCTTATTAAAATGGGCTGCATTCCTGGAACACGAACTATTTTGCTAAATTATTGAGTCACCTTGCAGCCTTCCTGATGACCCGGAATGTGCATGCCCACAGCTGCACCATCAGTCTCCCACAGTGTGGGATGACGTGTTTGAACACAGCATCCTTCTGAGAGCAGCCCGGCCCCGGCCCCTTCCCTCTCCTGCTTCCCACCACAGCACTGGGAGCAAGAAAGGATGGGAAAGCCGGAAGCAGTGGGCGACACCTCTCTGCTGGGAGGCCTTCGTGATGCTGAGACCGCCGCCCCCCTGGAAGGGCTTGGGGGTAGCCTCGTTTGGTAGGAGGCACAGATGCGTGACCTCTGAGTCAACCCTGAGTCATTCTTTATCTGAGAGGCTCACACAACTCCTGAAATTGCCAGGAGCTGCCTGCCTGTGCCAGGGAAATAGCTTCACTTGGAGGCCGGCTTACCTTCCATCATGGGCTTTTGACAAAGTAGAATGACCTTAGTTTACGACATTCCCAAATATAACAGATTTCCCTGGAGTCCTTCACTGTCTTTTGTCATAAAGTGAGGGCTTTAAGGACTGGGAGGGCTGGCCCAGCCTGTGCTGTAGGACTCCCTGCCCGAGTCGGCCTGACCCTCCGTGGAGAGCAGGCTGTAGGCACCTCCAGTGACCAGACCTTGCTGCTCTGTTGCCCAAAGAGGGATCCGCAGGGCCATCGCATAAGCTCAACAAGCCATCTTGTGGGAACTGGTACAGGGCATAGATTAAACCCAGTAGCTTTGAAATTAGAGGGATGGGTTTGAATCCTGGCCCTGAAACTTACGTGCTCGGTGACCTCAGGAAAGTCATTAACTTCTCTGAATCTGTTTTCTCATCCATAAAACAAAGAGAGGGGAATACCTACAATAAGAATAAACACTTTAAAAAAGAAATAAAGGGGGCATAATAAAGCTACCTGTCTCAGGTGGAGAATAGAATGAGATTTTGCCTATAAATCTCTCTGGCACAGGGTGAAGTCTCAATGCCTGTGTCAGCATGAGAGCTGGAGCCCCGGTCTCTCACTCCCCGTCCAGAGTTCCTACTGTCTGGGCCTTAGTTTCTTCCTCTGCAAAAGCCAGTGTCAGTTCTGAGCCTTCCCAGGGATGGCATGTGAAGCTCTTCCCTAAGGGGTGTTATTTTTGGTGTGAGGGAGTTTAAGCCACTCTCTGGGACCAAGTCAGACTCAGGGGGTCCTTTTGCTGGTCCTTCAGTTCTCCCAGTGGGTGGGCCAATCCCCAGGGGGCCGTGATCAGTCTTGGGGTGGTGGTGGTTGGTGTAGAAACTCTTCAGGGCCAACTCCTGTCCAGGTCACCCCTTGGGCTGCTTCAGCCCGGGGCCTGGAGGTTTTAAGGAGGAGCCCCTGGTTACCCTCTACAATGTCACCCGGAACGTATTTTCTGCAACCCTTTTAAATACCACCGTGAAGAGACTGGGGGAAAGTCAGCAGGCATAGCAAACGCCGGCAGTAATACATTCGGCATCACAATGGCTCAGATCTCACCATCGATTTTTCTTTATTGTGATTTTTTTTATATTTGAAGCCACCATGCATTTTAAAGTAATTATTGAATGGCATCCTTGCTATAGCTTAACACAAATATCATTCTAACAGGAGTGATTGATTTTCAATACTTTCAAGTGGCTTTCTCCCTTGTGCCTTAGGATCAGTTATAAGACGGCGTATCGGCGTGGGCTCCGGACCATGTACCGGCGGAGGTCGCAGTGCTGCCCTGGCTACTATGAGAACGGAGACTTCTGCATACGTATGTGGGGGCTGCAGCAGGGCGGGGAGGGGAGGGGGACCCCGGGGAAGGGAGGGAGGGCTGTCATCCTGGCCCTGGGCAGCAAGCCTCAGGTGACCTGAGGGCTCCAGTAGTCTTTGCCAGCTTCCAGCTCAGAGGGGATGATGCGTCTGGTGCAAACACGTTAGCACACATTTGTCTATCAAATCAGCCTACTAAGAGGGTGGACGGAAGCAGGTCCATTCTAGGCTTTGATGGGATCAGGAGGGATGTGGACTTTCTCCGGAGTGGGTGCTCTGGGGAGCGATGGGGAAGAAGTGCTGAGTGCCTGGCACAGAGCTGAGGAGCTCAGGAAGGCTTTGTTGGATGGGAGGAGGGCGGAATGGTTAAATGGATGGCAAGATGGTTGGATAGATGGATGGACGAATGGATGGAAGGGAGGAAGCAAGGAAGGCTGGATCACTGATGGCAAGAATAAGATCACAAGGGACTGGTTCCAGGAAGTGGGCGGACTTCCAAAAAGGACGGGGAGACGCTGAAGAAAAGGTGGTCACGTGAAAGACACACCTTATCTCTTTCCCTGTTTGTCTAGAGTGGCTCAGAAAACTGAAGCCTTAGTGTCCCCAGAGAGACAAGGGCTGAGTTTCTGGCAGCGGCAGGCCCTCTGGGTGGCGGGCAGGGTTGTGCAGTGGGAGCCACTCCCAGAGAAGCTGGGAGCCCCACGTTTAATGACTGAGAGGAGAATCCAGCCCAAGAGCCTCTGTGTCTTCATTTGGAGGCAGATTCGGAGAGTGAGTTTCCTTGTTAATATTCTCCTTGGCATTCGGGAGGGTCGAGCGAGCTTGTACCAGAGAGAGAATTTGGGCAGAGTGGGTGTACTGCTGTTGGGAATGAAATGACAATTTTCCCTACTGATGTTACATCTCCCCTAATGCTAGAGAAACTCGATTCTAATTGAATTACTGGAATGAATGAAAAATGCTCTCCCAAATAGGTTCAATAGTGATGGTTTTGCAGGAAAAATACAGATACTTACCCAAAACAAACCCAAAAAAGGCTGTTTCTCAGGAGCAGGGCAGAGGACTGGGCTGGGACAAAGCCTTGGCCGCACCCCACCTGGGATGGGGTTACGATGGGGACCAGGTGCAGGAGTGAGATCAGGACTGAAGCTTTCTGCTGCTGCTCTGTCTGTGTGGAGTGGAGCGAGAGTCAGGCATGGGGTGGGGCAGGGGACTCATAAAGCCCGAGCAGGACGGATGTGAGCGGCCCTTTGGAGCTCAGGGCACAGTGATGGACTCAGGGAAATTATAAAGGGAGTTCGGACGTCAGCATGGGCATCTGGGAACGGATGAGCCCATCCCCTTTCTAATTTCCATTTAGTGGACGTTGGTAGAGCTGTTGGAAACTGAAGAGCAGGGCAGAAGCACTGAGTGTCCTGATAGCATAGGCTCAGTTTTGCTGACCGGGAAGGGCAGCTTCCCTGCCTACTCCTTATGTAACAGCCAGGGACTGACCACCAAGCTGGTGCCATGGGCCTATCCATCTCCAGCAAGCCAAGCTAGAAAAGCCAATTTCAGGTCCGAAAGCTTTTCCTAGGAGGGCACAGGAGAGATTCCACAGTGAGCTGGGGCATTGTGCATGGTGGTGCTGGAAGGGAGGGCAGGAGGCACACCAGCCTGGGTTTGCATCTCATCTCTGCCACTCCCAGCTTCTTCCTCTTCATCCTCATCGTCTTCAGGGTACACCCCATGCCAGGCACCATTCTGATCACTTTCCATTCATCAGCACATCAGTTCCTCACAGCAGCCCTCTGAGGTGGGTACCCTATTTCTTCCATTTTATAGACGGGGAGACTGAGTCACAGAGCATGTAAGTAACTTGACCAAGATCACACAACTAGAAAGTGGTGGTGCTGGGATTTGAGCCCAGGCTGTCTGGCTCTAGAGTCTGCTCTGAACCACGTGGACAAGCTGCCTCTCTCTTTGTGAGGAAGGCTGGACAGAGAACAGACAAGCTAGGCAGGAGAGGATGCCATGACCGGCGATCACTCAGAAGGCTCTGTAGGGGCTGGGGCTGGATGGCATGTGGGTGGGAGAGGGCATCCCATCTGCAAAGACGTGGAGGTGGGCCTGACTGCAGTGGGCAGATCTGGGCTGGGAGAAGGGCAGGTGGATCTGGCTGGATGAGGCAGGTATTTTATTTTATTGAATTGTTTAAATTGAAGTCTAGTTGATTTACAATGTTGTGTTAGTCTCTGGTGTACAGCGTAGTGATTCAGTTATACACACACATAGATATTTTTTTTCATTATAGGTTACTGCAAGATATTGAATGTAGTTCCCTGTGCTGTACAGTAGGACCTTTTGTTTATCTTTTTTCTATATAGTAGTTAGTATCTGCAAATACCAAACTCCGAGTTTATCCTTCCCTAGTCTTTTCCCCCTTGGTAACCATAAGTTTGTTTTATGTGTCTATGAGTCTGTTTCTGTTTTGCAAGTATGTTCATTTGTGTCATTTTTTTTTAGATTCCACATATAAGTAGTAGGATATGGTATTTGTCTTTCTCTTTCTGGCTTACTTCACTTAGTATGATGATCTCCAGGTCCATCCATGTTGCTTCAAATGGCATTACTTCATTCTTTTTCATGGCTGAATAGTATTCCATTGTATATATACATACATATATTATATATAGTACACATAATACATATTTTATTTCTATATGTGGTGTATATATATATATACACACCACAACTTCTTTATCTAGTCATCTGTCAGTGGACATTTAGGTTGCTTCCATTTCTTGGCTATTGTGAATAGTGCTGCTATGAACAATGGGGTGCAGGTATCTTGTCAAATTATAGTTTTCCCTGGGTATATGCCCAGGAGTGGAATTGCTGGATCATATGGTAAGTCTATTTTTAGTTTTTAAAGATACCTCCCTAATGTTTTCCATAGCGGCTGCACCAATTTACATTCCTACCAGCAGTGTAGGAGGGTTCCCTTCTCCCTACACCCTCTCCAGCATTTATCTTTTGTGGACTTTTGAATGATGGCCATTCTGACTGGTGTGAGGTGATACTGGGTGAGGCGGGTGTTGATTTCCTCGGGCTGCTGTTGCAAAGCACCGCAGCCTGGACGGCTTAAACAACAGGAGTTTATTGTCTCACTGTTCTGGAGGTTAGAAGTCCAAAATCAGGGTGTCAGCAGGGTTGGCTCCCTCTGAGGGATCCTGTGTGAGGGAGATATGTTTCCGGCCTGTCTCCTAGCTTCTGGTAGTTCCTTGGCTTGTGGCAACATAACCCCGTTCTTCACATGCGTTTCACCCTCTGTATATGTCTCCGAATTTCCCCTTTTCATAAGGACACCAGTTATATTGGATTAGGGCCCAGCCTAATAACCTTATTTTAACTTGATTTCCTCTGTGAGACCTTATCTCCAAATAAGGTCTCATTCTGCATTACAGGGAGTTAGGACTTCAACATGCGAATTTTAGGGGGACAAAATTCAACCCGTAACAGGTAGGGGTCGGCCATTAACAGCACTCTTGTTCCTGCTTATTGTGATGGGAGGAAAGGGAGGAGGAATTAGCTGGCCCCCCCACAAGCTTTGTCACCCCTCCAAGGGAGAGTGGAGGCCCCAGGGTCTGGGAACTTGTGAGAGGGAGAAATGGTGGGGAGAGGGTGAAGGATGGTGCCCAGGGTGCCAGATGAGAAGCTTGTAGGTCTGAGAGCATTCAGGAGCTGATGCCCTGCAGCCCCTGACCCTCCACTCCTCCCTCTCCATCCCTTGGAGGCTAGAGAACCTGTGTTCACCAGAACCTGGTGAGAACCCACCTGATGCCAGAGTCCTCAGGACCCTGCACAGACACATGGCCTGTGCTCTGGGAAGGGGCAGGCGGATGTCAATCTCCCTTCCAAAGCACCTTCCTGGACCCTGTTTCTCAGCAGGTGGTAAAGGACTCAGGCCTGGGAGTAAAAGCCTTGGCTGACTCTGCCACCAGCTTGCTATGCAATCTTGGGTAAGTCCCTTTGCCTCTCCAGACCCACTGTGTCATAGGATGGATCATCCCTGTGGGTGGAAGAAGGAAAGATAAGCAATGAGTGAGAGTGTCCTGGAGAGCATAAAGCTTGGTACAGATGCAACATGGCCTATTTTCTCCTCTTTGGACCATTTCCTCTGCCCCAGAAATGCCATCCTCATCCCAGAGCCCTTGGCAGCCCTTCTGGAACCATCTGCACCAGAGCTACTCATCCCCTTCCTTCATCCCCTTCCATCATCTACAGATACGGCTGAGTCCTGGCCCCTCTTGGTGGCCCAGGCATCAAATATCTCCTGAAGGTCACTGGGCATCCTTTCTTGCGAGACAGGGCAGTGGGCATCTTTACCTCTGCAGAGAGAGCTCATTTTAAGCCACTTACGTGGTGAGGTGTGAGGCATCTCGGAAAGCTCTGTTCTTTGAAAATATTCACCGATGTCAGACTGCATGGGCTGGTTATGCTGCCGTAGCAAACAACACCCAACTCCCAGTGGCTTAAAATAATTAAGTTCTATTTCTTGTTCATGTTACATGTCCATTGTGGCCCAGCTGGGGCCTGCTCTTGTCAGCGTCACCCCAAGACCCAGGCTGACGGAGCAGTTGCTCTCTGGGGTGTTGCTGGCTGGCTTGGCGGAGGGTAGAGGGTTCTGGCGGGTCTTGAAGGTAGAGGGCAGAAATATTTAGTGAGTAGTATTGTTGCTTCTCACAGGTGCCATTGATGCCACAGATCACAATTCACAGCGCTTGGGGGTGTTTTATTGAGCACCTGATAACCTAATCTCAGAATCACCTGGAAGACTTGTTACCGTATAGACTCCCAGCGGGCGCCAGCCTCAGAGTCTCATTCCGATCTGGGGTGGAGCTGGAGAATTTGCATTTCTAACAAGCTCCCAGGGGATACTCATGCTGCTGGAATGGGAACCACGCTTGGAAAACCACTGGTCTTCCTTACGCTAAGGCGTGGTTGCTGTGCTGACCACAGCTTCCAGGAAATTGCAAAGAGCCCAGCAGGTTCTTAACAGGTACATCCCCTTGGCATCTGGGGCTTCTCCCCATAGGCAATAGGGACAGAGCACAGCTCAGAGTAGCCAGCAAGGAAGGGGGATTTCTCTGCCAATTCTGTCTCCTGTTTTTCTTGGTCAGAGTTTGCCCCATGGGACGGTGGTTCCCCTAGACTTCCAGGTCCTGTTGTTTTGCCCTTTCAGTGGCTGCTGGGACTGCCAGAGCCCAGCAGTGTGGTTTTCATCTACATGTGATGGGATGAGCTTGGCCTGGAGGCGGGAGGAGGGTGCTCTGGGTTGTCCCCAGAGTGGGGACCGCCCTGGCCTGGGGTTGGGGGTGGGTCAGTCTGCGTCTCGGGGTGGCTGACGGGGAGGGAGCCCCAGCTTAAGATCTGGGAGGTTGGCTGCACTGAGGGAACCTGACGGGCAGGTAAGATTTAACTCCACTAAACTCCTGATGCTGTTCGAGGATTTGTGCACCCTGTGTTATTACTGCAGGTGCTTTGTACAATCAGTTGTCATTTAAGTTGAAATTCAGCTCGTGTTGACTGGTTTCTTTGCTCCCATCTCTTCTGCCTCTCACCTCTTCCTTCCCGGTTTGACTTCATTCTTCTTGAAGGCTCTTTTATCAGTGGCTCTTTCCAGAAGGGTCCCCGAGTGATCAACTCTTACGCTTTATCTGCCGAAAGATGCCTTTCTTTTGCCCTCACTCTTGGATGGTGGTTATGAAATTCTAAGTTTTCAGGTATTTTCTCTCAGCAGTTTGAGGCTGCTTTCCCACTGCGGTGCTCTGCGGCTTCCCTAGGACGTGTCTGGGTGTGGAGTTATTTTTATTCAGACTGTTGGCTCCTCGGAGGTATATCTTCCTCAAATTAAGGATTCACGTCCTTTATCAGTTCTAGAAAATTCGCAGCCCTATCTCTCCAAATATCTCCTTCCCTTCATTCTCCCAATTCCCTCGTATTGGAGCTTCAAAGTGTCCGGCTCTCTCACCGCAGCCTCTCTCTCTCTCCTAAGCTCTAATTTTTCATCTCTCTGTCTCTCCGGGTCGTATCTTGGACATTCTCCTCAGATCCATTTTTCAAACCCCCTTCGCTCTGCTAATGAAGCTGTCTGTTGAGATCTTAATTTCGATGACGACATGTCCCGTTTCTAGGAGTTCTCCAGGTTGTTTTTCAGGTCTGCGTGTTTCCTGCCTGTAGTTCCTGTTCTTTCATTATGAATCCTACGCCTTCCTTAATTGCTTTAATTATTTTAAACATATTTCTCTGATCATCGCTTCAGATAGTTCTATCCTGAGCTGTTAGTTCGAGTTCCCAAAATATTAATTATCCTGTTCATAATGTTGGGGTCGAGAGGTTCTTGTCTTGTCGCAGAAAGAATTCAGAGACAATACGCAGAGGTTAAGAAAGCAAAGCAAGGATTTATTCAGGGATGGACAGTACGCTCTCAAGGAAGGAGCTGGCAGACCTAGGTGGGTGGCTGCCCCGAGTGTCCTTGGCAAGCTCCTTATATGGGTGTAAAAGTGAACGGGCAGAATATTCATTGGCAGGGAGGGGCTTGGGGCCGTCTTTCCTGATTTTCATCCCAGCTCTGCCTTCCTAGGTGGGGAGGAGGGATTTTTCCTCCTTATTTAGTCTTGTTCAGAAAATTGGATGAGGTCATGACGCACAAAAGGTTACATTCGGATGGGGGTATCATAAGCAAAAGGTTACATTTGGACTGAGGTCATCATGATCGAAAGGTTACATTCGGATGGTGGGGATCCCTGTCCTGTCCCACCCTTCTGCCTGCAGGACACTTACAGCCCAGAAGGTACGGTTTATCAGTCCAGAGGATCCTGTTTTTCTTGGTCTGTCAAGGACCCCTCTTGTTCACAAAATGTATGGTTTTCTGCCATTTCCCGTCGCCCTTTCTCTGCTCACATCTAGCTACCTGCCTGCTCTAATGACTGCCAATTCTTCACTACTGTGAATTGTCTCCTTATAGAGGTTGTATTTTTATTTTTTAATATTTTTTTTGCTGTGAACTCTTTAGGCTGTCTCCCCTCCCCCATGTCCTGGGTTGGTCACAAGCCCTACACACTAGTTTCGCATTTGCTCATTAGGCACACTAATGGCTTTTGCTGATAATTTGGCTTGAGATTCTGCACAGAGTATGGTGAAGGCTTAGGGAATTTTTTTTTTCCTTTTTAAAAGAAATTGATGTGAAATTTACATAACAAAATACGAACCATTTTCAAGTATTCAATTCAGTGGCAGTTGGTGCATTTACAGTGTTGTGCAACCATCACCTCTATCTACTTCTAAAACATTTTAATCACCCCTAAAGGAGACCCCACACCCATTAAGCAGTCACTCCCCATTCCCCCCTCCTGGTTTTTTTGTTTCTTACGGAAGACATTTTTTCCTCATCCTAAATCGCTCTTTTTTCCCTAGGCTGGTTGGGCAGCATTTTCAACTTTCCCCTCCATGGTGCTGGCGGCTCCCAGGGCCTCCTCTGCCTCTGTGTGGATGTTAACCCCGGGGCTCCCAGCCTGGGCTGAGGACTGGGGGCAGCAGCTAGTGAGGGCTGACGCTCCCTGGGCTGCCTCAGCGTCAGCATCTGACCTTCTGCAACTCCGATCAACTCCCTCTGCCTTTCTCTCACACTTAGGGATTTATCTTTCTCTCATTAGAGCTCAGCTATATATATTTAAAATATTTTAATTACATTTTGGGGCAGTTTAGAGCAGGAGGGGCCTACATCAGCACTTTCTGCCCTGCCTCTGGACCTGCCCCTGTTTTGTAGTGAGCGGTGGAGTTGGGGGCTTTATAACCAGACCCTGTGACATTTAATTCAATGCTAACTTCCAACAGTAACCTCTGGCGGTTTCCCCAGCATTTCCATACAGTGTATCACTTCCTCTTCATAGGCTGGAGGAGTGAGTGTTACTGTTACTGCCCTTGGACAGCAGGGCAGCTACAGCTGGTGAGGCTGTGACTCGCCCATGTGGACAAGTGAAGCCCAGGAGTTGAGATCAACTTTCACTTCCGTATATTTCCCCCCTGCAGTGGGTTTTCTCTTGACAGGAGGGACCTGTGACCAGGAGAGGAAAGCGGGGTCATACAATACGGCAGGTGGAGAGGTTTATAGGGAGAGGAAGGGACTGAAGACAAACTGATTTGATTTGGAAAGTTTGCTAAGGTGGGTCCGATAGGTGCCAGGATCAGGGGAGTGAGTGGGGATTGCTGCGCGCACTCGCGTGCGTGCGTGTGTGTGTGTGTGTGTGTGTACACGGAGCTGTGGGTCCTGTCTCAAACCCGGCCTCTCCACACAGCTGCTAGGTAAAGTAACTCTCTGCTGACCCTCCAGGAGGCGCCCCCAGGGACTCCTGCCTGCTGCCATCACCAGAAAGAGTGCTGACGCTGCTCTCCGGGGTCCCCCACACCTGGTGCTGAGCTTTGCTGCTTAGAACAACATTCATCCTTCCATGTGTCCATCTATCTATCAACATTTATTAGATACTTGTGCCTTGGAGGCACTTCTGAGTCCTGTGAATAGATGAATCAGAAGCACGTGGTCTAGTGGGGAAAAATGGTTTTATATATGTATGTATGTGGTTATGTATACATTTACTATATATAATACTGTAAATACATATTTAACTTAAAAAAAATTCCAGCACAGTATAATAAACGCACGTTAAATAAGCAGGTAAGGACACAGAGGATGCTCCCAGGCTGGGGGTTGAGAAGGAGTGGTCGCTTGGCTGAGTGGCCGAAGCTGGTGTGGCCACCATCTCGTCCCCAGTCCGCGGGCTTAGAGAACCAATTCCGGATGCCCAGAGCAGCTGAGTGAGTGCTTTTCAGGCCCTCAGTAAATAGTTGCTGCATGAGTGAATTCATGGGCCGAGCACCCCAAGGCCCAGTGGGTGCTCTGGACGCCTCTCCAGTTAGTAACTTCCGGATTCCTCTTGTTTCACTCCAGGGCACCACGTGGTGGTTTGGGAGCCACGTGGCAGCTGGTCCCACGGCATCTGGGTCCCCTCTGTCATTCTGTCCCACTGGTAGGGCTGCTGCCTTGCCTGTCCACCTTTCCCACTCAAAGTGAGTTCCCGAAGCAGAGGACTCATGCCTTCTACGTGGGTTATACCCGGAGTCTGGCACAGTGCCTGGTACTTGGTGCTGAATAATCACTGAATGAGTGAGTGACAGAATGAATGAATGAATGAATGAATGAATGAAAGAAATAGACTCATACCCCCAAATACTGAGAGACCTCTTAGGGAGAAGCAACTAATTCTGTCTGGGGAATCCAAGGGCAGGGGGATCAAAGAAGACTCTTTGAAGGAGATCAGAGTTGAGCTGAGCCTGAAAAATAAGTAGGAACTTGCAAGAGGAGAAGAGATGGGCGGTGGTTAAGACAGAACACGAGTTTTGAAGCCCACTCCCCTGTGTGACCCTGAGACCATTACTTTACCTTTCTCCTCCTCGGTCTTCTCATCAGTAAAATAAGACAGGGCTGTATGAAGCACCTCCCGCTTTGGGCTGTCGTGAGGATTAAATGACCGCAAAGAAAGCGTTTAGGCCGGGGCCCGGCATGTAGTAAGAGCTCGGTAAATGTTAGCCCCTGCTCTTTGCATCCTTTGTGTGAGGAAGAGGGCTCTCTGGCAGAGGGGACAGCCTGAGCAACGAAGAAAGAGCATGCGGGGTCAGGACACCTCCAGCAGGAGCACAGGCCAAAACGTGGTGGCAGCGCCTCCCTGAGGAGACCGGACAATCTCATGAGGTCACTGAAGGGTTAAAGCAGCCAGTGACATGCTCACGGAGGGGCCATCGCTCCAGGGGCAGCAGCATGGAGGACCCGGGGAGGGGTGAAAGAACTGAGGAGGCGTGTGCAGCGGTGGGTGAGGGCAGCCGTGCTCTGGCACCTTGGTTAAGGGGATGCAGAGTTTTGGGGTCCAGCTGGCTGTTTTTTGCTGGCCTCACCTGAAACTTCCCTGCTAGGCCTGCCCCCACCTGCAGCGAGTGCCAGCAGTGTCCCCTGTGCTGATGCAGCGTGGAAGGATCTAGGTGCTTCCCCTTAATCACCAGCTGCAGCTGTAATCAAACCTCTGCTCTCTGGACTGGGCAGCCTCTGAGCGGGGAAGCCTTTATTAGTGTCAGAGCAGTTGGGCATTTACATAAGCCCCCTTCCTGGTGTCCTGGGCCAGGTAAAGCCTGTGAAGTAGCGAGCCTGTCCCCAGCCTAACTCCCCACCTTTCTATGCAAACTTCCCAAAGCAACCCCCCCCCCTTTTCCATCTGAATTTCCTCAGTAGGTACGGAATACCGCCTTTGATTTCTGGTCCCTCCCTGCTGAGTGTTTGCTGCTTCTCTGATGTTCTCACTGTGCTGCAGGCCCCACGGGGCCTGGCGCCTTCTTCCTCCCACACTCTCCTTCCCACGCTGGCCTCCTTGCTCTTCCTGCGCATGCCCCATGTTCTTTCCTCAGCGCACAGGAAGCCCTGTGCTGCTGTTCCCTCTGCCCAAATGCTCTTCCCCCAGATATCCATGTGGCTCACTCCCTGATGTCACTCAGTGTCTTCTCCCATCGCATGTTGTCAGTGAGTCTTTCCTGACCACTCCATCTTAAATAGCATCCCCTCCCTGACATCTTTCTGTAACCCCTTCTCCTATTTTTTCCTTGGCACTGTCACTACCTGACATGAATATATATATATATATATATATATATATATATTTTATTTTCTGTCTCTCTAACTAGAATATATGCTCAGAGGAACAAGGGACTTGGGTTTGTTCCTAGCTGATACTTCTACTCCTAGGCTAGCACCTGGCACATAGTAGGTGTTCAGTAAATGACGAATGAATGAATGAAAAGGTGAACTGTAAGCTCTTAAGGGCAGGAACACCCTTTTAAAAACATGTCATTGTGAACGGTCTTCAGTGGCTCATATTGTGCCAGGCACATAGTAGGGACTCAGAAAATACTGAGTGATCAGTTACCACCAGCCTGTTCCAACTCTGCCTCCCCGGTCCTGTACGTCTGGGTACTTCCCTTCCACACCCGCTACTGCAGCTTTCTCCAAACGCTGTACCCCAGGCTCCTCATCATTGTGTTCCCTCACTTCCCCAGGGTCCCTCTGGGTCTGCTCGCCCCCTGCGCCCCACCCAGGCACCTGAATCCTCCACATACTCACTCTTGAGGCCTTTGTACAGGCCGCCTCTGCTTCCTAGAACCCTGGTCCTGCTTCCCCAGTTTCTGCCTGGTGGCTTTTGGAGACTCAGGGCAGAGCTGCTTGGTCCCTGGAAGCCCCATCCAATACCACCTTCTCCCTCTCCCTTTCCAGTCCTGATCTCAGCCCCTTTCACCTCCACCTGCCCTTGTAACTGTCAACTTCCTCATCCTCTCTTTCTGTGGATGGTGAGCTTGTTCAGAGCCGAGGCTCAGGACCCACTGTATCACTAGCATCCAGCCCAGGGCCCAGCAGGGAACATGCTTTGTGCAACTTGGTTGATCAGAAGGAGGACATGTGGGCTGGATTCTCCCAGGGACCCTCCAAGGACACCCAAAGAGTGTGGTCTCTGGGCAGGGCCCTGAGATCCCAGAGTGGATGGTGGCCTGCCCAGTTAGGGTCCTTGTCCCCACTCTCCCACCCCATCTCCTGGGGTTCCCAGAACCCAGTGTCATGCATGTGCGAAGAGTCGGGACCCTGCTCTGGGGCTCTGCAGGGGCTGAGCCCACTGCCCCAGAAACCGGAGGCCAGCCCTCCGGGTTGAGCTGAACTTCCAGTCAGGGGAAGGCAGCAGATTTTTCCTGCAGTGCCTTCTGTTCTGTCAAGCTCCTTCTTCCCTCTGGACTGCTGGCCTTTGTAGCAGAGAGGTTTCAGAGAGTGGCCATTATGAGGTTTTGTGGACGATGGACATGCCGGTCCCCAGGTCTCCTCTGATGCTTGCTCTTTGATGAAGGAGAGCTGAGTGGCTTCAGTGACGGTGCATATGGTGACTCGGAGCCTGCCTCTGCCTTCCGACGGCTACTTCAGTACCCTTGTCTTTGAAGGGCTTTGATCAGCTGCCTGTCAAGTGGGTGGGGTGGGGCCGGGCTGGGGGAGCTGGACACCCCCTCATACCATGCTGGCCGGGCATCGGCCATCACTCATGGAGGGCCTGAGAGCCTGGTCCCCTCACCTGATGGCAAGCACCCATCCAGGACTGTCCTCACCTTGTCTATCCCTGGGGGTAAGAATAAAAATATTTAACTGCAAGTATGGCACGCCTAGCAATAGGTTAGAAGGGAACAGGGTCTTAGAAGCCCACTGTGGGGCCAGGGGTTAACCCTGTAGGTGCTGCATCATGAGTAGGTGGGGGCTGGGAGAGGGGTGGGGGTGGCAACCACCTACCAGTCAGAGCAGAAGTATGTTAATATTCGGTATCCTCCTCCCCAGTGTAAGTCTTGGCCTGAACCAGAGTGCCAGGGTCTCATTTGACCCTAGAGGTGTGATATGTCTGGACCCTTGAGGAAGGGACACAGCATATGGCTGTGTGTTGGGGGCAAGGGGCTGGCATGTATGGACGCTGCTTCCAGCCCTTGAGAGGGGTGTCTATGTGGCATGTTGTGCCTGACAATGTTAAGATCAAGATCATGGACCCTAAAACTGGACTGCTGCCTCCTGCCTGTGTGACTGTGGGCTGGGTACTTAACGTCTCTGTGCTTCCGTTTACTCGGTTGTAATGTGGTGTAGCCATAGTCCCTTCCTCATGGGGTTGTTGTGAAGATTAGATAAGTGATTCTCTGCAAACCAAGCACATGGCACGGAAGTATTCACTTTTATTACATGTACACGTGTATATCCATGAGGATTAGGTTCCGCCGTGCGTGAAGAGCTCCCCTTGTATGTGTCGGGCGTGCGCATGCATGTTCTCTGCGTGTGCACTTGCTGTTGGTGTATGTCACGTCTCCCCACGGACGGGGCTCCCACAACCCCTGTCGAGGGCACATCTATCTGTGTGCTTGCGTGTTGAGAGAGTTTGTGTGCACGTCTCCCTCGGTTCTCCTGAGAGTCACCTTTCCCATCATCCTTTCCCACTTCACTTTCTCCTTCTCCTTTTCAAGCAGCCAACGATGCCGAATTGTCACCCAGGGAGCCAGCCTCGCATCTTTGCTCCAAATGGAGTGGGAAGGGGGAGTCAAGTGACACCATCAATCTCATTCCCCGGGATGGAGACAGACCTGGAACCAAGGGCAAAGGCCAGGGAGGTCTTCTCTCGCCCCCGGCCAGACAAAGACCTGCCCCTCTGGCCACCTTTACCCTGGCTGAGCTGGACTGAAGGGAAGGAAAGTGGAAGTCCCAAATCTGGAAGTGGCGGTGGGGGTTCAGGGGGGGCCACTAGAAGGCGGCCCCTATCCATTTGATGTGGCCAAGCAGAGGGACCAGGACCCTGGTCTCTGTTTATCCGCAAGGTTCGGTCCACCAAACAAACTGCGGAAGCCTGATAGTAAATCAGCAGCCAGCGAGCGTGATTTAGAGGACTCTGTTTGTTTGCTCAGCTCAGCTTTTGGCAAAGTAAATGCATAAGCTGCAGAAAATCTCTTTGAAACAGCCGCAGGTCTCAAACGCCCTTCAGTCCCCCGTAAAGGATTCTCAAAACTATATGGACTAGATGAGTATCTCTGTTACATAAAACCATTTCAATGTCTGCTCGAGACTTTGAGAATAAAGTCACCGGACAGCCCTTTTGTTGCTCTGCCCCGCCGGCGCGTGGTAATTGAAGATCTTCCTTTAAAAGTGTGTCAGGTGGAAAGAACACCTAATATACTAAGTGGAGTGGTCTTTGTTAGGGAGACTGATGCTTTGTTCGGCTTGTCCCTTTGAATCTTGTTTTGCACAATGGGCTTATTACATAAAGCACTACCGGCCGATTTGATTCTGGGGAGGCGGGACCGGCGGGGCCGGGCCTGGCAGAAGGAGGCCAAGTCGGGTCTGTTTTGCCTTTTCCGTCTGCTTCTCTCTTCTTCCTCGGCTCAGGGTTCCCTTTCCTCTCGTGGGCTCCTACCTCTATCCCAGGGAGCAGGCACAAGCTCCGGGCCAACTCTGTGGCTTCGCCCGCTGTGGCCGCCTTTGTCTTTTTCTAATCAGAGCACAGCCTCCTCCTTTTTAATTGCCTCTCTGCATGGAAGCCCCGGAGGCAGGAGCCAGTTTCGGGGCTACGTTCTCTGCCGGTTGCCGGGGTTTGAACTCAGCTGAGGTCTTTAGCCCTAAAGTCAAATGCCATCTGGTGTCGGATGGGATGGTTTTGGTTGGGGGGCTTCCGCGTCCCAGGGCACTAAGCGTTTGGTTTGTTGTTGGCGAGTCCTCCCTGACACTGGCCTCTGCCCCTGAGGAAGGGGTCACTGAACCCCAGCTGAGAGCACCTGGCCTTTGCCTCTAGCAGGAGGCCACCTCCCTGGGGCTTGGGGCCACCGTGGTGCTGGCAGATGTGAGCCCTCACCCAGCTTTCAGAGATGGGGTTCTCGTCACCCACTTGGCTGTCATCTTGCTGTTGTGTGCAGGCGCCCACCTCTCTGGGCTTCACCTCCCTCATCTGTCACGCCAGAGACCTCGCAGCTCTGAACTTCTGTGCAGCAGGAGTTCCAGTTATGGTGACGGTGGGGCAGAGGCTTTTCTCATTGGGAAGTCAACGGGCAAAGTTAACGGGAGACCCAAGACCAAGGGAGTAGCTGAACATGGAAACATGAGATTGTAGATTTTAGAGAAATGGATTGAGGAAGAGCCAAATAGAGGCAATGTGATTGGCAAAGATTCACGCAAGTCACTGACCTTTGGAAATGCTGTTGGCCTTGTGTCAAGGTGGTGAGCATCTGTGTCCCTGGGGTTATCTTGACAAGTTTCATGTCAGCGGGAGGTTCATACGCTTCCCAGGGGCTGGCTCAGGACTTCACAGTTTCTCCTGAAGACTTAACTACTTGGCCAGGATAGGGGGAGGGAATTCCAGACAAGGGGGAGAAGTTTGTTTAGGCCCATCTGGGACAGTCCTGGATAAGGACCTCCTCTGGGGGACACTGACCTTCACAAAGAGGGTGTCAGGCCTTCACATATGTTATCTCATCTTCTCCTCAACATGACTTTCCAGGAATTACCCCTCTGTTTACACATGAAACACTGAGACTCAGAGGCATTAAATGCTTTGCCCAAGGGCATAGCTGTGAGCGGTGAAGCTGGGTTTCTGAGTTTCCAGTGCAGTATGTGGAGGAGGCCAAGGCTGGGAAGTCCATAGGAACTTTATGTGTAAGAGAACCCCCCTACCCCTGGCCAGGGTCTCCCTGTCATCAGTGTCCAGACTCCACGCAGCAGAGTGTCCACTCAGGTTCAGTTGGGGAGCCTGCTTTGCAGCCGGACTTTGCATTTTGACTAGTGAGTGATGTAGACATATCCTTCCCTTCTTGGAGTTCTTCCTTCCATGTCTACACAATAGGAGTACCCACTCTGTGCTCCAGGGCAGTGTGATCACCAGCCCCTGCTGACCCCTTCCTAGCCCATCTGGTGGTAGAAATAACACTCTTCTCCTCCCCACCTGCCTCCTGAAGCTGCCTTCTCATCATCATAGCTAACACTCTCATTTTATAGATGAGGAAATGAAGGCACAGAGTGGTTACACAACTTGCCCAAGGTCACACAGCGATGAAGTGATGCGGCTGGAAATTAGTCCTAGGCACCTCATGTCAATTCCATGCTCATAACCATTCTGTTACAGCCAGTGGCAGCTTCCATGTCTCATCTCCGGGGGTTGAGGGTTGGTTGTATTTAGCTGGTAGGATGTTGGCTGCAAGCTGCCTGTCTGATCCTTGCAGGGTGTGGTCACCCCATGCCCCAGCCAGGCCATCTATCCTGCTCAGTTCCCATTCTAGTTCCCATTTCCTGCTGGGATGAAGCCTGGTCTGGGGAACCTTGCTATTTATCATCTTCTCCATGCCTCATTTTGCTCATCTGTGTAATGGGAAAGATAATAGTACCTTCCACATAGGCTTGTGAGAATTAGGTGACTAAATTCATATAAAATGCTTGAAACAGTGCCTGGCACACAGTAAGTGCTTAATAAGCATAAGTTCTTGTTATCCAGTGTGGCAGAGTAATGCAGAGACAGCTTCCCTGGTAGACCAAGGGCAAAAGGAATCACAGTTTTCAGATCTGGGAAGGAGCCGAGGGTTGGGAGGTGTGCCGGCCCTCTTCCCTGGCTTCCCAGAGAAAGTGTTTGAAGCTGTCAGAAAGAATAACAAATATGTATTATTGAGCACATAGCATGTGTCACTAATGGGGTGGAGCCACTGAGTGTGCAGGAGCTGAGCTTTGTAAGTGATGAGGCACCAGTCATGGCTCTTTTGCCTCCAGGTCATGGCACAGAATGCATTTCCACCTAGGGAGTGAAGACAGAAAGTCTCTATCATCATCAGGGCCCTGGGGTTCAGCCTGCAGGTGTCCCAGAGAGGGGTCCCCCAAAGAGGGTCAGAGAACCCAACCTGCCAGTGATGGGAAATGTCTCTACCCGCTGATGCTCGTAATCTTCTGCTGAGGAGGTCAGCACATTCCTAAATCACAAACTAGTCCTTAAAGGTTTTTGTTAATAACTTTACAACTCAAATGGAGGAGGTGTAAGATTTGTCTGTCTCTATCTGGGCTGAAACGAGTCTCCATCAAAGGCAGATGGTAGGAGCTCTGAAGGTCATTTCCAGCCCAGAATTCCAGAGCATGTCTGAGTGGGTTGAAGACTCGCCCTGCCCCGAGCAGAGAAACGGCGAGCTGACTCCTGGGTAGCCTCTCCCTGAGTCTGTGGTGGTGGACACTCCCCTTGAGTAGAAAGCAAAGCCGGCGTGCCTTGCCCCTCTGTATTTACCTTGATGGAGCTTTAAAATGCTGCTCTGACATGTGTACAAACCACGTGTGGAACAGCGTGGACACCTCAGCCGGAGGTCTTAATTATCTGCTGAGAACAAGAGATGGTTCTAAGATCTGGGAAGCTGCCTGGGGAAAGTGGTTCATTTCCCAGAGCAGGGTGCAGAGGAAGGGGAGCCATATGGCCCAGCGGTGGAACAGCTGTCTCTCGAGAAGGAACAATTGGGGAGCTTCCACCATCTGCGTGAATTACGAGACTTGCAATTTTCATGCATATGTTAAGGCAACCCCCAGTACAGCAGTCAAGGGGCAGATGATGGAGAGAGATGGAATGTCCCCGTGCTCTGTGCCCTGGGCCACAGCCCGGCCATCCATCCCCAGAAACCCTGACTCAGCGGCCGCCTCTTTGCAGAGCTGCCCTGGCCAGGGCCTGCCTCTGAGGTCATACAGGCTGATGCCCTGCCAACCCCGCCAGGACCCCCACCGCCTCCACCTTCCACTTCCTCCAGGAAATAAATATACATGTCACTCCTCTCACTGTGGCCACCGCTTGCCTCTTTGGCAGGGCTGGGAAAATCTAGTTGAAGAGTGCTTAGTGGTTTGGGGCTGTTTTATTTTCTCTGCTCTATGATCCGTGTTAGGTTAAAAGGGCCAGAGCTGCTTTTCCTTCCCACGGAAGATAACTCAACCTGGACAGCCTCCCTCTGGGAAAATTAAAGGTGATGAGGGACTTCTGGTTGGCTGGAGCCGTTAATATCCTTCCCCGAAAGTGGCCCTCTCCCATCCCTCGTGCCCCAGCTGGTTGGAATGATGAATATATTCCAGTGTGTTCTCATGGCAAATGATAGCTCTTCTCCTTCGCATGTGCTGTGTATCGGGGGGGCCTGCGCTGGGCCAGCACCATGGTGGGCGCGCTTTCTCTGGTCCTCCCACGGTGCTGAGCAGTGGGTTCCTCACAGATGAGGAAGAAGAGGCACCGAGAGGCCACGAAACCGGCCAGAGTTCCTTCAGATAAAAACTGAAAGAGAGGATTCAAACTTCGGTCTAACTCTAAAGCCGGGGCTCTTTCCTGGAGACTGTGCCAGAAGGGGACAGAGGCGGATCTCCCAGTGCTGGCTGAGGGTGAGCGTCTTAGGAAGGAGGTGTCATGCAAATGGCTTTGTCTCTGGGCTACTCAGTACCCTTCCTATTGATGAACCACCAGGAATCCTCATGTTAGAGAGATTGTCCTGCATGATGTCCTGGTGTCTGGAAGGTCCTGTTAAAATGTAGCTGTTCCCTGAGGTGGTAACGTGTTAATCTCCATGCTCTGCTCCCCAGGTTGGAGAGAGGTTGGGAGAGGCAAGTGGGGAGGGGAGTCCTGGGCATAGGATACCCTCCCCTTTAAAACTTGATCCGACAGGGAGCTATATTCAATACCTTGTAATGGCCTATGATGAAAAAGAATATGGAAAGGGATATATACACATGTGCAATTGAATCACTATGCTGTATACCTGAAATTAACATGACGTAAATGGACTATGCTTCAGTTAAAAAAAAAAAAAAAGGAAAACTTGATCTGAAGCCAGCTCTGTCCCCCACTCTGATCCCCCCACACCTCTTGTTGAGAGGATACCCCAGCTTGAGTCTCCACAATCGATGCATCACCGCCCATGTAAGTGGGCTGGTTTTAGGATGATTGCCCAAGTCCATGGCCAGGGTGTCCCCGCAGGGAAGGAGCATGGCCTGCGGTCCCCTCCGTGTCCCTTAGTCCTCAGCTTATGGGGATGGGACACAGCCTTCAGGTCCCCATGTCTCCAGCCAGAGGACCGTGCTCTCCCCAGAAGCCCAGGGCAGGCTTTGGGTGCCCTGATGTTGAACTTGGTGTCTCTGTGTCACCTTATGTCATCACGTTCGTCACCTTGGCCTCCTTGCAGAAGTTGCCCTGAAGACCTGCAAGGCAGGATTTTCTTGACTATGTTAATGTCTGCCAGGAGGAGGCTTAGGGGAAGTCAAATAGCCCTACCCGCCAAAAGGCTGGGGGCCTTGCTCATTAATCTCCAGCAGCAAAAGGGCCGATCCCCAGCCTTCAGGGGGTACTTCACTGGGTTCCCCCACCCCAGGGTCAGGGAGGCCTGGTCCAGGGCTTGGCCAGCGGACCCAAGCCCTTTGGGCCTTTTGTGCTGGTGTCTGTGTGACAGTGGCCTCTGATCAGCAAAGCTGAGGCTGGAAATGAGACCTTCTTCCTGCTCAGCCTGCCCCCTTTGCTGCCCCCACTTCCTTCTCCTTCATGAACCTCCCTTTTCCTTGGTGGAGGTCATTTGAGAGTTCTCCTCCTGTGCTGCCCACTGAGAGGAGAGACCGGAGGCAACAGCTGTATCAGATGACCTTCAGAGGCAGCCAGGAGCCGGCACCCTGTCCTGCAGTGGCCGCCTCCCTCTGCTCCTTTGTCTCTGGGTCCAGCTGGGCATCCTTCCAGCTGCACCCTGGTCTCCCCACTCAAGGGCTCCTACGTGCTGGCAGAGGTGAGGGCGCCTGGGAGATGGATCGCAGGGAGGTGGCCACCCCAGCACTCTGGCTAGACTTTTGGGGGTTGCATGTGGGTGAAATAGTGCCCAGGTGATGGAAGGAGGGGAAGACACACCAAGGGGACAGTGGGCAGCAGGAAATCCACACTTGGGGCTGGAGGTTCAGTTTTTCTGATCCCCAGCACAGTCATAGTGGGAGAGTAAGGGCCAACAGTGAAATGGGGGAGCTGAGGTCAGAGATGGGCTGTGAGATCCTCTGGTCCAGAACCGCAGGCCTCCTGTCCATGGAGCTGGGGGCTTTGGATCAGGAGATCAGGATGTGGATTCCAATCCTTTACCCCCATATCAGGGAATCACAAACTCTCAGGATTAGATGGGACCGTGCAGACCACTGACCCTGGACATACCTCTCTGGATATTAATCCCTGCCTGGGCCTCTGGCCCATCATTCTCACACTCTCAACATGTACATGGAACCCCAGGAAGCTGCATAACATGGAGGCCGTGCTGCTGTCACAACCGGAGATGATCGCTCAGGCTCAGTTTGATTACCTTGGCTGTCAGGGAGCTCACTCTCTCCTAAGGAAGCGCAGATGGGTTTGGAATACTCATAGTGGGAGAGGGGTATTTATTTTGATTCCAGAACAAGTTTCTCTCTTCCATATAACAGCTTTTTAGATGTTTTTGAAACTTCTTACCTCTCCTTGGCTGGCCTCCCCCCCCATTTTCTTTTTCAGGCAAAATATTATTTATTGATTTAGCAATTGATTTTCAAGCACCTCTTACGTGCCAGGCTCTGAGCAAGGTGATAGAGAGACAGGAATTAACAAAATGGACATTGCCCTTCATTCAGGGAGCTCATTGCCCAGCAAGGCATCATTCCCAGACTTCTCTACCTTCATCCTGCATGTAGGAAGGGCTGCAGGTCTGGTTTGATCAGGGCAGAGGTGACAGCCCTGCTTTGCTCTCCATGCTTCTGTTAACATCTACGTAAAGCTGAGGAAATTACTTAGCCTCCCTGAGCACCAACGTGAGGATAGCAATATTTGCCCACCTACCTCACAAGGTTAATGTGTAGGATCCGACCTGAATTGGATTTTCATTCTCTTACACACAAATGCGAACTGTTATTTACATCCAATCCCTTGGAGACACGGGGGGGAGGCAGGAAAAGAAAAGTGTTTATTTTGGTAGCATCCTTATGACAGTAATTACTGCACCTTTTTAGAAAGGGGGTCACCCGTTTAACAAACATTTATTGCGTGCCTCTTCAGATGCCAAACAATGCATTCATTTACTTCTTATTCAGACAGCAAGTATTGAATGCTTACTGTACTTGGTGCCGGGGCCAGGGGTCGATGGTCTGGGGGAATGAAAGAGATGCGGTGTGTACCTCCATGAAGCTAATAGCCTAGTGAGAGACAGGCTTTCAACAACTGTCCTCCGAATGAATCGAGGGCAACATCTTCACTGGGCACCATGAAGGAAAAGAAGATGGGGTGATGGGAGTCGATACTAGAGAGACCTTCTTCAGATGGGAGGATGGAGAAATCAGGGGAAAGTCTATGGAGCTGAGTGATGAGGGATGAGTAGTGAAGGCTGGGGATGGAGAGGGAGCTCCTGGCAGAGGGAACTGCGTGGGTGAAGACCCTGCGGTGGGACCGAGCTTTATGCATCTAAGAAACTAGAAGACAGTAGAGAGCAGGGGGCTGGGGGAGGAGGTGGCAGGGGATGGGAAGAGGTGGGCGGGGCCAGATTGCAGATCCCATGAGGCTCCCACAGGAATAGAACCCATGGCCTTGACATCACCACTGGGTTGGAGCCAATGCAGGCTAGAATCGGGAGCAGAACTCAGGGGCGTGGAGGCATCACTGTTGCTACAGATAGGAATGCTCTGCCCTAAGACTGCCAGGCTGGCTGCGCTGGGGAGTGGCCACTGCGCTGTGAACTCTCATCGGTCTTGCCTCTTCTCTCTGTGGGAACAGGTGCTCAGCTTACACAGGCTTTGCTGGACTGAGTTCTGGCTGTGACTCTGTTAACTTGTTGTGTGACCTTGGCCAAGTCACCTGCCTCCTCTGAGCTGCTTGGGGTTCCCATCCATCTACACCTGGCAAATAACCCTGGCTATGAACTGCATGTGGGGAGGGGAGCAGAAAAGCCAGGGAGATCGTGGGAAAGAAGGATCTTTGCAAACTGTAACGGCTGGGTAGATGTAAGGTTGCTCTGGTAACCGAGACCTGCCCTCCGGCTATCTTCCAGCCCCTTCCCATCTCCTCCCATTGCCAAGGTCGGGGCTGCCTTTCGCTTCAGTGCTGCTAGTTCATACAGGCACGTGGGGAAACAAAGCGGCCAGCACTTAAGTGAGATTCCCTGGTCACTAAAGCCTAGCTGGGAAGTGGTGGAGTCAGAATGTGAACACAGGAACCCCAGCGCCAGAGCCCACAGTCTCACCACCATGCTGTCCTATTACACCTTGTGCTTCCTGCAGAGCACTTGCTCCTCTGTCTGCATACCTCGTGACAAGGAAGGCATTGTCACCCTCCTTTTCAGATGACAAAATTGGGACTCTAAGAAGCATTCACCCAAGGTCACACAGACCTGTCTCCTGACTCTGAGCTGGGTGATCTTGCCTTCGGGAGGCCTCGGTCTGGATCTGGAGGAAGCGGAGCGGGGGCCTGGGGGCTGTGTTTGCGTGTGGGTGTGTAGGGAGCCACAGAGACACGTGGGCTGCAGCCCTGACTGCTGCCTTCCGAGGGCTCCTCGGACTCCATGGCAACCCACTCTGGGCCTGAGCGTGTTTCTTGTTGTTTCAGTAAAATGTTTTGCTGCACGCACACCATTCATGCCCCCTTTGGGTGCTCCGGGACAGGGGATGGAAGAAGCAACATGCTTCAAGAGCTGAATTAGGTGTGATTTTCCCTGTACTTTTCTGCCCCCAGGGGAAAATAAAAGTGTCCTGCCTTTTCAGGCTTTCTGATTCCTGAAAGCGCGTGTCCTCAGGTCCAGGGGAGCCAGCCGTGCTGGGGGCTCACTCCCCGCAGCGGGGGGCGCAGGCTTCCGGCCCCATCCGAGCATAGCGCGCTCCGCAACCAGCAAGCGTCCACCTGGCCGCTGGGCAGCGCGGGGCTCTGGGCTGCGCCTGTGCACTGGAAGGACCCTCAGATGGGCCTCTCTCTGCTCTCCAGCAGCTGATAGCCCAGCCTGGGAGATGAGCCCCTCACATGCGAGGCCAATCACGCCAGCTGCTCTAGGAGGCAGGCCAAGGCAACGCCACAGATAGCGAGAGAGGCTGTGCAGACTGCCAGGGGCGTGGAGTCGGGAGATGGGGCTCTCGGCCAGCTCAGGCGTGGGTGACCGTGGGCAAGTGCCTTCACACCTTTGAGCCTCTCTGTTCCTGTTTGTAAAGTGGGTGTAATCACAGCCCTGTCCTGCCTACTTTTTTAGGGGAGTTAGGAAAGCAAATGAATGACAAACATAAATGTGCTTTAGAAATTATAAAGTGCCCGATGAAGAGTGACATTATATGCTCTGAAAATTCAGAGACAAATGTTTTATCTTTAATTCCTCCCTCCCTCCCTCTTATTCTTCCTTCCTGCCATCCTACTGTCCAACTTTTCCTCCATCTTTTCTATCAATACCCACCAGATTTCTTTCCTTTGAAAATACTGTGCAAGGTAACAGGTCAAGATTGGAGAGAGGAGAGCAGGGCACAGATAAAGAAGGGCTGGACCACCTTTTAAGGAGTTGGAGGTAGGAGCCAGGTGCACCTGAAGTCACCAGCTGCGGTTCCTGGCAGATGCCTGGGGGGCTGAACCTTGAAGAAAAGGTGGGCAGCAAGAGAGGAAGGATTGTCGACATTCTGAGGGTGTTTACTCCACTGTGGGGAGCAGAGACGAAGGGGCACAGGGACCCAAAGAGGATGCTCGCATGTCAGCGTGCTGCTCTCGGCTGGAAGGCAGTGTCCTCTCAAGAGCCAATGCCGAGCAATCCGGGGGTCCCATCAGCCCCCCTCCCTGTGGTCTCCCCTGGGGAGGGGCTCTGACCGGAAATGACAGGGCCAGCCTGGTACACACTGCAGCCTCTGCCTCCCTCTCCTCCTCCTTCCTTTTGCCCCAGCCCATCCCCCAAAGGGCCAGAGGGGCTGGGTATGGGTGACCAGACCATGACTAAAATGGAAGCAGCAGGGAGCTTGGTCCCTTCAGGGCCTGCGGAGATGCTTAGAGCAGGGCTGTGAATGGACTAAGAGACAAAAGGAAGTGAGGGCCTAAAAGACAGGAGTGGGAGAAAGGAAAAAACACAAGGAAGGAGAAAGGGAGAAAGAAGGAAGAGGAAGGAGGAAGGGATGGAGGAAGGAAAGCATCTTACACGACTAGGCTGATGAAAGTTGGCCTGAGGGAGGACAAGGGGTTTTATTTGAAAAAAACCACTGCTCCTCTCAGCATGATACAGGAGTAAACATCACCTCGGGGAGGCTGGGTAGTGATGTGTTACTGGGTACCACTGCATTGGGCTGAGACCAGCAGCTGCTGGGAAGTTGCTGTAGCTCCACCCTTGCTCTGCCGGCCTCTGCCCTCTCCCAGGGGCTGCGGAGATCCTGGGGAAACCTGCTGTTGCGCCTGGCTGGGGTGGCAGAGACCAGGCTCTTGCTGGGGAGGTGACATCTCAGGCCCTAACTCAGCAGCAGGAGTGATCTTCAGGCAGTGGCCAAGATTTAGCCGCCTCACTAGAATAAACCTTCCTCAAAGCCTTTCAGTTCTGAGTCCCTTTCCCTCAGGGTCCCCTGTGATGACAGTTACTCTCACTCAGGACTAAAAAGGTTGACATGAATGTGTTTCCTCTCCCAGAGGATTCCCGTGTATGTTAACAGAGGCTTTTTGGAGAATGTGCCTTATTTTTCTACCTTTAACAGTATTTATTTTCTGCAGAGATAAGACATTCATCTGGTTCAATATTTAGCAACATATTGAACAAAAGGGGATGCAATATTAAGCCTTTCTCCCAGTGTTCCCTTCCAGAATGGAGGAAGCCAGTATTACTAGTTTTTGTGCATCTTTCCAGAGATATTTTATGCACATAGAAGGAAACACGTATGTGCATTCTTTCCCTATACTCAGCTTTTTCACTGATGGTAGCATATTCCAAACCCTGCTCTGCCTTTACTTTTCTCACTTTAGTCCTAGCTGTGTATGTGTTATCAGGACATGAAGAACTTTCTGGTTCCTTTTCATGGCTGCATAATATTCCACAACATAGCCATACTGTGCCTAATTTACCCTTTCCCTTGTGGATGGAGGTTTTATTCCAAGCTTTTGCTGTCGTAGACGGTGCTGCAGTGAATGACCCTGCACATTTGTCATTTTCTCAAGTGCAAGTGTATTGAGGTGGTGTTCTTTCTCAAAGATACAGAAACGACCGTGGATGAAATGTTTAGGAGAGAACAGAGTCCCTGCCCATTCTCATCTCGGCTATTTTTGTTCATTTCTTAGGGCTGCCCCAGGGCGGGGTGGAAGGAGGTGGGTGGAGAGGGAGCAAGGGGCAGAGCCATCCTGCTGTGAGGCCCAAGTCACCAGGGCTGGGATGATGGCCTGCTTCTTTGCCCTGAGACAGCGAGAGGCTGGTGGGCCTACCTTGACCACTAGAACAGAGGAGCCAGCTAGGCAGGACTGTTTCCAAAACCTAGGTCTGCTCAGGTGAGGTGCTTCATGCCGCCCCACTGGGGGTTCCCCCTCCCCTGGGAAGCCTTCCCTGCTCACCCAGCCTGGGTGCCAGCATCGCTTCTTTCCTGGCTGCCCTGCAGGCTTAGGTCTGCTTGGGAGACCGAATGGGAGTTGGGGGAGGACTACCAGCCCTGGGCTTGCAGAGCCCTGGGCTTAAATCCTGACTTTGCCACTTAGAAGCTGTGGGTACAGGCGATGGCGGCTCTTGACATGAAAGGATTATTTTAAAATAGCATATCCGGGGTGGGTAGAGCATGTGCTTAGCATGCAGGAAGTCCTGGGTTCAATCCCCAGTACCTCCATTAAAAATAAATACATAAACCTAATTACCTCCCACCCCCCAAAAATATTTTAAAAAGCTATTTCCTCCTAATTATGAAAGTACTACATGTTCAGAGTTATTTGAAATGTAAGGAGACACTATGGCGATGGTTGGAATTGGTCAGGGACCTGGAAACCAACTCCTCTAAACTCTCTTCAGGGAAGAACTGCAAAGCCCCCGCTCATAGATCAGGCTGTGAAGCCTGAGAACCTGTCTTGGGCCCCTACCTCCCGCACTGTGCAGGTGGAGGGTGTGGCAGGCTAGCCACACAGCTGGGGCAGAGTCAGAGGCCCCTGAGCTCAGGGATGTTAAAGGGTCTTTTCAAAGAGAAGTGTTAAGTTCCTGAGAGGGCGTGGAATTCCTAACCGCAACTCAGCCAGAAACAGACACAGCCTCGGCCGTAAGGGAAGGTGATTTTGTTGAGGACTAATTCATAAAGGTCCCAACTTCCATTTGTGGGAATTCAAGGGAATTTAGCCCCCCCCCCCACCTCGCTGCTGTACAAAGATGCTGTCAGGAAAGGCAGGAGCGGGAAGGAAGGAACGGCTGACCGTGACCTTCACAGCTGCCTTTTCCATCCACTTTGCATTATTTTTATTAAAGCCCTAAATCAGCGGTGCTAAGTGGCTCCTGATTTAGCTCCTTAGCAGGAATGAGATTTAAAACCAGCGGGACCACGGGCTGCTCGCTGCTAGGGCATGTGGCAGGGACGTGCTTCCTCACGCAGGCTGCTGGCAGCACCTGGCGGTGATATCCAGGACAGAAGACTAACTCTGAAGGAAGGAAGGGCACTTTCTCCATGTGCGGGCCCCGCTGGTCCCAGCCACACCCTCCTCAGAAGCGATGGGCTCCCGTCACTCTGTCTCTGATCTGTTTCAGTCTCAATTGAGAAGAGCCACCCGAAGGCTTGTCCTGTGGAATCAGGATGAAACATGGGCTGGGGAGCGGGAAAGGGCAGACTCAGCACCAACACATGCGAGTTCCAAGCAGGCAGATTTCAGCTCAGTGAAGCAAAAAGCTTTCTAGCAATTAGAGTGGTTCATAAACGGAAGGGGCTTCATTGATTGATTCATTCATACATTCAACACATGTTTATTAAGCTTCTGCTTCATGCCAGCACTGTGGTGAGAGAGACTGAGCATCTCCTTTTCAGAGGCTCCAGGCAGAACAGTGACATGTGACCTGTACTTCAATGGGGAAGGACAGGTGCTAGAGAGCATCTAACCTTTCGAAGGTGTCCAGGGATGGCTTCCTAAAGTAAGCAACATCTAAGGTGACCTGAGAGATGAATTAGCCAGCAAGGAGGAGGGAAGAGTATCTCTGAGAAGGAGAATAGCATGTGCAAAGACCCAGTGGTTAGAGGGAGCCTTCCTCCCTTGAGGATGTGAATGCAACTGAGTGAAGTTGGAGCAGAGTGCATTCCCTTTTGGTAGAAGCCTCTCGGTAGAGGTTTGCCCTGGGGTGTAGGAGAGAGGCTCCCAGCCCTGGATGAGGTGATGGAAGTGGGGCCTCTGATTTCTTGGCCCCTTCTGCTCTAGATATGCTGTGGTTTGAGTGCCTGCTGAAGTCTCCGAGTTCCACATGTTTGAATGTTGTGTGGGGGCTGCCTCTTCCAAAACCGAGCATGGTAGTAAGACTTGGGATTTATGAGTCCCTTGCTAAGAACCCACCCTGGCAACCACTTTACAGGCATTATTTTATTTAGCCTCTCACAACAACCCTTTATTTAGGTAATGCTATTGGACCAGATTTGTAGATGGAGAACCTGAGGCTTTGTGTTGTTAGGTCATTTTAATTGACTTAAGGCCACACAGCTAAGTGGGAGAACCAGGACTTGAACCTAGGTGTGTCCAACCTGAAACCCATGTGCTTAACCATGTCCCTCTGCGGGGGCCTCTCTGAGGTCCATCTGTCCCTCCCCCCAGCGCCCCTCCTGCGCGACCCTGTCACACGTGGCCAGGAGCAGCGGCTAGCTCCTTCATGGAGGGCAAGACACAAGACAGAACCAGGGGACTGGTTTTTACATCAGAGCATTAAAAGGATGCTCGACAACCCTCATGTTTTGCTTTCCTTGTAGGTGGTGAGGATCAATTTCCCAAAGAAAAAAAAATCAATCAGTTGGAATGTGTCTTTCTGGAGAAAGCCTAGCATCTGTCAAATGGGAGGAAAAAACCCAGAAAAAGATTTTCTCGGGTCCTGCGCTGGGGGTTGCTGACTCAGGCCGTATGTTCCAACATCATTAACAAGTTGAAAAGCTGTTGCTCCTTGCAAGAAGGCAGGGTTGGTGGTTCGAACAGCTTAGACAGGAAAATCCTTTACAAAGCGAGGGAGGCTGAGGGTACAAGGAGTGTCCACAAGCAGATCTGGGTACTGCAGGACTGAGCAAGGGAACTGACTGAAATGCCAGCGCTTTTATCAGGCCCGGTGGTTGGACACGATTGCTTTACCTGCAAACCCCGATAGGGACATTCTGACAAGTTGGCAATTTTCAGTAATAAACAATTATTAACAGTTAAGCCATGTTGAGGCGAGGCCTGAGAGGCAGGCTAATATCTTGGGGTGATCAGTAGACATATAGGTCCCCAGGGGAGCTTGTGGTCTGATACTGGAGTTTGATGATAGGTGATCCTCAGGGCTCCAGTCTGGAGTGTGGAGACCCAGACCCCAGACTCAAACCCTTCTTATTGGGTTTTGCTGGAACGGTCCTTGTCTATTTTCTGGAGAGTCACTGAAGTTTTCCTAAAGATCATTTCATTGTCCCACCACAGAGGAATCTGGGGCTTGGAATTGCCCTGGTCTCTTGGCTGAATTACAGGTTCAGTCCCAGCCAGACTGGTGTGGCCCACATGAGAGACAAGCAGAGCTCTGGATGCAGGGAGACACGGGGAGAGTCTTTCCAGATTCAGATACTCATTCAGCATATGCTTGTGGAGTACCTGCCATGTGCTGCACTAGGTACTGGAACATAGGATGAACTACAGAGGCCCATTCTTTGTCTCTCTAGAGCTTATGGGAGACAGACAGTGGCACAGAAGTCCATGCTGTGGCCTGTGGAGCAAAGTGGATGCTGTGGGAGAGAAGAGGACCCAACCCAGGCTAGGGGCGGGGGGTGGGGGTGGGCAGTAGTCAGGGAGGGCTTCCTGGAGGAAGTGGCATCCTCATTAATGGGAAGAGTAAACAGAATAAGTGGTGAGAGAGCTGGAGAGCTGGGTTGTAGATGGAGTTCCAGGCTGTATGAAGGTCCAGGGTGGAAGGATTGGGGCTCACTTACAACCAGAAGAATTCCATGTGCCAAAGCGAGGAGGGCAGGAGGGGATGTGAAGGCTGGAATAGCGAAAGGCCTGGAAGAAGGGGAGGGTAAAGGAAGTTTTCTCAGCAGAGACCTTCCCATGGACTGTGGGAGTGGGGAAGGCTGATACAGTATCTGGCACGTGGGAGGTGCTCAGTAACGTGTAAATGAGCCAAGTCCAGCATCATGTTCTCAGTGAAAGTTTTCCCCTGTCTGCCAACACATGGAAGAATGGCCCACCTTCTCTTGGCGCCCATCCTGCACCCTGAACTGTCTGGGACTTCAGTACCAGAAACATTTTCATGCCCCTGCTCGTTCACTCGCTCACCCACTCGCTCACTCAGTGCAGTCTCCTTTTCCCACGGTCATGTGGTGGAAGCAAGGACTGCGGCTACTTCCTTATGGTACTCCTAGCACCTGGCACAGTGTCCAGCACACAAATGCTTTTGGGTTGAGTGATTGCTCAGAGGCAGGGGAATGGAATAGATGACCTTGAAAGAAATAATAGCTAGGTTCCCATGTGCCAGGCACTATACTAAGCAGTTGACATGTGTTGACGATTTATCTTTGCAACTGAATTATGCAATAGAGGACCATTGTCCCCATTTTAAGGATGAGGAAACCGAGGTCCAGAGAAGTAAAGTCACTTGCCTGGGATCACACAACTAGGAAGTAGTGGACTCAAAACTTAATCCAGACAGCCTGGCTCCCGAGTCCATTCTCTGACCTCGTGACAGTCCTTACCCGTGGGGATCAGAGCACAGCCCCCATCCCTCTGTGCACAACTCCAGGCAGGCAGGAGGAGTATTCACTGCCGGGGAGTCCCACGGGCAGTGCACAGCCTGGCCACTCCTCCGCATCATCGCTGCCCTGGGAGCCTGGCACAGAGCAGGTAAATGCATATGTGGTGGGTATTTACATAACTAAACAGAGGGTCCAGGGGCAGGGAGGATACCGGGCTGCAGGTACCACCCACAGGTTCACATTTCCCCCTAGAAACACAAACCACTGGTCCCCGTGAGAGGAAGGGCCTGGCAGCCAGACCGTGGCCTCCTTTTGTTCCATGCGCTCTCCTCTGAGAAACGGAAGAGGAAAGGGGTATGGACAGTGGTCCCCTGGGTAAATTATAATTCACCAGTAAGCTGAACGTGGACTGTGTCTCCTCCCTCCCCTGTGTGCCCCCAATCCCTGCACCTCCAGTATTCCCAGTGCTCTGGCTCTCCCCTCCCTGCCTTGGTGAATGAGGAACCCTTTTCAGGTCAAACTCAGGCCATTCTATCATCCTTTGAGGTGGAAATGAGCCTCTGGATGCTCTGGGGCCATGCATCCCACCTGCCCTGGCCGGTCCTCAGAAGAGGAATCTCAGTAACAATGGCATTAAAAAAAACCCCAAAACAAACAGCCAACAACAATGATAACTAACTTCTAGTTCTGGGTGCTTTGTATGAATTAACTAAGTCTACAGCCATTTTACAGACAAGGAAAGTTGAGGACAGGATAGGCGGTGCAAGGACACGTAGCTAATGAGTGGCAGAACAGGGACCCCGGCTTTTAGAGGATGCTGGACTGCCACAGAATAAATCTCAGCCAGGGCACCACTGAATTAAAATGAGAGGCCATGGGCCAGCTTGGCAGGTTGGGTAGAGGTGGCCACCCCCTGGTTACCCATCCCAGAGTCCTATGTGAGCCTCCCCAGGACCCCCACTGGGAAGAAGGGGGACCCACAGGTCCCAGACCAGGAGAGCATTTGGCCCTTCAGGTCCTTCCATCCTATCAGCCCTGCAGGTGAAATGCTTCTCTCTCTCTCTCTCTCTTTTTTTTAATTGACTATTCCTGTTTTGGAGCCAGATGTGACCACAGCAATTAAAAGCCAAGTCTAGATGTGCCGAGAAGAAGGGCCAGCTGTTTTGGCTCTTCCTGGCCTTGGAGGGGATGCAGGGCTGGTAATTATAAAGGAATGAATGATACACATCTGATGAATTGTTCTAAAGCTTCCCTTGGTGACTCCTCGACACAGACACACATAGACCCACACTCCCCCCACCACGTGCCATGTGACCTTGGCCATGGCAGAAGCACTCATGCTAAGTGTGTCACTCTGGCATTGGCACCTGGGCCCACTTGGATGTAGGTCGTTTTATTTCCAAGCAGATACAAATGACAGCCTGATCTGAGACTCTAGCCAAGAGCGCTGGTGGAGGGCTGATCAGCGTGCCTGGGAGCACTGGGGAAACAGGTCTGGGGAAGCTCCAGGAGCCATATGCTGTAGGACTCAGACTGTCTCCTTCCCCTGGTTCCCAGGCCTTCCTGTGTCCTAGCTGGGTGTCAGGCAAGTTGGCCAGGGAGCATGGACGTCTTCTTTATTTATCTTGACCTTTTCATGTAAGTAATTTTTATAGTTCCATTAACTAGTAAGACCATTTGCAAACCGCCAGGCAAAATATATTACCACGAATGCCTCAGGGACTTGTGGGTCATCTTGGGTGGAATACTAATGGGATTGAGCATTGATTCAGAGCGCTCACCATGAGCGAGGGACAGCAGACCAGGCGCCTTGGTCAGGGAAGGGCCAGTGTTGGCCCAGCAGTGTGTTTGCAAAGGACTCCCCAAGTCTGACCTAGACCCTTTTGCTCAATGCCAAGATCCCCATACTGGGTCCTGGGCTGCTTTGTGAAGGTTCACGCCTAGCCCAGGACTGATGCTCTGGCCTTGCATCTGTACCTTGGAACACACTTGTTCCCATGCTGAGCTCTGTGCCTGCATTTGTGGAATGGATTCTTTTCAAACTTGGGTTGAATCAGTGAACCAGAAAGCAACCATTGCTACAGTCAAGTCCTAGACTCCCAGAGCTGGAAGGAACATTTGGATCATGTCATCTGACACTTTCATTTTACAGACAGAGAAACTGAGACCCAGAGGAGGGAGGGGGCTTGGCAAGTCGGTGACAGATCTGGCATTCGTACTCACTTACCTCAACCTGTGGTCCAGGTGATGGTGGAACATGTGGTTTAGAGCAGGCCTTTTAGCATCACATGGATGTGGCTTGGCCACTGGATCAGTTAGAGATCCGCTGAGAAATAGATGGTATGTTAACTGAGAAGAGTTTAATACAATGATTATTTATAAAGACATGAGAAGGGACAAGGGAAACTAACAAGAGATGGTACAGCATTTCGGGCTAGCAACTAAGGAGCCCTCCGTCCCTGGGCTGGAAGAAGCCCCCCCAGGACCTTGAGCTGTAGGAGCGAGGACCACCGGCATCGCCACCACCACCAACCTGTGGTCCAGCCTCCCCTTCTGCCCAGCCGCCCATCTCCTGCTGTTACCCCCCACCAGCTGAACCCATCCAGAAGCCAGAAGGCAAGGAGGCCTGTTAATGCAGCCCATGGAGGTGCACTTCTCAGGGCACAGAGAAGGGAGGAGAAGCAGGGGAGTGATCTGGAGGGACAAATGGAGACTATACAGCACATGAGTTCTTAACGGGTAAAAATTCTCAGTCTGTTTACATATAAAGCACGGATATACATACACAGATATATAGCGTATCTATGGTATTAGAATTTCATGGGAAGGGGTGATTAAGAAGAAAGGGTCTACAATTGTTGTCGGAAGGCAGGTTCTTGTCGTAGAAAGAATTCAGAAATGAGACAAGGAGGTTAAGAAAGCAAGGCAAGGGTTTATTCAGGGATGGACAGTACACTCTCAAGGAAGAGCGGGCAGACCCAGGTGGGTGGCTGCCCCCAGTGTCCTTGGCAAGCTGGTTTATGGATGTAAAAATGAACGGGCAGAATATTCATTGGTGGGGAGGGTCTTGGGGTCGTCTTTCCTGATCTTCATCCCAGCTCCACCTTCCCAGGTGGGGAGGAGGCATTTTTCGTCCTTATTTAGTCTTGATTGGGAAGTTGGATGAGGTCATAGCGAACAAAAGGTTACATTCGGATGGAGGTATAATGAGCAGCAAGTTACATTCGGATAGTAGAGATTCCTGTCTCATCCCATCTTTTTTGTCAGCTTCCGGGACACTTGTCAACCCCGAAGGTATGGTTTCTTATCAGTCCAGAGGTTCCTGCTTTTCTCGGTCTGTCCAAGGACCCCCGTTGTTCACAGACATATGGTTTCCTGCCATTTGGCCGTGCCCCCCTTTCTCTGCTCGCATCTAGCTACCTGCCTGCTACCTTCCCGGCTCCCGGGAAGTAGGGGGTGTGGTCATGAAAACAAGGCTGGGAAGGAAACACGGGTCTCGCTCAGCCTCTTGGTAGCTATGGGAATTTGTACCAGTAACTTAGCCCTTTCTGTGGTTTAGATTCTCAACTGTAAATGGAGTAGGAATAATAGGATGAAATGGGACAGCGATAGTAGGTGCCCAGCGAAGAGGAAGGATGTATATTTGTTTTCTCTTTCATTTCCCCAGCTGCTAGTGTCCACCTGAGAACCATCACTGCAGTACGAGGGGTCGTTAAGTCGTCCATATTCCTTGTTCTCCCAGGAGGAAAGAGGACCGAAATAAAGTGTCCAGTGAGCATCTGTGGCTGCTGAAGGCTGTGCTTCCCAGCCCCTTGTTCCTTCAGGTGGACCCAGCGTTCCGCTTTAGAAAGGAGGCCAGGCGTCACTGGATACTTCCTAAGCACATTTTGCTTTGGTTTATCATCTGGTCATACCGGGGAGAGCGTAAATGATGTAGAAAGTCCCATAAGTCCATTTCCCATCAAATCGGGGACCCCCCCCAATAATGAAGCAAATAGTTAATAGTTTAGGCTTTGCTGAGCATCTGTCTCTGTGGCAACGACTCAGCTCTGCCCTCGTAGTGCAAAAGCAGCCTTGGACAGTATGTAAATGAATGGGGACAGCTATGTGCCAACAAAAGCTTCACGTGTAGACATAGGCAGCAGCGGGATTTGGCTCGAGGACCCTCCAGCATCTGTGGGTCCTCCATGCTCTGCTGGGGGTTCCCAGTGATGGGTGGCTCCCTACCTGTAGAAAGAACTGTCTGAATTGCTGAACCCATTCAAGGGGTAGAAAGTCTTGCCTTGAGTAAAGCTGAAATCTGCCCATTTGTCACATGCACCCCTGAGTCCCTATTCTGGCTGGGACAGAGGAGTTCCCACTTCTCTTTGGCAGCCATTCAGTCTGTCAGCTGACTTTGACCTGCCTCCCACCCACTGCTCCCTTTTCCACACTAAACCACACCCCCCACACAGGTCCCAGCCTTCACGTGACCCTCACAGGTCACAAGTCCACCCCCGTTGCATCCTCACCCTTCCCCCCTGGCTTGTCAGTGTCCCTTGCGAAGCACAGGGAGGTACCCAGAAGAGCCACCAAGAGCCACACATGGGGTATCTGTAAGGCGCGGTGCATGGGCAGGTCCAGGGAGGTTAAGACCCTGGATTTACCCTCAGGGAGCTCACAGTCTAGTTGGGGAGACCAGATAAACCCATGCTAAATGGGGACGTGGCAGGGCCAGTCAGGAGGAAGTTCATGTAGGTAAGGAGGCTCTGGTGGGAAAATATTTCACCCTCCACCGATGTGCACCCTGGGGTGGCTGAAGTCCTCCTAGCTTCTTGGTGGAGCAAGGTGATAGAGGCAGGGCCAGGCCCTGCTGACCCAGGTGACCGGGGGCTGGGAGCCCAGGGGAAGCGTTTCAAGCTTCCTAGCTGTGGTGAAGTGACATGGCGGAGCCAGAGCAGCCCTAGAAGCACTAAGGGGTGTCAACAGGGTGATGGGTCCCAAAGCCCCTGCTTTATAGATGAGAGAGGAAGTCACCTTTCCAGAGTCTCGTGCGTGTCAGGTAGCCCAGAGCCTGGACTGATACTCAGGTCCCCCAGCTCTTAATCCAGTGCTTTTTCCAAAGAAATGGAGGCCAGAAACCAGGGGTCCCTGTGAGATCAAGAGAAGAGGTTTCCTAGGTCATAGGAAGGGGGATGGGGCTTGGGGGCCAGGAAGCAGGACTAGAACAATGGTGGCATTTCCTGGAAGAGGTGGGCGGATGACAGCCCACCTTTGCTGAATGAGACTTGAGACTTCCTGTGCTCTAATCTTGAGTTATAGGTGAAGTTGCAGGGCCTGGAGAGGAGAGTGAGTTATTTAATATCACTGAGATAGATGCTGGTAGACACAAACCCAGGTCTGCTCACACCCACGGTTGGGCTTGGTCCAAGGCCCCCACCACCATCCCTCAAGACGGCAATCAGCCTGGTCCCACAGGACCAGAAGTAGCTGGAGCCAAGGGGCCTCTAGAGATTTGGTGACTTCCCCGAGACTGAGCTCTGAAGCCAAGCTCAGGGAAGATGACCACGCCCTCCCTGCACACGCTTTGGTCCTCTCTCCTGGGGCAGGTGGCTCTCCCCTTGGGCCCCACAAACAAGGAGCACCTACTGTGTGCCTGGCAGTATGAGGGTTTTTAAAGGCCAAGTAGGGAGCAACCTCTGTCCCGCAGGAGCTGGAGATCCACAAAGGGGAGACAAGGTGGGCTGGGCTGGCCTGTGACAGGGGATGAGGTAGCATGTGTGAAAGCCCCAAGGCCTGGCACATAGTAGGTGCTCAGAAACTGGTAGCCCATTGAAAACTGTGTTAAGTGGTAGCAGTTGTTGTTTATCTTAGACACCAAGTCCAGACCCCATGGCTTGTGTGTGTGTGTGTGTGTGTGTGTGTGTGTGAGTGTGTGTGTGAGAGAGAGAATATAATAGCAGCTCCTGCCTGCTGAGTACTTCCTGTGTTCCAGGCACTGGTCCAAGCATTCAGTATGTATCACTTCATTGAATCTTTGCAACAACCCATGAGGTATGTACTATGGTTGTCCCCATTTTACAGATGAAGAAACTGAGGCACAGAAAGTTAAATCACTTGCTGATTGTCCTATAATTTTAACTTCAGTTGGCAGATACAGAGTTTAAACGTGGCCCATCACATTCCCTTTCATCCTGGCCACTCCACCAGGGTGGGGATGGGGCTGCCCACCAGCATACCGGCCCCCAACCAGGGGTCTGGCAGCAGGTCCATATAGCCCACCCTATGTGTCTGCGACCTCAGTGAAGGGGTGGGAGGGAGAGAGAGGGCCTGTGTGTGAAGGATAAAGGAGGCTTAGGTATCACAAGGACCCTGCCTCGGATCTGAGGACACCTTTCTGGTAACAGTGAGACTCACCCAGCACTTACTAAACCCCAGGCTCTGCTCTGGGTACTTTATGAACTGATTGAATCCTCATACACAGCCTGAGGCCAATCCTGTCACCGTTCCCCCACTGAACAGATGGGGAGTGACACAGAGATGGCGGTAACTTGCCTGAAGTCTAGAGCTACCAAGTGGCATCGCTGGGTCCAGACCCGGCTCCCTGGGTGCCGTCTGTGCTCTTAACCGCCGGGCTGCTTCTTGCTAAATGTGCCTCTGGCACCCGGGAGGTGAGTGGGAGGGCAGAGGTTGAAACTTCTCAGTGGGCCGGGGGGCCCTCAGTCAGAGCCAGCCCCTAATTGCCTGCCCATGACAGCAGATGCATGCAGCGGTGGGGACAAAAGGTCCCCGATTCAAGTTACAGGAGCCCGAGGAGGGGGGGCCAGGTGGCAGACCCCCAGCTCAGCCCCTCCTAGAGGGTCAGCTGACATGAAGGACTGGGTTCTGACCGAACTCAGGGGACCCGCCCCCTCTAGGAGTGGCTGCTCTGTAAACCTCAGCCCTCTGAGGAGGGGCCGCCCACTGTGGGGCTATCCTGGAGCTTGGGGTAGGAGTCGGGCACCCCTGCCCCAGGGAGGGTCATGGGTCTCACCTCCATTCCTCCTCAGGAGACGCCTCACAGCCCCCTGTCCTGTCCCCTCCCCACCAGGTACACAAACACACAGTGGCCCAATTGCCAAATACGGCCATCTGAGCGTCAGATATTTGCTATCAATATTTCATGCCTCAAACAACACTGTCCAAACAGCACCTATGAAATATGAATGGATTGAGGTTTTGACAAGCAAGTAGCCCAGGCGGAACACCAGGGTGATGGGGGTGGGGGACCACGGGACAGCAGCCTCACCCCTGGAGTCAGGCCCAGGGTTTCAGGGATGGCAGTTCTCCACAAGCAGGGTCACCGAGAGCCCATGTGCTGGTCACAGGGCTGAGCTGGGGGAGGTGCTAGGCATCACTGGGGCTTTGGGGAGAGGCCAAGGAAAGAGGGAGCTGAGACCTTGCTCAGAGCCTCTAAGGGTTCCTCCCTTCCAGCCAGGGAGAGGGTGCAGGAGGTAGACCAGGAGTCAGAGGGCCAGAGAGAGGCGAAGGTTGGCAGGGCAGGCTTGGCCCTTGCTCCCTCGAGCTGCTCCAAGCCCCCGCACAGTTCCCGTCCGCAGGGAGTTGACACGGATCCTCTAGCCTCCGTTTCCAGCTCTCGCCCTCCTGAGGGTCAACCCTCTTCTCTCTGGACTGGCTCTGTGGTGTGGGAGGACGTCCAGCCTGGGCAAGTCATGATGGCCCATGGTCTTGGGTACTTCTCACCAACCTCCCCCTTCTGAGGCCTCTGTCTCCGGGAGCCTCATCCTCCAGCATCTTTCTCCCAGGCCAAGAGGCCACATGCTGTTCATGGGGTTGCAAGCACTCAGGCCTCAGTTCCTCCATGTATAATATGAGGTGGTTGGACATGATTTTCTGTGAGGTCCCTTGTAGCCCTGACACCTGGCAGGTTCACAGTTCACTGCCTGCCCTCGCTGACACCCAGAGAACCCTCAGGGGTCAAGGTGCTGCTCTCCGCAATCAGAAAGCCGCTGGAGGTGTCTGAGCTCACTTGACAAGCTGCTGGGAGGGTCTGCTGGAAGGCGGACGGGTCCAGCTGTGGAGCCTGCTGGGACCTCAGCCAAAGGTGGTGGGACGGAGGGAAGAGAGAACAGCTGAAGCCAGGTCTGGGATGGGGACCCAGGGAGGGACACCTAGTGTCCAGTGTATACTGGGGACATTGACCCATTTGAGTTTGTTTGGAAAGTCTGGTGGGAGCAGGGGAGGCCGCGCAGCAGGTGTCACTGGCTGGGGTCTTGCTAATAGCTACAAGAGCAGCTCATTGTGGCTCTGAGTGGCAGTGGTCACTGGGGTCAGGGTCCAGGCTGGTTCCCCAGTAAGAAGTGGGCTGACTAGTAGGCCCTGGTCACTCCCCAGGGCACCAAGTCTTCAGCACAAACCAGAACTCTGCCCCAAAACCACTTGTACAAATGAGAAGGACTCAAGGGCCAGGGCTCCCCTCAGACCCACCACATCTCAGACTTGCAGAGGATGGGCTGACTGCAGATCACTAGCCAGTGGGGACTCTGAAATGGCTTTTCGGGGTCTGCCTGGCCAGGGGGGCCTGGGCAAAACTAAGACAACAGCTTCAGGGTCAGTGTTTGTATTTGGGAGGGGCCAGAGGACTGACACCCCCAACAAATGGACTTTGTTGTCTAGCCTGTCAGTGCCCTCTTGGTGGCATCCAGCCAGGTACTGGACTTGGAAGCAGGGTGGCTGTTTGGAAGGCAGTGGCAGCTCCTCAGAGCTCACCATCGGGGGGCCACCTGCTCCCCCAGCCCAGTCCAGTTCCAGGCAGAGAGAAGGTCTCCAGTCCCTTGTCAGAAAAAGCGCTTCATCTTGATCCTTTCTGAGAAACTGACAGGGCTGATGGAGACTGCTGATTTCCCGAGCTTACAGAATTGGTGAGGGCAGCAAAAGAGGTTTCTGTAATCCCTCACTGATGGATTAGATGCTGGGGCAGATCTCTCGGGAGCAATGGATGACCTTGAGAAAATGTGGACGTCAAAGGGAGAGAGAAATAATCTCCCTTTCTCAGACTGCTGCCAATAAGCCTTCTCAGCACTGGGGTAGTTGATGGAAACTTTGTGGCTTTTGCCTCCCAACTCAGGAGGCATTTGACTGCGTGATAAGAAATTGCCAGGCACTTTCTAATTACAATTATCATCATCGTGGCTGTCTCTCTTAATTACTTTCTTATAATTAGCTGTTGCTTTTTTCCTCGGCATTTGTGTACTTTGCAGATTTGCTGACATTTGAGAGCCCCGAAATAGGGACATTTGGGGAGGAGGGCAGAAAGGTGGGGAAAACGTGAGGGGAGCCGCTTCTTTTCAGGCAACCTGATACATTTGGGGGCTTCTGCAGAAAGCAGTTGGGGGAAGCAAAAGACTGATATGCTGGGTCATCATCTGAGCTGAGGGGGTTAGAGAGCAGGAGTGGAGGGGTGGGGACTGGGCTTTGTGAAGGGTCTCCAAGTGTTAAACCTTAGAGGAAATACTCTTGAAAAGCCACCAAGGCCACCATTTCTCAGGCTTGGATTTCATTGTAGGAAACAAGGCTGAGGTGAATCACACTTTGTTGAGTTCTTTTCAGAGTTAGTTAAATAACTCAGGTCAGGTGTAGCTTGATGTTCCCCAAAGTCGGTGATGCGTTCTGAGCATCCCTAGGCCCCAGGGAGTCATTACAAAGTGGATTGTGCTCCTTGACCAGATGGCTGGTTTTCACACTCTGTGCTTGTTTTTTCTCCCTCTCCCCTGGCCCCCTGCAGCCCTGTGTACAGAGGAGTGTGTGCATGGCCGCTGCGTTTCCCCGGACACCTGCCACTGTGAGCCTGGCTGGGGAGGTCCCGACTGCTCCAGCGGTAAGTCTGGGGTCTTTGGGGCTTGGCTGGGACCCTGGCTCTGGCTCTGGGGGGAGCCGTGCCGTGTGCAGGCTGCATTCTTTGTCCTGGGCTTAAACTGCCTAGGCGATTGTGGGCATCAAGGAAGAAACAGACCACAGTTTAGTACATGATGGTACTTGGGGTGGAGGTTCTCATGGGTTTTATGGGGGTCTGGAGGGAAATTGTGTATCACGTATATGGGCAATTTGTGGGGTCATCTGTATGACTCTGACTTTTGATGAAACACTTCTGGAAATGGTCGTTGAGGGTTGACGTGAAATTGAGATGCCACCCAAGGGTGCAGACCCGGGAGACCACTTGTGGGTCATGGCCTGGTGCTCAGCTTTGCTGGTCCAGAGGCTCAGTTTGGTGGGTGCTCCCAGAAGCTCAGGGGACTGAGTCATGAGACTGGTGGGCACTGGGATGCCTCTGTGTCCCCAAAGGTAGGAGAATGGGATGCCTGTAGGGGCCGGTTGCTGTGTTCCCACGCCTCTCTGGGTAGACTGTTCACGTTCCCTGGAGAAGGCTTCCGGGTGAGCACCAGTGAGGCGAATGCTCTTGACGGGGTGACCCACGGCAGGCACCGTGGGCCTCGTCTCTTCTGCGAGCCTGGCCGCCGAGTGGGCAGGGTAGACCTGGCAGCTGCCTGGAGAAATTCTCTGCCAAGAGCCCAACGGAAGCAAATCCTTCCCCTTTGGCTCATTTCCTCCAAATACTCACAGATGACCCTCTTTCCAGTGGCACAGTTTGCAGTCAATGACTGGTTAATGTCGTGGTTGTATTTGATAACTGCGGCATCCTTGATCAGTGTCGAAGCCCAGTTTTCTTCTTGCTTTGAGCTGGGATGGTGTCTTTCTTATTGTGACTTGAGTAGATGACATGGCTCAGCTGATCCAGTAGGGGTCTAACCCCTGTTATTTATGCATCTTTGGGAGTCACCCCCCTGTTGCCTGTCCAGGAGTGACTGCAATGGCCATGACAACTTGGAGAAGGAATGTTGGGTCCACATTGGCCCAATGTGGTGCTCTTGTCCTTTTCCACTCTCTGCTGGGGCAGAAACATCCAGTTAGGGTCCTTTTTTTCCAAAGACCTTGATTGGAACCTCCCTGCCTAAGCAGTACATGGGTACATACCAGCCAAGGCAAGCTATTGGATGTGGTTTTGTTTGAGCCTGGGTGGTTATCTAGGCTTGGGGAGTCCAGGATCTGTTTGGGGTTCTCCAGACTCTCTCCAGTGTGTTGGGACGTTCAGGGACAATGGCAGTCTCCTCCTCCACCTGTTTCACTGCTTTGAGGTAAGTCGCGCTGAGAATCAGGGACTCCTCCAGACAAGTAAACCTGGGGGACACGTTGAGTTAAAGGAATGTGTTCAAGCTGTCTTTCTGTGAACTCCATGAAACCTGCTGGCTGCAATGTTTGAGAGCATTTCCCCCCCTTGTCTGTGTTTTGTTTTGTGTAACTTTGTCTCCAATGAATCTTTGGTGAGGAACTCTCTGGCTTGGATTAGGTAAAGCCTGCTGGGACAGGTCCGTTTGCTGTTGCCAGATTATAATGTCAAGGGGAGTCTGTTGGAGGTTGAAATACAGCCCAGGTTCCAGAAGCCCTCAGTGCATATAAATCGCCAACCAGTGAAAATGTGTTTGGTGCTCACTGTGGCGGGCAGTGGGGCGGGCTTGGGAGGGTCTTTCAGACATAGTCTGTCTGTCTCACAGTTTCCTTCCAGTCCAGTGGTAAAGAAATGGCAGGAAGGCGGCACTCAATCAATGGGACTAGGCAGTAGAGAGAAAATCTTGCCCCTGGAGTGTGTTTACCAAACACGTAGGGAAACAACCTTGTTACTTTACAATATGAGAGTGGGCTGCCACCTCAGTGTTCACAGCAGAACTATTTACAATAGCCAAGACATGGCAGCAACCTAAATGTCCATTAACAGATGACTGGATAAAGAAGAGGTGAGATATATATACACATATAAAAAATATATATATTGGAATACTACTCAGCCATAAAAATGAATAAAATAATGCTATTCACAGCAACATGGATGAACTTGGAGATTGTCACTGTAAGTGAAATAAGCCAGCAAGGGAAAGAAAAATACCATATGATATCACTTATATCGGGAATCTAAAACAATGACACAAATGAACTTATTTACAAAGCAGAAACAGACTCACAGACATAGAAAACAAACTTATGGTTACCAGGAAAGGATGTGGGAAGGAATAAATTGGGAGTTTGAGATTTGCAGATACTAACTACTATATATAAAATAGATAAACAACAAGTTTCTACTGTAGCACAGGGAACTATATTCAGTATCTTGTATTAACCTATAATGAAAAAATATGAAAACAAATGTATATATATGTATGATTGAGACATTATGCTATATACCAGAAATTGACACAACATTGTAAACAGACAATACTTAAATTAAAAAAAAAAAGTGGGCTGCCCACTTTCCACTTCCAATTAAGTCATCAGGCTTGGTGCTGAGCAATGCACAAGCTGTTTCCTCAATAAACCCACCCTCATGGGTTGAAGAGTCCCCACCATTGGATCTTACTCAAAGCCAGGAAGTCCTCCACAAGTGGAAATCTGTCTCTAGCTTCTACGGGTTGGTTCTCACCCATGATAAAGGCCAGGAGGGATGACAGATCACCATGACCCTCCTTGTCATGTCTGGACTTCCTCCCAAGGAGCTCAGCGGACAAGACCGCAGACTGTGTGGGAGGACAGTCATCTCTGAGGAATTGATAATAGCCACTGAGACTACATAGAAGAAACCAGAGTCCCCTTCCATGGGTCAGGCCTTCAGGTATTAGAAGACAGTGATCATTCCCCTCCTCCCCAGTTTTTATTCTCCAGTAATATGTTCTGAACTGCCTCCCCATCTAGTTCCCATTGGCTGTGGCCTTTATTCCTCTTAAACTATCATTCCTGGATCTGAACACAGATGCAGGCTTGTATGGAAAAATAAAAATAGAGAGACACTATGTATTGAATTTTACTATGCACTAGGCACTTTATCTTCTGATTTAATCTTCACAACAACCCTATGATGTGGGAATTATTATTAGCCCCATTTTACACATGAGAAAGTTGAAGCACAGAGAGGTTACCGAACTCTGGGCAGACACACAGCCAGTAAATGATGAAACTGGACTATCGATCAAGCAAAAACCTAGGTCCTGAGCCTGAACACTTAATCATTATGCTCTCCTTCCTTCAGGATGCTCAGCCTCTGTTAATACAGCCTGAGGGTGGAATAGGTCTTTGATAAGAAAACAGAGCTGCTCACAGAGGAAGGAAGGACCTGCTTGAAAGATGTGGCCCTGAAATATTGTTACGGAGATTGATGAATCAGTCATGGGACACAAATTATGACTAAGTTTGCTCCAAGCAGTTTGACTCTGTTTGCTGTTGTGCCATTGGACATGTGTCTGCCTGTGTGCGCTCTCTGGTGCCTTAGGTCTTTGGGGGACCCGTGTCCGTGGGGGGAGGTGTCTCGATCAGCATAGTGTGTATCTCTGGAGATTTCTGAGTAGGATCTGTCATATGCGTGCATATGCCTGTGACACCCTTGCAGGGAAGCTTTGGGTTTTGTTTAATCAAAAGCATCCTTCTTGTTGGTGTTTTTTTCCTGATTCTAAAGTCATACCTGTTCATATTAAAAAGGAAATTCAAACTGCACCAAAAATATAGACGAAAAGGTTAAACCCGCACACCCAGTGATAACAATGACTTCTGGCATCTGGGTGCTTGTCTTCCTTATTGTTTGTCTGCACTTCCAGCTAGATCTGGGTACAACTTTTATTTACATCAAATCTTTGTGCTATCCTGTAACTTGCTTTTTTAATTCAACTGTATGTCATACACTCATTTCCTTGTCAGTAAACATGAATCTCCCTTAAACTTTTGAATGGCCTTATAGAATTTCATTGTGTGGATTACTGAAGTACTTAACCAGTCTCTCGTTGATGGACATTGAGGCTGTTTCTGATTTTTCACTATATTAGGCCCACCATCTTTTATCCAAGATCCTTGGGGCCTGTTGGTTTCAAAATTTAGATTTCTTTCCAGAGTTCAGGAGGGTGTGTGGGGACTACATCGTACATGACATATCCTCCAGTGGGACTGGGGCAGCACCGTGGGATGAAACGTAATAATATTTCTGAAGCGATGTATGACTGATCATACCTAGTGACATATAGACAGTATATAACCACAAATTGGTGGCATGAAGATTTTGCCTCTAAATGAATTTTGGAAAATTAAGAAAAAATTCTTGTGGACTTTTTAAGAGATGTTTGGATTGTGGGCATGCGGATAAGGGACTGCGGTCCTGTGTAAAAACCCTGCGGTGATTCTTCTTGTGCATGTATCTTTGCCCACGTGTCCCAATTTCTTCTTAGGATAAATTCCTGGAAGAGGCAGGGAGGATTATAGAGATCCATCATCTAACTGCCTGCCCCTGCCCTGCCCTCTGTGGCTGCCAAGGGATTTATGACTTTGATAGCCGTGAAGGGGACAGATCCAGTAGTCGGATGGGAGTGGAGGACTTTCCATTTTTCTACAGACTTATAACCCCATAGCCTAATTTCTTGAAGGTCTGGACTAATTTCTTTCTGCTCCATAAAGGAAGTGAGGTGATGCTGATTTGCCTGGTGGGGAGACACGTCACCTATTGTGGATAATTCCAAGATGTTAGATGGACCAATATGGGGAAATGGAGTGGCTGCATGCTTGGTCATAAACCTCCATCCCATATAATAATGAAGAGTAAAAGGATGAAATGTCAGTGTACGCTGAGTAAAGACGACAGAGTGACTCTTATTAAATTGCACTAATCTCACAAGTGGAGATAAAAAGAAAAAAAAAGTTTTGCTATATTGAATGTCTAGCTTTTTAAAGTAATTAGGAATATTAAAGCACTGACAATGATTGAGATAGAAACATTATTCATAACTTTTATTTCCGCACTTGGCAATGATCCAGTATATTTCATTTATGAGGTTTCAGCTGTAAGGAGAAGGACGTGAGCCAATTCCTAAATTAAATATGCCCTGTTAACTTTTATAAATGATACCCAAGAATCAACTTGGAAATTTAAGCCTTCATTGTATTATTTAATTATTGTGTTTCTTGGGTCCTGCTTCTCTGCCTCCCTTCCCATGGTGCTTGGCAGTTTGGGTTCTGGGCTATAGAATGGCATTTTAGTTTTGAAGGGCTGGGACAGACGTGAGAGAGAGACACACCCTCCCCTCATTTCTCCAGTCTCCCGTGTTTTCAGGATTCCACTATAGCGTGCGGGAGAGTAAAAGCTCGCTACACCATCTCAGTACTTGTTGAAACTGCCCCCACCCCCACCCTCCTCACCCCAACCCTCCCCTCCCAGCCCAAGCCCCGCCCCGGCCCCGCCCACCCCGGCCCCGGCCCCGCCCCAGCCTTCCACGTTTGATGTTGAGCATGAGACAGCGCTACAGAGCAGGCTTGAGTAATGAAGGCAGCAGGAACCAAGTTGGGCCACTACCAAGAGGAGCTTCTGCCAAGTCAAATGTGTTCTTATCTTGAATGGTGTGTGGGACCCCTGGCTGACTTGGCTTCAGCTATCCTTGAAGATTAAAAGAAAACATTGACCAGCTCAGAAATATGCCGGTGCCGCACCCCAAACTAGTCTCGGACCCTTTAGGTCAGTGCTTTTTAAACTAAGATTTTGTGTTCACTAGATCTCTCTCTCTCTGTGTGTGCGTGAGTGTGTGAAAATATACATAATGTAAAATTTACCATTGTAACCACTTTTAAGTGTACAGTTCTGTGGCAGTAAGGACATTCACATTGCTGTGCAACCATCATTATCCTCCATCTCCAGAGCTTTTTCATCTTCCCCAACTGAAATTCTGTACCCATTAAATGCTAACTCCCCATTCCCCACCCCACCAGCCACAATCAACCACCATTCTATTTTCTGTCTCTAAAAGTTTGACACCTCTAGGTATCACATATAAGAATCATACAACATTTGTCCTTTTCTGACTAGCTTGCTTCACTGAGCATAATGGTCTTCAAGTTTCATCAGTATTGCAGCATGTATCAGAACTTCTTGCTTTTTAAGGCTGAATAATATTTCATTGCACGTACAGAACACATTTTGTTTACTCATTCCTCCATCAATGGACACTTGGGTTGCTTCTGCCTGTTGGCTATTGCGAATAATGCTGCTGTGAACATGGGTGTACCAATATTTCTTCAAGTTCCTGCTTTCACTTCTTTTGGATATAAACCCGGAAGTGGATTGCTGGATCATATGGTAATTCTGTTTCATTTTTTGAGGAATCACCATACTGTCTTCCACAGCATCTGTGCCATTTTACATTCCCATCAGCAACGCACAGGGTTCTAACTTCTCTAACATCCTTGTCGACACTTGTTAGTTTCTGTTACGTAATTATCATCCTAATGGGTGTATATTGGTATCTCACTGTGCTTTTGGTTTGCTTTTCCCTAATCATTAGTGATGTTGATGTCCTTCCACGTGCTTTAGTGGCCATTTGTGTATATGCTTTGAAGAAATGTCTATTTGAGTTATCTGTCCATTTTTTTCTCAACTGGGTTTTTTTTGTTGTTGTTGTTGCAGCTGCTGAATTATAGGTGTTCTTTATATATTCTGGACATTAATCCCTTATCAGATAAATGATTTGAAAATATTTTCTTTGGTACCATGGTTTGCCTTTTCTCTCTGTTAATAGTGTCCTTTTATGCACAGAAGGTTTAAATTTTGATGGGGTCTAATTTATCTATTTTTTGTTGCCTATGCCTTTGATGTCATATCTGAGAAATTATTGTCAACTCCGTTGTAAAGCTTCCTCCTATGTTTTTGTCTGAAAGTTTTATGGCTTTAGCCTGCAATTAGGTCTTTGATCCATTTTGAGTTGATTTTTGCTTATGGTGTAAGTTAGGAGTCCAACTTCAGTTTCTCTTTACTTGTGGGTATCAAGTTTCCCCGGCACCATTTGTTGGAAAGACATTTGCTGATGATTCTTGAAGCTCCAGAGTTTAAATGTTTCAGCATGTAATGGCACATTAGTTACCTAAGAAGTACTTTAAACTTTGCTTCTTATATTAAAACAAATATAGATTTATTATAGAATCAAATGCAGAATTGGCACTTATTTTTTAAAATGTAATCATTTGAGCTTTTGGTGGAACTTTTGGGGCTAAGCTACTAGGCATCCGGGGAGCAGGGTTATTTTAGGGTTGATGATTGAGAAGCAGTGGGAAAGGCAGGCAGATCGTAACCAGAATTAGATCTCCCAAGGCTGTGACTGGTTGCAAGATGGTTTATAGAGGTATCAGGGCTTCAAGCCCTTTCCCTGCTGCATTCTTGGAGACTCTTCCTTCCAGCATGCTGGGCTGTCTGTAGTACCAGCCCCCCTCACCCGAGTCTTTCCTGTGCTCCTAGGCTCTGGTTTGGCATAAGAGCTCTGGCCCAGCCCACACTGCCACCCTGCTTGTCCTCTGTGTCTTTCCACAATGCTCAGTGCTGACCTACGAGGCTATGAATCCTATGACCCCCATATTGCTGTGGCTTGGGCACCCTGTTTTCCTGAAACTGTCCTCACATATATGAAAGCATATATCCACATATTCATGGCATAGAATGCTAGGAAGTGTAATCTGGATCCAAGAACCTAAGTTCTGGTCACTGAGATATCATGGTTTAACTTGAAACCATTTCAGCAAGAGCTGGGAGGGACCTCAGAAATTGTCTGGTCTACTCCTTCCATTTTACAGATGGGCAAACTGAGACCCAGAGGAGGGAGACTATTTGCCTGAGGTTACCCAGGGAGGAAGTGGCAGAGCTGTAACTGGATTCTGGGTCTCATGACTCCCACGCCTTTTGTCTCCCACCAGCTGCTCTGGGAGTCAAGGCTGAAGTCGTTTCAGAGGCAGGTGGGTCTCATTACAGCAAAGCAAACCGGCCAAGTTATTCTGTAGTCTTTGGTGCAGATGACCTAAAGATTGCAGACCCTCCTGGTTCCTTTTTTGCCTAGATCTGAAAGCCAGACTCATGACCACAGATCAGGCCAGGGCACTGAGGTCAGTGATTTCCTGAGGGGTCAACCCTGCCATCTACCTGGCTTAACAAGTATATTAGGGGGAGGGTCCTGTTCTCAGGGGCCCCTGGGTACACTTCTCACTGACAAACATGGAGACATGTCGGTCTGGTGGCAAAGGATGTGGGTCAAAGCAAAGGTGTGGGATGTGGGCTGAGGTTCCTGCCTCTGTCCTGGGGCAGGTGACGCGGCCCAAAAGGAATTGTGCGGGACCATTTTGGGGAGTGAGTGGACCCGGCCACGTAGGTCTGCTAGGAGGGGCCACTGCCAAAACTCTGGGGCTCCTTCCCAGCCAGGGAGGATGGAGACCGAGCGTAAGGAGAGCTTGCGGGGGATGGAGGTCAGAGAGAAGCGTGGGGGGTCACGTGGTTTGAGAAGGCAGGTGCATAGGGATTCCTGCTCTCACTGCGCGCAGATACTTCACATACATGATCTCATGTAATCTGCCAGCAGCCTGGAGAGGTCATGTGTGTTATCTCCATTTCACAAATGAAGACATGGCAGCTCAGGGACATAGAGTAACTTCTGATACTTGCCCAGCTAACAGGTGGCAGCCCTGGGAGTAGAACCCAGCCCTTGTGTTCTTCCCACAGCTCCACACTGCTTCCAAAAGGATGAATCCAGCTTCGGTGCCACCTCTGCCTGGGTTACCCTAGCTAAGTCCTTCCCTCTCCCTAAGCCTCAATTTTCTCATCTGTAAAATGGGAAGGTCAGCAGGGCTATTCCAGCTCTAAAATCCCGTGATGCCCTGTTTCTGGGAAGTTAAAATCCAGCATCGTCTCACCCAGTCAAGGGCCCCTGACCTCTAGGGGAGGGAGTCTGCTCTCCCTGGTCCCCAGCATAGCCCTCCTGTGATTTACTCTCTCTTCCTTCCAGGACCTGGAAAAGGAGTGGGAGGGGGACAGCCCTGGGAGGGGACAGCCTTGTGACTCACACGCCTCCCCCAGGTGGGGGCGCCTGGTGAGCCTTGCTGCCTCATCAGGGAGGGGGCGCAGAGGGATGTCCTGCCAACCCGGAGGCTGCAGCTCACTCCATGGTTTTCTCGCTACAGCGAGCCGGCTGTCAAGGTTAAAGCAACTTCAGATGAATCACCACAAAGCAATTACACTTGTGTTGCTCCTCGCCCGCCGCGCTGCCCAGCCCGCGGCCCCTCGCAGAACCGCCTGGGCCGCCTTCTGCGGGCATCTGGCGCGCCCGTGGGCCTCCCCGGGCCGGTGGGCTCCGTGTCAGCACCGCACGCTGGGGCGCAGTCACCGTGACGGGGACAGAAGGGGCTGTGGATGTGGCAGGAAATGCTTTTTCAAGGTCTGTGCGTAAGAGGAGCTGCTCTCCACCCCAGAATTCTAATTTTGAACAAAAAAGCACTCAGTAGCCAGGGCTGGCGGCTCACTGGCTCTGCGTTCTCTGTCCCTTGAGTTCCATTGAATGCACATTTATTGAGCATTTCTCAGAGGCCAACACTGCCAGAGGTCCAGGGCCGAAGGGGTGGGGGATTAGGGGTGAGAAGGGCATAGCTCCCATCATCAGAGAACTTCGAACAAAGCCAGGCCCACCTGTATAGAGAAGAAGGAGGAGGAAGAGGCTGGGGAGAGGGAAGGCTCTGGCTTTGATGGGAGAGGGGGGACCTGAAGGTCTCAGGAAAGCCATCATAGGAAGGTGGAGGAAGGAAGGAACCAGGTGTGTGCTATGGTCCCATTTTAAAGGACGAAACTGAGGCACAGAGAGGTTAAATGATGACCTGAGGTCCCACAGCCGGTGGGCATCAGAGCTGGGTTGAGGAGCCTCTGATGGAGGCTGAAAGAGACCATGAAGAAGGTCAAGGGATCTCAGTGCAGCCCCAGCCCGAGTCCCGGGGGGCTGGGCGCTGCAAGGGATGGGCAGCAGGAAGGTGGATCTGCTGCCCTTGGCTGTCGCCTCCCTCTTTCTGAGACCACCCCCACCCCCTGCTTTGGTAATGCTCTGGAAGCCGGTGGAGAGGTTTGTTTCCTCTCCAGAGTTTGATTCTTCCAAAGGTACCTCCCAGGAGAAACAGGAAATGAGAGGGAGCAGATGCCGGGTACCTTGTCCTCCCGGAGCCCAGACCAGTGTGAGGATGGGGATGAGGCTGGGCAGCGGGCAGCCCATGGAGACCCCAGACCACAGGACTGAAGGCAGCTGGTCCCCCCACCCTCTCTCTGCCCTTGGACTGGGTCATTCTCTTGTGATGACACCCACCAGGAGAGGAGGGGAGACCTTCTGAGAGCCCCCTTCCCAGGTCCCAGGGAGGCAGGTCATGGGGCAGAAGGGGGCGTGGGGACCCTGCTCCTCCCGCTCCTTGAGAGAAGGCAGCCTCTCAGGGTCTCACCCCTTCTTCCTCTGCCTCTCAGACCAGTCCCATCTGAGCAGGGTCAGGGGTCAGGCAAGGCCCTGGCACATGCAGTCTCCACTGAAAGTCAATTTTTATACCTGCAAAAGCCAGGAGCTGGAGAGCTTGCTGTCTGTGTGTGAGCTGTGTGCTGGAGGGGGCTGTTGTACAGGGGAGGAGGGAGGTACCTTCTGGCCAACTCAGCTCTGGCCATCTGGCTCCCTGAGAACAAAATTAATTAATAAATGGCATGCAGGGAGTCTCAAGGGCTGGGAGGGGGAGGAGGGTGGGACAACCCGCCTAGAATGTGACAAAAGCAGAACAGAGTGGCAACAGCCACGCTGGCATCGTCATTGTTGTGCAGGACTGGCAGGCAGTGCTGTCACCCCTCCAAGGCCCGCTTGGGAATGAAAAGTACACTACATGCCCCCCGCCCCTCCACGCATGCGTACACGCATGGCCTGCACTTAGAGCGCGTGGGCTGGGTCTCCATGGGAAACACGGTTCCTGCGGGAAGGGAATCACGAACTGCTTCCACCCATCCCCTGGAGCAGGGAGGGGCCGGCCTGAACTCTGACGCTCTGACGGGGAAGGGGAGGGAAGGGTGCATCCTCTCTGGAGCCAGAGGGCCAGCTGATGGCAGGTCCCGTTCTCCCAGACCTCCCCTGCCCCCAAGGACTTGCGTTCCCTCCCAGTCAGCCCAGCCCTGCTGTGTGCCCGGCTTGGCTCCACGCTGAGGGTGCACATGATGATCCCATTGCATCCTCCCACTGCCAGGGGAGGTAGGGGTTATGAGCCCTGTTTTGTGGTGGAGGAAGCCGTGGTCTAGAGAGGCTTAGTGGTTCCCCAAGGTCACTCAGCTGCTCCTGAGTGTGTGCTCTTTTTGTTCGGGCATGTTTCTACCAGAATGCGGGGCCGTGGAGGAGGCGGCCTTTGATCTGAAAGGGAGAGAGATCTGGGCTCTGCTCTTACTTAGACTTCTCTCCTAACTCATATCTGACACTTACTATACACGCTGCCCCATTCATTATTCCTTATGATTTATTACTATCTCCATCTTTCAGATGAGGAAACTGAGGCTCAGGGAGGTTAAGTACCTGGCCCAAAGGCACACAGCGAGTAAGTGGCAGAGCCAGGATTCGAACCCAGGCAGTCAGTCTCTGGAGACCCCACTCATAACGCTGGTTAAAGCATCTTTCCGGGGTTCTCTGCCTTCCCTCTCCAGCTCCTCCCACCCTAGGGAGGTAGGGAGGCAGCTAAAATGTAAACCCAGGCCATGTTGCCTCCCTGCTTCCCTTTGTTTGCCAGGAAGTGCCCAGTTCCTTGGCCAAGCCTTCAAGGCCCCTCTGGGTCTAATGCCTGCCAAGACTTCAGCCTCACCTCCCATTACCCCAACCAACCCCTGCCTCTCCTCTCCTGATTTTCCTTTAGCCACTGACCCATTGCCCTTTCGCCTTCAAAGCCCAGCTCAGATGGCACCTCTGCTGTGACACTTCCCGATTCCCACAGACGTTGACTGTATACACACGGCCAGCGCGGTCAGCGCCACCCTGGATGCTTATTGTTTGATTGTGTGGTTTTGTCCTCCAGGCCCTCATCCCTTGAGATCTTTTCAGTGGCCAGACCCAGGTCTTCCTTGTCGCTGTCACCCCGGGGCCCTGCGTGCTGCAGGCACTGCTGGGCGCTCAGCACCGTGTTGAGTGGGATCCAGTGGGTTTGCGCTCCCATCTTATCATGTTTTCATTCTTCCAGATGGTGCTCTAGTGGTGGTACTAGGACTAGGGAAGAGTGCGGGGCTCTGGGTTGGATGAATTCAAAGTCCCTTGATCTTCCGAAGATTCTCACCTCTCCATGTTGCCCAGGCATGTGCTGCCGAGGATTGCAATGTGAGGCCAGGAGTCAGATCGGTCCTTTAGAGGATGCAGAGATCACATTTAGCTGGAAAAACGGGGAAGATACCAAGAAGACAGTGGAACCAGAGCTAGAAGAAGGATGAGATTTGAAGTTTCAATAGTCAGGTGTAGAAAGGAAGGGCCTCCCAGGCGGACAGACCCACAGAAGCAAGGGTACTGAATGGCAAGCAGGTCCGCGTGGCTGAAGCAGGGGTGCCTGGTGTGGAGAGTGGGAGCTGGGCCACGCCCGTCGGCCAAGCCAGGGGTGTGGTGCTCATACACCAGCAGCCCGAGGAGCTTGGACATTAGTCCACAGGCCGCGGGGAGCCCTTGAAGTCTCATTTTTGCATCAACTGAATGCATTGTTCCCTGGTGGAACAACTTCTAAACTCTTTCTTTTCCTGACTAACCTGTGACCAGGTCTGGTGTGGGAACAGAGGGCATGCTGGAGGCTCCGACCTGTCCCTCCACTCCTGGTTAGTCCCTCCAGGCCAGCCGGGCCATGCTCTCCTTCAGCTGGAGGTGACTGAAGGCCATATGGCAGGCTGTCTTGGCGTTGTGTGGGAAGCAGATGGGAGGTGGGGGAGACTGCTGTGATTAAGAGATGATGACTGGATCTGGGCAGGGGGTGACCCACAGAGGCCAGGTTGGACGTATTCTGATACCCTTCTGCCTCTCTGGCCACAGCAGGGGAGGCAGACGTGGTGGCCACTGGGATGTCCAGGAGGAGCACCTAGAACAGCCTTTCTGGCCCCCCAGGAGCTCTGCCTGCCTGTTGGGGCAGCCCTCCCCTCCACCTCCAGTCCTCAGATACCAGTGAGGCCCCAAGGCAGGCAGCAGAGGCCGCAGCAGAACTGGGGCATCTGTCACCCTCTAATAAGGAAAGCCCATTCTGGCAGGCTGGGTAATAGGCTTCGAATTGAATAATTAATAAAGTTATAAAAATATGTCTACTATATGGCCAGAATAATTCAGCCCAATTAGAGGCAATTATTTCTTGCAGTTAATGCTGCTCATTTTTTCCTGTGAACAGCTCTTAGCAACAGGATAGGATTCTCAGGTTCGGCTGCTTGCTTGAGAGGTTCTGTTGAGACCAAACCCTCCCCTAGGGCTTCTTTCAGATGAGGAACATCCATCTTTCCATCCATCCGTCCGTCCATCCATCCATCCATGTGTCAGTTGGTCCATCCATCTGTCTATCCATCAGTCTATCTGTGCATTCAACTATTCATCCCTTCACCCATTCCTCCATCCATCTGTCCATTGATGCATTCTGTTAATTTGTTCATCCATCTATCCATTCATTCAGCAGCTATTTTTTGAACCCCTTCCTTGGGCCACTGTTTTAGGTTGTGGGCATGTAGATATGAGTAAGACCCTGCCACTGCCCCAAGGAGCTCCCAGCCCAGGAAAATGGACCTTTGAGTAATGCAAGCTGTCATTCCTATTCCTCTTCAGAGGTCCTGCCGAATGTGATTTTTGTCCTTCATCTTTTTGTCTGTGTCTCAGGGACATATATATACACATATAGAGAGAGAGAGATTTGGACTTAAACCTGGCTTGAGTTAGGTAGTAGGTTTTTTTCCCAAGATGGTTCAGCTTTTCCCCAACATTTGAGAGTTTAGGGATCTGCTGGCTTCAAAATGCCCACTGCTCTGGGTCCCAACCTTTTATCAAGTGGATGTCAGGGGATGTAGGATCCAGCTCTGCCCTGGCCCCTGCATTCACGGACCTGGATAAGACATTTACTTTTTATGCGTCCATCTGTAAAACAGGAGGAACCACTGTGCCACTGTGACCCCACAGGGATGACAGGAGTCAAGATGCTTGGGGCCACCTGCTGGAAACCCAAGTTTGCTTCTTGGAACACTGGGCATAAGTTGAATTCTGAGTTAAATCTGCTCATACTTAATAGGCATCCTGCACGAAATCCTTGCATAGAGCCAGTGTTCTTTTTGGGGTGAAGATGCCCTCCTTCTGGCTTCTCAGCCTGGACATTGAAACTTTTCTTACAGTGTAGCAAAACCATGAGTCAATGAAGTCTCTGCAGAGCCCCTGTCGTAAGCCCAGCGCTGTGCAAGACAAGTCGGATAGATATAGTCAGGTATATTACGGCCATCAAACACTTATTAGCAGCCTGCTTTATTCCGGGCTCCGGAATGACCCACGCTTTCACCCTGCCCTAGAGTTGGCCTCTCTGACATGGGCTCCCCTTCACCTCTTTGTGAATCAGGAGGTCGGAGCTGGCTGGCAAAGCTAAGCGAAAAGGCAAGCCATAGCCTGAGAGAAGGCATTTGCAACACATGTTATCCCCAAAGGATTAACATCCAGAGTATTTTTTCTAATCCGATAAATCGGTAAGATCAACCATTCAAACACTGGCAAAGAATATAAACATGCACTTCACAGGAAAGGGATATTTTGATGGGGAAAAGGATATTTCTGATGGGCAAAAGACATATAAAAAGATGTTCCCCTTTCTGGTAATCAAGGAAATGCAAGTTAAAACCAAGAGATGCCATCTTGTCACGCCCAACAAATTGGGGGACATCACTTTCTGATAATACCAAGTGTTAGTAAGGGTGTAGGCAAATGTGGCCACTTAGATGCTGCCGGTGAGTGTGTGAATTGGCAGTATCATGTCGGGGAGCAATTTAATAATTTCAAATAAAGCTGAAAACAGTATCAACCCCAGCATATTAGGTTTCTCAAACATTTTTTTCTGTCACAACCTAGATTAAGAAACATATGTCATATTGTGTCCTAACACCCTACATACACACACACTATTTTTAAATCTCTTGGGTTTTTTTAGCTTTCAATTTAATTTAATTTATTTATTTATATTGCAGTACAGTTAATTACAGTGTGTCAATTTCTAGTGTACAACACAATGTCCCAGTCTTGCATATACATAACATATATTTGGTCTTCTATTTAATGTGTTAAAATGGTAGTTGTGACCCTTTACCTTGATTTTGTACTGTTTTCTGGGTTTTGATCTGCAGCTTGAAAACTGCTCCAGAGAACCTCTCCAACGCGGGCATCCGTGCATCATTGTTTGTAATGGTAAAAAGCTGCAAGTAACCTAGAGGTCCCTCAAGAGGGAGATGAATAAATTCTAATATATTCATACAATGGGATCTCCACAGCAGTTAAAAGGAATGAACTAGCGTTATAGTTGTCTACTCGGATGAATCTCAAATATATAATATTGAGTGAAAAAAGGAAGTTGCAGAGAGCTACATACATATCATACCATTTATATAAAGTTTAAAACATGCGAAATAAGGAATATGTTATTTATGGGTACATTGAGATGTAATAAAAACGTAAAAGCAGACATGGCAATGGTAAGCCCCCAAACCAGGCTACCCCCGGGGAGGGAGGGTGAGGGGACAGGGAGGGATGCACGGGGCGTTTCAGCCGTGTAATGTTTTATTCTGAGATAGATGTCTCTAGAAAAAATGGGGAAAATTAAGATTTACTTGATGAACACTCTTATGTTTCAATTTTCTCTACATTTTAAAATAGGAGGGGAAGGGTAGAGCGCATGCTTAGCCACAAGGTCCTGGGTTCAATCCCCAGTCCCTCCATTGAAAAGTAAATCAATAAACCTAATTACTTCCCTGCTAAAATAAATAAACAAACAAACAAATAAATAAATTTTAAAAATAGGCTTGAAATATTCCACATGTGAAAGAAAAGGCTTCTCCACCTGTCCAGCACCTGAGCTCACGTGAAGAAAAAAATGTTAGTTGGTGTTAAACATAGGTACTCATTTCATTCAGTCAGGTTCCCCAGATGTTGATGGAAGACCTACTATGGCTCTGACATTGCCAGGTGTGAGATGTGGAATAGGCAGGAAGGTGGGGTGAATATTACGAGCGAAAATTTGGAGCTCAGGAAGGGCATGGGCTCTGCCCTCCCATCTCGGCTGTAGAAAGCCGGTAAACATGCATGCCACAAAACGGGATCCAAAGATCAGAGCCTGTGTCTCCCTGGAGAATCAGGTTGGTCTCCCTGGAGGAGGTGAAGACTGAGATGGGCCTTGAAGGATAGACAGGGGTGGATTAATGAGACACTCAGGAAAGGAGAAGAATCTTGGGTTTCGGAAAGCCCCATGTCTGCAAGGGAAAGAGAGGACAGGGCTGCTCGGACCCTTGCGCTGGATGGAGCACTGCGGCTAAGATGGCGAAGTGTGCCCCTGATGGCAGCACCCAGCCGGAGATGAACAAATTGGGTGGAGAGGTGGGTCTAATTCATCACTGGGGCTGAGAAGGGCTGGGCTCCCGGAGGCTGCAGGAGATGGGGGACAGCTTACCTGCTGCAGAAAGGAGCTGCCTCTAGGCACAGCCTACTGCACCGTCCATCCTCCGACAAGGATCCCAGCTTCAATCCCAGACTTCAAATTTATTTGACCAACTCCCAGTACATTCCTCACGCCAGAGGCCTCACCATCCATCTCAGGGTGGACCGCGCAGGAAGTGTCTGTCATTGATGGCTCAGGAACATACCCACGTATTTTGCCAGGAGGCAAGCCCCTAAATCCTCCTCTGACTTGCTGCTCTCCTAGTAAATCTGAATAGTTTAAAATAACTCCCTCCGACCTTGAGGCTGATGCCAACTTTGTGTCATCCATCAGCGCTGACCGATTTCTTATTAAGGTTCTTCTGTTTCCTTGGACGAGTCGCCACCTTAAATCAAAAGGTGGATAGAACAGGGAGAGATGGAGGAGCCGGAGACAGAGGGGCGATGGCAGGTCAGGAAGATGAGGTCCTAGTCCTCCTGCTGGGGCAAGAGGGCCGCCTTCCTGGGCCCTGGCTCTGCAGTTCGACCGGGGGTCTAAGGATAACTTCTTTAAGTACTGCGTGGCTTGAAAAAGCAGCTCAGAGGTGAACACCTACCTACGGTTTTCCTGAGAGCCAGCAGAGAGACGGCTCAGGGGAAGCAGACGTAGCACTGATTGCATTCACCCTTCATTCATTCACTCACCTTGCAGTACCTTTCACTGACTTAATACATTCATGTTGGGTGCCTACTACTGTGTACCTACCTGTTCTAGGTGCTGGGGAGACAGAAGTAAACAAGACAGAGTGTGTGTCTTCACAGAGCTTGGAACAGCAGAATTTGCTTCTGGCATGGAGGACAGCTGCTAAGCCAGGCTCTTTTGAGGATTTATGGATGGATAGCAAGTTCCTACCCACACAGTGCCTTCAATCTACTAGGTGTGATGGCGCAGCCACCCAAGTATCTCCAGAGCAGGGTGCTTCGGGGCCACGGCATGGGGCTGAGAGCTTGGAGAAGGCTCAGGCCCCTTCCAACTGGGATGAGCAGGGACTGGCTCCTGGAGGCCGGAGCGCATCTGGCAGGACTTGGGCTCTGCGGATGGCGCTGGGCCCTGATGGTGCTCATTGATTCCTTCGGGTGCTGGTCCTGGCTGGGTGCGCATGTCCTGCTAATTACCCAAGTGAGCCGAGTTGATTCTTGGAGTGTAAGAAGCAGACGACACACGTTGCCTCATCAGCAAAAGAATTCCGGGCAGGGAGGAACTCAGAGTTGGAACCAGCTTTCTTTGAATAATTGGCAGCAGGGTGAGTGGCGTGAATTTTTTTTCCTTACTGTTGCTGCTGCCGAAGGAAATCCCTGAGGTTTCGCCTCATTTCTGCATTGCGTGTCTTTTGGCTCTGGGTCACAGCTCTGATTGGGAAGCAGGAGCCCTGGGTGGTCCAGATCAGGGGAGATGACAGGTCTCCGATGCTGCTTCTGGGCTTCTCTGGGGAGGGCACAAACCACATAGGCGAGTCTGCTGTTGAAATGAGCAACCCTCTTTCATGAGTCAATACCATTTGCTAAGCAAATAAAGATTAGCAGGATAGACTTCTCTGCGCTGGCTCTCAGCTTTAAATGTCTCCCGAGTCAGTCACAGCCAGAATGCCCAGAGGACAGTCGAGAAATGCAATGACTTTCCATGCAGCTTGGAAGCTGACCGACTGATGGCTTCAAAGGCCAGCGCTGTGTCTCACTGTGGGAACTCCCCGAGCACAGGTTGTAAGCTAGGTCCTGGGAAGACAAGGTCGTAAGAGGCAGCCCTTGACCTTCAGGAACATGAGATCTAGCAGACAGGCAAGTGAATTCGCGTATGACAGTGTTGTAGGTGCTTTCTTATGACTGTGTACAGGGCGATGGTGGGGAGGGTGATGAGGGAGGGGGCACTTCCATAAGGTGGAGTTTATATCTCCCCCACTCTGTGCCCATGTGGTGCTTGGCACAGAATAGAACAAGCAATGTGAGCCACCATGGCCACTAAATTATACCAAGAGATGCCGCAGCTGAAGTGAGTGACAGCCATCTTTTCCTAGTTCCTGGGGGGAGAGGTGATCAAGCTAATGCGTAGTGTTCTCTCAGTTCTGCTTTTCTTTTCAAAATCTTTCAATAACCCTTGGTTTTTACAGCTGTTTGACTACACAGAAACTTAGGGAAGGGGATGGAATATTGCTAAACTCCTACCTTGTGGCCGGTTCTAGGCTGGCCGCTCACAGACGTGGGTCTCATTTAATCCTCCCAGACAGCCTTGCAAATGATTCTCCCTCTACAGATGAAGCAGAGTTGTCAAGGTCTCCCAGCAGATTGATTTGAAAGCGCGTGCCTGTGTAAGATCATATTCATCTTAGCCCAGAATCATCTAGTTAGCTCTGCAGCAACTTCATAAATGGTGTTCTACAAAGACACCTGACTCCCGGAGCCAGCCGCCCTTGTCAGATACAAGGTTATAAACCTCCACACTGAGGATCGCTGACGCCATTTGTGCCTGCTCAGTGCTGATCCCCTAACACTTAGCAATGCTCTTTTCCCAAGGCCAGGGCGGGTGCGGGCAGCTGAGGTTAGCAGTGTAGCAGGTAGCATCCCAGGCAAGGATGCCCTGGAAGTTTCCAGAGCCCAGCTCTCCAACCGCCCGCTGCAAGCTCCGATTGAAGGGAGAGCTAAGCATGACACAGTTCCCGTAATTCCCAGGCACCGTTTCTAAACCTGAAGTTTCCAAGTTCTTTGGCCAAAGCTGGATTTCCCAGGCCCTGCCCTCCTGTGGGGAAGGCCTTGGGGCTGACCCTCTGATGTGCTGTTCACTCACTGCCCCAGAGCCCAGATGAATGAATGCCTTTTACTCTGGTCTTTCCCTGAATGTCCTCCCCAGACCTCTGGGGTCAGTTCCCCCGGGCTTGCGAAAAGAGATAGAGGGGCCCGGGTACTCTTCCTAATTAAAATAATTCTCTTAAAACCAGAAGCTATAGCCCCGGGCCAAGTCTGTTCCGTTGCCTGTTTTTATAAATAAAGTTTTATTGGAATATCATCATGCCCATTTGTTTCTGAGTATCTATGTCGCTTCCTCACGACAATAGCAGAGTTAAGTAGTTGTGACAAGGATTATCTTACCCGCAAAGCAAAAAATATTTATAGTCTGGCCCTTTGTAGAAAATCTTTGACGATTCCTGTCTTAACAACATTAGAATTTTTTGCCTCAAGTGTTTTTCTCCATGAAAAGTAATAAATGCCTTAAAGACAGGATCATCAAACCTTCTCATCACCCAGCAGAATATTATAATAACAATAATAATAGTAGCAACAGCAAGGCTGGGCTAAATGCTTACCCTGTTAGGGCTAAGAGCAGACTCTCGCTTCACCGTTGTCCCAGCTGTGGGACCTTGGACGAGTTATATGACCTCTCTGTGCCTTGATTTCCTCTTTTGTAAAATGGTGGCTGCTTTGGGGAGTTGTCGTGTGAGTTGCATAAGGTATTACATGTAAATAAGGCGCTACACATGCCTTGACAGAGTGTTCCGTAAATGCTGGTCCTTCGTGTAATCCTCATGGCTGACCTGTTATCGCTGGTACAGAACCCTGCTATCCAAACCCTTCTAGGTAAATTCAGAAGCAGAGAAATTGCTGTAAAGTTTTGAATTAAACACTCAGTATCACAATTTCCTTTCTGACTCCACTGCACGTGGATGGTGAAGGACGCTTGTACTTGGGATCTCTAAGTTGGTGCCATTATCATTCCCATTTCACAGATGCACAAGCTGATGTCGAGACAGGTCGAGGGGCCTTGAAAAGCAGGACTGGATCTAGGCTGTCTGATGCTGGAGCCCCAGCGATCAAGCATCTGCCATCCCTGGTGACTCTCAGCCAAGTGAGTCCCTGGCTCATAGCAGGTGCCCATGCTTGGTGGGTGAATTCAGTGAGGGACACTGTAAGAGCAGGCTGACCACAGAGGTGGCCGTGCCCTGTGCATTGTCACCAGGGAAGGGGACTTGGTACAACTGGCTGCCCAGTCCCCTCATCACCAGCATCCCCATTACAGGAGGACTGAAGAACAGCCCAGCAGCAACTGGCCTCTTCTGGTTTGGAGCCCATGACCACAGCCAGTTGGGAGGGACTCTACCAATGAGCCATCGAAGACAAGGGTATAGTGGAAGGAGCAATTGTGACACCTGGGTTTGAATCCCAGCCCTGCCCCTAACTTGCTGTGTGACTTCTGGAAGTCACTTTCCCTCTCTGGGCCTCAGCTGCCACATTTTTCACATGAAGACATTCTATTTCACTTGATCAGTGGTTCTTAATGGACAGGGGTGGGTTGCCTCTGAGGACCTTTTGCGACGTCTGGAGACATTTTTGGTTGGCACGCTTGGTGGGGAGGATGCTACCAATATCTAGTGGGTAGAAGCCAGGACTGCTGCTAAACATCCTACCGTGCACAGAGCAGCCCCCACAGCAAAGCATTCTCATAGCCCAAATTTTGATACCACTGTAAAGAAATCCTGCATTCTATAAATATATGAGGGTTCATCCTGCTGTAAAATTCCACCTTTCATTTGTCCATCAAAGATGTATTTATCAGGTACTTATTATGTACCAGGCAGTAAATAGAAAAGAGTCCCTGCCCTCTTGGGGCTTGCAGTTTATAAGAATAATGATAATAGTTCATCCTGGCTGAGTACTAACTGTGTACCAAGTTCTTTACATAAACTGGCACCCTTGATCATCAAAAAGTGTTATTATTCCCATTTTAGAGATGAAGAAACTGAGGCTCAGCAAAGTGGAACAGCTTGCCTAGGGCCGCACAGCTAGTAAGTGGTGGCATCAGCATTTCCATTCCAGAATGCATGCTCCTAACCGCACATATCTTCAGCTGCCCCAAGACACTGGAAAGGAGGACAGGTCCCTGCCTGTCCCTGGAATAAAGGCAACGTGAATGCTGGGACCCTGTGGACTCCTTATCATGCAAACCGTTTAGCGAACTAGAAAAGGGCCTCATGACTATAAACCAGCCAGTAATGACCTGACAGGCAAGGGGGCTGGAGAAGTGTTAGGGCCGCCGAGACATTAATCTGCCTCCAGCCCCTGCTGCTGGAAAGACATTTGTTAGAGCGGTTATGGGAGCTATAAAAGCCTATTTGACGGCAGCCGTCCCTACAGTGGGAACCTCAATAAGTGGAAAAGGGGCCCCTCCGGGCTCAGGTCATACAGGTCCTGTTGTCCAGAGGCACATGCTCCCACCTGTCACAGGTAGGATGCCATGGAGGTGATAGGAAAGAGTGTGGGGTTGCCCCCAGCAGAGCTCGATTCTGGTCCCTTCACTGGCTCTCAAACAGCTGCAAGGCTGTAATTGCTCTGGGCCTCAGTTTCTCCATCTGTAAAGCGGAGACATTCATGTTTCTCTCACAGGGCTGTTCTGAGCTCTAGTGAGGCGACAGGGGAGGCGGCAGATGTGAACGCACTTTACAGAAATGTTAAGTATCATTATTGCTGGTGGCGGTTGTGAGAGTGATAGTAGCTGCAGGCGCACTGTAGAGCCGTGCCTCTCTGAGGTTTAATCAGACATGAGACCTGGATGAAGCTTTATAGATCCATCTAGTTCAGCTTCCCCACTGTGTGAGTGATAGCTTTCATTCTTCACACACTTGCTGTGTTCCAGACACTGTTTTAAACACTGTGTAGTAACCCATTTAATCCTTACCTCAAACCTATGAAGTAGGGAGGAATAATATTCCCACTTTACAGATGAGAACACTGAAGCCCAGAGAGGTACCAAGGTCACCCAGCTAGTTGTTCCACCTGGGACCCCCTGCTCCACCCTCATACACGGGTGACAACTGGGGTCAATTGCAGGGCGGCAGGCAGTTAGCACCTCTCCTTCCAGGCGGCCTCCACTGCCTCCTGATTGCTGGGCCACGGGCATCCTATGATGTCAGCTCCCCTGCAGGGCAATGGCGGCGTGCTGGTTTGTGTTTATGGGGTTTGACTTTTCCTGGGAAGTGGGATGACGCTGAGCCTCAGCTCAAAATGGGATGGGCTGCCTGGGAGCGATGTCTAGAAGAGGCATCATCCGAGGGGACGTCCCAACCCCCGCCCCTCCCCGGAGCCTAACAGGGAGATGGCAGGGCCTTGCCTCATGGGGGTCCAGAGGTCTGAGCAGTTCCTGTAACTGGAGTTTGGTGTGAGGACAAGGCAAAAGGCTTGTCTCAGACTGGCACCCACAGGGAGTGGGGTCTCCACTTGGGAGCAGGCCAGGAGCATGGTGGAGTGGGGTCCCACCCCAAAGAGATACTGGGCTGGAGGGCGGGCAGCACTGTGCTCAGTGACAGTGTGGTCATCTGAGTTTTGCATAGCATTGATGTTTGGGGGTTTTTTTTGTTTTTTTTTTTTAGTTATTGTTGAAGTAGACACATGAAAATTTTGAAGTCCTGTAGATCCCTTCTGGGCCTCCAACAGTACTATACACACATGACCTGGGCTGAATCCCAGGGTCTGCGTGGGTGATGAGGCAGCCTGCAGCGGGAAGGAAGGGTCAGTGCCTAGGCAGATGGTCCTGTAGGCTCTGGTGTTGGTGCTAGGACCCTAAGAGCTACACTCCCCTGCACACGAGTCCCCTGCTCTCAGGGAGGTGACCTCGGTACGCCTCTCATGACCTTTTAACGGAGCTGTCGGAAGCCCCACTTTGCAGGCTCCGTCTATTCGGCATTGTCTTCCTAGGGTTTGGGAAGTTCTTAGGCAGAGGCCAAGGCCCACCGAGTTGTCCAGTCCCCTCCTTTCAGGTTTACTGTCCTCGTGGATCCCTGTTCAGAACTGTCTGAAAGAGAGGTAGATAAAATGGCTTTTTCTAACCTCAAATCCTATTAACTTGGGGTATCTCTTTGCAAAATGCAAGGACCCACTGGTCACCCCAGCCCCGAGGCACATGCCTGACCACTGGCCCCCAGCCCCTCTGCAGCAGGACACCTGGGAGGACGTTTCCCACATCCCTTTGAGGAGGATGAAGGGAACCCCAGAGGCCCCCCGCCTCACTGTGCCTTCCTCAGGTACCCTCTGCAGTGAAAAGTCAGGGGAAATCTTGGTGTTTGCCAAGTGGAAAAGACGAGAAAATCAATAGAGGGAAAAAAAATCTCATTTTCAAGCTTCTAAGTAGGGTTTGCAATCAATAATGCAAAGAGCAGCAGGAGGCCATTAAGCCACACTTGGCAGTGTCCTCCCACCTGGGCCGTGTTTGCTGAGGAGCGAACTTTAAGGGCACCTCGCCTCGGCACCTACGCCCACCTGCCCCAGGCCAGGCTCTCTCAGGGGAGCTGCTGTGAGACTCCATTGTGGAAAAGCCACTTAGAAGTGAGTTAACCAATCCCCTGACCTCGGTGTGGACCCCAGCGCCAAGTGCTTGGATCCAGACATGCAGGGTCAAGGGGGACCAAAGTAGGGAGGGGGCTGACTTGGGGGATGGGAGCTCTCGACATGGGAGGGCGCCCGCCATGCTCCCCTTTGTTTTTTGTTTTAGTCTTGGAGATAAGTGTAACCTTTAAAAATTTTTTTATAACCATCACAGACTATAAATAGATTGGTAGTTTACGTTCTATAATTTCCTAGCTTACTTGGTATACTGCAAATTTTCATTTTTAAGTTCTATTTCTGACAATGGCTAAAAAGCATTAGGTGCTGTGGTGGGGGGTCCGGGTGTGTTCCCACAGCAGGCACGTCCCCCTCCTGCCTCACCCGTGGCCGTATTTGCTTCTCCTCTTGCCTCGATCAGCTGCGACTGCTTCTAAAACCTGCGGGGTCTGTGTGTGCATGCGGCCCAGTCAGTGAGGGCCAGTAGATGGGGCCTGGTTGTCGGGGCTGGGACGTGGTCCAGGGGAAGGGGCCTTAGAAGGAGGGGATGGTCCCTCCAGAAGCTCCCAGGTTGGTGTGGGAGCCCCAGGCTCTGACTCACAGAGCTCCCAGTCTGATGGGGGAGTCTAGACCCTGCTATAAGACAATGGAATCATAGTACTTCAAATAAATACATCAGTTCACAAACCCTGTACCCTCCTAAGACACGTTCCTGATTCATTCACTGTCCTGGAATGCTGTTGCACTAGGTGTTGCTTGGGGAAAGTGGGTTATTGGTGGGGTTTGGAGTTGTTTTATGCAGTTTTATGTGTTTTATTTTCTTGCAATGGTATTTCATCACAGCGCTGGGTGGCTGGGATGGTGGGTTCTGGACATGGACCTTGGTGACAGATAGACTGGGTTCAGATCCCAACTGTGGCGTTGACAGTTTCTGTGCAACCTCAGGCCAGTTACTTGACCTTTCTGAGCTTGTTTCCTCACTTAGAAAACAATGAAGACAGTCACATCACTCCTGTGCTTCGTTTAAGGAATAAATGCTCCCGGCACAGGCTCTGACAAGTGGTGGGTTCTTAACAAGTATTTGTTTTACTCCCTCTAACCCTTTCCTCTGTGGATTTTAATCTGACTGGTGCAGATTTAACGGAGAACTTTCAAGCGTGGAGAGCTTACAGGCTAAGGAATACTGTTAAGTTTGGAGGTTAATCAAGAAAGGCTCCTCCAAGCCCATTCTGGGGTCCTCCTAACCCAAACCAAAAAAGCTAAAATGAGGAACTGTGGCCTGTGGCACAGGCCTTGCACACAGTAGGTGCTTACTCAATACACGAGCTTGCAGCCTGGTTTGGGGCTGAAGCTGTGGCCTGGAGCTTCTGCTCCCTGAGGACGAGGACCAGGCTGTGTCATCTCCTCAACCTTTGCAGGCCACCGCAGGGGCCCACCAGAGACCAGCCAGGGCCTGTTGCTGGGAAGGGACCAGCAGTAAGGTCTCTCATTGCTCACCAAGACTAGGGTAGCGCCCCCAGCCTGATCCCTGTGTCCATCCACTCTCCCCGCTACAGCTTGTTCTCTACCTAGCAGCCAGGATGGATTCTAAACAGGGACCAGATCAGGTCCCTTTTCTGCTCAAAACCTCCAGGAGCTACTTAGAAATGATATTTAAAGCTCCAAGCATGTCCTGGAGTGTTTCCAAAGGGAAGTATCAGTTTATCTAGGTACAAAGCCATTAGTTTGAAATTATGTAACTTACTAGTATTTGAATAAAAGTGAAATTTTGGGGTAGTGACTTTAAGGTGCCTGTTTACCCCCCTAACTACGGTTCGGAGAACATTCGCTCTGGGAATACATATATCTGTCCTAATTGTTTTTGTAGATTGTATTTTTAAAATTCACATCTGAAAATATGCCTTGTCATTATTCACAGGGGTTGTCTTAACAAAAATATCTATCACACTAAGAACAAAACGTCCATGTCAGTCACATCATTCAACCTCACATTCCACAGTTGTTCCCTTGTGCGTCCACCATTCTGACTTCCATGGGATTCCTCTCCTGCCTCAGGGCCTTTGCACTACCTGTGCCTTCAGCCTGGAATTGTCTTCCCCAAATGTCCACACAGCTCACACTCACCTTATTTTGTTTTCAATTGCTGTATAACAAATTTAGTGGCATAAATCTCATAGTTTCTGGGGTCAGGAGTTTGGTCATGGCTTAGATGGGTCCTCTACTCAGGGTCTCACAAGACTACAGCCTAGGTGTCAGTGGGCTACAGTTTCATCAAAGGCTCAACTGGGGAGGATCTACTTTGCAGCTCCCTCCAACTGTTGCAGAATTCAGCTCTTTGCAGCCATAAGACTGAGGCCCATTCCCCTGCTGACTGTCAGGAGTGGCTCTCAACTCCTAGAGGCCACCCACAGTTCCTTGCCACATGTCCTTTCTGGTTCTGAGTATTTTTGCCAAAAAGATCTTTGCCGCAAGCCATTTTACCACACAACTGATTTGACAGAAGACAGGTTTGCCATGAAAGATAAAATAATGAAAATAGAATAAAAGACATTAAAAAGGACATAATGTAATTTGAAAAATAAATAAAAATTTTTAAAGGTTTTGTTGTAAAGAAATGAAAATACAAAAACTATTTAAATACATTTAAAACGTGTGTGGATTCATGGTTATAGTTGTATTGGGATAGATCTTAGAGAAAGTGATGATCCTTCCTTTCTCAAAGTCAATCATTAAAGATTCAGGATCTAATATGGGATGTGAGTTCTTTACGAGATTAAAAAAAATCTGCCGTTATATAAAAATAGATTTTAAAAAGTTTCTGCTTTATAGCACAGGGTCTGTGTTCAATATCTTGTAATAACCTTTAATGAAAAAATATGAAAACAAATATATGTATGTATGTGCATGACTGGGACGTTGTGCTGTACACCAGAAATTGACACATTGTAACTGACTGTACTTCAATTAAAAAAAAAAAATCTGCCATAAGTCAAACCAAATAGTGAGCCAGTTATTTTATCTTTCACGGCAAAATTCCCTTATGGCCAATTAGTTGTGCTGTGAAACTACTTGCATCAGAGATACTTACGATGACAGTACTGGGCACGCCTTTCCACGTGCTCCCTCCATAGGCCTTCTCACAGTGTGGCAACTGACTTCTGCCAGCAAGGGAGAAAAGGCTTTCTAGTGCATTTGGCAAAACTTTGGAGCCTTCTGCATATGATAACGTGGCATATATACACATCAGAACGGGAGTGCCAGCCGTCACCTTTGTCATAGTCTATTAGAAGTAAGTCACAGGTCTAGCCTGCACTCAAGGTTGAAAGGGTCCATCAGGAACCAGGGGCCATTGAGGGGAGAGTCTAGCTCAGTGGTAGAGCACATACTTAGCATGCACAAGGTCCTGGGTTCAATCGCCAGTAACTCCACTAAAAAATAAATGAACATAATTACTCCCCCCCAAAAAAAATTAAAAAAAAAAAAAAAGAACAGAGATCGATCACAATACACCTTCAAGTCTTTTCACAAATACCACATTCTCAGGGAGGTTGTCTGTGTAATTGTAGTTATAAAATTATAACCCTATTCCAGCCCCTAACATTGCTGATCTCCATCTCCTGCTGTTTTTTTTAATTGAAGTACAGTCAATTTACAATGTTGTGTCAATTTCTGGTGTGCAGCACAATGCTTCAGCCATACATGGACATACATATATTGGTTTTCATGCTCTTTTTCACCGTGAGCTGCTGCGAGATACCGAATATAGCTCTTTGTGCCATGCATCCTATGTTTTTTTAAATAGCACTGAACTTCTCTTCCCATGGTATATAATCTACACGTTTATTGTATTCATTCTTTGTCTCCTGCTAGAAAAGAAGCTCTGTGAGGGCAGGGATTTGTGTCTGTCTGGTTCCTTGAGGAGCATGCGTGTAGCTGGTGCTCAATTAATATCAGTTGAGTAAATGAATTAAATCCTGTTTCACCTGCTAAAAATCCTCCAGTGGCTCCTCATTGTCCCTAAAGAAAAACCCAAACTCTCTGCGCTGACAAGACCTGGCCCTGAGCTGCCTCTCCAAACCCTCCCTCCTCGCCCCTGCAGGCTGTGAGTCAGTCACCCTGGCCTCCTGCTGTCCCCCAAGCCTGGCAGGGCTCTTCCTGCCCTGCGGCCTTTGCTTGCTGAGCTCCCTTGGTCTGCAGAGCTGGCTCCCTCGATTCCTCAGGTATCAGATGTCACCTTCCCAGGGAGGCTTCCCAGACCACCTGACCGAATGGAGGCTTCAGCACTCCAGCCCCATGCACAGGGCCCCTCACTCCGTACCCAGGCCCTGAGCAGGTTACAGGTTTGCTGTCTGTCTGTCCTGCAGACTGCAAGCCACTGAGGGGCCTTCATCCGTGTACCCTCAGTGTCTGGAACAATGCCGTACACTGAAGAAATGTGGGAATGAATGAATGAATGAGTCTGAGGCTGAGATGCTGTTAGTGAAGTCTTCCCACTCTGGGAAGGGCAGGGATTGGGGAGTGTTAGGGGGAGGGGACAATGTGGCAGAGAAGCAGCTTTGGCCTGGATGCCTGGGGATAGCCTGGAATGACTCCCTTCACCTCCCTGGGCCTGAGTCTTCTCTGCAATCGGGGTACAGCTGCGGGTTCCCTGGTCCTCTGAGCACAGTCAGGGCTTAACCCTTTGGCTCCACCCCCAGGTTTGAGAAGTGGGGGTGAGAGACAGCCTTTAGTTATCACAATTCAGTGACGTGCCTCCAAGTCACATCCTTTAGTCTCTCCTGAGGCCGCAGTTACTGCTCCAGCTTCCGCCCACTTTCTGGGCTCCTCGTCTTCTGCTAACTCTGGCCCTGGTGGCGGGGTGAGGGGCTCCCTGCTTCTTCCAGTCCCCCGTCCAGTCCCGGCCTCCCCCAGGGGGCCTGAGAGCCATTACCATGGACCCTGGGCATCAGCAATGGGCTTGCCCAAGCTAGATGCAAGCCAGCCACCAACTGCCACAGGCCCTGGCTCCAGGGACTCTCTCTCCGTCTCCCTGGGCCCTTGTCTCTGTGTATCTGTTGTCAGTTCCTCTCATAATTCCTAGGTCTTGGTCCACATTCAGCTCAACCCCATGTCTTTACTGGTCACTTGCTGCGCTGGGCACCAGGGGACACTAAGGTCGACAGGTGTGGGCTCACAGTCTGGACAGAAGGACAGACAGGCCCAGGCAGGAAGCGGGGACACTTGGGAGCAACAAGTGCCTTGGGGGTGGAGATGGGTCTTCGAGGGAAGAGACTGTGGTCAGGTTGGGGGCCTTGAGGGCTATGAAAAAAGGTTTTGGAAGAGAGTTTTCTCTCTTCTAACTTTCTGCTTTCCTCTCTCCTTCCATTTGTTTTGTGAGTAGCTTTTGCCTTGTGTCTGTCTCTCTGTCCTCTCTCTCCCTGTCCCTCATCTCTCTGTCCCCATCCCTGTCTCTCTGACCCCTTGACCTTCAGTCCTTCCCCCATCTCCCTGCCACCATCTCTTTCCTCACCACCCCCAGTCCACATCCCCGTCTCCCTGTTCCGCTTTCCCCTGCCTCATCTCCTCGTCCCCATCCTCCATCTCTCTGTCCTCCATCCCTCTTTTTGTCCCTCCCTTGTCCCCCCTGCCCTGTTTCTCTGTCCCCCTGCCTTTGTGCCAGGTTCCAGAATTCAAATATGTGTTGATACCGCCATCTGCCTCTCCCCAGGCTCCTGCTCAGATCCTGGCCTGTCCTTCCCTGCTGCCCAGCATCCCAAGAACCCGAGCAGGGAGGTGTGGCTGCTTTTTGAACAAGAGCGCAGACCTGCCTTAGTTTCTAGCTTGTTTGTTTTACTATAATTAGGCAAATACATCAGCACATTAGCTCCCTGCTTGAGAGCCTGGCTCCTAGAAGGCGCGGCTCTGTCTTACACACGGAGCGGGCAGGGGAGTCCCCGGGCGTCCGGGATGTGTCCCCAGCATTTCTCAGAGGCTGGCAGGCCAGCGCATCCTCTCCCGGGCCTGACAGATGGGAATCCCCGGACCTCTGCTTCTCCCTGCCCTCCATTCCTGAGCCTGCACAGGTCGTGTTTTTCCAGCTTTAAGAGCTTGGGGCAAGTGGTTTGCTAGGCCTGTGGGCTCTCTGGGACTGGGCGGCAAGGCAGCGAGGGGCTCCACTGAGCCAGAAGCAAGTGGAGCATGAGGGCAGCAGGTGTTGCTCATTAAGCCGCATTCCTGCCATTCCTGGTGTCCCCACCTGGACTGGGGCCCAACACAGCAGCCCTGAGCCCCTGTCCCGTGTGCCCAGGACCATTAAAACCCAATTAGCAGAAAGAGGACCTGCTGAGCAGGGAACTATCCTCCTGTGCAGGAATGCCAGGGGCTAAGAGAAGGGGCAGCGGGGTTCTAATGAGGCTGGCAGGACTCTCAGCCAGATAAAGTGGTGCCCGGGAGCAGCAAAGACTTGGGTTAGAGCTGGGGGAGGACTTCCACGTGGTGAGGATGGTGGGGACCAGCACAGCATAGCCTGGGTTTACCTGGCAGTGCCCCCGAGTCACACCCTCCCACCGGTCTTCCGTGTGAGTTAAGGGGCTTAGACAGATGGTTTCTAAAGGGGGCCAGGTCCAGAGCAGTCTCCTCCGAGGTAACCAAGGGTGATGTTGGAAATATGTGTGTGTGAGGAGGAGGTGCTGACCCACCCACCCCCACACTCCAGGCTTTAATTGCTCAGTGGCTGGGAGCCCTAAAGAAGGAGGTCCCAGTGAGGGGGCTGGGATGGCTGGGGCAGGAGGGAGAGCGCTCAAGGGCTCACAAAAATGGCTTTTTACCAACTAGTATGGAAATAGTTCAGGGAGAAGGGTACATAGGTCAGTGGTAGAATGCATGCCTAGCATACGCAAGGTCCTGGGTTCAATTCCCAGTACCTCTGTTTAAATAAATAAATAACCCTAAATTACCTCCCACCCATTAAAAAAAATGTTTAAAAAAAGAAATATTTCAGGATTTTAGCAATTGGCATAGACATACCAATGTGTCCCACATTTAACTGATGGAGGCAGCACCCTCTCCTTCTCTTCCCTGAAAGAGGGGTGGGAGTTGCACTGGAATGGGGGGCCACCCCTAGAAGGAGGGGACAGGACGCAGTGACCTCCTGATGCCTTCCTTCTGCAGAGAGGGGATATGGCTGGGCACCCAGAGGCCATTTTCATCCCCTCCTCAGGGCCTCTGGAGCTGTGGAAGAGGTCAGAAGTTTGGGGGGAGGTATATCTGGGGTGTCCCCGCCCTGCAAACCTTGTCCCAAATCTGCGCCTGCCTCGCGGGCACTGCCCACCCCTCCAGCCCAGCCCAGCGCTGCTCCCCACACACCTCCAGGGATGCTTCCAGTGACTCCCCAGACTGCTTCGTCAGCTCCTGGCTTGTCTCACCTAAGTAGGCCTCTTGGATTTATTAGCTCTGGGGGTGGAAAGAAAACAGCTTCTCAAAGAAGTGCGCTTACTGCCACATTTCCAACTTCCAGGCTTGATTGAAACGGTAGTTAAAACACTTTAAGGCTCTTAGGTAAAGTTGCATTTTCCTTCCGCGCGGCCTGTATTCTGATATTATCCATTTATTGTGGTCGCCCTGTTGTGTCGCTGAGAGGCCGTGCTTTATCGAGAGCCGTCAGCCCGTCTTGCGGGGCTGTGGCCCCGGCTTCCATCTGTGAGCCCACTCATCGAAGCCGCCAAGAAGAAGAAAAGTCACGGAGTAACTGCATTTTAATTAAGCCTCAGCGTGCACCCCATGGTGGAGATGTTCATATGAAAGAATCCTTTTTACTTTGCGGGAAGTTGGGATATGTGTTCCCCGTGTCGGTTTTATATTCCTTTTGCGTGGCAATTAGTATTTAACTCCTGCGAAATAAAGCTGCCATCTGATACCGTTTTTACGGCCCGGTATTAAAGTAACTGTTTCCGATAAACTCTTGTAATAAAGTATTGAGGAGACCCTCTGCTGGAAGCGGGTTTAATTCAGGTATTAATTCCGCTCAAGGAGCCGAGCCCCAACAAGTCTTTTTCTCCTAGTTCATTCCATGTTTCATGATGACACATCAATGAGCCTAAACATAATTATAATAACCGAGGAGAGAGACTACGATGTGTTTAAGGGATGGGGGACTTGGCCCGCCTTTCATCCCTCCCATAAAGGTATTTCCAATTAGCGTGACTGCTCGGGAATTACGGCGCCTATAACTTGGCCTTCATCCGCTTCCATCACCTCCAGCCCGAGCATGTCCTTGACGTAATAGAGAAGGTGAAAACAGCGCGTTGCAGTCACTGGCGGGAGCCCAGCTCTACCTGATACCAACGGTATTTAACTGGGAGACCTAATTTGAATTTACAAGTGATTACAAGCTGTCCTGTGGGACTCCGCTTACCGACGAATTCTCAAATAAGTTGCAGAACAGTGACGAATTAACTTGTTGCGCTGTCAAAATCAATTCCCGTGGAAGACAGCTTAACTTCCCGGCCCGTTCTCAGGACCCGTCCGCTGCCCTGGGCCCTGCGAGAGACCCGCCCCAGCCTCTGTCACCTCGGGCCTCCCCTCCCCTCCTCCCACCAGCACCTCACACCTTGTTTCACTCAAAGTCTCCAGATTGAATTTGGGGAAGTGATTTCTCAAGAGCAGAGAGTGGGGAAAGGGAAGGGAGAGGCAGCCTGACATACCGTCCCCGCCTTGAAATGCCGTTCTCCCCGGTGAAGGCTGGGGGAGATTGATTCTAGCTGGGGCTTTAAGGAAGATAAACATCTGAAGGCCCCCAGATCTTTACTCCGCAGCATTGAATGGAAGGTGCAATTTATAAATGTTCCCTTAATATTTCTGAAACAGATTGGCCAGTAATTTATAGACTGCAACACTGAGGACTGAATTAATTTTCCCAGGGAGAAAAGTCTGCCTGCATCTTGTCGAGAGCCGTTCCCTGCATCTCCGAGTAGAATTAGAGAGTAATTAGGTGAGAAGGGGCCGTGGCGGTAATAAATTCCACCGTCTCTGTGGCCCGTGTGTGGAAACTGAGGCCTGAAGTCACAGAGTAAGTTCCTGGCGGAGTCGGGTCTGGAGACCCAGTCTTCTAAGTCCTTGGTGGGTTCTTTGTTTTGTCCCCCTTAGTGGAGAGTGACGTCTCCTTATGGAACTTATCTTTCTGTATCACTGGCACCTGCAGCCTCACAACCTTGAGGGGTCCTGCTTACTTCTCCAGCTTTTATTTCCTTTCTTCTAGGCAGATAAAGGCTTCTTGACCTGAATTAGGAGTTGTAGGCTTAATGCTCAAGATTGGGGCAGGCTAAGGGTCTTGTCTGCATGGCTGTCCACCTGTGTCTGTGAGGTTCACGTGGGCAGGGAACTGATGTCTACTGAGGTGAGTATCTGCTGTGTGTCAGGGGCAGATCTGGGCACTGGGGCTCCATTATCTTGTTCATAATCTTCACAACAACCTTGAGTCGAGTAGTTATTTTGATCTCCCATTTTACAGATGGGAAGAATGAGGCTCAGAAGGTTAAATCCTGCTCCCTCTTCCCACCCCTCCCTACCTCCTCCTCAGCTCTTCCTCCTTCTCCCCAGGCCCAGAACAGCAAAAAAAAAAAAAAAAAAAAAAAAAAGAAAAAGAAAGAAAGAGATCAGAGACTCCCAGTGATTGAGAGGATTCATTGGGGCATTAGCTAGACCAGAGCTTCTCACGTTGTAACGGGCACATGAATCACCCAGGGATCTTGATAAAATGCAGGTTCTGATTTCGTAGCTGGGAAGGGGGTGGGATCTGGGGCCTGAAATACTGCATTTCGAACAAGCTCACAAGTGGTGCCAATGCTGCTGGTCTGGGACCACATTTTGAGTCGTAAGGGCCAGGATCACCCTACCAGAGCCATCTGTCTCCGTGGTTTCCAAAGGCCTTTGACCCCATGTCACGAAGTCACACGCTCCTGTAACTGGCAAAGCCTTTTTGGTCATTTAAGTTCATTCTCCTCCTCTGAAATTTGGGGCTTCCTTTTTTTTTTTTATCATGAGCAGTCTCTGGGAATCCCCTCTCAGAGATTTCCCAAATCATACTGAGGCTGTTCTGTATTTAAAACCTAAGCAGGGTGGCCACTGGTAAGGCTTCTCACCATTGTGATTTAATAACTAGAGCTGAACAGCAAATCGGTCCCTTAAGTTTACTTGAATCTTGAATCACCGAGCTTGCTTCAGGAGCAAGATATTTACTGTGAAAACCGAGTTGAGACTAGAATGTTACCAAACATTATAAACAGCACTGGGTTTATTTTCCAATTGCTCCGTACTCTGCGATGAGAAAGGAAACTCACAGAGCATCGGAATCCAAGAGGCTGGTTCTTTTCTCCCCTTGCACCAGCAGCACAAATACAACGCTGCTGAATAGGACACCCTCATGCAATTATGTTGTGGAGCACGTCTGTGGATCTCCTTGTGCATGACATTTACGAAGAAAAACACTTGCAAATTAAATGTTTGATTAACATTACGTCTTTTACAGTCTAAAATGGGTGAGCGTAATTGAAAGCTACGTTAGCTAAAGAATATGAACTTTGTAGGAGCTTTATTCCGGGCTTGTGAATCTCAGTGGTTTTATTGAATCCTTAGTGCCATCGACCCAGAGTATTTCTACACCATGTTTTGTGAAATAATCTAAAGGTGCAGGAGTTTGCAACCCATCAGAGGAAGATCTGAGCATGACTTTTGTCCAGGGGCGACAAGCAGTTCATGCTGGAATTTAGGGTGTGTTTTATCAAGACGGAGTGCGGGAAATGTACTCTTTCTTGAGTGCGAGGGATGGTTATCCAGTTACTCAGGTTCTACGTCTATACCCACCACTTATCCAGATTCTGTGTCTACACCAGCAACCTCACCTGCTTTCACTGCCTGCTTCTAGAGAACAACCTCTTTTGCAGTCTCAGGGTAGAGACACACACTTTCTGGACTGGTCCCTTCTTCCCTTTTATAGTTCATCCTCTTCTCTTCTCCTTTTTATTTTCCTTCCATCTTCCCCAACCACTCCCATAAACCTGGCTAGGCCTGACGTTTGAGGCCATCAAATCTCTTAAGTTGGTTCCCTATCAAGGCTGCTCTTCAGTGACTGTGCTTCAAGTGAAAATTTTATAAAGTAGGGGGAAGCCCTGGTTGTATCATTTGGACGTTCTTATATTGAGGTGTTTAAAAGAACGCACCTGAAACCCGTGTGTTCATTTGTTCACGCCCTCACCATCTCCCAGGCTGCTTGCTTTGCCCAGGCCAAGAGAGAAATCTTCAACCAGAGGGCCCTGAAGTGACTTTTAAAGATGGAGTTCAGGTTTGTCCAGCCAGGAAGCTGAAGTCGGGGGGTTGGGGGGGTGGGCATTCCAGGCAGTGGGAACAGCACATGCAAAGGCCTGGAGTTGGAGAAGGGCCCAGCAAGTCTGGGAAATGTTGACGAGTCAACAATGTTGACGAGTGTGGAAGGGGCCCAGGGCCAGAGCTAGAGGGCCCTCTTCAGATCAGACTGTGAGGGGCACTCACAAAGGAGCCCACAGAGAGTTTTAAACCAGGAGAGGTTTGTGGGTTCAAGATCCATGGGTGGCTGGAGGGTGGTCTGGACCACAGTCCGGTGGGCAGGGGCTGAGTGGGAGCTACTGCATCAGCCCACCAGGCAGGTATACTGGAGACAGGGCCAGGCCGGGTGACACTGCCAGGGAGCCTGCTGAGAACTAAGCAGAGCTGGGAGCTGAGGACCAAGAGGAACAGGGACACTGACCAGGAGGGGAGGCCTAGCGAGAGAAAGGCAAAGGTCCCAGGAGGAGAGCAGAGATGCGAGGGTAGCTGAGGGCCCCTCCACTGGGATGGAGATGGGTCACTGAGAGGTTTCCGGGCTCCCAGAACGTCTGGGCCCATATCCCCATCAGTGGGAGCCTGGGCCTTGAGGGTAGCAGATAAAATGCCACCAAAGGCAGAGTGGCCACTGACCACCAGCAACGCTGGGGAGCTTAGAAACACCACTGCTGAGTTGGGGAACTAAATAACTGGGGTCGTGGTCATAAAAACACCATTCTCCCATGTATATATACTATACTTTTAGGTCTATCTGAGCCACGTGACCTTGGCAAGGGCCAGGGGTTATGATTACTGTTGTTGTTGTTAGTAACACCATGGGAAATCTAAGGCAGGTTGACTCGACTAAAGTCACAGTAAAGGAAGGATGCAGTATTGAAACCTGCATCTTCTCCTAGTCTAGTGTATTTAATGTGCACAGATATCAGGACTCCTTTGAGCACTTGTTCTGTCTGGCTCTATGCTGAGTGAGTTGTAGGGGAACATAAAGGATGTGAAAAATCCTTGCCCTAAGGAAGCTCATCGTCTTGATGAAAAGACAAGGTCACCTCAAGAAGGTAGCAGACAATTGCAAGAATGTATTCATTTATCACCCACCCAATTCACCGAGCCACCCGCTACCCTTCCACGCACCCACCCCTCCATCCTCAGTCTATGTACCCATCCATCCATCCATTAACTCATCCATCTACCCACCCATCTACTCACCCATCTATGCCTTCACCCACCTGCCCACCCATCAACCCACTCATCCATCTTCTACCATCCATCCATCCATCCATTTAGCATAATTTATAATTATAAATTGGGTTACCCCAATTATAAATTGGGAGCAGGTTCTTCCAACTCTTGCTGGATATTAGAACCATGTAGGCATTAAAAATTACCAATGCCCAGGCCCCAGAGATTCTGATTTCTTTGGTCCAGGTGTGGCTGGGCTTTGGCATTTTTTAAAACCTCCCTAGGGATTCCAGTATGTAGCCTGAGATGAGGACCCTCTCAAGTGGTTTAGCAGTTCAAAAATGAGAGGGCCGGTGAAGCCTGGGATATACAGTGCACTTCAGAGCTGGAAAGGGCCTAGAAGCCCTCTGATGCAGCCACCCATTTTAAAGATAAGGAAAACTGAGTCCCATTGAGGAGAAGCCTGGTTAACGTGAAGTCAGGACTTGGCCCCTCAATAGGTCAAGGTACCTTCTCCACCCCTTCTCTGCTAGCAGTCAGGGAAAGCATTGAGGAGGCATGATTTGCACTGGGCTTTGAAGAATGGGTAGGCTTGAGATAGACGAAGGAAAGGCTTTTCAAGTAGGAATAGCAGGTCCATGTCCAAGGATGAGTGCCAGGAATGAGGGTGGGAAATGAGATGGGAACCTTTGGGTGCTCTGAGGGCTCTTTCAATGCACAAAACAAACCTCTTCCCAAACCCCAAGCATCCCTTCTGAGGAGCACCCTGACTTGGGCCCACCCCTTCTTCCCTTTGGGGCAGGGAACCAGGACCACTGGGCTGCACACCGTGTCGCTGTCACAATCCACCATGGATTCTGCTGTTCTCAGAGCAGATGCGGTGCCCCCAGGCCCCTTGGCTGTGCAGCCTCACCTGGAGAGCAGTGAGGAGAGCCCAGCCTGATGCAGGGAGGAAATTTAAACAATTGCTTGGCTCTGATTAAGAAGGGTAATAATGGCTCTCTTTGAGAAACAGCATTAACGCGGAAGTGGGGATGACGGATGCCGGCCCCCCACCCCCGCCCGCATAAATCTCACCTGGGCGCCTTTGTTGCTTCCTTATGATGCATGTATGAGATAAATTCTCCAAATCTATTTTTGTGCCGTTGCCAGCAGCCTGCTGATGGAGTAAATAAGAGTTATGGCCACCATAATGGCATCACTTATGAGGGGGCTAAAAAAAAAAAAAGCAAACATGTCCACACAGTTCGTATAAATCTATTATAAATGTGGGCTCAATCTCCCCGGGAAGTTCTGCTAGACTGCACAGCGTCCTCGCTGTCCCTGGAGTCCCGTGAGTGACTCAGCAGGCAGGTGCCAGAGAGGGCCGCAGGTGGCCCCAAATGACCAATGGTTCCATCTCTGTTGCTTCCGTCCCTCCGAGTTCTAAGCCCTGGTCAGCCACGAGAGGACGAGCCACCAGGGCCACAGGGCCATGCCCTGGAAGCTCCAGTCCCAAAAGGTGGAGTGGTTGCCAGCAGTGCCTTCATCCCGCGGCTCTGGGACCTGGCTGACCTGAGGAGGGCGGGGCGGACTCTCATCTGCTAGGCCAGGCCTGAAGACCCCTTTGAGAAAGGGCTGGCTGGGGATAAGCCGACCCGCATCATCCTTCTGTGTCTTTTCCTCCTGGATGGAGCTGAGTGAGGCTTCTCTGTGGGAAAAGGCGTCTTGGACCTGGCAGGTCTAGGATGGGTCAGGTCTGAGTCACCTCCTGAAAGTAGGGGGGTCCATGGCTTCCTATCCCAGTCTCTTTGGGGAGAAGCAGCTTGTTCTGCCTGGGGGATGGAAAGCAGCGAGACTCAGGACCTTCCCAGGTCTGGTGCCTCTCCTCCTGGTCCTCTGCTTCTCCAGCTGCGGCCTCAGTTTCTTCATCTGCAAAATGGGGACAGTGACAATAATGCAGTAATAGGTGCTGATTTGCGGGGTTGTTGTGAGATCTGCGTGAGATGATGCAGCTGAAAGTACCTGGCGTGCGTTCAAGTGCTGAGAGACGTAGGATGTGTTACAGTTCCTGTCCTTCAGGGCTCACATCTGTCAGGGAAAGATGCCTGAGGCCTGCTTCTCTGAACTGGAGGTCCTCTTCTCACCCCAAGATAGAATTTAAGGCCCGAGAGGGCAGCGCCAGCCTCATAATGGCCTGGAAATCCCAGCTGAGCACGTATTGGAAAACTTCCAGCCGCTCACCACTTGGGAGGGTTTGTGGACTCACTTCCTCTGGGGATCCGTAAGGACCTGTCACCTAGGTTACTGCCACAGCCTCCTAATTGCTCTCTGTCCTGTCTCTCTGACTTTCTAAGATCTACTATCAGCTGCCAGGGTGGACCTTTTAAAACACTGGGCAGCTCATGCTGTTCTTCCCTGGCATGAGCGGCTCCCTGTTGCACAGTCAGAGCCAAAGCCCCATTGGAGGCATCTGTGGCCCTGCATGATCCTTGCCTACTTCTCCCTACCTTGCCCACTTATCAGCTGCACTGACCTCCTTGCGATCCCCTGCCTGTGGCAGGTCTCTCTTGGGAACCTCAGGACCTTTGCACTGGCTGTTCCCACTGCCTCGATGTGACTCACTCCTTGCCACTTCATGTCTCTGCTGAAAGCCTCAGGCGAGGCTTTTCCTGACCTCTGTATTTAAAGTGCACATCTCCCACCCCGACACTCTCTCCTCCTTCCCTGCTGTATTGTTCTCCTAAGCACATGGCACAGTTGACATTCCACATACTGCATTTACTTTCTTGGTTTGTCCTCTGTCTTCTCCACTACAGTGTAGGCTCCCCATCCTCAGTCTATTCTCTGCTGCATCCTTCTTGCCTAGAACAGTGCCCAGTGCGTAATAAGCCCTTAGTAAATGTTAGTTGCTTGAATGGATTTGTGGATGGGTGGATGGAGAATTAAAGACCTAGAGAAGCCCTGGCTAGGCTAGAGGAAGCTGACCATACTGTCCAGGGGGAAGAGGGCTGGACACAGTAACCGCTGGAAAGCACGATCTGACCCGGGAAGAGGTGGGTTCTTGGCCAGAGGCAGGCAGGGGAAAGGACCTTGATCTTACAGTCTCTTAGATGGTGAGAGAGTGAAGCCTCTGGCCCATCCCAGATCTGTGTTATACTTTCTGCCTAGTTCTCTTCTGGTACGGACCAGAACTGTGGAGAGGGTGTAAGAATGCACAGAGAGCTGCGTCTGAAAACCACACGTATAATAATTCCCACAGTCTGCGGCATTCACTTTTCCAGGAAGCCAACAAACCTGTTAAAATGCAGCTCAACCTCCACCCTGTAAAGTATGCAAATGGCACAGGGCAGGGGGAACCCATCCACGGGCCCTGAGCCCCCATTAAAAAAACATTGCCTCCCTCGCCGCAGCACTTGGCTTGCAGATTCTAAATGTCAATAGTTCCCCCAGTGAAGGCAGGCAGAAGGTTGAAAGGTTAGCCGTCTTTGGAAGCTAATTGCCGTTGGTAAATTGGAACTATCAACACACCATCCCTTCTCCTTGGCCACCTCTCCTCCAACCCCGACCCTTTCCCTGGCCCAGGGGCCCCAGGGACAATACCATTTGAAACCCAGAGTGTGAAGCTTGAATAGTCTTTCTGTGATGAGGAAGATAATGGTGTGGTTTGCAGCCAGTCTGGAAAATAACAGCCAGTCCTGAAGTCAACACTTACTGGGTCCAAAGGCAGGGGTGACTGTGGCTCATGCCTCTGGTTTGTGGGACCGAGGTCCGTGGAGGGTGGGGCATGCTGTGCGGGCACATGGCTGCCTCCCCTAGAAATGCCCCCCCGGACCCTCAGCTCTCTTCTGCAGCCCTCTCTCCTGTTGCAAGAAAAGCCCCTGTTGTCTCTCCTGGGAGGAGAGAGAGCAGGGCCGAGGCTCATCAGAGCACCTCATCTTCCCTGACTGTAAAATGGGGATGATGAGAAAATGCTCTTCACAGGGCTGCTTTGAGGGCTGAAGAAGATAAGGCTTGAAGGATGCTCACCCCAGGAACATTCGCAAGTGATAGAAATTAGGATCTTGTCGGTTAGTCCTGGTCCTGCCTAGAACTTACAATATCATTTATGGGGCATATTAGCCTCCTGTAGTCTCGCTTGCCCACCTGGGACCTTAGGATGGCCAGGGTATCTCCCACCTGTGTGCCACCCACCAGGGTGACAGGGCGGACCGGACGGTGAGTCCATCAGCCAGCAGAGGCCAGGCACTGGGTGTCAGTGGTCCAGCCTCAGATGTTTTCCATGCATCACCTCCTTTGACCATTGTCACAGTGAACCATGGGGCAGGTGTTATGAGGGGAGAAGGGACACTGAGGCTTAGAAGCAGATTTGTCCCTGGTCACCTGGCTGCCAAGCGCAGCAGAGCCCCAGGCTGCAGAGAGAAGCCGTCTCTCCCTTGTTGAAATCGACACAGATGGCTGTCTCTCCTTTTCTTGGAACCTCCCAGAGAAGGGCACCTTCCATGTATCCCGTTGGTGATGCCATGAAGGACCTGGGAGGGTGTGTAGACTGAGGAGGTCTCCCCCACTGAGCCTGCAGCCCCGAGGACGCCCTGCAGGGCGGGCAGCCTGGCTGGCATCATGCGGAAGCTACACCGCTGGGACTCTCCCGGGCTCGCTGGGTTTCCTCCCTGCTCTCCGCTCCTCTTGATCTCATCTTTTCAGTCTCACTGGCAGTTGGGATGCAGCTTGTGGACCAGGGGTAAAGGAATCTAAAATGGAGAGGATGTGAAAGGACCCAAAGAAGATGTCTGTTCTAAATACTGGGGAGTATTCTCTGCGGAGTGAGGTGGGCCATTAACAGGTCATCCTAGCGACCGGTGAGCCAGTGTTTATCATGCCCCAGGGCTGTGCATGCTCAGATTCCCTTCCATCCTTAAAACCAGCCCGCGAGGAGGGTACAGACAGTTTTGCAGATGAGGAAACCAAAGCTCAGAGAAAATGGACTTGCCTAGATAGCAAATGAGGAAAGAACACAGGTTCAGAGGTGCTTAGCAACTGACTCAAGGTCACACAGTGAGTACAGTGCAGAGCTGGGTTGCAAATCCAGTTTTATCTGTTGGGAAAAAAAAAAAACCACTCTTTGTTATGCCACATGGTAAACAGCTGCACACGGCTGTTTAAATCCCTGCTCTGTCATCAGGCAGTTGGAGAGGTCCTAACTGAACCCTTCCTCTGCGGGCAGGGTTTTTGCCTCCTAGGTGCCTCCTTTGAAGGGCACAGGGTTAGCACAACACCCTGCATGGCTCTCTTTGGACCCAGCATCTTGGAATCTGCTGAGCCGAGAGTCAAATGAACTTGGAGAGGCACTGAAATCCACATTCATTGACTTAGTGCATTCACTGATGGCGTCACCTGCAGAGGGACTCGGGAGGAAGACCCTCCCTACCTCGTTTTCCCCATTCCTGGCAGGTGACGGTGGTCTGTCGGGGATGGAGTTAGTTGGCTGATCATATGCCTCTGTGAGCTTTGGGCAGAGTGGACCAGGCAGAAGTGAGGGAAAGGCATTTTGGTGGAGGGAACAGCCTGGGCAAAGAGAGGGAGGCGAGCAAGTGCCTAACCCCTGAGTTGGCGAAGCCGGATGGGGGCAGGTGGGGCGGGCGAGGGGCTGCCTGCTAGCATTTCTCCACTGCTGCTCCAGCTGTCTCTTTAGAAGTGGGCGCGGTGTGCGCACCAAATGAACAGATCCCTTAAGAGCAAAGCAAACAAGGAAGCCCCACGACCCTGACACTCAGGCTTAGCCAAGAGCAGAGGCCCACTGCTCACGGCAGCTGCAGGTCATCCGTGGGGTCTTAGCGGTGCCCATCCAAAGCGTCCGACTGTCCTCCCACATCTGCTCCAGGGGGCTCTTCAGAGAGCCTGACCGCCAAGCCCGCTGTGCGACCCACGCACTGCAGGCGAAATGCCCACCTTCTAGAAATAGGGCTGCCTATGCCCAGATGGGCCCCGCTCTGTTAGATCAGGAACTTCCAAAGGTAATCTGAGGTGTGTGGGTATTTGGGATAGTGGGGGTGTGTGTGGAGGTGTGGGGGGATAGGAGGCAAGCTGGAGGGAAGGAGAGAAAGAAAATCAGACAAGAGAGGAAGTGGAGAGCTAGCTCCTTGCCGTGTGACCCGGAGCAGGTCACTTTATCTTTCCAAGCCCCAGCTGCCACAAATGCCAGATGAGGATATGATCATGTTACCATGCAGGGTTGTGGTAAGGCTCTAATGAGATCACGGTGGGGAAAGGGCTTTGCAAACTGTAAAGCACTGTGCCCACACGAAGCATTGTTTTGGTTAAAAGAAGAAGGGAGCCAGAGGATTTGCCAGAATCACACCTACTCTTCTGTGCTTCCGTCAGAGGTGACACATGTCAGTCCCCTCACAGCCCACTGGCCAGGACTAGTCTCATGGTCCCTCCTGGCTACAGGGGGCTGGTAAATGTGGCAAAGCACGTGGATATCGGGCGGGTGTTAATGTCTGCTATGGAGCTGAGATGCCAAGCCAAGGAACCCTGAATCAGAGGCAGCTTGTGCAGAGGAGGTTTCAAGTCGTGGGTGGGTAAGGTGACCCTGGAGCCAAGCGCCTTGAGTGGACAAGCAAGGAACAGAGGCTCCCCACTCCTCCACTGTCTTCTGCCAGGCCTGAAATCCTGTGGTGCAGGACCCTTGTTCAAAAGCCTGGCTGCATTCTACAGCCGCAGGGCTCCAGGCGCAGATGGATGGGTGAGGGAGGAGGGGTGGGATGGGGGGGCCCCCACACTGTGGCAAGCCCCTGTGCCATGGAAGCCTCGGTTGAGTTCGTGGAGCCACCGAATTGGAGCTTCCAGGATTGCTGTCTCATTCCATGAAGGCCGCCTGTCCTGGAAAGCTGCCTGGACCACAGCAGACTTTGTATGAGCAAAATATAAATCTTTGTGTTAATCCTCTTAGAGCTGAGGCCTGTTTGTTATAGTAGCATGACCCAGACTCTCCCGACATATGCCTCCTCATTCTGCACTGTTTGGGCTTCATGATTCAGACTGTCCCCTCTGTAGGGCACTCCTGTTAAGACCTTCCTCCAGGTCCACATTCTGTGGAAACAAGCCTCCCAGTTAACACACCACCCCTCCAATCTCCTCATCTTCCAGGTTAATTTCTAAGAACACGTAGCGCCTAATGCAAGTGTAAGAGAACTTTTCAGCAGCCATTTAATCATGCAGTACTTTCTGGGGCACAGGCTTTGTGTGTGGGGGGCATCAGGGCTATGAGTATGTACACTCTCTTTCTGCCTTGAAGTTCACAGTGTAGACAGGAGCATGGAGAGAATACACTGTGATGATGGATGGATGGATGGATGGACGGATGATAGCTGGCTGGATGGATGATGGCTGGAAGGATGATAGATGGGTGGGTAAATGGATGATAGCTGGATGGATGGATGGGTGGGTGGACGGGTAATAGCTGGATGGATGGATGGATGATAGCTGGATGGATGGATGAGTGGGTGGATGATAGTTGGATGGGTGGATGGATGGATGGATGGGTGGGTGGATGGGTGGACGATGGTTGGAGGCATGATGCGTGGATGGGTGGGTGGGTGATAACTGGATAGATGGATGGGTGGATGATGGGTGCGTGGATGCATGTATCACGGAGCGATGGATGAAACGATCATTGATTCAGTGCCTATTATGGGCAAGGCCCCTTCTCGTCCACTACCTTCCTTAATGCCAACAACTGCTCTATAAAGTGGGTACTGTTTTCCCAAATTTAGGGGTGGGATTTGAACAGTCTGGGTGATTCTGGAAACCATTTTGTTTCTACATCATCTGTCTGTAACAGAGATGTCTGTATGCTTTGTGTAAGTTCCCCAAGGGTAGACGGTTCCTCTCCTTTCTCACGATAGACGCAGATCCCTGTCTCCTCTGGGAATCAGTCTTAGTACCTTTTCCTCTTCCCGCCTGCCACTGCGCCAATCGCCGCTGGCATCTTCTCTTTTTAACTTTTATTTCTCAAAACTTACAGAATATTTCAAATACATACAAAAGTAGAAGAATAATGTAGTGAATCCTATGTAACCGTTACCCAGCTTCAACAAGTGCCAGCTGCCGGCCACTCTTGTGTCATCTACATCCCCTCCTACCTTCCCCCTCGCCCAGGCATCATATCAGTTTATCTATAAATATTTCAGTATACAGTTTTCTATTTCCGTGTATCTGTCCTCCTCCAGGGCTGGTTTTGGGGTCTTTTTCATCCTTAATCCCCGGTGCTTGGTTGACTAGAAGCTGCTCAGGATGTGTTTGTTGAGTGAATAAGTGACCGAGTCCTGGATGGGGCTATTAGTAGGTACCTGGTGCGTGTGACTGTCCCCAGAGCAGCTCCCAAAGAGTCCTGTTTCTCAGCAGGGCCAGCCCTGCAGCCAGCACTTTCTGGACGGCACGCTCCTTAGATTGCATGTGTGTGAGAACCTTTCAGTGCAGTAATCTGGGACTTTCAGGGTTGCTGATAAGGCCTTCTCAAACATGGCTCCCTTCGTGTCAACATCCCACAGGCTTAATTACATTAGCTGTGCAAACATGCGTGTGAAGGGCCGCTGGGCTGCGTGTCATCTGGTGTTCACGTGGTCTCTGCCCAGATGTCCCTCAGAAGCCCGGCTAGGGCAGCACATGGGGCTGGTTCAGGGCCCTCCTACCCCAGGACGCCCCTGGCAGCCCAGCTGGCCTGGCAGTGCCAGGTCATTTGCATCTGATTTCAGCCCAAGAGGAGTCCAGAGCCAGTCAGCCCTGTGGCCCTGCCGCTTTTCCAACAGAGGCATCGAGGGACAGTTTGACGTGATCAATGGGTTGCCACCTACTATGTGGAGACGGAGGGAGGAAGACCCAGCCTCAGCCTCAAGGAGCTCTCAGTCTGTAGAGCGAGGAAAGTTGTAGAAGACGTTTGCAATGGAAATAGCCATGTACTCACCTCACCCCAGGTGCCTGCAGGCCTCTGCTCCTTCTCTCTGTCTCTGGTTGGCTCCTTGACTCAGAGAAAGGTTGGGACAGCCCCACCTTGGAGTTTTGAGACATTCTTTTTAATGGGCTGAATTGTGTCCCCTCAAAAAAGACACGTTGAAGTCCCCACCTCCAGCGCCTCAGAATGGGACCTCACTTGGAAATATGGTCATTGCAGGTGTAATTACTTAATTACTGGAGTGGATTGGGCCCCTGATCCAATATGATTATAAGTGTCCTTAGAAGAAGCCGGCCACGTGAGACGGAGACACCCAGGGAGAGCTCCTTGGGACGACGAAGGCAGGGATTCAACTGTTGGCAGTTGCAAGCCAAGGGACGCAAAGGACTGCCGGCTGCAGCCAGAATCCAGGACAAGGCAAGGAAGGACCCCTACAGGTTTCAGAGGGAGCGTGGCCCTGCCGACACCTCGGTCCACACTTCTGGCCTCCAGGAGTGGGAGAGAACACATTTCTGTGGTTTTAAGCCACCCTGTGTGTGGTACTTTGTTGCAGCAGCCCTAGGAACCTGGCACATTCGCCCCAGTGCTCTGAGCTCCCCTGGAGCCAAGTCTGTTTCCCAGAGGTTTATCTGAACCGTTTCTGGCTTTGTTTCCCATTTCAGCCTCGACCCGCTCCCCTGGGTAGTGATACATATGCTTTCTCTCCCTTGCATGAGCAAGGACCTCCTTCTATTTGGCTTTGGTTGCCCCCAGGTCCCCCTTTTCCTTAGGGTCTAGGACTTTGTAAGCTGAGCCCTGCTTTAGGGCGTGAGAGGCTGGATGATTTTGTTTTTAAGAGCATGGGCTTGGGTCCCTGCCAACCCTGGTTTGAATCCCAGCTCTGCCACTTCCCTGCTGTGTGACCCTGGGCAAGTTACTTAACTGCTCTGTGCCTCAGTTTTCTCATCTGTAAAATGGAGGTAATAATATTAGTACTTAACTCACAAGGTGGTTAGAAGGCTTAAAGGAATTAATACAGGGATTGGCAAGCTTTTCTATAAAGGGCTGGATAATAAATATTTTAGCCTTTGAAAGCTACATAAAACGTTCCTGTCACAACTACTGAACTTTGTCATTGTAGAGTGAGAGCAGCCACAGACCATATACAAATGAATGGCATGGCTGTGGCTCAATAAAACTTTATCGATAAAAACGATTGGTGGGCCAGATTTTGAATAACATGTCGGAAGAACTGAGTCCAGCACGTAGCACTTCAGCAGTTACAAAACCCTTTCTCATACGTAATTTCATTTGCTCTCAGAGAAACTGTGATCAGGATTGTGGGTATCCCCACTTTACAGACAAGAAAACTGAGGTCCAGAGAAGTTAGCCATCTTGTTCTGTAGGGCACCTGAGTAGAGAGCTTATGTCTTCTCGTCAGTGGCGTGTGCTTCTTCGCCCTCCCAGATGCCAGTGTGTCCTAATAGTCTATTTCTTTCCCAGTGGATCAGTTTACCAAGGCCCTGTTGTGTGCTCAGAGCTGTATTGAGCTTAGAGAAGGAGACCTGGGGAAGTAGGGAAATACTCAAGAGAAGTATTAGTCACACTTCCTGCCTTAATTTTCTGAAAGCTGGATGCTTATTTGTGAATTGGAATAACAAACCTACCCATCTCAGAGTTGTTCTTTCTTCCATGCAGTCGTTCTTGGATTCTTGCTTGTTTTCGTGCATTTATTGATGCCACAGACACGTACTGAGGACCTACTCTGTGCCCAGTAGTGTGCCAGCGGGCAGGGATTCAGTCGAGGACAAACAGGCATAGCATCAAGCAGCCTAGATAGACCCTTTGTGAAAACTGCAAAAAGGCGGCCCTTCCTGGGAGTGGACACAGCTCCGGTGGCAAGTTGAGGGCAGGCTGGATTTCAGCCCCTTTCCCCCTTGGCCAGGCACCTTGAGCAGTGTACAACTCACACAGCTGTACATGGTGTTCCCATCCCCTTGAACTGCAGTGCGGTAGGGGTTTGAGGCATGGAAGTGAGTGATTACAGCAGCAATATGAGTTTCCAAAAGAGATGACTAAGATGCTCTAGGAGGCCTTCAACTTCCCTCCCCGTCCTCCAGCTCCAGGGTCCCCATTTGAAGCTGCCCCCTCTGTGCTCACATAATCAGCCCTCAGCCTAGACCTCCATCACCACCCCCGCCGGAGAGTGCCCGCCTCACCTTGGAGGGCTTGGAGGGGGCACTGTCTGGAGGACTGAGTGTGCATTTGCTGTGAAATATACTTCCCAATGTACCCAATTTGCATTAATGGGTGCCATTAAAAGATAATTATTGTATGAGAAGGAGGCCAGGGAAACACCGGTGGAACATCTGGAATTGTTTTAGAGGCCTGATGGAGAGCATGGCTGAAGGCTCTCCGCAGCCACCACCAGCAGTGAATCCCAGCGCTACAAACCCACTGACACCTGGCGCGGCTCCCAGAAAGCCCTCCCGAACTGCTCCAGGTCACGCTCGCTTCTCTCCCCCTTCTCTCAATTGCTAAGCCATTTATGTTGGTATTTAACTACTCACTGGTTGGCACTAGGAACTGTTTCAACTGGGTTACATTTCTCTCCCCAGCTGGACTGGAAGCCCCTCTGATAACCACATTTGGCATTCTCAGCCATTAAGCCTCAGGGAACATTAAAAGACGGGCAGCCCCAACACCTTAACTGAAACTTGGGAGGGTGTGCCGAGGGGTCGAGATCGGAGAGCTGGCTGTCACCTTGTGCCCACCTGCTGCAGCTCAGAACCCTCAAGCAGACAGCTCAGCCCTGCCCTGTTGGGAGGTACCAGGCTTTGGGACAGTGATGGCTTCCTGGACACTGTGGTCCAGTGGAAACAGCAGGGGGGTTTGAAACTATCGAGACCTGGGTTTAAACTTAAACCCTGACGCAGACTCTTGGGCCACCTATGCAAGCTCAGTGGGGGCCCCTTTTCCCATCTGTAAAATGGGGACAATGCCACCTGCCTTTTGTGTGTGTGTGTGAGAGAGAATGAACTGAAATGAAGAAAATAAAGTATCTAGCTCAGCACTTAGCACATTAGAAACCACAGCACAGGCCCATCCTCTCCCCTCTTCCCAGGCAGGAGGTTGGATTCGTTGGCTAGAGCTCCGTACAAGAAATGGTCCACCCCCCTCCCCCTCTGCGATCCATCCCTGCTCCAAGCAAAGCCCGTCCACTGCCTCTCTCGGAGCGCAGGGTCTCGGGGCTCCCACCCCTGGGGCCTTTCTCCTGCTGGTCTCCTCACCAGAGAGTGAAAGCTTTTCTCCCTTTTCTCCTTCTCACATCTACTCAAGGGAGACGTTTTTCAACGGAATAATGAATCCTGATATTGTTGAAATGATGTCACATGGTAGCCACCTCATTACCTTGTCTAAAGTGGACCCATTTATCATTCATTTCTGATTTAATAGGTCTGAGGTGGAGCCTGAGATTTTGCATTTCCAATGAGCTCGCAGGGGATACCCGTCCCCGCCTGGGGACCACACTTTGAGAACCGTTCCTGTGGACTGCGCCAGCAGATGGCTGGGCCATGAATGAGCTGTTAAGCCAGAAGGTGGTGAAGGGTTAAACCCAGCCTTCCTTGCTCTTTTCATTGCTGTTTTTCCCTCTCTGCTTTGGCTCCAGGTGCTTCACAGCACAATGCCAGGGAGACCCAGGTGATGGGATTAGTGAACTTGGCTCTATTCCCCCATCATCTGTTCTGAGAAACTGCATCATATGGTGCAAAGAACACAGACTTGGAGGCAGAACCTGGGTTCAGCTTGGTATCTGTTCCAGAATGCGTGTGACCTCGAACTGCTAGTAGTTGTGATTAAGCAGTGATAACCTAGCTCATCTGGGCCTCAGTTTTCCCATCTGCAAAATGGAGACAATAATGTTCACTTCGCACATCTCCCATGTTCTTGTAGGATGTGCTTGAAATGGGCTGGTTAAAGTGCCAAACGAAACTATAATCTTCTTGTCTCTCATGTGAAAGAAAAGGAAAGAATGAAAAATGAATTTTGGAGAGAGGGTAATTAGGTTTGTTTGTTCATTTATTTAATGGAGGTACTGGGGATTGAACCCAGGACCTTGTGCATGCTAGGCATGCACTCTATCACTGAGCTGTACCCTCCCCTCAAGAAATGAATTTTAACAACACAAGGATACAAGGCCTTAGCCACAGAGGGGACTTTGTGTGTGTTTGTGTTGAGGGGGGGTCATTCCCTTAAACATCTCCCCATTTTACGGAAGAGAAAACTGAGACTCAGAGGCAGGAAATGACACGCGCATGGTCAAATAGCAAAACCAGAAAAGTCCAGCTGTCCCCTGAGCCCTGCTCTTTCTGCCACAGCAGTGTGTAAACATTCCCCCTTCCCTGTCACCTCATCATTGAAGAAAAACCTGGTTCTTTTAAAAAAAATTTTTTTATTGACGTATAGTTGATTAACAATGTTGTGTTAGTTTCTGGTATACAGCACAGTGATTCAGTCATACGTACGTACGTACGTATATGTCCTTTTTCATAGTCTTTTTCATTATAGACTATTACAAGACATTGAATATAGTTCCCTGTACTGTACAGTAGGACCTTGTTGTTTATCTGTTTTATATATAGTAGTTTGTATCTGCAAATCCCAAACTCCTTATTCCCTCCCCCCACCCCCACTTCCCCCTTAGGTAACCATAAGTTTGTTTTCTATGTCTGTGAGTCTGTTTTGTAAAAAAGTTTGTGTCATTTTTTTAGATTCTACATATAAGTGATATCATGTATTTGTCTTTCTCTGTCTCTGACTTACTTCACTTCATATGATCATCTCTAGGTCCATCCATGTTGCAGCAAATAGCATTATTTCATTCTTTTTTATGGCTGAGTAGTATTCCATTGTATTTATACCACAACTCTTTTATCCAGTCATCTGTCGATAGACATTCAGGTTGCTTCCATGTCTTGGCTATTGTGAATAGTGCTGCTCTGAACTATCTACTGTTCCAATGGGAGAACTCTGTCCTGAGTTTGAGACCCTCCCCGGCCTTCTCCCTCACCCAGTCATGGGATGGAGAATTCCCAGGCTGTCCTAGCTTACCCTCAAGGATCACTAACTATACGCCAGACACTGTTCTGGGTACTTCCGCATGAGAACTCACTTTGTCTTCACAACAACTCTATGAGGTCGGGACTGTTCTCATTCCTGGGGAAAACGAGGCACAGAGCATCACGTGCAGGATGTCAGTTACCTCTGGGAAGAATGAGAGAAGCAAGACCAGGGAGGCAGACTTCCGTTGTTTCTGTGGCTTTTCTTTTTTGAGCTCAGTGGTGGGTGCATGGGTATTTGTTTCATTATTTTGTGTATATTTAAAATATTTCATAATAGGCATAAACTCCATAGAAATTGCACGTGGAGGGACCTCGATGTGAGCGGTAGTGGGGTGGCGGGGTGGTTCATGGTGGAGACTGGAGAAGAGCTCTGGCTTTGAAGGAGGGATAAGATGTGGCTCGACACAGCGGGGAGAGGGGCCTGCAGGCCAGGGGGCCTCACGAGCAAAGGCCCGGAGGTGGGAGCGAGAGCGAGACCAGGCTAGTTCGCGCGAGGGAAACAGTTGTGTAGGGGAAGGTGGAGTGTTCAGGGCGAGGCCACACTGCAGAGGGTGGTTTTAGTGCCATGCGGAGGAGTCTAAACGCTGCAACAGGAAGACCCGAGTGACAGTAGTAGTACTGGGAGCAGTAGGAGTAGCCCCGGCAGAAATAATCATAATATACTAATACAATAATAAGACAACTCTGCTATTACTTATGAAGCTCTTGCTCTGTGTCAAGCACTTTGCTACATACTCTGTGCACATCGGCTCATTTAAACTGCACAGCAAGGGGGAGGGGACAGCTCAGTGGTAGAGCGCGTGCTTAGCGTGCATGAGGTCCTGAGTTCAATCCCCAGCACCTCCATGCAAATAAATAAACAAACCACATAAATAAACCTAATTACCTCCCCTTCAAATAAATAAATAAATAGATAGATAAACAAACAAACAAGGAAACCACACAACCACCCCAGGAGGAATGTGCTGCTGTTATCCTATTTCACACACTTGGAAACTGAGGCCCGGAGGAGATAAGTGGTTGCCCAAGGTCACGTGCTCAGTGGCTGGCAGCATGTGGACCGGGGAGTCAAGGTCAGCTAGCTTCACGCCGAAGCTTAGCTTCACCCCCATACGTCCTTACTGCCTTTCCACTGTGGTTTGCATCTGGATGGTCTCTCCGCCCGCCCCTCCTGCCCCCAGTAAATCCCTGGATGCAGTGGCAGTGCTTCTCTGGGAAAAGCCCACAGTTCTCAATCTGCCCACCACCTGTGATCTGTTGATGGCAGAGTGCTGGCTAGAACCCCAGCCCAGGCTGAGTGAGGGAGACTGATCCAAAAGCAGAGTTTGCCATGGGGGTCTCAAGTTTGCTAACCCTGTAACCAAGCTGCCCCTTGCAAGGTCATAGAGCCTTGCATATCCTCTGCTGTATCTCACGGAGGAAAAGCAGCCTGGGCGTAGATGGTCCTGGCTGTGCACAAATGGGCAAAGCTCTCCCACACGTCGAGGAACGTGCACTGAGGAGAATCAAGCGTTAGTAGGTGCTGGAAAGAGGCTCTTCTCCAACCCGAATTGAAGGGACCTGTACTTGGTGGAGCACGGACCCCTTCAAAAGATGCTCGTAAGACATTCTAACTTTGAGGATTTGGTCCTGATGCTTCAGAAAGGCAGTCGGGAGGGAGACCCAGCCGCCCGCCACTTGGATGCTGTCTGCTGATCTCACATCAGGCTGATCATTGCGGTGGTTTGGGTTTGGGTTTGGGTTTGGGTATGGGGACAGGATGGGCAAATGCAAGTTGTCCTGAAGTCGTCCTAACCCAGGACATGAGCCCTTTTAGCTCTCCTTTTATTTTTCCCTGAATGGAAATCAGGCTCTGGGTCAGATCCTCAAGCCAAGCCTGGGAATTAATTAGGCATGTAATGCTCGTTAGCAGTAATGAACGCTCCTTGCTGAAGTCCTTGTGCAGCTTTGGTGGGGGGGACACGGCCTCTGTGGCGAGAATTAAGCATTTTTCCCTGAGTGGGATCTTGACAATACAAGAGCCCCAAAGCCTTCCCGTGGGACAAACGTGCACGTGCGTGCGTGCACACTTGTGATATGTGAGTAGAGTGTGTAATAGATGTGTGGTCTGAGGCATGTATATGACATATATGGGGTAAATGTCATGTGTGGTGTTTGCATAGTATGAGTCCGTAACGGCTGGGCTTTCCGGGCTAATTTTGATATGTATGTGATCTGTATGTGTGATGGGGGGATGTTGCATCTGCTGGACGTGTCGTGTAAGTGCCTGCAAATTTTGCACGTGGTACATATGTAGCACATGGATCACAGATGTGTGGTGTGGGTACGTGAAAAGTCATGCCTTAATCTGACTGTGAGTGTGCGCTCAGGCACATGAGCTGGAAGGACTTCGTCACTGTCAGAAGCAATAGATTGCCGGGAATTCCCATGACATTGGGCAGAATTATGATCCCGCTTAGCGCTGAGATAACATTGGTTGGAGAAAGGACGGCTGAAAAATGTCCCCAGGAATAGAGCAAGAAATTCAACTGGCTCAGCAGAGGATGAGCTGGTGCCCGGGAGACAGGGAAGGATACCTGATTTAAACTGCAAATCTCTGTTAGCAGGAGGGAGAAGTTCAGAGGAGGGAAAGGGATGGCTCAGCCTTGAAGAATTCAGGAGGAAAGAGACACAGTCATTGGAAACAGGAAGCCCTAGGAGGGCGTCAGTGTCAGCGGAGAGATGCAGACAGAGGAGGCTGATAGGGGAGAATGAAGGCACGGACGTCCCCTACAAGACGCCCAGGATAGAGGCAACTCCTGGGAGCTATGAAGTGGTGGTGGGGAGGGGAAGTGGGCAAAACCACCTACAACACTTGTATCTCTGGGTCTGGATTCCCCAGAAGATAGATACCCTCCCTGCCTCGTTCATCAGTCACAGAAGCAATTTCTCCTCTTTTTTTTCTTGGTCTTTGTGGTTTGGGTAATGTGACCATGTCCCAGCTGGGATGCTTTGGAGATAAAAGGAGCTATTAATAATTATGCCAGGACAGCAGATGAAAACTGGGACTGTCTCAAGCACACGGATGTAGTTTCTCAAAGCTTAGAGGTAAGGATGGGTGGGTGTGGAGAGAAAGGCTTCTCACTTCTTATTAAGCTTAGCCTGTCTCTGTGGGCGAGGCCCTGGCCAGAAGACCTTACTTACCCTCAAGCCTCTTGAACTTGAGCATCCTCAGAACCCCTCCCTGGCCCTTTCCTCACTGGTGCACTGCAGGGTAACATGGGCTTCTGGAAGAATGAGAAAATCTAACCTTCCCCAAAAGGTACCCTAAATCATTAAGGAGCACCCAAAAAGGTAGAGTAATTCTGTGTTTGCATGGCCACGCGTCTCTATGGCTTAGCCCCATCGAGAATCCCACTGTTTATTTGGACCACAGGGAATCTAGCCCAGGATGCTAGGATAGAGCTGAAGGGGGGTCCACAGCCCCCCACACAGCACCACTCTCCCTCATCTCCCTCCCTTTACGTTCACTTGACAGACATTTATTGTGTGGCTATTTAACTTTAGCGTTGTGCAAATGGCCTTATAACAGTCTTACAGGAAATGTTTAAAATTAAAAATAAATCACCTCTAGGTCCTACCACCTTAATACAATAATTAATTTCATTTTGCCGGGTCCCTTTTGATCCAAGTCAGCACGCCTTCATTTTTATTATTACATAGTTATAATGCGCATATAATTTTACATCCTGAGTTTTTTATTTCACATTTTATCATAAGCATTTTTCCATGTTACATAGTTTTCATGAATATTTTCAATGGCTGCATAATAGTTGGTTGAGTTTATATACCATAATTTACTTAACAATTCCATTACTGTTGAACATTTAGGTTGTTTTCCGTTTGGGACTATTACAGATAATGTTGCAATGAGTATCTTTATGCATATATAACACTTGTTATTCTTTTGAGTGATTTCCTTTGGATACAGTGTTACGAGTGGGATTACTGGGTCAAAGAGATTGAACACTTTTATAACCCTTGATGTGTGTTACCACATTGCTTTCCAACGTGATCATCCCAATTTTCAACATTATCAGTAATGTGTGTACCAATTTCAGCATAACACTGTCAGTGGTGCATGTTAGCGTTTTTTTTTTTCCCCCTAAATTGCTCATTTACGAAGCATAAAGTAGGACCTCTGTGTTGCATGAATTTGCATTTATTCGCTTTCTAGCCAGGGTGCCTGTTTTCTGTGTTATAGAAGACCTTTATTGGGTACTTACTGTGTGCCAGGATCTGTGCTGGGTGCCGCAGGGGCTACCAAGATGCTAAGGCAAGGTCCCTGTCCTCAGGGAGCTCATGGTTCAGTAAGGCATGTATACACATGGCTCCAAGAGAATACTGAGCGCAATAAGAGACATCTTCCCGGAGAACGTGCTATTGAGGTGGCCTTGGAAGGGATGACTGAGCTTTGAACCTGAGAAGGGAGGAAGAGCAACTCACACAGAGGTTATAGCTTGAGCAAAGGCACGAAGCGGGAAAAGCATAGTGTGTACACTAGGAACTGGGAGAGAGGGTGGAGAGTCAGCTGCAAAAGTAAGGCTCAGCCAGCAGGGGGAGCCTGCAACATCATCCCAGGAACCCTTGGAGGGACCGCAGGTGGTTCCTGGCTGGCTGGGCCTGGGGTGGTTTGGATGCGCGGACTCTGGGAGGATGCTGGTGGGCTCCCTGGTACCACAGTTCTCAGAGCGTCTTGATTTGTGTGGTGGATCCATCTTACCAGAGTGTTTCCACACTCTTGATCTATTTTGACCCTGAATCATCCTCCAAGATGACTGGCTTCACCATCCCCATTTTGCAGTGAGGAAATCGAGTCCCAGCTCTGTTAAGTGACTCACATTAGGTCATGGCTTAAGGTGCAGAGTCAGAACTTGAACCTGGGGTTTCTGATTCTAAACCCAGGGCTCTCAAATGGGCATCAGCACGGGGCAGCAGACAGGACGGACGGCAGTGGTTCTCAGCCTCGACCATGCATCAGCACCATTGAGAACTTAAAAAGAAAAGGGCAGATTCTTGCCACCCCCACCCAGGACCTGTTGAGTCTGGATCGTGGTTCTGAGGCACTGCTGAGGCTGTGGCACCGAGACAGGGTGTGATGGGATGGAGGTGGGGCAGAGGGTGGAGCTGGGACTCTGGCACTGTGAGCAGGGAAGGGTGGCACCTGAAATCTCGGTGAATGGTTATGGTTCACAAAAGGAGAATGAGCTCCTGGGGCCTTGCCTTATCGTGGGTCCCCCCCCCCCCCGCCCCGCCTTCCTGCCCATCTGCAGGCAGGGTCAGCTTGAAGACACTGGTGTGCAGATGTCACAGCCCAGGGCTGCCTCGGAGGACGGTGATTGGGGCCTGATTGTTTATGAGGGTCGCTGAGAGCCCGAATGTGGACTGGAAAGGGCCAAGTCAGGATTTGAACCCAGGTCCTCTGAGTCTTTGTGTGTCTCTAAATCTGGAAGCATGCTTGTTTCTGAGTGAGCTTTCTGGCCAGGCCAGGGATCAGGAGCTGCAAGGGGAGGCCAGGAGGGTCTGCGTGGCCAGCGTGGCCAGTGCCCGCTTGATTTCAGGGCTGCCAGAGTGCTGGGGCCTGAGGGTTGCCAAAGATAATCGGCCAGATTAGAGGCACTAAGACATCACGAAGGTAGGATATGTGTTATGTGTGCCCTTCAGGGGCAGGTAGGAGAAATAGAAAAAAAGAATATTAATATCAATTTGTTTCATATACACGATGCCGTATTTTCGCCACTGATCCTGCGAGGCTCTTGGGGCAGTCACAGAGTACCCATTTTACAGGTGCAAATACTGAGGCCTGGGGCCTGGCTATTAAGAGCCTCGCCCTAATCCAGAGAGCTGAAACAGTAAAACTAGGATTCAAATACAGGCCATCATCAGACTCCAGATTCATCACTGTCTGAATAGGAGCGCATTAAATACTGCAAGTGTTTACACTCTGCAGAAGAAGCCTGTTAGGGCCGACGAGGAAGAGAGAAGACAAAGCCAAGGTGCCTTCAAAGTATAGTCCTGGGACCTGCAGTGGCAGGATCCCCAGAGCCTGTTAGAGATTCAGAATCTCAGGCTCCACCCCAGACCCCTTGGGCCAGAATCTGCATTTTAACAAGACCTCCCATGTGACCGGCACACATGTTAAAGTTCAGAAAGCCTTGTCTCTAGACAGAGGGTCTGCACACTGGCTGCACATTAGAATCCCCTGCCCAGGCCACACCTTATAGATCTGAATCAAGATCTGGGGCTGGACCTTAGCATTGACGCCTGTAAATTCCCCCAGGTGATTCTCATGTGCAGCCAAGGCGATGAAACTGGTCCTGGACGTCCTACCCAGTGCTAGTCAGGCCTCTCTCCCCACTCCCCCGTGGTTTTCAGTGCTGGGCGCCCTGTGCGTGGGAGGCATGATGGTTACTTATCACCTCCGGGAACAGGTGGGCCAGGAATTCTCCATTATGGTGGGGTTTAGAGAGAAGGATCACCAGAGGCCGTGAAGCAGGTGCTGGGGCCTTGGGTCAGAGGTTCTCAAATACTCAGGTCTATGAGCCCAGGCTGGGTCTCAGGGACGAGGGCAGGCTCTGAGCAGCCTGCGGGGCAAAAGGAGGCCCATTGCTTAACGATTCACACAGCACTGCCTGGCCAGGATCTGGCTGGCAGGTTTCATTATCACTCCCACTTTGTAGATTAAGAAATTGAGGCTTGGAGAGCTTTAGGTTTTTAGCTTGAGGTCACTTAAGCTTGTAAGAGCTAGACTGGAACCCAGTCTGACTCTACTATGCTACCTTTGTCCTGAGGGTAAAGACAGGAGACCTTCTGGATCCCCTTATATCAAGCCCCTCCCATCTGCACTTTCTACATCCCAGCCCCTCCCCTCTCCTCTCTGCCTCTAGGCTGACTGAGGGGCCCAGCGTGGGTTTCAATAAGCCAGGCTAGAGCTGGCCAGGAGGAGGCCCCCACCCCAGAGTCCACAGGGAACCAGCCCCTCCCCTGAGGTGGCTGCCAGCGGCCAGGAACTGTGGGGAGACGAGGGATGAATGTGTCTATGTGTGGGCGTGCGTGTTCCCCCTTTCTTGGGCACCGGCCCAACTTTTGCATCTCAATGCTGGAAGAGAAAGTTCAATTTGGCCCCGATACAAACTCCACAGTCACTGAACTGCCATCTTCATTTAGTTAACGTTCTTTCTGGGCAGACCTGGCTGGGATACATCTTCATTTTCCAGTGAGGGGGCTCACTCGGGCCAGGCTGTGATCTCAGAGAAGCAGAAAGTCACCTCTCATAGAGGATTTCCCCCGTAGGCCATTAGCATGGGTGGTGGGAGGCTGAATGACAGGGAGGGGCCTGCCACCCTCCCCTCACTAACACCCCCCCCCCCACAGCCCCACTCCTCCACCCAGATGGGCACCTAGTCCAACCTCCAGCAAGACCCAGTTCGCCTCTGGCTCACTTAGCTTAGAGGAATGGAGATCCTCTGTCTTCCTCTCTCTGCTTCCCACAGTACCCGCTGCCCGGTTCCAGTGGTGGTAACTGACACCCACAAAGCAATTTACAAAGTCCTTTCACAGCTGATTTTCGCAAGCTCTGAAGACACACCCACCAGGGTTCAAATCCTGGCTTGGCCACTTGCACCCTGGGTGACCTTGGGCAAGTTACTTCACCCCTCTGAGTTACACTTTCCACATCTGCAAGATGAGGTAATATGACAGCATTCTTAAAGCAAATCCACAGTGTGATGCACATTAAGGGCTTAGCACAGGGCCTGGCATGGAGTAAATGCCAGGCTCATGATCACAGACGTTGCCTCACAGGGAACCTGAGGCCTGTGGAGACACCTCTGACCAGCTGTATGACTCTGGAAATGTTACTTCTTTTCCTGGTCTCAGTGTCCTCCCTAGGTCCCAGTGGTAACTCCACTTCCTGGGCTTACTATGAGAATCAGGTGAGACTGTGTGTGTGTGTGTAGGCTGAGGAGCCCCAAGGGTGGCTGCAGGTTCAAAATTCTGAAGATGGTAGGGTTGTCCTCATCCGGGGGGATTTGTTCTGGGCAACCACACTCCCCAAAGCACCTGAACTCTAAATGGAAGCCTGAGGCTTCGAGAGACTTTGTGGCTCTTAAAAATTCTTCCAGCGTTTGGCTTAAGCTCCCGGAGGACAGACGGTGCTGGGTCAGCGAGATTCAGTCTGACTCCCAAGTCTGCTCACAGCTCCCCAGGAGTATTCTACCCCCACCCTGAGCCTACATTTCCTCCCTGCTGTCCCCTTCCTTGCTTTTGCTGGTCACTTCCATCCCCGCTGTCCCACCCTTTCCTGTGCTGGTCCCAGCCCCTGCCTCCTCCATCCTCAGCCTCCCAAGGGCAGCCCGGTCTGTCTCCCCCAAGGCCTCCAAGGGGAGGGCCCGCCACCCTCCCCGACATCCCCAGCCCCATTCTTGGCTGTTAGCCCAGCCTCAGGCCTTTCTCCTCGGGGCTGTGTCCCCGGCTGGTTTTAATCCCCTGTGATTGGCATTTTCTGACAGCGCGGGGTCAGGTCGTTTGGTCTGAGAAACTGGCGCTTGGCCGCTATTATCCACCCACTGCAGCAGGGATCGTCATCCAGCCCATTGATTCTGCCATTTTTGTTCTGCGCACACTCAGGGGCACTCCGACCTCACTTGGATTTCTGCAAACTCGGCAGCGAGCAAAGACAGAGGAGCCTTTTTGCTACCGCGGCTGAGAGTCTTTGGGAGGCTTCTCCATTCAGAAAGCCCAGCTAGGAGGGATTCATAAAGTGCCTCTCAGATCCAAACAGATCCCTTGTGTTCCCCAGCCTGACGCCCTGGCCGGCTTCCTCGCACCTGACCACCCATGAGCCTGCCTTTTAACTGGGTCTGCATGTGGCTCAGGCACATGGCGACATTCTCCCGTCCCAGCTGGGCCTCTGACAAACTGGGCTACCCTGCAGGGCCACGTCTCATGGCTCTCGTGGATACAGCCCTGCTTCTTCTAGGCAGGTTCCAGCCCCAGGCCCCGAGCTGCTGGGCAGTTTACTGCAACCTGGAACGCAGGGCAAGTAGCAGCTGCCCCTGGAGTCTGTCCAGAGGATGGTGAAAAAACAGGACCTCCGTCTGGGCTTTGCCCCAAGCCCAGGGGCCCCAGAAATTCTTAAGCTGAAGTCTGTGGACCTCGACCCCCAGGAAGACCATGCACTCCTTGAAACTATGTGCAAAACTGGATGTATGTGTGCATTCATGTATATGCATTTGAATAGGGACAGTCTGCAACTGTCATCAGATTCTTAAAAGGATCTGAGACCCGACAATGTGGTCAAAGCACAGCTAGACCATTGATCATGACCGTCAGCGCTAAGGTGGGAGCTTACAGGTCACCCAGGCCAAGCCTCTCGCTTTGCAGGTGAACCAGGTGGGCTGGAGGCCAAGTCCAGGGAACACCAGGAAGACGGAGGCAATGAGCTAGTTGTGAAATGGCTGGGCCTGAATAAAAGCAAGTGAATGTGCCAAGGGGCACATGACCCCTTAGTTCCAGAGAGCAGAGAAGAGGAAGGTGTCCAGACTGGCTCCCCGGTTTCCGACGAACTTGGGAGTCAGGGGCTCCCATGATGGTACTGAGATCAGGAGAGGAGAGGAAGGAGGGGGAGGGGACGGAGGAGGAGATTTTACAAATGGGATTGTCCTTTTATTTTTTTGAAAATCTTTTCTTCCCAATGAGCGAGAACACCTTGGAATTATCAGTCATGGAAAATGGGCCCCAGTCCCAGGCCAAACAGAAATTGGGCCGCACGCCCTTCTCTTTCCTTAGGTGACTTTCCACGTGGTACTGGGTCCAGGATGGGATGTGTTTGCGGGGGTGGGAAGAGGTGGAGGGACTGGCTCATATTTTGCTTCTGGGAGAACAGGGTCCCTAAGTCTGGACAGAGAGGGAGAGGGGACCAGAGGTGTGTTCAGGAGAAGAGACCACAGTCTAGGCCAGACTCAAAGGGGGAAGGGGCTTTGTCCACGGTCATAGTCACGGTCGTGGAAGTCTCGGCCCTGGCACCTCTCCCTGTCCTCGGGACTGATTGCCCATGCACCTAGAGAGACAGCAGGGCCCACCCCTGGGGTGCCTTTCCCTCTGGGAGGACCTAGCCCTGTGCTGGGGCTTGTGACATGGAGAATGAAGTACAGGCTGGGTCCAGCCCCCATGGGCCCCTCCACCAGGCACTCTTTAGCAGTAAACATCCTGCACTACCTTACGTGGTGGCCCTGGAAGGCTCATATGATAGATTAGTCAGCAGACTTGATGTCCCTGCACCTGCCACCATGTCCAGATCCCACACTGCCAGGCCTTACCTGCAGGACGGAACCCTGAGCTCACTAGCTGTGAGCCGGGGCTGGGTGGCAGTCTGTTCCGTTTGCAGGGGACTTTATATCCCTGATCTTAAACACTGACACAGCCTCTGGACCTGCTCACCTGCTAGGCTGGCCCTAGTCTGCCCAACTGCGCCGTGCCCTCCATCCCCAGCAGACCCAAGAGCCCTCCCATGCCTGTCCCTGCCCCCTCACCAGTGCCAGCCCTTCCCTGGGCCTCCCCCTCCCCCCACTCCAGCCTCAGGCCACCCTCTGACTTGAGAGACATTTTTCTCTCTTGCCAGAAACTACTTCGAAGTTAGTAAACTCTTGCAAGTGGAAGAAATAGTGAGCAGAGAGCAAGAAGGAGCTCCCCCAAGTGCCTGTGGTCCCCTCTCCTCTCCTTCTCCTCCCGAGTTTTCACACCAGCTCACCTGGGTCTTAGTTCCACACTTTGCCGAGCCAGCTTGGGAAGGCGGGGCATCTGGGAAACTCCCCTGATGCCCAGAATCTCCTGTAGAAGACCCGTCAGGCTGGAGGCCCCGAGGAACCAGCTGATCTTCCGTCCCCCTGAGACACAGCCTCTTTGCTCCTCATTCTCAGGGCCACGAAGGAGCTCACAGACCACCCTGGTCAGTTCTGCACTTCAGATTTTGCTTTGAGGACAGCATTTATGGATTGGTGTTTTGGATTTTTGTTTTGTTTGTTTGTTTTTTGTTTGTTTGCTTTCTGCTTTATTTTATTGTGTGTTTTCTACTCCCAAAGAGATCATGCAGCTAAGGACAGAGGCCTTTCTTTATTTTTATTTCCCCAAGTCTAAACATAATAACGACTCTCAAATATAAATGATGTTCAAGGTGGGTTTGAGTTCATCTTGTTTAATCCTCCCATCTCCCTGACAGTGAGACTAAGGCTCAGAGAGGCACCTGACCTGCCCAAGATTTCCTGATCCTGACCCCATCCTTCCCCACACCTATGTTGTTGATTGACTGACTGATTGACTGGTTGGTTGATGACACCATCAGGGAACAAGAATGGTTGGTGAGGTAGGGGTGGGGCAACCCCAAGACTTGTCCCTGTAGGGCCCTACACCAATTCCCTGAGGGATGTTGGGATTCTCTCAGAGGAGCCAGTACCACTGCCTCTGATGGCATTTGAATTCTTAAAGGAGCCTCCAGCGGTAAGAGGACTGGGATGAGCCAGCGTGAAGCCCCACCATTTCTTCCAAGCTGATACCCCACTTCCCCCAAACATTTTCCTGGGGAGGTAGAAGGCTTTGATTAATGAAATGAAAAGAGATACTTCAGCTCCCAGGCATTCAATCAGTGCTTTTTCCTTTCAAGTGACAGAAACCCAACGTAAGGTGGCTTAGGCAGAAAAGGGGACTTAGTGCCTTTTGTAACTGGAAAGAACAGAGGTGGGCATTGCTTCAGGCACAGCTGCATCATGGTGGGGCTCAAACGATGTCCATAATTGGCCCCAACTTTTCCTTTGTGTTGGCTTCGTCCTCCAGTGCTCTCTTCCCGAAGGAATGGCAGAGACAGGCACTAACAGCCCCAGGTCTGCAGGCTCCCAGCTTAACATCCCCACTAGAGAGAAAGCATCCTTTTACCTAATTGTTCCAGGAGAAGCCCCAGGATTGAGTGGCACTGGCCTGGTAGGGACATATGCCCATCCCAGAGCCAGCTGCAGTGACCAGGGAATGGAATGTTCTGATTGGCCAGGCTTGGGCCATGGGCCCTTCTTCTGGGGCCAGGGGTGGAATCAGCCCCACCCTCTCCACATGGCCTGAGCCTGGGGAAGGGGTACCTTTGTACTGTCAAAATGACAGATGCCCACTGTCCTCTTCCTAGTTCCGCCCCTCCCACCACCACTGGGATTTGCGGAGTTGCAGCGTCATGGCCTGGTTTGGGATGGGAGGAGAGGAATCGCAGTGGAAATGGCTTCAAAGCTTGATCCAGAAAGGGGCAGGTGTTGGGGAGATGAAAGTTTCTGGATAACTCATATCTTGGCCCTCAGCCCCTAGGAAGGATAACTGTTGATGGATATAAAGTTGTTCACATCCCTTGTGTCTTTACTGATCCTCATAGGAATGCAGTAAGATGGGGAGAGGCTCAGAGAGTGAGGGAACCCGACCCAGGTCGACCAGCGATTCAGTGCTGATGCGAGTATTTGAACCCAGCTCTCCATCCCAACCTCTCGGCATTGCCCTAGTCTTGATCCCAGGCCAGGCCCCCTGAGGAGCTGGTTTGGTGATGGCAGGGAGGCAGAGGGGGCCTGTGGTTCCATCTCCTCCGAGAGCTGCCCAGGGGGCTGAAGCAGGGGCCTGTGCCGCCCCCCCAAGGCAGGAGGGGCAGACTTGGCCGGAGACCAGTGCAGGCTGCAGGAAGAGGGCAGCCTCTTGCAAATGAAATATTCATGGTGGTTATTAAATCAAGTTTTATTGGAATAAAAATACACTTGCTGAATACATTTATTTCCCCTGGTTCCTTTCAACCCTCTTCCTTCCCTGAGTGATTTGATTTGGGGGCCAGGGAAGACTTTTTTTCCCCCAAGTAAATTAGACTTAGGTCAGCAGAATAAGATGCCATGTCAGGGTTGGTGCTTGGCAAGAGAGGGAACCCTCTTGGGGTGCCGTGGAGGGGCGAGCTCCCGGATGGCTGAAAGGTGGGGGATGCAGGCAGAGGGGCAGGGAGAGGGGTCAGGGCCCCTCTGCAGGGCATGCCCCCAATTCACACGCACAGGACCTGTCCCCACAGACCCTCCACACACTCACAGACGCGCATGCACCCTCTCCCTCTGCCTCGGCCCTTCCCCCTGCTCACTGTGAAGAGCCAAGGCCAACATTGGAGCCAGAGAGAGCCCCACAGGTCTGGGGCTGGGGTGATGGATCTCCTTGTTGGGCTGACCCTCCAATGCATCCTGGGGGGCGCCGTCTCAGGGGACACGCAGGCATCATTCCTTTCTGCTGAAGAGCTAGCCTGTCAACGCTTTTCTTCCTCAGCTCAGCTCCGTCGGTCTGTCTCTTCCTCCATCTCTGCAGACCTCCGTTTCTCTGTATCACACTCCTCAGCCTCTCTCTGGGGCCTCGGTCTCTCCAAATGCTTCTCTTGATGGCAGTGTCTCTTGGGCTCCACGTGTCTGCCCGGCTCTCTGTGTCTGCATCTCTCTTAACCTCACATTCACAGCTGTTTCGCAGCCACACGAGCACGGAGCCTCACACTCTGACACATTCACACCCGCAGTTTCACAAACACACACACGCACTTACCCTCACGCACCCCCTTACACACTCAGCGTCACACCCACACTGTCACACGTGCTTTCAGGCTGCCGGCTGACTCAGCAGGTAGAACCAGGGTCCTCTGTCTCCACTCCCTGCCCTGGGCTGGGCATCTGGGGTGTCCCCACCGCTCTGCACCCACTCCATCAAAACACAGGGGGACTTTGAGGCCAGCCCAGCCACCTGAAGCCACCCTCTTATTCTACAGGGAGGGGTCGGAGGTGAGAGCCAAGAAGACAGTGCCCAGACAGGTATTACCTGTCGTGCAGGGACACCATTGGATGGAGGATAAGGTCTCTCCCTACGCGCCCCCTGGATGGTCCACGCCCTGTTCAGCCACTGGGATGAGATGGGAGGGGTAGACCCTGAGCTGTGCTGGGGGCTTCACGTGCCCCTGAGACTGGACTGTCGAGACCCAAGGGGGACAGATGTTCCTGTGAGCAGCGCCTGGCTTCCCTCACGGTCCCCCTAACCATTGCCTCTGTGACCTGCCCAGCCTTGTCCTGCCGGCAGCCCTGCTCCCTGAGGCCTGGGGGCCCCTACTCAGGTCTGAAAGGCCCTGCTGGGCGGGCCCGGTATGTGGGTACCGCTGTCTGGAGCCCCTTCTTTCTTATCCCTGGTCTCGTCCAGTCGGCACGTCACACGTCCTGGCGTGCCTGGTACCCTTCCTTATTCCTTTACCCACTCAGCTGTTTCTTGTTTCAACCTCACCTGGCTCCTCTCTGGAGAAGTCTGAAAATCAGGCTCTTTTCTTCCCAGGAAACCATCTCAAGTCTTGTCTCCAAGGACCTGTCTCATCTCTCTTTCTTCTGGGCGTTAAGTCCGGTCATCCCCCAGGTCAGGCTCCAAGACTTCCTGTGTGCTGTGGACTGGCCGACAGGTCAGATTCTCCCCCATCCCCGCCCCCTGCACACATGCGCCCAACACTCTCTTTGGGACACCTCTCCGCACCGACCTGAGCCTTGGTGGGTAGAGAATCCAGCCCAGAGTCATTTCTGTACCTGGGACAAAGTCTGCAACAGAAATGCCCTTCAGGCTTCAGCTTCCAGACCCCTCCAGCAGGTGGAGCCTGTGGGTATAGGGGAGAAGGGTGCTCCTAGGGCACCAAGGAGCAAGCTGGCACCTGAGAGGGGAGAGCGGGGGAGATGCTCTGGGAAGGAGAGAAAAGATAGGTCCAGCCAGCAGGGTCAGAGGACCCCAAGGTGGCGAGGGTTAGAAGAACCAGCTTTATCTGAGAGGGAACACGGTGGCTAGACAGACCTGGCCCTATTCCAGCTTCTTCACTTTACTAGCTGTGTGACTTTGAGGAAGTCACCTAGCATTTCTGAGGGTCAGTTTCCCCTTCTGGAAAATGGGCACAGTAATACCCATTTCGGTGCTAAAATATGAATTGTGTTTGGTCCACAGAAGGAGCTCTATTAGTGGCAGGCACTGCTGTCACCATCATTAGCAGCAGCATCCTCAGGACCTGTGAGCACTAACAGTTCCCTGGGGTGGTACCAAGGCCTCCTGTCAATCTGAGCATCTCTTCCAGGCCCGATGTGCTATACTGTCTGTCGGCAGATGACAGCTCCATTGCGGTAATAATGGGCCTGGCTTGTGAGTCCTCCCCTCCTCCACCGCTGCCGCTTATGATAATTTAATTGATCGTGCTCACACCGGCTGTGTTTCTCCTGCAGCTCTTCTTGGCTTAACTCAGAAAAGGATTAAAAAAAAAAAAAAAAAAAAAAAAGCCTGCCCAACATCTCTGTAATTAGGAGGTTTGGCTCGGCCCTGAGTCAGGTGACCATGAGCGAACCAGAGGGAGTTGCAGAGCCTGTTGGGAGGTGTCGGAGGAGGAGAGAAATCAGCCCCAGACCAAGCCAGGCCACCTTTGGGACAACTTCCTGTCTCTGTAGGCATCCCTTTCCCCATTCACAGGAAGCGGATAATTAAACCAGAGTACTGAAGACTCATTCATTGCTAATTCCTGCAGTGTTGAAACGAATTTACATTCCTATGCAATGGGGGAAAAAAAGAATTTAAAATTTGAAAAGAAATAAAACCTCAAATAGTTGTATTGCAGCTTACTATGTGCCAGACACTCTTTTAAGCTCTTTGCAAATAATAACTCATTTAAACTTGTCGTTTTGAAGGTGATATTCAGCTGTTAGCTTGGATTTGTAGCTGGAAGCTTTGTAAAAGAAAGCAGTTTGGATCAGAGACAATTTGTCAATGTTGCAGGTTGTCAAGGGCGTTGCTAAGAGGAGTCACTGTGTTTAAATTTTGTTTAACTCCTTGCTTCCAGAAGAAAAGTTGGATGAACAGGAAGGAGACTCTTTTCTTAAAGAACAGAATGACAAATTGTTTTGTTTTTATTAGAAAATTCAGGGTTGTGATTCTGATCCTGAGATCAGAAAACGGTCTTTTGAGTCATGTAAATAAGACAGCCTGCTGCTCTCTAGTGGCAGCACGCAGGTATTGCAGGCAAAGTACTCAGGAGGTTATTTTGCAAACCTGGAGCGATGAAGGTAGCAGCAAAAACTCAACTGACCCTAATTGATCACTGGAAGAGAAAAACATAGAGGGGGGCTTTTGGGTCGAGGAGAGATGATAAGTTGAAACAAGACTGGCCCATATGCTGATGATTACTGAAGCTGAGAAAAAGTGTGTTTTTTTAAGTAGTTAAAGAGAAGGAATAGAGTAGTCTATAAGTAGTAAATTCTTTTCCCTATCCCATTCTATGACTTGACCCTTAGAAATGTTGGAGAGTCTGTCTCCTATTCCAAAGACGGTGGTCTCCTGCCCAGATTCCCCAAGCAGGTGGGCTCTGATGAATCTGCCAGAGGCTCCACCTACACCCCGTGCCCCCTGCCCATAGCAGTATGGGGAAGAAGGTGTGACCACTGGATGAGCAGAGATTCAGGACCAGGGGAAATGTATGGCCTTCCTGTAATCCTCCTAGATGGTAGCCCAGTGGCCATCCGTGTGGTCCCCAGGGCTTCTAGCTTGGTGCCTCACTAGAGCAGGTGTATTCCATCCCTTTGATGATTTCCTGCCACAGATTTGCTTTCCCAGATTAAACATTTTCTGAGCCCCTACTCTATTCCAGGTACTGTGCTGGAAGGTTTCTATGTGTGTTCTCATTCCAGTTTCTGGGGTGTGCTCTCATTCCAGTTTCTGGGGTAGATCCCCTACCCCCATATATGAGGAAACTTATACCTAAATGCTGGATTATTACCATTTTCATGACTTCTCCACCAGATTGTGAGTTTCTTGACCTAGGGACTGTGCTTTATTTTTCATATTTATTTCCCCATCATCCTCTAACAGTGAAGATTCAATCATTGTTGAATGATTAATCATTCAATAAGAGGTTACATGACTTAGCCATGTTATCATACAGCTAGTAAGTGGCAGAATCTGGATTCAGATCTAGCCCAGAGCATCTCTTGCAGCGCCACAGCTGCCCCAAATGATGCTCAGACTCCTCAGTTAACAAGATATTTGTAACTTCTAAGCTTTTATCGGTTGGCTGATGACCACTGCAGAGATGTCTAATCCGGAAGGCTGTTGGCTGGTGGGGAGGGGAGATCACGTGTGTAGACCCCTTCCCTTGGCTCCCTGGTCCACAGATAATTGTGCGCAGTGGTGTTCTGTTGCTGGCTCACACTGGCTCTCGAGAGCTGATCGTGCCCATGTCTTCCCCGCTCTGTGTTTTGTTACTTCATATTGGTAGCTTGAAATTAGCCTTCGTAGGGTTTACACCATGGGAATTGGCAAATGCTACAAATGAGGGCCCTTTTTTTTTTTTCCTTTCTGAAGGCAAGCATGTTAAGCATGTACAAGCACCTCCCTGACAAGGTTATAGCTGGGAACAGGAAGCTTGTGGCGTCAACTGTGTGACCATGAGGTGTGCATCTCCATGTGGTCATTTTCTCTGGGGAGGGCTGGTAGACCTCACAGTTGACCACTGCCACCTGCTACAGGTTGCTACACCTGCTGTGATGCTATAGGGAGTCCATGAAGATGGAAGAGGAGAACTCTCAGCTGCTTTAATTCACTTGCCTCTCACAGAATTTGGCAACACAATGATGAAGAGTTAGGGTGGAGGGGTGTCTCCCTAGAGCACTTGGTGAGTGATGGGCAACGCCAGATCTTGCTCCTGACGTGCCCAGGGAATCTCAAGGCAGTTTTTGGTGACTGTCACTCTCTTTCCTGGATTTGTCCTTCCTAGCGGGGGATTCTGGGGCAAACTCTGCACCTGGAAGAAGAAGAATGGAAGGCAGGTAGTTGTCCCACATAACTGTATCTCATTTCACACTAGGAAGGAGCCACCCTATGCAGTAGATATATTATTCCCCCTTGTATTGAATGGAATTGTTTCCCCCCAAATTCATGTCCACCTGGAGCCAATGAATGTGACCTTATTTAGAAACAGGGTCTTTACAAATGTAATCAAATTAAGATGAGAGCACACTGTGACACCCCAGTCACCCAAACGCAAAGTCTAGGAGTCCCACAGTCAATCAACTGCAGGTGATGTCAGCCCTACTCATCTTCATGCTGCTGTCTTCCCCATGGCCGCCACCACTGCCTGGTTCCAGATCTCCTTAGCTTGTATCTGGACCACTTGGTGACCTTCTAATGGTCTCTGCTTCATCTGGTCTCTTCCCACTCAGACCCATCCCGATCTGATCAGGGCTCCTGAACCACCCTGACCATGGCCTTCCCCTGTTCAAAGCCTGCAGCCACTGTCACTGGCCCCAGAGAAGAAGTCTAGATTCTCCACTTGGAATTCACAAGTCCTCCATCATCTGGCCCCAAACTATTCCTCTAGCTTTGACCCCTCCCTTTGCCACTTCACTAGCCCTAAGTCATCCTGGATCCAAATTGAACTGCTCTTGTTCATTCCCCATACTTTCCTACCTTCGCTGGGTTCAAAGTGTCGCTCCTCTGTTTATTGATGGGGTGTCCTCTCTGGACCCCTTCACAGCATCGTTATGAGGACTACATACATCCTAAACAGTCTCCTCTATTGTATGTTCCCCACCCCTGATTTCCTTCCCTCCTCCCTCCTGCAGAGGAGTCATGATGCGCTTTGGAGTAAGGTAGTCCCAGATTCAATTCTTTGCCCCTGAGTTGCTGTGGGACTGTGACAAGTTACTTGATCTCTCTGAGCCTCGGTCTCCTCATACACCTGTTCTTGTGGAGATTAAATCAGGTCATGTGTGTAAGGTGCTCAGCACAGAGAAGGCACTTGGGACATGGGGGCTCATCTGGAACCCCAAGGACTTGGGATTATGGGATTTCACGTAAGTCATCATGTTAATATCAAGAGCAGGTGTGGAGTTTAGCGACCTGGGACAGGGGTGAGAGGCCTGAATTCTCAAGACCCAAGAGGATAACAGAGGATCCAAGACAGAGCCAGGGTGGCAGGGCAAGGCCGAGGACAGACAGGGCTGCTTCACAGTGCTTGCCACACTGGGTTCCAAGCTTCCCTGCCCGGTAATGGGCCCCGTGGTAGAGGCCAGAGACACAAGACACAACCTGTCCCTGCCCTCCAGTCTCCCCCAGCTCAGCTGGACACCCTTTCTGCTCGATGGAGATGGGAACGGACATGGAGGCCAAAGACTTGAGTTCCAGCGGCAGCCGTGCAGTGACTCAGTGGGCAGCTTGGGCAAGACCCTGTTCCTCCATGGGCCTCAGTTCCTTTGTCTATAAAATGACAGGGCGAGAGAGGAGGATCTCCAAGGTTCTTACTACAAAAAGATGAGGTGGAAGTTACTCTCTACCCACTGATACAACAACAAGGTTCTAGACGGAGCCCGGGCCCACTGACTGGCAGATGCTAAGTTGACCCTTTTTTTCAGAGCCCTCTGCACCATTATCTGTCACCTTCCCTGCTTCCTGCTTCCTTAGGGGAGCTAACAAGAGCTGGGACGGCCTCCCCACGGCCCCTGAGGGAGGCTCTGCTGCCTGGTAGCTGTGGCACGGCGTGTGGGAGGGGCAGGTGCTTCTGGGCCTAGTTTAGGGGACAGCGGAGATGGCAGCGCATCTGCCCTGCCTGTGTTTTCTTATTTGTTCCCAACAGGAAATCAATGATGTCACAAACCGTGGGATAACTCTGCAGCCCCAATCAATAGATCCTGATTAATTCAGTCGTGGCCGTTGGGTAAATTTGCTGCATCATAATTAGAATTATTAATTAAAAATAGGAAATCAATGGACGCAAATTAAGCAAAGGAGGAATCAGTTGGTCTGCGTTGACATTGCGTGGGCAGGTGCTTGAGGACACTGCATGCTCAGCTCTAGTTTAGGGGCCCCACCTCCCATGGGACCCCAGGTCCCCCGGACTGTGAGAGTCCAGCCTCCAGGCCCCACAGCTCACAAGGGAGCAGAGAGAGCCCTTAGGCCGCTGAACTCCAGAACTGGAGATCCCCCAGAAGCATCTCACCCAACACCCTTATTTTCTGATATTGGAAAAAAAGAATTCGGGGAGGAAAAAAGTCTTTATTTCTGTTCGTTATTTTGCATTCTCTGTTCACATGCATACATCACTTTATCATCATAATGTCTACATATGGTATGTGATCACATGTTCTTTTTTTCCCCCAACAGCATGGCCTGATCACTCTTTCATTTGCTGTGCAATTATCCTTTGAATGGCTGCATAGTATTCCATGGATGCACTGTAATTACCTAACCAGTTCCCTATTGCTGGCCACTGAGTTGTTTAATAAGAATAATCGCCACGTTCACTGGGGGCCCGTCCTCACGGCTTGCGCTGTGGGCTTTTGTGCATCGTTTTGTCTAAGCCTCACAACAGTCCTATGAAGCAGATAATATCATTATCCCTATTTTATGGGCAGGGAAACTGAAACTCAAGCAGAGTTAAGGGACTTGTCCAAGTGACTTGCCCAAGGTCACATGAGGCTTGTCGGAGGTGGAGCTGGAAAGAAACCGAGAGTTCTTAAGCACAACACTGTCCCGCCTCCACTTTCCCGATATTCATATGAACAGGTAGTCGTGCACGACTTCCCACTTTTTGCTTTTTCCTTCTCCAGCTGTCCTTTTTACAGGCAAGGGAACTGAGGTGTGTAGCGATTTGGTCCAAGTCTAGAAGCTGGGCCATGGTGTATCCAGGAAGGGAGCCTGGCCTCCTGCTCCTGGGCCAGGACTCCAGCTTCTCCCCGCACCAGCCCACCTTCCTCCTCTGTCCCCTCCCTCCTCATTGCTCCCTTGGGGTCCTTGGAAATCTCACGGTGGCCACATCCGGTCAGAGCAGTTCCTAAGAGCATCTGTCCTCAGATGAATGCAGAGGCTGAAGTCGCTGGAGGAACAGGCCAGGTCCTGCTACACCTGGGGATTACCATACCAGCGATGGGACACTCACCACTTATGACTGCTCCTGCCCCTTTAAGCACATGTCCATCCATTTTGTGCCACTTAGAGAGCTGCCACCCAGCCCGCTAGCTGGGGAATCTCCCTCCTCCACCTTCTGCCCCGCCCCCACTGTCACACCTAATGGCTTCCCACCCATCACAGTCGGACCACCTGACCCTGTCCTTGAGATCAATTTTCTAATCTTCATTCCACCGACTCACAGTGGCACATGCTGTTCATGTGGGCTGGGGCCAAGATGAGTTGGCTGTGGGTCATGGGCTCTCTCAGTGGTTCCTGGTGATAGAACCCCACCCTTCCCCCCTGCCCACTTAAGAAGACTTCTAGGAATGCAAATAATACAGAGGGAAGTTATCACGCACTTACGATCTTGACACTCTGTTATTTAGTATGAAAAATGAATTATTCACCAGCTTTGTACTACATTAGCAGCAAATCACTGTGACAAACCTCACACTCTATTGCGTTACGTTGGTTTTTCAAGCGTGACGCGGCAGTAAGTGTACCTAGTCTAAAATACACAGATTGTTCTGCACTGATACCAAAAATTATTTTCTAAAATACCTGCCACTTTGGGCAAAGTCTTTCAAAGCTCCTTTTCCCCTGCCTTTTTGTTAACAAGACCATATATGACTGAGCATCGTCACTCACTGCTCAGTGGCTCCAATCTTTGCATTTGAAATGCCCATGCTCTGGCGCTTTCTTTCTCTCTCACAGCCCTCCTCCTGGGACAGTCACTGGGTCTTGGGGAAGGTAGTCTTGAGTCACAGGTATGAATCTGCCTGACAGCCTCCCAGTCCAGCTCACATCTTTACTCCTTTCTCTGCCCATTTCTTCCTATCCCCACAATCTGCAGTCCCTCCCCTCCCACCTCCTTGGAAGAGGCCCCCAAGGACACTTCCTCCTCTCTGAATGAGGTGCGTGGTCCCCCGTGACTCCCAAGAAGCACCGTTAAGGGACCGGTCTTCCCTCTCCTGGTAATTTACAGCACTTGTGTGCCATAAAAAGTTAGTTTGAAGTGTTCTCTAACCAACTTAATTACCACGAACCTCCTTCTGAAGATCGTTCCAGCTAGTTGAATATTAATCTGCAATTCAAAGAGTCCCCAGGCACAGATTGCAAGATCTCATACACACAAGTAATTAAGACCACAAGTAGACAGACTCCAAAGAAGCAGGAATTTTCTCTCGGAACACGAGAGGGAAAAGGTCTTGTGAACTTCAGGTGGTGTTGCTGTCCTCGCCAGCTCCCCCAGTTCACCTGGCAGGCCGGGCTGGAACAGGAGCTCAGGTTTTGGTATTTCACGGGTTCCAGGACATGGGATATTGTTAGACAGAGGCAGGATGATGTAGTAGAAAGAGCACTGGATTGGGAGTCCAGGGACCTAGTTTGTAGCTTCTGTGACATTTTTACCTTGGGTGAGTCACTGTCTCTCCCTGGGCAAGATCATCCTCCTCTATGAAAGAAGGGAGTCAGACCAGACTGTAAGCCCTACCGGACAGGGCTTTTGTGTGCATGTGTGTGAAAGAGAGAGACAGACAGACAGACAGAGACAGACAGAGAGAGAGAGAGAGAGACTTTATTTTCCCAAGGTGGTCCCAAGTATAGGCTTGGCTGTTACTTGAGGCTAAACTTTGCATAAGCCTCATGCTGACAGTGATGCAGGTTAGCTGCCATCAGCATGAGGAGGCAGTAGTGCCTGATGACTCACCTGTGCTGACCCATGAGCCTTCCTAAGTTGGCTCACTCGGTGCTGGAACCATGGACCCCTCAGCCCCAGGCAGGTCAGCAGTGTGTAGCCACTGAATTGGAAACTGAGATGGCCTTGCTGATAGCCACTGAGCCAAGAGAGAAAGAATTCAAGCCAGGATAATAGAAAGAATGTGGCGAGGTGCAGCCCCTTGGGTGAGGGAGGGTGAGGGAGGGTGAAGGGCTTATGTTTGCCGGCAAGGCTGGATCAGCAAGCTCAACTTCCTCTGCTTCCCTGGGAAGCGTAAAGGTCCCACTCCCATTGTGTGTCCACCGGTGCGGACCTTCCCTGCTTGGAGACTGGACAGGCTGCCAGTGGGGGGCTGTTCTTGGCTCTCTCTCAGCCCTGTAGCCCACCTCTCTGTGCTTGCTGCTTTGGCCTTTATATACAGGTTATTTAATCTCATTCAGATATCTTATTCCTGGGATATAGACTGGAACAAAAAGTGGAATGACAACAGCAATTAATTTTCCTGTCGAGGATGCCAGCCACTGGGAGAGAGCCAAGCCAGAGCCAGGGAGCTCAGCAGAATACCGAGATTTTGAATTCACAGCCTAGAGTTTCTGCCTGGAGTCTCTGGGCCCACCCTGTATAAATCATGTCCGCTTTGGGGCTCAGCCACACGTGAAGGAGAGAGGAGGAGGGATGTCTATTTACTCCCTGGACCTTGATGCTTGACCCTTCCCATCAGAGAGGAAATGGAGTAAAAGCTGTTGGCTTGGCCCCTCCTCATCTCCGTCAGAGAGCCCTAGCCAGTACTGCGTTAGCCCTGTGGGCTCAAAGAACTCAGAGAAGGAGAAACCCAGTGCTTGGCATTTAGGACATTTAAGCTGGCAGGGACCAAGTCCCATCCTTAATTTTAGAGATGTGGAAGTTGAGGTCATGTTGCCTGAGGTCATGCAGCTGAGTAGTACTAGAACAGAGACTAGATCTCCAGTCTCTTGATTTCCAGCTCAGCATCTCTCCTCTGCCCTATCCTACCTCCTTCACAATGATAACAGAATGGATGTGGGTGTATGATTCCTCTCCTCATCCTTATCCCACTTATAAGGTCAAGGCTTATTGCCTCCATTTTGCAGATGCTGAAGACTGAGGCACAGAAAGGTTAAATACCGTCCTTCATACAGTGCTACAGTTTAGCAAGCCCTTTGTCACCCAAGAATTCATTTTACCTTTATAATCATCCTGGTGGATAGATTTTAGTTATCCCTTTTCCACCAGAGAAAACTGAGGATTGGAGAAATGAAGTGACTTTCTCAAGGTCACACAGCTAGTCAGTGGGTAAGTTGGACTTGAGCCCAGCTGTTTTCCACCATGCAGACAGGTTAGTGGCAGAGCCAGGAATAGAATGTGGGCCCGACACTCTACCCTCAAATTCTTTATAATGTCCCAGGAGGACACATTTCTCTAGCTGTTGAGACTGTCCCTCAGCTCAGTGAGTACCAAATGACACCACACCATTTTTTCCACTTAGAAAAGCTTTCCTACCCACCTCCACTCTGAAATTCTATGATGCTTGCAAATGTCACCAGGCACCATCTGAAAGGTTTTCATTTGCACACAGGGAAGCCAACTGGGCAGCTTTTCTCAAAACATTCTCAAGAGTTCTCTGAGTTACACTCACTTCCCCCCACCCCCTACCCCCTGCCCGCCACACTCACTGCCTTCTTTGCTTCCCACCCTGAGAGATAGTTCCACTTCATACTTACTGGAGCAGAAATCATAATAGTATTACCAATTAATAATTATATTGCACTTAAGTGGTTTTGCAAAGTGTGTTTTCAAGCATTCTGTCACCTGATTCAATTATCTCCACGTGACACTTGAAGAATCAGAAGCTCACCGTAGTGAAGGGATTTTCTGTGGGTCACGCTGTCTGTCAGTGGCTGAGCGAGAATTCAATCCCAAGCTTTTTGGTTCCCGGTTCTCTGCTTTTCAGCATTAAGGTTGGGAAAGAACAATCAAGTACTAGCAGAAGGTAGTGGATGGGGGAGAAATTTCAGGAGAGCAAATGCAAGAAGTCCCTCTAAGAAGGGCTTCTTGTCGTTTTGGTCACCAGAATGTCCTAGAAATTGCAGTGATAATTTATCTTAAAGTGACAAGAATGCAAGGAATTACTCTGCTTTCCATGGTCTGTGTTCAGAAGTTCCTTGGTGTGGGATTCAGCACCAAGGACAGTGCCCGTAGCCCCACGGCCCTGGCTTCGCAAGACCTGCGAATTAGAAGGGTCCAACCTTCACCCTCTGTACAAACCATTTCCACAAGATTTAGAGCCCATCTGACCTCTGTTTGACTACCTCCTGCAATGGAGGAATCTTGCCACTTCCAGTCTCTTACACTGATAAATGGTTTGCACTTGCAGATTCCTGTTGCAATGGAGAAAGTCAGGGAAATAGTTACCGCTGAGAAGAGGATCACCAAATTCTTTTTCAAAACTATTAAAGATTTGTGACATATAGAAATAGAGAAAATAATAACGAAAAACACCCATCACTCATACTGAAAAAATATAAAGATTCACTTATTTGTCTCAGATCCTTTTTAGAGAAAGAAAACATTTGAAGCCCTCTTTGTGCCTTTCGGTGATCAAATTCTCCTCCTCTCTCCCCAGGGGTCATCTGTATGGTTGTTAAGACCCTTCAATTCAGAAAGTTATGTCAGAGCCCAAAGGGTCCCTGGAGACCTCCTTTTCCAACCCACGCATTTAGCAGATGAGCAAAGCAAGGCCTGGAGAGAGGATTTGACTTAAGAGCTCAGTGGTGGACCTAAACCTTTTCGTGGTCATTATTTTCTCTTTAATTTCATCTCAGTCTTTGATGTGGGGTGAGACATGGATTGATATGTCCATTTTACAGGTCTTCGGGTTGACTGGCTGCCTTTTGGTGGCTCCTCCCCTCCCCTCAAAGGTATCAAGTCACCCTCTCTGTTGCATGTGGAAATATCAGGAAAATCATAGAATTCCTTGACTCAGCCCTGTTTTCCATATGAGAAATCTGAGTCATGGTAAAGAGAACTGAATAATAAGGGAACTCAAATTGACTTGCCTTATGGGGGTTGAGAATGGGATTGAATGGAGCAGGACTCTGGGTGATGGGGCAGGAGGAAAGCTTCAGCAAAATGCAAGGTACACGGAGGCAGGGTCTGCTGGGAAGCCGGGTGTGAAGGGTGGCTGGAGGCATTGGGCAGGGGGAAGGCTGGGCCTGCCTAGGGAGGGCTTTGAATGCCAGGCCCCCATACATCTGGACTTGAGACTCGAGTCACTGTGGGGCCTTGGAAGGGCAGTGACCTCATCAGATGGGTCGTTTGGAAAAGTCACTCTGGAATGAAGCATAAGTCGGGTGGGGGAAGAGGCCAGAAGTCGGGCAAGGATCCGGACACTTGTCACAACAACCGACAGGCACCCATAGCTGCTCTTTTTCCGGTGCTCTTGGGTTATTTGGCAGATAATGGACAACTCTCAGGCCCGGGTGGCTTCTCCCCCCTACCCTCCATTCAGCCACTCCCAGTGATAGAAAACTTGTCTTCTATCATGACATGAGAAGAACATGGCAAAAAAAGGAAACCACCATAACTCACTCTTGCATGGCAGGGAAAAGGCAAGCAAAGGGGAGAGTTTTGCACTCTGTATTTCTTGCTTGCATCTGTGATTCAGCTCCAACGCTGCAGTCGAAGCGTCCTTGGCCTCTGGAGACCTGTTCTAGGCTCAGCACTGCCCCTCATTCATCATGAGGTCCTAAACTAATCACTTTCCTCTTCTAGACCTTCAATTCTTCACCTGCAAAAGGGGGCAGTTGGACTAGCTAATCGCTAAGGTGTCTCCCGTTCTAATACTTTGTAATTCCATCCTCCTCTTCACTCTCTGTGAGTCATCTATGGGACCCTTAACTCTGAAGCCTGCAAACAGCCTATTCAACCCTGGTCTCTCATAATCATAACTGCTACAATCCATTCTCCATATATCATGTTCTTGACACTGTGCTGAGCCCTGTGTAATTGCATTTAATTACTACAACTCCCCTACCAGGTAGGTGCTATTATTATTTTCATTTTACAGACTAGGGAAACTGAGGCACAGATTTAGTTACTTGCCCAAGGCCAGAATCAGACTTTGAACTCAGGTCTGTTAACCTCCACAGCCATGCTTTGAATTCCTGTGCCTTAATGCCCAGCCCCAAACTCAGTTCCACATCTGGTGACCACAGTAGCCCTTCCAAGTTCTCCTTGGTCCACATCAAACCTTGAGGGAAAAAAAACCTGTCTGGGGCTCTTCTGGGCTTTGTGAGTGACCGGACCTCCCCCTCCCCCACCTGGAGAGCTCTGCTGAGAAGCTTGTCTTCTGTTTGCTCATTTTAATAAGATCATTGCCTCTCCCGATCCTGAGTGATGACAGGTAGCCAGCTAGAACTAACTACAGTGTTAACTTTGCCTTAAAATCCTCCACCAGCTCCCCAGCTGGAGACAGCGTGAACCATGAATTCATTAAGCAACAGAAGCCTGTCTATCCACCGCCTAGATGCCGGCAAGAAAACCTATAATAGACCTGCTTTTACACTGAGTTGAAAAGAACGGCACTCACCCAGCCCTGAACAACTTGCTTTCCGCCCCGACTCCACTCCCCACTCCCAGTATTCAATTAGCTGCCAATTAGGCATCAAGGCTTTCCCAGCCTCCTGCAGCCCCTGACCTAGAACAGGAGAGGACCACAGCACCCTCATCCCAGGTTCAAAGGCATTTTGATCGTGTTCCTGAGTTTATCCCGCTCCCTTCACTTGGGCCTGGCTTCCTTTCAAAGTGAAATGCTTTAAAAGGAAAAGAAAAGAAAACCCCACACACTGGGGAGGCCCACTGGGACCTGCTTTCGTTTCAAACATCCAGTTCAGAGGGCCTCCCGACCGCCCTCCCACACATCTCCCAGCACGTCCTGGGCCTTAGCCTCACCTAGTCCTCCCACTCCCACCCCTTTGGGTCCCAGCCACTGGGAGAGGGAGATGAGAGAAGGGTGAGTAGGGCCGAGGAAAGTAGGGGCGGGGAGAGTGAGGAGAGAGGCAGCAAAGATGAAAACAGAGACAGGTAAAGAGAGATGGAGGGACATCATAGGGGAAACAGCTGCTAAGTCTCTCATCCTCCCAGGGGAGGCTGCGCTGCAGAATGAGGACCACCTTTGTAGTCCTTCAGCTTCCAGAGAATCTGAGTCTTGGTAATGACAGCATCCTCTCCTGGGATCTGGAGTGCTGGTGTGGAGTTTCAATCATTCCAGCCTGGGGAAGCGCCCCTCTCCCTCAGTTTCTAAGCACTACTTATCCCCCTCTCCTCCCTTATTCTAGCCAGGCAGGGCTGCCAGGTACAGATGCTTAGGTTGTGTACTGCACAGAGCTGACACAGAGGAACTTTAATGGCGGGGGGATGAGGCACGTGGATAGGCGTGGGGACTTCAGCCCTCCCAGCAGCTTTGGAGTCACAGGCACACACTGCCTGGAGGCTGCTCCCCATCCTGATTCTTCCTCAACATGCCACCAGGTCCCTGTTCTTGTGAGCTCTCTGAGGCCAAATCTTCTCCCCACCCCCAACTCTAGCCCTGACGAGAGAAACTGGAGACGCTCCCAACAGACTCTCCTACTCAGTATCCCTGTGAGCGGTGATGACATTCTGCCTCCAGGTCTTCGCTCACCCTGCTCTCAGCCTCCCCCACCACTCTCCCTTACTCCGAAGTCCACTCTTCCTTTAGGCCTAGCGAGTCCCATCTCTTCCATGAAGACTCCCCAGCCCAGGGGGTCACAGTGTGCCCCCACCTCTCCCTGGGCATTAGCTCGTGGACTTTTAGTGAGACTTGTCCTTTGTCTGTTTCATGTGTCACCATGCCGCCCCCACCCCCAGGTTGTGAGGACAAAGGGCAGGAGCCATGCTGTCTTTCTGTCCTCAGCTCCTCTAACCATTTCTTACGTAGGTTTGTTGATGAATTGCTCATTGAATCATCATACATCAACACTGGGTGCCTAACACATACCAGACAGCATGCTAGGCGTTGTGTATACAGTGGGGAAGGGAACGGACTTGGTGCCTGCCTCAGACGCCCTTGCTTCCCCAAGCTGGCAGTGCTCATGGCGACACCCCGAAGGCCACTGTGACAAACAGCTGCGGCTCTACCAGGAACACAGTACACACAGCCGGCGGGACGTGCAGGAGAGGGGACGCCCTCCCCCGCCACCCTCCACCAGGGGCAGGACCGGACCAAGGGATTGATGGAAAAATGTCCTGGCTCCCTTGCCCTTGACTGCGATAACTGTACGCCGCTGCAGCCAGAGGGCTCTTCCTTGTGTCCCAGAGGTCCAGGCGGATTAACTCCAGCTGTGCTGTATCTCCCTCCCCTCCCCTCCCCACATAATCACATCAGGGTTGGCTTCCATGGAAGCCCAAACCAAGTCCCTCCCCGAAAGTGGAGGTGATGACGAGCCAGGTGGTGATGATAATGACCCATTACTATTAAATCAGCTAATAACTCAGCCACCTAATGAATTTACCCTTGCACATAACAGGATGCCTTGATGGATGACTTTGTTTCTTCATTTATTTATCTCCACATTTTCTGGGGAGGGTGTTGTGGAATAGTACTGAGCACCTGCTACTTGCAAGCCAGTGAATAAAGTACTTTTACACCATTTCCCGACCACAACCCTCTAAGACGTGTTAGACCCATTTTGTAGATGAGATGAGGAAGCTAAGTCCCAAGGGACAGCAGAGCTTGCCCGAGGTCAGGCAGGTGGTAAGAGGCAGAGGTGGGATTCGAACCCAGGTCTGTGCGATTGCAAAGCTCAGGGGCCTGATAGGTAAGCACCCACCTTAAATAAGGCAAATAAGCAGTAGACACAGTGAATGTGCAGTGATGCAGGGAGCAGGGAGTTTCTCTAAGGGGGAGCATTTAATCTGAGCCTTAATGGATAAGGGGGGTTTTGGGAGATGGAGAAGCCTCCTGAGTGGGGTTTGCAGGGCCTTAAGGAGTGACTCCCACCTTGAGGACAAGGATGGGTGCTCTGGAGGAGGTGGAGCACCACTCCCCCAACAGAATGAGAGGTGCTGAAGCCCCGGCCTCTTTGGCTAAGTTAAGCTCATTCGATTCCTTCAAAAGTCCCAGGCTCGTATGAGCTCAAGGGATGTCCTAGAAGTTATCTTGTAGACATCCTGCTTCATGAAGCCGCCTGCCACTGCCTGCTGCACTGGTCACCGTGGTCACCAAAATCCTAAGGGTCGTTAACCCCGTCACATTTGCTCACGAGCTGGTCGTGTTCCTCACCCAGTATCTGGCTGGGCAATCAGCTCCCGGAGTGGCCCTGGCCTGCCCCGCACCCCTGAGTCGCGTCTTCGTGGTTCTCAGCTGCACGGGAGGACCCACCACCACCGTGACCAGGCCCTCACCTCCAACCTCTGGCAAATGCAGCACCCACTTTAGTGCTGGGTGAGACAGGCTTCAGGAGTTTCTGCTTGGTACCCAGGAACATACAGAAAACAGTAAGGGACTATATTTAGCAAGGCCTCGCCTCTCCTGGAGGGGCACGTAATTGGTGAGATCGCAGCTTGTGTACAACTGTCAGCACATTTTCTGAATCACCTGGATGCGGACACCCTGAGCTACCCCAACTGATTCTCCTCCCCATTCATCCCCCACCCTGCCCCTCCCCAGCGTCTCCTGGCTGGTGGGGTGATGGGGGAGCACCTCAATGGTACCAGGCAGAAGGGCAGTCTTGCTCACATCCTCTCGCCTCCCCGTTCTAAACCAGGAGGTCCTGGCTGACCCAGGATGGTGACGGGCCAAAGAAAGGGTCCTGGCCCAGGGTGGTAAGTCCTGCGCACAGGGAAGTCCTGCTTTATTCCTTCCGGGGAGTCATGATAGAATCTTTTCAAGAGCTTCTCATTGCTCTTAAAAGAAAGTCCCAGCTCCCTGCCGTGGCCACATCTGGCCCCGGCTGCCTCACCTGGGGCCCTTCCCTCGCCTGTTGCTTTCACAGCATCCCCGCTGTGCTGCTCCCTTCAGCGCCTTGACCCTGCCAACGTTCCCCTGCCTCAGGATGTTTGCTCCGCCGTTGCCTCTGCCTGGAAGGCTCCTACCTCCTGCTCTGGCCATGACTGCCTCCTTCTCATCCTCTGCTCTTAGCAGAGATGTCACTTCCTCAGAGGGGCCTTCCTTGACCTCCCAGTTGAGAGGAAGCCCCTGTCTTTGTTTACCCTCAAGCCCTTATTTGCACCTTCATACCCTTATTGTAATTTATGATTATATATCTCCTTGTTAATTCGCTCACTTAGTCAGCAAATATTTACTGAGCATCTGCTATGTGCCAGACACTGCTCCAGTGCTGGGGCTACAGCAGAGAATGAAACAGCTCCTCACGGAGCTGATGTTCTGTGGGAGTCCCAAAAAACAAACAGAAAGATGAAAATAAGTATATGACTTGGTGATTGTGTAATATCAGATAGAATGAGTTCTCAAAAGAAGAAAATTAAAAGCTGGGGGGATGGGGGAGAGACCTTGGAAAGGGCAGTGCAAGAAGGCTCTGAGAAGGTGCTGTTGGAACAAAGGCCAGAGTAGGGGCCTTTATTGCTCCTGGACTGTTCACTCCAGGACAGTACCCTGGGTGCTTTGTTCCTCACTTGATCCCCAGTGCCCGGCACATAGTAGGCACTCAGTAAAGTCTTATAGAGTGAAGGAACAAATGACCAACTGTCCAGACCTCCTACCGCTGCCGTAGAAGTGTCTTTCCTTTGCTTCATCCTCAGCGGATCCCAGGAGCAGCCCGTCCCGTCCCTTGATAATAACTCTCAATGGACAGGAAGGCTGTTTGTCACTCCACCCTCAGGTCTCCTCTCTCCAGGGAAACCAGAGGTCCTCACTCAGCAGTGATGGATAGAGTGTCCTCCGATTGGCAGGCCCAGCTGGGAGCTGCTCTCAAAGCCCCTCCCTGTGCAGGGACAAGTGGACCGTGACACAAATAGCAAGGCAGAGTTGAGCCAGAGACCTCACGTACCAAAGAGACCTGACTTCCTGCTGATGGGTGGGCCCTGTGTTAAGTGACCCACCTGGGGAAGTGGTACAACGCAGAATGGTGGATGTGGATGTGGAGCCTGAAGATGTGCAATCTTGGCTCTCCTAACCAGACCAGGGCCCTTGGGTAAGCTGCTCCATTTCTCTGGCCCTCAGCCTATCCATCTGAGCAATGGGAATGCCTACCTTTGCTTTGATGACCTATAAGCATAGCAGTGCTTTGGAAGGTCGAAGGTTTACAGATAAGTAGAGTTATTCCAAATAGCAAGTCAGTTGTGCAAGGACCTAGAAGAATGGGTTGTATAAAGTGAGGCAAACCTGCATTTGTTGTCTTTGTTGTGAAAATGCTATTTATGCCTATAATTCAGTGGGTGCCTGTCAGCAGAAATTCAGAGCACACACGTGTGCTCCAAGATTCAACACTTTGCTTCCTCCTTTGGGTTTGCTGTTCTCCACATCCTTGAATGTTTGTCTCTGATACTTCCTCCAGGATTCAGAGACCTCAGCATGTCTGAGATGGAAGGAATCTTAGGGCTCAACCAGCGCTACCCTCTTTATTTTACAGCGGGGAGACTGAGGGCCAGAGAAGGGATGTGATTTGCCTAAGGCCACACAGAAAGTCAGCAGAGGGGCCTAGACTATAATTATGGTGTCTATAACTCCCAGAGGGGGCCAGAGGTCGGGAGGGGATGGAGGGTAGAGGCTCTCCTTGGGCAGGGTGTGACCTCTCTGTGTCTCAGTTTCCTCGCCTGACAATGGAGATGATGGCGGTGTCAGGAGGGTTAAACGAGATACGCTTGTGAAGAGCTCACACAAGGCTTCACCTGTAACAGGGTGCCTGTCCTGGGTATGCCAGCAGGCACCCACACCACCCATAGCAATTCCGATCAGAGAGTGCCCTACTCTGCCAGCTAATTTTTTTTTTCATTTTTTAATTGAAGTGTAGTTGACTTACAGTGTTTCAGGTGTACAGCAAAGTGATTCAGTTATACATATGTACTTTTTTTCAGATTCTTTTCCATGATAAGTTAATAGGTTTTTTGGTGGGGGGGGCGGGTAATAAGGTTTACTTATTTATTTTTTAGAGGAGGTACTGGGGATTGAACCCAGGACCTTGTGTGTGCTAAACCTGCAGTCTACCACTTGAGCTACACCCTAACCCCCGTCCCCAGTTAATAGATATTTTTAACATTATCCTTGGTTCTATTCATCATTCCCAAGTTCCTAGCCCTTTAAGCAGCCTCTGGGAGTCCACAGGACTTACCAGAGGAGGTAGGCTGGACAGAAACCTTGCCTAGCCAGATCTCCAGTAAACCTGTCTTGGTTTGCTCTCTTCCTTCCTCTGAGCTGTGTTCTAGCCCAGCGCCATTCTGGGTGGTCTGCAGACCTAAAGTCCAGGGGTTACCACTGGCAAGCGATGAGATAAGAAAATTAATAGTAAGTGTTTAGAAACTTAGAGCAATTTTGACATTACTGTGACAGCCGAGCCCGTGGTTGGCGGACTCCTCTGCCGAGCGGGCCCTAGTGTGAGAGCGACGTGGTGTGACCTGCGTACGAGTCACGCTCAGTGAGGACTGTGTGTCTGTCTGTGATGGATTTGAAAACAGACAAATCAGATAAAACTGGTCCTTCCTCATGGATAGTTTGAGAAGCAGTGGGCTAACCTTCCTTCAATGTAGCAAACCCCTCAGCCCGCTCGCCAGATCCTCTGCCGCCGGGCCATGTGTACCCCTCCCTCCAGGCTGCTCTGCATCCTGAATTCTCCCTCCTTGCCTTTGCTGTCCTCCACTAAGACTGTCTTCCCCTTGCTTTCCCACCAGTTGAAATCCTATCCCTCCTTCTAGATCCTAAATCAAATCCCATTTCTTCCCCAAGGCCCCCCTGGGCAGATTAACCTCTTCCCCACATACCCCCAACTTCCCAGCGCACTTTCCCCTCCAGCAAGTGCCTCTCCCGGTCTGTCTCTTGTGACCCCCAGCTACTGTGTCTGACCTGGATCTCTCCCTGGCCCCTGAGGACCAACTGGGCCCTCCCACCCATTTTAAGCCCCACCTAGTCTGGATTTTACATCTAATCGAGTTTCAGTAAGTGTCAGCCAAGCTGATCCAAAGCACCAGATGTACAAGCCGGCCCCAGGTACTGCCTTTGCCAAAAGGAAAAATGGCTCAGATGTGAATCTGTTTCATTGGGACAATCGTGGTGTAAGCCCTGCAGGACAACCAGAGGAGCCACTGTGTCTGCTGTGAGAACAGCCTTCCGCCAGGCCTGTGGCGTGTGACATCGGCTCCCAGGATGAGTGGCTGGGGCGGAGGGCTCCAGGTCCCTCCTGCCCTGGCCCGCAGCCTTCCCTGATGCAGATCACCCCCACCTGCTTTACCTCTCCCCGTGCCTGTGAACCCCTGATGAGCAGCCGGAGCCCCTCTACCCAACCCCCCTTCCCCTCACCCCACTTGATGAGAAAGACCCCTGCTCCATTGTGAACAGGGCAACAGGTGAGCCCGGCTTTAGTTCAAATGTGCTCTGCGGGCTCAGGAGGGAAGCTGGCCTCTACCTGACCTCCAGTTTCACTGCTTCTGTTTCCACTCTCTGTGTATTCCCAGTGGGAGGCTGGCTGCAGTGCCAGACAGGAAGCTGCCCAAAGTCAGAGACCCTGAGCACCACCTGGGCTGCTTCCCCATGACAACCCATTGCAGTGCTGGCCCTGAAGTGGCTGCTCACTGAGTGAGCAGAGGAAGGAGAAGAAATGACTTTAAATTGCAGCACAAGATTCCTCAGTCAGACGTATGGAAGAACTTCCCGACTAGGAGAAGAATTAAACACAGACCTTTAAAGGCAGAAAGCGTCTTAACAATTGGGTTTTCGCCCTCCTCTGATTTGGCTGCTTAATCTTTTGTCCTCGTGTGAGAATCCAGCAGAAAACTCAGCAACTCTGAAGCTGTAGAAATGGGGAGTCCAGAGCCCCTGTCATGGCCCCAGCCTCCACCCCAGGCATAGGACCCTTTGGACTCCATAGGTGGCAGCTGGACACGCACTCATCTGGGCTTATCCTGTCTCTCTGCCAAGGGAGATGCTGAGGCCTAGGAGGGTGGTACCTTCCCTGCCCAAGGCCCACGACAGAGCCAGAGAGAGGCTCCTCCACCAGACCGGGCCTCACTATTTAGAGCAAGTCAGAGCGAGGCGGAATGATGGGAAGATGGTGGACAGGGCTATGAGTTGAACAGAATGAGTTCAGACCTCGTGGGAAACAGGCTAGGAATCCGTGACCTTCCAGTGTCCTTCCGTGCTCCACCTATGAGTTCATTTCCCTCAGAGCCCTGGCACGTCTGGGGGGTCCCACTCCCGCGTGGCATAGCTTCACCAAATTCCCTTTGATCCCCAGCTGCCCCCTCCCTCTCTTCAGCCTGGGGTTTGCTCAGGAGCTTTGAAAGGGAGATGAGGGCTGGGCCCTGCTGGGGAGGGCGCAGGCTGAGGCAGCGGGCCCCCTGGCGGGTCTGTGGTGTCTTGGCCGCCTTTGAAAGGCTCTTCCAAAGAGTTCGTTCCTTTGTGCACAGATATGATTTATGAGGCTTTCTAGGCAAATTGTGGAGATAAATGGTCTTTGGGGCTGGGAAGCTTCAAAGGCAGTGATGCAGGCAGATCAGAGGGAGCTGGGCAGCCAGAGCCAGGCCCTCATTAAAAGCCTCTGATGTGGGGTGGGGGTGGGGGTGTTAGGTTTTGAGCTGAGCTGAGGACAGACTAGCTCAGGCCGGTCCCTGGGGCCATTTGGGGCCGACCCCAGTTTACGTGTCACCCTGGGCCTCACTGACCCCTCTGCTGAAGTGTCGGAGGCCAAAGTGCTGGGGCCGGCCAGGCGCACTCATCAGAGGTGGGTGCAGCCCAGGGCAGAGGTTTTGAGGATGCAGCGGGGTGGTGCATGAATCCTGACCTGGGCCCCAGGGAAGGGGGCGACAGTGTAAGAGTCAGCACCAGCCTCTGCTCAGCCGGCCCAGGGACCTCGCAGGGCCCAGGGTCTCAGCTCCACCCCCGCCTCTCACCGATGACCTGGCCATCGCCCTTCCCCTCTGGTCTCAGCATCCTCTGTACAAGGACAGCACAGGCACAAATGAGCTCCAGGGCCCAGCTCCGCCCTGCCTCCGCCTCCGATCCTCTGTGGTTCAAGGCTCTGTTGTCAGATGTCGCCATTTGAGAAACAGGCCAGAGATCACACCGGCTGTGAGGTCTTAGGCAAATCACCTAACCACACCCAACGCTGGTTCCTTGCTCTGCAAAACTGAGATAATCATAGCTGCGCTTGAGGAGTCCTGGCTTAAACTGAACAAGTACCTACTGCAAAGTAGCTGCCACCTAGTTTTCTTTCCCATCACCTGCTCACGCTGTCCTGTGGCAGTCTACGTCTGGCGCAGTCCGTGCGAAGTTGATGAATTTGGCTTCCACAACTTCCCATCTCCTCTCTCCACGTTAACACACACACACACACACGCACGCACACACGCACCCTTCCTAATCTGACTCCCAGGTCTGCTAATTGCCACTTGGATATTAACAGATAACCGGGGTATTAATGGCTGATAATGCCCCATGATGTGACCAACCCCCCCCACACACACCCTTGCACAAACATGGGCTGATGTGCAACTTAATAGGGGATTCCTGCAGACCCTGAGGAATGGAGTCCGAGTGGTACAATGCCAGGCGGACTCAGTGAGACCTTGTAGCAAGGTCCCAGTGCCGGTTTCCAGATGCATCCATCCACAGAGAGATGCAGAACGCTGAATAAATGGAGTTACTGAGTCTCCCCACTCCCTCCTGTCACTTTAGGGGCGTGATGTCTGGTTAAAATGGACTTGGTTGCCTGGAGCTGCAGTCGAGGCTGTGGCGATGGAGATGAGGAAGGCGATGGAGATGAGGAAGGCAATGAGCTGAAGCCACTGACTTTGTTCAAGGCATTTTAATGTACCTACCGGCTTCATTCCCTCCTCCTACCCTGCTACCCCCAAATCCATCCATCCAGCTGCTGGGCCCCTGCCCTGATGGTGGGCGCTCTTCCTGGTTATAACTGCCCCAGCACAGCTTTCCCAGCACCCCTCCATCACCCCATGTTCTGATGGGTCAGTGTTTCCCATCTGCTTGTCTGTTTTTCAGATCAGCCCCTAGAACATAGTGGGTGCTCAACACTGACAAGCGAATAAATGAGCCCAACTCATCCCCCAAAACCTGGTGTGGTGAGGGTGGGAAAAGCTTTGGGTGGTCGTGGCCAGCTCCTTTCACATCTAGCTCTGCAGTGCATTAGCTGTGTGACCACAGGCAAGTCGCTTGGCCCCTCTGACCAGTTTCCTGACTTGGAAAATGTAGGGGGGTACACAGGATGCCCCCTAAGCTGAGGACTACGAAAACCAGTCTTTGACCCTCAACTCTGTCTTCTGCAATTCGGGGTGCTTTTGTCCTGGAGGGCACATTTGTCTATTATCTGGAGACCTTTTTGGTTGTCACGGTTGTGAAGGTGGCGGGGGGCAGCTACTGGCTTCTAGTGGGCAGAGGCCAGGAGTGCCACTAACCATCCTCCAGTGTGCAGGACGCCCCACAGCAAAGAATTTTCTGGCCTAAAATGTTGATCATGCTGAGGCTGGGAAACTCTGATTTGCTTATTTAATGTCTCTAAGCCTCAGTTTTCTCTGTTGAAAAATGCAATAATATTCCACCTCACATGGGTGGCCTCAAATCCTCTTTGAAACAAGGTGAGGTCTGAACAAATGGCACAGGGTCAATAAGAGGATTAAGTGAAACAACCCTTTATGAGAAGGCAGCTGGCCCACTGGAGGCTCACAGGGTTAGCGTTTTTCCTGCATGTGTGTTTAGTCCTCCGCCCCCTTCCCAGGGGACCAGCGAGATGTGGGGGTGCAGCCTGCGTTCTGTGCAGCCACCGAATCCCACCTCCCCTCAGAGGTTTGAGGGATACAGACGGTGTGGTTAAATAACACAGTAAGTAACAAGTGTAATAAATAGATCACTAAGAGCTAATGATACATCATTATAATCCTGTGCTGTCAGCATCTGCCAGGCTTAGGGACTGTGTCAGGAGATCTGGGTTTTCATCTGCAGGACCCTGGTCTATTAATATTTCATTCCAGCAGTCTAAGTGGTGGAGAGCTAGCCGGCAGAGCAGTGGCTCGGCTCCGAGCCTGGGTAACCACCTTGAATCTTCCTTTCCACACTGGAGCAAACCTACCTCCCACCCTGTCTCCTCTCGCCTGTTTCTTAGGTAGGGGCCTTTAGCAGCAGAGCAGACGATCACACAATGTCAGAACGGGAAGACCCCGACCTTTACCTGCTGGTGTTTCTTAATGCGGACGCCGTGGAGGGCGTAATTCTTCCTTGTGCAGGACTGTCCCTGATCATTTGTGACAACCTAATCCTCCCCTCCCCATTTCCAGGTGCCCAAGCAAGAACCACTGATCCAGGTCTGTCATTTTACAGATGTAAACACAAAAGCCCGGAGAGGGGAGGGGGCTGCCCAAGATTGCCCAGCATTGCTCCAACCCACCCTTCCATGCTGCTTCAGATTTGCAGCTTGCGTCTGGGAAAAGTGGAAGGGCTCAGCTTTGGTGGGTTTGCCTGTGTTTTTACTGGGGCAAGTCTGTTAACAAATGGCCTCGCTCTCTGGGAAGTCACTTTTTTTTTATCAGCTGGAGTGGTTTCCGGCAGCTGCTGCTCCGTCTCTGCCTCCACGCCTGCTGCTTTGTAAACTCAGCAGCAAGCCCATGACCCGGCAGCGCCCCTACTTCTTCTTGGGGTGGGTGGGGGCATGGGGACTGTGAGGAGCGGACTCAGGGCCGAGGGCTGTTCCTGGAAGATGCTCTGTCTGGGTCAAGCCTTTCCATTGCTAAGCGGGAGCTGTGGGGACTTGGCCCAGACTCCAGCACAGGCCGGGGCAGCTCACAGTCAGTGGATCCCCAGTTTATTTCTACCCCTTGACCTTCATGTCAGTGGCCACACTGCCTCCTCCTTGCTGCGTCTCAGTGTTGCCGTCTATGGAATGGGAGACACCATCCATCTCTCTCACTCCCACCTCAGGCTCAGCATCCTCCTGCCCCTCTCTCTGAGAGGACCAGTGAGAATGCAGATCACCAGAAAGACAGTAGTTCTCACCTGCTGAGCTCTTTTAAAGGACCTGTCCCTGGGACACCGCCTCTCCAGAATAATTACATCAGAATGCCTAGGACTGAAGCTCAGGTATGAGAGGTTTTTAAAACCTGCAGAGTGGTGCGGATGAGCGGCCAGGCTGAGGACCACTGTCTGAGGATGTGAATTCCCACGAGCAGCTGGGAGGGGGCTCTTTGGTTGCTGGAGAAGGGCTGGCCAGGCCCCCTCGTCAGCACTGCTGACGGCTCTTCCTGTGCCCAGCTCTGGGCTGGACGCTGGGTGAGACTGTGTGTGCATGTGAGGGACAGAGGCAGCCACAAACAGGGGCACATTCCAGCTCCCCCCGGGCGCTGTAACCCACAGAGATTCCAAGGCTAGTGGGGGAGATTGGACACAAGGTACCTAAATCTGCTTATATAAACGTGACAGAAAAACAATGGTCAGCTGAGTTATTGTTCCTAATAGAGGAAGGCAATAAAGGCATAAAAAGATGGTGAGTTGTGCCTTTAATAAATGATCTTCAGTGATTCAAAAAAATCCTTGTACACCCCTGTTCATAGCAGCATTATTCACAACAGCCAAACGGTGGGAACAACCCAAGTGTCCCTCAAGAGATGCATGGCTAAAGAAAACATGACGTATTTATGCAATAAAATACTATTCAGCCATAAAAAGGAATGAAGTCCTGATACACACTGTGACATGGAGGAACCTTGCAAACATTATGCGAAGTGGAAGAAGACGCAAAAGACTAATTTTGTATGATTCCACTAATGTGAAATATCTAGCTGAAGCAAATGCATAGAGAAAGTAGATTAGAGGTTGCCAGAAGGGAGGGAATGAGGGGTTAGTGCTTAATGGTTCCAGAGTTCCCATGTGGGGTGATGGAAAGGTTTTGGAAATAGCGATGATAGCTGCTCATCGCTGGAAGTGCAGTTCATGCCACTGAATTAATTGTACTCTTAAACATGATTAAAATGGCAAAATGTATGCTATACGTGTTTTTTCACAATAGAAAAAGTTCTGAATAAATTATCTTAACTGAAGAGAATAAAATTATGGGAAATAGGGCCTGTCATGAAAAACCTGGGCCCTGTGGCCAGCACTCCCACATAAACCGATCCCTGGATAAGGCCCACAGCTCCCGGGACACTGTCCAAGGTGGCCATGTGAGCCCAGGCTGGCCGCCAACCTCCCAGGTCCCCTCGTCCACCCACACCAGGCCACACCCAGTGGGATAGCAGGGCTTAGAGCTCAGACACCCAGTCGCTCCCCAGCTGTGTGACCTTGGGCAAGGTATTTAACCTCTCTGGGCCTCTGTTTCCTAATCGGCAACCCACTATAAGGGGGTTGTTGTGCGAAGTGAATGAGAAAATGTATGCCTTTATCTCGTGGCCTGGCACATATTAAAAAGTAGTTAAACATTTAAAAGCCTGTCTGCGGTCAAGGTCAAGGTTGGCGGTGAAGGGAGAGACGCAGTCACTCCCCTCGGGGTGGGGGAGGTCGGGCCCCGAAGTTGGAAGAGGTCAGCTGGGCGATGCTCTCGCTGGGACGGGTGAGAGTTGGCCGGCTTAAAGGAACAGAACGAGCCAGGCCACACGCTTCCCGGTGCCCCAAGCGCTCACTCACTGCCCAGCGAAGATACGCCCACTTGAAAACTCAGCCAAAGCCAAATATAATTAGGAAGGAGCATCTGTGACAGAAACCAAAAAGTGTGTGCGAGGGGGTGACATCCGAGAGCCAAATTGGAAAGAGTTGGCGATTGTCTGTGGAAGAATGCAAAGTCCTGTTGCAATTTTAATGATGATAGTTTTTATTCCCCTTCAACAGGGTAGATAATTGACTCACCGTCTCATTTCTGTCATTGCTGGGGAATGAGGTGTTTTTACGTGGACTTTCTAAGATACCTGGAGCTTCTCCCTGTGAACCCTAACTTTTTTTTCCCACTTAATCACTCTGGTGGGAATGTCTGTGGAATGGATTACACACTTCCCTGCTTCCTTAATCAGAATATTATAAATTGAATGTAAATTCTTCCTGTCAATTTAGCTATGAGGGGTTATTTGCCCCTGTATTAGTGGCTCTGAGTTGCTTTGCTTTTTCAGTTTACAAATGTTGTCTGTTTATTTCCATGGGTTCCTAATGTGACATAGACCTCTTTTTTTTGGTGCCCCATAAAACACACACACACACACACACACACACACAAGGAAACAAGCATGTACAGGTGCGTGTGCGCACACACCAGTCTGCGGTCTGAGAGCCCAGGTTGTCAAGCTTAATAGAACTGCATTTCCTCTTGCTTCTCCAACGCCCTGTCCTGCCCCTATCATGGCACTTTCAGAGTGTACCACCACTGCTCCTCGCGTGGCTCTGTCCCCACCAGACTGTACGCCACGAGAGGCCAGGACACTTCCTAGCACTAGCAGGTACTTGGTAAATGTTTGTCAAATGGAGGAGCAGAGGAACGAAGGCACTCAGGTGTGAGGGCATCAGTGAGGGGTAGGCGAATGGGTTTTGAATGCCTTCCTGGGTGTCCCTGAGACACCTCCAACATAGTGAGCGAAATCTACCTCATTCTTTCTCCCCCAATATTTGCTCTTCCCCTTGTGTCTCTGTAAAGAAATGGCGCCAGCATCCACCCAGCAGCCTAAGCCAGAGCTGGGCTGCCGTCCTCCCTGCCCTCTCCTCCTTCCTCGGCACCTTGTCAATCTCCACGTCCTTGCTGATTCAACCTCATAAACACAGCTGGAATCTGTCCCTTCCCTTCTTTCTATGGCCACACCTGATCATGTCAGTTCTCTGCTTAGAACACATTCAGAGCCTCCTGCTCCTTAAATGAAATCTGCCCCCCTGAACACAGCTCACAGAGCCCTTGGACCTGGTACCCTGCCCAGGAATCGGCCTCCCCTTGTACCTTGCTCTCCCTTAAAGTCTACACTCCAGACACACGTACCTTTTTTTTTTTTTCCATTTTCTCTCATGTTCAAGTTTTTTCCCACCTCCAAGCATTTATATGTATTATTTTTTCTGCCTTGATCCATTCCCCATCCTCACCCCTCCATCAGGCCTTTTCTTTGAGAACATCTTCCCTGGCCACCCCCAGCCAGGGTTCACACCTGCCTGTGTCTTCCTCTGATGCCCCAAATGACCCTTATCATAGCTCTTCTGCAGTCTGCCTTCAGTGCTGCCCCCATGGCTCTGCCCCCACTATACACTCCAAGAGGACGGGACACTTTCTGGGACTAGCAGCTGCCTGGTAAATGATGGTTGAATGGATGCGTGGAGGAACAGAAGCACCCAAGAGTTAGTGCATGGACTTCATGACAATATCCCGGCTCCCTATCAGGGGCATAGTTCTGCTTCCTACTGGGTTTTGGTTGTGACAGAGAGAATAGAGGTCCCCTCTGATAAGCAAAATGTATCTGCCTGTCCTGGGATTGCCCCAAGGACAAGCGGGCTCTGGACTCCAACAGCTCAGTACAGAGCCAAGGACTGAGGACAGTAATTGTGTCGTAGCAACATGGGGAATCCCTTGTTCCGGCCCCAGGGTTGTTCACAGTGATGATGGGGAGAACGTGGCTAATCTCTGTAGTATCCCTGCCCTTGTGCTTTGCAACTGCCACCTTGTCCCCAAGGCACCTCTTAAGTTCCTCTCCTCAGAACCATCACTCAGAAAATATCCCATTCATCTGTGGTGGAGAGAGCTGGAGCCAGAAGACCTAGGCTGCCCTTGACTCTAAACTTGGGCAGTCACTTAACCTCTCTGACCCTTGATTTCCCCATCTATAAAATGGAGAAATAATAAAACCTAATTCACAGGGTTTTAAATATCACAAATGAGCATTTAAAATGCGGTTATTAGTATTACAGTGGAGACACATATGTACGTTAAACTTATGCAAATTTAACTACATGTGCTTGGCGACAAAAATAGAGAAATGATACAGTAGGTAATTCTGCTAGTCTTTCCACTCACTGAGTACTTGTCCGAGAGACGGGGTGATGTGGAAGACGCCGGACCACTGGGTAATTTGTTATTCTCTGTCCTGTGAGCCTCTTTCAGTGTGTGTGCAGGTTGTAACCATAACTAGACTTGATTTTTGTTTTGAGATATAATTGATATATAACCTGTTAGTTTCCGGTGTACAATATAACAATCCAACATCTGTGTATATTGTGAAATGATCATCACATTAAGTCTAGTTAACATTGATCACCACACATAGTTACAATTTTTTCCTTGTGATGAGAACTTTCAAGATCTACTCTCTTAGCAACTCCCAAATATATAATACTATGGCTTTGTAATATAATTTGAAATCCGGAAGCGTGACTCCCCCAGCTTTGTTCTTCTTTCTCATTGTAGTCGCCATGCTGTACATCACATCCTAGAGCTTGTGTATCTTGTAACTGGAAGTTTGTACCTTTTGACCATCTTTGCCCGTCTTGCCTCCTCCCTACGTGTGACGACTACCAACCTGTTCTCTGTATCGATGAGCTCAGTTTTTGTTTGTTCATTTGTTTTTTAAACTCCATGTATAAGTAAGATCATACAGTATTTGTCTTTCTCTTATTTCGCTTGGCATAATGCCTTCAAGGTCCATCCATGGTGGAACAGATGGCAAGATTTCCTTCTTTGTGGCTGAATAATATTCCACTGTGTGTGTGTGTGTGTGTGTGTGTGTGTGTGTGTGTGTGTGTGTGTATTTGTGAATACACATTTTCTCTATCCATTCATCCACTGATGAACATTTAAGTTGCTTCCATGTCTTGGCTATTATAAATAATGCTGAAGTGAACACGAGGGTGCAGAAATCTTTTCGAGTTAGTGTTTTCATTTCTTTCAGATAAATACCCAGGAGCAGAATTGCTGGATTATACAGTGGTTCTGTTTGTCAGTTTGAGGAACCTCCATACTGGTTTCCATAGTGGCAATTTACACTCCTACCAACAGTGCACAAGGGTTCCCTTTTTCCCACATCCTTGTCAACGCTTGTTATTTCTTGCCTTTTGGGTACTAGCCACTCTAACAGGTGTGAGGCGATATCTCATTGTGGTTTTCATTTGCATTTCCCCGATGATTACTGATGTTGAGAACCTTTTCAAGTACTTCTTGGTCATCTGTGTGTCTTCTTTGTAAAATGGCTATTCAGATCCTCTGCCCATTTTTCAAATCGGATTGTTTGGGTTTTTGCTATTTTGTTGTGTAAGCTCTTTACACATTTTGGATATTAACCCTTTGCAAAATACATGGTTTGCAAATATTTTTCACATTTGGTAGGTTGCCTTTTCATTTTGTTGATGGTTTCCTTTGCTGTGCAGAAGCTTTTAGCCTGATGTAGTCCTACTTGTTTATTTTGCTTTAGTTGCCTTTGATTTTAGTGTCAAATCCAAAAAACCATTGCCAAGACCAATGTCAAGGAGCTTCCTACCTATGTTACCTTCTAGGAGTTTTATGGCTCTGGTCCTACGTTCAAGTCTTTAATCCATTTTGAGTTGATTCTTATATATAATGTAAGATAAGGGTCCAGTTTCATTCTTTTGCATGTGGCTGTCCAGTTTTCCCAACACCATTTATTGAAGAGACTGTCTTTTCCCCACTGTATATTCTTGGTTCCTTTGTCATAATTTAATTGACTGTATACACATGGGTTTCTTTCTGGGCTCTCTATTCTGTTCCATGGATCTATGTGTCTGTTTTTAATGCCAGTACCACACTGTTTGGATTACTATGGCTTTGTAATATAATTTGAAATCCGGAAGCGTGATGCCCCTAGCTTTGTTCTTCTTTCTCAGAATTGCTTTGGCTGTTGGACTGGATATTGCCTCACTCATTGTAGTAACAGGTGGAAAATGCAGGGTGGGGCTCACTCAGAGTTTGGCAGCTTGGTTTGTATGTGTGAATATTGAGGCATAGTGAAGATGAGATGAAGCAAGACTGGGTGATAGGAATTCCAGGCATAGAGTGATTCCATCTCTAAAGGATGATGGACAGTCTCCATGACACTGATCACTGAACCCTTATCAGCATGTGGGAGGTACACACAGGAGGGTTGGTGGGGCTGTAGTGATTCTTCCGTCAACCCTTTATTTCTCAAAGATCCCATGTCCTCACTGGCTTCAGCAGAACCTTTTGCTTTTGTCCTTACCCAGTACTCGAGTACTGCTGTCTGTCCTACAATCCCTGGAGCACAAAAGTCAACTCATCATCTCCCTGTCTTCAGGCAGGAGAGTCTCTAGCCATCCCAGTTTGCCCAGCACTGAGGGATTTCTCAGAATGAGGGACTTTCAATGGTGAAATTGGGACAGTTGATCACTGTGATAGTCGGACAAGTGGGACATCTTTTACAGCTCACTTCAGGTGCCCTCCTTCTAGGAAGTCTTGCCTGATTCCTTAGCGGGGAGCAATCTTTTTCTCCATTGAACATCGCCTAGAACATTATTTATGCCTGTCCATGCCTGAACCCCACAGGCACCCCTATTCCAGGATTCCAGTGAATGAGGCTATAGTTTGAGGCCATCTTGTCGTGTGTCCTGTATGTACCAGGTGAAGGTCCGACTAGGAGGTGGCAGCAGGCTGGGTGACCTACCCGTGGTCTGCCATTCAGCCTCCTTCCCCAGCCCTAGAGTGTGAATTTCTGCGAAGCTGGCTCAGATATCACTTTTTGAAACATTTAATTACATAGAAAGATCTTTAAGGTTGTCTGTCACCTCCCAGGGAAACACTTCTTTTTCCTGCTCCTTCTGAAGCTGCTTGGAAAGTAATGAAATTGAACTGAAGATGAAGGAACCAGAGGGTGTAGGCATGACTGATAGGAAAAGCAGCAGAGAGGGAGAGGCAGGGTGACAGGGAGATGGAGCCAAGGGAGGGGCAGGGAGGTAGAAGACGTGTTCACGGAGAGTGAGGTGCAAGAGGTGAGAAAAACTAATGTTTCAGGAAGAGATGGACAGAGAGAGAGAGAGATGGGAGCTGGGCTGGGCTGGGGAGGCATCAAGAAGGGGTGCAGGGTCACAGAGAAGAGGGGAGGCAGGCTGAAAGGAAAAGGTCCTGGCCAAGTGGAAGAGAGACAGCCAAAAAGTAAAATAGCTTATGGTTCCAGAGTTTCAGTACAGGAGAGGGGGCTTCGAAAGGCATTGGTTGGAATGGAATGATCCTGACTGGGGCATGCTTTGGGGGAAGAAGCTTCTTAGCTTGTATGATTATTTGGGGGCTTGGCATGGGCTGATGGAGGTTATGAGGTGCCAAAGCTTCCACCCAGAAACCCCTTGCTGGCCTCTTTTCCAGAGAAGAGAGATGCAGAGACGCGAAGGCTGTTCCCGACCCCCCCCCCCCGCCCCATCCCAAAGGAGAGCCCACGGGGAGAGTCCTCCACCGTGACCCGCTCCTCTCTTGCAGGCTGCGACAGCGACCACTGGGGCCCCCACTGCAGCAACCGGTGCCAGTGCCAGAACGGGGCGCTGTGCAACCCCATCACCGGCGCCTGCGTGTGCGCCGCCGGCTTCCGCGGCTGGCGCTGCGAGGAGCTCTGCGCGCCCGGCACCCACGGCAAGGGCTGCCAGCTGCCGTGCCAGTGCCGCCACGGCGCCGGCTGCGACCCCCGCACCGGCGAGTGCCTCTGCGCGCCCGGCTACACCGGCGTCTAGTGAGTAAGGCGCGGGCGCGGAGGGGCGGGGCGGGGCGGGGCGGCTGCGCGGTCAGACCCCGGCTCCTGGCGGGTGGCTAGGGCGGTGAGAACAGATGGCAGGCGGGGATAGTCCTGGCTGTGAAATCTCCTGCGCTCTGACACCAAGTCCTGCAGAGACTGAGTGCTCCGGGCCTCACCCGTGCAGGTCTCAGATCCCTGCCGTCCAGGCCCCCGGGGCGACTGGTGCGAACTGGGGCTATGCATCGATGGAGGCTCCCATGGCCAGAGGAGCTCGCAAAACTCGTGCAAGGAGGCTCTTCCTGGTCAGAGCCCCAGACCTTGGCGTGGAATTCTCTCCTGATCATAACTCCAATGCCACTGCTCAACTGGAGCCTGAACCCTTCCAGACTATTTGAGACAGAGATGGGGTGGGGGCCCTGGGCAGATATCACGGGTAGATTTCAGGAGTTCGCTGTGCCTGGGTCCTCTCCTCGACCTTCTCCCTTCGGACCTGGAACAGCCCCTCACTCCAGTGCCCTGGAGCGTCTGCCTGGGCAGGAGCCCTCCAGGCTGCTTAGTGGAGACCCCCTCCTCCCTGCTCTGTTGAAGACTCAATGGCCTCCCCAACAGCCCTAGATTGGGGGTACCCAAGAACTCTAGCCACAAATACATCCTTGATTGAGGGTGTTCCCTGTCCGAATGTCTGGCCAGCTCCAGGCCCAGGGCATTGGACTGAGGGCCAAGACAAAGACCCCATGCAAATCCTCCTCTGAATCTCAGCAGTGCTCAGTCTCTGTATATAGGCCTGTTGTGGTAGCTGAGAGCCTTCCAGAATCTGGAACAGGGTGGAGGCACGCCCCAGATTCTTCCTTTCTCTGAATCTAGGCAGACTCTTGAAGGCTGAACCTGTGGCTACGTCTCAGTGCCTTTGCTCATGCTGTTCCTTCTGCCTGGCATGCCCTTCCTGCCATTTTCCCAGTGAAACTAACTTCACCTTCAAGACTCAAATGGAACGTCTCCCTCTTAGGGAAGCTTCCTCAGCTTTCCCTCATCAGAAGCGCTATCTTCTTTACACTAAAAGCACTGAAGTCATCCCACAAGTACTGGCCCAAACATACAACATTCCAGTTCATTGTCCTCAGCCCTGCTTTCCCCTCCTGGGCTGTGACTGCCCATTGACTGTGAGCTCACTAGCTTCTAGGGAGCCTGGGAGCCTTAAGACTGGCAGCACTGGGGCACCGCCACCTGATCTGAACGCTGCTGCCTCTAACACCTCTGCTTCCCATGCAGCTGCGAGGAGCTGTGCCCGCCTGGAAGCCACGGGGCTCACTGTGAGCTGCGCTGCCCCTGCCAGAATGGGGGCACCTGCCACCACATCACTGGCGAGTGTGCCTGCCCCCCAGGCTGGACGGTAGGTGGCCCCGCAGGATGTGGGTGGGACTCCGTAAGAGGTCTGAGCATCCCTTACTCACATGCACCCTGGAGGAATAAATTCCCCTCCCACCCTGAATTCCCTCCCTCCTATTTATGGTCATGGGCATCATTAGACACTGACAGAGGTGCCATGAACACAGCTTTGAATCCCAGGGCTGCCATCTGAGTGCTGTGTGACCTGAAGCAAGTTACTTAACCTCTCTGAGCCTGTGGTCCTTTGTGTACAGAGGAGTTGAATTCTTCTCATATACTGGCTCTGTCTTTGAGCATAGATACTCACTTGAGCTGCCGCGGGCTCTCAAATGTGGCAAAGAGAACATGGTGTAAGGATGGGGGTGGTACAGATAGGGGAGACAGCAGGGTATGAGTCACCTGAGTTTATAGAACCTCAGATTCCCAGCCTCCAACCCTTACACACACACACACACACACACACACACACACACACACACACATTCTGATTCTGTGGGCCACAGAATCTGTAGTCTAAAAACCACTGCAGGTGATTCTGATGCAGCCTTAACCAATCCAGGTCTCTTGTCTGGAAACCACCACCGTGGGAAAGGGGGATGGGATTTATAACCTCACAGGCTTAAATTCAGGTCTCACATCCAACGATGACCCTGAAAAAAGCCCTCAGTTATTCTAGTCTCTACTTCCCCATCTGCAAAACTCGTGTAACAACAGCCAGCCCTGCCCTCCGCAGAGGGAGGGTTGGCAGAAGGCTCAGATGAGGCAGCGCATGTCCAAGGTGCCTTGCAAACTCTGAAGTGCTCTACAGTTGCTCGTTTTATACGTCCCTGGATGCCACAGACAAGCCACAGCCTCCTTTAGCCAACACGCTCCCCCACCCCGCCGGTGTCCCCACCCTCTGCAGTCTCAAGTCCCTCCTCAGAAGCAGCCAGTCACTAAGGCTGGCTTTCTCATTTTAGGGGAGGCTCAGGGACACAGCCGGCTGCTTCCTCCGGGGCCTGAAGCTTTGCAAAGCCAGGAAGGACAGGAGCAGGATATTTCAGGAGGCTGTGGATGACGAGGTCACAGGGCGGGGCGGGGGCGGGGGGAGCAGAAGGGATGGCTACAGGGCCTGTTGATGCAGACACAGGTTTGCCAGAATTTTTTTTTTTTTTAGGGCAGGAAAGGGCCTGGGGGATCATCTGGTCCAGCAGTGTCCAAACCTGGCTGTGCACCAGAGTCACAGTGGGTGGAGGTGGGGGTTGGAGGTGGGGTTAAATACAGATTCCCAGGCTCCACCAGGGACCTCCTGGGGCCCAGGGCTCTCTATTTTTAATAACCGCCCCAGATAACTCTGAGGCAGCCAACCCTGTCCGCAAGCCTGCATTTGGAAGTAATCGATTGAGTCTGTAAGATTTCCTTCTGTGTTTCACAGAACCCAAGAGTTTCTTGGAGGTGAGGGCGAGGGCACATAGCCTGATAACTGGGGCTCCGGCTCCCACACACCCCCACTTCTCCATTTTAATCTACTTAGAGGTTCTCGGTAAGATAACACGTAAAAACAGGATCTCCCAGCTTGAAGACATTTGAACACCACTGGTCTGTGAATACCTTCCTCTCTTAGGTGAGGAAGCTGAGGCCCAGGGAGGCTAAGTGACCTGGCCAAGGCCACACGGGTGGTGAAGAGGGAGGTACAGCTGGAAGCCAGGTCTCCTGACTCCTGAATCTCAGCCCTTGGTGTCTGTCTGTCTCTTCCGAGGAGGAGAAAGGGGCTGCCGCCTCTCCCACACCTGCCCGTTTCTCCCACCCTGAACCTCCCTCTGGAAGGGCCCTCTCATCCCCAGCCAGCTTCTGGAATTCCATCCCTTGTGGGCTGGGTCCTTGGAGACCCAGCGGGCAGGGAGGTCAGGTCAGGATGAGGTGGGGGCAGAACAGGCCACAGGCAGGCTGGTAACTGTACAGTCCTCTCTGGAGAGACTCATGGGGCTGGTGATTGAAGAGGGGGAAGGGGGAAGCCAACACACGGAGGGAGAGATTTTTTTTTTCTCCACCACACGCTGAGAGGTTTGTTCTTTCAGATGATAGGAAACTCTGTCAACAGAAGCCTTTGGATTTGGGGACTTTATATTTTTAATTTTTTTGGTAGACAATTGCATTTCTATTTTTGACACAGCGTTTAACTTGCAGATTTGTATGAATTATTAACACCCCTCCTGCATGCCGAGTCACAGTGCAATGAAGCTGCGAACTCAGGCCTGAGGCCCCTGCCAGGGAGGGCTGGGGCCAGGGGGAGGGTGTGGGGCAGAAGGGTCCTCTCCGTATCACCGTCCATTGCCTCACTTTCCTGGTGGCCCCAACGTGGCTTTTGTCACGCTCAGAGATCTGAAGAATACGATTGCTCACTCACAAGGTGCAGGTCCCCAAAGAACCGAGGCTTTATGCAGAATTGGAGAGGAGCCACCAGGAGCTCTGGCCCTCCAGGCCCCTCCTCGGAGATCCCTGGCCACCAGGAATCTGGTGTGTGCCCACAGGACACGACACGTGCCCAGCTGTGCTGAGCCTGTCCCTGAGGGTCTTTGCAAAGAGCCTGGAGGATTGTTTCCTCTCTTTTTTCCTGGGCTCTGAGACCTTTCAGAGGAGGGAAGCCACGTGTGAGCAGGTTGATGAGAGTGGGTTCTGCCAACGGTTGGGAGGTAGGAGATGTGGTGACCCCCTTTTAGAAATTCGCAGTCTAGTGGTGGAGGCTGGACACATGTGCACGTGTGCACAAAAACAGGCCTGACTTGCGGGGAAATAGGACCAGTTACTGTGGAGGAGCAGAGGTATTTAGAGCTGAGGCTGAAGAGTCCTGGGAGCTCAGGTGTGGGAAGGATTCTTCATGGAGCCCCAAGCCCCAGCCTGCGGCCTGGATCGTTTACACAGCGCCCACACCAATCACTGTTCACTGTCCATCGAGGGCATCCATGGCACTGGGACAACAATGACAACTAGGTGATCGGAGAGGCTGAGTCTCCTTGGTGTAACCTTGAGTCCTTCACCATCTTGGCCCCCGCCTTTTTATGCTCCATTTAGCCACGGTCCTCTTAAAGTGCAGCTCGTTTCCAAACACAACCATTGTTCTAACCAGAGAGGCGCAGGACTATTGCCCCACCTCTTCTCCAACTTTCTGGATGCTACGCAGGCCAAGATCCCGTTGCAATTGGAGACACACACTCGGCTGACCACAGGGCAGGTGTGTTAGGGCTGTCATTACAAAGCAGCGCAGCCTGGGGGGTGTACACACAAAAATTGATTTCCTCCCAGTTCTGGAGGCCAGACGTCTAAGATCAAGGTGTTAGCAGGATGGGTTCCGTCTGAGGCTTCACCCCCTGCTGGTGGATGGCCGACTTCTCCCTGTGTCTTCGCCTGGTCCTCCCCCACCCCTGTCTCTGTCCTGATCCCTTCTTCCAAGGAGGACAGCAGTCACTGGGGATTCAGACCCACCCTAATGACCTCATTTTAACTTTCCTGCCTCTATAAAGGCCCTGTCTCCAACTGCAGTCACAGACTGAGGTGCTGGGGGTTTGGATGTATGAATCTGGGGTGGGGAATGCAATTCAGCTCATAAGAGCAGGAAAGAAACCATGAGATCACAGCCCTCTCTTAGGCTGGTACTTTCCAGCCTGCACTTCCCCCAGCCTTTCCCCAAAAAGCTGTTTTTCCAACCAGCGGTAATGAGTTGACCATGTGGTCCTCCTGCCCTCTTCTCCGCCCCAGGTGGTACTGGGCCCCTGGCCCATGCTCCTCATCAGATGTCCACTTGGGTTGAATTAATATTAACAAAGGGGCTGATCTTTGAGGCACGGCTCTAATCTCGCAGAATCTGTAATCTGATCATCTAATCTCACATAATCTGTACAACCACCTGGGAGACTGGGGGTTACCACTCCAATTTTATAGATGAGGAAACCGAGGCTCAGAACAATCACACGACTTGTCTCCGCTCAGCTGTCTGGGAGGAGATAGGTCTGGACTTTGAACCCAAGTCCTGACTTTGAGTCCAGTGTTATTTCCACCGCACCAGGCAGCAGCCCCTCCGAGGCAGCAAATTCCTTCAGGCCCCAGGGGCTCAAACCCAAGGAGGGGTCTGGGGATCCTGGGACCTGGGATGGTGCAGCTGGGGACTGCTGAGCGGCGGCTGTAAGAGGTACTTGCCCACCCATCCAAAAAGTCTCAAAGTGCTTGATTTGCCCAGGAAATGTTGAAAGGAAGCAGACTTCCCCACTGGCCTCTTCAGGGGGCCCTGGTCATGTCTCAGAAACTCGGAAGAGACAAGGAGTCTGCAGCCTATCAGGATGGATGGTGTGTGTGTGTGTGCGCGCGCGCACAGGAGGTCCCCACAGTGCTCTGTGATGGGGAGGTGGGAGATATACACACAGCCCCCCAGGATGACTCAAAATATGTTTTTAGGATCAGAGTATTCTTGTCCAGCCCAGGACTGCAGAGGACTGACCCAGAGGTTGGCCAAAAAGACTCCTCTCTTCCCTCACGAATCTCTAGAGCTTGTGGGGTACAGTGAGAAAGACAGGCCCGGGTACCCCATCGCCTCCAGGAGGAATAAGGACCCCCCCTCCCCTGACTAGCTTTTCCCTGCTCCTCTCCTCGCATCCACACTCATCTCACTGTCTTCAGCTGCTTCCTCTGCGCGCTCAGTCCTCCGTCCCTGCCTCCCCCTCCTCCTCAGCCCCGCACTGTCTGACTCACATGCAGAGGAAAAACTCAGAGCTCAAAAGCTTCCCACTTAATTCATTACAAGTAAATTGGATGATACTGATCGATGACTCTGGTCAGCAGGATTCCCCTCACTAAACTAGCTTCCTCGGGGTTGGCAATTATTGGTGCTTAATAATTGTGTGTTGAACTAATTGATGAATTCATTGTGGGAGAATCCTTGATCTCCGTATGAGAAATGACCACCTCTGGCGTGGGAGAGGCTGGAAGGGCAGCCGGAGACCAGGGTTGGTTCAGTAAAGATCTAAGATGCTAAGATAAAGACCTATATAATTTTTAAAATCAGAGTATCTGACACCACAAGGCTACTCGTGGAGGGAGGAGAAAATGTCCCCCTGCTCCCATGCAAGCCGCATTCTGAAGACACCAGGTTTGAGTCTTTTTGGTGTTTCTACTGGCACTTCCCTCCTTATTTCTATATAACGTGCTTTACTGCTGTCTCCCAACTTGTTAGAGCCTCATGTCAAATATCTGGTGACCCTGGGCCTCCTGTTCATGTTTTATATAAGCCTTGGAAAAGCTGGTTGGAAGCCTGGGAGCGGAGAGAGATGCCAGGCTTGGGGACTGATGGGACCCTCATATATCAGTATCTCTAGGTCTTTCCTCTTGAGCTCTGTGTCCCCAGAAAGGACTCCCCCAGAGTCCAGCCACTCGCACCCTCGGTGCTGAGCAGGGGAAGCGAGCAGCGGGTCTGCTCGGGCAGCGGGCAGGGGGCCGCACGGTCCCTGTTTCTCGCAGCGCCACCCCCTCCTCCCAGCCGTGCTCAGCCTCCCTCTGTCCAGAGCCAGTGAGGGCCAGCCTCCCTGAAAGTGAACTGCCAGTCTTGGGAAGTCCCCTGGCTATTTGAAAAGGGGGTTAAAAACCTGGGGTCAAATTCCCTCTTCTACAAACTTTCCAAGAGTCCTCCCGCTTCACCGCACCTGCGCCTTAGCCTTCAGAGTCTCCCGGGGCCTCTGATCCCCAGGCTTTGGGAGCTTCGTCTTCCCACACGCACTCCGAGCTTTGCTGAGAAAGCAGAAACCTCAGCAGCTACCCCTGCTCCGCCTGCCTTTCCATCCTCCAACGCGGGCCCTCTCTTGTCCTCTCTGGTCCCCTCTCCGCTTCCTTTTGTCCTTGTAGGTTTCTGCCTTTCCCGCACTTAGCACCAGGTTCCAGAGTTACCTGTTTTCTTATCTCTCTTCCCCAGTAGAAGGGGAGGATGGGAATTGAGTCTTACTCATATTTTTGTGCCCCTAGTATCTAACACAGGCCCTGGCATACAACAGGCACTCAATAAACGCGTGCTGCATAATTGGTTGGGCAAATGGGCCTCGGTTTCCCCATCTCTCTAATGGGGCTTTGGAGCCATGGTGTCCAGCTTTCTCTGCTTCTGTGACTGGGGAGAAGTTCCCACTGAAGGAATCTGGGGGGTCCCTAGAGCCGTAACAGCTGTGCCGCTTCTGGGAGACAGTAGCCTCAGGCTAGCACCTCAGAAGCACCAGTTCCGCACGTCTTCCTTCCTGTGTTTCAGGGAGCAGTGTGTGCCCAGCCCTGCCCACCGGGGACGTTTGGCCAGAACTGCAGCCAGGACTGTCCTTGCCACCACGGAGGGCAGTGTGACCACGTGACTGGGCAGTGCCACTGCACAGCTGGATACATGGGGGACAGGTAAGGATGCTGTTAACTCTTGTCCTTGCTGCTCACATGACTCGTTTTTACGGCAGCCTTGCAGGGAACAGCTCGGGTTTACCAGCCCACAGCACTCTTCTGCCAGCTTCCCTGTTCCTTTCTCAGACCTTCCGCCAGCCCATCCTTCCTGGCCCTCGGCCTGCTGAGCGTACCTTCCCCCGGCCCAGTGACCCAAGCCCTGAACTCTCATCAGCTCACCTGGGGGAGGAGGTGGGCACCCCCCACACTCTCTGCATTCTGCCCTCCTGAAGGGAGGCAGTCGTCGTGATAATCCAAAGCTGAATGTGCAAACTCAGTTCACATGTTCAGGATGATTTCTTTTAGAAGTGGATTTTAATTTCTGATGTGAGTTCTGGCAAAAGAATACTGACATCAGTTTGCATCCTCTGGCCTGAGAGCAGACTGGAATCAAACCCACCCTGCATGGTGGATAACCCACAGAGCATGTAATGGAGGGTTTACCAGATGTGCACGCTTATCCCGGTAAGAAGGGTTCCATGATGGTAGGGCAGGTGCTCTGGAAGCTGGAGAAACAATCCATATGTCTGATGGTGGGTGGATTCAGGGCTTGAGGAAGATGTTTGTCCCCAGAACCTGGGCGAGTCTCCTCCCTCTCACTCTCAGCTGCGTGTCTCTTTGAGCAGAAAGAAGGACAGTAGAGAGGAGGCTCTCACACCTCTTGCCTGCTTCTGTGGGATCCATGTTTCATCTCTGGCCCTGGATCTTGTTACTGTGCCTCCCCTGCCCAGGTTACATCAGGAAGCAGGGATCAGGGCTGAATTAACCATTGAGTTGTCCGACTCTGACCGACAGACATAATTGGTCTCCTCCAAACTCTTACTGAAGTCAGCCCCAAATCCTTAGTGATGTCCAGAAAAGAAATTTTCCATTTTTAGCCTTGGGCTTGCTTATCCCTAGCAAGAAGTCTTTTAAACCATATCTGACCTCTTCATTAGCCAGTGTTCATCTCCATGAGCTTCCCAGACATGGAACATGGGGCATGGATCTGGGGACCCATCCCTCCATGAACCGTGTCAGAGATCATGTCTCTGGGGGCAGAAGGGGAGGCAGGACTGAAGCCCTGAGCCCACCTGCCCATCCTCACCATCTCCCCCAGTAAGAAAATGCTCAGGATGAGCCAGTAGGGACAGGAGCTGAAAGACCCTGGAACTAGAGCAGGACCCCTTTGTTTCCGGCCACTTCCCCGTGAGAGCGAATATAGCCCACTCACTGCTGGAGACCAGTGGGTGCAGGGCTCCAACTGACCGCTCAACACCAGCAGACCCTATCTCACTGGCGCTCTCCATTTCCACCAAGATGTACCAAATGGAGAAATAACCCTAATGCCTCTTAATTGGGGCTCAGCCTATGATTCCGAGGCAGACAGAAACCTCAGAAGCCTCAGGGTCCTCTGGTAAGCTTTGCCAATCAATGACAGAGAAGAATTCAATAGAAGGGCCTGGTAGCATTTGGGTTTCCCCCCTAAACGGGCTGCCTGGTGTTTAATATTTCGTAAAATTGCCTCCATTAATTTTGTAGGTGACAGCTGCATGAACCCACCCCACATCATCGCGAGCATATTAAAGCTGAGTGGGTGTAATAACGCGGGCCTCCCCGATAGGCAGAATCCAGTGCAAATTAAACATGAAACGTAACGAAGCTTTTGCAGCTCATTTTGTAATTTAATTGAGCAATGTATCTGGTTATTAATGGCAGTATCGGACACATTAGATTGATATGTTGCAAAGGAAGGATGTTTAAGTAGAAAACTAATTTCTGCTGTGATTACCCTTCTGTTCCACAGGCCCCGTTATTAGCGTGCTTTGTGTAAAATTCATTAGCAGTCGTTGCTTGATCTCTAAATAAATAAGTTGTTTAAATTGTGAGTAGGAAAAAAAAAAAGCAGCTGATTATGTAAATGGATTAGATTGTCAATATTTCATTTCCAGATTCTTTTTCTGGGGCTGTGGAGTCAGTCACTTTGTAAATATGACAGGGCGGGGACATGCCCTTCAGAGGGAGCTCACTGTCCCAGTGGCGGGCTCTGCCCAGTCCTGCTGGATGGGAGGCAGCAGGAATGCTCCAGTGAAAGGGAGGGGTCGAGAGGTGTCTCCGGGCTTGGGTTTCTTCCCCTGATGTCTGAGACATCCCAGGAGAGGCAACCTGAGTGACTTCTGGGAAATCCATTCTGAGGCTGGCAGTTTAAAAGGTGACTGTCTGGCTCTTCAACGCTCGGTGTCGTCCCCTTCTGCCTCGGTGTCCCTCCTCGCTGTCCTCCACCTCCCATCCCTTCTCCACACCCCCTTTCTCTTTCCTTCTCCTCCCCTACTTTTCTGTCCACTCCCTTCATGGTGCCCCAGACTGGCTAACATGCACCAAAATTTGCAGGAAGACGATCTGGGCGTGCGATGGAGAACCCTGGTTCCAACTTAGGACTCTCCAAGATTTAATAAAGAATCAAAGGCTATATATTTTTTTAAACATCTTTTATTGCTCCCCTCTGCCCTGATTATTGTGGAAGGCATATAGAAAATCTGAAAATGGGAAAACATAACCATTAAAATACTTATAATTGCTGAAGTCCACTCCATTGTTAACATTTTGGAGTTTTTCCCTTTGAGCTTTTCCATGCCAGAAGGGCTCTGTTAGGAGAACTGTAGAATACAGTATTAACAAGGGTAATAATAAGAACTCACATTTCTTACTGAGCCCTCACCGGGCACGGGGCACCTTTCTCAATGTTTGCACACGTTCTCTCATTCACCCCTGACACACCTGGTGAGGCTGAGTTACTATCCTCCCGTTTGGTGATAAGAAAGCGGACATCAGAGCCGTAAGGTCGGTTCCCTGTTCTCCGTACCTTGGAAGCAGGGTGGAGATACGGATAATCCAAGACCCCAGAGTCCAGAGGCCATTTCTGTTTGTCTCTGAGCCGCAGAGTTCACCCATCTCTTTTACCTCGTACGCCCCCAGGTTTACCCCTTAATTGTCAGAATCCAGTTGCTGTGACAATGACTTTACATCCCCTGGGAAATAGCTTCTGGGCTAGAGTGAGGGGTGTTGGGTGCATCCAGGAAGCCAGGCAGTCAGCAGTGGGGGTTACACCCACCCACAGAGGACCCACAAGCAATGGCTGTGAGTTGATTAGTCGAATAATTATCATTATGCTGGGAGCTCCAAGTACCAGGCCGGAGCTGAGGCAGGACACATACGGGACCCAGCCCTCCTTTTTGTGGGGGGGGGGGGTGCTCACTAGCTGCTGGGAGAGGCTCAGCCCCTGCCTTGAGGGGACCCCCCTAGTCTAAGAAAGAGGAAATAGCCCCTGTCATGGAGGTCTGATGAAGGAGGATGCTTCTGTACTCATGGGGAAATCCCACCCTGCAGAAGAGGCTCATCTCCCAGGATGACAAAGGGAGACTGTACCGCTGCCCAAAGGATTCAAAAAACAGAGAATGAGTAGAAACAAAATTACCCCTTTTCATCAAATCTAAGATGCCACCAATTGTAAGTTGCATCATTAGTGTATTTACTGCTAAGAAAGAAAAACCCTGATAATTAAACTATGACACGCCATCCGTTATAAGACTTAATCTGATTTCAGAGACGTTAAAATATATTTTAAAAGCGTAAGGTTTGTTTAATGGGTACAGAAGTTTCAGTTTGGGAAGATGCAGAGGTTCTGGAGATGGATGGGGGTGATGGTTGCACAATAATGTGAATACTTAATGCCACTGAATTGTCCACTTAAAAACGGTTAAAGGTAAATTTTATGTTATACATATTTACTGTAATAAAAAATTTTGAAAAACACATAATGCCTATAATCAATGAAATATGATAGTATGAACTCAGTCCTGGGGACTAAGGGGAACTGGCATGGAGCGGGGAATGGACTGGGGTGACTAAACCATGGAGTACTTCCTGGAGGAGGAGAGGGAAGACGGAGGAGGCTGTGAGGAGGTGGGTGCAGCCCAGCAGGCCCAGGCCTGGAGGCAGGGGGTGCATGCTGGATGGATCTGGAAGGGCAGGTTAGGGGGCACAGCCTCACCCCGCTCTGCTGTCCCACAGGTGCCAAGAGGAGTGCCCCTTCGGGACCTTCGGCTTCCAGTGCTCCCAGCGCTGTGACTGCCACAACGGGGGCCAGTGTTCGCCCACCAGCGGTGCCTGTGAGTGTGAGCCTGGCTACAAAGGCCCCCGCTGCCAGGAGCGGCTGTGCCCCGAGGGCCTGCACGGCCCAGGCTGCACCTTGCCCTGCCCCTGTAACGCCGACAACACCGTCAGGTACAAGCTGGGGAACGGGTGAGCCTGGGGATGGGATGCGGTGGGCCCTGGTGGAGAGGGGCCAGTTAGGGCACAAACCCCCACCCCTCACCAGGTCATCTAGGCAGGGCAGTGAAAGAGCTGGGGTCTCAGCGATCACCTTCGCTCACCTATCTGAGGGGACGGGATGGCCAGGGCAGAAGCAGGGAGCTTGAGCCACAGAGGGTCAGTATTAGAAGGGACCTTAAAATCCAGCGTGGCTCACCTGGGGCCCGCAGAGGGCTGTCCCAGCAGGCCCCGGCTAGGGTGGAGGAGCAGGCGGGACAGAGGGCCGGCCTTTCATCAAGGTCTTGGCTTGGGGCCAGCTTCTCCCTGCACTCTGTGTTCTTTGGTGCCTGGGGCTATCTGGGCTGAAGCTGGCCCCACCCTTGCTTCCTGGAAGTGGAGAAGCCAGAGCTGCCGGGGGCCGCCTCTCCCAGCTCCTTGGCTTCCTGCTTCCTGCACCACCTGGCACCGCCCTTGGGGAATAAATGAGGCTGTCAGGCCCCAGATAAGCACTTCCACAGCCCTGTGTGTGGCCGCCTCTTATCAGGGCGGTGAAGGGAGAGGGGAGGAGCCTTCTCCCCTCAGGCCTGCAGGACAGCTCGGGGGAGGACCGGCTGCTCGGGGCAGTGGGTGCTGTGACTGTTTGCAGGCCAGACTGAGACTCCTGTCTCTGGGACAGCCAGGACTTAGCCTCGATCCCTCTTCATTCCCAACTTTTAATTCTCTACATGTCCCCTGAGAGCCCCTGGTCACCGTAAGTAGGGGCATCTTAGCAAGTGTTATGGCTTAGACAGACTCGGTCCTTAGTCCTCAGTTCCGGGAGCTGAGCAGCTGGGGCAGTGCCACCTGAAAGGGTAGAAGGTAGGAAAGGAGACTGTTAGGAGGGGACCCTTGAGCCAGTGGAGCTGGCCTGAATATGACTTAAGGACTCACCTGCTCAGTCATTCATTCAACAAACACTGAGAGCCTGCAGGGCCAACTGCGAGGAAGTAATAAAGGGTCCCTTGGCCCCAGTCCAGCCCTCAGGAACTTGAGCCTGGAGCACCCACACACTGAGCACCTCTGCCATATTTCTTCAAATACAAAACACCACCAGTAGTGAGGCACTGCTTTATTTAATGTACTACCAAAACTGAACCATGACATACCATTGACTGGATAACACATCCATCAGAAAATGTAGGGGAGGGTGTATCTTAGAATTGATGAAATACATGAACCTGCTGGATCCCAGCATGGGCTCAAGTAACGGTGACCCAGGGCTCTGTACAGAAAGCACCATAGGAGACTCCTATGCTGGTCAGGGAAGGCTTCCTGGAGGAGGTGGCTTCAGGGCTTGGTCTGGAAGGAAGGGTGAGCACTCCAAGTCTCTAAACATAGGGGTCCCTTGGCTTCCCCACAGGGGTAGGGAGCCCTCACCCTGTCACTAGGACCCCCTACCCCTAGGGGGTAGCCAGGGGAGGACAGAAAGCAAGGCTGCCGCTGAGGTAAGATGCAGGGAGAGTCCCTGCCACAGAGATCCAGCCAACGCCCAAATTAAAGAGCTATTGTTTTCTTCCCGTGCCTGCGCAACCGTGCCCTGCATAATTTATCCCTCCTCTGAAGGAGCCCTCAATGCATTATTAATCTGGAAGGACTCCCTCTTCTCCGTCGCTAGTCTCAGCCCATTCAATATTGATGATTATTTGCTTTCCGGCCTTTAACATGTGTCATGTTTGGGGGGTTGGGAGGCAGTAGCGCTTCTTAGGTGAGGGGGCTCCAGGAGCCCCTGGCAGCCAGCCGCCCAGGCTGGGTTCCTCCGTGTCGGCTCGACCTCCTCCCCGTGCCTCAGCCCGGGCTTGTCCATCTCTGCGGCCTCAGCGTTGCCCGTTGCCTGGCACAGAGCAGACCTTCAGGAGAAAGAATTGCTGAATTCATCTTAAACAGCCCATTCCCCTATCTAGGTGGTTCTGCCCCCTGAGCTGATACCTGCCCTATTTAAAAAAAAAATTTCACCCCTTTCTCTTGGCACACTGCCCTCGTGACTGAGCCCCCAAACACTCACAAGGTTTTGCTTTAGTCTAAGTCAGGATTTCTCAGCCTCACCGCTCCTGATGTCTTTGGGGCTGGATAATTCTTTGCTGTGGGCGGCCGTCCTGTGCATTGCAGGATGTTTAGCAGAATCCCTGGTCTCTACTACTAGATGCCAGTAGCAATATCACAGCCCCGAGTTCTAACAACCAAAAATGTTTCCTGGATGGGGTCGGGGGGAGGCAAAATGGTCTGAGGTTGAGAGTCTCTGGTCGCACTGAACCTGTCTCGTGCTGCACTTGGCTTTGCTCTCCTGGACGCAGAGAACAGCTCTCTTCCTCTGTGTGGGCACAGGTCACGCCTCTCCTCCCGTGAGCCTTTGTCCCATTCTGGACCCTTCTCTTGGGATCCAGGAAAAGCAGCGGGATGACTGTGACTCCTAAACCCAAGGCAGTTAAGCTGCAGGTTCTGGGTGGGTCTGGGGCCCCGAGGCCTGGCCTTCAAAACACCTCTGACTGAGCCAGTGGTCTGGTATGTGTACTTCTCTCTCTGTCTCAGTTTCCCAATATGTCTGTCAACCTTTCATCAGCCCAGTGGGGGTAAAAATTTCCTTGTGGTCTTGGGAAGTGAAGCTTCCATCTAACTCCCTGACAGATGGAGTGTGGGATCCCCAGAAGCCCTGCCTCTTTCCCCACTGGCTTCTGCAAGAGCTTGCAGCCGAGCCCCACCAGGACGTCTTGCAAGCAAGACCTTGAGCATCTTTTCTAGAGACGCAAAGTACTCCCCAACCCCTGACCAAAGAAAACCCTCCTCATCTGGCCCCAGTCCCTCTCTGCTCTGTGCCCCTCTGGAGAGGCTGCTTCAAAGAAGTCGAACCCACGTGCCCAGGGAAGGAAGGAGTGGCTGGTGAAATTCCCCAACACTTCATTCCGTTTTTAAACGCTTTGTAGCACACACAAAGAAAGCGTCCTCCTTCATAAAGGAATGACCTTGAGAAAGTAAGCGCCTGTCTCAGACCTTGCCCATGTCCCCTCCGCAATTGGATTGTCATAGACGAATTCCAGCAGCCATGATCGTGGATTACCTTTGAAAGATTCGATTTAGCCACCAGATGCTGCATTGATAGAAATCTCAGAGCAGCCAGAAAAAAATGGCAGAAAAATCCACCGTGAAAAGATTCCTGTATTGTTCAGTTTTCGGTTCCTATTAACTTGTGATTAATCTATGTCTGGGGGAAATGGGAGAAAGGGGAGGGAAAAACAAACAGAGCACACCGAACCAGCCTGGACACCAGTGTGTTTAAGTGTTGGCCTGAGCCTAACCAAAAGTCACTTGCCCACCATGCGACCCAAGGGAATGGCTCTGCCACCACCAGGGGGAGGGGAGCAGGGAGCAGGGGACACCTGGGAGAGGGAGAGGTGACAAAGGTACTAAAGGTACAGAGAGTCTGGGGACAACAGTTTTCAGCCATAATCGCTGAGTCAGCCGTCATTCCCCCACCCTCTTTTCAAGGGGATTTTGAAGTCTTTAAAATAAATGCCCAGTAATCAAATTGAGAAAATTGAGATTTTTGTTTTTTAAAACAGAGTTTTAGGGACATGGAAGGAGAGAGAAAGAAGTGATTTCAGATTTGGTTTTGTGCTTTCTGGTTCTCAGAGTAAAAAATAAAATTGGTGCCAAGATACAACCCTAAGCGTCCAAAAAGCTGGCAGCTGAGATGGAAACCAGAAACGCAGGAGAGCTTAGAGGCCGGCATCCCCCAGCTCTCCATGCATGTAGGATGCTTTTGTCAGGGTGGTCTTCACACCCGAGCAAGGACCTGGAACCGGAGGATCTATTGAAGAGAAGGGCAGAAGGGTGGCTGAGACCTTCCAGGATCTCCGGGGCTGGCAGAGCTGATCACTGCAGCCATGCTGCTGGGTCACTTCTGCGTCCACGCATGGCAGTCCCCACGAGTGTGACCAAGCCAGTCCCTCTGACCCTAAACCACAGCCTCAGAGGAGGCCCCTGGAAAGCTGGAGCATGGAAAGGCCATGCCTAAGGGCTGTGCTCGAGTTTTGGGACAGAGAGGAGTGCCCCACAACTGTCTGCTGAGGGTCAGGACCCCTAAGTGGGGGGCCCCTGCTCTGTGGCACCCATTCAGGCCGCTATTTCCCCTTAAGGTGTGGGGCCCAAGGAGAAATTTTTCTGGAACCATGAAGGTCAGGAAGTTTTCAGACATCCATCCCTTAAACGCATTTTTAAAAACATATTTATAATTTTTATTGCTCTTTATCTATTTATAAATATAATAGATGCTCAGTTTGAGAGAGTTAGAGAGATATAGACATTTAAAGAAGAAACAGAGTCACTCATGATTTCTCTCCCCAGAGGTGAGCACAAAAGCCATTTGGTTATAACTTGCTCATTCTTCATCCATGTCTGTATCACTTTTTTTCATATTTCAGATCATGACATTGTATGTAATTTGCTTATTTCACTTCCCCTTGTGTCCTATCATTAAACAGTTTGGAAAACATTTGAATGCTTCTCTAGCGTCCCTTCATCTGAATTGCCGTAATTCATTTAACCAGCACCCCGTAGTCGGTGGTGCTGTGAGGCACTGGACAGAACACGGCCAGACAGACAGACCTGGGTTTGAATCTCGGCTGCCGCTGAGTTAGCCTGTGTGACCTTGGGCAAGTCATACGCCCCCGGGCACTGTCTGAAAAATAGAGGCGCCCATGCCCAGCTCACAGGCTTACTTGAAGTTTAGAAATGTAGGTGTAGAGTGCCTGGTGCTTTAATAGCCCGGCCACGTCCTATTTATTATTATTTAAATTGCTTCCATTTTCCTCTGCTATAAATAATGCTTCAGGGAACATCTCTGTGCATAAATCTTTCTCTACAACTGTGATTATTTCCTTAGGATAGATTCTTAGAAATGGAATTATAAGATCAAAGGGTCTGAATATTCTTAGGACTCCTGATACACAACCCCAAATTGTTTTTCAGAAACCTTTACCAGCACTAAGTATTGTCCCTTAAAAAAAAAAAAAAAAAGAAAAAGAAAAAGAAAAAGAAAAGAAAAAACTGTACCATGTTGACAGACGAAAAAGTGATATCTAACTGCTGTTTTGACTTGATGATTAATGAGACTAAACATTTTCCAAAATGATTATTGGCTCCTCGCACTTACTATTCAGAAACTGTCTGTTCCTGCCCATCCCTCACTTTCCACGAGAAAATCAAGGCTCCCAGAAGAGAAATGGCTTGGGCTGGACCTCACACAGTTAGTTCGTTCATTTGTTCATTCGCCAAATGTGTGTTGAGCATCTGCAGCGAGCCAGGGACTCTGCTGGGCCCCGGGGGACAATACGGAGGTGGAATGGACAAAAGGCCCTCCCCCGCGGAGCTGCCGCCTGGTGGGGAGACCTGATAAACAAGTCAACAGACACAGAAAATAATTACACATAGTGAAAGTACTATTCATTCCCAAATACTTACTTGGGTGTTGAATATGAGCCAAGCACTGGGGATCCACCAGTGACCCAGGGAGACGAAGCCCACAGCCTTGTGGAATTTGTCAGAACCAAGATTTGTCACCAGCCCAGCGCTCACTACTTTCTACCACATCCCTGGAGCTGGACTCCAGAACAGAGAGGCAGGTGACACGGCAAATCTGTGAGGCTTGTCTACCATCCAGCGTCTTCTCTGGACTGTTAGTCTGGGTTCCCCCAGAAGCAGATGCCAAGTGCAAGAGATGTACTAGGGAAAGAGCCATCAGGGAAAATGGGGAGGCTGGGAGAGCGTCAGACTGCAACGCAGTTCGGACCTTTGTGAAGGAGAGCGGGGAGAAAGCTTGGGTGGAAAGTCTTAGACTGCAGCACAGTTCTAAAGAAGTTTAGTAAGATGGAGGGGGTTGATGGTTAAGACAAACTTGCCCGGTCAGAGGACTTCCAGATTTCCCGGGAATGTGTTGACCTTCCCATCCCTGCTGTGCTCCAGCTAGGAATGGTCCAGGGGATGTGTGACCCCTGAGCAAATGTGGTGGTGGACTTCAGACACAGTAGCAGGGGCCGGCCGTCAGTTACACTCCCTGCAGAAGCTGTGAGAAGAAAACGGTCACCACACCCTTATTGCCTCTGATCATGTGTGGATATCGGCTGTTGGATCAGAACACTGCCAGCCCGGGGGTTGCCCCACTGTCTAGAGGTCATGCCAGACAGCCTCTGCTCCAGGCAAATAGTTCTTTATCTGGGCTGGACAGGAAAGGGATGGAGACAATCTCACTCACTCTTAGAGCCCCAGCAAAGCACAGATGGAGGGCGCCCTCTCCAACACGCACAGTGCCAGAGCGATTGCCGTATGCGATCTCACTGCAGCGCTCCTGTGCCTGGGGCATGCTCTACGTCTGCCTTGAGGGCAGGCTGGTGAAGCTCCGGGCCTCACAGTCCGCAAGGGAAAGGGCTGAAGAGGCTGCCTCCCGCTTTGGTCTCTGTGTGTTTGGGAGTCAGGAGACCTGGTTTTGCCACTCCCTTGCTGTGTGACTTCAGGGAACTTACAGAACAACTGTGAGCCTCAGTTTCTTGGGGCTAATAAGACCACGTGACCTTGGTATTTTTCTGACCAATAAACAAAACAATAAGCAATTGCACCTCAGAGGTCCTTCAGTCTTGCTGCCCTGGGCGGACCAGACTTGGGGTGGGCAGAGGGTGGGACATGGCCACATTCTTGACCAAACAGTCCTCTCGTCTTTCTCTCGTCTGCTCAGCTGCCACCCAGTAACTGGAGCTTGCACCTGCCAGCCGGGATGGTCTGGCCACCGCTGCAATGAGTCCTGCCCTGCTGGCTACTATGGCGATGGCTGCCAGCTGCCTTGCATCTGTCAGAACGGCGCCGACTGCCACAGCATCACTGGGAGCTGCGCTTGTGCCCCGGGCTTCATGGTAAGATGGGAGGGGACTCCCGTGGCCTCTCTGCTCCTCCACCCCCACCCAGAAGAGGAGGGGCCAGCTCCTCCCACTTCCGGGTGGAATCAGGGACTGTGGCCCTGTGCCCAGGGATGAAGAATGGGAGTGTCTCCGTGTCCCCCTCAGAGATCGAGTCTGTGACGGGATAGCCACCAAGGCTGTTCTCAAATGGCCAGTTCTGCTGGGGTTTGTAACTGTAAAAGAATGGGAACCAGGGGTCTGTCCACTGTCCCCTCACCCTGAAACACTAGTTTTCTTCGTACCCAGTTCCTCCCTGTCCAGATCCTACGCACACGATATTTTCCCATCGTAATAACCGCAGAGCGCATGATAACCACAGTTTTATATTTGGCTTTCCTTCACCCACATCTGCTGCTTGGGCTTCTTAATCCTCATTTTAAATGGCTGCAGGACTCTGCGGGAGCTGATGGACCCCCAGGTGTCTCAGCTATTGCCATCCTGCTGAATACTGAGCTGTCTCCAATGTTCACAGCAAAGGTTGCAATGAGCATCTTCCTGCAAACAGCTTTTCCCCCTTCCTTTGAATTATTTCCTTAGGGTGACTTCCCAGGGTCAGTGGGCATAATATATTTATGGCCCTTGATGCGTGTTGCCATGTTACTTTCATCAAGGGTTATATAAATCTACATCACCAGCAGCCGTGTATGAATTACCTATTTCAAAACAACTCTGCTAACATTCTTTATTTTTTTTCTAATTTTTGCTAATTATATAGGCAGAAAATGGCTCCTCCGCGTTGCTCTAAAATTTGCATTTCTCTGATTACTAAGGAGAGTAAACCTTTTCCCCACGTGTTTGTTTACTATTCGTATTTCCTCATGAATTATGCTGGTCTTTATGAGGATTGATTCCAGGGAACTTGACACTGGAAGTGAAATCCTGTTCAAAGGTGAGGCATGCCCTGCAGGTCTGAGAACCCAAACATTCAGGGGACCCCCGTGGCCATATTTTTTTTTATGCTGCTGTAGGAAGTGGTTTGTGTGGTACAAAGTGTGGCCTTTGGAAGCAGCCCGGGGTCACATCCTGGCAGTCCTCCTCACCAACTGTGTGACCTTGGGCCAGTGAGTTACCCTGTCTGAGGATTTCCTCACCTGTGGAATGGAACGCCTGCCTTGCAGAGTTGCTGTCAGGTGTAGAGATGATGAGTACCTTGCCTCAGTGCTTCTCAGACCTGAGTGAACTCAGAAACCACCAGGGGGCCTTGTTAAAGTGCAGGTTCTGATCCAGTAGATCTGAGGAAGGGCCTGCGTTTCTGCACGTCTAACAAGCTCCCAGGTGATGCCGATGCGGCTGACCGGTGGCCTCACTTTTTTTTTTTGATTGAATATGTCCGATATACAATGTTGTGTTAGTTTCTGGTGTACACGGTGGCCTCACTTTGTGTAGGGAGGGGCTGGTGCTCAACTGGGGCTGCGCACTGGAGTTACCTGGGGGAGCTCTACAAACACTGATTCCCGGGCCCCCCTCCTGGAGTTGCTGATAAATTTGGTCTGGGTGTGCTGCCAGGGTGAAGATCCACTGATCTGCAAGGAAGCCCTTGTCACGATGTGGGAGGGTGGGTTTCCCTGTGACAGTGTGCTTTGTGGGCAGGCTGCCCCTGGTCTATAGAACGGAACTCTGTTCGGCTCCCTCTTCCTTCTCCCCAATGCAGATAAAACTGGCTGAAGAGGACCCCAGTGGCCTTTTCAAAATCGATAGAAGTCTGTTTCTCCTGCAGGTTTCCTTTCTAATTTACCTATATTGGTGTGAGCTTTGTCCATAATTTTCATAGGAAAAAAATGGAGTGCCCAAGGCTTGGGGTTTGGGTAGGCATGAGTAGTGGCTTGGGATTAAAAATCTCACCTCGCCAAGTGATCAGGTGACTGAAGTCGAGGTGATGTGACCACACCAGACTGTTGGGGGGACCTCCCCACCCAGACCCAGCTTGGCTACTGGGATAGTTCTGTGACTTCGGGCAAGTGGCCTCCCCCTCAGGGTCCTAGTTCCCTCGTGTGTAAAGGGTGGGTGTGCAGGAGGAGATGAACTGACTGATTCCTAACTTGGTCTATTGTGCAGACTCTACAGACCGAGTCAGGAAACACACCCTTCGGGAGGAAATGAGGGAAAGTAGGAGCAAGAAGGTGTGTGTGTGTGTGTTGGCCAGGGGATGGGGTGGCTCGCTGAGGTTGTTATAATCTGATTGTATACATTGTCTGCGGGCCTCCCTGTTCCCCATTCTCCACCCCCAACTGCCTGCCTAGTCACTGCTCCTCAAAAGAAGGGGAATCCAGGCCCTGGGTAAAGGCGGGGGTTCCGAGAGAGAATAGTGTCTGTGGGCCCCCTGCCCCCAGGCCAGGGCTCCAGCAATCTGGAGGCCAGACCACTGCCCCTCTTCCTCCCATCTGGGATGCAGATGACTTCCTGCCCTTGAACTTTGGGGGACTTGGCACTTGAGGAATCATCTCGCTGTGGAACCCCACCTGCCTGGGGCTCGAGGCTAAGAAAGATTGTGAGCCAAGTGGCCCTGGTGAGACCCGATGAATTCCCATCCATCTCCTCCTGCCCAGCCTCATTATACCTAGAAAGGCTCTTCTGGGGCTCTTTTGGGTGTTGAGCGGGAGCTACTCAAAGTGATTACAGAATAGTCAGTTGCTCTCATCCCGTGTAACTCATTCCTGCACGCACCAGGCTCCAAGGGGGAAACTATACTGTTGCCCTAACCCCAGCCCCTGAATGAATGCAACTTCCTGCAATTAGCCAGCTCTGGTCAGGGTCGGGGGTCAGAACCATTAGCAGGGCAAACTTAGGCTGAGACCCTTCCCGAAATGTCCCGCAATCAATGATAATTAGCAATGCGTTTACTTGTCGAGTTGGTTTGTGAATTTATGCACCTGCCTTTTTCCTTGAAAGATTTTTGGGATGGGCAATTAATTAGAGACTAATTAAAAGAGCCAAAGAGCCCTTTTCTGAGTGTTTGGGGACCTTGAGTCTAGGCTCAGCAACTCTGGACATGTCACTTTACCTTGCTAGGCCTCAGTTTCCTCATCTGTAAAGTGAGAGCCACATCGGTCCTGCCTGCTGTTGGTGAGGGATGACGGATGTGAGGCCATATCCCCAGCTGTCCTGTCCCACCAGAACTCTCCCTGCCAAGGGCTCTTTAGGGAGGATGTTGGGATACCTTTATGAAAACAGAGTTTCTGAGGGCTTAGAATGACCTCGGGCCCAGCATAAACATGAGGGGCGCTGATGACGAAGTGCAGAACCACCCGCAGGGGCCCCGTGACATGCCTGCTCTGGCCATGTGGTTCCCATCCCTTGAGGCCACAAGAATATGGGGCAGACGCAAGCCCACCTCGCAGTCTGGGTGTGCTGGCCCTCACTCTCTCCTTCCTTCCCAGGATACTGGATATTTTCTCTGCTAAGAACTTGGGGGGCAGCTGGAGGTATGGAAAGGCTAATCAGATACCCATCCAGCCTTCTAAGAGCCTGTGCCCAATAAGAGTCGTATTCACACTAGCAGCAAACACTCGTTGAGTCCTTGCTGTATGCTTCATCTCTGCTCCTCACAAGAGCTCCATAGAGGTGCGTTTTCACATTCCTCAACTTGAAAATGAGAGCTGAAGTTCAAACAGGATAAGTGACTTGCTCAGGATCACAAAGCCAGTAGTGGTGGGAGTCACCTTACCTCTCATGTATTAGATGGTAGACTTTGATTGACAGGTCACCATGGAACCACACGAATCTGAGTTCAAATCTGGGCCCTCAAACCCTGCCGTACCTACTGGCGAGTCATTTATCCTGCCTAAGTCTGAATTTCCTCATCTGTTAAGAGGAGGCTTAGCCGTGAGAGTGAGAAACTTCAAATGGAAACTTTATGGCTCAGTGCCTGGACAGTAGATGTCCAGTAAATTGGTAGTCATTGTTGGTAAACTATGAGGGTAGTGGGGGAACACTGCTTCCCTCAAGCCCAGCACTCCCTTCCAAGGCGAGTGTCAAGATGAGTTATGCCCAGAGATTCCTAATGGAGCAGAGCCATAAATATGCAAAGCTGCTGCTGCAGGCAGGTCCACCCCGGTGGATCACCCTGAATGGTCAGTCCCAAGATGCACTATGCACTGTGGGATGGACATAACTGTCAGTGTTTGGGGAAATGAGCATAGGGATGCATTTGGAGGAGAATCTGGGCATTTTATATGTTGGCTTGGCAGCAGCAATGGGATCACTCATGGTATGCATGGCTGGACTGCATTTGGGCTGCTGGGTAGGAGAAAAGAGCCCTGGGCTGAAAGGCAAGAAACCAAGTTCCTAGCTCTGGGTTCTTCTAACTCTTGGGACTTCTATTTCTCATCTGTAAAATGGGAATGAAATTCTCTGTCCAAGAGAAACAATGGTGTGGGAGCCAGTCATCAAAATAGAAGTACTAAAACTTGGCTGTGGCATTGGTTCAGCACCTTGGACAGCTTCAACGAGTCTCTGCTCCAAGATAGTTCTGGCCCAGGGTCCTCCTCACCCAGTCAGAGCAGCAGGGTGAACAGACGGAGGGGAAGTCAGAGTGAGGGTCACATCACAGGGATCTCAGCCTGGCAGAATCCTGGTAGTGTCCAAGAGAGGGATGATGCAGGAAGTGAGGAGGGAGTAGCTGAATTGTGGTTGAGGGGAGTAAACGGAGCTGTATCTCCACTTGGATGTTGGAGTCCCATCACCCCTGTCCATGGCTTTTCATTACTCACCAAATAAAACTCAAACCCCGATAATTTGTAACTGGCCCTTAAAACTAGTTAGTCCACCCTAAGCTCATCTTCTGCTACCCGTGCTGTGGCCACACATAATTCACTTTTCCCTAAACACAGTGTCTGCTTTGGGCCTCTGTCTGTGCTATTTCTCAAGCTCTCCCCTCTTCCTCGAATGTGCTCCCCACTGTCCTTACCTCAGTCTGTGGAAATCCTTCTCAGCCTTTCAGGCTAAAGTCAAAGGCTGCCTCTTCCATGAAGCCTTCCCTGAATATTCCTCACTTTAGAATTAACTCTTCCATCTGCTCTGTTCCCACAGCACATGGCTCAGAGTCTGTCTCCCTTCACCCCTGCACCTCCTGCTGCTTTGCCCCCACCTCATGCCTACCATGGGAATATCTTGCTCAGTACACTCTGAAATGAATGAAAATCTTGGGAAAAGCAATGAGTTCCCTTAGCAGAATTTTCCAGGACTGACCTTTATAGGAAGGAAATTCATGGTATTTCTCAAAGGGGCCTTGCCAGCAGGGATGGAGCTTAAATCCACCCATTGGCTCCTCTGTCTGTCAGATAAAACAGGAAGCTACAGTGGGACTGGAGCAGCTGTCCCCTCACATCATTTTCAGGTTCTTTGGGCAAATGGCATGACCTTCTTTCTACCTGATGTATGGTGGTGCTACTCAGAGACTCGAGCCAGATTCCCTGCCTTCAGATACCAGCTTTACTGCTGATTAGCTGTGTGACCTTGGGTGAGATGCAGCCTTTCTGAGTCTCTGTTTTCTCATATGTGAAAGGGTAATAATAATAAAGTCCAATGAATTATTGGGCTGATGAAATTAACTAATACATATACAGTAACTGGAACTCCTGGCATAGGAGTAATCGTTTAACGAGTGTTAGCTATTATCATCATTATTACTGTTGATGCTGCCACTGCTATTGTTGTTGTTGTATTTACCCCAAGGGGTCCCCCACCTGGGGAACACAGGGGCGAGGGGAAGAGAGCAGTGTTGGTTGAAACTTCCTCCTGGCTGGGAGCTGCAGGGTTGCTGGGGCAGCCACAGAACCACGAATAGACTTTCTCACCAGGGGGGGAGAAGGCCAGTGTCTCAGCCCCTCCACACTCCTCTGCTGACCAGCTTTCCTTAATTAAGGCCTCACCTAGGTGGCCAGCCTGATGAGGCCTCCTCCGCTGCTCCAAGACTAATTGTTGCTTACCTCAGTGCCTGGAGTGAACAGCCTGTGAGGTCACTGCCAGAGCTACAAAGACGTGATTTCCCAGACCTCCTCCCCACATTGAGCCCGTGTGGCTGGGAGATAAGGGGCCCTCTGGTCTTTCCTCAGCACAGATGCTCCCTTTCAGCTCTGGCTATAATGGGGACAGGGAGCATGGGAGGTGGGGGAGGGGCCCAGACGTCCCCTCCCCTGGGATTCAGGGACTATATTTCTCCCCTGGATGACAGAATTTCTATTACCTTAAAGGGCTCATCTATTTATGCTGCAATTTTTTGAAGCCCTGTCTGCCGTTATTGAACCCTGCATGCTGGTGAAGGGAGCGGGCACTCCATCACCCAAATGAACAAACTCGTTTCCACATTTTTCTCCCCTTTCTCCGTGCTGTCGGTAGGTCATATGCAAACCTCAGCTGCTCAGGCAGGTGAAGGCGGGAGGGGGATGAGAGTTACAAAAATCCAGATCAGTGAAGCAGGGATTGAATTTCCCTCCAAGTCTTCTGATGTCCTTTAAAGGCGTGACCGTCCCCCACACACCCGCCTTCCCCCCACCAGCTGGGTAAAGTGCACGTCTCCCTCCGGTGCAGCTCTTGAGCTGGAACTAGGGAACCAGGGCAGCTGCGGGACGAGAAGAGAATGTGCACTGAAAATTAGAGCCAGGTGACGTGTATACAGCGTGTGTGCATTTCCTCTTCTAATTGTTCTGTTCGTCGTCAAACCGAGCTCTGCGGACAATTAGCCCTACAACCAGAAAACCAGCTTCGCATGCCCTGCCCTCCACCATTGACTAGGTTCCTAATTATTACAGTAAAAGATTTTCCCAGCTGCTGCTCTGGGGGTGAGGAATTCACCCCCGAGCTGCCACACCCGTGTGAGCAGAGGCGCACAGCTGGGGCAAAATAGCGAAAGTGGTCCAAAACTATAAACCTATATACACACCCAGTCCAGTACTCAAGTCCCAACCCTGCTGTCACCTTCCGGGTGGCCTTGGCCCAGTTACTTGCGCTTCTCAAGCCTTAGTTTTTCATCTGTAAAACAGGAGGAATAATGGCACTGTGTTCTAGTGTTATTCTTAGGACTGAATTAGATAAGATCTGTACGATGCTTAGGAAAAAGCCTGGCATGTGGTGAATGTTCAATAAATGATTGTTGAGGTTCCTTATGTTGTGGTCTAGAGATGCTTACTGGAGGCAAAGGCATGGACTTTGGGGTGAGACAGGCTTGGATGGGAATCACAAGTCTGCCTCTCAGTAGCCGTGTGCCCTTAGGCAACGTGCTCAAGCCTCTGAGCCCCAGTTTCCCATCTGTAATACGGATGAATAATGCCTGCCCTACCTGGTCACGTGAGCACAAAATGGGAATTACCCTTCACAATGGCAGAGCTGGAAGTGTGCTCAGTGCTCCCCTAGTGCACCCTCTTATTTTACAAAGGAGGCAGCCGAGGTCCAGAGAGGGAACGTGACTTATCTCAACTCACACAGCAAATCATTGGCAGAACCAGGATGGAGAGCAAGGGACTGAGCTCCCAATCTGATGCTTTTTCCACCTTCACCTCCATCTCATGAGTTTGCTGTCCCCAGAGCAAAGAGCCTACTGATTTTTCCCAGGGCAGAGAGGGATGAGGGTGTCACCAGAGTGTTAAATCATGTTGGCAATTAATCCACAGAGGAAAATAGGGAAAATTGGTTTTATGTCACCAAGGCTGAGTCCAGCCTTCCCCATCTGGGACCCCGTTCTGACTCTTCTACAAAATAAACATTCCGCATGGGACACCACCCTCTCCCTGCCACGCTCCTCGCTCCTCGTGTGTTCATCAGTGCCCTCGTCGCTGGGGCTGGAGCTGGGGCTTGGGGCTCAGGCCTGGAGCCTGCAGCTCTCCCCGTGTGCAGCAGAGAAGCGGGTGGGGCAGGTCTGAAGCGTCCATGCTTTAGACACTCCCAATTTTTTTTTTGTGCAAGTCTCTGGCATTGATGGGTTTCTTCCCCTGCCGGCTCCCAGTGCTGGCCACCCCACAGACTCTGGAGGGGCCAGAGTTGGAGGAGCTTCCCCCAAAGTTCTGGGGGAGGGGGCCAGCCAAGTGGGGATGCTGTGTGCCTGGGTCGGGCACTCTGCTCTCCATCCCCTCCAGCAACCCTGTAGGTAGGAGCTGTTAGGATCCCCACTTTGCAGATGAGGAAACTGAGGCTCAGAAAGCTGAGGGTAACCTGCCCTCATTGGTAAACGGCCCCAGGAGCTGGGCCTGCAGCTGTTTGAGGCTAGAGCCTACACTTTCAGCCGCAAACAAAAATTGTCTGGAGAGGGGAGGGCTGTGGGTCGTGGTAAATAAATAACCAGCTTTGACACCCTCTCAGGCCTTTTCCCAGGAGAGAGGACAACCCCAGAAACCTCATTTCTCAGTTGGAGCTTTGGGACCCCCCGCCTTCTGTCTTTAAGGGGAGGTGGCTGTGACCCTCCCTCCCTTACTGTGGGACAGTGCTTTACAATTTACCCAGCTGTCTCACATTCGAGTTTGTTAGTGCCCCTGGCTCTCCTGTGAGGAACACTGGGCAAGTATTGTTAGCTGTTATCTCCCAGACGAGGAAACTGAAGTTCAGATCAGTTACAAGTCTTGTCCGAGATGACCTGACTTGAGAGACCTCAAGCTGGGCCTAGAACCCAGGGCTTAAGCCTCCAAGGCCAAGCTCGCCTCAGGACAGCCGTGCGGGGACGGGACGTCGGTGCTGAGCAGGGGCCATTAGGGAGTCAGACCTGGGCTCCAACCCTGGCTCCGCCGCCTACTCGCTATTTGACTTCGCCTGAGTCCCTTCACCTCTGTGCCTTAACTTTATCTTCTGCAAACTGGGGCACAAACCTTGCTCCCTGAATCCTGGGTCTGGTGTAAAGCTGAAACGAAACACTTTGTCGGAAAGGCTTGGAGAAGCCTCAGGTTTGTGCGCCCGGAGATGTAATGGGAGCCGTGACGAAACACTTTGTCGGAAAGGCTTGGAGAGGCCTCAGGTTTGTGCGCCCGGAGATGTAATGGGAGCCGTGGGCCCCGAGTCGCAGACTAACTCCCCTACCAAGGCTGTGGGTCTGGGACAAAGGTCAAACCCACTCTCCTCCTGCCACCCCTGCCCTCAAGCTCCAAAATCCCACGCAGCCGGGCCCCTCCACAGCCATCTCCCCTCCTTAGTCGTTAGCACCAGTAATCCCATCTGCAGGAGTAATTACAGACCCCAGGAGGGGAAGGGATTCCTGCCAGAAGGTGTGATTATGTCTAGAAAATGAAAGATGTTGCAGAAAAAGGTCATGAATAAATTACTTCAAGGTGGGGTTAATAGGAAGACTAACAATGGAGATAAATGAAAGGAAAAAAAACACCTCAAAATTTCTCTCCAAAAACACCGGTAAATAATTGTTCTCGCCTCTCCTGAAAGTTGCCAGGAGTGTTAATTCCCTGAGACAGGCCCAGGAGAGCGGGGTGCGGGTTCCCCACGGCCCCAGAGTGGGAGCAGAGCAGGCTGGGCCCTGCAGCCGGGGTGGGGACCGGTGCTCAACCCTGCAGGTAAAAGGGCGTCATTGCAGTCCCCGAGCAGGGCCGTGACAGAATGGCGCTGCACTTGACCTCCGTACCCTGTTTGGGGGGGGGCGGGGGGGGCGGTTACGTCACAGTCTAAGAACCTGGCATGTCGCAGGTGTTCGCAGACTTTGGTTCCCATCACTCCCCGTGGTTCTTCAGTGGAGTCTGCTGGGCAGAGTGGGACGAGCGTGGGCTCTGAGTCCGGGAACCCTGAGTTTGAATCTCAGCCCTGCCGCCCCACAACTGGGTGAGCTGCTGGCCTGCAGGCTCACCTCTTGAGTCTCTGCTCGCCTGGCAGTGAGTGGAGGGCCTCGCAGGGAGGTGCGAGAGTGAAACAGGGCAAGCATTACCAAAGTGGCACAGAGTGGTCTTAAGTTTCTTTTCTTCCATCCCCAGCGGGCCTCGGGCTCACATGGGCCACATGTAATAACCCCCCCCCCCAAAAAAAGCATTTTATAGCAATTCCTCTGGGCCAGGCACTGTTCTAGGAACATTACATAGAATAATTTATTTAATTTTCATCACTACCCTCAGAGGAAGGTACTACTATAATCCACATTTTCCAGGCAGGAAAACTGAGACACAGAGAGGTTAATAACTTGCAGTTTGTCAATTCTACCTCAATAATACTAGGGGGAATAAAGTCACCCAAGATCCCGTAAGTGTCAGAGGCAAGAGTTAGGTTCCAGAGCCCACGGGCTTCAGTTGTGACCTGTCTCTTCTGGACAAACCCGGAGTGATCCTCACTGCCCCACACCAGGGTGAAACCTTAACCATGGCCACGGGGGTGCTCCAGCCACAAGAGCTGAATTAGGGATTGATGTCCAACTATGGGGCAACCAGGTATCCATCATGTAGCTGAGGGGAGGTGTCAGTTTCCCAGGTGGCGGCGTGGATGGAATGTGCCATCATCACCATGACAACCATCTGCATCACAGTTCTTCCACTACAGAATTCTCTCACCCATCATCTTAGGAGTTTCCACAGCCCTCTGAGGTTAGATGTCACCACTGTCACTTTACACACAAGGACCCAGTCATGGCAAGGTTACACAGCTCGGAGCAGCTCAGCCCTCCCCACTCTCAAACACACAGCCACAACACTCTCCAGGCAAATGCTGCCAGGACAGACCCCTCTGGCCCCGTCTCCCTCCCAGGCCTTGCTCCCTTCTTTTCCCTCGTGCCTGCAGCCCCAGACAGGCTCTGCCCCATGCCGGGAGACTCCTCTGGTCCTGCAGGGAGGTCTGAACTGAGCTCCCTTCAAACCTCAGGTTCTTAAATGGGGAGCACATCCCAGGCCCATATTATGTGTGGTGATGGTGCATTCTGTGGGAACTTGGCTGAGACACCACTGAGGCCCAGAAAAATCCAGAGGAAATGAGCTTCATAAAGACTTGGATAATTTAGAGTTGGGGAAAGGGAGGGACGGCAGCCTTTTCCACCTCCACTCCTTCTTTGTTTCCCAGTAAAAGCCTCTCAGGTTTCAACTTCTGGCCTTTCTCTGAATTCAATCTATAACTTTTTAAAAAATGATTCCACAGTCGATAAGCCATTGGATTTGCCTGAGTCCAGACTCTCAACCTCTCAAACTGAAAGGAGTGGCCTCTGGGGGAGGGGGTTCCTAAAAACAGGCTGGAACACTGCTCTCAGGGACCTGCCTTTGCCTTATGGTAAAGTTCAGGCCTTTGTCCCACTGCCCGCCTTCAGCCTTGGTGCTCCAGAAAATCTAAATGGGTTGCCTTACCCTGGAGACCCACCCACCCACCCACCCATGCACAGCCTCACCTGCGTACCCTTGTTCCTACCGTCCCTTTCCTGTGATGCCCTTGCTCTGTGTCCCGCTGGCCAGAGTCTGCCCAGGTGCCCATACAGGCTCAGTTCGGTGACCGCCTCCTCATAAAGCCTCCTTGCTTTCTTCCCACCAGAACACAGCCTTTCCATAGGACACCGGCACGCCCAGTCTAGTGGCACACTGTGGATGTCTCTGCCCTCTCTACTAGACGGAAAGCTGCTGGAGGGCAGGTCTGCCTGATTCATCCCTTTCCCCATCCCGCCAGCCTCCTACCCCAGCCCACTCACAGGCCCGGCACAGAGTGATCAGTAAATACTTGAATAAATTCCCAGGTCCTTTAGAAGCATCTCCCAAGTCATGAATGTACCACATTTTGCTTGGACCCTAGTAAACACCCAACATTGGCCCCTGCAGGACCCTCTGCCCCCACAATCTTGTTCCCACTTGGGACATCGTCACTGTCAATATAGTCAGCCCTGGGCTCTGTAGGCCACTGCCCTGGGCACCCCCCGCCCCCCCAGCTGCCACCCCAGAGGAGCTGGGTTCTGCAGCACACATGCACATATACCAACAGCCCCACAGCATGGTCCCGGCATGTCCATGCCACGCATGCTGCGCTCAGAGCCACTGTGATCGAATTCGCCTTGAGGCTCTACGACCAGGATCAGCCCAAATGTTCGGCGTGCCAGTGCTAAGCTTACCCCATACTTGTCACACCGTTGACACAAGACACACACCAAAGTCACACGCTGCATGGACGAGGCATGGTCGGGGGACCCTATCAGCTACCATCCAAACCAGGACACTGAGACAACAAGCCTAAATCCTATCTCTAACCTGCTCTTCCACACATGCAAAGCATATGTATAGGTATACATAGGGCCCACGTATGTTTTCACATGACGTACGTCAGCAGTGTGTATTACTGTGCACGCACACACGGACACGCGCGCACACACACACACACAGCCTCACCAAAAACAGCCTGCAGAACACCTGGAAGTAGAGAGGCAGCCCCCCAACCCCTCCCAGGCTACAGTCTCATCTTGTGCCCCTGCCCCGCTCCCCGTTCCACTCACGTACCCCTCTAAATGCTCACAGGGCCTTCCCCAATGCCCAGCAAGAGCTTTCCCAGCAGTTTAGAGGCAATGTTTTTTAGCACTTTTTAAAACCACTGGGGAGCAGGGGGAAGGTGTAGCTTAGTGGTAGAGTGTATGCTTAGCATGCACTAGGCCCTGGGTTCAATCCCCAGTACCTCCACTAAAAAATAAATGAATAAACTTAATTACCTCCCCCCACCAAAAAAAAAAGCTTAAAAAAAAGCCCACTAGGGAAATCATGAAACCTAATACAGAGTGACTGGGGCCATGTGTTGTCAGTGTTTGCTCAAAAAGTCCTGAAGATTCCAGCCCAGCCTTTGCAGGGAAGCCTCATTCTGTCCTCTGAGGGAGCACAGCCCAGAAGGCTGGAATCATCCCCACCCACCCAGTCCCCCAGAAAGTACAAGGGCTTCTGACTGGGCTCAGTCCTGGGGAGGAAGCGGAGGGAGGTGAAGCCAGGAGCAGGAATGTGAAGCTGTCACAGGAAACTCCTTTCTTTTAGCTCAGAGCCGAGGCCGGCCTGTGTGTGTGCTGTGGCTGCCTCCCCCGGCAGCATCAGCACCAGCATTAGCATCATCACTGTCATAATCACTTGAACCAGTGGTCTCTCCTTCGGAGGATATACATTATTTGATGACTGTTGGCACAATCCGCAGTCTGACTCTCGCTCCCATGTTATTCCACCATCTTAGCTTTATTCCTTCAAGTCTTGAAAGCTTTTGGACTTCAAGAGCCTCCCGATGTAAGATACAAATGCTCCCTAAGAATTCCCACCATAAACCCCTATTAGCCATTCTTGCCTCCACTGTCAACATACATTTAACAACAAATGTGCAGAAAAGCATCTAGCACAGGGCCTCGCATCTGGCAGGTGCTCAGGTCACTGGGGTCCCTGTCACTGCTGTCCTGTCTGCAGTCAAGGCAGCCAGGTCTAGAGGAAAGAGACTGGGCTGTGGAGTCAGTCGGCCCCTTTCCTACAGTGTGACTTAGGGCAAGTTGACCCCTCAGGCCTTGGTCTGGCCTCTCTCCAGGATGGTTCTCTCTCTAGGTAATTCCTTCCCTTCAGGGCTGTTATAAGAACAAAAGGAGACAAGGGACCAAAAGTGCCTGGTACCAGCTGGCACTAAGGGGGCGGTTAAAAATCTGAGTCTTCTTCCTCCTGTCTCCAGCACTGGGGATGGGTCAGTCTGTCCAAAGCCAAGGGTCAGCCCTGTCTGTAGGGGTGAAGGGGTGTGGACAGCAGTGAGGACCGAAGCCTCTGCTCCCCCTTCTCCAGGTGCTGCCCACAATGCACGTACCCTGCACACAGGAACATTGCTAGGGACTTTAGACTTGGAGCCGCCTGATAAGATACAAATACCTCTCAAGAGTGCTTAGTAAGCCTTTATTAGCCTGCGATGCCTTCTGGGAACTCAGGAGAGGTTCTCCCAGGGGACAGTTGGAGGAGGGGGAGGGAAGGGGAGAAAAGAGCCTTTGTTTTATCAGGCCAGCAGCTGCCTCCAGGAGGACCCTAGGTCATGCAGCCAGTAAGTGACATGGCCTGAACTTGACCCCAAATGTCCTTCTCTGGCCATACCCACTGCGTCTCAGGTCTTCCTGAAATGTCTTGGTATCTGTTTGGGAACTATTAGAAGGGGTCTGCACCTTTTTGAGAGACCTCTTGAGGGGTCAAAGTTATATAGCATATTTGTGAAAATTAGAAAAAAAGACTCCTTTCTCAAGACATTCTACTGACACCTGCCAAAAACTAATGTACTATATCCACAGATTATGATGACTCCTGTATGAGTGGCACCTCTGGATTTGTGCAGTGCACAGCCTGCACAACTGTACAGAGCAGCCTCAGATCACTGACAGCCTATTCATGTTGGAGAGACATAGGGTTTTCAGGCCTAACTTTGAGCTGTTCTCCACCCATCCTCCATGGGAGCCTAGCAGAATGACTCAGCTGCACAGGCCCTGGGTATTACCCTCTTGGCACAGGAAGGCAGGGATGGGGATGGGTGTGACCCGTGGCCTCCATCCCTCTCTCCCTCTCATCTCTCTAGCCCTCTGCTCCTCATGCCTTATGCAGAGTTTTTTCCCCGCAACATGCATCCGCTGTCAGTTGCTGCTTTATCAGTGACACACTAATTAGGTCCAGTGAGGTTTGCTGTGCATTGGAGAGGCCTCTGTGGCTGGCATTCAGTCCAGGCTGTTCTCTCTTTGCCTTGTGGACCACGTGTCACTCTTTCTCTCTGGAAAATCACAAATGAGGCTCCCCACCTGGGGGGGGTCCCACTCTGAGCCCTTGGAGCTGGGACTGACCAAGGAGGGTGGGCAGCGGGGATGTAGATGCCCAGGGCTGACACTCTGCTTGGCAAAGATCAGGTGCTTGCCCTGGCAAGGGGCTTTGTAAACAGTAAAGCACCTTCCACATGTGTGCTTCTGGCACTGATGTAACACTGGACACCCAAGTCAGCCTTCGTTGGTGGCCCTGAAACTCTAGGAAAAGCAGGGGAGAGAAGGGAACAGGAGCAACCAGAGGATCGGGGAGGCCACTGAAGGCTGCCGGCAGAACATTCTGGGAGTGGGGAGGGGACTTGTCTGCACTCTCTAGTGCCACGGCCTCATCTGTGCCTCACCCTACTCCAGCCATTAGAGGGTAAACGCCATGAGAATAGGGGCGACTCTGTCCTCCTCTGGCCTCGCGCAGTGTCGTGTCTGACACATACTAGGGATTAAAAAACATTTCCTGAATGATTGAGTTAATTCAGTCCATATGCATCGAGCTCAGACTGTGGTCGAGGCCCCGTGCTAGGGCCGGGCCACAGGGCTGAGTCAAACAGACCCAGTCCTGACCCTCAGGAGACTTACAATCTAGTGAGTGAGAACTGGTTTTGTGTTAATTCATCACAATTGTGGTCAGTGCCGCAAAGGAGCAGGTAACAGGGAAACCTGCTCTGGAAGTGGGAGGGCAGGGGGAAGGTAAAGAATATGGGAGCTGAAAGGGACCTTAGGTCGCACCTAGTTCGGCATGATGGTTAGTGGGACTGGGGCCTGTCCCGGCACCTGGCCTCTGGTTGATGCTCTGCAGGTGTTTGTGGATTGAATGGGTGAAAAATGAGGCCAGGGCACCTTGAGCCAGCGCCCTTGCATCACTTAAACCCACATACTCTGACCCTTGGTCCAGGGCCCTTTCTTGCCTAAACTGTCCCTACTCCTCCAGCAAGAAAGAAGACATGGGGGCCAGGCCCACTTCCCTGGCTGCCTCCAAGAGTCCCCTGTGCTGAGCTCCCACCAGCCCGCACCCTGATCTAGAGAACCCAGTCCACTCCGTTTACACTGCCTCCTACCCCGAGAACATATTTAAGGCGACCCAGAGACGAACTTGCACAACTGCCCCCCCTTTTGTGTGAGGTGGGGGGTCAACCGCCTTCCATCCGCCTCCTCCTTTTAATCCAGAAAAATACTCATTAACCTCCTGCCCATTGCAAGGAAAAAGGATGAGCCACACAAGGAGCCCAGCTGTTGATGAATTTGCTCAAACAGGGCCAGACTATAGAGTAGCATATTGCAGGAGAGGGGTGGGCATTCAGTAAGTGGCATTTGAAACAAATTTAATAGAACATGTAACTCATTACCCACCGGGGTCTGCGTCTGTGTTGCCGCATTGTGCAGGAGGCAGGCGGGAGGCGGACGGGAGATCTGCCTCTCTTTAGCGGGACCAGCTCTGGGGTTCCGTTCCTCCAGCAGCTCTTTCAAATCAAGTTCAGGATGTTAATAGCCAATGCTGCATCTATAATTAACAGGCCTTTGGGTGGGAGGAAGAGTTCACATCCATCCTCTATTCACAGAATGAAGACACTGAGCAGAACTGGCAGGCTTCCCTCTGCAGAAGCTGGAACCTCCGGGGCCTGCCCTTGTGGGAGGTGGAGGGCTCCCTTTCCTGGGCTGGGGGTGTGGGTTGTGCAGGTGAGATGAGGATAGACAACGATATAAAAAGCCCAGATGTCAACTTCCTGGTGTTGAAAAAGGACCAAATTATTTGAGCCTTGGCAGGTGCCCCTTCCTCAAGGTCAGGGCCACATCCTCTGGATGCTGTGTGTTTAGGTGGTGAGTATGCCGTCGATCTGAGTGAGGAGGGGCAGTGGAGGTTATCTGGGCTCTTAGCACCCTGTGCTTGAAAGGGGAGCCAGGAGACTTGCGTTCCAAACCCATCTCTGTGTAGCATTGGCTGTGTGACCTTGGGCAAGTCACTTTCCCTCTCTTGGCCTATTTCCTCACCTGTAAAACAAGGCAGCTTGACCAAGTGATTCGCAACCTCCTTTCTAGCTCTGGTGCAAGGAGCTGTCTCCCCACTGGTAGGAATGGGTGTGTGGCCGGGCCCAAGCCATGTTTTAGCGGAGTAGGTGGGTGACACCCAGCTGGTGTGTCTTAGAGCCTCTGGAGGGCTCCCTGCCCCCTGGATTTGCATCCCCACCATCCCTCACTCCTTTGGGTTAAGACACCTACTGCAGACAAGAAGATGCTCAGAGTCAGAGCTAAAGAACCCTTAGAGACGACCCAGCCAGTGGCTCCCAGCTAGACACCTGCAAAGGCCGCAGCAGTTTGCCAGGGGCAGTTTTGAACATTTCACAAAGCCTGTGGGCAATCTTCCATTACCTGCAACAAAGCTAACTAAAACACCAAGGTTTTTCTTCTGCTTTTAATTAGAATTAAATTAACTCTACACAATCTTCCAGGTTAGCATGTGCTAATCAGAAGCCCTGACTGGTTGTAGGTGACATCATAGGAATTTCTGGGTCATGGTTGGTGGATGAGATGCTGCCACCAGCATCACGTGGCATGTGGTCACCGGCCAGATTGCACCTGTTCAGTATGTGAGTGGCCTTAGGCACCGGCACACAGTAACAGCGTTGTCTTTCAGACTGAGAGAGCTTTGTAGAGGAACGATACTTACAAGGGTTCTTGGTGGTGAAAAGTTGGGGAGACTGGCTGATTCCAACAGCCGCATATAACCGATAAGGAAACCAAGGCCTGTGTATTACCTAGTAAGAACATGAGTCTATCAGAAGAGAAGGCTGTTTTCCAGCAGTAAGATGTAGAGGAATTCTGGGTGGAGATCTTGGAGAAGAGTTTCAATAAAGGACCGCAGGGTACTCCTCCCTGAGGGAGTGAGCAGAGGTGCTAGGCCGCGTGAAGCATGTGAGATGCCAAATGCAAACTCCCAGCTTTCCCTGGCAGCTTCTCATCCTGCCCTTTCATCCAGAATGTGAAAAGAGCAACAGACACGGATTCAGGGCTTGTCTGAGCCCAGCACTGGGCTGGGGGCAGGGGAGTGGATGAGACGGTCCCTGCAGCCCGTCCCAGCTCTGACTTTTGGTCTCCTTCGCAAGAAGGCAATAGATTTGATCATGTCTAAGATCCTGATCAGCCCGAAAGGTCTTGTCTTCCTGAGTGGTTACACTCGAGGCCAATAGGGTAGTTTTCTGGCCGTAGCGGACCCTTAGCCTGCCCGAGCAGGGGGTGGCAGGGTGGGGCGTGGAATCATAGACCAGGATCTGGCCTGGCTTTCCCTTTATAGAAGACCCCCAGGGAAGCCCAGAGTTGGTGTGGTAGCAAGGGACTCATCCTTAGACCAGACAGTATTCTGCTTCCTGTGTGTGATGGGAGCCACAGAACCCCGGCCCCCTAGGGCCCCTCACTCATTTGCTCGACACTGTCTATAGAACACCTCTATTCTGTGCCAGGTACCGAGCTAGGGATCCTGGGGCAGGCAGGTAAGATCACCACTGCATTAAGCTTCTAGTCTAACTGGGGGAGGCAGTCGGTAAATAAGTGTACAAATAAACACAACTAGATGCAAGCGTGAGTATGCCTGTGTGGACGCTGCCTGGGAGTTGCCCTCAGCAGAGATCAGGTCTCAGTCTCCCGTGTGCCCCTGAAGCCCACTCCCAGGGCTGGCTCAGAGTCGGCCCCCAGTCAGAAAACATTTGTTGAATGGCCTGGCATGAGAGAGAAAGCATATGGAAAGTGCCCCGTCCTTCTCATTCTGTCCACAATGGAAGCCAGTGTGCACACACAGAATCTCATTTCAATTAAACAGCATTTATGGAGGGCCCGCTGTGCACCAGCAGGGTCCCGAGCCCCAAGCATCCAGACGTGAATAAAATCAGATCCCTGCCTCCCTGAGCTCACGACGCCCAGGGCGGAGGCAGGCACATGAGCAAACCAGGACCCCCAGCGTGTTAGGATGGTGGTGGCTGTGTGTGCACCCAATTCCCACCAGCGCAGGACAGGTGGGCTGGGGAGGGAACACACTAGGAGGGACGGACGAGGAAAGTGTCTCATATTTATACCCAAATCCACCCAGATGGATAAACAGATGCCCCAGAGACAAACACAGGGAGTCTCACAGGTGTGTACGCTGCCTAAGCGCGGGTAGACATAAATGCTGATCCCCGTGGACTCAGGTGCCACACAGGCTGTCGCGATTAAAGCCTATTTGTGGTGCCTCAAATTGAGGTGTGTGTTGGGGGGTTGGCACGTGGGCACCCTGGGCATCACCAGACCTTGGACAGGAGACGCCTTGAGGTGGGCAGAGCTGTTAGTCTAAACCTGAGAGGTTAGGCAGATTATTGGCTTGCTGCGCATGTCCATCACCAGAGACAGCCAATCAGAGGCCAGAAGGCGTGGATTTTTAACAAAAGGTTTTACTGTTAGTTACTTGTGCTTATTGAGGAGTTTGAACCTGGTGGTGGTCAGGACAGCGAGGTGGAGGAGGGGGAGCTGTACCAGCTTCACACTCCTTCAGGGCAGAACTGTGCACCTTAGAAACTGCCCCCTTCTCCATCCGGATTTTTTTGCCATTAGGAGCTAACAAATGGAAAGTGTTTGCAACACACAGCTCCTGGCACATTGTAGCCCCTCAGTGAGTGGTCATTGCATCCCCCAAGACCATGCTCCTCGTGTGTGATGGTAAAAGTTCTGGCCTATTCAGCTGTGATGAGGGGAACCAGGGAGACAGCCTGGAGGAGGCGGCAGGAAGGTGAACTGGAGGATATGAGGTCACATGCTCCCCTGGAAACACCAGCCCTTCTCTCCTGCACAAGGCTGGGCATTTGTTCCTTGAGTGAGAGATGGATCCCTCCTCCAGAGCTGCCTTCTGCTGAAATCTTGGAAGGTTTGTGTCTTCTTTTCATAAAGGATACTATTTCTTTGTAGGAATAATAGCTTTTATAGTGCTTTCTACCTGCCAGGCACCGTTCTATCTGCTTCATATATAACAACGAATTTAATCCTCTTAATAATCCTGTGAAGTGGGGGCGTTATTATTCCCATTTTACAGATGGAGGAACTGAGTCTCCAGGTGGTTTAGTAAGTTGCACAAGGTCATGCAGTGAGTAAGTAGTGGAAGCAGGATGGCACTAGCGTCCATTCTCTAACCAAGCCCCTTTCTAGAAAGAAGATCTGGTTCTTCCTCCTTCGCCCTCACTGATGCACCATGGGGCCCTGGGGAAGTCACTGCCCCTCTCTGTCTCCATTTGCATCCTCTCACCTGGTGGCCTCCCAGGGATGCTTTAAGGCCAAGCTGACTGACTGTTCATATCCCTGCTCGGCTGCACTGGGAGAAAATGGTACCCTGGTGCAGCCTTTTGGGGAGCAGATGTTTCAAGTTGGGCGCTCTGCCTCTTGCCCCTTGGACCAGGGCCAGGGTGGGCAGTCCTCTCTGAGCCCCAGCAGCAGACCCATGGCTGGGCTCACAGGCCCCCTGAGGCCTCCTGAGAGGGCCAGGGTTGGGGACACCAATGAGGATGCCAGGAGAAAAACTCTTCTCTCTTAAAGTAAACTCATGCAGAGAAAATCATAAACCAAGCATGCAATTTGCACCCGGGCCAAGGCCTTCAGAGCTTAAATATATTCTTATGGGCTATTTATAGTCTTGGAGAAATTCAAATTTTCTGGGTAATGGGAGTTCTAACAGACTCCAGCTGGTCAGGGCCTGCCAAGGACTGGCAGGGGAAAGAGTGGGAACTATGGAACCTTCTGGTGCAGGACTCTGCACTTCCCAGTCTCTCCTCCCTGACCCAGGCAGGACAGGAGAAAAGGGGAGAGGAGCCTCTCTTCACCAGGGACCCAACATCTGGGGTCTCTCTGTGGCCTAAATGGAGGTGAGGCCAGCTGCCTGGGACCCTTAGAGTTGAGGGGTGAGCGCCTCTACTTCAAGCCTGTCATTTCACAGATGCTGGAAATGAGGCTCAGAGAGGGGCAGTAACCTGTCCAAGGCCACACAGCTAGAGGGGCCCCAGGGAGCTCTGGTCTCCTGGCCCATGTGGCAGCAGCATTCCCACAGCAAACCTGGGCACAAGACCTGAGAAGCTGGCTGGAGACACTCTTTTGGGGGAGATTGTAGAAATTCAAAATGCAGTGACCACATACCCTCACTCTGAACTCCATCCTGGAGCTAACAGCCCACCCAAGGAATGGACATTGTAGGGTGGATACCCGGATTCACCATTCAGGGCAGAGGCACTCCTTCCTCCCAGCTGCAGAAACTTAGTGGTGCTCAGCTGAAGCCCTCTCCACAAATTGCTCTCAGCCGGAGAACACAGATTCCCCTGAAGTCCTGCCCCCTCCCCCGGGGGGCAATGGGTATCCTGTGATTGGTCTGGGGTCCAGAGGCTCTCCCTCCCTTTCCCCGGATAGGACAGTTCTGAGGGCCAGCCCAGCTCAAGTTTCCTGGCAGATCAGCTGCATCCTCAGCTCAGCTCAGCCCCTCTGTCTGCCCGGTCCTGCTTCCCAGTCCTCACTCCCTCAGAGGGGGTTATTCTCTAGATTCCACCAGTCCCCATCTCAGAGACGGCTTTCCGGGGAAGCTGGCTTACGACACGTGGTAACAGAATGGGTAAGCAGCCAGCCTAGGTTCAGATAGAGAGCAACCATTTTTAGCTCCATGGCCTGGGCTGAGGTACCTAACTTCTCCGGACAATTGTCCTGTCTGTGAAGAGGGAATAGTTCCTGTCTCCTGAGGGTATCGACTAAATGAGACGATGTACGCCTGGTACCTGATACTGAGAAAGCACTTAATAAGCATGAGCCATTGTTACTTACCTTTAACTTCTCTGAGGTTCAGGTAAACTGGGAGAGGATATTATTACCTGCGTCATGGGGTTGCTGGTGAGAATCAAATAAGATTGAGAGGCAAAGGGTTAAATTTTATGCTGCTGTAACCTAATGCAGACTCAGGGCTCAAGTTCCCTGAGGGTGAGGACTGGGGTCTGGAGGCCTGACCCCTCCCCCAACAGGTGAGGCTCCCTGTACTGGCTTCCTATCACTGCGGTCACAAATTAGCACACCTTTAGTGACTTCAATGGGCTGTCTTACATGTCTGCAGGTCAGAAGCCTGGTATGGGTCTCACAGGACTAACGTCAAGTCGTGAGCTGGCTGTGTTCCTTGCTGGAGGTTCTAGGGGAGCCTCTGTTTCCTGCTCGTTTGGGTTGTTGGCAGAATTCAGTTCCTAGGGTTGTGGGACCAAGGTCCCCATTTTCTTGCTGGCTATAAGATGAGGCCTGTAGCTTCTAGAAGCCACTGCCTGCTTCCTCCATCTTCAAAGTCAATGCAGGCAGGTGGAGGACTTCTCAAGTTTACCTTTTGGGACATCTACTTTTAAGGACTCATGTGGTTGATTTGGGCTCGCCTGGCAAGTCCAAGATGCTCTGTCCACCTCAAGGTCCTTAGTCAGGTCTGCAAAGTCCCTTTTGCCATGTAAGGTAACGTATTCACAGGTTCCAGGGGTCAGAACATGGGCACCTTGGGTGGGGGGACGCGGGGCCAGGGGGATTCTTCTACCTACCGCAACCGCCCAGCAGGGGGCAACCTCGGACCCCCAGATTCCCCTCCTCCTCTTCCAGGGGGAGATCTGTGCAGTCCCCTGTGCAGCAGGGACCTACGGCCCCAACTGCTCGTCTGTCTGCAGCTGTACCAACGGCGGCACCTGCTCCCCGGTGGATGGCTCCTGCACCTGCAAGGAGGGTAACTGCCTTCTTTCCCAGTCCCATCCCCTCTGATGTGCACACTGCCCAGGTGGGCTTCCAGCTGAGGGGCCAGAGCCGCTCCTGCCCGCCCACCCACATGCAAGGTCAGGAAGCCTATATTGTCAGGTTCCAGCTGAGGAAACCCATGCCAGCCACTTCCAAAGCAGGGATGTAGTAAAGGCGAGTCGTTACCATGGTGTTGGAAGAGCTGAAGGGCTATATATACAAGGTGACATGAGCAATCCAGGGATTTGTAGCTTCTCCCACAGTCACTGCCACTCCTGGGCTGAGAGGGATGAAGGGAGAAAGTGGAGGTCCCAGAACCTGGGAGTGAGGGCCACCTGGTGGGAGCTGGGACATGCGCAGAGGGGCGGGAAGAGAGTGCTGGAGCACAGAGGCCACAGCCAGCACCCGAGGCCCTGCCCGAAGCAGAGGAAGAAGAGGAGATACCTGGGGTCTCTCCTGATCCCGCCCTCCAGTCACAGGCCAGGCCTCCCACTGGCAAGCACACCCGGGAGCAGCTGCAGGGGCCAGTCCCCTGTGACACGGGTCAGAGCAGGGGAAGGCGAGAAATGATCTGAGGGCAAACAGGCTGGTAACCCACCTCAGAATGGGAAATTGGCCTGTCCCCAAACCCCAGGGCCCTGAGATAAGCTTCCTGAGCCCAACCCGGGCCGAGAGAGCCCTCCCTACTCCGCTCGTCCCGTCCCAGATGGGATCACCCACCTACAGCAAAAACAGAGCTGGGAGCCAGGAGCCCCAGGTTCTAGTCCCATAGCTCTTAACAGCCCTGCACTGGTTCTGAGTAGGCTCAGGATGTGGCCTGTGTGTTCCAACCCAGCCATCAGAGAAGGGGTGGTTCGGGTGGGAGTGGGCAGAAAGTCCTGCTGGGCCCAGATGGAGAGGTGACAGCCTCGTTCCCTCCCCTTAGGGTGGCAGGGTCTCGACTGCGCCCTGCCGTGTCCCAGCGGGACGTGGGGCCTGAACTGCAATGAGAGCTGTGCCTGTGCCCACGGGGCGGCCTGCAGCCCCTCCGATGGCTCCTGCGCCTGCGCCCCCGGCTGGCTGGGGGACACCTGCGAGCTGCCCTGCCCGGTGAGTGCCCTTTCCTTGTGATTATTTTGTCTGCAGAGGTGTTGCTGGACCAGGTCGGGGGACACTTGGATTCAGGTCCCAGCCCCAGTTCTGACCCCTCTGTCCTACATCACACCTCAGCCTCCTTGCCTGTAAAGTGGCAGATACTTGGCAGATACGGTGATGTGGCCTCACTTTCCCCCAGGTGCTCTTGGGAGGCATTAATGGACTGGCACATTTACGCAAGCCCAAAGGCAGCTTCAGAATCCCTCACGACACAGCGCTACAGGACGGCCCTTACTAATCCATCAGTTGCCGTTCCTTGATAGATAATGTCTAAGCTTCTTTCTGGTTCCAGCAGCCTGTAATTTTATGATCATGCTGTGGGAGGACTAAACCGAGCATTATCCAACAATGACCACCTGGACTTAGTCTAAGGTACAAATAGATTAAACCAACTGATGGGATATTGTTGAATCAGTCCTGGGTTCGAATCCTGACTTTGCCTCACTCTACCTATGTTACCTGGAGCTTGTTACTTCACCTCTCTAACCCTATTTCTCATCTATAAATTATGAATGTAACAGAACCGCTTCGTACAGTCGTTGTGAGGATTAAGAGAAATGAGTTATATAAGGTTCTTGATACCTCACGAGCATGCAGCAAATGTTAGTTGCCACCTTCCTGCCTGGTAACAAAGAATAAATCAGTCATTCCTCACATGTGATCAGTGCTTTAAAGTTTGCAAAGTGCATTTTCATTTACAATTTTAATTAATGATCATTCCAGCTCTCTGAGCCTGACCATTGGGAGGTAGGACGGGACCATCACCTCCCTCCTTCCAAACCGCATATTCTTATTAATGTAGCCAAAGAATGATTTGGATGTGTTGATTCCCCAGTTTCTCTGCATCTTTGTTGGGCAGTGGCTCAGTTTTGTCATCAAAATCGAACAGAAGTGTGTGAGCCTCTGGGGGCCTGGGGCTCATTGTTGCTGTCCCCCGTTTCTCCCCAGGATGGCACGTTTGGGCTGAACTGCAGTGAGCGCTGTGACTGCAGCCATGCTGATGGCTGTGACCCCATCACGGGCCACTGCTGCTGCCTGGCCGGGTGGACAGGTAACCCCTGCCGCGCCACCGCCCAGGTCCTGTGAAACTGGGCTCTCGGTTTCTCCTCCTTCTCTTGACTGTTCTTTCTCTTTCTCCTTCTCTGTTTCTTTCTCCTCTACATTTGCACCTTTCCTTTATCTCCTCTGGGCTTCAGTTCCCCAATTCATTCAGTTCAAATAAATGAATATTAACTGAGCACCTATTACGTGTAGGCTCTGTTCTAAGGGCTAGGGACAGATCAGTTTTTTAAAAAATCAGACAGAAGTGTGGGCTCAGTCTATGTTTGCAGAGGATATGGTGGAGAGAGGGCCAAGGAGCTTTCTCCTTAGCCCAGGATCTCCTGGCCCCCACATGTGTCCTTTCAGCCCACCCCCTAAATACATGGCAAACCCATCCATCTCTCTCCAGCCACTGCCTCCACCCTCATCCCCTCTCTCTCAGCTGGCACTGCCTCAGCCTCCTGCTTGTCTCTGGGCCTCCCCTCTTGCTCAGCTGCATCCGCTCTGCACATGGTGGCCAGAGTTAATTTTTCAAAACCCAGATCCGTTCACATCAGTCTCTGCTCAGGATGCCTCAGTGGCTTCTCATGTGACTCCTATACAATTCAAAAATCCTTTCAGGGGGTCAACGTCCGCGTGATCTGGCCCTGCCCAACTCCTCTTCCTCTCTTTTGCCCCCTCCCGTCACCCACTTCACTCCAGCCACCAGGGCCAGCCACCTTCCTGACTCCAGGCCTTTGCAGGTACATTCTTTCTGCCTGGATCACTCTTTCCCCTTCTCTTCACCTGATAACACCTTCTCACCCCCCAGATTTCAACCTAAAGATTGCTTCCTCCGGGGGCCGCCATCACCCCCAACCTGGCCAAGACAATGAAAGAACCCCAATTATTAATTCTCATAATACCCTATAGTATCTTGCAGTACTTACTTCAATTGTCATTGAACTCTGATTTGAGTTTAGTGTTTATTATCTGCCTCCCACCTTGACCGTCAGCTCTGTGGAGGCAGGGACCACATCCGCCTTGTTCATCGCTCTCTCCGCTGCCTGCCACACACTGAGATAAAGATAACACAGTGGTTAAGAACACAGAGCTGGAGCCAGACCACCTTGGGCAAGTCCTTTAACCCCTGGGCACCTGAATTCTCCATCCATAAAATGTGGATAATTATAATCCTTATAACTACAGGGTCATTTTGAAGTTTAAATGCATTATTAATGCCTGTAAGTGCTAACGGTGCCTGGCACATAGTAGGTGTTTGGTCAACGTAAGCCATGAATACAGTGTTTAATAATGACATGTTGCATGAATGAACCCACTAGCCATCCCCAAGGTGGTGGACAGCAAGGAGAAAGAAATACAGGTGTTGCTGGCAGTGTCGGTCCTCAGATAAATAATTCACACCAGGCTGCTGGGCAGTGTCTGTGCCCCACAGGCAGAAAGTTTCTGAGCAGCTGCTCCACCCTGGTCACTGGTACCCTAACTCTTAGCTGGCGCCCCATGGAAATCCACTCTGAATTTCCTTTGCCTTAATTTTGAATGAGCCAGTAAGATTTTAATGACATCTGGTGCTTAAAAATTCTGTCTTTGAGGGACCACCTTTCAGCAAGGCCTCTGCCGTTCTGGAGCTTATGTCCCCAAATGTGGTCCTGAAGTCATTTCAAAGGAGCAGTTGATGTCCTGAGATTTGTCAGGCAGAAGGAAACGAGGAAAGTCAGTGAGGGCGCAGGGTCCAGGCTCCAGCCTCCTGCTCAGTGAGCCCTCCCGCGTCCCCCAACTTCCCAGCCCCTGGCATGTTGCTCATGCCTTTGGCCCAACACTTGTGTTTCTTTGCTCTAAGTGTGTGGACACCTTCTCCCTTCGCCCCCATTAGCCACAGGCTTCTTGACTGGCATCTTGTCTAATTCACTTTACCCTGCACACAGTAGGTGCTTATTCAGTGTTTGTTGAAATAAACTGAAAGAAGCTGACCTATAACCATGTATGGCTTTTCCCCTTGAAGTGAAGGAGACCTTGAGGGTGATCTGCCCTCACCTCCTCATGCTACAGATGGGAAAAGGCAGTTGCCCAAGGTCTCAGGACATTAGCGCCCATAGGATGGGAGATACAGGATTACACTGGAAAGGGGAACCATTTATTCATTCAACTAGCATTTGTTGACTCAAGCTATCACTAAGTTTTTTTTTTCATCATCAAGTTTTTAGTGGCAGCTACCATGTGCCCAGCACTGTACCAGACGCAGCAGTAAATGGCAAAATTCAGTAATAGCAATAGTCCCTGAGCACCTGTTGTATGACAGACACTGTCCTGGGTAGTAGAGACGCAGAGATGACCACGATGGCTTCCCTGTCCATTAGGAGCACCTAGACAAAGAGTCAGAAATGTCAATAAGCCATGGTCCTGGTCGTCACAGGACACATACATATGAAATATTCAAATGATTATTTTGAATCAAAGCTCAAAAGCTTTGGGACAAAGCTGTATCCACTATCAAATAGATACTTGAATCCCTGGGGCAGACATCCAGGAAGGCTTCCTGGAGAAGGAAGACCCAAAACAGTCCCTGAAGGATGTGGGCTGCTGAGTTGTTGCTGGCCTTGTAGCATGAGCTAGAGGTCCCAATATATGGATTCTTAGCCTCGCTTTACCCATCAATATAGCTGTGTAGGGGTTCCTGAAAAATAAAACAGGGAGATGCCCTAAGGGGGATTACTATCCCCATTCAACGGTAGGGAAAACAGGGCCCAGAGAAGGCAACTAACTGATGAAGCCACGCCTCTTAAGAGGCTGCAGTGGGAGACCTTCCCAGGCTGAGGTCAGCCCCTTTGAGTGCCCCAGTGGAACTGGGCTGTCCACGCAGGGGGAGACCCTAGACCCTCCTCTCCACTTAGGTGCCAATGTCTTAAGTTCCAGGGAGTTCTTAGGACATATAAGAACCTCAAACTCCCACAGAACCAGGCCTAGAATAGAATAACTGTGAAAGCCTGGAAGCCAGTGGGCCCTGGCTGTCATTTGCCATCTGAGCATAACCACCTTTCACTTGTGGTTCTTAATCTCCAAGAAGGAGGACCCTTGACTGGGGGAAAACACGAGAACAACAAGCTGCTGTGAATTGAGGGGTGCTTTTGCATGCATTGGGTTTTACTAATCACAGTAATATCTGCGTATAGTTTCAGGAGAGGGCTGGGTCTGTGTGTGGTGTGTGTGCCTCGGTCAGCCTAACATAGTGCCTGATGCACAGATGGGATCGGAGGCCCCTGCCAGACAGCGGACCTCCACCTTAGTCCAGCGTGCCTGCCAAGAGCAGCCGTGTCCCTCAGCCTGCGGTCTGAATTCTGGGTTTTTAACAGCCACAGGCAAAAGAACTCCTTGGGGCAGATCACGGCTTTCGGTTTTAAACAGCTTTGTGGTTTCCCCTGCCCCAGGCTCCCTGTCAGTCAGCTCGTCCGTGCTGCTTGTCCAGGGCTCACCTGAAACTCCTCTGGGAGAGACCTCCATCGAGGGGTGAAATGTGGCCACCAGATGCTCACTGGGGAAAGACCGCATCCCCTGGGAAAAGCTTCCCCCTCCCGCTGTCCTCCATGCAGAGGCCTATTTCCTGGAGAGTGACATCTGTATCCCCGACCCTGCTGCAGAATTGAGCTGTCACGGAGAAGGAGGCCCCGGGAGGGAGCACAGGCTAGACTGAGGCGCTGGTGGATGAGTAAACCCTGTTGCGTCCCCGCCCTCCCCACTCTCTCTGGCTGTTCGGCCCCCTCCCCTTCCCCCACGGGCCCAGGTGAGCTTGAACAATTCCAGCCTGCCTCTAAATTGGTCCCTCCGCTCTCCTGCTGCTGCTGGGGCTGGCTCTGTTCACTGGGCCTGAATGTCTTCCTCCCTCTTTCTCACGATCCCTGTCCTTATAACAAGGCAGACAAGATTTTTAAACTAATTCTGTTCCTTTCTGAGCCTCCGATATTCACTTTCCAAAGCCAAGCTGGTCTCCCGGGCCCCCCACGGTCCATTCACTGAATACAGATCGAACTGGAAGCCTTTCTGCCTGGGAGGAAACCCCACCCCAGAGCTGGGCATCCAGCCTGGGGCCTTTTAAAACTCCTTCTCAGCCTCCGGGATGTAAACACCCCAACACATATTTCCTCTCACTCAGCTCAAATAGACTGAAAGACTGCAGGCCTGGCTCCTCTTTCTTTTTGACGAACTCCATCCATTTCCCCACTGTTTGTCAAACTGAAGGTCATTAAATCAATTTGTTGGGGTCACAACTTGTGTGTTTTTTTTCTTAATGAAACAATACATCGTAGTGCAGAGAAAACATCAGGTTGCATCACACTCGGTGACAGCAAATGTCAGTTTGCAAAGTGCTTGTTTCTAGTATGCATATGTGTGTACATTTGATACAAAATACATACTGCACTGAGGATTGTGGTCAAGAGAACCTGAAAAGACCCCACTCGCTCTCTGGGCCACTGCCTGGGGCTGGTTGACTGGGACCCAGCAAGAACCAGTGGCTCCTAGGCTAACGTGGGTGGGCATGCAGCTCGCTCCCAGCTTCTGAGGCCCCCACAGCAGCATTCAGTTGCCCCACTAGCCTTGGATACCAATATAAGGTGTCAAAGATGAAGGAGGCCCTTCATGATCTGATCCCTTCTTATCCCACTGTCTCATCTCTTGCCATATCTCACCTGCAAGATTCTCCCTCTTGCCTCCTGTTCTTTGCACTAGGGTTTCCTTTACCTGGTCAAACCCTCCTTGTTCCTTAGGACTCATTTTGGGTGTCACCTCTTCCTGGAAGCCCTCCCTGACCAGACAAGCCTCTCTTGGTTTTTCTTCCACATCCCCAGATGCTCCGTGCTTGCCTTTACCTCTTCATACTGCGTAGTCCCCCTTCCCATCATTCCTCCTTTCAGTGTCACGCTGTACCACTGACCAAGGTCTGCCTCTGCCCACAGGCATCCACTGCGATAGCACGTGTCCACCGGGTCGCTGGGGCCCCAACTGCTCCGTGTCCTGCAGCTGCGAGAACGGCGGCTCCTGCTCTCCAGAGGACGGGAGCTGCGAGTGTGCCCCGGGCTTCCGAGGACCCTTATGCCAGAGAAGTAAGGCTGAGCCCCCATCCCGCAGACCCCGGGCCGCATATCCTCCCTAACCCTTCCCAGCTGGAGCTAGTACTGGCCTGAGAGGCCCCCATCAAATTCCTCCCTCTGGTCCCCTCTCTTCCTGCCCTGGCTTTTCTGTCCCCAAGTTCACGGCCCAGCCCTGCTTCCTAGTGCAAACAGGACCAGACCACAGCTCCTCTCTGTAGAAAGGGATGGGGCCCTCGAAGGTGTGGGGTGGGTGTGGCTCCCCCCATACTTGGAGAAGCCCGTCTTCATCACCATGTGGGACTGGACAGGTAGCCCGGCTTACTGGGGTCCCTTGGGCTGCTGACCACCATCTCCCCTTCACCCCTAGTCTGCGCCCCTGGGTTCTATGGCCACGGCTGCGCCCAGCCGTGCCCCCTCTGTGTGCACAGCAGCGGGCCGTGCCATCACATCAGTGGCGCGTGTGAGTGCCTCCCTGGATTCTCCGGAGCTCTCTGCAACCAAGGTACTGTCTCCAGGGGGAAGGCGTGGGCCTGGGAGGGGAGGAGTCCCGGGAGAGAAGTGGCAGGGGAGGAAGATTTGGGGTTCCCATCGTACGCTGAGGAGGCAGCTCCTTGCCTGTGCAGGGCTTGGACCTACCTTTCTAAGAATTAGACACCATGGGGAGTGAGACAAAATTATGCATTTGAAGGAAGAGGCTCAAAAGAGGTTAAATGACTTCTCTGTGGTCTCACAGCTAGCAAGTGGCAGAGCTGAGAAATGAATTCTGGCTCCAAAGCTCAGTCTAAATGTATAAAAAATGAAACAAGTGTAGGTGAGGTCCGCATACGAAGTGGCCCCAGATGGCTTGTGCTGAGTGCAGGGTGGGAAAGGCAGGGAATGCTGCAGGAGCCCAGAGGAGACAGTTTTGGCTTCTCTGCAGATGGCAGCTTCCCAGCCCCTCTGTCCTCACACTGAGGCCAAAATCACTAATCCCTCGCCACATGCTTTCCTGTCTCAGCTGCAGAATCCACAACGCCAACTCCAGCCAACCTCTTCTACTCAACAGGAGGGGCGTTGGTGTGCTGCTCAGCTGGCTCCCTGTGGGAGAGAAAAGGCCTAATTTGTATCATTTGCAGATTTCCATGATACAGATATTCCCACCGTGGTTGGTTCTAAGGTACCAGTAGTTTAACAGTGGTGGCAACATTCCTGAATATTTAACAACCAGTTGTGAAGGTGGAAGCTGGCTCCATCGCACATGGTTGCTTACTGCTGTCCCTGGCTTAGTTAGGTCAAGGCAGGGTGGATCTGGGGGACGGCTCCATGCTGTGCGGGATTTCATCTGGGCCTTAGCCTAAAAGCCACAGATGGAAGAAAGGCATTGCGGGCAGAGGAAACAGCCTGAGCAAAGCACAGAGGCGTGGACACAATGACTGTCCAGCCATAGCGAAGGGTAGAAGGATGCAGAGGCCGCGGATGGCAAGGGGGACCGAGAATGTAGTCTGGGGACTTCTGGAAAGTTTTGAAGACAGGTTGCAGAATTTGCACTTTAACCTGTAAGGAGCAAAGGGATTTCAGTCTAAGGTAAAACTAGAGCTGAAAGCAACTTCAAGGTCATCTGTGCAAGAATCTCATCTGGCCTCTGGTTAAGTACGTCCACTGAGCGCTCACTACCTCCCAGGGGACGAGATTCTTTTGATGAATGATCACCACTGAGCTTGGCTGTTTTTGTAAGTGCCTGGGCCATTAATATATATGAGCGGAAGGTTTACTCCATGGTGCTTTGAGGTCATGAGAAGTTTGGGCCCCAGGGAAACGTATGTGACAGTTTCATTTGCTTGCAGCCCTCCTAGGACAGTTTAATCATACCCTGACACGTCGAGGTTTACTTATTAAACATCGGAGACCCGGCCGTCAATACAGATAGGCTGGGTCTAAATTAGGACCTAAGCAGCCCGAGGAGTGACTCTAAGATCCTGCAATGGCTGATTTATCTCCTGCCGGCCTAATGAGTATTTTCCACATATAGATCTAAAAGAGTTTGCTATTAATGGCAACTGCCCTGGTTCAGTCTCAAACCTTGTAAAAAATTGAACTGACACTTTTCTAATGACCGGCTTTCCAGCGAGTTACAAATTACAGACACTGCTTATGCAGAATCATTAAACATAGATTAAATATAACCAGATGTTTTCTTTTCAGCAGCTCCCCCTTCTCTCCACAAGCCCTTCTCTTTGCTGAATCACTCTTGATTCAGCTAAGAGGGCAACCAATTAATGTATTAGACTGATCACATTAGCAGCTCTGTGGGTGAATTTGTCAGCTCTGTGAATGTGAGTGAGACTTCACAGAGAACTCTGTCTTGGTAGAGAAGCTCAGAGTTGGTTTTGGGGGTGTGGGTCAGCGGAGCATTTCTGGCACCCCACTCTCCCTGGAGGGCCAGGACGAGGGGATGGTTTCCCCAAATCATGTACCTCCCAGAGGCAGGGAAGAGGATGCTGGGTGCCCTGCTTTTCAGGTGAGATGCCTGTCATTCTCCTGGCAGTGGATCTGCCCTGGAAGGAGCTAAGGTTTTTGCTGGATGGGGAGCAATCAGCCAGGGTACCCATAGCTATTAACCACAGCCCAAGGCCAGTGGATGAGGGTGATTATCCCCAATTCAAAGATGAGGAAACAGAAACTGAGAGGGGTGATGTGGTTTGCTCAAAGGTACTTAGCCAATAAGTAGCAGGACTTCCTAGCTGTGTGATCTTGGGCGATTACTTAACCTCTCAGTGCTTTAGTCTCCTTATATGTGAAGTAGAGTTAATAATGGGAGTAATGATGAAAATAGATGAGAGTATTACAAGGTTAATGGAACTAATATTTGTGACGCACTTTGAACAGGGTGGTGCCCAAACATGCCATAGAAGTGTTTGTTGAATACATAAATAAAACTAGCACCCAGACCCAAGGCTTCGGACTGGAGAGCCTGGTGTACCAGGCTGCCTTTGTTTGTCCCAACCGCTAATCACATCCAGGAGAGGCACAGAGTGGGCACAGATCCTAGTACCAGGTGCCCACAGTCCAGCTGGGGAAGGCTGGCAGTATGAGGCAGTGTGGCATAGAGTGGTGCCAGCCCAAACTTTGAGAGACGTGGGCCCTGGGGAAGTCGCTCTTCTTCAGGAAGCAGCACTTCCCTGTGATCCTTTGTGTGACTCAGCCAAACGAGGCTCTCAGGGATTCAAGGACTTCCTCCCCTGTGACAGGGGTGCAAGGAGGCCATCGCTGAGGGCGTAGGACTTGCCGGAAGTGGGCTTTGCGGGGAGTGTGTTGAACAGAGAGGAGCTTGAAGAGACAGGGAGTCACTGATTCCAGCAGAACCCCCTGGAAGGTCACTTCTCCTGGGGCAGGTCTTGGCCATTTTGGAACATTTCCTGAGTGTTTGCTGTATGTTGTACACTGTGCTGGACACTCGGACACAATAGAGAATAAGAGAGCCAAGGTCCTTGCCCTCACAGAGCCTGTGATCCGGAGGGGGATATTTGGAGCTCAGCCTTTCCCAGCAGAACCTGGGAGTCAGTGGGAGGGGGGAAGGGGCAGCAGTTTATTTCTGCGTATTCAGCCACCATGCCTGAAGCACCTGTCATTTCTCCAGGTGTTGTGGGGGATACAAACATGGGCGGAACCCAGGCCTGGCCTGAAAGGGCTCACAAGCCACAGTAACAGACCAGGGAAGAAACTAATACAGGGTCCTGGTAGCTCAAACAGGGACACAGCCTCCCAGAACAGAGAAGAGGCGTGACTCTTTTAGGGTTAAATTCAGTTATAAGTGACATAAAAACCCAAAATAATTGGCTTGAAAGTGACAAGCTTTGTTTCCCTCACACATTCAAAAGAGAAAGAAAGGAAAGGAGGAAGGGAGGGGAGGAAGGAAGGATCCAGAAGCAAGCCACTGGGGAGTAGTAGGGTAGCTTACAAAGATGTCAGGAACCCAGACTCCTTCTATCTTGTTGTTCTGCCATCCTCAGCACGTAGCTTCCACCTCTGGTAAAAGATAGCTGCTTGAGCTCCAGCCATCTTGCCCACAGTTCTCATCCATAATCCACATTACCCTTCAATGGGGAGGAACAGGCAAATAAAGACACGCATTTCCACCTACCATTGGTCATAATGTAGTCACATGGCCATACCCAGCTGTGCAGGTGGCCACAAGCCCAGTTGAAACTGAGCTTCTAAGGAAGAAGAGAATTGATACTGAAGGCCTAGCTGCCTACTACAGAACGATCATCAGGGAGGTGGCACTTAAGATGAATCTTGCAGGCAGGATAGGATTTCTGCAGCTGGACATGAGGGTCAGGGGAATTCTGGGAGGGAACAGCTGGAGTGAAGGCGCAGAGGAAGAAAGTGGTGTGTGGGTGAGGTAGGTTTACATGGTGATCTCTAGAATTCAGATTTTATTCTGAGGCAACAGGGAGCCATTGAGGATGTTTGAGAGGGCACAACAATGCCTCGAAGAGAGCTGTGCTTTAGAGAGCTCAGGCTGTAGGAAGCAGGTGGAGGATGGATTGCAGGGGAAGTGAGAGGTGGGTGCTCAGTGAATGCTCACACCAAGTCCTAAAGGATCGTGCAGCTTGGTGGAGGAAACCAGCCCTTCCTCCAAGGACCAAGGACCGACTCCTCCAGGAGGGGCTGCGACCCAAATCCTACAAGTGACTCAAAGTGGAAATACCACAGGAGCTCAGTGGAAGAGAGCACCTTGTGGACCCAGAAGGTCCACCCAGGAGGAGGGGACTGAGCTGAGGGACAAGGAACAGGCTGGATTTGGAGAGACAGAGGAAACAGGTGGAAAGGGACAGACATTCGGAATGGTCCTCTAGCCGTCTGCCTGCAGACAGACCTGCCCCCCTGCACCTGTCCCTCTCCCTCCCGCTCTAAGTGGTCTCTGCACTTGTGGCTGTGGGGTCAGTGATGCTGACAAAGGTGTGGGAATGGAACGCAGAGGCTGTGGGGCAGTGCAGGGAGCCCTAGACTGAGAGTGCAGGAGGGGGATTCCCAGCCTGACCACTTCTGTCCGTGAGACCTAAGTCAAGTGACGCTGCCCCTCTGGGCCTCAGCCTGTTCCTGTCAGGGCATCTATAATAGAGCTTCTGAAAGAATGCGGCTCTGGGCACAAGACAGGGAGCTCACTGACGTGGAACCGGAGAAGGGTGATGGGGATGCTGAGGTGGGCGGTTCCCACCCAGATCCGTGCCCCCAGGGTAGCCATGGCTGCGGCCTGGGAACTTCTCGGGTGCGGCTGTGGGGGTGGTCTGAGGAGTACAGGTGGGAGGGTGGGTGCCAGGCTGTCCTGTGCCCACAGTGTGTGCTGGAGGGCACTTTGGGCAGGACTGTGCCCAGCTCTGCTCCTGTGCCAACAACGGGACCTGCAGCCCCATCGATGGCTCCTGCCAGTGCTTCCCTGGGTGGATTGGCAAGGACTGCTCACAGGGTAAGCTGCTGCCCCCCTGGGAATGTCCCCTAGGAACCCCCTATCCTGGGTCAGGCCCAGAAACACTCACTCCCTGAAACACCCAGAACCTCTCTGCCCCTGATGCTTTCACCTCCCAGGGCTGAAGTCTCCTTCTGCAGATAGGAATGCCCACCTGGGTTCCACTCAGTCTCTACAGCTAACATGATGAATTATTAGGACTGATCACTGGCATTATGAACTGCTAGTATTAAAGATACGGACATTATTGGTAGTATCATGAACACTATTACTGCTGGGTGTTAATACTCCTTGCACCTGAGCAAGGAGTAGCCCCAAAGTTGGATGGGGAGGAAGAGGGAGCAGGGAAGTGAGGTAAAGCCAGGGCAGTCACTTCAGAGGAGTGAGGACGTTCTCCGGGTGACTCATGTGAATGACGTCCTGGGCATCACAGGCCTGGACAGGGCATTGTAGGGGCTGTTCCTGTAAGATGCACCCAATCTGATACGGAGGTGACAGGGACACCCATCCCCACCAGTCTAAGGGTAGAGACCCAACCTCTGCCCTGTGGAGGTCTTGGCTGATGGGTAAGACCCAGCCAGTATCCGTGGGTAGGTCCCAGGTAGATGGTGCGGCCTGAAGGCACTTCTGTTCTGATGGAGGAGACAGGGATGCCACCCGCAGGGAGCTCACTAGCTGAAAGAGGAGAGTCCCTACCCTGGGAAGGTCCCCATATTTGCGGGGAAGTTAGCACACACAGTATTTGCACCATAAACCACAGTGTTTACAGTTTACCTCACACACGCCCACATGCTCCAGATCACAGTCAGTCTCCTGAGACGGAAGGTTCAGAAGCCCTGAGAGCTGGGAGAGTGGGCAGAGAATCTGGGCTAAATGGGAATCTGGGTGACTGGGCCAAGAGGTGAGTGGAAGAATTCTGGGAATGGTGGCTAAGGCCCTCTGAAAGCCAGGAAATGCCACCCGGGCACATCCTGGCGTCTTGGCTCTGACATGCCCTCCCCCTTCCTCTCCCTCCCTTTCCGTCTGCCCCTCTCTGCCTTGCCCCCACCCTCTGCGTCCCACCCACCCCCAGCTTGCCCACCTGGGTTCTGGGGCCCCGCCTGCTTCCACACATGCAGCTGCCACAACGGGGCGAGCTGTAGCGCCGAGGATGGGGCCTGCCACTGCACCCCTGGTTGGACCGGACTCTTCTGCACGCAGCGTAAGCCCCGCCTCCCAGCCTTCCAGCTATTTGGAATCCCATGCTGCGGCCTGCTGGCTGCCGTGGGCATCGTCTGAGCCTGTGGTGGAGGGAGGGAGGAAGTGGAGCCCAGGGCTGGGAGCTAACCACCCTCCCTCTCACCCCTGGGACCGAGAAGCCTGGCTATATTCAGGGGATTGATGGACCCAAAGTCCTAGAAGGTCAGGGCTGTGAGGTGCCCCAGCGATCACCAAGACCAGACTCTCCTTGGACAGGAGGCCCAGAAATGGCTGCACAGCAAGGAGGCACCAGCCTGGCCTTTGGTTCCAAGGCACCTTGTCCAAAGGACTCCCCACCCCACCCCCTACCCCTTCAGTGTGAGGGCTCAGAGCAGGGAGACATTACGGTGCAGGGCCTCACTAGTCCTCATCCTGTGTTCAGAGAAAAGGGGGGGCTGGACACAGGTTGGGTCCCAGCTGCACCTCCGCAGTTGCCCCCACCCTGTTTCTCCAGGCTGCCCAGCAGCGTTTTATGGGAAGGACTGTGGGCGCGTGTGCCAGTGTCAGAACGGCGCCAGCTGTGACCACATCAGCGGCAAGTGCACCTGCCGCACGGGCTTCACCGGGCGACACTGTGAGCAGAGTAAGCTGTCCCGACCCCTGATCCTGGGTGTCAATGCCAGCCCTCAGCCTCCTGCAGGGAAGGCCTCCCCCTTCTAGGTCCACCCATCAGGGCCCTGCATCCCCTGCTCCCTTGATTTTCAGAGCAACTCCCAAGGAGAAAAACGTTAGGTCAGGTCTCCGTTGGGTTTTGAAGAGTTTCCTCCTCCAGTTGGGGTCGGGATGGGGGATGTTAAGGCAGAGGCCTGGGGTGGGTGGGGGGGTAGTGAGGGAGTAGAGGGAGGTAGATCTTGTTTGATTCTTCTTTGAAGACCCTGGCATGTGGAGGATGCTGCGTAAATATGAGTCAGGTGAGGAGGTAGGGTGGGTGTCCCAACTCAGGGCTATAGGTGTTCTGTCTACTCCAAGTATTAAACAGAGAAATAGGCTTTATTCTGAGGCAGAACGAATCGTCACAGCTGCCCACATATGGGATGGGAGGGGTAGAGAGTGGGTGCACCTCACAGTTTACTCCAGCTCTTCCTCATGCTACACAGGATGTGCCCCAGGAACCTTTGGCTACGGGTGTCAGCAGCTATGTGAGTGCATGAACAATGCCACCTGTGACCACGTCACGGGCACCTGCTACTGCAGCTCTGGATTCAAAGGGATCAGATGTGACCAAGGTAATACACAGACGGCAGGGTCCCTGAGGGAAGGGGGCTGTGCAAAGGGCCCCGTGGACGCAGGCTCTAGGGAGATTCCAACGGGACCAACTGAATTTTATGAAGACACTTTGTGACATCCCTTTATTCACATTTGGGAGGAGAGGGAATGGAGTGGGGGGGGGGGAGGCTCCAGGCACTGGAGAGGCAGGTGGAACAGGCAGCCTCCTAGGCACAGCTTCGCTGTTCTCATCCTTGGCAAGTTTTGTGAGCCACGCAAGGGTAACCGCAAGCTAGTGCTGTGGAAAGGTCAGCAGACCGGGCTGGGAGATCTACCGAATCCTGGTTCTGCCATGACCTGCTAGGTGTCCTTGGGCAGGTCATTTCCTTTGGCTGGACTCGTTACTCTACATGCAAAGCGGGCAGACCCAAGGGGCTCAACCAGGAGCCCAGGGCTCCAGGCAGACAAGACTCCATAGTGCGGTCGTGAGGGCCAGGCTGAGATGTGAGTAAAGGACTCAGCACAGTGCTTGGCGCACAGTGAGCGCCCGATGAGTGGTTTCTGCTGTTGGTTCTAGGAGGTGGGGGGTGAGGGACAGCCCACACATGTATCATCGAGAGGGGCTTTACGAGCAGCAGTCCTGGGCACCCTGGTACAGCACTCACAGCTTTCGTTGCCAGTCTGTCATATGGCGCTCACAGTGGGATCACTGTCCCCATGTTACAGGCTGAGGCTCTGAATCACACAGCTGGTAGGCAGGGCGAAGGGCCATGTCCAATTTTTCCTGACTCCTGAGAAACACATCTCTCCCAGTTACTGGTTGTGTGATTTGGGCCAGGTACCTAAACTTTTGGTGACTCAGTTTCCTCAGCTATGAAAGGGAAATAATTAAATAGTCTTTATTTCTTATAGGACTTATAAACAGCCCTTATAGGGCTGCTAGGAAGCTATTTGCAAATGAATTAATATCTATAACTCATTCTTAGACTAGAGTGAAATACTTAACAAACATTCATTATGTTGTCTCCCATCCATGACCACATTTGCTCCTCGTCAGACCTGGGACTTCACCCTCTTTAGGCAGTTGAGGACAGGCACGTGAGGGCTGGGATCGCACAGAGACTGGAGGACAGGGCCAAGGCCAGAACGTGGGTCTGCTCCCCAGGCTGAGGAGACCTGGAGAGCAAGCAGGCCTGCTCCAGGCTCAGCCCCTCCCTCCGCCCGCAGCTGCCCTCATGATGGAGGAGCTGAATCCCTACACCAAGATCAGCCCAGCGCTGGGTGCGGAGCGGCACTCGGTGGGGGCCGTCACGGGCATCGTCCTCCTGCTGGTCCTCATTGTGGTGTTGCTGGGCCTGTTCGCCTGGCGCCGGCGGCGCCAGAAGGAGAAGGGCCGGGACCTGGCTCCCCGTGTCTCCTACACACCTGCCATGAGGATGACCAGCACTGACTACTCCCTCTCAGGTAAGGGCTGCGCCCCCAGCGTGCCCCCTCCCGTCCCTCCACACACCCCCCAGGAGGAGCTGCATGGTATTCCTGGGACACCCGGGTTTCCTGGTGAAGGGCATGCCTGCAGGGCTGGCTGCGGGGGCTGGCTGCTGGGACTCCCCTACAGAGGTAATAGGGGTGGGGAGCAGGGGCTTACTTCGGGAAGGTAGATGAGGGTCTACGCCTACACGTGGGGGTCTCATTTCTGGGGCGCTCAGCTCTGCACAGCTATGGTTCGGCGCCTCCTTCCACTGCCCAGAGCCCCCGATCCTTCTCCCCAGGCTTCAGCCGCAGGAGCACCCACACTTAGCAGTCACTTTAAGAGCTCCGGGAACCTCTCCCAGTCCGATGCCTGTGTCACATCAGGAAACCGGCCTTGGGGCCCAGTGTCCAGGCCCTGTCCCATTTTTTTGCTTCCTTGGTGAAGGCCTCAGAGCAGCCCTCCCTCCCAGTTCTCACAGTTGGGAGGGACCTAATCAAACAGTGGAAGGGCACAGTGCCTGACTAGGGGCAGTCTGAACATTTGGACAGTGTCCCTCGGACCAGGCCTGCTGGAACCCAGTGCGACCACAAATGTGGTTAACAACTCCAGTGGGCATTTATTCTACCTGGGAGTCTGAGGTGGGTGGGGACGGGGCTCTTGGGCCACATCCTTCCTCTCCCCTGAACCCTGCACTGCTGCCTTAGAAATAAGGCTTTTTGCTTCACATTTCATTAAGCAGAAGAGGTCAAAATGCTCTGAAACTGCCCAAAGGAGGCTAGGCCGACAGCTCTGTCTAGCTGGCTCCATAGCTCACGGCTGACTTGCAGCCTCCTGCACCTTGGACTTAGAAAACCAAGATCATGTCAGCCCGTTCTTGCTAAGTGTTGCCTACCACCGCCCAGCTCTGTGCTAGTGCTGCGGGGCAGATGGGCAGCCCGGGTGCAGACCCTGCCTTCAGGGTTCCTGGCCTGCACGCCTCCCTGGGTTTCAGCCAAAGCATCTCCCCTGATGAAATCCCAAAGCTCACAGAGAAGACTTGGGGGTTTTCTTCTTCTGTGACTCTAACAAGCAAGGCTGGCCGGGTTTCCCCACGCCATTCCACCAGAATTCCCCAGCCCAGGGCGGAGATCCTGGAATCTGCAGGAGGGCAGGGCTGGGGCCAAGAGGAGTGGGATTCTCTTTACAGCCTCACTACCGGGGTCCGAACCTGGGGGAGGCGGGAGAGTCTCAGCACAGCCCGACACAATGGCTCAGGGGTATCTTAGGCTGTCAAACCAACACTTCTCCTTTGGTACCACCTCCACACTGGCAAGCCCAACCTGCACCCTGCATGCTGCAAGGAGGGCCACACAGGGAAAGGGGCAAATCAGGCTCAAGAGAGTCCCAGGGGAGTAGTGGATGGCAGGAAGCTTGGGGGATGGGGACTTGGCTGCCCCTCTTTGCAGAACACTCTCAAAGCAGCCCAAGCATTCATTTGGGGGTTGTCTCATGCTGGGGGCAGGGGTATGATGGTATGTGGCACCTTGTTCTCTTCCCAGATTTGTCTCAAAGTAGCAGCCACGCCCAGTGCTTTTCCAATTCCAGCTACCACGCACTGGCGTGCGGGGGGCCTGCCACCAGCCAGGCCAGCAGTCTGGACAGGAACAGCCCCACCAAGGTACCGGGCCCCTGACTCCCCAGCCCCCATCCACTGTCTTCCCACTGAGCCCTCACCTCTGCCCAGGAAGAAACTGCACCATCACAGCCCCACCCGGGGTCTGTATGGAACCAACTGCCAATACAATAAACATAGCCTGTGATCCCATGCAGACATGTGAAGCGTGTAACCGGAGGCCAGCAGGTTAGATGGAGCCAACAAGTGCCATGTGAGCAGCAGACCGCACACGTAACCAACCCACAGGACCACTCAGCATTGACACATACACCCACACCCTGCATGTCACCGAGCCATGTGATCATCATGTAATCACGTGTAAACTTCCGGTCACACATAATCATCTAACTGCTTCTGCCACAGAGTAACACATGGGATCAAAACACCACACCACCAGGAGGGGTAAACCGGGAGCTTGGGATTGGCAGATACAGACTGCTACGCACACAACAGATACACAACAGGGTCTTACTGTACAGCCCCGGGAACCATGTTCAGTGACTTGTGGTGACCTGGAATGAAAAAGAATATGGATGTGTGCACATGTATATATAGATATACACACAAAACTGCATCACTGTGCTGTACACTGGAAACTAATACAACGCTGTAAGTCAACTATACTTCAATTTAAAAAATGGGGGAAAAAACCCACCATGCCGCCCACCACGCCGCATTACGAGGTGTGCAGTCAGCACAGCAGTGTCACCGCTGTTACCGAGGGGCCACCTGTTCCCTTTACGGCTGCGCATGCCACGTTATCAGTGCACACCCGTAACCATTTATTGTTATCAGAACCAGCACAAGGGACGTGGAACGCAAACATCTGCCACAGCCAGTGTTCCCATTAACAGTGAGTCCTGCAGGCCTTCAAGGCAGGTGTGCACCACCTCAGACAGGGCCTTCCCTCACAGCTCCCAGCCTAACACTGGCCGATGGCAGGATGTCCTCTCAGTCACGGGCTCTTGGGCAAGGATGTCTCAGCACTCAGGTGTAGGGTGCCCCCCGATGTGGTAGGACTCATAATGCGCAGAGTGAGAGGTTCAGAAATGAGGAACAGTCCCAAGGACCACAAGGTCAGCGGGCCCGCTGACACCCACCTTAGTATTTACACACTCACACACGGGACCTTGCTCGGGGGCAAGGCGCAGCCCCAGGACCCCTGACTTCCTGTAACGTCCATCCTGGGCAAGGAACACGGACAGGAGTGTCGTTTTCGGCCTCCAGGCCTCAGCTCTAGGGATCCTTTCTCCCTCTCTGCCCCAGAGGAAATGTCCATCAGTCCACAGACCTGCCTGCTGCCAGACTTGGTGGCGATGCGCCCTGAACCCCCTAACAACAATAACACAGACACCATACGGGCCCAAGGGCCACCAGTGAAGCCAGCACCCGAAGGCCACTCTTCAGGAGCTCTCATCCTCAAGGCACCCTGAGCTCCACATGCAGTCTGTGGCCATCAGCCCCACACCCAGCTTCCCAGGTTTAGGCTTACCTGAGGAGCTAAGGGAACGGATTCCAGGAGTTCCCCAGGAGGTCCTTTATGAACTAGAGCCATGTTATCAAGGCTACAAAAGGTTAGAGGCAAAGGATGCCAGGGGTGAGAGTAAAAGTCCCTTGTGGCCATGTTATTCTTGGTCACCAGCCACCCTCTTTCACTCAGTAAGGGGCTGGACTTACTCCAGAGTAGCCCACTGGTGACCCTCTGGCTCACCTAACCCCAGGGGCCAAAAGTGGCTCTGTGTGGTCAGGTACAGGTACCCTCTGCCCAGCAGATGGGGCATTTACAGCAGAGGCAGGCAGCTCTGACGACATGGAAAAGACATGGGTCTAGGAGCTAAGACCTGAGCTGTAGACCCAGCTCTGCCATCAACTCCATGTGTGCCCATGTGCAGGGCTCACAAGCAGGACTCAGGTCCCAACTCTGAAATGACGACAACCATCCTTGCCTCATGAAGGGTGGCTATGGGAATGCAGCAAGAGGAAGGGTTACACCATAAGCACACCCTACCCTGAAGCTTTCCCTTGGTCACACGAAAGGGAGACACTCATACTCAGCTCAGGTGGCAGAGGTGACAGGGATGTGACAGTGTGACAGGCAGCCTCAGCACCTCCCTCTGTGCTGGAGATGACCTCATGTTGCTGCTAGGCGCTCCCAGCGCCCTGTCTCCTGCCCCCACCCAGCTGACCTGCTTCCCCCAGCTTGCCTCAAGCTAGTTCTGGCAGACACCAGAAATGAATCAATCAGTCCCAAAGCCTGTGGAAGGAGATCTCTGTCCTGGGTATAAGTAAGCCGCCGCCGCCTCCTCCCCGCCGCCCCCCACAGGGGTGGGTGCTCGAGGCTGGGCAAAGCAAAGTGGGGCAGGGGCATCTCAAGGGCACTAAGTATTAACTCGCTCTCCTACTCTCCAAACAGCTCAGTAACAAGTCCCTTGACAGAGACATGGCAGGCTGGACCCCCTACGGCTATGTGAACGTGTTAGGTCAGTAGTGGTTTGAGTCTGGTCCTCCGCCATCGTGTCCCACCCTCTTCTCCTTCTCCCATATTGACAGGGCCCTGTCCCAGCTGCAAGGGAGACAGTGCGTAGAGGAATCTTGAGCATGGTTCCCCCCAGGGAGAAGGGGTGTGGGGAGGAAGCCCAAGCCCCTATTTCAGTTCTCACAAGCAAATGAAGCCCAGCACGCCTTTCATCCCTGTATTAGGGGATAGGGAGAAGGTGGCTATGACCCAGGGACTACCAGGGAGAGAGCTAGGGCCCAGATGTGGGGATTCCAGATGGAGGCAAAAGATGCACTCACCACCTGGGAAACGGACCCCTGCCTGAGCCAGGCCCTACCAAGGTGCCCCTTTCAAGGGTTTCTTCCTTCTGCCCCACTGCCCTCACGGACACCAATTCCTGTGGGGGATGGGGGTGGGGATGAGGGTGAGGGGTGGGGAATGAGGGGTAGCAACGCCAGTGGCCTCAGCTCTACCAAATCCCCCTTGCCCTTCTGGCCCTAGCTCCTTTGGATGCTACATATAGAAGCCCTAATTCCTTCCAGCTTGCCCCACACTGACCTTTCTGCCCCCGGCCCCTTGTACTCTGCACCCTGCTGCCCCCGCCATACCAGGGCCCTGGGAATAATGGCTCCTCCCTGTCATTCCTCTCACTAGACTCCCATTTCCAGATCAGTGCCCTGGAAGCCAGGTACCCGCCCGAGGACTTCTACATTGAACTTAGACACTTCAGCCACCCCGCTGAGCTACACTCACCAGGTTAGACTCCCAGCCCTACCCACTACCCCTTGGGCCCCCGAGGCTGTCATATCAGACCAGACCCAGCACCTGCCCTAACCCCCGTTCCTATCCCTTGACCCACCCCGATGGTCCCAGAACTCTCCCTGTTGAGCCCCGCTCCCTCCAGCATGATTAATTTACAAGCCCAATTCCCCACCTGAAGAAGGAAACCTGTCTGGATCCCCCTCGATCACTCCTCCTCCTATCATGGTCAGTGGATATGGACAAACCGCAACTGGTATTACGTGAAGGGAACACAACATAACTGTACTCTCCACAGACCACAGGATACAACCCAAAAGCATCGAGAGATGACCTGGGGATGGCATGGATATGGATGACAGAGTTGGCTCTTGGCCAAAAAGCTCTATGTCCCCTAGGAGAGAGACCCCCAGATCATAGGGTGGGGCTGCCCAACAGGGCTCTAGAGAGGCTGAGGCAGGGTGTGTCAGCTGACATCCTCTGTGCTCGTATATTAGGCGCAAACCTGGTAGCTGGGGAAAGATCCAAAAAGGAGACTTGGAAGTTAGTCCTGCTAGGGAAGGATGGGGGTAGGAGTTACAGAAGTAGGTGCCGTAGCTATGAGTGCAGTGAATGAACAGAGAATTCGGCCTTGATACAAAGTAGCCCTGGCCCTAGAGGGCACACTGACAACCTGGGCCTGAATTCAGGCTCTAGCTGGTTTCCACAGCTCAAGTGAAACGCAGCTCTTCCAACCCCTGCAGGTCCCTGGGTCCAGTAGCACTGAGAAGAGTGAAGGGTCTGAATTCATCTACCTGTTAAGCAGCCATGGGCTGCCGAAACCCTGGGCTTATACCCAGGAGGCTGTGCTCTTGGCTGTGAACCCCCTAAGCAGTGCCGAGGGCATTCAGTAACTCCACCAAATACAACCCCACTATACACACACACACACACACTCACGACCACCACCCTGTACCTCTTCCACGTGGGAGCATCCTCTGGGCTCAGCTCAGATTTCTCCCTGCTTTGCGATCTCACTCGTCAGCCACTGTAGCCAGAGCCTCACCACACACTGTCATTTTTTTGGCTTACACTCCGGCAGGCTGGCAGCCGATGGGAGAGAATACTTGGGGACATCTGGGTTCTAGCTGCAACTCAACTTCTCACTTAAGTGTGGCCTCAGACAAATCACTGCCCTGCTTTGAGCCTACTTCCTGCTCTATAAAAAGGAGCAAAGTTAACAACAGCCTAGTCTTGCTCCCTCAGGGAGGGCAAAGGAAGCCCTGGTCTGGTATAAAGTGCTGAACTGGTGCCAGGGGCACAGATGGTCACAGTCACATACCTAGGCCCTTCAGAGGAAGAGCAGACTTGAGAAAAACTTGGACCTGGTTCTGCTCTATCACTCAGTGATGTGTGGAAGGCCGGGAGATAGGAATAGACTCCTGCAAATTCAACTAAAGAACTCTTATTATACCGAGGAGGTACGAGGAAGTGTCTAAACAGCCATGGGTTGTTGGGCTTCAGTGCCAGAAACTGGGAAGAGTCAGGTGGAGTCAAACTGTACTTTAGTAAGCGCTTGCTGCATGCCTTGCCTGATACTGCATCCTCAGTTAAAAGCTGGGGGTGGGGGGTGGGGCTTTGTAAGCCCAAGTCATTACTGTCCCAAACTAAAAATGTCAGATAATTTCTTTTCTGGGATGACTAGCAGCAAAGAACCTGAGCTTGGTCCCTGAAGCTTTATGTCCTTCCTGCCTCTGGCTGTGAAGCTCAGGACCATGCGTTGTGGGAGCCTAGGATGAAGTGTTTCAGCCGAAAGGGAAAAAAGAAATCCTTGGGACTGAAAAACACTGGTAATATTGTTCAAAGACAACTCTCAACTATTTGCAAATGGTCCTTTCCAAAAAACCCCAGGCAGGACAGCGGGGGTAGATAACTAAGAGAGCTGACGGTGGATGGGAATGATTACCCATCCTACAGAGATGACTGAAAAAATCAAGAACCTCAGCTGCCAGTCCACCTCCCTCTGGCTCCCCTCAGCTGAGCTTTGGATACAGAAGGGAGGAGTTGGGACCAGAGCTAAGAGGTGAGAAACAGTCTTCAACCCCATTCCTAAATCCAGCAGAACTGGAATTTGGAATGTCACAAACCCATCCCCCAAGCTAAGAACTGGTTCTGATTCATTCTGTATCCTGTACGTTTGGAGCCTGAACTTCACCCACAGTGACTGTAGGTGGCACCAGTACTGCCTTTGATCACCTCCTGGAAGAAACTCCCTCGGAGTGAAGGTTGAAGAACAGGATTGCTAAACATGCCAGGGGGAGCCGTAGCTCACCACTAATGCTTAGGAGCTTTTAAGGAATTCCTGTATGGTCGAAATGATTTAGAGTAGATTAAGCCCAGAAGAATTTTCTAGCATTAAAGAACTGTGTATTTCCGGGGTAGGGGAGAAAGTGAAATAAAGCAAGAACACATGCAGCTTAAGTAAACCTCACTCACAGCATATTTTTTTTTCCTTATACTATTTTTATGCAGGTGCTTGTGGAATGGATAGACGTCAGAACACATACATTATGGACAAAGGCTTCAAAGGTAGAGTATCCAATCCTGACGTCCCATTAGAAAGGGCTTAGCAAGATAAAGAGGACAGATCTGAAATGGCCAGGAATTCTACCAGAGACAAACAGAGCATCTCTTCCCCCACCCACCAAAATAGTTAAAGACCACAGGACCTGGGGCTGCTGGGTAGCTCTGCCCATGGGGAACAATCATAATAATGATTGATTTCATCTTTTGATTTCAGTTGCACCTGCTTAGCAAACGCTTGTGGGCTTTTTTATACATGCCAACTAAACGTCTTCGGAAATGTAAAACACCATTATCCAACGAATTAGTACCAGTTAAATTGATTATAAAATCTGAAATAAAGTCAATCTACCTGCCCCAGAGGGCTCCTGTCATTGCGCTGGCGAGGAACACCAACCTGCACCTGCTGGCTTCTGGGGCATGAGGAATGAAAATGATACCTAATGTTAATATTGTATGACGCTCCACCCTGACGAGATCTCTATCCCAGAGAGCGAGGAAGCCAGGACTAATCCCTAACACACGGGAACTGTAAGACGGATCATCCTTTTAGGAAGCGTACAGGTGAAACCAAAGGTGAAAGGTCAGGTCCTGTCCTGGGCTAGGCCCTAGGTTTAAATGACATAACATGTGAAACAGGTGGCTTTGAAAATTATGTCACTTATTAACTGTGACCAACCTCTCCAAGGCCCAGTTTCCTCTCCTGCAAGGTTGGGATAATCATCCCTGTCCTGTGGTCTAAAAGGTTATCCTGTGTCTGATAAAATCACAGGGGGGAGCTGTTTTTGCATATTGTAAAGGGTTGTACTAATGTAACAGAGCTGTCCTTTTGTCTCTGAGGTCTGTTTAAAAGAGTCTCAGCCAAACTGAAAGATACGAGTGGTATCAACAACCCCAGTAGGTATCCTAAATCTAGCTGTGCACCAGAACTGCCTGGAGAGTGCCTCAGGGTATCCTCATGTAGCAAGTCACCCAACTGACACTTAGGAACCACTGGTCTAGACTGACTCAGATTTCCCATTCTGGTCTAGACTTACCCTTAGAACACGTAAGACCACTTCCTAACCAAGGAGAGCTAGTCATCTACAGCCCTCAGTGGGGTGGTTATTAGAAGTGGGGGTGAGCCAGGGGCGGGTGGTGGTGAGAACTGTGCTGAACAAGACAGCAGGAAGGCCAAGCCCCCATCAGCGCCTGTTAGGATGTGCATGGTCCAGGAGAACAATGTGAGGCCAGGAGGTCGCCCGCAGGCTCCTGGCCAGCCAGAGGGTACTACACCCTTGGGAGCATCACTGTGGCCATTTTGTGTTAGTTTTGATTTAACCCGTCCAAATAAAGGCCAACACCATTCCAGTAGATGAGGCTAACCAACAGCAAAGACAACTATACTGTTTTATCACTATGACCTGGGACCTCAGTTTCTTCTCAAAGAGGCACGGGGATTGGTCAGAAGGGCCCTGAGAGTGTGCATGACGCAAGCGTGAATAAGCCCGGCCAGGCCCAGACGCCTCACCAAAGGAGCACGCAGCTTCCCTGTGCGCTCTGCTGTCCTGTGTTGTGAGGAGAGCAGCTGCTTTCAGACTCGCAGCCATAAATGTAAAACAAAGCTAAGGACAGCAGTGTCTCCGCCTTGGCGTCATTCATTCCTGTTTTGTGGGATCACAACATCTGAGCCTCTGAGTGCGGGGACGGCCTAGCAGGCTAGCAGCCAGATTTCGTTTCACCACTCTGGCTACAATCATCCTTTAGAGAGAAAAGAGGGAGGGCTGTGTAGGTAAATGTACCGGCAGTTGCTGGTGACCAACACATCAGAACAAGAGGAGAATGGAATGTCACAGTTCAGAACTTGACAGAAATACTTCTTAAAGACGTGGACTAAACCCAACTAACTGGTTCAACTCCCCAAATAAACACTTAATAAACTAGTTTGTACCAGAATTATTTCCTAAAACTACTGGGCCAAACCAAATCATAACTACCAAGAGTTAAGAGTCTCAGTGTTTTCTGAACTCAGTGAGAAAGAGCCAGGCCTGGGAGTTAAAAGATTTGGGTTCTGGTCCTGGTTCTTGCTGTGTGCCACCCACTAGGTCACAGTTTTCTGGGTCTTGGTTTCTTCCTGCACTAGGAGCACTGGGCTGGGCTAGCACCATCGCTAAGGCCCTTTCCAGCTCTTGACATTTCAAGTCTTACTCCGTTTAGTCCCCCCGCTTCCCCCCGTTACTTCCTGAAGACCTCCACCCACTGTCACCCTGGAGGCTGTGTGAGACCACTCACTCGGCTGTGCTAGCCCCATTCTACTCTGAACATCTTGCCATCTATCTTCCTCTCACCCCCCAGCACAATAATTCTGCAGCAAACGGCCTCATGTCGACACTTATCTGTGAGGCATTTCCAAGTGCTATAGAGGAATCCTCCCCACTACTCTCCATCACCTTCATGATCCTGAAATCCCACTGTTGCTGCCACTTTCCCCACCTGTATGCTCCCTGCTAATCCAACCTTCAAGTCTCTCCTTGCAGTAACCTTGGCTTCCAAGGTAATCAGGAACCCATTGACACCCTGAAAACTTTTCGCAGCCAGTGTGGTTCTCCTTTTGATCCTGAGATCTCCCCCCTCCTCTCCCCTGATCCCTGTCTCTCAGTCAAGAGAAGGATGAGACCTTAGGGCCCAGGAAGAGAAAGGGCAGTGTGGCCTCCTAATAGTAGTAGTAGGCTGGGAAACAAATGGACGTTTGGTGCCTAGGTTTTCCCCGTGAGTGAAATATTGGCCTTAACCAGACAATAGTGTGAGCCTCATGGTCTTTTGGTGAGTTCAAATCCTACGCACAAGGTGGCCTTGGAAAGTCATTTCCCCTCTCTGGATTTGCTGCTTCCTGTATAAAATGAAGATGTTTCAACTAGCTCATTTCAGAGGCCCCCTCTGCCTCTGACAGTATGTGGCTGTATGTGATTTGGGGGAGGTAGGAACTAGATGAGAACAAAAGCCAGGGCATTACCGGGCTAAACCTTCAGGCTTGATACTAATGACAGGCCTTGGAGGAGTGAGTCCCCAGAGCTTGGGTAGCCTTGGCTGATGCTTCCCCTTTCTTTGCAACATGCCCTGAAGTGCAGGGACTAGCACAGAGGTGGGGCTATAAAAAGATGAGGAAGTGTTTTAGGGCAGCTGGTTATTCTTCCCCTTACCCCGCCCTCCCTCAGGCAGGCAGGTGGATGACTCAACAGGAGAAAGGAGTAGCTTCCTGAAGTGTAGTTTTCCAGCTGGGCTTGCCCTTTCCCTCAGCCCTGTTCCCAGAAATAGATTCCAGATTATTCCATAATCTCAACACCCTCCCCCACCACCTCAAAACACACACACACACCTCTCCGCCCTTTGTGGCCCCTTTGTAGATGACGCAGCTTCTCCCTGAGACTAATCCCCTTTCCCATGAACCCCAGCTTCTCTTTTATCCATTCAGACGCATCCCCTGCTGCAAACAATTTGTTTCCCCAAACTTGAGAGCAGCCCTAACTTCTGGTGGAAATGAGAGGGGCACTGCTGATTGGCTGAAGCTCTGCTGGGCACTGAGCTAGAACTTGCAGCGTCTTTCACTGCCGTAAGTCAGCTTAGACAGAAAGCTTAGAGCTTGGCCCTTCTCAGCAGGACTTGGCCCCACAGATAAAAGGGGGTAAGGTGAAGCTGTTGCAGACACAGTTTGCATTTAAGATACACAACAGGAGTACCAGGTAACAAGATGGGAGGGGAAAACACCTGGAGTGGGTATCAGAGAAGGCAGGCGTTGAGTCCCGAATTAACTACTAATTTTAAGCAAACTTTATGAGCTTTAGTTTCCTCATTTCTAAAGTAGTAATACTTGTCCTTCCTGCCCAGGCCCTCTTCACAGATGTAACAAATGTCAAATGATCTAACCTGACCAACTGAAGGCCCAGCTATACGTGCTACTAAGTGAGCTATCGCTATTCCTCAAATTTTAGAAAACACGCAGCTGAGCCAGCTGCCTCTCAAAAGGATGCGCCTGCATGGGGAAGGGGGCGGGGGGGGGGGGGTTAGGGCTTTTCACGCAGGGGACAGCCCTTCTTTAAGCAATGCTAGTAGTCCTCAGCTTCCACACAAACAGCTGAGTCGTACTGTGCTACTGTTTGGCTGGTAGGTTCAGAGAACCCAAAGTGGGGCTGATGGGCCAGCTGGGGTTCCTGGACTTAACCCCTACTCCTTTATACTAAGAAAAAAAGTACTCACTAGAGGCAATTTTATGTAGCTCAGGCAGGTCATGGCCCAGGACCCACAGCCACCTTTCCCCGCCGAGAGCCTCACCAGCAGCTGGGCCAGTCCAGCCTCCCTTTAGGCCTTGGTGGAGCTGGCTGGGACTGCTCATGGCCTAGCAAGAATGTTTTCTCCTCCTCTCTATGGTTCCATGTTAGAAAGAGGCCACAATCTAAGACAGGACCCAAGGCCAGCATCTCTCTCTTACTTGCGGGCTAAGGTGTGATGCAAAGTGCTCTGAGCCTGGTTCTGGAGCTTGCTCTAATGCTGATGAGCAGTGTGACCGTGGGGTGATCACTTCCCTATTCAAACCTCAATTTCCTCATGAGCAATAAAGGGGAAGGGAGAATAATAATTACTGCTCTACCTACATCACTGGGTGTTCTGAACGCTTGAAGAGACTAATGGGTGGACGTACTCCTGTACAAGAATGAGGAAGTGTTACCTGCTTGAAACAAACATAAATAACCCTGCACTGATGAAACAGCAAATCCCCTCCCAACCAGTTACCTGTTGTGGGAGAAACGACTACTGTGGTGGCCACGCCAACTCCTTCAGTCATGTGGGACATTCTGCTCTCACTGGACCGAGGTACATCCAGTCACATCACCACTTTCATTTTTTTACATTTTCATTAATTGCCACACGTTGGAGGCAGAAAGCATAGATAAATAGCAGCCCAAAATGTAATCTGTGGTGGTTCTAGTGAAAGATCATCCAAGAACCGCACCATCTGCTAGCACTTAAGAGAAACTTAGAGCTGAGAAATACAGAAATCTCACCATCTGCTAGCACTTACAGAAAAGTAGACTTCTTAGGTTGCTCTTGACTGTGAAGCCCCTGCAACTCAGTGCTTATTTCTGGACACCTCCCCCCACCCCCAGCTGGCAGAGCCTCACAGAAGCATTAGGGCCAGAGTCGCCAGATTAGCATGTCTCCTGCTTTTTCTTCCTGCTTCACTTGAAACAATCCACAGGAGGCAGTAATCTTCCCCCAAAAGGGAAAACGGCATAGAGGTTGAAGGAACCCTTTCCTTCTGTGACTCTTAGTCATAAAGAGAACCTTCTTCCTCCAGTGAGCTAGTTACCTTTCTTCATATTTGGAAACTAGCCTGCATCTTTTTGTACCCTAACATACCCTGAAGTCGTGGGGATGATGCACCTGAGAGATGACAGGAGCAGCAGCATGGGTTTTCCCAGTAACAGAAAGATACTGCTAAAACAGATCTCAGTTACATTCACAAGAACTGGAGCAAGTGACCCCAGAGGATACACAGCAGGCTTGCTAGAAAACAGGAACCTTCCAAAGCCCAGCTTGAGACCCAGGTGCTTTTTATACCTCTATTACACTTCAGTCTGCCCCGCCTCTAATCACGAGATTTCCGAGAACAGGAACACCACCACTTTGCTGCCTAAAGGTTGCCAAATGGCTGACACTTGTGCCAAATCACATACCTACTTCTGAACCTAAGCTGAGTCATCAAAAAGAGTTCAGAAGAAGAATGATATCACAGAAAATACACAGGCCAAGGAATCCCAAGGCATGGATTCAAGCCTTGGCACTGCCATTTATGAGCTATGTGACCTCAGCCAAGTCACTTCAACCCTCTGGGCCATCATCCTATAAAATGCAAACAATCAACTATCCTTGCAGGATTTTATAGAAATTATAGGTGTGAAAGCATATTGTAAATATCTCGAATTAATCCCTTTATGGTGCTATTCCTGACTACTGAAACAAAAATGTTCCTATCCCTCCAAAAAACCTAAGTTTCTTTAGAAAAGAACTCTGCTTACTTAGGAAAGCACTCCTCAACACGTTTAGTAAGTGAATCTTGGATTATCACAGGCTTTTACAGCTTCAGGATCCTGAAGACACATAAACTCGACTGCAGTCTGCTTCTGGTGTTTAAATCCCATGTCCTTGCTTGTCCTGAGAACTCTCTCTTGCCTTGCAGATTACATGAAAGAGTCCGTCTGCAGCTCTAGCACTTGTTCCCTGAATAGCAGTGAAAACCCTTACGCCACAATTAAGGACCCACCCATCCTCACCTGCAAGCTTCCAGAAAGCAGCTACGTAGAAATGAAGTCGCCTGTGCACAGGGGGTCTCCATACACAGATGTGCCATCCTTGTCGACATCTAATAAAAATATATATGAAGTTGGTAGGTGTCTCAAATAAGTAACTTAGTGAAATCAGGGCACTAGTGCAACATCTGAGATGAAAACAAGCCCCCTTTAGTCCCCCTCTTTCGAAAATACACTCTTCTTTTGTTGCTTTTTAAGGAATCCAAGGTAAACTGTCTTTCCCAGGACTGCCCTCCTCTCTCATATAAGAATCAAATTCTTGTGCTAACTCCACTTTAAAAAAACACTAGGACTAGTAAGAAGCAGAAATACTGGGGATGGGGAGTCAGGACACATACACTTCAACTGGTTGTTGTGTATCAATTCCTATTTAAAAAAGAAAACAATCAGAATAGACATTTTCAAGTGTCTAAATCACCTACTTTCTCCCAGTTTAACCCAGGTCCCTGGGCTCACTGCTAAGACCCCAACCTCCAGGATGTTCTAAGGCCCTTGGTTTTGACCAGAGCTTGGGATTCTGATAGCACACTCACTTAGGTTTTCAATCTCTTGAACAAGCTTCAGTCCTAACCCTCATTTATCATAGATTTATAAATCCCTTCTCTTCCCCCACCAAGTTAAATAGAACTCTCTTGCCCCCAACAAGGCAACCAAAGCTAATCTGTTCTCTGAACTCATTTTTCACTATATTCCTTAGAGCCCACAGTCAGTGTGGTCCAAGAAGGCCGTGGTTGTAACTCCAGCTTTATCCAGAATCCATACGACCTACCTAGGAACAGCCATATTCCTGGTCACTATGACCTCCTCCCAGTAAGACAGAGCCCTGCCAAAGGGCCCTCCCAGGACAAGCAGTCTTAAGAGGGATAAGCCTCTCTCTTGCAATGTGCTCTGCTGAATATTCTCAGACTCTGAAAGAAGACAATCCCTTGACTCGAAATAACGGTACAGACTGACTCCAGCTGCGTGTTAGTTGTAACGTTCACCTGGAACTAAAGAAGAGCTTCCAAGTGGGACTGGGGTAATTGTTCAAAAAGTCCACTCACAAAGGCAAATTCTACCACCTACACACCCCCAACCCCAAATGCCCTGGATTATATGATTTTTTAAAACATTTAAGATACAGCTACTCATCAAAATCAGCTAAATATATATATATATATATTTATATATTAAATTATTTGAAACATGATGCTTAGCATGCAGAATAGGTTTTACCAACTTTCCTAGGGGTGAAGGGGACTGGGGAGGGGAGGGAGGGAGATTACTTTAAAGCACCTGAAATGTATATGTACTTTTGGTTCCTGTTACATTCAACATGTTTTATTACCTAAGATAATTAGTACATAGACACAAACTGTGCTAATATCAATCCTAAAGTACCCATACATATATGTCAGGTCAATCAAATTATAACAGCCAGGATTACAGAACTTAGCATATAGTCTGATGCTCACAGTTTTTTTTTTTTTAAGTAAGACTTTTATAAATACAAATTAACTTTCCCGGGGGAAGGTATAGCTCAAGTGGTAGAGTGCATGCTTATTAGCACACACAAGGTCCTGGGTTCAACTCCCAGTACCAGTACCTCCTCCAAAGATAAATAAATGAATAAAGCTAATTACCTTCCCCTCATAAGACAAGGAAAACAAGCAAAACAATTTAACTTTCCCTCTTCTGCCCCTGGTGGTGGTAGGAGAAAACGTTTCCAAAGTGCAGCAGCCTCTTTGTCTAAAACAATGATTTCTAGGCCAGCTTTACCAAATCTTGCCAATTCAAAGTTCAAGAACATTGCAAGCCGGTCCTGGCCTTGCCTTAATCTGGCCAACATCCGAGTCACTCCATGTGAAACAGAATTCTCAGATGATGCTTTAAACAAGCAGTCACAGACTGGTAAGAATTAGATATCCCTAAAAACGGTTATTTGGCCTCCCAAATGTATTTAGTTGGCATTCCCTGACTCAGAAGAGTACTTGCTTTCAAGCATTTCTTCATAAATCTTGAGCTCGATGTAGTATGGAACCCAAATGTGCAGAGGAATTAGACAGAAGTGGATATAGGAGGTTTAAGTTGTTTATAAAGTATATTATGCTTTTTGATGGAACTAAATGAAATGATCAAAGAAAGAATGGGCAATAATCAATTGCTGTAACATGATGTAAAAACTCAGCATATAACTATATGAAGTACTTCTACCTTCTAACCACCACCTGAGATGGCCAAAAATGTATTACTATGAGCCGAACGCTCCGGATCCCAGGACTCAGGTGCACCTGCACCTTCCACTACTAATGCATATATGTAAACTGGGGCTCAGCTGAGTCAAAATGGAGCCACTTCCAAGCCCTAAGAGGACCTCCTCACAAGAATTAAAGACCAAAAGGGCAACCTGGGGAAACTGATGGCCACCCCATAGCACTCCATTCTCTGATTAACAGTCCAGCCAGTAAAAAAACAAACAAAAACCTGCCAAAAAGGTATACAGAAGAGGAACTAAATGACTGTAAATGACTGCAAAGCTGGAACAGCTGCTCCAGGAAGTGTGGGAGTTCTGAAGCCCTTGATACACATTGGAAGTCGGCCATGGAACCCATTAGTTTGGGCAATAACCAGCAAAAGCAAGAAAATAAATGAGTAAATTCTCCCTCCCCCACTTCACTCAAGGCTTAAGCAAACCTTATTGTTAGGGGAAAATATAATACTTACATGAATGCTGCATGTGTGCATGGGAGCAAGTGATCAGGAATAGCAAATTTACTTTCCAATAAAAGCCTTATTAAAATATAACAATAGAAAATTACTTTGTAGGCCCAAGTAAATGTTTCTCATATTTATGTAAAAAGAAATATAGATAAGAGACTTACCTCAGTATTTCGGGGCACCAAGTGCTCAAATATTTTTGTCAAGTAAGGATCAAGAGGCATGGTGAAGTCACATCAGCGAGGAGAAACTTCGTCTCAGTCCCAGGTTTTACCTTCCCATACCCTGCATGTACAGTAACTGCCGCCTGGCAAACTGCAAACAAGCAGCATCACGCAAGTTTCAAGCTTCACCTCTTTTTTGCCAACTATCTTCTGGGCAAAATTCAGCAAGAGGTGGCAAGGTGGAATTGCTGAAGCACTGGGTCAAGAGATCTGTGTTACTTGCCCTCTCTGGGTTTTCCCCCAGGGTATTAAAAAAAAAGGAAGAAGCAGAGAGGGGTAAGGGAGCTCTAACAACCCTTCAGCTCTAGAATTCTTTGATTTTTAAAGAAATGTAATACAGCTCAAATCAGGCAATACGGTGGAGAAGGGAAAGGCAGAAAGTATAATTAAGCTATTATAACAACAGCTGCCTTCAGATACCTAAGCGTTACTGTTAAAGACATTTCAATCTAACAGAGCAACTATTAGCAACTTCCATCTAGCTCTGTCACAAATAGGTTCATGGTCAACCTAAACATGTGCACTGTGCATTTTATTGACAACTTGGAAAGATCTGTTCAACTATTTTACAGAAATTAAGTTTTCACTCCAAGTGATGTGTATACAATTCAAATGAGTAAGAAAAGTACAATTACTGTACAAAAGTGTAAGTGTAACTATGAAATGACAATACTTTTTTTAAACAACCCAGATTTGTAATATATTTATTCACTGTGCAGAGGGATTGTACCTTGTACAAAATAAAATCAATTTCTCAAACTAATTTAACAAGAATGCGTACTGTTGTGTTGCAAACTGAAAATGTGTCTAGAATCTACACCTTAGGTTTAAAGGTAGAACTAACCTACATTTTGTGTGGTCAGCCAGAGAAGTGAAAATCATCCCAACAGACGTTTGAAAATAAAGTGAAACGACTCTATCAAATTTATAACAAGAGAGTCTCTTCCTTTAAAAGTAATGAGTGGATGCAATATATTCTTATTCATGTCCAAAAATTATTGAAAAAATTTCATACACATCAGTATACTCAAAGAATTTCTCTGCTTTCACAGAGATTTGGACTCAGAGACAACTACAACTTGTGCTCAGCTCCAGGGGCACAAAGGTGCTTCTATGAAATGGAATAAAGGCAAGTTTAAGGGCCACCTAATTTGCATAAGTACAGTGAATAGCTGTCTGCCAGAAGTTATCACCCCATACAGTACTCTGGGTATATCTGTTTCAGGACCTTTTAAAAATATAACCTTGTGACCTAACTGGTAAAGAAGTAGGAGGACTGATTTTGTAATAAAGTACAGATGCTAAAAAATAGCTAACTGAATGCATTCAATGGTATGTTTAAAGTTTCTCCCTCATACTTTCAAAGTTTTGTATGTAATCCTCATCCTTAGGTTAAACTAAAACCTTTCAACTTGTCAGTTCACAAGGCTTACATGATACTCAAAAGTTATTTAAGTTGTTTCCATTTAATAAAATGTTTAACCAAGAATAATGTATGTTTGCTAGTTACAGAATAATACTCATTCAAAAAAAAGATCTTCCTAACAGATAATTCTCAAAGGCTGGGGCTTTGGCATCTGAGTGAAAGACAAAACATAATCAAGAGTTAAAAGGCTAAAAAAGGTATCTGCTGAGAATAATAGGGAAAGATTATAACTTACGAGACTCAGAATGCTATCTAGTATCATAAATGATAACCAAGGGCTGCAGGTTGTACACTCAATACAGAAGATTCAAGAATGATACTATTAGCCGTTCATTTGGCCAGAAGAGGCCCAATTAACCTGTATGTAGCAAGAGAAGACAGAAAATCTATCTCAGAAGGGAGATGGATACATAAGGGGTTCATTATCCTATTATTTGTACTTATGTATAATATTTATTACATGTTATTTATACAGTAATTTTATATAACAATTTGTATTTTTTAAATGTTTAATCTGAATGGTAATTATCAGACTGTAGCTCCCCCAAGCTAAACCAGAATGAACCCCAAGACTAGCCCTTCATTCTTTTAGATGGTACTTCCTTAATGTCCTCCTACAAGGTTGTAGGAGGGGTAAATATTATGAATGTCCAACTATGAACAAAGCACTTTCCCTCCCCTTGTGCATCTTACTATGTAGCAGTTACAAACGGGCAGGGATAAATGGAGGGCCCTGGTGATCAGTGGGGTGGTGATTATACATTTTCTTCCCTGACTTGCAGAGCTAGGAAGACTGAGCAGTTGTCCAATCCAAACCCACAGAAGGTAGAAGCTCTGGTCTGTATCAACAGTTGTCAGATTATCTCCTCATTCCAGTTTCTGCCTCCCAAGCCATTGTCTAGCCCTCCAGAGCCTTGACAATGAGTGCTAAAAACAGTACACTTACTCATTAGGATGCTGATAACAAGGTCTGAGTTTCTGTGGTTTGGGGCAAGGTTAAGTTTCAGTGACTCAAACACAGGAAAGGAATTCTGTTAGTTATTAATTTTTACCACCATCACAGGTACTGATTACACAGTAGTGAAAATAGCCAATATACATGACATCCATGCCAGGACCTACCAATCCCATGCTTAATAATGTTAAATAATGGAATTCAAATGTTTAGACTACTAATAATTAATTACTGTATTAATAGCCAAATATAAATCTATAGGCTTGGAATTAATGATTGGTTCTATTGGTGGAATCCGTCCCCAGACTGACCACCTCACTGTAGATTCCTCTTAGAGACAATTAAAAAAAAAAAAAAGCTAAACACAAAATGTATTTTAAAGTTCTCTCTCCCATGCGTGAATATATCTTAAAGTATATCTTAAAAGCCAGCAGAATTTTCTTTTAACAGTAAAAGCCAAAACACAAGCAGTTCTCAGCTCATAGTTGACAGGGCAGCCCCTTGAGTGCTCCTCCCTCCTAGTATATATGGTACACTTTGATGCATATTTTTGAAACTGATGGCAGTTTTGCAAATGTACTGAAAGCTTTCATCTTACTTAATGGTGTTAATAGGGAAATAAAGATAGCATTTTAATCAAGTTACTGTTAAGATCAAAAACATCTTGCAAAGTACATACCTGATTTTTACTTTCTATTAAATTTTAGTTAGAATGTATGATAATTTGGCTCTAGTACCTGAAGAAAGTGTTCATTCATAGAATTGTTCAATTAAAGCTGGGGTAAACCCCAGAAATGACTAATCCAGTCCCCTCATTAACTGGAAGAAAGTGAGGCTCAAAGATGACTAGAAGAGCTGTGCCTAGAATCCACATCTTTGTCACCCAGTCCCCCGCTCTATTATACCTGCCACTTTCAATCTTTTAACACGGAGTTTAGCATACTTCTAATACATTCCTAGTACCAACTTCCTTTAAAATATTTCTCTATCCTCCAATCAGTTTTCAGGAAAATGGATACTTCAATTAAAATTCTCTCTCAGCCTAATCCTAATGGTCTCCCTTACATAAATCGTGATGACATTAGTATTTTGTATTACCTTATTGTTACCATCAGCACCTACAGTTTGGGGGGGGGGGGACATTCTTTAAAACATTAGAATGACAACTCCAGTTTATTTGGCGTATTGTACAGGGGAGTGGAAAAGATGCCCTGTCAAATCCCATGAAGGGATGCAGCACCAGCACTGCCCCAACCAGAACAAAATCAGCAGTCGTCTCTTTAGCACTAGTCTGACTGTCACGCTAACCCACTAAATGCTGTGGTCAAAGAAGGCCCTTTCGTGGTCTTTGTTCATTTTTTTTCACCTGGGGAATGGATATCTTTATGCACAGTCCTTATGCAACATTCATACTTTGTTTTGAAAAAAATTTTTTTTCAGGCTTATGTTCGTGAGACATCAGAAAACCAACCTCCATTTTTTGCCTTTGTTTAATAATTTTAAAAAAGCTCCTTAAACTGAAACCTAACAGGTTGCAGTAAGTGTTTAATTATCCACCCAGCCTTTGAATTATTCTGCTTCTGATGTTGGCCAAAATTGTCTTAAATTTTGTAGTTTTTTTCTCTTTAAAGTATGTGGAAGAGATGATCACAATAGCTTGAACCATGGAAACCATTTGTATTTTGTAAATACAAGTCACTGACAACAAAAACTAAGATGTTTATTTCCCCAATGATGAAATAAGTATGACTAACTCTGGTGGGCAATCCAAACTCAAGAAGTCTAACTTTTCTGCAGAACCCTCTGGCCTAAGTCACCAGCTACCACTCCTTAGAATCTAGCATACTCAATGCAATGGCTAAGAAACTTACCCCTACAGAGTAACAATTACTATTAGAGAGAAATCATAAATAGCATTTGAGAACAATGAGATACAAGTTTAAATCAAGTCAAGATGGCTAACTGATTTTTCAGGACAAGTTTTTTTTTTTAAAAAAAATGCAAAAGTTAAAATAACTAAAAGGCAAAATCACAAAGCAAAATACTTCTAAACTGCCTTGAGCCTTAAATTGTCATATTTGAAAACTTAATGTCTCTTAACTTCAGAGAGTCTGTGTCCAGAGATACTATTCAGAATGAAGACACTTGTTGAAATGCAATCAAATTCACTTTCTACTACTACTACTTCTTGGAATTCTCCTAAGATCCAACTATGCCCAAGGCAACATTAAGCCTACATTTGATAAAAACTCAAAGTTACTTTATTCACTTTCAATTCACTACCTAGTTTTACCTTCTCTTAAATAATTTTGTAAAAAATTTACTACCGATTTTGAGTCAATTAGTGGTGGAACCTCTGCCTGGGTCTGGTGACACTGCTACGTATCAAATAGAGATTACTTTCCTCATGTTTTTGGTAATACTTTTTCCAAGAACAGTATAATTGAACTACATGCCTAAAATCAAAGCTGAATTCACACAATGATGCCTCCAATTCAATTATTTACTCTACAACCCAAGGCCCTACGCTCCTCCTCATCAGAATCAAGTGGCAGCATCCAAAGCACTCAAAGGAAAAATATCATCTGACAACATAAAGAACAGTCCCCCTATAACTGTTTATTAGAACGTGAATATATTCCAAATCAATAACTAAAAAAAAAAAATTAAGTTACAGAGCATGCATAAAATACAAAGTAGCGATTTACAAACAGATAATAGTATCTTCATAACCAATATACTAAAATAATAAAATGGCTACAGAAGAAAACTCAAATGACGAACCACAGCAATGCCTTCCGTGCGTGCACCCCACACGTCATGAGCACCGCAAAAGATGTAAGATTAACTATGAAACATAGTAATCTATGCAAGCCCACACACATATGTATATTTTGGGGATATTCCATCATCCTGAATAGTATCACTTCAGTTGACACAACTTTCAGAACACTGCAGAGTTAAGTGCTTAATATTATCCACAAGAAAATAAAACTAAATATTAGTGTGCACATTTCTGAATGAGAAACGAGTTGCTCCAATGATTTCAATAATGTAGTGGAAGAAAACTTTCAGGTTTGTACAATGCCTAAATGCACTCTATTTAAACTCAAGGTACTATTTCATCTTACGTACTAAAAGAATACATGCCTTTAAGTGGTATTACTTGAGCAGAAATTAACCTCTCATTGTATTCTTCAGACATACTGAAACCAGATACTTAACTGGACTATATTCCATAACATACCACAAAACTCAAAAATCAGCACTGTTAAAACAATTATCCATGCCTGCTGGTGGATATGGTGAGAAAACTAGGTTGCATTTCACTTACTGGAAGGTTTTAAGACAAAATTAACACTTCACAATCTGATACTAAGAGCATTAAACCAGTTATTGCCTGAGCAATAAAATGCCACACAATCTACTGCTGGGAAATTAGGTAAGTTAAATGACTTGGGCTGCCTGGTCAACGTAACAGAGGCACCTCAGATGGAACTCCACCAGTCTCTCCAATTCCCAGCCTGCCAGGCAGCATTGTTCAACATATGGCCCCATAACCATACTGCTACTGAAATCATCAGTCTTTTATGTTTATTAAGATAATTCTTGTCCAGAAAAAAGTGCCCCCCGTCTAATCAACTTTGATGTTTACAAAAATTAAAAAACAAAATTTACTAAACTACATAACCCTATTAAGGCATTTTAGAAATTGACTTCCAGAATAATGGAAAATTTTCAAGCTCTCAAAATTCTGCTATGTTTATAGGGCAATTCTTCGATTTATGGAAATATACACTGCACTGAAAGAAGAGTATATTAATTTATAAGCTGCTCTGTGGCAAAATGATAGCTTATTTCTAGTCTTAATTTGATTTAGTCAAGACCAATAGGCCTGAGCTTCAAGGGATCAAGTTTATATTATGTCCTACAGTGACAGCTTCCATGATGAAAAGTAAACAATAATTGAGGAATCCAAACATTCAGTTTATTAAACTAAGGCTAGTGAAGCCATAGCACAAAAAAAAGCTGCAGTCATTCGGGACAAGTGGATGATTTTATAAAGCTAAAATCAAAAGACTGAAGACATGGAAAAATCTGTAAGTATGAGGAAGTAATAAAACACAAAAGTGACCACAAGAATTACAAATATATTTAAATCTCAGACCTGGGAATTGGACTATACACAGCCTTCTAGGGGAGAAGAGAAACGCCTTATATGTTCTGACAGCACTGCACCTTTGGCTTGTTTTCAGTGGTTGGTGGAACGTGAATAGGAACCACATTGTTGCTTGGAGACATGTCGTTTTCACGTCTGTCTGACATTTGCTTCTGGGAAACAATGCGGTATATCTCTGAGTGAAAAAAGAGAAACAGCAATACTCAGTGTGAAAAGACCCATCAATAATAAAAGATACATAGAAGTTATATTGGCCAAAAAAAAAAAAAGCCAATAACCTAAGCAAGGAACACATATACTCATAAGTTTTATTTTGAAACAGTGACTCATTAGAGTCAACTGATTATTTTAACAATTTCCCTTAGGATAAGAAGGGAAATAAAGGTTTTCCATTTCAGAGTGAAAGGTTCACCAATCAGTTAAATGAATCTTGTTTTAAAGAGACTGCACATAGTTTATGGACTTAGATCTAAACTAAACTATGAGAGTATTTTCAGTCTACCCTTATCAAAAAACCTACATACACTGACATTGTACCACAGAAAAATAAAAATAAATTTGCACGATCAGTCACATTAGGAATTTCTGTTGGCTATGTAGAGAAGGATACATTTCATAAACCAGTCAAAATCCAAAGGACTCTTGAAAAAGGAGGGAAAGATATTAATTATCAGTGCTTCTTGAAATAAAGTTAAATTGTAATTAAATAACTACTCAAACAGGCAACTTAAGATTTTCTATGACACTTATCAGAACTAATTGTTAAGCATCTACCTCTTGCACTACATGCCTGTGGGTGAGAAATGCTGCCTGCCATATCAGTAAACCAAGAATGCTGGGTCCATCAAGTCATCAGCCACTGCAGTACCCTCAACCCAACAGTGCACCCTGAGGGGACTCAGGATGAAGAACAGGATCATAGTCCTCCATAGTTAAGGTGCACATCAAAGGAATGATTTCCACGAGCCCAGACTTTTGCATCTTCCCAAACATCTCAAAGCATTAAACTCAACTGACGTAGAGATGTCTGGTTTTCTTCAACTACCAGGAATCCTTTGATGTTCCAGACTACCTGGTTTTTTTGTTACAAAAACTCCTACATATCCTGGCTCCTCCCTTACCTCCTTGGAATAGACCCTCAGAGGTATGTGAGAGGCTGCCTCCCAGGCTTAAGCCCTTCAGCAAGTTGGCTGAATAAAACATAATTCTCAACTTTTAGGTTTGTACTTTTTTTTTCAGTCAACAAACTATAAGGACCAAAACTGTATCTACAGCATAGAGTAGGGGTTTGATAAATAACTAAGTATGTAAATAAACGTTATTAAATTCCTCTACAGCAAGTATCTTTTTTTAATATATTTTAATTGGTTTTAAATTACAATGCCTAAAAGTACTTCCCTCTGACTATATAAACTCCTTACAAAGAATGTATCTTATCTATCTTTGTCCTCACAGTGCTCCCTCCAAAACAGTCACAAAAAGGGAATTCTAAAAAATGGGATAAATCCCTCCTATTATGATATACTATGAACAATACAATGTATTCCTATAAATGACATGGAAAACACTTAAAATGAATTTATCATGAGGAAACAATTAGGTAAATCCAGATTGACGGACATTCTATCAGACAACTGGCCAAGACTCCTCAAAAAAGTTACTGTCACAAAATACATTGAATAGATGGGAATAAATGCTTTAGACGTGGGCTATAGCCCACCTACTTGTATTAAATAAAATTTAAAATCCAATTCTCCCATCCAGTAGCCATATTTCAAGTGCTCAATAACAACCTGTGGCCAGTGGCTACTCTATACACTATCCAGATATGTAACAATTCCATCAATGCAATGTGTTTTCCTTGACCAGATCCTAGTCTTAAAACTTTAAAAATCCAATCTATAATGGACATTACTGCATACTTGGAGAAATCTGTACATGAACTGCACATTAAATAATACTGTAAAAACTTAAAGTTCTTGGATATGATATACAGTATTGTGATTAGGTAGAAGAATGTCTTATTCTGAGGGGGTAAAATGCCCAAGTGTTTAGTAGTAAACTGCTACAATATCTACAATTCACTTCCCAAAGACTGAGCAAAGAGGAAAAAGTATATTTACTCATGTAGAAGTAAACCGAATGTGGCAGAATGTTAGTAACAGGATTTTAGATGAAGGATACATGGGTGTTCACTGTATTGCTTCTGTGACATTTGAAAAATTTAAAAATAGTTATAGGGTTAAAAAAAGAGAAAGTGGAATTGTATTTCCAAAATGCTCCAAGAACAGAGCAACCAAATGCAATGTTACCAACATCATTTGGATTCTAAGCTGAACTGTAAAAATTTGAGACAAGAAAATTTAATACTGTTTAGATAACAGAGGACAATAAGGTATTACTGCCAACTTTTAAGTGGTTTTGTTGCTACAGGTTTAAGTCCTACCCTTTAGATACACATCATGAAATGTTTACAAATGAAATGATGTAATAGCTGGGATTTGTTTCAAAATAATGGGGGGAGGGAGTAAACAGAGGAAGACACGGGCCCTGAACTGATGCTTGCTGATGGCTACACAGGAGTTTATACTACCCTACTTTTGGTATATTGGAAACTTTCCTTAAAGAGTTAAAGAAAAGACATGTATTAACTAAATTAATATTTTCTCCAAATTAAGAACGAAGCTCCCTAAAGGTGAACAACAGCAAGTTGAAATCAACTGAATATGCAAACTAACAGAAACACTGACAGCTAGTGTACCTTTTCTTACACCTTACGTTGGGGGAGAGGGGGCAGAGTGCTGAAATTTGTGTTTGAGAAGGCTGACAGGAGTTCAAAGGTGAAGAAATACCAAGAGAAAAAATTAGATTACAATAAAGAAAGGCTACTGACTAGAGTTCAAAAAGAAGAAAAGGGTATGAAGGATAGAGTCTTCATTTAGATTTTCATTGAAAAGGGAGGGGACAAGAGCGTCAAGGGTAAAGAGAAAGAGTCATTCAATGAGGCTAGTGGCTAAAGGAGTAGACATAATCATCAATTTACTGTGAAACTATACCATTCATTCTTTGTTCTTTATGTTTTCTCTCTAATCTCAAACTGGATGGCTCTTCTTTTTCAAATGCAAATGATTAAATGTGACCGTCTACAAATTTTAACTTCTTTACAAGTGGTTTTGAATATTGAGTTAGGGGAACCAAAACAAAAAATATTTTGCAGGCTCTTACATGAAAAGCAAATGCTGAAAGACGAAAGAGAGGAAAAGGCAGAGTTCTCAGAGAACATACAAAAGTAAATAATTAAAGAGATCTCATTACAAAGAAATTTGAGCAGTGTTTTAAAACTGCCTGCAAGTACTGCATACTGTTTTATAGAAATGGATTACTGCTACATTTATGCCAGTCACCAAAAAGATGTCTGCTAATAAAAATGCCACCCAAGGCAATAAAGAAAAAGGAAAGTGTTGGCCAGAAAATTAGGAGAAAATTTTTCTTTCAGTTAGAATAGGCATTAAGAGGCTACACAAGTAATTTACCTAAAATCTCTCATGGCTGGGTGTGTCACTTAAAAAAAAAACTTTGATATGAAAATAGGAAGCAGGTAACTTCTAGATGATATCTGATTAGAGAAGGCTATTTAACTGGGGGGAAGGAACAGGACTTGCAAAATCTGATGCAAATATTTTCCTCCTTCAAGGGTATGTTCTCCTTTAGAACCAAAAGTATGCGATACACCAATTCCTGTGCACTCCCTTTTCAAGAAGTCCAAATGATAGGTAATGTTAGAAAGAAAAGGAATCCTGCTTTATCATTCTTATATGAGGATCCCTCGTAGGAGGTCTAAATAGAAAGTAAAATGTTAATATAAGACAGTTTTAAACACAATCAGGTAAAGTTAAATAAAAAAGACATATGGCTATTTCTACTTTAATGGAAGTGTGCATCAAGTTGCAAAGTAAATTCTAAGAAAGTTTAAATGCAATAGTTTCAAACTGGGGAACAAAGAGCCAAAGTTCTTCAGTCCCTCCAAAAATTGTGAAAATGGCAGAAGCCTGAGTTATTCCACTACAGCCTAGGTCAGAATTTGTTAGACCTTCTTCAAATCCATTTCTCACAATGTAAATTTCTTGAAGGTCAAAAATGCTCCGGTTTGATATACTGACGCATTTAAAAGGTTGCCACAGGCCAAAAACAAAGCTACTATGCCTAATTAAAAGATTCTCACTGCTTGGTAATAAAATGCCCGAAAACTCAATCCCACTTTTAAGAGTCAATATGCTCCGTAAATTAAAATTCTTTCAATCAAGAATTAAGAATTTAGTCTTCATACTAAAAAGATGGCTTGGATTTATAAATTACCTAGAGAAACGTGGTAGATACCATCTTAACCAAGTTTAACATCACCAGTAATGAATAAGACAAACCAAAATCATATCAAAGATATGATGCGCTGAGAACACTTTTCGTGGTATTCCTGCTGAAAGTATAAGCTAAACTGAACCATGAGGAAACATCAGACAAACCCAAATTCAGGGACACTACAAAATAACTGACCAGTACCCTTCAAGAAATGTCAATAAACAAAAGACAGACTGGAGAACTATTTCAGATTAGAGGAGACTATGGCAACTGAATGCAATGCATGATCTGATCCCAGACTGTCTTTTGCTAATAAGGACATAATTGGATCATTTGATCATTGTACTATGGTTATGAAAGACTATGCCCTTACTTTTAGGAAAAAAACACTGATAAATACTTAGGTATAATGGGCAAATATCTGTCACTCTCAAATGGTGCAGGAAAGAATTATTTATATATTTAGAGAGGAGGGGATGGCTCAGTGGTAGAGCACATGCTTAGCATGCATGAGGTCCTGGGTTCAATCCCCAGTACCTCCAGTAAAAAAATAAATAAAATAGATAAATAAATAAGCCTAATTACCATGTATATATTTAGAGAGACGAAGAAAAAGAATAAAGCAAATGTGGTAAAAGATCAACATTTACGGAATATGGGTTAAGGGTATTTGCAAATACTTTGTACTATCACTGCAATCTTTTAAGTCTAGAATTTGCCAAAATTGAAAGCTGAAAGAAAAAAAATTATAGAATACGTAAAGTATAGATTAATACCCCTTAATGAACCTGAGGATAAAAGAAAACAAAGCTGTACTGAAATGCAGAGGCTGAGCAACATATCAGGCTCACTCATGCACTGACTACCAGCTCCAAAAAATACCGTCAGCAAAATTACATCATGGAGTTATGGTCAAATTCATGGATGTTAAGAATGGCATGGGTCTATTCTAAAATAAGCAACACAATTAACTTTGAAGGAACAACAAAAAATTTCTAATACATAATTTTGCATCTTAAAAAGAAGCTATTTTTTTCTTCCAGCAACATCAAAATACAATTTTAATGCTCCCTTAATACTGTTAACATTTAAAGTAGAATTAAGCATAACGAAGAATACTGTTCTATTTCCTGTTTTTTCTATGCATTAATATTTCCATAAGTATGTAGAACAGCTTAGAACAAACATCCTAACACTTGCAAAACACAGATGTCTGCTGCCATGTGCAGTGATCTCTGATCCCACAGATCAACACTGAGAATGATGCAGGAAGCTGAGGAAATAGTGACTCTACAGAGAGGAAAAATGGTGGTGAGTGAAGCTCAAGCCTTGTTTGCTTTCAAGCAGTATTAAGTAATAAAAGTTTAATCTGGAGTGAATTTTAAGAGAAATAGCCAGATGTGTTTCATCATTCAGGACAAAACAGCTCAATTTAAGCATATATCACTGCTATTGATTACTTCATGTTTGAATGGATCAATTTTCGATGTTCAATGCTACAAAATGATACACAAAATAGTTGAATGCAGATGGAAGAAAACACTTGGCCTCATCTTCACTTAGTATCAGAATAAATGGGCTATAAATTGAGATCAGAATAGGCTAGAATTTGCTAAGACTTGATGAGACATAAAAAATAACCCAAGAATTGACTAAAAAAGGCCTTAAGATCAGAGGCCTTTGAAGATTGATTTATAACTCATACATCTTAAACGTTCACTCACTTTATTACACAGGGAATGGGAGCAAAGTGACAAAAAGTAAAAACCTACAACTTTTGGGCCTCACTTCAGTATTCGACACATGGACTCAACAGAATCCACACAAGTGCTTATAAGGGAAAAAATAGGATTTGTAGACATACTGCACATTCAATCACATCTTGCTTGCTGAAACAATCTGCAATGAAACTTGACACAAAGATTCTAGAAGAAAACTACTGTGTTCCAAAGACTGTTAATGCAACCCTAGCACCAGTCCTTTATTTACTATTTTTCTGATGACAGAACTCTAATAAAATAGGTATGTAAATCATTAATATATAGTTTATTTTTAATGAGTTTTTTTCATACTTTAACTGCTATTTAGCCACTAATTTATCAAACGTTCACTAGGTAGCAGGGATAGCTAAATATTTTACACATATGAACTCATGTACCCATTTCTGGAGTCTAGTACAGATGTCTCAATGACAAACAATTTTTCTGTGGATTAGGTTATAGAGACAAAAACCTTTAAGACACAACATGAACAGTCAAATCAAATCATACCACAAAGTATTTATAAATGCAAGCCCTCTCTCAAAAAGAAATTAACAGAACTCCCCAAAACATATTTCAACTTTACATATGAGGAAATTGAGGCCTGGAAAGGTTAAGTAACTTGCCTAAGATTAGAGAGTGAATTAATAAGTGGAGGAGCCAGGACTAGAACCAAAGTCAGGCTTCTAAGTCCATGCTCTTGGAAAACCTAAGTTTTACTCCCTACATTTTTACAGTAATATAAGACAACGTTTAAAAGCCAAAATCTGTGCGCCTCTAATACAAGTGCTACAAAGAATGAAAATCTTGTTATATTATCATTGGAAACTCATGTATTTAACCATTTCTCTATATATACTTTTTAGAACACCAAGTAAGACTATTATATAGTGAGACTACACTCTAAATTATGAGCTCTTAAAAGTAATATACATTTTTAAAATACTTAAAAACTCACTGAAGTGCTTATTAGAGGATTAAGATTAAACTTCCAGATAAATTGTTCATTCTAATAAAGTCAGGGTAAATGAGTCAGCACAAATAAAATGCCTTCCTATCCCTGAGGCTGACCTGGTCTATACATCCCCATACCAGAACATGAACTTTGTTCCTTTCCCACTATTTATTTACATTTTTCAATATGTAATCACTGGCTGATTTTCTCCACAGGTGACACTTTGCTTCTTATACAATATAGCACGGGAGAATTTTACTTCTTGTTTTTTCATTTAGGTTTCTAAGTATATATTTTCCCCTAGGTGTTTCTATAATATAGCAGAACCAAGAATGCCTTTTCTTTACTGAATTACAAAAGGGTATTCATTTTTCCATAGATGGAATTTCAATATTTATCTTACTAAAAAGTACATTTAAGCATTGCTTTGTGCTTATGATCATCAATATGGAATGCATGGACCAAAGTAATAACAGAAGTGAACAAATTATTTTGAAAGTACTTCTCCCACTGTAAACCAGATGAATTAGGGTGACCAAAACTCCACAAGCAAGGGCTTTAACTAATTTTGTACTCTAAGCAGCTCTTGCTAATAGCAGCTCTCAAATGATAGTCATTCTCAGATAGTGTGATTCTGTAGTTTAGTTTCCTCATTAATTTGTTTAAATTACCTTCCCAATACTCCCAATTCCCACTGGTATAATCTAAAAACGCACGTCTTACCTGTCAAGATTGTCTGAAAAGCAGCTTCTACATTTGTAGAGTCTAGAGCAGATGTCTCAATGAATGACAAACCATTCTTTTCTGTGGGGAGAAACAAAAACTTCAGTCTTGTTCAATTTTAATACAAGGGATGTGATGCACTCAAGCCCTGAAAAGGAAAATAACAGAACTTCCTAAAACCTAAGACCTCCCTAACTTCTTGAGTAATAAGAGCACCATTCTACTTCGGTAAATTAAAAATTAGAGAGATATTGTCATTGGCCTCTTTAATTAACATAAATATTTGTTACATCTAAATACTACCACAGCAATGAATAACACTAGTCATAATGTAGTAAACTGATCAAATACCCAGCTATTTCCATCCCTTACTGTCCTTCCCCTCATGAACTACACAGCTAGGGCAGGAATGTGGAAGGGTATATGTGACTGGCTTAGAATTCCACAACTATATTGTTTGAAATAAAGCTTCTCGCCTGGAAAACTGAAAGACCATGACAGAAAATTGTATTCACAGCACAATCAACAGTGGAATGTCACAACTTTCTCTAGTCAAGAATGCGCAATGCTGCCTTCTGTAGGCTGCCCCTGCCAGTAGGGAAGCAAGACAGAGGTGGGTCCTCCATGAAGCCAGGAAAGTTTTCATTGCTAAGCAGCTACATCCCTGTTGGTCCTTGACACTCCCTGAGCCACTACCTTTCAGACCCACACAGAACAGCCTTGGCAAAACTCAGACATAATGTGAAAAGGGACAGGAAGCACAGAATAAACAGATTTCATCTACCCCTTACAAGGAGAGAACGACAGAATTTATCTTCAATGTCTGGCAGCAAAAACTCGAAATACTGGAGTTCTAATAACTCAAAGGTAAGCAAGGGTCATACAGCCATCATACACTTTCAAAACGACAATACTTGCCAACCGTCCATGTTTACCTTTCTGAAACAACTGTAACCAATTATCCTCATGGGAAGGGTTATCAAAACTGTAGGTCTAACAGTAAGAAATACAGAATCACTGTAATATCATGGAATTCTCATCACTAACCTGCAAAAGCTCTTGCTTCATCTGTAGGAACTGCCCTGAGGTGACGCAAATCACTCTTATTGCCCACAAGCATGATAACGATGTTACTATCAGCATGATCTCTCAGTTCTTTCAGCCATCGCTCTACATTTTCGTATGTGAGATGTTTAGCAATGTCATAAACCAATAAGGCACCTACAGCTCCACGATAGTATCTGAAAACAGAAGCATGTATTTAACTATTAGAAAACAATCACAAGATGGAAGGGAACACCAGAAAAAAAGCTAAGTATATGGATTATATATATTTTTAAGCACCCTTATAAATAAATTTTAAAATTCTAATACTGGAATTCTTACAAGGAAAAATGAAACAGCACCATTCTTCCGATACCAAAAGTCAGCAAAATGACTTTAGCGCCTATTTCACAGAACCGAAAAATTATGAGACTTACGCTGATGTTATAGCTCGGTATCGCTCTTGGCCTGCCGTGTCCCATATCTGTGCCTTTATTGTTTTTCCGTCAACCTGGATGCTTCTTGTTGCAAACTCTACTCCAATGGTGCTCTTGCTTTCAAGATTAAACTCATTTCGAGTAAATCGAGACAGGAGATTACTCTTTCCCACACCAGAATCTCCAATAAGGACAACTGAAAAAACAAAGAACTTAATGTCAGATGAGCAAGGCAAACACATTCAGAATACCACCATGCTTTAAAGTAAAAAAGATAGAGCATCTGATTTTTAAAAAGGGATGAGGCTAGGTGGGGAGTTGAGTAGCCCTTGTGCTTGACCTGCTACCAATCAATAAAACCAATTTATTCATTTTAACCTCTTTCTACCTGCATAGTGACCACCACACATCATGTGCTTAGTACAGATATAGTATCCGGTCTTACCCATGCAAATTTTAATAAGTTCACTAGGCACTGATGACCAGCTAATGCATCAATTAACAATCAATGCTATACCAGCCTTACTATCTTAGAAGGTAATAACTTGAAAGATAAAATTCTAAGCCAAATGAATAATCTGTGATATTAAAAATGTATCAGACATGAAAGCAACAAAGGATGTTAGTGGGTGATGGACAGGGAAAGGCTGAGTATATTCTACTTTGACTTATCAGTCTGGATGTGACCTCAGGACTCACTTAGGCAAAATGAAAGAATTAACAGAGGCACCAACTTTATAAACCTTGCCACCCAGATCACAGAAATTACAATGACCCTTTCATAGTTTTATCAGATTGTTTTTGGAGGGCAAAACACCTCTGCCAAACACCCTACTAAGTTTAACAGATGCCCTAGAAAGGTGACTAATAATTCTGACTTACTCTTGAGTCAGGGCCAAAGCAAGGAAGGCATACACTTTCACTTACAGCTTAATGAATTTTTTAAAAACAGGTGTGGTTAGATGAATTTGTTTCCTATGATTACTATAGGAGGCAATTTCTCTACTAGCTAAATACATGTTGATTCTTTTTCACCTAAAGTGATTATTACACTTTCAAAACAATGGGGGAAATAGGCTGTTAACTTGTTTTAAAGACTTTCTATCTGAATTTAAAGAACAAAATGAGTTCACAGGTTTACAGAATCTGAGCTTGACTTTTTTTCTCCTTGGTAAAAATTTTTATCAGCATTTCAGAAAATATACTTAACTGTTAACTACTAATGCCGCTTCTTCATTCTTACTAGCTAACTGATTTAGACAGCAGCTAACTGATTTAGAAAATCAAACACGCCAGAATAACACCAAAGAATAAGACTAATAAGACTAGAGAGACTGGGATTTGGTGGTGGGGGTGGCGAGGGAAGTAAGAACTGTGAGCTCATTTGCACTCTGGTCAGAGGGCAGAGAGTCCATTGTGCATTCCTTCCTTGCTACAAGAGCGGATATAACCTGGCCTCTGAACAGTCTTGGAGACAGTACATTATCAAATGCATATTTTTCTGGCTTCCTCTATGAGCTGATTCAGCAAGAAATCATCCAGGCAGCCAAGACTCCATGCAGCAAAATGCATAGTTATTTCTAGCTATACAGTCAATTAGAGGTGTCAAAGGTATTATGGCAAGCACAGATAACAGAGTAAATGCTTTAATCTGGATACCAGGGAAGAAGATGCTAAGGTCATGAAAGTAACATACAAAAACAACGCACTTCCAATTTTATTGGACGGTTGGTTGATACATTAGTTTCCAAGGTCTACCACTCTAGATGTGAGGTGAAATCCCAGTATCAGTAATAAAGTCTACCCTTTTAGTACGGTGTAATCACTGTCGCCTCTTAGTGCAAAAGGCTGGATGTCCTGCTGAGGAAAATCTCTTTCGATAACTTGCTGGGCCCACACTAGCACTGAGGTACAAAAGCCTCACTTGAAGTAATAGAGAAATAGGAAAGAAGAGAAAAACCAAAAAGTTGAATGCTTCTACTTCATACATACTCAGATACCTCAATTTAGAAGCCAGTCATTTAGTTTAAAGCCAAAGAGCAAGACATCTAGAATGGCTTTGGATAATAAAATAAATAACTCAAAGAACACTTTCCCCACCAACAAAAACTCTAGTACTTCCAAGTTTTAGATTCTTGCCTTTTGATCTCCACTTTAATGATTATGTTATCTCCTCATCCTCAAACCTTTAAGTGGTGATAAAGATAGTGAGGGCATTTTTTCCCTCGATGTAACCGATTAATTTTAACATAAAAATTAACACCCTTATATGAAAATAATTCAAGACTCATGAATGCTTTATACAGTATAAAATAGCTTTCTCAACTAGACATGGACAAGGTTGCCAGAATTATGACTAGAAACTTGTTAAAGGATTATATCTTAAGTGACAACAGAAGATAGTTGGTTCTTTAAGAATAGGGCTGCCAAGATGAAGTTGAGAAATGGCACAGTAAGGAAAGTTGCTTCTATTCAGTTATCAAATGAGAAACCGTATCAAGAAGGGTTGTATTTAGGCTCACCAAAAATAAACAAACTAGAATGGATTAAAATACCTAAACAACAGAAGAGCATTTACTGGCTATGATTTAAAAGACAAATCAAAAAGCTTAAAAGTTCATGGACTCAAACTTAATTTCTAATCAAGACAGTTTCTCTCATTAAGATGACAATACTTAATTGCTTTTTTAAAATGTGACAAAATATATGGTCACATCCTATAGTTCAAGGAAGGAATCTGCAGTGACTTTCTTCTATTTTCCATAACTATTATCTTAGATTAAAAGTACCTCCACTTTAAACATGGTATAACTATAGCCATCTACATGACGTATATAAAACATATACATACATAAATTAAATGACAGCATCTATATATGAAATACCTGTATCATTTCTAAAGTAACTTGATAATATTTATTACCACTTGGTTAACTTCATCTGCTGAATTTTAAGTATCATCTGTAATACCTAGTACTAAAAATCTGATTGTTTATCTAATATTAGGCTGTTAATTGCCGTAAAAACAGAATATACACATTATCCATTATTTAATAAAAATTTGCAACTCTTCATCCACATTTAGTTTCATACACTCTCTTGCAAACTAATGTACTAGACTAAAAGCTAATTCAACAAATCAATATAGTACATTAGACCAACCAGTTATCACCTTAAGGAGTAACTGATAATTCTTGTTCTGGTTTTTGTAAATAAACTTGGAGATCTATCTATTCTTTCAACTATATTCATAGTCAAACCTCACCAAGAGTCTTTAAAATGAAATGCATTCAATAAGGCTGAAGTCTAGACAAGTTTTTCCAGATTCAGCAGAACCCAAATTGCTCAACCAAAAATTGTGAAAGAAAAGCTATCAAGATGCAAGACAGCAAAGTTCCTATAATCAGTTCCAATGACAATCAGCTGATGGTTAATTACTACTGACCTTCAATAAGATTGAGAAGAAAATGGTGTAGACCATGTATCCAGGTATTTTCAGAAAATGTGGCTTTGATTGGATTGGTGTCTACCACAAAATTTGTAAAAACGAACTATTGATGTTTACTTGACTTATGTGTCCCTCGAGGCCTTAACCACAATGAGTATAAGTATTTGCTGAATTAAGTTTTTAAAATAAAAAGTCAAGTTAAAAAAAAATTAATCTCCCACCACCACCAAAGGTCTCACTGTTGATCTTAACTAAAGAACAACAATTATCTCGGGAACAAATACATAATTTACAATAATTCTCCTGCTCTCCCACATTACATTCCCATTTGGACTGTTTCATTCTACACCAACCAAAATATTCCTTCATTTTCAACTGGCTAGAGTTACAAACTAACTTCCAATTCCCTCAACTATTAAATTGGCTGGGTAAGCCTTCTTCCAAGTAAATAGCTGCAGTTCGTCTCAGTGAGTAAATCCATGTAGAATGAAACCATTTTAAAATCAAATTACTGTTGCTTCGCTTTAAATTCTAACTGTATAAATAGGAAATTGGCTAAATAATCATTACTGAAGTTAAAAAAAGTGACTCATATCCTGTAAGAGCTTTAAAAAAGTGGAAATCTTTCTCAGCAAAAATTTTAAAACATCCTATCTTGAACAGCAGAATGTACAACAAATGAAACCATTGCCCATGGAAATATAAAATTCTTTAGAAGGTCCTAGTTTTAAGTTTCTTTACTAATACTTAAACGCTCTTATGTTTATAGATTAGAGACAAGTGACAAAAACAGACAAGGACCACAGCAACTTCTTTCATATTATTACCATGTACTGAGTCCTTATAGAAGCTTAAATTTTACAACCAGCCTCATTTAATTTTCAAAACAGCCTGAGGGGTACATTTCTTTTTTATAGTTGAGGGAACTGAAGCTCAAAATAGTCAACTTTCCAAAGGTCATGTAGCAAATTTAACACCTGAGTTAGGATGTGAACCCGGCCTGTGTGATTCCAAAGCCCTGCGCTCTTTCAGTCAGTAGGATGCTCTAAGTTAAAATTCCTTAAGCCAATCCAGGGTAATTGATGTTCTTAGCAAGACAATAAATGGCTTCTGTAACCAACATTCAGGTTCTAAACCAAAGAGGGGAAATACTCTGAAAGTCTATCTTGTTCTAAATTAACTACTTCAAAAATAGCTAGCTGCCTACTGCCATTGTACCTTATTTGTAAAAACAAATCTCCATTTACTGACTAAACCTCCTTTCTCCAGGGTCTCAAAAAATTTCACCAGACCTCAGATGCCCTCAGCCAACAGTATGTAAATGAATCCATGCTTCTTTTCCGTATTTGTGAAATGAATTAAGTACCCCTTCTGTGTAAATGACTTTCCACTGTGTGGGGGTGGACAGTGAAGGGACTCACCCTACATGAAAATTTTCTGGCGCAGAAGAGTTAAGTGGTGGTAAGGGCATATCATCAACTAGTCAGACAAGATTTGCAAAGTACTGGTAAAGTAATGGTTCCTGCTTTGTTTAGTCAAACATTCTTAGCACCCAGTGGCAAAGTCAGAAACAGTCACCAAGCTTAATACTTTTTTTAAACTCCACCCTCCACTGTAAAGCTTTAATGGCAATGGCTTCTTCCTCCCTGGTAATGATCTTTGTTCAGCATACTACTGATGGATCCCCTCCTAATTCAGGAACATTGAAAGAGCATTAGAGAGAGCGCATTCACTGAACAAAAAAAGCATTTACTGTACTCTTTCTTCATTGAAAACTGTACCTTTTATCTTTGTTAATTAAAAACAAAAACTATTTGGATTTTTTTCCGGACTAACCAACAAGCAATTCTTTTTTTTTAACTCCCCACCCTCAAATATGTTTTGCCCAAGGGCACGACATATTTCCCTGTCTTGTAAAAAATAATTAATTTGACCAGAAAGCACACAACTTCCCCATGCCTTCCCCACTACCTTTGGGGAAAGGTATGTGGCCAACTAGGACTCTTTCCTTCCTGTTCTAAAAACACCAAAAGGTTGGATCCTCCCAGTATTGCAGCAGGAAGCAACCAGTCCATAGCGATAAAGCAAGCTAGTATTTGTGCAGCGTACAACCTTTCCTGCTCAGGAACTGGGCCTTCAGGTCTGGCAAGGATAACAGCCACCACCCATCCGTAACCCCTTCTCGCGAGCAGAGTCAAGTTAGCCTAGGATGGTTGCCGCTGGATAGGGAGGGTACGAGAAAAAAGCCTAGGTGGGAAGTCACACCGGTCTGCCGGGTCACTGCGACAAGTGCGCGCGTGGGTGATGGGACAATCCCTCCTGCCCTAGTCCCCACAGTCGGAGTCGCACAGGAGACGTGGGAGAGCTCTTAAACTACACGGGGAGGGAAGGCAGAAAAAGAGCTACCCATCCCGAGGGCAGTGCGAGAAGGTTACCGACCGCGAGAACTGTGTGGCGGGTGGGGGTGGGGCCGCCGGCCCGCTCGGATTTTAATCAGGGCCTGGCCCGGGGGATGGGAGAAGAGGGCTACGAGAGGCGTCTGGCCGAGGGCAGGGGCGGTAAGGGGACACGGAGAAGAGGCTCGCCGGAGGGGAAGGGGAGGCAGATAAGAAAAAGACCCGTAGTGGGATGGTGGGCTGAACGAAAGGTGAGCAGCGAAGGCAAGGGCCTGTCAGAGGGGCTCAGGAAGGGTGTATACTGAGGGGGAGGGGGCGCCCAACCCAAAAAGATGGATGGTGGGAGGGGCGCCCCCTTGAAGGGGACTTGGAAGCCGGGGAAAGAAGGCGTTTTGGGAGAAGGCGGCCGGCCGCGAGAAGGGCGCGCGGTAGGGGCTGTGAGGCTTCCCAAGGCCTCTAGGGAGGTCGCTAAGAGACCGGTGCACGGTGAGGACCCCCTCAGTGAGGGGAGAAAAAGGGGCTGGGCTGGGAGACCGCAGGACAAACGGCACAGAGAGGAAGGGCTGAGGAAAAGCGACCTCTGGGCAGGGGCAGCCCGCGGCCGGGTCCCCCGGGAGTATCCCGGGCCCCGAACCGGGACTCGGTGGAGAGTTCGAGAGCCCGTGGCCTCACCTTTGAAGAGGTAGTCGTACTCGTCGTCGCGGGTGCCCATTGCGCGGCCGAGGAGCGAAGAGGCGGGAGTAACAGTGGTATCGGTGGGACCAGGGGGCGTCGCTGCAGGGGTAACCCGAGCGCCGTGCTTCAGCTGCCCGACCGGGTGAAGAACCCCTCCCTGCCGCTACGCCACTTCCGGCAGGCCCCAGCCCCTTAGGGGAAGTACTTCCGGGGAGGTGGCGCCCCGCCCCTGACCCAAGAAGGGCGGTGCGGCTTGTGTCGTCTGTCTTCAATTTCTCAGCAACTTCGGGACGTTCTGAGGGATTACTGAGCCCTGGACTCCCGGCTGACCACATCCCTGGCGGCTGCTTACCATACTTAATGGTCTCTCCCTCGTTCCACTCGCCGCCATGCGGGGCAGCGGGGCGCTGGGAAACGTTTCAGCACCGCCTCTGGTGGTGGGTTTGTGGATGGGGGCGGGGTTCTCTAAGGATTAAAGAGTCGAAGGCGATACCGGGAGCGTGGCGGTTCCATGGTGTAATGGTTAGCACTCTGGACTCTGAATCCAGCGATCCGAGTTCAAATCTCGGTGGAACCTGCGGTGTTCACTTTTTTTCCTGTCCACACTAATTCATTTATTTATTTACTAGGTGATTGTTGAACTAAGGTATATATGTCCGTACACTAAGTAGGGAGGGAATGTCACAAAATAAAATCTTTGTCTAGCAAGACCCCCCCGCCCCTAATTTTCCTCTTCAATTCTGTACTCTCTTCTAGCTGTCTCCAAAGTAGCCTCTGCGCTTCTCCGTTTTTTTAACCTGGGCCCTCTGACTCAAACCTTCACCCAAAAGCTTCCACGAAACTTGACTCCTTTTTCTACAATTTTCAACCTCCAACTTCATTCAAGGGCAGGCACTTTCACTCACTCCTTTTCTCCAAAAATCTCTGCAACTATCTCCAGATGTCATTCAGAGTACCTCGCCTACCCTTCTCATCAAGATTCATCAAGAACTTCTCGAACCCTATTTGTCATCCTCTAAGATAAACCTGATTACATAACTAATTTAACACGCAGAGGAAAGGATGGCAATTTCTATTTTAGCAGAAATGTGGATAGGGAGACTCAAGAGTTAGCCAAAGATCACGTAGCAGGGCCTCCTTGTATTTGAAGAGAGTTTTGTTGTGCCAAAAAGATTTCTCCATTTGTCAAACCCACCTACCACCTATCTGATTTAGACTTTTGGGCAAGGATGCCTGTAGTAAGCAGGAAAGTGGCTCCCCAAAGATGTCCACTTTCCAATCACGGGGAACTGTGAATATGCTAGGTTACATGGCAAAGGGGAATTAAGTTTGCAGATGGAATTAACATTGCCAACAAACTGACTTAAAATAGGGTAATTATCCTGGATTCTCCAGGTGGGCCTAATGGCCTCTCAAGTGTCTTTAAAAGTGGAAAAGGGAGACAGAGGTGGCCATGGTGATGTGAATGTGAGAAGGCTTCAACCAGCCCTTGTGACTTTGAACATGCAGAAAGGAGGCCAGGAGCCTAGAAATGCAGATGCTTATGGAAGATGGAAAAGGCAAGGAAATGGATTCCTCCCTAAGCCCCCAGAAAGAACACAGCCCTACTGATTCCTTGATTTTTGACCAGTGAGACCCATGTCAGACTTCTGACCTACAAAACTGTAAAATAATAAGTTTGTGTTGTTTTAAGTCACCAAGTTTGTGGTAATTTGTTACAGCAGCAAGAGAAAACGAATACAGTGCTGTTTTCAATGCTTTCTGTCACAGTGTAAAGCAATAGAAGGTTTACCTAAGGCCTAGAGACTGCCTTGTGCAAGGGTGAGCATTATCCACACTGGGGGAGATGCATAATATTACTCAAGCAGCTAAATATTACGCGTACTACAGATTATAAGACACAGTCCTAGCACTACTCAGGTGGGTAGACAAGATGGACTCAAAAAAAAAAAAAAGAAGTATAAAGAAGTATCAGTAACTAGACAGTTCTAGAGTTAACTAATGAGAGTCCTGACAACATATGCCACCGTTTAGAGGAACTGAGATAATCAGGAAGAACTCTGGAGGAGGAGGAACTAGCATTGACCCCTGAAGGAAGATGCAAGTAAGGAAATTTATTTTGGGACATGGAGGAAATTAGATGATAAGAGCATGTAGAGTAAGGCCATTAATGCCAGGGGAACAATTATAAACTTCTTCCCTTAAGTCGTTGTTTCTCAACATGTGTCCTGAGAAGGTCCATAATATTCCTCAGAAGAAGGATTGCATGCTCAAATAAATTGAGAAGCACTATACACTGTCTCCCCCACCTTAGACGTTCCCCTAGCACATTGGTATTTTAAAGTCTAAACATTCCACTGAAGAATTTTTTTTTAAACTGTGTCGAATACAGCATTTCCCAGATTCACTTGTGAACAAAAAAAAAGAACCAAGAGTATCATTCATCATCCAGTTATACATGGGCTAAATCACAACCCATTGCACTCACCCACCCAACAGTGCACAGTACAACAATGTACCCTAAGGAGAATTCACAACAAAAATAAAAATTAAAAAAAAAACTGGATGAGGCATTCTGTGCTTTGGAGAAACACCCCTTCGATAGTTAAGATGCTTATCTCAGGAAGAATTTCAGTGGCTCCAGATTCCTGCATCTTTGCATATATAGCAAAGCACTAAAATCACTAACTTGAGATCTGCTTTTTGTAATCAGCAATAATCTTTTACCAAGATGTATGTTTGACTACATGTATTTCTCAGCCAAAAAATTCATGTATATACTGATTCCTCCCCTACTTCTTAGGAGCAGTTTCTCAGAGCTACTGAGAGGCTGTCTTCCTGGCAATAGTCCTCAGTAAGATCCTAAATAAAATTGAAACTCACAACTGTCATGTTGTACATTTTTCTTTAAGTCAACACACCAATCACAGAACTCTTATCCCATGGAACACCTGTTAGCACCCCACTGAACACTTTGGGGGAGCCATAAAAGATCTGCCATAAAAGAAGGCTGATTAAAGTAAAACTAGTCTTAGGAAAAGTAATCTGGCTATGGCCTGCAGGACTAGGGTAAAGAAAGACTGGACGTGTGAGTATCCATTAGAAGGCTACTGTACAAAGGCACAAACTGGTGTAGAAATAGAAATGGGGTGTAGCTATGGGAATAGAGAAGAAAGAAGAATCAAAGGCTGTTGTGGAAAAATGGTAAATGGATTCTATGAACGAAGAAGAAAATTAGAATTTTACTTTGTTGTTTGGGGGAAGAGGGCTAGTAATTGCTTGATGTATTTTTTTTTTTTTTTTGGTAACCTCTCAAGGAATACAGGAACTTAATGAAAATGACTTAAACAATACAGAATACAGAGTAAATCCTTAAATTCCTCAACTTCAGTTCCTCCTTCAACCCCAGAAATACTTGCTACATTTTCTTTTAATGTAATATAAATATGTGTACTGGTTTCTCATCTTGAAAAATCTGTCCACGTTAGTCCCTACAGACTTAACTCATTTGCTGCATAGTTCTCCTGAGCAAGGATGTACTATAGTTTTTACAACCTTTCCCATTCCCTTACTCATGGATACGGAAGACAGTAAGAGTTCACTAAACTAAAACCTATTCCTAAGCTATTTCTTCCTTGCCCACTTCCTCCTCAAAGGCTAGAAAAGCCAAATATTCATTTTTCCCAGCTACTCTGCAATATTTTTTATTTTTGCCCATCTGGCTTGCCCAATAATTTCCACTTCCCTGATAACCAGTGAGTTGTAAACTTTTTCTCCTATATTTAATAGCCATTTATGTGAATTGCATGTTAATATCCTTGTCCATTTTCTTTTGGGGTTGTTTATCTTATTGATGTGGAGGATCTTTCTATATATTCTACCTTTTAGTCCTTTGCCTGTTATATATGGCACAAATATTTCCCCCAAATCTATCACCTGACTTTTAATTTTATTAATGATGCTTTTTTCCCATACAGAAGTTTAAAATTTTTATTTAATCAAATCTCTCTCAGTCATTTCTTTTATGGCTTCTAGGTGTTGCATTTTGCATAAGAAGCCTTCTTCACCACACCAAGATTATTCAAAAAATGTTTCTCCTCAAATATGTCTATAATTTTTTTCTCCATATGGATTTTATTTATATTGAGGATGGCATGAAGTATTGATCTAAATTAATTCTTTCCAAATGGACAGTCAATTGTTTCAACATCATTTATTTGAATAGTCTATCTTTTTTTTTCTCTGATTTGAAATGTCTAATTTACTATAAATAAATTCCATTCATATAAATAAGTCTATTCTTGAATCTTCACACTTTACATCTGACATCCACAGAGAAACACTGCTTGGATTTCCCCTCAAGAAAGAGCCCTTTGTGAGAAGCGGAGTTGGCTGACAGTCTCCCGCTACCACACCTCCAAGGTCCACCACCGTGTTCACACTGACGCCACACTCCCTCCAGACTGTTCCCAGACAATCATTGAGCACAGGGGGTACCAGAGCTGGACCAGTTCTGTCCAAAATGGGGCTCTCCCAATGGGCAATCTTTGCTCTGGAGCTCTCCTTTGGCTTGGCTGAGATTTTTCTCAGAACTGCATTACAGTCCAAGGCTCCTTCCTTCCCTCTCTCCTTGTGTAGGTATTGGACCTAAATTGTGGTCTGAAGGCCCTACTTCTCCCATTTATCCTTTACAGGCATTCCCCCAAGTGAATCTCTTACACTTTTAATTCATCTGGTATCAGCTTCCGGAGGACCTGATCCTGATACAGTCCCATTGGCCAAGTTTTCTATTCCTATGCCAGTATCACACTGCTTTAATTATAGCTTTGTAGTCTATTTTGATGTCTCGTATGTGGTACCAAATGAGTAAATATTTCTATAGGGCTTAGAATAGCGCCTGACAACTAGAAGGAACCATATGCATTTGATAAATAAAAAAAATATGGCAACTTTCTCTCACTGTTTTTTCTTTCTAAACTTTGGCTATTTTTAGGGACTTTCTTTTTCAGATGAAACTTAGAGTAAACTTCTTAAGTTCCAAAAAAGATTCACATTGGGGTTTTGATTAAGGTTTTGTTACTAATCATTAATGATACCTTTTCTAGAAATGAAATACAGAATTTGGACAGGATGTACAAAAATACGAGATTTTTGCCTATGAAGATACAAAAAGAAAGAGATCTGGGGTTTAATAGCTATTTGGAAGAATGATCAATAGAAAAAGGGAAGTAAGGATAAGAAACAGAAAAAGAGCAAAAATGTTGACTTTAGTGTCAAGCATGTCTAATTTAAACAGTTCGTAGGAAAACCAAAGGGAAATAGCCCATAAAAAGTCTGGAAATATAGAAAAGCTAAGGCCCTGGAATATGTGGAAGCAAGATGTGGACTATATCTCATCTTCCATCGCCTGGGAGGCAACATGGAACGGTTGCTGAAAACAAAGTGGGGACTGATAGGTCCGTGTTTAAACTCCAGCTCAGCCGTTCATTTGCTGTGTCACTTTAAATAATTAACCTAATCCTGCTAAAGCTCACTTCCTTCTCTGCAAAATGAGGACAAACATGAATACTGGAATAATATATGTATAGCTCACACCATGCCTGGTACATAGTAAATATTCATTAATTCACTGGGTCTCAACAGTGGCCAATTTTGCCCCCAGGGAATTTGATAACATCTGGAGACCTTTTTAATATACAGTTGGGAGGCACCACTGGTGTCTTGTGGATAGAAACATCCTACAATACACAGGACAGCTTCCCTGTCCTGTGAATAAAGAATTATCTGGCCCCAGATATCAACAGTGCCAAGGTTGAGAACCATGTGTTAATTGTAAGGATTATCCAGAGGGCAGGCCAAGACTTATGATGAGAAAAGGGCAGGATGCCAAAAAGCATCACCTCTCCATCTTAGCTCCTTTTTAAAAGGTTGAACACACCCCCTAGACCTCAGGAAGGATGCCCAGGACAGACATACCTCTGTTCAGTCTCCCATATATGGTTCCTATTTGTTAAGTAAATATACCTCAGTTTTCTATTTCTTGACCTAAAAGGATTTTCACAGTGTCATTCACTTTACAACTATTTGTTAAACTCTCTCTATGTTTCATGTACTTTTTTGTAATGTCATTATTTCATAATAAAAATAATTTTGTAAGAGAGAAAAGTAAACAGACCCAATGAAGTGATTAAATAAATTTGTTTTCTGTGCTTTTTATCTTGTGTATATTGTAAGGTAACAAACTGTACACGAGATCAGGAAATTCTCAACTTTTACTATCTGATTACAGTCACTAGAACACCAAGCAGTTCTACAGAAAGAAATGGTTAAAATAAATATGTACATTTATATATAAATATATTTAAATTATAAATATATATATAAATGTATAAATTACATGTATATTAAAAACAACTTAATATTTATAACCAAATGCTGTGTAGCTCAATCATAGATTTTTTTCCATATCATGAAATCTGAATCAAAATAACTTCTTTTAACAATTTCCTCTTTCCATACCCTTAGCCTTTTATGTTTGCTACTCATAGAGCATAAATTATATGGCTCTGACATCTTTCAAAAATTAAAAGGAAGGACACTAACAAGGGAGTGAAAAGACAGCCCACAGAATGGAGAAAATACTTACAAATCATGTATCTGGTAAATGATTAATATCTAGAATATATAAAGAACTCCTATAATTCAACAAATAACAAAGAAACAACCCAATTCAAATATGGGCAAAGGACTTGAATAGACATGTCTCCAAAGGTTTACAAATGGCCAGTGAGCATGTGAAATGACGCTGAACCTCATGAGTCATTAGGGAAATGCAAATCAAAACCACATGAGACACCACCTTACACTCACTAGGAAGGCTTTTATTAGAAAACAAAACAAAACGAAAGGAAAATAAGAAAGGTTGGAGAGGATATGAAGCAATTGGAAACCTTGTACATTGCTGGTGAGAATGTAAAATGGTGCAGCTGCTGTAATGAACAGTTTGCTGGCTCTTTAAAAAGTTACACATACAATTACTATCTGATAGAGCAATTCTACTCCAAAGAAGTGAAAGCAGAGACTCAAACAGATACAGGTCAACAACATTCATAGCAGTATCAGTCACAGTAGCCAAAAGGTGGAAACAACACAAGTTCCATCACAGATGCATGGATAAACAGAATGAGTTATAATACCAACAATGGAATATTATTCAGCCTTAGTAAGAAATGAAATTCTGATATGTTACAACATAAACGTACCTTGAAAACATTATGCTAAGTGAAATAAGCCAGGAACAAAAGGACAAATACTGTATGATTCCACTTGTATGAGATACGTAGAATGAGTAAATTCTTGGAGACACAGAGTAGAAAGGGAATAGGGAGTTATTGTTTACTAGGTACAGAGCTTCCATTGGGGATGATGACAAAGTTCTGGAAATGGATAGTGGTGATGGTCACACAACATCATAAATGTACTTAATGCCACTGAACCACATAAAATGGTAAATTTTGTGATATGTATATTTTAACACACACATAAAACTAAAAGGAGCTGGATCTCAGTTTTTTTAAATGGATGAAAACAGGAAACAGAAGGTTAGGATAAAAGGGCAGAGAGTTGCAGAAGACTGGGGTGGGCTACTACGAGTGCCTCAGTCTTGCCGGGATCCCTGTCATTCTGGGGCTGTTTGTCTTTTTCCCCGATAGCCTTCCAGAAGTCCTGTGGGCTAGGCTGGCTTTCTAGACCAAAGTTGGCTTGTTCATCCTCATCCACACCTAACCCAGAAATGACACCCGCTATGGCCTCTGAAATTCCACCATTACAGAGCGATTTTTTTGGATGAGTACCAGTCCCCCACACTCCTACCCTGAGCCTGTTGTGTGTTTACTACTGCCTCCCAGAAGAGTGAATGGGCTTGGCATTGTGAGACCCCATCAAGTCCATCCAGTCTCCCATGGGGATAAGAGCCATGTTCACTCAAAAGAAAAGAAAAACCTAGTTGATCACTAGAGTGTCATTTATTGTTTCTCAAACATTTATTTGGAAAAAACTAGACCTTTTAGTAATTCAAACATAAAAATACCACAATACTAAATTGGTCAGGGTGAGCAAAAAAAAGAAGATAAAGGTGACACTTTTAGATGCAGTGTCAAAGCTTAGAACAGAGGAATAACTACTATATGAACCAATCAACCCACTCCTGGGTTTATATCTGAAAGATATGAATGGATAAGCAAATTCTGGTATATCCACACAATGGAATATTACTCAGCAATAAAAAAGAACAAACTACTGATACACACAACAAAGTGGATGAATCTCAAAATGATCATGGTGAGTTCAAGAAGCCAGAGGGAAAAAAGAGTGCATAATGTATGATTCCATTTATATAAAATTCTACAAAATGCAAACTGACCAAAAAGTGGAGAAGGGAGAGGGATTAAAAGGTCAGAGAACATTTGAAGAATGATGGATATGTCTATCGTCTTGATTATTGTGATGGTTTCACAAGTGTATACTTACATCAAAACTTACTAGATTTCATATTTTAAACATACAGTTTATTGTTTTTTTTAAAAAGAGATAGCAAGACAGAAAGCAAAAAGCAGGCAAAAGGTTCTCCCTCATCTCCAATATTCTTGAATGCAAGGTTACAATACACAGATGGCAAAAAAAGAAAAAAAAATCATTGCTGCTCTTGTCCACACTAATCGTTAGTCAGCAGCATGTTTCCTTTCCAGTGTCTCTGAGGTGTGTCCATTTCCATTCTCAGCAACTGGCCCAGTCTAAGCCCTCCTTCCCCACTGTTAATTTACAATCTAGCCTTACCCTCCATCCAATATGCAGGTGGCTGCCAGAATAATCTTGACAAAGGACACCTCCAACCATGTAACTCTCACTATTCAGAGTCATCATTGGAAAATCTATAGATGTACACCCATTCTTGAAAAAAAAAGGGTATAAAATAAAATGCTAGCGGTGGTTATTCCTGGGGAGAAGGGGATCCTTATTCTCTTCTTCTTTTTCTATATTTTACAGTAGGTTTTTAAGTAAAAATATCCTTATTGGTTTTGCTTGTTACAAAAAGAATAAATACTCAGTATAAAATATTCAAATAATATGAACAATATGAGAGTAAGGTTGGAAAGTGAAATTTGTTTCCTCCTGGTTGTCAACGTTGTGGTTGCCTCTGCAACATCCACGCCACCCCTCCCATCCAGGAAACAGCCAGGCTGTTTGGGCGGGATTATCTCTACCCACAGCTCCAGGAGTAGCTTCTGGAATGGTCTAAACCAGCAGTTCTCAACCCTAACATCCAAACCCTGATATTGTAACAAACATTTCAGAACCCTGCCTTGCCATCCTGACTTGTAAAATCAAAAGATCATATTATGATGACATATCTTCTATTATGATATAAATATAACTATGATGTATAGGAGAAATAATTAGAAGACAATTCATAATGAAATGTTATGTGTTTCAATCTGGAAATGCTTGGGCACATAGAAGACATAAGGAAGTAGTTAGATGTTTGTACCTAATGGCAGAGTCACCATTCATTTGACAAACAGTTTTGAGCACTACGTTTCAGGCACGCTCCTAAGTTTACTGAGCATACAGAAAGAAATCCCCCTTCATGGAGCTTACATTCCAACAGGGTAATGGGATATAAACAACCAACAATCAATATAATGCAACAAAATACATAAGTAAATTATGTATTACATCAGAAGGTGGTAAGTATTATTGGGGTAAAAAGTAAAACAGGATAAGGGAAAACCAGTGTTCAGAGCAGCAGGTAGTGGGTTACAGTATCGTTTCTTTTATTTTTAATTTTTTTTTGAGGGGAATGGTGATTAGGTTTATTTATTTATTTTTTAGTGGTGATACTGGGGATTGAATCCAGGACCTCGTGCATGCTAGGCATGCACTCTGCCACTGAGCTATACCCTCCTCTAAATTTTTTTTTTTAATGGAAGCACTGGGGATACCTCAAGGACCTCGTGCATGCAAAGCGTACTCTCTGCCACTGAGCTATTCCCCACCCCCGCAGTTTAAACTAGTGCTCAAGCAGACCTCACTAGAAGGTACTATTCAATTTGAAGGAGGTAAGGGAATGAATCATGCGGATATCTAGGGGGAAGTATCCAGGTGAAGGGAATAGCCATGCAAAGGACCTAAGGCAGAAGCCTGTGTGATGAGTATATGGGCTGTAAGTGACCAGTGAGGTGGTCTGGAATGAATAGTGAGAAAAAGCAGAAGTAAGAGATGGGTCAGAGAGGAAACAGAGCCAGATCTCACAGGGCCTCATAGGCTACTGTAAGGCTTGTACTCTGAGTAAAATGGTGCAACATTAGAAGGTTTTGGGCCGAGGAGTGACATGATCTGACCCACATCTTAAAAGGAAAAATCTGGCTACTCTGTTGAGAATAGATTATAGGGTGTTAAGCAGGGAGACCAGCTAGGGAGGTTGTCTTCAGAATCCAGGTGAGAAGCGAATGCAACAGCTACAAATGCAGACTAATATTCAGTACCGTATTTCATCTAAGATGTCACTGATTGTAGCATACATCCTGATTTCAGAGATAAAACATTCACTGTGAATTGCTTTATGCAGTATTAATTGCAATGTTCACAGGTGGTGTTGGTTGTTGAAAACATGATTTTCTGAAGTAGTGAACAACTCTTGCTCCAAATAAAACAAAGTACTATTTTCTCTCAATTTACCCAGAGTTCTCACATCTTGAAGCTCAGTTTATATTAAGATCTTGTAAAAATAGTTCATGTTTATACATAAAATGGAGTTAGGGTCTAGGTTCAGATTATCATAAACAGGTTTTTAAAATCTACATTAATGTCAAATGGAACATTAAAAGTCATGCAAGATGTGGGGAAAGTCTGTAATGTATTGGACTGTCCTAAACATTATGAGAAACCTAGAATCTCTGGCCCACATTCTAAATGCTTGATCACTGTGACAACCAATATTGTTCCCAATTTACAAAGAGGTCCTAGAATGTGATGCTAGCATAGTGCATGATTCAGGAACAGGCCCATGACCATACTATTATGGTCCAGTCAGAAGGAAGCCAGGGATGCTGTTTGACAAAGTGAAGAGAGATGCTGGGTAGCACCTGTAGGGCCTCATTGGAAAATCCAGGAACCCTCCCCCCAACCAAGGGCAATCAACCTGAGGATGAGGCTTTTTTTTTTAATGCAATGTTTTTTAATTGTGGTACAATATACATGACATTTGCCATATTAACCATTTTAAAGCAAACATTCACATTATTGTGCAACCAATCAGCAGAATTCTTTTCACCTTGCAAAAAGAAACTGTACTCGTTAAACCACAATTCCCCATTGCCCCTCCCCCAGTCGCTGGCAACCACCATTCTACTTTCTGTCTTTAAGAGTTTGACTATTCTAGGTACCTCATATAAGTGGAATCACACAGTGTTTGTCCTTTTGTGTCTGGCTTATTTCACTTAGCATAATGCCCTCAAGAAGCTTTTACCTTTGAAGGCAAAGAGCAAGACAGAGGAAAAGCTGGCAGCTGAATGACACTCCATCAACCCTTCACCAAAGCCCACTTCACCCCTGAGCACTTTGGTTACTTGGCCAATATATTCCATTTATCTCTTAAGCATATTTGCGTCTGTATCTTCGATTACTTGCAAGTGTAAACACAGTAACTGATACCCTCCCCTTTTCTCCTCAAACAGTATTCACAGTTTAGCATATATTCTTTCAGACTGTCTAATATATAAATAAAGATGCACATTTTATTTTTCAATAAATGAAATCCTATAATATTGTGAAGCAACCTAATTTTTTCTATGACTTCTTTCAATGTTAATAAATACACATCTAGCTTACATTCTTTTTGAGGTCTACTGTATGGATGAACGATAGTTTATTTAACCAATCTGCTACTGGTAAACATTTAGGATCTTCTTAGTGTTTTGATACAATAAAACATGTTGCAATGAACATCCTTCTGCACATTTACTTTCTTTGAATACATTTCTAGAAGAAATGCCTTCACAATGGTGGCAATAATTTCCATTCCTAATAATAAGTATGACTCTCTGTCCTTAAAAATATGGAGTATTGTCCATCATTTTCATTTTTGCTAATACTTAAAAACAGTATCTGGAGGGGAGGGTACAGCTCAGTGGTTAGAGTAGATGCTTAGCATGCACAAGGTCCAGGGTTCAATCCCCAGTACCTCCATTAAAATAACTAAACAAATAAACCTAATTAACCTCCTCCCCTCAACACAAAAAAAGCAAAGAAAAAAAAATCTAACTTTTATTGTAATTAGTAGTTCTCTATTGCAAGTGAAGTTAAGAATTTTTTAAATGTTTTTTGGCCATTTCCATTTCTTTTTTGTGAATTGCTTGTTCAAATCCTTTGTACATTTGTCTACCAGGGTATTCATTGCTTGCCTAATGATTCCTAAAACCTCTCTGTCAATCAAACATGTTGCAAATATTTCCCCCAGTGTATTATTTGTATTTTAACTTTTTTAATGGAAACTTCTTCAGATAGAAGTTTTATTTTATTTTTTTTTTACCATTTTTTTCTTATGTGAATATGCAGTTGTCTCAGCATCATTTATTGAATAATTCATCTTTCCCCACTGTTTTGAAATGTCATCTTTATATTTTAAATCCCCACACTAAAACTCCATAGTTCACCGATCTGCTTTAAGGCTTTCTATTTTGTTCTACTGATTTTTTTTCTACACATGTGCCAGCTGCTTCTTATAATTCTTTTCTTGCTTTCAAAACTGTCTTGGCTTATCATGTTTTCCAGGCGAACTTTATAAACAATTTGAGAAATTCTGTTTTTGTTTTGTTTGTTTGTTTGAGAGGGGAGGTAATTAGATTTACTTATTTATTTATTTTTAGAACAATTTGAGAAATTCTGAATAATCTACTGTGATTTTGTTTGGAACTGCATTGTAATTACAAATTTCCACGGTGCCTAGCACTACTTCTTGCCCATAGTAGAACCTCTTTAAATATGTGTAGAATAAGTTAATAAGTACCTATTCATTAATTTCAGGATCTTTAGATAATTCTGGACAGAAAAGTATACAACATAGTCCTTACCAGTGGTGTGCTAGTAAATTTTTAACAACTGGTTCTTGGGAGTACCGATTTCCAGTGTTTGCTGATTTCTGAGGTATAAATATTCCCATCATGATCAATTTCAATACCCACACAATGTTAACCAGGATGCAAAATCCCTGAAAATTTAACGATCAGTCCTCTCAATCTGATACAATCTGTTTCCAGCACATCACTGTTTCTTACCTTCACAAATTTTTTTGTTTATTCTTTCCTTTGGATTTTTATTTATTGAAAGATAAAATCAGAATAATATCAAATGAAAATTTAAAAAGTAATTCACCCATAATTCAACTATTTAACATACCAGCTAACATAGCTCTTCATTTTTCTGTGTTCTCTCCCAGTCTTTGCTTTATGCACACACATTTTAACTACTAGTTGTAATCATCCAATTCTTAAAAAACTTTTTAGCGTAGCAAATTATAAACATATACAAAGTAGACACAATAAAATAGCAAACCCCATATGCCCTAACCCAGCCCCCTAAAACACTAACCTGAAGCCAACCCTGCCTCATCTATTTCACCAGCTTCTTGCCCCCAACCCACATTTTTTGAAACAAATTCCAGACACCGTATCCTTCCATCTGTAAATATTTCAGTAGTAACCATTCAATTTTTCATTCAGCTTTTTTCACTTGTAGTCTAAGGAAGACAAAGACATAAATAATTCAACAAAAGAAACATTTAAGTATTCTGATGTTGGCAGTGAGGATTGATTTGAGGTGCAAGAGATGAGTGCCTAAAAGCTACAGCATCTGAAGAACTTTATTAATGAACCTTTTCATTTTCCCCCCATTCTTCTTTTTGTGTGAATTGCAATAGAACCCAATCAAAATTCTACATGTGGTCATCTATGCACCAAATCGCATATAACCTGGGCCAAATCACAGTGTCTCTGCACGTGAAAAATGCCCATCAAAACAGATTATATTTGATACAACTAAATTCCAAAGCAGTTATTAGTCATCTTCTCCAGTACTGGCAATTTTTAAGAATTTCACTATAAACCCCCTTGGACATATTTTAAGATTTCAATCTGATTATCCATTGGTTCAACATTTCTTGGAAGGCGGATTACTGTCTTCTTCCCTTGTCCCATTTAATTTATACTGCAGTGTCATGAATGGTGTCCCCCCTTAGCCCTTTAGAGAAGAGCAGTAGAGAGGAGGCAGCATTGAAGACTACTCCCCAAAATTTGGCAAACAAGAAATCCTTCTTATTCCCGGATTTACCATACATGGCGTTTGAAACTCTAGTAGAGTAACTCACAGTGTAAACTGGGAGGGGGGTGGGGGCAGGGGGCGGGAGGAGCTAGGGACTCTTCTATTTAGTTTTATAACCCGTATAATTCTGAGCCAAAACACTGTCTCTTACCCTGCCTCTCCCCTGGAGGGTAGACTTTATTGTACCAAAACTGCAAATGAGAAAACTAAGACTCAGATCTGAACCCTAATACATCAGTTGGGATTATCTGGTTGTAAGCAAAAGAAACTGGGCTACGTTCAGCCCAAAAGGGGAACATTAATTACAGGCATACTGAAAGAATGAATGGGAAGCTAGCTGAAGGAGACAGCGTGGAACCAGGGCAGCAAGGGTGACTGCATCCTCTAATCTGGAAAGTGTGAACCTCAACCTGTTTTTCATCCTCCGCCATTTTGTTGAAGATTCAAAGTTCATGAAAAGACTTCAACTTCAGAAAGAAGACGGGACATGTAATTTACCATCCCATGCAGAAGCCCACGCTGCAGAAGTAATTCCTGAAAATGAATTCAGGGTGCAGTTTTGAAGGGTGAAATAGGTGCTGGGTGGGAAAAAAAATAAGTTCAGTGGTGACATCTTGAGTGCACTGTACGAATGTCCCTTCAAGGACGGAATTGTTGCCCCAGCTATAGAAGTGTTGCCCGTAGACAGCCTTTCAGTAATTGCCTTTGCTGCAGAGAGCCACTTCCTCTATGATTACACCCTTCCAGGGACAGATCACATTGCTGAAGTTGGGGTATCAAGGCCTGGCCATTTCAGTTTAATGCAGGGACAGCTCTGTAGGGACATTTTTGCTCCAGAGCTCCCTGAAAGCACTGAGGCTGTTGGAGAGTCTGCAGCAAAGCCCAATTTTCCCCTGTACCCACTCCTGCTTCCCACCACTCCCTTCCACTGGTATTGATTCCAAGAGAATTGTAAAAAAATAAACATCCTGAATGCTAAACTCAATTCCTGAAAGAACCCAACCTGTGACATTTCCATTCACCAATTCTGTCTGACTCCAAAGTCCCATATTCTTACCCCACCGTATGTAATTATGCTTCATTATGACTTTTTTGGATTGTTATGAAACATACATAACATAAAATGTACCATTTTAACCATTTTAAGCATACTGTTCAGTGGCATTATATTCATTCACATTGCTCTGCAACCTCATTATAGCTTTTTCTGAACCTTTAGAATTATAGATTCACAGAATAGTAGAAATGGAGAAGGGAGAGATCTTTACATACTAAAGTATGCAAATTCAACTCCAAAGTTAGCAAACATAAAGAGAAAGAAACTGAGAAAGATTGATGGGCGGTAAGAGACAGAAATAAATAAAGCAGGCATGCCCCTCTCTATCTCATGCTGCTCCCACAGGGACTCCAGCTCCCTCCCACTTCTCCTAGACAGGCATCGCTCCATGCTGAGTGTGATGTGGATTTAAGATTTTTATTTTTCTGTAACATGGCACCAAACACAAACCAACTACTTTAACTGGTCTCAAAAAACAAAAACAAAAAACAAAATCAGAGATATGCTCTGATACTGGAAAAAAAAAATTGTGGGACTTAATAGAAAATGGTGTGTGTCAGGTACAGCTTGAGACCTTCCTAAGGGATCTGCAAGGGTAATTTTGACTATATCCAATTGTTACCTTATATGCTGACCTTAGAACCTCACCCAGGTGAGATAAAACCCCTGCATTTATACTAGCCTGCATTGTGGTGGCACAGCATTAACTCATACCAAAAATCATGATACTGTAAAATTTAAAAAAAAAAATTTTTAAGGTGAATGGAAGTCCAGGGTGAAAATAAACTGAAATAAGTTCTTGTTAGAGCATTTACGAATTTCTTTGTTTGTAAGACTCTACAGCAGCCAGCAGTGCTGTCTGATAACGCTAGCCGCATGAGTAATAAAATTTTCTACTTAGCCACATTTTTTTAAAAGTAAAAAGAAGCAGGTAAAACGAAAAACGTATTTCACTTAACTCAAAACATATTCAAAATACTCATTTCAACATGTAATCAATATAGTAAATTATTAATGACATATTTTACTTTTTCATACTGTGTATTTTGCACTTAGAATGCATTTCAACTTGAACTGACCGCATTTCAAATGCTCAGGGGTCACACGTGGCTCGTAATTTCCTTATCGGACCACGCAGATCTCGAACATATTCCCTGATAACAGGGAAATCTCTCATTTCTCTGGGAAGTTTGCTTTACTTGGTTAACATCTGAGGGGAGGATGTGGAAATTCATGTAGATCTGTATCAAAACTTTACCTGCCAGAACCGCAGATATCCATGCATACTAGATTAAAAAGTGGGCAATGGTTTGTTTGTTGGCAAAGGGAAAACCCCAGGCCAGCCCTACAACGCACCCTTAGCAGAGAGAAGCCACATCTCCTAGGGCAAAACATAAATCAGTAGTTTCTGACTCCCCAACAAGCAGTGAATCACTGAAGTTTCGCAAGGATAATTCACAGTGCATTCCAATCAAGTTTGTAAGTCATAGACAAGAAGTCTATTCTTCAAGCCTCACTGCCTTCCATCCTGGAGGAGAAAACAGCAACAGCTAATAAGAAAGGCATGAAAAAATTACCCAAATATTGAACCACTGATTTAATTTAAAACAACAGACTCTACTTTTTACAACAACATAAACGAATGGAAGTAAGAGCTCAATTTTTACTGCTTTGAAACAAAATTGAAATATGGAATTGAAAACAGCTTTAAGAAAAATGAGACAGATTTTAAAACCTTTAACTTTATTCTGCTAATTCTGTGCCTACATAATACTAAAGAAAGGACTAATTTATTCACATATCCTTAGGCAAGCACTACACACATACACACACAAGCAGGCACCACACACACACACACACACACACACACACAATTTGGCATCTGATGCAGAAATCTTGAACTAAAAATTCAACATAAAAACTCTTCCATAAAAACATAGGCAAAACATTATCTGACATACATTTCAAAAATTTTCTCCTAGAAGAAATAAAAGCAAGAATAAACAAATGGGACCTAATGAAACTTACAAGCTTCTGCACAGCAAAGGAAACCAGAAATAAAAGAAGAAGAAAACCTACGGAATGGGAGAAAATTTTTGCAAGTGAAACCGACAAAGGCTTGATCTCCAGAATATATAAGCAGCTCATACAACTCAATAAGAAAAAAATAAACAACCCAATCCAAAAATGGGCAGAAGACCTAAACAAGCAATTCTCCAAGGAAGACATACAAATGATCAAAAAGCACATGAAAAAATGCTCAATATCACTAATTATCAGAGAAATGCAAATCAAAACTACAATGAGGTATCACCTCACACCAGTCAGAATGGCCGTCATTCAAAAATCCACAAATGACAAATGCTGGAGAGGCTGTGGAGAAAGGGGAACCCTCCTACACTGCTGGTGGGAATGCAGTTTGGTGCAGCCACTATGGAAAACAGTGTGGAGATTCCTCAAAAGACTAGGAATAGACTTACCGAATGACCCAGGAATCCCGCTCCTGGGCTTGTATCCAGAAGGAAATCTACTTCAGGATGACACCTGCACCCCAATGTTCATAGCAGCACTATTTACAATAGCCAGAACATGGAAACAGCCTAAATGTCCATCAACAGGTGACTGGATAAAGAAGATGTGGTATATTTATACAATGGAATACTACTCAGCCATAAAAACCGACAACATAATGCCATTTGCAGCAACATGGATGCTCCTGGAGAATGTCATTCTAAGTGAAGTAAGCCAGAAAGAGAAAGAAAAATACCATATGAGATCGCTCATATGTGGAATCTAAAAAACAAAAACAAAAACAAACAAAAACAAAGCGTAAATAAAGGACAGAAATAGACTCACAGACAGAGAATACAGACTTGTGGTTACCAGGGGGGTGGAGGGTGGGAAGGGATAGACTGGGATTTCAAAATTGTAGAATAGACTACACTGTATAGCACAGGGAAATATACACAAAATGTTATGATAACTCACAGAGAAAAAAATGTGACAATGAGTGTGTATATGTCCATGAATAACTGAAAAATTGTGCTGAACACTGGAATTTGACACAACATTGTAAAATGATTATAAATCAATAAAAAATGTTAAAAAAACAAAACAAACAAACAAAAAAACCTCTTCCATAATTAGTGAAATCTTGCCAGCAGCAAACTGTGAAGATGACCTGTTATAAACACCTTCAAATCCAAGGCACACAGAACTCCATGGGAAACCCTCCTGCACGTAAACACAAAGTCAAAAAACTACAAATTACGTAAAACGCTAAGAGGAAGACTAAAAGAGGGAGAGGCAGAAACGACAAACAGGAAAAAGGGTTCCCCCAAAACTCAAGATAATCGAACAATCTAAAGAGATTTTTAAATAAGTTTCTATAACATTTTTAAGGAATAAGATATCTAATGGAAAAACAGGACACTATATTAAAATACCAACATGGTAAAAGAACTGATTAGAAATTTCAGTAACAAAAAATATAATCATTGTGAAAAACAATGGACAGATTACACAGAATATTAGACAGCTGAAAATAAATTAACAAATTGGAAGCTGGGTATAAAGAAATCACACAAAATATGGCACAAAGAGATTTAAAAAAAAAATAAGAGACATGGAGGAAAAAATGAGAAGATCTCACATACATTCAATAGGAGTTACAAATAAAGAAAATTGGGGTAGGGAGAGATAGCATTTGGAAAAATATGGGTGACGTTTTGAGGATTTGGTTTCTTTTAAATTGAAGAAGCCTATCAGCTAAGCAGGAAAAATAACACCACACCCTGATATAGACACACCAGAGTGAAACTGTGGAACATCAAAGTCAAAAGGAAAAATCTTAAAACTACCAGAGAGATGATAAAGCTTATTTTCAAAGTCATGACCATTTATTAGATGTATAGCAGACTTCTCATGAGCAAAAACAGGTGTCAGAAGACTGGAGTATCATTTCCAAACTGCTGAGGGACAATGACCTAGAATCAGATGTCTATACTCTCATGCAAGACATTTCCAGACATAAGAGACTGAGAGTTTACTCTTTACAGGTTCTGCCTGGAAGAGCTATTAAAGGATATACTCAGGAAGAAAGAAACTGAACTATGAAGGAAGAGTGGGTGCCAAAAGCAATTGTGAGCAAAGGAACTGGTAAACCTACAAATAGCTTGAAGAAAAAATAACTAGCTGAGATAACATAGTAGGAATTAAAATTAAAAAGGAAAGAGACAAATTCTGACATATGCACACAGTTATAAAATCACCCCATGGTGCAAAAAGTTACAAACACATAAACAAGTGGGAAGACATAATTTTAATTAATTCCTCATTTTAACAAAATTATTTTCTACCAAATTGTTTCTTAAGATGTCTTTAGCCCAATCACTAGGTATCCCCTATCACCATCCTTATCTCCAAAGACCTTTAGTTATAAAGGAACAAAAGGAATCAACGGTCTCATTTTAAAAGCCTACATTTTAAACATTCTGGGTGTTGCAAAAAGCACATTACCTAGCTACAATCTGAACATTTTAGGAAAGGGAAGAACTCCTTTCTACTCCATGCCAGGTTTGGCTCTTTTCTTAACTTCATCTAATACACAGTAAATATCACACCAGATATCATGACTAATAATCTCAGTAGTGGCATCTGGCTTTAAAAGTCTTTGTTAGTGATATTCTAAGAACTCGCAAGAGAGGAACGATTTTCTGGGACCATTTTCTCCTATGGAATGTGGCATTCCATAGGAGAATGCGGCATTCCATAGGAGAATGCGGCATTCCTTAGGAGAATGTGGCATTCCATAGGAGAAAATGTTCCAAGAAGAACAGTAGAGATTTTTCTAGCCAAAATTCAAGAAAACATGATTTCATGAGCATCTGTACTTTCCAAATTGACATAGAAATAAAAATATTTTAGCTGATGATTAGCTGTATTTACCTTTGGGATTACTAACTCAAAGGTCTACATTTTTAAAAGAGGGATATCTTTGTGCAAAGATCAGTCAGCTTCTGTGTATCTGTCTCTGTGTGCAAACCTCCAGGAACTATATTTGAATTTTTTAAAAGTACCGGTCTCTATGCCTTTCTTTCTTTGTACAAACTCCATGTTTCTATCTTAAAGCAAACCAACCAAGGTTTTCTCTATTTGTTCCTGTCTCCCTTTCCCCTTTCTTACTCTGTTTCTATCTCTTTCCTCTCTTGTTTTCTTTCCTTATCTTCCCTCTATTTCTTTCCCTTAACTCTCTAATATTGAAAAAAACATTTTTAAACAGTGTGAGAAGTGGTATCGAGGAAAAAGCACAGGCTTCAGATCACATAGACTGGGATTCAAGTTCTAGTTTCTCACTTCCAAGCACTGTGGATCTTGAGCAAATTATTAACCCTCTAAACTTTACTTTCCTTAACTGTGATGTGGAAAAATGATACCCATCCCAGAATTGCTGTCAGGGTTGCCTGAGATAAATAAATGAATGTGAAATAGCCAACATAGAGTAAATATCCAATAGAGGTGGGTTCACCTTCTCACTTGAATTGAGTTTTGTGATCTTTGTTCTTAATTCTGAAAGCAAATAAATGAAATATTGTTTTCTGTTCCTCTCCAAAAATTGCTTTCTGCTTAGCAGAACTGAACTTACTTTCTTCCATTAATAATGAGTGTGTTTTTGATGGAAAACCACTTCCCACCCATCATTGTTTCCCAAATTGTGTTCCACAGAACACTAGTATCCTATTAGACATTAATAGAGGCCATATCAGTTTGCATATGAAATCTTCATCTTGTAGATGCATGGTTCACACTAGCCTATTAAAAGCAACTCTTGAAGCACTTTAAATCAGTGTTTTCTATCATTAGTTGACCATACTCATTTTTCAGGTAACCCCTAATTAACATCCTGCACAACATCCAATCAACCCGTTTTAAAAAATGCTAATTTAGAGGGAAGGATAGACTTTTTATATACTTCAAGCAATTTTCCATAAATACAACTTCTTTCAACAGAGAGATAAGAGCTAAATCGTATCCAATTAAAATTATGTTATTTGGCAAGGGCCTAAATAATTTTAACTTGTTCTGAATTGTCTTGGTTTTGATGGTTTTATTCTTTTTTTTTTTTCACTGTGGCTATCAAAGGACACCAGCTGAGTGCACCCACAGAGTACCAATCACTAAGACAAATCACACGTGCTCTCGCTTTAAATCTCAGTTTTCCTAATGTGGGAGATGAAAGGCTTTTTTACAGGCTTGCTGTGAGGACCCAATGAGATTACCCGCACAGCTTAGACTGGTTAAAAAATCAAGCTCTTGGGTTACCGGCAGTTGTGGAGGTGGAAGGGAGGGAGAGGCATTTAATGGTTCTAAACAGAAAATATCATCACTGCCCAATTGGGCAGAAGGAGCTATTTGGGCTCAGACCCAACCAAGGTATGATTCTTCTTTCCAAAGGAATTTAAGAGTACACAAAACCCTCAGATTAGATGACTCAGACCTGGAGATCAGAGGAAGGGAAGAACGCACACCACCACCTACCTCATAGGAGTGTTATGAGCTACAGCAAACATACAATAAATGTTAGTTATTTTTAGAGAGCAGTAAATACTGTACTATTTGAGAAAGATATATCTAGGTATATAATGAAAGGCACAAATGTCCACTTACAGAATTAAAAGCAGGCAAAATTACCCTCAAAATTACCAGAAAGAAAACACAGAGAATCTGCTGAAAAGTAGAAAATGACAATTTGCCAAAGCAGCATAAAAATAGAAAACAAAATCAGATTAGAGAAGTAAAACTATCCATAATAATTAAAATAATAAACAAGAATGAGATTAATTTATTGAAAGAAAAATACTCAAATTGATCAAACTTACGGAATCAGTCTCCAAACCACATCTAAAACTCGAAGTTGATAGAACCTAATGTTGATGGCAGTGGGGCAAAGATGTTTTTAAATTCAGCGTTGGTGGGCAAATAAATTGGTACAACATTTCTGGAAGGAAGTTAGCCTACTTGCATCAAAATATAAAATGTACACATCATTGTACTGAGCCAGTTCACTTCTAAAAATTAGCCTGAGGAGAAAATTGTACAAAAGCGAAAAGCTGAACACAGGATCACTGTATAGAATATGGTATCAAAAAATGCAAACAGGAAGGGTAGAGCTCAGTGGTAGAGTGCATGCTTAGCATGCATAAGGTCCTGTAAACAAACAAACAAACAAACAAACAAACAAACAAACAAACCTAATAACCAACCCCAAGAACAAACAAACAAAAGCAAACAGCCTAAATGCCCAACAGTAGGAGACCGGGTGAGTAAACCATGTATTATAAATATCCTGAAAGTATTAACAATCACGGTGTTAGTCTATAGTTACTGACTTGGAAATCTACCCATTGCATATTCTGAATGAAAATAGCAATTACAGAATCACATGTAAGTTACGATCCCATGTGTATGAAACTGTCTATGTACATGAATGTGTATATACAGCGTAGAGATGTGTAAAGGATGCTCACCAAAATTGTTAAGGCTGTTGTTCTGTGTGGTGAGATTTGGGGTGGGGGGTGATTTTTATTTCCTACTTTGTACTTTATCTTGGGTAAAAACATTGTTTATGAGAACCCCATTTGTGGGTATGTGCATACAAATCTATAAGCCTTGATAGCTGCCAAGTCAGCCTCCCAAGATCCCAGATGCCTATGTTCTTCATTCCTATCATTCTCCCCAGTGATAAGCTCTAGGGTGGCTTAAAACAATGGGTGGCTATCGGGAAAGCCAGGCCCAGAAAGGCTTCCTGTCTGGAGAGACCAACAGAGACTAGTCATGTAGATCCAGCCACCATGTCATCTCTAGGGCAGTACTGAAAGAAATTCTTAGGATCAGCGTTGGAGAATTACTAAATGCATTCCCTTCTCCTTTTGTTTATGTGTTTGTTTACAAACATTTCTTAGCTTCTCTGGTGTCTATAATAGAGCAAGTAAGGGCTTTCCCCCCAGTTAGAAGTCTACATTGACTAATTTTTGAGACTTCCTGAGGCTACTCTGTCCACCGCGCACCTGCACAAGGTGGCTGTCTAAACGGCAGAGGGGTCTTTTTTTTAAGTCAGAAGACCAATTTATTTTTTAAAGCTCTGCCATGATTCTAGCAGGTGCCGATGCTCACCTGCCACACTCGCACCAGGCTGTCTGTGTAGCCAGCAAACAGAGTCTGGCCATCAGCAGATCAGGCCAGAGAGGTACACTGGGCTGGCTTAAACGGCAGAGGGTTCTTGCGACAGTGGCTCTGTCTGCAGCAGTGAGACAGGGCCAGCCTAGGAGGATCCTCCTAATGCTTGTGCTTTTAGAAAGAGCATAAGTTACATTTGTTAAAACATCCAAAGGACCAGGTGGTCAGTGGTGTCAGAGTGTGATAAGGCCTGAGATGGGTTCACTGGATGTAGCGTGACCTGGGCAAGAACAGTGTCTGTGTGGCAGGGGGAGGGGTGGCTTTGATAGAGAGGGGTGGGGAGTGAGGAAGTGGAGACAGTGAGTTTGGACAACTATTTCTAGACGTTTGGCCAGGAACAAGCAGGCAGGGGAAAGAGAACTGAGTGACCGAAGGGAGGAATGGGGAGGAGGCTGGAAGAGGTGTTTAATTTTTTGTTTTGTTTTTGTTTGTTTTTAAGATTGAAAAGGAGCCTGTAGATAAGAAGTGAATGATTCAGCAGAGAAAAGGGCCTTAAACAGAACGAGGAATGTGGTAACTGTGGGGAAGGAGGAAAAGCCACACAAAGGTCAAATGGAGAGCTGCCTCTCCGATGATAACAGAGATTGAAACAGAGATGGCCCTGCAGGGGCCAGTGCCACTATTCTGAAGCAGGTCTTGCTTTTTCCAGTGAGTTTTGAACTGGGAGCACTCAAGCTGTTTGACCCTAAAAAAGTTGTCTGTGATGGAAATATTCATTCTCTTAACTGGTGGTTTCACAGACATGCACATGTTAAAACTCATCAAACTGTACCCTTTATTATTATTTTTTTTAACTTTCTTTTTCCCCTCCATCAAGCTACTTTATTTATTTCAGGGGTGGGTAATTAGGTTTATTTATTTAATTTTTTTAAAAAATGGAGGTACTGGGGATTGAACCGAGGACCTCGTGGATGCTAAGTACGAGCTCCACCACTTGAGTTACACCCTCTCCCCAAACTGGACCCTTTAAATAGTGTAATTTATAGTACATCAGTTTGACCTCCATAAAGCAGATAGTAGAGAAATTCTTTTCATAGTTTAAAACTGGCACATCTAAGCCAACAGGGGGCGTGGTTGTGCACGGCAAGATGGGAAATGGTTTTCCTGAGTTTTGGTTTCTGTGGTTCAGTTTTCTCCCATCTTTTCTTCGATGACAGAGCTCTTATTTGCAGGCATTAAAAGAAAGTAATTAAATAATTACAGGCATAAAGACATGGACAACTGGATGTACAAAGGTTAAATTAAAAACTGGAGCTACAGAAATATTCTCAGTGCCTGAGTACAGACTCAGCCAGAGAAAGGATGAGCCAGCAGGACAAAAGCATCTCTTCTCAGTCATGTGGGAGCTGTGTACAGGTTTCTCAGGTGGCAGAGATTACAGTTGTGGCCTCCCAGAGAACAGAATTTTGCTACTTGTTTTTGTGAATAGGTCAACACCAGGACAAATATCACACTTTTGGCTGATTGGAGAGGAGAAGGGAACAGAATTGATATGAGGCTCTTCTGCACCACACACAGGTTTGAGGACTTTCCTACAGCCTGAGACACAGTGAGCCTTGGCCTCTGACCCAAGGGGGACATCACTGTCTCCTCTGTTCACTCCTCAGCGTAACACTTGGGGCAATTAGTTTCTTTGTTCCCGGTCTCTGTTTTCTCATGGGCAAAATGGAACCCATAGTCTTTGCCTTGTCTGCTTGTCAGAATAAAAGTGGAAGGCTCCAATTGCTCAAAAGGTAAAAGGAGCTGTGAAGGTGAGATCCTCATGCAACTGCTACGATTTGGCAACACAGATGTCAATCCTGGTTTGTGAAAAGCTGACATATCCCCTGGGCCTTCTGGGCATCTCCCAGGTAACTTGTGGCCAGTTTTGCTGATTGAGTACACTGGTGAATTACTCCTTTCTCCCACTCAAGGCCCTTTCCACCTTAGCTATCACGACACCACCATAAGGTGGACATTATCAGCCCCATCTCACAACTGTGTAAAAAGAAGTACAGAGAGGTTAAATGTCTTTCCTTGGGTTACAAGCTAATAACATAGGAAAGCTGGGACTTGAACCGAAGACTCAAACACCAATGTCTGGCCTCCTACTTTCTCTCTGCTATTGTTGAAAACACTGGTATCTCTAGTATATAACAGTTTTTTGTTTTTTTTGGTTTTTTTGGTGGGGAGGGAAGTAATTAAGTTTATTTATTTTTGATGGAGGTACTGGGGATTGAACCCAAGACCTCGTGCATGCTAAGCACACACTCTACTCTAGTATAATAGTTATTAGTCATATGTGACTATTTAAATTAATTAAAATTAAACTAAATTAAAACTTCAGGTCCTCACCAGCCACATATCAAGTGCTCAATAGCCATGTTGTTGCTACCATATTGGACAGCACGGATGCAGAAAATTTCCACCATCACAGCAAGTTCTAAGGGACAATGCTGCCCGCCTGCTGCTGTCATGCATCAGGAAGATAGCTTTGGACACACGAAATACTTACCTTCACCTGATTCTGCCCCTCTTTTATCTTTCTTGTCTAATTCTGAATAGTCTCTCTAGTTCCCCTTCAGTCTTCTGCCTAAGCACCCAGAGGGCATGCCTGGGGCTGGCCTGCTGGCTCTGCAAGGCACCCAGCACCCAGGCAGACACACAGGTTTGTGATGACAAAGACGGATGCTGACACTTCGTCCAAGCCCAGGAGACAGCAGCTCTGAAGCAATCTGCAGTGACAGCACCAGGGTGGGAAGTGAACAGCCTGTTTCTGCAAATCTGCTATATTTTTGCCAGATCTGTCAGAAGTAGACAGAAGCAGAAGGGATAAAGGGAGAAAGTCAGACATGAAGGGGGGTGGGGAATAAACGGCAGGGCTAAAGATACCCCAAACTTGGTGATCAAACGGTCTTCTTCCACTTCTTCAGGGCACAAAAAAGTTTATCCTCCGAAACCACGAAGGAGGGAGACCTCGTGTGCCGTTTCCACAGTGGGAGGAATCGAATCGTCACTCACTCTCTTAAAACACCCACTAAACATAAATTTATACAATTATACAATCCTGGATTCACATGTGTTAAAACTACATCCTCCTGATGATTAAGACTCTAGAATAAGACTTGGAATAAGGTGTTGCTTTAAAGGGGAAAAAAAAAAAGTAAAAGATCAAGGCCATGGGTGACATGGGTGACCTTTCTCCTCACCTGTCCCTAACAACACTTGCTCCTTCGTCTTCATGCTGTGCTGGATATTTAGAAGCCCCCAGTTTAGTGCTCCCCCTCCCCCAGAAGTCCTTTATACCCATGGGAGAGTTACTTGAGGACAAATAAAGGTTTTGGCACTCTTTCTGACATCATACCATCTAGGCCACAAACTGTCCACCCCCTCTCAGTGTGACAAGTTCTACCCGCATTGTTTTCTGGCTGTGTTTCTCCACCTCTTTGTGTAATTTAGGAAGTAGCATCTTCAGAACATTATAAAACACCCCTTAAGTAACTTGGAGGTACTCTTTTGCAAGGCCCTGCCTCACTCATGTGAGTATTCTTTTAAAATACTGCCTCTGGATTCGAGGTCTTTAATTTGAAACTTTTATAGCCGCTTCAGCACTTCCTTCCCAGAGAGAGCCTGTGGCCTTGCTCCAAACAACACTACATGTCTTCCTCTAAGTATCTGGGTTTGTTTTGGTTTCCTGCAACCCAGCTGGCACTCTCTGAACTGCTGGAGTCAAAGCCCGCTGGGAGGAAAGCGGGAATGGGCCTCTGCGGCACCATACACAGGGCCGAGGAGCCTGGAAACCACTTGGAGGAGCAGCTGGGTGAAGAGGCAGGCCTCCCTGGGATTCCGGGCCCCACCCTCCCAGGACACAAATGACACTGGAAGCCTGTGCTTATAGTTTCTCAAGGGCCTGGCACTTAGCTGTTGTCCCAGTGACTCACAGGATAACTTTTCAGCCTTCAAAGTGGGTCAACAAGCTTTATTTGTCCAGAGAGCTCCCCTGGGAGGTCACTCGAAGAAAAGCAGGCTGAATGGGGATGTTTGGCCAGGTGATTCTTTTTGCTGCCTCTTAGCCTGAGGAAATATTCCCAGTATTCAGGCCAAGAATTTGGAGAATTAAAAGCTGCCAAGTATTTGGGCTGGATCAACATATACTAGAGTTATTAGTTAAGAGTTAACCATACTGCTAATGGTGACTCTTGCCATTCAAGAACCAAACATGACTCGGGAAGGCCCTAAATCAGGATGTCTACTTCTCATAGATTAGACAGACAGCAAGCTAAGGTGGGGAGGGTACAGCTCAATGGTAGAGTGTGTGCTTTGCACCCATGAGGCTCTGGGTTCAATCCCCAGTACCTCCATTAAAAATAGATAAATAAACCTAATTACCACCCCCCAAAAGAAGCCACAGAGAAAGACAGCAAGCTTGTGCTATGAATCATAGAAGTTTCCATTAATTCTGTGTGACCTGCTTAATTTCTTTATTTATTAAGCAATGGAGTCATCCTGGAGCAGCATTTCTCAAATCTGAGAAACCACAAGCCCCAAGAACACATCTGAAAACTAACCAATCTGAATTTTTATAACTCAGAAATTAAAAGTTTCTCACAGCAGCATTATTCACAATGGCCAGAAAGTGGAAACAAACCAAATGTCCATCAGCTGATGAACGGATAAACCTGGGATACAGCGGGAAAATATCCAGCTGTAAAAAAGAAATGAAGGGCTGTTATGTGCTACAATATGGACGAGCCTTGGAAATACGCTAAATGAAAGAAACCAGACTCAAGAGCCACATATCGTATGATTTCATTTATACAAAATGTCCAGAACAGGCAAATCCAAAGAGAGAGAAAGTAGATTAGTGGTTGCCAAGGGTTGGGGAGGAGAGGGTATGAGGGAGGAAGAAATTTTCCTCTACTCTTCTGGGTTCTTCTGGCTGGTCTAAGAATTAAATTGACATAAGACAGATTAACAGGAGAAAATCAAAGTTTAATAACATGTACACATAGGAGAGACCCAGGAGAACTGAGTAACCCACTAAAATGGCCCCAACTTAAATACCATCCACAGCTAAAGACAAAAGACACTGAGAGTGGGGAGAGTGGTTATGGGAGGTTACCAGGAAAAGCACAGCAAACAAAGGCGACTGTGATGCAGATTTAAACTGCTGCCTTCTCCACTGTAGTTTCTAGAGATTTGGTCATCCTTTTCTTCTGGATACAAGAGGGAGATCTCCCTTACAAATGTAAATGTTTCTCACAAAAGGGCAACTAGATCTTCAGAGCCCTTCCCTATCTGCTGTTTCTCAGAAAATAACCAGCTTAAAACAATTAAGATACCAAAGAGACAGATTTTAGAGTGGCAAACTTTGCTCCCCTACAGGAAGAATAGGTAATGACTGCCACTGGGCATGGGGATTTTTTTAGGGGTAATGAAAACATTGTGTAATTATCTAGTGGTGATGGCTGTGAATCATCAATCTTGTGAATATACTAAAAAACCACTGAATCGTACGCTTTAAAAAGATGGATTTTAGGGTAGGTGAATTATATCTCAATTTTTTTTTAAAGTTACATATTATTTTAGTTGATTACTGGGTACCAAGATAAACACTTTGTGGGGCACAGTAATTCCTTATGTCCAGATTTACCTATGAGGTGGCTAGCCAGGTGATCTAAAAGGCATTTATGTCAACTTCAGATGATCATAGAAGGATATCTAAAATTTTAAATATTCATAGGTAACTTCTAGGCTGCAAGAACTCATCAGTGGAACTCCTAAAAGTCTTTGAACCCTGCTTTCAGAAACACTGGCCCAGGTACCCTCCCAGGACTTTTTACCCTTTTACAAGCTATAATGATGAGGATTTTTAATAAGTTGCTTTCCAAAGACAAAGCCTGGCCAGGGACACCATAGGTTTTATAGGTCCTTTGGCTAAGTCTTGGTGACATAAACAAATTACTCCACCTATACTCCAGGTAATTGATTAAATATGTGCTCTGTAAAATTGGAACTGTATAAGCCCTATCATGAGATGAAAAGGAGTTTCACACCAGTTAATCTAACATGGAAAATCCTCTAAAGAAGGTATCCCGCTGGGGCCTCACTTGGGTCATGGGTTGACCACCCCTAATTTAAACACTATGACCTTCTAAAAGTGGCCTCAGCAGTGGAATAAAGAAAGACGCTGCTAACTGAAGTCAGACGGGAAAGCCAATGGGCAGTTAAGTAAGCAAGGGGGCTTTCCCACGCGGTCAGTTTAGGAGTACAGGATGTGGCTCACAGCTGGCTCTTCTGTTTATTTAGTTGGAAGGCAACTGTCTCTACTCTTTGATCTTTTGTTTCCTCACCTGCCACACACACACACACACACAAAATCAGAAACTATTGTTGGGCTAACTGACATCCTTCAAAATCCAATGACCCCCATTTCTGGGGTCTCAGATAAAGTACATTCTTTATTGGGCGTGTTTCCCCAACAAACTAATAGCCTCAGGTAATGCCTTACCTTATCAGACTCAAACCCCAACACCCTTCACAGACCCTAACCCTCTTACCTCACCTACAACCAATCAGAGACTCCTGCACAAGCTGATCAGGCACCTTGTAACCTGACCTTATAAAACACCCCAACAACAGGCCCTCGGTGCTCACAAAGGCACCTCTGGTCTGTGTGGCTCACTGTTGTCTATGGCAGTGTACCCCTAATAAACTCCTTTTCTATTCTCTGGTAAATTATTTCACCAACCTGCATGCCACTGGCTCACTGACTGGCTGCCCCATTGTGCACGTAACTATCCCGTCTCTTGGGGTGGTTGTTCAGATGAGTTCAGTTCATCAGACTTTTACTGAGCATCTGATTTTTACGTATTAGACACTGAGCTAGTGCTGGGAGGAAACTGGAGTAGCCCCCACCTTCGGGAGCCCACAGTAGGAGGAGACTACTGTACCGAGTGTTATGGAAAGAAACTTATGTTTAAAGGACTCTGAAAAATACTCAGTGCTAAAAAGCATGTGGTAATAATGTATATTGATTATCCAATATGAGTCAAAAGTTGATCTGATTCCTGGCTCTGGGTATTTCTCTAATAAGACTACTTTTTGTAGAAGTAAGCATTGAATAGCATTTACCTGGGTATTGACTGAACTCACCATTTTCCATAAAGATGTTTTCATGTTGTGCCCACTAGGTGTCTCAATATTTTGCAAGAAAATAGAAAAGCACAATGTTTCCACCTGTGTGATGAGTCAGCTGTAGTATAAACATCACTTGGCTAAAATCTCAACCACTTTCTAGCAACCATTGTGTAGATTGCCAGTCAGTATAGTTGCCTTTCATTTGAGACGGGACGAAGATGCCTTTGTGGATTTTTTCTTTCTTCTCGTAATCCATGTACCTGCAAACTGCTCTCCTAAGAAAGCCAGGACTAGGAAGATCAAGTGGAAATTCTTCCACCAAGTGAGTACCAACACCCTACAGGCAGCAGCACTCCGTCCCCACTGGTTTCCTGGCCTAGCGTTTGGCTGTCATCTGCATATAAGCTGACATCCCAAACTACACCTTACTGTCTTGTGTCCCTGGGAAGAATGTGTTCTTTCCTATTCACAGGTGTCAGTCAAAGGAGTCATTTTCACAATACAATCCAGGGTCTCTTGCATTGTGAATTTCAGGGTTGTAAATGACACACAACTGCTTACCCCAATATTTTCACCCTTGTCATGCATGACTTTAGATGGCCTATGGCAGAACACTTTGCCTATGAGTGACATCCAAAAGGGAGATAACAGTTACCAGGAGACTGGACGTCTTCAAAAATCTATTGCAACTTCAAAAGCTCATCTCAGGGGGGCGGTAGAGCGCATGCTTGCATGCCCAAGGTCCTGGATTCAATCCCCAGTACCTCCATTAAAGAAAAAAAATAGAATAAAATTATTATTTTTTAAAAAGCTCATCTCACCAGGCTTTAGCATGCTACTAATGGAAGTACAAATGGATATAAACTTTCTGCAATGCAATTTGGCAACATCTATCAAGAGCATATTTTAAAAGTGTGTGTCTGTCAGGATCCCAGAAGGAAAGGGATTTTTACCCAGGATGGTTCAAATGAAGAGACTTTAATAATACTTACAGATGGGTAGACCAGGTCATGGGAGTAAACAAGGGATGCTGAGGCACCCAGAGAATAGTATTCCTAGAGACAAAGGGACAAAGGGAGGAAATAATAATCTTATGGAATTCAGGAAAAGCAGAAATGGTGGAGGAGGAGGGGGGAGTAGAGAGGGTGGGGGAGGCTGGGCTGGAGGTGGGGAGCGGCATGCAGCCTCTGTCTTCAAGCAGGAAGATAAAGAGGAGGAGACACTCGACTTCTCTCTCTTCTTGCCTCTTGATCGCTTCCTGGTGCCACCAACTGACTGAATCTCAAGGAAGCCAAAGGACTAGAGATCCTGGATATGCAATCTATGAAGACAAAGAGCAGGATGAAGAAAGACAGAGAAGGGGTGAGAAGAGGAATGGAAAATAACCAGCGCAATCTTGTAATTCCATTTCCAGGGATATATCCTAGGGACATAATCAAAGATGGGAGCAAAGAATCTTATGGAAGGATGTTCTTCATAGTTAAGTATAAAAATGAAAGAAAAAAAAAAGAAAACAAACTAAATATCCTATAATAAGAGACTAGATAGATAAATTGCAGTGTATCCACACTTTAGAATAGATTGTGTCATTATAAACATTTTTGAAGAATCTGTGATGATATGCAGAAATGCTTACAATAAAATGTTAACTGAAAAAAAAAGAACATAACACTGTATGCATAGTATTAACTCAATTTCATGAACACCTACATGCAAAGGGAAATCACCTACAAATCTTAACAGTATTTCTTTTTGATGATGGGGCTATCTTGTAACTTTTTCTTCACAACCTCCAATATTTTCTTTTTTCTTCTTTTCTTTTCACAATAAGCATATGATACTTCTGTGATCAGAGAAAAAGTCAGTGCCAAAAAAGAGAGCTGATCTCACTGAAATGTACTCTGTTCCATTTAAAATATTAATAAGGAACACAACAATTGTTTAAGTAAATTGAAACCAGGGATTTCATGAAGGGTGAACCTCAATCTGTGTCTATTTGATATCTGGACAAAAGTGAAAGAAAAATCATCAATTTCTACATGATATCAAATATCCAGATATATTAGATGACTTTGATTTTTAACTGCATTTTCACTCTTCACTTCAATGACAGGCATCCTATTAATTCAGCTCTACTTGGACTCATTCTTATCTTGCAACTCTGGAAAATCTAAGAAATTTCTATAACCTAAAAGTGTTCTAAAATTGAAATAATTATGTTCTCTATTTTAAATTTTATAGTTTACTCTTCAGTATCATTTTAAACTATATACATTATCAATTATCAAACCATACACAAATATATTCTTGTTTTAAAGATTCAAATGATACCAAAGTTTCCCTTGGCCACCTGCTCGTATTTGGTCTCCTTCCCCTAGGTAACCTGTTTTCAGTTTATCATGTAACTCTCAAGACATTTGCTTATTATTTACACGCATATAGAATATATAGTTTTATTTTCATTTTCTAAGTAAATGATGTTCTATTGTACATGCTATTCTGCAACTCACTTTTTTCTCATGTTGAAGCTCCACTTCATTCTATTACACTGGTTACACAGTTTTCCGTGGTTTGGATATTCCAGCGTATCTGGCCATGCCTCCAGTTGCTGGTTATTTGGGTTGTTTTCAGTTATCTGCTATTTCAGACAACACTGTAGTGAAACCCTTGTACATGTCTCTGTGTATATATGTGAGCATTATTTCTCTAAGGGAGCTAATGAAAAATGGTATTTCTGGTTTGAAAGGTATGTGCACTTAAATTTTTACTTGGTACTATCTAGCAGCCTCCCATAAAGGTTTATCGATGTATACTTCCAATAAAATGAACAGATGCCAAGCCTCACTACTAATCAGGAAAATGCAAATTTAAATAAAGGACATGATTTTTTTTTTACCATTTTGGGTTCACAAATTTAAAAGATTGACAATGCAAAGCGTGAAGGAGGATAAAGATGCGTTCCCTCACATAAACATCTTTTTACAACCAGCATCTACACATTAGGTAAGCTTCCTTGGAGATTTATTAAAAGTGGGGATAAAGCTCAGTGGTAGAGTGCATGCTTAGCGTGTACAAGGTCCTGGGCTTAATCCCAAGCACCTCCACTGAAAAAAAAAAGTAATTATGTTAGACTTTTGTGATAAATAAACAAAGGACATTTCTGTTACAGGATCATTGATTTTTATATATCCTAATAGTAGCCCTGCTGTGACGTAGTCACCCAGAGCATTTTCATCAGGTGTTATTGTTCTGTAATCACTAATTCCTTAACTTACTAAGCAGATAAGAATTTCTCCACTTTAATAACCACATTTTGGCTTACAATTTATACAGTACTTTCACTTTCTCATAAGTTACTTCAATTGATTTTTGCCTCAGTGATAATGTGAGGTGCTATTTCAATGAGGAAATTGAGGCTCAGAGAAGTTAAGTGATTTTCCAAGGTCACAGTTATAAGGGGGAGGGCTCAAGTCTGCTGACTCCCAATTCCATTAGCTTTGTACCTTCTCAATTGCTTTAAAAACCAAGTACAGCTTAAGTCTCTCCTGCCTCTTTCTTGGCATTCAAGTCATCCAAAAGGAGCCACAGGGGGCAGCCTGGTGCAGCAGAAGATTTAATAGGCTGGAACTGAGAACTGGCTTTTTGTCTGTGCTACTCCCAGCTCTGTGACCTTAGGCAAGTCATTTAGTCTCTCTGTGCCTCAGTTGCCCCTTTGAAAAACTGACATGATGCTCACTTACTAGCATTGAAAGAAGACATGATGCTGTGCAGTTTCTCCCAGTTGTGAGATTTTACTTAAGTCAGACTTAGACTAGTGTTCCTTCTCTGCTCACACATTTTATGAAATACCATTTTCTGCAATGGACTTATTCTTTGCAAACATGAACCCACAAAGGAAAAATTTACCACACAATGCTTTCTTTGATTAAAGTCTAAAAATGTTCCCTTATCTTTTTTCTTTCTTTCTTTTGAAAAAAACATATTATTAGTAAACCTCTTGCCAAAGGCTAGGGAAATCCCCAGGGAACAAGAGCAAATGGTTTCTGGTAGCTGGCTGAGTCTGAAAAGATGTTTTCTGCCTGGATCTCTTACTACTTGGCATGACTCCAATTCCACTTACATTTTTTATCGCCTATTATTACAGATTTTTAAAGCGACTTATTTTCCCAACCTACTTCCAATAGTGGGAAAGCTTTAACCCGAGTTGTCCTTTATAGTTTCAAATTCCATAAGCCAAAGATTTTAAGAGCTGGAAGGAGTCTTAAGAGATCACTCGAACTTGTCCTCTATCTTTGAACAGATAAAATATTTTTCCATTTAACAGAGGAAGCATCCATTGCCCAGAAAGCCTGTGACTTATTCAAGGTTTCACAGCTAACAAGTTTTCTCGTACAGTATTTATTCCATTCTTAGTGCATGACAATTCATTGGTGGTCCTGGCTCTTCCAGAAAAATCACAATGAAGTCAAAAGGAGTAAACCATATGCTCATTGGTTGTTTTCACTTCATCACACACCACAAATTCTTCTATTTCTAACCATATTTTGATGCATTATTTATGAGGGCCATCTGGTCACAGGTTTGCTGAGGAAACTCTGGAATTTTAAAAGTGTGCCTCTTCTTCCAGGAAACACATTTATAGCTTGGATTTATCCTTACCCTGCTCATTGGTGATTCATGGGGTAATCAGATTTGTTAACTGCATTCTTTAAAAAAAAAAATGAGGTATAACCTACATACAATAAAGTGCACAAATCTTACATATAAATGAAAAACATTCCTACATGTACATATAACATAGAAAATTACCAGCACCTCTGAACAACCCTTATGCCCTGTACCAGTCACCACTCTCCAAGGGTAATTTCTATCACCACAAATTAGTTTTGAAGTTTGAAAAATTCTAGGTTTGAATTTCATGGACTCATACAGTACAGACTGTCTTGTGTCTGCTCTCTCTCTTTCAACATTATGGCTGTCGGACTGTTAACTACATTCTAAAAATGCAGTTACTTTCTGGCTTAGTTCCTGAGGGAATCTCTCAAAATTAGTAACTTAATATACCAGCTGTACACAGGTATATATAAATTTAAAAAAAAAAGCAGTAGAGAAAAGAACTTTTTAAAATGACTATACTGCTCATGTCACTTTCTTACTCTTTTTTTTTTTTTTTTTTTTGGTGAATACTATTTTATTTAGTCATTTTTGTTTACAACTGAAACTCTGGAAATTCAAAATTAACATCCTTGCCCGTGAGCTTCTTATAGACACCAGAAAACGTTTCAACCTTGTGCTCCACGTTGTTCTGCGACGCTTTGTCCAAGTGCACCTTTATGAGCCGGCTGCCGTCCAGCTTCACCCGGATCCTCTTGCCCACGATCTCACTAGGGAAGCCCAGGTCCTCCAGGACGGCGGCGTGCACCGCCGTCAGACTGCGGCTCCTGGAACACGCTTTTGCTTATTTTTGGTTCGGCTTTTTCGAGTTGGCTTAGGCAGAGTTCTCCTTTGAGCGATGAATATGACGTGCTTCCCGCTGAACTTTTTCTCCAACTCGCGCACCAGCCGGACCTGGATTTTCTGGAAAGATTTCAGTTGAGGGACCGGGACGAAGATTATAATAGCTTTCCGACCACCGCCAACTTCAAATTCCTTGGCCGCCGTGATGTTCAGTTCCCGCAGCTGTGCCTTGTGGTCCGCGCTCATCTCCAGCTCCAGGAGGGCCTGGGAGATGCCGGACTCGAATTAGTCTGGCTTCTCGCCATTGGGCTTCACGATCTTCGCCCTGGAGCTGAACATGGCCTCGACCTTTGCGGGGCAGGCAGCACTGGCTGCCTCGGCCGACACTTGTCACTTTCTTACCCTTGCATCATCAATTTCCCTGTTCTTTTAAATGGGTTCTGCTTTTAAATGCGCTCTGATCCATCCAAGTATTCTCTTTCTTCTCCCACTAATGGATAAATAACGTATACGATTTTCTTTACTTATTTATATCCAGCATTCCCCGTCAGTGCTCCACAATCAATGGTCTAAAAGCTGGAAATGGCCTCAAGCTATCAACTGACACAGACCTCCCTCTTTAGCAAGGAAAGCGTTAATATTCCTTATTTTCAGAGTTGACAAATATTAACTGAGCACATATAATCTTCCATGTACTTTTCTAGGTAATATGCGGGGGGTGAGAGGCTACAAAAATATAGCAGGCATGAGCCCTACCCTCATGAACTTCCATCCTAGCAGAGAAGCAGCATAGTGTAGATATCTACATACAAGATCACAATGTAAGCCATAAAGTGTTGAATGACACCACTGAGTTAAAAGAGAAAACAACGTGTGAGATGAGAGGGCAAGGTGACTTCTAGCTGGGGTGGTGTCAGGGAAGCTTGGTAAGGGAGTATTTGTCTTAGGTAGATTATTGAGAAGTAGGATGCCATGGCGAGGTAGGTTTAGTCATGTAGTGATGGGGAAAGCATTTTAGATAGATGACTGTAAGGACAAGGACACTGAACTGGGAAATCATGCAGCATATATAGAGAGCAGCAAGGCAGTTTGACCCAAGAGTAGGGGAAGGGATGAAGAAACTGGGGCGCAAGGTGGTTGTGGATTATCCAAGGCTATAGCACACAGGGGCCCTAGAATGGGGACTGAATCCCAGGAATCTTCCTTCTTTAATGTTCTTCCCATAATTTGATCAAAGCAACATTTTAGCCACTGTGTGCTTTCCTTACAACTGCCCATTACATATTAGCCATTCACAAACTGATTCAACAAACATCTATTGAATATCTACTCCATAGACTTGTGGACACAAATGGTCTTGTGGTCTCCAAGGCTGATTTGGTGTGTTATAAAATAATTTTTTTCCAAATGGGGAGGCAGGCTAATATAATATTGGGCTAAGACAGATTTCCTTTCCCTTTAATTGCTAGAACTTTATTGAGTTATGCTTCAGAGCAAATACTATAAATAACAGAGAGAATTAAATAAACCACAGAAAAAGGATCTCTGCATTATGTTTTTCTACATGACATCAATACACAGTGTCTTAGCATTGACTACACGTTTTTTCCATAACTACTTTTACTTACGTTTGAGCAAGGGGTAACACAGGAGGATCTGAAACCTTCCATTCTTGAGCGAAAGCTTAAAAACATACCATATAATCTAGTACAAGACTCACTTCCTTTTAGCTTATCAACCACCGAAAGACATTTCCTCTTTGTACTTGTTATGTTTAACGTAACCATGGAGACCCATCACTTGCTATGCAACTGACACACGTGATTCTGGGTTAATGTACTCATTTTCTGAGAAATGTTAAAAAAAAATTGTGGTCACTATTAAACCTTTGAATCACTTTGGTATTTCAATGTAAATCCAATACACTTATTAGTAAAATTCATGAGGATATGGTTATGTACCAGAGACTATAGATTCTTTATAATTCCATTGAACTGTTCCTAATTAAACCTTTGGTGCCAGAAAAAAAATAAGGTAATTATTATTTGAACAAATTAGGTTATAAGATATTTCTATAAATTGTGATGTATATAGAGTTTTGAGAGTTCTATTTCCAGGCGTATGGCAGGCTAGACATACAGACTGCCCTTCCTATTGGAAATAGTTTAAGTCTGAATTAAAAACAAACAAATTAAAAAAAAAAACAAAAACTCTAAACCTCTTAAAAGAACTGAAGCATGGACTAGAAAGCTAGGAATTATCAGCTCAAAGAGAAGTGAAGTAGGGACCCAGACAGATAAATCGACAACATTGTCCAGGTGTAGAACACCAGGAGGCACCATTTACATCCTATTCATCAAAATAATGCCCCTGGAGTTGCTCAGTCCTATGTCCTGAGATCACTTTTGCCCTAAAGGCATTTGCCAGGCAGGTGAACTTCAGCCTTGGCTTCAGTGGGGGTGGGGAGTGGGGGGTGGAACAGAAGGTAAGGCTTGGAGAATCCTATAGGAGACTTCTCTCCCAATAAAGCTTGGACCTTTTAGGTAGGGATGAAAAACCTACATACCCAATCACCCTCAGATAACTGCAAGGCAAATTCCTGTGGTGCTAAGCAGAACTGAGGGCCAAAAAATTCTGTCCCTGAAAAACTGCAACCTCGTGATAATAATCTATAGCCAAAATAGGTTCAAGAAAGCCATTACTGTCTACGGCCATACCACCCTGAATGCGCCCGATCTCGTCTGATCTCGGAAGAAAGCCATTACTACAAGTTGAGTAGGCCCCAAGGGTATGGAAGAAACAAATGCAAACCTTCTTTGGAGGAATGTACCTCAATAATATATAAATGATTTTCTAAGGAAAGTGAGTGGCTCACAGTCAACAAACACTAAGCACTCCAAGACTTAAGTTACTATTGGGTGAGGACCAGTGGAAACAATATTTAAGAGAAAGAACAGAAAACTCTCACAGACTTCAGACATTTCAATAAACACAGAAGGTAAAATAACTATGTTTTATTTTTCTGAAGACACACAAAGTGGAAAACATCAACTCAAAATAAACTATAGAATATAGCTTAGTGGATCAAAAAAAAACAGAACTTCTAGAAATAAAAAACACAGTGACTGAAATCAATAACACAATGGACAGGCTTAACAGCAAATTAGACACAAGTGAAGAGAACATTAATGAACAGAAAAAGATGACTATCACAATAGAAATTGTCCAGCATAGACCAACAAGGACTTCATTTCCAAAATATACAAACAGCTCATACAACTCAATAACGAAACAACAAACAACCCAATCAAAAACTGGGCAGAAGATCTAAATAGACATTTCTCCAAAGAAGGCATACAGAAGGCCAATAGGCACATGAAAAGATGCTCAATGTAGCTAATTATTAGATAAGTGCAAATCAAAACTACAATGAGATACCACCTCACACTGGCCACAATGGCCATCGTTAAAAAGTCTACAAATAACAAATGCTGGGGAGGGTATGGAGAAAAGGGAGCCCTCCTACACTGTTGGTGGGAATGTGAAGTATTGTAGCCACTATAGAAAACAGTATGGAGGTTCCTTAAAAAACTAAAAAGAGAGTTGCTATATGATCCAGCAATCCCACTCCTGGGCATATATCCTGGAGGAAACTCTAATTCAAAAAAATACATCCACCCCAATGTTTACAGCAGCACTATTTACAATAGCCAAGACATGGAAGCAACCTCAGTGTCCACTGATGGATGACTGGATAAAGAGGGGTGTGTGTGTGTGTGTGTGTGTGTGTGTGTAATGGAATATTACTCAGCCTTAAAAGAGAATAAAATAATGCCATTTACAGCAACATGGAGGGACCTAAAGATTATCATCCAAAGTGAAGTAAGTCAGAAAGAGACAAATACCATATGATATCACTGATGAGTGGAAACCTAAAATATGACATAAATGAACTCATTCATGAAATATAAACAGACTCACAGACACAGGAAACAAATTTATGGTTACCAATGGGAAAAGAGGGTGGGGACGGGATAAATAAGGAGTTTAGGATCAGCAGATACAAACTATTAGATATAACATAGGTAAACAAGAAGGTCCTACTGTATAGCACAGGGAACTACATTCAGTATCTTGTAATAAACCATAATGGAAAAGAATATGAAAAAGAATATATATATGTATAATTGAATCACATTGCTGTATACCAGAAACTAACACAACATTGTAAATGAACTATACTTCAATTAAAATAATAAATAAATAAATTTTAAAAAATTTATATTAGTTTTATTTTTTATTGACGTACAGTCTATTATAATACAATAAATAAAAATTAAAAAAAAAGAAATTGTCCAGCATACACTAAAGAGAAGCAAGAGAAAGGAAACTTGAAAGAATGGTTAATAGATATAGAGGATAAATAAGACACACATTCATCTAATTGGAGTTCTGGAAAGAAAGAAAAGAGAAAATGATGCAGAGGCAGTATTTGAAGAGATAGTAGCTAAGAATCTTCTAGGACCAATCTGTTTCAAAACCCAGATTTAAGAAGCCAACTGAATTCAAGCAGAATTAAAAACAAAACAATTTCACTTTAACACAACATAGTGAACCAGTAGAATACAAAAGACAAAGAAACCATCTTAGAAACATACTGCTTATTTCTTCTCAGGAGAAAAAAATGACTGCCAACTTAGAATTTTGCCCCCAGAAAAAATATCTTTCAAAAAAGAAGATGGAAAAAAAAAAAAAGAGAGAGAGAGAGAGACATTTTTAGACAAGCTAAGTGAGTTTGCTTCTATGATGTTCATAAAAGGAAATTCTAAAGAATGTACTTAATTAAGAAAGAAATGATCTCAGATGAAAGGTTTAAAAAACAAGAATCAAGGAAGAGCAAAGAAAGCAGTAGAAATGGGTAAGGCTAAACAAATCTTGACTGTATAGAACACAAATAATGTTTTCTGGGGTGGAAAAAAGACTTAAAATACAAAACAACAGTTACATAAAACTTGAAGGGAAGTAAATGGAATTAAAATATCTGAAGTGCTTGCTGCCTGGAAGAAGGGTGAAACTCTGATTAAGTATGTATGTTTTAATTTCAGTGCATCTTAAATTTTACCATGCATCAGAATACTCTGAAGGGCTTGTTAAAACACAAGTCTGATTCGGATGTGGGGTGGACCCAAAAATTTATATTTCTAACAAGCCTCCAGGTTGATACTGATGTTCAAGACCACACTTTGAATAGCACTGTTGACTAGCCATGGAGGGAAAAAAAAAACCCAAAAAACTGAGTGTAAAAACCAAACTAGTAGAGAGGGAAAAATTGAAATGAGGAAAAATAATTCAAAAGAAGGTGAAAAGTGAAATAAAAAAAGAACCAGAGGAACAAGTGGGAAGCACAAAACAAGATGGTAGGTACAAATTACTTAAATATGAAAGGATTAAATGTTCCAATTAAAAGACAAAGATTGCTATAAAAATGAACTCAAAATGGATCATAGCCCTAAATAAAAACTTTTAGAAGAAAATAAAAGGAAAACGTACTTGAGACTTTGGGTTAGGCAGAGAGTAATTAGACACAACATCAAAACCATGATCCACAGAAGAAAACTTGACAATTTAGACTTCATCAAACTTAAAATTTTTTAAAGGTATGAAAAGACACAATTGAGAGAATGAAAAGATGAGTCATTTACAGGGAGAAGGTATTTGCAAATCACATATCTGACAACTGATATATGTCTAGAATATATAAAGAACTCTCAAGATTCAACAATAAGAAAACAAACAGCCCAATAGAATAATGGACTAAATATCTGTATATTTACTTCACCAAAGGAGAGGCATGGATGGCAAATAAGCATTGAAAAACTGTTGAACATCATTAGTCCTTAGGGAAATGTAAATAAAAACCATAATGAGATAGTACTACATATCTGTTAGAATAACTAGAATGAAACAATCTGACAATACCAAGAGTTGATGAAAACTGGAAGCAACTGAATTATTTCATACATTCTCACCCATTGCCAGAGGCCAATGCACAATGATACAGCCCCTCTAAAAAACCATTTGGCAATTTTCTATAAAGCTAAACAAAGAATAACCACAGATGAAGCAATCTCACTCCCAGATATTTAACAGAGTAAAATTAAAATTTATGTTCATTCAAAAATCTGAACACAAATGTTTACAGTGGCTTCACTTAAAATAACCAAAAAATTAGAAAGAGTCCAGATGTCCATCGACTGGGAAATGGATACGTGAAATACATCCATAAAATGGAATACTCATCAGCAATAAAAAAAAAAAAAAGGAATACACTCTTGATACACACAAGAACATGGATGAATCTTAAAAGCATTTTGCTTAGTGAAAGAAGCCAGACTCAAAAGACTACATATTATATGGTTCCATTTATGTGACATTCTAGAAAAGGCAAAATTATAGGAACAGAGGATAGATGAGTGGTTCCCGGGGTTAGGGTTGTGACAGGGTCTGATCACAAAGGGGTAGCATAGGGGAATTTTGGGGGGGGTTGCGTTCCGTATCTTGATAGTAGCAGTGGTTTTACCACTCAATGCATTTACCAAAACTTATTCTTACTGCATGTTAAATAATTCTTTTTTCTTTTTTAAGGACAAAGATTTTCAGACTGGGTAAAAACATAACAGGGTCTCTGACAGCTTCTGTTAGCCAAGAGCAAATTTTGCCTAAGAAAAAGCGAGTTCAGTTCTCATTCTAGAAACTCTTATGAGATTATGTGCCAAACCTCATCAAAAAGTGAACAGTATTGCTATTTTTAACATATAACAGCAAAAAAGAAAAGAAAAAATACATAGCAGGAATTAAAAACCAGTACACATCAGACTTCAACACACTTAAACGTACCATAGTCTTGTGTATTTTGTACAACTGCAAAACATACGGAGATTAAGAATCAAAGAGGTGTTTGAGTTTGTAAGTCTGAAATAGCAAGATGAGTCCTTGCATTTTTTACTTTTCATCCAGCTGTTTTGCCATCATCAGAGGGCTAATTTTAGAACAAGTAATCTTCTTACAAAATACAGTGTAATTAAGAAAAGAAGGATTTTTTTGAGACTTCTAATTCAGAGTTTTACAGGGTGCTTGGTTTTCTGAACCAAGCCAGTAGCCTGAGAATAACATGAACCATAAATCTAAGGCTCAGCCAAGAAAGTTTTGGCTAAAGAATCATAGTTAGCTTCTATAAGAGTTGAATTCCAGCTCCTTTATATCAATGAACTTTGAAATGAACATAAAGTTGCAAATACAGTTTTTGCTTTGTAATGCATGGAAGAGAAATATGCTTGCTTACTCTTGCTGAAGACTGCTTCCCTTGCTTTCTTCTTCTGATGGGAATCATCAGCAATGTGGAACACGCTGCCACTTTCTTTGAGCAATGATGTATATTTTTAAATGTAAAGAGTCAAACCCAAAGATTCTAACCCAAACCAAATAATTTAGATCACAAAGTCCAAACTAATTTTCCCCATTTCTCAAAATAACCGGAACTGAGTGCACACCAAATCTTTACTTTTTTCTTTTTTTTTAAATTGAAGTATAGTCAGTTTACAATGCTGTGTCAATTTCTGATGTACAGCGAAATATTTCAGTCATACATATACATACATGTACTCCTTTTCATGTTCTTTTTCATTATAGGTTACTATAAGATACTGAATATAGTTCCCTGTGCTGTATAGTAGGACCTGGCTATTCCTCTATTTTATATATATAGTAGTTTGTATCTGCAAATCTCAAATTCCCAATTTATCGCTTCCCACCCCATTTCTGCCCTGGTAACCATAAGTTTGTTTTCTATGTCTCTGAGTCTGTTTCTGTTTTGTAAATAAGTTCATTTGTGTCATTTTTTTAGACTCCACATATAAGTAACAAGGTATTTTTCTTTCTCTTTCAGCTTACTTCACTTAGTATGACAATCTCTAGGTCTACCCATGCTGCTGCCATTGGCATTTTATTCTTTTTTATGGCTGAGTAGTATTCTGGTGTGTGTGTGTGTGTGTGTGTGTGTGTGTGTACACTACAACTTCTTTATCCAGTCATCTGCTGCAAATCTCCAGTTTTTGTTGTGCTATGTAGACACTGACACAAATGTAAGAAATTCTTCATTTTTCAGGTCAAAATTATGCCATTCTTTTCATTCTCTTAAATGGGTGAACAATGACTTTGTTTTTGAACAACAATTTTTCACTAATTAACTATGAAACAAAACAGAGTCAGAGAAGACAATTTCATGCAACTCCTCACAGGTTCAAGAGCTCTATGAGGAAGGATTTAAGTGTGTTGATAACAGTTTATTCAGTGTGTGAGTTTCCATTAAACTACTTAATAAAATTCTTTATTTTTTAGAATAATTCAACCAACTCCAAGGTCACCAAAATAATTATTCCAACTAGTCAAGAGCCCAAGAAATTTCTATAGAAAAAAAAAAAGGGCCAAAGGAAACTGGCATCTTATATTGCCCTGGAATCAAGGTTTTTCTGAGGCTTTAGTGTCACCTAATTATCATAAAATAGTGCTGCCAGCCACATAAATAAAGTCGTTAGATAGATCATGAGACCACTGACTGGCTGAACAAACTTTTGTGTGGTTAGGAAAACCATATTACCGAACCGTTCACCGCTGGCTTGTGACATTTTATAAGAACCCTGGCAATTTACCGACAGCTACTGAGAAAAAATTTTTTTTTCTTTTAACTTTCTTCAAGTTTCCACAGGAAAATGATCTTAAATGTGTAGGAATGGGGAAAAATGGGCCATTAGGTTGGCTCTGAGTGGATATACCATGTTTACAAAATGTTTCGAGACCGTCAGGTCAGCAGAGTGACAGCATATTATACTGTTATCATGAGCCATGTGCAGCCTAAGGAGAGTTTTCAGTCTATCAGAGTAGTCCATATGTTGCTTATTTATCATTTCAATTTCATGTCGGAATCAAAATTGAAAAAAAGAAAGCTCTGAAACCCAAGCAAGTCATCTGTGGGTTACAAGTCAGTTATGAGGTTTCTTGCAAAAAAAGAAAAAAAACTCCAACCAACAAATAAACAAAACCCCCAAACAGAGATTAACACATTTTTGAGAAACAAGCTTTGGTTTCAGAGCATTATTGCAGCTGTTTAATTCATTTGCTGATGCAGCTCAAGTATGCAGACATTTACAGTGAAATTTTAAAGGGTTTACGTGCCCTCAGCGATTTTACCATTTTTAAGAGAAATGAGAAACACTATGGTCCTGACCAAGTAGTAGCAACTACTTATTTTTAGAAGCTGCATTTTAGTAATTAAAGCAGCACTTGTAAACAGTAGGGTTATTTCTTGTAGCTATGTCACAGCAATTGAGAACTCTAATAAAGAAGGGTACAGGGTCACTTCAAGAATAACGTTCTCTGGAGGGGAGGGTATAGCTCAGTGGTCAAGTGCATGCTTAGCATACACAAAGTCCTGGGTTCAATCTCCAGTACCTCCATCAAAAGAATAAAAATTTTTAAAAATAATAATAACAGTCTCCTAAAAATGTGATAGCTTTCCTCTTAAGAAGGAATACGTGAAGTCTAGCAGGCCCAGGTTCATTTATTCCATTATGATTGCCTAAGCTTTCAACTGGGCAGTATTCTATTTCAAGGCCATTCTGTTGCAAAACTTTGGCGGGTGGTTGTAAAATAGCTGTGTCTGTTGTAAACCGAAGAGGACACGAAAAAAAGAAGAGGAAGAGGAAGGAGAAGCGATCACGGGAAAGAGTACTCCGTGTAACTTTTCACGTGAAGGTCTTAGAATGGGTAACATTTTAAAAACAAAAATGTCTAAATTCTCTGAGCTCTCTGAATGAGCCCTGTGTTCACTAAAGATTAAGGTGGTTCCTGCAGAGACTCTCAAGCGTGGCACAACTTTAGATTAAGGACAACTCATGTTTAAAATAAATGATTGTCATCCTTATGAGAATTACGAAGACCAACGCACTAACAGTTGATCATCATTTATTGAGTACCAATAAGGTATGTAGTCCTATGTGATTCTGTATGAGGTTTCAGGGTTTGAGGTGGGATTTTGTGATAAAATTGGAGACCAAAAATTTATCATACGAAGTAAGTGTCTTGTGTTGAGGTTAGTTTTGGCTGATGGAAGAAAAAATTATGTCTGAGGACTTTCTTTTGTAAATGCCTATCTGTGTGGCTCTGTGTAGACACCTGAATATTTTTAATAATGATGAAAATGAACAATCACTCTACCCAAATACATGGGTTGTTATAAGCCATGTAATTAAGAACTAGGACAACATATAGTCACAAAATGAATGATGAAAGGCCTGGGAAGTCCTTCAAATAATTATAGTCTTGATCATAAAATACTCAAAAGGAGAGAATGATTTAAGATATAGTTGGGGTTGTACTTGGAGTGGGAGGCACATGGTTAATTGAAAATAAAAGATCAGGGATGTCCTCCCCTGTATCCACAAATTTGGACTGGGATTAGCTAATATCTTAATAGTTTACCAGTTGTGAATGAGAGCAAACAAACAAACAAATGGTCCTTCCACAAGCCACCTCATGCCCAGGCCTTCTGTTCTAGTCTTTATGCTACACAGAAATTTCTTTTCCTGTTCCCTCTAAATTTACCAATTTTGATTAAGAAAAAAAAATTTTGAGGTATGGTTGATATACAATACTATATGGGTTTCAGGTATACAATGCAGTGATTCAGATTTTTTTTGTTTTTTAATCTCTTTATCTTGATTCAAAATTTTTATAGATTATCCTAAAGTTTCAGGCATTTTTTAAAGGGACTTACAAAAGTTTCTCAGAGGCACCTGCACAGTTTCTGAGAAAACTTGTATCATAACTTCCTATTCCAAGAAATTTAACTAGGCCAAAAAAAAAACACAAAAAACAAAAACCACCAAGTGAGGTTTCCTGGGCCCTGGATATGAAGTTTCCCTGGAAAAATAAGCTAATAATCATGGTCCAAAGGCACAGTTTTTTCACAAACAAAACACACATCACAAGTGTCGTTCCTATTCTGGGTGCATTTCTAGTAGATCTCACTCTACACTTGTTTAACGTCTGGAAAAAAATGTGTTTCATAGACGGTGTAATCAAGCCACAAATCTTTTTCTCACAATTCAAAGTAGTAGTAACTATTTTGGAAGATATTTTCCGATCCACTTTAGTTAATAGCATAGATGTGTCTAGCCCAGATGATATTCTTATTTATCCAAATCAGCTTCTGGTCCACTTATTCAAATTCTCTGAAATTCTTAGTTCTGAGGACTGATGTGGGCAATAGCAATTCTTCCCCAAACTTTTACCTGCAACTATTTCTAACAGACTCTGACCCCTAAATATGTTTCTTTCAACTTCCTCGTTGCTTTGGAAACCCCTTCATATCATCATTTAGAATCTATTTTGTATTAGTGTAGTTTCCCTATAAATGGACTCCTTGTGTTCTCAAAACAGGGGGCGAACATTTGTTTTATATTGATTGTTTTTATACATGGGGCTCACTAATATTCTAAAATTTTGCTTTTTCTTAAATATATGCATTAGTTGAAGTATTAATGAAGTTTCTACATTAGATTTTGTAGATCATATTAAATCTACAGAGGCAAAGTGTTACACTTCGAACATGTACTGCAGAAAAATAAAACCAAACCTAAGTAAGTAAAATGAAGGGTAAGTAAACAGTCCAGCAGAGACTCTCCCAAAGCTGCCACCACTTCTTACCCTAATTTATAGTTTCATTACTGACCATACTTTTATTCTGCTGACGTTAGTTTCTTCCTTAGATCTATCTGTTACATAGGCTTTTGGATAGTAACACTAACCTCTACTGAATTCCTCCTTCTAATGCAATTTGGCCAGCTTCATTTGGACTCTAGGTGCCCTATATGATACAAAAGGAAATGCCCTGAAGATGCAGGAATGTCATGGTAATATTTCTATTGTCCTTTCTCATCCTCTATCCCATCACCACTAACATAAAGCTAATGTGAAGCTCCTAGTAAACTATAGGGACCCTACTTATATATAGTCAAGTAAATACCCCTGCTTTTTTTTTTTTATACCCTTTTTTTTTGGCTTCACAGAGTACAACAGACATATTGATGAACTCCTAAAAGATTCCCGAATTGTTCTCATTACATGAAACTTGGTAGTAATGAAAACAGAGGGGAAAAATAATGCACAATAAACCAGCCAAAGAATTATAACTGGAATGTCTGGTCTCCGTGAGTCATTAAAATTTGACCAAATTTCTTGTATAAGAGGAAATGATCTTGTTAACTGTCTTTTCACTACTTCCTGATAGTAAGATAAAGTTATAATGCTTTTTCTTTTTATGTAGATTGGCTGCAGTAATAATTCATTGAACAAAATTCAATTTTAAAATATTTTAAACATACAGAAAAGTAAAAAAAAAATCCATGTACCCACATACATTTAATAAATGCTATAATTTTGGCATGTTTGTTTAGATGCTTCTTTAAAAAGCGTACAATGCTACAACTGAAGCCCCAATTTCATCCCATTTCCCACACTCCTCCTCCAGAGGTAGCCACTGTCGTGAAGTTGGTAAATATCCTTTTATTTTAGAGATTTGTCCATGTTGACAGATGTTAGCAGATTTTAATAATTTCAATTTTTGTATAATATTCCATTGCATGACTATGGACATTTAGTTTTTGTCCAGTCATTACCATGAATAATATTCCAGTGAACATCCTCATAGTGTCTCCTGTGTATATGCACAAGAATTTCCCTAGATGCAGGAGTTTTTAAACTTTCATGGCCAATATGCAGGGTGAGAAATAATTTTACATTAAGATCCTATACATGCACACATGCATATATCATCACAGGCTGAGTTGCTTGGGATGTAGACCTGAGACAGAAATTTGTGTACAGGATGTTTATGGGGGAGTGTCCCGAGATTGGCACCTACTCGGGAGTGAAGAAGCAGGAATATGCACAGAGGGAGTTTGGGGCTCTCATGAAGCAGTAACAAAGGCTTCAGTCGATCCTGCATTGGCTGCAGTGATTATTCAGAGTAATTTCAAATGAGGGCGAGGGGATCAGGCCTTTTTATACACCTGCATTGATCAGTTACTGAATACGGCTGCACCCAGGAAGTTGCGTGACCTTGGGCAAGTAGCTCTCTTCCAGGAGAGAGCCCTGGAGAGGGACTCAGCTAAAAGTTATTGATTGCCAACACTCTGAGCAGCTGGGAGAATTAATGCTTCAGTCCAGAAGAGGGAGAATCTAGGTGGCACAGAAAAGTTCGCAAAACAATCCTTACCCTAATATTTCTGCTCTGTTTCATTTGTAAAAAAAAAAAAATGTTTATTGTAAACTCTAAGCTGATTTCACAATCCACTAATGGATCATGAATCACAGTTTGAAAAAAACTGCTTTAGAGTATGTACCTAGAAATGGAATTTCTGGACTGTAGGGTATTTGCATTTTTAATTTTACAAAACATTGTCAAACTGCTTTCCAGAAGGGTTGGGCCATTTGACACTCCCACCAGCAGAGCAAGAGTGTTCTAGTTTTCCTGCAGTCTCAATAACCCTCAGTATTGTATTTTTTTTTAATACAAAAATACAGTAATACAGTAAAGACTTTGAAACCCATCCTTTGGTGAAAGTGAAAACATTCTCAATATTTTACCACACCGAGACTTACTTCCTGGTAGCTTATCAACCACCAAAAGGCATGTGCATTTCACTGATAATTAGGTAATGTTCAATTTTCAATCTTGCAAAATAGAAATCTAGTCTTGCAAAATGAATCTTTTAGGCTCATAATCTTTTCTATGGCACCTAGCAGGGTACCTAGCGTGTAACAGCACAAAGCAAAATACCTGTAAGCTGAAGGAGTGAATTCTATGCCTAGGCACAGGGCATTTAAGATTTCACTGTGGTTTGGTAGAAGCCTATTTGCCCAGGGATTTTGAAGCCTGGGCTTTTGTCTAGACCAGCCATAGGATTTGGTAAATCCATTCTACCTTTCTAAGCCTCAGCTTCTTCATCTCCAAAATAATTTTCCTATGCATCCAGCTCACTTCATGTGGAGTTTGGAATACCGAGTTCTCAGGGCTGACTGGATGTTCATGTAATAAGAGAAAGCAAAGAACTTGGAATCTGGGGATCTGGATTTTAATCCTGGCTCTCCTCCCACTATTGGATGTATATGACCATGGACAAATTGCAAGCGGGCAAATGTTTGCTTTTTGGAAAATGAAATGGTCATTATACGATCTCTAAGGTTCCTTCCTGTTCAAAATGCCTATGTTTTGAAAAAAAAAAAAAAGGCCTATGTTTTGGGTTAGAGAAACATGAAGTCAATTTATGAAGGTGTCATTCTCACAAAGCCATGACATAAATCAGAAGATACACTTTAAATCCATTCCTAACTGCCTGCCCCACCTCAACTGCTCTATAATCCAATCCATTTAAACCCTGCCCTTATCTAGTTGCCCTACTTGTTACCTGAACTCCACCCTTGAGATTTTCCTTTGCAACTGACATCATTTTTATTACCTCTAGTATTTCAATACTTGGTTCCAACCTTGTGGCAAACAGAGCCTTGTGTTACGTGATCACCAGGAGAATTCGAAATGGAAGAAAATGCTTTTTATCTTTTTTCATGATGCCACTAATTCTCCATTGCCTTTTTCCATAGAGTTGGTTAAAAATGAGCTGTATCGTTATATACTGTCTTCAGCCTGACATCAAGAATTCTGCAGCTTTTCTTTCTTCACTATATGATCCACTACATTCCAGACAGCGTTGCGCGGAGGGCAGGAGCTTGCCAGCACTGCCCTAGGGTGCCTTCTTTAAAAGCCTTTCCTCTACTTCAGTTTTAATACATTTAAGTAAAAGCCAGCCTCATCTCAACTTCTTTCTGTTTCCCTTTTAGCATAATTTAAAACTCTGTAAGTTACGATTACAACATCTAAATTCTATTAAATCAATAAGGTGATGTTTATTAAATTTAAAATGCTGTTAAGATACTTACAACCAGATATGAAAACTCGCAGGGTTATAAGTGAACAATGCAGAGGAAAGATATCTGTTTATAGGAGATAGTAAAGTGATTCTGACATTCAAGGGCCTAAAATAAGCTCTGGAGATCTTTTTTGTTTGTTTTTTTTTTTTCTAATTTAAATCTTTATTACTAAAAGTCTATTATTCTCCAAATCCTGAATAAACTAATTGTTAGAGATCTTCCTTTCTGGATTAACTTTGCCCTTAATATAACTACCTTAATATAATTAAACAAATCCATCTCTTTGTCTGTATGCACGTGTGCTTATGGACAACAGAGGCTTAAATGCGTTGTCTCCATCAAGAGCCTCCGGTCATGAGTCTGAAAGTGTTCTGAATGAGAGGCTGTCTTCCCTATACTGGAGAGGGAAAGGGGAGAACCAGGCATCGGCCCTAATGCCCTGCTCCTCTGGGGTAACATCAAGACTGGACATTGATGAACTTTTCCACCAAGAATAGAAATAAAGGAAAAGAGGAAGGTAGCAATTTCAAACTACCTCTGGAACGACTGATCACATTTCTTCTTTAGAAAGATCAGCCTGGCAACAAAGGGAGGGGACGGATCTAAGAGGGAAAGATGGGAGACAGGGAACCCAATTAGTTGACTGGTATAAAATTTCAAGTAAAAAAAACAAAAAAAAAACAGATGTGGGTTTGAACTAGGTCAGTAGGAATGGAGATGAGGAGACGAGGAAGGATATACTTAGTGTTAAGGAGGTGGTATCAATTGTTCTGATGATTAAGTGTTAAAGAATAAGGGGGATAAAGAGCTGATTACTCACAGGTTTTGACTTTTGTGACTTGTGCATAGTGACTACTATTCAAGAAATTAGAGTATAGGAGAAACAGGTTTGGGGTGAAGATAATGAGTTTAACTTTGAGAATGTTGAGTTTCAGGTGCACTTAGGACTGCGATGTCTGGAGGCAAGTGAGTATACAATCCTGAAGCAGAGAAGAGAGCGGTGGACTAAAGAGGTGTCTGTCTCCTAGTCTGAGGGATTATATAGAAAACTGAAGTATTTTAAAGTTTGGTTTTTTTTTTTTCAATTGCAGGTGTTTCCCCTTGCGGGCAGGGTTCCTTCACCCTTGACAATAAAAAGGGCGTCCCTGTTGTCTATCCTTGCAGGATGCATGTCTGGGCCAATCAGTAACAAGGGAAGACTTACAGCATCTGATTTGTTTGGCTTCATGTTTCCCAAATGTCCTAGCTGTAACAACAGTGCTGAGTACATGAGAAAAGCTGACTCATATTTCCTGCAAGTCAGCCCAGATATCCATCCTTCCAAATTATTTAAACCTTTGGCCACTCCCAAAGAGAGTCAAAGTATTAGAACAGTTTATGGGCCTCTCTCACTGAGAACAATTCTAATGCATCTGTTATTCATTCATTCATTCATTCATTCATTCATTCATTCGCAGGGAGGAGGTAATAGGTTTATTTATAGATTTGATTTTTCAGTGGAGGTACTGGAGATTGAACCCAGGCCCTTAGGCATGCCGGGCATAACACTCTACCACTTGACCTATCCCCTCCCTTCTCTGTCTAATACATCTGTTATAAAGATTCAGAGAGAAAAAAATTAAGAGCTTTTCCTATCTTAAATCACCCCCATCCCCATGTCCCAATGATGCCCCCTGCCTTTCATAGAAAGTCTAAGTTCTCTCAGGACTGGTTCAAATGCCATCTATTCCTCACCTTCAATGCCCACACTCAGAATTAACCACTCAACTCCCCTAGGCTCCCAGAGCAACGAGTTTAAACATCCAGTGCAGAACTTCTCATGGTCTGATTTTTTAAATTAAGGTTACATGCCTGGGGACATACTTTGTGCCTCTAATATGAGCTTCCCTACCTTTGTTTTCCTTCTGTGCCCAGCATAGGACTTTGTGTATAAATGCCAACTGAAGTGAATTTGATAAAAGTTCTGAAAATTCTTGATTGTGGACAATGACAGAGAGATACACTATGTAAAAATATCTTCCTTTTGCAGATCATTTAAAAACTAAAAATTGAATTTAGAAGGAATTGTTGAGAGGTAAAAGCTGTGACTTGAGGAGGATGTTGAAGTGTTAATTCTCAAATTGGTGAAAAAGTACTGATTCAATGATATGACCTCTCAGCCCCAAAGGGTAAAGACAGCAGTGGCTCCGACTGCTGCAGCCCTCCTGTCCCTGGACACCCCTCTCAAGTATCAGGTTCAGAATGTGATTTGCCACGTGACATTTCTCACTATTATTCTTGCAAGTTGTTCAGATAATTTGTCTCTGAAAAGGATTTCAACAGATTTGTGTTTTTAAAAAATAAGATGATAGTTTGACAACACTGCCAGTAAGTTTCAGTGTGTGGATTAAATACACTGGAATGTCATTCTAATACTTTTTCACAATGAATAGAATTCGGTACCGTGGGTTCTGTTTTGGGACACATTCAAAGAGTTTCTAAAAGAGCATAATTCCCTGGTAGAAGGCTTTCTCACCCATAAGGAAGCCATAAGGGATGGATAAGAAGAACAGCTTTATAGAAGGCTTTTTCTAAAACATGAGAAACTTCTGGTCCAGCAATTAGGTGAATAGATTTAACAGGTGGAGAGGATTAGACTGTATAAATTCTTAAGCTTTCTGTACTTTAAACTCTTACTGGTTTCATAATTTTCCTTCACGCAATGTTCAAACCACAGTATTTAAAAGTAATTTTTAAGAAATAGATAGAGTTCCAGGTGTAAAAGAGGGCATAATTTCGGAAAAGGCATGGGGCCCAAATTCCTAAGCCACACTTTTCTATCGGGCCGTGTCTGCATTGTTAGACTCCCTTGCCCAAATCTCATTTAGGGTTTGACTATGACTATAGTGATGTATGCCTGGGAGACTGACAGGACTCGTTATAGGACTGCTAAGGGCTAAGAGGTACTTAAAGGCATTTCCTGAGCATGCAAATACTGCTGATTGTTTTTCTACTGCTTTTTAATATGTTCTTTCAAAATATGTTTTCTTTGATCAAAAAAAATATTTCAAAACTTTTCAACTTTTGGAACTTTTCAGAATTCCATTCTGTAAACTATGCTTGCAATTCTATGTCTATATTTTAATTGGTATTCTGTAAAGTAGATGACAGTATTTGAATTTGTTTGCCAATTTAAAGAGTGCTTTTTGTTCCTACTCAGATGTTTGATACATCAAGCTCCTCCTCAAAGAGGAATTGATCTGACAGGTCTCACAACAATTAAAACCAACAAAAGGTTAAATAAATGGTGTCCTAATGAGGAAAGAATGGGAGGTTCCCAATTGGACTTTTAATTTTTTTTTACAGCTTTATTGAGATATAATTTGCATACAGTAGACTACACATGTTTTAAAGTGTGCAACTTGGTAAATCTGACCTACGTCTATACCCATGAAACCATCACTACGATCTATACAGTCATCTAGATATCCAGCATCTGCAGAAAGTTCCCCCGTGCTCCTTTATGCTGTAACCCCTCCCTTGTAATCACTGGCCTACAGCCAGGCCCTCAAGCTGGGGATAAAAACACTGTGGCTGATATGGGCAGCAAGGAGGAAGGGTCCAGCCTGGAAAAGAGATTCAACTTTTTGTTTAATAGAGTGAAAATGCTTCATCTAGGACGTACTTGAAATGCAAAAAAAGTTGGTAACTCAGTATATTCAGGTCAAGATCTGGATCTTTCGAGCTTTATAACTTTATCGAAATGCTGGGTTATCTGAAATGCGGCAAAAATATGCTTCCTTCTCTCTTGCCCTTTTCTAATCCATTCTTCACAGAAGAGTAGTTTTTAAAATTAAATTTACCCAGAGATGGAATCATTTATCTTTTAATGAAAGTTAATGGCATTAAAAAGATACACACAAAAGTAGCCATACAAAAATAAAGGGGCAGGTTGTCTGGGCCATCTTGGAGCATACATGCAAGACCACAGAGCACATTTTATGGCTACGTAAGACAATTTTTCAGTGTTAAAATTGATTGGTCCTATGTTAGTACTCCTCATTAGTATGATACGTTAGCCATCTGAGCTAAAAACTTCCACTGATCTTTATTTCTTGGGTAGCGATTTCTAAACTTATAGGGTATCGTCCATTAAATCCTTGAATGGAAGCAAACAATCCTACTGATCACCAAAGCCATTGCCATTTTTGGGGGTGGGGGGGAACTCACCAGATACCTTTAAAAAATACATGTCTTAGAAAGTAGGATAGGAATTTTCATTTGCTGGGTCAGAGTTTCAGTTTAGGGTGATGAAAAAGTTCTGGAAATGGACAGTGGAGATGGTTGCACAACCACGTACTTAATGCCACTGAACTGTACATTGAAAAATACTTAAAATGGTAAATTTTATGTTTTGCACATTTTACAGTTTTTAAAAAAATTCGTGTCTTGATAGCAAATTTCATGAGAAAGTGCAGAGCTAAGCACTTAAACACATTTGGAATTACAGCATCAATAAGCTACATATTCATAACAGTATACATTCTTTCCTTTAGTATCACTCTGCAAAAATGAGTGAGAATCACTGATTTGGATTACTACTTAATCAGTTAAAAAACCAATAAATATACTTATGAAATACCACTGATTTTGCAACTATACACGAGGCTAACATGACACAAAACACTTAGTAACAAATTACATTGTTTAACAATTTTCAGTCTTATGTGATGATCACTTTTTCCTTTATTGATAAGGAAGTTGAAGATCGGAACATATAATCTGACCAATTTAGTGTTGAAAAGGCTTAACCCCAGAGGTTTTTGTCTTGTTTTGTTTTACTTTAAATCCACTTCTTTGGCCCATATATTGCCTGAAATACAGATAAATCTTACCACAAACATCACTGTTCCCAACTCCTTGCTCGAACAGTCACGCCTTGCTCTTCAACAGCTTTCAGCTGCAATTACAGTAAAATCCAATCTTGTTTCTGAGTCTTCCTAGGCCCTGGGGGAATAAACCCTCACTTACTTCTCCAGTCTCAGGACAGGCTCCTCCTGGCACCACAGATTTCCCAGCACCATAGACTTTGCTCAGTTCCAATAGTCAAGTTCCTTCCTACCACAGGTCTTTGGTCCAGCCATGCCCCCATGCCTTAAACAATTCCCCAGGGCATTTCTCACATTACTGGCTCTTTCTCATCCTTCAGATGGGCCTTTCCTGAATACTCTGTTTTTTTAAGCTATCCTGGTATTTACTCCCAGAATTCTGTCCATAACCTTTTATTTCCCTCAAAATATTATGAATTATTTATTGTCCCTCTTTTTCTCACTAGACAATCAGCTCCATGAAGCCAGACCTTTTCTGCTTCCCTCACCAGTGTGTCCCCTCAGCGTCTGTTTCAATTTTAGGGAATGTTTGTTGACTGACTGGCTGAATATAATGGAAGAAGTGGAGACAGGAAATAGGGCTGTAAACCTGGTTAGTAAGAGGGACTAATGCCTATTCTGCACAATTTTGGAAAGTTCACTTGAAACCTTTAGGGTCTTATTTCTCCCTTGATTTGTTCATGTAATAATATCTAACATTTATTGAGTATTTTCAGGTACGGTGCTAAGCACTTCGCATGTATTATAGCATTTAACCCTCACAGCAACCCTGTAGTGGTAACTAATCTTTATTATCCTCATTTTTTCAGAGGCAACTTGCCAAAAGCCACTAATGGTGGAACCATAGCTGGGCCATATCCCATTAATCCAATGTAATCTACACCCCTTCAGTCAACAATAGGTGTTTTATCAACGTAGTTTTCAGAGAACCCCCCTGAATTCCCCATTTTACCTGACCTTCAGCATCTTGGGACCGAAACCTACTAGTAGGAGGCTGCTAGCCCCTCAGGGGGTTTCCTGGGGAATCTTAGTGCCCTTGGTAGAGGAGCGGCCGCTCAGGCAGACGCGACGAGCTTTGGCTAGGCAACGTCAGGACTCCTGCGGCTGCTGGGGAGGAAGGAAGAAACAGGTCAGTTGGCCCAGGACGGATCCCTGACCCTCGAGGTGGTGAAAGGGGAAGGGAAGGTGTGTGTCACCCACGCTCGCCTCAGGCTCCGGATCTTCCAGCCGAAAGGGGAACCACAGTGCGTTTCCCCAACTAAACCGCGCGTCACGAGAGAACGCAGCGCAACCCCGCCCACCTTCTCCGCCCCTCTTACGATCAGGCGCTAGGACCCCACGACCCTCAACCCAGTCCTGTCCCGCCCCCTCGGGCACGCCTGACCCGCCATTGGCGCCTGCAGGCCGCGATCCCCGCCTCCGCCCCCTCCGTCACTGCCAAGATGGCGCCGGTCGCATCGGCGGCGGCCGCGGCGGCTGGAGCCAGGGAAGGAGGCGGAGGCAGCGGCGGCCGCGAGGGGAGGGGGAATCCCGTCTGACTGAGACGGCAGGCCTGGGCGGGCGGGGGTGCCGCGCAGGGCGGAGCGCCGGGCTAGGGATGAGCTAAGCGGGTTCGGAGCGCCGCGGCATTCAACCCCTCGTGTCCTGCCGCCGCTCGTGAGTGGACCCGGCACCGCTCTCAAACCTGGACCCGCTGTTCGCGCCGGAGCCAGCGGTGAGGTAAGTGCGGGGGCGGCGGCGCGGACAGCAGTGGCATGTGGAGCTGTCACTGCCCGGAGTAGTGACAGCCGTGGGCGCGGGAGCGGGGCCGGCAGGGCTCGGAGAGGTGGCGCGGATGGCCGCGACCTCCGCCCGGGGGCTTCTCCGAGCCTGGCCGTTCTCCGCGAGCTGGGTCCGCTCCGGCTGGCGCGGCGGTGCTGAGAGTGGCACGGGCGCCTCTGCATCGGATGCTTGGGGGGCTCCTGTGTTTTCATTCCGGATTTTCTATTCCAGGCTGGCCTGGGGCTCTTGTTGGGAGGTGGCGGTGGGGGCGGGGGCGGTGAGAAGGGAGGTCCTGGAGCTGGGATTTTGACAAGCTCGTTACGTAAGACGGAGGTGGCCTCCCGGAATCCCACCTGCTCGATGTTTTAAACAGGCGGCAGCGGGAGCCTGGCGGGCCCCCAGAAGCCCGATTCTCCTCCCAGGGGTCTGCATAGCCTACTCTGGCCAGCTTGAGCCTGGTCAGTGTCCAAGTTGGCCAGTTTTTTTTTACCCCCGTCTTTTTTTGGGGTGGGGGCGGGGGATAAACAATTCTTGGTCGCCACCATTCCCTTTGAAGTTTATCGCTTTCTGGGGGGAGGAGGGAAAAAAGCTTGTGACCTAAAACTGGGTCGCAGCGACGGATTTTCATTATCGTGCTTTTAAATGACAGATGTGCTGAAAGATTTTTGTTATTGTTCCAGTGTGGCTTTAATTCAAACGTATGGTTACTCTTGGAGACTTAGAGAAGGGTTTTTGTCTTATAGGACAGTTATTTCTTGTTTGCAACAGCAGGACAGGCATGTATTTATTAGAGGAGAAAACGCGTGTCAGCTAGCTGGAGACTCGTGAGGGCAGAAATTGTATTACTCCGTGAATATGTTATTCTTTAAAATACTACCCGTTAAGGAAAATCATGGTCCAAGTGTAAAAGGAGCAATTTTATAAGATTACAAGCTGTTGTTGGGTGTATATAGTCTATTTTCTGCTTGCCCTCTTCTCTCCTCTTGGGGGAAGGAGATGCAGACACCTGTAAACAGCGTAGCCCAGGTTACACTAATTTATTGTAGTACATTTGAGATTATCGTAAAAAGTCGTCTCTTCGGGACCTAAAATTGGGTAATAAGTAAGGGCTCTTGGGCAAGTTATTCAGTTTATGTTTAGAGTAGATCCTGGGATTCAGTTCTTGAAAACCTAAGTATACATAATTTCTGAGCTATTTGAACCCTGTTTGAACTTAGAATGAAACAAAAGATTTTATTTGGCTTCTTTTATGGGAACTTTGTTTTATTTTGGCCAGAATTAAACTTTTTGGGTAACTTTTACTTCATTTTCACATTTTCCCTTTGGACTGCAAGCTGTCAGTAGGAGTCTGGAATAGCAGATATCATCATCATCACTGTCTATACTATATTGTTACATGATTTTCTTTTCCTGAGTGATTAGACACAGATTTAACTTCATTGTGGAGTTTTATAAGAAACTACTTGTTAGGAAAGTCGGTTGATCTTGACATCAGCCCAGTTCTGGGAATAAATATAAGTGAAATTTGGCCTTCACTTCAACAAGTGAAGGAAAAATTTAGAGTTTTACATTTATGTACACGAATTTACACTTTTGAAAATTGGTGAAGCGATGCCAATTTTTCGTTTGTGCACGAGAGCCAGGCAGTTGATGCTGATTTGTTCTGAACTTTTCCACATGAATAACCACTGGCTTAAATAGTTATTGATTCTTAAGCTCCTGGAGCTGTTGGCCTATTTATGGCAACTTGAATAAAATTTGGGATAATTGGGAGGCTGTAAGAAGAAAGAGATAGAATATATGATATTTTCTAATTAATTCAAAAAATAATAAAAGCCATGGCAGAATTATAAAAGAAAACTTACTGTTTTCTCATTGAGTGATACTAGTTACATTTTTTGTTTGCAGAATTTCTCTAAGTGGTCTCCTTACTCTGAAAACCTGGATTGAAGCACCAATACAAATAGAGATGTTTGGTATATTATAAATCTTATTTATTCCTATTTAAGTTGATGGCTCATTATTCTAAGTGGAGAACAGAAGTGGCTCTAGCAGGAAAATTGGCTTGTAATTCTTGTCCTCTCTGATATCAGAGACTTGTCTTTTAGGACTTTCCTTATTCCTACCAGATGTAGATGAAGAGAATGACTGAAGTAAAGTTGATAAAAATTTCTTTCCTAAAAAAAAATTTCTTTCTTCCTTGCTTGTTTGTTTGTTCAGTGTTCTATTGATTAGTGCCAAGTAGAATTGTGGGTTGGGGGGAAGTCAAGCATTCCACACTGTGTATCATAATTACTGTGTATCGTAATTACCACCTTGAATTCTAAAACAGAATGTAGAACTTTATACATAAGAAAGAATTCATTTATATAGTGTAGTAACATAGTAGTGAAAATCTGTAATAATTACAATGCCATGTAATAGAGGATTCGTGGAATTAATGATGGTTAATCAATGTGGTGAATGCAGTTATTAGAAGTCATATTTTAAAAAATATTTACTAACATGAGAAAGCACAGTATAATGTTGAGGGTAAAATCAGAACATGAGGAATTATATACTATGTTATTATTTATAATAAATCTCATATATATGGCAAAACGATTGGCAGAAAATACAGAATATATTAAAAGATGTTACCTCGATGATGAGATTATAGATAATCCTTATTTTAGTGTTTGTGCTTTTTATTTTTACTTTTCTCTCTTCTGTTTTCTGAATAGTATTACTCTAATAATCACAAAAATGACATCAAAATATTTTCATCCCAGGAGAAAATCCTAAAAATCCCACATAACCTCTGCTCCAACTGAGGAACTATCTTGTGATTCATTATGCGATACACACAATAATGGAAACTGCTAATAATTTAGGTGAAGACATTCTCCTAGTTAGCACACCAGCCTGCTAATATTTTATATATGTGGATGCACCTGTTAATCCACATTGTTACTCTCCAACCTCTATTCGTCTTACACCCCAGCTGTTCTGTATTGACAGCGCCACCTATTGATGAACTGCTTTCCTCAGACTTTTCCCCATTACCTCGTCAGCAGAAGTTGCGGTTTTTGAATGTTTATAAGGTGCCAGGTGCTTTGCTAAGTCACCTAGGATACAAAGGTGAATGAATGTAACGTGGCTTCTAACCTCAAACTCTGGCAGAGAACGCTTTTCTTCTTGTGTCATCAGTACATATTGTGACTCTGCTTTTCCTGTCTCACGGCTCATGCCCTGGCACCTCAGGCAGTATCTTTTTCCTGGTGCTCACATGCTCTTTTAACTCTCTTTAGGGGAGGATATGTTCTGATTTCCAGACAATCAATTTGCAAATAAATTTTTGGAACACTTCTTGATTGTGTGTTTGGGAATCTTACATTCATAAGGGCTGCTTATATGTTCATCTATGGCTGTTAACTGTTATTTTTTTAAAGTATGTGACAATTCCTTGGCACCTTCTTGCTTCCTTCTTTTAGAAAGCACAAACAGATAGAAAGGAGCAGAAAAAAGAGAAAGCTCTCAGGGGTTTTCCTGCTAGTGCTATATGTGCTTCACTTTCACTGAGAATGGTGAGTCATCAAAATGGTACAGTAAGGGTTACTGTTTCTGGTATACTTTTAGTATATCTCTTTTGAGTCATGTAAAAATGCATTTTCCATATGTAAATGTGTGTATATACACATTAACTCACAGTTTAGCTGTTTTCATTTCAAGTAAGAGCTGAAATATGGAGATTGGAAATTTCTTAAATTTCTGTTTATTTTTCTTATAATATTTTATAGAGGAGATATATGTATCTCTTATAATGTAATATTTTTGAAAAGTCTCCTCTATATGTAATATTTTTGAGAAGTTTGAAAAATACAGAAAATTACAGTTAAGTGGTAAACAACGCACGTACCCTTCATACAAAATGTTGACATTGAAAATTTTTTGCTTGAGATATATATTTATTATAAAAGAACTATGTGTATCATAGGTATCACACTGAATTCTAAAAGAGCAGCGTAGGGCTTTATATTTGAACATTGCTGATCAAATTAAAGTCCCTTTTGTTCTCCCCAGTTTTATCCTCTTTTCCTCTGTCCTGATATATCCCCTCCCAGAGGCACCTGTTGTGATAAATTTGTTGTATATCCTTCCAGTTTAACTTTTAATCAACTGTATACATGAGTAGTACATGGCTTTGCTTTGGATGCTTTTGAAGAGTGTGGACTTCGGAGCCATACTTCCTAGGTTTGAATCTTGACTGTGCTACTTAAATAGTTTTGTGACCTTAGGCAAGTTTTAAAGTCTTTCCATACCTCAGTGTCCTCATCTGTGAAACACTGATATTAGAAGTGTCTACCTCTTAAGGTTGTTGTAAAAAGTAAATGAGTTTATTAGTATGAGGTGCTTAGCATTGTGCCTGGCACTATTTTTTAAAACTTTTTTCCTTCTATTTTTCATTCAGGAAGATTAATCACATGCAAATTCAGTTACCAACAGTTTATGTGTGAGAAAAAATCCTTGAAAATGTGACTTCTATCAGACCTTTGTCATATTTTAATTTTTTCATTTTTTAGTTTTATTAGGTAGAATTGTTACAATTTGACTGCACATATACAATATATTGCATGTAAATACATATATACAATATACCGAGCATATTTTTAAAAAATTTACATATATGTACTGTTCATTGTTTCTAAAAAAAATTTAGAGCTTTAGCTTTTTTAAACTTACATAGTTATCAAAGGCATAAAGCCAACCACAAAATAAGAATCAACAGAATACAGTAATCCAATCACAGAGGACAGTCAGATGTGCTTACGCATATTCAAAAAATCAATCATCTAAGTTATAAATAATAAGTAGTTCATTTGTGTCCTTTTTTTAGATTCCACATGTAAGTAATATCATACAGCATTTTTCTTTCTCTTTCTGGCTGTGCATGGCACTTAAAAAAAAGGTGTGCTCGTAAATTTTTTCAGCTGTTAATACGATTGTGTCATGGTATACATATTTTGAAACCTGATTTCTTTATTTTACTTTTTCCGCCCTCAATTCTTGTTGGCACCATAGGTGTAGCTCATTCATTTGGACTGGTGTGTACTGTTTCATTGAAAAAATATACTGCAATGTATCTCTTCTATTGATGAGCATTTAGATTGCTTTCATTTTTAAAATACATTATAAGTAGTGCCTAAAATCCTTGCATGTCCTCAAGCAACATGCCAAGAGTTTTCCCAGGTCATACACTTGATTGTCACATTACTGGGTCTTAGTATATAAGCCTTTTTCCCTTTACAAGATATTTATAGGATATTAATGATTTCTCTGTATCGTTACCAGCAGTTGGTATTGTCAGACTCCGATTTTTCCAATCTGATAGTTGTGAAATGGCTTTTCATTTGTGTTCTATTTTTATTTCCCTTCATCTTTTCATATATTTGGACATTTTAGGTTATCTCTTCAGTGATTTGCCTGTACCTGTCCTTTACACAGTTTATGCTGGACTGTCTTTTTTCTTACTGATCTGTAAGAGGTTTTTTGTTTGTTTTTAAATATGTTCAATATAGTGACAAATGTTATTGAAGTTTGTTTTTATTTTTGGAGTTTCCAGATCTCTTGAACAATGACCATATGGACCCAAGTTATTCTAAATTTTACATCGTACTCTATTGTCCTTTCTTAAAATATGTATAGTTATATTCCTCTCCTTCTGAAATCATGAGTAAATGTTTCAGTACTGTGCTGTGAATGTGTTTTAACTAAAACTGTGTAAACTTTATGGACTTCAAAAGCCCTGTAGAATTTTTGTTAATGATAATCAGCACCACAATTTTGCTTTAGTCTACGATTTGAGTGACCTTCTGCATAGAGGAGAGTTTTCTGCTACTAAAGTGCTTATCAGCTAAGAAATAAAAATATACACATATGAAATTAGGCACTTACATGTGCAATATTATAAACTGTTCATCAGTGTGGAGATTGTTTTACATCGTATTAACTATTTCTGTTTTTGTCCAACCCACTAACATGACTTTAAGGACTGAAATCTGTCTGGTTAAGGTAATAACTTCCCTGTTATCATTATCATTATTAATGTATTTAATTAAACTTTTAATATTAGAACAGTTCTGCATTTACAGAAAAGTTTCAGGGAATTACCACATCCTCTGCACCCTGTTTCAGCTATTGCTAATATCCGACTTTCCTGTTACATTTGTCACAACTCAGGAACCAAAATTGGAACATTGCTATTAACTAAAGTCCATACTTTATCTGGATTTCATTAGTTTTTTCCCTAATGTCCTTTTTCAGTTCCAGGATCCCATTCAGAATATCACACTACATTTAGTGGTTATGTTTCCTTTGATGCCTCTGGGCTGTGACAGCTTCTCAGACTTTCCTTGTTTTTGATGACCTTGACAGTTTTGAGGAGTATGAGTCAGATATTTTGTAGAAGCTCCCTAAATTTGGGTTTGTCTGACGTTCTTCTCATAGACTGGGGTTCTAGGTTTGGGGGGGGGGGGACGACCACAGAGGTAAAATGCCGTTTTCATTCTATCAAAGGTACAGACCATCGATACCACTGATACTGTGAACTTTGATCATCTGGCTGAGGTAGTGTTTGCCAGGTTTCTTTACTGTAACGTTTTCCCATACTCTCCTTTTTGGAAACAAGTCACACAGTGCAGACCATACTCAATGGGTAGGAAGTTAAGCTCCAACACCTTGAGGGGTGAATATCTACCAAATTATTTTGGAATTCTTTAAGGAGAAGTTTTCTTTTCTCCTCCATTTAATCGTCTATGCAATCATTTATTTGTATCAGTATGGATTCGTGGATATTCATTTTATAAATGTGGGTTACACTCCTATACTACATTCGTTTGTTGCTCAGATTGTTTCACCTCTTTCAGGTTGGCTCCTGTGACCAATAGGACATAAACCATTGTTTTGTTTTTTGAGCACGTTCGTACTTTTTGGCACCACAGGATGCTCCAGGCCCATCTTTTATATTCCCTGCCCTAGCCCTATGGTAAACCATTCCTTCAAGGATCCCTGGTTACTTTTATTAGAGAATAATATTAGAAACTAAATAGAAATATATGGACACTGGATTGCTCACTGCTATTGGGATATGATTGCTTTTAGGTCCTCTCAGTGTACAGACATAGGCAATACATACATGCATACTAACCCACATACAAACATATAACTTTTTTTGAACCCATCCCTCTGTATTTATATGAAGTTAAACATGAGTTCGTACTGATATCTTTGACTCTACTTCAGTACCACGTGGTTCATTCTAGCTTTACCCCCTTGCTTATCTGTAACCTCACTCTCTAGAACTGAGAAACCTTATTCTCACCACCCATTTACTTGTTTGTTCAGTTTCATTATACGTGTGCAGTTTCATAATTGTTCACCCATATCCAAATGAGAAATGACTTTACCACCTAGAGAAGTTCTGTGTACAGTTCCTCTTGTCTTTAGTCTTTCAGGCAGAAGACTGTTTTCTCAAGTTACTTAGGTCAGAACCTTTCGGGACCGTTTTTTCCTCTGTTCTCCATATTTTAATTTTACGTTTTAAGGGCTAGTCAAAATTACATAGTAATACTTATATATATAAGACTTATCAAAACTTTCATTGGCTTAATTACAAAGCCTTAGCTCTGCGTGGTTTTTTTCCCCCTCTCTGACTTTTGTGGCCAAAAAAAAAAAAAACCAAAAAAACCCTTTCTGAAAGTAATACTTCCTGAGGTTTAGTCAGAATAGTACTTCTTCATTTGGTTATTGGTTGGTATTTTTATGATTTGGACTAAGAGTTATTACAGCTTCAAATATTTTTTAGTAGTACATATTCAGAAATGCAGTTCAGTGGAGCATTAAAATCCTTGTAAGTAAACAAATACGTAATATTTGAGTGTTCAGAATGTACCTGTATTCTTATAATAACTTTATATGGATTAGCCTCTTTAATTCCCTCAAGAAGTCTGTGAGGTAAGTACTTTGTTATTTTGCTCTTTTTAAAGATGAGGAAATTAAGACTCTTGAGAGATTAAGTGACTTGTTCACAGTCACATAGCTAGTAAATTGGCAGAGCTGGGATTTGAATGCAGCCAGTCTGACTGGAGCCTGCCTCTCAATCACTCTGCTGTATTACCTCTAAATAAACAAGAAAAGTTCAAAATGTGGTAAGAGTTAAAAAGGAAATAAAACAGGATGATGTGACAATGACTGTCCTCAGGGAACTTCTTAGGAAAGTCCTCTCTTAGGAGATGATATTTCGCAGATGAGAAGGACCAGTTATGTGAAGAGCTGAGGAAAGAGGGATCCTTATGGGAGAACATCAGATGCAAAGCCTTACAATGTAAAGGTGCTGGAGGTTAGAACAGAGAGGCACCCAGTGTGGCTATGTGTAGTGAGCACGAGGGCCTGTCACACTTACTGTAGGTGAGTTTCCACTGAGTCATTTAGTGCTCAGAATAACCCCTTATCTCAATTTTATAGATGAGGAAATCGACTGGGTAATCTGCATTGGTTGAAATTACCTCTTTTTCCTCCCATTTATTCTTTGTTCCACTGCAGCCTAATTTCTACTTATGTAATTAAACTTGCTCTTACTAAAGTAACCTTGACTGTAATTCTGTTGACCACTTTCTCAACAAACTCTACACCTTGACTTCCACCATGTCGCTCTCTTCTGTTTATCCTGGAACCTCTCAGTATGTTGATCATTTCCTTTGAGAGCTTGCCTTCCTCTGCCTGTTCCAAAAGAAGTAAGGGTCTCAGGGTTAGCCAGTTGCTCTTCTCAGCCTTTACAGTACTCAAGTCGCAGTTACCCCTGTGGTTTCAGTTACCATGGATCTACCTATCACCCCCCAAGCTGTTTGTCCGTCATTAGTATCTTTCCAGAGCATCAGATTGTATTATCTATTTACCTGTCTTCACTTTCAAACTCTATCGTCCAAACTGAACCTATTTACTTGAAGTTTTTCTTTGATCTTTTGTCTTTCACAGACATCATGGACTATTGACTTCATCATCCAAGGAACTTAGGAGTCTTATGATCCCTCCTTCGCTTTCTCTCTCCTCAAATCCGTTCTTTTACTATGCATTCTGCTGATTTTACCTCCTGAATAGTTTTTGAATTGGTTACTTCCCTAGCATCCCTGTTTCAATCACTGCCTTATTAGGAACTACCTCCGTACCTTCTCACTGATTTTCCTGTCTTCATTTTTATCTCCCTGAAATTCACTTCAGTATTGCCAGACTGGTATGTCAAAAACACAGTTAGAAAATTCTTTATCGACTCCTCATTGTCAATGGAATAAAGCCTGAACTCTTGTACCAGGTCATTAAACTCTTTACCAAATCATTACCATGATTTGACCTCTGACTGGTTCTCTGATCTTAACTCCTATCATTTCTGCTTTCCATTTTTTACTCTAGCCACATAGAACTCCTTTTTTGAAGGCTCCTTGAATGTACGTGCTATTTCTGAATTATTGACCACTGCTCATGTAGTCTTTCTGCTTGGAATGGCTTCATTTTCTTTTTCCCTTGTCTTTTTGCCACTCTAACTCCTTTTAAGACTTAGCTTAGGCCATTATCTCCTCCAGAAACCTCTCAGGCCCATACTGTTGTTTGAATTATCAAATTGCTTCTGAAATAATGTGCTAGCAACTCTCAAGCACCTAGAACAATGTCTGGCACAGAGAAGACACTCAGTAAGAATGTGCTGAATGAATGATTGTAGTATCACTGAGGCAGTATAAAGTAGTTGGCTCTGGACCCAGACTGTTTGGGATTGAAACCTGGTTTTGCTATTTGACTGTACCTCAGTTTCTTCCCTTGTGAAATGGAGATAATGATGTCTTCAAAATATTTTTGTGAAGCTTAAGTTTATTAATGCAGTTAAAGCATGTAGACCAGAGCCTCCTCCTTAGTGTAAGTGTTCAGTAAATAACCTATATTAGCTGTTGTTGCCTTTTGAATGTTTTAATTTATGTATTTGTGTCCCCACACTATCTTAGAATTAGCAAATCAATGAACAAACCAACTAATCCTGGGTTTTAAAACTAAAGATAAATTACTAGCTTTTGAGAACGTCTTGGCGAGCTGCTAGTCTTTCTAGTAGCCCCAACGTTTGGTGTTCTGTCACAGATTTGAAACCGGCATTAACGATGATTAGCGTTTCTTAATTGTTCTACTTAATTAGTTATTTAAATTTCTGCACACTTTTCTTATTAATAACTCTGTTTATTAACTCTGTCTCTAGGAGTGCCCTTTATTTACTCTTAATCTTCATATAGTGTGTCTGTAGCATTTAACTGGCCTTTCCTATTATCGATTAAGGTGTGAGGGTGGTAGCTCTGCTAATATTGTGCTTTTTATTAATTTGGGAGATAAACTGAAGTATGTAGTAGAGAAAGATTGAACAAGGGAGCTGAATGGGGAAATTGGGAAAATTCTCAACTACTTCAGAGTCAAACCTGCACAATGTCTCTTCACTATTTGGTTTAAAATAAATTCTCAAAATATTGAACACTCATAGTCAAATGTAATTTCAGCAAATGCAGTCTAGAGGCAATATAAGTCATTAAAAATGATCAGTGCCTCTGCCTTCTTTCATTATTGTGAACAATTGAGACTTGTTTACTTAAAATCTGTTTTATTACAATCATTGTTTAATTTTCATAAACCTTTCCTTTTGCTTTAAATGTAATATCTCATTTTTTTCTGAATACCAGAACTGTCTATATAATCTTGGAAAATTTGATAGAAATACTGTTTGTTTTGTTTTGTTTGTTTTTATCTCTGAACTTGCTGTTACATTTGTAGATTTTCCCAGTCTTGCTAAATTTTGATTATGTGAAATATAATCGGAAAGAAATTGGAAAAAGAGTTAATGTTTCCTAAGTTTCACTTCAGCTGATCTCATTCCCCAAACCATATTTTATTAGCATTATTTAAACCTAACTTTATAATATGCTCTATCACTCATAATTGTGATGTTTTAACATCATTACTAGCTCTAATCCTAAATAAAGTTGAAATTTTAGATTTGCTCTTGTCAAAACAAATTAAGAATATCTGTAAAAGGCTGTTATTCCATAAAAATTCAACCATACTTTTATCCAAATCTAATAGCATACGTTGTTTAGTTATTTTAAATTTATTTTCATGTTAGCGCATATATCAGGGACTCAAAGGGTCCATAAATATGAATGCCTACCCCCTAATAAGCAAAATAATATAAAATCTCAGTAGTTTTTCTTATACATGTAAGTTTGTCTTGTTTTGAACCTAAGAACAGTGTGTTACCGGTATTGTCTTCTTCACTATCCCTTTGAAAATTGATACTAAAGAAACAAATTTGTTGTTGTTTTTTAAAGTCTGAGTTGCCAAAAGAAACTTCTTATTAATAAATAGCAAAGAAAAATAGAAAATCTAATATATCCCTCCTGTTTTAGAAGCTAATGCTACATAATGAGTGTGCTATTGGGGATGCTTCCTTTTTTTAAAGGTCACTGTCGTCTACCACTGTGACTTTTAGTTGAGGACTCTGAAGTGGCATATTTTTAAGAAGAATGAGTGTAGATGGATGGGGAAAACAGCCTTAGATGGATGGGGAAAACAGTATAGTAACACTCAGTTTTCTTAGATAGGACTAGGTGTTATCACCGAAAAAACATACTCCCATCCTGTTTTTGGTCAGAATTCTAATAAGTGGTATTATTTCTCTTCAAAAAATAATTTGTTCTCATAAGCTCTAAGATACTTCCTATTCTTTAATCTCTCATTTTTTTCTGTACTTTGAAACAGAATTTTATTCCTACCGACTCACAACTGTGCTAAAGTTGGATTTATAGGATGTTGTTTGAACCTGTTACGGTTGGTGAATATTTTTCATTTTCTTATGCAGAGAAATGGCCAAAGATACCAATGTAACAGCCTTTTTTTTTTTTTTTTTTTTTTAACGAAGGTGTTTTCCTCCAGTGGTTAACTGACATTTTGATATTCTTACTTGACCTTTTCTTTTCTGAGATTTCTAAAATCAAATATTCTTTTCTTTGTAAGTATTAGAAACCAAATTGAAACTAACTTACTCAAAAAAAAAAAAGGGGATGGGGATTAAAGTTAATGGCAAGGATACTGGGGATTTCACAGTATTTTGAAAATAAAAGTACAGCCAGGCTTCATGGAGACAGTGGGGGTCATGGGGAAACCGGAACCGGAAACCCATCAGTAACTCAAGCAGCTGTATTCTCCCTGCTCTGGGGCAGCATGACCTCTTCTCCTTCTCCCTACTTGTCCACTTCATTTTTCTCTTTTTGCATGTTGTCTTTTAAGACTGCACATGACTGAACAAGTACTCTAACTCTTAAATTCTTATATTCACTCGTGGCTCTGTGATCCCATTCTAAACACTGGGGAAAAAGTCCAGTTTGAGACAAACGTCCATTCTGGTCCAATCAGCTATGATGGATGAAACCAAGATTTCAGAGAATATTTCAGGCCCCATTTTTATGGTAGGGGAGTGGATGCAAGGCTTAACAACTCTCCGAGGAGAGGTATGAGGGCTACATAGATATCCTAAAAGATAGTGATTACAAAAGTGATTGCTAAATAATGTTAAATAAAAGTAAGATATTTTTGAAGTAAAAAAGAGAATTATCTTTATGTAGTAGTAAAGAATTTAAATTATATCATCCCCAATCCATAGATGATTATTATAAAAACTATAGAAATAGCTCCCTTTTTCAAAAAAAGAAAAAAAGCCAGTGGAGCTGATTTTTTAGCTTCTGCATACAGAATTTCAAGTTTGAGTCATGCTATTTCATGAACACAAGTAACCTTATATTAATATTATTATTAATACATTGTGTCACTTTCTGTCCAAACAAGCATTTGCTGACTGCCCATCCTCTGCTAAGGATTGTGCTAAAACATATTTACAGAGACAGAGATGTAACATTGCCTATTCTCAGAGAATTCCTAATCTAGTTGAGAAGCATAGATGTTCAAAGAAATGATTACAGTATTAATGTGATAATCATAGAAGAGATGTGCACAGGGTGGTCTTGAAGCATGAGAAGAGGATGACAGTTCCTAGGGAAGGGATTAGGAAAGGCTTGGAAGAGCAGGTCTCAGATATGACACAGGAGCTGGCCATTTGAACAGGGGCATTCTGGCAGAAAGAACTGAATTCACAAAGGTAGTGTGGAGTTTGATATCACCAAAGTGAATTTTTACACCATTCAATTTAACGAAACTGCAATGAAAACTTATTTTTGCATATATGTCCTTTACATGATAATGAATACTTCTTTTTTCAAAGGAAGGTTATAGATTTTAGAGTGCTCAAGTCATTTTGTTTATAACTTTGACAGTGAGAGTTCACTTATCGTTTGCTTTTAGCCTCTTTTATCAAATTTTTCTAACACTAGTTGGTTGGTTAGTTTATTTTATGGTGATTTTTCTCCTATTCAAGTATAGAACTCCATACCATGGGTGACTGAAAATGCTAGAGCTTATATAACTTATAAAGATTATAGTTTTCATAAAAGTAAGTAGTGGAAACAATTCATAGTACAAGCCTAATGTAATTGTAAAAGATAAATCTCTAAAAATTATCTATGGCAGTACTGAAATTTAATTTTAGAGGAAGGAGTATACACATACACCATTATTTTGTAAAATATTATTTTACATCATTTTTTTCTTACTTCTGTGGAATTGTATCCACCTTCAAGCAAAAGTAGTGTGAGAAGTTGGCAGAATGCCTTGTGCCTCACTACTCTGATCAGTTGATTTTACACCTTTACTTCTCTTTTCAGTTCCTGTGTCCACTCATTCATAATTCCTGTACCACCCTCATCACAAATAACCAACCAACCAAACGAAATTTTAAAAAATTTAAAAAAAAAAAATTCAGAGTTGACTGTTCTGAGAAATGACTGAGATAGGTGAGAAGGAGAGAAAAGGAAGACAGTTGTGGCCAGCTTTGTGGTGGTGGCAGTAGTGATGGTGGGGAGGGGGGTGTGTTTCAACCATGGGGTTTTCCTACAGCATGCTCGAAAAATACCACAGTTTTCACCCAGGTCGTAAATGGTAACTGTTTCTCATCCCCTTTCACAGATCTGTCAATCTGCCTTTTATCACTTTTGTCCTTCAAACACACTTTTGATACTGTGTAGGAAAGAGGTGTTGAGCAGAGAAAAGGTCTTACGCCTTTTACTTGTCACTCCTTTTTTTGGGATGCCCTTCCATCTCTCTTCTGTTATCCTACTCATATTTCAGGACTTAAATGATATCTCTCTTTTCCCTGACTCCTCAAGCCTAACCTGAGTATCCTTATTGTGCTTTCTGTGATTACTCCTATTATAGACATATCATTGATAATAATTGTTTGTTTACTTCTCTGTCTTCTCCGTTAAACTCCTGTAAGACAGGGCCATAGTCTGCTTGTCTTTGTGTCCCCAGTGCCTGGTACAGAGCCTGGCACATGGCAAGGTTACCATTTTAGGATTCTTGGTTGCAAACTGCATAAATCAACTTTGGTTAGCTGAAGCAGAAGAAAAGAAATTTACTGGAAGAGTATTAGTTAGCTTACAGAAAAGACTGGAAGACTGGAGAACCAGACTCTGATAACAAATAGGAAACCAGCCAACCTCACAGGTAGACCATAGCCAAAGTTGTGCCGCAGAAACGTCCTTTTTCTGTTTAAGACACCATTGACTCCTCCATGGTGCACTGGATGCTGTTGCTGGAACACTGCCACTGGGAACCGTGTGTCACTGCCCTAAGGATGCATTTTAAATTGTCTTTGCAACTTTAGCTCTAGATTCAAATTCTGCATGAATACATCTAATCGACCAGTAGTTCCTGGTCCCTACATAGGGAAGCAGGTATCTGGTCTTTTTGGCTTCCGTATGGTTGACTCTCTGGCTCAGCTTCCTTCCAAGACACACAAAGTGGCAGATTTTCTAAACATAAGAAAGGAGTTCAGATGCTGGACAGTCAAAAATAAAACTGACACATGTTCTCTTAAATAAACATTGATAAGTGTTTATTAGATGAATGAGACAATCAGTCATAATTTCCTGTTTCTAAACCTTTACATCTACAAGACATGAAATGATTATGGTGCTACTTCTGTAATTCAGAACAAAATCCATTCTAAACCATAAAATAAAGAAAAGCAAAATCAGTAAAGTTCTTATTTCTTAAAATGGTGATACCTCATTTTTAAATTAGTGAAGTTTGAATTTAATTCAAATAATTTTTTTTTGGTGCCCTTCTTGTAATATTCCAAGCACATGTATATTGGCCTGTATGATAATCTAATGCTGAATGGAGCCAGGATTTGAACTTAGCCAAACTAATTCCAGGTCACTTTACTGCTCTTTTTATAGTCTTTGTATAGTTGTATTCAGCAATTAATTGAAACAAAAACAACAACTAATACTTTTAAGAGCTTAGTCAGAGGAATGTTTTTGCTTGTGAAAAAAAGTTTTTATTTCTAAGCCATTTTCCCCATTAAACATAAGGTCTTGTTACAATCACTCTGGAACACTATTTGGCATCATTTCCAAAGTTGAACATACATATACCCTATATCCCAGCATTTTTATTCATAGGTATTTTTTAAAATGCAGACATTTGTGCATCAAAAAACATGTACAATAATTGATACTTGATTTTATATTTATTTATAATAACTAACACAGGAAGCCAAATATCTTAACAATAGGTTGAATAAATAATACTCTGATATTCTCAAAATGAAAAACTATTGCTACACAATGAGCATTGTTGCCAAAACACAGTCTCTGTACCCCGTTTACTGAATTGAGACTTGAGGACAGAATTTTGGATGAAGTAGAAAAGGCAAAGGAGGTCATAGTGAGCTAACACCTCTAAGACTGTGAGCCAGCTTGGGGGAGAAGGCAGGGGGTTTTATAGTCAAAGTTCAGGATGTGGAGCTAGTTTCCATAGAGATTGCATACAGGGTAACAAGTTGTTGCAAAGTTGTTCTTGTTTTTGCAGATGCAGAGGTCCCCTACCCTCTGCTGGGTATGAAGTTCACCTCCGACTTTGGAACTTTTCTAATATTCTGGTGCCTTAGAACAAAGGATGCTTAGGGAGGGGGTCTTTGGCAAAAGAGAAAAACTTGCGCAGTTTAAAATCGGGTTGATAAATGCTTCTAGCGTTTTAGGCAGGCTGAGGCCTGCACCTTGAACAACAGGGTACAAGGAAACCATAAGGGGCTAAAAATACTGCAGACATGTGCAGTTGGGTTGAGTTATGAACAACAAGATGCACAAAACACCCAACTGCTGTTTCTGAGGTGTTGAGGTCAAGAGTAGGACACTAGGGGCAAGAGCAGGACATTGAGCATGATCCCTGCATGCAGCACAGGGTTGGGCAGACCACCCAAGCCTCCCTCCTCTCCATCCTGACCCTGATTAGCAAGAGCATGAGAAAAAACCCTTTAAACCATTATACAGATAAACAGTAAACACCATTACAGATATCAGATGGTCGCCGATGATGACAATAGGGTCCTGCTCGGTTATAGTATGACTGAATCTCAAAAACGTATTGTAGAGTGAAAACACTTGGACCAAAAGATTACAGACTGTACGAATCCTTCCACGTTCCATTTATATAAAGTTAAGAAGGAAACAAAGCTAATTCAGTGTTAGAAGTCAAGATAGTGGTTCTTTTTGGAAAGATTGAAGGGGGATTGGGGGCTTCCAGTTACTGGTTCTGTTCTATTTCTTGACCTGGGGGGTGTTTATAATGGTGGTATTGTGTTCACTTTCCTGGAGTTGTACTTTTCTCTATATATGTATGTTATGCTTTAATTAAAAAGTTTAACTGAGGGGTAGGTATAGTTTAGTGGAAGAGTGCATGCTTAGCATCCACAAGGTCCTGGGTTGAATCCCCAGTTCCTCCATTAGAAAAAAAAAAAAAAAAAGAGCCAAAAATAATTCCTTTGTGGCAGGGAAAGGTAAAAAGCAAAAACAAACCAAACCCCTCCCGCCTCAAAACAGACTTGTATGAGGATGCACTTGAGGAGCATGACTCATTGAACCCCTTCCTCCAAAGTTGTATGTAAAGACCCAGCTGAATATCTGGGTATTTTAAGGTAGAGAAGATCCATATCACTAATCAGATTCTCAAAGAGCTTCATGACCCCGAAAAAGTTAAGAACCCACATCTCCAAAGCCTGCATATTCAGAAAAATCATTGTTCAACATGTTATGGAAAGCTTGTTTTGTAATGAGAATAAATCTTTGTTTCTATGATCAGATTCTCTGTGTTTTAGATCCCATCCCCTCATCCTTTCTCAAGGCTTTTACAGTTATCTTTTTCTCCTTCATCCGCATTTCTGTCTCTGCTGGATGATTGCCCTTGGCATACTCCCCTTAATTTCATTCATTTGAGTCTATGTCTTCTATGTCTTCTACAAATTACCACTCCATTCCTTCCTTCTCTCCACGTGGAAACTCCTACAAAGAGATGTGTATACTTCTTCACCTCCATTCTGTCTTCAGCTCATTCCAGTTGGGCTTTCCTTCTCACTAACACTTTACTGAAATGGGTCTCCTCAAGGTCACAGTGATTTGAGTTTTGCTGAAATCAGTGGTTAAGTAGCCTTTGGTGGAAGTGGGGTGAGAGCACCTCCAGCATAGAAGATTGATTTAATCAATGATTTAGTCACATTTGTTATTTTATGGTACACTTTCATCATTGATATGTGTGCACCCTGCTTTAATATTATTTTATCTTCCTTTATCCTCCATCTTCACTCCCATTCCCTTTTCCTCTTAGGTATCTACTTTAATATGTTTACTTAGCATATGCTGAGTATATTTTTCAAAACTATAGTGCAGTTTTGGATATGTATTTTTAATTTATACAAATGATATTTTGCTGTAGATTCCTTTCAGTTTTCTAGTATTTTAAATCAACACTACATTTAAAAAAATTATCCAAGTTCTTATGTTTACATCTATTATTATTGCTTCTGACTGCACGTGGTATTCAGATCGTAGTATCCACCACATTTTAAGAAGATTCTTTTGCTTATGGACACCTCAGTTTCTTTCTTTATTCATTCAACAAATTGACCACATACTATCCCAGGTACTGGTGCTGATTATATAGCAGTGACCAAAACAGAATAATTCCTACCCCTGTTGAAATTAACGTATTGTGGAAAGAGAGACAGATAATAAATAAAATGAATAAGTATAATTTCAGGTGCTTATTAACAAATAAAGATGTTACTTGTTACAGTTTGTGGGAAAAAGTTGAAAGAGATTTTTTAAAAAGTTTAAAGTAGTATATTTGAATAGGTAGTGAAATGAAATCGTTGAGGAATTGAAATGTTCAACATGAGTCAAGTGACAGACTATAAATACTTTTCAGGAAGGGTGATATTTTTAATCAATGGTTCTCATTTTTACTATATGTTAATAGAGGTGAATTTTAGATTGCTTGTCTTCTGTAAATGTATTTTTAATTACCCCAATGAGTACTATTTCGAGTAGCTGTGAAATAGAGAAGAAAAACCAGATATCGTGTGTTTGAGAGAAACTTTGGATAGATTCCACTGGTGGCAACAATTCATTTTAGATACCTAACCTAACGAATGTTTGTGATAATTTAGAAAGGAACTTCATGATATGGGAGTGTTATTCATATGGGAAATTAAGTAAAAGAGTAAAAATTAAGTTAAAAAAAAAAAAGGTAGTACAAGAGACAGTTAAAAACCAGACTTCCCTCTCACTCTAGACTGGTAAGCACCATATATTTGCATTTCACGTACAGTGTTGAATATGAACAGATTTTCAGTACTAGACTGGTAGTTGATTTTATTATTGTTAGTTTATAGGGAATCTTATTTCTCCATAGGAATCGTAAATCTCATAGTTTCCTTTTTTGTGTATATATGTATTTTTTTTTTATTGAAGTGTAGTCATTTTACAATGTTGTGTCAATGTGGTGTACAGCACAGTGCTTCAGTCATACATGAACATTCATATATTCATTTTCATATTCTTTTTCACCATAGGTTACTATAAGATATTGAATATCTTGTGCTCTATAGTATGAACTTGTTGTTTCATAGTTTATTTATTTAAAAAGAATGTCAGTAGCTTTAAAACTTTTCCAGATAACTATTTTCCCCATCCCTCTTTAACCATTTCTCACCTTTCTTTTTCCCATTTCTGCGCCATTTTTTACTCATCTTTTTATTCCTTTTCTTGCCATATCTCTTTGTTCAATTTCTTTTCTTTTCTGTGTTACTTTTCTCTCTGATTTTTGGTCACTCATTTTTTTTTTCTTACCTACCAATTTCCCCCACTCTCTTCAGCCAGTTTAACTTCTACTTACCTATTAACTTTTTTGGTCCATCAAAGCACATGTTCACTAATTAACACACAGGGTTCCTCAGGGAATTACTTTCTTCTCTTTCTTTCTTGAATTGAGGTATGGTATAGCAGAATTCCAAATTAAAAGCCATGAGAGTTGAGTCATAAATTGATGTATTTGGTCTTAGACAAGCTGTTTAACTTTTGTGCCTCAGTTTCTTCACTTATAAAGCTAAATCTCCAGGAACCCTCCTAGCTCTAAAATCCTAAGATTCTGTGGTGTCTTTCTTTTTTTTTTTTTTTCCCCTACTGTGCTGACCTCATTCATTTAAGAAATATTTATACACCTACCATGTGTTTATAACTCCTATAATTTATGTGAAGGAATCAAAAGAAATAAAAGACAGAGTTCCTGCCTTTCAATTGTTCATAGTCTGTCTAGAGAGACAAGAGGTATCTGCATATTAACCCTCAGTTATTTCTAGGACTAGAAATAGTTCCTTTTCTTTCCAAACCAGATCCATATTCTCAAGGGAATACCAGCTACTTTAGTTCAAACCTAATTTCTTGGGGAGGGGCAGAGTTGCCCCTGAACACACTGAAAGACTCCTTTTTATTTTCTTATACATCTAGGAATCCCCATTGTAGTTGTTCTGTAGCATTATTTTATGTTGTTCACTTGATTCCAGTCTGGAATTTATTCATAATAAGAAAATTTATCTCAGAGCTAAGGAGATTAATCTTCATTGTGATTTAGTAAATGATCACTCTCTGTGCCTATCTTCTGTATGCATGCATATGTCTGTGCATTTATATGTTTGTATAATCATGTTCAAATAAAATGTTCCAGATGGTTGAGTAAATGTGACCAGCAAGTCTTTCCACATCATATATGCTTTTTTTCTCTGGTTTGTTGCCATACCTATTTTGTGAGGGGGGTATTGCTTTTAGAGACATCGTCTTTTCCTTTCATTGGCTCTATATGCTGTAACTCCATGAGGATTAGGCACAGTGGCAAGGAAGGGGCAGGAGGGAAGTGGGCGTACTTAGAAAAGGTCAATGCTAAGGATCCTTGCTATGGAACTACTCTGTATCTTGACTTTGGTGATAAATAAATGAAACTGCACATGTAATAAAATTGTATAGAACCAAATACACATACATACAGACATGCACATACATAAATGAATGCAAATGGGGAAATCAGAATAAAGGGGATTGCATCAATGTACAATCCCGCCTGCGATTGTGCTATAGTTTTGCAAGATGTTACCATTGGGAGAAACTGGGTAAAAAAATATACTAGATCTCTTTTATTTTTTTTAACTGAATGTGAATCTACAATTATTTGAAAATAAAAAATTCAATTAAAAATAATAGCAATTTAAAGGAATCAGTGCTGAAAGATAATCTAACATGTGTAGCTGCAGGAAACACATTGGAATATCACTTTGAGTAGCATGACTTTCCATTTCCATCAAAAGATGCTTTACCAAATAGATTTTACACATTTTTTATTGTAAATTTTCTTCTGCATATATGGTAAGTGAAGCATTAGCTATAATGTGTTGTCTCCTGTAGCAGAAGAACTCTGTAAATAATTAAGTGGTGCCAGTTTTATATCAGTCTCATCTTCTCTGTAATAGGAAATCAGTTAATTCTAAAAATGGGTCAGTTTATTTCATACAATTCATGAAATCAAAATAAAGGTTTTTGAAGTTCATTCTGTCAAAGATGAAACATTCAATATTGTGAATACTGCTATAAATTAATTTTAAAATTTCAGCATTGAAGAAAATGCTTTGTTTTTTGAGTAACAAACAAATGTTAAGTTTAGTGGAGCACGGGGTCATTATCAAAACAATGTTCTTACCGTATAAGGAAACTTATGTAGCAGAAAGTTTATTTGGAATTGGTTATATAGTACATTCATAATTCATAATTGCATCAAAACAATCTGATATTATACCAATCAAATATGAGCTGTAGTTTTCAAAATTTACAAGTATTTTTATATACATAGATTATTCCAACTAGAGCATTTTTGTGATAATTTGATGTTGAATTTAGAAAATGTTCCAGCAGGTCAGTATTTACATTATTTCTTTGATTTATACCTGTCAGCAATAAGATTTTAGAAATATTCGAAATATGTATGTATATATTTGTGTCACTCCATATTTACTGACTGAAAATATTCAGTGAATCTGAAGTGGAGTGGTATACTAATTTTTAAAACACATATCTGGACCATTTTTAGCAGTCTAAAATGTAACATGGTTGTACTGTTGTTTTTTTTTCTCATTCATCCTTTTCACCCTAAATTCCATTCTAAGACACTTTAATCAAATCTTGACTCAGATAATTTTGGGCCTTTCCCCATTTCTCTCCCACTTTCCACAGACACAAACCGAGGACCATCCAAATTAGGTAAATCTGGTGTCTCCTGCTGCTGCTACTTCCCTGTCATTAGTAGATAGTCCACATTGGTTAAAGCTCTGGTTTCTTCCTCTTGTGCTTGTGCTTATATTTTTCTTCTAGGAATGAGATACTATATATAATGCCTCAGAAATAGGCATGTTTTTCGTCCTCTTGGCTCCTATATACATTTACTTTTTTGTGTCCTACTTATTCTTTTATTTCTCTCTATCTTTCTCTCCCTTATCTGCTTTTTTTATTTTTAAGAGTGTTTATTCTTGACTGAAATGTGTATTCTAGAAGAGCTGGCGTATAAAAATTACTTACTGACTCTTAACCGTGTGAGAACAATATATGCAATCATTTTGTTTGAAAATTATCATTGTTAACAGAACTTTTAAGTTGTCACAGGCATCTTAGGGGGAAATATTTGATTGGAATTAATTTAAGCTCAATTCTTATTCTTTTCAATACAGTGTTTCTCAAACTCTGAGGCGTGCATAATTCACAAATTGAGACCTGGCATCATTTTCAGAGAGAGGCTTTCAGTAATGTGTAAGTAATTTTTTTTTATGTCTGTTTGATTTTATTTGTTTTTATTAGCTATTTTCTATATAAACACAGTGAAATGTTAATTTACCAGATCTCTTAACAAGAATTTGGCATATATTCACCAAACAATGATTATGAGTAACAAGTGACACAAAATAACTTATTGAAAAGATGTTTGGGGTCAGTATTAATTCAACACCATTTATTAGAGAGACAACATCTCCAAATGTAAAGATATGGTTAAAGGGATTTGAGTTCTTAACCAGGCTCAACCACTAACTAGCTGGGTATCCTTAAGTAAGCCACCTTCTATGCTTAAGTTCCTTTAGCTATAAAATAAGGCATTAGACTATCACTAATGAAAAGATCTCTTCCTCTTTAAATGTCTGTTACTCCTATCTTAACTTTTTAAAAATATATAAATCAGGGGTTGATAATCTTTCAAAAGGGAGCTGTTAGATTACACAATTGCGTTTTGATTTTTTGTTGTTAGTTTCTGCTTGGGAATAGGTATTGAGAGAAGAGATGGTTCCAAAGTGGACTAGAAGATAAATAAGCCCCCTTTGCTCAAGAAATTTGCCCAACATAGTCCATCAATTTGGGCTACTAACAGTTACTTTTAAAAAGTCAAGTTTGGCTTGGATAGGTTAAATCTTTTTAAAAGCAAGTAAACCTACTATTAGATATGATATACACATAAGATTTCTCCCCTTTCACAATCTCCATAGAATGTTGATGCTGAAGGAGTGCCAGTTTTTAAGGAGATGAGGGAAAGGAACAAAAAAGTAGGAATCACATCTGTACTTGGGGCTTTGGGGAGAAACTGGTAGAAAAACTTTGGACTGAGTGAAGGCAAGTCCTTGGGATCTGGAAGGGCGGTAGGAGGAAAGATTGCTAGAAGCGGAATAAAAGTATAGAAAGAGATGTGAAAAAATTAAACAAGAAACTCTCTGAAGACAGAGACTGGCTTTCATCAGTATCGTCACCAGCTCTTAGAATAGTGTCAGACCTTAAAAAGTGTTTATGAAAAATTCATTGAATGAGTGAATAATTACTTAGTATATTTCTAGTTTTGCCCAAGGCCCTGGTGGTTAGATTCAAATTAGCTAGTTTATCTATGTTTATCCTACATTTAACAACTATAGTATTTAAGGTAATTAAGGTTCAGAAAATTGATTCTGAATTATAGAAAAAAGACATTACATTTAGTATAATATACTTGAGGAAGGTTATAAAGTTAACTATTCATTCACTTAAAAAATTTTAAACCTACCATACTTTGGGTACTAGCTGGGGAAGGAGAAATGAAGTACTGATTATAGTGTATTTGATGGGATATTATGTAGTCATTTTGTATATTTATGAAGATTTTAACAGTTTAGAATAATGCTTATTAAACAAAAATATAAATATTTATATTATAATTGCATGAGGATTAGAAGGCTGTTTTCTGTTCTCAAAGTAGGAAACATTGTTAGATATAAACCAGATTTATTATTGTGAGTAGAATTGTTGAATGTTTTTTTCTCTCTGTACAGTTCTTAAAGTTTAAATGAAAATCCACATAAAGTTAAATTGTTTGGGAAAATATAATGAACGTATATTGACTAGAAAAAAGTAATAGTGTATCATCGAAGAGGAAAAGAACAAAACTGTGTTAGAAGAACAGTAGATAAATAACCTTGGTTAGAAGAATGAGAGGTGAAGTTTAGAAAAGATGGGAATGAGAGTCTCTAGTTTTGATAGTGTGAGAAAAGATGAGCTGTTAGGTTTTTAACTGTGGAATTGCATTAAAAGAAAGAAAGAAAATTTATTCTAGCTTATTTCTTTAAGTGAACTGAGGTGAGGGGGAGTTGAATTGGTCCATTGTGTTCCAACCATTTTCATGTATAATCCTGAGTTTATGACTATTATGCCCTATCTGAAAGCCTTTGCTCCTTTTACCATTTCAGTAATGGTTTATAATTTTGCAAAACTGTTATGTTCAGATTTTTTTGTTTTTCATATATCTTTAAAATGTTACTTCTGATTTCCACTCTTGCCTTGTTGTGTCTTTAGAGTTAGCCTAGATAGCAAATGCTTTACTGCTTGACCTAATGGAGTGGTAGAAGAAGTAAAAAAGATTCTGAATTGACTGGGCAGAGATTGAAAGGGAGAAAAACAGGTCAGTCTCCATTAGTTGCTGAATGGGTAAGAGCTTCCTCATAATGATTTCTCAATTTAGTTCTCATGAACCTTTTAGGAATTGAGAGCACATCTTTCTTGTTTTCTAGTCTCAAAGAAAATAGATGTAATTTGAAGCGAAATACTAGTCAAGCAGGTATCTGAAATTTTAAGAAGATGCCTGTAAATACCTTGTGAGCTAACTCTTAAATTGTCTATATCATGTTGAATAAAGAATTAAAAAGCCAATAACTGGTTAATGGTGTAGTATTGTTACTTGAGCTTGAGTAAAGTTGTTTTAGGGTTTTATTATTACCATGATTAGAGAACTGTTGGATCAAATGCTTGTTTTGTGTGGCCCCCAGTTTCCAAAATGATTTTAAAGAAATTTACCTCCTAATTGTTTAGGGGATTTTGCTCTGATGTACTTACACTAAAGGTCCTAGTTTTGTATGTTGACTATGAATGTTTTCCTCAAATGCTCTTTCCAAGTAATTTTTGGTGGCTCTTGCCAACACAAAGCATTTTGTCTTAATATGTGTTTAGTGTGTTCCATGAGGGTTGTAAATTTCACCTTGCAATGGAAGTCTCTTGGTTTATTGAAATTGTTAGGAAGTTGTGTTCGTTATTCATGTCTATATTGAAGACTTTCAGTATTTTCTTTGTCTTGTAATTTGTAACAGTCTCTTCCCTCAGCTTCCAAACCTCAAACTTACTTTAAAAACAGTCTATTTAAAATAAAAGGTAGAGGTACATTTTCAGTATTATAGACTCTTCCTGAGTGAATTAAAGAGCATTGAGATCTAGAAGTCACCTGGAATGTTGCCACCTCTTCTCTTCGCTTTATATACTTCGTCAGCAGTGCCTTAAAATGCTTTGTCTACCTTCCTTACCACTTTCCACCCCTAAATGAATGACTGGAAAACAACAATAAGAACATCAAGGCAAGAGAACTGGAGTAATAATACAGTTTGCTTTTCTGTCAATAAATGTAAGAGAATTTTATCACTATTTTAAAATTGATTTTTTTTCTTTTACGTGTTGATGAAGAACAATAACTCGTTCCCTTTTAATGGTTATTTAATGTATTTAATTGTGAATCAGAGCAAATTATTAAAATTTGTGAACCAGGAAGATCTAACAAAAACAAAATTCATGTAGTTTTTTCCTAGATACCTGCTTAATAGTATAATAGCTGTTTATTTCCAATGGCTAAGGTAGTAGCTTTCAAAAGAACCTATTAAATATATGTATGTTTTCATCATAGTACTGTTTGCATTCTGTCTTCCTTCTTTCTGCATAGCAAGACATTAAACTTCATTGTATGTCATAGTGACTATATGCTTATTTTAAATAATATGAAGTTAGAATCTAGAAACAAGAATATTTAAATCTTTTCATTATAATGAAAGGAAAGTGCTCTACCAAGGTAATTTTTATGACTTATGTCTATCAAGAGCATATAATTTAAAATTTATACACACATAGAAGCACATAAACCCTTAACGGAAGCTGTCTATGTGTAACTTTGACCCAGTAATTCTACTTCAATAAATTTATCCTGAAGAAATAATAAGAGTTGTAACTAGAGGTTTATGTTTAAGGTTATTTATCTTAGCATTTAAAAACTACTAGCAAAATAAGTAGATGTAATTAATGATCAATAATAAGGAAATAGGTCAATAATGTTACAGCCATTAAAATAAAATACTATGCAGCCATTAAAAATAATTTTCAAAGACTATTTAATGAAGAAGCAAAGTTAAATATAAAAATATTTTTTTAAGTGCTTTTGTTCTCCTACTTAAAAAAAATGGATAGATGGTCAACTGTTATTTTTATTTTTTATTTTTTTGTAGAACACCTGTAATATGCAGTCAGCTGAGAGTGGCTATTCAATATATTTAACCAGGTCTTCTCAGGAGAACAGGTTATTACCTTTTCTTTACTGTCAGTCTCAGAGGCATTTCTGAAAACCCTAAGCCCTTTATTTTGTGCAGAAATCTTTATATGTAGGGAATTGCCACATAGGAGTCATATATACCTAAATAAAACAAGTAGGACCATTTGATCCTTGTTCAGGCTTGTTTTCTAAGCAAATAGTGAGAATATACAGTATATTTGAGCAATGGATACAGATTCAAAGAAATGTGGCATGAATTTGAAAAACTCGTAACATTGGCAATATAGAAAATTAAAAGTTTTGGGATTATGATGAAAATGGTGACAGTTATAAACAAGTATTCTACCTAAGAGTTTCTTCACCCTCAGGTATTTTATAGTCTACAAGGAAGGTTGTTCTTTTTAAATAGCATTTGCTAAAGCATGGTCTGAAGGTTTTTTTCTAGTTTTTAAATGGGAAAATAGGGTTAATTGTTCAATTAGACTTGGGAAATCCTGGGCTAAGGGAAGCTAATCTAGTACTTTAATCAAAGAACTTCTGAGGCTTTAATATTTTTTAAAAATTATTTTAAAAAATAATTTATTTTTTGAAGTTTACAATGTGTTAATTTCTGGTGTACAGGATAGTGATTCAATTATATGTGTATATATATTCCTTTTCATATTCTTTTTCATTGTAGGCTGTTACAAGGTGTTGAATATAGTTCCCTGTGCTATACAGTAGGACCTTTTTGTTTAACTGGGGCTTGAATATTTTAATATATATTATAAATATACAAAGAGGCATGTAGTATATATACCTAATTTATTTTTCCATGGAATTCTTTCTTTGCATTTATTGGAACTAAGTCTAACATGAGGCACATTTGGGAGATTTCCGTTTTAGGTTAAACTTTTTCCTATCACTGTTATATAAGTGATGACAATACTGGTTGGGGGGGTTGTATTCTCCTAGTTCAAGAAACAAGGTTTAATGATACTAGTCAACTGAAGGAGATTTTACCATTAAAGTGTTTGCAAATACATTATGAATTCTACTCTGTATTTTTTTCTTTGAATTTGTTATAAGCATGCATTACTGTTATAATCTCTGCCCTACTTTCATTATTTGAAGTTCTTCTGTATGTTGTATCTGCTGAAACTCATTCAGGGTAGATTTTTCTCTGTTTTTTTGTAGTTTAGGAATAGGAGGTCATCTTCAGCAGGGCGTTACCTGTGGAAAACCTGTGTTGAGGGTTTACCCTCTGGAACTTTTTTGCATTTGCTTCCCCAGAAATACCACTAGCCTGGGAACACAGTTATTGTTAACATCTCAGTTTGGAGCTTTCTGGGACCATGCAGATGGCTTAAGGTCAAACCTAAAATCCACGTGTGAGTAGGCCTATTGTTACACATTCTCAGAAGAGACTGTGTACCCATCCCTGCCTCCAAAGGTGGGCCCAGACTGAAGCAGACTTGATATCTCCCTGTACCAGTGGATGGATTTTTGAAATCCACTCTTTAACTCAGGATATAGTCCTTCAAGGCTCTTGGCTTTATACGGATGTCTCAATTCCAGTTTCCTATCTTATGTGGTCCCAAGGCCTTGTATCCTGTCCCTGTAATACCTTTTACAACACAAGCCCTTTAATTACTAAGATCAGAAAACTTCACCCACCCAGTATCAGCTTATACACTGCATTCTGGCCTCTGTTTCCTTACTGTTTTGGGGCTCTGGGAATTTCACTTACATTTTTACAAGTCAGTCTATGCATTTAAAAGGATGTGTGTTTTTTTGTTGTCTACTTAGGTAATCTAAGTATTGCCAAAAATGGAAATTCATGCATTACTTTTAAAATTTAAGGAAGACTAAATATATTCCTATTTTTTTTAAAAAAGACATACTTTTTACGTATGAAAATGAATTTATAATATTAGTGTGTTTATCAGGGAGGTAGTGCTCTTTTTGTAGTTTTTCGTTCTTTTTTGTGCACAAACCACTTATATTTATTTGGTTTATAATAGGAGAATACTAGTCTTTCACTTTCCTTTTAGGTGTAACCTTCTGTAATGGAAGATGATTGAAGATAAGGGGCCTCGTGTTGCTGACTACTTTGTTGTAGCAGGATTAACTGATGTTTCAAAGCCTCTTGAAGAAGAAATTCACTTCAATGATGCCTGTCATAAAGTAGCTAAACCAAAAGAACCTATCACAGATGTTTCAGTTATTATTAAATCTCTGGGGGAGGAAGTGCCACGGGATTATACCTGTATTGACATTACCCCAACTGGATTGTCAGCTGATCTCAACAATGGGAGTCTTGTGGGGCCACAGATTTTCCTTTGCTATAGAAGAGGAAGAGATAAACCTCCACTTACAGATCTGGGGTAAGTATTTTTTAAAAAGAAATATTGTTATTAATCCAAATAATATGCCTTGTGGATTTTGAAGTTAAGTGTTCAATTCGTTTAATAGATTGACGCCAGCTTTAGAAAAATAGACCCGTTTATATCCAGAATCGTGTATTCTCTTCCTGTGTTCCTTATATCTTTTCAGTGTCTCTCTGTCCTGCAGGTTCCCAACAGTGTCATCTTGTCTGAGTTTCTTTTTTTTAAATTAAAGGTAGGGGAGAAAATTTGAAAAACATTTACAGAAAAGTACCAAAAATTAATGTATTATCCTGATCAGAAAATTTTAAATTATTTTTAAATTCTGAGAAAAGGATGGCTTTTGAGGATCAGTTATAGGTATCATTATAGTTGAATGCTTAAGCCTGTGTGCATCAAACAAAGATCTTGTTAAGTTAGTGCTTTACTTAGGATACTATATTGAACTTGGGGCTCCTTTTTTATGTAATAGTTTTACTGAGTTATAATTCATTTTATCCCATTCACCCATTTAAATTGTAGAATTCAGTAGTTTTTAGTATATTTATAGAGTTGTGAAACCATCACCACAATAAATTTCAGAACATTTTTATTGTGCCTTGAAAATAGACAACTCCATATTCATTTTGGTTGCTATCTAATTCTTCCTAACCCCTTCAGCTCGAGGCAGTCTCCAGTCTACTTTCTGTCTCTGTGGATTTGCCTATTCTGGACATTTTATACCAGTGGAATCATACTATATATGGTTATCTTGTGGCTGGCTTCTTTCACTTAGCATAGTATTTTCAAGGTTTATCCATATTGTAGTGTGTGTCTGTACTTTATTCCTTTATGTGGCTGAATAATACTGCATCTTCTAGATATACCACAACCTATTTATCCATTCATAGGATGATGGACATGTAAATTGTTTCTGCTTTTTGGTTATTATGAATAATGCTAGTGGAAATATTCATGTACAAGTTTTTGTATGGACGTATGTTTTCATTTCCCTTGTATATATACTTAGGAGTGGAATTGCTGTGCCATATGGTAACTCTGTTTAACTTTTTGAGGAACTGCCAGTCTATCTTCCAAAGTAGCTGTACTACCTTGCATTGCCATCAGCAGTATTTGAATCTTCCAGTTTCTCCCCATCCTAGCCAGCATTTTGTATTGTCATTTTGATTATATCTGTCCCAGTGGATGTGAGATGGTATCTTATTGAGGTCTTGATTTGTGCTCACCTGATGATTAATGATGTTGAGCATCTTTCTGTGTGCTTATTAGCCACATATATCTTTGGAGAAATGTCTTTTTAGAACCCTTTACCCATTTTTTAATTGGGTTGACTTTATTGTTGAGCTTTCAAGTTCTTAATATATTCTACACGCAAGTTCCTTATCGGATACGTGATCTACAAATATTTTCTCCCATTCTTTGCCTTGTCTTTTCATTTTCTTTATAGTATCCTTTGAAGCTGAAAAGTTTTTATTTTGATGAAATCTGATTTATGTATTTTTTCTTTTGTTACTTGTATTTCAGTGTTGTATCTAAGAAGGCTTTTACTAATCCAAGGTCATGAAGATTTACACTTAAGTTTTTGTCTAAGAGTTTTATAGTTTCAGCCTTTATATTTATGTCCTTGGTCCATTTTGAATTAATTATTGTATATGGTTGAGAAAAGAGTCCAGCCTTACTCTTTTGCGTGTGGATATCCAACTGTTCTAGCACCATCTGCTGATGAGAATATTCTTTTCCCATTTTCAAAAATTAATTGGCCTCAGATGTTTGGGTTTACTTCTGGACCCTCAGTGCTGTTCCATTTACCTGTATGTCTCTCCCATTTAGTACTATGCAGTTTTGTTTACTGTAGCTTTGTAGTAAGTTTTTACTTACATTACTTATGTGGGAAGTGTGAGTCTTCAACTTTGTTCTTATTTTTCAACATTGTTTTGTTTATTCTTCCTTGAATTTCCAAATGAATTTTAGGATCAGCTTGTCAGTTTCTACAAAGATTTTTTTTTAAGAGGAATATATATATAAAAGAGGAATACATAAATGTAAAAAATATAAATGTATACATACATATGTATTTATTTATTTATATATGTACATAAGATTCTCCCTGAAAAACTGAAAGAAAAAGGCCAAAGGAAGTCTAGGAGTAGCTTTAATAATGTCTTCATAATAGATGAAGAGCTTATGTGGAATGAAGATTAGCCTTCTTGTTTCCACGGCTCTCTTTGCAAAAGTAGATGGGCTTAACTTAAAATATTTTGGTTAAAAATAAGGAAGATATCAGTGTCTCTACTAATTCAGCAGAAGGGTTATAAAAATTCCATCCTTTAATATATTAAGTCTGAAAGTAGATAAGTCATGTTATTAATGCCTGAGGGGAGACAGGATGAATTGGAAGAGCTCCTAACTTTCTTCTACTTTTAAAATTCTATTATCCAATGTTTAATATCAAAAAGTTATATTAAACTCAGTCTTTATTGTATTAATTCATGAATTAATTGCAGTAATTTCAGAACAGATACTATATTGCTTCATATAAAGATTACGTATTTAGTAAATGGCTTGGAGAAATAAGCCATCTGTTAGATCTTGTTTTTAAAAAATTAGATTAAGTTACTCCTGAGATAACTGATCACTGTCAGAATTCTAGTTTTCAAATAAAGTGAAGGGAATGTTGCAGGTTCTTTTTACGGTGTTAGAGTAGCCTAGATTAGACATGAGGAATTTTCCAAGCATTGGAAGAATTCCCCAATAGGAAAGGACTTGAAGTGGAATGAATAAATTAACCACTCGTATAGCTGTCCTCATGTGTTTGTCATTGTGGAGGATATGACATCATTCTTGACTTAAAAAGCTTACAGTTTAAATGGATAAGAGAAGTTACCCAACGATATAAAAATTGAAAATAGTAATACAAGTAATATATACAACAGCACAATTCCTAATGAAAGAAAATAGATAGCTTATGTATCAAATGTACTTACATTCCATATCTTTTAAGAATTTGATGTAATAAATGGTTGTTCTGTGTGTGTTGTGTTTTTGTTTTCAGCTGAGCATCTGTGTGCCAGGCAGTAATCCTACTTATGCTCTCTTCTCATTCTGCCAAGATCCTATGAATTCGATTTTATAATTTTTTAAATTGAAGTTTAGTCAGTTTACAATGTTGTATCAATTTCTGGCATATAGCATAATGTTTCAGTTGTACATATACATGCATATATTTGTTTTCATATTCTTTTTTATGATAGGTTACTACAAGATATCGAATATACTTTCCTGAGCTATACAATATAAACTTGTTGTTTATCTATTTGATATATAGTAGTTAGTATCTGCAAATCTTGAACTCCCAATCTATCCCTTTCCATCCCCTTCCCCACCTGGTAACATAAGTTTATTTTCTCTGTCTGTGAGTCTGTTTCTGTTTTGTAAATATGTTCATTGGTGTCTTTTTTCAGATTTCACATATAAGTGATATCGTGTGGTATTTTTCTTTTTCTTTCTGGCTTACTTCACTTAGAATGACAATCTCCATGTCCATTCATATTGCAGTAAATGGCATTATTTTATTCTTTTTTATGGCTGAGTAGTATTCCATTGTGTGTATATGTGTGTATGTATATATATGTATGTATGTATGTATGTATGTATATGTATATATATATACACCACAACTTCTTTATCCAGTCATCTGTTTATGGACATTTAGGTTGCTTCTTCCATGTCTTGGCTATTGTGAATAGTGCTGTTTGAACATGGGGTGCATATCTTTTTGAATTAGAGTTCTTTCTAGATATATGCCTAGGAGTGGGATTGCTGGATCATATGGTAAGTCTATTTTTAGTTTTTTAAGGAATTTCCATACAGTTTTCCATAAAGGCTTCACCAAACTATATTCCACCAACAGTGTAGGAGGGTTCCCTTTTCTCCACACCCTCTCCAGCATATATCATTTGTGGACTTTTGAATGATGGCCATTCTGACTAGTGTGAGATGGTGCCTCTTTGTAGTTTTGATTTGCGTTTCTCTGATAGTTAGCAATATTGAGCATTTTTTCATGTGCCTATTGGCCATTTGTATGTCTTCATTGGAGAATTGCTTGTTTAGGTCTTCTGCTCAGTTTTGGATTGGGTTGAATTGGGGTTTTCTGTTATTAAGTTGTATGAGCTGTTTATATATTCTGGAAATTAAGCCCTTGTCAGTCACATCATTTGCAAATACTTTTTCCCATTCTGTAGGTTGTCCTTTTGTTTTGTTTATAGTTTCCTTTGCTATGCAAAAGCTTATCAATTTACTTAGGTCCCATTTGTTTATTTTTGCTTTTATTTCTATTGCCTGGGTAGACCACCCTAGGAGAACATTGTTAAGGTTATGTGAGAGAATGTTTTGCATATGTTTTCTTCTAGGAGGTTTATAGTGTTTTGTCTTATGTTTAAGTCTTTAAGCCATTTTGAATTTATTTTTGTGCACGGTGTGAGGGAGTGTTCTAACTTCATTGATTTACATGCATCTGTCCAGCTTTCCCAACACCACTTGCTGAAGAGACTTGTCTTTTCTCCATTGTATATTCTTACCTCCTTTGTCAGATATTAATTGACTCTAGGTGTGTGGGTTTATTTCTGGGCTCTCTATTCTGTGCCATTGGTCCATATGTCTATTTTTGTGCCAGTACCATCCTGTTTTGATTACTGTAGCTCTGTAGTATTGTCTGAAGTCTGGGAGGGTTATTCCTCCAGCTTCGTCCTTTTTCTTCAGTATTGCTTTGGCAATTCTGGGTCTTTTGTGATTCCATATAAATTTTAGGGTTATTTGTTCTAGTTCTGTGAAAAATATCCTGGGTAATTTGATAGGGATCTCATTAAATCTGTAGATTAATTGCTTTGAGTAGTATGGCCATTTTAACAATGTTAATTCTTCCAATCCAGGAGCATGGGATATCTTTCAATTTCTTTAAATCATTTTTAATTTACTTAATGTTTTGTAGTTCTCCATGTGTAAGTCTTTCACCTCGTTTGTCAGGTTTATTCCTAACTATTTTATTTTATTTTTTGATGTGATTTTAAAAGAGATTTTTTTTTTTTTACTTTCCTTTTCTGATACTTCATTGATAGTATAAAGACGTACAACTGATTTCTGTATGTTAATCTTGTATCCTGCTACCTTGCCTAATTCTTTGATCAGCTTTAGTTGTTTTTCTGTGGAGCCTTTAGGGTTTTCTATATATAGTATCAATGTCATCCACATATAGTGATAATTTTACCTCTTCTCTTCCAATTTGAATCCCTTTTATTTCTTTTTCTTGGCTGATTGCTATGGCTAGGACTTTCAATACTATGTTGAATAGAAGTCATGACAGTGGGCATCCTTGTCTTATTTCAGATTTTAGTGGGAAGGCTTTCAACTTTTCACCACTGAGTATTATGTTGGCTATGGGTTTGTCATAAATAGCTTTTATTATGTTGAGATATGTTTCCTCTTTGGCAAGAGTTTTTATCATAAATGGGTGTTGAGTTTTATCAAATGCTTTTTCTGCATCTATTGAGATGATCATGTGATTTGTGTCCTTTTGTTGATGTGGTGTATCACATTGATTTGCGTATGTTGAATCTTCCTTGTGTCCCTGGGATGATCCAACTTGATCATAGTGTACAATCTTTTTTATGTGCTGTTGGATTCTGTGATAATATTTTGTTGAGAATTTTTGCATCTATGTTCATTAACAATATTGGCCTGTAATTTTCTTTTTTGCCAGTGTCTTTGTCTGGTTTTGGTATCAGGGTGATGGTGGCTTCATAGAAAGAGTTTGGGAGTGTTCCCTCCTCTTCAGTCTTCTGGAAGAGTTTGAGTAGGATTGGTATAGTTTCTTCTTTCTATGTTTGGTGAAATTCTCCATTGAAGCTGTCTGGTCCTGGACTTTTGTTTGCAGGGAGGTTGGGTTTTTTTTTTAATGTTTTTTATTGATTTGTAATCATTTTATAATGTGTCAAATTCCAGTGTAGAGCACAATTTTTCAGTTATACATGAACATATAAATATTCATTGTCACATTTTTTTTCTCTGTGAGCTACCATAAGATCTTGTATATATTTCCCTGTGCTATACAGTATACTCTTTGTTTATCTATTCTACAATTTTGAAATCTCAGTCTATCCCTTCCCACCCCCTGCCCCTTGGCAACCACAAGTTTGTATTCTATGTCTATGAGTCTATTTCTGTTTTAGACTTATGCTTTGTTTGTTTTTTTGTTTTGTTTTGTTTTAGATTCCACATATGAGCGATCTCATGTGATATTTTTCTTCCTCTTTCTGGCTTACTTCACTTAAAATGACATTCTCCAGGAGCATCCATGTTGCTGCAAATGGTGTTATATTGTTGGTTTTTATGGCTGAATAGTATTCCATTGTATAAATATACCACATCTTCTTTATCCAGTCATCTGTTGATGGACATTTAGGCTGTTTCCATGTCTTGGCTATTGTGAATAGTGCTGTTTGAACATGGGGTGCATATCTTTTTGAATTAGAGTTCTTTCTAGATATATGCCTAGGAGCGGGATTCCTGGGTCATATGGTAAGTCTATTCCTAGTCTTTTGAGGAATCTCCATCCTGTTTTCCACAGTGGCTGCACCAAACTGCATTCCCACCAGAGTAGGAGGGTTCCCTTTTCTCCCCAGCCTCTCCAGCATTTGTCATTTGTGGATTTTTGAATGATGGCCATTCTGGCTGGTGTGAGGTGATACCTCATTGTAGTTTTGATTTGCATTTCTCTGATAATTAGTGATATTGAACATTTTTTCATGCGCCTCTTGATCATTTGTATGTCTTCCTTGGAGAATTGCTTGTTTAGGTCTTCTGCCCATTTTTGGATTGGGTTGCTTGTTTTTTTCTTATTAAGTCTTATGAGCTGCTTATATATTCTGGAAATCAAGCCTTTGTTGGTTTCATTTGCAAAAATTTTCTTCCATTCCACAGGTTGTCTTTTTCTTATACTTATGATTTCCTTTGCTGTGCAGAAGCTTGTAAGTTTCATTAGGTCCCATTTGTTTATTCTTGCTTTTATTTCTATTGCTTGGGTAGACTGCCCCAGGAGAACATTTTTGAGACGTATGTCAGATAATGTTTTGCCTATATTTTCTTCTAGGAGGTTTATTGTATCTTGTCTTACGTTTAAGTCTTTGATCCATTTTGAGTTTATTTTTGTGTATGGTGTAAGGGAGTGTTCTAGCTTCATAGCTTTACATGCTGCTGTCCAGTTTTCCCAACACCGTTTGCTGAAGAGACTGTCTTTATTCCATTGTATATTCTTGCCTCCTTTGTCAAAGATTAGTTGACCAAAAGTTTGTGGGTTCATTTCTGGGCTCTCTATTCTGTTCCATTGGTCTGTATGTCTGTTTTTGTACCAATACCATGCTGTCTTGATGACTGTAGCTCTATAGTATTGTCTGAAGTCTGGGAGAGTTATTCCTTGCAGGGAGGTTTTTTATTGCTGGTTCTGTATCACTTCTAGTGATCGCTCTGTTCAGATTGTCTGTTTCTTCTTGATTCAGCTTTGGTGGACTGTATGTTTCTAGAAATGGACTTTTCTTCTAAATTGTCCAGTTTGTTGCCATATAGCTGTTAGATTTTAAATTTTATAGCTGAGTAGCAAAGGCTCAGAGAAGTTAAGTAACTGCCTAAGATAAACAGCTGAAAACAGGTGGTAGGAATTTGAATTTAGATGTATCTAACTTCTCTGTTACAATGCTTTTTTTTAAGATTAAGAAAAGGCAAGACAGAAAAACAAGATTAAAAAGGAGGAATAAGCAATTAAGCTAATGTTAGGATATACATAGCTACTATGATTAAGCATCAAATTTTGCTCTAAATTTCGCAATAAAATGTTGAAAGGAAAAAAAAATTTAAGTTTGCTGACAGCCAGGACAAAAGGGAAATTAAAAATTGTATTAGAAAGAAATAATTTGACCTATTTCTGGCACTAAATTTATTTGTATAATGGGATTTTGTAAATACAGATTGATTTGGGGGACATTACTGCTATAATAATTTTTATAGCAAATGCAGAAACACATTTAATATAGTAGGGCTTTAAATTTGTTTTGACTAATACCAGGGACTTAGGATTAAAGTACAAATTAGTGAATTCTGTGAAGAAATAAACTAATATTATTCAAGCACGATGTTTTCTTTGTTTCCAAGTACTTTACATAATAATATTTAGAAATTTGAAGGAATAGAAGCCTGGCCTGCCCTTTATTAAAAGCCTATGATTTTACCATAAAGGAGAAGGGGAAAACTTTCACTTATACTTTTGATTAAAGATAGATTTGAGGTCATTTTCTTTTTTGAAAACCTGAAATGCTCTCTTAAACCTGAAGGAAGTATTGGAGGTAAAAGCATGCAGGCAGGTTCTGTACTGTATGTTAAGGAGCCTTTTGTAAAATTTTAACCTTGGTCAAAATACAAAGTTACTTTTTCTAAAGATGATGCTTGGTTTTAGAGACAGACAGACAGACAGACATCTGTCTGTTAAATGGAATACTAAAACAAGTGTCTTTGCACAGAATTGCCGTTCTGTGGTTTATGTCAACAAACAGGTTAATCTGAATTTTCCTTATATAATTTAAATTTTTGGTAGGGACAACAGTTATTATTTAATTTTATATGGACCTGTGGAATTCAGACTTCCAGTGAGATTGGAATATCTACTACATTTAAGGATCAGTTTATGATACCTGCCAACATTACCTTTTATGTTTGAGGGTGCTTTGTAGTTGTGTACTAATTTATTTAATTCATTTTTAGGGTTTTATATGACTGGAAAGAAAGATTGAAACAAGGGTGTGAAATTATTCAGAGTACTCCCTACGGACGCCCTGCAAATATTAGTGGCAGTACCTCATCACAAAGAATTTATATCACTTACCGAAGAGCCTCTGAAAACATGACTCAGAATACGTTGGCTGTTACAGACATATGTATTATTATACCCAGTAAAGGAGAAAGTCCACCACACACATTCTGCAAAGTTGACAAGAATCTCAATAACAGTATGGTAAGTGACTCTTTTGCACTGACAAAATTAGCCACCGATGAAAAGAGCATAATTTAAAATAAATCTGTGGAAAACAGCACAGTACAATTACTGAATTAAAAAATATGGTTTTGAAGATGTTGAATTTTTTATTTTTAGGAAAGTAATTTAGTTTTACTTTCAAAAGGAGCGGTGCAGAAAGCTTTCTTTTTTTTTTAAAGCAAAAAAATAATTTTCCCCCCTTACTGCAAAAGTAATGCACTAGCCGAGGTTAAGCCCTCCAATTGTTTACTAATACTCATATACTCACCTATTTGAGGACATGGTTTCAACAATTCTTCCTACTCTATTTACTTACTAATATTTTTGAAAGGAGATGCTGGGGATCGAACCCAGGACCCTGTCTGTGCACGCTAGGCATGTGTTCTACCACTGAGCTATACCCTTCCCACTCTCCCTACTTTATTGTGAATCTTCAGTTTTTCTCTGTCTCGTGGATTATTTCCTCCAGCATGCAAAGCATGTTGCAGTACCTCCCTTCTTTACAGAACTTCTTGATCCTTATATCCATCCATTCCCCCACTAGATTGTTCTTTACAGTAAAACATCTGAGAAGACGTTCTGTCCCCTTCTTCACTTTGACTCCTTCCAGTTAGGCTTTTGTCTTTTGTCATTCCATCAAGATTGCTCTTGTTGAACCCAGTGATCAGTCCTTCATCTTCATTTTTCAGTGGATTTATATACCAGTGATCACTTGTTCCTTCTTGAAATAGTGGCAGAAAGAGAAGACACAGTGTCTCTGCTCTATACTCTCTTGCTTTTTCCTCCTACCTCACTAGTCCTTCCCTCTCTGCCTTTGCTAATTCCTTCCCAATTCCCTAACCTCTACACAATGAAGTGCCCCCTGATCCAGTCCTCAGACTATTTATCTTCATAATCTAAACTCACTTTGTCAATGATCTAATCACTTAAATGCAGGCTATGCGTGGATGACTTCTAAATTTATGTGAGTAGCCTGGATCTTTCTAATTCATTATCTCTTCTTGGATGTCTTATCAAATAGGTCATGTCAAATTTAACATGCCCCAAACTGAACTCCTGATGTCTCTCTCCAAACCTACTTATCCTCATAGTCTTCCTCGTCTAATAAGAGGAAATTCTACTCTTCTAGTTACTCAGACTAAAAACCGTTGGAGTAATCCTTAACCTTTATCTTCTGCTTCTCATCCAGTTCTTCTGTAAATTCTGTTGACTTTAATTTCAAAATGTATTTTGAATTTGAGTACTTCTCAACTTCTCCGCTTGCTGCAACTCTGGTTTAAACCATAATCATCTCTCAATGGGATTATTGCAATGGCCTTCTATTTCAGAAGTTAGGCAAACTTTTGTATAAAGGGCTAAATAATAAGTTAGGTTTTACATGTCATATACAGTCTCTGTTGAATATTCTTCTTTGTTTAAAGAACAGCTCTTCAAAAATGTAAAAACAGGTCTTAACTCAGTTCTACAAAAACAGGCCTCAGGTCAGATATAGGCCACAGTTTGCCAAACCCCTGGTCTAACTGATCATTACTTCCACTTCTGCCTCCTACAACCTGTTCTTCACATAGCAGCAGGAGGGATCCTTTTAAAACATAAATTAGATCAATCACTCCTCTGCTTACAACCTTTAATGGCTTCCCATCTCGCTCTTAGTAAAAGCCGAAGTCTTCCAGTAGCCTGAGGCTATGCGTGATCTATAATTATATTTATCTTTGTTCTTTTATTGCTATTTTAAATTTTTAAAAGAAATATGTACTCAAAAAAAAAAGAAAAAGAAAAAGAGGGGGAGCAAATTGGAGATCTGTGATGTACATTGTGAAAGTTCTTGTTACTGCTTCTATCTTTTGTGATCCTTTGCCAGGAAGAACAATGAACAATTTGGCTTGTGTCTTTCCAGACTCTTTTGTGTGCACATATGTGGAGTATGTATGATATGGATAAATTCATCCTTTATTTTTCAAAAGTTGGATATTTTAATATATTCTGATATAAACTTTTTCTACTATCCATCTTTATCAATTAATATAACTCTTTACTTGATTCTTTTGATGATTGTATAGTATTCCAGAAAGTACAAATGAAGAATGATGAATACAAGTTACTTCCAGTTTTTCCCATTACTAAATAATGCTACTTTAATCAATCTTGTGCCTTTTTCTTTGTATACTTATTGGAGTATTTCTGGAAGAATAAATAATTGCAAGTAGAATTGATGAGTATGGTGTACCTTACATTTTGAAAAGTGTTGACATATTGCTGCCAACTTGGAAAAAGTTGTGACAGTTTATACTCCCTGCAGCTGTACTGTATAAGAATGTCTTTCCCAGGTCCCATACCTCACCAAAACTGGTGATTATCAGTCCCTTTTTTTTAGTTACTAACTGTATAGTAAGAAGTAATCATTCTAATTTTAATTTGCATTTCTTTGATTACTGTGGAGGTTTAGCATCTTATCATATATAACAGCTTTGAATGGCTGAATATTACTGCATTAAGGATGTGACACAATTTATTCCATCCTCTGTTGTAAGACATTTAGATTCTAATTTTTTTATATTACAAGCAAAGCTGTTGTGAACATAGTTACAACTACATCTTTACTAAAATAAGTTGTGTTTATTGAGCCCTTATGTGCTATATTACTGTTCTGAGTGTTTCACATCCGTTAAATCAGTTAATCCTCACAACCACCCTGAGTGATGTTTTTCCTCATTTTACAGAGAAGGAAATTTGAGAGTTAAAAAGATTATTATTTGCCCAAGGTCATACCTTTAATAAACAGCTGAACCAAGATTCAAACCCAGACTGTATTACTCCAGAATCAAACTTCCAAACACTGTTCTGCATTGCTAAATTATTTCCTTATGATATGTCCTAGAATTTCTGGATCAGAGCATATGTTTTAAAAACTTTATCCAGAAAAGTTTAATCAACAAAATATAAAAGCATTGATTTTTCTTAAGTATGATTTTGTCAACAATTGGGTTGACACATCGCAAAACTTCAAATTTAATTTCTTAATGATCCTAGGGCAGATATGTGCAGTTTTTTCCTATTATAACTATGTGAATTAACACTTTGCTAAAATCTAAAAAGTTTTACACACATCTCATCATCTATTAAGTTTTCATGGTAAGTTTTTAAAACTATTTATCTTCTCTTAAGCTAGCAACATGAGAAATACTGAAGCTTTAGATAAAGCTGCAGGATGAAGAACTGGAGTATATGGAATTGTGACTGGATAAAATGCAAATGTGGGGAACCTGAAAATATTTGGGAAACCCCCTCAATAAGATAGTAAAATAGATCTGTGTTGTGTAATGGTTAAGATTAGGATAGCTGAATGGTTCAGAGCACAGAATCTGGAGCCAGAGTGTCTGGATGTGAGTCCCATCTCAGACACTTACTGGCTGTGTGATCTTGGGTAAGTAAATTAACCTCTCTGTGCCTCAGTTTCACAGTTGTACAATGAGAGTGATAATAGCATCTACCTTACAAGTTATTATGATGATTAATGAATTTAGAATCATGTCTCAGTACATATAAGAAAGCACTATGTATGTGTTAGCTTGTTATCTATAAGTATCTTTCAATTCTAAATTTTCTGGTAGAAAAATTTGCAATTTTAAGGTAGTAGCAGTATTTGTTTAAAATGTTTGAATAGGTCATCCAAAAAATTCATATTGACAATATCTCAGTTATATATCCTAAAGGAATTATTTGCAGCCATTGACCCCTAATGAGATGACCATTTCTTGTCAATGGTCACTCATATACAAAATGCCCTATTCTTTCATGCCATCCTTGAGTTTCGGTTTGGTGATGACATGTGACAGTGGTGAGATTATGGTACAGGAAGATCATGGGAGCAAATAAGTTTTACAGGTCTTAGGTGGTACTGATAGTGATAGCAAAAAGGGTTTTTGAACCCTTCCATAATGTGATGTCCAGGTTACCCTCATTTCAGTTCTGGTTTGGTATTTTAGCAAGGCTATTCAGGCTCACAGATGCTTGTGGTTTTCCCATTGGTGAATTTTCCATTTATTTTGTAGATTTGTTGGTTTTGGATTCAAAGTAAATTGACAATGTCATTAGAACCATTTCTAGGTCTTACTAGTTAATCGAAGTGTTCAAGGTAGACTTGTTGCTTTGAAACCAAAACCAGAGACACAAGTTTCTGTTTTTCCTTACCCTGACATATTGGTCCCAGTGTGTTAGAAAACATTAATTCTCTGCAGAAGGAATAAAGAGGCAGTGTAACATGGTGTAAACAGAATGGACTGTAGCTAAAGGGGTAGATTTGAATTCCAGATGCAGGTCTTGGATAAGTTGTTAGATTCTTGGTGCCTCAGTTTCTTCATTCATGAAACAGGGATAAAGTAGTATTTTATTTCACAGGCTTTTTGTGAGGATTAAATGAATTACTATTTATAAAGAACTTAGGATAGTGCCTGGTACATAGTAAGTGCTATTGTAAATATTAGCTATTATTAATTACACCTTTAGTTAACTCTGCTTAATTGGTCCTATTTGTGTGTATTTAATGACTGAGGAAGAGCTTTTCTTTCTTTTTCCTTCTTTCAGTTTTACTAAGGTATAACTGACTTACTGCAAGGAAGAGCTTTTTGCTTTTTTCTTTTTTTGGCCTGGTGTTTCTCAAGTTCTTTTAAGAAACATTTCAGGAATAAAACCCTCTTAAATGTTTATTTTCCTATTCTTAAATCTGGTATCAGTCCTGACTATAGAGAAACTTCCCTGATCTTAGTGGTAGATGTCTGTTTTTTTAAGCAATGAGTTGTGGTTTATATCTGCTAACAGTCTTTGTTTCCATTGATTATAAGGTAGTAAAAGCAAATTTTGATCTTTGGAGTAGTTGTACAGTGCCTTCTAACTCTTTCAGAAAAAGTAAAATAGACATGCAATGTAGGAAACTTGTTTTCATATCTGTCTAATATATATAAAGAATCAGGAAGTGGTTAGGAATAAAGTTAGTATAGTTATTATAGCTTATTCTTGTTGTGGGAGATTAGGTAGCTTGAATCAAAGCATCTACTTACTAGTTTTCTAAACCAGGAGAAAAAAAACACAGCAGTCTAATAGACATGAGGAAATGTGTGTTGAATCTTTTCCCAAGTTCCCATGTGATTTTTATATCAAGCTTAAAGCTTTGGCCTCAAAAAAAAAAATCTCCCCCTCTGCCTCCCATTAAAAGCTTATGGAAATAGTTTTTAAACTTTGGACCGTAAGCCTTAACTGATTTGAACTTTAATTGATTTAGAATAGAATAGTAATGTTTCAGAGTTGGAGAGAACTTAAGAGTGGTCATGTGGTCCAAAACTGCAAAAACGCATAGTTAAGGATCTTTAGTCCAGGTGCTTTGATTCACATAGCAAATTTTTGGCTAACTCCCTCCTCAGTTTTTAACTCATTGAGCATATTTTAAAAAATATTCTATACAGATGGCTCTTGTTTTACAACCTTTCAAGAATGTCAGTGTTTGATTTAGCAGGTTCATTTAGAAAAGTGGAATTATTAACAAAGAAGGTAGCTAAATCATGTACCTAATTCCAGAAGAAAGGGCATCTGAGAGTATGTTTTTGCCATGGTACACCACAATATGGATATATTATGGTTAAACATTTAAAGCATTTTTAGAACAATAGTTCTTCCTACTTTGTTTTTTGCTGAACCTTTGTATATGAAAAAATTTAGAAAACCCTCCTGTAGTTTGAATATCCATGGCTCTTTTCCTCATAGAGCCTCATAACTTTTACTTTATCTCTAAGTCCTTGTTTTTTATTTTAAAATATTGCTTTCAGTTTCTACCATATCCACATGGTTAGATATAGTTCCCTTTTTATCATCACAGAGGTTATTGAAGGTTTTTGTTAGCTTTACAGGTGTGGCTTGTTGGGAACTAGAGTTGGGACTTCACAATAGAGGGTCCTTTATAAATTTTTTACCCGCCAGATAAACTGAAAGTCCAGTTTGCCTACATTCATAATTTCCATTTGAATTTTATACATCTATTCTTTTGATGCAAAAATATTAAAACATTTATTAAAAACAGAATCCCAACACAGCCATGAGCATGATTTAATGTCCTAAGCATGAGTTAACATAACTAATCTGCTGGAGACACATTAAAGATGTTTAATAAAGTGGAAAATTTCTAGATGAGGAGTCATCTTATTGCATTGTTGTTTATAATAATCCCCACCCCACCCCACAAAAGGAACAACCTAAGTGTCCCTTAGTAGGGGAATGAATAAAATAAACTCTGTTTCATTCATGAATAGAATACTATCCAGAAGTTCAGATGAAGCAAGTAGATCTGTATCAGCTTAACTCATTCTCAAAAACGTATTGATGAGTGAAAAAACAAGCCATAAAAGCATATATTTAGTACATCACCATTTGTGTAAAATTATAAAGCATATAAAACAATGATACATACTTATAGATATATATATATATATAGTAGAAAAAATTTAAGTGCATGTAAATGAAATGCACTAGCTTTAGGCCAGAAGTAAACCCCAGAGGACTGAAAGGGATGGGAAGATAAGCCTTTAGCTAAATGTAATTTTTTGCTTCTTTATACATTAAAATATCTGAAGCAAATATGGTAAATTGTTAACATTTGTTAAATCTAGTTCTTTTTAACATCTTTATGGTCATTATGTTAAGCAATCTGTCCAATAAAGAATTTATTTCTTCTGAGGTTATGTCTTATTCTTCCATTAGGAACATAGTCCTCTGTCTTACTGTTTCACACAATTCCCTGTGTTTATTTCTATTTTCAAGCCTAAAGTTCTGGGGGCTTATCCTCCTAATGCAGGGTCCTCAGGCTGGGGAACCCAGTGTGGGCCTTGGACTCCTTGGGGAAGACCTATGTGATTGTAATATTGCTCTTATTTGTGGGTTGCCGTCCCTGGGATGTGGGTCCTGAACCACTGTAGAAATATTCTGGAAATGAAGCTAATCTCCTAAGCCCATTTAGAAATTGGAGAAGAATCATGGAGCTCCTCCACTCCAGCTTTCCTTTCTCCTTCTCTCTTCTTCTGGAGCCACATTTGTTAAATCTAGGTGGTGAGTAAATGGGTGTTTGTTCTGGTAGTCTCTTACTATTTAAAAAATATTTCTTAAAGTAAGTTTATTTTCTTTACATATTATTCTCAGTAAATGAATCTGTCCTCATATACAAAGAGAGTGTCCTTGCAGGCACTCTCTTTCACGTGTGCACAAACACATCCTGTCACATTTATTCCTTTAACAAGTATTTATTAAACATTTCTACATAATAGCACTGTTTGGGATGCTACAGATACAGCAGTGAACAAAACAAAGCCATTACCATCATAGAACTTAGTTCTAGTGGTAGGAGGCAGATAGTAATAATAATAAAATAATAATAATAATAATAGTAATAATAATAATATACAGTGTGCCAAGTGGGGAGAAAAGGCAGATGGGGTGATAGGAAGGACTGGGCAGGGTAGAGGGAGGTTTGGCATCGCGTATAAGGCAATGAGAGGAGGGCTGTCTAATAAAGTGACGTTTGAGTTGAGACCTAAAAGGAGGTGAGAAAGTGTGCTTTGTGACTCTGTCTGTCACCATCTAATGCCAAGTGGTGGCATTTCCCAAGGTACATCTCCATTTCAGACTTTTTGCCCTAGCTCCATTTGATTCTGTACTTGGATATCTAATAGATGTTTCAAACTTAATATGTCCAAAACTGAACTCCTTTTCTTTACCCCCAAATCTGCTTTAACCATGGTCTTCTCCATCTCAGTTTTAGCTGGGATTAGGAATTTGAAACTCTTTGGGGAGTAGCTGTTATTTAAAAGCATGGTACTGAATAGATGAGATCATTTAGCAAAAGTAAAGAAAAGAAGAGATCACTTTTAATGATCAGGAAAAGAGAGAGGATGCCACAAGGCAGACTGAGGAGTGGCCAGAGATTTGGTAGGGGAGGGACCAGGAAAGTATGATGCCTCTAAAGCCAAGAAAAGAGAATGTTTCAGGAAGGGAGTCATTTGTGGTATCAAAATCTGCTAAAAGTTTGAATAAGATGAAGACTAAGAGCCAACTGTTAGACTTGGCATCATTAAAGTTGTTAAGGTGTTCTTTTAAGGAATGGTGGGATTAAGGTGGCTTGTAATGAATTCATGACAATAGGAAGTAAGGAAATGGATATGACAAATTACAACTCTTGAATTTGGGTATAAAAAACTGCAGAAAAACCTGGCAATATCTGAAAGATGTTATGGAATCCACATGAGTAGATATTTGTTATGTTTATCATTTCTGCCAAAAATTTGGACTTAGAATCAAATCTAAATTGTTATGACTTTCTTTTGTTTTAAAGGGTCAGATTTTCCTCATGTTATTGCTGTTGCAAGGGAAAATATATTTTACTTCTGAAAGATAAGAGGGCAGTAACTCCACTGAAATGCTGACAAGATAACCAGTTGAAAATAGAACTCTGTCACTACATTGAGATAATGCATACTGGAGAGATCAAAGAGATTCCATTTTATTAAGTTACTACCTTTTAAAATTAAGTGATATTTCCTTTTTTTTTTTTTTAATTCAGTGGGGATCAGCAGTGTACCTATGTTATAAAAAATCGGTGGCAAAGACTAACACTATATCTTACAAAGCTGGTAAGTATAGTTTTTCATGGAATATTTAATATATAAGTGTATTATGGGACCAGTAAGATTAAAGAAAAAAAACCAAAACCTGTATAACAATGTGTTAGTTTCAGGACTGGGACTATAATCCATGTCTTTAGATTCTGTTTTGTCTTGATCCCTACTTTATTGGATAGTTAATGGAACATTAAATTTTTTTTTTTTTTTGCAGGGGGTAGGTAATTAGGTTTATTTATTTGGTTTTTCAGTGGAGGTACTGGGGATTGAACCCAGGACCTCATGCATGCTAAGCATGCTCTCTACCACTTGAGCTATAACCTCCCCCACAATAAAACATAAATTTTAAAAGAAGACAGGGTTTTTTTTAGGTTTAAATAAAAAATAGATACTGTTCTCTTTAAGTTTTTGAATCAATAGAAAATGTGGGAAAATGTTTATTTTCCTTTTAAATTAATGTTTTCTTAATATTTATATTAAATTTAGTCAAATTTATAGTTTATATGTAATTATGTTACAAAATAATCTGAAATATTGTAAACTAATTTGTGATTTTATAATGCATTGAAATTTTCAATTGCCAGAAACCTCAAAATTTCAAACATATTGGTATTATTTACAAAAGAGCAGATATAGCCTTTTAAAAATATATTTTTAAAGTTAATGTCTAGACTCCTACCTTTTTCTTCTACCTGTGATTTTCTAGGATCCACAATTCATCACTATTTCTGTAGTTTCTTAGAGGCTGTACTGTTACTTCATGACTTGAGAGAGTAATGGACAATTAACTGTAAATCTTCATGGGATTCAAACTGGCTGCCAAGCATATAATTAGAGGATTTTAGAACTGCCTCGGACCTTAGTATATCTAGTTCATCTCACTTTATAGATGCAAAAACCCGAGCCCTTAGGTTTATGATTTGTCCAAAGTCAAACTGATATTAGTGGCAGGGCAATCACTTATATTTCCTGTTTTATCATTTTATATTTAACTTCATGTCTGGTGATGGCTTCCACTTGACTAAGGGTTCAAGGTAGGGGAACCTATTTTCTGTTTCCAGTCCCACAAAATCTAATACAAGACTTTGTTCTTAGGATGTGTTCAATAGAAGATGCCTAGACCACTTTCTAGACTCATCTATTTAACATAAAATTAAGGCCACTTGAAACGTCATATAACCTAAAATTATTCAGAAGCCAAGCTTAAGTTGATACTATTTTGAAGACATTGTAAATATGTGACTCTTCTATTTTTTATATGTATTTTTCTTGTATTTATGGCAGAAGTTACATACATAGTCCTATGGAATATCTATTTTAACGTGTTAAAAAAAAAACAACCTTGAGGGAAAGTTACTGAAAGCTAATGAAGTAGATATATGTAGGTAACCATATTGAAATTTTTTAAAAAATAACATATTCATATGCTTTAAGGTAGTGTGACCACAAAATGAATTTTCAGGAGTGTGTGTGTATTTGTGTATGTTTCTTTAGAGTGATTTTTTTCTTATTTGCCTTACTTAACTTTTATGGATGAAGCTTGATAAATATTAAGCAGTTAATATGAATAGTTTGAAGATTAGTCTGTATGTATCCTACTAAAGCATTCACAGTTACTTGATGAACATAATGTAATGTTTTGTCTTCCAAGTGTGTTAAATAATAAAGCATTTTAAAATCATTCAAATTATGAGGACCCAAATTCAAGAAATGATGAGCTAATATTTATTATTGTCTTTATAGGTCTAATTTGTAGATACCCTCAAGAAGACTATGAATCCTTCTCACTCCCAGAATCTGTTCCCCTATTTTGTTTACCAATGGGTGCAACTATTGAATGTTGGCCACCAAACAGCAAATACCCTCTACCTGTCTTTTCTACTTTTGTGTTAACTGGAGCCTCAGCTGAAAAGGTATTATATGGTTAACAAGTGATATCTGCAAATTTCTTGTACATTTTCAAGTATTAACACCAAACAGCAAATACCCTCTACCTGTCTTTTCTACTTTAGTGTTAACTGGAGCCTCAGCTGAAAAGGTATTATATGGTTAACAAGTGATATTTGCAAATTTCTTCACATTTTCAAGTATTAAGTTTTATATAGTGCAAGGAACAATGGAAAAAATTAACTGGTAAAGTTGAATCTATTATGCACACCTCTTCCATTTGGTTGAAGTAACTATATCCAAAGACATAGGCAAAGAGAATTTTCATTCTGTCCCATATACCCAAATGCTTTTTTGTGAATATGGAGAAAGATTTTTCATCATCACATGATGACCCTTAATTGCTTCATTTTCGGTGATACAGATGCTTTCAAAGTAATACAAAAGACATTATTAAATATGCAGTGCTGTTTAGAATCATAGACTGTTACAATTGGAATGGACTTTGGAAATCATCTAGTCTACTGTCTTCATTAAATATATATTGGGAAATTGAGATCCAGAGAAATTCAGTGAATTGCCTGAAGTTGAAATTGGTATTTCCATATCTAAAATTCTGTCCTCTTGTCTACTAAATAATTATAATAAATTGTTTTCCTATAGAATATGTTGATACAATTGCTGTGAAAGCAACTCTTTCTAAACTAATGCAATTTAATTAAATGGCTTTTTATTTTTCAATAATAAGGAGATTGTGAGAGTAGCACTGTGTAGTGTTTGTTTCTGTGTACTTCAGGAAGGCAAGGGTATCTATTTACCAACATGTTTCTGGTACCTGGCACCTTGCCTAGCTCATGGGCATATAATGGCTCATAAGGGCTCATCCATTAAATAGTTAACTAATGATGTGATTGGAATAAATGCTGTAAGGTGTATTTATTAAATATATTACTTGTTTTTCAGGTCTATGGTGCTGCTATTCAGTTTTATGAACCATACCCTGAGGAGAATCTCACGGAAAAACAGAGATTTCTGTTGGGTTTAGCATCATCAGCAGACGAGAAGTCTGACAGTTCCAAAACAATTCACACTAATAAATGCATCTGTCTTCTTTCTCACTGGCCTTTTTTTGATGCATTCAGAAAGTTTCTGACTTTCCTGTACCGTTATTCCATCTCTGGACCTCATGTCCTTCCAATTGAGAAGTAAGTTAGAAGCCTTCTTGGTTCAAAGTTTGGCAGCTCTTTCCATTATGTGTGATATCTTTGTACTGGTAATTGAGTAAATTTTATATGGTTACTCTATTTTTCAAGAGTTATTTGAAAAAGAGAGTGGTGGTTTCAGTGTGGTTATATTTCTCTATTACACTTTTACATTTTTGTTTTTTTCAATCATTTTATCTTTAACAAGATGGAATGTTTCAGCTTTTGATGCTCTTGTAAAGTTTGGAGATCCTAACTGGAATTTTTTTTTTTTAACAAGTTTTGTAATTGTTATTTTACATGTAGTTTGAGTCTATTGTGAACCTTTAAAAGTATTTCATAGTATTTTTAGATAATATGAATTTAAAGGAAAAATGAGATACATGCATTTTTAATTCTTTTTAAAATTTCAGTGGTTTACTTTAAGATCTCTAAAACTGAGTTAAGCTTTAATGCAGTAAGATCTGATGCAGATGAGATCTAAACATCACCACTGTCTATTTGACTAGCGTTTATCCCTTCTATTACTTAAGCTTTGTGTGTTCTTAGGCAGAATTCTGACTCTAATGACAGTTGAAAGTGATGGAATTACCATAAGAACATTCAGTCAACAGTATTACTCTTTAATTTTTCCTTGCACTTTTTTGCTCTCATCTCAGTGGTCTAATCCAACAGTTCTCAAATTTTTTGTTTCCAGGACCACTTGAAGCACTTAAAAAATGAGGACCCCACCCCCAAGGAGCTTTTCTTTATGTGTTCTGTCAGTATTTATTATATTAGAAATTAAAACTGAGAACTTTAAAAACATTTATTAATTTTATTTTTTTAAACCTGTAGCATGTTGATATGAATATCTCTTTTTGAAAAATAACCTTTTTCCAAAGCAAACAAATAAAAATTAGAAGAGTGACATTGTTTTATAACTTTTTGCAAATCGAATGTTTGGCTTAATTGAACATAGCTAGGCTCTCATATATGCTTGTGCATTCAGTCTGTTGCAATACGTTGTTTTGGTTGAAGTAAATGAAAAAACAACCTGGCTGCACACAAATATGTGGGTGAAAATGGGAGGGTATTTGAATAGTCTTCTTAGAAAATTGTGGATTTTCTTTTTTGACACTGGCACCAAAACTTGACAAGTGTTATTTACTGTATGTTACTTGCAATGTGGAATCTAAAATTTTAGTGATGAACTTTCTTTCTCTGTTACATTAAAATCTATTGGTCTATCTGGAATTTTTACGCATGCATGATTTTGTAGCATCATACATTGGTCATTTGGAAAATACTGATTCACTGAGTTAATAGATACATTTCATTATCAAAATTTAAAAACCGTATTTGTTAATATCACCACCTATCTCATCAGAAAAATTTGAGTATTGAGAAATTGTCAGGTTCATGGTGGTAAGATTTTAATTTTCACTTGAAAGCTTTAATTATTGGCAGCGAGTGCCATGACTTATTTTTCTTGAAGCAATAGGCTCACTTCATTCATTCTGATATAGAAGTTATCTGCTGAATATCCAGTATTGGATAACCTTAATTTGTCAATCATTCTTTCAAGGAAAAATGGCATTCTGTGGGGGTGGGGATGGGGAACCCAGCTAATTCATTTACAACTCAGTCAAACAAATTCTTTTCCCCAAGACAACTGTCTTACTCCTGCATGCAGCACCAGGGCTTTGTGCATTCTTCCCCTTTCATCACACTGATTATTTTTTTAAGTATACACTACAGGATCAAAATATAATAAAGTTAATCATATTTACTGCTTCATCCAAGACATTTTTAAGTGAAACTGAATACAACAACTACTAATACAGTTTGGTGCCACTGCTTTGATTCATAGTAAAGTGCTAGCAGTTTTATCCACAATTTTTGCATTATCAGTACAAATGTCAACCCAGTGAAAAAGGCAGTTAGTGACTTAGTATTATTATAAACATAAAATAAAATATTTTTAACCTTGTGGATCTTCCCTGAAGGGGCCTTGGGGATCTTTAGGTATTTGTGGATTACATTTTGTTTTCTGCTGTTCTAACTACTTAAGGTAATTCAAGCAGATGTGAGTCCTTTGGAACTCATTCCCCTTTTCTTTTCTTTTCCTTAGATTGCGAGTACCTTAATGGTAGAAACTGATAGTATGTGCCTTTTTAAAAGTAATTCCCATCATGTATTACTGTGTCTTACGTATAGCAGATCGTCAAAACATGTTTGTAGAATTAATAATTTTCTCTTCTGATCTCTATCCAATTGAAATCATCTCAGTTCTGAAACCAAGATGATTTTGAAACAATTTAAAACAAAAGCATGCAGAACCCCCGTATTCCAAAAAAAATGACTTTTCACTATTGTTGCCTTTTTTCTTTTCCACAGTGTTCAAAACAAAACTCATCAATCTAACTTTTTATCTATTTTCTTCCAGGACAAAATCTGTAAAATCAGCAGTAGAATTTTTAACTGTTGTTAATAGAAAGTATGTTGTTCATATTTTAGAAACAGTTAAGCTCTTTTTTCTGGAGTGCTCTAAATGATTGTTTCACTTTTAAAATATGAGCAATTGACTAACAAGTATATTACAATGCAAGAATTAGCTTCTTTGATAGAGTCCACATCTCTGGTATGTTGTTTGTTATCTACTTACGGAGAGGTAAAAGTTAAAACGGCTTTTGAGACATTAATAACACAAACATTGTTGAATGTGAGAAAGTATTAATATGAAAAGTTATTGGATTTAGATAGAAACAACTTTAATGGGACAAACGGTTTTTGGTCGTTAGTTCACTTGTTTTTGTAGTAGCAGATATTTCAAAATTAAGGTACACAGAGCTTTTGACTCAGTCTGGACTTGTGACATGTTGACCTTTATAGCATATGGTATTTGCTTTGGAATCAATTGGGTTTTTGTTTGTTTGTTTTTAAGGCATATTTCTCATTTTATGCATAAAGTTCCTTTTCCATCTCCTCAGAGACCAAGGATTTTAGTTCAGGTAAGATTTTCTCAATAGAAGTGCTCTGTTGAATGATTATTGACTCTTTGAGAATGTAACACAAAACTAACAATTGTATATGGGGGGAAGAATCAAAATGAAATCAAAAGAGAACCAGATGTTATTTCATGTTGGAGTTTGGACCCTTATGGTTTTGTTAACTGCCTCCCAGGCAGACATCTAATGTTGCCTCTTAAATAAAGGCTTGCAGAGTTAAAACAGCAGACAGCAGTAGACATTTTGAACACACAAAAAGGGACTTCTTTCCCTACTTGTTCTAGGTATTTGAAAATTTGTGCCTTTGGCATTTATTCCCTAAGTTAAATGTATTAGAATAGATGTAAGAAAAAGTTGTGTGTTTTCATATATTGCAGGAAGGATTGCTCATACCTTTGTGACAGGGAGAAGTTTAAAGTGAACATAAATTCTTTTCCCTATCTCTTTTCCCAGTTGACTTTGTCTTTCCTTTTTTTCTTTTTTCTTTGTGCTCTTGATATGTAAGTTGTCTCTGTATTTAATCATTTATAAGTGATTTGTATAGAGAAAATATTTCATGTATTATCACTGTATGTGCCTCACTGTATTTAACACAGCCCTTAATGGAGTAGCATTCAAAATTAGAAATCATTTGGTAAATAGATGTCTACAAACCTGTGTGAATCCGCATAAATTTGAAAATGTAGATTTAAATAATTGCATTATTATATTGATACAGATAAAATGTCTAGAAAAATATCATTTTTGATAAGCTTTATAAAAAGAGTGTGCACATACCACCTCTGTCTTCTTGGTATTTAGTGCCAGAATATATGTATAGCACACTCAGTTTAAATATATATAAGAGATTTGTTTTATAGCAGAAGTTGGCAAGTTTTTTTCTTTTGAGGACAAAATAGTAAATACTCAGTCTTTACAGCCCATACTGTCTCTCTGAAACTACTCAGCTCTGCTTTCATTGCACAAAAGCAGCTATAGATAATACGTAAACAGATGCTCATATCTGTGTTTCAGTAAGACTTTATTTATAAAAATGGGTGGCCTGTGGATTTGCCCTGAGGCCATAGATTTGGTAACCCTGGTTTTATGGTATTAAATGAATAATTTAGTCTTTCAATACAGATTTGTTAAAATGGCATCAGGGAAATGTTGAGGAACAGAAGAGAGAGAGTTCAAAGTAAGATGACTTGTTAGTATTTAGAAGAGGTCAGCCGTCAGGACATATTTTTCAGGATCTTAGTGATATAGACAGTTTCTATCCTGGTGAGTGGGGATATTGAAACTTTATTGGCATCTATCTATCTATCTATCTATCTATCTATCTATCTATCTATCTATCTATATTTTTTTTTTACCAGAAGGTAGTGTTTTAAAGTTTATATTTCAAATACTTTAAATCTTCTTTCAGTTATCACCACATGATAACCTGATTCTCAGTCAGCCTGTTTCTTCACCTCTTCCGCTAAGGCAAGTAAAGCTTCACTTGTTTCTCTAAATCTAGTGTAAGCTAAAGTAACATTCAAGTATTTTCTCTCTTTCCTAAGTAAAATTTCAAGTGTTGATGGAAATGCTTCTTATTTATTTGTTTCTTATCTAAATTTCTTTTACTTAATATTTAGGTTAAAGGTCTTAAAGAAAACAAAAACTTTTACAATAGCGTTTGGTATTTTGTGTGTCCATTTATTATGATAAAGTACTTACAATTACATAAAGAGGTATATATATTTATGTAGATTATGAAAACAATTATTTTTAGCTTAAATATCCTCTGAAGAACAGTCAAATGCAATTAATTTTATTTTTAATTTATTTTTTAAATGCAATTAATTTTAAATTTAACCCCTAAGTGAAAACATACTTATAAATATTAAACCATGGAATAGAACAGTGTATTTCATCACCTTAAAAGTTCAAAGAAATTATGAAATATGCTTTTTCTAAAGTATCATTTTTTCTTAAAGTTTAATTAGCTGTGTAATTTTTCTAGCAGGGAAATAGTTACAGTATAATTAAATTATTTTGTAGCACATACCTAAGGGAGACCAGCTGCCATCTTTGACATTAATTTTGTAAGAATTGCAGATTATTTCATCACCAGTTCTCAACCCAGTGTGACTAGTGTTTTCTTAACCTTTGTGTGAGCTGAAAATAAACTAGAAATACTGACTGAGACTATGTAAAAATGATTCTAAATTACCCAAGAAGCTTCTTCTCTCTCTTTTTTTTTTTTTGGTAGTGGTTTTATTGATATATAATTCACATTCCATACAATTCAATGATTGTATTCAGAGTTCTGCAGCTATCTCTATATTCAATTTTAGAACATTTTCTCCAAATAAAACCTTGTACCCTTTAGCAGTTACCCTCTATCAGTTGACATGTGTCATTTTGGCTGCTATGAACATGCATGAGTTTTTTTGTGGACATATGTTTTTATTTCTCCAAGAGACTTAATTAGTTTTGCTTTATTTTAAAAAAAGTTAATTCAGTGAAGCCAATAATTTGGCATTATAAAGACAAAATACTGGTTGGCTTACTGAACTGTTTACTTTGTTAATCTACTATTTCATTACCATGCAGAATGTTTAAGTTTTGGTTATTAATTTGCTTTGTATACGCGGCTTGGTACATCACTGGGTAGCTCTTGATATTACTACTTTTTTTCAGTAGTAAAGAGATCTAGCTATTTGTATATCCAAATTTTAAGATGAGTATTTATCTTAAGGTTCATGGAATTTTTCTGATAATTACAGTAGAAGATAAGCCATGTTGAGATTTCCATTAACCGATTTGCTTCCAATCAAAGCATTTCTCTTAGAAATTGACTTTTTTATTTGAATGTTACCTACATGGCAGATCTTTTTATATAAAATGAAGCAGATGACTTTTCATTTTCCATATTGAATATAATGCAGAAATATCGAATGATTTCAAAACCTCAGGAAAGTTTGTTTTCATAGTGTGTTTCTGATGCAGTGTTTTCCCTATATAAGAGCAGCAGTCGTGTTTAAAGTTGAATATACAATATAAATCCTACTCTAATCATGAACTTTTCTTCATTATTTTGGATAGTGAGGTGTTTGGATCTTTATTTTTTTAATTCTATGTTTTTGTTTGGATTGACAGTGGTGGCAAGTTTTCAACACTACTTCAGAATTTAGGTCCTGAAAATGCTGTGACGCTACTGGTGTTTGCAGTAACAGAACATAAGATTCTCATTCATTCCCTACGGCCTTCTGTGCTTACCAGTGTGACAGAAGCATTAGTGTCTGTGAGTATCAGTTTCTTATTGGCAATCAGTTTTGTTTTAAGCCTAATTATTCATATAATTTGAAGCTATTTTAATGCTTAACTAAAATTCAGAGTAATGAACTTCAATTTTCTGACCACTAACAGTAGTTGTAATGATTTAACAAGCATTGAACTACTTTGGGTATAAATATTTAAAAGACAACTCAGTGTGTGTGCTGATGATTATGCTTCGATGTCAAACAGCTAAAATATTCTCCTATCTTTTATTTCTCCAAGATGATTTTCCCTTTCCACTGGCCATGCCCCTATGTTCCTCTCTGCCCACTGGCTTTAGCAGATGTCTTGAGTGCACCATGTCCATTCATAGTAGGAATTGATTCAAGATACTTCGATCTCTATGACCCTCCACCAGATGTTAGTTGTGTTGACCTAGATACCAACACCATTTCTCAGTAAGTACATTTTAGTGATTCTACACCCAGTAATCTACAACTTTGTAATATATGTATGTAATTGTATGTTTTGTGAATGCTAACAGGAATTTCTTTGAGCTATATTGTTTTTATATTTAGGATTTTTACCATCTTTGAATCAGTTCTTGCTATACTTTGGTGGGATAGTTTATTAGCGAAGGGTTTAATCCACAGATCTTTAAATATTTAAGAAACGTTATAATCTTAGGCTTGCTTAGAAATTTATATAAGGAATGTAAGGATTTTATAATTTTCTCTTTATTGGGATAATATTTAAGTTGTAGCTACTGGAGCTATATATTTACAGTTTTAAAAAAAATTCAGTGTTTCTCTTGTATCCCTTATTTTCAGTTTAACCATACTTAAGCTCTTCAGGGGAGAGGAAACTGATGCAATACCACATTGCATCCACAGGACATACTTAAAATAACTACAAGTTAGTTAATCAGTAAAGCTCGAAAGCTAGTATACCTCTTACAATTTAAATATGTCTGTGTGAAATAGGTTTTTTTCCACTTTTAAATAAGCATGTTTTATATTAAGGCCTTTTGATTTAATTCTGAAATCTTACTTAATTCTAGTCTTGTCATATGTCAAAATCTCAAGTGCTTAAACCATTAGATGAGCTCAGCAAAAAATAATTTTCTGTTATAAAGCATGTATGCTGTCAAAAGCCTAACCAAGAAAACATGGGACATACTTTGTGCATTAAAGCCATTTTATACATAGGATGCATAGAGCCAAAGATTCTTTACTGTGAACATTTCATTCTTTACCAGGAGTATTTAATTCTTTAAATATTTAAGTAGTATCTCTCTCTCTCTCTTTTTTTTTTTTTTTTTTGGCCAGTTGTTAATGTTACATAACAGAATGTTTTTAAAAATTGAAATTCAGGGTGGTAAATGAGTATATATTATATTTATTATGGTAATAAATTACATTTTCCCTCTTGTACTTTTCGTCAGTTTATTAAAAGAATTTTTCCTTATTATTTTATCTTTGATTTACTTAAGAATCTTTGATTCTTATCAAAGAAACGCAAGTTGATTACACTCATCAATAGTCTTCCATCTTGGTATTATCACCCTTCCAAACCTATGGGAGGACTAAACTAGTGAACTAACAGCTTTCCACTTTCCTTCATCCCAAATTTCTGGAGCCTCAACCTGAAATTTGAAAGAAAAAGAAATCCTAAGTATGAAATTTGTGGTTTCTTTTCCCTCTCTCTAGTTCATTAATATGTATAATGAAGAGTACGTTATGATTGTCAGGACATTTCTGAAGAAAGGGAAACCATTGTCTAATATATTCTAGGGGTAAAGCTGTATGCATAGCCTGAGCTGTCTCGTATTAGTCTCTGTAGTTTCAGAGGCAGTTTTTATTAACCCCTCTGGCAGACAGATAAGGAAACCAAAGCTTAGATTTTTAAGTAGTCTGTCAAAAGGCACGTAACTTATCCTGCCAGAACTGATTTTGAAACCATCACTATCTGACTCCATAACTAATACTTCTGCCATTCATTATTGGCTAATAATAATATAACTATATAATAATAATATAGCTTACATAATAGTAATCTTGTAAATGGGAGTCACAATGAATAAAAATTCAGAAGGCTGATATAGATCCAGACTCAGACACTAGATAAAACTCTCCTCCCCAGCCAGGTTTAAAAGTGAAGACATCAAGGGCAAGAGGAGGAAATTATGTGAGTAAATAACAGTAATTTGATGTCATGAAATGAAACCAAGATATTGTTCATTCATTTATGCTACAGACTTTTCTTGAGCACCCTTCTTTTGCTAGACACTGAGAATAAAAGGATAAACCAAGTACACTCCTTTCTCTTTAGTTGCTAATAATCTTGTCTAGCAAGGCAGGCACGTACACAGTGATGAGAAGGCTCAGCGGGAGGGCTGTGTTGAAAGTTTTAGCAAGAACATAATGTAAAAAGTGTTTCTACATTGTATTCTCACTGTAATCCAGGATTCCTAGTCCTGATCACGTTATAAATGAAATAAAACCTCATAGCAGGACGTCTGCAATTTGACCCTGCCCTATCTGCATTTTTATATTCTCATTTGTGGAAAGATAGGAAAGATTCCAAGACAGTTGTTCTTTGTCAGCTTAAGCTTTCCCATCCATTCTTTTTCCTTTGTTTAGTTTTCAAAGTGATACTTGCCCTTTTGGTTCTGTGGGAAGTTCAGGGAACATTACAAAAAAGTTCAGCAAGTTCCATTCTGCACCTGTGCTGTGTTGTTGTCTTTGGTGGTTAGAACATGAGTGATTTACTTTTCTTCTTTTTTTTTTCTCTTCATTTTTCAAGTTTCTTAGAATGGATATGTATTGCTTTTGAAATAGGAAAAAAAAGATCTAATAAATGAAGAATGGAATCAACAAAGCTTAACTATAGTTAAGTCCAGAAGCTTTATCATGTTTTATCACCATGCTCTTTTCTTCCCCGACTCCATATATAGTTTAAAAAACAGCTATGTTGTAATAGTTGTAATAAAGAAAATTATAGGAGTTCATCATAGAAACAAAGATACCACTTTCAAGCAAATATCCTCTTTCATAGTTATAAAAGTATTTTGGAATGTTATACTTTATTCAAATAATCTAGTATTACAGATTATTTCTTTTCTGAAAGAAACAAAACTAAGTTTTACTTACATTTTTAGGGAACTAAGAAACTAAATATTTAAATATACCAAAGTGTTTTGATAAGCTTTTTGGGTCGTAAGTTCATTGAAAGTTTTCTATAGTGCCTTTTCTTAAAGTCTGTAAGAAAAAAATCTCTTTATAGTAGGATTTTCCCAATATTAAGGTATCTTAAAATCTCCCTTTTTTTTTTAGCCTTCAATTTATCTATGTTTTCTGTTTAGTAGTTTAATTTCAAGTAAAATTTAAACAAATCTTTATTTTTACTATTAGCATGCTTATAACTTATCAGAAATGATAGTGTGGAGTTGTTTTTTTTTTTTTTTTACTTTTTTTATTGAAGTATAGTCAGTTTAGAATATTGTATCAATTTCTGGTGTACAGCATAATAGTTCAGTCATACATATACATACATATATTCATTTTCATTTTTTTCATAATAAGTTACTACAAGATAATAAATATAGTTCCCTGAGAAATACAGTAGAAAACCTGTTGTTTATCTGTTTTATATGTAGTAGTTAGTATCTGCAAACCTCGAACTCCTAATTTATCCCTTCCTACCTGCTTCCCCCTGGTAACCATAAGTTTGTCTTCTATGTCTGTGAGTCAGTTTCTGTTTTGTAGTTAAGTTCATTTGTCTTTTTTTTTTTTTTTTTTAACATTTTTTATTGAGTTATAGGCATTTTACAATGTTGTTTCAAATTGTCTTTTTTTTTTTTAGAGTCCACATATAAGTGATATCATATGGTTTTGGGGTTTTTTTGTTTTTTTTTTTTAGGTATCTAAAGACCTTAAATGAGTTTAAGAGTAATGACCACCACATTAAGTTTTGTAGTGGTTTCCATGATTTCAATGCAGGTGGAAATGACTTGATACCAACATGATTATAAGTTTTTGAGCTATATTTTAGTAGAAGATTCTACCCTTATATAAATTAATTTTTAAATATTAAATATTCCAATTTACCCCTATAGTATTTTTCTCCTGTTAATTGAAATATTTTATATGTAGAATATTTTTTGTTCAATGTGTTTTTTCTTTTCCCCTTTTTATATAAAACAGGTATATACCCACCCCTCCCTCAAAAAAAGGCCCGCCTAACAAATATATTATTATTGTCATTTAATCTCAGAACTGGAGACAAGAAAAATGTAGCCTGGAAGATACTTCCAAAGAAACCATGTAAAAATCTGATGAACACACTGAATAATTTGCACCAGCAGCTGGCAAAATGTAAGTGTATAACTTAATTGAAGGAAGTAATTTAATCTGAAGAAAGGATTCCGAATTCTTTGTCTTACTTGTAAAAGGACAGTGTTTATTGAAAGGAAAGTGGTTTTTTTTTTACAATCTTAAAGGTACGTGAGCATTAAAGCAAAGGTTTTAGAAGCTGAATGGGAGACTTATAAAGTTTGTATTTTATGTCATAATAACATTCAAAAAGAGGTTAAGGTGTTTATTTTTAAATACCATGGAAAAAATAATGGTTTCCACTTGTATATTTTCTTCATCCATGGAATAAAAAGTTAGTTTTTAAAATCTATGACAGCTGGTTTAAATTACATTAAAAAATGATGATTTCAGTGAGGTGAGGGCAAAGTCATATGCTTTTTGCCTTCACTAGATCTCAGTGCTGTGCTTACCTCAAAAAATTTGAAAATAGAAGCTTTCCCAAAAGCATTCAGAAATTAATCAAAGTGAAAATTGATTAGGATATGGAATATATTAATTAAATGCTTATATAAGAATATGTTGGCAGTGATCCAGAATTACCGATACGAGGATTTAAACCTTCGTTTATCTAATAACCCTCTTGGTATTTTATAACAACAATCCATTATGGGTCCATAATTTAATACTTATTGTACGACAGATGGTCAGTAATAGTGTGGCAATACTTGAGTTGCTCACTTATGTATTAGGTGAAATATAAACATGGGGCGTGGCCTACGTCCTTGAGGGCAGAATAGTAGAATAAGCACCTGTAGAATAGTTAGAAAGAGGCTTGGGCAAAGACAGTGCTTACAAAGTGAACCTTACAGCAAGGAAATAATTCAGAAGTGGTTCATAAGTATATTAGGATATGAAAAAAATGACATCAAATAGAACAGAATTTTATCTTATGGAACAAGTGACTTATGTACAGAATTTTATTTAAGCTACCTAAAAGTGCATGCATTTCTTTTGGATAGCAGCAGTTTTTGTAGCAATGTTTAAATATTATTAAAATCAGTGAAATAGCCCTTCTGGCTCTACTGAAGGGCAGAATCTTAAAGCCGAAAACTACAGACTTAAGCAATTCTGATAGTTAAGGGTCATATATCATTTTACAGCTTCAGAGCTCTTTCACATACATTATTTTATCTTTACAACCCTGAGGATGATAAGGTTGAGGGAGGAAGGTTGTCAGAGATAAAGCATAAGGATAAAGCTAGGATTAAAAGCTGCGCCTTCTGTTCCAGTGCCTTGTACTTTCACTTTTTTAACACAATAAGAATTCCAAAAAAACCTCTCTGAGATGATTTATTGTTCCTCATATTTTGAGAAGTTTTTAAATTTTGAAACAGTCACAAACTTTGTTTCTCTGAGCTTTTGAGAACAGATGCCCCATCACCTCCGAATGGGAAGTATTTCCTTCCAACAAGTATGTTCTCCTGCATTATTACGATATACTGTAACCATGAAAACCAGGAAAGTAACACTGAGCATTACTGCCATCCTGATCCTCAGAACAAATTCAAGTTCTGCTTAGGATATATATTATGAAATTATATAAACAAAGAGTTGAAGTAGCTTGAGTCCTTTTGAAAACACAACAGATTTATTATTTTTCTTTCAGTTTTATTTTGAGATATAATTGATATACAGGACTGTAGAAGTTTAAGCTATACAGCATAATGACTTGACTTACAAATGCAGCAGGTTTATAATTGATACCGTAAGGAACATTAGTTTTGACAGTGCTGGAGAAAACACTAACGCTGTATTTCTTCACAGTGCAGCAGAGACCAAGAGATGATGGGCTAATGGACTTAGCAATGAATGACTATGATTTTAATTCTGGAAAGAGGTTGCACATGATAGATCTGGAAATCCAAGAAGCATTTTTGTGTTTCATGGCCTCTATTTTAAAAGGTTATAGGTCATACTTGAGACCAATAACGCAAGCCCCCTCTGAGACAGCCACAGATGCAGCCTCTCTTTTTGCCCTGCAAGGTCAGTGATTGCATAGTATTACGGCTTACGTATTGTTGAGTTTAACCTTGTAATGATTCAGTCTGTTTCTGGATTAGTAGCTTATATTTACCAAAATACATATCTCTTTCAGGAGTATGTGACTGTCAATCAGTTGATAACCCATTTCCGTAGGATTAGTTTTTTCTCAGGCTCATTAGATACAATCCCGTTAGCAAAACATGCAGAAGAGACTATTTGAAAAGTACAGAGCTTCCTAACCATGTACACCACACTCTGTTGTATCACAGGTGTGTTCAGATATTGATGCTCTTAGCTTCCAGGGCAGCCAGGCGATGTTGGGCACACAGGGGAGCCCCTGGGTTGGGCACCTCCAGGCTTGAGCAGCCACATTTGTTTTACTTCAGTCTGTGTCATGAGTGAAAAAAGGTCGGGAAGCCCTGGAGTACAGTTTGTTTCACAATATATATTTACCTTCTTTTGTAGTATTTAATGTTTGAAAGAGAAATTCATTTAATAAGTATGTATTGAGTACCTCCAAATGCTATAAGGTATGTAAAAGATACATAGTTACAAAAAAAAGGAAAGGAAAGAAAGAAAAGAGAGAGCAGGGGAGAAGGAAGGAAAGGAAGATAAGAAAGAAGAAATGCAATTCTCTCTCCCATGGAGCTTATACGTAGTCAGGAAGATAAGCAATTTGAAAATACTATGACTGAACACTTCGGTTCCCACCTTGAGTTCACAGAAGGTCCTTGATCTAAAGAAGGGCCATGATCTAAAGGATGAGCAGGAGTAGCCAGGCGGAGTGTGAGCAGAAGAGCATTTTAGGCATAGAGAACGGTTTTGCAGTCTCTGAGGCTGGAAAGAGTTTGAGTTCATGGGCCCAAGAGAAGGCCCAAGTGCGGTGTAAGTGAGCCCGGTGAGCCAGGGAGTGAAATCAGGAAGTACACTTCTGCTCTGTGTCAGTAAGACACAGACATAAATGAGTACTCGAGGGGATGTAACTGTTGCTTTGAAAAAGCCCCATATATGTACATATCCATGGAGGAGAGCACACCAGTTTCGCATAGCATGCAGCACATTTGGGGACAAAACAGCAGTTTTTAAAATGCTTTCAAATTTACTAGTGTATGTGTCATCTTCAAGGTATTGAGGGGACGACAGAGACAGTTGTTGGTGGTATTACATATTCTGACGTTACTGACATTACAAATTTATGTTGAACAGCTTTCTTAAGAAGCCGGGACCGGTCACATCAGAAATTCTATAACATGATGACCAAAACACAGATGTTTATTCGCTTCATTGAGGAATGTTCTTTTGTCAGTGATAAAGATGCAAGCCTGGCGTTTTTTGATGATTGTGTAGATAAAGTAAGTAATAGTATTTCTACAGTGCCCTAGCTTATTTTGTGTGACTGTTAATAAATGTTGTGAATTATGGTCTCTATTTATAGCTTTTACCAGCTTTTGACAAAATTAAAATTAATTCCATTTCATCATTGATGCTTTATTATGAAAGTTTTGGTGGCCTACTAGATTTATAGAGCACAACCTCTTAAGAGTACCTTGCAAGGTTCACTAAATCATGAGTTTTAGTTTAACAACCAGGTCTGTAACCCTGCCTGCCCACTTACAATAGAAGTTTTTCACCTGAATATTTCTTCACTTTGGGAGTGAGTTTGTAGCATAATTAAGTGAGTTAATTCTACTGTTTAAAATTCACGTGTGAAACCTTCACTCCCCTTCAGTCCTGGTATCATTAGGTGGGGTAGAGCAAGGTGGGTATGCATGCTGGATAGAGAGGAGGTGGGGGAGCAGCGGCCGCGAGAGGGGTGTGTGTCAAAACCTGAATGGGATGAGGAAGGAGGAGCAGCCTAGGGGGGTGTGGGGGTCCCAGCCAGGTGAGGAGTCCATCCATGCAGGAGGCGGCCTAGCATGGGGACTCAGAGGACGAGCCAGATAGAGTGCCCATGCTGGGTGGACAGTCTGTTTCTAGGAGTCAGAACCTAAACAGGATGCAGGGAGTATCCATGCATGGAGCATCAGAGTCTGAGCAAGGTGAGGAGAGTGTCCCTGCTGGGTAGGGCCAGCAAAGAGTTGATCTGGATGAGGGAGATGCCAGCATGGTGGGGGCAGGAGGTTGGTCTGGAAGGAACTGTTGAAGCCACGTTAGAGTGAAGAAGTCATATGCATGGAGGAGGAGTGGTGTTGGGGATGGGAGATTGTTACACATGGGAGGTATTGATCAAATAAATGAAGTGCCAAATGTGTCTTGTAAAAATGAGGCATGATTTTCACGTGCAAGATGTAGTAGGAAAAACACTGCGGTGGCAATCAGGAGAACTTTGATCTCAGCTTTTCTGCTTGTGACTTTAGTCAGTCGTTTAGTCTTTCTGTGTTGTTTTCTTATCTGTGTTTAAAAAATATTACACAGAGAGATCATTATAACTGCATATGTCACAGCTTTCCAGGGTAGTATTGTATGAACTAAAAAAGTAGAAAGCATTATGACAATTTTTATATTTTGCTGGTTTTTATTCCACTTTATAGATTAATAGTTCCTTTGGTTTTATCATTTCATGGCTTAGAAATGTCCAACTTCTGAATGACTTACACATGTGAAGACAGGAGCAAGTTCAGAGTCCTGTGTAGGGATTTACACTTCCCTTTAAATTAGAACACTTGAGAGCTGCTTGATGTAGAGAAATCCTGTTTCCGGTGCTGATAGAGAATTAATACCCTAAGATGCCCAGAAATAACCACCCTAGTCCTGGAAATGCTTTGGAATAGGGAAAAGATGAATTTATGCCATTATTTGCTTAGAACTCATAATTCTTTTTCCCATAGAAACACTGAGATATATGGTGATCAGCTGTAGATTAAATGGTACAGGACCACAGTGTTGTGCTAGAAAAATGTATTAAATCTCTTTTTGGTGGATTGATATTCTAACCACATTTTAGGACATTTTGGGGGGAAGGGAGGGAGGGAATTAGGTTATTTATTTATTTATCTATTTATTTATTAATGATGGTACTGGAGATTGAACCCAGGACCTTGTGGATGCTAAGCATGTGCTCTACCACTGAGCTATACCCTCCCCTCTTAGGACATTATTTTAAGTCAAAATTTATTGAACTAAAATGTAAAAATAAAAAATATATCTTTGAAGTGTATAGTTTTGTTTTGGCAAATACAGGCTTTCATGTAATCATGACTCCAAAACATAGAACATTTCCATCACCCAGGAAAGGATATTGTTTTGGGGGGGAAATCATTTTCTGTATCTTGAATAACCTGTTTATAAGCAGACTTCTAGAACCCCTGCGTCTTTGTAAGTTGGGCTCTGCCTGTATAGGGCTTTGAAATCCTGTTTACTCTGAGAAATAGTGTTATAGCTCCTTGATAGTTCTGTCTTCACTGCAGCATTATACTAAGAACTGCATTTTCAGTATTTTAATCAAGTTTTTAAGTTTGCCTTATTTAATGCTCACGAAGTTAAATATTAGTAGAAAGAATAAATAAATAGAAAGTTCTGCTTTAAATAGAGAAGTTGTGCAAATGCAATGAATAGAAGAGTGTACTTTAAAGAATAGTTTCCCTACCACCCACAGAGTAGACATGGTTATACAAAACAAGCTTTTTTTGTGACTCAAAAAAAAAAATCTGCTTTTCTTAAAAAAAAAAAAAAAAAAAGAATAATTTCCCTAAGTCCTTTTTTACAGGAATAACTGTGTTGGTTTTTGTAAATAAAAATGATGTTTGAGGCCAGCATACACTTTGACTGTTTCTCCTCTGTGGTGCTGGGCTTCCACTGGTCATCTTTCCTGGTGAACAGAGGCACACATTTGTGTAACAGTTGTTCCCTGTGCCAAGTTAACTGAATCATAAGGGACCAAATTAGTAACCAGGATTTTGCTCATAGCATGCTTGAACCAATAAATGTATATGAATCCATGTGGGAACACCGAATTAGCTGTAGGAATCCAATTAACAGTACAGAAGAGAGAAGTCTTGTATTGCTCCCTTTTACTTTTTGCTCATTTCATATCTTGTTCACAAGTTTGTGTTTCCACTAAGAACTCATATTATAGTATCACAGTTTTAAAAATACTCATTAATACTGTAAGACATATAAAACTTAAAATTTTGCTAGTACCTAGGGTATAAAGTTCTAAGGAGAATATTTTATTACTGATAATTACTATATTATGTTGTCTACGACTCTGAAAATAGGTCACCTGTTTCTTACTTGGTAAGAGTCAGTGCAGAGCATGATTGGAATAACTGCTTAAAGAATATAAATTTCGAGAAGTCTCAAAAAAGAAACAATCCTTTTAAATGTGTAATTATTGTTGCTAGGCAGACTGTTTTCCTAAAATGCCATTTACCTATTCAAAGTCTAGAGCCAACAAAATACCACTTATGTGTAATAGATTAATTTTACACTTAAAGATTTTAATGATTACTAAGAAAATTAGAACTGAAAATTAACTTACTAAAACATAGTTACATGTGTTTGCTTTATTATAATTCAAGGAACTCTATTACTACAGAAAATAACAAAATATCACAAAATCTAAAATATGTCTTAATACCTCTCATATCTAGTTAGAATAGAGGTTAATTGTATTCCTACTATTATTAGGCAGAACTCTCGGAAATAGCATGTAATTATACAGTGCTGTTACCGCTTTTCATTTTTTAATAATTTATATGCATTCAGCACAGCAAGTCACTGCTTGCTTTTAATCTGTAAATGGCTTTTGAATATCAGTAATACTTTAAAAATAGTCATTTGTGTGAGATTATTCCTTAGTTGAGCAACTTTTAGCTTAATTTTTTAAGTGACAAGATCCTCTTACCTCTGGCAGTTTAGCTATGGGAAATAAATAATATTAGGTATGCATTAAGTGCTTAAGCCAATCCATAACTAAGATTGAGCAGAAATTAGACATATTCCTCTTTTGATCTTAGCCTATCCAAGTCGAAAGCATTTGACCGACTTTAAGACGCTAGATTGGGTAATGCTGAGTAGGAATAAGAAAAACAATGTATGAGAATTATTTGAGTTTCATTTATGACTAATTTAAGAACCATGTGTTCTTGTTCTTCATATGATTATATTTTAAATCCCAACAATCTGTTCCTATAGGATACAGCCTAACTGAAAGCAGTTTTGTGTAACAAATACTCTGGTAAGATTTTTCTTGGTCTCCCAAGCATCCCTCTGCAGTGTTTTCTGAGCACATTAATGCCTTGTGAAAAAAAAATGAAGAGAATATGAAAACTGGTTTATTTTTATCCTGCCGTGGGTGTTGCGTTTCTTTTTTTTCCCCCAATAGAGACAGATGTCACTGTGCTTTCTAAAAGACAGAAATGCCCAACTGATAAATGTAGGATTTATTACATGACTGTATTTATAATGTTGAAGTGAGATTTTATTGGTGTACAAGCTAAGGGAAATATCTTTTACCAAGGTACTGAATTTGCAGTGCAAAATTTTAATATTTTAATGGACTTTACAATACTGAGAATTAGAGCAGTTTTCCACATCCACAGGTTTGTTTGTTTGTTTGTTTGTTTGTTTGTTTGTTTTCTGTGTGAACAAAGGTACTGATCTGGAGAAGGAGAAGCTGTTATATAAATAAATAAAACTTTAAAAGCACCTGGTACTCACAGACAAGCAGTTCTCTTATAAAGTTCCATCATGGAGACAGGAGTAGTTTCCAGCCTCCTTTCCAATGACCTTGGGTATTTGTTTTAACCTTTTTGTTCTCATCAGACTTTCTGCTTCATTATCATTGTTGCCCTTATAATTACGTTAACCCCATTTCATCTGCATAAAAATGTTTACATGTAGAGATTCTCATTTGTTCTTGGGTTGCCCATGGACACAGTGTCCTACTAAGGACACCAAAGATTTTGAGTTTTTACTGACATACTCCTGATGCTGTTTTAAAAAAAAACATTTTTAGATTTGTTAATAATGGCTTAGATGTGCTCTGTTTTTATTGAAAGTTTAATTTTTTTTTTAATTTTACTTTTCGGGGGGGGGCGTAATTAGGTTACTTATTTATTTTAATGGAGGTACGAGGGATTGAACCCACGACCTCGTGCATGCTAAGCACATACTCTACTACTGAGCTACACCCTCCTCCTGAATGTTTAATTTTTAATAGTTTTATTAAGTGACTAAAGTAACAGGAAGTGTGGAAAATAAAAAGGAGGGAAGACTCCATAAGCCCAGGGCCCTAATATCCATTTTACATTTACTTTCAATGTTTTTTTTTACATAATTGTAATATACTTCCTAATTTTTTACATAACCAGATCTTATAGGCATTTTTAATATTGTTGCCAAATCTAGAGAACAAGTAAAGTTTCTTTTTTTCAACCACAATAAAATATAACATAGTTTAGGAAGTTGAATGATTTTACAAGGCTTAGGTCCCATTTCTTCTCACCCCTCATTTCTATTCCCCAAAGGCAACCACCTTCTCTTTCAGCTGTTTCATCAGTCATTTACCTTAAGATTTCCAAATAGTGTGTTTTTATTGCTGCATATTGTTTTATATATTATCTATTAATATTGTATCTACCACCATCACCATAATTCTGCCTATGTAGTTGGTCAAATGGTTGTTCAGTGTTAATATTATCACTCTGGGTGTAATCACAGGCCATATATATATTTAATTAAATTTCCTTTTATGAATGGACTTTATTTTCCCTGAAGTTAACTATTGCTGTATTTCTTTTTTTTATTTTAATTGAAGCATAGTTGATCTACAACATTGTGTTAGTTTTGGTGTGTACAGCATGCTGTATTTCTTGTTTTGTGTCTGCTATTAATTCATCTCCAATCTCTTCTACAAAGGTGAAAAATCTAAAATCTCCCAGTTTTTCAAACATATCAGGTAATCTGTCCATTTGATTTTTTTAAATTCTTGCTGGAGCTTTCCACCTTTGTGTTCCAGTCTGAACTGCCTGCTTTCTGGTCTGTCATCCTGGGGTTTTCCTTCACCATCATCTTGGGAGTTTCATTGATCTCTCTGGAGTTGGATCCCCTGCTTTCTGCCTTTAGTAACTTCTCTCTTGGCTAATTTCCCTGGTATGGTGAAGTGCACCTTTCAGTAGTTTAGTGAGAAAGAGCCCATGGGAGATACATTTTTTGATGCTCTGCCTGTCTGCAAGTTTCATCATTCTCCCCTAATACTTGATTGCTAATTTGGTCTCATGTAAAATCTGAAGTCCTTACTGCATTGTCCTCTAGCTTCAGATGTTACTGTTGAGAATAAGATCTAGTTTAATACTATCTTAGTTTCTGATCCTCTGTGCCTGATCTCTTTTTCTGTCCGAAAGTGTTTAAGATCCCTGATGTTGTGAAATGGCACAAGGACATGCCTGGTGTCAGCCTTCTTTTCTTCAGAGTTGGACATGTGTCAGCCCTTGTAATCTATGGACTTATTTCCTTCAAATTCTGGGGGATTTTCTTGCATTATTTTCTTTCTTTTCATTTTCTTTCCTCCATTGTCTCTTTCTCTCTCTCTCTCTCTTTTTTTTTTTTTTTTTTTTTGAATTACATGTTATTTTTATATTGGCCCTCCAGGCCTAATACTCTTAATTTTCTTTCTTTTTTTTCTCCCATCCCATTTTCTGTCTCTGTCTTTCATCTCCACTTTTTGGGAGATTTCTTCTTATCTTTCAACCATTATAGTATACTTTTTAATTCTTCTATCATATTTGTAATTTCCATAAGCTCCTTTTCATTCTCTGAATGCTCCACTTGTATAGCATCTTCTTGTTTCATGGATGTAGGCTTATTCATTTTAGTTTTTTTTGAAGGGTTTCTTTTCCCCCTTGCATTGTCTCTGCTTCTTCTAAGTACCTTATAATTTTTGTTTATTTTATTCTTTTTCAAGTTATTGTTTTTCTTTGTGCAATCTTCAGTTGGTGTTCGTCGTCAAGTGTGAGGCACAAAGAACTCATTGGAGCTATTTCTGGGAAGGTCAGGTTTGGAGTTTCCTTAGATATGAGGTTGATGATCATTACTCAGGTATTTCGTTAGAGTCCCTGTTTGATCAGTGTCTGTAATTCTTTAGGCTGCATAGTTTCCCCAAGAGGTATCTCCAGTCTTTAGCCTGGAGTGCAGTAAGCCTGACTGCAGGTATTCTTAGAGCTGAGTGGGGGAGGTAACTGAGATTTTCCACTTCTTGTAACGTGTAGGCTTTTACTCACTTCACCTGTTTTTATTAATATCCTTCATCCTTCCCAGCTCTGCCTGGTGTTCTCAAGTCTAAGGTCCCTCTGGTTCACTCAGAAACAGCCGAGCTAGTCTGCTGTGTTGGGGAGAGGTAGTAACCTAACTACAGGGTTGGGTGTGGGATCTGGGAATTCTTAAATGCAGGCTTTTAATTAATTCTCCCGATTCAACCCCACTTGCACTCCCGTCTTTCAGGGGCAACATGCTTTTCATTCTTGACTTTTCCGGCACTCTTTAGAGCAAAATGGCTGGCTTTTTGGCTTTTCTCCTCTCTCCCCAGCGCCCCCACCTTCAGTGCCAGATACACAGCTTTCAGCTTTCACTGGTCGCGGCAGTCTACTTTGTAGCTTCTAAAATGTTTTGAACTCAGCTCTGCTGTTGTCCCCTCTCCAGTTCGTTTTGTCTTTGCTGTTGTTTTTAATCTCCGTACTCTCATTTCGGTGAGATTTCAGGAGGGATTGAGGGTAAATTGTTGTGTTTATTTTGTCTTGTTCAAGCAGAATTCTGCATAATCTTTACTCTTTTCATTCTTAATGATCGTGTATTTCGTCTATTTATCGTACTTTATTCATTTACCTATATTTTTTTTGACATGTAAACAACTTCCAATTTATTGCTGTTACAATCTTGCAAAAACATCTTTCATACCAATAGTTTTTCATGTTAGATTATTTTCTTAGAGTAAGAATAAGGTGGACGTGTTTAAACACCCTTGTTTTCTAAAAAAGACTGTACCAATTTTTGTGTGCCAGCAGGGCTTGTGATTATCCAGTTTACTATATTTATCGTATCATTGCTAGTCTCACCATATAAAAGTCTCTTGACAGGCTAAAAGGAAAGGCACCTTCTTTTATACTGATTAATTTTTAAGCATCCTTCAACAGAATTGAAGGAAGTGTATTTTAAAAGCAATATAGTCTCCCTTGTTTAAATTTTTATTCTGAGCATTTATCACTTTTGTAATTTTTAAAAAGCAAATAGAAGTAATACATATTCATTATTTTTAATTGGAAAACAAATAACAATATAAAGAGGAAAATTAATTGCTAATAATGTCACTACCCAGAGGTAACATTGTGATAATTTTGTGTGTGTGTGTGTGTGTGTGTGTGTGAGGGAGAGAGAGTATGTGCACACAGAAATATATCTGTGTAACAGATGTAGACACACATTAAAAAAATTAGAATCATACCTTGCGCATATGTGCATATATATGATTTAGTGTCTGATTTTTTCATTTATCATTATTTTGCAAACATTTTCTCTTGTTATTAATTATAATTCTGAAACATGCCTTAATTGTTGTCCAGTTCACTGTATGGGTCCGCCAGGGAAACATTCTTTAACACTGGTTATCGCAGCACATACTGCTGTGAAATTGTAACCAACAATTTATGTAAGAAGACTCTGAAAGTATGAACTCTTTTTAAAAGTAAGAAAAATTTTAAAGCTCTTCCTATCCTTTTTTGGTATACTCTGCCCTAAATCCTTATCTGAAGATTTAACTTACTAATAATTCTTGTTCTCCCATTTTTCCCTGACTAGTATATATTATTAATTCTGTCTATCATGATAAAGTTCTGTGGGTTTAGTCATGCATATGACATCTGGTTTTTTGTTTTTTTTTAATTAATGTCAATCTTGTGCTCTTTATGAGTTCTTTTTGGGAGATTTAGACTCTATGAAGTTTTTATTTTTTATGAATGTTACCTTACTCTAGGGGAAATAGTCCTACTAAAGTGCTGTCAATATCGATGTGACTAGAACTTCACTCAGATGTGTTTCTTACATATATTGGAAGAACTTAGGGAAATTTGTTATATTTAGTATAAATCAAAGACAGAACCCAGTATTCTCAACACACATGTGCATATGTGTGTGTATGTACTTCAAAAAAAACTTTCATGAATAAATTTTCATTATTCAAAATGCAAAATAATATAAAAATGTTATTATATATTGGGAAATCTGAGTCCTGTCTCATCCTTGTCCACTCCCTTCATCTCCTCTTAGCCATATATAATTACTTTTTTTTTAGTATTCTTCAGTATTTCTTTATGTGAATACAAGCAAAAAATGAATATATATTTTTATTTTTCCCTCTTTCTTGCTCAAAATACAGTATACGATATACAATACTCTTGTTATTTTCTCTTAGTTATCTTGGAGAGCTTTCTATAAGTGATAATAGACAACTTCCTCATTCTCTATTTTTTTTTTAAATAGCTTCTTATTATCCAGTTGTGTAAGTAAATGGTTTATTTAACCATTCCTGTGTAGGCAAACACTTGGCTAACCAATGAATTTTTTTAACGTACGTGTTTTAAACTCCTTCAGGTGGATATGGACAAGAGTGGTGAAATGCGACTTATAGAACTGGATGAATCCTTCAAAAGTGAACATACTGTTTTTGTAACACCACCTGAGATCCCCCATCTACCCAGTGGTGAAGAACCCCCTTTACAGTACAGGTATTCAAGGGCAGAATGTTTGAGATTGAGAGAGAGAAGCAATCCATCATCTGTGACGTAGCTTTCTAAGGACTGTGGTATTTTCAAAAGTCCATACTTTACAGATCCCTAATTTTTAGGTGGTAAGCAAGCTTATCCCACATCCATTATTAAGTTTTGAGGTATAAAAAGAAAAAATATATAATTTTGCATCATATAAGCTTGGGAAGCTCTCTGTATCTTCAGTAGTACATATTCTCATAAACGTTGATTAAATTCAGTTGGGAGCCCCACCCCACCAAAATGCAGTACTTTTTATTACAGAATTTTTGTTTCTCACCAAGGTTGGTTTTTTCAGTTTCAGCCCCTCCCACAACACTTGCTAATTAATGTAACCTTGGTTTACAAAAGGTTTAAATCTAATTTAGAGTTGATATTTGTAGCCTTGCTTTGGATGATACAATTCTTTAGGCAATTAATTTTTCCATGAGTTTTAAAGTCAAGGAAATTTAAAACTATTGAAATTGGTCATTGTTAATTTAGGAGATGTGGTTAGACATGGTGCCAAGTGCTTGGTAGATAGACTTGAGTGATACATTGTTCCTGCTTTCAAGTCTAGTGGGAAAGAGAGAAAAGCTCTGAGAATAGTGATAGGGTTATGATAGAGAGAGATTTATTATATATCTATCTGGTTAGATAGATACTATATACACACACACATATATATATACAGATATATATTATGTATGACATTTGTTATAACTAGAGGTCAGTTCTAGTATACCATTAAAACGGCATTTTCTTTCTAGATTTTAAATGGTTTTTAAAATTCTCCATTAATTATTTAAAGATTCTAAAGCCATTTCACATCTGTTACTCATTAAGTTACAGTTTATTTTCATTGAAAAGGATTTTCCAGGACATCCTAATTTATAACTTGAATTAAATTCTTCCTTTTACAGATGAAAAGGTCATGTAACAGATGTTTGTGAATTTTGATTAATTCATAAGCCACTTGATTCCTGCCCTTTTTATCTGTTAGTGATGTTGCTCATATCAATTTTTAAAAGTCTGCCTTTTCTCAAAGATATTTAATATATTTCTCTCTTTCTTTCTAAACAAGATCTCATTTCTTTGATCTCTTTTGTACATTTTACTTCTAAGATGACTTATATTTCACTAATACAGTTTTGTTTTTCTTTTTGTGGTTTGATTTTAACATTTTAATTTAAAATTTACCTTTAGATGTAGTCCATTAGTAAGAAAATTAGTTAGGTTAAAAAGTCTCATGTTTCAAAGACTCTATATTGAGCATAGTGAGTGCCCTTAATAAGAGATGAGTCATAATACTTACACTGTCTGTAAAATAATAGGCAGTCAGTTTCCAAAAGATACACAGAATGGTCATATTACCACACCATGTATATACAGTGAGTTTGTTTAAGGGACATAGTTTTCCTGAGCTTCTTTGCTATTTTGTTCCTATTTTATTCAGTCATTACCAATATTTTCTAAATCATCTAAATTTGCCTATAATCATGTAGAATAGGTTTGGTCCATCTTTTATTATAGTTTTCTTCTTAATTAAAACTATTTATACGCCTTTGAAGAATATTATAGAGGAAGTGTACTGCTCAGAGGCTGCTTCTGTTCTTTTCAGCATGTGTTTTTCCCAGCTTCTGTTACCTTTTAAATGCCCAAAACACCCTGCTCTAGTACCCAAATTAGGCCCACCCCTTCCCAGAGTCACCCCAGTCTCATCTTTTCTCCCTCAGTTTTCTTTCTCATAAATGAAGCCCTGAATCTCATTAACTAACCTGATAAATCCATTCATGATAATGTGAGAGCTTGTCCTGGTTGACTTACGCTGTTTGCATCTTTTTAAGAGGAAAGTTCTGCAGTAATACTTTAATCCAAAGTCGTGTTTGAAAGGTATTGATTTGGTAGGCCTTTTGTCAGCTGTCCTATTGCCTGATGTTTGCTGTGTATTTACCGAATACTAACGTACAAAGTTTGCATGAGTTACTTTGGAGTTTGAAGCCAAGTTCAACAAAACTTTAATGTGCTTTACTTTTTTTCCTCCAAAATATATATTTGAATCCATATTTGGCTGTTACCTTTTTAATTATTATAATAAGAAAAGCAGTATCAGCGTGCATGTTGGTTGGGTATATGCCATAGTCTGATGGAGAAAGATTGGTACAGCAAGTTAAGAAGTTAAAATAAGTTAAGATGTTGTTGGTCGTAATTTTTTTAGACTGTAGTCAGTATGATCATCTGTGTGTGCTTGAGTTTGGTTTTGTTTTTTTTTCTTTTCAAAAACAGCTATAATGGATTTCCAGTTCTTAGGAACAATTTATTTGAGAGACCTGAAGGATTTCTACAAACACGAAAGAGCAAATTGCCTTCAAAATCAAGTAGCCCTAGCAGCCCTTCTCCCATGTTCAGAAGAACCAAACAGGTGCTTTGATGATTCTGTATTCTTGTAAGCAAGTCCTAGAACAAAAATAAATACGTCACTCATTCTCCCTTAATGTACTTGACTCCTCCCTTTGTCACTGTTAGATCATGCTCCCTGGAACGTTCTGAAGATAACTTAGAGTAATCTCAGAAAATTAACTCATTCCCTTGTCCTAGAACTCTATTTTACATATTATATAATATAAATCCAAGCAGAGGCTTGAATATATATTAATTATGGACATACTTTGTTACGGAAACACTATAAAAGCATGTGAATTGTACTTTTTCTGGGTTCAGTTTAAATAAGGATGCTTAAGTGTGAACTTTTATTATTAAGATCCTCTCCTTTTTTTCCCTAGGAAATTAAATCAGCCCATAAAATTGCCAAGAGGTATTCTTCCATTCCTCAGATGTGGTCTCGGTGTCTGCTGCGTCACTGTTACGGACTGTGGTTTATCTGTCTCCCAGCTTACGTGAAAGTATGTCATTCAAAAGTCAGGGCCCTGAAAACAGCCTACGACGTGCTTAAAAAGATGCAGTCAAAGAAGATGGATCCACCCGATGAGGTAACCGTTATTCTTTAAAATGCTTTGTTTTTGCCCAGATTTATGCACACAGATGCGTTCTGTACACGTTTGAACTTCCTGTGTTCCAGGTGTGCTACCGCATCCTCATGCAGCTCTGTGGACAGTACGACCAGCCCGTGCTTGCAGTTCGAGTGCTTTTTGAAATGCAGAAAGCCGGCATTGACCCCAATGCCATTACTTATGGTTATTATAATAAGGTAATTCCTTTGATCTAATGGAGAAAGATTATAACTTCTGTGATTTTTACAGCCTTACTTTAATAGCAGAAATAATTGATGCGGGAATTATTTGGCGTTTATTTGAGAGTATCTAAAATAAACTTTGTAAATCAGGTAAGGTTTTTTTTTTGTTCTATTTTGTGTTATACAATCTACTCATTGACCTACTGACTGTTGACTCTAAAGCCAATGTGTGTTCATGTGTAAAAATTACTTTACTAATTCGTTTATTTTGTTGCATGAATAGGCTGTTTTGGAAAGCACCTGGCCTTCGAGGAGTCGTAGTGGCTATTTCCTTTGGACAAAAGTGAGAAATGTTGTTTTAGGAGTAGCACAGTTCAAAAGAGCTTTAAAGAAACATGCACATTTGTCCCAAACAACCCTCTCAGGTAATTAAAGGTCTTAAGGGATGTATACCTTGTAGTCTCTCTTTAAAATTAATTGACTGGTTGCACTTTCCATTTTTTAGAAATTTTAATTGGTTTCAAAATATTGAATGTTTTCTAGTTTTTATTGCCATTAAGCAAATTCTACTATTAGAGTATTCTTCCCATTTAAAAAATACCAGATTTCACTTTTTTTCTTGTAACTGTTGAAGTGTCAACCTTTGGTGGTCGTGTTTTAATATTTGTTAATAATTCACAATAAGTTTCTTTATTATAGTTGTGTTTTGTTAATTATGCGACACTTTTCACATTCACTGTTAGTAGATTATTAGCTTAAGCAACAAACTAATGTTTTTTTTTTGGTATCTCGCTGAGTAGTAAAATGCTGTCACATTGTGTTCTTAAGCAGATGGCAGTGACCTGGATGCTGTTAGTCATGGCAGCATGGATAGTGGTCATGGGACACACACTGTGGAGCAGGCACCTTTTAATACAGGTTTAATCAAAGTGTATGCTTCTGATGATAGATCTAGTACAGGTTTGTGTGTGCTTATGTATACATTTATTGCAATACATTTTAAAAACTAGGTTTGCTAGCCTGTCTTTTTTATATTTTAATTGTCAATGATATATTTAACTGTCACCTTTTAATTTTATATATTAGTCATTTGATTTAATACTGTTTTTAATAACTGCAATTTTATTCATTCTTTATTTGAATAGAAATAAAAGTTTATTTAGGTGTTTAATTCATGATAATCCAATTAACTCTGGATAGCACATAGGTCTCTTTATCATATTTTCTTAGGATAAGTTCTTCTTTACATTATGAAAATGTTATTAGAGGGTTTTTTTTTAACGTTATTAAGAGTTTCAAAAAAAAGAAACTCAGATCCATGATCTGTTAATAGTATCGTATCAAGATCAATTTCCAGGATTTAACAGTGTACATGTTTCATGTGGATGTTATCATTGGAGGAAGCTGGGTAAAGGGGTACACAGGAACTCTGCACTGTATTATTTTTGTGGCTCTTCTGAGTCTTAAACTATATTAAAAAGTTATAATAAAAAATTTTAAATATATATAAAATTTGTAGCATTCTAGCATTGAAGATGGCATTAATTTTAATAAAAATATAAGATTTGTACATAAGCTTTTTCTAAATATTATTAAAACTAACACACCTAAAAGTAAATTCCTTGAATAATTCTGTCCTTTTCATTATTACATTATAAAAATTAGACATGACATTTGAATATAAGAGCGACCTCTTAATGGACAGAAACTTTAAATTTAAAATTCCAAGCATTAATAATAAAATATGGAGGCTTCTATCTCTGCAAGTGTTAACATTATTTTGGTCTGTCTGCTTTTATGCCTACTTTTAAAAGTAATAAATACAAGCTATGTGTGTTGAAATGTAATCTTCATAGCTTTTCCTTGGCTGGTTTTATTTCTCGTTCATGCAGTGAGTTTAATCAGAGTTACAGTAGTCATCTTCAGGCATTAGCTCATAAAAATGAAGAAATCCATTTTTCATTTTTAGCTGTGGCCTTTAAAAAGACTATCTTAAAGCAGTGCAGAACCTAGTAAAAGCATGAATTTTATCAAGATTATCTTCACATTTTTACTTTGTAATTTCTTTGGAAGTAGAGCTGAAAGTTTGATTAGAAAAAATACAAACTCAAAATTGTAACAAAGACATGAAAGTAAATACCTAATGATGCTTAATACAGTTTCTTTAAATAGTTCTTTACATTTTTAAAAAACCATTTTATATGTAGTCTCTCATGTAGTTATAACAACTTTGTGTATTATAAATCTGGGAACTTGAGATTGAAACAAAAAGGTTAAGTGGTTTACTTAAAGTCATGTCTTCTAAGACAGAGAACTAGGATTCAAAACTTTGTGTTTTATTTTTTAATTTATTTTAATGGAGGTACTGGGGATTGAACCCAGGACCTCATGCATGCTAAGCATGTGCTCTCTCGCTGAGCTACACCCTCCCCCACCTCAAAACCTTATGTTTTGATGCTAATCTAGTGAAAATAATTTGCTGAAAATTACAGAGATTCTCTTTAATGGAATAATACATTAGAAATTTTCTTATATCAACACAATTTCTGCTTTTCTTAACAATAACTGTAACACTATATTTTTTCCTATTCCCATGTACTTGTACTCATGTGCAATTCAGTAATTATTCAGTTGAATTTTTAGAAAAACTACCTATCAGTAAATTTAAATAAACCCATTTTTGGTGAGATTATTTGGACATTTGGTTCCAATGATCTGTGTGTGAATATTCTGTTATGAATTCCCTACACATTTTTTCCATTGCTCAGTTGGGTCCCACATTTCCCCCTAGAAAGATCATGGACTTGTATAAAGAGTGTTTGATTTGTCTGTGTCTTTTGGAACCCAGATGGTAGTATGAACATACGTAGTTACTTTTGACTATGCTGTGGAACCAAAAATAAATTATTTTATGATCATCCCTTTCTTAAATTAATAGAGATGGGAAGGAGCTAACAAAATAATGCCTTCAATTGAAAGTTATCCAGAAAATTTTGTAAAAGTAAATCTAAAGACCAATGTGTTGCTCCTAATTCTGATTCTTCTCATTAAAGACGTTGATGATAAACAGCATAGGTTGTTGTTTTTTTTTCCAGGTGGCCAGTCTGATCTTGGATATAATTCATTATCTAAGGACGAAGTTAGAAGAGGGGATACATCTGCTGAGGACATTCAAGAAGAAAAAGATAAGAAAGGGAGTGATTCTAGTTCTTGTAGGTATTATTTAATATTAGTATTTAATAATAGTAATAATTTTATTTCTCACTTTTCCATTATAACTCCTCTTTCCTCCCATCACAAGCCCTCTTCACCACCTATTTTTATTCCAGCATACAAATACTTCGTGTGTGAAGTGTGTAGTCTCAGTGGCACAACACTCTCCACTCCATTCTTGTAGTAGAAATATGTGTTTCTTCAAACAGTGGCTCTTTCTGAGGCTTATCAATATTTTTATTTAATGCTTTTGTTAATGGTCTGTGACATATTTTCCTGCCTACCTCCTCCTATCGAAAGCAGTGTTCCACAGCCAAAGAGGAAATATAAACTGTGTGCGTGGTCTTCACACTTGACCAGTGCTTAGTAATTTTATACACATCTTGAGGACTCAAATAAGTGGAATCACTTACTTTTTTTTTTTCCAAACTTAAAAAAAAAAACGTTTATTTTCAATCTTAATTATAGGCATCATTTGCCCCTTTTTGCTGCTCCTGATACTGCTTAGCTCACACACCATCATGCTTTCATGGTGCCTCGGAACAGTTTTGCTCCCTGTGGTCTCAGAATTTTTAACCTATACTCAGCACTTTCTCCAGACTGGTATTTCAAAAAATCAGAATCCAGTCTTTTCAGTTTTTGCTTCATGAACGCCAATCTTCATTCCCCGCACCCTGCCGACAACTTCAGAACATGTAAGACATGCTTTGTTTTGCAACGTACATTAGACACTTTTGGGAATCACTTACTTGTGATTGACAAATAGATACGGAGGTGTTAAGTATTTTCTTACCACCTATTTTCAGGTGAAAATATTTAGGACTAAAAGCTACCTCTCTTTATGGCTCGTCTGGTGTATATATCTTAACAATTGCATTTTCATCCTTACAGTGTCAGAGAGTGAGAGTGCAAAAGGCAGTGCTGACTGCCTTCCGAAGCTCAATTACCAGCGTTCTGCCAGTATAGTTCGCCTCACTGGTACAAGTAACAGTGCTGATAAACTATCAGGAGAAAACACGGGTAAGTGGAATAGTAGAGCTCTGTTGTGTAGCATAACTTGCATCTGTATTTCTAGTGAATATTTATTTTTTTAATATCTTAATTCTCCAGGGTTATTTTAAAAATATATTTGTGTAGCCTCTCATGGTATAGCTTAGTAGCTTAAATTCTGTAGTTTATAATATACTTTATTCAAGCTTTTATTATAACAAAATAAAGGTACAAATCTACAAGCTACAAACTGTCCTTTGAGCCTGGACTGTTGGGACTTTTTGGAAGGAGGAAGTGGGAGCGAGTGGGATGGACAGTCTAAGGGTACATACACCCGCCAGTGTTGCAGTGAAGCATAGAGTTCCGTAGTCTTCCTATTGTTTCTGTTTTTTTCAGAGGCAAAAGGATAGTCCTTCAGATGGTTTGGGTAACAATACCTAATGTTTTTTCTTTTCAAAGCGCTTTTTATATATAATTTTATATTTGTTATTACAGCAATGCTTATACTAGTGAGGGGATATTAGCACTGTATTAAAGATGACAAAACTAAGGCGTAATCAGAGTATTGGTAGGTCACGTAAATTATCAGCTAGTTAATGGAAACGTCAATTAGGATCTGAGTTAATACTTGGTTTCACAAATTTTTCATCAGACCGTTTTGGCGGGGCTAAATGGTCTTAAGATTCAGAGTTTCTAGTGTAAATACTCTGATTATATAATTACATTATTTTGCCTTTGTATTAGCCCAATTCTGCATTTAAACATGTTATAATCTAAACAAATATTGAAGGACTTGTGCTGTTAAGGCTGAAATATCTCTGTAAACGACCCCGCTGTTACGATGTTTGTCTTTCCTCCGCATAGTTAGATGTGCCTCTAGCTAGGGGGTAGGCAAACTGTGGTCCAAGGGCCAACCTGGTCCTGCATCCTGTTTTTTGTAAGCTAAGAGTGGTTTCTACATTTTTAAATGGTTGGGGGGAAATCAAAAGAAGAATACTGTTTTGTGACACATGAAAATTATATGGATTAAACTTCAGTGTTCACAAACAGGCCGATGGGCACACAGCCACGCTCACTCACCTGCGTGTTGTCTGTGGTCGCCTTTGCCCTGCGTCGGCAGGGCTGAGTCGTTGGCACAGAGACTGGCCTGCAAAGACTGAAATATTTATTATCTGGTTCTTGACAGAAAAAGTTTGCAGATCCCTGCTCTAGCTATCAAAAAAAGTCGAATGATCTATAACTATCTTACTTTGCATTTCTTTGTTAGATAATTGTTATAACCTAAACATGAAAGAGTTTTCCGGTGGTATCATGTAATTGCTTCACAGCCATTTAGTCCTTCCTAATCATTGTCTAACTATAACCCTTACTAACTTGCCTTTGGACATCTTTGCTTTCTTGTTCTTTCATTACTACCCATTCATGCTTCCCTTTCTCTTAAGACCTGCTTTTATGAACTTTCTGTTTTAACATAATTGTTAACTATCCCTTGATTCTAACGTTTTTTCGGAGTAATCAGCATCTGACTCATCCTCTGGCTTTTGATCGTCTTCTGTGCTTAGACAAGTCAATTTTTAAAAGCCTATAGTAGGTTCCCTAGGTGTGAACTAGAGTTGTTACTTTATCCTTAAGGTTTTTGGCTTGAAACCTTTTCCATCTGTTGAGTACTGTGGGCGTATCCTTACTACCAAAGACTGTGTGTGGGATTTACAGAAATACGTATCTATACCTTTTTTCTTATACACTAATGCATGCTAGGATTCAAGCACTTTTAAAATTCCTTTATGTGTATTTTTTATCTATATCTGTATATATATAAAACTGACAGCTTCCAAAGATGTGGGAGTGGAATAACCAAAGAGATGTTTTAATGTTTGGTTGGATATTGAAATAAAATCAGCACGCTATAGTTACTTCATGATCATCTCGGGGATTTTAACATTTTTAATAAATGTAAATTGAATTACTGAGAGTACAATCACAAGAAAACTACTCTGAAATGAAACATCTCTGAAATATGAAAACATACTCTGAAATTTGGTTTTTTTGTAATGGAGATATTGGGGATTGAACTCAGGACCTCGTGCGTGCTAAGCCCACACTTTACCACTGAGCTGTATCTCCCTCTGAAAATGTTTTACTGAGCCTAACTCTGCTTTTAGTAAGTTTTAACTTTTTAGCTTTAGCTACTGTATTCAGCTGTAGTAAGTCATAATGTACTATATTGTATTCTGGGTTGACCCAGTGGCGACAGTTGTTTCCCAGAAGACAGTATTCATTCAGTGATTATTTTTTGAGTTCCTACTGTATGCTACCATATGCCTGGTGCTACTGGGGATATAATAAGAGACCAAAAATAAACATGGTCCCTTCCTTCATAGAGAGACAAACGGGGGGGATAGAAATAACATTAATCAAATAACCAAGTAAATGTCAAAATACCCTGATATTAAATACTGTCAAGGACTATAAGTTACTAGGAAAACATAATAGACTATCCTGGGTCTGGGGGGGACATGGGTCAGGAAAGACTTCCTTGGGAATATGGTTTTTGAGCTTAGATCCAAAGGGTGAGTAGAAAATGAAGGAAGACAGGGGTTCCAATGGAGGAATTGAAAAGAAGCATTCTGAGCAGCGGGAAGCAGTGTGTAAAGGCTGTGTAGTAGGAAGGGATTACAGCATGTACACAGGTCTGAAAAAGGGCCTGTATATCAGCTAGGAATTCTTTCAGCTTTAAGGCTCAGAAAATATGATTTAATAGTGGCTTAAACAAGTTGAGGGTTTATTTTCTCAAGAAATTCCAAGGAATACAGTTGCTTAGGATGTTGTTCAGGGGCTTTGCCTAGTTCTCTGGACCTAACCATGGTTATCATATAGCCACTGGCAGCTTCACACACCACCTTTCTGTGCAAGGCAGAAAGAATGGGGAAGGGGAGTACCAGCCCCATCTTTCTCCTTTAGCAGGAAAGCAGAAATTTCTCCAGAAACCCTCAAAAACTACCACTTTAACATCACTGGCCAGAATTACATCACACAGCATCCAGCCTGGTCTGGCAGAATTTAGCATGAATATAAACTTAGACTCAGACAAACTTTTCTGTAAATGGCCAGATAGTAAGTACATACAGTCCCTATTGCCTATTCTTTGTGCGTGTGTTTTTTTACAACTCTTAAAAATGTAAAAAGCATTTGAGACTGTATAAAGACAGTCCACAGGCCCAACTTGGCTCAGAAGTGTAGTTTGCCAAACCCTGATTTAATTGAATAACCAGCTTTATTTGTCTTCAGGACAGCATACTTCTGACTTTGCAAAGGACCCCTTGCACATCTATTTAAATGCAATCCCAGAGTTTTATCTTTGGGTTATGAGATTCTTCCAAGCCTTTGATAACATTTAACCTATCAAGCAGAAAGTTTCCCAGAAGATCAGAAGAAAGTGTATTCTTGGTTTCTTACATCCTTAATGATAAGCTGATACGGAAGAAAAGAAAACGCTTTACCTCTCTGCTGTACTGTTTTCCTTGTTAATGCTATATGCTTACTTATTATTAAACTAATAACAATCATTAGTTTGCAGGCTTTTATGGTCTCTATTAAACCCTTTTATCTCCTATCCTGTTCTGTTATCTGAATGCATCATATGGCAGAAAAAGAAAGTACATTTTTAGTAATTGCCAGGTTATAAAGAGCTAATTCTGCTGGCTAAAGCAGGGAAAAAGAATAGCTGACAATATCATACCCAGACTAATGTTTTAGAAGATTCCCATGTAACTAGGGTAATTAAAGTGATCAGAAATCTAGATGTCTGCTTTCAGCCTTGTCACCTAAACAATTTGGTGTAAAAAGCAGTGAACAGTGTTCTGAACAGAAAGTGGTCATTCACGTTTGACTGTTACAAACTTGAATCAAAATGTAAAGCAAAGGTGAAATTATTTAGCCACATCTATAGTCATAAAGATTTGGAGTTTTTTAAAAAATAATATTTATTTATTAATAAAGCTAATATAGCTGTCTTTTATTTGGTTTGGTTTAGTGTTTGGGGTTTTGCTTTTCATTTTTCAGGCGGAAGACTCAGAATCTTAAGGTCCTCTAGCATAGCTGCAGTTGTGTAACCACCATTATTTTAATCAGTTCAGTAGAATTGACATCAAGTCATCATCATTATTATTATTAAACATGCCAAGGGTAAATATTAGTCTTAATTTATAAGTATTAAAAAGCAGTGCATCCTTATGTCTAGGAGCACACCCTCTATAGTTAGTCAAATCTGAGTCTGAATCCCATTTCTCCTGCTTAGGACTGTGTAGCTTTGGGCTGGGTGATTAATCTCTCCAAGCATCAGTCTGTCTCCCCCCGTAGGATGTTGGAATGTCTGTGGCAGATAATGTAAGTGAAGTACAGTGTAGTACCCGGGAACCAGCAGGCACCTGCTGAGTGCTTGCTGCTATCATTTTCGTTGCTAATATCTTAAATATTTAAGACAACTTATATTTGCACATTACATTTTTCATGGCGAAAACAACTTTTCTTGTTTTTCAGAAAGCACACCTGAGCCGCTCTTAATATCCTCTTTTGAGGATACAAATGAAACAGGAAATATTCAAAGTAGACGCTTCAGGAAAAGACATAAAAGCGACAATGAGCCTAATTTGCAGCAGCAACTGTCCTGGGGAAATAGGAACCGCAATCTTAGTGGAGGAGTACTGATGGGACTTATGCTCAATAGAATTAACCAGGAAGCACACCCGGGAGAGATGGTTGGAAAATTAGGAGCCGATGCAAAAATTCTTTCAAATGTTATCTCGAAAAGCACAAGGCCAAACAGTCTTGATATTGGAAAGCCATCTTTAAGATCAAAAAGAGACAGTCTAGAAAAGGAATCTAGTGATGATGATACACCTTTTCATGGTTCTAACTGCCTGGCAGATAAAGTGGATTCCCCTGTTATTTTTGACTTAGAAGACTTAGACGGTGAGACAGACGGATCTAAAGTGGGATACGTTGCTACACAAAATCCCAAGAGGGGTCAACGCTTGAACAGCAGCTTTTCGGTAAAACCTTTTGAAAAAACTGATGTTGCTACAGGATTTGATCCCCTCTCTCTCTTGGTTGCTGAGACTGAACAGCAGCAAAAGGAGGAGGAGGAAGAGGAGGAAGAGGATAGCAAAGGCGTTTCAACACCATCTGCTCGGCGGGATTTGGCTGAAGAAATTGTCATGTATATGAACAACATGAGCAGTCCTTTGACAAGCCGGACACCAAGCATTGATTTACAACGGGCATGTGATGATAAAGTAACCACTAAGAAAAGTCCAACATTGGTCAAGGCATGCCGAAGATCCAGCCTGCCTCCTGATTCCCCGAGGCCAGCGAGACTTACCAAATCTAAAAGCTATTCAAAAAACGAGGACAGACCGAGGGACAGACTCTGGTCTTCTCCGGCCTTCTCACCTAACTGCCCATTTAGGGAAGACTCTCAAGATGCACTAACCCATTCATCACCTTCATTTAATTTAGATACACTGCTCGTACCTAAACTAGATGTTCTGAGAAACAGTATGTTCACTGCTGGAAAAGGGGTTGCAGAGAAAGCAAGCAAATGGTATTCAAGATTCACCATGTATACCACATCATCTAAGGTGAGTTTTATTAGTAGTTCCTACTTTTCTTTTTACCCTCCTCCACCTCCAGTAGTCCCTTCCTTGCAAAGATGTCTGCTTTTACTATTCTCCTTAAATACAGCTTTACAGAAAGACGCGTGGAATGTGTAAGATTTGTAAGTATCAGAATCTGAACTTGAATAAGAACTTCAAAAGGAAAGGAATTCGTTATGTTTGTAGTTCAGTTTTGAAAGAAAGCGATTTGTAGCTGGAGTAAAAATCAGTGTCATATGAAAATACTTACTGAGCTTCGTTATTGCCTTCAAACATTACCAGCCAGACGTAGGATTTTTCTTCCTGGGTAGGATGGAGTAGCTTGTGATACACCTGCATAACTTCCAAAGCAAAAAGCTAGATGAAGTATAGAAAGTATCTGTTTAAAGTCATCAGAGAACTGTTAAAACAACTAGAAAGTAGAGGACTAAGATTCTAGAGAGAGGAGAATGGCAGAGATGAGCTAAAGTCCTATGGCTACTTCTTCCATGAGGGCATTTGCTTATTCTGAGCACAGAGTAGGAGGTTGCAAATCCAGGCTTTGCCTTGTCAGAGGACTGTGGAGAGGTGAGGGGGCCAGCAGAACTTTTGGGGATTTTGTGGAGCTGGAAAGACAAAAATGGAGACTTGAGGGTCCTCAAATAACACAAGTTTTTTCCTTCAAGACATTTTCCAAATACTGATACGGCATGAGACAGAAGGCTAAAAAGGTAAGCAGAAAATCTCCGACTGAGAGTTCTCAGCAGTTTCATGGTGCTGAGATTACAATAGCTGGAGTCCATGAGCTGCTGGGAGGTGGGGGAGGAGGGGCAGGGAAGCTTTGGGGTACACCCCAGGCCCTTCGTTCAAATTCCTGCAGAGCTTTGCCTTGGCACATCGGCAAACCAGACATAGACTGAACCCAACCAAAACTGCAACCTAGGCTTGACTCAGCTCAGCCTGTGATTTTTAGATTAAAATAATAGCCTTTACTCCAATAGAGGAAAGAGTGTATCCTTTCTTGAGGAACAGAACATCAACTGGAGCCCTTCCAGTTTTCATAGACAATTTTTAATATTCTATCATTCAGTTAAGAATAGCTATGCTGAGAGAGAAGGATCATAACTGAAAACAAACAAACAAACAAAACAGATGGAGGAAGCAGACCTCTAGGTGATCCAGATATTTGAATTAGCAGCGCACTTTGAGGTAATAATATATGTTCAGGAAAATAGAGGGAAAGGTGAAAAAAAGATAGCTGCAAAGATGGAAAATTTCACCAGGTGATTGTCTATTAAAAAATCAGTGTAAATTCTAAAACTGAAAAAGATATGAAATTAAAAATGCAGTGGTTGGTTCTAACAGCAGACAAAACATAGAAAAAGAAAGGTTAGTGAACTAGATGGGAAGTTAGTAGAAAACACACACACTGAAGCACAGACAGGAAAAAAATTGGAAAATACAGGAAAGAATGTGAAGTTTAGTGAAAATGCCTGATATTGAGTCCCAGAAGAAGAGAACGGGGTAGAAGGAAAATTTAAAAAGCTAATTGCCAAGAATTTTCCAAAAATGATTAAAGATGTCAACTCACATATTTAGGAGATCTCCCAATGTCACACTAAATAAATGCAAAGAAAATCATACTTAGGCATCTAATGTGAAAATAATTGAAAATGAAATACAAAGGGAAAATCTTAAAAGGAGCCAGAGAAAAGAAGTATGCTGCCTTCAAAAGAGCAACAGTAAGCAAACAGCAGTCTTGAGGCGAGGGTATAGCTCAGTGGTAGAGCATGTGCTTAGCACGCATGAAGTCCTGGGTTCAATCCCCAGTACCTCCTCTAAAAATAAATAAACCTAATTACCTCCCCTACCCCTGCCAAATTAAAATAAATAGTGCAATGATAAATAAATAAAATATTGTTTAAGAAAAAGAAAAGAAAACAACAGTCTTATGAATAGAAACTGTAATGTTAGGAGACACTGGAAAGACATCCTTGGAATATCGGAAGAAAATGTTGGCCGGCCTGTTTTTCTATACCCAGCAAAAGTATTCTTCAAAAATGTGGGTGAGAGGTCTAGTTCCCCTGAGGTAACACAAGGCCACTAAAGCCCATTCCTCCCACGGACTAAAAGCTCCAGACAAAATACAAAAACCAACTATCTAAGGATTCTGAAAAATAAAAGCAGTAGATGGCAGGGAGGGGCAGATTTCCCATTTTCTTTCACACACATCTTTGCTCCAAGAACAGGTCCCAGGCATAGTGTGGCATGGATCCTTGACAGCTAAAACATAAAGAAAAACCCCATGTTTCCTGGACAGAGGAACCAGGGAAGGGGGCCCCTGTGGCCTGGAGAACATGAGGGGAATCGGAAAGAAGGGATTTTTAATTCTGTGTGTGGCCACACAAGTCTCAGCCTAACCCTTGAGATACACATTACATGTGATAGATGCAGACCAGCAAGGACCAGGCTTCAAGAACTAAATTGAGAATTAAGTCACCATCTCCAAAAATCAAAACCCAAATTGGAATCTGAACACAGTTGACTGTCTGCTACAGCAGTACCTCAGCATTCTCCAAGGGGTCGTAACAGTGCTCAGACTTCACATCATAACATTAACAGTGTCCAAAATAAAATCCAAAATTACCTGATACAAGGAACCAGGAAAACCTGACCAGTTCTCAAGGGGAAGACAACCCTGAGATAACCCAGATGTTGGAATTATCTAATGGAGACTTTAAAACAGCTATTATAACTAGATGTCCTGAAGTAAAGATGAAAACACATGTGAAATAAGTGAAAAGAAAGGAATTCTTAGCCAGAAATCAAAATTATTTTTTAAAAAACAAATTTTATAATTAAAAAATACGCTCTGAAATAAGCTCATGGATGGGTTCAGTAGCAGATTGGAGATGACAGAGGAGAGTCAGTGAAACTGAAGGCTGAATAATAGAAATTATCCAGTTGGAAGAACAGAGAGAGCCTTTATAAAAATGAATAGAGCCTCAGGGACTTGTGGAACAATAAAAAAGATGTAACACATAATTGGAGTTCCAGAAGAATTGGAGAAAGAGAGTGTGGTAGAAAATATATTTGAAGAAATAATGGGTGAAATTTCCCAAATTTAATAAAAGATTTAGATTTACAGCTCCCTGGTAAACTGCAGACAGGATAAACTCAAAAGAAAACCACACTTACATATACATAAAAGCATACTGCTAAAAACCAGAGATATCCATTTGCTAACAATTAAATGACTGCTGGGAAAAAAAAACCCAAGAAGAAAAAATTCCTTGATTGAAAATTGAAAATTTCTTGACTGAAAAGTGACATATTGCCCACAGAGGACTAAGGATTTTGAATGACCATGTGTTTTCATCATAATCTGTGGAGGGAAGCATACAGTGGGAAAAAACACTTTTAACCTATTGAAGAAAGGGCCTGCCAGCCCAGAATTCTATAGTCAGTGAAAATATTCTTCAAAGATGAAGGTGAATTAAAAACATTTTCAGATAAAGTAAAAGAATTCATGACCAGTAGACCTGCTCTATAAAATATGCTAAAGGAATTTCTTCAGGCTGAAAAAAAAATTAATACCAGAAAGAAATGTGGGCCTTGGGGAACTAAGAAAGAGCGAAATAGATGGTAAATGGCTTGTATATAAAAGAATACTTAAAAAAAAAACCTCTTAAATTCCTTGTAATACTTACAGTTATCCAAAACAAAAATTATATTATCTCATGGGGCTTTTCAATATGTAGATGTTTTATAGCGATTAAAGGACTCACCCTCCTGGCATTCACTGTAGTGATACTACTACGTGTGAAGCGGTAAATACTAACTTTAAGTCGACTACGAGTGGTTAGGTGTATGTATTGCAGTGCCTAGAGCATCCACTTAAAAAATCCAATGAGATACAGCCAAAAAGCCAGTAAAAATATTCAGGTAATCTTAAAATAACGACTCGGTAACACACACACACACACACACACACACACACACACACTTTTTCTTATGTATTATTGGTATAACCAGAAAAAAATTTTAACTTACACTTTGGTGTTCTCAAAAATGAAAACTAGAAATACATGTCTTTGAAACCTGGATTGTTGTAGAAGAGAAAATGTAAATATGAATGAAATTAAAAGAGAAGAAAATGTTATTCTAGTGGTATCATCCTGGGCTGGTATTTGCAGGGAAGAAAATAAATGAAGATGTAGGCAGCACTTACCTAACTGACAGATACCTGCTTTGCTCTAGCTAAAAAAATGCTGTCTTAAAAACTGATCTCCAGCTCATATTTGTCCAAATTAGTATGCCCTTGTAAAATTGGTTTTTTTCCTCTCTAGAAGTTGTAATGTTGATTAACTGATCATCTGAGTAATTAGGTGTTCCCTCTGCCTTAGAAATGACTTTTAAAATAATTAAATATGCAGGAAATTAAGCTTATAATTATGTCTTTAGGATCAAAGTTCTGATCGTACCAGTCTTTCTTCAGTGGGAGCCCAGGATTCTGAATCTACCTCTTTGACAGATGAAGACGTCTGCCATGAGTTGGAAGGGGCCACTTCTCAAGAGAGCGGTGCCACTTCAGGGACTAAGGGAACTGATTTCAGCAGAACAAGCCTGGAAAGTTCTGCCTCCTTAGAAGGTTTGTCCAAACAGTCCTGTCCTAATGCATTTGACATGTGGCACCTTTATTTTTTTTTTAATGTTTTAATTTTGTAAAAGATTTGTATGGCTCCAGAGTCAAAACAATAGAAAACCAAGGCACTTTCCGAGGGGTCTGGGTTCCATTCCCACCCTATCATCTTGTTTTCTTCCTCCCTAGAAGTAACCATTTTTATTCATTTTGATTTATCCTTTCATTGTTGCTTTTTTTTAAAAAAAAATAAGCATATGTGTGGTGTGTGTTTGTGCTCTTAATTACTTAGAAGGTAACATACTGGAAATACTTAACCTGCTCCGTGCTTTTTTCACAAAGCAGTATATCCTGAAGAATGTTCCATATTTTCACATAATGTCCTTCATTCATTTTCACGCTTGCGTAGTTCATCATGTGTGGACATATCATAGTTTATTTTAACCACTTCCCCACTGATGGACTTTAAGTTCCCAGTCTTTAGCTGTTATAAATAATGCTATGGTGACATGTCATGTTACATCTTTGCCCAGGTATCTTTGGAAGGGACTCCCAAGTTCTTCCTTGAAATGATATTGCCAGGTTCCCTCCCCCACGGGTATATATACTATTTTTTGCATTCCCAGGGCTGGTATATAAGAGCCTATTTCCCCACAGCCTTGTGAAAAAAAAATACGTTGGCAAGCTTTTGGATTTTTGCCATCTGATAGGTAAAGAATGTTTTCAATTCATTTTTCATTTATATTTATCTTATAAATTAAGTTGCTATCTGTCTATATGTTTAAAGGACTGTTGGTATTTCTTTTTCTGTGGGCTGTCCTTTGCCTGCATTTCATTTTCACTTGTTGGTCCTTTTTTTTTTTTTTTTAAGTTTTAATAGCTCCTTTTTATATTAGGGAACTAATCCTGTGTCTCCTACATAAGTGGTAGATACTTTTTCCAAGTGTGTCAAGTTCGGTTTTTTCCCCCCACATAATAATTTTATGTCATCAAATTTATCAGCCTTTGCCCTGTTGCATCTGGATTTTGAATCATTAGGAACCATTTCCCCTTCCCTCGGTTCATCAGTGTTTCCTTCTGATACGACTCGGATTTCCTTTGTCACATTTTCTTAGGTCAGCAGACTTCTTCTGAAAAGGGCCACATTGTAAATATTCTAGGTTTTGTGGGCCACATACATCTGTGTCACATATTCTTTTTTGTCTTTTCCTTTTTTTTAAACAACATGTTAAAATGTAAAAGTTTTTCTTAGCTTGTGGTCATACAAAAATAGATTTGACCCTTGATGGCAGTTGTTTAATCCATTTGAAGTTTGTCCTGGTGTATGATGTGAGGAATGAATGAATTATATTTTTTTATTTGCACTTCTGCTATTTTAAAAAGCTTTTTTTGTGGAAATATTCAAACAATCACAAAGGTAGAAGGAATAGCAAAACGAGCCCCTGTGTACCCATCACCCAGCTTCAGCAATTATCAACAAATGGCCAGTCTTGTTTTATCTTTTCCCCTCTTTCCTCTGCTACGAACATTTTCTTCCTTCCGCGCTGGATTATTTTAAAGTACATCCCAAACAGTATATAGTTTTATTTATAAATACCTCATGTATGTCTAAAACATAAAGGACTTTAGTATTATATATTTTTAACTTTTTATTAAAGTTGATATATTTAATAACTTACTGTACTATAAGTCATACATATAGTGTGCACGTTTTTATATATGTAAATACTATACACTTCACAAATTGAGGGCAACTGAGTAACCAGTACTCAGATCAAGAAACAGAACATTAATAGTGTCCAGAACCTCCTTTCATGCCCATGTCTGGTCACTACTCCCTCCACAGGTAAACACTATCTTCTGTGTGTTAGTGTGGCCGTTTTTTGAACATTTTATGGACTGATACAGTATGTATCTTTTGTGAAGCATGCATTGCTTAAAAACAAAACTATAGTACCATTATCATATTTTAAAAATATGGCATCGCTTCTTGGCCTTTTGGCTAAGATCAAGTGTAAAAATGTGACAGTATTTATTACATAGTATCTTACGTAAAATATTTACTTAGTTTAAATTTTCACAGCTATCTCATAAAACTCTTTTTATAGGTGGTTTGCTCAAATTAGGACTCAAACAAGGGCTACTTATTGCATTTGTTTGATGTGTCTGTTAACTCCTTTTCATCTTTATTCCCTTTCTTTTTTTACCTCCTTGTCATATATTCATGAAGAAATCAGATGATTAGCTCCCTTCTTGCCCCAGTCTTTTTTTAACATACAGGAACAGTTTATTGGGCTAAGTAAATAAGACTTACCTCACAACCTGATTTATATTTGCTAAAAAGAATATATATTCTGTGTTGTCGACTGATTATATAGAAAAGGTAGGCTGCCCACATACATGATTGAATCAGTCGAGGCTAATAGGTAGCAATTTTGAACTAGCTTTAGCAGAAATGGATTACAGAAGGTTATTGGGGGACCATCAAGGGAAGAATTACAATTACTACCAATTCTAAGCATCTTAAAGGATGTGAGGTTTTGGCTTTCTCTCTGCCTCTCTGCGTCTCTGTGTGGGAGGGCCCAGGGCCAGTGGAAGCTCTACAGGTGTCTCCCCTCCTCCCCCCCACGTCATTTATTTGCTGAAGCAGTCTGGTCATTAGTCTGGATTATGCTGATTACATCCCCATGGTGGTGTTCAACATGTTTTCCTATCTTCTCTATTTCTTCTAAGTGGTAATTTATACCATTACTTTTTTTTTTTTAATCTTTATAAAAATGCCAGTGTTCATTCATAAATTGTAGTAACTAGTGGGGAAAAAAAAAGTATAGGGAAGGTATAGATTACTTCCAGTTTTACTGACAAGATACAGTAACTGTCAGCAATTGATTTGACCGTGAAAGTGCCCTTACTTTTTGGTGGTCATTTTACTACCTACTAATACCTCATTGCTCTTCAGAATATACTTGGAAACTCTTCCCTAGTGTTTAAGAGCAAGATTACTGTTCCAGATTTTAAAAGATCCTTAGAAGGAAGAGAACTGCCAGTAATTCTTTTCATCATCTGAAATAAGATCAGCTGTTTTTATACTTTTTAGAACTTAGAACTAAATACTTTCTTGTATCTTAAACATGTAAAAATAGAAACAGCAAAATAGTAATTACAAACAACTGGAACGCCTTGTAGCCTGTACACACAAAGTGCTTATTAGTAAGTGAGAAATGAATTAAAACACATTTCCTTAGGTGTGCACTCAGAACAAAAATGCATACATTGAAAAACATTTTTCATTATTTATTTATTTTCTGAAATTACCTTTAATATTTTAAATCAGTTTGACATTTTATGAGAGAATTTATGAAAATGAAAGATTCTCATATCCTTTCTCATTAATTCTAACGGTTTTGCTCTTCGTTTTTTAATCACGAACAGGATCCTTGTCCAAGTTTGCCTTACCCGGGAAGTCAGAAGTGGCATCTTCCTGTAACACGAGTAGTACAAATATCTTCCAGAACTATGCAATGGAGGTACAGTTTTAAACAAAACAACATCGTCATGCACTGCATAATAAAATTTGCATTTCTTACGTGGTGGTGATCTCAGGTAGAATGATAAAAAGTCAAACAGACGGCATCTGAAAATTTCAGAATGTACAGTGCACCTAAATAAACTTAAAATGTAAAGTATTTCAGATTCCTGAAGTCATACTACTTTTTCTGTTTGGAAAAGTTCTGTGCTTCCTTTGATATTTATCAACATAAAAAAGCACTTTTTCATTTTCAGCATTTATATTTGCCCCTTCTTTGCCGCTTTGAATTTTTATTTCACATCTTAAACCCTCATAACCAGCTTTGCTTGGCAGGTGCGCTTTTTGGATGAAGATGCAAGGGGCGGTCTTGGCAGCTGTGTCAGCTCTTTCCATCATTTTTCATTCTTTGTATCAGTTTGATGTGGAGATCGCTGGATATGCTGCTATACCCCATTTTCTTACAATGAAAGCATTATATTTTTACACTTTAAAAATTTTCCCTAATTTTTATATAAAATTTGTTTCCAGATACGTTTGTGAATGTTGCTATTTCACACTAATTTGCATAAATTTGGAGAGTAAATCTGCATGCAGCTGGAAAATAAATGATGAGCACTAATATTACAGTTCACAAAGCTTCCGATGGCTTCAGAAATTTCGGTATTTTATTAATGTGATCACGGCATTTACATTTCTCCACAGCACTGCTTCTTGAACAGTGTGTAGTTACAGACGAGGGTTTTGTTGTTTTTAACTTCCAGCCTGTCGTGGCTGGTACTCTTGTAAACTGTAATGATCACTGACTCAGCTGTGGGAGCGATGACAGATTGCTTTGAGGCTCTTTAAGTCTTCTTCCCAGTTTCTTTACTTAACTCATCACAAACCAGTAAGAATTCGTGAACCAGCTCCTACCTGGTTGACCATACTGTGAGCAGCCCAGATCTGTAACCTGTTACCAGTGCCTGTTTTGGGTATTAACAAATTAATGCTTGGGTTTACTTTTCCATTAATAAAATGATGGCAGATTTTTTTAGTAATTATAATGGTAAAAATGCTCACTTAAATGGAAGTTTCCCTTTCAGGCAATAATTCTGTAATAGATTTAGCTGAAATAGTTAAAGATGAGTGTATTATATAATGTACTGAATGTAATCCATTTTTTGTTTGCCACTTCTCAATCCTGAGTTTTAGTTTTCCAATAGATTTATGAATTGAACTGGTGGTTACTTCATGATATGCACCAACTGGCTTACTTGACGAAGCGCTGCTTCCTCCCCTAGGTTCTCATCTCCAGCTGCTCTCGGTGCAGAACCTGTGACTGTCTTGTCCATGATGAGGAGATCATGGCTGGCTGGACAGCAGACGACTCAAATCTCAATACTACGTGCCCATTCTGTGGCAATCTTTTCTTGCCCTTCCTGAATATCGAAATAAGAGATTTAAGACGCCCTGGAAGGTAACGATTTATGCTTTTTTCCCTTCATGTTTAAGGATCATGTTTCCTAGAATATCTCTTTTCTCAAAAAGCTCCTTTGATTCACCTTACAGATACTTTTTGAAGTCAAGCCCATCTACAGAAAATATGCATCTTCCGTCCTTTTCAAGTCAGACAAGGCCATCTTGTATCTCAACATCAGCCTCTGATCTTGACAAATCTGTTATCTCTGTTCAGCGGACTTTTGATCTAAATAGGTAATTATGATTATGTGGAACTACATTTTAACAACATATATTGCACGTGTTTCCAATAATGACAGAAAAATTAGCTGACCATTTTAAGGTTTAAATTTTTATATATAAGAGATTCCTAATCTTAAATTCTTATTCCTTTAAAACAGTCTTAAAATTCTCTCTAATGACCTAAATGTTTAAACAGTTAATAGTTTATGCTTTATGAATCCCCAAAGTTTTAGCTGTATAATTCATAATGATAATGTGTACCATTATTTTAAAGGTAAAAATTCTGGAGAACACTTGAAGTTCATAATGAACATCTTTCTCCTATCTCTACTCTTGAGGAATCAAGTCAGACTAACTTACTTCTACTTTGGAATATTTAATTTTCTACCTTGGAATATTTAATAGCCTGAGAAAACATCTGGAACTGATAGAGGGACTGTAAAATTAAGCTAAGGTTTATACAGTAAGCCTAATATAAGTAAGTCTTTGCTTAAAACAAATACAGAAATGCACTCCTGTTTGGAGAAGTGCCAAGCACGCTGCATATAGCTGGGCAGATGAAGCCACAGTGGTAACTGAATGTGAAAAGGAAAACGCCTGCTTAATACTGGCAGGCGGGTGCCCTGTTTGATCATGAATATGCTTAGGCTGCAGAACGGCAGAGCTGTGTGTGCACCTTCTTCCATCATAGGTCCGCTAGCCCTTTCTCTGACTGTCTCCCACTAGCTCTGACTCTTGAAGGAATAGGTGCCGATGTTTTCTGCTTTGTATCCTCTGGCCCTGTTGTGGTTCCTGCAGTATGAAAAGCTGTCCGCTAAATGTTTTGAATAAAAATGAGTGACTCTTGAATATTTAAAGTTCACTGGATAGAAAGGAAATTGAACATGACTAGACTACTGTAAACTAAATCCTGTTTCCCAGCCGAAGCCCGAGTAGCATCTTTCCTTTGTTTTACTTGGCTGTGCCTAGCTCTGATTCTAAAGAGAAATTCTCTGTGCTAGACAAAATAAAGTAAATCTAGACAGTGATATGCTTTTTTTCTTTTTTCAATGCCCAAGCAAATCTAAACTTCTGGAAAATACGTGTTCACAAAGTATTCAGATCCCTGCTGACAGATCAAAAACAGCTATGTCAAAATGTCCGATATTTCCAATGGCCAGGAGTGTTAGTTCTTACGGCCCCTTGGGTAAGGAGGACGCTGGAGGGCAGAAGATCATTCCTACAGGCAGCCTGCCAGCTACTTTACAAGGAGCTACAGTATGTATTTTGGTGTTTTTTTGTTGTTGTTGTTGTTGTTGTTTTTACAATTTGGACATTGATAATTTACATAAGACTTTGTTCCCCATGTGCTAAACAGCCTTCTTAGTTTCGATTTTTATTACTGTTGAGCAGAGTCTCTCGTTGCATGATACAGTTACATTTTTACTTACTTGGAAATCATTGACAGGAGTGTTTTTTAATCATTCAGTATCATCAATATTGTAATTGCCATTTATGGTTTTTGTTTATTCAACAGGATTCTTTAGGGTTAGAATGGCACCTCCCAAGTCCAGATCCTATCACTGTTCCGTATCTTAGTCCTTTAGTGGTGTGGAAGGAGCTTGAAAGCTTATTGGAAAATGAAGGCGATCATGCAATAACAGTGGCAGATTTTGTGGACCATCATCCAATTGTTTTTTGGAACCTGGTGTGGTATTTTAGACGTCTTGACTTACCCAGTAATTTACCTGGATTGATTCTCTCTTCTGAACATTGTAACAAGTATTCAAAGGTATGAGAGTAGTGGGGAGGGCATAACTCAAGCGGTAATGTGTGTGCTTGGCATGCATGGGGTCCTGGGTTCAATCCCTAGTACCTCCATCAAAGAAATAAATAAATCTAATTACCTACCCCCCAAAAAATAAAAAATAAAAAAACAAAGGTATGAGAGTAAAAATGAACTAAAAGCCAGTGCTACTGACACTATTGTAATGTTTGCATAGCCCTAATGACAAAAAGTAATTTTTATGCTAAATATTTTTAATAACCATCTGAATCAATAAAATTATTTCAGTTGCAAGGAATTTTTCTTTCCACAGTCTAGCAGTAAGAGAAAGTCGTATTTTTTGGACTTCTTACAAAATTGACACAAAATGGGCTTGAGTTTTTGTTATAGAGTCAAAAGTAAACTAAATGACTCTTAGAGAAGAGTCTGTGAATCGGCCCCACCCATGTCTCCTGCCTCCTTCACAAGCGAGCCTAGCGCTTCGGGGGGGTGGCTTGAACTGACGTAGAATGGGGCTCCTGGGTTCCTCCTTCTGTGGAGCCATAATCGTAAACTGGTCAAGATTAGCCCTCCCTGGTTCCCTTCCTCACTCATCCCAGTTCTTGGTTAAATCTGCTACTTTAGAGGCTCACTGGCTTCTCACCTCAGCCCGTCTTCCTTCAGTAGGTTGTAAAATGCATGCACGTCAGTCATTTTCTCTTCTCTTTTCTCTCTTGCACACACACAATCCTACAAAATGTCTGTAAGGATTTTTATAAAATATTTACAAAGCATTGTCATATAAGGATCATTAATGAATGTTGGTTTATTCTTCAACACAGATTCCTCGCCACTGTATGTCTGAAGATAGTAAACATGTTTTAATCCAGATGTTGTGGGACAACATGAAATTGCATCAGGATCCGGGACAGCCCTTGTACATCCTCTGGAACGCCCACAGTAAGTGCTGTCGCAGATGCCAGCTTCCTTCGCGCGGAGTGATGACTTCTCTCCTTGCTTGAGATAGCCTGCGCTAACGTATAACTGACTTGTATTTTACTATCCTGCTTTTTGTCTTACAGGTCAAAATCGCACTCTTTTGTTTGAGAGTGAGTGTTAAGTTTGATGTTTTTAGTGCTGTCTTCCATGGGGATCAAGGGATTTTTGTTTTATTGGGTTTTTTTGGCTTTGTTTTTGAGTGGTGCTGTGTGTGTGCTGGAGGGGTGGGTTGTGTTTGTAAAGTTCCATTTTTGGCACATTGCTTGTCCCTGTTTCTTCATTTTACTTATTTTTTTGTTTCCATCCCAGGCTGCTGATTTAGTATTTCTTCCAAGGGGCTGTATTAAAGAAAACAGTATTTTTAGTTATTGTGTATTTGAAGTCACAAAAAGCTTTAAGCCTATTTTATCATTATTTGTCTTATTTCTTCCTTTTTTTATTCTTAGATTTCTGTTTCTTTGTCCGTTGCCCTTAATTTATTTTTAATGCTTTGTAACTTTTTAAATAGCTATCAGTTGCTGCTTAATTACATTCTCCTTTTCCACACAGAACATTTCCCTTCATTTGCTCTTTTGTTCTTTTACAGCCCAGAAGTATCCAATGGTCCATTTATTGCAAAAAGGTGATAATTCATTTAACCAGGAATTATTGAAAAGTATGGTAAAAAGCATTAAAATGAATGATGTCTATGGACCAATGAGTCAGATTTTAGAGACACTGAATAAATGTCCTCATTTTAAAAGACAGAGGTAATTCATTCTCTTAAATGAGTATATTGTTCTTATAAGCAGATTCATATTGTTTGCTTTGTAATATTTTATTTTATTTTTTCTTGCTTTGTAATATTTTAGACTATCTCATGCTTATACTAACATAAACATTTTTGTAGCTATAAATAGACTACGTAGATAGTAATGTCTTCTCTGCTCCTTTTTCCCCCTAGGAGTTTATATAGAGAAATACTGTTTCTCTCACTTGTGGCACTGGGAAGAGAAAACATTGATATAGGTAATTTAGCAAATACATAACATGTAATATTTATATATCATGGTATAGTTTTCAAAGTGTTTTTATCTTGGTAGTCTTAGTTTAATGTAAAATTTTATTAATATACTTGAATTGTTTCTTTGACTTTTTTTTTGATGTAATGTTAAAGATACTTTGATATTTTGGTCATGTTGGTTATAATAATGATAAATAATGAAAGCTACCATTTTTTTGAGGGCTTTTTTATGCCTCATATTATAGCAAGTACTTTCCATGTATTATCTCATATAATTCTCCCAAAAGCCCTCTGAGGTAGGTACTATTATCATGTCCGTATTATTATTGAGACGACTGAGGATCCAAGAGGTTAAGTAACTTAAAGTTGGGTTTCACAGCAGTAACAGCCATATTTGAACCAAGCAGTCTTAATTTCCAATCCTGTGCTTTTAACTGTTTTGTCATATCACTAATGACATTAAGCTTGCATCAGAAAAGATGTAAGGTAGTTAAATACATATTTGAGGGGCTCCATACATTTTTGGTTGATCGTCTGTTTCTCCCAGTTACTGTGCGTGACCTGCTTTAGTCAGAGACACAAATATGTTGAAAGTAAAAGGGTCGAAAAAGGCATTCCATGCAGATAATACTAAAAAGAGGGCTAGAGTAACTATATTAATATCAGACAAAAATAGACTTTAGACAAAGTCTAAAAGAGACAAAGAAGGACATTTTATAATGATGAAACAGTCAGTCCACCAAGAATTATTAATTGTTTATAACAATTATAACATATATGCAGCTAACACCAGAGCCCCAAAATACATGAATAAAAGCTAACAGAATTGAAGGGAGAAACAGACACTCAGCCATAACAGTTGGATGTTTTAATATTCTGCTTTCAATAATGGATAGAACAACTAGACAGCAGATCAGCAAGGAAACAGAAGACTTGAACACCACTGTAAAGCAGCTAGTCCTGAGAAACATCTACAGAACACTCCATCCGACTACAACAAAAGACATACTTTTCTCGACTGGACATGGAATATTGTCCAGGATAAACCAAATACTTGGGCATAGAGCAAATCTCAACAAATTTAAAATGTTTGAAATCGTACGGAGTGTGTTCTCTCACCACAGTAGAATGAAATTAGAAATCAGTTACAGAAGGAAAATAAGAAGTTCACAAATATGTGGAAATTAAACAACCCATTCCTAAAAGGCAAATGGTTCAAAAAAGTCCTAATAGAAATTAGACAATACTGTGAGAAAAATGAAAATGAAAACACAACATACCAAAACTTTGAGATGCAGTGAAAGTAGTTTCTACCTTAAGAAACTAGAAAAAGAAGAACAAAGCACGTAGAAGGAAGGAAATAAATATTAGAGCAGAAGTAAATAAACTAGAGGAAATGGGGGGGGGAATATTTTTTAAAATAGAGAAACTGATCGAAATCAAAAGTTTGGTCTTTGAAAAGATCAACAAAATTGACAGACCTTTAAGCTAGACGAAGAGAAAAAGAGAGATGACTCCAATGACTGAAATCAGGAATAAAAGAGGGAATGTTCATACTGACCTTACAGAAATAAAGAGGATTATGAGGGAACACAGTAAATAATTATATGCTAACAAGTTAGATAACCTAGAAGAGAGAAGCAAATTCCAAAAAGGCATAAACTGCCAAACTGACTCGAGAATAGAAAATCTTAGCAGAGCTGAAACAGAGAGAACGGGTCAGTGATCAGAAAGCTTCCCACAAAGAAAAGCCCAGGGTCAGGTGGTGAACTCTGCCGAATGTTTAGAGGAGGAGAAACAGCATTTGTTACGGACCGCATGTTTGTGTCCCCCAGCCCCAAAGTCACACACACTGAAAGCCTAATGTGATGGTATTCGGAAGTAGGGCCTTTGGGAAATAATTACATCATGAGGCTGGAGCCCCCAGGATGGAATTAGTATCCTTACAAGAAAAAGAAGAGAGCTATCCCCCTCTTTCTCAGTCATGTGAGGATGCAGAAGAAGCTGTCTGCCAGCCAGGACGAGTGCTCTCACCAGACACCAGATCTGCTGGTACCTTAACCTTGGACTTCCCAGCCTCCAGAACTATGAGAAATAAATGTTCATCATTTAAGCCACCCGGTCTGTGGTATTCTGTCATAGCAGCCCAGGCTAAGACACTCATCCTTCACACTCTTGACAGGGAAAAAAAAAAGACAAAGAAGAAAAAGGAGTGCTTCTTAACTCGTTCTGAGAGTTACACCAATATTACCCTGACCAAACCCAGACAGAAACGTTACAGGAAAACTACAGAGCAATAGCCCTTATTCATACAGATGTAGAACTCCTCAACAAAACACTAGCAAACCAATCTAGTTTCAGCAACAAATGGATAGGATTATACACCACAACAAAATGGGATTCATCCTAGGGACGCAGTGTTAGTTTAACATTTAAAAAGCTCCATCCATGTAATATACTGTATTAATAGAATAAAAGCCAAAACCACATGATATCTCAATAGACACAGAAAAAGCATTTGACAAAATTCAGACTAGGAATAGAAGGAAACATCCTCAACCTGATAAAAGGCATTTATGAAAAACCCACAGTTAACACCATACTTCCTGTGAAAAACAGAAAGTTTCCCCTTAAGATCTGGAGCAAGGAAAGGATGCCTGCTTTCACTGCTTCCATTCAGCCTTGTGCTGGAAGTCCTTGTCAGAGCAGCAAGGCAAGAAAAAGACATAAAAGGCATCCAAATTGGAAAGGAAGAAGTTAAGCTATCTTTATTTATAGATGACATGATCTTATGTATAGAAAACCCTAGAGATTCCACACCAAAACAAAACAAAAAAAAACCCCAAAATTTTAGAGTTTGAGTTCAGCAAGTTTGTAAGATAAAGATCAAGATGCAAAAGTCAGTTCTGTTTCTGTAATTCGCAGTGAATAATCCAAAAATGAAATTAAGAAAGCAATTCCATTTATAATAGCATCAAAAAGAATAAAATACTTAGGAATTTGTTTAACCAAGGAGGCGAAAGACTTGTATGATGAAAATTGTAAAACATTGCAAAGAAATTAAAGGTCACATAAATGAATGAAAACACACCCCATGTGTGTAGATCAGAAGACTAATATTCTTAACATATCAGTACTACTCAAAGCAATTACAGATTCAGTGCGATCGCTTTCAAAACTCTCAACGTTTTTCGCAGAAATAGAAAAACCCATCCTAAAATTCATGAAATCTCAAGGGACCCCAAGTAGCCAAAACAACTTCAAAGAGGAACAAATATGTAAGGCTCACACTTAACTGATTTCAAAACTTACAGCAGGGCTACAGCAATCAAAACTCTTAACAGTATAGACTGGCATAAAGACAGACATGTGGACCAATGGAATAGAATAGAAAGCCCAGAAATACACCCTCACATCTGTGGTCAAATGGTTTTCAACAAGGGTGCCAAGACTACTCACTGGAGAAAGGACAGTCTTTTTAAGAAATGGTGCTGGGAAAACGGGATATCCACTTGCAAAAGAATGAAGTTGGACCCTTATATAAAAATTAACTCGAATTGGATTGAAAGCCTAAATGTAAGTCCTAAAACTATAAAACTAATAGAAGAAAACATAGAACAAAAGCTTCAGGACATTGGATTTGTCAGGGATTTCTTGGATATGATACCCAAGGCACAGGCAACAAAAGAAAAATAAACAAATCAGACATCATGGAAATTTTAAAATTTTGCACATCAAAAGGTGGTATCAGTATTGTAAAAAGGCATCCCACAGAATGGGAGAAAATATTTACAAGTTATATATCTGAGAAGGGATTAATATCCAGAACTATGAAGAATTCCTAAAGCTTGACAACAAAATAAGCCATTGCTAAATGGACAAAGAATGTAAATAGGTATTTCTCCAAAGGAGATAAGACAGTGGCCATTAAGCACATGAAAAGATATTCAGCACCACTAATTATTTGGGAAATGCAAGTCAGAACTACAGTGGGATATCATCTCACATCGTTAGATGGAATGGCTACTCTCAGAAAATAACTGGTATTGGTGAGGATATGGGAAAATTGAAACCTTTGTGCATTGTTAGCAGAAATGTAAAATGGTATAAAGCTGCTGCAGAAAACAGTATGGCATTCCCCTCAAATAATTAAAGATAGAATTTCCACATTATCCAGCAGCTTCACATTTGGGTATATACTCTAAAGAATTGAAAGCAGAGTCTCAAAGAGATTTTTGTACACACATATTCGTAACACTATTATGTAATAGCTAAACTGTAGAAGCAACCCAAGTGTCCACTGAAGGATGAGCAAATAAGCAAAATGTGATAATATACATATAATGGAATATTATTCAGCCTTAAAAAAGGAGGGAAATTCTGACACATGCTACAACATGGATGAACCTTGCAGACATTATGTTAAGTGAAATCCACCAGTCACAAAAAAACAAATACTGTATGATTCTACTTAAGACATACTTAGAGTAGTCAGAATCATGGAGACAGAAGTAGAATGGTAGTTGACAAGAGCCAAGGGGAAGGGAGGAAGGGTTTTATTGTTTAATGAGTAGAGTGCCAGTTTCATAAGATGAAAAGAGGTATGGAGCTGGGTGGTGGTAGTGATTGCACAACATTATGAATGTATGTCATACCACCAAACTGCACTTAAAAATGGTTAAGATGGTAAATTTTCTGTTATCTATATTTTATCAAAATTTCTTTTAATATGGGAGAGAATAACTTTAAACAGTTGGCTACAACTTTGCATTTCACTGGTCTGTGTAGTCTAGCTCTACAATGCTGTGGTCTCTGAGGCCCCCACGCCAGCTCTGAAATGGTGCGGTCCTCTCGTTGGCAGCAATGACCTGGAGACTCCCTCTTGGCCTCTTAATTTTGCAGTTCGGTAGTGTGACAAAAACTTGATTGCTGGCAGTGTCAAATACAAATTTCTTCATGCCTTTATTTCTTTATGAATTTCTACAGATGTATTTGATAAAGAATACAAGATGGCATACGATCGCCTCACACCGAGTCAAGTCAAGAATACACACAACTGTGACAGGCCGCCAAGTACTGGGGTGATGGAATGTCGCAAAACCTTTGGAGAGCCTTATCTTTAGGACACGTGTGCGTGCGCGCGTGCGCGCGCGTGTGTGTGTGTGTGTGTGTGTGTGTACTGCCAGTAAGTATTGTACAGTCAGTGTATAAAATAACACTTTCAGACTCTAAACTTTTTTCTTCGATTTTTAAAAATACATTTGTAAATGGTTCAGAAAGTCCAGATAGTTTATGTACAGAATGTCTGAAAGAGAAAGTAAGTGACAGGTGGGAGAGAGCCACTTAGTGTCCATTTTTTCCCCCTCCGGTTAACAAGTAATTAAGTATTTTTGTAATGAGGAAAGCTCTAAACAAAAAATTAGTTCCCATAAAAGAAGACAACTGTTTTACGGTTTCTCTTGGAAGAGGCAGATTAAAACATCGTGTATGGAACTTAAACAAATGTAAGATGCAAGTATCTCCTGTTTTCACAGATGATTCAAAATGTTTTGACCATGAAGTTGTATTATACATATTTTAAACTGTTTATAGTAAGTTGCTATTTTTTTAATTTTTAAACTTAATATAGCAAACAAAATGAACTTAAACTTATGAAGCAAGGCAGTTAAGTGCTTATTTGTCTGCTACTTGAAGTTAATGCAGCTGCAGGTCTCTATATGTGTATCTGTCTCTCTGTATTTTGTTACTTGGGAGAATGATTCCAAAAGGTCACGTTAGTGTCACTGTTGTCCCCTGAGCGCAGGGAGCGCGTCACAGCGGGGGTGTGCGTGGCCCAGCCTGACTCATTGATCCTCGTGGAAGGAGAGCCAGAGAGGTTCCAGGTTGGCTTCTATAAAGTCAGGCTCGATATACCACGAGTCCAGAATTTCCTCTGTTGTTAATAGGTACGTACAGTACACAGGGAAGGTAGCTTAACAAAGCCAAATGTTCTACATGCACACTTATGCTGGGAAATATGTTAGTTTCTCCCAAATTTGAACTTTATTTTAATATCTGAAATATTGGGTATGATGCAAATTGTACTATATTTATCTGGAATATAACCTACTGGAATAGTCTGTTAATATATATATATATATATATATATATTCAAAATATTTTTTCAAAAGTAGAAAAATAATAACTCTCTAAACGTACAGCCAGATAGAATTTCCCATATTGAGGAACTTGGCTTTTTCAATAAGCCTTCAGAATCTGGTTTATGGAATCTAAAATCCAGAAATATCCAGAAATCAGACAATAAACTGAATGTTTAAGCACTATGGGTATTAAATAGACTCTTAAAAAGTATTGGTAGTCCCATTATTTCTAATATCATTTTCTTTGGGTAATTTCTGATAAAAAGTGTCCTTTGGCTGTTAGAATTATTTATAGATTTTCAAGGTGTCTGTGTGGTGTGTGTTTGCACACATTGTCATTAATGAAGGAATTCTCTAGCCACTGTCAAAGAAGAAAAAAAAAAAGAATGGTCCTCAGTCCAATGTGTAAAAGCCCACAGAGTTCAGGGCACTGGGACTGGAGTTACCTTAAAGTCCTAAGACTTACAACCAGTTCAGCTGTAGGAAAAAACCCTTGAGTTCACACTGTTAGTGAATAGCACCGAGCTGAAACACTTCAACGGCTTTCTGCTCTGGGAAGTAATGGGGAAGGTTTAAAAATATAAAATTTTAGTTCAGTTAGTTTGGGGCTGAACTTGATTACTTGAAAAATCTGGTGCTATGCACGTGTGTCTGCCTCTCCTTTGTAAATACCACTCCTGTCTGGTCCTTCTTTACTATTCAAGGTCTTAGCCTCGCGCTCTGTTTTATGTTCTCTAAGTCATCATCATTTGAAAGTTGTCAAATGGGAGAAACATTCGATGGGTGTGGCTTTTGGCACTGGTGACAAACATCCCTCCAAGCAGAATTCTGAGGCTCCGTTCTAGTTTTTTGTTACTGTTTTTTTCCCCTTAAAAGAACGGCTTTTCACGATTGATTACCTTTTCTCTACCGGGAGCAATGAGTCATAGTTTATTGGTTTCAAATACCTGACCAAAAAAAGTAAGGTAAAGCCCATTCTTTATGGCTCATCCTCATTTGGAAAAGTGGTTGCAATTTGTTATCCCCCCCCCCCAACACCAAGTTTTGTTTCTGCTTTTGGTTAGGTTTTATTTCCCCTATTTTTAATCCCCAGGGTCTATTATTTGCACATATTTACTCTTTAAAAATAAAACCTAAAACATGAAGAAAAAGTGGTAAACCCTGCTCAAAAGAAAACTAAAATGTAGATCATCTTTTAAAATAACACCATATAAACTTTTCTTTGATTTTCTCTCTGTTGACCATACATTTTAGAGAATCACGGCCAATCATGTTGGCGAGAAATACCCTTTTGCTACATTATCTGTCTTTTATTTTCTTCTTCTTCGTTTACCAGTTGAAAATAAACCATGCTGTGTCCGGTACGACTTGTTTACTACTTCCTCCCATTAGTGTTTTGAATGTCATACATTTGTATTTTATATATTTCAATATTTGATTTTTTTCTCTTGTCATGGAGTTATAGAACCTGTTTATATTCTGATTTTTGTCTTTTTTTTTTTTTTTCTAATTTTGGGGGATGTTTTTTGTTTTAAAAACCCTAAAGCCACCAGCTTATTTTAAGCTTTTTTTAAGTGTCTTTCCATTTTGGTATATAGAGAAATGGCCCCTGGAAATGTTGATTCAGCATTTTAGGTGATAAATACTTATTTTATTTCATGCTGGTAATTCCTGATACTTCAGTGCAGCTGGCAAGAGTTCGCCTGCTGTATACAGATACTGTACTTCTACGTACGCTGTAAGACAGGGTAAGAGAATTCCCATTTGTATGGCAGTGCGCAGCGGCCCGGCTTTATTTTTATTTCTCCCATTAGAACTTGAAAGCTACTGTCAGGCACTTTATCTCAGAGCAGGAAGGGAAAGAGCAGGCTGCCTCTTTGAGATGGTCCTTGGCCTGCCTTTGTGCTGGTCTTAGCATGCTCTGCCCTTCCTGTTTGGATACAAGACTGAGTTTTATTTCAGAATTGAATTCTCTGGCAGCTGCACACCAGTTTACCTTGATCTCCTCAGAACTTGGTATCTTCTGCTTATCCCTTCATACTGTCCTCTCCCTCTGGCCCCATAGTAGGTACTTTGCTGACTCATTTTTGGTTCCAAATTCGTTTCGGACAAATTAATACAGGAATTTCTGTCTCTGATGCAAAAAGTCTGTGCGCACGTGTGAGATGGTAACAGACGCTGATAAAGTTACCGCAGCCTTTCCACCATTGCTGTTCTTTGGATGGCTCCTTCCTTTTGTATTTAAAATTCTTCCTTTCATAGTACTGTGACAAAACCATTGGAGCAACTGATGGAATTTTCTGTAAATGAAATTCTCCAGATCTGCCTGCTCATCACAGTGGAGGGCCTGAGGACCAGAAGTGTGCTTTGGTTGTGGGCAGCCTTAGGCCAGGGGGTCCAGCCCGGCTCTAGTGACCTCCTCCAGGGATGGACAGCCCTGCTCACGAGCCCTCTCTTTGTACCTTTCATAGTAATCAGTCCCATAATACATTGCAAGCTGCACCTGTAGAGGGACCCTCCCACCAAAAAAGGGTGGAGGAGGGCAGCCAGAACCAAGTGTATTCTGTGGCCATGAGGCCAGCCAGTTCTTCAAATGTTATCTAGCAGACTGGGCCTTAAATATTAAATCCCGATTCTTGCCCCCTTTGGTATTTAATCTATAAATAATAATTAGGATATAGACTTTTTATGATACTTTTATAGTATCATAAAAGGCCAAGCCTATAATTGAATAAAAACATTTTCAGATCTGTTGAAGAGGGTACAACATAATGTTCAAAATGTGTAGTAACCATTTAAACATATACTGATTTTTTAACATTTGGAATACATCCTTTTTTTCTGGTACTATATAGAATCTTAACTCATTAAATTAGGAGTTTTACATTTTTATAAATTTGGTCCAAACCTATTACCAGGGCCATCAAGGAGGTTCGGTCTCAAGGAGGGTGAAGGAGAAGTCATCTGTGCAGCCGCTGCTTCCAGTTTAGTTAGTCACAGGGGACAGGTCAGACTTGCCAGGCTGAATGAGTGACCTAGAATTTGTCCCACGTAACTGGCTACACAGATCATTCTGCCCATCGAATGAGAGGACCATCTAACCATTATCTTGACATTTTAAGATAGTACTTTACCTCCAACACAGCATAATTTTAATAAATTATAGATTTATAATGTATCACAAAATTTTTAATTTCCAAGCATAACGAATTCATCTTTTAGAAGTTACATAAAATTTCCATCTCCTTGAAACCTCCTCTTTCTCCTCACCAGCTGCTCATCCATCAAGGCCCAGCCTTCATTTTACATATTTGACCCTTTTCTGTCATAGTGTGACGTCAGAACTCCCTTTCGAGGCAAAGAGAAATGGCAGCAATTCAGCAAACTGATCAGGAAAAAGATGTTCAGTCATTACAGGTGATTTTAATCATTAAATGGCGGTCCAGCACTGCCATCATTGCAGAGCGTTTCATTCCTCACTCAGCCCTGGGGAAGGGCGTCAGCTGGCAGGCTGCCCGGGAGGCCGGGACGTCCCTGAGGGCAGCTGAGCTGGGCTGCACTGGCGTGCAGAAGGCTGTTGTGTGGCTCTCCCTCCCACAGCCGCTGCGCGTCCCTCCTGTTCTCAGGCCAGGGCACGTGCAGCCCCGGCGGTGCGGCAGCACCAGGACCGAGGGGAACTGACTTCACAGTGTGAATCTGAACGTGGTGCCACATTCTTCACCAGTCTTTTCTTGAGCATTGTGACAAAGTGACCTAAAGATGTGGATGAACGCATCCATTTTTGTAAAGTAAAATACCACTGGGATTCACAATTTATTGGAATTTAGTAAAAGCCATTTCCAAAGAATGTGAATCCTGGAATTGTGAGGCCATGAATTAATCAGCCCGTCTTAAAAGACGTACCATGGCCTGAAGTACTTTGAACGTAGTCCTTCAACACCAAAATGTTCCGGTTTTTCCTGCTGTCTTCTAGTCTTCAAGGAATCCTCTCATGTTTGTAATTAAAGCCATATTTATGTTGTAAGTTCCATTCACATGAGCTTCTTTTGCTCCATAACCAGTGACACAGAACTGTTTCATTTTAATGTGCCCCTTGATGCCAGTAAAAGCAGCAGACAGCGGTACTTAATACACGCGCGCTTCAGCTTCCACATGAAACGTTTAACCACACAGGTTTTAAAAAGTCAGGTGTCCTTTCCACCAGCTACCTTGGAAGCAGGAATACTCTTTCTCACCACCTTGTCCTTGTGTTAATTAAGCATTTTTTGAATTTCTCCTTTGTAAACAATCGCCTTAATATCCAATTGTAAGCCACGCAGGGGATCAATCTTCTTGCTTTATAATCCCATCTAGGATGGCATACAAAAATAGCATAGCATTGCCCCACTGGATCTCTTACTTTATAAGCCAGATTTGGCTCTACTGACTTTAGACTCTCTAAAAATTGCTTTTTCTCTCACCCACTAGTAGCAGCTGCCACCGCTGGGTGAGAATATGGGAGGGAGGGGTGCAGAGCCAGGACAGCTTTGTTAGAACGTCCAGTCCCTCAAGGTGACCACCTGGTGGAGACGGCACTAACTTGGATCTCCTAAGAAGAACATAGTTTTACATAGTCCTCAGGGTAGTTTTCCTTCCCTAATCCCCACACCTTCCAATTCAAGGGCAATTTATAAATTTTAACTTCTTGAGCCGCTTATTTTAATTTCACTTTTCTGAAACGCAACAATGAGCGCTAATGTAGTCCTTCTAAGCTGTAAAACATTGGTACACATTTTACGGGACCATGATGTGTAATGATTAGTGATTCCTGTTTGTTTCCTGTAGCCTTAGCTCCTTATTTAAACTCACCAACAACTGAATCTGTAATGAATACAAACCTGGTAGAACTACGTTTTTTGAACAGAAAAAGAAGAGACAGCAAACTGCAGCTTGTGCTTGGGGCAGGGGCCCGGGGGTGACATGTAGACCACACCTGCATCTTTTGGGTCAGCAGCCCTTCGGGGATGATCAGGGAAGTGTGAACACGGAGCTTGCCTTATTGCGATGGTGCCTGTCCCATCCCTCACCCTGCAATGATCTCATTTAGAAAACCCTCGACTCAGGTCTTCCTACTGGCCTCGGTGTGACAGGTGTCTGCATCAGTCAGGGGGAGGAACTCCACTGCTCCTGAGACGCCTAACCCACAAAGAGTCGCAGGTGTTTCCGAGGATAAACTTCAGTCCCGGGTCACATCCACACACGAGGCTCTTGGCCACTCAGTTCACTCTCCTGGATTGTGTTCATTCTTTCTTTAATGGAACAAGAGGTAACTTCTGGCATGGTTTTCTGATCCTTGTCCATTTCACACAGACACAGGACAGGATATGATTCGATCCTCTAACATCACGCTGATGACGAGGAATACAAAGTACAGGAGGAACATGGTGAAGCCCAGGATCTTGTTCATCCTCCATTTGCATAATGCGATTGAGGAGATCACAAACAGGAGCATGAGAAAAAGCAACACAATTGCACAAAACAAGCCATTGCTGCTGACTGGGACAGGCTGCAGGCCACTGATAAGAGAGAAAAGCATCCACGGAAGGGGCAGGCTGCAAGGCGGAAGAAACAATGTCAGTGTTCTTCACGGTGATAATAATTCCATGCACTTCACAGTGTTTTTACAATTTTCAAAGCACTTATTTTTACACGTACACACAAACCTATGAAGCAGAGCAGAAAATACCAGCTCCATTTCACACGTGAGGCAACTAAGGTTCAAGGAAATTAAATTACATGCCCAAGGACTCACAGCTAGTAACTGGGAGAGCCCAGATTGAAACTCAGGTTTTCTGGGGCTGAGTTTGGTTCCTTCATACTTCATGACTCCGGTGTGACTAACCCAAGTTGGTAGATGTGTGACACTGTGACCTCTCCATCAGTTATTACAAGGCCTAGCTGAGGGTAACATCTCTTTCAATTCTGTACTAATCAGGGCCCTCCTGTGCACCTTTACCTACTGCACCCTGCAAATACACACATAGACAAATTCAAATTAAAGAAACCAAAGCCACCACCCAAATCCAGGACACGACTGGGGAAATGAAAATAGGGCAGGTGCTCTGCTCTGAAGATGGGAAGAGAGGGTAAGGGAACCTGTGCAGGGGGATGTGGCATTTGCTTGTTTATACAAAATGCTTTTAGAGCCTCTGGGCTGGCAGGAATCCCAATGCAAAGGAGCAGGAATATCAGGAAGTGAGAGTGAGTCACTGCTCTGTCCAGCCCCACCTCCACCACCTTGGAGGTCAGTGAGCAAAGCACTTGACTGTATCTGGTAGTGGAATTTAATGGACTTCATTCTTCAACTCACCTGTGAATTCCAGTCAGTTACATTTCATGCAGCATTTCAGTTCTGTTATCCTATCTGGCTGTGGTGAATGAAGGGAGGGTACTTTATTGCCTTGCAGAAGCTCATATCAGTGCCCTTTTATTCCACGTGTAATGAATGCGGCAAGAACCCAGCACACACAGCCAACAGTGTTTTCCAGTCGTACTTAATGTGCCTTAGAAAGCAACTTTGCCACTCACCCCACGGTGATGTCAAATATGTTACTGCCCACAGAGCTGGACACAGCCATGTCTCCCAGGCCTTTCCGAGCGACGATCACGCTGGTGATGAGGTCAGGGATTGACGTGCCTGCTGCTAGGATTGTCAGACCCATAATCTCTTCAGAAATCCCTATTGTTTCACCAACCTGGTAAACAGTAACAGCAGTGAGAAACCTGGAAGCAGCAGGTGACAAATCTGAGCCTCTTCAAAGCACCAACCACATACTACTTTGTGCAAAGCCAACACCTTCCAGGGAGCTGACACTCCCTTGGCCTGAGTGAGGTAGGGTCACGGCGGAACTAACGCCTTGGGTGGGGGGGGGGGGCACGGAGAAGAAAGAATAAAGAATAGGGCCCCTGCTCAAGGCGTCAGTGAATGACACCGCTCTTCTCTAAACGGGACTAAAAGCCCACCTATGACACCACCTACTGTCATTCCAGCTACAACACCTCTGCTTTCCCCAAAGAACTGCCCCTCCAAAGGCCTGTTCACGTCACACGTCCATTTCCAGAACCATGTGCACCTGTAACGCCAGCAACTTTTTAGAGGCTGGAGGCAGAAGGATGAGCAGTGCAACACTGGCCTGCTCTCCGCTTAGTGAAAGAGAAAAGCCTGTGAGCGGCAGCCGCAGTTCCGTCAGCACAGAGCAGCAAAGTGCTCCCGGTAGAGCAGGAAACCCGTGGGCACTCAGAGACTGAACAAAGGCCCGAGAGGAGGCAAAACTGATGTCACCAGATGGAGAGAAGAGGGGCCAGAGAAAGCTGGGAATGAAGCTAACAATGTTCAGCTGGGTCAGGTTGTGAAGGGCCTCCTGTCAGGCTACAGTGTGAATACTTTACAAAGCAGAAGAGTCACACTCACGGGGGGAGGGTGTAGCTCAGTGGTAGCGTGCCTGCCTAGCATGTGCAAGGTCCTGGGTTCAATCCCCAATACCTCCATCAAATAAGTAAGTAAATCTAATTACCACCCCCTCCAAAGAAAAAACCAAGTACTGCATTCATTGGAATATAAAGTCTACTTTTAAGCCTTTACAAACAATGTATAAACTACAAATTCACTTGGTCCTCACCATTGCCTGGGTACTGGAAATTCTTCCTGAAGGAAAAGCTCTTTTGACCCGCAGATGTCCCGCTGTACACTCACCTGGTGAGCCCACCACACCATGAGGTATGAGAACATGGCTATCCACACGATGGATCCCAGGAAGGTGATAACAAAAAACTTCCTAGCCTCCTGTTGGAAAGTTGGAGAAGGAGAGAAATAAGTTTTGGAGGCCAAAGGTCTTTGGCCCTTCTGAGGGAGCCCCAGGATCAGTGACGAGATGCTTGGAGGAGTGATGGAGAGGATCTGGAGATGTTTGAGCTGAGATCTCTTTCTCCAGTGAGGACCGTAAGATGTCTGGAGAAGGATGAGGTTGGTCCCATAGGAGCATCCAGACAGTAGGGGGTTCAGCAGGTGCCAAAAGGAAGAGACCTATTTGTCCTAAAACCAGACAAATCTAGGTGTTTGGTTTGGCTTTTGAAACCTCTCCCCACCTTGCCCCTCTGCTGACCAGGAGACAGAATATGGTCCCCCTTTGGGTGGAGTATGTTAGTCAGATCTTTCCTGATAAATAGGAATGCTGGCACTTACCACGCTAGTTTCTCACAATATCCCTGTGAAATATGGAGGGGGTGTAGTGGCACCATTCCCCATATTAAAATCAAGAAACTGAGACAGAATTCAAGGAGGAATTAGTTCACATTGCTTACAGTGGATGTTATGAAATAAGCGCATTCTAGGGCCTCCCAAACCTATCCATATGTCCCTCCAGGGGCGTGGTCCCCTCCGGGGCTGCGTATTCCGTCTCAGACCCTCTCTGCGGTGGAGCCCTGCCACGCTGACTTGTCCTGTCCCTTCCCACCTCCCGCGGGAGTGCCTGGAGACCCCACAGCCTCCCGGGGGATACACGGCAGGGCAAACTCACCAGCCTCCGGACGTCGGGCACCGTCAGCCACAGCGGGAACACAATGGGCAGGAGAAAGAGGTAAATAGCCTGCTTCTGCCTGGTCTTAGGCCATTCCAGTGACAAAGGCTTCTCATTTTCCTCCTCCTCCTCCTCCTCCTCCTCATCTTCCTCCTCGTCTTCCTCTTCCTCCTCATCCTCCTCATCCTCTTCCTCCTCCCCCTTGTCTTCACTGTCACCTCCATTGCCTCCCTCTTCACCATTTATACCTTTCTCATCCTCTTCAGCTCCACCTTGATATTCAGCATTGAATTCCTGCTCTCCAGTTTCACCTTTCATTTCACCATCTTCTCCTGTTTGGACTTCACCTTCGTCATCTCCTTTCCTTTCTGCTTGGATGTCACCTTCGCCTTCATCCTCCTCTCTTCCCTCTGCTTCAACTTCACCTTCACCTTCGTCATCTCCTTTCCTTTCTGCTTGGATGTCACCTTCGCCTTCATCCTCCTCTCTTCCCTCTGCTTCAACTTCACCTTCGCCTTCGTCATCTCCTTTCCTTTCTGCTTGGATGTCACCTTCGCCTTCATCCTCCTCTCTTCCCTCTGCTTCAACTTCACCTTCGCCTTCGTCATCTCCTTTCCTTTCTGCTTGGATGCCACCTTCACCTTCATCCTCCTCTTTTCCTTCTGCTTCGACTTCACCTTCACCTTCTAGTCGAGCATCACCTCCACTCTGCTCTCCATTTTCACCCTCAGGAGCTTCAGCCTCATCACCTGTCCTTTCACCTGTGCTCTCAGCTCCAGCCGCATCTCCTCCCTGCAGCCCAAACCAACAGATTCATGTGTAATAACTGCTCTGCTTCTTTCCTTCTCAGATTCCCCCCATCATTTTTTGCTCGAGTACGAGGAGGAAACCAGTGCATTCAGCAAAACTCCCTTCACAACACTCCCACCCTGTGGTTGTCTGGTCTTTATTGGATCATTTCTAGGGACAGGAGTACTCACCCCCTAAAGCAGTTTCTGTCATCTTGACAACTCTGGTATGAAGGCCATATTCATACCAAGGTTCTGCCCCCTGTGTATAGACAGGTTTACTCTTTGGAGCCACACGGAACAAGGCTAATCACTCTCCCACGAGACAGCTCTCTTCCCTGGGTCAGACCCCCAGGTCCTTCTATCGCTCCCCCGTACTGCGGCCCAGAGCCTCCCTCCCTTCTTGGTGAACTCATTCTAACTAGCTTATACCCCACAAGGAGGTCTCTAAAGCAACACAGAACACCTCACAGAGTCTTAGATAGTATGCGTCCATTAATGTTGCCTAATATGGCATATCTTTGGTGGTCACTTCACATTGCTAAGTCCACTAAACTCCTTAACTCTTGTGCTATCTTATATGTATAAAAGAATGATGACAATGATACCTATTTATTGAGGATTGTCATGTACCAGGCGTCATGCTAAGTGGCGTAATAATAACAGCAACAACAACTAGCACTTACTATGTGTCATGAGTCAATTAACTTATGATTATATACAGAGCTAAACCTATCTGGCAGATGAAGAAACTAGGGTACAGAGGAGTCAAATAATTTGCCCGTGGTCCGCACAATTTGTAAATGATGAAGCTGCCATTTGAATATGGTTAAAACTCCAACTCGTAACCACCAAGATACCCTGCTTTGCAAATACCGGGGCCAAATGATATCTTTGGTTCCCAGACCTGGTGGTCTGGGGAGCTTATTAGAAATACAGATTTCCTTGCCCCACTTGGACCAACTGAAGTAGAATCTCTAGGACTGGAGCCAGGGATCTGGTTTCATATGCCCACTGCACCTGCAGACCAGTGTTTGGGAACCACGGACTGACTGCACGCACTCTAACAGCCATTGATTCTGAGGGCCCTCAGACTGCGCTCCTGACTGACCTGTAACAATGTGCTGGTCTAGTCCCTTACACAAATGGCCCGGGCTGTGTGCTCGCGGAGCATGCTGTCTGTAATGAGTTTCATGACACTGCCAGTCCCCAAGGGATGCTCAGTGATTCGCAACGCTGCTGCATATTAAAATCACTTAGAGGATTTAAAAATATTTATGCCCAAGGACCTACCCCAGACATTCCGACTTAATTAGTTGAAAGCGGGGCCTGGACAGTTTTCAAAGCTTCCCCAAATTATTCTAAAATGAAACCAGGGTTCAGAGCACTCAATGAAGAAGTCAAATATTAGTATCTGTGCTTTTAGTTGGGAATGAAGAGTGAGAAGATTTGAGTCTGAAGTAATTCTTGCCTTCCCTCCCCAACTCCCATCAGGAGAGGCAGCTTCCTAGAGGAGATGACAAGTCATTTAGATTGATAGGTGTGGGACTGTCTGCCCAGCCTGCACCCTCTTCTTTAAGAACTGTCATCCCTACTAGCCCCTGCATAGGTGGCTCCCTTCTTCCATGTTGGAGTCAAAACACCCCACCTGTCCCTGCCACAGCCGATTGGACATAGGTTGGATTCCTGACCTGGTTTGAACGGATTCCCTCTCTTCTGAGACTGAGAGCCAGTCACTGGTTGGTCCCCCTGTGGACTGGGGCACTGGGGTGGTGGTTTAAGTCTATGTATGCTAATAAGGAAGCAGATGGAGCCAGGCTGCCAGGAGAGGCCAAGTGATAGAGCATGCCCACAGAGAAGGGGACATGCGGGAGGGCCACCAGGGTCACAGATGCCTTCTCAGGCCTAGGCCCACCTCCTTGTGGGACCAAGCTTCACTTCCTGCCCTGGGATTCCAGGAGATACCTCTGTACCCTCTTAATCCTCTTTACTTGTCCGGCTGTAATTGGCCTACTCGGGACACTCATGATACAACTGAAGAGTTTTAGACACTGAGCCCAAAGTTGCTGGCTTAAGGATGAGATATAACTGAGTGTTTCTGGGTGTCGAATAGAAAAAACAAACAAGGATGGAACTTGCAAACTAAATACTTATTTACTGTCAGTCAATCAATCCTTACTGAGCACAGCTGTATGCGGGGCCTTGCGTTTCGCTCTAGGGGGTAGACAGAGATGACTCAGACTTGGATCCTGCCTTCAGGAACCTCACCACCAACAGGGAAACTAAGAGGCACTCAGAGTACAAGGGAGGCAGTGGTAAGAGCCTTAAGAGAGGGACAAAGTACTTTAGGCATTCAGGCTGGGGGATCAAGGAAGCTTCGTGGCAAAAAATAAATAAATAAATAAATAAATAAATAAAAGCATTTACACTAGCTTGCAGGGATGGGTGAGATTAAGATATATGAAGATGGAGGGGGAAAGGCACTGTAGAGGAAGGAAGCCATGTGAGCCAGGCCGAGAGGTAGAGGAGCATGGTGGAAAAAGAGGCTGTGAGTCTGCGAAGCAGCAGTGTCAGGACTTAGGAAGCCCCGGAGCAAGGCTGAGGTACCTCGGAAGGTCCCAAGGCCTCTGCCCAGCGACCCTCACCCTGCGTTTCAAGATGCCTGGTCTCACTGTCCCCTAGTTGCTGACAGACCCCTTAGCAGCTGTTCTTTATGTTTTTACAGGACGCGACAGTTGGCAACACATTCTCATGTATATTATCTCACTCATACTAAGGCCTTATGGTGAATTAACTGGCGCCATGAAGTATCTGATCTTCAGAGAAGGGGCAAGGCTTACTCCAGAGGAATGAACCTCAAATAGCATTTCAAACCTTCAGGAAGGAAGGATTTTTGGTCAGCATTTGAGGTTCCTGGGTCTCTCAAGTTTCTCCTCCTGGGAAGAGGTTTGTGCCTACCTGGCTGCCAGGATCCTCCTCCTGGTCTCCCTTGACGTCTGGAGCAGGCGCTGGTGTGACCGTGACTGCAGGGAGCTTGGCTGGCTCCTCCTCTTTGAAAGATAAACATGGGACAGGTTAGGAGAGCGTGCCAGGTTCTGAGGGCAGCAGGCAAGGCTGGTGTGAGTGGCTACAGGGCTACTGGACTTGTCCCCTTCAGGGTCTCAGTAGGTTTGTTTGGGGAATTTCTTGTTAAAAGGAAGAGTAAAATTATGTGATGTGAATTGCTATTGTCCTGTCCACAGAGATGTCTACAGATGAGAGGACAGCTGGGAAGTTCCTCTTCCTGGATGCACAGATATTTCCATCCTGGCCAGGTAGCCAAGAATACTGTGAACAGCCTGAGAGAGAGGGCAAAGCCCCAGCCCTCAGGGCGTGACCCTTCCCACCACCAACTGCATGGAGAGGAGCCCAGAGATTTCAAAGGCAGCAGCTGGGGAGCCTTGGAATTGGATTGTGGGGAAGGGAGACTTGGAAAGCCTGGAGATCTGGTTTTAGGTAAAGGCTATCTCTTGGCTGTGTGGCTTTGGGAAAGTCACTTGACCTCTCTGAGCCTCAGTTTCCTTGTCTACAGAATGGGAACAATGACTGCTAGTCCATTCCCTCCGGGGGTTGCCAAGTGGATCAGGCAGGCCTGGGGTGCTGTGCTGAGTCCACAGGGCAGTAGCTGTCTCACTTCCAGATCCCAGCTGCCACACAGATGCTGGATGTCTATGTCACCAGGCCCCTTGAAGGCCTTCCCTCACTGGGGTTGCTGCTCTCAGACCAATCCCTAGCAGCACTGTCTGTGTGTAGAAGTGACGGGAAGAAGAAACAGCCCAATAGAATCTCACTTGGGACAAGATTTAGCAAAAAAGTAGATGTTCAACAACCCCCGGCCAGGCCTTGCCTACCCCGTCTGAGGAGAGCGTGGAGGGAGCTGCAGCCAGGCCAGGAAGGGAACATCCTGAAGGAGGAGGCCAGAGTACAGCAGAGGGCAGGGCAGCACCAGCTCAGCATTCCAGCTGACTGGCTCAGAGAGGCCAAGGGGCGCGCCTCAGTCCCTGCCTCACAGGAGGGAGGAAGGGGGCAGGAAAAAACTACTGGTCCAACTATCCCCTCACCTGGTTTGTTCTCTGCTTTGGCCTGAGGCTTGGCTTTGGCCTCCTGATTCGAGCTCTCCTCCTCCTTGTCCTTGGAGGACTGGGCTGTGAATGAGAAAGGAAACACATCTTATCCAGGACTACAGCATCCCTGCTACCCTCTATAGTTAGGCTAGTCAGCTGACAGCCAGAGCAGCTGGGGTGGGTGGAAAGAGGCTGGCCTGGAGGTTGCCAGGTCTGGACTCCGGTCCTACTAGGCTTACTCATGGTGCCCCATTCCCAAACTTTCGCCTTAAGTTCTCTACACTGTCACTAACTGTCTGTGACCTTGAGCAAGTCACTTCCCTTCTGTATCGCTTCTGGTAAAATGACATGGTTGGACTTGCAGACAACAGATAGGATTTATTTCCTTTATGAACCCAAGTGATGGCTGCTTGGGTGCTGAACTGGGAATTCTGATCCAAGCTTGCTAGGAGAGTACCGTGATTCATCGATGATGTCTATGGTTGGCAGGGAACGGAGAAATAATGGCAGGGAGACATTTTTGCCATCCTTGGACTAGACTCTCTGTAAGGTCCTCTGCAGGTTACTTTCTATGAATTTACTAGAAGGTTTTCTATGGCTCGAGGGGCACTACTGGTGGCCATGTTCACCAGCCTTCCCTCCCCAGTGGGGAAGGGCAAACAGCCGATCACCAAGCTTCCTACCACGGCCCTTTTGGCCCCTGAGCCCGGAGCGCGAGCAGGGCCTCTTTCCAGACCCCTGCTCACGCTGCGTGCCTTGCTGGCGGTCCACAGAGCATCGGGCACAGAACAGTGCTGCCCTGGTTTCCAGTCAAGAAAAATGGGGAAGTGAACTCTCTTTCAATGTGACTATGTTCCAGGCAACACGCAGAGTGTGTTACGTGAGTAATTTCAAGGTGGGAGGCAGAGGGACTGAGGGGCAGGGGCTCGTGAGGGCCCTCTGCGCAGCTGTGTAGTCCGGGAGGGTGAGGACAACGGCACACGTGATAGAACAAAGTGGCGCCATGGGGTCTATTCCAGATTCCAGGCTGGCTCTGCCCTGCGAGTGTTAGGTGACCCTGGGGAGACTGTGTGCCCTCTCCAAGCCTCAGTGTCCCCTCTCCAAAAAGGCAACAATATGATATACTCAGAGCACTGATGAGGGGGTCCATGAGACGAAATAAATAAAAATACTTTAACTGCTGCAGGTAAACATTGTCATGCCTGCTTGGATTCTGGAGCCAGCAGCCTGGGTTTGAATTCTAGTTCTGCCACTCGCTAGCTGTGGACATAGCTGGGTGATCCTTTATACCTCAATTCTTCACCTGTAAAAATCTTACAGAGTTGTTAAAGGAATAAGTGAATTTTTATATGAACATGCTTAAGCCAGTGCCTGGCACCTAGAAAGCACTACGTGAGTTTTAGCTACGACAACAACGATGAATTGGCAACAGCAGCTGGGAGCAGCTGTCCCACCCAGGAAGCAACTCCGCACTGCTGAGGCCCAGCACTCCGGAGGGTCTGAGTTAGAAAGGACGCTCAAGTTCCTCTGGTCCATAATGCAGGCAAACTGCGAAGGTCTGGGAATCCGGGCAGATCAAACGCTCCCTGGGTCCTGGATGGGGAGGACACATAAGTAGGTCTGGAATTTCCTCCTGTCAACCTGTCACCTAAACAATCAGGTTGCTTCAGCTGCAGCCTTCTCTGGCAGTCGGCTCCATCCTGCAGATCCATCACGCTGGCATATGTGGTCCCTCGCAGTGTCCTGAAGGACCTGCTCAGCGGGTCCTCGCCAGGGCTGAGAGGTCAGGAGGCACGCACTCCGCTGCCTCCATCACCCAGACCACTCCAGCGCCCCCCTGGTACTGATAAGCACTGCAGTTTGCTGCTGAGCAACACGTAACTCTGATCAATGGAGGGCTCTCCTGGTTCCAGGCCTGGTGCTGAGAATATCTGCTGACCGTAGGCAGGAGGGGCTGGCGAGAAATCCAAGCTCCCCTCTTTCCTTCTCATCCCTCATCACACACCTTAACCTCTCATCTCCCATGCCACCGAGGAAGCCAGGTCAGCAGCAGGTTCTGTTTCTGTGTCTTTCTCTCTGTCTCCGTCTCTCTCTCTCTCACACACACACATACGTCCAAGTGAAATCACCAGAAGAGGCATGGGATTCTAATGGGATTCTGGAGAGGTAAAGCCACTTCCCAGGGCAAGAGTTCAGACCACGGATCAGCTCTGTGGAAAGAGCTGGAACCCCTGGAAAGGGTGGAAACACCTGGACAGCCATTTGGAAACAGCATATGGAAACAGAAACGTGTATTTGGAAAGTGTTGGGAACCAAGGCCTTCATCCCAGCCCTGCGCAGTCGCAGCCCCTCCTGGATTCTCGGGGTGCAGAATCAGGGCCGGCTTCTCTGAGCAGGACGCGTCCCAGGCATGTTGGCAGTCGTTCCCCGAGAGGGCCATTCCATGCCCCTCGCACACCCACACCGTGTACCAGGCATGCCGTCTTCCCGGGACGCCTGTCACTGGCTCCTCCGCGCTTGTCTCCTCACGTGGCCTCTCAGCTCTCAGCGTGGCCAGATCATCTCCTTAGTATCAATCTCCTCTGACCTCGGCCTGGCCTGGACACCACATAATCCTGTCAGGACAAGTAGGCCAGAGGGCGGCTGCTGGTTGTGAATGTGGCCCAGGCAGGGGGCCCTGCAGTCCTTCTCAGGAGAAGGTCCTTTTCTTCAGGACTTTGCTAGAGTCGGTGACTCCAGGAGGACGGCCAAGCATAAGCCAGGGACACGGCTTCTTCCACTGCACGCAGGCCGGCACGCGCCCGCACTGATCGCCCACGGGCTGCCCCGTGCTGCAGGCTCCACTCTTGAGACCCCAGGGGTGCTGTTTATCTAGAGCTGGTACTTGGGGGTGGCCTCTCCCACTGTCTACTCAGGATCACCGTGAGGATCTTCTGTGGGAAGTTTGATCACTAACTCTGCTCTTCACAGTACAATGTGCTTGTTTGAAGCAACCAAAAGTCCACGTTGTATGTGAAAAAGACACTTCAGGGTCTGAGAAATTCTGAGGCCCTCAGAATTTGTCCCTGAACCAGAACAGTCAGTCAGGGAGCTCCCTGGGGCTCAGGGGCCAGTCTCTGGTGTCACATTCAGCTCGCCCTCAGACTCCTGCCCCACTGCACTCCAACTCCCTGCTTCTGCCCAAAGGCCAGCCTTTCCTTGATGGCCCTCCTGCTGGGCCTCCCAGTTCTGCATCAGTGTTCCAGAGACAAAGTGCCAAGGAGAACAGGAGTGCACCTGAGGATGCCCTTGAGGGGCCTGTGAAGCATGTTGGGAGCAGCTCTCTGGGGAAGCGGGACAGAAAGCAGGACTCGGTCAGGTGGGCGGTGAGAATCTCAGCTGCCTCCATCATCTGTCAAGTTGCCGGAGCTGAATATAGAGCAAAGGGAGGTGCCACTCAGAGCTTCCAGCTGTGGGGCCCTACAGGAGGTGCCCCCAGAAGTGGCCCTGGCCTGAGCCACGCTGTCTGGCTGGAGACCCTGTGGGACAGTGGGGCTGACTTATGGGAGGGGAGAGGGTGGCTTTGCAGGGAAGTCACTGAGGGCAGCCCTAACACAGAACAGTGCCAGACGCATGGCACTCATGGCCTCACTACAGGTGAACTCTTGTTTTACAGGAGGGACAGGGAGCCAGGGAGGTAGTGGGATGTAGATACCTAACGATCGTGGCTCCTCAGGGGCCCTCTCCCAGTGAGCCTCCCCACACTGTCTGTCTTTCCCACCCACTCTGTTCTGCTAACTCTCTTCCCATTCCAACCCTCACTCCATCTGTTGCCTCTCAGTTTTGCAGGTCCCAGTTCTCATCCAGCTGCAGGAGGGAAGGAGTGGACGGGGAGACCACGCAGGTCTGGGGGGGCCTTGCTTACCTTCCCCCAGAGGGTCCAGGCTGTGGAGCATGAGCTGGTAGATGGTGCTGCGGATGGTGCTGTTGTGCAGAGAGGCCGAGCTGCTCCCTCGGGTCAGCACTGACGGGAGCTGAGCAGGAGAGAGCCGCACAGGCCTCAGTGGGCCCCTGACCAAGCCAGGGGAGGGGCCACACGGGGGCCTAACCCTGCCTCCCTCCCGCCGAGATCAGGCCAGAAGTACAGGACCCTTTTCCTGGCCTCCCCTCTTCCTTCACCTCAACCAGGAAACTTACACTGCTTTCTTTCTCAGCCTCCCCTCAACTCTTCCATGACTGGCTAATCCTATGCACTAAGTAGTTCCCCGAGCTCCTGTCAGGGAGCAGTGTGTACTAAGGATATCATATTACCAAGGGTTCGTCCATCCCTGCAAGTACACCCTCAAAGAAACACACACTCACCCACACACCTCACAGACCCACTGTGCGTGGCACAGCCCCCTACAGTCCACAAAGAACATCAGCTTTATCACTGCCCCGTCCCCAGAGATAAGCAAGGCTTTGACCTCCACCTACAGATAAAGAAGACTCAGCGAGGCTGTGTCTTAGCCAAGGTCATGTCGGGCATGAACGAAAGAGTCAAGACCAGCACCCCGGTCTTCTGATCGTCCTTTCTTCTCTATCCATGTGCTCAAGAGACCTTCACGGACACACACATGCACACATCTGTGTGTACAGACACAGATGTGACACACACTCATTCACAGTTTTAAAAAGGAGACAACAGGCCCAAAATAGAGTCACCTGTGCTCAGCCGGTATCACCAAACCAAGACGTAAAATACCTAACTGCAGTTTCAGCCTCTCCTGGGAATGTCACCTTAACCCGTCAGTCTGAAGTCACCTGGTCGGCACTAGTGAGGTAACGCACCTGGAAGACCCCGGCTGTCCCCGAAAGGAAGGGTCCCTCGTCTAAAACAACCTGGAGCTCCCTTTTTTCATGAATCGTTGAATAAAGCCAATTTGATCTTTAAATTTACTCAGTTGAATTTTGTTTTTTAACAGTAGTGACACACATAGAAACACCATCTGATTTACAAGAGGACATCCAAACAGACAAGCCGCTTGCTGTCTCCCCCTCCTACCCCACAAACCCTCTGATCTGAACTCTTCTGCCATCTAGTGGCCATGATAGCAACTACTTCACAACAGGCCTAGGGATTTTCGTTGGATGGGTGAGGTTTCATTCAGGTCCTAGCCTTTCCTCTCTGAAGTCCCCATACTTCTTCCCAGGGGCCCCATGAGCCAAAGGCAGCTAAGACACAGGTTTTCAGAAACCTCAGATTCCCACCTCTCACCCCCACCATGCCCTTCGGATGTTTCTCTTAGTTCTGCGGCATTCCAAAGCCAGACGTAACTGGGCTTTTAGATCAATCACAGAAGGCTGGCGCCACGAAGTGGGACTTGAGTTCATCTAGTCCAGTCATTTTACTGATGCAGAATCTGAGGCCCAAGCTCATACAGCAAGCTAGTGGCAGAGTGAGAAGTGGCATTCTGGACTTAGCTCCCAAACTGGCGCCTCCTCCAAGGCCACCTGGAGGTGATGGTCCCTCTGGCAGCACTCCCAGGAGCTTCCCAGGCCAGAGCCCAGTCTAGGATCCCCAACATCAGGGTGACAGTGCCCCGGGTCTGTGGCCGTCCTCTGAGACCCTGCAGTGTCCCCGCTGGGCAGACTCCACATGGTACCCACCTTCAGCTTCTTGTTATCCTCCTGCTCATCCACCACAACTGCCTCATCGCCTGGCTGCAAGCAAGGACAGGAATCACGAAGTGCTTAGAGAGACCCTCACCCTTTCTCCCTACTTCCCTCTCTCTCCAGGGAGCCCTCATGCTGGAACATAGAAACACACCCAGAGATAACCTGGTTTCAGAAACATGTCCAAATCCCCAGCCTGGCCTTCCATAGTCTGGCTTCAACCTGCACACAGTATTTCCAGTCAAATGTGCCCACTCACCGAGGTCCACTAACACCAGCTACAGATGCCTTTCAGTCCCTCAAATGTATCATCCTCTTTACCCACCTCAAAACCCTCACCACAGGGTCCCACCTCCTCTGTTTGAAATCTTCTTTCTTCCACTCCCCACATCTCAGGTCTCCACTTACATGTCAGCCTCCTCTGGGAAGCTAAGTTGTCCATCTAATTCTCTTTTACGGACTTCCGTTCTTTTCCTTCATAGCACTTTCCCCAATTTATTTGTATGTCATTTGTACGTTGGCAAACACATAAAATGACTGCCCGCTAGCACCATGAAGGTGGGCTGTCTGTTTCACTCACGACTGTGTGTCAAGCATGAGAACTCTGCCTGGCACTTAGCAAAGGTTCAAAAAATACTGGTTAATGAATGAACGAATGAATGGGTGAACAGTCTCCTACGTATCCCTAATCTATTCCAACCCCTGGTCCCTTGCTCACAGCTTTCCCCTCTGCCTAAAATTCCTTCTCCATTCCTCTATGCCTACCAATTTTTCAGAAAATTCAGGGTGAATTCTTATACAAGGCTTTCCAAATGGCCCCTTTCGCCCCCACCCTGGCCCTAACTCCCACTCTCTCTGATACCTCTCTCCTCGAAAGTTGTGTAACAGTGGACATGGTTTGTGACACTAGTATCTGGCTCTGTAATCAAGTAAGTGCTAGTGTTCTGGGGAGGCTGTGGGGCAGCCAGCTGGGGAAGGGGACAGTCCTAGAAAATCCAAGATGAAGAATCATTAAGCCCGCAGTACTTACTGTCTGGACCACTAGCTTGCTGCTTTGCATTTGCTGTCTTGTAGTACCATATGAACTTCAAAAAAAAAATCATTGTTGCTCACATATATTAGTTGTCTACCTGGCTAGACTCCATATTGTTTGGAACTATGATATAGTCATCTCTGTTCCCATAACCTGTGGCATGGTGTCTTGTACACCATAGATGCTCAGCAAAAGAGAGCTGAAGGAACAGATTCACCCAAGTGACCTCTAGGGCCATCTTCAGACAGTGGGGTCCCTAATGGATGCCTCCAGTAATCGTCTTTACCTTCCCACTCCCCCTGCCCCACCAACCTCCATGGCCAGAACTAGAACTGGACTTGACACACTCCCTTCTCTGTCTGATCAGAAAATACAGAAAATACTGCCTGATCCAGGGCCATCTACCCATCCATCCACCCAGTTTGTTCATTCACTCAATTCTCATTTCCTGAGCACCTGCTGTTTACCTGGCATGGTGCCAGTGCTACAGGGACGCAGAGATGTTTAGGACATGGATCCTATTTACAGAAAGGAATAGAGACCGATGATAACACCAACACATGACAAGGCAGAACGTGCCTGAAGAAATGGGAGGCATAGACAAAGGTGCCGTGCTGGAATAGACACGGAAGCCTTCTGAAAGTAGGTGGCATTTGGGTAATCTCTGAAAGACGGGAGAGGTCTGAGTGCTTGGACACACCATGTTGAATGAATGAATGAATGAGCACACAAACGAATGAAACAAAGCAGAAGTAACCAGTCTGAATATGAAAGGGGCACTGTGGATTTTCCTAGCAAGTCCCCTGACTCTTTCACGACACACCTGTTAAGTTTACTGAGATACTGGATGCTACAGCCCTAAACCCCACTGGCCCAGCCGTCTCACTACTTACCATGCCCAACTCTCACCCAATGTGTTCTTCTTGGAGGCAAAGAGCTACGAGAGGCCAGGCTACTCTTTGGGGTGGCTGGTTCTGTCCACAAAGGGGCAGGAGAGACTGACTTTTGCCCCATGAAGCACACACTTTATGATTTATCTGCAATTCAGACTTACTTAAATCAAAATACTTCTCCATGGGCTCACTGTTCACTGCACATACAAATGTCTTCTAACATCAGTGTGCACTTTTAACTTTCTGAAGCCCTTCACATCCATTTTCTCATTCAATACTACCAACTCTGTGAAATAGACAAAGCTAATATTATTATGGCTATTTCGGGAGATAACGAAACTGAGAGGCAGAAAGATCCTGTAACTTGCCCACACTCACAGAACCCCGATTTCCTAACCTCCATTCAGAGGTCTGTTTTTGAAGTTGTTTTTACTAAATCACATTTCTTTTCCCAAGCATAAATAAAGAAAGTAAGTCAAATTTATATCTCCTGGTGGCTCTGTTTCAAATGATTGACACTTCAGGTAAAAGGATGTAAACGTTTGTCTGCATGTGAACATGACTGATGGACCCATTGATGGGCAGCCGTCCCATAAGTAGGTGCTTTCAGAATATGGCCTTAATACAAACACATCCCCATACCCACCTCTCATACCACACCATTTGTTCTCCACTTTCTTCAGCCCCACCACCCCTATCTCTTCCTTCTCCTCATGAAGATTAACCAAGGGGCTGAGGAAACCAAAGAAGATGTCTTCATGCCAGCCAAGGTGAGGGCGAGCAACAGAATCCCTGCAGCCATTCCTCGGAAGCTGGGTGGGGAGGGCACACAGGGCAGCCCCTCAAGGGGCTTGTCCTCCTGATCCCCAATTCCTACCTCCCACTGATGTAGCAGTTAATCACTGACCTCTCCCTTTCTAGACTATCCCACATTTCCTGAATGACACATTTTAACTTGTGATTTAAAAAAAAATTCATTCAACAAAGATTTACTGAATCCCTGGTCTGAGTCCTACCTTTACCCACCTGAGTACAATCTTGCACCCCAATCAGCTCATTTGTGTAGGCTAGACCCAAAAGTCTACCCAAATTCCTCCCCACTCCCTCACAGCTCACGCTCAATTAGCTGTCAGACCTAGTTCCTGAAAGTCCTCACATCTGGCCTCGTCTCTCCAGTCTCCTGCCTACAATCCTGCAACAGCCTCCTGACTCCTGATCTGTTCCTCTTCTGATTCATTCTTCACCTGTCGGCCAGAGTGACTTTCTGAGCAAAGCACATCATGTCCCTCCCAGCACTGGGGGCTCAGTGTCCCCAGGAGGGAGTCCAGACTCATCAGCCGAGCACACACCAGCCTCCTGCCTACCTCCAGTCCAATGCTGTCCAACAGCAATAGAATGCAAGCCACGTACATAATTTTAATTTTTTAGTAGCCACAGTTTTTAAAAAAGTAAAAGAGACAGGTGAAATTAATTTTAATAATGTACTATATTTAACTCAATATATCAAAGTTATAATTCAACGTGTAATTAATATAGTATTTGTAAGCTCTTTTACCTTTTTTTCATACTAAGCTTTTGAAACCCAAAGTATACTTCATACTTCCAGCACATCTCAATTCAGACTAGCCCCATTTCATGAGCTCGGGATCTGCATGTAACTAGTGGCTACCACACTGGACGGTGCAGCTGCACTGTCTCTCCTCACGCTTTCTTACTCCCTTGGCCGTTACACATGCATGCCTAGGGTTCTCCCACCCCTTCTTCAGCCAGCCAACCCCTGCTTGTCCTTCAAGATTCAGCTGAGCATCACCTCCCCTGGGAAGCCTTCCCTGACTTCCTGGTCTGTTGAGATGTCCACTCTCTGCAGTACTAAATCCCTCGCCACCTACTTATACCATCACACATGGTATGGTAACTATCAGTTGTACAAGTCTGTCTTCACTACTAAGGAGAATTTACTGCAGGGCTGATGAAGCTTAAACTTCAGGGCCCATCTCTCCCCTATGCAAACCCTTCCCATGGCCTTGGATTTAATTTTGTAGGAATGTTTTTTATATTCCTTTTCTTAAAGAGTATCAGGCCCCACAAAACCTGGATCAATTCCTGCTCCTCCACTAGGTTGAGCTCCTGAGCTCCTGTGCCTTCCCACTACGTTCCCAGACCCTACACAGGCCTCATACAAAGAGATTCCATAAATGTTTCCCAAATGAATGAGCATCGGAGTTCTTTAGAACTTAATCCTAAACTATCTCTCTCTTTCAGAGTAGCATCAGTTGGTCCTTGATTTTAATAACCATATATTTGTTGGTGATTCACAAATTTATATTTTCAGCCCTGACCTTTTTTTATGAGCATTAAGCCTATTTGTACAACTGCCTCTTAAACATATCCACTTAGAGGTGACATAAACTCCCAAACTCGCTATTCCAAAGTGGGAACTTTTGAGTCTCCCTAAACCTGTTCTTCCTATAGTCTTCCCTTTCTCACTACATGGCATCAACATCCACCCTGCAGCTCAAGCCAAAAACTTTGCCTTCCTTTATTTATTTATTTGTTTGTTTGTTTGTTTGTTTGTTTTTAGGAACTGAGGATTGAACCCAGGACCTCGTGCATGCTAAGCACACTCTACCACTAAGCTATACCCAGCCACCCTGAAAAATCTTGACTTCTGCTCACTCACTCTCCACATTCACACCAGCACCAAGCCCAGATGATTCTGTCTTCAAAACATTTCTCAAAGATACACACACACACACACACACACACACACACACACACACACACGCTGGATGCCCACAACAGCCTCCTAACTGGACTCCCTGCTTCCACCCTTGTATAACCAACAATTCCTTTTCTACACAGCAGTTAGGGAGTGACCTTTTAAATATGACTCCTCATCACTTCCCACTAAACTTCAAATAAAATCCAAACTCCATATCTGATCCCAGGGCCCTGTATGAAGCAGTTCCCACCCCCATCCCACCCCCACAGCGTTATCCTGGACCACTCTCCCCTAAGTCACTAACCGTACTGGCCTCTAATTCTTTTCTCTAATGCACCAAGCTCTTTCCATGCTCTGAGCCTTTGCAAATGCTATTTCCCCTTCTGGAATTCTTCCCCACAAAGCATGAGGTAGTTTCCCTTCTCATTCTCAGATATCTACTTGGACTCCTCCTCCTCCAAGAGGCCTCTCCTGCTCTCCCTCGCTGAAAAGGGCCCACTTCCTACAGTCACTCTCCAGCACACGCACTGTTTCCTTCACAGCACTTTTTATACTCGGGCATATCTTCTTAATTTATTTTACTTGTTTATCATCCATATGTCCACTCCTTCTCACTGAAACATTTTGTGTTAGTTTCATACTTCCAATGTATCCAGGTGGTAGAGCGTCTAGAAATCATGCTGTTCTCTGTAGAACACCATGAGGATCTAATTTCCTATTTAATCCCATCACCTACCCTAGGAGAAAAGTTTACTCTGTTGTACAAATACATGAAAAATCTCCTACAATCATACACACATCCATGGAAACAACAAGCTATTTTACCAGACACGGTCAGATGTTTTGAGTTTTTCTGTTAATATTTGTTTCTTATACATTCATTTTGTCATCTGTTAGCACCCACCAGCAGATGAATGCTGAAAGCTTAAGAATATTTTACGAGGCAAAGAAGCCTTAAAATTGAGAATTTGATTCTTGCCACATTTTCCTGACGACTGTGGGGAAGCTACTGCTTAAGGAGTTAAAGGAGGAAGTCCTCAGCCTAGCTAGGATGGGTTCTTTGGGAGCACAGTGGGGTCCCTGCGAGCTAGCACAGGCAGACCCATGGAGGCAGGAAGGGCCGCAGTGGCTGCATCCTATCCACAGCACCCTGTCTCCACAGCAGACGGCTGGCAGTACAGGCCACTGATGGGAACCCTTGGGGTAAATGTTAACCCTGACAAGAAAGGAGAACTGGCTCCTGAGCAGGTACCAGGTGTATCTGGTTGGGGTTCCTGTTGGTTGGTTTAATTAAAAACAAAAACAAAACCAAAAAACCCTGCCAGGAAGAAAGCAGTCTGCAATGCATCTAAGAAAGAGTAGCAGACTTCTTCCTGGAGTTTTATATTCTGAAGTATTCCTGGGGGCAGAATGTGGGTGTGGGGTTTCCAGAGGAGCCTGGACCAGGCTCATTCCCCGCCTTGCAACCCCCTTCACCGCTGGTGCCCTGCAGGGTTCTCTTGCTAATCAGCAACTCACGCAGATGGCTGGTCCTTTCTAGCGAAGCTTGTAGCTCTCTCTATAAAGAAAGGCCCCTCGTCCTTCAAATACAAACAAGGCTTTTCAGCCGGGCTAGAGCCTCAACTTTGTCTTCCTGCAACTATGCAAGGTCAAGGCAGGTCAGATATCTATCACTTGGGGTCAGAACAAATACACTGACAGCTTCAAAACTGGGTATAAAATTTCAGAGTGAGTTAAGTCAGACTGTATTGATAACTGTACAAACATTCACCATTTCTTTATTGTGTTCATAAAAGGCATCCTCAGACTAACACCTGTCAGTTTGACAGTGTTGTCTGAAATATTTTTAGCTCTGATTTTCTTTTTACAGACAGTGTCAAAAGACTGAAATAGTTACCCTGTGTCTATGTTCAATGCTACATCTTTTTTTTTTTCTGGAAATGCTCTTAAGTGAATTCTGATTAGAATTATTCCTCAAAAATCTTTATCCTGGTTCTAGCCTATCAGAGCAAAATAAAAAGTAAAGTGAAAGGTCCTCCAGCCGAGAAACTCCACCGATAGCAGTTGGGTGAATATTCCATAAGAAAATGAATCATTCTCTGCTGGTCTTAAGCTCAGGCAGAACACCTGTGAGCATGTCGCTCTTAGTAAAACACCACATGGGCATTCCTGTTCTTTTACTTCTTGTCTGTGGCTGCTGTCACGCTACGACAGAGCTGAGTAGTTGTGATAGAAACTATATGGCCTGCAAAACCTAAAATACTTACTGCCTGGCCCTTTACAGTAAAAGTCTGCCAGCCCCTGCACTAGTTCATCCCATTCTCTTCACAGATAAGCAATCTGAGACCTGGATGAAAAGCAAAGTGACTCTGCAGCCCTTTGCACAGTGTTCCCTTTATCACAGTTCCTTTTGTCTATCCCTGTCCCTTCTACTGGAAGGGACACAATTTTATTTCCCACACTGCTTTTCTGTTAAGTGATTAATAATAAAGCTTTGTGGAGGGCACTTACTTGCCCAGGGTAACGAGGAGAGTTGTCAGTGCAGCCTGGGTCAAAACCCAGATAAGTGGTTCACGTACCGTTGCTAAGGACCATAGATAAGCTGTGTGACTTTGGCTGAGCTGACTATCCTCTCTGAGTCTCCAAGTTTCCTCATCTGCAAAATGGCGATAACGATCTATCCTTGCAGGGTTTTTGTGAGAAATTATTGGGATAATGTATGTCAATAATGTGACAGGCTCTCCATAAGTATGGATTCCCTCCCCTACTCCTTTTTCTCTCCAAACTGGACTCCCTGACATGTTAGGGTTCCCTGAGGAAACTGAACCAAATGCTCGTGGAGCTTCTGTTAGGGATGAGACCCTGGGCTCAGCCCTTCGGGAGATATAAAGATTATTTTCCCTGTTTAGTGACAGTGATGAACCTGACATTGTGGCCACCTGCTCCACACCTCGCCCCAGGCTGCCAAGAGAGGAAGGGGGAGGCCCAGGTGTTTCTCCTGCTCCTGTTTCTCTCCAAGAAGGAGCTGGCTCCCACTGCCCTCTACTCTTCTTCCCCCTGCTTAGACTGCTCGAGCAGTTGTGGCTGTGACCTCTCCTCCCCGGCCTCCTCCTTGGCTCCCTACCACTCTGTCTGGCCTTACCCCACTTCTTTGTGGCGTCCTCACCTTTGCAACGTGGCTGACTGAAAAAGCCCAGTGTCCCTGGCCCCCTGTCTTCTTGAGGTGATGCTCAAAGAAGGGAGACCCATTAGTCAGGGAGAGGTGTGAACTGACAAGTCAGTGTGAGTGAGTGAGCAAGGTATGTTCATTTTCATAGTTAAAGTAAGAGAATTTACAGGGGTGAGTATAAACTTTTGCATAAACCACAAAAATGATCACTTACTAGATCAAATACTGGATTTTCAGAGAATAACTTCACGAATTCAAAACAGAATGGCTTGCCTCAGTCTGTCAGTGATGTACAGAATAATTTATCTTCCTCTAGCTCTCGGGCAGCCAACTACAGACATAATGATACAGGCAAAGGCAGTTACCTCTCTCTCTGGCTATCATTTCTGGGTGAAATTCCAAATCCAGATGTTTTTAAAAACCATTTCAAAATAGCTATAGTGCTTGAATTATTTGGATTAATTTTTAGAAGGCAGTTGTTAGAGCTAGAAAGTTCAAACTATTGGTTTTTAATTTTAAATAAAAATAAATTTACTTTTAAGGATAGCCAGTATTTCAAACTTAAAAAAAAATAATGCTGTTAATTAAAATCCATACTGGATCTGTTTCAACGCATAGATAAGAACAGAATAGTAATAGGCACCATTCTCACTGGTTGGCAAAGAGCTGCCACTGAAGGCCATAAAAGGAGTCGCTGAAGCAGGTTACAAATACTCTTTTGAAATCATGATCATGCTTTACTTGCTTGGCAAGCTTTGCTTCGATGGTCAATCTAGCAAAATGGAAAATTCAGAATTTGTAGAGTTTAATAAGAATAGGATTATTATGAAGGACTAGGAGGCAAGTGTCAGAGGCATTCTGAAGACTGCTGGCCTAATGCATACCAAGGCATTAGATGCTTCTCAGAGAAGAGTACCAGGCTTCGTGACCGGCCTCAGCAAAGCCTGCCCTGAGAACTTCATTAGTGGGGAGGCCCCCGTTTCCTCATATTAAATGATGTAATGCGCTGAACCTCCCTTTCTTTTTTAAGCCTTTGGCTTCTTAGAGCAGTCATCAGGAGGGAAATAGTGCTGACTGGGGAATTAGGATATTGGGTTCCCATTCCAATTTGGAGATCTTCTGGCTGTCTAACTTGGGCAGGATATTTCTCCTTTTTGGGTCATCTGCAAATATGCCCTAATTGAAGGTCAACTGACCAGATCAGACAAATAACTGCTATGCTGGGCCTGCCAGAACTGAACTCACTTAGACACAGGACATTATCAGTGAGTGTCAGAGCTAAACAGAATCTCTGGTGATTAGCTGGACTCCGTCATCTCCCCCAGAGACAATAAAGGACATATCCAAGGATACATAGAAGCAGAACAGGATTAGAACCCAGGTTTCCTAACTCTCAATTCCATGCTCTGAACACCACACATATCTCAAAAATCCTAAAGGAAGTACATTTCATTTCCTTCATATCGTGTATCTTCAAGACATGTCGCTGAGTTTGGTCTCCATCCTGCCCACTCATCAAAACTGCTCCGGATTAAGCAGCTAAGTCCTTCCACTCCTTGCACGCAAAACTCTGCTCACACTAGTGGCTTCCCTGAGATCTGAAACAGGCAGGCTATGGGCCAACCTTTGCTCAAACTTACTTTTTAGGAGCAGAAGAGGAATGGGAACTATCTTCCCCTAGGGTACCCTCACTTTGGAGTCTCAAGGAACAAAAAACTTCGGGATGAATTTTTAGAGATCACTTCCCCAATTTAATTTCATTGTCCAGATTATTAAATCATGCAATGAATTTAGCAGGAAGTTCCTTCACAGGGGCAGAGAAATTCTTGGAAAGGAACATTGGAGACGGAAGAAACCCCTAGGGTTGTAGTTCCCAGTCTCTGGTCTGTAGTCAGCCCTGTAGACAGGGCTCTGCACTCAGGGCTGGCTTGTTAGTGGATGAGTGGAGCTGCCATATCTCCAATATTTTAAAAATGAAATGAAACTCAGAAAGCCTCCCCTTTCTCAGACCCCATCCAAGCCACCAGCCCCTCTGGAATGTGAACAGGATCAAATGAAAGTAAGGGTGCTAGATAAACCCTAAGCACCATGCACATGGAAGAGATTATCATTTTTCCCTGCTTGATATCTCCTTGGACAGTCTCCAAAGTCCAGCTCAAATGTCATTCCCAAAGTCCCAATCAGACCAACCCGGGTTCATCCTAGCTCCGCTGCCTATTTGTTGTGTAACCTTGAACAAGTGGTTTAACTTCACTGGGCCTCAGTTTCTTCGCTTGCCATGGGGGGAACATAATAATAACCATTTCATAGAATGATCGGGAATTAAGCCAAGGTCACTCCCGCAAAAGCCCCAGCATAGTGCCTGGCAGAGAACAGGACTCTATAAATATTGAATGAATAGCAAAGGAATCAGGACTCTCATCTCTTGAAGTCTAACCCAGAGCTTTCCATTCTTTAGTCCCTGGCTTTCCCCTATCTTTTTGCCCACAAGGGGCTAGAGAAGACTGAGCCAGCCTGTTCTTACCTTGCTGAGGTCCCCTAGGGCCATGACCTTGGCCACTGGCCTCTTGTTGAGTTGCTCCTTCACCCAGAGCTCAAGCTGTTTGTTCCACTTCATGGTGAGCACATAGAGGGCATAGGCCAGCAGCAGCAGCAGGCTCTCCCACCAGGCAATGAGGCTATCCAGGAAGAAGAGGATGAGCATCATTAGGTCACAGATGTAGAAGGAGATGTCACGGAACAAGGGCCACCAGGTAAGATTGAGGATCTCCCGTGAGAAGAGGGCACAAGTGCCAATAACAAAGAGGATGTTGAACACAGCAGAGCCCACTATGGTGCCGATGCCCACGTTGCTATGAGAGATGAAGACGCCAATGAGGGAGGTGAAGAGCTCAGGGGCAGAGCCTCCAGCAGCCATGAATGTGGCACCTGCCACATCCTCAGAGATCTGCAGCTTGTCTGTGATGACGCCCAGGGCTGGAACAAAGTACTCATCACACACGATGGCCAAGGCTATAAACACATACATCATGCCAAAGATGTGCAGGACCACCCAGCCCTGCCTCCGCTCCTCCACGCTGAACAGGTCTTGGGGGTACTCTGCCTTGGGGTGGAGGTCTGGCTGGCTAGGAGGCAGCACTGAGGGACTGGGGCTGGGATCCACCTCTGGGATCACAGCCGTTGTCAGACGGGGGGAGGGGGCAGTAGGCGCAGCTGGGGCTGGCCCCACAACCACACAGTGACGGACCTGAGTGGTCGGAGATGCCCTGATCCTAGGAGTTGCTGGGGTGCTGGGTGCTGTGGAAGGAGCTTTCACCAGCCCCCAGACGGTGGCTGAGGATATTCCGATGGTTGGTGTGCTAGTTCTGGACGAGGGATTCCTAACCTTCCAGGCAGCAGTAGAGGCTTTGGTTTTGGCTGGGCTGCTGCCCGTCATGGAGCTTACTGTCACTTGCCCCTCAGAGAGGGCTGCGGTGTGCTCCAGGACCACTCCTTGGGGAGCTGTCAGGTTGTTCTTTCCCACTAATCCCTGGTGGCTTGTTGGGTTATTGTTATCCACTCTTCTGGAAGTAGTTTGGGTGTTCTTCTCCATCACACTCCTTGGAGAAGTCAAAGTGTCTGTTTCGATGTCATTTATCAGGAAAGTTGGAGTGTTATCAGTTATTCCCTTAAGAGGAGTTGGGGTGGTTTCCTCCACTATTCTCTTGGAGGGGTTGGTCTCCAGTATTTTATTGGTTGCCATAATTTCTTTGTCTTTCACTGTTGTTCTGGGGGTGGTCCCATGGCTCCTTGTCATTGTCACGAGTGTGGGTGGGGCATAACTGCTGACCACTCTACCAGGTGGGGATGGGGTGTGTTTCTTCACCTTTCTCCTCGCTTGAGTTGGGCGGTAGCTCTTCATTTCTCCCCTGGGTGTCGCTGGGCTGTGATTCTTTACTACTGGTCTGCTTGCAGTTGGGCTGTAGTGACTCAGTACTCCACTGGGTGTGGCTGGGGCGTTTTCCTTCACTCCTTCTGTGTTTGTTGTTGCTGGGCTGTAGTTGTTCTTGGGTATTGTTGGAGTGATGCTGGTTGTCCTTCTGGGTGTCCTGGGGGTGTGCTCCATTGTTATGCCAGGTGTAGTTCCATCTCTGCCCACTGTGGCTTGGGGTGTCTGTGTCTCACCCTCTATTTCAAAGCTAGATTTTGGAGGGTCACTGCTCACCATCATCTCATTGTTGGGGAGGTCCCGGCTGGCTAGTTTTATAGGGTGTTTGGAAGACACTGCTGCCCACAGTGAGGGGAGGCCCCGGGGGCTCCTGAAGTGCTGGTAGGTGGAAACGATGATCAATGTTCCTAATACGAAGAGGAGGCGACTCCAGTGAACCCGCTTCGGCCAGAGCAGCCGCCTCTCCTGCACCCCCATCCTCATCGGTTTCCCCATGATGGCCAGTTACGTCTGGTTACAGAAGGCCTCTCGTTCTGTCCACTGAAAGATGGGGGCTGCTCTGGGATTCAGATTAGTAATCAGAGATTTCTCCATGAAACCAGGCCAGGGGGTATCCACAAACCTAGAAATTAAAAAAAAAAAAAAAAAAGAAGAGGTTACTTGCCTCTAAAAGGAGAGCTGGGCTTCACCAAACCCTCATCTGGAAGAGCGACAATCCACACAGAGACCTTTGTGGTGGAAGGCAGTTGTTCCTGCTGGAGCAAAACAACCCCTGCCCTCTACTCCAGGGAGGCAATGCCTACTCATGGGAAAAGGGCATCTTGGGGTCCTCTCTGCCATGTAGGCATGCCAGCAGCCCTGGTTCATGAGCTGGGTCCACCCAGCCCACTCTGGGCTCCCTGCAAGAGATCTCTCTGCCCACACTCCTCAGGTCAAGCCCGAGTTGCTAGAAGCTCAGTCATCTGTAGCTGGTGCTCCAAGTCACAAATCTCATCTTATCAAAGGCAAAAGGGAAGCAAAGAGACATGATTTTAAGCTTTAGACAAAAAGAGGCAGCAGTAGAAGGCAGTTTCACAGACATCAAGCTCCACATGTTTTTACTGGACTGACTTACATGATTCCACCAACATCCAGAGAGAACAAAGCTTAATGTAAAGAAGTTTCCCAGACAGTGTGGTGTTGTGGAAGGAACACAGGGAACAGAGTCAAAGACTGGGTTCCCGGATGTGAGGGCAATCTGGCTGCAACAGCTGACACCCCGTTGATCAACACAGTTGATTCGGCTGATCTGGCTGGCCAGGCGGGTGTCCCCTTCCTCCCTCACCACTCCATGCGCATCCCTCCCGAAGCTGCGCACTCGGTCAAAAAGCACAGCCTTCCCTGATAGAGGAGGACCGTTCTTAGTCAAGGGTAAACGAGCAGCTGCACTCCCCTGCTATAACCCCCAAACAAGTTCTCAAAGACTGGGTTGCCAGCTCTGAGGCTTACTAGCTGTGTCACCCTGGAAAGGCTGAACCTCAGTGCCTTATCCGTGAAGTGAGCATGACAACATATGCGTTGATTATGCAAAGATTATCTCTCAAAGGACATCTAGAAAAGGGAAACTAAGGTCAGGGATCAGAGGGGGACTTCAGTTTTCAGTATATGCTATTGTTCAGTTTAACCATTTAAACTTTTCATCACATGCATGTCCTAATATTTTAAACTTAAATTTTATAGAGATAACAACAGTAATAACAATACCTATGTCACAGGAACGTTGGGAGAGTGTAAACGTATAAGGTCTGTGAAAAGAATTGTACAGAATCAATGCCCCATTAGGGGTTAATCTTACATAAGGACACAGGAGGGAAGAACATTTAAGGCTCTCAAAGAAAGCTCCATTTATAATAGAGGGGACAGAAACCCAGCCTAAGTAAATATTAAATCTCTAATAAATGTCCACAGATGATTACAAAACAATAACTGAATGATTGGTTTTGCCTTTAAGTAATATATGAGAAATGAGATAAATAACCCATAGAATCTTAGGTCATTAAAGGTGCAAGGAATTACTGACACTGTTTAGTGCAACTCCTTATTTGAGAGACATGAAGAAACTGAGGTCCAGAGAGGAGACGTGACTTGCTCAACATTACACAGCGAGTGAGCGGCAGTGCAGGTAAGCTATCTAATGCCTCAGTCTCTCCAGCATACCACACCAGTGAGCCATCCAAATACAATTGTCTTACAGAGCAAAAGAGGGGCAAGCAAAGGGAGAAGTATGGAATAAGTGAACTTCCTTGTTTGTCCTCGATTCCTGTAATTGTCTTCATCATCTCCCTGTCCACCCTGTCCCTTGCCAAAAACTCAACACTGAATCTCCTAAGGAAACTTCGGAGACTATCTCTTTCTGGTGTGCCTGAGTTATATAACAGAGCTGAGCTGACACCCTAGCTGATCCCTCCTACCTAATCACATCATTTACCTTCAAACCTGGACATCGGGGTATCTTCTCGGTTCTGGAAACTTGTCAGAATCCAGGGTCTCAAAGAGTGGGCCTGAAGCTGGACAGCAGGGAACACCCCATTCTCCTGCCCCCAGCTCCCCTATGGAATCCTAGTTCAAGGCAGGGTCAGGTGTGAAGGGCATCTCAGGGGAAGGATATCCAATCCCACTAATGCTCGCCTCTAAGAAGCTTATCTGGGCATTGTACAAGTTCTGGGTCCCACTGCCTCCGCCAGAGCCTGAGAGGGTAGATAGACCCTTCACCAGGGACACAGATGGGCTCACCGTGAGCCCCTGCATTCAAGGGAGAAAATGGGAGAACTTCTCAAACTTGTTTCTAAGCTCTAAGAATGAGAGGTGGTGTAGTTTCCATGCTTAGGGAGGAAAGATTTAGAAAGATTGTGAAGGCACTCTGTTGGAATCAAGAGAAAGTGCCTGGGGCTTAAAAGATCAGAAAACTTCAGTTAGCACTGGGGTCTGTTTGCTACTATGTCATTCTAAATGTAATCTAAATGTGAATGACACCTGTCTTACCTATTTGTGGGGTGGATGTGAGAATTAAAGTCAAAAATGAGGGATTACCTGCTCAATTTTGCTGTGAACCTAAAACTGCTCTAAGAAATAAAGTTTACTTTTTAAAATGAGGGAGAGGGGAGGGTAGAGCTCAGTGGTAGAGTACATGTACAAGGTCCTGGGTTCAATCCCCAGTACCTCCACCAAAATAACTAAATAAACCTAATTACCTCCTCCCCCTCAAAAAAAAAAATTTAAAAGGCAAAAAAAAAAAAAAATCAACAAAAACTTTTTAAATACTAATAAAATAAAATAAAAAGAGGGAAAGTGGGGGAAGTTTAAAGAATTTCACACAAGAAAAATATTTTATTAGGTTTAAGGGATATCCTTGAGGGAAAGGGCACAGACAGATCTCCCCAGTGCAGGCTGGGACATCCTGCATCCTGCATCCTGCATCCTGCATCCTGCATCCTGTTTTATTTAGGGCATTACTGAGGGCTTGAGCCTGGGATAGCCTCTGAGATAGTTCTGCAGGACTGGTCCAAAAGAGGAAAGGGAGGAGCCAGGATATATAAGAGTTTTTGTCCAAAAGAAGTACAGGGGGAACCACAATATGAGTTTTTGCAACAACAACAATAACAACAAAAACAAACCCAGGTAGTCAAACATCAAAAGATTACTGCTAGTTAAAAAACAGACATCTCAAGTTAATGAGTTTAGCACTTTTCTATATATGGGAAGATGTCTGGGCTTAATGAGATTATTCCTTTGATATACACCTTAACTATCTAGGGCCAGTAGCCTGTTTATCTCCAGCCAGAGTTCCCCGGGTACACCGCTGGGGCCGGGCAGCTACAGCGGCTGATGGCTTGATGGTCTCAACGTCCTTTATTTACTGATATGGCAGGTGACACTTAGTCCATAGTACCTCCTCTCAGTCATAAATTCAACCAACATTTGCGAGACATTTCATGACCAATTTTGTCTAATGGCACTAGGGAGGCTTGTTCCTAGATCAGACGAAGATTCTGTTGATAAGCGAGTCAATGTGCTAATTTTTGGATCGGGCCTTGTTGATAATCTAAAATTCCCCAGATCCCCTGTCTTACTAGTCTATTATGACCCAGGAAATGTTTTCCTTTTTTGCTTCTTTCCATACCTAGAGTTCAACGATTAAAATGATTCCATGTAGAGTTATATATATGATTGACTGCCTCAAAATGTTCAGCCAAAATTAATTTTGATGGAGACCTAGTTACACATTGGGTAATGAAGAGACAACAATCTCAAAAAATAGACAGGATATAAGTAATTCAGCTAGTAATCTTAATAAAGCCATGGTTCAGCAGAGAGAGGCATGATGCATAAATAATTCGTAAGCAACAAGTTAAAACAACGATTGGGGGGTAGGATATAGCTCAAGTGGTAGAGCGCATACTTAGCATACACAAGGTCCTGGGTTCAATCTCCAGTACCTCCTCTAAAAATAAATAAGTAAATCTAACTACTTCCCCAAAAAAACAAAAAACAAAAAAAAATTTAAAAACAAACAAAAAAACAATGACCAGAATAACTAGTTGTAATCAGGTCACAATAAGCCCTCAGGGCCACGGGGGAGTCAGCTACAGAAGCCAAATTCTGGAGGGATCAGGCAGAGAGAAAAAGATAAATGTTTCACCCTCACTTACAAAGGCATACTTTATCAACTTGCTATAGGTCATAGTTAGCTTAAGAGGAAAGGTTTTCTGGGAAACAAAGATTAAAAGCCAGATTATTTCAGAAAGAAAGTTATAAAATAAATCATACTTATCGGTTCATTCAGTCCCATGTAATTAATTCCTATTGATTCCTATTGATCTGGATGATATCATCAGGTTTTCCATTAGAGTTTCGTATTTCTTAACTGGTTCTAAAAGTTATCAGAAACTTCTATTTGTCAAAATGTCCTTTATATGAATCTTCTTAAAGATCTTCATTTTATAAAAGCATCACAATAAAACAATGACTGTCTATAAAAGACTAAAGACTTAAACTGGCATGGTTAAGGATCTGATTAAAATGAAAGTGACAAGAAATTCGGATGTTTCTGTGACATACAACATTTTAAGATAATCACTAGGTGCCTTCCAAGATGGCCTGCACTCTATGGAGTGTGTAACTGTGTATCTACTTTTACTTTAAACTAAACACCCAACCAGGCACCTCATGGCCTTTCTCTTGCCTTCTGAGACATCTTGCACTCTGTCTATGGAGTATGTACCTCTCTGAATAAATCTTTTAGTCAAAAAAAAAAAAAAAGATAATCACTAGAATTATGACTGGTAACGTACCAGGACAAGTCAGACTTTTAGGAATTCCATAAAATTCTGGAATATCTATATTAATGACATTTATAGGTACAATATAACCTGAGAAGGTTTATTTCCAATCACTTGACAATACTTCTCAAGTAATTTAGCATACCCAGTAAGCCTAATTAGTTTAGTATTTCTCTCTTTGGCATTCAGACGCCCTTTGAAGAATCCCAAAGTTAGCTAGAGGTCAAAGGAACTTCATTTAGAATCTGTCTAGGGGAAATTTGTCAAAGCTATCAAAAGATTTTTAAAACACTTGATCAAAGAGGACCATAGGTCACTAGTGAAACAATACTTATTTATTCAACCAGAGTGACAATAAAAGATTTTTAAGTCAAACACAGACCGTTTAGAAGGCAAAGAAACTCACAATGCACAGTTATCAAAAGTAACTCAACACTCCAAGAAAGCTTTGTTCTCTGAACTGAGAGAGAATGGAACTCTAGTCCTGCATTATCCACACTCAGTAACAAAATTCATGTACTTAATTAAATTTAATCCAATCCCAGCCTTTTCGTACAAAGGGCTCCCTTTTCACAAACCTTCCAAACTTTCTATATTTATATTAGTTTATCTCTTATTTTTCTTTTCCATTTGAAATAACCAGCTTTAGGACAAAATCATTCATTCCCCTTAACAAAATACATTTCCAGTCCCCCATACCTTCTTTTGCTGAAAACACAAATCTTACCTTCCTTGCTTACTGAAATGTTTCCTTTATTATTTCAGGTAGGTTTATTTACATATTACAATTTTAACCCTTAAAACCGTTAATCTCTAGGGAAAGCCGACAAGCAGCAAGTAATTGTGACCTGTTTGTCATACCAGCATTTCCTGCTTGGCAAATTTAGTAATATTCCATAACCTCTAGAAACATACATCTTCTCATAGCATAATTTCTTTTCTCAATGTAGTACAAAGCATATGTCTAATAAACCCCAAACACCTTTAGTTTTCCTCTCAAAGAAAGAATAAATAGGTAAACGTAGACCTGTTTAGTAACTAATGTTTCAGTATTTTGTCTTATTTGAAATGACCTGGATATTCAATGAATTCCCATTATTTAATTGAATTTAGCAAAACTCTAAAGTTTCAAGTTACCAAAAATCTGGAGAAACTATTTTAGATAGATATACCCAAGGCAAAACTATTCCTAAAAAGTTCACCTGAAAATGCTTATCTCATTTACCTTTATTTTATAACTTGTGAAAATATCATGCCAAGTGCTTTTTTCTTGCTGACAACTGCAACAGAAATAACAGAAACTTACTGACTTCTAGCAAACCCAGATACAATGAAAGTAAAGACATATCTGTATTGATCAAACCAACAAGCTTAAGCTAGTTTAATACCAGATATTAATTTAATATTGAATATTTCCTAGATCATGTGGACCTGAAATTCATTCTTGCCAGTTTCTTTTATATTTAGAAATATTTAATTTGCAAGAGCTTATTGTTAAGTCAATTAAAAAGCCTTTATAAATTTAATTTTGATAATGTTTTCCAGAGGGAGAGACATTTCTCATGTATAATATACACACAGCCCTATAAACAGACAAAACTAGAGATTTCACAGCTTTAAAACTTAATTATGAATCAAGTATTACAGTATAAACACAGTAGTTTATAAATAACAGAGTAAGTTAAATTTGCTTGCTCAGATGACTAAGGCTTCGCCATTTGTAGAATAGATTTTTAAGACTTGTATTTGTCCTTGATAAACTCTTAAGACGGCTATAAATTACATTTTGGGTGAGGGAGCCTTTCCAGTTTTGAGTTTAAAAAGGCCTTTTCTTCCTTTGGTTTCAGGTTCTATCTGATTGAGCTAATTAGGCTCAGGCTCAGGTCTTTGTGGGCTGTATTTGCATTTCTGATTTGTAGAAATGTGCAGGACAAAGACAGCTGCTTCTCAGTCCCCAAAGACCCGGTCTGCTGCCTAAATGGTATTAAAAGATTGATTTGCCCAAGTATATTTTAACTTGGTTTTTTTTTTTTTTTATATATCAATGAGAAGATTTCCAACTAAACTGAAAATCAAGAATCCTATGTTCTGGAACTTTAGGGTTCAACTTATTATGGTTTCAAAAGTTTGCACAAGGCATTCAAAAACGTCCTCTTTCTGAGTGTACAGGTTAAACTCAGATTATTAGCTCCCCTTTTTTACTTTACATTGTACAGGCTCAGGTCACCCCACTGGTTTCCTCTACTATGTTTAATTAATTGTCTCAGGCGCAGGGAAATATGCTCTGTCTTATAATACCAGTCAGGGGAAGCATTCCCCAGGGAGACATAATGTCTATCCCACAATATAATTAGGCAAAAGAGATGTAACCATCTTATATAAAGCCCATTTAAACATACCAATTTTTATAAGCACCCATTTCAATTTTATCAACTTTCATACCTTTAACTTTAGTTTCCATTAGGATCCCATCAACAAGCCTTGGTCTTACAGGGAGTCCTAGAAGCCTTCTTTTCTTTTAATCCCTCCATCATTTTATCTATTGTTATTTAAAAGGCTCTGGGGTCCCCAAGTGAAGGGATTCAGGCCCTTTTGTCAATCTTTCAATTTGATTAATTGGCCTCACTGTTGTCCCAAGTAATTGTTGGTCGGGTATCAGCGTAATTTTCTTCCAGCCTTTTAAATATCTATTTATTTTTTAATAGATAAATACTATTTTTTAGGAGATTTGTTTGGTGCCCTTTAATGCTGGGGACCAATACGGGGTCCCTTTAGCCCATCCAGTCTTAAGTTGTGTTGTATCAAAAACTTTTGTTTTAATCCCATTAATGTCCATTTTATTTATCCCATTTCTTAATAACCATTTAAAGATTTCTTTATCCTTTTGGGACAAGTCCCTTTAAAACTTCCACCTTGTTAGGAAGAAGTCTCTAGACTATCTCTTCAGTGTTTTCTTACTTCCCTGTTAATAAACCTAATTAACATTAATTATCCTAATGTTTTTATTAGCATCTGTAAGACCCACTGAGGGGAAGCAGAGACCACAAATAACGCTTCTCAAATTTGTTTTTTGTTTGTTTTTAAACTAAGAGAGTTTTACATATATATTTTTTCCCACCATCTAATTTGTTTTTTTCATAGGTACCAATAAAACAGCTATAAATTTACCGGTTCAGAAGTTTTTCCAATTTAAAGGATCCAGTGTCTGACCACTGATGAGTAATATTTTAATAGCAACTCAGACCAGTAAGAAACAAGAGGTGTCCCCATAAAAAATGCAAAAGATGTAGCCTTCACTAGATCTAGAAAGTTTACTCCTAAAAACAGTCTAAGGGGGAGAAAAAAAAAAAAAAAAGCCTTCATTTACAGGTGGGTGCAATGAAGGTTAAGACGACAAAGGCCCCTTCTAGGCTGGAACGCTGTATGACAAATTTCCCTGAGAGTTGGCACAACCAGATCAAAAACAAAAACAAACAGACAAATAAAAAACAACCGCTCAGAATCTCAGCCTATTTCACTTGCTGTCAAATATACCCATGTGTGTACCTTCTGGATGACAGAGACCAAACTCTCAAATCACACACACATAAACACCTAAGAAGACCAGGCAGAACACTGTCACCTCAAAGACACAGGGAGAGAAATCCAACTTCTCCCTTAGAAGGGCTTTTGTTTCTTTAAGGTCAGAATTATGAAAAAATGTTTACCAAGCTGTCTTTCTCTAACTTAACTGCGTACACAATAAATGAGCCCCATACTGCCCATTTTCAAGGAGAAATTTCCTTTAATTCCCAATAAGTAAGTACTTGTAATTAAGTTTGTACATACATAAATCTGGCTTGGGTGTTATTTGGAGGCCAACTTTCTGACACCCCTCATTTAGGAAAGATGTTAGGCCAGCCTCTCATCCAGGCCAGACAGCTCGGTGTCGCTCAACCGAGCAACGTTCAGTGTCTTTCAACTAGGGAGCCAGATACCTGTTACACACGGCCAAATACAACTCAGGATCATCAACCAGTAATCAGGAGCTTCGAAAACAGGGGAGACTCACCCAAATTCATCTGGACTCTCCAAAGGAGGAGGATGGGCACAAGAGGCCTCTGCTGGTACCAAGGCTCTGGTTTCTCATAGAGTTCAGGTGAAGGAGAAGAGTGCTCTGGGTCACTTCGTGGTCACCAAAACTGCCAAATGAAAATTTAAAAAAAGCACAACCTAAAAGTTGAGAATTACGTTGTATTTGGGGTATTACTGAGGATGTAAGCCTGGGATACAGGCTCTAAGATAGTTCTGAGGGGCTGTTGTTACAAAGAGGTAAGGTAGGAGCCAAAATATATAGGAGTTCTTACAAAAACAAAACAAAACAAAACAAAACAAAACAAAACAAAACAAAACAAAACAAAACAAAACACCCGGGTAGTCCAGCATCAAAAGATTACAGCTTGTTTAAAAAAAAAAAACAGACGTTTCAAGTTAATGAGTTTGGCGCTTTTCTATGTATAGGAAGGTACAAGTGTCTGGGTTTAATGAAATTATTCCTTTGATATGCACCTTAAGTACCTAGGGCCAGTAACCTGTTTATCTCCATCCTGCATTCCCCTCAGGGTAAAAATTGGGAAGTGGGGAGCTGTAGTGGCTGATAGCATGATAGCCACAACATCCACTGTTTGCTAATACAGTAGGTGACATTCTTTGTTCACAATCCCAAGATACCTGAGGAGCTGTGCATCCAGCTTATGGCTGAAGCCGACTGAAGTGGGAATGGAGTGAGGTGGTGAGGGTCTCACGCGCCTACCACTCACCTGGAAGCCATTTCAACCATTCAGCTAACTCTGCCTGACGCTTACTGATTGGTCCCCTCTCCCCTCCGTATTTCCCCCAAGGTACAGGGGTAGCATGCTGCTTGGATTACTTTCATCTGAAACACCAGGTAATCCCTCACAGCCGCACTCCTGCTCCATTTCTCCCTGAGAGTCCTGTAGCAGTAAAACGGTATGCATTACCCTCTGCTGAAACACACTGCAGTGCTCACTCCCTGAGGAAGAGGTGTCTTTATCTCTAGGTGTCCAGAGGTCACTCTGGATGTTGGAAGCCTGGGTAGAGGGGCTGACATCTGTCAGTTACCACATTGCTGCCTTTTAGGCTGCAGGCAGAACCAGATCTAATTACTTCCCTTCTCACACCAACTGTTTAATACAGTCTGTTTGGTCCAGAAAGATGGCAAAAGGAACCCAATTCTTGAGGTGGAATTATCAGTAATCTTTTTTCCCCCCTAGAATAATTCCTCTGTTTTTACAATGTTATTTGTGCAATACAGAAAATTCAGGAGAGAAGCAAAAACTCAGAAAAGGATTCCTTTCTCTCACACACTCATAATTGTTCCTCCTAGTGTCTAATCTAACTCTCACCTGTTGGGGGTGAACCTGGTTCCCTCTGTCTTCTTATCATGGGGTTGTGGCACATTTTGAAATTCAACAAGCTGTAGAAAAGTCTGCTGCTCAACCAAGAATGGAAACACTGTCTGTATTAGTGGTGTGAGCCTGGGCAAGTATTTAACTCTCATCCTGTAAAATGAGGGTGATAATAACACTACCTGCTTGGTAGGCTTGTTGTGAGAATTAAGTAAATTAATATGTAAAACATGCTAACAGTGCCTGGTACGGTTGTTGTTGTTATTCTGCTTTTGGAGATCACGGCCAGACCGTGTTGGGGGGCAGCAGGTCCTCATGCATTCCACTGTGACAATGCTCTACTGTGTATTTATTAGTATGATCACCTGATTAATGTCTGCATTAATCTCTTACTAGCAGGTGAGTTCCAAGAGGACAGGGATCTTCTCTGTCTTATTCACAGCTGAATCCTCAGAACCCAGAACAGTGTCTGGCACTCAATATATATATTTGTTGATGGACTGAAAAAAGTACATCCCAGTGAGGAGATGCTCAGAGATGGGGCCCCTGAGCTACACACGTGTCATGTGGGGAGATACCCACTCACAGAGGCTCAAGGCCTTCAGAAATCAAACTGCCAGAGGAAGACAAGCACCATCAAGGAGGGAAAGCTGGTCTTTTTCTACAAAGGTGCCTCATTTTATCCTCTCCCAGGAACAGGGTGGCAGGACGAATGAGGTAGATCTGGCTCTGACCCTCACAACAGTGTCACAGGCTGTGGAAGACAGGGCTTACCTGTCCTTACCTGTCCCTCCCTCTGCAGCTCAAGGTCTTTCCCACAGTTCTATCAGAACAGGAAGGAGAGGGTTTGTGGTTGAGGCTGGCTTATTTCAGGAGTTGCTATCAACCCTATAATTGCACGGTATAAAGCAGACAAGATTTGGAATGAGTTGCAAAATCAAGTGCCTTCAAGGCCTGGGTGGATAAAATTAAGTTAAATCAGCTCTACTCAAAGTCAGTGGAGAGTAACAAGAGCTGTGTCTGGAGGAAGAATGAATGACCGCTCAATGGGCACTCCGATGTAAAATGATTTAAAAATAATAAAGGGCAAACAAAACAGGTCTGGGGGCTGAATTTGACTTTCAGGTACTAGTAAAGTAACAAGCCTGACCAGGAGCAAGTCACCTAAAGTCTCTCATCCTCAGGTTCCTCATTTATAAAGCCAGGAAAGACGAAATTTCTTATGGGATTGCTGTAAGGGGTATAGTGAGAACTTGCAGGGAAACATTTGGATCTGTTGGATACTGAACTGTGTCAAAGTCCAAGACCTTTTGTTAATATTGTTTTGATTGTTTATATTATATTGTTTACAGGATTTTTTTAAGCGGCAATGCAGTTGTCACTGGTGGAAACAAGCAAAATGAGCCCCAAAACACCCCATGACACTTCATCTCTCCAAGCCAGGGACTGTAGGGGGTGGGGGAGGGAGGTGTGACACTTCAGGTTAGTCGCAGTTCAGAGACAGGGTTTTGGCATCACAGTCAGGTACTCATCCCAAGGGGCCTGTGGTCCAGAGAAGAGGTCGGACAGGCATTTCAAAGGGCTTCAGTGTGGCCACGCAGGAATCTGAATAACACTGGCACAACCACCAGCTCCTCTCTGAGTAAGCGAGAAACAGCCACTGAGTAAAACTCACCCTTTCAAATGTGATGTTGCAAAGGAATGTCAATTGAATCAACAGTGAAGTGGGGTTTTTTTTATTTGTTTGTTTGGGGGGGGGTTGTTTATCAGTTGATAAAAACTAAAAAATTTAACAAAACTAAAAATTTAACTTGTGCTTCTGTAAACCTGGTACAGCAGCACAAGTGATCCTGTTAAACTGTAAATCAGATGTCTCTCCTATACTCCAAACTTTCCAGTGGATTCCCACCTCAGTCAGAGGAAAAGCCTCTATGATGGTCTGCCAGCACTGCTTGTAAGAGCAAAACTGAACTCTAGGTAAGTGTGGATGGAAAGCTGGTTACATAAAAGATGTCACATCTTTGCAACAATTATATAGCAGTTAAAAGGAATGAATACACACACACTATGTAGCAACAATTTTGCAAAGGCCAGGAAGAATGAACAAAACCAATCAAACAAACAAACAAACAAAAAAAACCCTGGTACTTCATCTCTCGAGCCAGTGGCTGGAACCATACTTGAGGGAGGGAGATATAGATAGTTATTTCTAGGAAGGGGAAACACTAATTTTTCACCTCATGTATTTTGAAACTGTTTGAATTTCTCCCACAGAAATGAATTACTTTTATAATTTTTTAAAAACTAGTTTTGTTTTATCTGCCTTTTCATTAAAAGATACTACCAAAGTTTTAAGAGGGTAAGGGGTGAGCCTGGCAAGACAGATGCAAGCCCAGATCATAAGGGACCTTTAAAAATTTAGAGTTTGTAACACTTCAAAGCAGAGGGCGTTCTCAATAAAAATGTTCAGTTCTACTTTCTTAGACAAATGTAGTACTTACCAAATTTTCTCTGCTTTCCTCTTTGACTTTTTTCTTCCCCTTAATAACCTCCCTTCCTTCCTCTTCCTTCCACAAATGCATATCAAGTGTCACATGCCAGACCCTGAGGATCCAGTGCTGGATAAGGCTATTTACAGAGCAGAGATGAAGTTAGTTGGAACTGGAACTATACAAAATTATTTCTTTGTTCAATGAATCTTTCCATTATTTTAGAAGAGAGAAGCTTTGTGGGTTTCTCAAATGCGGAAAAGACTGAAGGAAGATTGAGAGCAATTAAAAAAGAGAAGTCACAGTTTCTTCATCAAATACACCGCAAAGAAAAAAAAGACATGAAGGAAGAAACATATAGATTTAGAAAGACTCAGATATATCAAGAGACTGCAATGACTGGGTCTTACTTGGATCCTGACTCAAACCAAGTGTAAAAAAGTAAAATTCTATGATATTTATGAGACAACTGGATATCTGAAAGCTGACTGGGTATCTGATGATATTAGGGATTATTATTTATTATTTTAAATGTGACGATAATATTGTAATTGTTGTGGATTTTTTAAGTCCCTCTCCATCAAGAGAATGAGAAGACAAGCCATGGACTGGGGGGAAATATTTGCAAAAGATTTATCTGATATAGGACTGTTGTCTAAAATACATAAACACCTAAAACTCAACAATAAGAAAATGAACCACTCAATTAAAAGAATGGGCAAAAGACCTAAAGAGACACCTCAACCAAAGAAGATATACAGATGGTAAGTTGGCAGAAAAGATGTTCAACACAGTCACTAGGGAAATGCAAATTAAAACAACAGTGAGATACAACCATATACCCATTACAATAGCCAAAATCCAGAACACTGACAACATCAGATGCTGATGAGGCTGTGGAGCATCAGGGACTCTCATTCATTGCTCCTGGGAATACGTAACAGTACACCCACTTCAAAAGAAAGTTTGGCAGTTTCTTACAAAACTAAAGCTAATTCTTACCATACAAGCCAGCAGTCTCTCTCTCCATGGTATTTATTCAATTAATTGAAAACTTATGCCCACACAAAAACCTGCACAAGAATGTTTATCGGCCTTATTGATAAATGCCAAAACGTAGAAGCAATCAAGGTGTTCTTCAGTAAACTGTGGTACATCCAGACAGAGGAATATCACATAGCACTAAAAAGAAATGAGCTAGTAAGCCATGAACAGATATGAAGGAAACTTAAATGCATATTACTAAGTAAAAGAAGCCAATCTGAAAAGACTGCTTACTGCATGATTCTAACTATATGACACTCTGGAAAACGTAAAACTATGGAGATAGTAAAAGGATCAGTGGTTCTTGGGAGTCACAGGAGAGGGAGGGATAAAAAGGCAGAGCACAGAGTACTTTTAGAGCATTGAAACTATTCTACATTGTATTACAATGGTAGATCCATATCAATAAATGAATGATCACCAAATGTACACCACCAAAAGTGAACACTAAGATAAAATATGGTCTTTGAATGATAATAGCGTGTCAGTGAAGGTTCATAGGTGACAACAAATGTATCAATCTGTTGCTGCGATGTTGATAGTGAGGGAGACTCTGTGCCTGTGGACAGAGTATATTGGAACGCACTGTACTTTTCACTCCATTTTGCTGTGAATGTAAAAAAGTGCTCTAAAAATCAAGTTTACTAATTTTAAAAAGTCCTTCTCTAGAGATACTTACTGAAATATTTATGGACAAGATGTTATTCTATCTGTAATCTGCATCAAAATATATATTGGGGAGAAGTGGGTAGGGTACAAATTAAAAGACTGAGAACTGAGTTGATAGTAGAAACTGAGTGAAGGGTACATGGGGATTTATTATGCTATTTCCTATATTTTTGTCTGTTTGAAGTTTTTCAATAATACAATTTTTTAAGAAAACAGAAGGGTCATATCTACAATTTCTTCAGACTTTCACTTTGGTGAAGAGTGAAATGGGGTGGGATGATGAGGGAAAGTGGATAGCCTGGAGCTTGGAAGTATGATTTGGAAAGGGACAAGGTCCAGCCCAGAGGAGGCAGGAAGACACAGGGCAAAGGACAGCACAGGAGAGGGAAAGGAAGGGAAGAACAGAAACGGTACATGGGCTCATTGCTTTCCCCTACCCTCTCTCCTGCTTCATCTCTGTAGATGAAAAATCATCTCAGCAACTTAACAATGAAGGTTCCAGACACGAACCCAAAAAATTCCAATTCAGTCAGTATGGCCTGGGAACCTACATTTTGAACACATGCTGCAGGAGAACTGATTGGGTGTATGAACCTCTCTTGAGCCCCAGTACCTGGCTTCTGTGAGCAGCTTGCTATTTCTGTTACTAACCTTTACGCTGCCAGACTGGAGATGAAATCTCTCTGCCTTTCAAAGCCTCTGTGACAGTGATCCAGTGTTTCAAAGCAGCAAAAAATAAAGAGGATGATAGATTATGCAAAGGAAGTTGTGTATTGATTTCCTTTAATGTATGTGTGGAAACATGCAAATGCTAAGGGTCGATTGAGTGGGAAAAAGAAATTCATTAGCCAGCTTTGGCTTGAAATAAATCTCCCTGAAGACCTTCTAGCTCTTCGTGCTAATATTCCAATTTTATATTCACTGAACAAACTTTTGGTTTTGAATGGGGTTCCACTAAGAATTTAAAAAAAAAAAAAAGCACTTACCAGTTGCCCTAAGTGACATGGTCTTCTTGGTACTTCTACCTTTTATTATCAATTTTAATAAATTGCCCTTTTGCTTCCCTGGTCTCCTGAAAGCCTGTATTTAGAAGAACTACGTCAACTGAGATCTGGTCACCCTTCTGCGAACTAATAAACTTTATCTTTAGGACTGGGAAAGGTAACGAGTCAGTTCATGAAGCTGAGCTGGAAGTACCAAGAGAACAGTGACCGTAGGGCTGTCATCACATTAGGGGTAGCTCGACAACTCCTTTGCCCACATATTCTAGGGAAAGAATTAGAAATTATATCTAAGTAATTAGGATGCTGCCTCACTTACCTAGATCCCTGTCTGCTCAAGCACAACAAGGTCTTGAGATGGTGAGACCAGCCAAGTTGAGGAGACAAGCTCTGAAGCAACCAGGGCAGTCTGCCGGCCCCTGTACCCTGAAGCTGTCAGGGACATTCCCAGGGACTGATGCACCTTCTTCTGCCACCTCTGTTACAAGGAGGAGACAAGAAAGAACTACAAGCAACTGGAGCCCACACTCCCACAGAACAAGCTGTGAAAAGTCAGACAGACTCAGTTGCTGGGTTCAAAGCATCCTCCCTGCTTGACCCACCCCCTACCTCAGCCCATCCCACCAACCAAAAGAAGAGGCAAAGTCCTAAGGCCTTCTAGAGGCCCTTGTACCCTATGTGGTACAACATTGTTCATGGAACCCTTACTACCCAGAGGCCTGCTGGCAGCCATTCAGGCTCCCCTCTCATTGGCATTTCCTGGCTCCTTACATGGTTACAAAGAAAGGTAAAGAGAAAGTTACTTATTGTCTCCTCAAGGACCTTGCTGAGGCATAGGCTGCTGTGGGGACACCAGGTGGTCAAAGGTGAGATAAGCAGGGCGAACGGTGCCTCACCGCAAAGCCTGAGTGCAAATCCCTCACCAGCGCACCTTTCAGGGCAGGGGAACTGACTGAACCCTCTCTCTGCTTCCCTCAAAGGGGTGGGGGGATAAAGTGAGCATCCAGACTGAGCATCCAAGAGGAAAAGTCTTGACGTGGAAAATGGCTCAGGTCAGCTCCAAAAAATATACAGCGCGCTTAGTATGAGCACGCCTCAGGCGGGAATTCTAGTTTTAAAAGAGCAGGAAGAGGATTCTGTCAACTGGTTCAGAGGATATGCGTATGGGGTCTGACGAGAGACGGGGAAGAGGAGCAAGTATCGGTGAGGGTCTGGCTGGTGCACCAACGGGCCCAGGTGAGCGAGGAGGCAGAGTTGTGGAGAGGTCACTGGGTTACCCGGGCAGGTGAGGCCCACGGGTCAACGAAAGGGAGGTGGGCTGAGGGCCAGAAGTAAATGGAGGAAGAGCCCGAGAATGGGGAGGAGGGGAGGGAAGAGGCGGGGACAGCGCCGGCCCAGCGAAGCTGGGGAGTCGAAGGGGGTCGGTCGTCGCGGGTAAACCCCTGTGGAGAGACGCGCGGAGCAAAACGCGCGGAGCTGCGTCTCCGCTGAGTAGCGTCTCAGCTGAGTCAGCGCCCCGCCCACAGACTCCTTGAGCCCCGCCCACAGACTCCTTGAGCCCCGCCCACAGACTCCTTGAGCCCCGCCCCAAGCGCCTCGCGCAGCCCCGGCGCCGAGTTCCCCTTGGTCACGCGGCCCCATAGTTCCGGCCTCGGCGCGCGGCCGGAAAGTTTATGCGGACGGACTGGGCCGGTGATGGGCGCGGGGTGAGTTGGGGAGGCCGGAGACCCTGGGCTGTCTTTGAATGTTTGTTGCAGCTGCAAGGAAGGGGTCAGAGGAGGGGGCCCAACGCGCGGCCAACGCCTGGCCTTCCCGGAGGCCGCTCCGCGCCATCTGTGCGGCGCCAGTTCCGGGGCATTGCCCCCGGCCTCCCCGTGTTGTGCGGCTCTGGATCTCCGCTCCGCATAAACACCACGATTTCGGCCCCTTGCCAAGGCCCCCTTCGCCCTCTCGTCCCATAAGAGATTTCCAGATGTCAAAAATTTTTGACTGATTTTAAGGTAAAAATACATCCCCCGGGAGACGCGATCCAAATGCAGGAGTTCTGTGTTTCTAGGCTGGCAGTTGAAAGATGAAGTCTGAGAATGCGGGAAGCATTCGTCCGGCCACGGGAAGTCACGCTGATGGGGAAACCTGAGTAGGTAGTGCTTCCCGAGAAATTTGAGCGGAATCACGCTTTGAGAGCGAAACTGCTGAGACTCAGTTCTTTATGAATGAGCTAATTGTCACCTTCAGGAAAGAACTATTAAGTGTGTAGCTGATAGAGACTTGGGATTTAAGGCCAAATCAAGGGCCTAAGAGCTATTCTCAGGACTAGACTATTCTTAAGAAAGAAGACCACTAGTTGTCTTAAGCATTGTAGGTAGACAGTACTTACGGGAAAGGTGTGTGTGTGTGGAGGATTCGAGAGTAAGAATCATCTCAAGTGACCAATAACATACTGTTCTCACAAAATTGCTGGACTGTCTGAGCAGGGATTTTTTTTTTAAATTTAATCAGGCCTAGTCTACTTGAGTGAACCATTCAAGAACATTAAGTTCTGTCTTTTACTTCTGTTCTTACAACCTGAGTTCTAAATTGATTTCCCATGACTTCGCCATTGTTAAGGAGGTGTGTTTGGGGGTGGACACAAATGCATCAGTCAGAAGAAGGAGCCACCTCCAGAGATGTCTTCCCAGAAGGCAAGCCTGCCAGCTATGATCATCCATTCCAGTGTTACAGTTGATTTCATGGGGTGGAAGTGCTTTCTTATATCTGGTCTGTATCTGTGTATCCCATTTGCCATTATCCTAAAAGGTAAAGCTAGTAATCCCCATGACCCCAACTTTCAGTAACTTAGGGCCTCTATACATGAGTGGAAATACCACGTGAGCTGGATATGAGCAGAGGCACAGGGATCCCTGATACCTCTTGAATGAGGCAAGGAGGAAGTGTATTTCTGGTGTCCAGAGTTAAAATTTATAATATATTTTGCCAAAGAATTGGCGTTATAACTGGTAGTTCTGCTAATGGGTAGTTCATTAGTCATTATATGTATTTGTCAAGCATGTTACTATGTGCTAGTTGCCTTGATAGGTTCTGAGGAGATATTGGTGGGCAAAATCTGACATAGTCACCACCTTTAGTGAGCTTATGGTCTAATGTATTGTAGTTGAACCAATATTACACAGGACCTTACTTCTTGAACAACACAGCTGAGACTCAGAAAGGATCTGAGAAAGACTGAGTAGATAAAATGGTACAAGGTTATACACCTAAGCTCATGCATTTGACACCAGAAGAAACTCACAGGCTCTCAGAGCCTATTAACTCTGACTTTGAACACAGTTTTAACAAGCTGGATTACCTGGCTTTCCAGCTCATGGTAGCCAAGAAGCAGCAAATTGGAAACAGGGAGGATGATTACAGGAGATTACTGAGAAAAGGGGAATGCAAACTGATGGTCCAAAATTAATTTTAAGGAGGAGGCACCAAAACAGCACGACAGCCTGGATCCCTTGAGTACAAGTCAGTGTTTCTGTGGATGTTCTATATGATACTTGTTACATGGGACTTAACAGTAATTATTAGAGAAGGGTTAAATGGTAAACACCAAGTTAGCAAATTAAACTGTATTCTTTGCTGTAGTGTTTCTCAGTGTCTCTAATAAGACCTGAACTCATTTTCCTTGGAGCATCCCTCCAGGACAGTGTTCTGCAGCACACACTTGGGAAGAATGCTGGTGTAACATAAAACATCAGGGTGGCAGTGTGCTGAGCAGTACTGGTGTTTAGAGTGGTGATGCCAAGTCATCATGAGGGACTGAATTATGTATAGCACTCCGAGTTCAATGAGGCAGACGGGTGCACATTTTAATTGTTTCTATCAAAATAGTTAAACATTTTGGAATTCTAAAGAATCTAGAAGAGTAATTTATATCTTGGGTTTAATCTTTATTGATGTTGGATACATGAGGCATTATTGTATTTGAAATGTATCTCAGGCCATTATGTGGTAAAAGGGCTTTTTCTACTTGACTTGAGTCCCTGATCCCCATTTATAACATTGTTTCCATGAATCAATATGTTCTGAGATACCAGCAGTCTACTTACAAGTGGAATACCTTCCTAAACACTGTGCTAAAACAAGCATTCTGGCCACTGTTAAGTGTTTCGAAGTAAATTCCAAAAAGGAAATTAGTGGACATTAAATTTCTAACATGTTTATGTCCATCCTCAGTCTTCCCTAATTGTATATATGCAATGTGATTTTTATGAAGTTGTAATCAGTGTATACAGACAATCCTGTGACCTTCTTTTCTCAGTTACTAATGCTTTTATAAATATTTCTGATCTCTGCATATGTGTCATTTATTTATAGCTATCTGATATTTCATTGTGTCAATAGACTATAGTTTGCTTAATAGTAGAGTAGCAGCAAGCTGTGTCCCCAAGAGCAAGTCTGTATCTGTGAACTTTTTTCCTTTATTTTTGAGCACAGAAATGTTTTCTTCATGGTCATTCTCAATCTATAATTTTAGAGAACTCTTTGTTTTCTCCATTTCTTCTACATTTTGACTTTTATACACAATTTCATAAGATGATATCAGCTGTCATATTCTTTATTTTGTTCTTTTCTTTCACATTAAAGCACTATTGCCTCATTTATTTACAGTGAGTAGCACTGAGGCCAGAAGTTTGTTGCTTTTTGTCCTGCTTAATGATTTCCAGCTTTTCTACTTTGGATTATGACTTTTCTAGCCCTTTCATTTTTATATTTTGCATTTATTTTAATTTTTTAAAAGGGCATCAAGCAACTGGATAATTCAGCAAACACTTGCATAAACACTGCTGTATTGAGTAAGATAGTGATGGTTCCCAAAAAGAATGGTTGATTATCAGAAAGCACCACCATAAGAGAACTAGAAATGTTCCTTAGTAAATTAAGTGTTGGAGAGGTGATGCAGGAGTGTTTGTTATACTAAGTTGTATAAGATTGGAAAGTATTCAAGTCAAGGGCCACCCGATTTAATGTTTTTTTACTAAAAATACTTCAGGTTGTCCTTGATTTATGGCCATTGAGTGGGTGATTCTAGGAGTGGCCCTCACAGCGAGCTAAGCTGCTTCCTTCCCCCACACTAACTTCTCTGCAGTGTTGCCCTCACCTCAACTTAAATGGAGTTTGCCTTCACTTATTTCTGGAAAGTTTGGTTAAGATTTTGGTGAAAAAAAGAATGCTTTTTTTTTCCCTCCATGACATGTAAGACCTAATCATATTTATTTTCTACAGCATTTGTCTCTCTTTAGCTGTCTGTTTGCATTCTGATTGGGAACATTGGGATCACATTCATCATGCCAACAGTGGTGGTAATGGACGTGTCCCTTTCCATGACCCGACCTGTGTCGATCGAGGGGTCCGAGGAATATCAGCGCAAGCACCTGGCAGCCCATGGTTTGACGATGCTGTTTGAACACATGGCCACAAATTACAAGCTTGAGTTCACAGCTCTGGTGGTTTTTTCATCCCTCTGGGAGCTGATGGTTCCCTTCACAAGAGATTATAATACCCTACAGGTACAAAAAGGAATGAGTTTATATGTACAAGGCCCAAATCTGTAGGAAGGAAAACAGTGTTATCATATTGCACTGAATAGTTAGAACTTGGAATTATTTAATGATAAGTCTATGTGTATAATATCTGAGTGTAACTGTAAAGCAAGGATCACAACCAGCAGGCCTTATTCCTTTGGTAGAACTTATGAGTTAGAGCTGTGAGTTGTTGCCAGTCTCTGTTCTTGATTTTCAGGAATTCTTTGTGGAAAGGGAGCATCTCAGGATGTAGTGCCCAATACCCTAAAGTTCAAGATCTTTAGATTCAACACTTTGCTCTTTTTTACTTTCTTATAAAACTTGAGATGAAAAATAGCCCTTCCTGACAAAAAACCTAATTCTAGAGTAATTCAAGAGTATGTTTCCTCCCCAACAAATAGCCTTTGATTTTCAGATGCCAAGAAGCCATCATTTTAAACCTTTGAGTGATAGGTATTATCTTTCAAAGGTGTTACCTGCGATATGCCAGAGAATTTACTTTTTGATATCTCTAAATTAATATTTCCAACAATGCCTAGCACAGTGCCTTGCCCACAGTGAGCAGTCAGTAAGTGTTTGTGGAATTAAAATGAACAGTTTACTCATTGCTAGGCAGTTTAGAAATTCAGGAACAGTGTAGTTTGCTTTTTTAAATACAAGTAATAAAATTGTGTTAAATCATTCCTTTTATTATCACTTTTTTAAAAGTGACTCAAAGCTTTTTTTTTTTTTTTTTAGTTGCACTAGATTTCTTATAAGTGGGTCAACAAAGGATCTTGGATATTCAGCAGTTCTGAAATTTGGAGAATTACTATATAGTAGTGCAGAGTAATGGTTAAGATCAGATGTCCTGGGGTCAGACTGACTGGGTTCACATCTAGACTCTGCCACTTCTAGGCATAAGATCCTAATCATTCTGTACCTTAGTTTCCTCATTTTAAAAATAGGTTAATAATCTATACCTTATAGGATGTTGTCATGATTAAATGCTTATAAAATGCCTATAATGGTGTTTAGGACATAGTGCTCAGTACATTTTGTCATTTTTGTGGTGTTTAAAAGTTTTTCATTTTAAGTATTTCCTTCAATATCCACTTCTAAAGATGTAAACTTGATGGACTGTTCACTCTCACTTGATAAGAAGACAGAATAAAGGGAAGCTCTTTTAATTATCCTTTATAGCTGGGAAAGTCTGTTTTACCATTTTTCTTTAAGAACTTACACTTTTGGCTCTCTAAAACACAATGTCCCCTGTAACATTTATGCTTTGAATACTTTATATTTTTTTCTAATAACAAATTGAAACAATAAAGAATAATGAGCAATTTTATCTTTCATTCAATCAGGAAGCACTAAGTAACATGGATGATTATGATAAAACCTGCTTGGAGTCTGCATTAGTTGGTGTTTGCAATATCGTTCAGCAAGAATGGGGTGGTGCAATTCCTTGTCAGGTAATGATCAATTCTTTTTCTTTGCCCTAAGTTAAAAACATTAATCACTGAGGTACTTCAGTTTTCTGTGGGCTCTGACACAGCATGCATTTTAATTTCCACATACTGTGTTATACACTATTGGTATCTTTTTGAAAGAAGGCACTAAATCAACACTAATATACTCAGAAAGCAACACAATATTGCCTTAAGGAAGGCATCTTCCTAGTAAATTGACTTATTGCAAACTAGTATTGTTTGTATAAAACCCAAAGGGCTCACTGTGGAATTTTAGAATACTCCCTGGAGGAGGTGATTATAATTTTGAGTGATAGAATTGTGAACATCAGTACAATATAGTCTGTCATCATTATTTCAGCGTAGCATTTATTCAGCGAACTTTTAACCTCAACTATCTGAGTTGTCTGAAAACTGAGGCACATAAATGTCGTAAAATCTGTTGCCCTTAGGGTCCACAATAGGTCCCTATTAGCATCAAATCAAAGCAGAATAGTAGCAGTTGGAAGTTTGCTATAAACAGGTGCTTTGAGACGTCGTAACGTATTTTAAAGGAGAAAACAAAAATTGCTAAAAAGGAAAATCATGATAATCTACAGCAGGAGTCAGCAAGCTTTTTCTGTAGTTTAGGCTTTGCAGGTGTCTGTGGAACCTCCTCAGCTGACATCACTGAATGCACTTATTGGCACTCAGAACTGTATACTCAAAAGGGTGAGTTTTATTGCATGTAAATTTATGCCTCAATAAACCTAGCTTTTTTTTTTCAAGTTGTTTTTTCTTAAAAAAACAGGGTAAAACCACCCTGTTCTATAGAGTATGAACTCACGGGTTAGTGAAGACCCTGAGCTACTACTAAAAAGGTTAAATCAAATCGAATCACTTTAGTGGACACTTGCTGAAAAAGCCTGTAAATACCTTTTGATCAGTTTCTTTTCAGAAATTGGAATCTTTGACACCTACTTCATAAACATTATTTGGTAAATCCATGCACACAGACTGTCAGTTTCCTGACAATATACTGAATGAATGAAATTTTGTTGTCAGTATCTTCTCAGCTGGAAGCTAGCAGGTCGTAGTTTCACTTGCTACTTCAGTAGTTTTAGAGAAAAAACTCAGAAAATATGTAAGAGCCAGACCTTGTGCACCATGCAGACTTCTGCCTTTTAATGTTTTTTTCTTCCTTTGCAAAAAGGAGGAATCTGAATTTGAGATGTACTATACCCTGGGGGCAAGGGCTGGGGTCTGAATCCACTTAGACTTGCTTGATGAGTTTTGGGGTGAACCAGATCCAAAACACAGTGGAAGTTATTGATGATTGTTTTTATAATCAGTTACCATCAGATGGATTTGTTTTAATGTGGAATATTTTTAACCAAGTTTTTAGAGACCTGGACTATGCTTCATTATCTGCGTACAGTCTGTCTCATTTTGACATTATGTGAAATATTTCATTGTCACACAACATCTGAAAAAGCTAATGGCAAAAGTAAATTGTCATATAGCAGTTGTTGGTACCTAGAAGAGGAAATTGCCTTGTCTGTCTTCCCCAAAAATGACATCTCTCCAGAGGACCTCTGTGAAGCATTTTTGGGCTTTAGAATTGAGTGCCGATCTTGGCACATCACACAGTGCAACCACATAATACTGCCTTACTGGCTTGCTATTTTCAAGTTACTAGGCTTGGCTAGGGAGAGCAAAAATAATCCTCCCCTGGGTTGCTTGGAATGTCCCCCCTACACAGGATTGCTTTGAAGCAATGAGGAAAAGGAAAATGATTTGTTACTAACATCTATTGTTGGTATATTGTGAAAGCCTTTAAAAATTATAGGTTGATTAAGAATGTATTTTTAAGGTCTTGTCCATGTCTAGTTAAATGGCTTTTATAAATGCATGTGTAAAGTAGTTGTTATTTTAGTTGACCAGGGGTAAAGTTTGTCGTCTTTGAAAATAAAGTGTCAAAGTTCAGATTTTAGATTCCTGCGCAGGTACTTCCTAGGGACACACATAAAATAGGTCCTTATGCCATTTTTGACACCAGTGTCTTAGATGCCTACTCCCTGTCTAAGAGATAGGGTCCTAGTTTTAAGACAATTGACTAAGAATTGGTAGTGAATGGTTTTGTCCTTTTTTTTTAAATGTTTATAGATAGGTGCTTTTCTGTTTAGATTTAATTAGATAAAATACAGTAACGTGAATAGATCTTAAGTGCACAATTAACTGAGTCTTGACAAATGTATACACCTGTGTGGCCACTCCTCCAAGTAAGATACAGAGCGTTTTCATTACCCTTCAAGTTTCCTCATGTCCCTTCCTACTCAGTATCCCACCATGTCCCCCAACCCTTATTTGACTTAGTTTTGTTTTACCTATTCTGGAACTTCCTATATATATAGAATCATACAATGTGTCTGTCATCTTTCACTTGACAAAAATGTTGAGGTTTATCCACATGTATCCCCGCAGAGGTACAGTTTTCAGTGTAAATGCAGTCAGGGAGAAGTGAAAACATTGCCAAACGAGACTGCTTTCAATCAGTATGTTATTTCATGAATGAAGCTCCTCTCACTTTTTGCACACAGGTTGTTCTGGTGACGGACGGCTGTCTCGGCATCGGCAGAGGGTCACTGCGGCACTCCCTAGCTACTCACAGCCAGCGCAGTGAGAGCAACAGGTTCCCACTGCCTTTTCCTTTCCCGTCCAAGTTGTACATCATGTGCATGGCAAATCTGGAGGAGGTAATGCTTTTTACTAAGTTCTTTGTAGTTTGATTAGATGCATTTTAGGACTCAGTTTATGTTTTAGTATATTCCATTAGTGTTATGTATACAGGCATGCCTCAGAGCTATTGCAGGCTCCCTTCCAGAGCACCGCAATAAATTAAGTATAGCAGTAAAGGAGTCACATGAATTTCTTGCTTCCCCAATGCATATAGAAGTTACATTTACACTCTCATGTAGTCTATTAAGTGTGCAGTAGCATTGTCTAAAACAACAATGTACTTACCTTAATTAAAAAATATTTTATTGCTAAAAAATGCTAGCCATCATCTGAACCTTGAGCAAATTGTAATCTTTTTGCTGGTGGAGGGTTTGAAATATTGCAAGAATTTCTAAAATATGACACAGAGACAAATTGGGTAAATGCTGTTCGAAAAATGATGCCAGTAGACTTGCTATACGCAGGGTTGCCACAAACCTTCAATTTGAAAAATCTCTAGGTCTCAAATGCTCTCCTAAAGTACAGAGTGTTGCCCCATCTCAGGATGCATAGCTGGAGTTGTAATCCATCCCACTTCCCACACAGTTTCTTCAGATGCTGGAGTCACAATGTTCTTTTAGTGTTAGATACTTCACTTAGCAATTCTAATGTCCTTTGCACCAGAAATGTTGACAGAAGTGTGCTTTGATTTTTCTTTTTCTTTTTCTTCTTCTTTTTTTTTTTTTTTTGTCAAGTAGCATTCCTCTGATGTGTGTTTTATTAAACTCTACTTCTTGGTTTTCCCACTTATTTGGGAAAGTTAACCTTTCTTCACCTCAGTTTTTCTGTCTGTAAAATATATATAATGTTGGTTCTTACCAAAAGATGTTAGAAACACTTGGAAAGGAAGATAAATTGTGTGAATACCAACTGTGGTCACCTCTGAATCTTTGCAAAACTACTTCGAACGAATAGCTCTGCTGGTATCATTTTATATAACATTCCTCTTTGCTAACCTTGAGTCAAATTTGCTACAGTTATTTTCCTTCTCAGGTTGTTAAAAAAAAAATCATTTTCGTTATTTATTGCCTGTGTTACTGTGATGGGAGTGACCTTGATGAGCTGATGATAATCTAGCATTTTTATGCCACTTTGAAAGGATCATCTGTTTGCTTTGTAGCTTCAGAGCACTGATTCCTTGGATTGCCTTGAACGTCTCATAGATTTAAACAATGGTGAAGGGCAGATTTTTACTATTGATGGTCCCCTGTGCTTGAAAAATGTACAGTCTATGTTTGGGTGAGTATATACTTTGAGCTTTTTTTTTTATTTGCCTTCTTACAATCCAGCATTATAATTTGGTATCAAGCAATAATACCTATTTTACTATTCCTAATTGTGTCATTTTGTTTTCTCCAAGTTGCACATTTTTCAGAGAAAATGATTGGTGGTAGTAATTTTTAAAAGTTCATTCCCTTTTAAGTTAGGCATGACTAACTCTAGTGCCTATAGGCATTGATTTCCTTATAACAACTCAGTAATTTCAAAAATTAACTTGCTTTTGGGTTTTTCAGAATTGAAACCTCTCACCAAAAATGTTAGATTTTGTTCTGTCTCACAAATGGTCAGATCATACATAGTTTTGGAGTCAGCCTGAAAGGAAAAGAAGCTTAGCATTTTGAAAAAAATACTTGAAAAAGTTGTATTTTTTTCTTTCTATAACAAATAATCATCATATTCTAGAAAACTGATAGATCTGGCATACACACCTTTCCACGCTGTCCTCAAGTGTGGCCACCTAACTGCTGATGTGCAAGTTTTCCCCAGGCCAGAACCTTTTGTTGTAGATGAAGAAATTGATCCTATCCCTAAAGTCATTAACACAGGTAACTTTTTTTTTTTTTTTTAAACTTCCTTCTTAGTTCTTCTAACTCCTGACTTTTACTTTTCTCTGTCCGGGAGGGTTGAAAAGAAATGTCAGTACACTTTGCATGGGAGGGTGCATTGCCAAAGGGGTGGCAGATTAGTGGTCTTTCATAGTGAGGTCATGAGTTAAATTCCAATCTTAGATCATTGTAACCACAAATTATGAGAGTTGGAAATCAAGGCCAGGTGTACTGGCATTGCAGTCCTTGAGGCTGTTCTTAACAGAGTCAGTAAGACTGAATAGCATCATAATTAAGATCATATATGAAGGGCTAGCTAGCTTCTGGACTTGGCTGTGTGGGTCTTCCTTTGTGACCCTGGACAAGACACTCTGGTTCTTATTGGCTAGCAGTGTGGAGTCTCTAGGTGAATGGTAGTCTCTCAGGTCTCAGCTCTGATACACTGTCCTTTCTAATCCTGCTCCTTGTATTAAGATTGAAAGAAAGTAATGCACTTTGGCTTTTACCTGGCTCATGTTGCCGGTGCTATGCTTAGGTAAGCTGGCAAAGCCAGAAGTTAAAAGTAACAAGGGGTAGTAGAGAAGAGAGTTGTCTCATGTTGGTGGGTGGACCCCTTGAGTGGTGGGTACATGCTGAACCATCACTGTTTCAGTCACCAGTGCCTAGCACTGGTGTGCCTAGCATAGTGCCTGGTGCTTAGCAGGTGTTCACTAGGTAATTGTTCAGTCAACAAATGATTAAAATTAAAATTAAATGATTAAAATTAAATTTTTTAAATTAAAATTTGTTTCTTCCTTAGGTGTATAGATTTTAAGGACTTTCTGAGTGAAGGGCTGTGCACAGGCTGTTTATTTCCTGTGCCTTTAGCTCCTAGCTCTCTGGAAGTAGGGCATCCATCCTTTTCACTGTGACTTGACAGCAGTGTATTAAGCAGTACCAAATGTAATGTTGCCTTCAAACCAGTCAGATCCCACTTCCCTCCCATCCTTTTTTGATGAGTAACTTTGATCCTTTCTTTCCCATATAAACTTTTAGTCCAAGATCCTTGTTATACCTTACATTTAAACCTCTTTAAAATGTAGGCTTTTTTCCTACTCAAATGAAAAATATATAACTGCTTATGCTGATTCATTTGTTACTTAGCTAAGGAACGTTATGACAGCAGAGCTCCAGAGAAGATTTTCTGATGTATTAGAAGTACCTTGTACTCACCATGATCATGATTTTTTTAAAAATTCTTTTGAGACTATGAGTATATGCCTAGAAGAAAGACTAAAAAGCAGTTCCATAAAATATTAATAGAGGTTTCCTTTGATGATGAATAATGAATGACATTATTTTTCTACTTTATAGCTTTTAGTGTTTAAAAGTTTGTATACTGCTTGTATAATCAGAAAAAAACTTTTAGGAAGTACTTTGGGTTACAACTTTTTTTTTTGAACTTATTTGATATTTTCAACAAATATTTTTGGTCTTTATTACAGCTTCTGTAAAGCAAAGAAACCACTGTTGTATATAGACTGCTACCTTGGTTTTGTAAAGAATGTATTTCTTAGGGAAATGTGTTTAATGGAATAAATGTGTTTAATGCAATAGCCTTACCCTCCAAGGATAGCTGCTTGCAGTTGTTGTGAAAGTGTTTGACTGCGACGCCCTCTGGTGACCTGAACATCCCTGACTATGCAGAAGGGCTTGACCTTTAAGTTTTGCCTTGGCTGAGGACCTAGCCTCATAAAAATAAAGTCTAATTGTCATATAACTTAAATCCATTAAATAAAAGACAGTTATCCTTATTTTCTAAGTTACTTAAAATGTAAAGTATTAGAGTCATTCAGAGAAACTTTTAATAACCTTCCTAGTCATCATATTTGAATTTTCCACCTAAACATTATGTATATGAAATCTAGTACATGGAAAGTAATGTACTTTCCCATAGCACAGATTAATTCTCTTTTAATTCTTTCTTTTCAGATTTGGAAATAGTGGGATTTATTGACATTGCTGATATTTCAAGTCCCCCAGTTCTGTCCAGACATCTGGTCCTACCTATAGCACTTAACAAAGGTGAGGGCTCTTCCTGTTCTGGTGATACATATGAAGCATCTTATTATCTAAAATTATTCTTCAATGTTAGATAGTAGAATATCCCATTCTGCAGAATATGGGGGAAAGAAATAGTTACGGGGCTAGATTGGATTTTTTTTTAATGGAATGTTGCCTAATATGTTAAACTAATTCTGCTGCTTTATGATTGTGAAAAGCATTGTGACATTTATCATGTGCTGCTTTGTTTAGGCATCTCTCTGTAGAGATGAGACTGCTTAGTCCCTCATCCTGGGCTCTTCCTTTCCCTGTAGGAGCATGCTAGGGAAACCACAGTAGTTCTCAGAAGGTTGCCTAATAAGTGTGGAGTACAGCTTCATAAGAGGAGGAACCACATCTGTTTTCTACCTGTGCCTGGCAGATAGCAGATACTCAGTAAATATTCTTGAATGAATGGATGAATCCAGGCCCTTGGGAGACCTCACTACTGCAGAATATATGCTTCTCCAGGAATTATAGAGTCGTAGCTCCCAAATTCAGCGTCTCTCTGGAGAATGTTAGGCTCTAGCACTTTCGAATTCTCTTTTCTCTGTTCTAGGCTGACCGTCCACTATATTTACCAGCTTTCTCAAAGAAATGTATATAGTCAACCAGGTTTCCACTTACTGAGTTATGATCACATTCAATTTAAGCAGTTATCTCAGTTGGAGTGTTAGGTATCCCATAATCCTCTATCACACAATCACAGACAGAATCTTTGATATGTTCCCACATGTGGTTCATTGTGATCATTGTGTTTATACTTTACCTTATTTTTTGATATTAATATAGATAACAACCAGGTTTCCCTTATTTCTAAGTTCCTGGGGGAATTCTTCATGCCCATATAAGTTGCCAAGAAAGAAAACTGGCAAAATGAAGAGTTTGTGTAGGAGAACAGTGGAAAGAAAAGTATGGGAAGGCAGAATGGAGCCATGCTGTAAGGGCTATTGAATGTCAAGCTAAACTGGGCAAATTCTTCTTACTGCATAAGAATCTCTTTGAATGAAGTTGAGCACACAGATAGTTCCAGAGGGGAGGTAATTATAGAGAGATTTGCTCATCTCTGCTCAGCAGAGTGTACGAGAGAACCTGGAGTTGGAGAAGCAAGTCCAGAAGCTTATACGCTTCACAGCCATGAAACGCGCTGAGTATCAATGGACCACTTTTCCTTTAATACAATGTCTGTTGATCATTTAGTGACTTTCTGTCTTTATGCAGTTGTAAACATAATTACAAAGACTAGGATCAACCAAGAACTAACTGTGAGTGTTAAATGAAAATGTAAAACATGATGTGATGTGGGTTCACAATTATATTAGTGTTCAAATATGTATACCCAGGTCCAGGGTGAATGGCAACATGGAAAAATAAACACAAGCTTTGTGATTAAAAATAATAATAATAATATTTTTAGAAAGAAGCTTATAGAGTAATCTGTGTTCTGTGCAGTATCCTAAAGGCTGTCATCTGAGAAAATTCTTGACATCTCTGAGTCTGTATTTCTGTTTAGCTGGTACTTTAAACCCCCAGAGAGCATCTAGCTTAGTGTCCTAGTAGAAACCATGGAAAGCTGATTTTTTGTGTAGCAGCTTCACTGAAATGTAATTCACATACCATATACTTCACCCATTTAAAGTGTACAATTCAGTAGTTTTTAATTTATTTACAGAGTTGTGCAGCCATAATCACAATTTTAGAATCAGAATTTTAGAATTTTCACTACCTCTAAAATAAACCCTTTAGCTTTGAACCCCAAACCCTGATGTCTCTTAGCCTCAGGTAACCACTAATGTCCTTTCTATCTCTATAGATTTGCCTATTCTGGATGTTTCATATAAATGGAATTTATATAACATGTGAAAACTGATTTTTATATGGACATAGGAAAACCAGAATATGAGTCTTTCTTACTTGTTATAATCTTCTTTATAACTTTTTGTTCACTTTCCTTTCAAGGCTAGAAACAGCCCAGAATATAATTGGGGTCTGGGTTTTTGTAGCTAATCTCAGCCTGACCGATTTTCTCTTCTTTTCACAGAAGGTGATGAGGTGGGTACTGGTATAACTGACGACAACGAAGATGAAAATTCAGCCAATCAGATCGCAGGCAAAATACCCAACTTTTGTGTCCTGCTCCACGGCAGCCTGAAAGTGGAAGGAATGGTGGCAATAGTCCAGTTAGGGTAAGGAACTGTTTTACCTTTGGTTGAGTAAAAGAGAGATTCAATTTACAAGGTGAAGTTTTTCCCAGACTTTCCTGAAAGAATAGAAAGGCCCTTGTCACCTTTTTCCTCTCCCTGCCGTATCCTTCCCACCTACTATCACCTTGTAAACGGCTCTTTAAATCATTGCCTAGAATAATTATGTTGATTTTACATTATATCTTTTCTCAGTTTTCCTCTTTCCCCATCTTACCTGGGAAACCTGGGGTCAGTTAAAGCAGTGTTACTGAATTGCTATGGCATTTTATGCAGTATTCACCGACTCAGCTATAAAACGAGGAGGTAGGGGTAGAGCTAAATGAAGAAAGATGCTGATGACATTGAACATTGTACCACTTGCCAAGCACTCCTGTAGGCACTTCACATATATTAACTCCTTTAATCCCTCATAACAACACTATACTGGAGTTACCGTATTATCCCATTCCTTAAATGAGGAAGCTGAGGCTTAGAGAGCAAGTCGAGGTGCTTGCTCAAGGTCACACAGCTAGTAAATGGAAGAGCCAGAATTCTTACCCATGCGTCCTGACTCCATAGCCCACACCCGTAACCTCTCTGCTATATTCCTTCCCTATGAGGAGAGCCCTTCTAGCTTTCACATTCGCTAGAATCTCGAATTTCTTAAACTATCTGCTTCCCTTTCTGTAATACCTATTGTTACGGAAGAAGAGGTGACTGATCGTCTTCTGGTCAGCACCTGAGACTGGTAGGAAAGATCAAGAGGTCAGGAGTACTCAGAGGAAGCAGGGCTCCATTTCTGCTTGACTTAAAACTAGCTGATCCAAAAAGAAGAATGCAGTTCTCATTAGGGACTAGTTTCTTGTATTTCTTGGTACTGAAGCTACTTGTACTGGCTCTGAACATAAGAATCCACTGGAGCCCTTTGGGAAGTGGGGACAGAGCTGGGTGATGGCTTTGTGCTTTTTGTTAGGAGGCTTTCTCTGAGTGCTGCTGTGTGAATGATTTGCTAAAAAGACCTAGGTCGTAGCCCTTCCTCCTCACCATCCCTGCAGCTGCTTGCTGCCCTTGTGATTTTTTTTTTCTGTTTTAAGACTGCCTTTGATTTCCATATCTACATAATTGAATGATAATACATGTCTATGTATTAGAGGTAATACATAGAGGTAATATTAGAGGGCAGCAGTATGCATTTTCAGGTTTAGGATTTGGCTTTAGTAAAATTAACACACCTAATTTCAAAGCTGAAAACCATGTCTCTCGAGAGAAAAACACAGGCTAGACTAATTTAACTTGACAGTACCAGGCTTGACGTTCTTCTGATCTTCCATCTTTTCTCCATCTAGTCCCGAATGGCATGGAATGCTCTACTCCCAAGCTGACAGCAAGAAGAAATCAAACCTCATGATGTCTCTCTTTGAGCCTGGCCCAGAACCTCTCCCATGGCTAGGGAAAATGGCACAGTTGGGTCCTATTTCAGGTATAACCCAGATCAGATTTTACTTATCTTGACTCTGTTTTCTCTCTGCTGTTCTGAATGGCTTTGTCTGTGCAGTCAGAGAGCTGCATGATTTCCCTTATGGGTGTGCTGTGGTTTCTGATGCTGGATATATACGTGGAGAACCCCGAGAGAGTTTGGTGTTAACTTTACAGCTCAGGGAAACCAACATTTAGGTTGCTTTAAGGAAGTATAGGTGCTCTAACTACATAGAGCGAAAAGCTGCTCTCCATAAACTTTTTTTCCCATTGTGTACTGTTTTCAACCCAAGTACCCCTAGTCATTCCTAGGTAATTTAATCCCGTTCCTTCGTGAAACTGTTTTCCCAAAATTGCTTTCTCCTGGTACTTATTTTTTCCCTTGACAACATTTTTTTCCCCTTGTTGTCTTGTCTTCCTCTTGCCTCATGCTTCCCAAGGTGTTGTTCTTTGCCTTCTTCTCTTGGGTTATCATTCTCTCTTGGTTGTTTCATCAGCTGCTATAGTTTCAGACTCCCTCAAATGTCTAACTCTGGTCCTGCTTGATCTCTCCCTGAAACTTACGTGTCATATTTCCAGTTCCCAGTTGGACCTCTCCACCTGGATATTCTGTCATAGTCCCAAACTCTGCACGTTTGCTGTAGAAATCATTGTCTCTCGCCCCTTGCCCCATAAACAGTCTGTTCTGGTTTCCATACTCCTCCTGAGTGAGGCCTTTGTACTCCTGGGTGCTCGGGCTCCAACTGTTGTGTCCTCCTTGATCCTTTGGACCCATTTTAATTTCAGGAACACCTACCAAGCAACCTATCCTGTGCCAGGTCTGGGGGCTAAAGACTTAGCAGGAGTTAACTCACAGTCTAGTGGAGAGCAGAATAATAAACACAGACTGACACAGGGTCAGAGTTGGCCTGAAGCAGGGGGTGATCAGCTTTGCCTAGAGGACCCAGGAAAATCTTCACAGAGGAGAGACACCCTAGCTGAATTTTGGAAGAAAAAGAGGAATTTGCTGAGCGAGTGAAGGAAGGAAGGGCACCCTGCACAAATGGGGCACCCATAGTAAAGAAAGGAGCTGGAGCCCAAAATGTGAGGGTGGCGTGGGAGGCCCAGGTGGGAGGTTAGAGGCTGGCAGTGGCTAGAGCAGGGCAGGCCTCACCTGAAATGCGAAGAGCTGGGACTTTATTCTGCAGAGACTGGGAAGCCACTGAGTAATACCATCGCATCCTTCTGGCTCTAATGAGAACAGTGGAGGTACCAGTTAGGTGACTTTGTAGTCTAGGCACTGGTGCCCCCTGGAGTTGTACAGTATGTCCGAAATCCAAGTGAGAAATAATAATTTTTGCATTTAGAAAAAGAACTCTGTGGAGTGTGGATCTGAAGAGGGGAGGGCATCCTGCAGGCAGTTAGAAGTCTACTGTGACAGTCCTGGAGATGTGATAATGAGAGGCAGAACAGGGGCAGTGGCTGGAGGGAGAGAGGATGGATCTATGCAAAGCATGTGCAGGTGGTGCAGTTCACAGTATGTAGATACGAGAATAAAAGAAAGGGAAGGGTTGAGAATAAGCCCCGGTTTCTGACCTGGGCTACAGGGTGAAAGGTAGTATGATTAATTGAAACAGACCAGAGGAGGAAGAGTAGATTTTGGAAGAACATCTTTTGTGCATGTTGAGTTTGTGCCTATGAGATTTAGGTGGAGGTGCCTGTAGACAATTCCTGTAAGAGCCTGGAGTTCAGGAGAGAGGGCAGAGTTGAAAATACAATTTTTAGCTATGAGTTACCACCGACAGTTAAAAGGGTGAGAATGAGGGAAATTGCTTAGAGCAATGGTTCACAAATTCGAGTTTTTGTGTGCAAAGGTAAACCAGGAGAACTTGTTTAAAAATTCTGTTTCCTGGGCCCCACCTACAGAGATTCTGATTCAGTAAGTCTGGATTCAAGCCTAGGTACTTGCAGCTTTAATATTATCCAAGTGATTACAATCCAGGTAATCAATAACCACACCTTAAGAAGCCCTAGCCTCAGGAAAGTATATACACTAAGGGAAAAAGAGAGCCAAGGACCAAACCCCTAGAAAGGACTAACTACTGGGGACAGTAGAAAGGGTGCTAGTAAAGGAAAATGAAAAGGAAGAGGCAAATAAAAGAGGAAAGGTGGAAGAAAGAGCTGTCATAGAACCCAAGAGAATAGAGATTGAAGAAGGAAGTACAGTGTCTCATGCATATATGATACATGGCTACATTGTCTCAAATGCATGTACATGCATGTCAGTTAAGATCTGAAGGATGCCTTTTGCCATCGAAGCCTAGAGAAGATTCTGATGGACTATAAGCCCTAGAAGCTAGGCCAAGGGTCAACAGACTTTTTCAGTAAAGGGCCAGATAGTAAATATTTTAGATTTCACAAGCCACTATAATCTCTGTCATAACCACTAAATTCTGCCATTGTAGCACAATATATAAACCATTTAAACATATAAAAACCATTCTTAACTCAAAAACAGGCAGCCAGCTGTAGTTTGCCAACTCTCGAGCTAAGGTCCAGGGGCTGGGGTTTTAAAGCTTACGCAGGAACAGAAAACATGACTTTGCTTCCACACAAGACAAAGAACTGAAGTCTCTGAGTGAAGCTGGGAATGTGGAAGGTCTACTGCCTCAGTGAGAATGACAAGAAAATTTCTACCCGTTGTTTCTACCTACTTTTCTAGATATAAAGATATATAAACATCTCCTGTGGAGAGATTGAAGCCCAGGCCCTGCGCCGTGCTGATCAGCACTAGCCATTCCACACCCAGACAGTGCAAAAACTGGTGCTGAAGCAATGAGCCCGTGGTGCCTTCTCCAGAAGCTAATATAATGGCTCTGTAGGAAAACCTCTCCAACCCAGGACGAAAGAACTTCTACGGAGAACACAAGTCCCCACTGGAGATGAGTTTATGATTAGAAAAAAAGTTTTCAAATCCTGTGAGGATTTTACCTCCTTTGAAGGAAGACCAAGAGGAATAGTAGCACCTTGAGGACTTAATCTGAAGGAGACTGTATAATGAGTGTCTGAAATGATTAAAGAGTTTTCAGAAGGAATAGATACTAAGGGGAAAGAAGGGGACACTACAAATCAAGGGTCATTTGATCTTGACAGTTAGGAGGTTCTTTGTGGCTTTTGAGAGTAGCTTCAGCAGATGATTCATTGGCCAGGAGACAGATTGATGAATGAATTAGAGATGAGGAAATGAAAATGGCAAGTTTGACCCCAAGAGGAGAGAAACAGGACAGCAGTTGGGGCAGAGAGAGGGGTGTGTGTGTGTGTGTGTGTGTGTGTGTGTGTGTGTGTGTGTGTGTCTGTGTCTGTGTCTGTGTCTGTGTCTGTGTCTGTCTGTGTCTGTGTCTGTGTCTGTGTCTGTGTCTGTCTGTCTTTAGAGAGTGATTCCTCACTTCCTTTATTCTCTCTGTGGCATTCCTGCATTCATTCTGCCTTTTCACTCTCTGCTCTTGCCTTGTTCTGGCTTTCTTTTTTTTATTATTAGTATTATTAATAGACTTCAGTTTTTTAGAGCAGTTTCAGGTTCACAGCAGAATTGAGCAGAAAATAGAGCATTCGCACATAGCTCTTCCTACCCACACATATACACTCCCCTACCCTCAACATCCCTCATCAGTGTGGCATATTTGGCTCAATCGATGAACCAACATGGGCACATTATTGTTAACCAAAGTCCACAGTTTACGTTAGGGTTCACTCTTGATATAGTACATTCTGTAGGTTTTGACAAATGCATAATGACATGTAGAGTTCTGGCTTTCTTTAACCTTGCACTTAGATCAGAAGTCAGCTAACTATGGCCGACAGGCCAAACGAGCCCACGGTTTGTTTTGTAAATACAGTTTTATTGTAAAGGTTTATTACACAGTCACACTCACTCATTTACATGTGATCTGTGGCTGCTTTCAGTGGCAGAGCTGAGGAATTAACAGCAGAGAACACATGACCCACAAAGCCTAAAATATTTATTGTCTGACCCTTTACAAAAAAGTTTCATGACCCCTGACGAGACTGTTGTGACAGCTTTCACCACACATGCCAGCCTGTAACCTAAGATAGTAGCATTTACATTCCTTCTGATCTGGCTTCCAACCAAGCAAAGCTTGGCTGGTTACACCTGTTCTTAATTCAGCGGGAACTGCTGTTTACTGTGCCCTATTTATTTGTGTTGTTTTTCCCTCCCTCTGTCTGCTCTTCTTTTCAGTGAGGATTACTTAATAGGAGCCAGCATTTATTGTACTTTGTGCCAGGCACTGTGCTAGAGAAGGTGAAATGTATCATTTCATTTTATTCTTACAACAGTCCTAGCAGATTGGAATTGTCATTATGGTAACGAGTGCTAAGTGGTAGTAAAACCTATCTTAGAGAGTTGTTGAGAAAATTTATTGAGAGAGGGTATATTGAGCTGGTAGATCCTGCTGTTTTTATTATGTTTTTTAATCAAAGGAAAACATGCAAAAATAGTACCTTCATTTGTACCTATTCCTCCTACTCCTAATTCTGTTCATAGACACAACTGTTTTCAACTTATAATCGTTTCTTTTGGTGTTTACTTACATTTCTAAGTAATATAAGTATATAGCTATTTCTTGACCTTTTTTTTTTCATTTTAAGTATCATTTTTTGAATCCTCCTGAGAAAAGGGCACATGAGAAGTAAACATTTGAAATCTTGCAAATTTGAAAACTGTCTGTATCTCGTCCCTTACCTTCCATTGACAGCGTGGTTGGATACTGAGTTCTAGGCTGGCATCATTTTCCCTTAGCGTTTTGAAGCATCGCTCGGATGCCTCTTCTGGCTTCCGGTGTTGCTACTGAGAGCCCCGTGCTGTGCTGACTGCCAGGGCTTTGACCCAGATCTGCAATTCCTCTGTGCTCCTTGAGGCTCTTCTAGTGTTTCCAGTGTTCTGGATTTTCAGAATCATGTACCTGGTTGCTGGCCTCTTCACTCACTGTGCTGGACACTCAGTGGGCCCTTCACCCGGCAGTTCATGTCCTGCAGTCCTGGGAACATGAGTTTGCCTTTGATTTCCCCCCTGCCTGTGTTCTCTGTTCTCCTTTCTAGAACATATATTATGATTTACGTGTGTAAGATATCTTACCTTCTACAAGATACCTTCAGCTTATCTTGCAACTGTTTTTTTTTTTTCAATTTGTTATCATATTTCGTATTTCTAAGAATCTCCTCTTCTTTTTTCATTAATGTCTGCTAAGCCAGTTACCACACATAGGCTCCAGACAGAGACAGTTCAAGATAGGCTATGATTAGATGTTGCAGTGTTTGGTATTGACACTGAGTGCTACAGGATGAAAGGGTCTAGAGAAATCACTGTCTGCGAGAAAAACTTGGGACAATTCCATGGAGGAGGTAGGATAGGATCTGGACCTAAAATGTTAAGTTTGGGTAGGTGAGGAGCGGCAGTGTTGGGTGGCAGAACATGTGTTGGCTTTGAAACCAGGCCCAGCTGAGTCAGTGCAAAATCTGAGCCTCAGTTTCCTCATCTCAATGAGGCTAATAATATCTACCCTGTAGGGTTGCTATAAGGAGAGAAATTGTATATGTTAAGTATCTGGCACACAGTTGAAATTTAATCAATATTCTTTATTTTTTAAGTTCCTTGAGGCCAGAAAAATACTTCTCTAACTACACTTGCGAGCAAAGTGCGTGCTACATAGCGAGGTCTTATTATAGACAATGAATAAGTGAGGGAGGGAATAAATAGATGAGGAAAGGAGAGCATTCCATGCAGGGGAAATAACAAACAGGGGCGGGGAAGTTGCATGTAAGCGTGTTGTATGGGAAAGGACTGTTGGGATCTTGGCCTGACTAAGCAGGTTTATATATTGATAAGTATTCACGGAAATATACGTGAAAAGCTGGGCCAATACTTTCTGGAGGGGGCGGGAGGAGAGGGGACCGACAGAGGTACCGTGGGGCTGGCGTAAGGCATCTAAATTAATGACCGGATTGGTTGGGGGTAGAGAGCTGCTGGCTCAGAGGAACTCGGCTAACTCCAGTTTTCAACACAAACATTTGGGCAAGGAATTGAAGCTCCCAGACTTGTTGGGAAAATGAATCCTGCTCTGTCCACCCCAGGAGATAATAATAATAATGCTAATGAGCCAGTAGACGTTAAGTGTGCTTTGTAAGCTTGTGGCAAAGTTTCAGGCTTGAATTGGCTCAAGAATGAGCAGGTAGAAAAACAAACCATTGTTTATCCTCATGGCTATAAAACCAGCATGGCTTTAAACCTTCGGAAGTAATAAACTGTTAAATCATAAGATGGGGTATGTTTCACCAAAAAAGTATTTCTTCCCTCGCTCTTTTCCTTAATTTGGCTATATACAATTTTATTTTTAATTTTCTCAATGCCTGGACCTATGCTGTCTAACCCAGTAGCCACTAGCCACATGAGACTGTTTAAATTTCGTTAAGTGAAATTCAATTCCTGTCACACTAGTCACACATCAGGGGTTCAGTGACTACCATTCCCCATCACAGAAAATTCTGTTGGAGAGTGCTGGGCTGGTCTGTGTAGAATTGCAGTATGCATGTATTCATATATTTAAAAATATGTACTTTAGTATTGTTGTATGCGTTAGTTTTATCCTCTCTGATTTTATTTTTTTAACACCTTTATTGTGGTAAGGTTCCTGTACAGTTAACTACACATATTTCAGATGTGCAATTTGATGAATTTTGATAGATGTATCTCTCTGATCTTAATTTATAAAGTAGATAAGTGAAGCTTATCTCTTTAAAAGCATTAAGCTGTTTTTTCACTTGCATAGGCCTCAGATGATTGTTTCAACTCCTACATCAGTATTGAGAACAGGTTCCCCAACCTGACTGAAGTTAATGGATTTTCTTAATGAGGGAGGTAACAGGATATGGGAGATTGAATGATTCAAAGAGCTTCTAGCCTAACTGGAAATGTAGTTGATTGTGTTTTGCCAGATGTCATTTCAAGAATGTCTTTTTCTTTTAAGATGCGAAAGAAAACCCTTATGGTGAGGATGATAATAAGAGCCCATTCCCCCTGCAGCCCAAAAACAAACGCAGTTATGCCCAGAATGTGACTGTCTGGATCAAACCCAGTGGCCTGCAGGTAACATTACCATTTACATTGCTCTCCACTGGGGACAGGAGGAGGGGTTCTGGCAGGCAGGTGGATGTTTGATTTGATTTTCCTTTCCTTTGATACTTAGTAATTCACTTACTTCTAATGTTTGTCATTATTTCCAAAAAGGATTTGAGGTGGCCTACAGTAAAACACATATATAGCAGAATCATTTTTTACAAAATTTAGAGCAATATAAAACCTAGAGGAAGAGGAGAGACAATTGTTCCTGGAACCGAAGGCAAAATGATAATTGTATTTGAGCAATTTGGCTCTGAGCTTCCTGCTACTAAGGTCAAAAAAGAAACATGTTGGTTTTATGATTTTTCTTGTCTCATAAAAGGAAGCGACTCAGTTCTTCTAGAGAGACACATTGTACTGGCATTAAACTTTAATGTAAAATTTTTGACATGGTGAGACATTGAATAACGTAAAAGGTGTTCTCTTTAATAACAATTTTGAGAAAGATGTAAAAATCATCATGTGGTTATTTCTTTCATCCCCGTGGTAGAACCCAAGCCAGAGCATTTCCCTGTCACTCCACAAAAACACGTGAGAAGCTAAGATCAGCGTATTATTGAGGTGTGCTGTACTCAGTGACATTTCTCCTCCCGTTGATAAAAGGATGTATTCCTATTTTTAAAAATCACTTTTTGAGCCTTTTTTTCCTCATTTGAATGCCATTTTTTTCTTTGTTTCTCCAGTGAGTCCAACGTAAGCCAAATGAGAAGAGGTAGTCAGGCCACCTGGTTACAGAATTAGCATGGTCTCTTCTAGCCCCCTTTTCAGGGAGACTGGACCCATCCAGCCATGGCTAAGGGAGCAGGGGCCTCTTCTCTTTGGTGGAAAATCAAGTTCTTCCTCTTTCCTGACCCCAGCACTTCCCTGTCAGAAAGACAGCTGAATTTTTCTAAAGCTGTTTTTGTAATTTTGGTGTTTTGGTCTGAGTGTATTTTTTTTTTTATGATGAGATGCACATAACAAAATTCACCACTTCAGCCATTTTAAAGTATACAGTTCAGTGGCATTTAGTACAGAGTGTTACACGACCATCACCACTATCTGGTTCCAGAACATTTTCATCACCCCAAAAGGAAATCCTTTACCCACTAAACAAGTCACTCTGCATTCATGTCTTCTCCCAGCTCTTGGCAACCACTAATCTGCTTTCTGTCTCTAAGGATTTGTCTATTCTGGATATTTCATATAAATGGAATCATATTATATGTGGTCTTTTGTGTTTGGTCTTTTGTGTTACGTTTTCAACGTTCATTCATGTTGTAGCGTGGATCAGTACTTCATTCCTTTTGATGGCTGAATAACAGTCCATTATATAAACGTCACATTTTGTTTATCCATTCATTTTCAGTTGATGAACATTTGGATTGTTTCCACCTTTTGGCCGTTGTGAAGAATGCTGCTATGATGAACGTTTATCAGATTTATGTATTTGTTTATTTTCCTTTGTTGCTGTGCTGTTGTCATTAGAGTTTTATAGTTTTAGCTCTTACATTTAGGTTTCTGATCCATTTTGAGTCAGTTTTTTGTATGGTATGAAGTAAGAGTCCAACTTCATTATTTTGCATGCGGCTATCCAGTTGTCCCAGCACCATTTGTTGAAAACTATTGAATGGTCTTGGCACCTTTGTCAAAAAGCTGCTGGCCATGGATGGAGAGACCCTCATCCCGACACTGTAACTCTTTTCTTATTTTCATTTCTTTAAACATTTAAAGCCATCCTTTTGTATTCTTTCCACTTTTACCACAGAATTCTAATGTTGAATTCGTTTTACCTTAATAGACAGATGTACAGAAGATTTTAAGAAATGCAAGGAAACTACCTGAAAAAACACAGACATTCTATAAGGTGAGACTATAAGAATTATAGTGGGAGAGGGTGGGCCTGGGACGGGTGCCAAAAATAAATGGTTTACAGGAGTGTGGGGTAACAGATGGACACGGATTAGAAATGTATGGTTTGTGCCTCAGGTTTTTCATCAGTAGTCAGTAGAAATGATAGGTCCGTTGCTGCCATAGAATCCAAGAATCAGCAGTGTCTAAATGGCCTGGTTCTGTGTGGAGCTTCTCTGTGTTGGCTGAGGGAAGGAGCTGAAAGGACCTGTGGGTCATGGCCCTTAACCCTCCTCACCACTCCCATAGGGATAGCCAGTCTAACTCCAGGCAACCAGTGCGTGTGACTTTGCTCAGAACATCCTTACTGTACCAGAGGAGCTGCGTCCAGAAATGACGTCTAAAATTGCACATTTATGAATTGCAAAAGGATGGCCCTCCAGAATCATACCTAGCTAATCATACCTAATTCAGAACCATTGGTGGAATAAAGTTACAAGGGGTGGGGTGGAGTTGGGGGAGCATTTACGCTCACGCCTTGTTTCTCCCCTGCCCTTTGGTGTTTGGCTGAAATTAAATCAAGCAGCAGTGTGAGGTACGCTGTGTTGTCAGTTGTGTACTAGCTTGCTCGTCTTAAAATGTGGAACTCACAGCCAGCCCCAGGCTAGCATCTCTTCCGGAGGACATACGTGCTTCGTCTGGGCGTTATCTCATTACCTTTACGTCACTGTTGTCTTCAAACCTAATTATGTTGTGAGCTGGTGAAATCAAGCAGGAGCGACCTTAATCAGAGCTGCTCAGCCCGCCGTGCTCCCCACCTGAAGCCCAGAATTCACACAGGCCCTTGGTGACCCCCCCTTGGCCGTAGTCCCTGTCTCCCTGCCGACTTGTCCATTCAAGGTGGCACACTTGTACTTTGGCCTCCTTCTGAAGTTTCACGTGTAAACAGATGATAGCAGAGAGGTGGTCAGAAAGTCCATTTGTCTTTACTGGTTTTATATAACTACATCTCAGAGCTGGCAAAGGCCTCCACCAGGTGACAGCCTCTTCCCTGCCCACTGCAGGGGCTGATGCAGGCCTCCTTTTGTAAAGGAGGCCCCTGACGGCCAGAAAAGCTACACACTTTGCCCAGACCACACTAGTAAGTGGTGGATGCAGCACTTCATACTTCTCTGCTTCCAGCCACTACCCGACCTTTCTTTTTGAGGCTACCTTTGTGGTCAGACTTCCTGACTCCTAGTATCCTCCCAAGATGTTCATTGTCATTCAGTCTTAAGGCGCCAGCCAGAGAAGCACTAGAAGGTCAAGAGCCCTCTGAGGTCTGGGCCAAGCCTTTTCCATACCTGACTAACAGGGGAAAAGTAATCCTCCTTTGCATACATGAAAGGATGTATGCAAAGTGCCTCACCACGTTTGGCCTAAGTGCTCATGAACTGTGGTGAGATGACCTGTGTTTCATTCATCTGTATTCCTTAGCCTTCTGATCCCCTTTAGAGGAACCACTTCCCAGTCATGTCATCACACTGTTACTGTCATCTCTGCACGAGCATTAGTTCTTATATAAAAATGCTCACTTAAGTTCAGGGATCAAGGAGAACTGAACGCTAAGCAGAGCACTTAGAAAGTATGCCACGAGGAAAATGCACTTCAGGAACATGGGTGTTTTTTTTTTTTCCTTTGGTCAGGAGCTGAACCGTTTACGAAAGGCCGCCCTGGCCTTTGGTTTCCTAGACCTGCTCAAAGGGGTGGCTGACATGCTGGAAAGGGAGTGCACCCTGCTGCCCGACACAGCCCATCCCGACGCCGCATTCCAGCTGACCCACGCCGCCCAGCAGCTCAAGCTGGCCAGTACCGGCACCTCCGAGTACGCCGGGTATGACCACAACATCACACCTTTGCAGACAGACTTCTCCGGGAGCAGCACTGAGAGAATGTGAGGCTGACTTTGGGAGCCTTTCTTCTTTTTTCAAATGAAAACAACTTAGGGTAAAAACTTTTCCAGTCTGTTCACCTCTGCAGTAGCTACGCTAAGACCTTCCTGAAGCTGCCTCAGAAACACACTTGCAGACTCAGGTTGGTCTGAGAAGGGGTCTGCGGGGGTGGGTGGCTGCTCAGGCTTTGACTTCAGCTTTCTGGAGCTCGGTCTTTAAGCTCAAAAGACAACCATTGCTCCCACAATGGGCACATCTCCTGAGAAGCTTGAAGGACTGACGAGCATCTCCCCACCTTCCTCAGGAAAACCTAACCGCCTGGTTTCTCTGCCTTCCTCAAAGACCTCTTCACTCTTCTCCCAACCATTTCCAAGCTTCTCTGCTTGGGATGAGCAACCCAGGCTGTCTGGGACTTGTCAGGTACAAGCCCAACGTCACTAAGTTTCAGAATTTCTGTAGAACTTGGGCAAAAACTTGGTGGTAACCCTTAGGTGCTTTTGGTGTATCTGGAGATACAAACTTTTAAACAGCAACCATAAATGTATAAAGTGATTCACCTATCTTCAAAACTTTTTTTTATGAAAATAAAATACTTGATTTTCTATAAAATGGTTTCACTGGGAAACTAGTGGTTCTTTGCCTTTTGATTTATCCTGTAACCTAAATGTAATTTCAGCTTCCTAAGTGGCATAGATTCATAAATCTTGAGGGTTCCCTGGGTTTCATATTCACCTCCTTGTTTCTGACACTGGTCAGGCCTCACTGCCTAATGACCCAGGTTCCATCCAGGTAGAGCCTGACCGATCACTGTAGTTGGTTATGATTCCAGTTCAATAGCTGGCTTCATGACCTTGGGCAAGTCATCTAACTTAATTTACATCATCAGTGCTTTTCAAATTGCTCTGTAAACCTCAGAAGGTATTACTCCCTGAGGTTTGAACCCAAGCAACCATGCTTTAACATGCCGAGTAGGCATACCTGGGAGATACTGCAGGTTCACTTCCAAGACCACCACAATAAAGCAAATATGGCAATAAAGCTGGTCGCACGAATTTCTTAGTTTCCCAGCACATAAAAAGCTATGTTTACACTATACTGTATCTGTTAAGTGTACAGTGGCGTGATGTCTAAAAACAGTGCCTACCTTGATTAACAAATTGTTTACTGCTAAAAAATGCTAACCATCATCTGGCAACGCAAAGTTGCCACAAATTTTCAATTTGTAAAAAATGCAGTATTTGTGAAATGCAGTAAAACAAGGTATGCCTATATAGTATTTTGTCTAAACAAAGGAATTTATTGCTAACAATTTGAAAACCATAGACTAAATGATCTTTAAACACAAGTTACTAGGATTTTGATTGTAAATGTTTAATAGAAATACACATCTTTTGCTTTCTCAGACAGCAATAAAGGGGTTTATAACAATCACTAAGAATACAAGATTCTGCCACACAGATACAGCATAATCTGCTGTAAAGCTGATCTGCCCAGTTACACATACAAAGTCAGTTGAAAGAACATCAGAAATTAATAAACACAAACAAATGTTGACAGAAGTTGCAGACATGCACAATAACCTGCAGTGCAGTGAACTTGTAAAAAAAAAAAAAAACAACCAACCAGCCTATACTAATCAGATGTTTTTAGGTCAAACCTGGGCTCAGAGTAACAGCATAACCCACTGAGTGCCCCTTTCCCCGAGGAACGATGGGAATGGCAGAACAGAAAGAGCTTAAATTCTTACATACAGACATTACTTCTAACACTTATTTACGTGGTTTACTTGGAAAGTATTAGGGGAAACTGACATTTCTGACAATGGTCAAATCATGTCTAGCTTTTTTTCAGTTCCTCTGTTGGTGGGTTTCCTGCCAAGAATCTTTTTAAAGGCCCAGCTGGTGGTTCTCCAGCCAAAGTTCCCACTGTTGGCACTGTCCTACTGCAGACAGGCGGAACAGCAGAATAAAAGCAGGTGTTTCTGAGGCCTATTCAAAAACAACAATCCCACCAACTCACTCTGCCAGGTACACAAGCAAATGAACTCAGTCAGTGCAGGGGAAGGGAGACAGTTTTCTTTATGTTTTGTGCACAGCCCACGACAGTGTTGTAGGGCTTTGGTCTGGCTTTACTCTGGTGTTTCCAGTCTGCCACAGGCTGCACAGCCAGCAGCTGTCTTACTGCTAGTTTGACCCTTCTGATCCCTGTAATGCCATTTGGCTTTGGAACTCTTATAATCTCATTGTTTTCAAACTCTTTCATCTTTCTTTACTATTGAAAATAGTTCTGATTTAGCTAGGAATGAAGTAAGTGATCATGGTGTTCCGGGGTTCTGACTGGTTTCTCTCAAATCACTCTGTGCCTCTCTGTGCCCACGCAGGTAAGATGTTGTTAGAGAGGCCAAAAGATTCAGAGGTAACATGTGTCCTCCAGCCCCACTCAGACTCAGAAATGTTTTATCAATGACTGAGTCAAACTTGATTTTCAAAAAAATCAATGCCACCCCACTTAACAAGTAGCCCCTTGGGTACAGAAAAAGTAAGTCCTGCCCGAGTCACCTTCACAGCCACCTATACAGCAACATAGTCTTGCTGGTTTTTTTCCACAAGCAGTAGCTGGGAAGAACAAATTCCAGCTTTAAGAATGGCCAGCAGCTGGTAGGGTCAGGGCACTGAAGGAGTGTCTCTGGCCTGTGTGAAACAGACTGACTGGACGTGGAGTGGGGAGGGGAGGGCTGTCTTCTGCTGTCACTAACAGAATACACAAGAATGAACCTGTCATCAGGTATCAGGAGTCCATGTCATGCAAGTACTACACTAAGATTATATGGTAAATTCAGGAATGTTACTGTGGGAAAGGGAAGGCAGCCTCACTGAGAATTTAATCATTTAACTTTAAAAAACCTTTTACATCAGTACAAGAAGGTAAAACTGTAAGAATTATAGATTAGGCTCAAACTGGCAAGAAGTCATCTAAATCTCTTTTTAATGGATCTTTTTCTTTTTTTGTCCAAAGTGCCGCCTGCGCTGTTTATAGAGATGACGGATATTTACGTATAACCCTGCAAAAGAAGAGAGGCCAATTAGAAATAAGAATCTGTGTTCTTGTTCATAAGCAGAAGCTCTTGGGGCAGGGCTGAAAGATGTCTGTTTTTCATATCCCAGCCCTGGCTTACTGAGTTGCTCAGAAGTACAACTCAGAACAAACTATATTAACAATGCTTCTAGGGACAACTCAATTTTTTCCCAGTGGATTTTAAATTTTAATTTTTAATTTTCCCTCATATTTTATTACAAAAAATTTCAAACATACAAAAGATTAAATCATTATACAGTGAACACCACCTAGATTTAAATTTTAACTTTTTTATTATATTTATTTCATGATATTACCCATTCCTTTCTCATTTTTTGTGTATTTCAATGTAAACTGCAGACATTAGTATACTCCACTCCTAAAAATTCCATTAGAGTTTGATATTCTTTTTTTTCTTTAAGGTACAATTTATATAAAATGAAATACACAAATCTGAAATGGAGACAAGACAATTTTTAATTCAAGGCTATGCAATAACATGTATTAAGCAACAGCTTAAAAGGTATGAGACACTTTCCTAGAAAGCACAATTCAGTGAACTAGAAAACAGGATTTCAGAGACAGAAAAAAATTTCAATCCTATGTGATTGCTGAGTAGTTCTGTGGCTTAGCCTCACGCTAGTTTCCTCATCATACAATACAATTAAAAATACTTATTTTACATTTATTGTGAGAGAACGTGTCTTTAGAAAAACACAAATGGGACTGTTGTTATGCTGCTTCTAAATTATGCCGACTTACAGTTTATTTCATTCTGAAGAATAAGAACAACTACATATTCACTGCAGGCAAACTAAATATGGGTACAGAACCTTGTAAATTAGAACGTGCAACAGCGTAACACAAGAAAAAGCCGCTAAGGTTAGTGCACATTAAAGTGTGTCTACTCTTCTAGCTTTTAAATTTTTTGTGTGTTTGGTTTTTTAGGTGATAATTAAGTTTATTTATTTACTTTTTAATTATTTATTTTTATTTTTTTGGTGGAGGTACTGGGGATTGAACTCAGGACCTTGTGCATGCTAAGCATGTGCTCTACCCCTGGGCTATACCCTACCCGCTTCTAGCTTTTTTAGTAAAATATGTTAAGGGTCTTTCCAATACTTATTCCTTTTTAACACTTTCAGTAGGTTCACCTCATGGAGCCTAATTACAGTAATACTAGATTTATCAAGTAATAGCTCTTTTAATGAATATATTTTCCAAATTGAAGCTTAATCCCTTCAAGCACCAAACATTTTAACATTTTTGGTTAGAAATATTTCTGGCATGGGTTATATACCCTTTCTGAAATAGCCGACCCCCAGAGGGGCTCCTAAAGGGTGGAGGTCTCTTCTCCCCAAATGACCAAGAACACTGGGCTTTCCAACTTCTTGAGTTTACTCTTTGTAGTCTCCCTCTCACTGTCTGGGGTAGCCAGCCTCCAAGCTGGTCCCCAGTGATCCCTACCTCCCGGTATGTCATGCACTTGTGTAATCCCCTGCCACATCGTACGAGGTTGATCTGTGTAACCAACAGCAGAATCCAGCAAAAGTGACAGTCTGTCACTTCTGAGATTAGGTTATAAAAAGCAGTGTGGACATGCTAGAAGTGCTAATTATCACTACAATGGAAATCATATTACAGTTTATAAGTGTATCAAATCAACATATTATATACCTTAAATTTATACAGTGTTATATGTCAAATATAGTTCAATAATAAATAAAAATTTTTAAGCTCCCCCCAACCCCCTGCAAAAAAAAAGGTAGTGTGGCTTCTACCTTTCTCTCAGATCACTTGCTTTGGGGAGAAGCCTTGTCATCAGTAGCCACATGGAGAAGTACTATGGCAGGAAACTGAAGCCTCCTGTCCACAGCCACATGACTGAGCTTGCAGTAGATACTCCAGCCTCAGCCAAGCCTACAGAAAGTGTAGCCCCAGCTGACCTGACAGCCTGACTGAAACCTCATGAGGGCCCCTGAGTCAGGGCCACTAGCTAGGCTGCTTCCTGGCCCTCAGAATACATGTGAGATAATAAATGTTTGTTGTCTTAAGCTGTTAAGTTTTGGGGTAGTTCGTTACACAGCAATAGATAACTAATATACTATCTGCTGTCACAACCTTCTGTTCCTAGGAGACCAGACAGCCATAATTAAGACCACCTCAGGACTTTTGTGACATAAAGCAGGGAGAAATCCATATAATTACATTAAAGTATGCTAGAACTTTATATAAAGTGAACAGTTCTCATAGTTAGGAAGGCTTTTAAATCTATTTGCAGTAATTTAGATTTACTTCTTTTTCCCATCTTTTAGTTCTTAGTTTTTTTGAATTAAGGCAAGAATTTATGATTTTATATAAAGGTAAATTAATAAATAAGCAAGGCTGTACATGAGGAGTAAGGGGCTTTCCTACTGTTAGGTAGAAAGCTTTCTGACATCTCTTGGCTACTGGAGGCCACTACTGCCTTCTTCCTTCCTTTTGCTGCCACCTGTATGACCACCTCTGTAAACTCTAGATAAGGACTGTGCTACTGAAGTTAGTAAAAGTAAAATGAACTTTTCATTCAGTTTTAAAAGAGCATCTTACATTGTTTTAAACATGAAATATCTTATGATAAATTCAATGACCAAGAGCATTTCAAGAAGATAACCACTAGAGATGGAAGGAAGAAACACTTCCACACAGAGCATATTCTCCTAATGGATCTGTTTTGCAAAGTAATTGTTTTCTAACTTACTACTACTCTCTTGGAAATAAAAATTCTAGTAAGGACTTTAAAAACTTTGAATCACTTAACTCTACCCTCCATGAAGTAACAGGGAAAAGGATTAGCGAGCCAACACTTACCTAAAAATAATATTATGAGATAAATCTGAAGAAAAAAGGAAAATCTAACTTTGATTTTCACTGGATATGGCAATGTGAAGCTGAATCTTCCTGTTTCATTAAATACTGGAATGGACTGGATCACTGAGACAGCTGAAAGGAGAAACAAGAACTTTTCAGAAGCAAATCAAATACATTCACATCTACTGACAAAATCTTCTATCCCCTCAAAATTTCAGTTTTGGGTTTGTTGAAAATGCTTCCTCCTCCCTTTGCACAAATGGCTCATGCCTCTTCTTTTTTCCCCTAGCTTTCCTAAGAGATAAGCCTCCAAGCTGACAATGGACAGAAAAATGAAGAACAGTCATTTGACAGCACTGGGCTTCAGCTTCCTATTCTATAAAATGGAGAGAAAAATCCCTACTTGACCCACTCACTAGGTGTTTGTTAGAATAAAATGAAATCATCAATATGACCTTGCTTTAGGAAATTAAAAATTCCATATAAATAGGAAGCATGCAATGCATGACCAGCCAGCTTCTAAACCTTAGCAATATGAGCCACTTCCTTGGAACAGTCTGGTTACCAGGAGTATTATGGAAGAGAGCCACTAGAAGGAAATTCTTTCAAAGTCCAACACCCTTATGTCAGACTAAGGCTAGCGGAGGGAGGAAGAAAGGTCTGGCCTGTCAGCTTAGCTGTCCCTTAGAGCTAAATTTTAAAACCTCGAATTCCTGAAAGTACCTTCTGCCAAACATCCCAGAGGATATGCGGGAATCCACACCGTGTAACGAAGCCATGTGAGCACCTTCCAATTCATGTCAATGCAGGAAAGCATGTAGAAGGGGTACCTATTGAAATAAGGAATTCACACATTAAAAGCCAGTGAGTGCAACCCTAGGACATCATTCGAGAAGAACAGTTGGCCTCACAGTTAGCCACACACGGCTTCTTCAGACCAGAATTCTAATCCAGCATTATAAGCTCCCAACACGCTCCTCCTCCAGTCTTCAAAGGGTAGGGATTCTCCATAATGGGAGACTAAGTTTAGGTCTCAAAGGGAGCCTCTTTGAAAATTTTCAGTAATGGAGCAGATGCTCAGAAGCCTTTTGGCTTTATTCCTAGTTCTGATCTATGTTCCAAAAAAGGTAAAGATGACAATTACTTTGACAGACACTCTCTCCCTGCATAAATGAACATGACCAAAATTAAAGTATACAAAAGACCTCTAATCTATAATCAGGCATAATCTATTTAAAAAGAGGTGACATTAAAAAAGAAATCTGTTTCTTCCCAAACAGTAGAAGTTAATATTAAATACCCGTAATCTCGTTTGCCTTTCTGTTAAATAGATTAGAGAGTGTACTGGGGGTCACGGTTACAGACTACAGTCTAGGGCTGCTAACACCTGTTCTCTGTCTCAAAATACCACCAAACCTGGAGCTGAGGAGTCAGTTTGCAAAACCAATGCTCCACTTGACTGAAAAGGGAAGAAGTACGTAACATGTATGGTCTGGTAGAGAAGAACACACCTACTTTAATTGGATTTTTTTAAAGATATTTCTTCTATTGACACCTGAGAATAGAAGAAGCAGGTAAGAGGTCAATTCAAACTTCAGCAATCTTCTAGTAAAAGATTCATTTCTATCATCCCTTCTAGAAGGCTGGTCTTCACTAGTTCCATCCAACCTGGTTGCTCCTTCGACCTCATGTGTCTTCAGCCCTTTCAAGAATTTCTCCATGTGAATGAGTCCTCCCTTACCAACTAGACAGCAAGATCCTGAAGGGTAAGATGGACCTTTCATTTCTCTGGATCTTTCCCTCTGCTCCCCAGTGCCCAGGCTGGTATTATGATCCACTGATTGCTTTAAAAAAAACAAAAAACAAAAAACAAAAAACCTCGGCCTCACCTTTGCAGAGCACATAGAGGCAGGCAGAACTCTCCACACATGGAAACTTAATCTCAAAACAAATGAGGCTCTGGGAAAGACAGCAGCTTCCTCAAGGAGAGAGCTGCTCCAGAGTGGGAGAGGCCCTCAGACACCACCCTGGCATTTCTACCCACCTGAAAATTTCAACTGTGCTCCATATATAGAACACAAAGAAAACCACAGCTTTGTTCTGCATTTCTTCCACGGTGCCAAAGATGATAAACAAAATGAAATTTCTTCCAAGAAGCTATGAAAAGGACCCAAAAGAGAGAAAGAAGGTTAAAAATATATTTTTTAAAAAACCCACATAAATGTGTTATCTGAAATCTAAATTCAAGGTAAACAGAAAAAGACTGAGAACAACTTGGCACAAGTTAAATTGCCCATACCAGTCTTTCTGGATAGATGTGTGTGTGTAAAAATATATCATCATGAATAGTATATTTTTAAAAATACACACACGCATTCAAACACAGTTTAAAGAACACTGGCAGACGAACACTTGCGTCTGCATAACCCAAGTGAAGAAACAGAACATTACCAGCGTGGCACCACCCGCTTCCCCCGTAAGTAACCACTACCTCGTGTTAACCGTCCCACTGCTTGTCTATACAGGCTTACTGCCTATGTATGTACTCCTCAAACAGTAGGTTTCATTTTGCCTGTTTTTAAACTTTCTGAAATACGCTACCTGTATTATTCTGCGACCAATGCTATATTCCCGAGATTCATCCCTGTTGACGCACATGGCATTGCCCAGCTCCAGAAGGCCTCACTTACCTTGTATTCTACACGAGTGGCACTCGCTGGAGCCATGCAGCGTGATGACACTGAACCTGTCCCATCTATCTTGTCCTAGAAATTCTAAGCTGATGCTTACTTGTACTAGTCTTTGATATACAAAAAATATTATTCCGTATTAGTGGGTCACTCATTACCCCCTTTTATTTTTTTTAAACTAAACAAAACAGCCTCTTTCCAAGGACAGAAACCCTAGAAATAACAAGGCTATTGTATTAACACCCTTCACCATGCAGCTGATACTATCAGAATGCCAGAGCTAGTATGCCAGTAAAGGGCAAACTATAAAAAGAATTTCTAGAAGAGACTAACCAACAATCACTTGGTTCCCCCTGAGTCTGGGTGGGTGGTATTTAATAACGTGTAATTGCATGGCTAGGAAACAGGGCAAGGAGGCTGGAAGATTCTGATGCCCCATGCCTGAAAGCAATCTTCCGAATATCAGGAAACAACACAGATGTGAGGAAACTCCCCCCATGAGTCAGAAGAGTCACCAAAGTGAAAAGAATTCCCAGGTATTACACTACCTCCATCAACCCAGGGTGGGAGAAGGCCAAGCACGTCCCTATCTCCGAAGACTGAGGGTAGGATTTTCCACTCCTGCCTGAGAATCAAGCTTCCTTGGTTTTAAGGCTCTTTTTATAACTTTGTGATTCCATGAAGATATTATAAACAGTGAAATAGACCTGAAATGGCAAAAGTCTGTCTACTAAATAAACATTAAAATCTTTCGTTCTCCACCCTTGAGCTCAACTGTACGATACCTGGATAAGAGAAGGCGTCACTGGCGACTGAGTGACTCCAATTGCTGCATTGATAGTTTCCACAGCTGACAGCATCTGGCAGAAATACATCATGTCAGCCATGGTGTGGAATGTGTCATAGAAGGACTCTGTGGGACAAATACACATTAAGGGTAAATCCACTGGCAAACTCCAAGAGAACTACTTCGCAAATTAGCTAACTCCTTACATGAAAGGAATTTTAGGAAAAGTATAATAAATATCCAGTCAAATTCAAGTTCACTATCCAACTAAGCTGGAGGAGAGCAGACCTCCGTGAGCCTGAATAATAAATTCTACAGGTTACCAGAGAGTTAACACATAAACCCTGTACGCCCTTCTCAATTTTAAAAGGCCAGAAATAAAGCATACCTAGACTTTACTCAGTTATTACATGCTGAAAAATCTATGTATCTGGCACTTAAATAATAATTCTTTTCAGATCCATTATCTCATCAATAAACTAAAACTGTATCACATATATTGAATGCAATCGAGCCTTTTAAAATCTCAAAAATTGTACAATTATACATAAATGCAGAGGTACAAAAGTATTGAAATAAAATTAATTTTCAAAAATCTTAACTGTATTTATACATTTAATCCTAATAATTCTTTTTCTGAGAAACTATCCTAAGCAAAAAGTCTAAAATGCAAGAAGAAAAAAATTTTAGGAACAAGATAGAAATACTACGTGTTTCTAAGTGCACTGAAGTAGAAATGGTCTAAGCCTAAGAGTACAGAAAATTTGAATAAACTAGGGTATATTTAGCTCATGGAATATTATATAACAATTTAAAATGACAGTTACTACTTATATGAGGTCAACAAACGTAGTTTCAATTTGGAGTGGTCCATCATTTAATATCCTTTACTTTTCACACTGATGCTCACTTGAGGTCCTGCATTCCTACATTCCTCTCTGCAGTGTTTCTCAATCAGGGAACCACTGACATCTTGGGCCGTACAAGTCTTTGTCCTGCACATTATAGAAGGTTTAGGATTCCTGCTTCCCTGCCTATTAAATACAAGTAGTGCCCTGGAGAACTGCCAGAGTTAGGCAAGCTACCAACAAGGATGACACCGCAGATGCCTCAAAAGAGTATGGTTTAAATATCAAGTGAGTAAAAGAGGCCCCTGGCAAAGACTGAAGAAACCCTCTAATATTTTCACAAAAATGATCTGCTTTGCAATCCTGCTGTGAAGTCAAATGTGAAAAAGAATGGTATATAGTGTTACTGTATAATTTTGCCAGAAAAATTTCACCAGTAAGTTCAAAATTTGATGAATTCTTTTCTTTGAAGCATGCAAAAATACAATCAAATTTTGCTATATATAAGACAAAAAAATTATTCATAATTTTAAATGTCCCCTGTCAAGACAAAATTCCAATCAAATCTTTTTGTCAACGTTTACAGTGAAATTCTGGTAACTTTTTTTTTTAACTTTTTTTTTTATTGAGTAATAGTCATTTTACAATGTTGTGTCAAATTCCAGTGTAGAGCACAATTTTTCAGTTATACATGAACATACATATATTCATTGTCACAATTTTTTTTCGCTGTGAGCTACCACAAGATCCTGTATATATTTCCCTGTGCTATACAGTATAATCTTGTTTATCTATTCTACATTGTAAAATCCCAGTCTGTCCCTTCCCAACCCCCCGCCCCCTTGGCAACCACAAGTTTGTATTCTATGTCTATGAGTCTATTTCTGTTTTGTATTTATGTTCTTTCTTTTTATTTTTTTTTTTAGATTCCACGTATGAGAGATCTCATATGGTATTTTTCCTTCTCTTTCTGGACTACTCCACCTAGAATGACATTCTCCAGGAACATTCACATTGCTGCAAATGGAGTCATGTTGTTGGTTTTTGTGGCTGAATAGTATTCCACTGTATAAATACACCACCTTTTCTTTATCCAGTCATCTGTTGATGGACATTTAAGCTGTTTCCATGTCTTGGCTATTGTAAATAGTGCTGCTATGAACATTGGGGTGCAGGTGTCTTTTTGAAGTAGGGTTCCTTCTGGATATATGCCCAGGAGTGGGATTCCTGGGTCATACGGTAAGTCTATTCCTAGTATTTTGAGGAATCTCCATACCGTTTTCCACAGTGGCTTTCCTTGCCTCCCTCTCTCACTCTTAATGATTTAGATGTCTTCTTTTACAATTTTGTGTTTATTCTATTTGTAATTCATGGCAGTTATCTCCTTTCCAGTTATGAGTTTCTCATTTTTATAGCATCCTGCTTCTTTTCTATTCAGAATAGACCTGTCAGTATTTCTTTTAGCATGGGTTTAGTGTTGCTAAACTCTTTTAGTTTTTGCTTGTCTGTGAAGTTCTTTATCTCTCCTTCTGTTCTAAAGGATAGCCTTGCTGGATAGAGTATCCTAGGCTGCACCTTTTTTTCATTCAGGACTTTGAATATATCTTGCCATTCCCTTCTGGCCTGTAGTGTTTGTGTAGAGAAATCAGCTGAGAGCCTTATGGGGGTTCCCTTGTAACTCACTCTTTGTTTTTCTCTTGCTGCTTTAGGATCATTTCTTTATCCTTGACTCTGGCCATCTTGATTATGATATATCTTGGTGTGGGTCTGTTTGGGTTCTTCCTGTTTGGGACCCTCTGAGCCTCCTGTACTTGGATATCTGATTCCTTCTTTAGGTTTGGGAAGTTTTCAGTCATGATTTCTTCAAATGCCTTTTCAATACCCTTTGTTCTTTCTTCCCCTTCTGGAACCCCTATTATGCATAGATTGGCACACTTTATATTAGCCCATAGGTCCCTTATATTGTTTTCATTGTTTTTTATTTGTTTTTCTCTCAGCTGTTCTGATTGGGTGCTTTCTGTTGTCTTGTCTTCTAGGTTACTTATATGTTCCTCTACATTATCTAGCCTGCTTTGTACAGACTTTAGGTCAGCTCTCATCTCAGCAAATGAGTTTACTAATTCTACTTGGTTCTTCTTTATAGCTTCTATTTCATTTTTGACATGTTTTATATCTCTAAACACTATTTTTTTTAGTTCCTTCAGTACTTTGATCACTTCTTTTTTTGAAATCTTGATATAGTAGGCCATCAACGTCTATTTCCTTGATCGTGCTTTCAGGGGATATCTCTTGATTTTTTAATTGGGAGTGGTTCCTCTGCTTCTTCATATTGCCCATATCGCTCTGGCACCAGTGGGTGGGCGGGTTACTACCCCTCCCGATGTTGCAGTCAGATGCTGTGCTCAGGAGAGGCAGGCGGGTGGATCGTGCCCACTCCTAGCACTGTGGTCAGGTGCTGCGTTCCTGCCAGGAAGGCGGGTGGCCACCCGCCCTCTCCCGGCACTGGTCGCTCCGCTGCTCTGTGCAACTGCCCGCTCTGCCTCAGGTCGGTGCTCCGTAGGCCAGCTCGGGGAAGACTGCGGAACAGCCCTGGCCCTGCTCCAAGCCAAATCTCAGCTCACTGTTTGTCTTGGTGATGCAAGTTCTCTGGGGTGCCAGGGCAGAAAGATCCTATCTGCCTCAGGCTGTAAACAAGCCTCAGTCCTGCCTAGGAGGTTGCGGAGCCCCCAGGTGAGGATTCAGGTCTCAGCCCCGCCCCTGCCCAGGTGCTGCGCAGAGGAGGCTGTGCCCCATCTCTCTTCTCGTGAGAAGGTCCAGTAATGGCATCATGGGTCTGAGGAGACCTAGGCTACAGCGCCCCTCCCCCCAGGGCACACAAGCTGTGTTGCTTTGCATTTTTCCGCTATTTATGAGGGACAGAGGTTGTTCTGCTCCGTATCCCCTCCCAGCCATGGCGCGCAGCACCCTGCAGTCCCCCGGGGCTGCCTCAGTGCAGCCGCCCCAGTCCTCCGCCCAGCTCCAGCAGCCTGGCCCGGCCCCCAGCTGCCAGCTCGCGTCTCGGGCTGGGTGTCACAGGGACCCTCTGTGCCCATTTAACGTAGTTCTGTTGGTTAAGGGGTGCTCGGGGCAGATCTGGGCCTCCGAGGCTCCCCCTCCATCCCGTTGGCCTCTCCATTGGAGGGGGGAGACCCAGCGAACGAGCACTAGTCCTTCTTTGCCACTGCCTCCCCGTGAAACCAGTCCCTCACTGTTTTGCTTTCTCGTCTTTCTTTTTTCCTTTTCTCCTACCAGACGTTTAGCATCTTTGTCTTTCGAAGAGGGTGATGTTCTGTTGGAGTTCCGCAGGTGCTCTGGTTGGCTCAGTGGGTCCGTACATGTGAGTTTTGGTGTATTTGTGGGAGAGAGTGAGCTACCAGCGTCCTTCTACTCCACCACCTTGCTTCTCCCCCTGGTATCCTTTTTAAGGGGATTCAGTTTTTAATTTCTTGGACAAATTATCTTTGAAAAATGAGGTCCTCCATTATTATGAACTAGAAAATTTATGACTTAAGATCTGGCACATGGTAAATAAACATTAGAGCTTGTTGCTTTGGCTGAGTTTACGGGAAATTCATCCTTGTTTCAATTCAAGAATAGAAATCTGATCTCTAAAACGATAGTTACAAAGGATTAATAGCATCAACATGCTTATAATATTGTTCTAAAAACAAGAGGCAAAACTGTGCACATAGTATGATTATAGCTTTTAACTGCAGGAGAAAAAAAGACTAAAAGGAAATGTATGGAAATATTAATAGTGATGGGCAATGGCTTCTTCATCTCCCTTTCCATCCCCCCCACACCTCCTCCCTGGTTTTCCCCTATTTACCAAACTTTGTTAAATCAGTCCTTTTAATTTTATGCTACGGAAAAACTTAATGTAAGTACTAAAAGGCACTCATATGTTAATGGATATAGAGTCAAATAGTAGTAGCATAAATAGTATGCTCTTTCTGGGCATCCTTAAAAACAGTATGCCCTTTAATCTTAGAATTCCACTTTAGGAACTGTTCCTAAATTATGTGGGTTTGGAAATATACACAACAAGGTGCCAAGAATCTGTTGCTCTGACAGACGGGATTATGGTAGAGCTTTTTTGTTTTGTTTCATTTATGTCGTTAGGTAATTAACACATTTTTATAATTAGAAAAAAAGTTTAATTTATTTAATAAATAAGTATTCCTTAATAGAGATAGACAAACTCAAATAAGTGTTTCTATATAAAACCGAGAGTTTACTATTTCCTTAGCATGAGACATTAAGTACAGACATGTTTACATGGAGAAACAAGTACATTTGTGGAATTTGCTATTCACCAACATCCTTTAAGGAAAAAGAGAAAACTGCAGAGGGCAAGCCCCAGGTCTTTACTACAACCTTTGAGGTCTGATAAGGGAAGAATTAAAACAGAAGCTCCATTCCAGTAGGTGGTTAGGAAGGGCTCAGAGCGAAAACAAGAAATTACAAATTCAGGCAGCTCACTTTAAACACAAGACTCAGGTAACTGAGCAGCTTTTGGACAGGATCATCTAACGCCAGCAGACTTGCACAGGAACATTCAAAATCAATCCAGTTATGTTAGGTTAAATAAATTATTTATGTATTTGAATGTCCCTATTCATTCCATGGGACTTGTGATAAATCCATAGTAGTAAGAGCTACAGATCTGAAATAACTCTGAGATTTCATTTGTTTCTTTAAATAACTCATCTATAGACCTCTGGTTACACATAAGATACTAGGCATTTGAGGAGTTTTTCATTAGCCTGCTGCTGTGTTTTGGAGAATTCCGAGGTGTTAAGAAAGCAGAAAAACAATGTGCACTTCTTTCAAATGATTCTAGACTTAACTACAATTCACCTCTACAAACTTCAGGTGGGAAAATTTAAAACTGAAGAATAAAATGGTCTACAGGATTTTTTTCTCCTTTTAAATAGTTTATATTTTCCATTATACTTATATTTTTCTTCATATTTACTTTATAAAATAAAGAAAAAAACCTTAAATTATCCATTCAAACCATTTGAAAATGGTACCTTTCCTTCTAATCATTTCGCATTTATTGGCTCAATTTTTTTCTCCTTTTTGTACTGTGTGATCAAACTCTAGAACAAATTTATACATTCCTTTTTTAGCCTATTATAAGTATTTTTCTATATTATTACAAACTGTTTAAATATTTTATATTTGCTTCACAACATTCCACTGAGTGAAGAATCTAAAGCAATCCTTCACTGATGGACATTTAGGCAGTTTCTAATTTGTCACTGATGTAAAGAATGCCATAATGTATGTCGTTTTGAAAAAGCTTTTCTTGCAGTTTCAATTATTTCTTTAGAATGTATTTCCCGAAGTGAAACCACCAAGTTCAAGGATATGAAGAGTTAAGGTTCTTGATGCTCCTTGCAAACTGATTTTCCAAAAGAGCTGTACTTATGTACCCTCCCAGAAACCACTGTTGTTCTTATTTTAACATATGTTGCCTTGAATTAGGTATCTTCTATAACTTTGCAAAACTGATAGATAAAAAATAGTATTTTGTTTCTCGTTTCCTTCATTACTGAGTTAAACATTTTGCTGTATGGTGAAGTAGTTTTATTTCCTCTTATGAACTGCCTGTGCATGACTTCTGTTTATTTACCTACTGGGTGGAGTTTTCACATTTTAAAATCAATTTGTACAAGTTCTTTATATGTAAAAGAAAAACCAACACTTGCTGATATTTGCTGCAGTTTTCTACCAACCCTCCATCCCCATGCTGCTCAAATCAATATGCTTTTAATCTTTTTCTTTTTTTTGAAGTATAGTCAGTTTACAACGTTGTGTCAATTTCCGGTGTACAGCATAATAGTTCAGTCATATATATACACACATATATTCGTTTTCATATTCTTTTTCATTATAGGTTACTATAAGATATGGAATATAGTGCCCTGTGCTATATACAGTATGAATGTGTTGTTTATTTTATATATAGTAGTTAATATCTGCAAATCTCAAATTCCTAATTTATCCCTTCCTACACCCTCCCCACCCTGATAACCATAAGTTTGTTTTCAATGTCCGTGAGTCTGTTTCTGTTTTGTAAATAAGTTCACTTGTCTTTTTTTTTTTTTAGATTCCACATATAAGTGATACCATACGGTATTTTTCTTTCTCTTTCTGGCTTACTTCACTTAGAATGACAATCTGCAGGCCCATTCATTGCTGCAAATGGCATTATTTTATTCTTTCTTTATGGATGAGTAGTATTCCATTGTACAAATTTATCACAACTTGTTTATCCAGTCATCTGTCAATAGACATTTAAGTTGTTTCCATGTCTTGGCTACCGTAAATAGTGCTGCTATGAACACTGGGGTGCATGTATCTTTTTGAATTAAAGTTCCCTCTGGATATATGCCCAGGAGTGGGACTGCTGGATCACACTGTAAGTTTATTTTTAGTTTTTTGAGAAATCTCCATACTGTTTTCTATAATGGCTGCACCAAACTGCATTCCCACCAACAGTGCAGGAGGCTTCCCTTGACTGTTGTCTTTGCCTCCCTCATGCACCCACACCTAACCAATTTTCCTTGAAAACATTATTACATTTCCTATCCAATAAAAAATGATTAGATAATATTTCCCTTTCCATTGATTTATGACTTTTTTTATCATATATATATGATATATATGATATATATATATCATATACGTATCTTTCATATCAGGTAAAGTCCTCTCCCCTACTGTTTCTTCTCCAATTTTTATTATCTATTTATTGTTCACAATAAAATTTCAGAATACTTTAGATCATATTCTCAAAAACATTCCATTGTCATTTACCTTGGCCAGAATTCTGGTAAAATGTAAATTAATTTATTCTTTATGTAACAGTCTTTTCATTCAGTTTTTAAAAAATTTTTATTTATCTAAATTGAGGTACTGGGGATCAAACCCAGAACCTCATGCATGCTAGGCACACATTCTATCACTGAGCTATACCCTCCCCTCATTCAGTTTTAAAATAGTCCATTTGAGAATCTATGTAGGCTCCAAAGGGGTGAGATCCCTTTAGGGCTTGTATAATTTTGACACTGGAGAATCCCATCAATTTACTTAGTTATAAATGAACTATCAAGCAGTAAATAAGAAAGGGACTCTAGCCCAAGATGTGCCTCTGGCTAGCTGGGTGGATGTGGACCATTTCTTTGACCATATCTAAGCCTCTTTCCTCACCTGTTAAATGGACGGAGTATCCAGTCTGCCTATTTCTCAAGGCCATGGGAAGTAAGAGATGTGAAAGCACGATGAAAGGCATGAAGTGCTACACAAATATGGGGGATTATTGTTAATACCAAAGGCAGAGTGTTACTTTTGGTGAACAGTGGATTAAACTACTGAAAAAACTGGCTTTGAAATTCTGTACTTGCCTTTTCCCAGGATAAAGAATCGCACAGTCATATTGACAAATATCCAGGAGAATCCCAAAAACTGCACAAAATTATACATGAACAAGTATCCTTTCTTCAAGCTTGTAAGAGCTGAAAAGTAAAGCAAGGCAGGAAGCTGTCAAAAGCAGTAGTCACAGTGGGAGAGGGATGTGGGGGGCATCCTTGGATGACTTCATCCCTCTTTCCTACTTGAGTGCCCTAAGCTCCCCCACAAGTATCTGGCCCAGGCCTGCACCAACCTGCGTTCCTGGTCCTATAGAGAAACAGATATGGAAGCATTTGAGGAACATTACAGTCCAAGGTATGTTTTCAACAGTCTTTCCCCTCACAGCCTTGAAGGGTAAGTATACAGACATAACAAATCCAAGAAGGAAAAAGGAAAATTACTTCTGGCAAAGAATGACTGACTAGCTTAGGAGGCATTAAAGGGAAATAAAGCTAAACCCAGCTCTTGCTCTTGTCATCTTGATATAATCTACAGTTTCTTCTTTTCTAGAATTATATAAGGTCATGCAGGTCCAACTAGTTCAAAGAGAGAGAAACAATGATGAAAAACATTCTGATATTTGATCATATATCCATTCAACCAAGTATTAACTGAACACCTACAATGTGCAAGAAACTATGAGTAGCACTACTGAGATTCAAGACGGTAAAGACTTGACGCTGCCTTCAAAGAGTTCACAATCCAAAAACTGTATTAAAAGACTAAGAGTGACAGAAAACGTCTTTTGAAAATTTCAAGGTGAGAAAAGGACGTTTGACTGGAGCCACATGAATCAGACAAGGCTGCATGGATGAGGTGTCTCATCGGGGCTTTGAAAGGTGGGTAGAATGAGAACACAAACAAAGGAGGAAAATTACAAACCGAGAGAGGCAGGAAGGAGAATAAGGGACATTAATTTTGCCTACAGCCTAAGGGCTGGTGAAGACACAGCCAATTATGGAATTAAGGAAGTGTAAGGAGTTACAGTTGAGTCAAAGCAATAGGACAAAGGAAAGGATAATTCTTGAGAAGAGCCACGGAGTTTGGATGTTGCTGCTACGTATTTATTCCTACCTACATATTTTTGTAGCCACCTATCTGTGCTGCTCCATAGATACTCTGCATAGACAACTGGTTAATACTCAAGTAATCAGGCTTTCTGTGGTCAATCAAAAGCAGCCTTATCCTAAGGGGCCAAAAAAGTCAGACTTCTGGTAACATTTAACTAATTAAAATTTTTTTCTTTAAAACACCCAAAATGTATTACACTTCCCCATCATAAAGAACTTTTTTCATCAAGAAACTTTATGAATTTAGATAAAACAGTTAAAATATTTTTCTAACATCCTTAAAAAAATCCATCCATATATATGAATTTTTTACATATTTCAGAAGTTAATCCCTCTAAAACACACACAAAAATTAATTTTTTTAGTATAAAATTGTTATTTATTTAATTTATTTTTTGGTAGGGGAGGTAATCAGGTTCATTCGTTCATTTGTTTTATTTTATTTAATGGAGATATTGGGGGTTGAACCCAGGACCTCATCCATGCTAGGCACGTGCTCTATCACTGAGCTGTACCCTCTCCCCCCAAAATTAATTTAAATCTCAAGGTGGCCTCTTTACGTTATTCTTCACCTCCACTAAGCCTCTCCCTTCCTCTGCTTTTCTGAAGCAGAAAATTCCTCTAAATTAGTGGTTATTCAATTGTTTTAAAGCAATAAAACCTATTTTTCAAAAAAAACCCAATACATAAAACACAAAAGCCAAGCTGCTCTGATTGAAGTGGACCTGCTTGCTTGGCCTGTCCTTCCAAAGCATCTCTGGGAACCCCTGAGGTAGCATGGAACATGCTTTGTAAACCACAGCTCTAAAATGTTCCCTGGCACGCCAATCAAGTGCCACCACAACTTGAAACGTTCAGTGTAGGACATAGGAGGAATCCTTCCTTCACTCTGCTTTTCAGCATGGTCCTCCTACCAGAACGGGAGCTCTCTGAGCACAGGTGCTATGATGGATTCACTGGCTCCACATCTCAAGGGCCTGGTGCAGTGCTTCTACATAGCACGGATTTAACAGACAGCTGCTGAATTTAATCTATGACACCCCGAAGATAAAACACTTACAGAGCTTTTTGCTTGGACAGATAGAAAGAGAGCTGGATTTTTAAAAGTTTAATGAACAGCAGGACTATACAGAATACTCTCCATTTTTAAGGTTGACAACCAAAGCCCTTAAGATCTCAGTTGGGACAAAAACACCAGGCTGGAAGAAGTATCGTCATGGACTTATGCTGTCACTTCCACGTCTAGGCAGGACTTGCGACCACCCATCACTAGGTCAGTCCAGGAGACCGAGGCTCTTCCAATCTGCTACATCACCCTTGCTATACTTATATGATGTTAGGCCCTCGCCAGAAGGGGAACATTAAAAGTAAGGCTTGTGATGTGGGTGTGTACAGCTTAAGCACTGGACATTAAGCATTTCTCATAAATTCACCTACATAATATGAGCGCTACTGCCGTTTCACACTCATCCATTTCACACTCATCCATTCCCCCAACTCTGTCACAGTTAACTGGTAACTGCCGCAACGGCAGGGGCAACTTACTTTCAGGGGAGCCTTGGCTTTCAAGTCTGAGTTTATTTAGGCGTTCTTCTTCCTAGAATTTGGACAGAAGTTTTTCAAGAACAAGTTAGAATTCCCAGATGCTTGCAGGAGTCCACATGTTGGATAAGTGATCTGACTCCCTAAAAGCCACCTCCTTCTCCAATTGTGTTCTCGCTTCACTGGGGAAAACGTCCTAGCTCATGGCACCAAAAAGCCTGACTCCTCCTTCCTGGGCAGCACTAGCATGTGGAATGCCCATCTAGTGCTCACAGAATTAAACCAATCAGCTGGCTTCCCAAACTACAAAGTGGTCAGTCTTAAAATCTTAGAGCTGGAAAAGACATCCAGAAAATCTGTCATGGTCATAGAAACAAAATAGAAATTTCAGGCAGGAAATAAACTGCTGTTTCACTTTTTAAGATTTCTACAGCATAATTTTCCAGAAGCTAAAATCATGTCTCCAACATCAATGTGAACTTATATTAGGCTGATATAGATGGATACATAAGGAAATATTTATGGATACATGTATATGTATGCGCTAGTATACACATACGTATTTTCTTGTTCCATCAGCTGAGAGGGCCTAGAAGCAATGGCACACCAGTAACAATAAGCAGACCTAGCACCCAGATCTTGGTTTCCACTACCATTCTCCAGTAAGAAAAACAGAGCAGGGAATATAGGAGATAAACCTGAAACGGCTGATAGTGCCAGAAACTAAGGCCATGCTTTAAAAAAAAACGCCCCACGATGTTGGAGCTGTGTCAAAGGGACACGTGAGCCAACTGCAAGAGCTTCCAGCGGCCAAAGAGGGAACAATCTGTGCAAGAAAGTAAATAACATGTATTGGATTATAATCCAAATCATAAAACAAATATTCATGAGTACACAGTGATACAAATAAATGATTGAATAAATAAATGAGAGAGAACAGAAAAATCTCCCCTGCGGAAGAACTCCAAGTAAAGTATGCAAATATTCCACCCTAAGGACAGGCAGTGTAACTCCTGACTCCTTAAGCGTGGACTGCATTGTGATTTCCTCCCAAAGAGTACAGTAAAGAAAGGAGAGGAGAAACACTGCAGTAAAGAAACCTTACACTGGAGAAACCTGCCCCAAAATACCTCAGCCAGATGCTCAAAATTAGTATCAACAGCAGTAAGTCATGTCGATAGTACATACCCTTGATATGACATGCTAAGAAAGACACTTTATCTCTGTGGGATTCCTGCCAAAAGCCCAACACCAGAGTCTAATCATGAGAAAAACATCAAACAAATCCCAGCTGAGGGCCAGTCTACAAAATACATGACCTTCTATAAAACCATGTCTCCAGGTCTTTCAGTGAATTTATAACTTTGTCCTTATTCTTTCAGATCCTAACAGGATACGAGGTGGCCTGAATAACCTGGGATCCTCATGACTTCTGTCTAGATCCTCGGGTCCTTACTGACCTTGGCTCTGAGCTCCATTTCCGCATCAGATTCGTCCAGCCAACGATCAAAGTCAGGGGCCAAAAACAGTGGGCGCTTCTCCTGCTTGGTGAGTCTCTCCCACCACTGACTCACCTTCTTCTGCACCGTAATGTTTACCTGTCTCTGGGTCAGTTTGTACACCGGCTAGGAGAGAAAGTGAGAATGTGAGAATGCCCTCTCCCATCGCCCACTTCTTCCCCGGAAACCACACAATCCAGTGTGGCTGCACAGAGAAGCTGCACAGTGTGCTTTCCCGCTTACTTCTCTGTTGCTACAAGTCCTCAGGTAAAGAAAACATTTAGACCAAGGGTTGATGTGAGGAAGAACCAGTGAGAACTGAACGGTCCTTCTCTCTTCATTCCCCAGTGAATGACACAGGAGAAAAGCAGGGTAAGAAAGGCAGACAGTTCTGGTTATCCTAGCGGAAACTAGCGTGAACGTCCTGCCAGATCCACCTCAAGCAAGGCACCACATCCATTCACCCTCTCAAATGCACCATTACCTTCCAAATCTTCCTCCCATGAAGATGACTCAATTCAAATGGTCAACAATCTCTGGATTGTTTCAGAAAGGCCTGCATCAAGGCCAAAACTGTACTAGATCAGTTACAACTTTTTCACAAGCATTCGTTCACTACTGAGTCTTCTCAACTAACCTCAAATTCTCCGGGGGTGTTCTAGCTCATTATTCATCTTATGGCCTCTCCCTTTGCCCCCAAAGCAAGCCTAACACAGGTTCTCTGCTGACTATTACGAATCTCGGAGCAGGAAAGGATCATAGCGATCACTTAACCCAATCCTTCATGTAATACATGGGGAAACTGAAGCTCGAAATGAGGAAACCTATTCACGCTGCTAATAAATGGCAGAGCCCAGATTCGAGAGTCAGCTCAGATTCTCTGACATTCCTCTTCTTCTGCAGCTGGGCTCTGTTCCAGACAAAAGAAGCACATTCTACTTTGGTTTATCTTCTTCTTTCCCACAACCCTTGCTTCTCATTTCACAAAACTACTAGTATTTATTTCTCAAAATGGTAAGGGAAGTGAGGAAGAAAAGAACATACCTCTGGCTTCACAAGGTCTAAGAACTCCAGGTGAAATTCATAAACATTGTCTCCTTTGGCACCGTGCCCCTGAGCTATAAAGGAAGAAATGTAGGTTACAGTCAACCTGAGCAGAGCAAGGCTGCCCAAACATTAACCTGGGGCAGTTCTTTCAGAAGTATGCAAATAGTAACAGGTCCTACCAAAATGAGTGGGGACTTGTGAGCAGAGCTATTCAAAAGCTCAGTAAGTTAAATCCTGGACAAAAGTTTATCTCCTTCTGTTCTTCTGGTAATCAGTTCCAGAGTATTTACTTAATCTTCCAATGTGGCCTCAATGATGCCCAGTACAAATAATAGGCAGGAAAAAGAACACAGAAAGCAAAGCCAAAGGTATCCCATAGATAAAAATTTAACTTTCACATTTACTTTGGCTCTGAATCCAGTGCAAAGAGTAATCAAGCGAGGGTATTATCTTGACTGCCATTAGGGAAAGCTGCAGGGTACATGGAAATGCTGGACCGTCTCAAAGAAAGCTCTGAATTTAACACCTTCCAACCACGGATAGAAAATGGAGAAGTTGACACATGTGGGTGGAACAAATGGAACAAAAAAGAGAAAATTTTCTCAGCTCATTCCTAAGAGAGGACAAATGGAATTTGGAGGAAAGTCCTCGGTTGACCATCACACCATCCCTGTGCCTTGACACGGCTCCTTTCCCCACAGCAAGCAGGTGCTGTGCCTCAGAGCCAGTGAATGAGGGACGTCCCTGCCCCCTAACTCTCCCCCTTGGTTCCCTCCTGGGATTATCTTTCCTTATCTGGCCATACATGGTATGATTTGCCTAACATGTGCTACAAGTGATTACTGTGCTCTAAGATCATAAATTCTTTAAGGTAGGACAGTCTATAAGCTCCATGTGGCAAGATACATCATTTTAACTTCTTTCAAATATTTAACTCCCCCCAAAATCTAAGCTGCTACCTCTACTGCTTTCACCTTGAAAAGTAAATACAAAAGCCAGGCTGTGCCTTCAGGCAAGTATATTAAGGTAGACAGAGTCTCACATGAGGCAGAAATTCTTCAATCTCCCATAACCCCAGTCACTTACTAATGACATTCAAAGGAACTGGAACAGAGAGAACAGGGAGAACCCCACCCCAGTGGGTAACAATGAATCCAGACCTACCCTCTCAGGCACAACAGAAAATCTGCTGATGAACTAGGGAGGAAGGAGATGGGGGACACATCCACAGAATCAAAGACTGTCAGAGCTGGAAAGGCTTTAGACAGCACCTAGACTGCAGTGTTCACTAAACTGGTCTCTAAGAATAATATCAGGGAGCCACAGAGCCTAATGAAGAACATTTCTATTTTTTATTTTCGTTATAGTATTTTTTAAAAGTGTATTCTGGATCATCCAGATGGCTACATTATAATCAAGTACTACCACACAAGTTCAGTGGCTGTGTTTGCGTCTGCATCCACAGCTGCAATGGAGCCAAACATCACTTGAGGTGACCATATTTAATTCTTAACTTGTTTCTTAATCTAAGGTCTATGGCCCTGGAGGATCCTGTGGACACATGTTCAGGTGTCCATGGATCCTCAAGTTTGAGAAACACAGACTATAACCCAATACCCTCATTTGATGGGTCCAGAGAAGTCAGTAAGTTGTCCAAGGTAGTAGCAGAATTAGAGCTAGAAGACCAATCTCCTGATTTCTAGCCCAGGATCCTTTTCCCTATATTTACTGCCTCTCCAAGGGGAAAGCAGGATGTTAAACAAATTCTTAACTTTTCTAATCACAGAGCTCAAAACAATCTAGTTTACTCCAAGAGTATTAGAGAGGGGAGCTTCAACAGAAAGTGAATAAAAGAAACAGATAAAAATAAACAGCAACCCCCATCATGCCTCTTTAACTGTGTAGAAGGCTGGGAATATTTGCTCAGATACTGACCTTTGAAATGCAGCACATTTTCAGTGATGCTGATGGCAGGATTCTGTGGAAAGAGACCAAGGATGCGAGAAGGGTATTTTAATGAGGAGAAAAATAAAATTAAAACCAGGGGCTTACTTCCCTCCATCCCCCCTTGGGGACTCAACCTACGACGCTGTGCCTCCCCCAGAGGATATATTTGGTTGTGTGTTCACGTCTCTGTAAGGCTTCTCAATGTCTATCTGCATCCATCTGAGATTGCAGGCTCAGATGAAGGACCCTACAAGAAGGACCCTAAACTGCTCTGCTGTGCAGAAAATCAGATACTGAATCAGTCCATTCTGATCATGACAAATGGTACCTGGTGCCATGGGGAATATACAGATCTCTAAGATGTAGCCCCTGAGCTGTGGAGGCAGAGAATCTAGCAGAGCAGATGAGTCATTTCCTGTGAGAAGACACCATACAATATCAAGTAACATGTGCTCAAGACTAAAAGAGCAGTTAGGTGTTGGGTGTTAAGAAGAGAATGAATATAATGGGAATAGAATGTTTAAGGAAAATCTCATCAAGAGTGAGACTTGTACTGCAACATGAAAAATAAATTAATTCCTTTAGATTAAGTGAAGGGCCACAGATTCTAGGTGGCTGGATGAAAATGAAAAATGCAGTGCCTGAGCCTCAGGCTCCACACTCTTGGCCCCTATCCAAACCAAGACTAGAAGAGATCAAAATTCTCCAAATTGTTCATTTCGTCCCCGAAATTGCTACATGTCTTTCAGTGGTATAATTTAAAGTGAAACAACTTTTTCCTGCAGATGAGAAATACTTTACCTCCTAATTTCCAGCTCAAAGTTAATAAGCAAGAAGCAGCATGTTTCCAGTGTCATGCCTAGTTCGTTTCTTTTTCTCCTGTAAGCTCTGCTCTCTGTGTGCCATCATGCATCAAAGGAAACTGACAAGGCAGAGAGAAGGTGGAAAGGGGCTTTACAATAACAGGCACTGGGAGCCTAGATGCTCTACTCATAGCCAAGAGTCTTAGGAAAAGGGGGAGCCTCAAGGCTGGGATGGGGAAGCATCTGAGCCAAGCTTTATGTTAAGAACCTCCCCAGTGAGAGTACAGACTTGAGGCTGAGAAGCTCACTGAAAGGGGTTACCCACCTAGATGATCTTCTCTGTACCAGGAAGAGGGAGTTAGGGAACCTCATCGAAGAAGGCTACACTTTCACAGGCATGGTTCCTCGCCAAGGGAAACGGGGTTCTGGTGTGAACACTAGCATGAAAGCTAGAGTTCTGGGATGTCTTAGTGGTAAATTTCCTACCTAGGCCACCTGCCCAACTCTGTGTTCCCCATACCCTAACTCACTTGGAAGGAAAAAAGAAGTTTTGGGGGCCTAGTTTATCCTCTTCAGATACAGATGTGTACAACCACAGTTTAAATACCTAGCCACAGCACAAACCCAGGAGTTCACTAAGCATTTCTGTGAGCCCAATTCCAGATGCTAACTCAGCAATACTAGGACCGCTCCTACCCAGCAGCAGACTGACTGGGCATGTCCAGTTCAGCTTCTCCAAAGGCGATGGGAGTTAAGGAACACATTTCAGTAAAAATAAAACTTATGCCACAGACAAGCTTAAAACTGGGAAAGAAGAGACTCTGAAGCAATTGAAAAGTTAATATCTATATTTATAAATGATATTGGCCTATAATTTCCCTTTCTTATATTTACATCATAAAAATGAAATGGAAAATGTTCTCTCTCTCTCTCTCCCCACCCACCCCCATGAAATGTAAGTATAAGTCTGGGGTGGTTGCCAGCCTTCAGCATGGCCCTCCATGCTCCTCTCCCCCTGGTACTTACACCCTTGTGTAGTCCCCTTCCAAATGACGTCACGGATGATCTATGTAACCAATAAAACACAGTGGAAACAATGATGTGATTTCTGAGGTTAGGTCATAAAAGGCATTGCAGCTTCCATCTGAGCCTCCTGCATGGCTCACTCTGGGCAAGGCCAGACACCATGACATGAGAGTCTACGTGGAGGACTAACTTATGGATACCGACTTGACAACAAGGTGAGCTAGACATCCCTGAGGTGGCTACTTCAGGGCATCATACAACACCAACCACAACTGACATCTGACTACAGCCTCTTGAGAGAACCCAAGCCACAACACCCACTGAGTTCTTCCTGAAGGACCTTTGGGAACTGAGGTCATAAATGATTAATGCAACAATAGATAACCAATAAAACTGGAACTGCTTCTTTAAATGTTTGGTAGAACTTCCCAGTGAAGCCATTTGGACCTGGAAATTCCCTTGTGGGAAGATTTTTGACTATTGACTCAATTTACTTAATGGTTATTGTGCTATTCAGGTTTCCTATCTCTTTGATAGAAACGATCTTTATTTTCTAAGAATTTACCCATTTTATCTGACATAAGCTTAATATTCTCTTAGTTTTTTAATGTCTATAGTTTCTGTCATTTAAGTCTTCATCACTGATATTGTTTGTATCTTAATCTTGTCAAGAGATCTGTCCACTTTGTCTTTTCAAGAACTAACTTTTAGTTTTATTGATTCTACCTCTGTTTTCTATTTCTGCCTTATCTTTGTTATTTTCCTTCATTCAACACTTTACAAGAGTTTGCTATTTTTTCCCTAACTTCTTGAAATGGATTCACAAGTCATTAATTTTCAGATCTATGAAATTTTAATTAATTAATACTTTTAAATATAAGCATTTAAGAATATGACTTTCCCACCAACTCCTACTTTGGTTGTATCTGTCAAGCTCTGAATGTAGCATTTTCATTATCATTCAGCCTAAAATATTCTCTAATTTCCATTATAATTTCTTCCTTGAAACATGGGTTATAGAGAAGTGTTCCTTAATTTCCAGAGATTTTCCAGTTACCTTGTTATTAATTTCTACTTCAGTTGCACTGTGATCAAGAAACATTCTCTGTATGATTTTAATCCTTTCAAAGTTGTGGAGACCTGCTTTACAAAGCAGTATACAGCCAACTTTCGTAAATACTCCGAGTGAACTTGAAAACAATGTACACTGTGGAGTTGCTGGGTGTAGCATTCTATATATGGCCATTAGGTTTACTGCTAATTATCTGTTCACATAATCTATATCTTTACTGATGTTTGTCTTCTTATTCTACCAATTACTGAGAAATCACACTACTATAAATTTGCCTATTTCTCTCTGTGCTGTTGTTAATGAGTTGAAACCTCTATCATTATGATCTTTCTGTCTCTAAAAATACATTTTTGCCTAAAAATCTTATCTGATATCATCTTAGCTCTTCCAGAGGGACCTACATTTTCTTCTGCCAGGCACCTAGGGACTTCACCAGTTGGAGCCACTTTAAACTAAATTCATGGCTTATGGATTTTTGGATCTCTAAAACTGTGGAAATTGGAGTCGCATAATCTTTTGACAGCCACCTGATGTTTTAACTCCTGAAGGACCTTTCCCTCTACTTTGCTCAGCACTAAGCCATCTGGGGATAGGGAGATGAGATGAATTTACTTCTAGTTCATCCTTACCCTAAGCGCATAGTTCTCTCAAGTGGAGTCTATGGAGAGAAGGGTTTCCTGTTACATAATGAAGCTTTTGTGGGCTTGGATCTTACTTCTATCCCTGCACTCTGGCAGGCTATCAAAACCAAAGTTCAAGTTCACTCAGTTGAGCAAATGTTGTCAAAGCAAAAGCAGTTTCAGTGTTCAGCTCACCTCTCTGAAATTCCCATTTTAACTTCTAATTTGTTGACTCTTTGATGAATTTAAGATTTCTGTTGAACACTTTCAAGTTGCTTTTAGAAGGGTTGATCTGCACAACCTAGCCCAACTTTTATCAGAGTCAGAATTGCACCTTTGTTTATAAAAGGTGCAATTTGATAGGGAAAGGGGTAGAAAGTGGTTTTGAAGTCAGGGGAATCTGGGTTCAGATCCTAGTTATATCACTTTTTATTTCTATCATTCACTTTCAAAGCCACAGCAACTGTCATCATATTTAAAACAACAATAAAACTTATTTCACAAAACTGTTGTGAGAATTAAATTGTAATAACACAGAAGTCTGGCAACTAGCAAGCACTCATATTTTGGCTGCTTCTCTTCTTCTCAATGCCCTCCCAAGCTTCTGTATCTGTTGAACATTTATTCATCTTTTAAAGTCCAGGTCAAATATTAATTCCTTTTCCCTCCTACTCATCCCCACCATCAGAATTAATAGCTTCCTTGTTATATGTTATCTTCACTTCTATTATCCTACTTATTACACTGTTTTATAACTATTGTTTATTGGTTTATCTGCCCTTCCAGCCTTGAGTTCCTTGATGGCAGGCACTGTGTCATTCATCTCTGAATCCCTGAAGCCTCAAAAACTTCAGTGAACTGAAATTAAATCAAATCATCCCGTTTCCATTATTTCTGACAGAACTACAGAGTTCAATGAAGTATTTGCTAACTAACCCTTTAGACAAAGGTTTCCTTGGTCATTCTAATGGTTGGTTATTTATCTTACTTATATGATCAGTATATACACAGAAAGGAATTACAAAGTAGCAAGTGTGAGGCTGCTATCTTTAAAGGGGCCTGTTTCCAAGATCAGCTCTTGGCCAGCATCTGGGAACCTGGCTGTCCTCCATTCCCTGATAAGGCTGGTTCACTTTGCTTAGACTATGCCTACAAACAATGTGATTTATGGTGAACACTAGCTTTCCTTATGGAAGTCTAGAATTTTGGTATAAGCTGGGTGGAGAGTACCTACGAAACCAGCCCCCAACAGAAACATGAGTGCTGAATCTCTAATGGGCTTCCCTGGGGCAGAAACATTATACATAAGTTACTGCATTTTTCGTTGCTAGAGAAAAGAGCACACTCAAGTGTGCTCCCTCACAGTGGGGAGAGAGGAAGACAAGGAGGCCTCTGTATGGATTTCTCAAAAACTACGCCTGTGTATTTTCCTGTCACATATCCTTTCACCATGGTGCTGGTGCGTTCTGCTCAGGTCGACCTCTGAATATCTGAGTGTCTCAGAACTCAATCCTGGGCTGCTGCTTATCTCTATAAGCTTTTACTATATATCAGTTTTCTGACATAAATTGGCATCTTGAGGGTCAAATTGAGCCCACAATATTTTATATGGCCTGCAGAGAATGTTTTTGTTTTATTTATTAATTAATTTTTAATTTTAACTCACCACTAAGCACTTTCCACCAAGGAATTTTGAAGTAGCTGTCCCCTCTTCCTACAATATTCAGTTCCCATAATTTTGCATGGTTTTTTAACATTTAGGTCTCTGCTCAATTGTCACCTCCTCAAAGAGAACTTCCCTGACTACCCAATCTGAAACAGTTCTTGTGATTCCTTCTCATATTTTTTCTTGCTTTACTTCCTTCATAACATTCACTGTTATCTGAAACGATTAGATGATTTTATCTGCTTTTAGTGTGCTTACCACCACCACCAACACCACCACCACCATCACCACTCAGTGAATAAGCTTCATGACAGCAGGGACCTTGTCTGCGTTGCTCATGCCAAGGTCCCAGAGTCAGGAAGCCTGCCAAGCACACAGTAGGTATTTGTATATATTCACTGAATCAGTATAAAACTATGAGGTTTTTTCATTTTAAAAATTCTGGATTTCTAACATCTTTTTCAAAAATTAGAAGAATTAGATACCAATCTCAGATCTCCATTCTTGAATGACAATAGCTACCCTCTAACATGAACTTTATCCTCTTCAATTAACCACTCTCCTCATCCAGCTCAGTTCACTCACATTTACTGAACACTCACTACATTGCCAATTATCTTTCAAAGTGTTTCACATTACTAGCTCCCCCCCCCCACACACAAAATCTATCAAATAGGCACTGTTAATAAACAATTTTACAGATGAGAAAAATAATGCTTACAGAGGTTATGTAACTTGCCTGAGATTACAAAATCAGCAAGGGGAAAAACCAAGATTCAAACCAAGGCAAACAGCTTCCCGGGTTCCTAATTACAATGCTATGATTTGGGCATTTGATTTTGGCAACCTCTGATCTTTACTCTCTTCTGGATGATCTCATCCTGCCTCAGGGGGTTAAATACTAAAACTTATTAATTGGTAACTCCAAAATTTGCTACATTTCATCAGTTCTAACATTCACATTCATTTCATATATAATCTCTCTAAAACTGGGCTATTTATTGCAATTGACAGCAGCACCTTACAACTGTGTAGCAGTTGTGCAACCCTGACATGGGTGTCACTGCCAGAGCATGTGCAAGCTTGGCTGTTATTCCAGATGGCATGATTACACAGCTGCAACCCAATATTTCAGTCAACAAACTACTTAAAGGCCATTTGAGGAAGTAGTATGAGTCCTGGTCAGTGTCTGAAAACATTCTGTTGACATCTTCTGATAAGATCAAGAATGTGCCAGCATCAAAACTTATAGATGTTAATGGCTTGAAAAAAAAACTGCCAGAGGTAACAGTGTTTTCAGAAGTGTTGCATTACTACTGCTCTTAATGGCACAGAGGATGATACCATATGGAAAAATAATGACAGTGACATCTCTGAGTATAAAAGAGATTCAGAAGAGTGAATTCTGAAATATGAAGATGGTTTAGGAATATCTTCACCAAATTTTTTGCTTACATTTTCATATTTACATGTATAGAAGAGTGAGATTACATAGAAATTAGATAGATTTTATGATTTTTTAAACTGTTTTGAGAAAAAAAATTAGCAGCTGCTGACATCTGAAACTGATCTGACATTCACAGCCAGATCTCAAAATTACTACAAGCTGGTCTAAAGCTCACAGCAAGGCCATTCTGTTCTTCTATTGAACATAAGCAATCTCAAAGAACATCAGCCAACCTCAGGTTACTGAGACTATGATAAAATGACACAAGATAAAGTCATATCATAATTCCGTCTAAGCACAGGTCATTACACCATCCACAAAATACTCAGTCATAGAAATGTCCCCATTTTCTGACAGCATCCTATCTAAGTTGAATCCCCACTTCCTTAGACTCTCTCCCGATTGCTCAACCAAAGCCTAAATCCTATAATCAGTTCCTTCTGACACCCTCTTACTGAGACACCTCTCAGTTCCCCGTGTGTGTTCTCCCTCACTGAAGCAAGCACTAAACCCTACTCGTTGAAACAAGGTACGTTTCTAGTAGTCTTTGGCTGGAGGGAACCGAAAAGTTTAAACAAGTCTCAAAGAGTTCTTTCAAAAATAAAAAACAAATATTTGAAGTGATAAGAAAGTATGTATCATAATTTAATTAGCAGCATTTTTTTCTTCATGGTGCATAAAATAATGGGGTCTCTTATAATCAATGAAGTTTAAGATTTCATGAAATTCTACTTTCAGCCCAGACTACTGCTCTGAACTCTGCATTTGTATAATTAAGGGACTACTTCCCATTTCTACATGGAAACTGTTTAAGACAAGAGTTTCACACCAACATGTCCAAAAGGCCCCTAAACCTCTTCTCTAGTCTTAAATTTTTCAGTAAACTGTATCATCACCTATTCTGTGCTTAAGCCAAAATTCTAGGACTAGTTGTCAATTCCTTCCTTCTCCCCTCTACTAGCCCCAACATTTGCAATCCATCAAGGCCTGAAGGGTCTCTACAAATATATCTCAAATCTGTTCGTGGCTCTCTACGTCTACAGTCATCCCTAGGCCGAGCAATGTTCTCTCTTACCCACACTGCTGCAATAACCTCCCTAAATGGTTTTCCAGATTTCACTTTTGCCCCTCTCTAATCCCCATAGCAGTCGGAATAATCGTTTTAAAACACGAATCCTATAATGTCACTCCTCTGCTTAAAACTCTTTAATAGTTTCCCAATGCTCTTACAATAAAATCCAAACTCCTTACCATGGCAACAAGGCCCTACATGACCTACATCTTGCAAACTCCTCCAGCCTCATCCCCCATAACTTACTCCTTTCTACACTCCCAACGTACTAACATCCCCCAAGTCCTTGCCTGTCCTTAAGAATGTGCACTAGTTAGAATGTTCTTCCCGCAGTTCTCTTCATAATTCATTTTATCCTTCCAGTTTCATGTAGCTCAAACATCACCTCCCCAACGAAGCCTCTCCTGATCACCCTATTTTACATGCTTCTACCAATTATTGTTTGCTTCCCTCATAGCACTTACCTTGGGCTTATTTAATGTAATCTTGGAATATGAAATATTCCAAGCAATCAGCCACACACAGAAAAACAGAGCAAACATTACTGTACCTATTATCCATCAGCATTTTACTTTACTTGCTTCAGTTTTTTAAAGAAATAAAACAGATATAGGTACTCAATCCCGTTCCTCTTCCTCCCTCAAACACGTCTCATCCTCATAGATAACCACGTCTAGGACTGGAATTTATCATTCCCACCGTGTTTCTTTACATGTACAACATGTTGGGTATTCATTACAATACAAAGTATTATTTTACATATGACATAAATGGTTTCATATATAATACGAATATATATAATTCTTCAACTTGCTTTTTATTTGATTTATTTCTAAACTTTATCCATAGATACAGATGGTCCTGTTTTGTTTATTTCAGCTGTTGTACAGGTGCCATTGTGTAAATATACCACAATTTATCCATTCTTTGGTTGATGAGAACTGAGGTTGTTTTCAAATTTTTGTTGTTATGAACATGCTGTCTCTTTGTGCATACATGGAAGAGCTCAGTGATATGCACCATAAATATCTGCCTCAAGCTTGTGTTAAATCTGTTGTGTTTTTTTTTTTAGGGTTTATGTTTTTGTGTCTTGTTTAACACACCCTTCCCTGTTCCAATATTGTAAAGATCATGTCCTATATTTTCTTTTTAGTAGTTGAGCTTTATGCATTTAGGTCATTAACCCACCTGAAATTGACCTTTATGTACGTACGGCATTAGGCAAGATCTTATTTCATCTGTTTGCCATTTGGATTATCAGTTGTCCCAATACAATCTCCTGAATGGTTCATCCCTTCCCCTATTAATTTGTAAAGCCACCACTGTTGTTCAATAAGTTTTCATGTATAGATAGTTCAGCTAACAGACTCTATGCTGTTCTATTGCTCTTTGTGTGTTTCTCTCTCTCATCTAAGGTTGACTATCACTATAAAAATCCCTTACACGTGAAGAGCACATTACAATTTACAAAACATCTTCAAATCCAATATCCAATGCAAACCTCAAAACAATTCTGTGAATTAGGTGTTATTATTCACATTTATTTGGATGAAGAGACTGAGGCTCATAAAGGTGAATAATCCACGGACACCAGAGAGTAATAAGTGGAAGAGCAAGGACCCAATCTCATGCATTCAGTTACAACTCTTTCCACCAGACCCTCTATTAGTTAAGGTCAAGAACAGTGTCTTTCAAGCAGCTCCCAAACAGAGCTATGCACACCGTCCACATACGACTAAAACAAAAACCTTGATAAATGAACAAATGCTTTAACAGCTAAGGTTGTTGGCAAAATCTGTCCATCATGCTTATCCTGAAAATAAACTCTATTCTGAAAGTAACCCTGCCCAAGCCCCACTGGACTCCAGCTGGCCCCTTTGCTACCGCTCACCTCAAACACAGATAATGCTGCTGTTGAAGTCTTTACTGTGTACCATTCCTCCTCGTGTCAGTGGTGGTTTCTCATCAGTCATTAGCCCTGCAGCTCCAAGGTTAGAACAGAGATGTGAAAACCAGACAGTCCCCTGTGTCTCAGGAAGGGCGGGGGGCAGAGCTGATGCCCCCAAACTGGAATTCAACACTGAAACTCACTTATACACAGGCTTAGGGAAATGCTATGGAAAGCAGGTGGCGACAGAGTGCTGTCCAACAATCTAGCACCTAGCTTAATGGGAAACAAAAGTAGGTACTCCACAAATGGTCTTCATTGAACAAATAAATGAATTGCGTTATCTCAAGCCAGAAGCATCGGTTTCACAGGCCCTGCAGAGAGCAATTAAATGAAAAACATTTCTAAAGAGCAGCTCCTAACATTCAAAAGCTGGCCTTGTTAGAACATGTTATTCTGTTATAGGACATCAACAATCTCACAGAATACCTTAATAAAATAAGACAAAGGCCACCGTATAATTTTGTGTAAGCACAGACAAAACTATGGCTACAATGCCACCCACAAAATACCAGACACCCTTCCTCTCTTGGCCAAAATAAGTGACAGGAAAATATATTTAGAAACTGAAATAAATTAGCTGTAGTTCAGACATCCAGACTAGCGCTGGATGGCCACCGTGGGTAAGGCTTCAGATATGCTCCCGTATTACTAAGGACTTACATTTTCTAAACTGTATCAGGCTCAAGAAAACCCAAAGACAGTGTGTGCCCCTAAGGGATATTTTTTCCTTGCCCCCACTCCCCACACCCCCACAGCAAGGGCCACCAAGTGTCAGGCCATAAACTGCCTCTGAGAAATCTATATGTGGTCACTGGGCTATAGGTGGTGTGCACCCCAATTCAGCTTGCATTCAAGTGTTAATTACACTCACCCTGCCTCCCAGCAAAAGAAGGGCCATTCATCAAGTCAGAAGTGGAATATGCACTGCGGGCAGTTATCCCAGAGCCCACTCCCTTAAACAAATTTCAGATGGGCATTTCAGGAGGAATTTCTAATTTGGCTAATTCCTTTCTAGGACTCTGGACAGGGAACAACACCACCAAAAACATAAAGGGGTCCCCTCTGATAAAAGTAAACTAAATTCAGGGTCCTAAACACTAGTAACCCAATCATAGACAGAAAAATAGGAGTGCCCCTGTTTTCTGACAGCATCTAATCTAAAGTGAATCCTCACTTCCTAAGTCCATCCCCCAATCACCAAAGTCCAAATCCTGTAATCATTTCTAACATCCTTAATGAGCAAACCCATGGGGTATGTCCTACTTTACTGTTATGAATAATAAATACAACTTGATTAACCAGAGGTGTGTTGCTGGCAGTCTTTGGCTATAAGGTACTGACACATAGAACAAGTCAGACAAGTGAAACTCTATGCCTTTCTCTTTCTGGAAAGTTCTCCAAATCTCAGCTTGACAAGAACACTCCATCTTATTTCTGGAAGTCACCTCTAACTAAACGAAAGAGAGGTTACAAATTCCTTTAAGACCAAGGATTTGGTTCAATATTCAACTCCAGTTCTACAAATAAACATACTTATGCACAAAGCTTTTTTGTTTGTATATAGTATGCTTCCTCCTAGATAGAAAGCCCTTGGAAAGCTGAGTCTGTCTATTTCATCTTTGTAAATATGCAGTACTTCACACGTGGTAGAGAATTTCTTTTATGAATGGCATTAACATGCTGCTTTAAAACTAATGGCAGTTGAAATGGATGCCGCAGAATTACAGCTGGGAAATCCCCCCAAAAAACAAAAACTCAGTTGGGGAAAAAAGGATCCCCCCCACAAAAAAGGATTTCTTTCTCCAAAAGAAAATTCCATTTTTTCCTCCACCTTTACATTTCTTCATTTTTAACTATATATTCAAAACACATACCTTCATGTTTAAAAATATACCAAATATGATTAACACACATGATCATGTTTCTTCACTAAAAGGTTTAGGTCTTTCAGGAAAAATATAAGTATGATGCATTCTTTCATTTGCCCAACTAATTTCCATTTTTTCCCACACCACCCTACTCCCTCTAAAAGACAACTTTTCTGTTAGTAGTTTCAAAAGTAGCCCAGATAATGTTGGGATCTAGTTACATCTAGAGAAGGCCTGAGTTTATTTAATTGGTCTATATAATGCTTAAGTAAATACTAAAACGAGATTGCCATGACACATATTCCGTACTTTTCTTATTGATTGCTGGAAGAATACTCTTTAGAAGGAGACTTTAATCCCCATTCACGAAGATTTTGTTTGTTTTTTTTTCATTTTTTATTAAAACACCCTGGAGCAGAGTACAGGGAGACAGCACAGAACATTTATTCATCCTCTGATGCAAAAGTATAACTCAGTCTGGCTTAACAAATTAAATGACACACCGTGCAATGTCAAACTATTTAAAGGCATTCTGGCCAGCACTGTCTTTATCTTTCAACAGGAAAACAGCTTTATAATCCAGAAGCAAAGATTAAGTTCACCAAATGCAAGTCCACACTCAAAGAGCACCTACACTTTGCAAGACAATATGCCAGATAGGCTGACAGATCCAAACATAAATGCCTGACTCAGAGAGAGTTAAGTGGAGTAAGGGAGGTTACAAAGTGCCATAGATGTCAAGGAGAGTAGGGTGTAAGAAAGACTGTAGGAAGAACATTCCAGACTGAAAACTCCAGATCGTCAAAGACTGGAATCCTGGATGGTAGGGACAGGGACATGGGGGTACACAGGTCCTGAGATCTCCACCATTTAGGAGGCCTCAGCTTGTTCACACAGGGGGCCAAGGAGCTCAAACATAAATGCTCAACGTAACTTTAGATAATTTTGCAACTCAGCAAACCTGAGCTCCCAGCCTTCAGAACGGGGGTAGGTGGGGTAGCGGGGGTATTATTTCTTCAAAGTCTTCTGGACTAAAATTAACTAGAATGATTTCCATCGCTTAAAGGTAGGGAGGTGGGTGTGGCCCCTCTGAGGCAGCGGCGGGCCTCCGGAAGGTCCGAGGGGACTGTCTAGACCTTTTCAGGCCAGCGCTAGACGTCCAGACACCGCCCAGCAAGCCACTGTCACACAGCACTCCCGACCCAACGAGCCCATCAGCTTCGAAGGGCCTTGGCAAACCTGAACCCGGACAGCCAGGCCTTTAGGGTTAGGCTCAGGCTCCATCAGTCCGCAGACCGCGAACAAAGAGGAGGCCCGGGGCAGCCACCAGGGCCCGCGCCGGACTCACGCAGCACCCGAAGGTACCTGAATCCCTAGGTCGCGCCTGGGCCCATGGTCTGCGGGTGTGCCTCGATGTGGGACAGACTTTACCCGGGCCTGGAAGCCGTGAGCGCACTGTGCATCCCGCTGGCGCACTACTGGCTCTCCGGCACGCAGAGGGACAAAGGCGACAGGGGTCCCAGAGGGTCCGGGAGCCGCGACTCAGCGCGCGTCTTGCCGCTCGGCCTTTACCTGCACGTCACTCAGCTCTACGCGCAGATACAGCTCGCGGTGTCGCTGAGCCCAGTAGACGTGCGGCGTCAGCACCTGATTCTCCATGACCACGCTGCCCAGGACGGGGAGAGACTAAGCTCGCTGCGCCTCGCTGCCTCTAGAAGTGCGCTGCTGGAGCCCGCCGCACGCAGGCCGCAAACGCCCGCACTCCGGAGTGCCGGCAGCCGGCAGCCGCGAGAAGAGCCACGCTCGGGGGCCGCGCCTGCGCAGTGGCTAGCCGGGGGGGGCGCAGCTGCGCGGGCTCGGGGCCAGGGCGGGGGCGGGGCGGGGCGGGGCGGGGGCGGGCCCAGGAGCGTGTGACGCCACTGCTTTCTGCGATTGCCTCCGGAGTTGGGGTCCCCTGGTGCGCCACGCTTCCATCTCGTATGGAGGATGCTTAACAATAAGCGTACACGTAAAAAACGGTGGAGACTCATGAGGAGCCAATCAGCATGGAGAAAGGGCTCGGGACTGGTGTATTCGTGAGGTCCCTCCCATTCTGTCGCTTATTAATTCAATATTTGCCGAGCGCCTACTATGTGCCTGGGATTCAGAGTTAAATACCGGAGTTTCAGGAGTAAGGCGTGCTGTCTTGGAACCCTCAGTCTATTAAAAACCACAAGTAATTACAGACGCAATAAGGATAATGATTGTGGGGTAAGCGGTGTGGGAGAGAACGGAAGAGTTCCAAGGGGTGAGAGTTAAATGTAAAGGCCAGAGATTTCCAGCGCTGTCTCATAGAACTTTATGCAATGATAGAAATATTCCCTTCTGTGCTGTCCACTATGGTAGCAACTAGCCATGTGAGGCTTTTGAGTACTTGAAATGTGGCTAGTGAGACTGAGAAACTGAATTTTTAATTTTATTTACTTCTAATTATTTTAAATAGTCACCAATTAGTAGTTATCCAATGGGACAGGAGACTGGTCTCAAAATAGGAAACCCAAACTAGAGATAACACTAGTTTATTTTTAATTTAAACTATCTTGTCGGTATCCACTTTCATCCCAAAATCAGCTGCAGTGAAGAATTTCATGGAAGCAACATTTGTATGAAAAGCAGAAATCTGGGACACAAATGAAACTTGTAATTCAGTTCTGTTAGCACCCATTTATTTAGCAAAGTGCTGAGCACAGGGATCCAGAAATGATGCCAGCTTTCAGAAAACATTTAGCTCAGGGGGTGGGTCGTATAAAATATAGAGGGTTTTAATATGGGGAATGTGCTGAGCTCACAAAGAGGCAGGAATTTAGGAACTGAGGGTTGTAGGAACCATGGCAGGGTTTTGAGAGCAAATCCTTGAAAGCTGGACAGCGAAATGTGAGGAGAAATTTGGCAGAGGAAGAAGCAAAAGTACCACAGTGGAGGCACAGGGCAGGAGTCCAAAGATGAGGAGATATGGAAGGTTCTGCACACTAGGGGTTGGGCATGCAGGAGAGGAGTCATTATGGGTCTGGAAAGACAGATAAGGAGTGGATTAGCAATGTCTTCGTTTGTTTCAGTGAGGTGTTTGTACTGTACCCCACAGGCACGCACATGGGAGCCAAGGAAGTCTGTTACAAGAGATTAGCAAAATAGATATGTGCTAAATAGATACGTGATAAATTTCTTCTGTACAGCACAGGGAACTATATTCAATATCTTCTAATAACCTTTTATGAAAACGAATATATGTATGTATATGTGTGACTGGGACATTGTGCTGTACACCAGAAATTGACACATTGACTCTACTTCAATAAAAAAAAATAGCAATAGAAAAAAAAGAAGAAAAATTCAGATGTGTACTAGGCAGAAAAACCTGTCAGTGAGGAGAAACTGGCAGAAGGCAAACCATTTGGAGGTGATGCAATATGCCTGGCATGCGATAATGAGGGCTTTGAATTTTAAAAATAAAATATTTTTGAAATGATGAAAGTATTTTTATTGCATTTCTTTTACTACAAGGTAGATGCAATATAGGACACTTTTTAAAAATTGAGGTGTAACTTATGTATAGGAAATGGGCAAGTTTTAAACGTTCAGCTTAAGCTGAATTTTTGCATTCATTTATACCTGTGTAATTAATTACCATCCAGATCAAGGGCTGGAACATTTCCAGCATCTTACAGATTCGCTCATGTCAGTATGCCTGTTTCTCCCATCCCTATCTGCCAAAAATTAGTATCTCATTTCAATCACCATAGAGTAGTTTCTGTCTATTCCTGAATTTCATGTAAATGGAATCTACAATATGTACATTTTTGCCTGGTTTCTTTCATTCGACATAATGTATTTGGGATTTGCCTATGTTTTATGAATTAGCAGTTCATTCTTTTTTGGTTTTTGTTTTTACAGTGTAGTATTTCCCTGTATAAATATATCACAAATTATCTGTCCTCCTGTTGATAGATATTGTATTGTTTCCAGTGTTTAGCTATGAACATTTATGTACCTGTCTTTTGCTGTATATATGTGCTTAATTCTCTTAGGTAAATACCTAGGAGTGGAATTTCTAGGTCGTAGAATAAGTATGTCGAGCTTTAGTAGATACTGTTAGGCTGTTTCACAAAGTGCTTTGATCAATTTACACTCCCACAAGCATGTTTGAAAGCTCTGGTTGTTCTGTTTTCAGTCTTTTTAATTCTAGCTGTTCTGGCAGGTGTGTAATAAAAAATAATTTTAATCCGGCATATTTCAACCCTGAGTTTGTCAGCTCACCTCTATCCAAGGTGATAAGCAAGGAGACTGAATCTTGACATTTTGCCTCAGATGCTCCGTAAGAATAATCCAACAGAAGGAGGTTTATCCAGCCTGGACCATAACTAACCTACTGGATGACTTCTCTGGGTCTGAGTTTCCAATCTGTCAAATGAGAGTGTGTTAGACTCAGTCCCCTCCAGTGTTCTTTTTTTTTTTTTTAAGTGTCCATCCTCTTTTTTGAGATGGGGGGAGGTAATTAGGTTTATTTACTTATTTTTATTTTTTTTGAATTGTTTTGGCTATTTTGGGTCATTTGAATTTCCATATACATTTTATTGGGGGTTTTTTTTTGGAGGGGGAGGTACTTAGGTTTGTTTGTTTGTTTGTTTTAACGGGGGTACTGGGGATCGAACCCAGAACTTTGAAGCATGCTAAACAGGCACTCTACCACTGAGTTATGTACACCCTCCCCCACCTCCAATATTCTTATCAGCTGTTCCTAAATGTTCTGTCTTGTGAGAAGGACACCTGTTGTGGGTCTCTCTCTCTCTCCCTGGGAAATCCATTAGGAAAAATATTGAAATGGAGAAGGAAAAGAGTAGCATCCAGGTAAACTGTAAAACCAAAAGATGACAGAGGGATAAAAAGGCAGCCTGAAGTAGGTAGGGTTGAGGGTTTTATGATAATACTACTCAAATGAAAATGCAAATTAAGCACTATCTGTGTTCTCCCTTCTGCATGCAGCCTGTCCAGCCCCGTTTGGCTCAGGGTCACCTCTCCCTTCTCAGGCCACAGGAAGCATTTGCTGAATGCATGCTGTGACTGGCAGATCAGCAGAGGAGAATATTTTTTACTATGTTCCCTTTTATACTTAAAAAATTTGCATCTCACGACAGTATTCAAAAACTTAGAAAAGAAAAAGAAAATTCACTGGAAAGTCCCTTTTTTTGTTGTTCCGGCACCTTGGTTTGTACTATGACACCAAAAGTTACAAAATATGGGGGAAATGGAAAAACAAAGTCTAGCCCATCGTATCCTGTAATCAACTGCTAACAGTGTGTACATCATGCTTATGATCTGTTTTCTTCAGCTACATTATAAATCTCCCCTGGAACACATATTGCCTCCTCTCTGTATCCTGTAGCATCTAGTAGAATGTTTCAGAAAGTACATGCTTAAAATATGTTTGTTGATGAGAAAGCCCAATGCTAGAAAAGTTTTAGTGAAATTGGCATACTCATGCTGAATGTAGCTAAGGACAGTATGAATTCGTGGAATCATTTTGGAAAGCAGTTTTGCAATACGTCACAAGAAATATGGAGATGTTTGTGCTGATTGGCCTGGCAATTTCCCTTTTAGGATTTTATTCTAAGAAAATAATTTTAAGGAGGAAGATGTATATATGAGGATGTTCATGGCATTAACAGGGTGAAACATTGGAAATGACTCAAGCAGAATGGCCAAATGAATTGCGGTACGACAACTCAGTGGGAAAACTCTACAGCTGTGTAAAATGGTGAAAAAGAAACTAGCAATATTGAAAATATTTTTGATAAAAAATACAAAAATTTCTTTTACAACTTTATCTAGTGGTAAGATACTGGGAAGTGGGAAGCAACTTATGTTTTTGTTTTCTTCCTTTGTGACCCTTGATCCTTCCCAATATAGGGAGCTAGCGTTAGGCAATCGTTTCCTGGGAGTTATAACTTTGGGATTAGAAAACAGAAACGTCAGACTGTTCTCTTTTAAGCCCAGCTGCACATTCAAGACAGAAAATATTTGGAATAATATACAGACTAAATAAAATTTTTCCAAATAGAGAAGGGGGGAGAAATCAGATGAGAGAAATCAAACTTAGAAAAGCCCTATATTGCACTGTTAGGAAGGAGAGGAGCCAGGATGTGAACCCAGGCCTTCCTGACTCCAGGAGTCCATGATCTGACCCATGAGTACCTGAGCAGAAGTACCACTGCCTGAAGATCATGGGACTGTTAGATGCAGAACTGTGAGACAGGTTGGTCTCTGATGAGGTCCAGTGTGGAAAGCTGTCTCTAAAACATGAGGCCAGAACTGGATGGGGGCCTGATTCCTTCAAATAGGCACTGATTGCGGGATGCAGCCCACGGTTCCCCAGGAATGGTCCTCACTTGGCCTTACCACCCTCATTTTCATTCACACTTACCTGCCTGTTGTCCATTATGTCAGAATATGACTGTTTCGTGATGCTTTGTGATTTGTTTCAGTTTATGGCAGGGACAGATTTGTATCAATCCCTCTCTACTATTTATTCAGACCTCATGTGCCTTCTCCTGAGGAGTTCCTAGAGTGCAGGGCAGCATAAAGCTAGGCTTTGTCAAGCACACACACAAGTTTGGCAAGGCCAGTCCTGATGGATCCAGCCAGTAAAGATACAACGAGCCACTGCATTCCTCAGTTTATTACTTACATATATAACAAAGGGAAGAATGCATCAAGGTACCAGCTGCCGGTGGTCCTTGTCCCACATGAGAAAAAGGACACTAATGAAGTAAAAGGAGCCAGATGGATGCACTGTAAGTTTTGGGAAATCTGGATACTGAGGAGACAATTTAAGACTGTAACTAAGAGGTTTTTATATTCTCAACTCTTTTGTGATGGGGGTGGGGCAGAAAGCGCACACCTCATCAGAACCTGCCTCCGGACAACCTCCCAGGAGAGATTGCCTCAAGGTCTTCCCTCATAAGTCTGTGGTTCTTTCCAGTTGTGGAAAGATCACAAAGCCTTCTGCTAAGTCTCAGATAAGTTTCAGTTCAAGCCTTTGCCTTGGAGGCCTCTGTGGATACGTGCAAAGTTGCCAGGGTGCGTGGCTGTGTGAGATGTTCCTCTACAGCTTTCTCAGGGTTAGAGGCTTTTAAACTCTGCATAAAAAGAGAAAATAAGATACGAAAACCAAGAAATCTGAATTCAATGCTAGTTCAATTCATAATTAGGATGTGACTTTAAATCCTTTACCTCTCTGGGGCTCATTTTTTAAATCCATAAAATTATATATTTTCTGTTTGTTTGCTTTCAGGGAGGTCTGTTTCCTCTTATTAGAATGTAAACTGCACAAAGACAGGGATTTTGCCGACTTCGTTCACTGTTGTAGCCCCAGTACTTGGAACAGTGACAGGCACATGGCAGAGATTCAGGAAACATTTGGATGAATGAAATGAAGTACAAGATGTTTCATTGCATTTTGTTAGCATGAGCATGTGCATTCATAGCCTTAAAACCTACTTTTGGGTGCTTTGTTTTTTGCAGGAAATTCATAGAGGAGTCCCAGTAAAACGTGACTGTACCTTTCTTTCAGAGGAATTCAATTTAAGAACTCATTAAGCAAGAACTCATTTAACCTCAGAGTGGATAATTACATACTGATGAGTGAAACTTGGTACCCAAATTATCTTTCACTAGTGGTGTCATAATAAACCCTAATGACACACACCTCTGACACATGGTTCCTTGTAATAACAGAGAATAGGGAAGACCCAGCTTGTCCACTGTTTTGTTCTACACGTGGCACTTTCCCAGTCATCTCACTAGGCTTCATTTTTCTCTTTCTCTCAGCCAATGTATGGTGCAGAACAGAAAATAAATTGTGAGTCTGGGGATCTGCCTCCGGTTCTGATGATAGCCAGTCACTCAATTCCCCGTCCTGGGCCCCACTTTCTTCATCTTTATGTGTTTGTGTGATACACATGGTTTTCCTTAATTGCAATTTAGTGACGTTATTTTATCTTTTTCACAGATAAAGAAACCATGGCTCAAGGAGATTGACTGACCTGCTGAAGGTCATTAATTAGTACTAAAGCCAGGTTTTCTCACTCCCAGTTCAGGTTTTCTCACCATAAAAATGAGATACCCAGAAGATCCCCAAGGCGGTGGTTGTTCCTTCTCCATGTCCTCTCCATGAAGGGACAGGGACTTTTGCCTGGCTTGCTCCTTGCTCTAATCTCAGCGTCTACTACTCCGCCTGGCACATAGGAGGCCCTCAATATATATTTGTTGAACGAAAAAAACAGGTGAGTAGAGACGCGCCACAATTCGTCCTGCGATTTGCAGCAAGTCATTGCCCCTTTGTGTATTTCATCTGTCCCCCACTCTCGACTAGTCTCCTTCCCTCGCCTCGTTCGCTCCTCCGGCCACTAGACGGCCCTGTCGTAAAGGACCCCGACTGGCAGAGAACGAAGTCCTTCTTGGCCCCGTTGCGCTTTGCCTGGTCGGAGGGCGGCTCGCAAGAAACCGGAAGTGCTGGAGCCGCTGCGGCCGCCGCCGCCTTTAAGTGCCGCGTTCACCGCTTCGGTTACCACCGGCGCCGTCGCGGAGGAAGCCGCTGCAGCCGGGTCGGGAGTGGAGGCGGCGCGGCATGAAGCGGCGCAGGCCCGCTTCGTAGCGCGCGTCGGGACGGTCCGGGCGGGGCCGGGGGGGAAGGTGCAGTATCCGCCCCCTCCCCTTCCCCTTCGCCCGCAAGGCCTGGGCCCCAGCCCACCCGGGCCTCTCCGAGGGGCCGCCCGGCGCGTTCTCCCGGTTAGCCCGCTCTGCGGTTTATCCGGCGCGCCGCCGTGCGCGGGCCAGAGCCGGTGGCGGGGCCCCACTTGCCGGAAGAGGAAGCCGAGGCTCTGACATTCCGAGTCAGCCAACGTTCACTGGGCGCCCCCGGAGCGCTGGGTGCTGGCCTCCGGACCTCCACGTCCGTTATCTTAATTGAGCCTTGCTGGGGTTGGGAGCCGGGTACTGTCCGGGCTTACAGATGAGAAACGGAAGCCCACAGAGGCGAAGGGATTTGCCTAAAGTCCGATTGTGGCAGATCGGATTCGGACTGAGATTTTCTGGTTTCCCAGCTGGTGTCCTTTCTACTGTCCCACTCTAGCTCGATTCCCTCCTTGGTCACTGGCCTCTTTTCATTCTATTTCACCCTACCGGGGAAGGATAGGTACTTTCCTTTCTTTTTTCAAACCTTTCCCTTCACGCACTTTTCTTCTAAGTTTTGGCATCCCCCCCCCCCCAAGCCCCCTTCTCCACATTCTCTTCTGCACCTCTCCTCTTACTCATTCTAGCTTTCAAGATCTTTGCCCACTTTGTGATAATGAACCCTCAACTAGCTGTGAACCCTGACGAGTGAAATAGCTAGGCTTCAACGTGGTTTGGGGTGTTTAAGTGGACAGACTGGCTCCTGGATTAAAAATTAAGGAATGACATTTGAGTGGATCCAAATTCAAGAGTCCTGAAGCTGTTTTCTAACCCAACATGCTCTTCTCTGAATGAAGGCTTAATGCGTGGGAAGGTGCCTTGACATCTTACTCCATTGTTACTGTGCTAGCACAGCTTCACCTTTTCCCCTCCATTTACCACTGAGCTGTTCTCACCACATCTCTCTCCATCGCCTATTTGGGCTACGAGAGCGCAGAATTAAAACTGATAACAGAGTAACAGGTACAATCACACATCCTGCTTTTTTAAAAAATTTCTTTTCTTTTACTCAGCCAGAATTTGAACAAACTCAACACTTCCTTTTCTGGAAAAGTCACCTAGTTTGATTATTTTCAGGATATTTTTGGAAAGGAAAGAAGCAAAAATGCGATGCAATGAAAATGGATAGTACATACTTTATCTTGTGAAAATCTTGTTGTTAACTGCAAGTGCTCTTTCCACAAAAATGGCCTGTTCTATAATTCTTCCTGGTTATTCTACTGAATCTATTATATCTCCAACCAGCTTGATTATGTATTCTGTAAAGTAATACAAATGTATTATTAATGTAAAAGGCAGAAGAACAGGACTAGGCACATAGAAATAAATTATGTTAATCATCTGTCGTTTTTGAGGATTTGCAATAGCCACTGAGTAACCTCTCATCTGTATGCCTTTTATATTTTTTAAAGGTCTTCCATAATTTTGCTTTTAACGTTTGTCGATGTCAGGATTTACACTGCTGTTCGGATATTCTTTTGAGTAAATTGGGTTATACACTTCTGAAATAAAATTACAATTTTCATAACGAAAATGCAGATACAAAATAATTCAGGCATTATACCAGAAAAAAATATTTATGCATCAGTTTTAAGTACTGCTTGAGACTTTAGGTTTAATTTTTTTTTTTTTTTTTTTTGGCCACATGTGATCCATTTTAATAATGATCAACAGCCTTATATTGTATTTCATTATCCTGGTGAGCAGGATTGGATGGTGAGAAAAGGAAAGACTCCTGTGAGAAGAGAGCAGGATGAGCAGAGGGATCTATGCTTGAAGTTGAGTCACTTGAAAAAGATCTCTTTGAATGTGGAAGAGATCTGAGCAGATGAAAATACAATCAGGTAGGCACCACGGAAGGGCCCAAAGTGAAGAGATAGGTGGGGCAGTGAAACATGCATGGTGCGGAGAATGGGTGATGACCTGTTTTATAATTTTTGAAATTGGACAACTTGGGTCGCATATTTTGAGAATGCATTTGTGCATAAGGTGTTAAGGAAATCTGGAACTTAAATCATTTGGTTACCTGTTTGTGTAAATTACTAAAATTATATAGTATCAGGTCTATCCTAGGAAATGCAGGACATACATTTATCATAAAGTAGAGAATAGTAGTGTTATTTGAACTGTACAATTTGTGTATGTATGTAGAGAGAGAAGTAGTCTAGAGACCTAATACAATTTAGGAATACTAGATAATTTTGCTTATACACAAGCTAATGCAACTTTCATGGAGGAGAGATGTCACGTTAATGATGACTCAAGAATCTGGGCAGTAAGCTTGGGAGGTCTGTGGGCTGAGCTTCTCTGTTTTATCCCCCTAGACCAATTGTTTCCAGCAGTGGTTTGGAGATGATTTTAACACAAGGGAAGTTGAGAAAAATAAGCCCAATTTATATCTCTTCTCTTACCTGCCCCTCACTCTGTTAGGAATCAAAGTAGATCCACTGACATATTTGATAGAAACCGACCTCCATCAGCTTTTAGATCAGCAAACGACTATTATCACATACTGCTACTTACTATCAGTGTACTGAGTACCAGTTGAGCTAAATGACTTTTTCTCTTTTGAGCTGTTTGGGTTCAATCACTGGCGGTAAATGCCCAGTTGTAATAATATTACAAGTTGTATACTTACGGAACTCTTGAGTGGGTTTTCTGGCTGCTCTTGCTACTGTTACATTGGAAATGGTAGTGTAGTTCACCGTAGCTTGAAAAAAGACACAGTATCCAGGCCACACAGTTCTGTTCATCTTATATGCCGTACAGCACAGTGATGGACTAATTCACAACCCACACCTGCTAATTACTTTTTCTCTGTGGTTGGTAGTTACCATGAACTCTGTCAACTTGTGAAACTAAGCTTTAAAAAAGACATCATGTTAAATATTCAGCCATGTATTGATTTTTGTTGTAGCAGTAGTTAATAATTATCTGAATTGGTTACACAAATGCAATCTAGTTTAATCTTCCAAGTCCGCATGTTTTTGACATTTATTAGTTGAAAAAGAGCAAGTTGCCCTAGAATTTCTGTTCATGTTGTTCCTTTTTGGTAGTGTTATGAATAATGCATGTCAGAATACCAGACAGTGGCTTATGATAACACTTCTTGTTTTCTCTGACACTTTGCACCTGTTACATTTAAATATTAAAATAGATAAAGGAAAAATAATCCTCTTCTGGATTTGCAAAATGAAAGAAACATGATTAGTAGATGAAATATTAACACTGTTTTGGAGTTGAATGCATAAACTGAGTTCAGACTTTTATCAAAATATTGATAGTACAAACATTAAATGCTTTCTGCATAAACCGCTTCCTAAAGCCACTTGAAGATGGTATCTTTTTTTCCCTCTCACTTAATCATGAGAATAAAAGTTGTATACTCTGTAATAATAGTCACATAGATTCCTTATAGTGTAGAGTTACCACAAGGGATCATCAGAAAGGAATGATTTCTAGGGAGAAGCAAACGACAAGGGAAAAATGTAGCAGCCAGTTAGGTCTTTTGTTGTTTTGGAGTCCCACTTAAAAGGAAACAGTATTTATATTATCTTGGGTAAGTGACCTAGGAAGATTATTACAAGTACATTGTTTGCAACAATTTTATTACTGTTCTAATTTGCCATGATTATTTCTGTTAGCTGAAGAAGTCCACGTTTATCAGGTGTGTTACTTTTTTAAAGTGCAAAAACACTTAACTCCCTTGGCATACTCAGCTTCGGTATTGACAAACTCGTGGAAGGAGCATAGCAGCCAACTGGCATGTGGCCTGTTTCCTTCCAGTGTGGGAAAGAAAAAGGAATTTTGGCAAGAGATACCTAAGGAGAGCCTCTTATGAAAGTTACCAAAGGGGTTTATAGTCACTGTGAAATAGACATGACCTCAATTAAAAAAAAAAATCTCACTTTTGAAATGAACACAGAAGGGGGAGTTATTGCCTTACTAGGTTTCATTGCAACTACTGAAAAGCATTTTTTTTCTTTCCTTTTTTTGGTGGGAGGGCCCTGTCAGACTGTCATTCTGATTCATATGAGAAGGCAGACCTGGGAACTTCATGTGCCTTCTTTTTCTAGGAAAATGCAACATGGCAGCAGCGATGGAAACAGAACAGCTGGGTGTTGAGATCTTTGAAACTGCAGAGTGTGAGGAGAATGTTGAATCACAGGATCGGCCTAAACTGGAGCCATTTTATGTTGAGCGATATTCCTGGAGTCAGCTTAAAAAGCTCCTTGCTGATACCAGAAAATATCATGGCTACATGATGGCTAAGGCACCTCATGATTTTATGTTTGTAAAGAGGAATGATCCAGATGGGCCGCATTCAGACAGGATCTATTACCTTGGTGAGTATGAAGTCATGGTTTCTGAAAGGAAATGCTTTCTTAATTCAAACTTAGAGGCTAGATGCAATTGGCACTCAAATTTTGGTGAATAAATTAATGAATCAGTAATGGTTCCATTAAAGGAAAAAAAGCTGATTTGAAGAACTTCAGTTTTAGTGCTCTTTTATTTGTTTTGTCCCATTATATTTTCACTTCCAGGTAACAAATCATGGATTGATCATGATCTTACTTTCAAAGTCAAAGTTAGAGGTGCTAGATATTGCTTCTTCCTAAAGCTAGTTCAAAATGCCTTCCTGTAGGAATGGTCAGGTTAGGAACATAATAAAACCAGTAGTTTGTTCCCACGCTTAACAATTGCATCTCTTTTTTTTTTTTTTTTTTTAAAAAAAAAACAAAGCTGTTCTTGGTCTCTTCTTCCTGAGCCCATTCACTCCAGATTTAAGATTTGTCTAAATTAAATAATTACATCACTGATTGACTTCTTTTTCTGATTCACTTGTTTGTTTATGTACCTTAAATGCTTTATTAAGATGTCACAGTAAAAGGTAATAAAGGTAATAAAAAAGGTTATAAATCTTGAGCAACTACCTTGCCTAGGCACAGCTTAGGATTGAAAGAAATGACTAAGCTAGCACGTAATAGATATAAAGCAGTGAATAAAGAGCCAGTCTTGAAATCAGAAGACCTGCGCTCAGTCCATGGGTACCTTATTTACCCTGTGGGTCTCAAGTTTCCTTATCTATCAAATGAGGATTAATATCTATCTCAGAGGATTGTTGTAAGTACTAAACATTTTACATGAAAACACTTCCAAACTCAAATGTTAATAAACTCAATGCTGTGTTTGTATAACCAAATCAAGTTTTACTATGGTTAGTTTGAAGAAGGAAACCTAGAAAGAGAAAGAAAAAGAAAACAATTTTTAGACCGCATTCCCATCACCCAAGCAACTGTCACATTACAATATTTATTTTTAGGATTAGAAATAATAGTTGTAAGTTACAGTACACTGCCTGTCATTCACCAGCTGGTAATTATTATTTGTATTATTATTAGCTTAAATCTCAAGAGCCTATTCCTTGTTGCTCATTGAATACATATTTATTGAGAGATTTATTGATGCTAAAATATTTAGATACGTCATTTGAGTAGATTATATATATACATATATATATATGTATATATATTTCTCAAGAAACTTACGTTAAGGCTTTTAAGGAGGCAAAAAAATCAAATTTTCCTCAGATTGGAGAAGCTGTATAGGAAAAGCCCATCTACTTATTTCCCTCCCCACCTGGGGAAAAAAAAAAAAAGAAAGAAAGGAAAGGGAAGCCCATCCATAATTGTTAATTCAGGCAGTGGTTGGAAGAGAGTTTGGGCATAATTAGGGGGGGAAACCTTATATTTAGTATAATGTTTTAAAATTATAGCCGTACCATCCATAATTCTTATCTGTAAACAACTCTTTCATGAAATGCTTATGTTGCTATTAAACCTGCTTAAAGAAGGGAGTTTCTCTCCACATACAGTAGTTGAGTAGAATCATAAGCCCATAAATCTTAGAGCTTCCTTCCTGTAGTCAGGCTATTTTATTTTCCTAACTCGGAGCCTGAAGGGAATGAATGTCTGGTTGGTAGAGTGAGGAAGAAAAGGATGTGAGAGGGATGGGAACCCTGGAGGAACTGTGGCCCGAGTGGAGTCGCATGGCTGGGGCTTGGATGGGGAAGGAAGGGCTGAGTAGCCAGAGGCGTGTATGAGGGCACTGACCTCCTGTTGTGCCTTTAGTAAGTTTTTAAAAATAGGTTTCCTCCCCTCCTCCAAAGCTGTTTCATGTGTTTTTTTAAAAAGAGATACTCTCTTCATAAGTCTACATCAGTAATTATAGGTTCATTTTCTAGCAACTCCAGAATATTCCATTATGTAATTGTGCCATATTTTACTTAACTAGGCCTCTAATAATGGGCATTTAGGTTTTTCTGTTTTGTTATTACAAAACAAGAGACAGAGAATCTCACTTCTAGATCGTTTTGTCTGTGTGTGACTTTACTTCTAAGAGTAATTCCAAAGAGTGGAATTACTGAGTCAAAAAGTGTGTCTATTCTGACATTGATATTACTAATACTGTCAAGTTGCCCCTCCAATGAGACTGTAGGGTTTACATCCCTATCAGCATTGTCTCAGGGTATCTGTTTCTCCACACTTGAACCAATAGTGAGTAATCAACCTTTATCTTTCTCAGTCTGATTGGTGAACATTAGTCCATCTTTGTAGTTTTCAAAAAATTATTATTTTTTTAAATTGAGGTATAGTTGACATTTAACATTATATTAGTTTTATGTGTGCAACTCAATGGTTCAGTATTCGTACACATTGCTAAATGATCACCGCAGTAAATCCAGTTAACATCTGTCACCACACATAGTTAATAAAAAAAATTTTTCTCTGATGAGAACTTCTAAGATTTATTTTCTTAGCAACTTTCAAATATGCAATACAGTATTGTTAATTATAGTCGTCATGCTGTACATTAATCCCCATATTTCATTGTAGTTTTAATTCGTATTTCTCTTATGAGCGAGGTTGAGCATCTCCTCACATATTTACAAGACATTTGTATTTCCTTTTCTATGACTGATCTGTTTGTAATCATTGTCTGTTTTCTTGTTGGGTTGGGTGTGCTCTTCTTTTTGACCTAAAGCATTTTTTTGTACAATAAGGGAATTAACCCACTGTAGTATTTCCCCCTGAAGTTTAGTTTGTCTTTTGCCTTTAGTGCCTTTGCCATGTAGAAATTTGTGATTTTTTGTTTTTGCTAGTTAAATTTTTCCTTTTATGTAGTTTTGCATCGTATCTTGAAAGGCTTTCTCAACTCCAATTTATATGTTTTGCGATCTTTACATATTTCATTGTGTTTTTAAAATCTTTATATACTTTGGACTTTGTTTTGTTCCGTTGATCTGTCAAATCAAGTGCTAATACTATGCTGTTGCTATTATTATTATCATAGCTTTAGATGTTTTACTGTTCGATAGTACTAGTCACCCTTCATCACTCTTTCTCATACTTCTCTTGACTATTTTTGTTTGCTTGTTTTCCTGTGAGAATGTAAAAAGTAGCTCGTAAAGCTCTTTACTCCCAATCCTATTTATACTGTTTTAGGATTATGTTATATCTATAGATGAAGGTAGGGAAAATTGACAGTCTTTAACATGTTGAGCTTTTCAAGAAAGTTGCATGCCATTTCATTTGCTCAAGTCTTTTCTATCCGTCTGAATTTTAAAATTTTTTCCATATAAATCCATTGTTTCAAAATTTTGAACAGACCTCGGACACCGGTAAATACCTGTGTGTCATCAGGAAAGAAACAATGAGAAAAGCCCATTTTGTTTTTATGCAGAACTGGGGTGTGTTCGTAGACTGCCTTGGGAATCCTTACTGATAATGGTTGAAGCCAAGGAAGGCATTATGGAGCAGGGAGCAGTTTCAAGAGGGGCAGCTGAAGTGATTGTGGGGAATGGCTCTCATTTGAGGCTAGAAGAGAACCAGCTTTTTCATATTTGCAGGCTGAAGTCTCTTAGAAGGAGAAGGCTTAAGGAGGCTGTGATCACATTTTGTAAAATCATTGATGATATTGGTAGGTGACTACCGTCTTAAGAATTCTGTAACAAAGTTATCCTGGAACATACAAAATAGATTTAAGGCAAAATCAAGTACTGAAATAAATGTCAGTTGATACCTAACTTTTTACCCCAAAAGTCAACAGAAACTAAAAAATGCTTAAGAAATGTTTAGGAAAATAAAGGGATAAAGAAGCTGTGGATGTGTGGGAGCTCATCCCCAACTTTTGCAGGGATTAGGATGGAAATTAACCATGCCCTTCCACAGACTACTTTCACGGCCGTTATCAGGACCTCTAGGCTGAGGATTTGTTCCTCTAGAGACAGGTTTTGTCCTTCCTGTGTGATTTATTTTCTCCTTCCTTCACTGTCCCCGAGCTTTTTTGGAAGTGATACCTTTCTGGTACCTTTTAGGGTTGAAGGGTTTTCTTTGGTTCACATCTTGATAACCATGCTGTATTTTTCTTACTTCTTTTTTTTCGTATGTATTTCATTCTCCACTGCTGTGATCTTCCCATTCAATTATTGTATGATTTCACAGAATAGGCCTATCTTCTACGTAGCATAAATCTCTCTCTTTCACAATTCCTAACAATAAAGGATAAAGATACTTTTAGCAAATCAAGTATCATCAGATTGTGTTGTTTTAATATGAGTATACTTTCATTTGAAATGTATTAGTGATTACAGTTATAGAACATTTTTAGTTCAGTTATAAATTCGATTAGACCTGTGTATATTTCTAAATAGGTACTTTAAATGATTCAGAAAAAGAAGCAGTTTAATAATCTGAAGTTATCATAAAGCACCCCCATTTGGAATCTAATGAGTCTATTGCCAACTTGTAAGACATAATTTTCAAAAAAAACTAAAAATGACACTTGTCACTACATCATTTTATACACTTTTATGTTTTGAGAAGGACTAAAATTTGAATATTAAAAGGAAATCTTAGGATTTTTCTGTGAAGCCTGGGTTTTATTGAAGAAAATTACCGTGGTATGTGGCGTGTGCATCTCCTACTTGTTAACATTCATTGTTAAGTCCTATAGAGTGCAAAATTTTGCAGCACATAGAAGGTGTTATGTACTTACTACTATGGTTGTAATAGATTGCTAGTTTTAAAAAATAACAAAGTGATTTTTTTCTTTTAAAGCTATGTCTGGTGAGAACAGAGAAAATACACTCTTTTATTCTGAAATTCCCAAAACCATCAACAGAGCAGCAGTCTTAATGCTCTCTTGGAAGCCTCTTTTGGATCTTTTTCAGGTGGGATTAAACATTGTTATTTCTGACTTGGTATAAGTTTTTAGATGTTTCATTTATTTAGAGGCAGAAATTCAGTTGGGGTTTTATATTTAAAGCAGATATGAGTCAAAAGGAATTAAAACATTTTTATGATTTTGCATGTATGGCCCTTAAATTTCATTTAGTTGTCAATATCTGAAGCTAAGGGATATTACAATTCAGATTTTTTTATGAAAACTGCCTTCTTCCTGTTTAACCACCTTTCCCTTTTACAAACTTGCTAGTTATGTAGTTCTCACATTTTGTAGTTATTCACGTAAAAGAAGTAATATATTTTCAGGAAGCTTTTTATTTAAATCTTTAAATTGAATTTGTAGTTCTAATATTTAGTAACAGCGCTAACATAAGGGTTAAATAAAGATACTAAATTCTGTTTTTGTTTCTAAATAGTATAATTCAATTTATGTAAAATTAAAAGTTAGAATTTTTTTGTTTCTTCTTCAATATTTTGTCTTTAGACAAAATGTAAATAATTGAAAACATCCCAAGAACAAGATGATAGTTTGGGTGTGATTGTTTGCTTTTTTGGTTCTCACTTATTATTTTTACATTGAGTACTACTGAACAGCATGTTTGGGCTAAATGAACTAAAATGTGATATTTCTCCTAATTAAAAAAAAGTAACTTCCATGACAACTAATCATTTTGACTGTGTCCGTCAAAATCACGGATGTTTTTTACATAAGCTTGTGACTTTTCTTTAAAACAAAAATTCTTTATTCTAAGAACAGTGTGTTGAACTGAAATAATGGCAGTTTTCTTATGGAATAGTTTGCAAATTAGTGAGTCAAAGTTTTTTTTTTTAAGCTTTTATTATGGAAAATTTCAAACCATACAAAAATAGAATCACATGTAAACAAGTTTCAACAATTATCAAATCTTGGCCATTAGTGTTTCGTTGTAGCCTTGCCAGTTCCCCCTCATAGTCGCTACCGCCACTTCTCTGATTATTTTGATCCATTGACAGTTATTCTTACTGTACGAACTGTCTTAATTTTGGTTGATGGAAGCCCCTTCAACTTGACATGTCAAATCCTTTTGACATGACCATGGTGATAGTTGATAGCTCTCTTGCTCTCTGGCATGATGAAGATGTTTCATGATGATCTTCACATTACTTATCCCGCACTTGGAATCAGCCATTTCTCTAAGGGGCCCTGGTTCCTGTACGGGGAATTGGTATTAAGATATCATGATCTGCGTACTAGAGATGCTCATTATTACTGGGTTGGTAGTTGTTTCTAGGTCTTTACTCATTTATCCTGCATAAGAATCTCCTTTCATGCTTGCCTCGGCAGCACATACACTAAAACTGGAACGATACAAAGAAGATTAGTATAAGTGTGTGTGTTTTCCCACAGACTCTTCAACACAGTATGTGGTCACACATTTGGATTTTTTGCCAATCCGATAGATGGAAATGGTATCCCAGTTTAGTTTAATTTGCATTTCTGCTATAGGCAAAGTTGATCATCTTTTTATATAGTTAAAGGCTATTTGCATTTCTTTCTCTGTAAATTGTTTATTGATATCTCTAATGCATCTTTCTATGGGGTGATTGGTCTTTTTCTTCATTTTTAGGAGTCTTTTATATACTGGAGAAATTAACCCTTTGTCTGTGATATAGTTTGCAAATATTTTCCCAAGGTTGTCATTTGTGTTTTTACTTTCTTTGTGGTGTATGTGAGTACCACTTGAAAGATTTTTGTGTAATAAAATTTATCAACCTTTTTTGGTATTGCTTCTAGAATTTGTGTCTTCTGTCTTAGGACAGTTTTCCTACACCCAACTTATAAAACAATTTACCCATGTTTTCATCTAGTACTTTATGTGGTTTCATTTTTTAAAGCTTTATTGAGATATAATTGACGTATAATAAATTGCAAACATTAAAGTGTACAATTTAACAGATTTGGACATACATATATATCTGTGAAATCATGACCTCAGTCATTACCCCCCAGAGTTTCCTTGTACCCTTTTTCATTCCCCGCTACCCACCCACCTCCAGGCAGCAATCAAACCAGTCTTGCACAGTCTCTCACAAGATTTCTCTCTTCAGTATTTCATATTTTTTATTCTATTGTAAATGGTTTTGTTTTCTAATTTCAGCTTCTGGTTGGTGTTCATTGCTAGTATTTAGAAATATAGTTGGTTTTGTATATTGCTCTTATATCCTGCAACCTTGCTTAAACTCGTTTATTAATTCCACTAGGTTTTTTAATAGCTTCCATTGGGTTTTTCCATACAAACGGTCATATTGTCTGCAAACACTGACAGTTTGACTTCATCCTTTCCAATATAGTTGCCTTTTGTCTCTTTTTCTTGCCTCATTGTACTGGCAAACTATTCCAGTACGATGCTGAATAGAAGTCATGAAAGCAGATGCTCTAGTCTTCTTCCTGATCTTAAGAGGACTCAGTCAGTCCTTTACCTGTAAGTCTGTTAGCTGTAAGTGTCTCATAAATGTCCTTTCTTAGGCTGAGGAAGTTCCCTTCTGTTTCTAATTTGCTTAGAGTTTTTATCAGAATTTTGTCAAATTTTTTGTGTGTCTTGAAAAAAGATCATAGGATCTTTCTTTTTTAATTTGTTAATATGGTAAAATATCACATGATTGTTGAATGTTAAATCAACCTGCATTCCTGGTAAAAGCCCACTAGGTTATAATTTATTATTCTTTTAAATATTGTTGGATTCAATATGCTAAAATTTTTTTTAGATTTTTTTTAATGTTCATGTTCGTGAGGGATATTGGTCAGTAGAGTTCTTGTCATGTCTATCTGATTTTGTTAAGTGTTAAGTGAGCCACAGAATAAGTTGGGAATTACTTCCTTCTTTCTAATTTTCTAGAAGAATTTGTTTGGTAGTGAAGCTATCTGGACCTGTAGTTTTCCTTGTGGAAAAATTTTTAACTACAAATTCAGTTTCTTCATTAGATATAGTGCTATTGAAGTTATGTTATTTCTTTTTGAGGAAGCTTTGGTTGTTTGTATCTGTTTGGGAATGTTTCCATTTCATCTAAGTAATTGAATTGGCATAAAGTTCTTAATATTTCCTAAGCTTTTTAATGTCTGAAGAATCTTTGGTGATATCCCTCTCTTATTCCTGATATTTTGTGTAATTTGTGTCTTCTCCACCCACCCCCTTTTTTTTCTGATCTGTCTGGCTAAGGGTTTATCAGTTTGGTTTCATTTATTTTTCTCTATCATTTTCTTTTTTCTATTTCATTGTTTTATACTCTGAACTTTATTATTTCCTTTCTTCTGCTCCTTTTTGGTCTTTTTTCTTATTTCAAAAGGTGGTAGCTGAGGTCACTAGTTTGAGACCTTTCTTTTTTTCTTACATAGGCACTTGGTGTTACAAATTTACCTTTAGGTACCACATTAATTACAGCGCATACGTTTTGATATGTTGAGTTTTCATTTTCATTTAGTTCAAAATACTTTCTATTTCCCTTTAATCCATGAGTTATTTAAAAGTATACTATATAGTTTCCCTTATTTATCATTCCCTTATTTAACCCTTCATTTATCATAAAGAGCTATTAGTGAGGGAAGATGTGGATGTAAATTTTTTAAGCTAGCACTTACTAGATTTGTTTTCTTTATATTCCTTTTTAAAATTTATACATGTATCAAATGATATTTTTAGCTTAGGAAAGTCTCTCCTCGTTGTCAGTCATTAATTACAAATATTCTTTGAGAGCAATTTTAACAGATGCTATAGGTATGAAAACAAAATGACACAGATTCTGCTCTCAAGTTGTTGTTGTTGTTTTTTTAATCTGTTTCTAGTCAGAGATAGTGAAAAACAAAGCCATAGCCAAGTGAGTAAAAGAGACAGTAACTCTTAGATATAAATTTCTGAGAAAAGATCACCATAGGAAACTTTCCTGGCCAAGGTTGAATTAGGTCTAAGGTTTTGGAACATTAGTAAAACTCGGATGGATAGAAAGAAAAATGGCCTTTCAAGGGGAGAAAATGGAACAAAGGCCAGGAGGCAGAACACCACATATTGGGTTTTACATCAGTGAGATGTGACCAGCCTGACCCAAGGTTTTATAACAGGAGCATCAGTAGGTGTAGTGGAAAGGTACTAACGACAGCTGATATTTGAGAGCTTCACTCTGTGCCAATCGATGTGCTGAACATTTTACATATTTTTTTCTAAGTTAATCTTCACAAAGCTGAGGTAGGTGATTTAATACTATTTTGAAAGTTAGGAAAATTACTTTTGAAGAAGTTAAGCTACTTGCCCAAAGTCAGACTTCTAGAAATGGTCAAAGCCTAGATTCAAATCACTTGACTTCAAAGCCTGTGCTCCTAACTGCATGAAAACTGCTTAATTACCATTTAAGTTGTTGAACATCTTGAATGCCAAGCCAAGGTGACAATACTTAATTCTTGTTCTCTAATGTATACAGTAATCATCTAGGGACCCTTTACCAAGAAATCTTTCGGCAGACTTCCTACAATTAATCTACTTAGAGTTGCTGGCAAATTTTGGGATCACTCAAAATGTAAACTCAATCATATTAGGATTTCAGTGCTAAAAGCAAAAAGCCAGCTCTCAGAAGACTGGAACAGGAGACTTTTCTTTCCTTCTACATTAGGCCACACTGGACTATGGAATGTACTCTCGAGAAGAAGAACTATTAAGAGAAAGAAAACGCATTGGAACAGTTGGAATTGCTTCTTACGATTATCACCAAGGAAGTGGAACATTTCTGTTTCAAGCTGGTAGTGGAATTTATCATGTAAAAGATGGAGGGCCGCAAGGATTTACTGTAAGTCGGTATTACTACTTGTTAAATCTATTTTTGGGTCCTAAAGGTTATTTGCACCCAAATCAGAAACATAATTAAACCAAAAAATTATGTTTACCCACCAGTTGTTTACTACTAATTTAGTAGTAAAGAAAACAAGAAATACGAGTATTAATTTCCAGTTTTAAGAGTTAATAATTTTTTCAGTGACATTCGTATATGATTTTTAAAATGCTAAAACCAGTTTCTATGTAGACAGAGATAATAAAGGACATCAGTGCCCGTTTTCTGAGTAAGTACTGAGGGGTGTTTTGGAAGATAATGAAATCACAAGGCAATTCCTTTTTGTTTCCCCTAAAAGTTTAATTCATCATAATAAGCAGTTTTAAATGTTTGGTTTTATTCCAGGCAATTTTTTTATGTGATATTAGAACAGTCCTCCTATAGAATTGTGATGATTCTGGCTTTCATTGTATTTTTTTGAGCAAACTGTTTTATACTAGTAAAATTAATTGGAAATATGTAATAAATAAAATAGTCAGTAAATAAGTTTAATAAAGTACATAACAAATAACAATTACTCTACTAATAAGCTTGGGCAACAAAATTTGTAAAGTGCGCTAATATTGTCTCTATTTCCTCTCTTATTAATTCATATTAAAAAAAAATGAGTCCTTTATAAGTTAAGGCATATGAAAATGTATTTTGCTGGGGACCAATTATCATAGTTGACATTTTACTTGGAATTAGTATTCATTTTTTGAAAAATTTTTGTTTGTTTTATTTTGTGGGGGAGGTAATAAGGTTTTTTAAGTTCTATTTATCTTTTTAATGGAGGTACTGAGGATTGAACCCAGGACCTCACACATGCTAGGCACGCAGTCTACCACTGAGCTATGCCCTCCCCACCAGAATTAGTATTCATTTTATAGGAAGGGTGCTGGCAAACAAGTATGTATGTATCAGCCTGATACTTGCCTTTAAATGTTGTTTACTTTTCTAGCAACAACCCTTACGGCCCAATTTAGTGGAGACTAGTTGTCCCAACATTCGGATGGATCCAAAATTATGCCCGGCTGATCCAGACTGGATCGCTTTTATACATAGCAATGATATTTGGATATCCAACATTGTAACGAGAGAAGAAAGGAGGCTCACCTATGTACACAATGGTAATTCAGGTTTTCAAGTTCTTCAAATCTGCATTTCTGAAAAGTATTTTTAAAATGTAATTTGCTTTTGCTTACATTTTGAAATTGAAGCATGCTGGGTGATCTTTATATTTTAAATTGAAATCTTTAAAATTAAAAAAAGCAAAAGTACAGAGGATAACTGGTATGTACCACCTATATAATGCTGCCTTGTTTTAATGTTCAGTTTATAACAGTAGCACCTCTGGCATGATTATTCTTTTAGCCTAATAAGACTGCCAGAATTTCCCCAACTGTTCTGATTAGAATAAAATTTTAATTAAAAAAGTTAATCTTGTTTTTAAGAAAACAAACAGAAAAACCTAATACACATTGTAAGAACTACCTAAAAATTTATCTCCCCTTTTTGGAGAGCCTACTTGGTTATTTTGTCATAATAGGAAAAATAAAACTTTGTAGAACTATGTGTATTGTGGAAACATTTAATTTTTATTGAACTAACTATAATAATGCTACACACTACTGAAAGCACAGAAAATATACGGATGTTTTCCTCTAAAGCTTTCATACAAATAAAGATGGGAAATAGTGTATTGCTTTTTTTTTTTTTTTAACATATGAGATAGACCTTAAGATGAAGCTGCATAATGAAGGACAGTCACTCTAGAAATTTATTTGTTCAACTTTTGCATAAGCTAATGTTCCACAAAACTGGTTTATTGGGCATCTTAATAAATTATTTTAGAATATGATAGTGTATTGACGGTAAACACTTTTTCATTAGGATAATCAGTGTTATAGAAGCCGCCTCTTCCTGAACTTTTTACACTGATAGAGCACTGAATCAGGAGTCAAGAAACCTGTTCTAACTATTCGAACAGTCAACAAAGATAGATCCAGTTCCTATGTGCCAGGCACTCGGGCAGAAACTAAAGGTACCGAATTGAATAAGATATAGTCCTGGCCCTCAAGGAAATTATAAATAACAAAACAGGATGATAAGAGGAAAACGTGGGGTGTTATGAGAACACCAGTGAGGTAGGCAGTAAATGTCAGGAAAGGCTTCACTGTAGAGATGACACTTAAACTGATCTTAAGTGGTGACTGTACATTAGCCAGTACACAGCAAGCAGGGGGACTCCATGAGAAAGGGCTTGATGCAGAAGGTCCTGTGGTGTGTGTGAGGAATTAGAAGCAGTCTTCTGGTCCTAAAGCATGAGGTATGAGTCAAGATGTGAGGAAAGATAAAGCTGGCAGATAAGAAGAGCCAGGACAGGGACAGACTGTACCTCATGTAAATGAACATGGCCTTTATCATGATACGGGGATTCACTGAAATGTTTTTAGCAGTTGAGTGGTGTGGTCAGAGTCATAGAGAAATTGTTCTGGATATTTTGTGCAATTTATATATGAGAAGTTCAAGTCTACAGACTGGGACACCAAAGCTTGACTGTTGCAATTTTCCAGGCTTTATAGCCTGAAACTAGAGCATAGGATAGGAAAAGGGGGTGGAATAGGGAAAATTCTAAGTAAAAAGTACATGTTTTGGTGTTTAATGAGTCTCCGTTTGTAGTCAGGGAATCAGAACAGCTACCACTGGCAGTAGACAGGTTAGGCTGGTAGTGGTAAATCGGGGTTGGGAATCCTCACCATTTGTTCATGCTTTTAACAAACATTAAACTGTCACTATGAGCTAGTTACTTTAAAGGCTGAGACTGCAAAGCTTTGACAGTAACTGTTAGAATTAAGGCTTTTTCTTTTTTCAGTTTGTATGTTTTTTAATCTTCTGTAGAATTGTTTTCCACACAGGATTATTGTGAAGATTGGCACAATTTAAAGTAGAAACCCTGAAATCTTGCAGGATGCTATAGCAGTGTTTTTATTCTTTTCTGTACATGTAGGTATGTGGTATATTTATTATTTCCAGGACTAGTGTAGCGGTTAGAAATGCAGTCTGGAACTGGGGTATCGGGGCTTGAGGCCCACATCTACCACTTGAGCTCTGTTTCTCTGAGTGTTACTTAACCTAGCTCTTTGCTTCCACATCTCTAAAAAGGTTAATTAGTAGCATGATATCATAAGGTTGTTACTGAGACTTAATATTCGTGAAGTGTTTTACCGAGCAACTGCTACTTAATGTTTGTTTAGATAGGAAGGCAGAGAGTACGCATCATCACTCTAACTCCTCTTATTCACAGCAGGTTCCACGTGCAGGTTCTCCTTGAATGGGTTTAGTCAGTCCACATGTGCATATGTTTATTCTCTGCCCAGTATGATAGAGGAATTTTAAAGTAACATAATACCAGCCAATACGCAGATGACATATCTTATTGTGAGAACAAGGTTGATACCACTTATTCATCTGATAAATCTTAGTAATTGAGGTCTGAGTAAGTGATAGGGAGATACAAATGAGTGGGACCTATTCTCACATCTAAAGGAGAACAAAATATAAAACAGTGTGGAAGGTAGAGCTTTGGAGTAGTTCAAAGGTCCAAGAAAACTGAGCACTGTTTTGGCTATCTCATTAATTCCCAAATTCAAGAAACTCTGACAACTGAACTTAGTTTTCATTAGGCTGGTGCTAAAAACTCATTTGGTGGCACAACCTGACCTGAACTGACCTGAGGCTATTTATAATCTTAATCCTTCTTAGCGTGCCTATTCATAAGTTTGCTGCGGGAGAACTGGTGTATTTGATTACAGGTGTTTCATTGCCCTGCTGGAGACATGGCAAATTATGTGGTTAGATGTACAGTATATGAAAAATCCTCCACAATCTGAGTTCTAAATACTTCTGGACTCAAAATTTTTGGACAAGGGGATGTTCGTTTATATTGCGCATTTGTTTCAGGCAATATATAGAAAATACAGATAAGAAAGATAGTACATTGAAACTCGCCTATAAAATTAAAATCACTGTGAGATCCTACTGCACATCCCTTAGAAGACCAAATGTTGGAGAGGAATTTTCATACATTGCTAGTAAGAGTAGAAAATAATACAAATACTTTGGAAAACTGTGTGGCAGTTTCTTACAAATTTAAGTGCACACTAAGCGTACTACCCAGCCATTCCACTCCTAGGTCTTTATTCAACAGAACTGAAAACATGCATCCACAAAGATTCTTACACAAAAATGATCATAGCATTTTTATTCATAATAGCCAAACACTAGAAGCTGCCCAGATATCCATTAACAGACGAACAGGTAAAAGAACTATGGTAGAATATCACTCAGCAACAAACCACAAAGTGTATACTGTATGATTTCACTTCTATGAAATTCTAGAATATGCAAAACTATTAACCTACAGTGATAGAAGTCACATCAATGGTTGCTTCTGGGGTGGGCATGGACCTTGCCTGGGAAGGGGGATGAGAAAACATTCTGGGGTGTTGGAAATATTCTGTGTCTGGATAGGGTGTGGTTATACAAGTATATGCATTTTTAAAAATAAATGGTACACTTAAGATTTTGTAAAATATAAAGCGTTTTTTTAAAAAAGCTTGTCCATAGTCTCACTATTTGGAGAGAACCACATTTTGTTTTATGTTCCAACACTTTAAAAAGTATATATTTGTATAACATTTTTATAAAGGGAATCACAACGTGCATATCATTTAGTAATATGCTTTTTAAAATTCAAGTATATTATAAACATTTCCCCATGCTGTGAAATCTTATGTAATCATGGCTTTGTGGGGGGTTTTGTTTTTATTTTTGTTTTTTTAAAGCAAAAGTTCCCTTCAACTATTTGCTGGAAACCTAAGTGTAAAACAGATAAAAACTGATCTGCTCTGCTTGAATGGGAGGAAGGGGAGAGGGGAGGAATGGTGAATCACATGATCTGTAAAAACCCCTTCTAGGTCTAAAGATGTACTTCTCTGTGTGGGAGAGTTGTAAGTCACCATGACCCTTACATGGATTCTTTTTCCCATGATTTTAACCAAATGGGAAAATAATAACTAACATTTATGGAACACATGCTAAGGTTTAGGCTCTGTTTTAAGTACTTTCTGTGAAGTAACTCATTTAATCTTCATAACAGTCATATAAGGTAGGTTCTTATTCTCATTTGCAAGTGGGACACAGCAGTCAAATGTGACAGGGTGATTTGCCTGAGGTCAGTCTGTTAGTAAATGATGGAATCCAGATTTGAATTCAGTCCATTTGGCTCCAGAGTTCACCACTATACAACAGCTGCCTTTCAAAGTAAACTGAATCATTCTGCCTTGTGCCTATGAAAAGATAAAGAACTTCCTGTGAGATTTGCCTTTTATGTTTGCATAGAGCTAGCCAACATGGAGGAGGATCCCAGGTCAGCCGGAGTTGCTACCTTTGTTCTTCAAGAAGAATTTGATAGATATTCTGGCTATTGGTGGTGTCCAGAGGCTGAAACAAGTAAGACGGTTCAAAATAATCTATGATAGGTCAATTACAGTGTTATGAGATTGAACTACCAATTAGTTAAGTGCACAGAGTCTTAATTCTGAACAGTAGATTCTGAAGTGCTGAAGACTGGATCCTAGCAGTAATTATTTAGAATATTCAGGCTGTATCCCACCATAATGAATTCTAGTAAAAACAACTGTATTGTGGTTCAGTGCCCCAGGTCCTTCAACTCTCCTTGCCAATTGTTCATCTAGAAGCTGGTCTTGGTAATGTCGGTAGCAAAATTAAAATATCACACCTTAATGAGAGTTGCTGGAAGAACATAGGACTGGCTAGAGAGTCCGCAAGAACAGATGGCCAAATTAGTGTATGAATGGATCAGAGAAAGGGACAAATTCGTCCTTTTTCTTGGTGAATTGACAAGTATTTTCCTTGCCAAGAAAAAACTCTCTGAAGCAGGAGCTTTCAAACTTTGTCTTACGATCCAGTAAGAAATTTATTTTCCATTCTAGCCTAACACATTGTACATGTACTCTATACATAAAACTGAAAACAAAGTTCATGAAGCAATACTTATCCTTATGTGTAATGCACTCTGACATTGTGTAGTTTTTTCTGTTTGCTGTATTTTTTAAATGCTGGTTATGAGCCATTAAAAGATTTCATAACCCACTAGTGGATTGCAGATAGCGTTTTTGAACACGTCTCTAAGGGACCATGAAAAATATTTATTTTTAAGCCATGTCTTTGATTTGGACATTTTATTTTAAGATGTAAAGTGTTTTATAATAACTATGTTGTTAGAACAAGATTGTGACATGAATTAGAGAAACTATTCAAAAAACTTGATTCTATTGAAATAGGACTTTTTATAGGAAATATTGTAAATATAATGATTCATTTTTCAACACTAATGCATTTTAAGGTATGCAAGCACTGAAATCCTTCACAAGTGTTTCCCCTGTTTTAAATATGTATATGTATTTTTTTACATGCCCTCCAAAAAGAATAACCTTTAACCAGTAAAAGTGGCTTAGCAGTAACTTAGCTTGCTACTACAAAGACTAGTGATATTTTCAAACATAAAAGGCAGCGTAGTTCATATATAAACTATTTTTCACTATGGGAAATATAATACTAGAGGGACTGGTCAATTATGATTAATTTCTGGCATAATTCTTCTACATTTTCAATATTTAATTTCCTTTTAAGCTCCCAGTGGCAGCAAAATTCTTAGAATTCTGTATGAAGAAAATGATGAATCTGAGGTGGAAATTATTCATGTTACATCACCTATGTTGGAAACAAGGAGGGCAGATTCATTCCGTTATCCTAAAACAGGTACTGTATTCCTTTGGCATTTGTATTCATTCATTCCTACTTTTGAAACAAGATTTTTTCTGCAGTTACCCCAAGGGATGGTCAACACTGGTTCTTTACAGCCTTAGTAAGGATGAGTTGTGTATTAAGTGTCCCTGAAGTAGCTTTTCTAATTACAAGCTGATCCTTTTAGTTATTTTCAAAGCTGGGGAAGTGTACTGATTATTTCAAGAAATGAATAAAAAAGTGTCTTTGCTAGGAAGTGAAGATTTTTAAGGGATTATGTTCTTAATGAATTAGTAATTTCCCCCCCATATTGCTGTTTACAGCATTTCAACTGTAAAATGATACAGGATTTCCCTTCTTTATTACCTACTGACTTGATATTTTACAGCTTTTTTTTAATACCCATATTAAAAATTGTGAATTTGAAATGGAGTTTTGAGTTTCTTATGCTATCAAGCCCTGACTCTATGCAGTATCCCTGATTTAACTGAAGTGAAAAAAGGATTGACCTGGCAACATTAGTTTGAATAATTTTGGATGTGCATTACTGTTCATTTATGTCTCTTTCTAAAGGCACAGCAAATCCAAAAGTCACTTTTAAGATGTCGGAGATACTGATTGATACTGAAGGAAGGGTAAGTATAAAATGCCGAGTTAACTTTTTGTGTCATTTGACTAGTCAGTCAGTAGAGATCCTAAATACACTTTTTTATGTTTTGGACTCGTTGAACTTGCTGAGATCTGCAGATCATGATTTCAGGTTGACCTGATTTTCTACTTTGAAAACTTTCTGCTGGTTCTCAGTAGGAATATGGGGATATGCATATTTACTACTGCTTTCCAATAGGGTTTCCCCTTTGCCTTTGCTAATTCTCCAGATCATTGTTTTTTAAATAGTGGCTTTTGACTGGTAAGTTACCTTCTGTGCTGAATAGATGTCTATGGTATAAAATAAATAAATATTAAATATCCCTCACTTCTCTTATACTACTGTTCTCTGATTTGGACAGCCAAATCCTTGTAAGCTGAATATATACAAAATTAATTAAAAAGCAGTCTTCTCTGCTAGACTTTTTTAAAACAGCTTTATTGAGATATAATTCACATACAGTACAATTCACTCATTTAAAGTTTAAAATGGCTTTTAGTGTATTCACAGAGTTGTGCAGCCATCACCACAGTCAACTTTAGAATATTTTCATCATCTCTAGAAGAAACCCACATCCCTTGGTCATCACCCCCAAACCTTCCTATGCCCCTCAGCCCCGGGGTAACCGTTAATCTTTGTCTGTGGATTTGCATACACTGGACATTTTGTGTAAATGGAATCATACAGTATCTAGTCTAGATTCTTTAATTAATATCATGTTTTCAAGCACTAATCATGTTACACTATATAACAGCACTTCATTACTTTTTATCACCTAAGAATATTCCATTGTATGGATATACCACATTTTATTTATCTGTTCATCAGTTATGGACATTTGGGTTGTTCCAACTCTTGGCTGTTAAAAATACTGCTGCCAATAATGTGGGTGTACAAGTTTTCATTTCTCTTGGTTAGATACCTAGGAGTGGATTTGTTCGGTCCTAGGATAACTCTATGTTTATTTAATCTTTGAGGATCTGCTGAACTTCTCCCAGGTGGCTGTACTATTTTATATTTCCACCAGCAGTGTGTGAGGTTTCCAAGTTTTCCACATACTTATCAACACTTGTTCCTGTTTGTCTCATAGCCATCCTAGTGGGTTTGAAGTTGTACCTTACTGTGGTTTTGATTTACATTTTTATGATGGCTAATGATGGTGATCTTTTTATGTGCTTATTAGCCATTTGTATATCTTCTCTGGGGGACTGTCTATTCAGATCTTTTGCCCATTTTTAAAATTTATTTTTTTTAAATTGTATTAGCTAGACTTTTAAAGGGAAAAAGTTTGCTTACCCAGGACCATTTCACTAATATATTATACAAATAATATTTTAGGGTAAAATATAAGGAACTAGGGACTATGATTTTTCTTAGATACTAGAGTCTAAAGTGATTAAAACCTGATTTACTGGTGATTTTCAAGAGTTCTATTAGTATAAACTCATGGGAAAAGACTTTTAGATTTTGCTAATTCTTGTAGTTAGAACTTTTTTAGGCATAAAGAACACTAGTATAGGTAACCCACAACTTATTGCTGGTTTTGCTACGTCCTATTAACCTAAGACTGAAAAGGTGTCATGTTGTTAAAGATAGTGATTTAAGTGGACCAGTAAGCGAATTATTTGAGTCTTCTATAACTAGATTCCTTTTTTTCTTTTTTAATAGATTATAGATGTCATAGATAAGGAGCTAATTCAGCCTTTTGAGATTCTGTTTGAAGGAGCTGAATATATTGCCAGAGCTGGATGGACTCCAGAGGGAAAATAGTGCGTATGTTAAATTGTCACTTCCTTACAAATAATTTAGGATCCAGAACTGTCTGTGCTATTAGGTTTTTCTTTCCAGGGCAGCTGCCTTCACATGTAAATTTGCAGCATAGTTATTTCTGCACAAAGAATTTTTCCTGAACTAAATTGACTTGTGGATTTGTAATCCTATAAGTGTAGGTGCATTGCATTTTAATTGTCTCTTACCTAGCCAGTCATGGTTTCACAGTGTTATTTGTGGTTAAATTGTATGACTTTCAGGCTCACGTGTAAGTGTGTACTTTTATTATTATATAATTTAAGCAAATATTTGTAGAGCCTTATGTAAAGTTGATTACACATAGTTCCTGTGTCTAATGCGGATAACAGGAGTTTCACAAGGCTGGTGTTTGTTGACATTAAAGGGAGAAAACAATTTCAAAAGCCACCTGTGATTTTGGAAATTTAAAGAAAACCACTTTAAAAAACTCTGCTCAAGCTTAACTTTTAAAAATAAGTGTAGAATAAGCTAATACTTTAAATTAGTCATTTATAAGTGATAATTTAACATAAACTAAAGCAATTCTTCCTTTGTGATTACAGAAATAACTGATGGGTGCTAGGGGAGGAAGTAGTAGAGTATTCATTTTCTGCAAGTTGGCTTTATTTTTGGTTCTTTCCTTTTATTTATCTAAACAGTGCTTGGGCCATCCTGCTCGATCGCTCCCAGACTCGCCTGCAGATAGTGTTGATCTCACCTGAGTTATTTATCCCAGTAGAAGATGATGCCATGGAGAGGCAGAGACTCATTGAGTCAGTGCCTGACTCTGTGACGCCACTTATTATCTATGAAGAAACAACAGACATCTGGATAAATGTATGCATGTTTTCTTGTACTTGGTTTAAATATTTTCTCAGAGTGCTAAAGCGAATGAAGCTTGAGCGCAGTCTATCAAAATGAATTTTTTAAGTTCAAAGTAATCATGAACATTATTTGCTTAGTTAGAACATTTCAAAGTGGAATGATGGTTCCAGAATGGGGAGGGGTTTGTAGACAGAAAGTAGATGCCACTGAAATGACGTCTCCCTGGCTGCAGAATTGCCCTTGTTCCTGGATATCGAAAACACTGCCTCATCCAAGGGCCTCTGAGAGGACCACAGGAGTTCTGTCTTTTTTGGAAAGGGCTTTCTCTTTTAAGTTGGCAAACTATACCAAAATATACCAGTTTGGGATTAATTTTGAATTTTCCAGTTTAGTGGAAAAAACTTAAAACAAGATACAAAATAAATAAAGCCAGCTCACTCCCTGGCTGAATATAGGCTTCATATGATTCACATAAACCAGATGAACATCTGCTTTCCCTTCAACTGTTAAAATGTTTCTCTCTGGAAAAGAAAAGTAAAAAAAAAAAAAAAAATTTATCCTCATCATTTCTGTAATAAGGTTTATATCATTAAACAAACCTCGTGCCATGTTTCAAAGGATTGCAGAGAATGGTGAGTAAGAAACAGTTATTGGCCACATTTTTCTATCTTCTCCATTTGGAAACATTTATTTCTAAATAGATGAAGTGTTTGACTAAAGTAAGATAAATATGAAAGGCCCAGGCAAAATCTAACATTGTGCATATACCATGCCCCCAGCCTGACGGTTATTTATATTTCGGAGTATGTTTATCAAGTAATTCTTCTTTCTCTGGCTTAATTGAATTGTTTATGTAGTATTTTCATTAATGTGTATAGTAAATTAAGCTATTCATTTTACAGATCCATGACATCTTTCATGTTTTTCCCCAAAGTCATGAAGATGAAATTGAATTTATTTTTGCCTCTGAATGCAAAACAGGTTTCCGTCATTTATATAAAATCACATCCATTTTAAAGGAGAGCAAATATAAACGATCCAGTGGTGGGCTGCCTGCCCCAAGTAAGAAATCCTTTTTTATTTAAAAAGGAAAAAATGTTGGGAGCAGAGGTGGGAGGGGCAGGGTAATCTAATTTTTTTTTTTTTTTTTGTATACTTTATAAGCGTAGGACAGAGTTCTCGGTGGATACATAATAAACTGTTCATAGTGGGTCATCTCTGGGTACTGGGATTACTTATTTCTACTTTCTCTTTTTTTTTTTTTTTTGACTTTGACCTTGACTGTACTTTTTAATTTGTTTAAAATCAGCCCATATAATTTTTAGATTAAAAAAGCTATTTTAAAAATGTTATATAGTGAGTAGATATTTGTACATACTAGATTTTTTTAATACTGTCTGCATCCACGCTAAAGTTAATTTATAGTTACAGCACTTCGGACTGATAAAATTATGTTGCCCAAAGTGAAATTAAATATTATGTCAGCTGAAGTTAATTTCTTTTTAAAATGTGATGGTTTTCCTTCTGGGAAATGTAATATAGAATGTGTAAGCCTAGAAAAAATGAAATAGTACATCAGATACATCTCCTGGGTATTTGAAAAATTGAGTTATGGTTTTCTACTTTAAAAATACAGAGTTTGTTTTGGACCCTAGGCATTTTATAATGTTATATGCTTAACTGCCATTTGTAACTTAACAGACTCAGCCATTTTTTGTGGTAAAATACACATAACAAAATTTACCAATTTAACCATTTTAAGTGTGCAGTTTCATGGCATTAAGTATGTTAACATTGTTCTGCAGCCATCACCGCCATCCATCTCCAGCACTTTTTTCATTTTCTAAAACTGAAACTATCCAATGTGTAATACCTAATTTAGTGGAAAATAAATAATAACTCTTCATTCCTTCCTCCCCTCAGTCCCTGGCAACCACTTTCTGTCTCTATGAATTTGACTACTCTAGATACCTCATTTAAGTATAATTATACTTTTATATAAGTATATTTGTCCTTTAATGTCTGGCTTATTTCATTTAGCATAGTGTCCTCAAGGTTCATCTAGGTTGTAGCACATATCAGAATGGCCTTCCTTTTCAAGGTTGAATAATATTTCATTGTATGTATATACCACATTTTGTTTTTGTTTATCCATTCATCTACCCATGAACAGTTGGGTTGCTTCCACCTTTTGGCTATTGGGAGTAATACTGCTACGAACATGGGTGTACGGACCCTGCTTTCAGTTCTTCTGGGTATATACACAGAAGTGAAATGGCTGGACATGGTAATTCCTTTTTTAATTTTTTGAAGAACCACCATACTCTTTTCCATAGCAGCTACACTTTAATAATACATTCCTGTTAGCAGTGCACAAAGGTTCTTATTTCTCTACATCCTCCAAATTTTGTGATTTTTCTAGGGTTTTTTGTTTGTTTGTTTTGGCAATAGCTGTCTACGGGGGGTGTGAAATGGTATGTCATTGTGCTTCTGATTTGCACTTTCCTGCTGGTTAGTAATACTGTACATTCCTTCATCTGCTTATTGGCCATTTGTGTATCTTTGGAGAGATGTCTATTCAGATCCTTTCTCAACTTTTTATTTGGGTTGTTTGTTTTTTCAACATGGCCTTTTTTGGGATGGAGGGCTAATTAGGTTTATTTATTTATTTACCTACTTTTATTTGACGGAGGTACTGGGGATCAAACCCAGGACCTCGTGCCTGCTAAGCATGCACTCTACCACTGAGCTATACTTTTCCCCCTCAACATGGCCTTTTAAATATCATTCTTACTTGGGAAACAGTGAGCTCCATCTTAGCAAAGTAAATACTGCCTATGACTTTGCTCCTTTCCTTAGTCTAATTTTTTTTTAAAGTCAGACAAGATCTTGTATATCTAAGATGGAGATTTCTTCCCTAAGAGCCTTAATTTAACTTGGCCCTTAGCGTGAAGTTGCCCTACCAATTCTTCTGGTGTTCAGAAATTAAATAAATCCACTTATGGAATGCCAGAAAGTTTAGTGATGAAGACTGGTCAGAGAGCTGTGAACAGTAGTTAGTTAACTAAAACAACATGCTTGGGACAGTAATAGAAAGAAGATAGCTTAAAATTTTATACTCCAATTGAGGAATAAGAAGAGCTTTTCCCCTCGGCTGAGGTTCATTCAGAACGCCTAGTCTCTGTTCCTTCTTGGTGTCTGTTTCTGGGCCCTTCAGTTTCTGTACTTCTTTTCATTTCCCTCCTTTTTACTTATTCTTTCTTGCTGCAGATCTTCCTCCTTTTCCTGATGTCCATTTTATTTTGTTCCTCTCTCCTCTTTCCTTCCTTAAGTGGCTATAATGTGAAACAATTTGAATTTGTTATATATGTTAAATAATATTCATTTTCTGGTGATAAAATTTAATGTACTTAAGTGGAATTTTTGTATCTAAGAAAAAGAAGTCTGTTTTTTTAACTTGAGTGGGACCCTAGTTAAGATCCTGTATCATCTGACCATCTCAGCCTGTCCTCAGCTGTCACTCCTCACAGCCATACCTAGCACTAGCCAGGCATAGGGCAATGGTTTCCATTTTTTTCAGCCTCCTCCTTAGGCCACTGAGAACCTCATGTATCAAGACAGAATCTCATAAAGATAAATGGGACATATTGGCATATACTATGGTAAATACCCGGTTTATTTTTGGCAAATAAAAAACAATGGTATTAAAATGTTCCTTCTGGGCTTCTTAAGTAGTTTTGTTGCATTTCTAGAAGAAATGAATGCCTTATTGACCCATTACATGATTTTGTTTGTCTAGGCAAAGGTTTAGGAAGGCAAGTGACTTTGAGTTCTTTTCTGGCTTTGCCATAAGAATCTATTTTGCTGTTTTTACTTTATTTATGTAGATCATTCCATCATGAAGACTCACAACCTGGAATGTTTCTAACTGTAGACTTTATATTAAGGTGAAATTCACATACATTAAATTAACCGGTTTAAAATGTACATTTAAAATGAACAGTGGCATTTAATACATTCATGATATTGTACAACTACCACCTCTATCTAGTTCCAAAACATTTTCATTACTGCAAACATAACTTGAATTTTTCAGTGTACTTTTTTGGAAAAAAGCGTTTAGAATACTGTTCTTCATTGTTTCATTTGTTTATAGTCTGGTGCGAAGTGCTGAATTACAACTGTATTTATCTTTAGGTGATTTCAAATGTCCTGTCAAAGAGGAAATAGCAATTACCAGTGGTGAATGGGAAGTTCTTGGCCGACATGGATCTAATGTATGTTCTCTTATTCTAATAACATGTTTCGTCAACATCGGCTGTGTGTATACAGTACAAAAAACCAGGAGTGCAACTTCATTTGACCCCAGTATTTTGAAACTATTAAATTAGGGCCTGAAGAGCTCAAGTTGTTAGAAAAGAAGAGTCTTAGTTTAATGTATAAATCCCACCCATTTCATAACCCTAGTGTTAGATGTGCTGTGGTTACTAAAAGTCAGCATTTTCAAATACAGTGTTACTACTTAAAATACTTTCCGAGTCTAGCAAAAGCTGTGAGTTAGGATACAGTTTGAAAATTATTTCTAAATCTCTTACAGGCTACTCCTGTCATTTCTGTATTAGAAGTTGCGTTTACTGCTTCTGAGGTATTGAAGCTCTTGTGTTCATCTGTTTACCTTATCTCACAAATGTAAAGTTTCATCTACCACCTGCAAATATGATGGACATTTATAGAGAGCATAGACTGATAAGAAGTCACCCTTGGCATATGGCTTTCTGTAGCAATTCAATGAATTCTAATTTTTTTTCTTTTGCCTTTTATAGTATTTCACATTTGTTTCAACTTTCAGTTAGGTGGTCAGTTTCATGAGAGCTCTAAGAACTCCATCCTTTATATGTGTGATACATACAGTTAAGTTGATGTATGCTACCAGGATTTAGTGAAGGCCTGTGATTTCCTCAAACTGATTCGGAGATTTATTGAAGGATTATGTATACTGGCTACTATAGAAGTCACTCGTAGTCCCCAGGGTGATTAAGGAGAAAGAAAGAAGATCCAGGTCCCAGGTTTGTTTTTGTTGGTAAAAACTTTAGAATATAATAGGCAACTTTTAAAGTCTCATTTCCACTGAGAGTGTCACATGGCCTTCTGGTTATGTAGTCAATATATGTATTTTTTCTGTTGAGGGACCTTGGATGTTACTGTCACCTGAGAAGAATCTTACAGTGGAATTCTGAATTCTGATAACAAAAAATTATGCTGATGTAAACTTCATGCTGTGTAATGGTTGGATAATACTGAGGGAGCCCTTAAAACTGTATTTATACAGATCTGAACCCTATTTGGGCAACCTGAATGTCTTTCTACTACTAGCTATCTTGTGCATCAGTTTTCTTCTTTGTGTATGTCATGCTTATTTCTGTGATGTGTTTGTGTCCTCTTTCTAACTCTTCTATTTTCCCTCTATCCTTGCTTTATTTTTTTTAAGTCACTCTTCCCTTCTTTACTTTTGCCAGTGACCTAGCTCACACCCAAAGATTTCTAATGACAGTAGTTGGGTAAAGCTTTGAGACTTCTGAGTCCATGTGCCCCCTTAGGGTTCTCAAAGTATGGCCCCTGCACCAGAAGCCAAGCATTGGCATCTCTGGGAACTTTTTAGAACTGCAAATTCTTGGGCCCACTCCAGACCTCCTGAATCAGAAACTCTGGTAATGGGACCCAGCAGTCTGTTTCACAAGCCCCTCAGGTGATTTTGATACTCATGTGATGCTGAAGGCCTCACGTGTTTCCTGTAAAGTTGTTACATGAAACAAAGAAAAGGGGAGTGAGGAATTAATAAGTTATTTATTCAATTTTGAAAGGCCTGACTTCTAGCCTCTAGGTCACGAGCAGAACCCATCCTGACCTTTCACACAGATTAACACGTACCTGTGAGGTTTCATGATTTTGCCATTTCTTATCCCTTATATCCTTTCTGTCTCTGTCATATGGGCCTACTTAATGTCAACTGTATTTATTTCTGTATCCATGCATGCTAAAAGTGTTTGTAATGATGAAGAAGCTTCCTGAAGAATATGTGGCATTTAAAAATATTCATTTTAGAAATGTATCTATGTTTTCTTTGCTATGTAAAAAAAAATGGTGAATTTTATTAAACATTATTTGAGTAGGCTGGTAGAAGATCTTAAAAAGAAACAATAAAAGCCAGTTATTTAAAATCTTACTGTAATTTGGGAAGAACATCAAGTGAATTCAGCCGTGAGTTTACTTGCAGTTTTTGTTTTTGGTTTTTTTTTGAGTTTGGAATTGAAGACTTAAAAGATCTTATCCATACTTATTTATAAACTATACCAGTATTGAAACTGATTGAGTGATTGAGTTCAGTTACCTGCCAACCCCAAACAGATAAAACATTTTTGCAAATTTGTGCAAAAGACCAAAAGAATACTGCTCAAGATAATGCTGCACTGAGAAATAGGCAGAATGCTAAAATTAGACGCTTAAATGTGCATGAATGGTTGACCTGTATAGGTATTTTCTCTCTGTAGAGGGTTGTCATTTTAATGAAATAATCAGTGTATCTTAGGAAGAGCATACATTCTAACCATATTGGAAACTCTGCCACTAGCATGCAACTCAGTCGTCCTTTTTTTTTTTTTTTTTTTTTTTTTGGACAGAATCTAGTCTTAGCTATAAGACATGAATAAAACCAACTCAGGTTTATTAACATTGGTGACAAATTTTTTAATAGAGGCACAAATCAAAGGTGACTGAATTGATTCTGAATAAAATTGGGTATTGTTTGTTGAATTACTGGCCTCGCCAAGGTTTTGCTAGTACTGAATTTTCTGTTGTTGCTATTTTGACAGATCCAGGTTGATGAAGTCAGAAAGCTGGTATATTTTGAAGGCACCAAAGACTCTCCTTTAGAACATCACCTGTACGTGGTCAGTTATGTAAATCCTGGAGAGGCGACAAGGCTGACCGACCGTGGCTATTCCCACTCCTGCTGCATCAGCCGGGTATTAAGCCCTTGTTTGTAAAGGGTTTCCTGTCGTATAAAAAACACTCTGCTCATGTAATACTCCTCCTCAGTAATGTGAAAATCAGTGAAGTTGGCCTGCAAAAAGCTTAGCCTTAACTTTAGCATTGTATGTGTATATAAATGGTCAGACTCTTAGCATGCTCCTGCTATAGCATCAGGGCAGAGGTTTTTACTTTTCCCTGGGGAAAAAGTAATTGTTTTTCCTTTCTCTAGCATTGTGACTTCTTTATAAGTAAGTATAGTAACCAGAAGAATCCACACTGTGTGTCCCTTTACAAGCTATCAAGTCCTGAAGATGACCCAGCTTCCAAAACAAAGGAATTTTGGGCCACCATTTTGGATTCAGCAGGTACTCATTTCCCTGAAACTGGTCTTAAGTAGAATTAGTACATTAATGCACTAAACCTGTGTCGTATGTCCACGTTTCCCGGACAGTCTTCCCATCCCTCACCACTGCCTGTCCCTGAGCTGCTGGCTTCCTGATTGATCCCACCCCTCCTAGTCTGTCAACTACCAGATAACTTTAGGCAGGAGCAGGTCTGGAAGGCCTTTTTGAAAATAAGATTAAAATAGTCAAGATATCAGCTAGGAAATGACTTATTCACATGTTTGGATGATTTCCCAGATAAACGAATGCACTTGAAGATAACGTATGCTGAACTCTTGAGCAGGGAAGCTGCAGCTTTAAGGAATACCAGCTGGTGACTTTCTTAAATTCTAAATAACTTGTAATGGCTATCTTAATAAAAAATAGAACACTCATTCTGTGTGAGAGTGAAGAACACTACGAATTATTTTTAAAATGCTTGATTTCTTAAACATAAAGAATGGACTGATTTTATTTATCTTTTAATTCATTTTATCCCCAAATCCTTCTTTCTGTTAAGTATCTTCGTTTATTAATGTCTGCTAAGGACTTAGAACATCAGTGCAAAAGCACAAGGTGTAAGAATATTTTGATGTCCACGATCAGGATTAGTAATACGGTCTCTGCTTAGACTGTCACATCGTCCAGTATACGCAGACTTAGGATAGGTCTGCATAGCTTTGGAAAACCTGAGACTAATCATGACTTCCTTTTTTTCTGCGTCCTGATTAGGCTTATTTTCTAATGATCAGAAACAAATGTGTTTTGAGCACCTGCTGTGATCAAGTTAAATTGTCTAAGTTAATTTGTGCTTTCAGTTTCTAATCAGGTATATGGCTTAACCATCAATAAGTCACACCAAACCGAGTGCAAAGTATCTGTATTGTTCTGCATGTAAATACCTCCTTGACTCCAAGGATTATTCATAGTACTGTGTGTCTGCTTCTGAAATAGATAATTTGACATGTTCATTAGATTTTCTTTTTTAAAGGTAACTGTTCATGCTTAATTTCTTGCTCATCACCTGAAAGGGGGAGAGTCAGTTATTTGTGTATGTGGTTGTGGGTTTATGGTACCTTTTCCTTGCTCTTAGATTGTCGAGCTCCCATAAGAACTCCTTTTACAGACTCTTTGTAACCTCCTCGCAGGTCCTCTTCCTGACTATACCCCTCCAGAAATTTTCTCTTTTGAAAGCACTACTGGATTTACATTGTATGGGATGCTGTACAAACCTCATGATCTTCAACCTGGAAAGAAATACCCCACTGTGCTGTTTATATATGGTGGTCCTCAGGTGGGCATATTTATGTACATACATATGTGTGTGTGTGTGTATTTTTTCTTTTTCTTTTTTAGGTGATTTGTTTTTTAAGTGTCTAGCCAATTAAGATTTGAGCTTTGCTGAGCCTCTCCTTTTATTGACTCTGGCTTGTGTTCTAATTATCCAGATTAGGAGTTCAGGAAGCTGGGTTTTGCTAGATGGCTAATTTGAAAGTCAGTGTCAATTTCTTAATTTACAGCGAGGACTGTAACTGTCATGGGGAATGTAATATTCATGTCAGTAAGTAAATATATTGTTTCCTATCTAGAGAAACTTGTTTGGGAAATAAAACTAAATAATTAAATGCCTCCGTAACTAAAGAGTCTAAACATATTTTTGAAAGCCTTGGTTAGCCTAGTGAATTCCCCTGCCTTCATTCTAAGGTCATTTCTCTTAAATAAGCTATACTATTTTTATGAGCTAGTTAAAGCAACTGCTGTACTACTATTCAGCACTGCAAAATGTTTACACATTGTTTTTCCTTTTTCTGGATTAAATATTGGCATGTGAGTATTACATAAATTTTATTGACTGTCAGAGTAAAGTACTTGGGGTAAGTGAATTGGTTAATTGGAAATTTTTTTAAATGTTTAATCTTGGTTATATATCTTAAATTGAGCCCCTGAATATAGTTACCCTGTTTTTATAAAGCAACTCCCTTGGACTCAGTAAGTATCCTTTATAATTATACTTAGTTATTCAGATCTGGAAATGTATTTAGATGTCAAGTCATTCAAAAAAATAAAATAAGTACATAAGCCATAAAGTCTCAGTAATGATGATCACATATCAAGTTAAATCACTTTGCCATTGTTTAGTGAGTTTCACAAACAAGCAAAACATGGATCATCTACACACAGACCGTGAAAGAGTTAAATTAGACTTCCATTAAAAACCTGAAGCCAAATGTTTGTAAACTTCAAACAAAGGTATAATATAAAGAAATTCAAGAGAGAAATTACAGGACACTCAAGAACTTTACATGTTTTGTTATATTATTTTGCTATTACAGCTAAGCAAGAAGAATGTTTTTCCTTCCCAGTGAAGAAATGATATATGAGATGTTTGAAAAAACACTATGAAAACTAGCTGGTTGTCTGGATTTTAAGACCAGAAGACTCCTTATATTAGTAATTAAATTTGAAAGTCTAAGATGTACGAAAAGATACTCAGTATCACTAGTCATTAGGAATGCAGATCAGAACCACAAGGAGATACCACTTTACACCCCCTAGGACAGCTATTATCCAAAAGGGGGAAAAAAGGAAAATAGCAAATGTTGGTGAGGGTGTGGGGCAAAATTGGAACTCTGGTACATTGCTGATGGGAATGTAAAATGGTGCAGCCAGTATGGGAAACAATATGATAATACTTCAAAAGTTAAACACAGAATTATAATCTGATCCAGCAATTCCATTTCAGAGTATACACCCAAAAGAATTAAAAGCAGAGACTTGAACCGATGCTTGTATACCAATGTTCACTGCAACATTATTCATGATAGCCAAAGGGCGGAAGCAACCCCAGTGTCCACTGACAGATGAATGGGTGAACAGAATATGGTATATGATGGAATATTACGCAGCCTTAAAAAAGGAGGGCGTTCTGACGCATGCTACAATACAGATGAATCTTGAGGACATTGTGCTAAGTGAAACGAACCAGACACAAAAAGATAAATATTGTATTATTCCACTTGTTTGAGGTACCTAGAAGAAACAAATTCATCAAGACAGAGTAGAATAGAGAGGTGGCCAAGGACTGGGAGAGGGATCGGGAGGTATTACGTAATAGGTTTGAAGTTTCTTTTTGGGATGATGAAGAAGCTCTGGAAATGGATGGTGATGATGGTTGTGTAACAGTGTGACTATACTTAATACCACTGAATTATACCCTTCAAGTGATTAAAATGCATGTTTTACCATAATTTAAAAAAAAAGAGTCCTAGCAAATGTAGTTAGGACAAAATTGTTTAATTATGTGGAGCTCTTTAAAACTGAATTTTTTTTTTCACTTACAGAACAGTTTCTTTCTCAAAGTATTCTTTGGAAGCATTCAGATTTGATGAGGCCACAGGAGAATGTGGTATTTGGTTTGCAGGGAGAGTTCCCCATAAGACTGCATGATAGAATGTGTTTGGCCATTCAGCCCACTGGGAGATCGTTCATCCCTGTGTTTGATGACCATCTGGGTTAGTTATGAAGAGGCTCCTTAATGTAGGACCAGATCTTTCCAATAGCACATAACAGCCTTGTGAAATTTGGTTAAATCATATCAATGGTCCAAACATTGTTTTTCTTGGTGTATATTCGGGTCAAAGTGGGAATCTTTTGAATAGCAAGTGTCACAATTCATACCATGAAGTGAATTACTTTGTCACTAAATGCAGCAATGTCTATAGTTGGACAAAAGTGAAATTCAAGAAAAGCAATAACTATTTCCCCATTAAAGTCATCAACGCTTAGTTCCTTAAACTTTTCATTGATGACAATTGTATGTTGTAAAATGTTTATTCAATAAATATTTATGGTGTTTCCTGTGTGACAGGCACTGTTTTGCAAACAGAAATGCACAAGAGAGCAGGTTGAGTAATAGCAGAACACAGGTTTTGAAGAATCGATATTGAAGGAAACTTTTGAATGCTTAGTGCCAAAGGGCATTATGTTTAAATACCTTCTGAGAAGAAGCAGGCCTCCAGGGCAATAAAGTTATTTAAGAATTCCTGTACTTTTTGCACTGATTTGTGTAAAAGGAAAAAGGGAGCCAGCTGGTCACAGTGTATTCATTAAAATACTATATTTTTCCCCTACTGATCAGAGAAAATCCCAGAAGAGAGAAGTAGGGAGGAAAAATTATCTTATTCCGTCATTTGAATGATAAAATTCTTCCTCAGGTTAGAAGTAATCATTTTAGTCCCTTTTTCTATGGGGCAGGTTAAAACTCTTGTATATAATTAATATCTAGGTTATAGTTTTGAAGGCTATAGTTGCTCAGTAATTGCTCTGAACCTTGAACATGAAGTTAAGAAAGAAAAGTAACATAAACATGAAAAGATTTAAGTTAATTTATATACTTTTTTTTTAAATTGAAGTATAGTCAGTTTGCAATGTTATGTCAATTTCTGGTGTTCAAGTTAATTTAAAAATAAATCAGGGAGGGGGGAAATGGGGAATTGGTAATCAGCAGGCAAAAAAAAGATCTTAATTATGCAAGATAAGTAAGTTCTAGAGATGTGCCATACAACATTGTCCTGTGATTAACAATACTGTTTCATACACTTAAATTTTTGTTAAGAGAGTCAATCTCATGTTGTGTTCTATAAAATTTTATTTTATAGGCAAAATAATATGAAAACGTTCAGCTTTCTGTTTTTTGCATCCTGCCTCTCTTATGCTTTTGTATGCTACCATGTAATAAATTTCACTGAACTTGTATTTCTTCCTCAGGTGCAGTTGGTGAATAATCGGTTTAAAGGAATCAAGTATTTCCGCTTGAATACCCTAGCCTCTCTGGGTTATGTGGTTGTAGTGATAGACAACAGGGGATCCTGTCACCGAGGGCTTAAATTTGAAGGCGCCTTTAAATATAAAATGGTGTGTGAGCATACAAGCATTTTTCTTTTAAAACCATTTACATTTTTGGTGCATTGTTTGGTGTGAAATCCCAGTGGAAGAGTTGGGGGAAGGGGCTGTGAGTGAGTGCGCGTGTGTTAGCATGTGTTGGAGTTTGGGGGTGGGAGGGAAGATGCAACTTGATACTCAGTAGGCTAGCTCGTGGATACCTGTATGTAACTTTGGGGAGCTGAGACAGAACCACTTGTACATAGAAATACCCTCTCTTTCAATTTTATATGTCCAGCTTAGCCAGAAGGCAGCACATTTAGTGTTCAGCGTCCTGTACACTATTGAGATTTGTTCTGTCCTCTGTGAAGAGAGAAACCAACTGGTTAGTGCCTTCCTTGTGACAAGCCTCTTTCTCTCTACAGGAAGCTTTAAATGCTACCTTTTAGAGATGCCCCATGTCCTTTCTGCTGCTTTGGGAAATGATGAGAATCCGATGTTCCTTTTGCACAGTAAGGCAGTTACTGTGTTTGCCAGTGTATTGGACATGCTGAGTAAGACATGGGGAGTTTCTCCCACAGCCAGTTCTTTGACCTTATGTTGTATTCTCATGTAAGTTTTTTTGTTTTTATTTTTGTTTTTGGCTCAGTGAAGTGAGATTGTGTGCACTGGCAGGCCTAGTAATACAGACAGGGTGGTGGTGATAGGAATTAGGACTTAACAGGACTTAAAAGAGATTGTTCAGTTCCTAGAGGTAGATGATGGGAAAATAGGAGGAAAAGGTCTCGAGGGTGATCCCTTCTGCTTTACTGCATTAAGTTTTCAAAAGGAGAAGTAAAATTAGTCAACCACTTAAGGGGGCCAATTTTTTATCTTTGGGTATAGGAAGGCTTGTTACAAGGAAGATGCTGACCTCTTAGCAGACAACAGAACAAATGGAAATGGGAAATACGCACATAGCAAGGGACATTTTGGGTCACAGTAGGGAAGAACACTATGACTAAGGATAGCTAAACTCTAGGGCAGGCTAGCAACAGAAGCTGTAGGTTCCTATCTCTAAATAGAGTAAAAAAATTTTTTTGAGCAACAGAATCTCAATTAATAGTGAGTTCTTACCTTAAAAAAAACTACAGGTATTTTTAGTAAAAACATCTATCAGCTTTAAAAGCGCTCTTATAATGAGATTTTTATTCATCAGCATCAGTGAAATGTTCACCCTTTTTTGACAGGGTCAAATAGAAATTGACGATCAGGTGGAAGGACTCCAATATCTAGCCTCTCAATATGATTTCATTGACTTAGATCGTGTGGGCATCCACGGCTGGTCCTATGGAGGATACCTGTCCCTGATGGCACTCATGCAGAGGTCAGATATCTTCAGGGTATGTCACTTCCTGCTGTACTCCTTTTTGCAATAAGGGTAGAATTTTTTTTTTATAAATTGAGGGTATGAGAAAATGTCGATTTTCTGACAGTTTACAGAGTTGACAGTGTTATGAATTGTTAGGGTTTGTGTGTTTAATAGCTGCGTGAGATAATAGATATATCTTGTCATCTTGTGATATCCATGTGAGATATATTTACATGTCTTTATCTATATATATGTCTATATAAAACACTTGTCAACTTGATAATCAGTTATTGGCTATTTATAGACATATGCCAAAGATTATGGGAGATAATCAGGATTAGTGAAATACACACATATATACTGGGTTGTACTTACTTGTTTAATTATTGGACTCCAAGCTCTGGGGGCAGAGACTTGTCTGTCCTATACTGTGTCCTCAGCAGCTAAGCACTGTGCTTGGCTCATGGTAGGTCCTAAGTAAATCTGTATTGGATGAATAAATTATTAAATATATAACAGTGATTACAATTCTATAAACAACTTCTTACAAAAATATACTAGAAGAAAATAGAAAAAGAAGCTAACAGTTGTTAAAGGAATGGGAATTAAGAATAGCATTTTTCTTTTTTTTAATATTGCAATAACATGATTTTATTTCACAGCAGAAAGTTTTAGGAATAAAAATGATGGGGTTTTTGTTCTTACATGTATATTCAGATAATCTTTATTTATAATAACCACAAAATGAACTCTGAAAGCAGTTTTCCCAGGCTTACAGCTGTAGAGAAAGTAATTAGAATATTTAAATACAAAGCTGTGTGTGGGTGCCTTAAAGTGAGGCAAGTGTTCAGTGCTTAAATATATTTCATTCATTGTTTTAAATTCTGTACTGCCAGTAGAGGCTAAAAAAAATGACTGCTTTTCCTATATAAAGCTGACACTTGTCCCATATTTTTTTCACCAGAAGCAGGAATGAGTTTACATTGAGGCATTCCTATGTTCTAGTTCAGCCTCCTCTTTTAACAAAGGCCCATGTTTGTGTGTCAGCTAGCCCAGGTTAAGGACTTGGTGTGTGGCACACCCGTGGAACGTGAAGCTAACTGACGCACACAGTATCAGATTCCTGACCTTGGCACTCCACTCTGATTTTCTGAGTTGCCTGAGACCATGTATGCCCCAGTCGTGGGGCTAAAGCCTGAGGATAATTTTAGCCTGTAAATTTGCAGATACAGATTCTCATCGCTAGCCATTCTTTTCTGGACCACATTTGACTGTCACTGTTTTCTTATGTAGGTTGCCATTGCTGGGGCCCCCGTCACTCTGTGGATCTTCTATGATACAGGCTACACGGAACGTTATATGGGTCACCCTGACCAGAATGAACAAGGCTATTACTTAGGCTCTGTGGCCATGCAGGCAGAAAAGTTCCCCTCTGAGTAAGTTCAAGCCTTAAAATTAAGATTATAAATTTAAAGTCGTATTTTTTTTAATTGTCTTTAGTAATAATAAAAACTTACAACTATGACAAAACTAAGCCTAGTATTTTATAGGAATACTAGAAGGCATGGATGTTTCTCAAAACTGAATTACAGGCCAGTTCATATAATTTGGGTTTTTTTACAAGTTATATTTGAAGCCATTGCTTAAGTGCTGAAAGAAGTTTAATTAAGTACACAGCCATTTCAAGGTGGAAAAAATTCTATTTCTGCTTACATATATTTTACAAATAATGTAATGATGTTCTTCCTCCTAGGGACATGCTATAACTACTGATGTGTGCTGATTTCTCAAAAGGAAACTGAACACATGAGATTTTAATTTTTTAACCTTTCATTACATACATCATCTGGTTAATATAGTACTAATTTAATATTGAAATGTTGAATCCTTATTCTACTATTACAGTATAAGAACATTAATGTACTTAATTGTGATTAGTTTAAAGGAATTAAGTGGTTTTCCCAAATAATAAGTGGCTTGCCTAATCCTCCTCCGATATTTCCATTTCTCCAGACCAAATCGTTTACTCCTCTTACATGGGTTCTTGGATGAGAATGTCCATTTTGCACACACCAGTATATTACTGAGTTTTTTAGTGAGGGCTGGAAAGCCATATGATTTACAGGTGAGTTCTTTTCACATTTTCTCATTAAAATAGTCATGATTACTGACTGATTACTTTGAAATATAGTAAACTATGGAGTAAGGTCGGATTTTCAGCTGTGGCAACTCTCTGCTTAAGAGAAATAAAGTAATAAGCATAGTCAGTAGTGCCTCTAGTTGGATAAAAGTTAAGATGCTGTTGAAGTCAGGCTGAAATTTGACCTATCGGATTACATGCCTCGTGTATCTGTATCTGCCGTCAGTTTATGATCCTGGACAAAATGACAGGAGTCCGGCCGTTCTCTAACCTCCTTTGCTTTGCTTCTTCCCCTTGGAAGGGTGAGGAAATGCTGCTTGACTTCATTGTTGTAAAGGACTTTCAGGACCTAATTACATGGTTTTCTGATTTTCTTTTATTCTATATTGACATTGGAGCAGAAACCAACAAGTCACCCACCTCCATTGCTCCATTACAAAAAAAAAACGCTTTTAAGAGGACTCGTTATTCCTTGCTTTCTCTTTTTACTCCTTACACAGATTATGTGCTTATAAGAAAGGAAAAATATTGCTTTTCCCTTTTTTATGTTCTAGTTGACATTTATGTTAAGTATTACGAGATATTTATCTATGGCAGCGGTTTTCAAGCGTTTTGGTCTCAGGACCCCTTCATATACCAAAGAGCTTTTGTTTATGTGAGTTATGTCGTTCGGCAGTTCTTGTATAAGATAAAAGACCAAGAAAATTTTAAAATATTTATTTAAAATTAATAATAACCTATTATATGTTTATTTATTGGGGGGGAACAATTTTTCAAAATAAAAAAAATTTCGACCTCATAAAATTTGTAAAGAAATGGGAGCCTTTACAGACTGTTGTGGATATTCTTTATTACAACACCAAAACTGGACAAATGGTAGCTTCTTAAAGGTTGGTTTTAGTGTGAAACCTGAAGTCAAATCTATATTTTCATACTCTGTTACATTAAAATCTCTTGGATCTTGTACTTTAGATGGATCTTTTACCCATGCATTGGTCATCTGGAAAATACTGATTCACTGTATTATGCCAGTCTTCTAAATGTTGGCTCATTTCATTATAAAATGTTTTAAAAATCACATGCATTGATATTACCACTGATCTCAACAGAAAAGTCTCTACGTTTTGGGAGGCTCATGAGCTAGAAGTAGTGGTAGCTGCAAGTCTTCCAGAATTCTAATTTTCACTTAAAAGTTCAAAATTTCGTCATTGGCAGTAAGTACTGTCATTGTTTTCCTTGAAGTGACCAGCTCACGTCATTTTTGAGAAAATGTTTGCCTAATACCCAAGCCTGAATCATCATACTTGTCATTCTTTCAAGTGAAAAATGGAGTTCCATTTTAAACGTTCCATTTAAAAACTCAGTTGTACAAGTGCTTTTCCTTGAGACATTCTATACAGAATTGCGTTATGAATTCTTCCCATTTCATCACCACAGAATATTAAAAAGACCTCTACTCAGAGGTTGCAATTTAATAAAATTGTAATTTTTACTGCTACTTAAGTGAAATTGGCTTTTTTTTTTTTTCTTATTTGCTGCAAGTGTATGTCACTGCCTTGATTCAGGCCAAGGCACCAGCACTTGTACCCACCACTGCCTTTCATTATCAGTGCAAATGCCAGCACAGTGAAGAAAGGCAGATAATGTCTTCCTTTTGTTCTGAAAGTCGTTTTGACCTTGTGAATCCCTTGGAAGGGTTTTTGAGGTCCCCAGAAGTCTGCAGACCACACTTGGAGAGCCAGTGGTCTACAGATAAATCCTTCTGTAAGCCCCAGTGGTGCGTAGGAAATTATAAAAAGAGGAGAAGGGCCTTAAGATAGGACGTATGTATATGGTACCTTGGAGAGGCTCTGCTGTATATTACTAATCCTGCTGAAAATCTCTGGACAGCTTTGGAAGGCGATGTAGTATTAATTTCTTGTTTTGTGTGTTTTGGTTTTTTGTCGTTGTTGCCGTCAAGATCTACCCTCAGGAGAGACATAGCATAAGAGTTCCTGAGTCGGGAGAACACTATGAACTGCATCTTTTGCACTACCTTCAAGAAAACCTTGGATCACGTATTGCTGCTCTGAAAGTGATATAATTTTGACCTGTGCAGAACTTGGCGTACACTGGCTGTTAACCAAATGAGGAGGTTTAGTCAATAGAGAATATAGAATTGGTCATCCCATTTTGATACCTGCCACATAGCATCTGCTTCCGAGAGTATACGTGGTGCCATGCAGGTGTTTACAGCGCGTGGACCGTAATCCAATACCGTAACCTAAAGTAATCTCATACACACACAAAATTGAATGACATATTTTTAAGGGACCCAGCAATACCATGAGAATTACTGAAAAAAATAAGACATTAGCACCATGTATCCATACTACCTTATTTTCATTTTTAATAGCATTATAAACCTCATGGACTTAGTGTATTTTTACAGTATACTTCTGAGTTTGTTCAAATATGATGATATTAGTGATCGGTTTGGTTCAATTCCAGAATCTCTGACTAGTTACAGATTTGATAGCACTTAAATATAACTGAATAGCTTATACTTCATTGCTTGGGGTATATCCAGCATGTTATGAACTAATCACCATTAAACCTACGGCTTAACCAGTCATTAATGATTTTTCAAGGATAACTTAGTGGCCTCCTAAAGACACTTACTTCATTCAAAGTCTGACCAGTTTTTAGCCAATTTAAACTGTTTCTAGTATAAATAGTTCTCTATGATGATATGACCGAGTGGATTTTTCCTTTCACATAAAGGCAAGTAACTGTATATGTAGCATGGATTTAATTAGTCTTATAACATTGATAATTAACAGGCAGGAGAATTTTAATCAAATGATTAGAGCTTAAATATATGCAGGCAATGTCTTTCCCTTTAGGAAAAGAAAAAAAGTACACATTCACTTGTATTCTCCGGAAAATTTAGTGGTGCCAGTTTCCATTGGGTGTTTCCTCATTAAAATGTTTCAGAGTTTTAGGGCGATAGAAGGGAATTTCGGTGGAGCGGGGGAGACCAGGGCATGGAGAACGAGGGCAGACCAAGGTCTGCTGAACACCTAGGCAGCAGCACAGTATGACCAAAAATGCTCACGGAAAAGGTTCAGAATTGAAGTTTAAACTCCTAGACTGTTAGTTAAGGAAACCAGAATTAAGAAATCACGCTCTTGCCAACACAGTTACAGACTAACGTTAGTCACAGGAGGAAAGGTTCCTTAGAGTCACTTTGATAATTCTAGTTTTTTGTTATTTTCTTCTTAATTTTGGAAACCTTACAAATTTAAACTTTCTTTAAACTTTTTAAATTGCTTGAGCATGACTTAGATATTGTGAGCTAAAAATAAGGAGGTTTCCAGACAACCTCTTTACCATAAACCGATCCCCAGCAAGCCATGGCCCTCTTTTTCAGTGTTCCAAGCTTATAAGCGACTTCTTGAATGGCCATGACATTTTCCTGGCTTGGCCCCAGCACTTGACTATTAAGGGAGCTCATAGTGCTGATCGGTGCTGATTGGGATCTACCATCTTAGACTCTTAGGGTGCTAGATGGGTCACATCGGAGCTAGTGGCAGAGAAGCCATGTCCCTTTTTAGCCCAAGTCTCGGTGTTTGGAAAGTTGTTACCAGTACTTTCAAAAAAAAAAAAATTACTCCTTTCCTTTCTCACCACTACAAAGAGAGTAGATTTCTCCCCGAGAGAGCACAGCCGCCATCAGTGAGGGTGGTGACTGCGCGTCAGAGGTGGCCTTCGTCACTGAAGGCCGCACGGGAGCTGGGGGAAGTCCAGAGATGGCAGTGTGGCCTGGCGGTTCTGCCCATGGAGAGGGGTCGAGCTTCTGTTTTTGTATTTATACTGTATGATAGGTACCACACTTTTCCTTATGTCTGTATATGTATTGGTTTTCTTGTTTATGATATTTTCCCATAACAAGATTTGTTTATATTTTTTTCAATGTTAAATTAAATTGATTTGGGTAACTCTTCTTCCCCAAGAAAGTATTTTCCCCCAGTGACTTAACTATGTATCTGATTACTGAAGACAGCTTTTGTTTGTGGACTAGTTGGCCTCCAGGGATCCACCCTTATGTAATATGCAAAGTAGAAATGGTGTACAGACAGCTACTCATTTGAAACCTCTTACCCAATAAGGTGTTTCTTCAAAATGGCATCTTGTACCAAAACAAACCTTAGAGAACCTCATGGACTCTTGAACTCACAGATGTTTTCCTTTTGCATCTTCCCTTCTGCTTACCTTCTATCACAAGAAATATAGTTCCCAGTCACTTAAATGCCATTCTCCTTCCATAGGGGGAAAAATACCTGACTGAATTCACTTGCAGAAAGACAGCTCGACTGAATTTGATTTTTAAAATCAGTGTGAAACACATCATAGTCAATTAAAGCACTCAGTAGAAATCTCACTAAAACTATTTATGGGTAACAACTTAAAAGGCAAGAGTATGTAAAAGTAGCAACGTTTTTAGTGAGAACCAAAAAGCACTAGGTTTAACATTGTAGGAGGTTTTGCAGACCTGGTAAATCAGTGCCCTTGAACAACCATCAACAGGTTTGATTCCTTATGTGTTGTTGAGCAGTGGGACTCGACGTCTAAGATTCATCTGAGACGCTCATGAAAAGAGATGCAGTCTTGAACATCACTCTTAGAAATCTGGATTTGGTTGATTTGAGAGGAGATTAGGAATCTGCATTTCAAACAAGCCTTCCAGATGATTCTAAAGCCAGTTACTTGTGGGCTACCTTAAGAAACTCTTCTATAGAGAATAAGCTGGATTAAAAAAATTACAGGTGATTTTTTTACACTGAACTGATTTATTAGAACCTAAAATAATAGTCAAGATAGCTGCTCATCTGTGATAACCATTGGCCCTTTTTTCACTCTGAAAAAAAAAAGTTAATGAAGGGATCATTAACTGTATATCCCCTTTGGAGATTAATTTTGGAATGAAGGTTTTTCCCTCTATGCCATTCCTGGCTGGTTTCCAAAGCCTCATACACGAGGATGAAGTCACAACGCATGCATTACCTTTTAAAAGAATGAGATCCAGATATCGATGCTTCCTTTTTTTTTACTACATGTTTAATTTCTTAGAGAAGGTATATCTGACTTCTCTGTAACGCTGTCCTCTCTGTAGGTGGAATGATTCCTATAAGATCTCTCATTATTACAGAATCAAATTTTCAAGTTGTTCTATCTTTGATATAATCTAACGTTCCCATTTTTCAGAGGAGGAACCCACGTATAGAGAGAGGAGAAAATGCACCCATGGCCCCACATCCAGTTAGTGTTCATTTGGTACTAGACTCCATCCAGCTATCCTGACTCACGGTAGTTAAATGATATGTAGAAAGGGCAAATTTTTAAAGAAGTATTTATTAATATATTCCTATGAAACATTTTAAAGATAACATAAAATGGTTAATTTTTCCATTCTAAAGTAAATGCTAAGCATGCTTATTAATGAAGCAGTACTTCTAATTAGTATATGACATTCTGAATTAGTATATGACATTCTGAAGTTAATTAAAATTGTTACACTGAATGTGTCTTCCTTGGTGTGGTGGGGGATTGGGGGATCGGGATGTAGTGTAGAGAGCTTGCTTAAGCCCGGGAGCCCAAATTACAGCAAGTTAAATTAAGAAAAGAATCATGGCCATATCTAAACTCAGACATGGAAGGTGAGTGTCGATTCCCGGCAGACACAGGAATAAGGAAACTGTCCTGACTCCCACCTTCCCAGCCCCACCCAGCCTCACCTGTTCATCGTGCAGCCTAAAATATGGAGACATGTTAGTGCCAGGTGCTGGCTCCTGCTTTTCTGATTTTGTCAAGAGACAGCTCTGGGTAACCATTTGAGAAGTCCCTCACAGAGAGCGAGGAAAAGTAGTGTTTATATGTTTGTTTTTAAATAACCCAAATACAAATTTATGTTGTATCCAGCACAATTGGAGTTCAGGTCTTTAATTTTAGAACATAAAGTGCCTGCTGTTTTAAGCATTGACATGTATAAAGAGAATTGCATGTCTCACTCCAGTAATTTTATGGGTTTTCTCATTTTCGGCTACATGGCTTTTAATCATGTAAAGTGAAACATTAGTTTTGTTGCATTTTATTACAGGTTCTTTGTTGCAATAAAGATGCTGCTAAAATTAATTGATGAAAATGTTCCTTTTCCCCCCACTCCCCATTTGTACACTTTTGCCTTGATTAGTGGCAACTGTGAGTGATTAACACACAAGCAAGGTCATGTGCTTGCAGTGGAGAAGGGAGACTGCAAGGTAATTACATGAGGTTTAACACTAACCAAAAATGCATCCAAACCCAAAAGGAGGTGTGCAGAGAACGGCTTTGTACCTGTAAGTGGTTCCCGACAACCAGCGTTGGTCCTGCAGGGTAGCTGATGCTTGGAGCCCATGGTTAGCAGCTAGGAGTTTCTCTGGAATGCCTCTTGGAGTTGATAGTGGTTTCTGCATGCTCCCTGGGAAATTTCAAGGGAGTTCAGTGTAATGCTGCTGTCTTCAGAGATTTCCTTGACAATTCTCTGGTCTTTTGAAGCTGTACTAGAGAAAGGGTGAGGGAAAGCAGCGGTTGAGCTCCTCTAAAATGAGTAAATGTGGGTTTGTCTGAGAATCCTTCCAGAATGGACACTTAATCTGAATTCTGTAACCCTCTGAAGTTGTATACAAAATATTGCATGAATGAGTGGAGGCACATTCTAGGGAGAAAGACTTTGGCATTATAGATTCTCAAAGGGATAATTATTCGAAAAAAAAAAAAGAACCACTGCTATGTAATGTATTAGGGTCTTAAAATTTTATTAATTTGTATACAAAAGTTATTAGAAATAAAGATTTATCTTTAAACAGGATAATGCTATAGACCTATCCTTTTTACCTCATGACACTTAAAAAAAGAAAAAGACATTTGTATGATTCTGGGATAAACAGGTAGACTGGGTTAACCTGTTGAGATTGCTTGTGGCCAGAAGTGACCAGCCAGATCCCCCTTCCCCAAACTCTAAAGAATGAATACCTCAGCATACATATAATTCATCTATGGTACTCCGGATAGGAAACTTTTATAGGCTACCTCGGTCTCTTTCATTCAGCCAGGATTTATTGCTAATCAAAAATCAGCTTTCAACCTGGCCATAAGCATACTGCGAAGACTTCTTCACAGAGGTGCAGACTTCTCAGTGGCTCTCAGGCCTCAGGGTCCTGTCAGAGCAAGGGCCGTGGCCTCAAGGCTCCTGGCCTTCCCTCTGGCCAGACCTCACCCACGAAGTGGTTATGAGAAACAGGGATTGATCCCTTGGTGCTTTGGTGGGGGAGGGGAGCAGAGTTGAGACAGCTACAGTATGAGACTCTCAAAACCATAATTTTATTTTGGGTGTGGAGTGGTCTGAGAAACAACCAGGATTTAGGTAAGTTAATCAGCCTAGTTCTGTCCACAGATCTGGTGCCCTGGCCCTGCCGCTCTGAAAGAGGTTGAGCTCCTGGTGAAACTGACTAGACTGGGTTCAGCTCTGACACGGGCAATGAGATTGTGGAGTTTGTGTGCCCCTTACTAAAAGATACTCTTTCTAAATTGGCTCCTAAACTTGAGTTCTTGAAATAGAAGTCTGGGAACAATTAGCCAGGGTAGTTGTCCTTAGCCGGTGCCAGGAGCCCACCCCCCGCCCCCGTCCACTCATCCTCACTGGAAAAGCACCCCGCAGAAGCGGCATAGTTCACATTCTATTCACAGGTGACAGTTCTTTGCGGGAAGTCCTCTGACCAGGTGGGCTCTGGAAACGTACTGCTCTTCTGTGAAACGGACTCTGTTGGCTTGGTTTCTGGGCGTATGTATGGTCATAGTTGTAACCCTAAGCGTGCATGTGAACGCCACTGTCTGTAGTTGTGTTGAGCACTTAGTGATGTGTTGCCTCGCCAGTTAATCGCTTTGCGTTGTCTCAGCTGTCCATTCCTCCTCATTCCTGTTTCTGCTCCTGCCTCAGCCTAGGACCTATAATGTCATGCTGGTTTGGAGTTGAAGGCGAAGATTAAGAATTCCAAGTGACTTCAGAGAAGCAGTTCTCAACTTTCATTCTGCAAATATTTAGTAACAATCCTGTGCCAGGCCTGTGTTAGGCCAGGAAGAAGCAAAGATGAAAAGGACACAACCCTTGCCCTCCCTAGGTTCTCAGGACCACCTTCACCTCCCACCTCACTAGCATACCCAGCAGGACACTGCCACTTTCTTCCTGGCATGATGAATTCACACTTTCCCGATCCAGTCCCGAATCAAATCCCTCTTGCGCCCCAGTATTCAAGGCCCTGTGTCACCTGACCTAGCCTCCCTTTCCCTCACCTGGGCTCTTTGCTCAGCCACAAGCATCCTGAGGCCTTCCTCTTCCAGTAGCACACATGCTTTAAAGCCAGACCCAGGTTCCTCTCGGCACCCTACAGAGCTTATCCGGCCATCTCCATAGGTGGTGTTGCAAAGTGACACCAGCATCTGCTCGGGAGCCTGCTTCCACCCTGGCCTCTGCTACTTGCTAGCTTTCTGGGCTTGCGCGTGTTTACATAACGTGCTGGTCCTGGGCTTCCTTAGGTGTGAAATAGGAATAACAGCAGGACCCTCCCCAGTGGGCTACTGTGAGGATTAAATTCCTTTCATATACTAGAAAGCTCTTGGTGCCTGGCATGCAGTAAAAGCGCTCAATAAAGGTTATCTTAGATTTAGCACTTAGTTTTATACCATTCTGGTTTTGTTTCCACAGTTAGGTTGCAGGCTGTGAGAGAAAGCGCCATACTGCACTGGGCTAGTTCTCCCCACCATACCTGCTAGAGGCAGGTACGTAGGAATCACTTATTAGATACTTGAATACCAAAACTTTTTAATTTTTTTAATAAAAAAATTTTGACTTCCCTCATTTAGGATTATCTGATTGATAGATTATAGGTTCCTAAGCATTCACCGACCGATCCACTTGTAATAGTGACAAAGAAACCAAATTCTCCCCTAGTTTAAGCTTTTAGGACTCCTCTGAAAGGTCGCTGGAATTTTTATTCTTTGTCCCCCACTGAGGCTTTAGGTTTGGAAGGGCGATGCTTCTCAGCCCTAGTTGCTATTGCAATTGCCGGGGAGCTCTTAAAAACTCTGATGTCTGAATCCTTCCTACGATCAATTACATCAGCATGGGGTGGGGGTGGAAGTCTGCCATCTTTCAATAATTTTTTATAAGCTCCTGAGGTGATCCCAATGTACAACCAGAATATACAACCTTTGGAGTAGAGCAATGAAAGATTGCATTTGTGGAATATCAGAGCCAGAATAGATTCTTCGAAATCATCTCATCTACTGCCTTACTTTACAGATGAGAAGCTGAGGTCCAGAGCCAGGAAATGATTATACCATAGCCATCCCAGCTGCTTAGACTCTGCGTTTAAGCCCAGGTCCTCTAGCTCTGTCTTCACCTCCCAGAGCAATGTTCTCCCAAACCAGAGCTTAACAGAGAAATTTGCCAAAGTGAGGAAGTTGATGATGGCCCTGGCAGGGCGGAGGGAGTTGAGGAAACCATAGGGTTCCAGGCCCTCCCACCCTTACTTCAACCAGAGCAGCTGAGCTTTTTACTTACATATGATTGGGGAACCATGTTCTGTAGCTTCAAAGAAGAGGTCAAAAAATCAGTGACTTCCCATCATTTTATAGATGAAACTGAATCCCAGAGGGGATGGCAAAGCCACAAAGCTATCAAGTGGCAGAGCTGGTACCAAAAATCAGGCCAATGCCCTGAGGCACAGGCAGGTCTAGTGACTTCCCAAATGTACAGCACCAGTTGGTAGCTGAACAGAGGCACCCGAATGCAGTCTCTAGGACTCCGACTAAATTTCCTAAAATCCAAGATGTTACCATTTTTAAGATCTTCATATTGGAAATATAAAACTGTGAATAAGATTTTATCTTAGAATCAAGGAAATACGGTATTTGCCTGAAATCTGAGTTCCTTCAGGGATTGAGCTCATGCTGAGCTCAGGAAGCATGTACTGGGTGGGTCTTGGAGAGCAATCTCCCTGAACTTGCCCAGAGAAGGAAGGGGGAGCATGGGAAAAACTAGAGAATTTGGAATCTGATAGACTTGGGTTTAAGTCCAACAGTTGTGCCCAGGAGCAAGCCCTCTGCTTCTCTAACTTTAGACTCTAAAGGGGGTTCTAATATCTTCTTCGCAGAGTTGCAGTGAGGCCAATAAGTTGGAAATGATTTATGAAGTTCAAGTTGGCACTCCTGCCATTGACCTGACCTCATCCCCTCCGAGGAGTGCAGGCTGCCAGTGGGAGCAGTCTGCTCTCTAGGACGTCAGCTGTCAGGCCCAAGCCCTGGGGAGAAGATAGATGCTGGGTGGGGAGAGGAACATGACTCAGCCCCAGGGATCTTGGGAGAACAGCAGGTTCCTGGACATGAGTAAGGAGTGTGGGTACAGAAGCCTCCCATGGGGGTAACTGGACCCTACCTTGACCTCAAATATTTCCCACCTGCCTGACCCAAGGCTGATCCTCCAGAATGGCATATTACTTTGGATGAAGGTATCATTAGCTGTAAGACCCTTGTTAGGGATAACGTTACCTGTGAGCAGGTGGCACATTTCCCTCTGAATACCAACTGCTGGCATTTATATGGTGTGTGCCCTACCACTTAACACTGTATTTCTCCATGACAGTAGCGTGCTCAGAAATCATTCTTGCCTATAATTTCAAAGGGCACTAACATCAGCAACTGCTATAAAATGTCTTACTTTGCTCTTAACTTACTCTATTAAGTGAAAGCATGTGTAGCAGATGCTGTTAGTCACAGATTAGATGCTGATTTTGCACCTTACTTATTTGATCTTCACAATAAGCTAGAAGACATCAGTTAGGTAGTGTTATTATTCCCCTCATGGTTCCTCCCCACCCCAGAGATAGAAATTAGAGCTCAGAGAGGTTGTGTGCCTTGCCCAAGGTCACAGTGCGGAAGTGGAAGTCTAATCCTGGCTTCATTCCTCCTTGAGCAACACGAGTTGAGCAGCTGCCACGGCCTGGCTCGTGCGAAGGGATTCAGGGATCTGGGGACGCTCGGAAGAATCAGACACATTCTCTGCTCTCAAAGCATTTTCAGTGCAGAAGTGGAGATGGACGTGTAAACAAAAGAGCACAAAAAGAGATGTGTTGTGTGAGCCCCCAGCAGGCAGGGCAGGACAGCAGTTCGGAGTGCAGGCTTTGACCCAGAGTGTCTGCCACACTGTCTCCCACTGAACCACTTCCTCCTGTGTGACCCCAGGCAAGGTACTGAACCTCTGTGTGCTTCAGCCTTCTATAACATAGGGTTAATAATGGTACTCCTTCAAGGAGTTGCTGTAAGCTTCAATATGAAAAAACTCACACAAAGCTCCTCGTATCTGGCACGCAGCACTTGACAAATGTGAGCAACTGTTTCCTCTGGGCAGTGGAAAAGAGGATGGTCAGCGAGGACTAAGGGGGTGGCATTTGGATTAGGTATTAAGGAATGAGTTTCTCCAGGTGGGAGGAAGTCATTCCACACAAGGACTACTTTACATACAGACACGGAGGGATAAAGGCAGGGAGCTGGCACACCGGGAGGTGGGAATCCGAGCGTGTGGGGGGCGGCGGGGATATGGTAGGAAAAGGTGGGAGTGCTGGGATGCAGTGTGAGCGGCTTGAACAGCGGGAGATGAGGGGGCAGTGCACCTGCCCCGGCTTTTCCGGCTCTTCCACTGGCTTCACCTCAAAGGCTTAGTTTGTCTGAAAGACCAGAGGGGAGGGCGGGTCATAGGGCAGACGTGCTTTCATGTTTGATGGGGAAAGTGAGGGGAGAAAGGCTGTTGGGTGAAACAGGCCCAGGCCGAGGACCCTGGGGAGGCTGGAGAGGATACAGAGTCTCCAGCAGAGAGGGTGCAGCTTCCAAAGAGGGGTGGGCAGTGTGACCAGCGTCACCTCCCTTCAGTCCTGCTGAAGTGCTCCCACGCTGCCATGGTCAGTGTGTCCGGCTGCAGGCAGAGCATCCAGAGACCGCGGGAGAGAGCAGGTCTCAGCCCACTGAGCCAGGTGGGCAGGGGCCCTCATAAAAGGGGACCAGAAAGAGCCTTCAGAATCCCAGCTTGCTAGGGTAGGGTGGCCTTGAGCAGCAGTGCGTGTCAAAGAGCAGTGATTCCAGCAGGTGCCGCAAGGCAGTGTAGAGAGCTGAGGAGGAGGATGGTTCAGGGCAGGGGGGTGTCTACCCGAACAATACAGAGACCTACATCACCTTTTTTTAAGTTTTCATTTTATTATGGTTACACAGGAACATAGCTTAAGGAGTCAAGTTCTAAAACAAATCTCTAAATAGATCTTAAATAAGTTAAATTTGTAATGTTTCTCTGATTTTTTTGTTTTTTATTCATTATTAGTTGTGTCCCTACTATGAAAAATGAGAATTTAGCTGTTTTCCCTCCCATCTCCACCCACATTCCCCATCCCCTCATCTTTTCAATATAGTAGCTCTATCATAATTTTACTTAGACTAATATTCAGTGTTTACATCATTATAAACTATATCAATGTATTCAGAGGTAAGTCTTGAAATAAACTGAATATTTTCTATCATGCAGAACTTTGTTTGACCTAGTTAATTATCTTTTTTAAGTGTATGTATTTATTATTAACTCAATCCCAAACTTGTCAACCTTTCTACTGATTTTTCTGTTTTATTTAATTGCCGGTATTTTCAATGTTTTTATTAAATATATTTTCATTGCCAATATACAATCGTTCAGATAGTTAATGAATTTAACAGGTTTTGATTGGCTGGTCTGAGAACGTAGCCATCATTTGTAGTGATGATTCTTTAGGGGTGTCTGAGCCATGAGGGCTCCAACTCAAGGGGTCCACTTCTGCCGGCAGCTAGGCTTACCTGGGGGATGGCTGCAGGGAGAGCCCGTCCTTGGGTGATTTCCCAGCTCCCCGGCCCCCTCAGCCCCCCACCTCCTTGGATGGTGTTTCTCACCTGACGGGCCTGCCCTGGGGGAGGGGTTTAACCTTCTATGAGATGTCAGTGTGGCACCTTGAGAGCCCCGGGTATCTCTGGAAGCTCAGGGGCCACAGCATCAGGCATCTCCAACACTGGGAGTCACAGGGCATTTGACACAAGCCAGACACCAGGCTGAAGAGGGGAGGAAGCCGGCCCCTTCCTGCCCCACGGAGCTAGGATGCCCCATGTGCAGGAGGACCCCAGACTCAGCTTCACTACAACCTGGGGTCTCCTATACCTCCCCTGGTAGAGGGGCCCTGCAGATTTCAGAGCCCTGAGACCACCCCAACTTCTGACCCTGACTAGGGGGTTGGAGTTCCTGAGACCACCCTGGGTTCTTTTCTCATGGAGGCTCCCAGGACTCCCTGAAGCTTTATACTCAGGGGCAGGATTTGTCATGGTGAAAGGACACAGAGACAATCAGCTGAGGGCAGAGGTCAGGAGTAGGGTTGGGGGGTCCATCAGGTGTGGCTGCCTAGGGAAGCCCACCTGAGTCCTGGGGTGCAGGGTTTCATTGGGGTTCATCATATCAACATTGGGAACAGTGCACAGCCGACCTTTGACTCCAGGCCCTGCGCAGGGCTCAGGAAACCCCACCATGGGTCACACTGTCAGTCCCCATTCCGTGTGGTCAGCACGGGCACACTCCGGTCAGCCAGTGCCCGTGTGTCGCAGCCTGCAGCCACTGACCCCACTGTCCTGCTCTGAGGCCAATGGAGGGACAACGAGGGGGTGTCAGTGAGGCCGGGTCAGGGTCAGGCAGGGTGAGAAAGTCTCTGGGAAGGGAGAAGGTGGCTGCCCTTGCCTGGTGAGCTGGGACCTGACATCCACCCTGTGGTCAGTCACGCTGCCCCACATCCTGGGGCTGCCCCTTCCCACGTCCTGAGGCAGGGTCACACGTGTATACAGCAGGACGCACCAACTCAAGCTGTGCATTCGGGAGCTTAGTGACAATGGAACACCCCAGCGGGACACGCGGCCAACCCCAGGAGGATTTGGGGTAAAGCATTTGGAGGCATCTGTAGGGAGCCCTCACCTGTCAGCACAGGTGGACTGAGGACACTGACAGAGGGTGGGCAGGCGGGGGAGCCCAGGGGAGCCAGGGAGGGTCCTGGGTCAGCTCTGAGGCTGGAGGAGGGTCGTAGAGCTGGGGCGATGGTGGTGGGGATAAGGAGGTGACCACGCGACAGGAGACAGACCAGCCAAGGCAGCAGGGGAGGGACCAGCTGGCCGTGTGGTAGTTGCGGATAGGCAGGCTGCCCAGCACACACCCAAGCTTGGCTCTGTCCAGCACCCCCGGAAAGCACCCCATGTCTGGCCAGAAGAAAAAGGAAGCCCTGTTTCCACCACCAAAAATGCCAGTGTGGGGTGTTCACCATGGTCTTTACCAGGCTAGGGACCCAAACATTTAATTGGGGAGAGTAATAGGGTTAAGTGGGAAAGTGTGATGCTTAGACCTAGAAAGGAGAGTTTCCTATGGCGAAGAGACCCCGGGGAGCCAGAGAGGGATAGAGGACGGGCGTGGACAGGGATAGACATGAACAGAGGGTGAGCATGGGGCGGGGGGATGGAAAGGGGCGGGGGACAGGCATGGGGTCAGACAGGGATGCACACAAGCGGACAGACATGGACAGGGAGGTGGACATGGGGCAGGGGGACAGGGTTGGACAGGGGGATGGTCAGCGAGTCCAGTAGTGGAACACATCTCTTCTCCCTTGGGCCACCCCCCCCTACAAAGCTGAGTCTATAAACACAGGGGACCCTGGAAGAGGGGGTTCCATCTGGTTGGTTTGCCGAGGCTGGACGTTGGTGGGGACACAAGCATGTCTGGTGGACCTGAAGACATCATTCTCTCTGGGCAAAACAGATGGACACTCAGTCCCCATCTGTGGATAGTCTAGTCCTCTGGGGGTCATGTCCTGCCAAGGGACGGGGTGACCCCACCTCGGCCTCCGTTATCACACGGCTTCTTTTCTGTGTCTGTGTCCAGATTTCCCTCCTCTTATAGGGACATCAGCTGTTGGGTTTCAGGCTGTCCCTAGTCCAGTAGGTCCTCATCTTAACCACATCTGCAAAGACCGTTTTCAAAATAAGGCTTCATTCTGGGGTTAGAAGGGACATAAAATTGGGGGGACACTATTGAACCCGCAGCTGCAGGTGAGGTGTTGGAGGACAGAGGGAAAGAGAAGTGCCCACAGAACTGAGATGGCATCTTGAGACTGAAAAAGGAGGCAGGCAGCTCCATGTCATCAATGGATTGGTTTATTATCCGTAACTTACTCCCCGGGTGGGATCGGGGATCCAGTGGACAAAGATCAGAAGAATTTGCAGCTGCATTCCACACAGCCGAGGGGCCAATGGGACAATTTATGGTTAACCTGGGGGTGGTGGGGTGAGTGGTGCTTGGAAACATGACATGCATTCCTAAGTCAAGATTCATGAATGGGTAACTGGTCTCATGGGCACCAGCCATAAGTCAGCGAAGGTTTTCATTCTTTGGGGATTAACAGAGCACAGAGGCCACCCGGTCCTAATGATTATTAAACAGTATCTATTAACTAGAAAGGCCTTGAGGACAGAGAAGTGATTGACCGCACAGTACAGCCCTGGGTAGGGTCAGAGGAAGGACAGGAGATGCTGTAGGGAACCAGGACGGCACCAGCTATGCTGACAGCCTTACAGGAGGGGAGGCCAGGCTGGAGAAGGTGCAGGTTTGAGTCCCACAGGTGCCACAGGAAAGGGACGTGGGCCGGGCAGTGGGGCAGGCCTCGCTCCTTGAGCTAGAGGGGGGCAATGGCCCTAAGAAATTAGCTCACACCGGCTCGTAGGGACCCCTCTGTGCACAGTGGACATGCTGCTTCAGGGGCCGACTACCCAGAGCTCTGCGTGACCTCTGCTGGCCAGCCTGAGCCGGAGCACATGGTGTGGGGAGCCTCAGGCAGGATTTGACCTCAGGGTTCAGTGAGGGCCCCCCAGGAGGCCTCAGTGGCAGATTCTGCAGGGCAGGGGCAAGGACTCAACTCCAACCACCATGGGGAGGGTGAGCAGGGTGGGCAGGGGCAGGGTGGTGTTATCAGCTCACCTGAGAAAATAACCTTTCAGGGCTCCTGTGCGTTATGTAAAAAAAAATACTTTTTTCTTTTCTTTTTTGGCAGGGGGAGGTAATTAGGTTTATTTATTTAAAAAAAATTCTAATGGAGGTACTGGGGATTGAACCCAGGACCTTATGCATGCTAAGCATGCGCTGTTCCACTTGAGCTATACCTACCCCCCAAAAGTCACTTTTTTAACGTGAGGGTTTTCAAGCGGCGGGAAGTGCTCCAGCCTCACTCTGTGGCCGGGTCTGTGCTCCAGCAGCGCCTGTGGACTGACTGCAGCGCCGGCCACTTCACCTGGCAGGTCCTGGCCCCAGGACAAGAGGAATGGGACCTGGGCCCCGGCGAGCAGGGCTGTGGTTAGTCAGTCAGTGCACAGCCACCAGCCACACAGGACTGTTGGCAGTGCGATGATAAAGCCGGTCACCCCTCCAGGCACACTCTGTCCCACGGTGTTGCGGACGCATCTACGTGCGGGCCGAGCGCTGTGTCTGCCTCTGGACCATCCCATTTACACTCCACAGCCCCCACATTGTCACCTGGGGTCTCAAGAATCATGTGGGCAAGCAGAGGGTGTCTCTTGGCAGAAATGGGAATTCCTTGTGGTGTTGAGTTATTGATATGACGAACAATGATTTTTTTTAATTGTGGTAAAATATATGTAACATAAAATTCCCTAGTTACCATTGAAATGGACAACTCAGTGGCATTTATCACATTCACAAAGTTACCCAAGCACTACCTTTGTCTGGTTCCAACACATTCCCATCCCCTAAAAGGAGACACCCTTCTCCCTCCCCAGCCCCTGGCACCACTAAGCTCCCTCCTGTCTCTGTGGATTTGCCGGTCCTGAGTGTTTCCTATAAATGCAATCATACAGTTTGTGATTTTTCTTATTGAAGTAGAGTCAGTTTACAATGTTGTGTCAATTTCTGTGTACAGCACAACGCTTCAGTTATATATGACACCCTGACCCCTCCTACGTCAAGTATTTTGTAACACTCCTCTCACTTTCTGAAGTCAAATGCAGAAATAACATAACCTCTCTACACATATAATTTAAATATATATGTGTGTGTACCTATGCAGCTATAGTTCCGATAGTGAGGAGAGTTAAAGATGAATACTTTTTAATAATACACAATTTAATGGGTGAGTGCATGGCTTCAACTACACTAGGTCATCAGATGCTTGCTTAGATTTTTCTTCCATTTAGATTTAAGAAAAGACAGATGACGTTCAACTTGATTCAATCTTCATATTTAGTATTATCAAATGAGAGCAAATAGGCTTCTTTGCTTATAATTTGAATTACCGTGGTGACAGCAATCCCAGTGAATTTACTGACAATCCAGAAACTCGGAGCCACTTTACCAGGAGCTTGATTTTCCAACATGTGGGAGAATTCTTGGCAATGGTCTGAATGACACTAAAAACAAGTTTCGATAGAATCGCATCGTCACTATATTCCTGCAAAATTAAGTGTACCTTAAAGCCATACAGAAATAACTTGTGTGTGAGGTAGAACAGAGTCAGGTCCCAGTTCAGAAGATCACAGGTAGGTCCTTCCCACGAAGGGTGGGCAGGCACAGAGCAGCCCTTCCTGCAGGACGCCTGGCGGCTCAGGGTACCCCCACCATGTGCCCGAGAACCCTAACCTTTGTGTGGACCACAAACGCACAACTCCACATGCTCACGGGAGAACCCAGCTGCGACCAGAGGTTCCCAAACTGGGACGTGCGCCACCTTCCATCCAGGGAGCAGGAGAGTGCATGGTTTGGAAGGAGTCATTTTGCAGGTGGTCCTGTAACCGGCCTGCCTGGAGCCCTTGTGTGCAGAGACACTCATATGCAAAGGGACCCCGGTGTAGCCCCTCTTCCTAGGACATTAAATCCTTAAGGCCCTATAAACATAATGCTTCTTAGCTTGGCTACCACAACAAATGCAACACACTGGGCTGCTTTAACAGCAGACATTTATTTCTCACAGTCCTGGAGGCTAGAAGTTCCACTTCAAGGTATCAGCAGGGCTGGTTCCTCCTGAGGCCTCTCTCTTTCGTGTGCAGACAGCCCTCTTCCCCCTGTGACCTGGGCTGGTGGTCTCTCTGCGTGCTTCTGTGTCCTAATCTCCTCTTCCTATTAGGACAACAGTCATGTCGGATTATAGCCCGCCTTAGTGACTTCATTTTACCTTAATCACCTCTTGAAAGACCCCAGCTCCTAAACACATTCACATTCTGAGGTCCTGGGGGTCAGGACTCAACGTGTGAATTCTGGGGACACAGTTCAGCCCGCAGCAGGCGTGTGCCCGTAACACAAGGCTGCTGGCTTTTCCCAGCCCAGAGACATTTGTGTTAAGGGTGAGGACTCGACATGGAGCAGGTGGCCTCACCTGATGGCTGGAGCCAGGATGACGCCTCGTCCATCCTTCAAGGACACGAGAATCACCGTCCATGTGTGGGGAGCCCGTGAGGGCAAGGCATCCATAGTGCTGGTGAGGGCGGTGATCACAAAACTGTCTCACGTTTTTAACATTAGCAGTTCTTTTCAGCTTTTCTCAACACGAAAGATCCTGGGAAAATCAGAACAGGATGGGTTGTCAACCAGCACACTTTCCGGGACTGGGGTTGTGCCCCAGAGCAGATGCTCTGTGATTTCCGCCCGTTGGACGTGCTTTCCCGGAGTGGCCAGAGCTGCCTTTGCTTACTCCAGCTGTGCCTGGTCCTCATCGAGCCTTAGAAAATGTTTGTAACTTCCTCTTATTATAGTATCTGTCTGTATATTTTTCTATTAATACAGTGTACTCTACCTGCTGATCTGATCTGCCATGCCCCACTCTCAGTAAATACCTTTATATTGCATTGACGTTTGACTATGACAGTCATTGAGAGCATTTTTAATTTTTAATGTCTTCTTAGTTACTTATTCTAAAGCTGAAAGCCAAACTTTAATACATGCTTAGTGCCCCCAAACGCCCCCTAACACACTTGCATGTACATTTCCAGAAAATGTAAAGTAATTTGTAGTGACAGAAAGCAGATCCGAGTTTGTCTGGCTGGGGCAGGGTGGGAGGGAAGTTCTGGGGATGAGGGTATTGATGAAATAAAAATTCATTTTTTAAAACAAGACAAGAAAAATTTAAACATAAACTTTTCCTCTGTCCTCTGGCCTCCTCCCTCCCCACTAGCGTGCACTGTGCGTCGGCATTACGTGTTAGCCAGACCTCCCCAATGGCAGAAACAACTGCTCAACCATAAAGATCAGTTTTTTCTCCTTCTGGTGCCAGCCTTGTAACTCCTTAGAAGATAACACTCCTTTCTCAGTCCTGTAAGGGGTCACGATGACCCACCACTCACCTTACATGTGCAGATACCTTTGGTCAACTTTATGTACAATGCCAGTATATCATTCCCCTTAAAGACATTGATGGACGCAGAACTGACTAAGTCAGATGAACTGGGGAGACCCTGGGCCACACCTAATGGAAGTTCTTAGCTTGAAGACTTGTTTATGACAGTGTTAGTGTTACTAGCCATATTACTTGTATTCTGCATATTTTGCATTACCAGATGTGTGACTGGGCCCTCCCTAAAAGTCATGATGACTAGGTGAAAAGATACAGTTCTGTAAGATCAGTGATTTTAACTCGAGATGTGGGAAGAAGCAACATGAGGGAACCATTTCCTGGATCATAACATACTAGTAAGACAAACTGCTCAGAGCCTTTTGGCTACTGCTAAGCAGGTCTAGTTTCGTAACAGCACATCGAGTGGCCTCGCAACAAAATCCTCACCTGACTTGGGAATGAGCATTACTGGCACCTTGGGACAAACTGGTCACGAAATGCCTCCCAAACCTTGGTAAAAATTAAGACCAAAAGGGAGGGGATTGTAACATAAAGATTGTTGCCCACCATCCAGTTCTATAAGAGTCAAATCATTCCTTCAGACTATACTACAAAGCTACAGTAATCTAAACAGCATGAAACTGGCACAAAAACAAACATATGGATCAATGGAGCAGGATAGGAAGTCCAGAAATAAACCCACACACTTATGGTCAATTAATCTACGACAAAGGAGGCAAGAATACACAATGGAGAAAGGATAGTCTCTTCAATTAAGTGGTGTTGGGAAAATTAGACAGCTACAAGTAAAAGAATGAAATTAGAACATTAGAACAATTAGAACATTCTCTAACACCATACACAAAAATAAACTTGAAATGGATTAAAGATCTAAATGTAAGACTGGATATTATAAAACTAGAGGAAAATACAGGCAGAACACTCTTTGACATAAATCACAGCACCAGGATCCCAAGGTTCTGCTGGGAGTCCGGGGGTCTGATTAGGATTCTGGGGGGTCTGATGGGATTCTGGGGGCCGAGCAGGAATGCCACTCAGCACAGGTGGATGTTAGGTTTTGCTTCCCAGGAATGACTGAGACATACTGTGTGCCAGGCTCTGCTTATTCTGCGCTGGGACAGAACACTGTAAGGTGTCCATTCTGTCATCCCTCAGCGGGGCTGCCAGCTCCACAGTCAGCTGACCCCTCAGCCTTGGAGAGGCTAGACCCTGAGGAGGAGGCCTGAACTCACGCTGGCCTGTTCCATAGGGTGGGAGAGGCTGTGACTTTGCACAGGTTCCCACGAAGCTCAGAAAGCTCCCCCTACCCCCTGCAGCCCAAAGCAGTTTCTAAGTGTTCGCTCTGGAACAGACCCTCCTGTGACTTGACACTTTGCTTACTGCCCAAGGGCTGCTGCCTCCTGGTCTGGAGACTGAACATGTTTGCTGGAGGAAATTCTATTTGTTGGAGGAAGGCCATGCTGTTCCTGGGGTGATGGGCATGTTCGGGGCAGAGCTGAGTGTGGGGAGAAGAAAAGAGATTCCTCTTTCTAATAGTGAACCTAACCCAGTAAAAACACCAGCAGCTGTTCTGGTTGTCTAGCACTAGATTACAAACCACCTCAAACTCAGCGGTGGACAACCACCACCACCATTTGTTATCATTACGATTTCTCACAGTGCTGGGGGTTAACTGGTCTCAGGGTCTCATCGGTGGTTGTGGTCAGACAGGGGCTGGGGCTGGACATAGGAGGGGCTCCCTCACACATCTGGCTTCTGGGCTGGAACAGCTGGGGCTCCTCCAGCATCTCTGTCTCCGTGTGGTCTCCCCACGTGGTCTCTCCAGCATGGCAGCTTCAAGTGGCCAGATTTCTTTCATGGTGGCTCAGGGCTCCAAAGAGAAAGCCAAGTCTTCTTTTATGACACACTTCAGAAGCCATGCGGTATCACCTCCACCACGTTCTATCTTTTAGAAATCAGTCACTAAGATCAGTCTATATTCAGAGGGAGGGGAAGTAGACCCTACCTGAAGGGAGGAGTGTCAAAGACCTTGTACAGCCTACGGATATGTGGCTTCCACATATGCAGATTCAACCAACCACAGATGAAAATTTCAAAATAAAAAATTCCAGAGGGTGTGAAAAGGCAAAACTTGAATTTGCACCCACTGACAACTGTTTACATAGCATTTACATTGCATTAGGTATTCTACGTAATCTAGAAATGATTTAAAGTATATGGGAGGTTGTATGTAGGTTATATGCAAATATTACGCCATTTTATATTAGAGATTTGAACATCCGGGGACTTTGGTATCCATGAAGGGTCCTGGAACCAATCCCCCATAGATACCAAGGGATAACGGGCGACTGTATTTTAAAATCATTACAGTGGGGGATTTTGCTATCCTAGAATCGTGTGCACACCACAGACGCCCACCGCTGGTCCTACAGAGCAAGTGGTCATAAATTCCTGATTTAGTGTCAGCGGGCCTAAGGAGACTTAGGGATTACTCAGGCAAGTGCTTCCCAACACTTGGTGATGCTCAAACCCCTTTCATAGCAACCTGCTATCCTGAGAACTCCCTTAGTGATTTAAAACTCACTAGTTTTGCATGGTGTATGTTAAAGGAGTAACTTTTAAAAAAACATTCATTGGGATCTTATTATATGCTGTACACTGTGCTAGATACCAGGAAAACAAGAGTCAGCAAGATACACATGGTTCCTGCCACAAGGAGCTTACGACTGGCAGCAGAGCCAGACAATTTAATGAAGTATATTATAATAAAGTGTGTTAGATACTGTGATAGAAGTACCAGCTCACAGAGTAATTCCTCTGGTTCTGATCTCTCTGCCCAGATCAAAACAGCATTTCCAGGGTTTCACTTGGATGCCAGGCCACGCAGGCACCATACATTCAACACGTTAAAAAAGCAGATTATCTCCCCTCTGTCCAAGTCTTTCCTCTGTTCTCTTTGTTTGATAGCATCCTATCCACCTGGTCAACTAATAGAAACTGCAGTCTTCTAGCCACTTCCCAGTCTCTAGACCCCTTTGTTGACTTCTCCCCAGTATGTTAGCTCTATCTCAGACTGTCTCTAGGAAGTTATTTTAAGAAAAAAAAAATTATAATATTATATTGTTAATTGAAGACAATTTTAACATTTAATTAAACTGATGATTTAAAAAGCACTCTTCCCTTTTTAAGAAGCGACAGGTGCTGATTTTAAATTGATTGCAAAAAAAAGCATGATTCGTCAACAAATGAGACTATATACCACATTTGGAGACCAAATGTACATTGAAATTTAACCATGTGTTTAGGATCAAAAATTCCTTTCACTTTATGATTGCCTTTTGTGCTAAAGTGAAAAAAGAAAAACCTAAAAATGTTGAGTTGTATTTCTAAAATACGAAATAAAAAATGTTAGAATCCATTGGGAAGTACATCTCCACAAATAACATACTGTAGGCCAAGCTGGTCTGCCTTTCTGGTAAACAAAAAGCCAATTTAGATTGGATTATCATTAGATTTTATTTTTTTAAACATTGGCTTTTGACCTATTAGTCACTGATGACTTTGACTAGAAGACTTTACCATTCTTTTCTGATGATGATCAACTTGAAGCAAATTTGCAAAATTATCATTTTAATCATGACTCAGCATCAGGTTTTTGTAATTTAGCCATCAATGCTCCTCATACTTCCTGTCATATAGCTCATGATCCAATGTGCCTATAAATTAAACAATCTATAAATAAGATTGAAAACAATTTAAGCTGTTCAATGTTAAAAACCATGACAGTGGCTAACGATGTTTACCTGAGCGTGTCCCCCAAGCCGACCATCCATAGACACCTCACACACACCTGGAGATGTCCCATGGTTCCATTTGAAAGGGGAGCATAATAGAATACTTTATTGACTGATTTAAAAAGAAAGAAATTAAGACCCGTGCCACATCCACTTTTAATGGTGTGAACTCTTTGGAACTCCTGGTTAGAAATGTGCATTGTATCCCAGCCCTCTTATTTTTCTCATTAATGCAGCTGAGGTTCAGGGAGGGGAAGGAAGCTGCCCAAAGTCACAGAGCAAGCCCGTGCTCCCTACCCAGAGTCTGTGTCCTGAGATATGAATACAGAGGAATTAATTGGATTTTTGTGTGTGGCCCTCCTTAAATTGTCAAAACTCAGGTCAAACATCTACCACAATCAGTAATTCTGTGAAATCTTTTTCCTCAAAACCCTCCACCACAGACAGTCCTTCCTTCTCTTGCTCCCATTGTCCCTGCCATACCACCTAGGACACAGTTGTCCCTGTGGGCAGTAACTTGTATTTTTTTTCCTGGCTCCCTGGCAGATACTGGTCTAGGTGCTTAGAATTCAGCAGTGAACCTAGCACACACAAAAAATCCCTGTCCTCATGAAGCCCACATTCTGGCTGGCAGGACAGTCTATAAATAAAATAAGTAAAATGTTGAGTGTGTTAGAAAGACGAGGGATAGGGAGAGTGTGTGCTCGGGGGCGGGGGGGGGGAGTTGTGAGGACATGAAGGGTGGGGGACAGAGTTCTGGAACTGCACTAGGTGGGCAAAGTTCTAGAAGCCGGAGGGAGGGGACTGGCTGTGATCAGGTTACAGCAAGGAGGCTGGTGTGGCTGGAGAAGCAGTGAGCAAAAGGGATGGTGTAGGAGCTGAGGTCAGAGAGGTAAAACAGGCCCCCAGAGCAGACAGGCTTTCTTGTCATAATAAGGACTTTGGCTTTTGCTCTGAGATAGGAGGCACTGGTGAGTTTGGAGCAGAGAAGTGACATAATCTCGTTCCCATTTTAAAAGGTTCACTCTTGATGCTACATTGAGAAAAGACTGAAGGGAGACAAGGACAGAAACAAGTGAGGGGGCTAATGCAACAACCTCAGTGAGAGGTGACGGTGCTTGGATCAAGGTAGTAGCAGGAAAGTGGAGAGCGAAGGATGTGAAAGTGAAGGGTCAAGGATGACACCAGTGTTTGTGACCTGAGCAACAGGAAGGATGGAGCTGCTAGCAACTGAGACGGGAGACTGTGGGAGAAGCAGGTTTAATAGAGAAGATCAGAGCTCGGTATTGGACATGTTAAATTTGAGATGCCTGTTAGCCAATGGAAATGTTGAGCAGGTTGGTGGATACACAAGTCAGGAGTTCAGGAGAGATATTCCAGGCTGGAGATATAAATTGTGGGCATCTTCAGTATAAAGATATAATTTAAAGCCCCAATGACCAGATGAGATCACTAAGAGAAAAAACGAGTGATGGGCTCAAGTCAAATGCTGCTGATGGAACTGGCAAGGAATGAATAAATCCCATATCCCATTAGACCTGCAGAGTGCACGTCATTATTAAGGGTTAGCTAGCAACAGATGGGTAAGGTACCTATTAGGTACAGAGACAAAATAGCTGTAAGTCTTGGGAACACTAGAGACACAGAATGAAGAACCATGGCATCCTGGTCATTGGATCTGTACTCCTCTCCCTGCCTTAGCCTGACTATTGACTCTCTGGCTTTAGAAAAAGAAATGAGTGTGGGATACTTTGACAGTCTGGCTAGGACAGAGAAAACACAGTTGAAGAATGAGTGGGAAATGACCTTCTGGAGTCAGAAAACCAGAGTTCTCCACCTGCTGCTCCATAGCCTCATGTCCTTAAGCAAGTCACTTCACCTCCTGCAGCCTCAGTTTCCCTGCATATAAAATTGGAGCGATCAAACCTTCCTTGTCTCTCCCAAGGGTGCAGAGAGGTCTGAGTGTGGCAGTGGTAGAGTACATGCCCTGCCTGGGCTGGTTATCCAAGTGCAAAAAAAGGTCAAGAGAAGCCATCAGCTTGCAGTGGCAATGGAAATGGGGATGAGGAGGGAACTGTCATGCCCTCAGTCTGTCCAGGGTCTGTTGGTGCAGCATGTGGACGAGCTAAGGAGGATTCAGGCCAGGACCTGGTCTGGAATGGACTGGCTCAAATAGCAAGACGAGGTTATCAAGACAGAGACTGAGACTTTGAATCTGCCTCCCAGCAGCCTGGAACCGAGATGGAGGAGACCCTGAGGCAGCAGCACAGAAAAGAAACAGAGACACTGAGGCAGAAAGAGACCCGGAGACCCAGAGTCAGGCAGACGAAGAGACAGACCCAAAAACAAGTTGTCCAAATGGGGGGCCCAAAGCGACCCGGTGAGAGCGAGGCGCAGAGGCGCAGACCCAGGCAGAGCTGAGCCTCCACGCGCGCAGGTCAGGGGGAGCGGGCCGGGGTCCACGGCGGGGCCTGACCGGCCGCACTCGCCAGGCGCCCCCGCCCGGGCTGCTCGCCCAAGATGGCGATGGAGGGGCGGGCGAGGCGGCGGCGGCGGCGGCCCTGGCCCCCGCGCCGGCCCCCGCTCGGGCCCGGGCCCCCGAGGCCGCGCCCCCGCCCGCGGCGCCGCGCCTCCCCGGGCTACTGACGCCCGGCGCGCCCTCCCCCGGCGGCGGCGGCGGCGGCGGCGGCGGCGGCGGCGGCGGCGGGCGAGGCGCGGGGAGGAGGCGGAGGCGGCGGCGGCGGCCCGGGCCCGGCCCCATGGCGCTGGGGGACGCTGGCCGCGGCGGCGAGCTCATCGCACTGACCTTCTGCCTGCTGGCCGCGCGCGGTAAGGGCGGGCGCCGCGGCAGCGGCGGGAGCGGCTGCGGGGTGTCAGTGCGTCCGCGCCCCGGGCTGCGCCGGGCTGCGAGGCCAGCGCGTCTCGGGTCCCCGAGCAAGTGCCAGGGCCATGGGGCGCGGGCTGAGCGGTCTAGCGCCTGCGATGCCTACGCTCAGGCGTTTGCGAGACGCGGCCAGGGGGGCGATTGCGGCGCGTACTTGTCCTCAGGGGGTGTGTGTCCTTGGTTTTCAGAGTCTGAAATGAGTGTGTGTGCGCGCGCGTGTTCAGAGGGTGGGGAGGGGTCGTACGTGTCCGCAGTGCGTGCCCGGTCCCGGCGTGGCATCGCGGGCCGTGGCTGCGGTGCTGGTGGCTCGCGCCGGGCGGTCTCTGTCTTGCCCGCGCGTGCCTCCGGGTTAGGAGTGTGTGTGAAAAAGGAGGGGTTGGGGGGGGTGCGTCTGCACCACCATTTGTGTGTCGGGAGAGTGTGTAATTGTGTCTATAGAGCTGAACTAATATTTGGCCTTGGCTTTTGGGGGGTGTCCTTGCACATGGTAGGGGTACTGAGCAGATTCCGGATTGACTAGGGGTAGTCGTGATAAAATAGTCAACTTTGTCCAGTGGGTGTGGTCCCTGAGGCTGATTGGGCCCTGGGGTGGGGGGTGGGGGTGGCCAGGGGAGTGTGGCTCCCCCATACCCGAGGCCTGGAGTGGGCTCGGGGAGGAGGCAGAAAACCAGTTGCTTTCGTGAACGTGTCCAACACTCGCTCTCAGGATGGGACGCGTGTCACTCACTCCTGCCTCACCCCTACTGGGGCATATCAGGGAAGTGTTGACCAGGTCTGCAAGGCCTCCTCCAGCCCCCTAACTCTCTGCGGGGTGGAGAGGGGGGTGGGTAAGAGTCAGAGTTGTCCTCGCTGGAGAAAGGGGTGGGGTTGGGGTGACGGCGAACCGAGTGCCTATGCCTAGGGCTCCTTCCACCCCAGCTCTCTCGCTTTCTGTACTGAGTGCGTTTGGGGGCGGCCCATGGGGAAGGTGGGTGGTATGGCTGGGGAGGGGGATGGGCTGCCCGCTTTGTTCGCCTAGTTCTTGCCTTCCCTGCGGAGAGGGGGAGCTGAGGATGTGTCCGGGGCTAGTCGGGGAGGGACTTGGAGGTGGGGGTGGGGAGGGGGATTTCTCTCCAGCTGCTGCGGCTTTCCAGAGACTCAGCCAGGCCACGTGGGAGGGAGGCGAGGACGGCGGAGGGGGAAAGGAGCCTCCGCCAGGCCGGCCCCAGGCCCATCACTAGGAAACCCAAGCAGCGGGTGGGAAAGTGTCAGGAAGCACTCGGACCTCTTCTCTCCCTACAAAGACACGCCCCTTTCCAGACCTAACTGCGGACCCGGCTGGAGGCCGCCTGGGGGCAGGGTCCTGGCAGCTAGGCTAGGGAAGTAGGGGGCCTGGGGTTGTCAGGTGGAGGGGGCGGGGAAGTGCCAGAGGGGCGTCTGTCCTCCCGGAGGCCAGGGGATTAAGGAGTAGTTGTGCCCACCCTCCTCTGCTCTTCTAAGAGCTCCGGGATCACGTTCGGGTCATCCAGCAAAGCGGAATCGTGGCTGGGAACTAAACTCGCTGGAGCATTATGGAATACCGGTGGTGGGGCCTCCTGCAAGGGGCTCAGTTTGCCTCGGCGATCTGGCCTCTCCCAGCTCCCCAGTGTACAAGGCAGGGGCAGGGCTCGAGCTGGGGCTCCCGTGGCAGCAGTGTGCATGGCTGAAGCAAGTATGATGGCCCTCAGCCCCAAACCCTTTGAGTGTGCAAAGGTCATCAGTCCTGGGGGAAACTATAGAGTTTTGACTAAGCCACCCTGATCTGGATGGAGGTCATTTATTCATTCATTCAACAAATATTTACTGAGTACCCCTTTTGGCTAGCATGTGACTGGTGCCTGGAATACAGTAAACAAGGAGAAGACTGACATGTAGTCCAGAAAGGTCAGGAAAGTGTTCCTCCAGGAAGTGATGAATAATAGAGCTCAATGCAGAGGGTCAGTTAGCCCTGCAGGAGAGTGATGATGGGGAGAGTTTTCTGCAGAGAACAGCATGTGCAGACACTCAGAGGTGACTTGGTGCAGACCGCTGAATGAAGCTAACTCTGGCTGGAGTTTAAGGCACGAGGCATATGGGTGGGGCAGGTTGGGGAGGAATGGGACAGGGGCCACGGGATGTCAAGAGAGAAGGCTTCAGATGGGGGCTGGACCCAACTCAAGAAGGGCCTTGTAAGCCGCACCAAGACTTCTGGCCTGAGAGCGCCCACGAGCCCTTAGAGAATGTTAAGATCAGCTTTGTATCTGCTCACTCCAGCCAGTCTGGAAAATGATCGAGCAGGCTGGAGGCGGAAGCTGCAGCTTCTTGGGAGGCTGTGATAGTAATGAAGAAGAGGGGATGGTGGCACCTGAAGTAGTGGCAGTTGGGATGACCAGAGTAGCTGGATTCTAGAGATATTTAGGAAGTAGAATCAGTAGGACTTGAGAATAGACTGAGTTTATAGGGATTGAGGGAGAGAGAAGTCAAAAACAATAGGCACTGCAGCAGCCTCAACATGGCAAAATGAAGGACTGGTGTCAGAGTCAAGACAGTGACTGCCTGTCTCTCCTGAACACTGTTCGTAGATCAGGGCTTGGGAATTGGGGAGATGTTGTATGGAAATGGAGCTCGACCTGGGGTTGTGTGGGATGCCAAGTGCTTTGTTTTTACCACAGGCAAGAAGTGGGGCTCTCCCTTCCACCCAGTCAGAATTTCGGGGGGTGGTGATGCCAGAGGTCAGTAACACGGGGGCTCTAAGAACAGAAGAGCCACTTTCTCGTCACCAGGAAACTCCCCGCCCCCAGCCCATCAATCAGGATCAGAGGCCAACCTCAGTCAATCACGTGTTGGGATGGCCCTCTCTGACCTCATCTTAGAGGTTAGGAACCAGGTCAAACATCTGGATAAGATTTTTCTTAATAGTGAATCTTCTCTGGAAGTTATCTAAACCTTCATAGATCCTGGATGTATTTTCATTGTCCAATTATATATATTATGTGTAAATTAGCATTTTCTTTCTTTTTTCCTAAAGATATATTGTTTCCAGTTGAGCAGTCTCACAATTAGCTTCACTGAATGTCAGCACTGAAGGGAACTTAGAAATAATTTAATGTACCCATTTTACAGATGAGAAAACCGAGTGACTTCCCAAAGTTACATGGGTGGGGATTCAACTGGGGCTGGAACCAGTCTCCTGGCTCTTGGAGCAGCCACACTTTCCCAGGATTTGGTACACATAAGCCCAAGCTCAGTCTCTGCACCCATCCCCCTCACATGAGAAATTATCAACAACTTTGGGCTTGGCCCGCCTCAGTTGGTTTGTCTGGGCCTGGGCTCTGGAATCCACTCTCCTCCACCCATCTCCACCCGCTGCCTCCTGTTCTGCCTCCACTGTTTCTGAGGTGCAGCAACCAGACTTGACACAGAATTCCAGATGCAGAACAGATGTCATTGCCAAGCAGGCCTGGGGGCTCCTAGCTCTGTGGGTTGGTGGAAAGGAGGAAGAATGGCTCTGATGGGGTAGGACCCCAGTCCCACTGGCCGAGGTTGGGGGTGGCGGTGATGACAGTTGGAGGGAGAGAAGAAAACCAGAGAGAGAATGTTCTGGGCCTGACATGCAGAGAAGTGGAATCCTTGTCCCTGGGGCTGGCTGGCTGCCACCAACTACTGCCTCACCGCTGAGGCCAAGGCATCCTCTGGATTTGAGGGGATGTGGGGTTGCTGGGGTCCGGGAAGCAGAGGCTCAGTAAGCCCTCTCTCAAGTGCAGGCCTGAGCACACAAGCTGGTGCAGAGCCAAGACTTCCAGATGGTTCCATAAAGGGCTCAATTACCTTGTCACATAGTTTGGAGGATGGAACTCTGGCAAGTGAGTGGAGCATAAAGGAGAAAAAGGTGGTCACAGGAGGCAGGTATTTTTAATCATACTACCCACACGGCAGGAGAAGAGGTGATGTAGAGTGCTCCCCAGTCCCGGGAATGTTTGAGTACAGAATTTCTTTCATTGTGAGTTTGCTGTTCTGTCTCGATGCTTTTTAAGGATTTTGTTAGGTGTCTAATAGGTGCCACATCGTATGCTAGGTTTCCATGTGTATTATTCATGTCATACCTAGCCTTGAAGGGAGTCCTATAATTTTTACGGATAAGGAAATTGACACTCGGAAAAGCATAAGGAGCTATGTGTCTTCTCTTTTTGAGTGCGTCTTCACATGTCCACTCATCTGTTCAAGGAATGCTTATTGAGCACCTGCTGTGTACCAGGCACTGTTTTAGGTAATGCTGACTAGAACAATAACCTCCAGCTTGTTGCCCCGCTGGGGAGAAAGGCAAACCAAAAATCTAGAGCGCTAACTGCAGTGACCCAGGTGCCCAGGTCCCATGGGGCAGAAAAGGGAGAGGCATCTTAATCAGACCCCGGGATGGCAGAGCCATTGAGGGGCGAGAGGGCAGCACGAGCAGGGCACATGGAACAACAGTGTACTTTCAGAGAACGGGAAGTGGTGTGGCCTGGTGGGGACACAGGGTCACGGAGAACAGGAGGGAGGCAGGCTGAGTGTGACTTTCCTGTCAAGTCCGCTGAGGCTGAGCCTGTCTCCTCAGGATCACAGATGAAGGCAATTCTCCCTTCCCTGTGTCCCAGGCAACCGTCCCAAGCTCTCCTTCCAGCTGTTGTGGGCGGGGCTTAGTGTGTGGTAAGGGAGGTGGCCAAGGTCGGGGGCAGGGAGGGAGGTTTCTGGAAGAAGCTGACGTGTCTCCTGGGAGAAGAGAGAGGTGATGGTGTCATGGAGGATTTGCCCTTGCTGACCGAAGACAAGTTATAAATCTGTTGGGCCCTGAAATTCAAAAGTGACAAGGCACTGATGTTTGCAGCAAGTTCTCGGCTTAATGAAGGAGGCCTCTTTGCTTCGTCCCCCACCCCTACCCCCTAGCCTCTTTCCAGAGAGTTCACTGAAGAATGGAATCCTGGCTAATGCCAGGCTCCTACTAATCCGAAGAAGCAGCATTGAGCTGGCCCCAGGGCTCAGCAGTGAATCTCATTTCTGTCTGGGTTCCAGTTGGCCTCGTAAAATCTAATTTATCCTGTAAGTGGGTAAAATAATCTGTCAGAGAAAGCAGATTTGAGAGATGGCTGTGGGGCTCCCAAGCAGAGAAGCTCTGTGTCTCTGGCAGAGTCCCACAGAGGAGACTGAGGAGAAGGGATTGTGGGAGAGGGAGGGCCCCTCAAGGCCGAAAGCTGGCCAGCAGCAGGTGTGCGGTGTGTCCGCCCCAGCCCGGACAGGGAGAACTGCGAGGTACTCATGGGGGTGCTTGGGGGTCAGCCACGGCAGAGAGCTGGGGGTGGCAGGAGAGGGGTGGCCACGAAACCACGGGGCAAACATGGCCCACTCCCCAGAGCATCACCTTTACGAGAAGATTTGGCGGTGAAGGGACCACGTTTTGATGAAAACAAACGTGGGTGTGTAATGGAGCAGAATGCAAAATGTGCCAAAGGTTTAAAAAATAAAAACATTTCAGGTAGTCAGCAAGCCTCCTGAGCATGCTCTCCTCTGCTGCTGGGAGAATTTTGGTTAAAATGAGGAATGTGGCAACTCTTAATTTTAAGGCTGGGGAAACCGAGGCTGAAAGGAGGAAATCGGACCTGAGGTCATACAACACGTGATGCGCCCAGGACTCTGACTCCAGGCCAGGGCTTGTCTGTCCCACCCAATCCTGCTGTCTGTGGAGGCGAAAGGAAGGATGGTGAGGGACTTCCACGTGGCTCCGTGATGTGAGACTCAGGGAAAAACTTTCCCCCAGGGGAGGTGGGGGCAGCTTCATGGAAGGACGTGGCACCTGAGCTAAGCCCCTGGAAATACACGTCCCGGGCACAGAAGGTGCATTGGGCACTGAGGCAGAGAGAACCCTCTTACTGGGGAGCAACTGTCTCCTCAATGCTGGGTTCATCCCCAGGATGTCAAAGAAAGACCCCCCTGCCACCGCCCCGTTCTGGGCCTCAGTGTCCCCATCTATAAAATGAGGAATCTTAGGCTCCGTGTCCATTTCTGTCGACGTGGGTGCCTTGTACTCTCGGCACAGCCTTGTACTCTCAGAGGGGGACCCCGGTTTCTCCCCACTTCTCCATCCCTGTTGGTTTCCCATCCCTCCTTGCCTTGTTGGGTGCTGAGCTCCTCCGAGGTGGGGCAGCCAGACATCTGCTGATCCATGAATATTCAGGAAGGGAATCGGAGCCTCCTTTGGGCTCCCCAGCCAGCCGCGGCCCCTCTGGCCGCCGTCCTGCCCGAGCCCGAGCCCAGGCTGCTGACAGACCCGGCAGCTGCTTGGGCCCCAACTGTTCACATTGTTTGTTCTGCACGGCGGGGGATTTTCCAAGCCCCGGACGTGCTTTAGGGGGCAGGGAGGCTGCTGGAGGGCTCAGGGATTCGTGTCATGTGGGGCTTTTCTACCCCTGAAACTCAAACCGACTGCTCACTGGCTGGAACGGGGCAATTGGAAGCCTCTGGGCTGAGAGCCCGGGCTGGCCTTCCCCCTACCGTGTTTGCATCAGAATCGAGGGCCTCAAAGATAGGAGGGACTGGATGTTAAGAATAACGATTAGCATTTATGCATCCCCTTCCAGTTTATGAAGTGCCTTTAAAGCAGGAGCTCCCATCTCTTGACTGATGCCCGTTAGGCTCTGGGCTGGAGCCCTAGCATACATCATCTTGTTTAATCCTCACAGGCTCCATACTATCACCTCCACTTTACAGATGTGGAAACTGAGGCCCAGAGAGGTTGAGTGGCTTGTCACATAGCTGGCAGGTGGAGCATCTTGCAAGACTGGAACCTAGATCTTCTGCCCCAAGGTCAAATGCTCTCTCCACCGCAGCAAGTGGCCCTCAGTGATGCAAATGCCGGTTTGGTTTCCCAAATTAGAATGGAAACCAGGTGAGGGAAGGGCTGCCTTCTCCTCACTGCACCCACCAGTGAGGCTGAGCCCAGTTGTGTAGTTGGAGGTGTAAGCAGAGCCTTTCTGACATATTAAGAAAGGCAGTGGGGGAGGGTATAGCTCATGATAGAGCGCATGCTCAGCATACCTGAGGTCCTGGATTCAATCCCCAGTACCGCCATTTGAATAAATAAACAAACAATCCAAACTACCAACCTCCCCCCAAAAGAGAGAGAGACATCTGTCTGTCTGTCCTTCACACTGCAGTGTCAGAGCCCAGCCTCCTTATCTTATCCAGTCAGGATTTCTCTTTGCCTCTCTGTCTTGTACCCCTTAAGGGGTGGTGGGAAGAGGGCCTGGGGACAGACACAAGTTCTAAGTGTTGCCATATACGTTGTGTCCAGGTGTTGACGAGTGTGGTAGAGATTGGGGTGCACATGCTCAGGTGTGGAAGGTTGTCCTGTAGTTTTGTGTCTGGATGATCTGTATTTGTTCAGGAATGAGTGTGTCCGGTTCACGGAATAACCCTAACATCATAGACTCTCAGACCTCACCTGCTACATTTGAATAAACTAGAGCCCAGAAGGGGAAGTGACTGGCCCAAGGCCACACAGCTAGATTGTGACAGTCAGGTCTAGACCTGAGCGTCGCCAGATTCCCTAACCCTTGGGGAGCTCTGTCACTCATGCCTGCCTTAAAATGAGTGTGGGCCATTGTCTTTACCTCTGTCCCTGGCTCACTCTCAGACACACAATTGCCTTTAAGCATGGTGTCAGGTCAAAGGATAAGAGGAGACCTTGGGCCACTGAGCTTTGGTGGGACAGGGAGGCAGCAGGTCAACCTTCTGGGAGATACAACTTGGGGAACCAACCATTTCTCTCTGAATAGCAGTCACCAGGCCTTGCTGAAATGTTGGTTAAAATAATAAACATTGACATCTGTGTGTTTTTGCCTTAACGCTGGGATGGCGTTCCCTTCCTCCGTTGTTCCCCTGCTCTTCCCTTCGTGGCCAGGGCGGTGTTGGAGCTGCAGGCTTTTCTGGGGCATCTGGAGAGGGTCAGGGGACTGGGTTCTGGCACTGGCTTGCTGCGTGGCTCTGGGGGAATCAGCTGCAGAAAGGAGTGCTTACCTCCTCCAGTCCCTGGGGCAGAAGTGGGCGGGTAACAGCGGGCGAGAGAGATCTGTAAGATTCCAGGAGAGGGGGTGACAGTACCGAGCCGGCCACCCCTCTGCTGCACTCCTTTCCCGCACAGCAGCTCATTTAATGCTCACCCTGATGAAGGAACGACTGTGTCTTTTTAAACTGAGATACAATTCACATACTGCAAAAGTCACCGTTTAAAGTGTACAAATCAGTGGTTTTCAGTACATTCACAAGGTTGTGCAACCATCCCCACTCTCTAATTCTAGAATATTTTCATCACCCAAAAAAGAAACCTCGGTTCCCTTAGCCATCATCGCTCCTCATTCTTCCCTCTCCCCTGTTCCTGGCAACCATTAATCTACTTTCTGTCTCTATGGATTTGCCTATTCTGGACATTTCACAGAAATGAGATCATGCAATATGTGGCATTTCGTAACTGGCTTCTTTCATTTTGCATTAAAGTTTCAAGGTCTTTTCACGTTGTAGCAAGTATCAGTACTTCATTTCTTTTGATGGCAGAGTAATATGTTTACCCATTCTTCAGGTGACTGGGCATTTGGGTTGTGTCTACTTTTTGCTAAGAACTGTGATATTTTGTGGATGAGGAAGTTGAGCAGTGGGGGAGGATGGGCGCGCAGTGCAGCCATTGGCCCGAGATCAATTTGTAAGGGGTAGAGCCAGGATCCTGACACAGGTCTTTCCATGAGACATCTTTCTGTACAGTTTGCCCCAACTCCCTGGGGTGGGTGACTCGGAAGCTGGAGGCTGTGGGAGGTGGGAGGACACACACTGATGGCCCTGGTGCCCCCTCCTCTACACAGGGGAGCAGCCGTTGCCCCGGGAGACAGTCGTGTTGCTGAGCTGTGGAGCAGGGCCGCTGCAAGTGATCCTGGGCCCAGAGCAAGCTGCGGTGCTGGAGTGCAGTCTGGGGGTGGCTGCAGCCGGACTCCCCACCAGCGTCACGTGGAGCAAGGATGGGGGCGCCCTGCCTGAGCACAACCACCTCCGCTTGCTACCCAATGGCTCCCTGTGGTTGTCCCAGCTGCCAGCCCCCGAAGGTAGTGACGAGCCAGCCCCTGGAGCCCCGGAGGTCATTGAGGGCAGCTATTCCTGCCTGGCCCGAGGGCCCCTAGGAGTGGTGGCCAGCCAGGCGGCGGTGGTCAAACTTGCCAGTAAGTGCCGTATCTGGGATGAGCTGAGACCCACGAGATCTGGGGTGTGGGAGGTGGGGTCTGCTGCTAGTTACTTGCGCAAAGGCTTGTCTCTGAGCCACTCCCCCTTTCCCTGCCTCCCAGCCTACTCAGTGGGTCCCTTCCTGGTATGGTCTGCCTCACTGTTCAGTAGTCCCAATTCTTCCCTGCTCCTCTCTTCCTCCTCCTTTTCTCTCCCTGTGAGTTCGAGAGTCCAGACTTGTGCTCTCCTCCAGGAAGCCTGTCAGAGAGGCTGGTAAGAGTGTCAGGGGCACAAAGGTTCTCCCCACTCCCATAGCAGGTGGAGTATGTGGAGCCGAGCTGCCTTGTCCAGCCCACCCCTTGAGGGGCTCTGGGAAGGCACAGATCACCATGAAATCATTTGGAGGCTGGAAGAAATGTGTACCTTACTGGAGTCTGACCATATCGTGGCGTAAGGCAGGGGGACTTTGAAATTCATTCTGCCTGCAGCACCTGACCAGTCATCACCACTTCTCCTCCGACCGCCTCTTTCCAACTGTGTCTCCGTCGATCTGAATTTGCTCTGCTTGTGTTTCTATTACCCTGTGTTTCTCTGTCTGTGTGTCTGTGTTTGGGTGCGTGTTTCACCGTCTGTGCTCGCTATGGCCTCCCTTTCTCGTGTTTTTCTCCTGTCCCCACCCTTTCTCACTGTCCCCATCCCCAGCACTCGCGGGCTTCACTCTGCACCCGGAGTCTCAGACGGTGGAGGAGAACGGGACCGCTCGGTTTCAGTGCCACATTGAAGGGCTGCCAGCACCCGTCATTACTTGGGAGAAGGACCAGGTGACAGTGCCTGAGGAGCCTCGGTGAGTGTCCTGTTGGGGAGTCAGGTATAGGTCCCAGGGTGCAGGCAGAGAGGGCTGGGGTTCTTAGAGTCAGGGTGGCTCTATTTGCTCCATTGCCTTTTTTATTTTTTTTAATTCCTGCAAAGACTTTATTAGAATCACATGGAGGGCTGCTGCTCAAAAGCTCTTTGCCTTTTAAGACCACCTGACTTAGGAGCCAACCACCCACTGATGCTCAGCTCATTTCTGGTCCCAAAGAGAAGTTAGACAAGAAGTTTTTGCTCCCTGGGAGGAACGCCACCCACCAAGCTACAGGGCTTGGGTGGAGAGTAGTGATTGAATCCTTCAGCACCCGACCATTGTAGTCCAACCACTTGGTTTATTGAGAAAGAGACCGAAGGCCAGAGAGGGGCTGTGCTTTATCCAAGGCCACATGGTGAGCAATTGGCAGAATATTCGTTGTTCATTCAGGTCCCCAGAGGCTGCTGGGAGGGTTTCTCTTTGCAGGTTTCTCTGGAGTTTCTACCCTAGGTGGATAACTTCTCTTCCTTTCTTGGTTCTATCCAATAAAGTGCAGCATCTGATAAATGGGTTGTGGAGGTCCTTCCTGTTTCACGCTCCCCTCTCCCCAGAAAGGTAATGGGGCCATCCCTGAGAAGCACTTCTAGGGCTAAAGAGAAGCAGAGGCTAGACCCAGGACCTGATCCCTAGTGCCGCCCCCTGGGCAGGCCCAGATGTACATGCAGCTTGTCCAGAAAGCATAAGGCTCCTTTGCATCTGTGGTCTCAGAATTGGTCTCATGACTCGGTTGCCACCCCAGGAATTCATACATCTTTGGAAATGTGGCTCCAAAGGCCTCTCCCAGCCACCCTGCTGTCAGTCGTCCCCCTGCATCTCTCCAGCTGTATTACCAGCTTGCTCTCTCCTCTCCTGGTGGAGGTGGGTTTCCTTAGGCTCAGAAATGCTGGTTTCCAGATCTCCCTGCCCTGGAACTGACCTGTCTTCAGCGTACTGAGTTGTCCCAGCTCCTCTGACTTTTGCCCATGTCTGGGTAGGGGTGAAAGTGTAAGAGAAACTTGTAGATAGAAAAGCCCCAGGACATAGCTCTGCCACAGTTTTGAAGGAGGAAGAAGTAAGAGGTCAAGACATGTAACCCTGTTGACTTTGGTGATCAGGCAGCCCCACTGGCCCTCTGCAAGTCACTGCTTACTCAGCTTCATTCTCCCCATCTAGAAAATTAAAGGGGGAAAAAAAATGAAAGGGTTGGACTAGATCATGGTTTCCAAAGTGTGTTCTTTGTAGAACGTTCATCCCAAAAGGTAACTCTTGAAAAAAAAGTATTCCATGGTCAAATAAGATCAGGAAACTGCCTATAAATCCCCGCACGCTTTTTTTAAATTGAAGTATAGTCAGTTACAATGTGTCAATTTCTGGTGTACTATACATCTGCCCTTTGGAATTAACAAGGCCCTGAGAAGCCCTGTACTGAACAAAAACCTGTTTAACTTGTTTAACCAAGCACTTCCTAGATTCGTTTGCCCAGAGCCTCTCTTGCAGGAACCCTGTTAACATCCCAGGAATGAGCATTCTAGGCAGGGGACCGTGGGAATGCTAACCCAGCCTTCCTAATGCTGACATTTTAAGTTCTGTGCTTTCCAAACGTGCGGCCTCTCAGCGCTGTTCTGTGGGTGCTTTCTGGCGGTTGCTAGGTGACACCTACTCTGCAGCCCCCGGAGAGGGTGGGAGAGAGCAGGAAACTCTCCCTGTGTTAAAAGCCACAAGAGGCTCCACTTAATGAGAGCAGTGTTTTCTCACTTAATCCTTCCCATCATCCTTCAAGATAAGCATTCCTCATTTTCCATATTTTCTCTAATTGCTTTTAGTTTATATTCCTAGTAGAAGCAGTTTTCAAATTCATATAAACACACAATAAAAGAAACAAAAATGCCTCGTCGTCCTATCACCCATAGAAAGCCTCTGTTAGTTCTGATGTCTGTCCCTTGGACTTTTCCCGTGTGTTTATAAATATTCTCTTTAAAAATCGGGATTATATTGTAAATACTGGGGGTTTTTTTTTCAATCACTTTTTTAAAAAAGACAGAAATGGAGTTATGTTGCAGCTTTTACTTTTTTTTCACTTCACACATAAGGAACATCCTTCCAGGTCTCTACTTATGACTGTGGTGATCTGGATTGTTAATGAGGGAATTGAGGATCAGAGACAGAAGTCACTTGCCCCAGGTCACACAGCTAGTGCAAGAGTGTCGGACGCTGGAGCCCCGGTGTGGATGACACAGGAGCCTCGTGATTTGGTTGGGGTGGGGGAGCTGCAGGGTCTGAAGAATTTCCTGCTGCAGGTGGGCTTAGAGATCAGGTGGTCCAGCCGTGGCTCAGAGCAGAGAACTTCCCCAGAGCTTCTCAGCAAACAGCAGAGTTCCTTCACCTCCCAACATCTAATTCAGGCATCATCCCAAGACTCCACAGGCCTCTTCCAGGAGGCTGGAGCTGCCAGTTCCTGGGCTCTGGGAGTGTTTGCCCCCAAGTCCTCTGAAAAGTGATCCTCATCTATAAATAAGCTGGGCTCACATGTCCCGGCACATTGTGTGGGGGAAATAAAGAAATATCTAAAACAGCAGCTTGATTATGCCCAAGGTATGTATTTTTACACATGCCCAGATATAGTTCACGTACAAATATGCTATTCATAAACTCAGCCCAGTGGTTTGAAGGAGACCATTTGCCTCGGTGGAGGCTGTGCACATGTGCAGTTAATAAACACATTCTGTCAGGGTCTAGGGGCATATTTTGAGAATTTATGGTAAAGGCTAGACCCTGAGGCAATTCCCTGATACTTACACTAATTTCTAATGATAGGGGATAATTTTTCTTCCGCAGGAACCGGTAATCAGTGAGGGCAGTGTTTCCCAAATCCCAGGCATTCACAAACCCCTTTCGTAATTTTGGCCACCCCTGAGCCATTTATACCATCACTTACTTAATACATTTCTTTAAATCAGCTCTCTCTTTTGGAACTTTAACACATACTGAAGAGGAATATTATCTCACTGCAATAAAATGAAAAACCAGCAACACTGACCATAAATAGAAGCTCGCCATAACAAAGAAATGTATAGCTGCAGGAATAAAAATGTGTGTCTGGATCCACTTGAAATCATTTTGTTGTCACCATTCACTCACGCTTTAAAACCACAGCACTAATGGATTTAATTACTCTAGGCTCCCTAGTCCAGTCTTCTGCCCTACTCATCTCCCAGGGCCCATCGTGTCTGTCAACCTCATGTGACCCTCAGCTAGTGTCGCTTTTTTCCCTGGGTGGATCTCCGAACGGCTTAGGGTGGAGGCTCCTTGGGCCTCCAGAAATTCAGGGCAGCTGTCATTTCTTCTGCGTTTTTGAATCCCTGGGTCCAAGTGGCCATTTGAGGGGTAGGGGCAGCAGACTTGAGCTCAGGCTTAGAAACAGAATGATCCCTTCCTTTTAGATAAAGGTTGCTTTTCATTCTCTAAGGAGCTATTTTGTTTTATGTGAAATTCAAATTCATTTTTAAATGATAAAATATACCAATTTAAAGCAGAGAAAAGTCACCTACCGGCTGAACACGAATATCTAATGTGAGTTCATATCACATTAACAGGGTTGGGGGTGTGAAGTAGGCAGGACAGGAATAATGAAACCCATTTCGCAGATGAGAAACCTGAGGCCCAGACACGTGATGTCATCTGCTAAAATCACATATGTTGAAACCAGTTCTCTTCACAGTGCCACAGCCGCTTCTCTATTCGAGCCAGGAGTTACAAAACAAATGTACAAGCGCACATGCTTTTTTTCCATTTAAATATTTTTTAAGTTTTATATTTCCACACTGATAAATATTCACTATAACAAAACATTTTTAAAACACAACAAACAGGAGTCCACAGTAATCCTGCTCCCAGAGAAAACCTCCATGAATGATGTGAGCTTTGCCATCCTTGACTTTTTCTGCACACATCCTAGCGTATCATTTATCTATTTTCCAAAAATAGAATTGCTTCATAAACATTGTTTTGTGATTCCTCCCCCCGCACCCCCACTAACCAATATATCTTGGCCATCCTTCCAAGGACAGAGCTTTTAAAAACACATTTTAACAGAACAGAAAAGATTTTTTTTTTAGAAAAGATTTTAGATAAATATTGAAAGTGGTTCCGTCTCACTTCTGTTGGCTGTAGCAACTGCACCACTCATGAGAAAAGGTACCCACTCCTTCATTCATTCATTCCTTTGTTTGTTCCTCCAACATACATAATTAAGGCAGTGTTACTTGTCAAGGGAAATATTAGCTCATGGGTACAATTTCCCTGAAAAGACTGGGAAAATTTAGGATTAGGGAGTGTGGGCAGCTCCTGGTGGGAACCCTGCCGGTACACTCAGCTAGTTTGACTGAGGCAGGAGGAAGGGTCTAAGAGGCAGAGAATATTAGATGGGGGAGACCTGGATGGGGATGGGGGCCTGGTTTCCCAGATGGGTCCTGCTTATCCTTTCCCATTGAGTTTTCCATGGCAGCAGGCTGGGTCCTGGCCCAGGATTTTCCCTCCAGCCACCCTGTGCCTCCTTGTCCCCTCTCCCCGGCTGGCCCCTGCAGCTCTTGGAGCTGAGGGTAAGATGCGGGGGCAGAGGTGAATGTGCCTGTGGGGTGAAGGAAGGAGTCATGCAGGTTCATTTTTTTTCTCCCAAGTCTTTGGGCCACAGCAGATTTCCAGGCCCATGGCCAGAACTCTCTCCTCACACCCTCGAGCTAGCTCTCCTCTCCTGTGTTTAGATTTTCTCATAGCCCGCTTTCCCCACTAGCCAAGGGATCTTCACCAAGTGCACAGCTGCCCCATTCCCTCCCTGACCTCGGCCCAGCCTATTATCCAGAGGCCAGCACCGTTTGTTCTGGTGAGAAACTGAACTCTCACCCTCGAGCTGACCCTGCAGGGGTCCCAGCTAGAGGATTCGGGAGGACCCACTCCCCACCCCGGCTTCCCTGGACACTTCCCTACCTTGGATTGCATTGTCTCTCAAGCAGTGTCTCTGGGCCCTTCTAGCCCAAACCACTTTCCAGCTCTCTAACCAAAAGGGCAGAGAGCACCACCCTCATCCGTCCTGCCCCTCCATAGTCACGTACGTGTTGACAGGGGCTTGCTGAGGACCACGTCCCTTCCATTGGCACTCTCGGCCATCTAATGGCTGCTGAGACAGGCAGGTGGAAGGAACATGGGATTTGGCACCAGAAGACCTGGGTTCCAGTTTTAATTCTGCCCCAGCTGTGAGACCCTGGGAAAATACCCTACTCCCTCCAAGACTTAAGACCTCCAAGTTTTGTCACCAATAAAATGAAGTCTGTGATCCTCTCTATCTCTTGGGCTTGTTTCGGGGGTCAGATGAGATAGGGATTTTATCAGGGGAGAAGGGAGGTAATATAGGCAGGGGTAAACAAATTCAAACTATAAAGAAGTTTATATAATAAAACGTCTCCTACCGACAGCTCCCAGGCTCCCAGGTCCCCTCCCTAGAGACAACCACGATGACCAAGGGCATTCGGTGCAAACATATAAGTGAACGCATCCCCTATACATGGTCCTGTACAGTACACATTTTGGAGATGGTCCTATATCAGCCCACATGGAGCTGCCTCCTTTTAACAGCTGCCTAGCATTCCATTGTATGAATGTATCCAAACAGATTTAGCTAATTCCCACCCTACAGATGGACTCTTGGATTGTTTCCAGTCTTTTGCTATTACAGACAGTGCTGGAGTGAGTATCATTTTCATACATTTTTGTGTACGTATATGAGAATATTCATGGCATGAAGTCCTCGAAGCGATGTTGCTGGGTCAAAAGGCACATGCAGGTTTGATTTTAAGATATCAAGAGCTTGCCCCTGAAAGAGGGTGTATCAGTTGGCATGGCCACCAACAAAACAGGACTTCCTTCCCCCAATCCCTCATCCACGAAGGGTGTTTTGAAACCTTTTGACCTTTGTTAATCTGATAGATGAAAATGGTATATTGTAGTTTCAATTTGTATTTCTTTTATTAGGAAGGAAGCTTGAAAGTGAGCTGCTGGAGGGGAGGTGGGCCCAGGACAGTTTGGGCACAGCCACCCTCCCTGCAGAGCTCCTGCCAACCTCACAGGTGCCCTCTGCCCCTTCCCAAGGCTCATCACGCTTCCCAACGGGGTCCTCCAGATCCTGGATGTTCAGGAGAGTGACGCCGGCTCCTACCGCTGCGTGGCCACCAACTCAGCCCACCAGAGCATCAGCCAGGAGGCCCTACTCCACGTGGCCCGCAGAGGTAGGGGGGCTGGATGGGCAGGGAAACCTGGGGGTTTCTGGAGTCCTGCCTTCATATAGGTGACAGGGAGTTGATGAAGCCCAGAGAAGGCAGTGCCACCCAGCAAGTCAGAGATAGAACTGGGGCAGGAACCCAAGACTCCTGGTCCAGGGCTCCCTTCCTACGGAGGCTCTGTGTGTTCCCTTTGGGTTGAATGACACTTGCAGGGCTTAAGAAGTGAGGCGTCTGAGGATGGGTGTGGTGCCCTGAAGCCCTAGTCCTCGCCCATCTGTGTGCCCCGAATGCTGTGGGCACTGGGGGATTCACTTGCTGGGCACTGGCTCCCTGTGGTCTGGGGCCCCTGTTTTCTGCATTTCTCTGAAAAGCTCTTGTCCCAGTGTGATGCAGTAGGAAGGGCATGGGCTTTGGGGTCAGAATGACCTGGCTTGAATCCTGGCTTCTCTACTCTCCATCTGCATGACCCTGGGCTCCTTATCAAATGTCCAGCTCAGGGAGGTGGTGAGGATAGCTGAGATAGGGTTGGGAAGTGCCTGGTGCCTAGTGGGTACTCACTGGATCTCACTTCAGGCCTCCCCCCAAGGGCCCCTCACTTGCCATGGCATCTCCCTGCACCCCCAACCCCTCCACACATCTCTTCCCATCCTGGACACCTCCCCTCCCACCCTGCTTCCCGGGCTTAGCTGGTGAGCTGCTCTCTCTCAGTCTGGTTTGCTCTCTCTCCAGCTCCCGGGGTCTCTGCCTCCACCTACTGGACAAGTCGGGTATTCAGCATATCAACCCAGGCACCCAGGGTCACGCTGAGAACTTGGCAGGGATTAGTCTTGGGGGGGGCTGCCAACCTGGCAGAAACTCGAGCCCAACCTCTGCCTTTCCCACATGGGAACCGAAGCCCTCTGGAGAAGGGACTTGCCCAAAGTCACACAGCGCACTGATGGCAGCACTGGAACTAGAAACTATGACTGTTGACTGCAAGTCCGGACTCCAAGTCTACTCATGACCCTGCCAGTCCTCTGCCCGGAGGGTGGGTTTGATCTGACAGGAAGAATGGGGTGATGTGTCGGAGGCCAGGTTATTCCTTTCCTGGCTCCAAGAGCAAGAGCTCTGAGCTCCTGTCCCAGCTCTGCTGAGCTATGCAGCTGCTTTCCCCATCTGTCAGATGGAACCCTGACTGCTCCCTGCCCCACCTGCCTCACCAGGTGACTGTGAGCATCAGGTGAGGTACTGCATGTGAAGATGCCTGATGGTAAGGCTGCCTGCTGGCCTGCCCTCTCTCCAGGGTCCCTGGCATCCACCGCAGGGCAGGACGTGGTCATTGTGGCAGCCCCGGAGAACACCACCGTGGTGTCTGGCCAGAGTGTGGTGATGGAGTGTGTGGCCTCGGCTGACCCCACCCCTTTCGTGTCCTGGGTCCGACAGGGTAAGTGGAGGGAGGGGACCTGAGGGCACGGGAGAGGGAGGGTGTGGCATCTCATGCATCCCCAAGTCAAAGAGCTGTAAGGGTGACTCTGCCACAGTCACCGACCTTTGATGTGGCAGAAACTCCTCTCCCAGGGCTGAGTGTGGGTGGGGGAACCTGGGCAAATTCAATCATCAATCCGTGTAGCAAGTTTCCTTTATGAATGAAGCGCGCTAAGCCTGGCACTCACAAAATCACGCTTGAGACCTTACTGAAGATGGGCAGTGGGCTCGGTTCTCCACCTTACGTGTTTCCAGTCCTCACAATAGTGTGTGAGAGGAGCAGAAAGGTGCCAGCGAGTCGGGTGGAACTAGGACCCACTGCTGATCTGTTTAACTGCACAGCACCTCCTGGTCCACCCAGTGTGCTGCCACCTTTGTGTGCCTGGCTTCATGCTGGCACAGTGAATAAAATACCTGGATGAGAGTCGGCGGGGTGGGGTGCCGCACTGTGAACTCACAGTCTGTGTGAGCGAGATAAACACACACCCATGAAGAGAGGCTTGACAGCATCAGGCAGCAAGTGATGAGTGCCAAGTGGGACTGCATTACAGGAGATGCTATCGGGGTAACGAGAGTGCCGGGCCAAACATCGCCTTGCATGCAACTCACTCTCCTGCTGGAGCCTCCCGGAGCTCCTGGGAAGAGGGCAGGCGCCAGGGCTATTATTCCCAGGGGGCAGGCGAGGAAACTGAGGCTCGGAGAGGCAGGTGGAAAGCTAAAACCCAAACTTTTGAGCCTGCTCACTTTCCGGGACACTACTCCCTGCAGCCCTGCAGGGAGGAAAAGCTAGGATTATTTTTGTTTCCATTTGTCCATAAGACGTGACTTGTCCCGAGTTGACGGCAGAAGTAAGTCTTAAGCTCAGCTCTCTTTACCCTTCTTCCCTGGCTCAGTCTGTTACCCTACACTGCCTCCTTTTTGTAATTTTGTGTCTCACATTCAAGTGTATATAATGATGAATACAGAGAGTTTAAAGGAAAATAATAAACCAGCTATGTACCCCCACCGAGCTGATGAGAAAGAACAGCGCTGGTGTCTGCGCCTCTGTGACCTGCCCAGCCTCATTGGACCTGTGACACTTGCCTAGTTAAGGGGATCCTGGGGCCGGCAGGACCCTCGTACCATTACTGGGGTTGCCTGGAAGTTCTGTTATCAATGTTTCTGAAATCCTGACCAGGCATCAGGGTGACCTAGGGAGCATCTTAAAACTGCAGACTCCCTCCCTTCACGCCTCAGGAGTTATGACCCAGGATTCTTAATGCTTAACAAATGCCCTAGGTCCTTGCTACCAAAAGTTTGGTCTTCGGACCTACCTCCTGGGCATAGTTAGAAGTGTAGAATCTGAGGTGCCCTAGGCTTCTGCATCTTATTAACAAGGTCTCCTGTGATTCTGTGATTTGTGTGCATGGTAAGGATATATGCTATCCCAAGAGGGTCCTGACACCTCTGGCTCAGGGATCTCACTTAGAAAAACTCTGCTAATAGCATCCCTGGACAGAGACTGGGAAGAGAGAGTCTGGAAGAGGACTTCATTCCTGACCCTGGGCACTACTCCTTCCCTAGGAACTTACCCTACTAAGTCAGGGAAGGGGGCATGACATTTTTGTTTTGTTTTGATTTGGTTTCTTCTGATGGCAAAAGTTGTACGTATTCACTGTAGAAAACTAGGGAAAAGCAGAAACAGAAAACATCCCACCACTCAGAGATTAAAATTGTTAACATATGAGTGTATTTTCTTCCAGACTTCTTTCCTATGCATATGTACATTTTTGCCTCAAATTGAAAGCAGGCTGTATTTACAGTTCCAAGTCCTGTTTTCATTCAACAGTGTATCATAAGCATCTCCCCATCTTAAAAACTTTTTCAAAAAATAATTCTAATAACTGTGATATTCCATCATTCGGATTTAGCCATAATTTAATTAGCTAGTTCCTACTATTGACTTTTTCAGTCCTTCCCAGTTGTCCACTACTACGGTTAAGAATGCAGGGATCTGCCCTATTCACAGCTCCCCAGCATGGGTGCCCACGCTGGAATCCCTGGCTTCAAGGTCAAGGTGGAGCCCCTGTCTAGCCCTATCAGCATTTACTTTTTCTTCAGTGTTGCAGCATACTGGTTTTAAAAACTTTCCCTGGTTGATAGGTGAAAATGAACATCTGTGTTTTGATGTGCATTTCTTTGATCATGTGAAGTTGCAGACTTTTTTGTTTCTTGCCCATTTGCATTTCTTCTCTGGATTTTCTGTTTATGTCCATGAGGCAAGGGGTTTTTAAATGGTTTTCATTTCACATCAAGATAAAAGTCTGCGTGTATTCAAATGTTTGGTTCTGGTCAGACCTTTCCAGCCATATCTTATCATAGAACTGGCCTAAGCCCATATGGGGGAGTGTATCCTTCTTGAGAGAAAGGGATTTAATAATGATGGTAATAGTAACAACTGATGAGTGTCCCGAGCACCTATTATGTGCCTGCATGGTGCTTGGCAAACTCACAGACCTTACTCATTCCACCCTCAGAACAGCCAGCCCTTCCAGCTACAGACTACCTCCCCATTTTACAGACAGAGACACTAGGGCTCGGAGAATGTCATCGGAAAGTAGAGGAAATGAGATCCCAACCAGAGACCGTTGCGTTCTCTTAACTTGGGCGTAGAGGACCGCCGCCCTTCCACGAGGTCCGGAGAGTGGATGGAGAGGCAGCCCTTAGCTCCCCCCTCTAGCGCTCTCCCTCCTCCCGCAGATGGGAAGCCCATCTCCACGGATGTCATCGTTCTGGGCCGCACCAACCTACTAATCACCAGCGCGCAGCCCCGGCACTCTGGCGTCTACGTCTGCCGAGCGAACAAGCCCCGCACGCGCGACTTTGCCACCGCCGCTGCCGAGCTCCGCGTGCTGGGTGAGGGGAGGGAGGTGGGGGGGAGGACGGAGAGCAGATGTGGGGGAGATCGGATTGGGGAGGATTAGCTGGGGCCGAGGGAGGGAGGACTGGGGAGGGGGGAAATGGGCAAGTGGGTGTGTTAGAGGGACTGAAGGGCGATACTGGAGGATGAAAAGGGAGTAGGGTTACGGGGTCGAGCTCATGAGGAGGAGTACTTTGTGGTGCGGGAAAGGCTAGGTAATTAGAGGAGAGGAAGTGGTGGAAAGAGATCGGAGCGATGGAGTGAGGAGAGTTTAATCGGGGAGAGGAGAGGAGTGATTAGGAAACGGCTTGAGTGATTGAGGGGGTGTGGAGGGGTGTTCTGGGTGGGGTAATGGGGGAGGGGTGGGATTGAGGTTTTTGGAGGAGATGGAGTAGTCTTGGTGGAGAAAACTGGGGGACAGGGTTGCTCAGGGCTGGCTGAGGGATAAATCCGATAGGTGTAGGATACACGGAGGTAAGGGAGAAGGAAGCGTAAGTGCGGGAATGCGATGAGATCCTGGAAGAGCCAGGGTATTTAGGGGAGGCTGAGGAGGCCTGGGGAACAATTCGGGGAGAAGAGAATGGTCATTGTGGGGCTGGGGCAGGAAGAGAGCTATGGCTGCGCTGCTTAGAGTGTTTTGGCGGGGACGGGTGAATCAGGGAGAGGTTAGAGTGAGTGGAGGGGATGTGGGAGTCGTCAGGTATTTGGGGGCGGGGGCAGGGCCCGGGCCCCTGGTGGCCGAGCGCGCAGTTAGCGTCCCCCTCCCCGCCCGCAGCCGCCCCTGCCATCTCGCAGGCGCCCGAGGCGCTGTCACGGACGCGGGCGAGCACCGCGCGCTTCGTGTGCCGCGCGTCCGGGGAGCCGAGGCCCGCGCTGCGCTGGCTGCACAACGGGGCGCCGCTGCGGCCCAACGGGCGCGTCAAGGTGCAGGGCGGCGGCGGCAGCCTGGTCATCACACAGATCGGCCTGCAGGACGCCGGCTACTACCAATGCGTGGCCGAGAACAGCGCAGGCACCGCGTGCGCCACCGCGCCACTGGCAGTCGTGGTGCGAGAGGGGCTGCCCAGCGCCCCCACGCGGGTCACCGCCACGCCGCTGAGCAGCTCCTCAGTGCTGGTGGCCTGGGAGCGGCCAGAGCTGCACAGCGAGCAGATCATTGGCTTCTCCCTCCACTACCAGAAGGCACGAGGTACGTCTTCCGGGGGACCAACACGCCCCAGCAAAGGCCTACGCAGGGGCGCGTGATGAGGAGGCGCGGGAAGCACAGATTGGATGACTGAGGGGCTGCCTGGTGGGTATCTCTGGGGATTGGATGGGGTGGGGTGGGAGCCCACAGGAGAGATCTGTGCAGATATGGGTCAGTGCATTTACCCCTTGGCCACAGTTTGTTATGCGAGAGGAGAGAGGGAATGCTTCTCCTCCCAGGGAAGGTGCCTTCGCATTCCTGGAACCATTTTATTAACTGCAGGAAAAGTCACTTCAGTTAGAAGCCAGAAAGAACCAGTGGAGGAGTTAATACACCAAGACTAGAAGTCAGGAGAGTATATACTCCGCAACTCAGATTATCTGGGATGACTTAGCTATAAGTAAGGCTATTCCGGAGACTGGGACAATATGAAGGATCCTTCGACAGCCTCCAGCTGACAGGTCCATGGGATGGCCCAGTGACAGTCTCTTTGTCCCTTATGTCCCCACTCAGGCATGGACAATGTGGAATATCAGTTTGCAGTGAACAATGACACCACTGAGCTGCAGGTTCGGGACCTGGAACCCAACACAGACTACGAGTTCTATGTAGTGGCCTACTCGCAGCTGGGGGCCAGCCGCACCTCCACCCCAGCGCTGGTCCACACTCTGGATGATGGTAGGGCCTCTGCACCTGCAGTGGGCACCTTGGGGCCCAGTGAATTCCCTGGGGGTGGTAGCTCAGCTTCTCTTTACTGGCGTACGCCAAGGCACTTTTATCTGCTTGGTGTCATCTTTTGTGCCCTGTAAGGGGGTAGGCAAGGGTTCTTCTCCGATTTACAATTGGGGAAACTGAGGCCCAGAAATTGAGTGACTTGCCCAAGGTCAGTAGTACAGCTGGGACTTGAACCCAGGTCTCATGATTACCTATATCACATGGCCCTTCTTCCCTATACCCACGTACCATCATCCAGTCAGGCAGGAGCCAGTGACAACCCAGTGGATGCAGAAGCTTGTGCCCACAACCGTTTTCTGGCTTTGGGGTGGGAAGGATGTCCCCTCAACTCCAGCTTGTGGCTCCCCTGAGAGGCTCCCTTTCCTCCCTCAGATCCTGGTCCTGAGCCTCCTTCTGACTTGCTGTGTGACCTGGGCAAGTCTCTGACCGCTCCTGGGCCTCACCTTCCACGTCGGTGGAGCAGAGCTCATGCTGATGTTCTTCTGTCTCAGTCCCCAGTGCAGCGCCCCAGCTCTCCCTGTCCAGCCCCAACCCCTCGGACATCAGGGTGGCGTGGCTGCCCCTGCCTCCCAGCCTGAGCAATGGGCAGGTGGTGAAGTACAAGATAGAGTACGGTTTGGGAAAGGAAGGTGAGTGGGGACGAGGTGCGGGCTCCACCTGGCTGGGAATCACTGATGCGAAGGGTTGGTCAGAGCAGCTGGGCACCTGAGCAGAGCAGTGGAAAGTCCGAGGAAAGTAGGGAGAGCAGAAAGAGGGCAAGGTGAACCTGGAAAAGGGGAGTGTGGCCGAGGGGGAGGGAGGGCAGGAGTGAAAGAGAAGGCTAAGAGGGCTAGCTCAAGACAGGAGGAGGCCTGGGGTCTAGCCCCATCTCCTCTACAGCTGCAGTGGGTAATCCTGTCAGTCCCTGCCTCAGTTTCCTTATCTGTGAAGTCAGGCAGGTAGCCCAGGTAATCCCTGGGGTCCTTTCCAGCTGAAAAAGCAGATGAGGGATAGGGAGGTGGAGGGTGTGCTTGTGGGACTGGGGGAAATGAGGCATTGGTTGGGGGGGTGTTAGGGCAGGTGTCGGGAGTCTAGGGGTGGGGGTGTGAAAGGGATGCAGAATCAGAAGGCAAGAGGCTGGGGGCCAGGGGGAGGGTGGGGAGGGAAGGAAGGGTGAGAAAGCATCCTTGGGTGGTCCTCAGGGCTCTGGAAGGTAGGCGGTGCTTGATGGTCTTCACAGCCAACCCCTTGTGCCTGCGCCCTGGTGTGTGTGTGGTGGTGGGGGGTCATTGACAGCTCCGGGGACGTGGGGAGTGCCTGCTGTGATTCTCCCCACCTGAGCCAGCCCTGGAGCCGGGGAGTCCATCCTGGCACTGAGGGGTCGGCGCTGAGAAAGCCTCGGATTCCGATGGGCCCTGAGGACTCAGGATCCGAGGTGGAAGGGTCGGTGGAGAGGTGTTTAGGAGTCGTGGTCCTTAGGTGGCCACCCAGCAGCCAGTCTTTTCTATCCCGGCAGATCAGATTTTCTCCACCGAGGTGCCGGGGAACGAGACACAGTTTACACTGAACTCACTTCAGCCCAACAAGGTGTATCGAGTGCGGATTTCGGCTGGCACGGGGGCCGGCTATGGGGCCCCCTCCCAGTGGATGCAGCACAGGACGCCCAGTATGCATAACCAGAGCCACGGTACGGGGTCAGAGGGGACAGGGGGCCGGGGGGGGGGCGATGTGCGTGACTGTATGGGTGTCAGTGTGCGCTTGGCACCCAAACCCAATCGCTCCCTCCATCAGAGACCTTCCCTGGCTCCCCCTGCTTGATGGGCAGGGGAGGATGGGGGTAAAGTGGCAAAGAGCTGGCCTTTGCAGACACCCCTGGGCTCATGTGTCCCTTCCGTCTCCTGTGAGACCTTGGACAAACCATTCACAACTCTAAGTCTTCATTTACTGTCAGGCGTGGGCGTGAGGATTAATGAATGTATTGTAGACAGAGTGTTTAGTACAGTCAGAACTTGCTAAATAGTAACTGCTTCCAAGATTGCGATTGTTGTGGGTTGGGTTGAGAGGGATTAAATGCAGCCAGACCCATAGCATGTACTATCTGTGTGACCTTGAACAAGTTACTTAACTTCTCTGAGCCTCAGTTTTCTTAAATAGGGGTAATAGTATTTCATTATTTTACAGGGCTGTGAGAGTCAAGTTACAATACATGGTACAAAGTGCTTAGAATAGCATCGGAGCTGTAGTAAGCCACCCCTCTCTTAGGCTCCAAGTTGGGCTCCCCACTTCAATGGCTCCATCCCTCCTTCCCAGCTTCAGCAAATCCTATGATCCCCTTCCAAACCAGTATCTATTTAGTTGTTCCTTCAGAAGAATTCTAGAGCCCTACTCTGTGTCAGCCCTGCCCCAGAGGTGCTCCTTGCTAACCTCCTTGCAAATGCCCCGGAGACATTCCTGCATTCCCAGCACTCTGGGCTGGTGGAATAGTGAGTTCTCCTCCAGACTGAACCTGGCACTTAGGCTGCTGGCTGAGTGGCGATGCTTTGGGAGAAGGCTGACAAGGCTCTCACTCTATGCTGTCTTCCTGCTTTTTGCTTCCTCCTGCCTCTTCCCCCTCTCCCATCCCTGGCCTCTCCTCCTCTCTCCCCATTCTCATACCCCTCCTCCCCTCCTGCTCCTCTGCCTCCAGTCCCTTTTGCCCCTGCAGAGCTGAAGGTACGGGCAAGGATGGAGTCCCTGGTCGTGTCGTGGCAGCCACCCCCTCACCCCGCCCAGATCTCTGGCTACAAGCTATACTGGCGGGAGGTGGGGACAGAGGAGGAGGAGGCCGATGGTGAGAGCCCTCCAGGGGGCCGCGGAGACCAGGCTTGGGATGTGGGGCCTGTCCGGCTCAAGAAGAAAGTGAAACAGTATGAGCTGACCCAGCTAGGTGAGGAGGGCCGGTGGGGTAGGGAATGAGATGGACATAGCTTTAGTCGGGGACTGGACAAGCTGGGCCGGTGGTTGGAGATGGACTCTCTCTGGGGATGAGAGAATGACCTCAGAGGCTCCTCTAGCCAGTGAGTGACCCGCATGACCTTCTCCAGTCCCTGGCCGGCTGTACGAGGTGAAGCTGGTGGCATTCAACAAACATGAGGACGGCTATGCGGCAGTGTGGAAGGGCAAGACAGAGAAGGCTCCCACGCCAGGTGAGGGTGCTGGGGAAGCGGGGAGGAGGGCTCTGCCGAGGGGTCTGTGCGTGGCCGCCTTCCCCTTTCCTCTGGGCCAGCCCTGGTGGGCAGGCCATCTGGAAGCTTCGGCCTCTGGCTACAAACTGTACTCACCAGGCAACCCCCACCTCCCTCTCCCTCCTCCCTGCCCCCAGCCACTCTGCTAGGCTCTTCCAGGTCCAGACAGCCTCTGTCGCAGAAAAGCTCCTGTTTGTGCCTCTTTTAGGTCTGCTAGAGTTTTCATTATCCATGAGCTGGGCTACTTTGGAAAGTTTGAACAGAGAGAAACCCCGTGGTTCATCAGTGACTTCTGATCCCAAGTTTGATCTTTAAACAGTTTTTATTTACAGTGCATCCACCCACATCACACTGTCCATCAGATTATCCCTCTGCTCTAGGCAGGGAGGGGAATGTGGCCCACCAGGAAACTGAGGCTCAGGGTCTTAGTTTGGGCTGCTCTGACAAAGCACCACAGATGGGGTGACTTAAACAACCAGCATTTATTTCTCACAGTTCTGGAGGCTGAGAAGTCTGGGATCAAGGCGCTGGCAGAGTCAGTGTCTGGTGAGGACCAGCTTCCTGGTTCATGGGCCATAGGCCATCTTCTCACTGGGTCCTCACATGGCCGAGAGGGCTGGAGAGTTCTCAGCAGTCTCCTTTTATAAGGGGCACTGTTATGGGCTGCAAATCTGTGTCCCCCCAGAATTCATGTGTTGAAACCCTACCTGCCAATGTGATATATTAAGAGATAATCAGGATTGGATGATGTCATGAGGGTGGAGCCCTCATGAATGGGATTAGCTCCCTGGTAAGAGTCACAAGAGAGCTTGCTTCACCTTTCTGCTCTGAAGATGCAATGAGAAGTTGGCAGTCTGTAACCCAGAAGAGGGCCTTCACCAGAACTTGACCATGCTGGCACCTTGATCTCAGAGTCCGGCCTCCAGAACTGTGAGAAATAAATTGCTGTTCTTTCTAAGCCATCCAGTCTATGGGTCTTTGTTGTAGTAGCTGGAACAGGCTAAGACAGGCACTGATCTGATGCATGAAGGCCCCACCATATGTTCAGATATCCGATATATGAGCTTTGGGGGACACAAACATTTAGGCCATAACACTTTTCTACACACTTCACAAATATTTACTAACTTAATCCTCATAACAACCGCATGAGGTATAGGCACTATTATCAGCCCCACTGACAGAATAGGGAATGGAGGCACAGAAAGGTTAATTAACTTCTCCACAGTCACACAGTAAGTGGGAGAGTTGGAATTTGAACCCAGAGCAGCTTGGCTCCCAAATCCGTGCTCATAATTACCATGGTTTGCTGTCTCACTCTGTTACAGTCTTACAGACTAGTGTTCCACAGTCTGCTGTCTGTATGACCTTGGCAAAAATCACTTAAATTCTCAGCGCCCTCAGTTTCCTCATCTGTGAAATGGGAATGATGCCACCCAATTCACAGGATCAAAAGAGAAAGGGTAAAAGAAACTTGGGAACCGCAAACCACTGTACCTGCTTAGGGATGAGCATCCTCCCTCCCTTCCCCACGCTCTAATATTCACCCTCCAGACCTGCCCATCCAGAGGGGGCCACCCTTGCCCCCGGCCCACGTCCATGCGGAATCAAACAGCTCCACGTCCATTTGGCTTCGGTGGAAAAAGCCAGACTTCACCACGGTCAAGATTGTCAACTACACTGTGCGCTTCAGCCCCTGGGGGCTCAGGAATGCCTCCCTGGTCACCTATTACACCAGGTGGGAGGAGGGACTAATGCTGTGAAGAGGGAGGAATAGCAGACGATGGGGAAGAAGGTGGCAGGGGGTGATGAGGAGAGGGTCCTGGGGGTTTAGGGACATTTCATGAACACTCACGTGTTCAACTAGGGGCACGTTGAGGGTCTGATGACCTGATGGTGACAGGTGGAAAGGGGGAGTCTGTCCAATCCCATCCCCTCACAGGAGAGCCTTATACTCGACCCTAGGAAATGTGAGGCAGCACAGACCTATTTCCTCAACCTCAGAAGACGGAGAAAAGCAGTCCAGCTGCTGTCCTGAGAGGCCCCCAGTTGGATGGGGAGACAAAGACCCTGACCTGGGGAGCTGTTAGGTTGGCAGAGGAAACAGCATAAAAAAGCAATGGATATATACAGTTGCAGCTAAAGTAAAATTAAGTCAGGGAAAAAATGCATCAGAGGTAGTTCCCTGGGTGGGAAATGACATGGATTAATCCAGGAATATTTCTCGGAAGAGCAGGCCTGGCTCGGAGCTTGGACATGGCGCCTGATATCCTGGGAACAGCGTACATCCAGGCCTCTCTGCAGGTCCTCTGGATGCTGTTAGTGGCCCCAATGCCAGGGAGCAGATTTGCTGCCCAGTGTAGGGGCTGGGGTGGGTCTGGGGTAGGAGAGTAGATTTGGAGGGACCTGCCCTGCTAGAAGGGTGTCCCTGAGAGTACTTGTCATGTTTCTTGCCTCGGCAGTTCTGGAGAAGACATTCTCATCGGCGGGCTGAAGCCATTCACCAAATACGAGTTTGCAGTTCAGTCCCACGGCGTGGACATGGATGGGCCTTTTGGCTCTGTGGTGGAGCGCTCCACCCTGCCTGACCGTGAGTGGCCCTCGGCCCTCTGGCCACCAGTCCATCTTTCACCGAACTCCTACTTGCCCCAGCAGCCCTCTTCTGAAACGCCCCCGAGAACCCCATAAGTGTCTGTCATTTGATTTGCATTTATGTAGGCCAGTCTTATGCTGGTCCTAACCATTTACTCCTAGACCTAATAACTTAAGATCTAAAGGAGGGTTCTGGCAGCCCATGATGATGTGGCTCTGAGATGCCTTAGAGCCCTGGGTCCCCATCCTGCCCTTGGTTGGGCCTCAAAAACCTGAACCCCCAAATCTCTGTCCCATCCTAACTCCCCAGTCACCTTATGTCCTTGCTTCTCATCCTTCCGCATTCACCCCTGCCCCACGGGGATCAACTTCTCTAAAAACAAAACACAAAGTCTTCCAAGGTGGTACTTCTCACATTAGGGTTCCCGGGACCATGGAGGACCTGTGCCAGGGGCAGGCGTAGACAGAGGCTACACAGGGCATCAACCAACTTTATTTGAAGATTTGGGGTGGCAAGGGGAGTCAGGAACCTTAAATGACAAATAATTTCAAATACTTTTTATATTAAACTTTACCATCGAATAGATGGCAAACTTAGTGTGAGAGTTTAAAGTAAAATGTAAGCTTTCCAAAACCTTTTGAGCTCTACCCCAAGGGCCCTTAGAGTATCAGACAGTGTCTTCAATCCTTGGAGATATTTGGGTGTGGAAGCTGGCGGAGCTCTGCTTCTGAGAGGGAAGAAGGGTGGTGAATTGTTTTCCAGGAATTCCCCAATGAGAGGCCAGACCTCACTTTGCTTTGTGGTTTGTTCCAGTACAGGAGGAAGGAGGGAGGCCATGCCCTCACGCCCTGGCTCCCAGCTGCTCCCGAGCTCTCAGTGACCCTGCCTCTCCCCATCTCCTTCCCTGTACCCCAGGGCCCTCGACGCCCCCATCCGACCTGCGCCTGAGCCCCCTGACACCGTCCACCGTTCGGCTGCACTGGTGCCCCCCAACGGAGCCCAACGGCGAGATCGTGGAGTATCTGATTCTCTACAGCAGCAACCACACCCAGCCCGAGCACCAGTGGACCCTGCTCACCACAGAGGGTGAGGGCTCCCACCCCAGGGCATCTGAGCAAGAGCTTCCCCACCCTCTCCCCACTTACCAGCCTCCCCAGTGGCTGGGTTTGTTTGGAGCAGGCAGAAGCCACTGCCTGAGTGGGAGAAGCAGATTTCCTCAGTGCTGCTTCCCAGCGCATCCCTGCCTCGCACCCCCGACCCAGTTCACCAACTCTGCTCGCCCTGCCTCCCTCTGCCCCCAGGGAACATCTTCAGTGCTGAGGTACACGGCCTCGAGAGCGACACTAGGTACTTCTTCAAGATGGGGGCACGCACAGAGGTGGGACCCGGGCCCTTCTCTGGCCTGCAGGATGTGATCACTCTCCAGGAAAAGCTCTCAGGTAAGAGGCAGGAAGGGAGGAAGGAGTAGGGTCCATCCTGGGGCAGCTCAAGGTCTCCAGAGGCTTCTGGAGTTGACTTCTAACCCTAAAGTCATTTCTTCCAAAGCCTTGCCTCAGGGCACGACTACACTTTCACTGTTTTGGACAGCTGCCCTCCTACTTAGGTGTGGAAAGGACAAATGTGAAGAGGCAATGAGTGTGGTCCGGCAATGGTTCAGTAGTGAGGTCAGATTTGTGGGAGACTGGCTTGGTTTCTTTGGGAGATTGCTTTGATTGGAAGACTGGCTTGGACTGGTGATGAGCTTTATGTGGTGGAGGTGTTGGGCAGTGGGACTGGCTTTGTAATTTGCAGGACCTAGTGTGAAATGAAAATGTGGCATCTCCTTATTTAATGAGGAAGAATTTCAAGATAGTGACGGCAGAGCATAAACCCAAGCGCGGAGCCCTTCTAAGCGTGGGCCCTGGGTTACTGGACATGTTGCACACCTGTGAAACCAGCCCTGCTGGGCAAGCAGGAGGTGTGTTTCCCTGAAAGGCCAGGTTGCTGGGGAGGAAACACAAATTCTGGATGTCCATGGCAGGCTCAGTTGGAGAGAGAGGTTGTGGTGGTCCCTCTGAGTCTGTGGGGCCCTCCTGTCTTTGCATCAGATTTCATGTGTCCAGAGGGTGAGACTCAGGCTGGTGGTCTCCGGAGAAAGACACAGGAAGTCCTGGTCTATGAACCCTGGGTCTTCTCCTGTTCCTGATCTGTTCTGCTCCCTCCCTCTCTCCCACCAGACTCTCTGGACGTGCACTCAGTCACGGGCATCATCGTGGGTGTCTGCCTGGGCCTCCTCTGCCTCCTGGCCTGCATGTGTGCTGGCCTGCGCCGCAGCCCCCACAGGTGGGTGACGGAACCAGTCTGACTGCAGAGAGGAGGGATTTCCAGAAGGGCTGCAGAGATGAGAGAGCAGGAAAGTGGCCATGACTTGTGCTAGGCACTGCCAGGAGCCCATTAAAGTTGACTCTGGGATGAAGGGGACTGGGGGATGGAAGGCGATGTCCTCATGACAGTGGGGGGTGGGTTTAGGGAAGCCCCCGGCCTATCCCCTCAGCAAGGGCAGACACAGAGCTGCTTCTCTCCCACTTCCTTGGTAGCTGCCGGCATCTTGGAAAGAGGGACCGCAAATCTCCAGATGCCTGGAGCCAAGAAAGCAAGGAAGGATCCCCTCTGCAGTGTCCCAGATGTTTTGAACAATCTGAGTTTCTTATTCATTGCACAGACTAGGAAACCAAGTCCCAGAGAAGGGCAGGAACTTGCCCAGGGACATAAGCTGGACTAGATCCCAGTCCCACCCCGACCCCACTCTTTGACCACTGTGCCTGTTCCCCATCTTCCCTTCCAGGGAAGCCCTCCCGGGCCTGTCCTCTACGGCCACTTCTGGGAACCCCGCGTTGTACTCCCGAGCCCGCCTCGGCCCCCCCAGCCCCCCGGCTGCCCATGAACTGGAGTCCCTTGTGCACCCCCGTCCCCAGGACTGGTCCCCACCTCCCTCAGATATCGAGGACAGGGCTGAAGTGCACAGCCTTATGGGCGGCGGTGGTCCTGACTGCCGGGGTCACTCCAAGAGAAAGGTGAGCCTGGAGCCTGGGTAGGTCCGAGCCCCACGCCGCTCATTCCTGAATGGGACACCAGGGGGCGCAAGAGCACAATGTGTGACCCTGTGAGAGACGGGCCCCCCCACCCCACCCCGCCCCTCCGCCTTCCTGGGCCAGCTGCAGAAGAAAAGACACTCACTCCCTCCTCCTTGAAAGGGTTGGCAGGGCAGGGGAGCAGATGGGCCTCCATCGCCGGCAGAATAGGTCAGCCTGGCTCTCAGGAGGAGGGGAGGGCCCCCCACGGGCTGTTTGCGGGTGACTGAGGGTGGCCAGAATACCCAGCTCCCTCCTTATCCTGGAAGCTGGGGAGACCCCTAAGACCCAGCTCACCCCAGTATGGGGAAACGAAGCTGGTCAGTTTGGCTTTGGCCATGTGGGCCCAGGATCCTGATAAAGTGGGCCCACACAAGGCAAGTCCCCCCGCTGTTGGCCGTGGTGGCTCATCCCAATCTCTCTGACCAGCCAGCTCGAACCCCTGAGTCCTTCCTCCCCATTTCCCTGCCTCTGTGCTGAAGGAGACCCTGCCTGCCTCAGGAGCCTCTGGGCTTTTCTGCAGGACTTCTCCATCCTCAAACTCACCCCTAAGCTCTCAGCCCACTCTGTGCTCGTCCCCACAGCCTTGGGGAGGGAGGTAGTAAGCGGGGGCAAGAGTCTGTGGAGGGGGATCCATCCACTTCCCCGTCTTAAGCTTCCCAGCCCACCCTCAGTGCTCCCGCTTCTTTCCCTGTGCAGATCTCCTGGACTCAGCCAGGTGGGCCAAGCTGGGCAGGTTCCTGGGCAGGCTGTGAGCTCCCCCAGGCAGGCCCCATGCCGGCTCTGACCCGGGCCCTGCTGCCCCCTGCTGGAACCGGGCAGACGCTGTTGCTGCAGGCTCTGGTGTACGATGCCATAAAGGTCAGTGTCCTGGGAGGAGGGGGGAGGAAAGAAGAGAAGGGTCCCCGTGCTTATGAAGAGCCAGTAGTGAATCCTCTGGAGACCGTGGTGGTAGCCTCCCTGGGGATAGAAGTCTAGCCTAGAGACCCCTGGAACTTCGGAAGGTGAGTGGGTGGAGGGCAGGCCAGGTTGTGAGAATCTGTGTTTCTCTGGGTTAGGGACAGTCCCTCCCCTGCCTAGTGGGCTGCAGCAGAATTACCATGGGTCTGACGGTGGGCCTGGCCTGAGTGCACTCAGCCCTTCCTGCTGGTCACTGAGGCCCTGACTGTGTCTTGTGCTTCTGGAACTCCTGGGCAAGGGCCAGTGTGTCACATTTCCCTGCCTCCCCATGGACCTGATCATCATCTCTGTGGGACATTCACCTTTACCAACTTCCATGTAACATACAATGGACTCTGAACATACTTCTCCTCACCAAGTATGATGGTCATTCTTCTGATGGTCACTCTCAGCAATGGTCTTTGTGTTCTCTGCTCTGACCAGGGCAACGGGAGGAAGAAGCCGCCCCCAGCCTGTAGGAACCAGGTGGAGGCTGAAGTCATTGTCCACTCTGACTTTAGTGCATCCAGAGGGAACCCTGACCTCCACCTCCAAGACCTGGACCCTGAGGATGCCCTGCCTTCAGAGGCTCCTGACCTCACTTCGGATGTTGTGGATCTAGAGCAAGGGGCAGACTGGCCGGACAGGGAGCTGGGAGGGTGTGAACAGGTGACCCCTGGGCCAGACAGACTTACCTGCCTGCCAGAGGCAGCCAGTGCTTCTTGCCCCTACCCGGACCTCCCGCCCAGTGAGGCTCTGGAGGAGGCCCCTGGGAACAGCTGCCAGCCAAAGTCTCCCTGCCCTCCAGGAGACAGCCCAGGCCTGCCCAGAGCCCCAGTCTCCTCCTCTGCTGAGCTCCCCTAGAGGGCACAGTTTGGGACAGGCTCGTGTAGATCGTGGGACATGACATGTGTGGCCACGCACGTACACATGTGCACCTTCAGGTACTGAACATCATCAAGCCATTGGGAGCCCCCTAGGGTGCTTTGGCTCAGGGGAGAGGAAGAAATGGGTTATTCACTCCCCCTATACACTGTGACACATGTGATATGTGAGACACATGTGAAGCACAGCTATACGTGATGTACACGTGTGTGAAACATGTGTGTGCTGGTTGGTGAGTTGGGAAACCCTGGCCCAGGCAGTGGTCACTACAGCCTGACTGATCTTCCAGGTCAGGACAGTGCCCCAGCGTGGTCCATCCCCAGCCCTGTGGGCTCCCACCTCCGTCACCCAGCCTTTTTATTACACACTCTGAGAGTGTCTCCAGTGCCCTGTCTGACAGAGACAGCCCCGGCCCACTTCCCTGTCTCACGGGGCTGGGTGCAAGTAGGCTCTGAATGCCTCACATCTTAATTGCATCACCCCCCATCTCCCATGTCCCCACTGCCGGCATTGAGAGGGTGACGCTGGCCCCCCCTCAGAGCAACTCTGCATCTAATTTTGTAATCGGGGAAGTGCCTGGTTTGGAAAATCTGCTTTCTCTTGCTCTCCCCTCCTTCCCCCTTCCCCCTGCCCTCCTCTAGTGTCCATCTCCCAGTCCACCTGCCCTCCCCGTCCTCCCACCCATCTCTTCCTAATTCTCTCAGCTTTCCTCTCTGTGGTTTCCCTGTCTGTCTGTCACACCTCTCTCAGACTGTGTCATGTGGTTCTCCTGCCTGGGGTTCAATCTCTGCATCCTTCCCTAACAACATGACTACCTCATGTCTGCTTCGAGGCCATAGTGCAACTCTTGTGTCCACCATCCACTTCAGCCATCATCCTCCTGCCCCCTCCTCTCTGTACCTCCAAAGGCCCCCTCCCCAGGCAGACTGCACCTCCCCCCAGCCCAGTGCAGGCTTGGAGACCTTCCAGCTTCCCTTGCATCTTTCTCCCTGGGACTGAGACAGGAGGGTTCTCCTTGGAGGGGATGAATGTAAGTCACACAAGGATGTATCTTAGACCAGGAAAGGGGAACGTAACCCAGAGGCTCAGGATAAAATTACTCCGTCCCTTCTAGGCAGGAAGGCAAGTTTGCTGGATGGAGGCGGTTTGGGGCCTTCCTTCCCAGCTAAAGCTAGAAGGGTGGTAGGGGAGAGGAAATCAGGAGCTCTGAAACCCCGCCGCTTCCCACTCTGTGCATCTTGAACATGAGCTGATTGGGTTGGGGTGAGAGCGTCCTCTCCTCCTCTGGGGTGCTGGAAGAGAGGTCTTTGCCCAGGACAGGGGTGAGGGGCTCATTTCATTTCGTTTTGTCTTTAAATGCAATCCTGAAGTCATTATCTTTTGGCTGCCACACAGGGACAAGCTTGACTTCTCTTTCCTGTGGAGAGGAAACAGTGTCATTTATTTGATTTTGCGCCTCAGCCTCTCATAGGAGCACAGAGTACGCGGTCGCGGTCTTTTCTCCTTGAATGCATCCTTTTTTTTTACTGATCAGCACATCAAGGGTTAACTCTGGCTTCTGGGCCAAATTAGAAATAACCAGTCTATCTTTCCCCCCCTTTTTTTTTTTTAATGGTGAAATGTCTCTCAGCGGAGTTGCAGCTTCCTCAGACCCTTTCAGCATCTGTGTTTATTACACTCGGGTGTCACTCACGTTTGACATCCGCACCTACAGTTCCTCCCCCTCCCCCTCCTTCAGCCAGCCTATGATAACACTAAAGATTATTAATGTTGGTTTTGTATCTCGTTAAGGACAGAATTGTCACTTGTACTATTTCTGTAGCATTCAGCGTTGCTGTGGCTAACATCACTGTGTATGTTTCATCATTGCTCTGAAGGTCAAAAGCCTCATTTTATTTTGCTGGTTTATTTTCCTTTAGGAAAAAAAAAAAAAACTGCCCTGAATTAAATGGCTGTTTTAACAGTAGGCTCTTAGCATTACACCACATAGTCATTTTTCATGTTCTTGTTTAACAGGCACTGAGGTTCTGGTTTAAATTAAATAGCTGCAAATGAGACAATTTATAACCCATTAGGTTGGGTGGAAAATTGTTTCTCAAAAGCAAATAAGTAATAAATCTGGTATCTGCCTATAACTCACAGTTGATAAGAAAGTGGCCATTACTCACTAGCATTATATATGATTTGGGCTCTGGGTAATTTGGAAGTGTTAGGTTTGTGTCTTTGTAGCAGTATTTTTATTAGAAAAGAGTCTATTGGCCTTTTACAGGGTATTAATCCCTTTGTCACCTACCATTGATGCCTTACAGTTTTTGAGTCTCATTTAAAAACCTTTTTCTTGATGCATGACAAGTGTAATCGGTACCTGCTCATTTATTTGTCTATATTTAGTTTTGCTGTATTATTTAATTATTTTCCCAGCATTTTTATTTTCTCCTTACAAGTATGATATTCTTTAGTGTTAAGCCAAGGCGTTGATCATGTATCTGTCCTGATAATCAATTAATAAACTATTTTCCAAAAATGTTCTCTTTTGGAACCAAATGACTAGAATCTCCTCAGCCTTTCTACCATAGAAAATGTATTTCCTACCAGGGTGGGAAATGTTGGTTTTAGAGGGAAAGAGCAGGTGGTTATAAGAAAGAACTGAACCAGATCTGGAGAAAAGGGAAACTTTATACACTGTTGATGGGAATGTCAATTGGTGCAGCCACTGTGGAAAACGATATAGAACTTTCTCAAAAAACTGAAAATAGAACTACCATATGACTCAGCAATTCCACTCCTGGATATAGATCCAGAAAAACCAAAAGTACTAATTTGAAAAGATACATGCAACCCAATGCTCATAGCAGCAGTATTTACAATAGTTAAGATATGGAAGCAACCTAAGTGTCCATCAACAGATGACTGGATGAAGAAGATGTGGTATGTACACACACACACACACACACACACACACACACACACACACACACACACACAATGGAATACTACTCAGCCATAAACAAGAATGAAATCCTGCCATTTGCAACAACAGAGATGGACTTGGGAGAGTGTTATTCTAAGTGAAATAAGTCAGACAAGGACAAATACTGTATGGTACCACTTATATGTGGAATCTAAAAAATACGACAAACTAGTTAATATAACAAAAAGAAACAGACCCACAGATAGAACAAATTAGTGGTTACCAGTGGGGAGAGGGGTTGGAGGGCAGTATAGAGGAAGAGGATTAAGAGGTACAAACTATTATGTATAAAAAAAGCTATAAGGATATATTGTACAGCACAGGGAAGATAGCCAATATTTTATAATAACTATAAATGGAGTATAACCTTTAAAAATTATGGATCACTATATTGTACACCTTAACTTATATACCTTTGTACATCAACTATACTTCAATAAAACTAAAAAAAAAAGAAAATAGGTAACTCAGAATCCTAGAATAGGAAACACCACCCCAGCGCCCCCCCCCCCCAAATAACTGAATCATCTCCCTCAACAAGCACTTAGGAAAAAGACTTGAACTTGGGAAAGATGTGTTCTTTGATAGCACTCTTTTAGGCTCTTTGGAGATCTTTTTCCATCCGGCCACACATCTTTTAAGTTTCTTGGGTGCAAGGGATGAGCGAACCACCAACTCCACAGATCTGGGCTCAACAACTCTTCTTTGTATAACTCTGGTCTTCAGAATTGCCCATGGCTGCATGTTCACACATATGGGCGTGGTACTTACAAGCTCAGAAACCCACACATGGGCACTCACCTTCACAAACACCCCCAGTCCATTAACTCAAACCTGGGCACAACAGTCACACACGAAACACACTTACACCCCACACAGATCTCAGGATCACTGTGGGCAGCTGCTCTGCTAAGATCTTTACAGTGCCTGGACCCTGCGTGGTTTTCTGCGGCAGGGAACCAAGAGCCAGAGGCTGCCCTGCCCAGGACCACCCCCAAAATAGCTGGTGAGCCAGTCCCGAGTTAATTGACAGATCATAGGGAGAGATATTGCACACTTTGCATGCAGCAGAATAGCCATTATTTGCATATCACTCTCAGACCAAGGGTTGTGATAAAGAAGAATTAAACACTTGTCAAAATGAATTTAAAATGACAGCAACTCAGGACACCTATTTGACCTCTCCTGAGTCTAGGACAAGCCAAGAAGGGGTTATGGAGAATTCAAGCCCTGCGGGAGGGAGTTCCAGGACTTTGGGCCCAGGGAGGGGCCCCCTCCCCTCCCTTTCCGACGGCCATAGAGGCCCATCATTCCCTCCTCATAATGAAATTGGTGTGGGGCTTGGAGTGCCCCCTAACCCTGATTTCTCCATTGCTTCCCACTGCTTGCTTGTACGTCCCAAGTCCTGACTCTCAGGCTCATCTTCCAATTGCTACTAAGAGTAAGGAGTTCTTGGGCTGTACAAACTCCATCATTAGTAAACTTACCTGATTTCTGGAGGACTTTTCTTTACTCATCTGCACCAAAGTTAGTCTTATATATAGTTGATGCTCCTGGCCCAAGATTCCAGAGTTGGCACCAAAAGAGAGATGTAATTACACCTCTGCCATACCAGTCCAGCGCCAGAGGAGCAAATAGCTGAGTGAGGCAGAGACTACCCTCTTTAGAGCTCCTGCTCCTAGAACTTAGCAGATGCTCAGCAATTTTGATGGACTAGTACATCATGCTGGACTCAAGAGAAGACCATTTGATCATGAATGGCCAAGACTGAAGACCCCTGAGGGCCAGCATGGGTGTGTGTCTCCTAAGAGGCATGCCTACTTCTACAACAGTTCTTCTGTGAGACTGATGTTGGATCCGTGTGTGCTCTCTGACATGAAACACTGAGTCTTCTTTGTGGCATAGAAATGCTATTGGGAGTTTTAACTTTAAATGCGTTTTTCCTTTTACCAGGCTATTTGTCACGACCTGTGTCCTTTAAATGTTCCTATGAGTGAGTAGGAGAGATATGATTATCTTTATCTTTCAGATGAGCTAGAGGATGACTGCCAGGGTTTGCTGAGCTAAACAGTGGTCAGAACCGGGGTCGGAACCCGGGTTACTTAAGCATTCTCATTGTCCCATTGGGTCTGCTCTCCCAGGGCTCCGGAGGAAGCTGCCTTCCCATCCCTCCTGCCTCCTGTCCACCCAAGCGCCAGAACTCTTCAGTCTAGAGAGGCTAGTCTTGCAACTGAACGTCCTAGCCTTTGGGTGGAAGGACCAGAAACCCATGGGAAACGGAATTTTTGACAACTTTGTGCAGCTTTTAGAGAATTATCTCGACAACATTGACTTGGACACGGTGGAGGAGGGCGCGGCAGAAAGTGGGTCAGAGCGAATCCCGCAGCTTTGCGTGTTTCTCCGCAGCCCGGACCTACTCCGCAGTCCGCTGGGTTTCCACTGCCCCAGCGCCCCAAGTCCGGGGCTGGCCCGCGGGGAGGAGATACGGGGCTGTAGCTCGGGACGGCGCTGGCCGCTCCTGCCTCAGTTCAAAGCGCAGGGGGCGCGTCCGCCGCGCAGCCGGGAATGTCCGGCCGCTTAAAGCGCTCGCCGGCTCTTTTGTTCCCCAGACCGGGCCTCCGGGGAGAGGGGGCTGGGGGAGGGGACCGGGAGGGGAGGGAAGGGGGGCGGCGGGCGGCAAGAGGAGGGCGGGGCGGGTGCGGGCGTTGCGATTGCGGAGCGCGCACCCCGGGCTCCGCTGACAGATCGCCGGGGTGGGTGCAAGATGGCGCAAGCGGCGCTCCCCCTGCGCCCCCGGCGCTCCTAGGCAGGCATGTGGCCCCAGCCTCCCGCCGCCCGGGCTCGGCCCCGGCCAGAGCCCCGGCCCCGGCCCCGGCGCCGGCCCCGCGGGACGCTGTGAGCCTCGAGAGGCCCCGGAGCCGCGCGTCGCCGAGCCCAGCGGACAGCGAGCCCCATGGCTGCTCCGCGCGCCGCGACCCCGCGCCGCCGGCCCCGGCTCCTGCCACCGCTGCTGCTGCCGCTGCTGCTGCTGCTGCTGCTGCCGCCCCCGCCGAGCGACGGTGAGCCAGGGCGCCCGCCACCCGGCGGCTGCGGACCGCGCCCCGGGAAGGGCGAGAAGGGAGTACGCGGGCGCGAGGGCGGACCCGGGGAGAGCGGCGCGGACCTGCGGGCGGACCCCTGGCCAGAGGGACTTGCCCGAGAAGGGGAGCCGAGCGGGACGGGGCGGAGCCCGGGGAGAGGGCACCGAGGCCAAGCTGCCGGGGGCGGCAGGGGGATGCTGAGGACAGAGCTCCTCCAGGAGAGACTGGCACTCAGTCTGCTGCGGCTCCAGGACTCAGGGGAGGACCCAAACCCCGACCGAGGGGCAAGGCGCGCGGCAAACAGGAGCTCGGCGGGCGGGCTGGAGTTGGGGAGAGGGGGAACGAGCCATAAGAGACCGCAGGGCTGAGTCCCCGTCCGAGGGGGCGAGCTGGGGTGCGCGGAGCCGGCGATGGGCACAGAGTGACCGGAGGCGGCCCAGGCAGGAGATCGCAGACCCCGGGGGCGGAGGCCGGGACGGAGTGGGCTGCGCTGGCCGGAGAGGGCATATCCGGGATTTGGAGCCGGGGCTGGGACGGAGAGTGCGAGGGAGAGACCGAGGAATAAGAAGGAAGAAGATTCCTGGTGGGCGGCGCATGGGGAGGGGGAGACCCAAGAGCACCCCACGAGCTGAGGAAAGGGAAGAGAAGCTGACCAAGGGCGAGCGGGCGGTGGGGATGCCCACGTGCCCGCCCTGCCGGGGAAGATGCACATGCGGAGCTCAGGGTCTGCCTGCTTTGCTGCCCGGAGCTCCGTCACCATCACCCTGTTCCCTCAGCTGCTGTAACGGTCCCATCTCACAGAAGAGGGGTGCAACCCTAGTCCTTTCCCCCTCCCACCCTGAGTTCTCAGCGGACACTCCTCTGGGCATTATTCTCTCCTCTCTTAGCTCCGGAGAAGCAGAATATCGCGGCCACATCTAGGAGAAACTTTATCCTCTGGTTGCTATACCGGGGTTGGCAGCTGAAACCCAGGTCCTGAGGAGGATGGGTAGGGATTTGAAGAGGCGTGACCAGCAAATGGCTTAAAATACGAATTACACATCCCGGAGGGTAGGGGAAACGCCCCTAACCCCCAGCCCTCCTCCTCCTTTCTCCCCACCCACTGGCCGGTCTCCCCACAGCCAGGGAGGGAGCTGGTCTGTTGGGGAGGGGCCAGCTCCTGGATCGCTAGTTCCCTGGAAATGTGAGGAGAGGTCTGAGGCTGCCTTTTCAGCCCAGGTGGGTTCGTTCCTCCTGGAGTGAAGTTGTAACTGGTCTGGTAAGTTCTTCGTTGGAGAAGTTGGGCACTTGGCATCATGCCTGGGATTGGAGCGCTTGTCCTTCCTCTCTGGCTTCTCCTGATTCCCAGATCACCCTTTTCTTTCTCTTCTTCCCCTCCCCTTCCAGTTCTTTTTTTTTTCCCCCTGCAGGAGTGAAGAGGTTGCTGAGAGTAAAGGTTCTAGAAACCTCCCTCCTTCTGAATTTTGGGAAATCTGAGTTGATGTTTGGTATCCCTCACCCACCTTATAACAAAGGCAAAACTAGCAAAACAACCAAACCCAGAGCATCTCAGGGGTGGGGCAATGCAGCTGGACCACAGCCTCGCCTGTGCCTGGTACTGGGCCCACACACCCTGCTCCCTGCCAGGCATCAGACCAGACCTCAGATGGTTTTGCCAGAAAAAAAGAAGTAATGATTTATTACTATCTCACTTTATATTTGTTTAGAACTTTTAACTTTTCATAGTCCCTTTGAGCCTGTTAGTCATATTTTGCAACCTTACAACACAAGCTATATTGTTATTCCTGATTTAAGCAGATGAGGAACGGGAAGCCAGGACAGGATGAACACTTTACCTGAGGTCACACTATGAAAGTGTGAGGCTTCGGGGATTAACCAGGATGACCACAGAAGTGGCAGCAGCTATATTGCAATAGTCTTGCTTTTGGATCCCAGGTTTGCAACTATTAACTGTGAGGCCTGGGACAGGTTGCTTAACATCTCTGGGCTTCAGTTTCCTTTCCTGTAAAAGACTCAAATTTTTAAAAAAGATGGTACAAATAATATCCATCTCTCTGAGATGGTCTGTTGATTAAGTAAGTATACCGCATGAAATGACACTTCATAATGCATAAAGTTCTCTATAGTAATAGAGATTCCAATTAACATCACAGAATGGGGTGGGGGGTATAGCTCAGTGGCAGAGTGCATGCTTAGCATGCACGAGGTCCTGGGTTCTATCCCCAGTACCTCCATTAAAAATAAAATAAGTAAATAAACCTAATTACTCCCCCCCAAAATCCCAGAGTGATGGAGATGGGATACACATATCCAGAGAACTTGGAACCCGTGTGTCTGCTCATTCCACATTAACCTCTCCTTTTCCTCTTGATGCAGGTCTTGGCCACTCCACTGAACTGGCATTTGCTGTGGAGCCAAGTGATGATGTTGCAGTCCCTGGGCAGCCTGTCGTGCTAGGCTGCGAGGTGGAGGGGACTCCTCCAGTGCGAATCACCTGGAGGAAGAATGGGGTGGAGCTGCCAGAGAGTACCCACTCCACTGTACTGGCCAACGGGTCCTTGATGATCCACCACTTCCTGCTGGATCGAGGAGGCAGCCCTTCGGATGAGGGTGACTATGAGTGTGTGGCTCAGAACCGCTTTGGGCTGGTGGTCAGCCGGAAGGCTCGAATCCAGGCTGCAAGTAAGTGGGTGCCCTTACTTTTTTTTTTTCCCCAGGCCATGAGAGATAGAGGGAGCCATTCCATCTTATGTAGCTTCTGGAGCATGGGTCATTTGAGAGGGGCATAGCAGTAATTTGTGGTGGAATTATAACATATACCCATTTAACTGATTGGAATGCAATCTGACAAGAATGTAGCCAAACACTGTTGCGGGGAGCAGGAGCCAGAGAGAGACAGCAAGTTCTATCCAGCTCTTAGGTCAGTGTGTCTTAGTTTCCATATGCCTGTATATTGTGAGCATCACAGTCTATTGAGAATGATTCTTGAATTTAAAGATAAACAACTGTCATACTTTGGGGGTGATATAAGAGAATTTTAAAGAGTAATTTTGGCTCCACACAATGTTTAATTATGTACTGACTTTCAAAACTTTTGGGTAGAACAAAACCTCACTGTGCAAGTGATGACATTCTGAAGCTTGTCAACAGTTTGCTTTACGAAAAATATGATAGAATAATTTCAGGGTTAACACGATGAAGACATTACTCCCACTCACCTTCATGCTGGTGTACTTTTTAATTTCAGCTTCACTGAGGTATAATTGACAATAAAATTGCAAGATCTTTAAAGTATACATTGTGGTGACATGATACCTGGTGTGCTTTTTTGAATGAGAGACAAGAGGTGTTTCAGCTTTAGAATTTTGCTTTGCTTGTACTGCTGGACCACCAGTTACTATGGTGATGAAATGATGGCTGTGCTTTGCTGCCCTGTCCTGCAAAAAGTATGTTGTTGTTGCTTAATTTGTGCACACTCGTGGGAATTGTTATATAAACCAGAATTCTGTATGTATCTTGGGGAGGTGGCAGGCTGTAAGGGAGGGAGGTCATGGTTGAGAACCACTGCTCCTGAGAAAAGATCAAAGTTTTGGCAAGCGGACAATGTTTCTCCGTCTAATATCTCTATATTTCTCTGTGTGTGGAGGGATGTCCCTTTAAAAAAAGCTGCTTTAACTTTGGTTGGTAATGATTCTAGCTAATATTTATTAAGCACTTACTGCATACTGGGCACCCTGTCGAAGTGCTTTACATGAATTATCTCATTCAGTCATCATGATGCCACTGGGACATGGGCAGTTATCAACCCCCTTTTACAGATAAGAAAACTGAGACTAAGGGGGATTCATGACATTCTGGGGAGCAGAGGAGCCAGGACTGCAGTCTAAGTATCTAGAACCCTGCACCTTCATGCCTAACTCCTATGGCACACTGCCTCCTCCCCGTCTGATCGCTGACAAGTTTCTTCCTGGCTCTGAGGGCATTTGCACAGTTGCTCTGAACGGCTGGTGAGTGATGAATCGTTCTGAGGCAGGAGCGCTTTCGTTGAGTTTAAGATGCTCCTTTGTTCTAAGGAAGGCTGATCCGGGCCCCCATATGGAGCTCTCCGGGAGGCAGCCCTGGACCTTGAGACCGAATCACTTCTGGCTCAGCAACCCCTCATCCCCCGGCCCTCCCGGCGGCGTAGGGAAGGCTGGTGCAGCCTCTGAGCAGATGGCTGGATGTGAGAAAGAGAAGCGTGGACGGAGGGTAGGGACCTGAGGAAGATTTTCGGAAGGGAGAAATGAGACTTCTCAGGGAGCCTCCAAACCCTCCCTGGCCTGTGTCAGCACCGAGGGATGGATGCTCCCCCCACATCACCAGCCTGGGATTCTGGGAGATAAATCCCCAGGTGTTTATATATAGCTAATTGTAAATGTGCTTTTCTATAAATGGTAATACCTTCAAGATGTTTGGTTTCCTTAAACTCCTAACAGTATAAGAAATTGAGCTGTGGGCTCTGGCTGGGGGAAGGGCCAGAGGGTGAGGTCAGCTTGGTTAATCCTTTGGGGTCCTGGGGAAAACTGGGGGAGTTGCCTGCAAACACTGGCAGTCTGATACAGCCTCTCTCCCCTACCAGGCTTGGGGCCCCGTGGGGGAACGCTTGGATACCAAGCAAGCGGGTAGCTGGATCCCCTTCTCTCACTTCACAGGCTGATGTCCCTAGAAACCTCCAAAGCTGATTAGCGGCCTGGGTTTTCTCCTTTAGTAATAAGTCCCTGCCCATGTGCCCGCAGGCAGGGCAGATGTTGTGTGACACGGGAGGGCGGGAGGGCGCCTTGTGAAAAGGTGTGGGGAGCCCTCCAGAGCCCCTGCTCCTCCTGCCTGCTCCCACGCCCCTGGGCATCGGCTGAGGGCTGGGGCATGCTAAGCACCCCTCACAGACACACAGTCCACCCAGTGGACTAACCCAGTGAGGCAGATAGGGGTCTAGGTGTGTGTGGGCAGGTCTGCTGGGGCCTCTGAGCTCCGGGCCAGAGGCCAATGGCTGGGAATGCCCCCTCTTCCGTCCCAGGTGGGCTTGGGTGCCGTCACTGAAAGATGACCTGACCAGAATGGGCTAAACTCCAGGCTGATTCCTTGGGGGCTTCAGCTCTATGTACCTCCCTTTTAGGATGGAGTGGCTCAGGGTCCTAAGGGCACTCATGCTTCCAGCACATCTGGTTTCTCTGCCTGGCCGTTCCATGTGTTTATAGTTTGGGGGCTGGAAATTCAGATACTTGTTAAGGATGAGATCCTGGACAAGTTAACCTGTCCGTGGCCCAGTTTCCTCACCTGTGAAATGTGCACAGAATCCTACTTTGTGGGACGGTTGTAAGGACTGTCAGAGCCCGTGCTTTGCCTGGCACATAGGAGGTGCTCAGTAGTGTAGCCAATGCTTTTTTCTTCCTTTAAAGGTGAGTCCACTGACAAGCAGACTGCCTGAAAGCACTCCCAGCCCCCAGCTCTCGCCTCACTGGGATTCAGTTAGGATGTACCCCAGGGAAATCTCTCTGGGAGTAGGATTATTCGAGCCAGAGTGCGACTTGTTCTGTTTTAACCCCTTCCTGGGAGGGCCTGGGGATTCTCCCCAGCCTCTGGGCATTGGCTGAAGCTCGGCTGGCCTATTGAGACCCTCTGCTGTCCCTCCTGAGGGGCTCCAGGAAGGGCATGTGGGATCCAGTGGGAACATGCATTGACTCACACCTGTTGAGCTCTGTGTGCCTGGATGACTCCAAAGAGGGCAGATAACTAAGGGGGGAGCCACCCCAGATCCCAGCAGGCAGGTGCCCTCAGTTCCTGCCCCTCCCTTCCTGGCCTAGCTCTTGGTCTTAGGCCCCTTGGGAAACTGGAGTACAGAGCGAGAGGGTCTAGAGCAGGACATCTCAAACTTCCCTGTGCCCGTGAATTCCCTGGGGACCTTGATAACAATCAGATTTTGAATCAGTAGGTCTAGGCTAAGTCCTGGGGTCCTGCAAGTCTAACAGGATCCCAGGTGATGCCCGTGGCACTGGTGCGCAGGTGCGAGAGTAGAGCCCCTCCCGTGTCATAATTCCTGGTGTAGGGGTCTGGCGGCAGCATTGTGAAGGCCGTGGAGGGGACCTGGGGGGGCTTGAACCCCAGCTCTGCCACTCACTGGTGATGTGTCCTCCGCACGAATCACTTTGAACTCTCTTGAGCCTTTGTGCTCTCCTCTGAAAAAAACCATGAGCATAATCCCACCAGCCTGTTGGGGTTGTTGGAGGATTAAATGTTGGACATAAAGCACCTGACACAGGACTTGGCATCTAGAAAATGCTCGTTTACATATTACTGTTAGTGCTAGGTATTGACCGCTAATTTAGGATGAGGTCCAGCCTGTCCTAATGCTGGCTGGCTTCTCAAAGAACCAGGATTGCCTCCCTCCAAGCCTGGGGCCATCCTGACTAGGCTGGCCCAACGATGGTCATGAAGGTGGGCTGTGGAGGCAAAACAACCTCCAGCTGGATGGACTTGAGCCTCTCTCAGTCTCTGTTTCCTCGTCTTTAAATTGGGGGAAATAATACTTCTCAAGTAGGAATGCTGTGAGGATTACCTATAACATGGGGGAAGAATTTAGCACAGTGCAGGGCACGTAGAAAGTGTTCCTTAAATACTATTACTGTTCTGAGGAGGGGAGGTGATGGAGGTGAGAAATGGGAAGTTCTCAGCTCCTTTAGATACAGTGGTTCCAGGAAGGCTCCTGGTGAGCCCAGACTCTTGGAAAGAGAAAGTCCAGTTCTGGTCCCCAGCTGTCTCCCCCTCACTAAGTCACCTACTTCTCAGGCCCTCAGTCACCCACTCCTAAAGTCGGAATCACTCTCATCCTGCCTGAGGGAGGGCAGTTTAACCCGCTACACTGGAATCTCTTTCAGCAGCGAGATCCATGCTTGTGTGGGTCTGGGGGCAGGTCTGTGGAACCAGGTCTGGGTGGGGGTTTGGGCGAACGGTGGACTGGAGCTGCTGGGGAGTACAGCTTGTGTGGGGGGCTCAGTATATCCAGGGGAGCCCGGAGGGCCTCAGCGTAGAGCAGTAGTTTGTGCAGTGGCTGGTACTCCTGGAGGCCTTTGTCACCTGGTGGTCTGATGGGTGGAACCCAAGCTCTTCTCTTCTCCCTGATGGGCAGCTCAGCTGAAGTCACCCTGAGGGCGTCTCCCCTCTGCCCCTCACACACGTCTGCCTACCGGTCAGGGCAGGAAGCAGGCGCTGCCGCTGAGGTATCACTGGTGTGGTGGGTGAACGGCCGGGCCTGCCGTCCTGCCAGGCAGCTCACCAGTGAGTATGCCATGGCACGGAGGTAGGTGCAAACCCATGAGGGTCAAGGCCTTCTACCTGCCAGTCAGTACTCCACAGACCAGCCCCTTCTGACGCTCCTGAGAAGTTGTGAGGTTATGATGGGAAGGCTCTTGTCTGGATGCCAAGAGTCCTGTGTGGCTCTGGGCAAGTCACTCACCCTCTCTGGGCTTTGTTTTTCTCATTGTAATACTGGAGCGAGATTCACCTCTGCTCTGCGGTATTAAGGCTTCCTTGCCATCCAGTCAGTCCCTGGGACACGCCTGCCTTCGCTGGGCCTTTCCCCAGTCTATTCTTGCCCCTGCTCATCCCTTACCCGATCCCTCCCCAAAGACCACTTAGTTTACAGTAATTCCTTCTTCCCCCTGCTAAGGCGGGGAGGACTTGTGGTCTGTGGCATTCAGGCTCAACCTTCTCAGTGATGGCTGCTTGCCTTGTTAAGTAGTTGTTTTGTGGCTGGATATTCCATCTGTCTCCTCAACTAGATTTTAAGCTCCTAAAGGGCTTTCCTTTCTTTTGGATTTCTCACATCCCCTGCCCTTGGAGCTTGGTAAAAAACTGAATGAAACTGAATGAGCATGTGGCCTTCGCGGGGCAAGGCTCTGTCTCTCCCTTCTCTCTCTGCATCTCTTTTGCTTTCTCTCTCTCTCTCTCCCTCCCTGCCTCGTAATTGACAGCATAGCGCAAAGGGACAGAAGCTTGTGAACGGGGAGGAGCGTCAGGGGAATATAACACACACAGGCAGGACCACGGGTGGCTGCTGCGTGTTTATCTCTGGAGGAGCTGAGACTCTCTCTTCCTCGCCAGATGGGGTGTGAATCAGAGACCAAATTGCTTGGTAGTCCGCATGCCTGGCTTGGGGTCTCTTGCCTTGGGCTTTATTCCCTGGTTGGATGAAGCCCATGTCCCAACCTGGGGGAGTGGGGGCGGGGAGGACTGCCCCTCACCCCAGCAGCAGGACTTGAGTGTGGAAGTCGAATGCTTCTGGTTCCCACACCTTGGCTCCACTGTCGCAGGCAGCCAGCTGGCCCCTTGAACACAATGTGCAAATCTTCTCTGTTCCTGTTCCCGGGCATTGTCCGTGGCCGGGCGCCTTGGCTGGGAATGTGGGCCGGTGAATAGGAGAGGCATTTGCAGCCTGCAAATGAAACAGGCCCCCGGCCCCCCTCAGCCCCCTAGTCCCTCCCCACCCCCAGGGAGAAAGGACTTTTTCACTTCTGGCCTTCTGTACTGCCTTTCCCTCTCCTCTCCAGAGTCCCTGCAGGCGTGTGTGTGTGTGTGTGTGTGTGTGTGTGTGTGTGTGTGTGTGAAAGACTTTTCACAGCAGCTTGAAGGCTCTTCTACACAGCCTTCAATAAACGTAGAATGGAACAGAAGGGCACCCCGTATGGGAAACCAAACAGCTCACCGCTGTCTTTGTTTAAACTGGACCGAGTGATTCCGATGGCTCCCTAAGATTCTCCGGCCGTGGCCTTGTTGCAACAAGGAACGTGGAGATCAGTAGTGCGTGTGGATGTTGCCACGTGGGCCTCTTCTGCGGGCACCTGAGCATACAGGTGTGTGCTGAAGGATGTGCTCGGGGCTCAGGATTAGGGGCCAGCTCCCTCCAAATGACTTCCCCGTGGGGAATCCCTCTTCCCTTGAGCAGTGTGGCCAGGCTAGGGATCTCGAGTGGACAGAACTGGTGCAGAGCAAGAGCGGGTGGGAGATAATTTCATTAGGTCCTGCAAGGGACTATTACTTAGCCAGCTGAAGTGAGGGAGGAGGCAAGCGAGCGAGGTCGCTGGTAGAGGGTGGGACTTACATGATGGGCATGTGGGTCTGGCCTTAGTACCTCTGAGAGTCTAGGTCATAGTTTTCTTATTCACTAGGCGGGTGCCAGCAATCTGGCTGCAATCCGAGACTGCTGGCAGGGCTGCTCCATCCTTCCTCCACAGCTCCCCCACCCCCCTGCCCCTAGCCCCACCAAAGGACCGTTCTTTGATTTCTGAGCTCGCTTCTCTAGCCCCCAACTTGTTCACCCTGTTCCAAGAAAGGCTGACACTTTATAACTGCCCTCAGATGCAAGGGAGGGGCAGAAGAGAGAGTGACCTCTGTGGATGGAGCAGTCTCAGGGGCTTCCTAAAGAGGGGTGCCTGGGCAGGTGATGTTGTGACCCAGGGAAGGTGGAAATGCAGGGGCCCAGCAAGGAGGCCCAGCAAGGGACAAGCAGGAGGAGCTCCAGGCCAGACCCCAGGCCACAGGGAGATGGAGGAGGGGGGGAGTGTGGGCTTAATCCAGGCCAGCCGGCCACCTGATTCAGGCAGAGGGAAGTAGAGTTGATGCTGAGGGCTCACGTCCCAGCTTCTCCCACCCATCCTCTCTATCTTTTCTCAGGATCTTAGTCTGGAGGCTCATCACTCTTTGACACCCCCACATACGCTCTGCCCCTCCCTGCTTTCCTGTGAGGCCCTCAGCTCTCGTTTCCCCTGCCCTGCTGTCTTCCTTTCTCCAGCACTCTTTGCTGTTCTGTCCTTCCTCCCGCCTCTTTCTGCAGGTGTAGCGAGTCCTGTGTCCACCATCCTCTGCTGTGCTTGGAGGGTGGTGTCTCTGTTTCAGGAGCAAAAGGAGGTGAGCTCAGGCCTCTGCACAGAACAAAGAGACAGGAAGAGGAGACTCTGAGAGGACGAGGTTCAGAGACCCCAAAGGAAGGGGTCTGTGGCCTCCCCAGCAAGTTGGAGCCTCCCTGGGGGCTCACCTTCCCTGAGAGGAATCTGAGAACACTGGCCCCTGCTAGGGGCCTGTCTCTGAGCGCCCGGACACTGACCACGGTGGGTGGTGGGGGCAGCCCCGGGCTGCTCTCTGGAATGCCGGTGTTGGGTTGCAGTGCAGATGCGAACAGTGATAATGGGCAGGAACTGGACTTTCTGGTCTGGCTGCTGCCCCCAAGGCCATTGGAATGTGAGGGGGGGACTAGCAAAGAGGCCCCAGGGGCTTGGGTGGGCAGATGGTGACCAGACCACCTAAATGCAGAGGGAAATGGAGGAGGGAGGCAGACCACCGAGCGAGAGAGAGAGAGAGAGAGAGAGAGAGAGAGAGAGAGAGAGAGGACGAACCCAGGCCTGCCGGCCCTTTCACTGAGTGGCCAGCTACTGCAAAAGAATCCTGAAATTCCCAGTCCACCTAGGACCTTGGAGGTCTTCCCAGCCTCTAAGTAGGGTCACAGGCATCCAGACTATGGGGGAAACTTTGGAACTCATCTGGTTCCACCTTCTCATTTTATAGACTTGAAAACTGAGGCCCCAAGGGGGTCACCTTCCCAGGGATGTATTTGGTGCTCCAGCCTGGGCAGGTAAGAGAGCCTCCAGAGTTCCTCGTGCCTCTTGCCTTCCCCAGGGCATCACTGCTCTCTGGCTGGGGAAGCGGGAGATCTTATACCCACCCCCCACCCTCGCCCCCACCTCCACCCCGAACCCGACCCCGACCCCGCCCCGACCCCGCCCCGGGCAGACTAGCACATTTATTTCCATTCTTCTTGTATCCTGCCCTGTCCCAGGCTTTGTCTGTAGTTGTAGTTCTGGTTGTGAGTGTTAACCAGCAAATCTTGGATGTGGGCGCCAAGATCGATGGCACATTTCTGAGGGCCTCTGAGTTTGCAAATCACACCGGGTGCTGAGCTGAGTGGTTTGAGGGCTACCTAAGTGCTGGCACTAGTGCTGAACTAACTAGTAATAGTGGAAGTAGTCCTGGTAAGCCCTATATATGCTAACTTACTTAATTCCCACATTTCCGTTACTAGGTATTACTACTCCTGTTTTACAGATGAGTAAACAGAAGGCCAGAATGGTTAATTAACCTGCCCAAGGGTACACAGTAGAGAAGTGGGGATTTAAACCCGGTCTGCCCCACCCCAAATTCAATGGCTTGAGTGTCCTCAGAAGGGGCTAGAGTCCCTTGAGAATATAATCAGTATTTCTGCCTCAGAAATAGAGCCTGGTACCTGGGCACAGGCAGGGTGGGTGTGGGGGAGTGTTGGGAAGCAGAGAACAGCTTAGAACTCTGGCCACAGTGGGAGCCACTCCCGGTGTGTGGGGCAGGGCTCCACGCTCCCCACCCCCAGCTGCTGCTGGAGGCCCGGGAAGAATCCGGAGGGCCAGTTAGGCTGGGATGCTCTGCTGGGACGCTCTACAGAGAGAAGTCCTACCTGTGAGGCTGCGCAGAGCGGCTGGGTACAGGAGAGGAAGCTGGGAGGGTACTGGGACTGCTGGAGGTGGGGGGCGTGGCTTCTTCTGAGGAGGAAAGACAGGTTCCCCTCCCCCCTGGGGCCCCCTCAGCTCCCTTTCCCTTTCTTGTTTCCCGCATAATGACGCTGATTGCTCCACATCTGTCATAATTACTCTTTGTTTGAAAATTCAGAACAAATCACAGGAGAGGAACTGGTGTGACTGAGAAGGATCCTTCTCCCCAGGGGTTCAGGGGGCGGGGGGGGGGGTAGTAGGGAAGAGCCATAATCAGCCCGGAGGATGGAGGAGCCAGGCTGCTGATTGTCCTTGTGCTGTCCCCTTGCCTGGGCAAGGTGGCCTAAGGCCTCATAGAGTTACCTGCCCCCTCCCCCGCCCCAGACCACAGTCCCTGCCTGCTGTGGTGGCCGGGAGACTCTGCCACACCAAGCTGGGTAAGGGGTCTGCCTTCTTGGCCCCACTGAGCAATGTGTTGGTTGGCAGGCTTCCTGATAAACCCAGCAGCACTGCGGGGGGTAGGGGGCAGGCTGTGCCTGCTGGAAGGGCACAGCGCAGGGACCTTACTGGCAAGAGGAGTGGGACACTTAGGGCTGGAGTCCCTAGAACAGGGAAGACTTTGGGTCTCTGGGTGAGAACCAGGAATGGTGGGAGGTGGGGTGGGAAAGCACCAGCCCAGGCCCCCTTGGGATCCAGCAGCGGCCCTGGGTGCTCAGTGTCTCTTCATACTCTCAGCAACCTGACTTCTGGGGAAGGTCCTGGTTCGTGCCTCCATCCCCACCTGAAGGCTTGGTTCAGGGGGCTATTTCCTGTGGCATATGCCCTGGTCTGTGGCCCTGCCTGCCAGAGACATGCCTCCACGTCCTCCTCCCAACGTGGCCCCTTCCCACCTGGGATTGTGTCTGCAAAGACCCTGCACTTTGCCGGGGAGAAATCGGGGACAAAGCTAGACCTCATCCCCAAACCCTATCAGTAGTAGAACCCCACTCACTGCTGCTGTGGGACTGGTGGTGGGACTATAGACACCCTGAGGAAGCCCGAGCCAATGACAGATGCAGATAGACTTGCACTGAGGGCTGGATCTGGGTTCAAGCTTCCTCCTTCCCTTCAAGCTGCCGGGCCTCAGTTTGTCTTTGTGGGAAATGGGAGGGAGTGCTGCCCTGCCTGTCTTTGGAAGGGGAGACGATGAGTAGGGTCCATGCATCTGGAGAGTATAGGGTTCTGCCCCCGGACCCCCATCCACCAGTGGAGGCACCCTTTATTCAGGTTTCAGAGGGCGTTGGTGTCAGCAGGGCATAGAAGCTGGGGGCGGGGGTTGGTTGTGCTCAGTCCTGGAGACAGGACTCCAGGGGAGGTACCTGGCTTGGACTGGCTTGGAAGGAACATCTCCTCTGACCCCATCATTATTTGAGGGTCATGGGAGGAGCTTGGACTCGACACCATGACTTCCGTGCCCTCCCCCGCTCCCACTTCAGTAAGAAACTGCTTTTACTATGTAAATATTCAACCCATCCCTGTTTGACTTTGGACCCACAAAGTCACTTCCTGGACCTGTTTCCCCATAGGTGGAAGGCAGCATGGAGAGGACCAGATTACGAGACTCCTGAAGTCCCCTAAAATTCTGAGACACTGACTTGTTTTGGCTTGAACACGGTTCCCTCCTCCGCAACTCTCCCGTCTACCCCTAAGGCTCGCTCTAGCGTTCTCCTGCATCCCCCTCTCCCAGTCCTCTCTCCTGGAGCGCTGGGCGTGGCCTCCTCCTTTTTCAAATGTCAGGATCGAAGTTCTGCCGCAAAGTTCTCTTGTCATCCTCATCCTCTGACGTTCCCCTCGGGCCTGGTGGCCTCCCGCCTGCCTCCCGACAGCGGCGGAGCACGTGTCGGAAGCAGCCGGCCGGGTCCTTGGGGCTCAGGGGCGCGGTCCCGGTGGGTGTGGCAGCCAGGCGCTTGCCAGTCCCCGCGCGCTCCGGGAGCCGTGTCGCCTGCCACGCCGTCCCCGCGCAGGGACTTGCTCTCCGCCCCGGGGCGGCCGATCGCGGTGGGATGAGAGTAAACCTGGACTGCAGGAGCCGGGCTCCGCAAAAGATCTGCCTCCTTTGGGGAAAACGGACGTCCCCCACCTCCACCTCCAGCACAAAGCGCGGCCGCTTCTCGCGGGAGGCGCGGCCGGCCTGGGCCAGTCTGGCTGATGCGCGGCAGAATCAATGTGCGTTCAATTAACCCCGCGCCGCGCGGTCGCGAGGCTGTCAAGTCACCGCACCCTGGTTTGTCTGTGTGGGGGTGAGAACGTGTGTGCGTGTGCAAGTGTTTGAGTGTATCTCTTGTCTGCGAATGCACGTGTGTCCTCACGGGGGCTCCTGCATGGTGCCTCGGGGTCACTGCTTCCCTGGCCTTCATTTGGTAACTCACTCGGGAACTCGCCGCCACCAACCGGGAGCCTCGAAATGGTCTTGGGGAGCAAAATGGAACAGGATAGTGGAGATCTTGGGTTCCCAGTCCCCTTCCCTTCAATTGGCTTGGGGCACAGAATTTCTGACAAGGAGATGGTGCTAAAGAAAAGTTTGTGGGCAAACCTTTGAATAGGCCAGCTCTACTAGGGAAAGGAAACAGAAAGGGTCCCAGAGCCATCATAGAATGACAGATTGAACCAAGAGATGGTTGCTGGTTGCTCTGACAGTGCTTGGGAGTGTGCTCACCCCAGGGGCAGGCAGGAATGGGGAGAGGGGAGCTTTCTAGGTTTTGCTGATTGACTCTGACCCTCCCCTCCCCTCTCCCCCAGCTTCTTACCCCTAAGTTTCTCACATCACTGCTGTGGAAGCTGAGATCCAGAGAGAGGGCCTTACCCCAAGTCTTGGGTGTACAGAACTGGAACAGAAAGTGATCAGATGCTCCCTCCAATGTGCTGTTTGGCCAAATGGAATTTGGGCTCTGACTTCGGAGCCAGGATGGTAGAAAGCTGAAACCCAGTATTTGGCTTGTAATAAACAATTCTTGGATCTTTTTCTGCCATCTTCACATCTGGCTTGTTTTTTTCCTAACCCCCACCCCTTGTAGGTTATTTCTGTTTTGCCTCTTACATTCCAGATTATATGGAATGTCACCCTTTTTCTGCAGTAATTCCCTTCACCCTAATTTTTTGAGGTCTCTTAAAATTGTATGCCAAACCTCAAGTACCTCAGAGAAACCCTGTCTAAATTAGTCCCACTTGAAGACTGGTTTAGAATATTCTTGATTTCAGAAGACCAATTATGATATCACATAGAATGAGCCTCAGGATTGAGCCTGTTTGATATTCCTGCTCTCCTGTGTTTCTGATTTTGCTTCCCAAATCAGTCATTTTCCCATCGAACTGTGACAAAATCAAGATCATTACAAGCAAGCTGGTAAGTGTAAGGTTGATGGGATCAAGGCTTTTCTGAAATAAAGCTATCTAGCTTTTATTACATCAATTCAAGAAGGATTCATCGGACGTATGCCCAGCTTTGCTTTTTTGGGGGTGGGGTGGGGAGAATCAAAAGACACAGTCTGTTCGGGACAGTGAGTATATGCTTGTCCTTCCCACTGGTCTCTTGAGGGGAGGGGCTTGCTCTTCTGTGCATCCTCAGTGCTGAACCCAGGGCTTGCCTGGGGAGGTGAGAGAACGGGGTGTATGAAAGGGGGGATAGGAACACAGCACTTATGTCCTGCCTGCTGTGGTAGGCACACTCACCCTCTGGAGCTCAACAGCCTGGGGCTGGGGGAGGGCAGATAAAGCTGAGTCATATATTACCTGCCAAGGGTCTACAGGGGAGTTTTACTTAAGCCATTCTCTGCCTGCTTCTGAGCCCCTACTGTCAGAAGCTGAGAGTGGTCATGTCTGCGTCTAACTGTATCCTGACTCTCCTAATCTACCTTCTTCCGGTCTTAAAGGGCACCCCTATCTCCCTGTTCTGTTCCCTTCCTTGGAACACCCTTTTTCCAAGGTCCCTCTGCTGCTGGCCAGCTCGGGGGACGATTAGGATGGGACTGAGCGGCAGGTGCCATGACTGAGTGCCGAGTAGGAAGCACTTGGCCTGGGGAGTTTAGACCCCAGTCTGCCATCCCAGGGGAGGTACTTAGTCACCTCAGGGTGGGACACCCTTCCAGGCAAGCTAGAGAGAGACCCAGGATGCCAGACCGTTGGCCTCACCTCAAGAAGAGCTAAAAGGCCAGTTCCATGCTAGGAAGCACCCCTCTTTGGAAAGACTATCCCTGAATGTGCATGCCTACCTTCCTATTATCTTGAAAAGTTATAACCATGATAACAAAGCATCCTGTGAATGCATGATGCTGTGGAAATGGATAAGGGGAGAAAAAGAAAAACCACTCATTATTCGACTCATTATCTTCTTCTCAAAATATTCACCCATGGAGCATTAGTTTTAGTTATTTATGGTCTTGAGATTGGGGAAAGAAGAGATATGGAGAGAAATAAGCTTCCTTTAAGAAGCACTTTTTCAGTGAAAAGCACTGAATCTCTAATTTGGGCCTGGAGGCACCTCATGTTGTTGAGTAGTGGATCAGTTCCCAAGTATAATATTCTGGGGATTCAGCATTCAGGCACGCTTGCTGAAATCTGGACAAACCATAAAGGCACACATATAGTAATACACAGTAACAATTATATTTGTAGTTTCTGTTGAATGGTCCTTTTAGTCTTGTAAAATGAAACTAGTGGCCTGTACAGCATTGGAATGATCTTTGATCTACTACGAACTAGCTGTTGTCTGCTTGGGTAATTCCCTTTTTCCTCTAGATCAGGGGACTTTAAGCATCATTCCTTAGAGTCCTTGGTTCTGTAGAGGGGGCTGAGGGGCTGGAGGTGGAGGAAAGAGGGAAGCCAGACGGTGGGGCTCCAGGCGTCCTACATCTATCCCCTCCGCAGCTCTAGCTTTTTGTTTTGTTTTGAAGTTCTCTAAACCAACTAACTGAGCAGATCAACTAACCAGGTAGAATGCGGGGGAGTCGCTCTGCAGCAGCAGGTGCTGTGATGCCAAGGGGGCTTAAGGCTCTAAAGCGTTAGGCAGAAGAAATATGACTCTAAGACGAAGATTTAGGAGAATTATAAAGAAAAACATTATGATCATATTGGAGGTTATGACCGGGGTTAGATTAAACCTTGACTCAGGATCGGCTCAGACAAACAATGAGCTATACTTAGATTTTTCTCTCCTTTAAAAAGCACGCTTTTCCTGTATCACTGTTACAGTTAGCGCTTGGTAACGTCAAATGTGGTTGATCAGTCAAAACAAGGAACAATTTTGGCTGCCATTCATTGTCTCTCAACAAGTGTTGTCCATTCTTTAATTTTATTCTCAGATAAACGGATGGATGGGTGGGTAAGATGGATGATCCTGTTTAAGAGTTTGGTTATGGGCCGCCCACAAAAGGCTTATTATCTAGTTGTGGTGACATGGACATTAGAAAAGATTGATGCCTCAGAAAGAGCTTTGTAATATGCATCATATGCTCAGGGATCCTGGGTCAGCCCGACAGCCTACTGTTGATCTGAGACCTTTTTATCACTTGGTAAGCCTGATAGGACATTGGGTCTTCTGTATGACAATCTTCCTCCAGGCAGAAATAACCTAAGAACCCATCAGAAAGGATTAGGAATTCTGTACTTCCAGGAAAAGGATACATGGAACCCAAGGATATAAAAGCAGGTCAGTTCTCAAGTCAACAAATCTCAAAGAGCATCTGCCCTATACATACCTGCCTCTGAGTTGTGTACTCTGAGGGATAGAAAGATAAGTTACCTCTTGATCTTGAAGGACATAATCTCTTCTTCCCACCCGGCCAAAAAGCAAACTTACTGGGTGGTGGCGGTGAAGAGACAGCAGCCAGATAAAGCAGGGAATCTGGGAATCTGTTGAATGCATAAATAGTGATCATCAACTTGTCCATCTGCACTGTGATCCTTGAGTGCTGATTTCTAAGTTGAGCTCTATCACATCCTCATACAAGAAAAAAGGGAAATGCCCCAGGCTAGTCTGGTTTCTGATAATGAGTCAGTTTCCACCTGCACGTAGTTGGAACTCCAATCTTTCCTATCCATCCACCACTCTCCTCGGGATCTTTCTTGCCTCAGAACAGTGGCCTCTGTGCTTCTGCCATTACATCTGAATGGTGACACCTGACTCTGCAGACTTTAGATAATTTGGACGTCCCCTTTCCAACCATTTCCCTCTTCCTCCCTGAACATGCCAGTCCCTTCTTCAGTCCAGGCTCCCCCCAGCTCTCCATTTCCTGTCCCCTTCTTTTCAGGGCCCTGCTCCTCTCCTCACATCTCTCCGGGCCATACCCTGACCTTCTCCAGCCCTTTCAGCTGGTGGCACACAGTTGGGCACTGAGGGAAATGAATTCCCGACTCCTCTCATTGTTTCATGTGTTCCCAACGAAATCTCATTAGGCCGTTGAAAGCCGGGCTGCGCCTGTTTTTTTTCCGAGTCAGGGATCGAACCGGGCGACCACAGTAGGTGCCTCTAAGAATCTGCCGGTGGTGAATATGAAAACGAGTATTTGTATGTATATGTGTGACTGAAACATTTTGCTCTACACCAGAAATTGACACAACACTGTAAGCTGACTGTATTTCAATAGAAATTAAAAAGAAAAAAAAAATGAACCTGCTTGTGGAGAGGGGAGCCCCGGGGCAGTCCACCCCCCGGGGAGATGGGAACTCCTGCCTCAGTTTCCCCGGTCCGCCGGGGCCCCGGCCCAGCTGGGGAATTTGCCCCGCCGGGGGGAGGGGGTGGCGGGAAATGGTGCCTCGCTCGCCCCAGCGACATCAAACCCTCGTTTGGCGTGCGAGGACAATGGCTGTCTTATTTTCTCCATTCGCCGCGCACAATGCCGGATTCTCTCATTCACCCGCGGCGGTGCGAGCGAGGTAATTAGCCAGCGCCATTCAGCGCGGACACTATTGCTATGCGGGGGGGCGAGGACGCCCGCGTCGGCAGGGATTAGCCGCGGGTCGGGGTGTGCAGCTGCGGCCACTTCAAAGGGGCCCGGCGGCCCGGCCGGCTGTGGGAACCGGCGCCGCCTCCCTCGGGAGCCGCCCCGCCGGCTCGGCCCCGGGCCCTGCGGACGGGGCGAAGGGACGCAGCCGGTCCTCCCCCGGCCGGCAGCCGCCCCGCCGCGCCCTCGGCCGGGGCAGGCCCGGCGCTGCCCGGGCCCGAACTCCGGCCGGCGGCCGTTGTCGCCCCCCATCACACTCGCACTTTCATCAGGACCTCAAGTGCTTTTTTCTTTTGAGTCCCGGGAGTCAAAGGGCAAAGAGGGGAAGGTTGGGGGAGGAGCGAGGGGGGTGGGAGCTTGACACAAAGCGCTGACCTCGGCGGAGTGGAGCAGATGGTCCCACTTACTCCTGCCGCCGAGCGAGCGGCTCTCAGGGCCCCAGGCTCGGGGCCCTGACCCCGCCCGGCAGCCGAATGCCTGAACTGGGGCCCCGCGGGGGCCGGGCTCGCACATGCGCCTCCACCCGCCCTGCTGCCCGCTCTGCGCCTCCTGGCACTGGAGTCAGACTGCCTGGACCAGCCGGCCTCGTTGCTCCGGGGCTGGGCTGAGAACCTGCCCTTGTCGGATGCTGGAGCCTGAGGGAAGATTAGGATTCTCAAGAACTTGGCAGGCCAGGGGTTCCCAGTTCTGGCTCTGCGTATGAGGCAGTCTCGTGCGCTTTCACATAAATACAGATTCCTAAGCACCACGCCGGGCCAAGGGATCTGAACTCTGGCAAGTGCAGTGGGGAAATCTGTATTGTTGCCCAGCATCCTAGATTATTCTGACACAGAGCCAAGTTTGAGAAGGGGGGAAGGGGTGCTTAGTCCAAGTCCTTCATTTCATTGAAGAAGTTGAGACTCAAGTAGAGGAAGTAACTTGCCCAAGAATAGACAGTGAATTGTGGCCCAGTGGGGACTTGGGTGGAAGAGAACGAAAGAAACTCATAGGCTAGTAGGTGAGTGAAGTGTGAGCAGCTGACTCTCAGACAGTCTGACAGGGGCTAGGAGAGAGGCACATAAAAGGCAGGAATTAATTCTGCCTCCTTTGTGGGATGTGAAAGATGGGATGCTAGTAGAAAAGGGACAGCAGAAGTAAAGAAATATAAGCGTGAACATCCGTGATGGGAAGGCAAATTGTCTCACATGGTCAGAGTACAAATCACATGAAGAGAGAATTAGCTGCATTTGAAGCTGGAAAGATGAAATAGGACCTAATAATGGAGACCTTAAATGCCATCCCAAGGAGAGTACCTTGATTCAAGGCAGTGGAGAAGCACCAAAGGGGTCTGATGATCACATTGGATATTCAGGAGGATAATTATGGCTTCAGGATGGGGGAAGAAGGGGAGGGAGAGAAGACTGGAACTGGGAAGTCTATAGGGGGGAAAGCTATTGCAGAAACAGCTGAGCGTGGTAAGAGCCTAAACCAAGGCAATGGGATGGAAAAGGGAGGGTAGACCAGGATTCGGTGACCAGCTAGCTGCGGTGGGGAGAGGGAGAAGGCTGGGAAAGAGAGCCCTTGGTTTGTTTCAGCTTTCGCAGTTGGTATATGATGAGGCTGTTGATAAGAGTCACAGGAAAAGGAAGCGGTTATGTGTGAGTGTGGTGATTCCACTGAATTTAAAAGAGAGCCTTTGAAACGCTCTACAGATGATTCCTTGGGCTTTAGGAGACCTCCGACCACTAGACGGCAGCAGTGAGGTTCCCCCAAATCAGTCTACTTCCAAGAGTTGTAAGCCCTATCCAACCAAGAAACTCCATGACCCTCCCATGGAATGTAGGCCTCCCTCTTCCACCCCACCCCACCCCCAAACAGCTAAGGCTTCTTCTGGAAGAGTTGGAAGGCCTGCAGGCCTTAAACTGTTGTGGTTCAGTGTTGAGCTGCTAGAGATTCTGCAGAGCCATGAGAGGTTAAGTGCAGCATCAGATCAAGTTTAGCTATAGGACAGGGTCCTTTCATGGATAGAGAGAGACCCAGTTTACCCAGTGTTATCCTAGAATCTTAATGGTATGGACCTTAGGGATTGCCTTGTCTGTCCTCCTCTACTCCCATTTTATAGATGAGAAAACCAGGGTTGGAATTGAAAGGTCACATAGGGAGTCTTTGACAGAGCCAGGCATGATCCCAGATCAGCTCTCCATTACCTAACCCCTACTATATTAGTCCCTACAAATCCTAATATATGGTTCTGGAAATTTGGGGGAAGTGTCTGTTTTTGTTGAGTTGTCCTCATGGTCATGTGAAAGCAATTTACTTAATAGCTCCAGCCTGGGCCCCCCTAACCAGACACCCTTCCGGGAGGTGAGGGAGATCCGGTATCCTGACCAGAATGATGGAAGTTAAGGATGTTGTGGGCCCAGGCAGGTTTACATAAGGAAGATTGGTGACCCTGACACGGGCGGAGACGTGCAGTCTGTGCAGAGGGGCTCTGCTGGGCCTGGACATTTTCAAGTCTAAGGCAGAGAGAGCGTCCCAAGGCACCTCCTAGCCCCTGACCCTGCACCCTGGGCTGGTGCTTGGAAGCAGATGTGCCTCAAAGGCTACAGCCGGATGAGGCTTTATAACTTGTCCAACTCAACTCCCCCATTTTACAGAGGAGGAAACAGAGGCCCAGAGAGGGGCTTTGGCTTTATCTGGATCATACGTCCAGTTATGAAAAGACTTAAGTCATTCACTGCTACCTTTCCCTTTAGCACGTCCACCTCCCCTCCACACCCCCAGTCACCCCATGGAAGCTGCTAGCATCTCACAATGCTTTGTCCTCCCCCTGCGAGAGCAGGAAAATAAATTGCTTCTCTATTTTATAAGGCCCTACAGGTGACAGGGTAACCCTCCAGGCCCCATCCTGGCAGTTTGGTTTCCTGGCTTGCCAATTTGGAAATGCTCACCTGGGGACTAGGGTCTGGGTTGTTTATTTACCTGTGTTAACAGAATTTAGGAAACGTGTGGGCTCAGTGACCATTAGTGGGGTAATAACACCACCTTATCACAGTGCTTATCTCCATCAGTTACACTCTATGAAACCTACCTCAAACCCTGGGGGAATTCAGTTCAAGTGAAGTCCGCTGTGTCCTGGGTGTCTCTGAATATGAGGCGGCATGGTGCTCTTAAGGGTCTAGGATGTTGTGTGCCTCTGTGACTTTTCTGTGCCAGTGTCTGCAGGTACGATCTGTCATGTTTGAGCAGCATTTGAATGTGTGTGTGTCTCACAGCTGTGATGCAGGAAGAGTACTGGGTTTAGAGTTAGACCACTCTAAGTTCAAGTGCTGGCTTCAGCATCATTAAATGTTAATGTGTGATCATCCTGAAATGGCTGTGTGACCTTAAGCAAGTTACTTAACCTCTCTGAGCCTCAGAAGGCTCCTTTCTTTCCCTTCCTTTCAGGGTTATACTGATATAATATGTTACCTTTGACCATCAGTGGTTTCTGCAGGTGTCTGTTGTTCAGGGATGTTATTACTATGCTAGTACCTAAGGTCTTGGTCTTCGTGCTTTCACCCTTCTGATATTTCTTAGGAGCTTGGGTGGAAAATCTAAGGACAGGGCCTGTGGGGTGGAGGGCTTTTGCTCCTGGGATGCCAGAACATCCTCTGGGACACATTAGCAGTCAGTCAGTATCTGTTGAAAGAATGCTTAGAGTTGATACAGTGGGGGGGGGGGTGTGTGTAAATAAGACAGATGACTTTCTCAAACCCCAAACCAGGGCACATCCTCTGACTTAGCCTGATATGTAGGATGAGAATAAGGCAAAATATTTGAAATTGGGACTGCTTTTGAAAACCTAGCAGTGGGGTAGGTAGGGTGTTCACATGGAGTAGGTGATACTTTTTCCCTCTTTCCCCTCCCCTGATTGTGCAGGGGCCACACGGAAAGCCGTGGGGCATTCCCACCCGGTGGCACATCCAGTGTGCCACAGCAGGCAGGCTCATCACCTGTGTCCCTCAGCACATCCTCCCGCAGGCACACTTCACACCCTCCACAGCAGGCTGGAGGCAGGGGAGGGAAGGGGCACTCATGGCTTGATCTAGAGGAAGAAGTGGAGCCTCCGAATTGTGGGCTGAATAATTAAAAATAGGGCTTTGAGAGGTTTTATTCTCCTTGGGTTGTAAAAGCCCAGTGCAGTGACCTCCAGGTTGCCTCCCCTGCAGCTGTGCCTCCAGGGGGCCTTACCTTCCATTGGAATCAAAGATTAAGCCGTAAAAGTTCGATTGCTGGCCAGCCTACAGTGGGCCAACAGCTGGATGCAGGGACTTTCCCAAGCTGAGTTTGGCTCCCCACTGTCCCCCACCTCCCCCCCCCCCCCCATTTGTCAGAGGTGGCCGCCAGGAGGGAGGGGAGAGACGTGGATTTATGGCTGCTGACTTGAAAGACAAAGTTGCCTTTTGTGTTAGAATTGGGGCCGGGGGAGTGGTGAGCTGGTGGTGGTGTGGGAGGGTGGGAGGGAGGGGCTGGGGTTCAGGGGCCCAAGGCACGGGGTAAGGGGCTTGTGGAGGCAGACAAAAGGGTCCAGAGGCTTCTCAGAGCAGGGTCACCAGGCAAATGCTCAGATGAATCAATCACCCCCAAGTGAAGCTGAGCAGGGCCTCTGAGCCATCACAGTCCCCATCCACCCACACCCATCCAACACCCAAACCCCACACAGTGATTTCCCCCTGCCCCACCAAAAAAAAAAAAAAAGCAAAACCATACTCTTTGGATTCAGAGCCTTAATTCAGCTTTCAGACTTCCCATTGGAGGCCCAGAGAAGTAAATACAGGTCTTCTGAGTTCATACTTTCCCCTACCCCAAATGTCAACAGCCAATCAGTGTGGGGGTTCTTCCCTAACAGAGCCAAAGTCAAGGGCAAGGTGGAGACCCAGATATTGGGGAGACTTGGACAGAGTGTTGGGGAGGCTGAGCCTGGGCCAGAAAACCCTGATGACAAGACCAATATCCCACTGGGGACTGTGGCAGGTCGCCAGCCTCCCAGGACTCGATCCTCTGCCATCGTCTCCCTCCTTCCCATGCACGTTTAGAGATGGGACATTTGTAAGTGCTTTGCCGAGTTTAAAGAGCATACGAGGTGGGACTTGGCTGGCCTTCTTGCCCTCCAGGGGTCACTCTGCCTGGTGGGTCTGGGTGGAGGCCAGAGTAGCCATCGGGTGTCTGAGTTCAGCAGGTGCTTTAACTACACCTTGGAGAGCCACATCCATCCCCTGGAATGAGCCTGGCCAATAAAGGCATGAGTTTATGGGCTTCATAAACATTTTACTAGAGAAATCAAGGCCTCAATTACCCAATGGCTTCTTCCAACTGACAGCTTGCCTGTTGGGGACCCCGTGAAGCCCCCAGGCAGAAGTGAAATAGAAGCCAAACTCTGGTTTATACCTGGCTACCCACTTCCCCCTGCACTGACCCTCTCTCCATTCAGCCCTTGCAAATTCTGTCTTTATCCACTTCTCCAGAAGGCTCTACCACTCATTCTTAGAGCCTTTGCCTTTCCGTGGGACGATGGCTACCCTCTTGGAGGAGACAGCCCCTGCCCCCACCTCCCCATCCCACCATGCTCTTCCATAAACTCTCAGCACTTTTAACTCAAGATTTTACTACTTTTCCTCAACAATAACTAGCAAGTATTTGCTATTTTCCAAGAACTGTGCTAAGCACTTTGCAAATAGATCTCCTTGAGTGTCCCTAGGGCAGCAGTTGTGGTGAAATGAGCCATTATCATCCCTATTTTATCAGTGAGAAAAATAGAGGTTCCGAGAGACTTAGTAACTTACTCAAGGTCACAGGGCTAAGAGTGGTGGTTTTGAGTTTTGAACCCAGTTCTGTATGATTCCAGAGCTGGTATTATTAACATCTTCACTCTACCGACTCCCTCAAAGTGCTCTTAGCAAGTATTTCCCCACTAGGAGTAGAAATCTTGTTGCATGAGGCCTTCTCTGCCTTAGGATGTGATCAGATGTGTGGGTCTTGACAGCAGTCTCTGCGTCCATGTGGCCAATAGGGGAGGGAATCTGGCGGGGGCAAGGCTAGGCTAGTGATGAAGATGGGGAAGAAAGAGGGGCTCTCTGGTAGGGCAGCAAGAGAGAGGGAGCAAGACCAAAGCAGCTGTGGGTCTGAGGTCTTGCTGTGGGTCTGGACCAGTGCTGTCCAATGGGACATTGGAAATATTCTATTGGTGCTGTCCCTTAAGGAAGCCCATAGCCACTTGTGGCTGTCGAGCACTTGAAAGGTAGCTAGCTAACCAGAGGAACTCAATTTTTAATTTTATTTAATTTTGATTCAAATGGCCACAGGTGGCTAGTGGCTACCATATTGGACAGCACAGGGCTACTCAATACAGATGACGGCTGAAATCTGCTCAGAGTCCTCTGGGGGTGTGAGCTCTGCGGGCTCAGACCGTCCCCAGGGGTCTTCAGGCTCAAGGCAGCTGGACATCGTTTCACATCACTAGTGACTGAAGGTGATATGGGCGCTTTCCTTCAGATGTTTCTCAGGGAACAACCCACACCTTAAGTATTTGAAGGTCTGTTGTGTGAAGAACAAAATTGTGTTTTCTCGAGCAGCACTGTCCAGTGGAAGCATAACACGAGCCACACAGGTGATTTTTAATTTTCTAGTAGTCACATTTACAAAAAGAAACTGGCAAAGTTAATTTCAGTAACAAACCTCAAGAGAGAAGGTAGAGCTCAGTGGCAGAGTGCATGGCTGGAATGCTCAAGGTCCTGTATTCAACCCCTAGTACCGCCATTAAAAAAATAAACAAATTTTTTAAAAAGCCTAATTACCCCAACCAAAAAAAAAATCTTATGAATAACAAACTTTATTTTACTTACCATATCCAAAATACTATTATTCTAACATACAATCATTATTTTAAAATTATTAAGTTTTTAATATTTTTTTAGTACCAAGTCTTTAAAATCCACAATATTATCATTTCAACTTGTAATCAATATTTTAAAAACTACTGTTATCAATTAAAATGATTTTTTCCAACTTTTAAATTGTGGTAAAATACACATAACATAAAATTTACTGTCTTCACCACTTTTAAGTGTGCAGTTCAGTGGCGTTAAGTACCTTCACATTGTTGTGCAAGCCACCAACACCATCCATCTCCAAAATTTCATCCTTCAGAACTTTCATCTCCCAAAAGTGAAACTCTGTTCTTGTTAAACAGTGACTCCCAATCCCGCTTTCCCCCCTGCCCCTGGCAACCACCATTCTACTCTCTGTCTCTAGGAATCTGGCTACTCTTGGTACCTCCTGTAGGTGGAATCATACAGTATTTGTCCCTTTGTGATTGGCTTACTTCACTTAGCATGATGTCCTCAAAGTTCATCCATGTTGTAGTGTGTGTCAGAATTTCCTTCCTTTTTAAGGCTGAACAATACTCCACTGTGTGCATAAACATGTTTTGTATATCCATTCATCCCTTGAAGGACACTTGGGCTGCCTTCACATTTTAGCTATGCTAAATCATGCTGCTATGAAGGTGGATGTACAAATATCTCTTCGAGACCCTGCCTTTAATTCTTTTGGGTGTATACCCAGAAGTGAAATGGCTGGATCACATGGTAGTCCCATTTTTAAGTTTCTAAGGAACCCCCATAACTGTTTTCCTTGGTGGCCACACCAATTTACATCCCCACCAACAGTGCACAAGATTTCTAGTTTCTCCGCATGCTTGCCAACACTTGCTATTTTCTGTTTTTCTGTTCTTGCTTTGATAGTAGCCTTCCCAATGGGTATGAGGTAGCATCTCATTATGGTTTTGATTTGCTTGGTGTCTTTTCGTTTTACACTGAATCTTTGAAATCCAGTATTTATTTTGCATTTACAGCCCATCTCAATTTGGACTGGTCACATTTCAAGTGCTTAATAGCTGGCTACAATATTAGACAATGAGATTCTCAAGGGGGAAGCTGGAGACGGTGGGTGGAAGCACATGGGATTCAGGCATGTCTCTAGTACAAGGGAAAATGCTGCAATCATCTGAGCTGCTCAAGGAGGAGCAAGCATTCGGGGTGTCCCTGGTCCTTGGCAGGGACGGATACAAGGAGGGGGACAGGCCTTGGTGGCCTTTGGAAGAGTAGATTGTGGTTGTTCCTCTTGAATGCCTGTATGAGTGGGGGCAGTCAGTGTCTCAGACCCCTGGTGCCACCAGTTTCTGCAAAGGCTTTGTTCTGACTCTCCATCCCAACATGCCCACTCACCTTTTTGTCATCACACACCAGAGAGGGGTCTGGCCATAACCAAAGGGTTGGAGGCTGGGCTTGGGGGATGCTGCCGGCTTCCTTCCCAGCACTCTGCCTTGACCCTTCCTGCCCTCAGCGTCCCCCTGGAGCCTGCCTAATCAGATCCAGGCCTGACCTCGCCAGAGGTCCTGGACCGGGAGGAAAGTCCCCCTCCCCTCCCTGAGCCGCTGTGGATCTGGCTCTCAGGAGACCCCCTCCCCTCTGGTGATTTATAGGAGTGTCCGGGAGCCATTTCCTGCCTGGTTCTGCTCCCTTGCAGCCCAGCGGGTTGCCGGGATCTCGCTCTGGCTCTGACCCTCCCTCCTCATGGCCTGGCTGTACCCGTGGCGGGGACAGGGAGTGGCAGGGAGATTCCTTCTCAGATTATTTAGGGACAAAGGTGATTTCTTCTTCCTTTCTCCACAATGGCCCCCGAGCAGGTCTTTGTCCTTCCTGTCACTTTCTCTGCTCCTTATACTGGAAGGGGCTCCCAACACTACCCACTCCCATATCCCAGTTTAAAGTGAGGAGCCCCAAAATGGCCCCTACCTGACCAACAGGTGTCAGCGGGAGAAAAAAGCATTAGCAGCCACGCACCACAGCACCCACTTCGTGTCCACCAGCCGTGAGCCACGCTGCCACCCACACCAGCCACAGACAGTGTCTCCAGCACAATAGTAACCTGTGTCCCACCACACAGTGGCCTCCAGGATGACTTGTTCAGGCGTCAGGGTTTTCAGAGATCGAGCCCTTGGCCCCACATGGCCATGGTTGCCCAAAGACACCCCCCCCCACCTTCCCCAGAGAGACACAATGAGGGACAGTTCCTCAGCTCTGTGGCCTGCTAGTACAAGCCAAACCTGTCCCATGCTGAGAGATCAGAGATCTAAGTGGCCCCAAGAAACTTTCTCCCTGACTTCCTAAAGACAAAATGCTGTTGCCTGTGAACTCGGAGTGAATGCGAGACTCCAAGAGACCCCGGCTAAGCTGAGTGTGGGCACAGGCCTGTTTATGAAGGCAGCAGGAGTCAAAGCTGGCAGGCCCTGAGGAGTACCTGCTCACCCCTTCGTTTGTGAATGAAAGGACTGGCAGTCTTGTTACCGAGTCCAAGCTCATACTGCTCACCACACAACAGGCCAATAAACTGAGAGACAAGTTGTTGGGGCAAGGAATAGTGACTTTATTCAGAAGACCAAGAAGATGGTGGACTAGAGTCCCAAAGAACCGTCTTACCCGAGTTGGGATGGTAGTTTCTTTTATAGAACAAAGAGGGAGAAGTATGGAGGTAGAGTTAAAAAAGTGGTGAGTTGTTGCAAATATTTCCTGGGTCTGGCCAGACTCCGGAGGGGATGTGTTAATTCCTTCCTTCCTGCACTCATTTACAGGTGAGCCTGGTCAGAATGTTTCCTGTGAGCTAAACAAAGATGTTTTAGCTTAAAGCTCAGGCATGGGAGACTGGGTTCCCGGAGATGGGCCATTATGTGTACTTTAAGCTATAGGCAACATCCCTTTGGCGATTAACTTGTAGCAAAAGCAATAGAGCACAAAGCTTAGAAGAAAAGCAACAGATCCAGTATGGAGTCAGATTTGCTTTTCCCTATTACACTCTGACACTGCCTGCCCAGGGTCTCACGGCAATCTCCTAGGACACCTAAGGGATATACAGAGCCGACTGAAGGGCTGGGTAGGGGCGGGATGAAGGGGAGGGAAGAAGGAGCCTCAGATAAAGGACCACACCCTCCTCCTGCACCTCCTCCCCTGGACCACACCTGTACCCTCAGCTGGGCTCCAAGGGGATGGGACTGAGGAACTGCCTCTGGAGCTCATTATCCTCCCAGCCACTTGCAACACAGCAGAGGGCTTGGGGTGTGAACCTTCAGATTTGGGGCTGGGAGAACCACCAACCGGGCCTGGGCCTCGGTTTCCCTTTCATAGAATGAATGTATGGGCTTTGGAATGAGTGGTTTTCAAGCACGTTTAAAAGCAAAGCTACCCTTCAAATGAAATGTTTGGCAGAACTGCGGTTAAGTAAAGCAGATAGAGAAGTTCGGCGAGGTGCTGCTCTGATGGAAGGGAGACGTGGCGCTGTGGGCAGGGAGGGTCCCCAGCTGCATCCCAGGGGCCCCAGGGGATGCTTTAGACTCTGTCGTACGCAATGTGAGATGTTCAGACTGGCTCCTTACCTACCAGCCCTTCCTCTCCAGCATCACATTCAACCCATGCTTTGTCATTGTGCAGTTTTGGGGGGAGAAGGAAGGTAGAGGCAGACTTTCTCCATCCTCTGTGCCCTGATGAGAAGCAGCTCTTTCCCCCTGTATCTTCTCAGGCCAGCTCCTAGCTCTAGGCACCTCCAGGGAGCCCAGGAAGGGGGCTGGAAACACAAAGGATTCGGTTCCTTAATGAGGAGGCATCTGTAGTCAGCAGAGCCATTAGTCCCCGCCCCGGGTCCCTGGGGGGGCTGCAGGCCCCTCTCCAGCTGGAGTGAGGAGGGGGCAGGCAGCTCCCTAGCTCCAGAATGGAGCCAACTGGGGTTGAGGGGGGTGCGGCACACAGACAGCTGCCCCAGGGACCTGGGTGCCCTCTCCACTCCCTAGGCCTGCCTCCAGCCCTGCCTCCTGGAGACTGAGGCCTGGAAGCAGTAGAGGGGCCTCAGCAGCCATCAGCCCCCTCCTCCAAACCCCAGGGCTGACCTGCAGGCCCTTGGCCAAACACAGCCTTCAGCCTGAGACATGGCAGGCTGACCTCACATTGCTCCCTGGGGATTGTCCCACCCAGTCTGATGGGGACACCAGCTGGGGCACTTGCCCCTGCCTCCCGCCCCTAGGGCCCCAAGGTACCCTTTGTAAGGGCTATACCTACATGGGGACATGTGTGATTGATTATCTACACAGGACCAGAATCACACACCAGCCACAGGAGCTGAGGGATACAAACCCCCATTCACCCAGCCTTGGACACTCACACCGCATACACAGAGAGAGCTTCCTGGCAAGCACAGCCCTGCACACACGCGAGGAGGAGCTCACACCCATCCGCGAACTCCCAGGAGGCCCCGAGAGAGGAGGAGGCAGGGCTGGGGATTTTTATGCATGTTTATATTTAATGAACCACATGCAAATGAGATGGAGAACGTGCCATAAAAGAGTCGGCCCCCAGAGACTCCGGGAAGGAGGGCACAAAGGCTTGGCCTTCCTGAGCTGCCCTGGAGTCCTGAACAGGCCGGGAATTGAGGAGGACTGAGACAGGGTGTGCCCACCCACACCAGGGAGCCAGAAGCAGAAGCCAGGACCAGCTCCAGTGTCCCTGCTGCTGTGAGGGGAGGGCTCCTTCTGGGAGGGGACAACTGTCCCAGTTGATGGAGTGTTGGAGGGGAGGGGCTGCCTGCCTGGACAGATGGTGAGCCGCCTTCCCGCACTTGAAGCAAAGTGGATTTTAATGAAATCACAGCCCTGATGCTGAAGCTGGGAGCCCGCATGGGAGGGGCCCCTTCCCTAAGCTTTACAAGATGGGGGGTGGGGATGGGTGGGAACGAGGATGGGCAGGAACACTTAACCAGCCTAAAATGGGGTGGCGGGAGCACCACAGCCCCTCCTATGATCAGAGTTCAAGCAGTTAGTTTCAGATTCCCAGAAGGTGGGAGGGGGCGGGCCTGAATATTTATGACACATTGAAATGTAGATTGGTAGGTCTGACAGTCTTCTGAGGGGCTTGTCACCTTGGATGGATACACCACCCTCTTGGGGTAAATTGAGAAACTGGAAGAAATGGGGGCTAGGGGTGATGATGAAGGGCCAGAAAAGCTCCTGGGAGCTGGTAACTAGGGCCAAACAACCAGTGGCCTTGCTGGGTGACACTGGGCTAATCTCTTCCCCTCTCTGGGCCTGTTTCCTATTCTGTAAAATGTGCAGCACAATACTTAGCACTTTCCTACCTTAGGGGGAGTTTATACAAATAAATCTGAAAGCAGCTGAAATAGTGGGGAGCAGGCTTTGGGGGCAAGGCCTTTGTGGGTCAGCGGCCCAAGATTTCCCTGTTAGAGGCTTTTCATCAGAGAATTTGTCCAGACCTTTCTGAGGTGTCCCTGCCCAGCCTATACCATCCCTCCGGGGGAGAGGGTTCCCACAGGTAGGACAGGGTAAGAGCTGACGTGTCCCTGCCAAGCAGCTACCCTGCCTCTGCCCCTGCGGGTGAGCTCCAGGACTCCGGGACACGGGCCTGGGGCTCCCCATGCCCTCTCCCGTCCCACGCCCTCTACCATCCCCTCTGCACCTCAGCAGTGGGCCTTTCCCAGCACATTTCCCTTTCTTTCTTTTTTTTAAAAATAAACATTTATTTATTTATCTGCTTGGAGCGGGGTTGGGGGGTCATTAGGTTTATTTACTTATTTTTAGAGGAGGTACTGGGGATTGAACCTAGGACCTCATGCATGCTAAAGCATGCATTCTACCAGTTGAGCTACACCCTCCCTGACACTTCCCCTTTCTTTCTCCAGCCATGTCCGACTTCCACGTGCATCCCCAGGCCACTGTGGGTGAAGAGGGCGGAGTGGCCCGCTTCCAGTGCCAAATCCACGGGCTTCCCAAACCCCTGATCACCTGGGAGAAGAACAGAGTCCCCATCGACACGGACAATGAGAGGTGAGCCTCGGGCGGGAAGATGGAGGGAAGACCAAGAGGCAGGCCCAGGGTCCCGGCCTTGAAGGAGGCCTGCCTGCAGCCTCCAAGCTGGTGCTTCTGCAATTTTGCTGAGACTGAGTAATCTCTGTGGCTTTGGGCCCAGATTCAATACTCAAATCCATGCGAAGACGTGTGTCTGACTGTTGTCAAGGCTGGAATTGCAGGTGGGAGTCCCCGAGGATGTCTGTGATGATGACAGTGACACTGGGACCGTGCCGAGGCAATGGGCTGTGTCCGCGATGCTGAGTGTCCCTGTGGCCGTGGTTGACCGTGCCCCGCCACCCCCCACAGGTACACACTGCTGCCCAAGGGGGTCCTGCAGATCACAGGACTTCGAGCTGAGGACAGCGGCGTCTTCCACTGTGTGGCCTCAAACATCGCCAGCGTCCGGGTCAGCCACGGGGCCAGGCTCACTGTGTCGGGTGAGGGTCCCTGGCCCTCCCTCGTTCTTCCCCCAGCCAGCCTCCTGACGTCTCCCCACCCTCAAATTGATCCCCCTTCAACTGAGTCCTGGAGCCTGGTCAGTCAAACGTGTACAGAGTGCCTTCTAAACGCAAAGCTCCGTGCTCCTTGGGGTGAGGGTTCAGAAGGCATCCGAGGCCCCTCCCTGGCTCAGCTCTGCCCGAGGAAGCCCATCGTCTGCTTCTGGGTGCTGGCATCTCCTCTAGGCCCACAGCACTGGGTTCCTGGGCTGCAGCTCATCTCCCACCTGCTGTGTCCCGGGCTGTGTGTTGGGGGAGGGAGGCGGTGAGGAAGGGTCCCAGCTAAAGTGAAGAAATGTGGCACCCCACTCCCAGGCTCGGGCTCCGGGGCCTACAAGGAGCCTACAATCCTCGTGGGGCCTGAGAACCTCACCCTGACCGTGCACCAGACCGCTGTGCTCGAGTGTGTCGCCACGGGCAACCCGCGCCCCATTGTGTCCTGGAGCCGCCTGGGTGAGCCTCATCCTGCAGCCCCAGCCTCTCCTGCCCCCTGGGAGGGCCAGTCTCTTCGCCCAGCTCTGGGGGGAGCTTGGAATCCTGTTTGTTCTCCGTGGGGGTCCATGCTCTCCAAGGCCTGGGGAGGCGGGGGTGTTTCCCTCTCCTTGGCAGGACCAGGGAGGTCCGCCTGCCCACTGCATTCTCCCTCCCCCTGTGCAGATGGCTTAGCTCCCCGGGTTACCTCGAGCAGCCCTAGTAATCCTGCACCCCGCTCCCCTTCTCCGTGCTCCCCTCACCCTCAGCATCACCAGAACCCCTCTGCAGCTCTCAGCGCCCAAAGTCGCTTTCCTGTCCTGCTCATCTCTGCCCTCCACCCCCTGATCAGGATTCCCCAGCCTGCAATCCCAAACCCCTCAAAATCTCAGGCAGTTGTCACACCCTCTCTCTGGGCGCCCCCAGTCTCGAGCCCGGCCCCCTAAATCCCCAGCCTAAATCCCTAGGCAGCTGAAGGAGAGAAATGAAAGGGTGCAGATGGGCCCACATTGTCTGAGTGGAAAGGTCACTGGGGGAAGGAAAGTCTGGAGGGGATGGGGTGGGGTCGCATTCACAAGGAAACTGCGCCACATTGTAGCAGCTGAGTGATCGGGAAGAAGCAGGCAGCAGGCAGGATAATGGAGTAGATTTCACCACTTCAGGGGCTGAATGGGGAGCTGTCTCCTCGCATTCTGACTGTGCTAATCTGATCCTGGATTGGGGGGAGGGCCCCGGGGCCTGGGAGAGGCTGGAGAAAGTGGCCTCACCGATAGGAGGAGCCCATAAGCCCTGCAAGGACCATCTGGTGTGACATTTCCCAAAGCGTGATCTGCAGGGGGAAAGAATGGCTTGGTGGTGTAACAAGTTTGGGAAACAGAGTTAACCAGGTCCCTTTGCTGCAAGGCTTCTCAGAGCCTTTGTATTCATGGGCATTCGTTGTGACAGTCCAGGAGGGGAATGGGTATATTTCATGGAACTTTTTTCAAGAGAGACAAACCAGGCTGAGAAATGTCCATGGAATCCAGACCCCTTACTTTCCTGAGTGAGAAGCTGAGGGGAAGGGATTTGAAAGTCACCAGCGAGGCAGTGACGATGCTAGGATTAGGACCCAGGTCTCTGCTTCTGGGTGAGTTTTCCACGCTGCACCTGCCACCCCTACAAGGCCGTGATGCTCAGAAGTCAGAGTCAAAGCCTGGGGCTCCCTGGAAGACGGGTGGAATGGCCGATTCCCAGTCTGGACGTTCCTGCCCTGCCCCCTCTTCCACACCCCACTCCCTGACCCTCCCCTTCCTCTTCAGATGGCCGTCCCATCGGGGTGGAGGGCATCCAGGTGCTGGGCACAGGGAACCTCATTATCTCAGACGTGACTGTCCAGCACTCAGGCGTCTACGTCTGTGCGGCCAACAGGCCCGGCACCCGGGTGAGGAGAACAGCACAGGGCCGGCTGGTGGTGCAAGGTATGGACACCCCATCCCCACGCCACCCCTCCACCTGCCCTGTTCCTTGCCTCATGGACATCCCTGGACCAAGCCCAGTGCCTTACACTCACTCCCTCCCTTTCCTGGGCAGCAGCTCTCCCCTCCCCTCCCCAAGAATGTGTGTGTTGGGAAGGGAAGACATTCTTAGTCATCAGGCCCCTCCAGGTGCCATCACTACTCCCAACCCTGTCATTTCCACTTTATAAAATCTCAGCTGGTCTCCCCGACCTGTGTCACTCACATGTGTCCCTCCCCCCACGTGCTGTTCTCATTCACACATGTGGCCCTTCCAAGCTCACACCTGCCTGCACTCTCTCAGTGTGTTTGTCATTTTCACACTCTCACACCCCAGCTCCTGCGTCTCACACACACACACACACAGACAGCTGACCTCCACTCCCTTGGGGTGTGAGGGTGGCCTCTGCAGCTGACTGGGTCATCCTGTCCATCCTCCTGCCCTGGAGCTCAACTGTCCCCATGAACTGAACTGAGCTTGGATTCCCACTCTCAGGGGTTCCCTGTGGTTGGTCCCTCCCAGAGCTGGGGAAGAGGTGGGAGAGAGGGGAATGAGGAACTTAAATGCCTGTTTGTTTAGCATTCCATGTGCCGTTAATCTGTCCAAATGAAAGTGATGGAGCATTTCATTTCTCGGGTGTTAATGGAAGCTTGCAGCTTGGGATTGGAGGAGAGTGGAATTGAATGTCAGGGTGAGGGGGGCCGCTACTGAGGGCTCATGCATCTCCCCGTCATTCCTGCCTTCGAGGTGCAGCCAAACCTATTAGCACATTTATTTATTTAACAATTTCCTGAACAGGGAGCTCAGCCTGATTGCTTTCAGATACAAATGTCAGTCTTCTAAAGAGTCATTAAAATGGAGTCCTCTCTTGGGCCTGCCACCATCTCCTGGAGGCTGGGCCATGGTGGAGGGTGGGCTTCACCTGGAGGATTCTCCAAGGGGTGGTTGTGTGTGTCCCCAGCCCACCCTGTCCCCCGCAGACCTCGGGCCCCACCCTCTTCCCTTTCCAACTTCCTTCACTCACCACTGCCCCTCCCTCTCCACCTGACTCCTCACGACCCTCATGCTTCTCTGTACCCCCCACCCCCAGCCCCAGCAGAGTTTGTCCAGCACCCCCAGTCCATCTCCAGGCCAGCTGGGACCACAGCCATGTTCACCTGCCAAGCCCAGGGTGAGCCACCCCCTCACGTCACGTGGTTGAAGAATGGGCAGGTGCTGGGGCCCGGAGGTCACGTCAGGCTCAAGAATAACAACAGGCACGTGTGTGTGGCGTGTGCAGGGGCGAGGCCTGGGGAAGGGGCCGGGGGGTGGCCTGGCATGAGTGGCCTGGGCAGGCTGTGGGCCTCCTGCCAGGGAAGAGCGCTAAATTGGGGATCTGCAGACTTGGGTCTGAGTGAGTCCCAGGTCTGCCCCTAACTTGCTGAGACACCTGGACAAATCGGTTGTCTTCTGGAAGGACTCAGTTTCTCCATCTCTCAAGTGGGGAGATTTAGCCAACCTCCAAGGCTACTCAGGAAGGAGGAGGGGATCTGAGGTTCTCCCTCCCCTGCAGCACCCTGACCATCTCTGGAATCGGCCCTGAAGATGAGGCCATCTACCAGTGCGTGGCCGAGAACAGCGCCGGCTCCTCTCAGGCCAGTGCCAGGCTGACTGTGCTGTGGGCCGAGGGGCTGCCCGGGCCCCCCCTCAACGTGCGGGCCGTCTCTGTGTCGTCCACTGAGGTCCGCGTGTCCTGGAACGAGCCCCTGGTCAACACCAAGGAGATCATCGGCTATGTCCTGCACATCAGGAAGGCTGCCGGTGGGTGGGGGGCCTGCACCCCCTTCATCTTACTCGCTGTTTCCCATCCCTCTCAATCCTGCATGTCCTGACACACGACACCTTCCCTTCTTTCTTCCGGCTGCACCCTGGCTGCCCTCATCTCACCAACACGGGTCGGATTCCCTCATGCCCCTTCACTCCCCTGCCCTACCCTTGGCCTCCTCAGATCCCCCGGAGCTGGAGTATCAGGAAGCAGTCAGCAAGAGCACCTTTCAGCACCTGGTGAGCGACCTGGAGCCCTCCACTGCCTACAGCTTCTACATCAAGGCCTACACGCCCCGGGGTGCCAGCTCCGCCTCTGTCTCAACGCTGGCCAGCACTCTAGGCGAAGGTGAGGTCTGGGCACAGAGCACAAAACCACAGATGCTCAGGACATTAGGGCAGAACTGCTGTGCACGGTTGCTCAGGTTGTGCACTGCACAGGGTGCCTTGCCTGAGGCTGAGCCGGGGCTGGGTCTACTTGGAGGAAGGGGTGTCCTTTTCTAATTCACGTAAAGGTGCTATTTGAGTAAGTGGAGGCCCGAGGTCAGAGGCCAGAAAGTGGTCAGGTCCTGGCAGGGTCTGGGTCATGGGTGGCAGGTGGAAGGGTAGAGCTTTGACCACCAAGTCCTCATGTCTCAACTTTCTTCTCGGCTCGCCCGCAGCCCCCGCCCCACCCCCGCTGTCGGTGCGGGTTGTGGGCAGCTCCACCCTGCAGCTGCTGTGGGAGGCCTGGCCCCGGCTAGCCCAGCACCAGGGTGGCTTCAAGCTGTTTTACCGCCCAGCAAGCAAGGCCTCCTTCAACGGCCCCATCCTGCTGCCTGGAACTGTCTCCTCCTACAACCTCAGCCAGCTCGGTGAGGCGAGGCGGATGCGGCTGGGGCCTGGGGAACGGGCGGGGGTGAGGTGCCTGGTGCCAGGAGGTGGTGTGCGGAGGTCCCCTCCAGTTCCCGCCTGGGGCACAGCTGCCGGGTTGGGGCTGGAGTGGTCCGTCAGCAGCCTGGCCTTCCCCCCCAGACCCCACTGCAGTGTACGAGGTGAAGTTGCTTGCCTATAACCAGCACGGGGATGGCAATGCCACAGTCCGCTTCGTATCTTTGAGAGGAGCATCTGAGAGGACAGGTGAGGGTTGAGGATGGGGTGTGGCCAAAGACTGGCACTCAGGAAGGGAGGCCAGGAGCTCAGAGAGGAGGGGAGCAGGCACCCAGGGAAGGTAGGAGGTGTAGGACAGTACATGCAGCCCTGGGGAACATAGGCTTAGACCTGAATTTACTGTTTGGCTGTGTGACCTTGGGCAAGTTACTTAACCCCTCTGAGCCCCGGTTTTCTCCTTTATAAAATAGAGATCGTAATATCTGCTTTATAGAATGGTGTGGAAGACGAAAGGGTCCATGTAAAGTGTTATTCTCAGTATCTGGCACAAAGTTAGTGCTTAATAACTGGTAAAAAGAAAAGAAAAGGTTGGGCTGGGGTCCCATGGACAAGGGCAGTTGGTATGTAGACTTGTGAGCGGGAGCAGCCAAGGGAGAAGGAAGAGCTGGGTGCCTGGGGGTGCCTCGGGCCGGGCCGGGAGAGCCACAGCCCCTGCCCCGCCCCGCCCCTCCCCCAGCCCTGAGCCCACCCTGTGACTGCCGGAAGGAGGAGGCCACCAACCAGACGTCCACCACAGGCATCGTCATCGGCATCCACATCGGGGTCACCTGCATCATCTTCTGTGTCCTCTTCCTCCTGTTTGGCCAAAGGGGCAGGTGGGTCCTGGGCCGGGGAGAGGGGGCTAGGCCGGCATGGGGTGGGCAGGCCTGGAGCAGGAAAGCCCCAGGGAAAGGAGAGTTTGGGGTGCATTGTCTCCATCCTCCCGCATCCCTCCCCCTAACTCTCGGCTCACCCCCCAGGGTCCTCTTGTGTAAAGATGTAGAAAACCAGCTGTCCCCTCCTCAGGGCCCCCGGAGCCAGAGGGACCCTGGCATCCTGGCACTGAATGGGGCGGGACGGGGAGAGCGGGGCCAGCTGGGCCGAGATGAGAAGCGTGTGGACATGAAGGAACTGGAGCAGCTGTTCCCCCGAGCTGGGGCTGGGGGGCCGCCAGACCCCAGACCCATGGTGAGTGCCCCCTCCTCCTTCAGCTCTGACCACCTCCCGATCCTGCACCGTGGTCATAGGCCGTGGTCACAGGCCGTGGTCACCGGCCTTCGCCAAGTTGCAGATCTTCTTCAGGCACAAAGCTAGTGGCCAGTGCCTCTTCTTTGTGCCCTGAGTCAGGCAGGGAAGCCGGGAGACAGCCCCTGAGTGGGACTGGGTCCAAGGCCTGACCCTCTGACTTGGGGCTCGCAGGCGCCTGGCTTCATACTGATGCCCGCGTGATTGGCCGTTTCCCCAGCAGGATCCCGAGGCCCCTGCCCCGTGTGAGGAGACCCAGCTCTCCGTGCTGCCACTTCAGGGGTTCACCCTCCTGGAGGACATGACATCGGAGGCCAAGGTCCCTGGCATAGGCCCCCCAGCTGCCCTGCCATCCCAGGACATCAGCCCTGGCCTCCTGAGTGAAGGACCAGCCGCCCAGCCAGCCCACTTGGGACAGTAGCCAGTGTCCAGCAGGCTCTGGAGGGAGCAAACCCCGTTCTCAGGTCAAAGGCAAGATTTCTCCTGTCATGTGGGCTTCAGATGGGGGCTTCCCAGCATTTCTGTCCTGACTGCTCCTCAGATGCTCAGGACCTACAGTAGCACCGTGGCAGGGAACCCCCCACCCCGCAAAGGACCCGGAGGGAATCCTGCAGAAGCCCCTCCCTTGGGCCAAGGGGCACCCCCCAACCTCTGCCTGGTACCCATGTGACTTGGAACTGAACTAATGGTTTTCTTTTTTAAAAAATAACAAACTTGAAATCCAAAAAAAAAAAAAAAAAAAAAGAGAGCGAAGAGAGAGGAAGGTGAATTAGACTCCAAAAACATGCCCCTGCTGTGGCTGGGCCCCGACACTGTCACCCTCCACGACCTTGTTTTCTCAGGATGGATTTTTGCTGTTTTGGCTCTCAGCACCTACCTCAGCCGGAATGAATGTCCTCGGGGGAGTGGGGTCGTGGCCTCAGCCCCCTGCCCCACAGAGCCCCGAATGCACTCCTACCTCAAGCCCCTTTAGGGGCACCCCCTCTCCCTCCCTACATTGTTGTCCAGAGTTTTAAAAAAAAAAAAAAAAAAAAGGAAAAAAAAGCACTTCCCTATTTCCAGGTGTGAAAGAAAATGTCTACCTCGAGGCTCGCTGGCTCTCGGGCCTGTGTTGTATCACTGGACCCTCCCTCCCGGCTCCTCACCAAGGTTGGGCCTCTTGGGGCTTGTAGAAATAAAGATGGAATTGGTCAAAGAAAATGTGAAAAAAAAAAAAAAGCCAAAAATAAGAGGAAAATTGGTTCCTGGGAGTATCAATTGTTGCTCCAGACTAGCCACCTCCCTGCACGCTGTTGGTGCTCCCGTCTCGTCTGCGTGTCCACTCGTGTGTTGACCCTCTCGGCCAACTCCTCCTTGACTGGCTGGGACCCCCAGACCCTCTCTGCGCCTGGACCTCGGAGGGTGGGACGTCACCCCGCAGCCTGCCTCCTGTCCTGCCCGGACACAGAGCTGGCCCCTAGGGTGCACTGTGTGTGCAGGGGGCTGTGTGTGTGCCAGGGGGGTCCCCAGCCCTCTGTCCCATGGGACACCGCCAGCCTGACCCACCTCCCCCCGGGCAGTGGAGCCACCACTGTCAGCAGATGTGGCCGGAAGCTATTTTTCTACAAGTTGTGTCTAAGGATTTATGTTCTTGTGACTTTTTGTTTCTCTTTTCTGTTGTGGTGTTCTTTGAAAGACTTAGTTAAAGAGAAAGGACAAAAAAAAAAAGAAAACAAGGAAACAAAATCCTATTTTTGGTTACACTCAGAAACATTTTTTTAAATAGCAGAAAGGAAACTTTTTTTTAAAGGAGAAAAAAATGTGTATTCCTTAAATACACGATTAGACCATAAAGTCCCTGACCCCCCAACCCTCTAGGGACCCCCCAACCCCAAACTTTAGTTAATTAGCTGAGGAAGGTAGATTTGGTGGTGTTTTTCTAGAAGACGGGAGTCTTGTCCAGGTGGACTTGGGGAAGGGCGGCGGTCCCTTCTCCCAAATGCGGGGCCTGAGCTGAGGGCACCTCAGACCTCCCAGGCAGTGCCCCTCGGTTCTCAGTCCTCGGTCCTCGCAGCGACTTCTCTGCATCCCCTTTCATCCTGGAACCCCCCTCTCCCATGGGAAGGGTGGGTCCGGGGGAGGAGGGACGAGGGCCACCTGGCCTATCTTGGGTTTTGTCACACTCATTTTGACTGAATAAAAGTCCTGTTGCCAAAGTGAATCTCGGGTGTTTTGGTGGCTGTGTCAGGTCCTGGAAAAGGGATGGGAGTGCTGGGATCAGGGTGGTGAGCCAGGCAGACCCTCACAGGGCCCGAGGCCAGGGTGATGACAGCAGACCTGTGTGCGCCACTGACAGGCACCGTGCGTGCTGGGTCTTCTCCGCGGGCGGGGAGGCTCCCTAGGGCCTCCATTCCTCCCTGTCCTCTCTTCAGTCCAAGCTCCCGAAGCCAGGTATCTGGGGCTGCCAAGGCTGAGGATAGGAGAGCGACTTGGCTTAGGGGTGTTGTGCTGACAAAGATCTGGAGGTCTCAGTGGGCCTCAAGCTTAGTAAGATACAATGGTGTAATGCAACTGCTTAGAATGTCAGTGTCTCCTCCACTGCTGAAATGAAAAGCCGGGGCTCACCCCTGGGAGACTGCAAGTCTGGACAGCCGTGTTCTATACCGAGGGATCTTTTGAGAGGAACAAACCAGGATGGCGGTTTGCAAGATGGGTCTCCAGCTGTGGCTAGGGCCCTGGTTCTCCAGCTGTGCACACTCTCACCCAGAGCAGCTCTACTCTGTCTTATATGCTGGACTCTTCACGAGATTTCATTTGAAAACTGGCTGCAGCTCAGAAACAGTGATGATGCTGTGGATGCTGAGCTGAGAAAGGAAGCCTGAGGCTGCAGTGGTAGCTGTCCTGAGTCCTGCGGGAAACTGGTTGACTTGTCTTGACTTTTTTTCCCCCCAAAGGAAAGAACTAAGCCCACATATAGACTTAATGCCTCACCTCTCTTTACACAGAACTTCACAAACACAGGAATTCTTCATCCACATGGCGGGGTGATGGGTTTGTCATCTGTTGGAGCAGGCAGTGGTGGGGTGGGAGAGCGGGCCAGCTAACCCCCAGTGCCCCTGTCCCCTCCAAGAGTCCAAGATGGTAGTACCTCCCCTAGGGAGGGGCCCAGAAACATTTAAGAGCCACCTAACATGACCCATGTAGATACATGGAAATTGCCCACGAATCACATGCAAATATAGGCAGGGCCTGTTCTAGCAAGGCCATGAACTGGGCTAAGGTACCAGGAGAAGTGGGGTTCCAGTTAGGAAGTTTAGCAGAAATTGGTATCAAAGCTGAGTGGCCCGGCTGGAACATGGGTCCTGAGATCTCAAATCACCCAGTGGCCGCTGCAGGCTGAAGACACCCCCCACCTCACCCCACCCCTACACACACACTATCTTTGGGCAGAACCCAGCAGCAGCCTGCTCCAATTATCTGATGCTCGGTAACAAACCACCCCACAACGTAGTGGTTTAACCTGACATTTCTTTTGCTCACAAATCTGTGGTTGGGGCAGGCAGGGCTCGGCGGGGACAGATGTCTCTGCTCCACTGGGCATCAGCTGAGGCGGCGTGAAGCCTGGGGGCTGGAATCATCTGAAGGCTCACTGGTCTCCTGTCTGGTGGCCGATGCTGGCTGTCGGTCCCGACAGCTGCATGTGGCCTCTCCACGTGCCTGGGCTTCCCCGCAGCCTGGTGGCTGGGGCCCAGGGACCAGCATCCTGAGAAAGAGAGCCAGGCAGAAACTGCGTCATCATTTAGAACCTGGCCCTGGACGTCCCACAGTGTCACTGCCACGTTCTATTCATGAGAAGCAAATTGCTAAGGCCGGCATATTCCAGGGAGATGAATTAGATTCCACTTTTTGATGGGAGTAGAGGCAAAAAAGTTGTGGACATGTTCAACCACAGGACCACTTTGGGGGGACGCCGGGCATGGAACCACCGTCAGCTGGGAGGCTGGGCGGTGGGAAAGCTCCCCCAGAGGCCCTGGGGTGTGATGGGAGGGGCGGCAGGAAGACAGGGAGTGCTCCCAACTCCTACGCCAAGCCCTGTTCGTGGGTCCTATCCCTGTGATTAGTGAAGATTGGTCGGGATGGGGGCAATCCTGAGGTCACAGGGAGGGGGGACCAGGCCCCTGGGAACACCTGGCAAGGGGCTTCTCCGCTGCCTGCTCCCTCTGCTGGGGCTGTGACAGGTGAAGGGCCAAGGGGAGCCAGCCTGAGAGCCCCATCTGCCCGGGGTGGTAAAGCCCAGAATGACAAGAGCTGGAAGGGATCACTGACCCTCTCATAGGAGACATGGCAACCAAGAGCCACGAGGTGCAGGATTCACCCAAGTTCACAGGGAAGTTAGAGGCACAGTCAGGGCTGGAACCCACAACAGCCACACCCCACCTGGAACCCTGCCCCCTCAGCCCAGCCAGGCCACAGGCAGACTCTGCACTAGACTGAGCTCCAGAGCCCAGAGGGAGCAGGAGGGAGAAGAATGGGGAGTGGCGTGTGTGCATGCGAAGGCAGGACCTGTAGACCTGGTGGGGCAGTAAGGAGGTTAGTCACCCTGCTCAGGACTGGGCGGGAGTCTGGGCGCAGCAGGAACTGGGGGAGCAACCAAGGATGGGGTTGCTGTCCTGAACTCTTAGCTCAGGCCAGAGTCAGGGAGTGGGCCATCTAGACCCTGCCTCTCCCACAGAGAGTTACTACAGGACTGGTGCGGAGCCATTTGGGGCAGGGAGGTGGGGGAGGAGAGGCTGAGAGGAGGGCCCAGGGAGGAGCCAGGATGACCAGGAAGAGTAGGGCCTTGCTCCTCGAGATCAAGAGAGATGTAGCTGGAATTGGTGCTCCCAAGGACACGACTGCCTGTTGGTCACCCTGTGCCATGAACCCAACTGTCATGATGCAGGTCTCGCCCTGCCATCGCTCCAAAATGCCCACGGCCCGGCCTGACTCTGGATTAGGCAACAGGTTCTTTGATACGATGCCAAACAAACAAGCAACTAAAGAAAAAATAGATACTGAACACCATCAAAATTAAAAACTTGTGTGCAAAGTTGGCACAAAATGACACCATGAAGAACATGCCAAGACAACCACAGAATGGGAGAAAATATTTGCAAATCCTATCTCTGATAAGGGACTTGTACCTAGAATGTTTAAAGAACCCTTATAACTCAGTCATAAGGACAACTCAATAATAAAAAGATAATATCCCAATATAAAAATGGGCAAAGGATCTGAACTGACATTTCTCCAGAGAAGAGACACCAATGGCCAATAAGCACATAAAAGAAAAAAAAAGTAAAAACACAATGAGACACCATTTCACTCCCACGAGGATGGCTGGATTTCACTCCCACGATGATGGCTGGAATCAGAAAGTTAGATAATATCAAGTGTTGTTGAGGATGTGGAGAAACTGAAACGCTTACATGCCGCTGGTCGGAATGAAGATGAGTGCAACTGCTGTGAAAAACAACCCGTCAGTTTCTCAAAAGGCTGAACAGTTACTATGTGACCCAGAAGTTCCATTTCTAGGTGTATACTCAAGAAAAATGAAAACATATGTTTTTACAAAAACTTGTACACACACCACTGTTCGTAGCTGCGTTACCCGTCGGAGATAAAGTGTGGAAACAACCTGAATGCTGATGAATGGAGAAACATAGTGTATAACCATACAACAGTTTTACTTAGCGGTAAAATGGATAAACTTCAAAAACATTATGCTAAGTGAAAGAAGTCAGTTACAAAAGACCATATATTCTATGATTCTATTTATATGAAATGTCCAGAATAAGCAAATCTATAGAGACAAAGTACATTAGTAGTTGGGGGCAGGGGTGGGGGTGTGGAGGAGGGCTGGGAGCTGGGAGCTGGGAGCTGGGGCGGGGGAGGGTGGGGAGTAACTGCTAATGGGTACAGAGTTTCTCTTGGAGGTGTTATAAAATTGATTGTGGTGATGGTTGCACAACTCTGGTTATATCAAAAACAATTGAATTGCACACTGTAATGGGTGCGTTATGTGGTATGTGAATTACGGCTTGAAAAAGCTGTCATAAGAAAAAAGTTCCCGGTGAGGGGTGGGGACAATGTAGCTCAGTGGTAGACCGTATGCTTAACATGAGCGAGCTCCTGGGTTCAAATCCCAGCACCTCCTAAAAATAATAATTTTTTTAAAAGTTCCTGAGAAGACTCGATGTGAAGAGTGCAGTTTAAGTGTTCAAATGATACCATTATTACAGGTAGAGAGCCTGGGGTGGGCAGAGCAAAGCGACCCACAACGGAGGAGGGAGTGAGCGGGATAAAGAAGAAAGAGAGCTTGACGGGACCTCTGCACCCGGCCTGGCCTCCCTGGAGCGGAGGGAGCCTCTGGACGCAGGAGCCAAGCCTGCAGTCTCCTTGCTCCCGGGAGAAGGGCTGTGGCTGGAGGGTTTTGCTGCCACCCTGTGGAGTTGGCGAGGATTACAGCTCCAGGGATTTAAAGCCTGATCTCTACCCAAGTCTGATTGAAGTTAGCAGTTAAAATGAGCTGCCGCCCCATGTAGGAAAGATAGACCCAGCCCTCAGTGAGCCGACAGTATAGGCTTGAATTAAAATAACTGCAGTTTATCCAATACCGGCAAGCTGAGGAAGCAGAAGAAAACACTGAAGGCCAGGATTAAGGAAGATATTGAGGGGGATGGTAAAGCTCAAGTGGTAGAGCGCATGCTTAGCATGCACAAGACCCTCGGTTCAATCCCCGGTATCGCCACTAAATAAATAAACCTAATTATCTCCCTCCCCTCCCCAAATAACAATAAAATTAAGTTAAAGAAAAAAAAAAAGGAAGATTTTGAAGAGAAAGAGTGGTCTAAATTGGTTGAAATGGACATTTTCTTTTTGAATATTGAGGAGTGACCCAGGAATGTCAGACCCTGGAAAAGAGGATTAAGGAGTTCGGGCATGTCCTAAAATGCATGTTGGGTCAGGAACCTGCCGTAGCTCCCACTGCCCCCAGAGCAGTCCAATGCCTTTAGCCTGGCATGCAAAGCCCCCTCACGAGAGACTGTGCACCCAGTGGTTAAGAGCATGGGCTCAGGTTGGTAGTTCCTGCTCAGCCGCTGTCTGGCTGTGTGACCCAGTGGACATCCCCATCCTCTGGTGCCATCATTTTCTCCTCCATAAACTATGAACAAGCATAGCACGCACTTCATAAGTTGTCGTGAGCAGTAAAGAAGTCAGTTATGCAAAGCACTGGACCGTGCTTGCTATCATTATGATTAATTGGAGCAGAGCTTCATTTTCTGCCCCTGTCATCCACGCCAGTCCTCCAAGCGGGGCTCATGGCTTCTCTGAAACACACCAACCAGGCAGGGGTGTCTCCAGGCCTTTCTGCAAGTGGTTCCTTCAGCCTGGAATGATACTGTATGACCATTCCTTCTTTCCAGATCCTTCCAAACATCACCTCCTCCAGATCCTCCCTGATCCTCTCCGACCAGAACCACCTCTCCAGCCCTTGCCCTTCCTTTGCGTCCTCTCATACAGAGTGATTTCCTTCCGTAGCACAAAACGCACATGATGTGTGTGGGTCATGCCCGCTCAGAGGACTTAGGATGTGACCTTGCTATGGACGGACACGGTGGCTTGTATCCTTTAATGACCCACCAGTGCAGGCGTGGAGCAGCACTAAGTATTCAGTAAATGCTGGTGGAAAGAAAGCAGGAAAGCAAAGAGGGAGGAGGGAGAAAGAGAAGGAGCGAGAGATGAAAGGTGAACTAGAGATGAAGCTGGGAGAGACTTAAAGAGAAACCAGCTCCATTCACCTTCCAACAGCTTCAGGGAAACGCAGGTGGAGACTGGAGACGGCGTAATTTGCATTCTTCCTTCCGTCTTTTCATTCCTTGAGCCCTGGTGTGGAAACAGACTTTGAAAACCTCTGGACTTGCTTTTTCGCCCCTCTGAAGCTCAATTTCCTCATCTGTAATCGAGATAATAATGGTCCTTATCTAATTGGGTTGTTATGAGGATCAAATGAGAAAATAACTGGTAAGTTCCTGGCACGTGGTCCACAGCAAGCACTCAGTAAATGCTGTGCATCATGACGGTGATGGTTGGGTGAGTCTAAGAACTCCAGACATGTCGGAATAAAGCTGTGCCCTGCTGGGGAGGGGAGGTGCTTGCTAAGCTTGGGGAGATGTCTATTGTCCTCAAGCCAGGCCCAGTGGCCACATAGAGGTCACACAGTGTTTTCTTTCAGACGTACCCATCGGCTCCCCACCCCAGCGAGACATACAATAAAGACTCCTGATTGCTTGATTAAAGGAAGTGGATACACAATTCATTTCAATTTTAGACCTAACCACCCCTCTCCCCACCTTTCAAAAAGAATTGCACACCCTACTCCAATTTACACACTGAACCAACGTGGAATTTTCCAGCGGGTTCTGAAACCTTTGAAGTGACCAGACCAGACTATTGATTTATTTCCAGCTAACCTCTCTCTTTGAACCCAGAAGGGTCAAGGTTAATTATATAATAAAACACACTGTGCCCAGCTGCCCCCTCTGGGGGCACAGGGAGCCCCCAGACCTTTCCGAGCCGGCGAGTGGTGGATCGTATTTCTGATCCCTTCCCCGCATTCATTTCCTTCATCAGGGCCCATTAAGAGGAAGGAAAAAAAAAAAACAAAACAGCCCAACCCCCTCATTTCCTCCCTGAAAGACAAATTTTAATTTGCTGGAAACCAACAAAGGAGATCTAAGCTAAATTTCCAGGCAGCACCCTGTGGTGGATAAATCTTGCTGCACCTATCCTGGGGTTGGGGCTGGTGGGGAGAAGGGTGAGGTGGGGTGGGGGAAGGAAGCAAAGGGGTGCAGACCCTCGAGCCTGCCTCTCCCACACAGGGGGAAGGAGCCCCAGAGGGCCTGACTCAGCGGATGCTTCCTGCGCGGCTGGGTCTCCAGTAAGCCTTCCTGGGCGGCTGAAGTGAATTAACCCACCGGCCACAGCTTCTGTGTGCCCTCAAGAGCCACACCACGTCCACACTACCATAGCCCATTTCCCGGGTGGTATGCAAACCAGTATCCAAGTGGTTGCAAAAACTGGTTCCACTTATATCCCAGGCAGGAAGTGACAGGGCCAGGACTGGAACCCAGGCATTTCTTTTCCTTGTAAAATAATAGATTCTTCCCACCCACCCCTGTCCTCCCACCCCCAGGGAAATATTGCAAATGTTCTTTTCATTTCCATCATTTAAAGAAAAAAAGATCCAAAACTGTTACCTAATATGTAGTCCATTATCAGATGTCCCCAGTTGTGCCAACAGCGTCTGCCTCGTCCGTGTTTCCTCCATCCAGGATCCAGCCAAGACTCACCCACCCCCTTGGTCATCATGTCTCTCTGCTCTCCCCTCTCCCAGAACAGCCCCAGCCTTTCCTGTTTTCCCTGACGCGGACATTTCTGAAGGGACAAGGTTGGTTGTCTTGCAGAGTGGCCCCCAGTGTGGATTTGTCTTATGTTTCCTGCTGACCATTTAGAGTGTCCTTTGTACGGCGTCACGTCTGGAGGCCTATGATGCCAGCTGTTTTGGGCAAGGGACCCAGGATTTCCAGCTCCAAGGACAATGCTGGTTCTCAGCCCGGCTTGGAAGGGAAGGAGTGTGAAAGGTTCCGCGCGGGGGCGCTGTCCGCACGGAGATGCTCGCTCTCTGGGACTCATCCACCCCCACAGGTTGCAACCTTGAACCTTGGAAAGAAGCCCACCCATCACAGCCTGAGAGGCATTCCCCCAGTTCTTCGTGTCTGGAACGTTTCTACGTTTGCACCAAGGCCCACCACCCAGGTCTCTGCCTCCATGAGGCCAGCATGACTCTGGCACAGAACCAAGGCTCCTCTCTCTTTCTGCTTTCACAGCCTGTGTTTCTGCTTCATTCCATGACGTGTCTCAGTGTAGCCGCCACTGTGGAGTGATTCCCGACCCCCGTACATCCCGGGCCAGCCCAGTGCCCACAGTAGGTGCTCCATAAATGTCTGCCAAGTGAGGTGTAACCCAAATAAAACCAGTCCGCCCTGTGGTCAAGCTCAGCTTTACATTTGAAAGAAAAGTCCAATATCCAAAAGCAAGTTGTAGGTGAAGGTATAGCTCAGTGATAGGGCCTGTGCCTGGCATGCAAGAGGTCCTGGGTTCAACCCCCAGTGCCTCCATTAAAATGAATAAATAAACCCCAAAACAAAAACAAATCAAAACATTGTTTAAGTCTTCACTGAACAGTCTGGGAGGCATCAGAGACTCAGTTAGATCACACCTCATATAAAGAGCCCAAAATGTTCTCTTTGCCCGTCTCCTTTCTCCTTGTCATCTCCGGGCTCCACCATCACCTGCAAACCCCTCTTCTTTCTCTCCCCAACTCCAATCTCTGCTGGATTTTCTCTTATTCTTGCTCAAACCCCTCCTCCCTCTAGATCAATTTGGTTCTTCTTCAAGCAGCATCATGCCTTTAACTTTTAAAAATTAATTTAACTCAAAGCAACACACAAAAACATCCTCCTTGTTAAAAAATAAAATATGATGGTGGTCCTCTCTCCATTGCCCCAAGCCCGTTCCCCCTCCTGGGGCAATCGTTGTCAGCTTGGCGTGATATCTTCCTAGATCTTTTTTCAGGTAATTGTAGACTTTCATACGCAGAGAAGTCAAATACATGGTGTACTAAATAATGCCATTTATATTTTCTGTTTCCAATTTTTGATGCTGCAGTGGACATCCTTGTGCCGCCTGCCCATATTCATCAGTGTGTTCTCTAGAGTAGGAACGAGAGGACTTGCTGGGGCCTGGGGCCCTGGGGCCCTGGGCCTGAGCGACTATGCATCCTTACTCCCCGCCGTCAGACCGTGAGAGGACTGGGGCTGTTTCTGTCTTGCACGGGCACCTTCCTTCTCTCCCAAGGCTGCTCTGAGGATCAGACAGAGGATCCTGGGAATTGTGCCCATCAGTAAACGCCTAATTCAACCCCAGCAAGCCCCATCTTGAGCTTAGCTGATTTTAAAAGGATTTACTCTTTAGATATTGTTCTTTCAGGTTGGAACGATCTGTTTTCTGACCTAGCTTCCTTCTTCACTTTCTCCGTGTCCTATCTTCTCCCTGTCCCCTGGTCCCTGTTCATCTTCCTAACCCCTCTTTCCCATGCACTTGCCCTTCTGACCTTTTAGTCCTCCTCACCCAGGCTGGACAGTGGCCCGGGAGCCAGTGCTGGGAGTGAACCTGCAGCCCCCGGGCCAAATCCCCCCTCAAGTCCCCACCCTTTGTTCCCGCCCAAAGTGGGCATGCGATGCAGGCAGGGTGGGGAGCGTTGCAAATATTGTGGCCAGTGCATGTGTGATTTATTCAAGAACATTAAATGTTTAAAAAGTCTAAATCACAAAGCAATAAGTAATCACACAATAATGAAATGGTCAGGTAATAAAAATAAAACACATGCATAAAAATACTTAGCATGGAAAAAATTTTAATTAAAGATGAAACATTACCTCTTTTCATATTCCTCCTGCTCTCTGAACTGAGATGAGATTCTCTTTTTTTTTTTTTTCCCTTTTGTTTTGATTTAGATCAATGGAATGGGCCAGTTCCTGATTTTTTTTTCCCCCAAAAACCAGTGCCTGATTTTAGCAATGGGTGATAGCCTCCTCACAGAGCACAGACTAGAGGCCAAGCACCCATGATGACACACGTAAAACTAAACTTAATGAGGTGGATATTACTATCATCATGCCTGCTCATAGATGAAGTATCTGAGACACACAGAAGTTAAGTGACTTGCTTGAGGTCACACAGCTAGGAAGTAGAAGAGCTAGGCTCAGACCCCAGGTGGTGTGGCTCCAGTGCCTGGGTGACGATCACTGTACCACACTGCCTTTCAGCTTTAATGTGGGTGAACCCCAACACCACTCCCCATCATTAGGCACATATGTTTGTTTTCCAAAGCACTATTCTTGTTCTGATATTTCACTTGAATCTCTCAATGACTCTGCGAGGGAAAGGAAGCTTAGGAGCCAGCATGATGCCCCATACCCAGCCTCACAGACAGACCCCAAGAAATGGTAGCTGGTGACCAAAGGCAGAGAAGTGGGTAGGTCCCCAGACTTGGCGGTGCTGTGTAGCACGCAGCACTTGGGATGAGCGTGGTGTGTGCATGCCGGTGTGGAGGTGTATGTGGATCGGCATATTTGGGCATGTTTGTGTTTGCACGCGCACGTGTGTGTGTGTGTGTGTGTGGGCGTGCACCGGCGTGTCCAGCCTGGCCATCTGGGCGTAACCATGCAGCCCCCCTCCCCCGCATCTTTCATCCCCACAGGGCGGGGCGCCTCAGTTGGGCTGGGCGTAGTGGATCAGCTGTGTCACTGAAGGCAGGGGCCGTTCTGATCTGTGCTGTTTGTTTCTGTCACACTGTTATCTCCACTCCCCTGAGCCTGGAGCTTAGCATCATAAAATGTCAGAGCCTGGACGAAAATGTAGAGATTATCAAACTCAGGCCCTCCCCTGACAAATGCGGGGGCCCAAGCCCCACAGAGGATACTATTAAAATTAAATACAAAATGGAAACCGGACTTGAGAATTCCCAGAGCAGATAAAACCGTATAAGCCCTGTGAGCAAAACTAAATCCAGTTTATTTCATGAAGGTAAGTGCAACTTAACTTAGGTTCTTTCTCTTTTTTTTTTTTAAGTTTAAGTGTTGTTTTTTTTTTCATTTAAAAATTTTTTTTATTTTGAGGGGAGATAGTTTTATTTGTTTATTTTTAATGGAGGTACTGGGGATTGAACCCAGGACCTTGTGCGTGGTAAGCACGCACTCTACCACTGAGCTATACTCTCCCTTCTTTTATTTTTAAATTTTTTACTTTCATTTTGTTGCTTATTTCTTGTTAATGCCTCTGACAATCATAAAAGACACTTTAGTCATCTTCTTAAAAATGGTTTGAGATAATCCCTCGAAGCCAATCCCCTGCCATCTGGAAACCCCATTGTAATAACCAGCGACTGTAAAGGTTAATAACTTTCTCATTTTCACTTTATAAGCCGTCCTGTAACTTCACGCTACTGAGCTTCACATCAGTCTTTGAATTCAGAAGCTCCCCATTCGTGAACTGTTTTTATATGCACAATAAACTCTTACTAAATACTATTTATTGGTTTGGTGGTTTTACTTTTGCTATTTCTGGACTTTTGACAGTTCTCACAACTGACCTCCTCCAGTTAGCGGCAGAGTGGGGACCAGAACCCACATCTCCCCGCCCAGTTTCATGCTCTTATCACTACCCTGCTGCCCCAACTGTTGTCTGCCCTGCAGTCAGCAATTACTGACCCAAGGTTCCCAGGCTGGGGCTGAGGCCACCTGACAGCTGGAGAAGGTGGTCGGGAGTCCGGAGCTGCTCCGACATGTCCCCGGCTGTGCCTTCTCCACCACCCCCTCCTCCCCGGGCTCTGGGAGGGGACTCTGGTCTCCTCATGCTGATCACAATTCAAGTGGGTGGGTCAATATGCTTTCGATTAATTACAAATAGAGAAATGACTAAATTCTTGATAAATGCAGTAGGCAAAACTTTTTCAATATGTGGGGTTCATGAGAAGAGCTAGTACTTTGGGTCTTTTGATGCAAATCTCAGGAATTTTCATGGGATGAATGAATGGAGGCTGACAGGAGCCCTGCGAGAGACCCAGCTTGAGAGGGTTTTGGTCTCTTCATCAAAAGAAAGGGTCAGAAAATCCCCTGTGTCACTTCAGGAGGTGAATTACCCTTGAGGAGTTGGAGAGGCTTCTTCATGGTGGGGAAGGGGCTCCCCTAGACAACAACTCAATTGTTCTGGAAAAGTGGTGTACCTGGAATCCCTATGTGTTCTGGAGACCATTCCGGGGCTGCGCGTAGAAAGGCAGGATGGGGAAGGGGTTTTGAGGGTGGGCTCTGAAAGGAAAGGCAGCTGGCACTTGCAGGTGTGAGAACCCAGGGGGTTCTGGGCTCTGAGGGGTCCCCACCTCAAATGGTGCAGATTTGGGCCCTGAGGAAGCAGAGAGAGGAGCGGGGCTGCCCTCTCAGTTATGTGGCAGGCTGAGGCCAGAGGAGGGATCCCTTCACGCCCTGAAGACACCCAAAGCAAGGCCCCATCACTGAGCGGAGGTCCCCGTCTGCAGGACCAGGCCACCCAATATGGGTGCCCTCTTGCTCTCGGCACATCCCCTGCTCGCCAGTCCCTGCTTCACCTACACCCTACTCACCTGACTGACCTTAACCATAGAGCTTAATCAGTAAATGCCTGCAGATTGCCCCCAGCCCCAGCCAGTGACTGTTTTAATCTTTAGATCAGGACTTGTCTCCACCATGATAGCTTATCAAAGAGGCAGTGAGGGGCATGTTCCTCTGCAGGTTTCCCTGGTAACCGATGAGCCAAGCTGACGTCAGTTCCCTCTATAACTGGTAACCTCCTTCTCCCCCCGGGGATCGAAGACTGTGGCCACATCCTGCCTGCCGTCTGCCGCACACCGTGGGGTGTTGCTCCAGGACCTTGCTTCCCTCATCCATTAAACCACTGATGTCTCTGTTGCTGACTCTGGGCTCCTTCTTCAGCCTTGAGGCTGGGTAAGCACAGGGCTGGCAGGCCTGAGGGGTGCAGCCCAACTTCATCCTTAGCATCCTTGAGGTGCTGTTTGCCGGTGACATGGTGCAGCCAGAGCAGCACCCACAGTTCTGGCTGCTCAGCGATGCTTCAGTGTGGAAGCCACCATTGGCTCTTAAGCCTCCAGAGTTTGGAGTAAATGTGGGGCTGGGGCAGGGTGGGGGTAGGTGTGACCGTGAGTATGTCTCTGTGTGTTTCTGACCTGGGTTCTGGTTTTATTTGCCTCTGTCTTTCTCAAGCAGGTCATGCCTGTTACTGAAGACACGGGGAGGGTCGCCACAGGAAGCCCCTGAGCTACTGGTTAGTTTTGGAAGATTAGAACAATGTTTTATTTTGCGTAGCACTTTAAACATCTCCTTTTTGCATCCATCCTCTCATCTGCTTCCCATCACACCTTGTGAGGCAGGCAGACAGATATTTACCTCCATTTTCTCACAGAGAAGATTGCCATGGGAGACTGTCTTCCCCCGCACCCCCCCCCCCCCCCATTTCCTGGGACCTACTGTTTTCTCAGTCCCGGCCAGGGGCTATAGGACGGGTAAGACAAAGGCTTTGGCTGGGGAGGGAAGCTTCTAGTCTGAGAGGAAAGCCAAGCCACAGGGATAAGAGTAACAGCTAGCAGACCATTTGAAACCAGGTGTGGTGACTTAAAATCACCACGGTAAGAGACTGGAAAGGGAGAGTCTGCATCTTTTCCTTTTCCAAAATAGTATTAAAATCAGCTTGTTGAGTGCCATGAAAATTCCTCTTGAAGCAATAGAAAAACTGGAGAGAAAGTAAACAGAAAAGTAGATTGGAGATAGAAGCTGAAATTAGTGAGGAAGGAAAAGATACGCTGGAGTGGAAGATAAAACTCCAAAGGTAGTTCTCTGAAAAAGAAAAATAATAAAATGGAGCACAAGATTTATAAGATCAGAAAAATAGAAGGGATAAATGATGTTGGGAATGAAAAAAGGGACATAGCATTAGAGATACCAGAGACTTAAAACAGACTATGATGCCCAACTGTGTGCCAATAAATTTTAAAACTGCAGAAAATATATTATCTATGTACCCGTATTTCTCTTAGAAAGACTGACTCAAGAAAAAAAAATAGAAAACCTGAATGTCTATAACTAATAAAGACATAAATCCCTAGCAAAGGGTCAGGCCTAGAGTGAAATTTTACCATTTGCAACAACATGGATAGACTTGGAGGGGGTTATGCTTAGTGAAATAAGTCAGTCAGAGAGAGACAAATACTGTGTGTTATCACTTATATGTGGAATCTAAAAAATAAAGCAAACAATTAATATAACAAAACAGAAACAGACTCACATACAAACTAGTGGTTACCAGTGGGGCGAGGGAAGCGGGGAGGGGCGATGTAGGAGCAGGGAATTAAGAGATACAAGCTAGTATGTATAGAATAAATAAGCAACAAGGATACACTGGACAGCATGGGGAATATAGCCAACATTTTATTAATAACTTTAAATGCAGTATAATCTACAAAAATGTTGAGTCACTAAGTACACCTGAAACTAATATAATATTGTAAATCAACTATCTTAATTAAAGAAAATGATATGACCGAGTTCGGCTTTGCAGTGGACTGAATATTTGTGTTCCTCCCACCAGTTTCCTATATTGAAACCCTAATTCCGATGTGATGGTTTAAGAGATGGGGTCTCTGGGAGTAATTAAACTGTGAGGGTGAAGCCCTCATGGATCGGATTAGTGCCCTTGCGAGAGGAGGCCACGGTGCTGTAAGGACACAAGTCAGCTAGCTCTTTGAAACCTGGGAGGGAGGGCCCTTACCAGAACCAGAATCACGTTGGCACCCTGATCTCAGACTTAGAGCCTCCAGCACTGTGAGAAATAAATTTCTGTTGTTTTGAGTCACCCCGCTTATGCTATTTTGTCACAGCAGCCTGAGCTTATCCTAGGAAAGCAAGATTGGCTTAACATTTGTAAATCAATCAATGCCATTCACCACATTAACTATTTAAAAGAGAAAAGGTATATATAATCATCCTAATAGATGCAGTAAAAACTTAGTAAACTGAGAGTATAAGCAAACATCTGATAAAAAAACACCACGAGAAAAATACTCAATGGAGGAGCATTTAAAAGCAGTCCCTTTAGCAGGGGAGGGTATAGCTCAGTGGTAGAGCATGTGCTCAGTGCACATGAGGTCCTGGGTTCAATCCCCAGTACCTCCATTAAAAAAAATTAATGAATAACACTAACTATCTCCCCCAACAAGAAGCAGTCTAAAGTCAGGCATAAGATAAAGAGGTTCTAGTTCGCATTGTATTTAATACCAACACTGTATTTGCTAACTGCTCAAAAAAATAAAAGAAAAATGTATGAATGTCAGAAATGTAGAGGTGAAAAAATTGTGTAGACAGAAAGTTCAAAATAACCTACATACAAATTATTAGAGTTAATGAGAGAGTCAAGTAAGGTTGCCAGATATGAGATCCTATACAAGAGTCAACTGCATTTCTATGTAACAGGAGTGCACAGTTAGGAAATGAAATTTTAAAAATTAACAAAAGGTGCAAGATCTTTAGTAGAATATTTTAACATGTTATTGAATAATAAAGAAGACCTAAACATATGGAGAGACAAATCATGTCCATGAGTAAGATGAAATTCAATTCTAATTATATACAGATTAAATTCAGATCCAATAGGGATTTTCATGGAAATCAACAAGGCAAGTCTAAACATTTTCGGAAGAACAAAGGATACCACTTACTCCTGAAAAGAAAACCAATGAGAGGGACTAATCCTACAAGATTTCAAGTCTTATTACAAACCCAAAGTTATTAGAATGTGTGATATTAGCTCAGGGATAGATAAATTAGAGCCATGGAACAGAACAGAAAGCACAAAATGTTTATGGCATTGATTGTGGTGATGGTTTCACAAGTCTGTACTTAACTCCAAACTCATCAAGCTGCGCTCATTAAATACCAGTCAATAAATAGCGCTGGATGATTGTCAATCATTGGGGAGGGGGCGGCAGTTACATAATGATCCATACTTCACCCTGTTTACAAAAATTCAGTTCCGGATAAATCAAGGATTTAAATATGAAAGGCGTAACTTTAAAAAATAAAGAATTCCTTTAATAACGTGAGATAGTGAATTTATTAAATAAAACACACAAAAAGTACAAATCAGAATAGAGATCAATCTGACAACCTTGGAAGTAAGACCAACCAGTTCACCAGGAGACCCTGTAAAAATGGACAGGGAAGCCATAATCTGGGAGGTGAGTGCAACCATATAACTAACAGAATTACTAAAGTCTTCAGAGTCTGGCATGTGTAAAAAAATTATAATTACGTAGAAAATGGCAACGGGGCAAAATACAAGTACAGGCATTTCATAGAAGAGAAACCATGAATGATAAAAAAAAAAAAAAAAACTCAAAAAAAAAAATGTTCAACCTCATTAGCAATCAGGAATATACAATAAAACTACTGTAAGATATCATTTTATGATTACTAGATGGGCGAAAACTAAAGTCTGAGCATACCCAGGGCCAATAAGGGCGAGAAGCAATGGAAACATGCACACAGGCCATTGGTGGAAATGGAAATAGATACACCCTTTTTAGGGGAAATTACACCCGGCTACCCTAGGTATCTGCAATTTTATTCCACACTTGCCTTAAGCTCAGAAGAAAAAAAAAAAATTTCTATATTCATGAAAGAACAAGATTTGTAAACGCTCACCTGTAGGTGTACTACAACACTAAAATAATTGGTTAGCTTTATGTTAACAAGTTAAAACAAAATTACTTGGAACTTTCTTTTCTGAAAAAAAGCAAAGCTTTAAGTTGTAAAATTGCACTACTAGCTATAACATATTATGTCTTAATTTTGAACGCTTTTAAGTAGCCTTACCGAAGCAAGGCCTCAAAAAATTGGTTTAAGACTCAGAGTTGTTCCTCTCCACGGAAATCTTTAGTAAAAGGCGAAAGATTTATACGATCTGAAGAGAAACCAGAGCATAGCAGACGCCTTTGTAACACAAACCTCGGGTAACAGAAACTCCTAGAACACTGATAGTGGCTAGTTAACACCAACATCCGGTGCCTGAACAAAAATTTCTTGATTACTCTGTAAATAAAGGATCTAACTTGAGAAAACTTAAGTTAGAAGAAAAATTTTAATTTTGCCATTTTAAACTTGTACTGTGTGCAGTGCACTGTGGGTATGCAAATACAGAGAGTACGCGTCCTCAAGTAAAGAACTTGATATTCGTGCAGTGCCTCTGCGTCACCATTAAGGGGCGAAGCGGAGGATTGGCTGCCTGGGATCTAAACGCCGGACTGAGCAGCGACTAAGGCTTTTTGTTTTGTGCATTTGTACGTCTGAGTTTGATTTCTGTTAAAGACTGTGTTATTAAATTGAAAAAAAAAAAACAAGCAAGTAAGTGATTGACACAAAATTGAAGACGTTGGTTCCTCTCTTCGGTGGAGTGAGGGCGTTCAGGGGGTTTTTAAAAGTTTGACAATTTCCTTTTTCTTAAGCTGCGTGTTGGGCGCGCGGCTGTTCTGTCTGTTTTGTACGGTGCACGGCCAGAATGTACACTCTAGGATATTCTGCCGTTGGAGAAAATTTTGTAGCAGTGTCCTGTTTAAAACTGGAGCTTGCGCGCTCGGTCTCAGGTTTCCTGCTTCACCTGATGCTACTTTTGGCGATGAAATCCTGTATTCCAGTTTCAGACTTCGGGTCTCATCCTATGTTTTTAAAATGAGCTGTGTAGTCTCTGAGACGCTCAGATACCGGCTCTGACCAGCCTACGCAGCCTCCTCCTTAAGGATTGTGGGAACAGAACCAAGAAAGGAAACTGCGGCTTTTTTTTTTTTTTTTTCTGGCGGCTTGTGTAAATATTCCACTTCCAACCTTGACACCGTCTCTGAACTGACACGTTTGTTTTTCATTTTGCTCGTTCTTTTGCGAACAAGTCGATCATGTTTGACATATACTTGAGTTAAACTTGCCTAATATATATTTAAAACAGCTTTTGGGGATATAATCCACTTACCATACAACTCACCTATTTAAAGTGTACAATTCAATCGTTTTTAGCGTAGTCATAGTTTTAGCAGTCATCACCACCACAGTCTAATTTTAGAATATTTTCATCACCCCTAGAGTAATCTCTGTACCCGATAGCATTTCTTACCCATCCCCCATCCCCCAGCCTCTGCCAAACTCTAACCTACTTTCTGTCTCTAAAGCGCCTATTCTGGACATTTCATATAAATGGAAGCAAACAACCTGTGGGTTTTTGTGTCCGGCTTCCTTCAATGAGCATAATGGTTGCAGGATTCATTCACACATACATTTGTTTTAATACTATTGAATTCTTGCTGTATTTCACCATGTAATCGGCAGTTAAGAGACCCACGGAGATGTGGCGTTCCTGCCCTATGATGATAGCTTGACCTCACAGGGCTTGGCCAGAGGCTAAGGCACTGAGGGGACGTGAAAGGAGCAACTCTCTGAACACCTTAAAGAGTGTTTCCGTGCTCCTAGGGTAGGGAACCTTTGGTCAGCTTCATTCTGGAAGGGTCCTGGGCAGCTTTCACTGATTGGAGAACCACAAGGAAGGTTAACTTTGGCTTTTAGCCATTCCAGACTCCATAGAACATCATGGAGTTTCCAGGTCTTCTCAATCCAAAGCCTGGACTCACTTCTGATTGTAAATATGGGGTTTGAGGGGCCGGTATAATTTCATTGTTTACTGTGTCTGCTACTTCCACTTCTGGCAATAATTCATACTATTATGTAATATAAGACATACCTAAAAAATATAAGACATAAAAACCTTTATTGGAATTTTTTGATTGAAATTGTGATTTATTCTTGTCTTCTTCCTGACTAAAGGGAAAGTTTACTACACTTTATGGTGCACGTGGTGCTTGTTCCAGGGTTTTGGTTGGTATTTTTCATTGTTAGGCAGATGTTAAAGTTTATATATATCTATGTATCTGTATCTATATCTAATGAATGGATATTTGAGTTTATTAAATTTTTTTCTGCATTCATGGGATTATTATCGAATGGGTTTTTTGTTTTTGTTTTTTGGGTCTTTTTTGCTCTAGTCTCTTCCAGTGGAGGTCTACGTTAAGAGATTAATGTTAAATCAGTCTTACCCGTTCTTACGGATTGCTCTCTGGTTCCTATTTGTCGTGTGGCCGGATCCCAGAGGCCACAGCTAGGAGTGGCAGGTCTGAGCGTACGAACACCTGACCCTTCCATATTCTGCAGTGGAGGGAGCTGCTCGAGGCTCTTGTTTCTTGCTCGTTTTTCCTGCAGCCTCTATGTTGGCCACAAGGCGGGGGGGGGGGGGGGGGGGACTGCTTCCCTTTAGTGCTCAACTCCTGCTACAAGGCTCACATCTTTTAAGGTCAGGGATTCTAACGTCTTGCTCTCAGACCTCAGCGAAAGAATTTTGAAAATCTATTCCTTTTGCACATTTTAAAGATCATTACAGCTTTCGTAAGATAACTAGCGATACGATACGTTTAAATAGATGTAAAGGATGAATATTGTGCATTGTAAATATTGATAGTCTAAATTGTTACATCACTTTAAATTGTAACCAGCGGAAGATAAATACCCAAGGAATTTGATACCAACCATCATAATTTTTAAAAAGTTTTTACATAATTCCTTTTGCTTCTTGACCTTGTTTTTCCACTTTCATTTCCCCAAGAAGTTAATAGAATTGTATTTTTATACCTGAAAGTATTTTATTGATCATCCAATCGTATTTTTCTATGACAAAATAAGTACATCAATTGAATTTTAAAACTTTTTTCACATCTTTTGAACTTAAATTTTATGCACTAATGTTTTTCTTGTGGATTGACATTACAATTATTAGCACATGCTTGGTCAATACAACATAAATATATTGCAAATATTGATAATTATTAAACCTACAAGTGTCATTTTACTGGAACTGCATCTCTTGATTAGATGGATGCATATTACTTATTGCTAGAGAAGACAAGGTTTAGTTTCAATGCTTTTTATTCCCATTTTTATAGCTGTGACCTAAGAAACATTTTCCCATAAATCAATAGATGGAAAGGGTTTCAACAGCGTCACTCACTACTGCACTACTGTTACCAAAATGAACTTGGGTCCACTCATCCATGCGTAGTAAAGCCAGTCCACTGACACGTGGTTGTGGTGAAGAAAGAGTGCAGTGCTTATTGCAGGGCGCCAAACAAGGAGTCCAGGAGGCTAAGGCTCAAAAGACCTGAACTCCCCAAGGCTTTCAGGGAAAGGTTTTAAAAGACAGGGTGAGGGAGAGGGTTGCCGAGTATGTGATCAGCTCATGGACATTCTTCTGACTGGCTGGTGGTGAGGTATTGGGAGTCAACATCATGAACCTGGTTCCAACTTTCCTACTTGCTTGTGGGCAGCATGCAGTTAACTTCTTCCACGTGCTGGGGCTGTCAGTATCTGCAAAAGAGTTCAAAGACTATGGCTCAGAATATTATTTGCAGCTCTTGGGGAGGAACTAAAGGTCCTTGACTTTATTTAATGGCTAAACTATTCTTTTGTTTTGCTTGACTGTTTTCCTTTGTTCCTGCATTCTCTCACTTCTCTGATTAAGTTTATTCTTTGGAACTCAGGGAAGGCCTAGAAGGCTAAAGTTTTTCTACAAACAAGAGGCAGGCAGAGGACATGACGGTGTCTGTCCTGGGAAGGCCCCGTAGGGTCCTACTGGGTTATACAACCATATAATGAACTATTAGATGTTAGTGGTCTAAGTCCTCTTTAAATTCTGTTGTAAGAACAGATTTGGAATTCTTTAACTTTACAAAGGAATTTGTTGTCCAGACTCATCCTCTTCTTCACAATAGATGCAAATATTTAAAACTGACATTTTTGGGGAGCCCAGAAAGTTTTTATATCCTCCAATCTGGATTTCTTTAGGGTGCACCTGGGTAAGCTTTAGGATGGATGACAGGAAAACCTTTATTTTGCAAAGTAGAAAGACAGCCAGTAAAAGGGAGGCAGGAAAGGAGTCCTCTGTGGCTCTCCCGAAATCAAACATTCACCCTGGCCACTGCTCCTTATGCCCCGGGCTCAGCCCAGTCTCCCTGCGGAAGTGAGGTGGTTCGGTGATTCCTGCCTTGGGGTGTGGCTTCTTGCCTAAGGGAGCAGTGATGGGAATGACTGTGTTCTGTGCTGTCCAAAATGGCAGCCACGACTCACATGCGACTGTTGAGGGCTTGAAATGTGGCTAGTGCCTCTGAGAACTGAATGTTTTATATTATTTAGTTTTAATTTATTAAATGTAAATAGCCAACAAGGCTAGAGACTACCGTATATTGGACAGTGCAGAGCTAGGGATGCAGCAGTGTCCTGGGCTTGGTTTTTCACTTGACCAAAGGACTGGATTGTTGGGTTTTTCTCTCACAGGGACGAGGAGACAGGAATCAAGGAATCTGCAGTTAGGTCAAAGCATCCCTAATCTATAGCCCCCACCTGCATGACCTCCCCCTGCTCCATACTCCAGTATGGAGGACCCCAAAGGCAAATCTTGAGACATTTGAAAGCAAAATCTTAAAGCAATGTGAAGAATTATTGGGGCTGAACGGCAACATGGATGGTGATCCCAGATCCACTCCTCTGACCTTGTGCCCTGCACCACTCTGAGCATCCATTTCTTCTGGGGTTATATGAATTGTTTTGTCCTGGCTGTCAGCCTTGGAGGGAAACAACCCAAGAAGGAGAAAGTGGGCAGGAGCTATCGTCCAAGGAGAGACAAGGCAACTGAGCCTGCAGGTCAGGACAAAAGCAGTCCAAAGTGCTCTGGGTCTGTAAATGGTCAGGAGAGCACATTTTGTGGCTTCCTACATGGAGTGATTATGAGGGTGAAACTCGGTGGTGAAGGTGAATGTAGTGGTTAATTTTATATATCAACTTGACCAGCTAAAGGATGCCCAGATAGCTGATAAAACATTATTTCTGGGTGTGTCTGTGAGGGTGTTTCTGGACGAGATTAGCACTGAATGATTAGAGTGCCAATGCTGTGGGCATCATACAATCCATGGAGGGCCCAAACAGAACAAAAATGGTGCTGGAAGGCAAATTAACTCACTCCGCTGGAGCTGGGACATCCATCTTCTCCCGTCCTTGGACTGTGGCACTCCTGGTTGTGAGCCTTGGGCCTTGGACCCAGACCGACTTATACCACTGGCTCCCCAGGTTCTCAGGTCTTAAGGTTTGAATTGGACCCCACTGGTTTCTGGGCCTCTAATTTGAGGACAGCAGATCATGGGACCTCTTACGCCTCCATAACTGCAGGAGCCAATCCCTTATAGTAAATCTCTTTCTATACAGCCCATTGGTTCTGTTTCTCTGGAGAGCCCTAAGACAGTGGCCCTCCTGTTAAATTCTCTGAGGGAGGAAGGAGAGTAGCCTTTATGTGCAGAAAAGTTACAAACTTCTTACAAACTCTTCCCAAAATAAATAGGATCAAATGCTAAACAATCAGCAACTCCAACAAATTAGTGGCTCAAAAAAAGGGAGCATAAAATCCTCAATTTTAAGTAAGATTACTTTCCCTGAAGCAAAGCCTAAAATAAAGTATATGGGGAAAATAATGTAAAACATCTCAATAATTACACTCTCACTTCTAGAAATTCTAACATTCTGGAAAAATCTGTTGGGTTAAATAGACCATAGCATTGAAATCAAAGTCAGCTGTTCTTATTTAATGGCGTTTCTAAAACAAAAATTTTGTACCATATATTGCGATACTTATTCTCAAGCTCAAAAACAGAAGAAGAACCAACCGTTTAAAAAGCAGATGAAATCTCAACATAACAGCTTTTAACGTTGGGTAGAGTACGCTAACAAAAGAGCTCAAAAATTAACAAAGCCAAACTGCTAACCGTATTACAATACACCGGTAATAACTACTTAAACTTTATGTCTTTCTTTAACACAACATATGTAGCCTTGTCAAAACAAGGCCTCAAAAAATTGGTATAAAACTCAGAATTGTTCCTCTCCACGGAAATCTTTAGTAAAAGGCGAAAGATTTATGCGATCTGAAGAGAAACCAGAGTATACTTCGTTAGTTCCTTAGCTCCTTATTCTAGTAACTACAACTCCTACTGCACTGATGGTGGCTATTTAGCCCAAGAGTTACTGCCTGAAGAAATTTATTCAAGGAATTCTGAAAATAATATTATCATCCTTATAAAAGTCAAATAAGAAAGAGATTTTTTTTTTTTAAAAACTGGAAAACAATTATGCTACTTGCAGTGTATTGTGGGTATGCAAATGAGACCCGAATAATCGGCCTTTGGACTCCGGAAATACCTTGGTTAGTATTCAAACAGTGCCCTGGGGCCACCTTTCAGTGGCGAAGGAGCAGCTTGGCTGCCAGGGATCTAAACTCTGTCCTGGTCAACTAAAGACATTCTGATTTTACCTATTCGTATATTGGGACTTTGACTATGATTTCTTTTAAATAAAGGAATTTCTCTGATAGTTGGGGCCGGGGGCAGGCCATGAGGATACCAAAGTAATTGTTAATATAAAATCCAGGATATCTCTTAAATATTCTGTACTTTTTGTGGCTCCTGTAGATTTTTTAAATTACAATTTATAATTGAGTATTGCTGATATATAGTGATGGAGTTGAGTTTTATTTATTGCTCTTGGATTCAGCAGTCTTAAACTCCAGTTCTAACAGTTTATAGATTCTGCTGGATGTTGTAGGTACACAAACATATTACCTGAAAATGACAACTTTGTTTTTTTCCTTATACGTCTTGTACTTTTCACTATTTCTTTCTCTTGTTTTACTTATCTGGCTGGGAACTCCGATAGAGACATTGAACTTGAGACCATAGTGGCTATCTTTTTCTTGTTCTAGCCATTGCTTTCTCTGGACCACTGGTAAGTGCAAAGTTTATTCTAGACGGGCAGGGCTTCGTGGTCAGGCATCTGTGCAGCTACATTGGGCCCTGTGCCCTTAAGGCCCTGGCTCTGCTGTTGCCTTCATGAAGTTCTTAATTTTTGAACAAAGATCCTGCGTGTTCATTTTGTACTGGGCTTCAAAAATTATCTCTTAGGTCACTGTTTTGATTAAGCCAGTTGCATTCTATTCCTAGTATACTGCATTTTTTTTCTTGCAGTATAGGTGGACATTGAGATAATCATGTTTTCCCTTTTAATATATTAATGTGGAAAATTAAACTCATCGGTTCTCTATCATAAATTATCTCTGCATTTATATCCTAAACTCAATTTAGCAATAATGTATTTTTAAAATTTTATTTTTAATTTTTTTGTAGGGGACAGGTAATTCGATTTATTTACTTATTTTTTTAATGGGGGTTCTGGGGATTGAACCCAGGACCTCATGCATGCTAAGCATGCCCTCTACAACTGAGCTATACCTTATCCCCCCATTATGTATTTTTAAATAGACTTTCTTTTTTAGAAAAGTTTTAAACATACAGAAGAATTGTGAAGATAATGCAGAGAGTTCGTGTGTACCCCACACCCAGTTACCCCAGTCATTAGCGTGGTGTTATTAATATGGTATATTTGTTATAGTTAATGAATGAATAGATCATTGCTTATTCAGATTTCCTTAGTTTTTATCTACTGTCCTTTTTTCTGTTCAAGGATCCTACCCATGATAGTACACTATATTTAGTTATCCTGTCTCCTTAGGTTCCTCTGCGCTCTAAGTTTCTTAGAGTTTCCTGGTCTTGATAATTCTGACAGTTTTGAGGCATACTGATATTTTATAGAATTTCTCTCTATTGTGATTTGTGTGATGTTTTTCTCATGATCAGACTAGAGTAGTGTGTTTTTCAGAGGAAGGCCGTTTTCATCATCTCATTTCAAAGATACATACAATCAACATGATTTATCACTGTTGAAATGATGACATTAATCACCTCCAGAGAAGGCAGATAGGGTAGAGTTTGAACCAGTCACCAATGACCAATGATTTGATCAACCATACCTAAGTAATGAAGCCTCCATAAGAAAAAACCCCAAAAGGATGGGGTTCAGAGAGCTTTGAGGTTGGTGAACACATGGGGATGGAGGGAGAATGATGTGTCCAGAAAGAGCATGGAAGCTCTGTGCCTTTTCCCACATACTTGCTCTAATCATCTCTTTCATCTGGCCGTTCCTGAGTTATGTCCTTTTATACTCTAGTAAGTAAAGTTTTTCTGAATTCTGTGAGCCACTCTAGCAAATTAATCAAATCCAAGGTGGGGGACATGGGAACCTCCATTTTATAACCAGTTGGTCAGAAGCATGCATGACAACTGGACTTGTGATTGCAACAAAAAATTATGAGACATGCAAAGAATCAGGAAAGTATTACCCATACACTGGGAAAAAAGCAGTCAATAAAAAATTTCCTGTGAAAGCAACCAGATGTTAGTTTTAATAGGCAAAGCCTTCAAAGTAGCCACTATAAATATGTTCAAGGAACTAAAGGAACCCATGATTAAAGAAGTAAAGGAAGGAATGAGGACAATGTCACATCACATTGAGAATATTTTATTGATAGAAATGAGATAGAAATTATTAAAAAAAAGAAAAATCAAAATGCTGGAGTTAAAAAGTACAATAATTGAAGTGAAAAATTCACTAGAGGGCTCAGCAGTAAATGTAAACTGACAGAAGAGAGAGCCAGCAAACTTGAAGATAGCTTGATAGAGATTATGTGATCCAATGAACAAAGAGGAAAACAATGAGGAATTAACGGAGCGTCAGAGAAATATGGGACACCATTAAACACATCAACATATGTGTAACGAGAGTACCAGAAGGAGAGAAGAGAAAAAGTAACAGAAAAAATATTTGAAGAAATAACATTGGAAAACTTCCCAAATTATAGAAAAACAATCATTTACACATACAGGAAGTCCAATGAATTCCAAATAGAATACATTCAAGGAGCGCCACAAATACATCATCCTTAAAATTACAAAAGACAAAGACAAAGAGGGAATCTTGGAAGCAGCAAGAGTATAACAACTCATCACTTACTCATAATAGCCCAAATGACCATTCACTGATGAATGAGGTGGCATACCCATGGCATACTATTCAGCCATAAAAAAGAATAAAGTGCTGATACGTGCTGCAACATAGATGAACCTTGAAAGCATTATACTAAGTGAAAAGAACAAGTCACAAAACACCATATATTGTATGATTGCATTTGTATGAAATGTCCAGAATAGGCAAACCTAAAGACCGAAAGCAGTGTAATGGTTATTTAGGGCTAGGGTAGATGAGAGTATAGGGTGGTGATAGCCTAAGTATATAGGGTTTCTATTTGATGTGATGAAAATGTTTGAAGTTGACTGCAGTGATGATTGCATGTATATGTGAATATACTCAAAATTACTAAGTTTTACATTTCAAATGTGAATCGTATGGGCTGTGGATTATATCTCAATAAAGTTGCTTAAAAAAAAACAACACAGTGACAAGATTCTAGATAACCCAGTTTGCTTTCAAATGTTCTCAGACTCTGAGAGTTGTACCCCTGGAACATGGGTTTTATCACTACGATTCTCATTTCATGTGTGAGAAAACATACTAAGTGAAGCAAATTTCGAGGCCAAGGAGCTGGCCTGATCCAAGGGCCCACAGTGAAGAAGAGGTGGAATGAGGGATGGTTCCCAGGTCATTTGCACCTGCTGCTGTGAGCTCTGCCTTTCTGGGCCTGAGCTTCGCAGCTGTGTTAGGGTTCCTGGGTCCCATGAGGCCCCCAGGACTTTGGGGGCATTAGGGGCCTTGTCTGAGGCCAAAAGGCTCTCAGACACTCTTTGATGCTTCTGGACCAGTCCAGGACTCACAGCAATGAGAGGATGATGGGGACTCCCGGAAGCAGCCAGCCCTCATTGTCTGGCCTGGGAACCTTTGTGGGCGCTGGGCTTCTTCCAAAAGTCATACGTACAATCCAACAGCAGGGACCACTTCTCCTCTGAGGCTAGGGTCCTGCTCAGCTTGGATGCAGACGGTAGGGAAGTTCCACTCTCCGAGGATGCTGGAGTGTGGAGGTGTGGGCAGGGTACTGAGGGGCTTCTTGGTGTGGGAATTAGCAATGGCCTATGCTTAGGTTTCTATGTGACCATGAGGCCAAAATGTGGGGTTTTCTTTAATGAGGTTGTGAGTTGGAAGAGGGGATGGGATTCTAGTCCCTTCCCTCCAGCAAAGTTAGGTCAGTCTCCCCTCTGCCCTCCCCCATTACTTGTATCTCCAGCCTCCCTCCAGGGCCCCAAAGGAGGATCTTGGCACGTATTATCTGAGACGCCAGAGACTTAAGCAATGCAGAGAATGCTGAGGCTGAACGGCTGAGGAAAGGTCTTTTGGTTTTCAAAATCTCAGATTCACACCATCTGGCTGTGGGACTTTGGGCAATCATGGCAGCTCTTAGTTTCCTTGTGTGTTAAATAGCTTCTTCCGCACAGCCTATTTTGGAGGGAAGCGAGTCAAGAGGGAGGCAGTAGGTAGGAGCAATTCCCCAGGAGAGCCAAGTAGGCTCAGCCCGCGGAGCTGTGACAAAGGCAAGTCCAAGAGCGGGTCGAAAGGGCGCCTGGGTCAGCGTCTACTCGCCGCTTCCGTGAGGACGGTCCGCCGCGGCGTGGCAGATTCCGCGGGGGCCGCTCACCTTGCAGCGGGGGACCACTTGGGTGGGGACGGGCGGACACACCCTGCGCCCGGGATGGGGCGGGGGCGGGGGCGGGGGCGGGGGCGGGCGCGGGAAGGGGCGGGCCCTCGCCGCGCTGGGCGGAGTGCGAGGCCGCGCCGGGCGCGCGGCGGCGGGGAGGGCTGGTAGGCCCCGGCGCGCGGCGGGGCGCGGGAGTTCCTCCGGCGGGGAGCGCACGGCCAGCGGACGCGCACGGCTGGCAGGACGCAGGCAGCGCCGAGGGCAGCCGCGCGAGCGCCGGGGCTTCGGCGGCGCGGGCCAGAGGTGGGGCAGGAAGGCCGGCGCCGCGCCGCAGCCTCGCCCGGAGCGGGGAGGGAGCTTGGCCCGCCGTCCTCGCTGGAGGGGTGCCCCCACCCAGGCACCTACAGAGGACACGTGTCAGTACGTTGTCGTCTCATCCCGTGTCACAGCCCCTCCCCCAGGCCTGGGATTCCCCGGTCCGCCCGGCCTATTATCCCCAGGCCCAACCCTCCGCGCTGACCCGGGATCCGGGCCGGGTCCCTCTCCTCAACCGGCGCGTCTCCCTGGGCAGGGAGCGGCCCGGCGCCCGCCGAAGACACCCCCCAGCACGTTCTCACCCCTGTCATCTCGTCCCTCTGCCTAGCCCGCCCCACGCCTGGGAACCCCGGCCCCCTCTGGCCCATTGTCCCCGGGCCCAGCCCCGCGCTGACCGCAGGCTCAGCCCCATCCCCTGTCCGACGCGTCTCCCGCGGCAACGCGCCGCGACCCGGGATGCAGCCCGCGAGCTGGGCGGCGGTCAGGGAGGCGGCGGGCCGTGACGTGCTGGCCGCCGACCTCCGCTGCAGCTTCTTCGCCTCGGCCCTGCAGAGCTACAAGCGCGACTCCGTGCTGCGGCCCTTCCCCGCGTCCTATGCCCGCCACGACTGCAAGGACTTTGAGGCCCTGGTGAGTGTGCTGTCCCCCGGCGCTGTCCACGGCCACGTTCTGTCCCAGGCCATGTTGCCTGTGGAATTCGCGTTAGTGAACGTGCCAGCGCCTAGACTTGACATTCCCAGCCTGGCCTTGGGGAAGGTTTCCAGGAGCTAAGAACACTCCCGGCACCCTAATGTTGACCCTCCCAAGGGACTTGATGGCTGCCTCTTGTTAATACAAGTGACTCCCAGGGGTGAAGTGAGAAATTCAACAGTTGCACAGGCCTCCACAACGTTTTCTAGTGTGGCCAACAAGAGGATGTTGATAAGAATCAACTTATTCTGCTAAATAGGAAGTTATCTATCCCTTTGCAAATAATTCGACACCAGAAATCCCCAAAGCCAGCTGGACCTCTATCTTCAGATGAGGTAACATGTGGGCAGTACTGCTATAAATTATAACATACGGACAGTACACAAGTGAGCTGTTATTTCTCTGATGATTCAGGACGCACTTAATTTCTTGCAGAGTTCACATCAGGGTCAACATTCCAGATATCAGTTAACTTTGTAATCTAAATGGAATTACCTAGAAAAATGTAACTTAAAAGTTGATTCTGTAAGAAATACAAAATTGAAAGCCTGTAATCATTATAGTCATTAAAGTCAGAATTAGTACTCAATGACTTTCAGAGAAAACTCCAGGCCTACTTGGTTTCATTGGTGAGTTCTACCGATCACTGAGGGAGTAAGTAATTTCAGTTTTATACAAATTCTTCCAGTGTTGAAAAATAGGTTAGTGTAATCTGATACTAAATCTCATAAGGATGATAGAAGAAAAGAAAATTATAGGCCAGTGTCACTCAAGAGTATGAATATGGAAATTCTCCATAAAAAATTAGGATCCTGAATCTAGCAGTATATGAAAAGAATACTTCTTATTAATAGGTTGGGTTTATCCCAGGAATGCAAAATTAGTTCAACATTAGAAAATGTCTTAATGTTATGAACCACACTAACAGAATGTTAATCGTGTTTAGAATTAACATGTTTAGAATTATCTCTGATGAGGTGGGCAGTGTTGGGTTCCCTCTTTGCTATCACTCAGAAGGTCAAGGGACAATGGCCCAGCCTCCTGGCCCCTACCTGGTCCATTGCAGCTTAAGCAAGGGATGTGTCGAGAGCATCTGAGGCCTTGACCACAGTGCGCAGGGGTTTCAGGGACAGGGAGTAGGAGGTCGGAGAAAGAGGGAAACAGACTGACTTCCCCTGTGGTTTGTTCTGCAGGTTTAGATACTCAATTTTGTGAGTTTGTGGTATCAGAGCATTGGGGATGTAACTTCCTCCAGTTTTGTCAATGGATATTTATGGAGCGCCTGCTCTGGACCAGGTGCTAAGGATACAGAATGAAAGACTCAAGGGGAGGTTAACAGTCTGCTCAGCTATAGTAGGGAGTAAGCCCTTTATCTACAACATGGAAGCCCAGAGCAGGGACCCCAGCCCTTGGCGGTGGGCTGGAATCGGGGAGCACTGACCAGGGGTAGTTATAATGCCATGCTGAGTCCCTAGGAACATGGAGGATTTCAAGGAGCAGAGAATAGGAAACGGGTATTTCAGGAGGATGGCAGGATAGTCAGAAAACCAGGAGCTCACTGAGAAGGACAAGTCTATACTTTAGGGTGGCTTTCGTGGGGAACAGGAAGAGATGAGGACAGCCGGAGCAAGCAGGGCTGGGCATGTCCTGCTAAGATGTGTGGATTTTATCTGTGGGTTGGGGAGGGCATTGGTGATGTCCAGGGTGCATTTCTGAAAGACCCCTGTGGTGGCAAGGGTATAGAGAGTCAGTAGACAGAGGAAGAGAGATTGGGGTCAGAGGGACCAAACTCACTAGAGATGATGCCCCACCACGTGCTTTATTAATTTTTGCCAAGAAACATCCAAATGGACTAGAATGCTCAGTGTGTTCTCTTTCTGCTGGAAGGTCGTCTTGGGAAACAGAAGTCAGGTTTATTTGATGAATATGGGATAAATGCAAAAGGAGCTTTGGAATTGTTTCGATTTTTTTCATGCTTTTGAAAAATTTTGTTTTAATTACACAAGTAATATTTAAGTATATTCTTGTTACAAAAAATCCAAGTGATACGAATAAGTACCAGCGCCCCTGATAGAGCTCACCCCATCCCACATCCCTCCCCATAGGTATCAGTGCCCTCAGTTTGGGGCATACCCTTCCTCCCATACCTGTACTCCCTAAGGAGAGTGTCAGCAATCCGGGTGGCCCCGAATAGCCACCTGCTCTGTAGGGACAGGCTGTCCCGTGCACAGGGCTCATGGTGCCAGTTTTAGACAGTGCACACTTTCTCTCGGGGGCCACTGGAGAAACACAGACAGATTCTTACCACCCCATCCTGTTGCCATATTCCTTACTGGACACCGTTGTTAGGGAAACTAGCCCAGGCCGCACAGATTCTTGGCTGTCTGTAGCCATGGCTTTCAGGGGCACTTTCTGAGAAGGCGGCTCACCGGGCAGGGCCTGGCACGGCCTCTGGGGGCATGCGCACATTCTTAGGTAAACACACTTCAGGTTTCATTTTACCACATGTTACATGAGTTACAGAAAAGCTGCAGAGATCTTGGCATCTGAAACTGTCTCTCTGACTCAAAGGTTAACTTTTAAAAGGGAATCATATCTGGACTCAGCCTTCGGGATCATTTTGTGGTTCCCTGAAGGAGGATGGTACGGAGCTGTTTAAAATGTCTCTCATTTTCATTTGTTGAGCTAAAAGCACTTGGAAGTAATGTAAAACAGTGTATCGTTCTCAGCCATTTAAAATTAATTTTCTCCACACTGTGAGGTGTCACAACACACCTGTAGCACATGTGTTGCAGTTTCCAAAAATCAGAGCTCTGGCTTGAAGTACTTTCTGGACTGTTGCTTTCCTGAGACTGCCCACTGCTGAACCATGCTCTGGGCTGTCGCTTGACTCTGGCTTTATTCTGTCCCAGCCCCCAAAGTCCCAGATCGTCTCTCAGGTGCCATGTTTTGAGAACATTTCTTTTCTGAGTCAGCACTTCGATTTCACTCTAGGAGTTCTTTGTATTCGCAGTGTCTGGCCTGGGACCAGGTACTTTTCAGATGTTTGAGGAATCAAATTGGATATGTGCTGATTGGCCAGGCTGAGTGTTTCTGACCTTGTTCCTTGGGACAAGGGTTGGCTGAGCTCTTATCAGGTCAGGGAATCTGTAGCATTCTGGGAATGTCCTATAGCCCTCATCTTCGGCCCCCCCAAGCTTCAGGTTGAGCTAGCCCAGTTCACATTCCTGAGTCACAACACAGAATCTTGTTACTGGTGTCACAGCTGTAAGGATTTTTTGTTTTGTTTTTCCCCTAGGACGCACCATGCCCTGGTTCTCCATTATCTTGCAGCCCCTATCTGGGGATGGGAGGCGGGGTAGGAATGGCTCCTTTGTATTAATTCCTGCCCATGGCCACCCAGAGCATGGTTGAGGACCAGCAGCATCAGCATCACCTGGGCACTGACCTGCCAATCAAGATCTGCACGTTAACGAGGTCCCTGGGTGCTGGTGTGCAGAGTGAAACCTGAGAAGCACTGCATCTGGCCCGTCCTATTCCCACGTACTGTTTTGGGGCCGAACTGCTCTAGTTGACTTTTCCTGGTTCTGGTCTCTGGGTTGCACTGCCTAGACAAGCTGACTCCTCAGTGTCTGGGTTAAAATGTGAGTAAGCTGCTTACCTGACCCCAGGGCCTGCCTGTCCTCCCCAAGCCATCCCGTTGTTTGTACAGGCAGACTTTCCTTCATCCTTCAAGATGCAGCTGGAACCTCATCTTATTCTGTGCCTCCACTTCCTTCCTCTGGGTTCCTACACAGTTTTAACAAATTTGCTCTTATAAATAATGCTCTGGTAAACATCCTTCTACCTTAATCATTGTTTACATTGCTAGTTATTTTCTTGAAATAAATTCCAAAAGGTGAAATTGATGGCTCAAAAGCTAGTGAACCTTTCTAAGGAAGACTTTTGATGCTTATTTCCAGACTGGAAATGGAATGTTAACATTTGCTGGGGAGATCATTCTTTATAAGGGTTTCAACCTCGGCTTGCATAGAGCTTTCCTTGGGAAGCTTTGGAAGATACTGACATCTGGTCTTGACCCCGAGAGATTCTGGTTTAATTGGTCTGAGGTGGAGCCTGGGCATTGGGGGTTTTTTGTTTATTTGCAGAGCATACATAGTTTAAAATTTTTCCTACTGATTGATTTGATCATTTTCATGGGTGCTTGGTACCCACCTGCTGGTTAGTGAGGGAATGGTAACAATCAGATTCAGTCTAGTCAATAAGGGACCTTTAGGGACATTCTTGTATCTCAATGTACAATTCTCAGTCTCTTGGATTACCTTTTTATTCTCAAAGATGGCATTTGAGGAGTGGGAGCAAAAAAGTATACAGACATAGGTATGTGATGTGACCGTCGTTGGGTATGTGACTAGAAAGATGTCTCAGCCTAAGGGAGGGTGATGTGGAGCCCAGGGTGGGTCAACCTCCCAGTAAAAGCTATTTTCTCCCTTCCCAGCTGTCCCAGGAATGCCGGCCTTTCCTCAGCAGGTTGGGTCGCAGTAGAGAGGGAGATCTGAATAACAGTAATAGTAATATAGTACCTTACACTTGCACAATAGCAATGGTACTTAGTACTTGCCTATTCTGAGCTTTTTTTTTTCACATGTAACTCAGTTAATCTTCCTAACAACTCAGCAGTTACCATCTCCATCACCATCAGCCAATCAGTATATGTGCTGGTGGTAGACCGACCACCCTCCAGCCCCCAGGTGATGCTGGCGTGTAGTCAGGGTGGAGAATTACCCCTTTAGAGGGTTCCCATGGTGATGCTTTTTATGTAGAGGACTCTTATAAAGTAGACTCTCACTCCCATTCTATTTTAGTAAATCTGGATTTTCATACCTTAGGTTTGTGCAAAGCAAGGTAGGTGTACCTGGATGTAGCGGTGTAACTGTGCCATCCGTCTTTCCCACCGTCATCTCAGCAGCCCACCCCACTGTTCCAGGTATCACTCTATCAGGTCCCAGAGGTTGGAGACCTTGGCTGTGCCTTTGGATCACTTCCTTCTAGCACCTCCACCCATGGCTAGTAATTACAACCTCTGGCATCTTCCTAGGCAGGAATTTTTTTCAGATGTTCTTTCCTGCTGCCAGCCCTTCTAGGACAACATTGCTTAACATCTAAACCTGAGTATCCCCACCTTTTCCTGGTGATAAGAATCACCTGTGTCAAGTTCCCTAACCAGAGATTCTTGGGCTGCTGCCCCAGGAGATTGTGATCTGGATGGTTGCAAAGTCTCCACTGGGCTGATTTGAAGCAGGGAAATTGAATTGTCTCCTTCTGAGGTCATTGGCCCTCTCTCTTCTCTGCTAGCCCCCTGCTGGTTCCCTGGCCTTGGCTTCTCAGTCACCCTAACCACCTCTTTCCTGAGACTTTCTTTCTCGAACCCCTGTGACTGCCCGGCACTGCCCACCACTCAGAACTTGCCCAGACTCAACAGCCACTTCTGCAACTGAATGCTTCCTTACTGCTCAGAGCAGAGGCTGTGAAGTGTGGCCTGTGGGATGACTGGTTTTGTTTGCCCTCTTATCTTTTAGAAATTGGGAAATTTTTAAAAAAAAAATGCAGCTTGCTGATTTCTTTTAAAAACAAAGGCTCCCCAGCCTGGGTGGAGGTTGCCCTTGGGCAGAAAGCAGCTGGAGCTAGGGGTTGGTGGCTGGGCCCTTTGCTAGGCCAGGGGTCTCCAGTTCAGCAGAGTCCTCACCACTCTTTCCTAGACAACCTCTTACTCATTTCCATCACCTCTCTGGCCTTGGGAGCATTTGAACCCCGGATGACCCTTTGGGACTGTTCACTGCGTCTTTGTGACACTCCTTCCCACTGGGAATGCTCTCTCTCTCTGCTTCTTAAACTCCCCCCGTCACTTCAGGGCCCACTCCCATCCTTGCTTCCGTAAACCCTTCCCTCTGCCTTCCCCCGAGCCCCCAGAAATGCCTGCCTTCTTCCTAAACACTTTCTCCTCAATCTGTTGATAAATGCGCTCCACTATCATTAACTGTGGCTCGTAAGTCTTGTCTAGATGGAGAGCTTTCTGTCTCCTGACGCTGCTCCGTACTGCGCATGGCATCCATCTTTCTCCCTGCCTTTGACAGGGCTTGGGCACAGCCAGTGGCTGTCCTTCTTGCGTAATTCAGGAAACATGCCCGAAGCTTCCCAAGCAGCCTCTTAAAGTTCACCTGGAATTGCTCTTTTGGGTTAAAATACGCAGTCCACTACTAAATTTCTCCACTGATTTGGTAGGAGAGCATCACAGAGAATGGACTCGAGCACAGGGGAGGAGAGACCACCTGGCTTCATGTCCCTGCCCTGCCACTGAATAGCTGTGTGCCCCTAGGCAAGGTACTTAACTCACCAAGCTTCAGTGTATCCATCTTTATTTTTATTTGGAAATTTAAAAAATTTATTGAGGTATGACTGATTTACAATATTATATAAATTTCAGGTGATTAAGTGATAACATACAGTATTTGTCTTTCTCTGTCTGACTTATTTCATCCTCCAAGTACATCCATGTTGTTTCAAATGGCCACATTTCATTTTTTTTATGACTGAGTAGTATTCCACAGCACGCGCACGTGTGTGTGTGTGTGTGTGTGTGTGTGTGTGTGTGTGTGTACACACCTGTCTTATTTATCCATTCATCTGTTGATGGGACCTAGGTTGCTTCTATATCTTGGCTATTGTAAACAACACTGCTATGAATATTGGGGTGCATGTATCCTTTCAAGTCAGTGTTTTCATTTTCTTCAGATGCATACCCAGGAGTGGTAGGTAGCTAGGTAGATGCTAGCCATTCTGACAGCTGTAAGGCGATATCTCATTGTAGTTTTGATTTGCATTTCTCTGACAATCACCTTTAAAACAGGCTGTCGTGAGGATAAATGAGACGCTGCTTGTGCAGCATTTAGCCCAGTGCCTGGCACATAAGGCCTCAGCAAATAGTGGCTGTTACTATCTCATTCCGAACTTCATGCCAGACTCCAGGCTGGCCTCTGGGGCTCTGGGATAAGTAAGATGTGGGTGGCCCTCAGGGAGTGTTTGTCCCAAGCAGATTTGAGATGGCTCCAGAGAGTCAAGTAGCAGTGTAGGATTCTGCACTGAGCACCAGGGGAGCGCAGAGGTCGTGTGTGGTCAGGGAGAGGGGAGATGGCCTTGCAGACTGAATATCATGCTGGGCAGCTGCAGAAGCACAGTGGAGGAGAGACATAGTGCATCGGGGGAGCAACGTGATGGAGCAGGTGGGAAGTTTTGTAGCCAGAGGTGCTGTTAGGCCGACGCTAGACGAGATTCTGAAGGGCTTTGTTAAGGGGAGGGTTGCTAGATTAGCAGGTAAAAAATATAGGCCACCTACTTAAATTTCAGTTTCAGAGAAGCAACAAATAATTGCTTTAGTACAAGTATGCCCTAAATATTGCATGGGTTATACTTACCTTTAAAAAGTTGTTGCTTATCTGAAATTCAGATTTTTTTTTTGTAACTCCAATATAACTGAGCAGACTATTTTATCTGGCAACCCTACTTGGGTGCCTGGACCTCAAAAAGCCCTGCTCAAATGCAGAAAGGTTTTGGTCATAAGAGGAAGAATCCTGTTAACTTTTTGTAGCAGATTAATTTTTTCAGAGTAGCTTGAAAAGTGAAATGGGACACGAGGGAGGTCAGTGGAGGGGTTAAGAGTGGGGACAAAGAGGGCAGCCCAGCAGGACACACTGGGGGCCCTGGAAGAGGCCTGGCCCCAGGGGAGCTCAGGTGAGGATTGGGCCCAGCTCAGTGTAGGGAGGGCTCTCTCCCACTTTCACAGACGGAAGCCCTGAGAGGGGCCTGGCTTGGCTGGCGGTCCCTTTGTGGGGCTCCCTGTGCCTCGGTCTGGGCTGTTGACAAAGGCTGTGGCTCACAGGTGGGATTGGAAAGCAGTGATGGAAACAGTGGTCATGGGAGAGAGAACTCTGCTCTGGCCCTGGCATCACACGTGTGGACCAGGAGTAGAAAAGAGGGTCAGGGGAGGCTGAGGTGTACCTGAGGGGACACCATTTGGAATACAACTCCAGGTACCGTTAGCGGCTCCGTGATTCCTATAGAACAGAGGCCAGAGTCCCCGAGAGGGTACAAGGCCCTTCACAGGCTGATCCCAAATCACCGTCTTGCTCCTGCTCCTCCTGGCAACCCCTCCCCCAGACTCTAGGCTCCAGCCACACCCAACTGTCTGCAGTTAATGACAACAACCATCATGGCAGTCCCACTAACTTAACACCTTCCTGTGCTCTAAGCTCTGGACTACTTTGTTTATTCTTTAATTTTTTTGAGGGAGGGGAGAGGAGGTAATTACATTTATTAATTTTTAGAGGAGGTACTGGGGATTGAACCCAGGACCTTGTGCATGCTAAGCATGCGCTCTACCGCTTGAGCTATACCCTCCCCCCTGTACTGCTTTAGTTTGATTAATCTTCACAGAGAGCCCATGAAGTGGCTATTGATATTATCCCAATTATGTGTTTGAGGAGACTGAGATAGAAGAGGTCAACTCAGCCAGGTCACACAGCTAGTAAGGGGGTGGACCTGGGCCCCCTGGAAGGAGAGCCCACACAGTTAACCACCTCACCATCCATCCACGTCCCTGTCTACACGCAGCACTTCCGTGCCCTTGTATGTCAAGCCCGGTCACAAGCACCTCCCCTGCAAAGCCTGTCCTCACCACCCCCTTTTCTCCCAGCCCTTACGCAACAGGCGTCCCGCCTGGTCCCCTTAGTAGTTTGTATCCATCGTTGTTACAACAACGAGTAGTTTTAAGTCATAATTATTTAGCTTTCTGCCTCCCCACTGTGTAGCAGCAACACACGTGGAGCATCTACACACCCCTGTTTTTTAATTGGATCCTCCCTGATGGCCCACAAGGCATATAGAGATAGTATTATCAGAAGTCTGAGGCTATTGGCTGAGTCTTGGAAAATACAGACAGGAATAAAGCAGCCCTGAGATATTTCTGACTTTCAGTTACAGGGTTAAGAAATAAAGCCCCTTTCCATCCCCACAGTTGGCAACAGTGAAATTTCTAGAAACATGGAAAAGAACCACTGGTATTCATGAAGTACCAACTATATCCCTAGCAAAGGTGTGTCTTGGCCAGGGAGAAATGCAAATAAGAAGAAAGGAAATAGACATGCAGCATATAGACCAGGCCCTGTGATTCTGTTACCTTCTCTAATCTTCCCGACAACCTGGAAGGAGATGGTAGGGTTCCCGTGTTAGGAGATTGAGGCTCAGCCAGGTCTAGTGCTTTGCCTAAGGAGCAGGGATTTAGACCAAGGTCTGTCCACTCTTTCCTCTACATCCAGGAAACAGGAGAATTTGAAAAACGCAAGACAGTCCTTGGTCTCCAGGAGTCCTGTCTACTCGGGGGAGAGGGTACTGAGGCTGAGTGCTTTAGGGGTCTGGAGGACAGGGGTTGCCTGGCTTGGTAGAGGTGGGGGAAGGGGCATTCCAGGGGCCAGAGTGAGCCAAGTTTGGAGGAGGTATGTTCACAGATGGCACCAGTCTGCAGTGGCGTTTTAAATGCCATGCTGCAGAGATTTAATTTCTAGCCACTTTTAATTTCTAAGCAGAAGCTCCAAATACCTTGTAAGCTATCTGTTAGTCTAGGTACCCAGTCCCTTATCAGAAGTCCTGGCACCAAATGTGTTTCAAAATTCAGACTGAAATCAGGAAGCTCTGGGACGATCACAGCTCACAGCAGGGTGTGTTGTTTCTGCTGAAGTCCTTGCTGTGGTCCACAGAGAGGTCCAGGAGCTCGTCTTTGCCCCTAATAGTGACAACTCAGGTGTAAGAAGATGAGATTCACATGGGATGGAGCAGGAACTGCTCTGGTCTAATGAAGCCCCACATTCCAGGGACAGAGGCAGGTCCCTCTAGTAAGAACACCACAGATCTAGCTGCCAGGGTCCTTACAAAAAGTCACTCGGAAGCCTCAAACCATGGATCCCCCACTTACGGTTTCTTCCAGTCCAGATGTAGTTGACCATGCTGGGTCATCTTTACCATAAGCAATGTTGCCTGGTTATGTAGGTAGTTGCTTTAGTACCTTTGTCTGGTCTCAAGGGAACAGGCTAACAGGAAGTCAATTAACTCATGCTGAAGGAAAAAGGCTTTGGTAGCCCTTTGCTCACACGTGTATATACCAGGTATGTGGTAACATCTGCACCATCCCTGCAGCAAAATGTATCTGTAGTAACACAAAGTGGGATAAATAAAGATTAAACGAACCTCACATCGGTTCAGGTCAGGTTTTGTACCAATTCAGTTACAGAACAACCTTTCAGTGTTCAGAGCGTTTGGAGCTGGCCATTATTGGAAAAAGATCCTAAACTTGTGAATTTCCCTCCTAAGAAATCCCCTGAAACATGAAAGAAGTGCAAGTTGCCTGCCTCACCACTAGAGGGCACCTGGTTATTATCATTTTGTCCAGGATCCTTGCTAATGGAGGTTTTTCCTCACTCCAGCTTGCAGATGCTAGCAAGTTACCCAACCTGAACGAACTGCTTCAGTCCTCCGGAGACAAAGACAAATGGGCCTGGGACCTGGTGAGCTGGATTTTGTCCTCAAAGGTCCTGACAATTCACAGTGCAGGGAAGTCAAAGGTGAGACTTTTTGGTCTGTAGGATCACAGAGTCTGAGCACTGAAAGGCTCTGGAATATCTTTATGCAGCGGAATGATCTGGGCAGCTTGTTGAAAATGCGGATTCCTGGACCTCATCCCCAGAGATTCTGATTCTCTGTCTAGAGTGGGGCCCAGGAACTTGCACACTGGTGGTGCAAAGCCGTGTTCTCCCTCGTACTAGCTGTGCAACGTTGAGCAGGTTACTGGGTGTATGTCATTACCTCAGTCTCCTCATCTGTAAAATGGGGATAATAATAGAGAATTAAATAGATTTTCTCACTTAGAACAATGACTAAGGACTCAGTGAATGTTGGGTATCACAGGCACCCCAGGTAATTCTGGTAAGGGTGGACCCTCGACCACAGCTTAAGAAACACTGACCTCATCAAGCGGTCAGGAAACATAGAGGCAGAACCCGAAGGGGTGGAAATCCTCAGACTCTGGGTTCAAATCCCAATCCTATCTGTTGTTATTGAGTCTTCTTCTCCCCACTTGTAAGTTGAGAACATTGACAGTTACCTCAGAAGGGAGCTGTAACAGAATATGTGTCATCCCCCCAGTACAGTTTCTGGCACAGGCCAGACATTCCATGATTTGGTTTCCCTTGCCTTGCTGGGATCTCCCAGGCACAGGCTGGGCTGACAAGGGTCAGATTGTAGGACCGGCAGATCCCTAATCTGGTGTTCTTTCCTCTAAGCAGCAGCAGGGGTTTTGACTCTACTGAACTTCACTTAATTAATCAATTTTAATCTAAGAGCATTTGATGTTATAAGTTCCTGCTAAAGACAAAAATCCTCCCTAAGTGGTATAAAATTTGGTATCTTGCTTTCTGGTGTCAGGGACAACCTCCGTCTGCACTGGATGGTAAGGTAAAGAGCTCTGGAGTGCGAGTCAGGAGACCCGTATTCAGGTCCAGGCTGGGCTGCTAACTCCTAGATGATCTCTGGGTTTTACTTTTGTCATTTGTTAAATTGAAATTTATTCATTCATTTATTCATTCTTCATGAGGGCATCAAGTGCCTACTAGATGTTGGGTGCTATATGTAAAGTAGATAAGGCAATAGCTACTTGACTTTTGATGATAGGCCAGTTAAATTCCCTTCAAATACTGAGTGTTGGGACCCAGGATTATCAGCTTTTTATTGTGCCCAAGTAAGGACAGTCTAACTTGTATGATAATTTTTAAAGGATGTTTTAATACAAAAAAAGGAGGATGGTCCTGACCTCAGACTAAAGGACAGTTCTTCCAAAGAAGGGCTCATGGCATCCTTACATCCATATAAAAGTATTTGTTAAATTGCCCTTATTTTTGTCATTTAATCACAACCCGGAGAAGACTTTACCACAGACTGGCTTTGGTCTGTGATTTACTGTTTGGAAGTCTTGGAGATGGTGTGCTCTCTACCCTGAAGAGGATTATTACCCTTTAGGAAGGAGCTTACCCTTCTGTATCAGTTAGCTTTTGCTTCATAACAAACCATCCCCCAAATCTACTGGCTTAAAACAATATTGATTGCTTCTCATGATTCTGTAGGTTGGATTGGGTGGTTCTTCTGGGTGGGGCTGGCTCACCTGGGGCTGATCCAGGGTAGCCTCCCTTACATATCTGGGATGGCTGCTGTGGTTGGGGCCTTCCTCTATGAGGCTGTCATCCTGTAGAAGGCTAGCAGGGCTTGTGAAGGGCTCCCAGCAGCCGACGAGGAAGGCCAAGCCCTTTTCAAGTCTCTGCCATGTTTACCAAGGTCCCATTAGCCAAAGGAAGTCACATGGCCAAGCCCGGATTTAAGGGGTAGAGAAATAGATTCCATCTCTTGATAGAATCTTGGTGGAATTCCACTTGCAAATTCACATTGCAGAGGGGTGAGTGGACAGGAATGGGAGGAAAAAGTTGTGGCCATTTTTGTAATTTATCATACCTTTCTACCTCTCAAAATTTTTGTCAAGATGGAATGCAGGAAATAGATGTGAAAGTGTTGGGAAAATTAGAAGTGATCTTTAGTTAGAAGGAGCAATTCACGCTTCTCAGTTAGCCTACTGGAGGGAAAAACATTAGGGAAAAGCAGTGTTGAGTTATAAGCTCTGAGCTTGTTTATAAGTTGTTTTTATTCCCAGGAAACCGTTTGTCCTCATGAGCAGGACCCACAGGAGTTAAGCCCAGGGCTTTAGGAGGCCATTTTGGCAGCACATTTTACCAGCTTCTCAAATAAAATTGTGACTTCCTGCATGTTCTCAAGTTTGAAAAGATCCAGAAGCTGACTGGTGCCCCTCACACGCCTGTCCCCGTACCGGACTTCCTGTTTGAAATCGAGTACTCTGACCCAGCCAACGCCAAATTTTATGAGACCAAAGGAGAACGAGATCTAATCTACGCCTTCCACGGGAGCCGCCTAGAAAACTTCCATTCCATCATCCACAATGGCCTGCACTGCCACCTGAACAAGGTGGGGCCCAAGTCTGCCGACTTGGGGCACAGAGCTGGTGGGGTGGGGGTGGGTGGGTTGGCCAAGGCCTCGCCACTCAAAGTGTGGTCTGCAGACCAGCAGCAGCAGCATCGCCTGAGAGCCTGTAAAAATGCAGAATCCTGGGCCCACCTGGACCTTCTGAATCAGAACCTTCAGTTTAACAAGATCTCCAGGTGATTTCTATACTGATTACCGTTTGAGAAGCATCAGTTTAAAGATGGTTCCCAGCCTTGGCCACACGTTTAGAGTCACTTGGGGAGCTATTAAAAATCCCAATGCCTGGCTGCGTCCCTGTCTGATTACATCAGAATCTCTGCGAATGGGGCCCAGGCATCAGTATGCTGTCAGAGGTCACCAGGTGATCCTAATGAGTGGCCAGCCCGTGCTCCTCAGCATGGTCCCTGGACCAGTGGCGTCTGCATCCCTGGGAGCTTGTTGGACCTGTGGCATCTCAGGCCCACGCCAGAACACCTGATCAGAAATCACACTTTAACAAGCTCCCGGGTGATTTATATGCATGTTGAAGTTTGAGAAGCACTGGCCTAGGGGGCAGTCCAACAGAGTTGGCCCCTGGAGAAATTGAGGGATGTGCCAAGGAGAGGTCCTTTTCCTCCCTCCTTGAGCTCCTTTCCTCCCTTTTTTAGGAGCCAAAACAGTGTCAACCACCCATTCTTTGCAGGCATTTATTTTGCCCCTCAGTGAAGCGTAGGAAGAAGAGTACAGACGAGCCAAAAAGACTACCTTTGCAGCTCTGCCATCCTTGGCAAATTTACTTAATCTCCCAGAGCCAGTGTCCTCATCTGTAAAACGGGACACTGTTCCCCACCTTCTGGTATCCCGAGAGGACTGAAACCGTTCATGTATGCAAAAGGCTCTTCCTGTACTTAAGTACTGAGGAAGCAGTGGCTGCTTTTAGAGGATGGAGAGGGAACCTGGCGTGGCTGGAGGGCTGAGCTTTTCCGCCAGCGGTGCCAGCCTCTGCCTCGTCTGTGGGGCTGGCTCCACCAACCGTGGACCCAGTGTGGCTGATGTAGCCCGAGGCTGGAGAGACTTTTCCGACACGACTACAGCTAATTAGCACAGTTGGGTTTTGCTGAGGATGACGGGCTTGGTTACACTGGCTCTCAGCTTATTATTACGGCCAGGCTACTGGAATCCAGGGGGCCTCTGCTTTACCCCAGAGCCGGCCTGGAGAAGTTGCCTGCGGATGACAGCCTTGTCACCAGACCTTCACTTCAGTGCCCGAGGGAGTTTGCTGCTTAGAAGCATCTCATCCGAGTCCTTTGGAGATGTGGATGCTCTTCTGGCCTCTGACTGGGTTTTCAGTGAGGGGCTTTACTTGAGGGAGCCTCCCTGCCAGTTGAAGCTATGAGATTGTGTTCGTTTAGAGATAACGCCAAGTTTCTCGCTGTGGTCCTCCACTGCTTAAGGCTCTTGAGTCTAGGGAACGGTGTATACATGGCAGGCATCAGCAGAGAATGGATGTGGGGTCAGATGAGAGGACATCCAGTGTGCTTGGAAAAGATCTGTGTCAGCTTTTGAGACAGGGGGACACTGTGTAAAAAGGCCAAGCCAAAGCTTATCTCATTTCCCCTAAGCTTCACTGACCCGGCTTAGAATTGGGGAAGCCTGGTGCCACTGATTAAGACATTTCTCAGTTCCCAAGTGGAGAATGTTCAGTGAGCTTTTTGAGTCCATTCATCGTCTTAAGATACTGACACTGTGGCCCAAGGATAACAATTGAATTTCAACTTGTATCAAATTCCACCCACCGGTAGTAGCTACCTAGTGTGTCGTGTTGAGAAGGATTCTGAGTCAGTATAAGTGCCACGATTGACATTTTTATGTCGGCATCACGGTTGACTGTTGATGTCTGCCATGGGCAAAGGGTGTGTTTACTGTGCCCACTGTAGCCTCAACGTGCAGGTATTTTACCTGAGATTCTCTCGGCTGGCATGCTTCCTTGTGGAGGACACCAAGTTAGCACCTACCACCAGGGACCTGCCTCCTAGAATTTTGGACATTTGCTTGGTCAACACCAACACAAAGAGTGCAGCTTACCCTGCCCCTCATGTAGACCTGCCTTATTTGGTTCCAGTTTCTGTCTGAGAGCTTTGTTTCTTTTCCAAGTAGTGACTCAGATGACTTCTCCCACTCAGGTGCGACCCCTCCCGGTACATAAGGGCATAACTTTGCTTCTGCAAGCCCGTCTGTGTCACCATGCTTAGCACATTCATGCAGCAGGAATTACCGCCGGGCTGTGACATGAGAGCCGGTGATGGAGTGCCCGCTGTGTCACGTGCCAGGCGTTCTGCATAGTGCTTTGTGTGTGTCAACTCACCGGGCCCTCACCGGGCCCTCACCCACGACCTTGTTATCGCCACTTGTAGATACAGAAACCGAGACCCCAAGAGTTTATACAGCTGGCTACCTTGTCAGAGGCACAGGCACGATTCAAACTTGGACTCATACCTATGTTTTTCTTTCTCAGCCGCTGGAACTACTAGTTTGCCAGGTTAGTCAGCCACATCCCAGTCAGTTAACTGCTGTCAGCTTGGAATGTGTTCTGTAATAACCCTGTGACGATGTCATGTCATTATTTGACGTTATGCCTTTTGCTGGGGAAAAAAGGGGCTTGACGATTTTATGTTAACATATATATATATAAATCTGTTGAAGAAAGACCTGTGTTGTCTTGCTGCTCCAGCTCCGCGTTCATACAGCCCTTTTTCTCTTCTGTTGACCTCTGCCGTTCCAGACATCCTTGTTTGGGGAAGGGACCTACCTCACCAGTGACTTGAGCCTGGCCCTCATTTATAGCCCCCATGGCCACGGGTGGCAGCGCAGCCTCCTCGGCCCCATCCTTAGCTGCGTGGCCGTGTGCGAGGTCATTGACCATCCAGACGTCAAGTGCCAAACGAAGAAGAAGGGTGAGTGAGCATTTGGCCCAGACCCAGGCTGCCGGCCTCTGGGTGTCAGGCTCTTGCCTTTGGCCCAGCTGTTGGGTGGAGCGTGCTTTGCACACCAATGGGTGGGCTGCGTCCAAAGCAACGTAGAACAAGGCATAAGTTACTCAAGGAGTAAGTCATCTCCTTAGGGCCTGAACACACAATGGAAAGGACATCCCTTACTACAAGGTAGTCGGGAGGGCCGGGTGAGGGTGCTGATGAGGTCCTCGGGGGCAGCTCAGAGGAAGGAGCAATCCCGGTGGGTCCAAGTGCTCTGACAAAGCATTGGGCTGGAGGAGATGAAAACGAGTATGTGAGGCCAGAGCACAAGCTCCTCGAAGACAGAAACTGGGTCTCATTCATTCTTGGGCACCTGGTGTCAGCACGGAGACATTCAACATACATTTGCTAAACTGAAGGTAAAGATGTGGGTCCACACCCCGTCCCTCCAGGCTGTCTGCTGTGTGCTGGAGCCCCCGGAGGATGTGAGGGGCATCTGAGGCCATGGGAGTAAATCCCGGGCTCTCCAGGGAGCGGATGACGAGTGGGCCGCCTCAGTCCACTCCCTGGATATGTCCCTTACGTCTTCGCCCTGTGCGACCCCCTCTTCGGCCTTCAGAGGCAGAAGAGTCACAGAACTGTGGTTCTAATCCCCAGAGCTGGCCTGTGGGTTGCACTGAGAAAAGGAGAATTGAGAAAACCGTCTGTTCCTGGCGCTAATGTAAAACAACTGGAATCCCGAGGATCGAGCCCAGGTCTGACGCCACTCTCCCAAAGCAGAGCGTGTGAACGTTCGCATTTATGATTCCTGGGAAGTGTGCTTCCAGGGTGACATTAAACATCGGGACAGAACCTCCCAGAGTCTGCTGTTATGCAGCTTTGGTCTCTTGTGGTTTTTTCTTGTTGTTTTTTGGTTCTTTTTGGTAAAGCTCATGTTATTAAAAGAAAAGGTTTTGTTTTGTTTTGTTTTTTAAACAAGTCTTGGTACAAAGGGTGAGAGATAAGTGTTCTAAGAAGCTCAAATCCAGGATGGTTAATTTAAAATGCCTGCTAAAAGGCTCGTTTCAGACCAAGTCCTGTTTCCAGTCTCATGCTGTTTTTTTGTAATGGCCGTCAATCTGCTTCTTCCCTCTGCTTTCCCTACTCAGTTTTGTTTTGTGTTTTCTCTTGTATCCCTTATATTTTCCTGTTCCTTTTTCCCTCTTCCTGTTTTTTTTTTTAGGGGGAGGTAATCAGGCTTATTTTTTATTTATATTTGGAGGAGGTACTGGAGATGGAACCCAGGACCTCGTGCATGCTAAGCATGTGCTCTACCACTGAGCTATGCCCTTCCCCCTTTCTGTCGTATTTTTCAGTCCTGCTTCACGTACACACACGGGGCTTCTCCAACCTCAGGACCAGGAGGCTTGACCTGTTCCTGTTCAAATTTTGCTGCTTTTATTATTGAGTTTTTCCCCTGTGAAGTTGTGCTTTCTCTCCTTTTTCAGATTCCAAGGAGATAGACCGCAGGAGAGCGAGAATCAAGCACAGTGAAGGGGGCGACATCCCTCCCAAGTACTTTGTAGTCACCAACAACCAGCTCCTGCGAGTCAAGTACCTGCTGGTGTACGCACAGAAGCAGCCCAAGAGGTGAGAGGGATGGTCCCCGCGTGGGTCCAGGAGGACGACTGAAGGCTGGGCTCTTAGTTACCAGCACCCCGTCTCCCCCAGCCGTAGACGCCAGCATGTACAAAGTGTATAAAGCTCTCTGCTCTATGTGAGGGGTATGAGGTGATGAATACATGTTGAATGAAGTGTGGTCCTGGCCCGAAGACTGTATATTCTAGTGAAGAAGAGCTTTGTTAACACAAATAACTTGAGGGACTGAATGAGGCCAAACTGGTTGCCACAAACTGTGAAGCCCCTCAGCTGCCCAGGTTTCTGAAACCCACTGACTGGGGCAGGGCAGTGCCTGGGTCTGGCTGGGATTATGTGCTGCCCAGCTCAGTCACTTCCCACAGTGGCTGTCGGACCTCCCCCTGCTCCTCTCTGGCCCTGAGATGCCTCATCGTTATCCCTAAAATGAGTGTGTTGAGCCCAACAGCAGACGAGGCCCCTCAGCTCCTAAGGACCGTGGCAGATTTGCCACCCCGTCTCAGCAGTGTGGTGCTGGGGGCTGTGGCAGGGCTCTCCAGGTTTGGGGGTCACTTTGGGATCTTGCTGCATTGTTGAGGTCGATGGTAGAGTTCCTCGTGGGGCTGAGCAGCAGGTGAGCAGGTAAGACAGGAGTGGGTTATTTTTAATTCTCTTGACTCCTCCTCATACACACCAGTGGTTTCCACGCTCCAGGATTTAATAAACCAGTAAAATCCTCCCTCTCTTAAATCTGGGAAATCTGTACACGGTTCCTGAGTTTGGGGGACATTATCCTTTGGTCTGAAATCATCTGGCTTTTTCTACTTGAAAATTCCATTCCTTTCCCACTCCTTCCTGGAGTGTCTCTTCAGTGCACACTTGGATGGCTTAGATCATCTCCCAGCGGGCTGGAGAGGATTTCCCTCGCGCAGAACGATATCTGTACATGTCTGAAAGTGAAAAGCCTTCTGCTAAATACCTTGCCATCTGCTGCCATCTGGTCAGACACCCTTAACGAGGTCATTCTTCTGGATACCAAAGCCTCGCTTAAGAAAAGATGGGTTATAAAAGGTACAAGAGGGGCTATAAAAAAAAAGATCAGGATGAGCTCATTGCATAGCTGTCTTTGTACATTTAAAAAATGTTCTGGTGAAAGGCGTGTCAGCACCAGGGCAAACAGCCCCAGACTTTTTGAGCAAAGGAGCACGCACGAAGCTTCATTTCATGGCTCACCCAGAGGATGAAATTCATCATTTCATCTCCTCTGAGCCAGGAGTTGTTGCATACACTTAAAAAAATGTTTTTCTCTTTGTGCCAACATCATTCTTTCTTCCTCCTGAAGCAGGGCTTCAAGCCAGCTCTCCTGGGTTTCCAGCCATTGGTTTACGGTCATGATATCCCTGTATCTGCTGCTGCTGCTCATAGTGAGTGTCATCAACTCCTCAGCTTTCCAACACTTTTGGAATCGTGCAAAGTGATAATCTTTCTGGGCCTGGTGTAGGGGCCACCTCAACCACGTGCCTTAGGACAGCTCGTCCCGTACCTCCCGTGTCCCACATCCAGCCAGGCTGAGCCTGGGGGCCGGTTGGGGACCACAGGACAACGTTCACATGCCATAAATGTATCAATTGCCTTTGATGATGCTCTCAGCCATGCTCTGGTCAACAGGGGCTGCTGGCCCCTCACTCTTAGGTTTTGGGGGAGATATCCTGTCTGCTCCTTCCTAAACAAGTCTTAGGGAGGTGGCTTTTTTTTTTTTTTTTTTTTTTGCCAGGGCCAAAGGAGAAGGTCCTGCTGCATTTAAAAACAAAGTGTCCAAGCTGTCAGTGGGATGTTTACAATCGCTTCTGGCGGACGTTGGCCCTTTCTCTAATGCCTTCTGGAAGGCGGAAAATGTGTAGTGGGGACTATAAATCACTAGGCAGTTGCCTTGTTTTGACTTGAGACACCCAAGAGGAACAGTCATGTTTCTCATAAAAATCGGTGGGATCGTTTTGAATTCCTTCAGGCTTTGTATGTGAGTGCAAAACACTTTTCACAGTTTTCTCAAATCAACAAACAGCGTTCTGCTGCAGCTGTAACCCCTCCGCCCCAATCACGGATGAGAAAGGAAGGAGTCCGAGACCTGAAGAAAAAATACGAACTTAACAATGAGCAACTCAAGTCGTCTTTTTCTAAAAATTACCAACTGCTGATGACAGCTGAAACGGAACCAAATGTTTGTTTTCTGATTTTTTTTTTATATATATAGCTATTTGACAAATTCGTCTTTGCGAGCTGAGTAAAAGGGGAAATTTCTAAACCTAGAGCACCATTTGGCCAATGTCCGTGGCCTCTTTCCTAGCTGTATTTTAGAGAAAAGGACTTGAGCTGCAGGCCTGCCTCCTGCTCTCGTTCTCACGAAGCTGCCTTGATCGCGGCCTGTCGGCCACAGTGCCACACTGCAGGCCTTCTCCTCTGGGCGGCGGCCTTTGAGATACAGGCCTCCCTTAGTGTGCCACAGATGTGTGTGGCCTGAGCCTCCCTCACAGGGGTCACAGGGCTCTGGGACTCAGCCTGGGCTTTAGATGTGCAGGAAAAGCCTCTGACTGCCCAGAGAGGGCGGTTCCACCTGCTGTATCCTCTGCCCCTCCTTCCTGCCCCGTGTCAGCCCTCACAGAGCCCTGTCTGATTTAGGGGGGAGATTTCTGTAGAGAAGGTGGAAAGTCATATTTCTATAATTTGTAAAGTTGCGAAAAAGCCACTGTCGTGGTTTTTACATTGAATATTGGAACATTTCAAAAATAATAAAGGTATTTTCCTAATTTCCAAGTTGCCTTTGTGACTGCTTTCAGCCTCAGCATGAAACCACCGTGTATTCATTGCTGTGAGAACTCATCCTCTCTTCCTACCTTGTTCGAGGTGGCTGTTTGCTGGACAGTGTTTATCTCCAGGATATCTGTAGGCATTGGATTTCTAGTCACTGATTTACCAAATATGAGCACCTACAGTGTGCCAGGCACTAGAAATAGCAGGCTCAGGTCAAAATGCCCCTGCCCTCACGGAGCTGACAGTCTAGCCAGGTAGGCAGGTGGACAGACATGCTCCAGGAGTGAGGCGGCATTATGTGGTATTATAATGGAATTTTGGAAAATACTTGGCAAGGAATCTTAACATGGTCTGGGGTCAGGAAATGTGGAGGCGAACCATGCAGCACTGCAAGGCACCTTCCACGTACTGATTTCTTTAATCCTTACAACAGATAAGAAAGGCAAGTCCCAGAGAATAGCTTGCCCAAGGTTACATGGCTAGAAGTGGCAGAGCTGGGAGGTGACCCTGGCAGACTGGTTTCAGGGTCATTTTCATAACTACCATGCTGTCCAGCCCCTTGGGCGTCCCAGGAAAGGTGATGTTGAACTGAAACCTGAAAGAACAGTCGGTGTGAGGCTAAGAGGTGCAGGGGAGTTTCAGGCAGTGAAAACGGCACACGCAAAGACCTACAGTTCCTGTTGGAGAAGCTAAAAGTAGGATGGTCATGAAGGAAGAGGCTGTGGTGAGAGGTGGGCGGGGGCCAGATCATAAAAGACCTTAAAAGCTGTGGGCTGGGGAAAGCCCTTAGGTTTCAAGCAAGGAAGTGATGTGATCAGATTTGGTTCACAGAAAAATCATTCTGGCTGGTGGTTGGAGAATGGATTTAGGGTTATTTTGAGGATTAAGAGAACTGACAGTTAAAACAGCCCAGCACAGAGCAAGTAGCTGATATGTTTCAGCTGCTATTATTATTCTCATTATTACTTGCTTTTTAATGGCCCAGCAGAGGAGAAGAGCATGCAGAGGAGAGCGAGCAGCAAGTCCCAGGGACAGCTGAACAGTGAGGTGTCACAGAAGTGAAAAAGGACGTGGAAAGGCTTGATGAGCAATGTCAAACACTGCCAAGCAATCAGGATTGTTCCTGAGAAGTGTCTATTGGGTTTACTGAGTTGGAGATCATTGGTGAACTTGGCCAGAGCAGTTTCAGCAGAGTTCAGTGGAGGGGATGCAGGCAGAGTCCACCTGCACAGGCGTGAAATATTGTGTGCAGTTTCCAGGGGTTCTCATGCAATATTTATTTAAAACCCAATGCCCTTTTTCTGAGGATACACACACACACACACACACACACACAGAAAAGAGGCAATGCAATACCTGATATGACTGTGGGGCAGGTGCGGGGCTTATGAGGGGGGACTTGAGGACGGATGAAGAATGGTCCTGTCTTCCAGGAGCTGCCTGGCCAGTGGGGGCCATCGGACAGGTACATTTTGATATGGGGGGAGGAAATCTCTGGAGCCTAGAGGGTTGGCATGGACAGGAGGGAAGACTAGGACAGGGCCATATTGTGACTTCCACGAGCCCTGGGCACTTTATCTTTTATACTTTATGACTGTGTTGGTATAAATATGAATGCATTACTATTATGTACCAAAATGTTTTCTTCCACTTAAAAGCTCATTTTCCCCCCTTCTAATCTTAAATGGAAGAAAAACATTTTTGTAATGAAGACTTCAGGCCCTGTGCCTACTCTGCCGAGTGGATGAGACAGCCCTGGACTGGGGTTATAGGAGACAGTGTGAGATCCCTGGGTACCTGGGGATGGAGAGACAGGAAGGAGACAAACCCTGAAGACTTAGTTCTATTTTGCACCAATCCCACATCTAAGGCAGACCCCATAGGCCAACCAGCTCAGGAAAGGGCAAAATTGGGTTCTGGGTGTTGAGAGCTCAGTGGTTCATGCTGCAGACACCTTCACGGAGGAGGAAGCATTAGTCTCTTTGCTGACAAACTCCCTGTGGACCAAGAGCTTACCAGGCAGCTGATGGCAGAGGAGACCAGATGGTGGTTCAGGTGGAGCCACCTCACATTGGAGCCCCAGCTGCCTTGGTCTTGTCAAAGCAACCCCATCAGCCTTCTGTCACTAGTGTCACTGTCAGGGGCACAGTTTTGGGAGGTGGCAAGTGGACAGGCTAGGCTGGGAAGTGCCAAGAATCTCATGAGCTGTCAGCTTCCACCACAAAAGGAAGGATTTTACCCTGTGGGCTTTTGGATAAGTGTGCATGTGTGTGTGAGAGATGTGGTTCACTATTGTTTCTGATTAATTCATTTTATTATATACTGATTGCCTGTAAAACCAGGGGTGGGTGGGGAGGTTGTGATTTTAAAAGCCCAATTCAGATCTTTCTCTTTAGAACATGGCCCATGCATCTGAGCCCATTCCTGCCCAGGAGGTTTGTGTTGGCTTGGAATCAGCCATATTCACCCTCCCCATTGCCATGGTGATTCTTGGTAGGGGATGGGGTGGGGGCTGGATTCAGCTCCCCATAAAAAACCCAGGACTAGGTCCCTTCCACAGCCCCCACCAGTCTTTCCCTCCACTCCCCTCCTCTCCACCCTGCCCCACCTCGTGAGTTTTCCATCTCTTGGCCTTTGTTTGTTTTTACTTTTGTCAGTCTCTCCCCTGGATGAGATGGGTTTCTGTTTGTTTCCAAACTGTCTGGGGCTATGCACCATGGAGACAGTGTCCTGGCCTGCCTCTAGCCCTGATCTGGTTAGAATAAGCCCCTCTCCTGTGCATGAATCTCCAACCCGACATTTGGAACATCCAAAACAAATCATGACATTCTGAAATAAGATAGAAACCACCATCTCCACCCACTCCTGCTGGCACTCTTATCCACCTGGAAAGGATTTTGAGAAAATTTCCAGTGTTCTACTGCAGTGCCCACATAGTACAGCCCTGAGAAGGGGAAGCAGCATTCACTGAATACCTACTGTATACCAGCCACTGGAACAGACTTTGCTTGTATTAAAAATCTGATGGTGAAGGTGACATTTCCTGCACTAAAACTCAACTGCAATGCTTAAGGGCAGGGCCCAGATCATGTTAGTATCTAAATAAACCTGAGCATCTAAGATATGGCGGATACTCAGGAAAAGTTTGTTGAGTGAATAAATGAAAGTATGCAAGAAACTTCCTTGCCATAGTAGAGAGAAATGGCTAAATGTCAGCAAAGGTGACTGAAGTCAGACTTGAGAAAAAATTCACTGGCAAGCCAGTGTGGATGGGTGGGGGTTTCAGAGAAGGTGTGGACATTTGTTGCTTGATTTTAGGAAGTCTCTTTTGCTCTCTGTCACCAAAAATATGTTTTGGGAGTCGAGTCCGGTGGACAGGACAGAGTCTTTTAAAAGTTTTATTGAAAAGGCTCAGACTTAAAATACAAATGGTTCTGAGAGAGATGAAACTATTGATTTGATGTTTATTCATACACAAGTGTAAATGACTGATGATGAAGCCTTTCCTAAGAACAGGTATTGGTAGGAGTTTTGAAGGTGGTGATGGTGTAGGGGAGGTAGTGGTGAGAGAGAATCACTGGAGATTCAAAGGTAGGTGGAGCTTTGACCATGTGACAGCAGATGGGGAGAGGGCTGAGGCCACTAGAGTCAGTCTCCCTGCCCCATAGTGAAAACAGCCATGTAGTGCTGACAGGCCTTTCCAGCCCCGGCAACATTGTTCATTTCAGTCAAACTGCCTGCTAGCGGGCAGGAAGAAGGCCAAGTCAGTCTGAATTCCTGGGAAGTATGGTTTGCAGACCGGTTTAAAGATGTAGTTTTACCATTCCTAAGGTAAGTCCAGGCTGTCCCAAATGGGCCCATAACACAGAGGTTTGGACCCACTGATTTCCTGTGTTTGACATCTATTGTTCTTGTCGCCCCCAGTCTATTCTCTATCCTGGTACCTACCCCTGCTTCTCTGTGGGGAACCAGCCTCTCTTCGCTGTCGCTGGATCTCGCTAAAGCCGACCGCCCCTCCCCCCACCCCAGGCGGTGAAGCAGTGGCTCAGGCCGGAGCCAATCAGTGAGTCACATCCTCCCCTCTGCCTCAGTGATTGGTTCCGGCATGAGCATGTGACCCAATCAGAATCCACAAGGAGACTTTTGCTGGGGCTGCTGAGAAAGAGAGTGGCTTTCCTCTTGCTGCCATCTTTGCTGCCGCGTGAAGCCGCAGACTGACGCCAGCACGGTGGAAAGCAGAGCCAAGAGAGAAAGAGAAACACTCCTGGTGGTGGTGTTTGAGTACTGAATCCAGTAGTGCCTAAAGCCAGACTAATCACTTAAGTGACAGATAAATTCCTCTTTATTAACAGAGTTTAAATTGGATCTTGTGGTGAGTAAAAAAGGAGGGGGGAGTCCATAACTTAACACCCATTGTCATCCCGATGTTCCATTATTTTTGGTGTAAACATTTTATTAAATATAGAAATATGAGGTTTTGCAGACGAGTGAGTCTGGATTGATGAAGTTTGACTGTTTTCACCCCTGGGCTCTAACCACAAGGTCACTCAAACCCGTGCAAAATGAGAATTGGGCAAAACACCCAAAAAACCAGCATGTTCTGGGGCCTTCTGTAGCCTCAGCATCAAGGTGCTTCCTTGGGTCACCTTGGTCTCCTCCCTAAAGTCTTCTGGCCTGGGGTGTCCCAGAGCACTCAGGTAGAGCAGCAATAGGTGGATGTGACCAGGTTGGGGTGTTATAAACTACACTGGAGGGTTCTGGCCTTCAGGAAAACCGGAGGTTGGGTCTGTAGCAGTAGAAGGAGTGAGGGAGAAAGGCATTACCATTTATCGTGCCTCCTGTATGACAGGCATATTGAAAGAATTATTTCACCCTCACAATATCCTTTCAAGGCAGATCTATCACCTTTATTTTACAGGAGAAAAAAAGGCTTGGAGAGGTAACTGCCCAAGATGAAAAGGCCTGAAAGAGGCAGAGCCAAAGCTGACCCTAGAGCTGAAATCATAAGAAAAACAGGTAAATGCAAGGCTGAGCAAAAAGGATCTGGGCTGGTGGTGTTGGGAGGCTGGAGTGAGCAGTCCCAGTCCCAAGGCGTGCCAGATGAGCTCCCTTCCCAGGCCAAGACTCTTAGCTCTGCCATGTCTCATAAGCAGGGGTACCTGGATGCTGAAAGTGGGACCACGGAAAGTCCTCCCCCCACCCCCCCGACACCCACATTATTAATGAGAGCTCTGGGCTCAGCTCCATCTGCCTTTCCAGTCCCTTCACTGCAGACCCGGGAGGTGAGCTCAGAGGCGCACATGGCACTGAGTGTGGGGCAGGGAGGGGTGGCCTCTCCCTTCCATCCCCACTGCCTGCTCAGAGCTTGGGTCATCAGCCTGTTCTGATTAAGTTGACTTTTTCTAGGCCTTGCATCCAGGGGCTGCCAGCAGCCAATCCCCCTGATTGTCTGAGATGTTCCCGACATCAGAGAATAAACAGTCTCCCCTGTCCAGCCAGCTGCGCTGAGCAGCATTCCTGTCTCTCAGCCCGCTCAGCTGGGTGGGGCTGCAGCCCTGTGTCCACCTCCAGCAGAGGCCTTGGGGACCTGGTGGATGGCTGGAAGGGGGAGGGGAGGTGGCCATCTGTCTTCAGACCGCACAGGACATTCCTGTGCCTGCATCTCCATTTTGCTCCAGTGCCAGCACCTCAGCCTCAACCACTCCTGGCACAAGCTCTGTGTTTACTATAATGATTCTGTGACTTAAGAAGAGGTCAACACCAGGCCACCGTCCCTGGGTTTGGAGCCCCTTCACCCTTGCCCAGGGGCTGCCCAGGGAATTTGAGACTCCTACATCATTCTAGCTACATCTGAAGGCATCACACCCATGTGGCTTATTTTACAGCGGTGGATGCAGCGAGTCAGCTTAGAAGTGGGACTAGACCCTGGGTCTTTCTTGCAATCCACTACCTTGAGATGCTGTGGCTAGAATGACGTGAGCGGCTCTGAATGAGAGGGGCGGCCCCTGTTTTTGGAGAGGAACAGAGGTGTTTTCATCCTACGCCTGTTTTGGAGATCAGGCTTGTGGCCGAGCTATTTCCTGAGGAAGCAAGGCCTCTGGAAAAGCACTGTTCACCAGCCCCTCCTAAATCATCCTGTTGGAAGTAGAGCTGGGGCAGCAGGACCTGAGTGGGGCTGTGCTACCGTCCAGAGCCCAGTGCCCAGTCTAGGCTTGGCCAGGCTGTGGGAGGTGGCCACAGCCGGAGGGCAGATTACTTGGGAAGGGGGAGCCCCCCCAGCACACACCATCTGCTTCTCTACCCTAGGGCTCTGGCCTGGGACTGCGGGGGAGGAGAAGGAACAGCCTTTCTCAGCCAGTCTGCAGAAGGAATTCCTCTAGGAGCCCCTCTGGCCGCAGACAGGAGGGGGAGGGAGACAGACAGTGTGGGAGCCCAGGGCAGCCAGGGGGTCTCTGTGGACAGGTGGCTCACTCTCAGTCTGTCTTGGGCCTATGGCTTTGCCTAGCTGCATGTGTCAGTGTGGATTCGTGTGGCTGTTCTGTGTTTGTATGTGTAGGTGGCTGCATTTCTGGCTGGAGTTGGGTTCAGTGGGAAAGTTGTCCTTCTGTGTTTGTCTGCATGTGTGAGCTCATATATGTGGGTATCTTCAAGGCAAAGTGTGGGCTTCTGTGTCTTGGCATAGATGAGTGGGTCTACACCTGACTACATGTGTCTGTGGGAGTACACATGTGAGCATTTAGGTTATTTTGGTGTGAACATACACCTGTCTTTGTAGATGTGACTTTAAGCATGTGTGTCTTTGGGAGTGTGGGCATTTATTTGTCAATATGTTAGTGAGTCTCTGAAAGCATGTATACTTGTCTGTTTATATTTGTGCAGAAGGATTCATTCACTCAATCTTTGATTCATTCTTAAAGTGATTTGCTTATTTACTAACAGACATCTTTAAAGTGCTTGCGCTGTGACCGGCCCCACACTGGGCACTGGGAATTTAGAGACGTGTCTCAGGCAGCTTCTAACACTTGAAAGACCCAGGGCAAGAGTACTAATGAGGGCTTATATCCATATGTCTAAATATTTAAATGTTATATAAAAGTCAGAACAACAAACTGCTAAATAAAAGACTCAGTCCTAATACCTGGAGGGCTGGGTTTGATTTTAAATTCCTAACTCCTCCAAGTTTTGTGCTGGAGCTCAGCAACACAGAACGAGTGGCTGCTTCCTCTCCTTCCCCATCTCGGCTCCATCCTGTACCTCAAGGGGACTTGCCTGCATGTGTGACTCCTCACATGTGTCCAAACTCCATGCATGCACTCCACCCCTGGGCCGCCCTTTGGATCTAGGGGTGCCCATAGCATTGGCAGAGTCTGCCCAAATGGCTCCAAGAAGGAAATCATGGGGTCCCATGTACCTAGAATGGGCTGTGGGCTCCTGGTGGACCTATCTTTTTAACCCCAGGGACTTCTCACCGTGTGGGGTGCAGTGTGACCATCTAAAAAGTAGATCCCGTGTAAGGGCCCTTCTTGCTTGTTTCCTTGTGGAGCTATGTCTCTGCATGTCTGGCTGTGTGGATGTCTGGGTATGGCTATGTATGTGTTTCTCTGTTCATCTTTGTCTTGTCTTCTAGAGGGCAGAGCCCACAGGGTTTCTCCCACTCTTCCCTCACCTGGCTTGACTTAGGCTATGAGACAGGCTGGGGTGGTGGGAGGAACACTGATCTAAGTCTGAGTCTCTGTCGTGTGCTCAGCTCAAACGCTCTGTGATCTGGCCTCAGTTTCCTAATCTGTAGAATAGAGGGCGGTATGGCCAAGTCTTTAATTTACAGGCCTTGCTTGGTTTACAGAAGGAGTAATTGATTTCCTGAGTTAATTTCTCAGTGTTCAAATTGGGAATGCCTAATTGTAGAAGGTCTGGGTTCAGACAGAACCAGGTTTGAATCCCAGCTCTGCCATATATGAGTTGTGCCTCCTTTGGAGTTACTTAATCTCCCTCGGTGTTGTGAGGGTTAAATAAAATAACACATGTAAGCATCATACAGGGCTCACAATAGATGTTCAATAAACATTAACTTCTGTCCTGATCTGAGGTCTTTCCAGCTTTCATACCTTACAAATTCTGGGTTAGTAGACATGTTGACTAGTTGAATCATTGGAACCACATGTTTAGGGAGTTCTGGAGCTGTGTTCGTTGGGGGGGCGGGGGATAGGGACAGTTGGGTGAGAAAGTCTGTCTCTTTCTTCAGTGCCTCTAGGAAGCTGCCAACCCAGATCTGTGTGTGAGCCACTCCCTCCACCACATTCTCTGATGTGGACCCTTGACATTTTCGCAGTCTTTCGTAAAGCACTATGAAACACAGATTCAATGCCCTCTTCTGACCTGATTCTGCCACGAGCCCATCCCTGGTGCTGCAAGACGCTGAGCTAAGTAGGATCAGGTCACAGGGAGGAGCTGGGTCAGGTAAGGCTCCCTGACATGTCTGGGCCTGTCTGAGCAGCCCCAGTAGTGGGCAGATCCTGCTAGGCAGAGGGAGGGCATCTGTCTTCCATGATTGATACTCCTGGGAGGGCATCACTGCTCCTGGAGCAAGTGGCCTTTGGGTCCTGGAGCACTGGGGAGACTGAGGAGACCTCCATAACCCCTGTCTCCTCAAGTCTTCTTGAATGGCTAAGTTCCAGCAGGAATAACACAAGAGAGTTGGGGGAGAGCAGGTGACAGCGCCTCTCAGCCAGGGCGGTTGGGGGTGACCATCTTGGGAATCCCCTGGAGCCTGTGAAAACTGGCAGCTCTTAGGCTCTCCTGAAATATCCCTGACCCGCAGGGAATGAGGGAGGGGTCTAGGGCCTAGCCAGGGTTGCTGAGTTGAGAAATGCTCTGACTGTGACCTCAGGGTGGCTGAGGCCCTGAGAGAGGCCTTCAAGGAGAGGGTCTACCCTTGAGGTCATGCTGACCATCCCTCTGACCTTCCCCACACACGGGTGACTGAGACTTGGTTTGATGTTCTCCATCTCCAGGGATTACAGGGGAAGTGCGAGCAACTAAACCTGCAAAAGGCCTTCTGAGAGTCATTGTGATCTCCCCTCACCATCGCTGGGTTGCTCTGTTTGGGGCCAGAACTGGGAATTTTCCTCTTTAAAAAAAAAAAAATTGAAAACAAGGGCACAAGTGGGTTGAGTCCAAAGAAATGTGTTTAAGGAAATTTCTGCTTCATGCTGGCTAGGACAGGGAATGTCTGGTCAAAGAGCTGCTGACGGCCAGGGTCTCTGTGAGTAAACAGACCGCCTCCGTCGGCTGCCCTGAGCTCATTTCCCTCGGCCGTGTGTGAAGAGGATGATGTCACTGGAGCAGGGCCTCCTGGTCATGGAGTCTGCCAGTGAGCAGGATGGGGGCTCAGTGATTGTTGGTGGCCTGGGTGCTGCTGCTCAGTTATTGCAAACAGCTGCCTCCCTCACCAGAGGTTCTGACACCCTCCTACACATGCTCATCTGTGATGAGCGTCCAGCCACATCCCTGACCCCACAGCCAGGGTGTTCCTGGGGAAACTTTGGATTAACTGTGAAGTCTCCAGCTTCTGTTCGAGGCCTCTTCCTCACCCAGAGAGCCGGGACCCCTCTGGTCTATGGAGAGGGACACCTAGGATGGGTTCATTTGCACTGAGTGGCTCCCAGAACCACAGGCCCACATCCTACCCCCATGGAGAGCACCACTGCCTGTCTGCTGGGGCCAGACAGCCAGGTTCAGTAGGGGAGTTTCCATGAGCAGAGGGCCCAGGTCAGGGGAGGTTGGGAGGTGGGGTGGAGAAGAGGCCACAAAGCCCTCTCTGTGTCTTCTGCACAGGCTCTTAAGCACAGCAGACACCAGGTAAGGTTTTTATGGGGTTTGGAAGCCCTGCAGCAGAGTTGTGGAGGATCAGCTGCCAGAGATTGGGTCAAGCTCTGTAGCCTTACCCCTGTTTACCCTGTACCACCCTTGCTTCACCTCCTGGCTGGGCAATTGGGAGCAATGAGCCTCCAAGTAGACAGGTGGCCAGAAGCTTTCAAGGGTAGGCCTTGGCTTTTCATTTCTTTGTGGCCCCCAGAATCCAGGGCTGACTTCACAGGGGACTCTTCAGTCACACAGACCTACCCCACAGGGGGAGTTGTCAGTTGATTTTTGACAAAGGTGCCAAGGCAACTTTGGGAAAAAAATAGCCTGTCAACAAATGGTGCTGGAACAACTGGATATCTGTGTGTGGGAAAAATATGAACCTCTACCCTCACCTCATACCATACACAAAAATTAATTCAAAATGGATCACAAACCTAAATGTAAGAGCAAAAACTATAAAACTTCTAAAAGAAAACATGGGAGAAAATATAACTTTGGGTTGGATAAAGTTCTCAGATACGACCCCAAAATTGCTAATAAAAGAAAAAGGTGATAAACCAGACTTCAGTAAATTTAAAACTTCTGTTCTCTGTAAGATACCACTAGGAAAATGAAAAGATGGTCACCATTGGGAGAAAATATTGGTAATACATATGTCCAACAGAGGACTTGTATCTAGAAAATATTTTTTAAAAACCTTTTTATAGACCTAGAATACATGGAGAAAGAATTTGTATCTGGAATATTTTTTAAAATATGCAACTCAATAGGAATACAGAAAAAAATCCAAATTTTTTCAATATGAGCAAAACTTGAAAAGACACTTCTCCAAAGAAGATATACAAATAGCAAATGTGAACATGAAAACATGCTCCTTGGTTATCAGGGAACTGTAAGTGAAAATACAATTACACATCCACTTTTAGGAAAGCTAAAATTAAAAGACTGATCTTACCAAGTGTTGAAAAGCATGTGAAACATATATATACATAAAATATTATAACACTCCTGCCCTGCTGGTGGGACTGTAAAATAGTGTAAACACTTTGGGAAACATTTTGGCAATTTCTCAAAAAGTTAAACAAACATCTCCCCCTTGATTACTCTTCTAGGTATTTACCCAAGAGAGATGACAGCTTAATTCCACACAAAGTCCTATATGTGAATGTTTATAACACCTTTATATATAATATCTAAAAGCTGAAAACAACCCAAATGTACATCATCAAATGAATGGTTAAACAAACTGTGGCATATCCATACAATGGAATACTACTCAACAATAAAAGGAACAAATTACTGATATAGTGAAAAACATGGAGAAATCTCAAAATAAGCCATATAAAAGAGAGTATATAGTATACTGTTCAATTTATATACAAATTCTAGAAAATGTAAACTAGTCTATAGTGACAGAAGACAGATCAGTTGCTGCCTGGGGATGGGAGGTAGGGGAGGGAGGGTTCAATTTCAAAGGAGCATGAGGAACCTTTTTAGGGCAATAGGTATGTTCTTTATCGTACTGATGATTTCATGGAGGTATACATATGTCATAACTTGTCCACTTTAAGTATATAGTTACTTGTATGTTGACTGTACCTCAATACAGTTATTTAAGAAACTACAACCTGATCTAATTTTTTAAACTCACTCTGGCTACTGTAAGGAGAAGGGACAGGAGAGGGGATAAGAGTAGAAGCTGGGGGTTGTTAGGAGGCTGGTGCAGTCATCTGGGTAAGAGATGCTGGTGGCTGTAGTGACCATGGAAAGGAAGAGGAGTGGACAGATTTGAGAAATATTTTGAGACCTAAACAACAAGACTTACTAGCAGACTTACAAGATATGAGGGAAATAGAGAAATAAATCTAGGATGGCTACCATCTACTTCCAACTTAAGTGGCTGGGGATGCCTGGCCGGGAAAATTTGGGGATGGAGGTGGGAGTGGACCAGAGTCTTCTTTTCATCTGCATGAAAAGATGGCTGAACTTCATGTGAAGGCCCTAGGTGGAGATAAAATTTGGAGGATATTAGCAAATAAATGGCTTTTTAAGGCCACGTGAAGGGATGAGCTCACACAGAATAGACAAAGAAGTCTGAAAATGGAGCCTTGGGCGTTCCAACACTTGGAGGTTCCCTGAAGGAGCCACTAAAGCTCAGCAGGAAGGAACAACTAAAGAAGTCCTCAACTCTATTAATTTCTTTTGGTTGCTCTAACAAATTACCGCAAACTGGTGGCTTAAAACAACCAGAAAGAAATTTATTCTCTCAGTTCTGGAGGGCATAATTTCACAATCACATCACTGGGCTGAAATCAAGGCATCAGCAGGGCCGCATTCTTTCTGGAGGCTCCAGCTTCTGACAGCTGTTGGCATTCCTTGACCTGTAGCCTCATCACTTCAGTCTCTGTCTCTATCACTCCCCATTACTTCCTCCTCTTCTGTCCATGTCAAATCTCCCTCTGTCTCACTCTTTTAAGAATATTTGTCATAGGATTTAGGGACCACCCAGAAAATCAAGGATGATCTACTCTTCTCCAGATCCTTAACTAAATTATGTTCATATATGACTTTTTTTCCCCCAAATAAGGTGACATTCTCAGGTTCTGGGGATTAGCATGTGGACATATCTTTTGGAGGCCACTATACCACTGTACCAACTGACTGGCAGACTAAAGTGACTAATTGAGTAATGCAAAATGGCAGGACTTCCTGCCTGGGAAGAGGGACCAAAGAGGTCAAATACAGGGTGCAGGAGCCTAGCCTAGCCCAGGAGACACAGAGCCTAGCCTGCTGCGGCCTGGGCATGTGTGGGTGAGTCTCATGGAGAGGGGGAGTGCTGCAGACAAGAGTCTCCCAGTCCTTCCAGACCTGACTCAGCATCTGGCAGGGGCCACCCACACAGGAGCCAAAGTGATTTTTAGATGACAGATATGTTCATATCACTCTCCAATGAGTTACCCTTCAGTAGCTTTCTGCAGCTTTAAGGCCCGAAACTAATATTCTCACTTGGCCTGAAAAATCTGGGAGCCTGGCCCCAGCCCACCACTGCAGCCTTGTCTTACACCACCCTTCCCTGCTATCTGCCTCCAGACACACTGGCTGCCCCTCAGGCTACCTCGCCTCCTGCCCTAGGGCCATGGCCTAAGGTTCCCTCTGCCTAGAAGGCTTTCCCTCAGCTACTTTCATGGAATTAGCATCCACTCATGCTTCAGATCTCAACCCAGATGTCTTCTCTTCTTCAGGGAATTCATCCTTGGGTCCCTGGTCCAGGTCATACAAATGTGTAATACAGTTTCTCATGGTGGCTCCCTGTACTCATCTTCCAGAGCACTGTCAAAGTTTACAATTGTGTACATGTTTGTAATATTATTTTATTAGCATTTATCTCCACCACTAGACTGTAAGTACCATAAGGGCAGGATTTGTGTAACTCACCCAGTCTGTCGCAAGAGCCTTGTCCAGTGCTTGGCACACAGAAGGGACGTGTGGTGGTTTTAAAACATGTCTGCACATTTTTTGATACTCTTCCCATCAAGACGTAGAAGAAGTCCTCAACTCTATTGACCTCCCGTTAAATGCGGACTGGTCTAATAACAGAATGTGGCAGAAACAATACAGTGAGATATCGAGGCCTAGGCCGTGGAAGGTAATATGGTTTCCTCCTGGTGTGCTCTCTTCCTGAATCCTCCCTTTCAGTACTCAGCTGCTATGCTGCGAGGATGCCCAAGTCACGTAGGGAGGACACACATAGGTGCCCTGTCAGCTAAAGGCCCTGCTGAAAACTTAGCCTACAGCCACTATCAACTGCCAGACATGCACTGAGGGAGGCTTTGAGATGATTCCAGCCTCAGCTGACATCTGATTACAACCACATGACAAACCCTGAGTGAGAATTACCTCGCTGAGCCCAGTTACTCTTAGAGCCACGAGAGATGAGAAAATGAATGATTGCTGTTATTATTGTATAAGTCACTAAGTTTGGGGATGATTTGTTATGTAGCAGTAGACAGTAGGAACAGGATCCAATAAATACTCACTGAATGAGTAAATGTGGAGAGGTCTGGTTGACAGAATACTGCCTATGCTTTAGTCTGTGTAAGTGCTGGTTGACAACTGTCAAGTTTCTCCTTCCCTAAGAGGCCCCGGAGACCCTGGAAGACCCAATTCAGAAACTCAAAGGTCTGTACCCCTCATACTCACCCAAGAGAAGGCTCTTGGAAACTCTGCTCAGGGCAGAGAACATGGCGTGGCCAACAAAAGTTAACTTTGGCAGGAGCCTCAGAGAGCATTCACATCATTGGAGAGTCTTAATCTAGGGCCCGTGCGTGGTTTCAGGGGAGCAAAAACATAGATTTCCTCTGTGTGTATTTTTCTGGGGAGAGGGTCTCTAGGCTCTAATTTTTATCAAATTTTTTTAAGGCCTGTGTCTCCCAAGTGTTAAAAATCACTGATTTAGCACAACATTCTCAATTTCTAGGTTACGAAACAGAACAGTTCATTTCTGGTAATAAGGTAGACGAGGTACACTAAATAAGCTTCCTTCTGCAAACAATTCTGGATAAGATGAAAAAACCAACTTTGTAAAAATACTCTGATGAGCTGGCAAGAAAGTGAGGAATACTCAGGCCAAGAAACTTAAGAATCCGGAGAGGTAAGTTGAGCTATTTTATTCGTTCATTTGTTTATACCGTGGATATATATAGATAGATCACGAGATCTACCCTCAACAAAATTTTTAGTGTACAGCACAGTATGGTTAACTATGAGCACAGTGTTGTACAGGGTAGATCCCTAGGACTTTTTCATCTCAGACAACTGAAACTTTATTATTTTTATTTTTTAACTCAGTAAACTTGAACTTGGTCTCATAGGGGTGGGGTGATTTGAGAGAAACCAGTGGTGTACTAGTAACTGACTCTCCAGCAAAACAAAGTACCCTGTTTTTGTGTTTGCTGATTTCCATGGGGTAAATACTCCCACCATGACCAGTTTCAAGCTCCTGATGGTACCAAGAGGGCAGGCGCAATTCCTAGATATTTGGTGGTTCTGTGCTGGTAGGAGCCAGTTCCAGCACACGACTGAGAGACACTCAAGGTGGGAAGTCTGATAAGACCTTCCCCATGAAAGATTGGGACTTTAGAGAATGATTAACCAGAGAGAAGCACCACCACCTCCAAACAGACGGAAGAGAAAAATTCCCACCTTTATTTCCCTCTTCTCAGGAGAGAATAAAATAGCCCCTGCAAATTCAGAACTATACGCTCTACCTATGTCATTTGAAGCCCAAATGCACACTACTTAGATGGTCTGAAAAATGTCAATCCAGCATTTAATTTAAAATGGGCTCACTCTGGTAACACCATAAGCATCTGGTAAATCAAATGCAAACACTCCTGGAAAAAACCTCTCCATCCCAAGCCTCAAGGATTCCCACAGAGGAAGCTCCAAAGAAATAAGTAGCTCCTAGTTGAAAATTACAAAACACTCAAGGAAACCACAGATGGTGGAAATAAATCTGCATAGACTCAGATATTAGAATTATCAAATAGTATAAAATAACTGTTTAAAATGCTGAAAGAGTAGAAAAGAAGCTTGAAAATTTAAGCAGGGAACAAGAGACTCTGAAGAAGGACCAAGTATATTTGAACAAGAAATAGGATGTCCTTCTAGAAATTTAAATTATCACAACAAAATCTACAAATTCAAAGGTTGTGTTTAATGGAAGTTTATACACAACTGACTCTATCAGACACAATAAAATTAGAACTGGAAGACAGACCTGGAGAAATTCTCTAAAATGAAGCACAGAGAAATTTAAAAAAAAAAAATGGTAAATATGAAAGAGTAGTTAAAAGACATGGAGGATAAAGTGAAATGGTCCAAAATACATATAATCAGAGGTTCCAGAAGGAGAGGAGAGAGATTATGGGACAGAAGTAATATTTGACTAGTTAGTGACTGAGACTTATCCAGAAATCCATCAATTCATACATTCAAGAATCTCAGTAAATCCTACAAAGAATCAATAACAAGAAATCTACAAGTAGACACATAGTACAAATGCAGATTACCAAAGACAGAAAGTGTTAAGAACAGATTGTTTTCAAGGTAGTGACAATTAGACTAAAACAGCTGATTTCTTAATAGCTGGAAGATCGTAGAATTATATTTTCATTGTGCTGAGAGAAAGTGACTTTCAACCAAACATTCTAAAACCAATGGAAAGATATTTTAAGAGTAAGAAAAAATAATGACATGATGAGATGACAAAAGCTGTATTTGCCACCAGCAGAAAGAAAGTGATGGAGTGAAAGACAAGAAGAAATGCAGAGCAGAGAAAGTGGTACCTACATGAGTTAAAGCAAATATTGTATAAACAATACTAACAATGTCTTGTAAACTTAAAGATAAAATTCAAAGACATAAAAGCAGTGGTATATGAGCTAAAAGAGCGGTGATTAGAATTAGTTCCAAGTTCCTTTTTTATTTAAGAAAGATTTAAAGATACTGATTAACTTTAGGCTTAGACAAAATGTGCATATTAAAGTTTCTAGTATAATCACTAAGAATAGCAAAGAAAAGGTATAATTTGCAAACTAATAAAAGAGAAAAATGAGAAAAAATAATCAAGAAAGCAGGAAAGAAAATAATCAAGAAAGCAGAAAAAGAAATCAAGAAAAGGCAGGGAGAATACAAAATAATAGGGTAGAAATATATGTATACACACATAAATATATAAATAAATATATAAATGTATATATCAGCATTTTAATAAATGTGAATGGACTAAATGGTTCAGTTAAAAGAAGGCTGCCAAACTAGACAAGGCAAATGTATCCAGCTATAAGCAGTTTACTTACTTATTTTTGTGGAGGTACTGGGGATTGAACCCAGGACCTCATGCATGCCAAGCACGCACTCTACCAGTTTAGCTATACCCTCCCCCAGCTTTTAGTATTTTTATGGGTGGGAATTTTAGTCTCATTTTATAGATTAGGAAGCTGAGAGACTTGGAGAGGTTAAATAACTGGGATAAGGTGCTCCTCCTCAGAAATCTTTAATGTCAAACTCCACTGCCTAACACAGTCTTCGACAATCCTACTTGTGGACAACCTTAATGCCCCTTAACTTTTTTTTAACTTCCTGGAGACCTCTGGTCCAGTCTTTTCGCCCCTTCTCATCAGGCTTCCTCCTTTCCCAGCCTGAACCTCTGGAGGGTCATTTGAATCCTTCCCTCCCCAGTAGCTCTGATTCACTTGCTCCCCTGTCTTCCCAGGCTCAGCCTGTCCTTGAATCATGCATAGAGCCCACCTTTTCTGCTCCTGAGATTGGCTGGCCTGCTGAGCCCTGCTCCAGAAAGATGCCCATCTCTACAAATTCTCCCAGTTCCTGAATCCCATTCCCCTCATGAATTCTGGGATCTTGCCCTAGATCTATAAAACTGTGTTCTCTTAGCTCCTTCTCCTTAGGCCAAGAACTTGCTCAAGTCTCTTCCATTCTACAAAGGATCCTCTCGTCCTCTTTCTGGCCACCGTGTAACCCTTCATTCCTCTCCCCATCCAAGTTTCTCCAAAGAGTAATTAACAATGTCTCCACTTCCTCACCTCCTGTCCTTCCTCATTCTTTGTAGGCTGGCTTCAGCCCCCAACACCCCCCTGAAACTTCTCTTTCTAACATGATTCAGAATCTAATTATCAAGTCCAATAGGTATTTTTTCAGTCTTATAACCTGGGCTCCCCAGGCTTTAATAGCCTTAGGATATAAATGGAGCTACATGAATAAAAATGAAACAGTAAGCACCAATTCCACCTGTTGTTTGCATCCCCCTGCTGAGGTGGGTGAGGAGCCCCTCTAGCCCCTGCAAAGTCCACCCACATATTTCTGACAGTCCTCAGGTCATTGATCCTGTGGACTCACAAGCAGCCTGATCCAGTAGGCAGGCCAATGGCCCTACCTTTCCCTGCCTTGACTGAGTCAAAGAGCCCTTCTGAGGCCAAAGCTGGAAGGCTACCACTATGGAGGGGGAAATGTTTCTCTTTGCTTGGTGAGTTCCCAAAGTGGATTTGTTTGCTCTTTGAAGTCCTTTTTATTTTTTTCATTACACTAGCTCCCTTGGTGGGTCTCAGACATGAATGAGTCCAGTGGGCCAGATTAGGAGGTGAATCTGAATGCAGACTCAGAAGTGAACTCAAATTCGTCATCCTCCCACTCCCCTGCCTCCCCCTGGCACTAAAGCGTCTCCTCTGGGTCAAGTTCATAACTTGAGTTATTCCCTCAGTGAAGCAGGCCTTGCTGCTTGGCTACCCAATGGCCATTCCCCCTTCCTTTTGTTTAACAGCCCCCTGACCTTTCCTGGGCATCCACTCTCCTCTGAGAATGACTTTAGGGGACGTAGGGCCTAGCCCCATGGGGAGAGTCACCATTAGTCTATTGTCATCAAAGTTGTCCCAGTTCCTCCAGCTTGGGATTGTTTTAAGCATGGAATTCTTCTAAATCTTGTCCCATTTCCCTGAGGCTGAAAAACTGAGACTCATGTTTATTAAGTTCAAACAATGTCTTCAAGGTAAAAGCTGATCTCATTGCTTAGAGTCCATTGCCCCTAAATTCTAGCTTTTGTTTCTGTCTGGCCTGAGTAGTCCTTACTTCATTGCCAGCCAGTATGGGTTTTCACACAAAATTGCACTCCTTCTTGGCTTGTTCCCCTTCCCCTACTATCCTGATTCTTCTTCTCCCTTACCAGTTTCTTCTGGGGACGTTTCTTTACTAAGTCACTTACATGTGAATCTTCATCTCAGGACTTTCTTCTGGGAGAACCTGACTTCGACCTACAGCATGGGTTCCTTTGTGAATCCGATGAAAGTTATGGACCCTGTGCCCAGAAAAATATACATACACATGTTTAAAATGTTATACCTTTTGCTCTCCCCCCACCCCACCATCTGTGGGCCCAAGATTAAGAATTCTGGACACAATGATCTTTGGGGAACCTCCATACCTAACTTTGCCGTGTTCTCTGTCCTGGGTGGGTCTGAGCTGAGCTTTGAGTTTATGAATTGGGGCTTTCAGGAGTGGGGCATCCAACATCCCTTTGTCAATTTCTTTTCTGTTTAATTAGTCAGCATCAGTTTCTGTTGCTCTCAACTAAGAATCTTTCTTCCTTCTTCTTTTTTTTTTTCCCCAATAGTTCATTTCCCCAATAGGTTTATTTATTCTTAGAGGAGGTGTTGGGTATTGAACCCAGGACTTCACGCATGCTAAGCAGGTGCTCTACCACTTGAGCTATACTCTCCCTCCTCAACTAAGAATCTTGGCAGAGACACTGCCACGTGCTGCATCTTCCAGCACCTCCTGACTCCTCATTAGCAAAACCTCCACACATACTCATTTTGCTGATGTTGTCTTCCTTGCCCAGAGTGCCCTTCCTCTTCCTTTTTGTCTAATTGCCATTCATTTTTTATACTCAGCTATCATAACACCTCCTCCACGAAGCCTTCCCTGAGACTCACTGTTGGGAAGATGTCCCAGAGGGACCCCAAGACAGGTGGCCCACACCAACCCATGCAGTGGTCTCATCGTTTTGCAGGGTCCATCTCCCTATCTATGGGGTAAGTTCCTCAAAGGTTGGGGCTGTGCTTTATTGTTTTCTATACCCCCAGCACCTATCTCAGGGCCTGGTACATAGCAGAAGCTCAAAGTATTTGCAGGAGGAATAAATGAATACAGGCAGTTTATGGTGGAGACAGGGTTTAATTCTCCACCTTAGACAGCAGGGTGAGGGGGCAGACTTGTTGAGACTGGAGTTTTTCCTAACTCATAGTCCCCTGTTCCCCCTGCTGAGGCTGTGGATGCTTCTCTGGAGGCCACAGCCCAGCTCCAGTGTCCCAGAGCCTCACTGTGCCCCAGTGCCTACCTTAACATGCCTTCAGTTTGAAAATGAACCTGAGCAGGATGGCACTCCCTGAGGTGGTGGTCGTGGCCTCTGTTCTTCCTGGGCTTCCCTCTGGTGGGGCCCAGTCTGGCAGCTAAACCATCCTCTCCTCCTTCCTGACTTCTGTGCTGGACCCCCACACCTCACTCCCCATACCTCCTTCTCTCCCTCCCCCTCCCTCCAGCCAGGAGCCTAGGACCTGGGCAGTGAGTAAAGCCCTGAACAGGGTCTCCAGCGACCAGAGCTGCTGAGGACCAGCAGCCTCCTCTCCCCATGGCTGAGGTCTCCCAGGGTGGTCTAGCCCCCTGGCCTGTGTCCTGCCCCACTGCAAACCTGGGCGGGGAGGCTGAGGGTTCTGGCCTTGGTCGGGGAAGTTGGACTGTGGCTGTGCGGCCCCCTGGAGAGAACCCCTCCTCCTGCTTTTGTCCAAGGCCAGGCGCGTGGGGCCCAGGTGCTGGGGGGTGAGCACGGCCACTGTGAGAAGTGTGTTATTTCCACCCGCCCCCCACCCCTCCCCAGGCGCCTGACTCTCCAGCTGTTTTCTTCCTCTGGGCTGTGGAACCTTCTGCAGATCCTCTCCCAGGACGAGGAAAGCAGATGTCGCTCTTCCCCAGCAGGCCCCTGAACACCCTCCCCCTCTCCCCACAGGGCACCTGGCTCTCTCCCTGCTTAATTCTCCAGTGACTGCTGCCCTTCACTGCAGCTCGGGGGTCGGGAGCAGGGTGACCTTGGCCCCCAGCTCCACTCTCTGGGCTCAGGGCCTGTGTCTGGGGAAGGGAGGCTCGGTTCCCCTGGGGAGGACCTGGCTGCCCAGCAGAGGGGTCACCAGGCAGGTTTGCTGGGGCCTGGCCTGTGTCTGAGGAGGCTGGGGGCTCAGAGGCCTCTGTCTGCAGGCAGGACTGGCTTGGAAAGTCACAGGGCACACGTGCAGGGCCCCTCACCAGCATTTTCAAAGTGCTTTCTCTCCACCCAGATATATTCAGGAAAATGGGGTGCAGTGCCTTCCCTCATCAAAGCAGCAGCGGCACCTGTCAAGAGTCCCTTTAGAACGCGCCTTCCTTCCCCATCAGAGCAGTGGGTCTCAGCTACGAGAGAGCATCACCTGAGAGCTTTTAAAATCTACCGATGCCCAGGCCGCACCCACACCAGTTAAATCAGCATTACCAAGGGTGGGCGCGGCAGGGTGTGTTTTAAAGCTCCCAGATGATGTGAATGTGCAGCATTTGGGAGTCACAAGGACCCTGAAAGAGGTTGCTATCATCATCCTCACTGTATAGGCGGGGACCTTGGGCTCAGAGAAATGAAGCCACTTGACTGGGGTCAGAGGGCAAGTGGGAAGCGTGGGACTGGAGTTCTAGAGGGGCCAGGACAAGCAGGTGGTGCCCTTCTGGCAGTGGATCTGGGCTTCAAGTGGGGCTTCGAGTGGGACCACGAGGCCTCAGACCAGCCCGGGAGCTCGTCTCCTCGGGCTGGGGAGACATTTCTGCCACCTCTTTCTCCAAACTGCTGGGCTGGGCCTCCTTTAAGCCCCAGAATGAGGTGGGTCACCTCCACTCACCCTGCCCGGTTCCTCTCACTGGAAAGGCGCGCCCTTTGGTCAAGGGGAGGACGCATTTTTGAGGTGAAATATTGTATAACAGCCAGGAACGGAAAATATTAAAAGCCCCTGGGCGCCAGCAAGGTTCGCGCCAGGGCCAGAAAGTTCAGGAGAAAAGGAGGAAGTCTCCCTGTGGTGGAGGCCCTGGGGTGGGGCGGAATCAGCCAGGCAGTCCACACCCTGTATCCCAGGCTGCCTCCATCTTCAGGGTTAGAACAAGCCTTGCCTGGGCCTGGGGAAGGTCCTAGGGTGGTGACCCCAAGAGGAAAGCCCCACGGGTGTATTAGGTTTGATTTACCCTGCACTGCAGAGGGCATGGTGGGCGTAGGGGAGTGGGCCATTGAGGGGGCAATATCTTACTGGGCGCATGGGAGGCCAGGCCAGCCCAGTCCACAGACAGGTTCTGAACATCCCAGGTGCTGGGATGCTGAGGGGATGAGACATGATCCTTGTCCTCTAGGGGTTTCACCATAGAGATGGGGCAGGTGAGAACACAGACAATCTAAATAGAATGTGCTGAATGCTCTGCTGGAGGCGTGCATAGGACACAGGGCTCTTAGAAGACAGGAGAAGGGCAGTTAGCTCAGCGCAGGGCTACAAGGAAGGGTTCCTGGAGGAGGTGATACAGACTGAGTCTTGCTTACAAATAGATATTGTAAGAATGTTCACAAAGCTGGAGTATGGGTACCTGCCCTTAGGAGCCTATCTCTGTGTGTTTGGAAATCAAACACAGAGATCTAAACATAGGGACCCATTCTCCCTGTGGGGCCCCTGCCATCTCTCCCTTTCCCTCTGACTGTCACATGCACACCACGGTACAGACACACTTGTAGTCACAGACAGTTACACTCAAACACATACACGTGGCCAAGGTAGTGGAGAATGTACCTGCATTCTTCTGGGGAGAGAGCTGTTCCTGTAAGCGAAAGGCTTTAATAAGAGCTGGAGGTAGAAGATGAGGCCCCTGGTAAGCTGGGGATCTGCAGGGAGGCGGGTGTTAGAGGCTGGGAGAGCTGCTCTGCTGAAAACAGGAAGAGGGGTCTGGAGGGAGGTTTAAGGAGCAGTGGTGGCGGGGGAAGAGGAGGGAGCTCTGGAGCCTCACCCTCTTGTTTTACTGTGGAGGAAACTGAGGTCCAGAGAGGGAAAGCAAAACGCCTAAGGTGACATTATACTTGGGGATCAGAGCTGAGTGCAGGCACACACGCATCACAACGTGCCCACTCAGGCTTGCACGCTCCCTCTTGCACAGCCACACATGCTACACACTTGCAGAGGAGGCACACAGGCTGGGCTGAGCAGCTGGTTCAGCCTGCCTGTCTGCTTCCCTCTCCCACTGCAGCCCTCGGATCCTGAGGCCCATAGTGGGAAGCAGAACATTCAGGAACTTGGGGTCAGGCTGACTGTGGGTCTGCTCTGAGCATCCCCTGGAGGCTAACCTGAAGCAGGACAGGAGGTTCATTCCCAGGACTGACTCAGGGCTGCCCAGGTGTCAGGGGTCAGGGCTGGGGCTGCATCCTCAAGGGAGGATGTCTCAGTGTCTCAGGGCAGAGCCAGTGGCTTCACATCTCAGTGAGATGCCAGGGAGCCTACTGGAGGCAGACAGGAGCCTAGATGTGGCAGGAGACTTGGGCTCCACCCTGGCTCTCTCCCTCCTTCCATGAATGGCCTTGGGAAGCCCCTTCCCCTCTCAGGGATCGACAAATTTATGACATTGAGCCAGGTGCTGGGGCGGCAGAGATAAAACACAGCCCTTGCCTTTTAGAAGCTCACAGCCCAGTGAGGGAAGACAGCATTTCCAGGTGGAACAAAGAGCTCTTCAACTCAGGGTGAGACTAATTGGGAAATGGTGAGACTGGGGCCAGGGCAGCTCAGAGGGTGGAGAGAGCTGTGGGCTGGAGAGCTCAGGGCATGTGTCTGCCTGTTTGAGATATGAGGATAAGCTCCCGTATTGTGCTTGTAACCTTGAGGGTGCCACCACACCCCAGATCCCCTCCTAGGCATAATTGCACATCCATCGCTCCCTACTTAGGGAAGCACTGTTATTGTGGTATTTGGCTGGGAGTGGCCACTGATTGGCTCAGACTGAGCGTCCGACCTAAACCCAGGCCATCCATCCACTGGCAGTTGAGCAGGGCTTCTTGGGAAAGGCTCCACCCACTAGCTGAGCCAATCAGAATGACTCCTGGTGGAACGTGAACTAGGAAAATGCAGGAGATGGACCCACGAGGAGCAAGGGGCAAGTGGGGCTGCTCCATAGAAGCAGATACACCACAGACTCCTGACTTCGGCATCTTTACAAGCCTCTTTTTTTCCAGAATGGCCTGAGTGAGTCATGGTTCTTGTTCCCTGAAGTGCATAACCAGTTAAGGAGCCCCCTCACCTCCCTGGCATGCCAGAGAGCAGCCAGCTCTCTCCTCCATCCTGCATGAGAGGCCACTGTGAGAAATTGGAAGAGCAGAAGATGGGAAATTAGGAGACTCAGCCTGGGTTTGAGCCTGACTCAAGTTCCTAAGCTTCCCCAAGAGCCAGGTCTTGGCAGAAGTCTGTTACACCTTGCACAGAGTGCTTTCTCCTTCACTGGTTACGATCAGGCGCAAATGAAAATCCACAGCAACTCTGACAGATGAAAGCAGCCAGAAAAGCAAAGGCAGCTGCTGCCTCCTCAGGGCATCCTCCCGCTGTTTGATGGAGGCTGATTAGTTGGGTGTAGAGGATCCAAAACCTCTCTGGCCAAGGGGCCTCAGGAGAGATATGAGAGTCTTTGGAAAGGAGGGGCAGTTCTGGACCCAGAAATGTGCTTGACAGTCTTAGTCTCCTGGGGCAGTTCTTAGCAGACTCATGTGAGTCCTGGGGAGAGCAGAGGGGCTATATGTAAAAGCTAACATCACTGTTCCCCTGAAAAATCTGTCTTATTTGGGCATACGCAGTCCTGTTTTGAGATCAGGCAAGAGAGACATTTTTTCCTGCTATGCTTCTGACCTTTGTGCATGGAAAAAGCTCTGGGGTGCTGGCACCAATGCCTTGAAGACCCACTGTTTAAAAAAAAAAAAGGCAGGGGGAAGCTGGTCAATGGAGAAAAACAAGTCTTTTCAACAAATAGTGCAGAAACAATTGGACATCCACATGCAAAAAAAATGAACCTTGCACCATGTGCAAAAACTAGTTAAAAATTAATCCTAGACCTACTGGAAAAACTGAAAAAATTCCTAGAGAAAACATGAAAGAAAATCTTTGTGACCATGGGCTAGGCAAAAATTTTTAGATCCAACACTAAAAGCACAAATCCGTGAAATTAAAAATTGATAAATTGGACTTCATCAAAATTAAGAACATCTGCTCTCCCAAAGACACTGTTAAGAAAATGAAAAGACAAGCTACAGACTGGGAAAAAGATACTTTCAAAACACATATCTGATAAAGGACTTGTATCTAGAGTATATGAAATTCACTCAAAATTCAATAGTGAGAAAACAATAACCTAATTACAAAATGGGCAAAATATTTGAACAGACACATCATCAGAGAAGACATAGGAATGGCACATAAGAGTATGAAAAGCTGCTCGACATCACTGGTTACCAGGGAAACGCAAATTAAAACAAGACACTTTACAACCGTCAGAAAGGCTAAAACAGCCAAACGCGGACCTTTGACAGTATCAAGTGTTGACGAGCGCGCTGAGCAGCTGCAACTCTTGTATTGCTGGTTGGAATGTAAGTGGTGCAATCACTCTGGGAAACAGTCTGGCAGTTTCTTATAAAATTAAGCATACATTTAATGTACAAGCTAACAATCGCACACCTAGATGTTTATGCAAAAGACATGAAAAACATGTTTACACAAAAATCTGTATGCGAATATTTATAGCTAAAATGTAATTGCTAAAACCTGTAGACGTCCCACATGTCCTTCAGCTGGTGAATGGATGAGTAAATTGTGGCACATCCGTAGCATAGAATATTACTCGGCAATAACAAGGAACGAACTACTGACAGGTGCAACAACATGGGTGATTATACTTAGTGATAAATGAAAGAAAGCAGACTTAAAATGCTTGTTACCAAAGGATTCCTTTTATAGGACAGTCTCAAAAAGGCAGAATGACAGGGAAAGAGAATAGATCCGTGATTTTCAGCAGCTGGGGGTGGAAGGAGTGGCTGACCACCAAGGGAACTACTGAGGTGATGGAAGTATTTTTTATCTTGATAGTGATGGTGGTTACATGATTGTTTGCATTTGTCAAAAATCATAGGACTGTCCACTCTAAAGGGTGGATTTAACAAAATGAAAATTATGCTTCAATTTAAAAAAATTGTGGGATTCAAATTCCTTCTTCCCTTTCTTCGCCTTCCCTGTCACTGACCAACATTCTGTCCTGAAAGCTCTTGGTCTCCTTGGGGGGAAGAAATGCCCCAATTCAGCCACCCTGAACACTGCTTTGCTTCTGGGGGCAAAAAGTCAACCCACTAAGAATGGTCTCTGCGGCCTATGTGTCTCTTTCGCTCCATCCCAGCCTGTCTGGCTAAGCCTGCTCACCAAGGCCTTTCTAATGTCTGTTTCCCCTTCCCTGCCTGCTCACCCTGGCCATCTGGAGTCCGAAATCCTTACAGCTCAGGCGTCGTGTGATTGAAAGATTCTGCTTGGATAGAGGGAGGCTCCTCACACTCAGTTTTCCACAGCACTAGCCCATTAAACAGCCACATGTCCCGGGGACATGCGGCCAGAGTGACCGCCCCCATCACTGCCGCAGGCTCTTCTGGGCTGCCGGCATCTTGGTCAGAGCTGAAGCCACACCACACCCAGAGCCACCTGGGGCCTCTCAGGGGAACCATGGAAAGAGTCCTCGGGTCACCCGCAGCAAGCGGCAGAGTCTGGTAGATGCACTGGGGCAAGCTTGCTGAACAGCAAGGGTGAACACACCATGCCGAGTGTGACTAGTCAAGGAGGGGAGTGTGAACACTCCCTGGTAAGTGCTCACCCCCTAATCCTATGCAAAATCACGAATGTGGGTGTTGCTGAGAAACACAGGGAGGCACCGTGGGGACGCCATGATGTCCACATATGGAATAGTGTCACTGGTGTGTGTAGTAAACACTGCAATGTCCCTGGGTGGGAGCAAACTATGGCAGTGTGGTGAAGGCACTATGGTGACTTTGAGCGTGGCATGACAAGCTGGGGGAACAGCGTGGCAACATAGCAGGAATACCCCCATCAGTGGGGAAAACACTGGGGCTTCTGGGTGTGTGAGCACATTGTGGTAAGCAAGGTGAACACTAGAGATGCCGTGGGTGAACACAGACTGTGACCATGCTGAGTACACCATAGGGACAGTGAGGTGGCCTCTTTTTTTTAAGCTTTTGGAGCATTCTGTGATGACCGCAGTGAGCATATTACACAAGGTGGAGGGCTGTACCGGACGTGTTTTGGGGTATCTGCCAGACCATGGCCCATTCTCAGGGAGTGTGCTCCCACCTACAACCTGGGTGGAGTAAGCACACCCTTACAAGAGCAGGTGCTGACCTGCAGGCGACAGTGTGCGCAGCAACCAGCGTGGCATGCGTAGTTCCGAAGTTTTCTTTCTCTTTCTTCCATTTTCTAAGCTGGAGTTGTTATTAAAGTTGTTCAGTTTTGCTCACCTCTTCGGGGATGTGTTGATGTGGTTACGGGGTAAGGGGGAGTCATACATGGTGAGTTTGCAACAGAACAAAGTGGGGTCGGGGGGAGGGTATAGCTCTAGTGGTAGAGCACATGCTTAGCACGCATGAGGTCCTGGGTTCAATCCCCAGCACCTCCTCTAAAAATAAATAAATAAATAAATAAACCTAATTACCTCCCCTCCAAAATGAAATAAATAAATTTAAAAATTAATGTATAAAAAAGCAAAGGGAGGACGAATGCTGAGGTTGATAGCTATTAAAGTGGTCTCGACATCAAAACTCAACGGGTGGTATCAAGGTTAGTAGTTAGACATTTCGGCATGACTCCTACTAGGAAAGGGGTACTTATGTTCGTGGTTGTATTTTTAGTGGGCACATGTCATTTTTTGCTTCCTAGCATCCATTCTTCCTGCTTCTGGTGACAGCACCACAATTTTCCTTTGGGAGAAATCAGTCCATCTGATCCCAGTGGGATGACCTACCCCTAGCTTCAGAAATGGGCCAATCAGAGCTTTCCATCCCCACGGTTACAGGGACGGGGTCAGGAATAGGCCAATGAGAGCCCTTCCCAGGACCTTTCCTGGAACAATGAGGGAAGAGACAAGCTTTTTCCATTGGATGTTCAAGATTTGCTGGAAGGGGGTCTGGAGCTTCTGAAAGATACTACATGGGATCAGTGTCTGTTCCAGTTACTGTTGCTGTGTAACAAACTACCTCAAATCTTAGTGGCTTAAACATTAATCATTTTTATCATATCCCCTGAATTCTGTAGGTCAGGATTTCATTTAAGGCTTGACTGGGCAATTCTACTTTTTATAACCTTGATTTGAGACCACTCAGTGGCACTCATCTGGTAGATGAGATGGTTTAGTCCGGAGGGTCCAATACAGCTACACTCACATGATTGGTGCCTTGGTGGTAAGGGCTGGAAGGCTGGGCTCAGCTGAGACGCCTCACCAGAACACCTACATCAGGCCTCTCCAGTGTAGGGAGAGCTGCAAAGAATTTCTGGCCATATTTAATCCACCACAGTATGACAGCTGGATTATGTTAGATGGGGACATTTTTGAAATTAATGTGTATATAGGAAGCAGGATGTGTGTGCCAGGCAGGCAAAGCCAGAGTGTTCTAGCATGTTCTCACTGAAGAGCATATGATTGGAGAGGGATATCCACAGTGGGTCCTCTGAGCTGAGGGTGCCCCATGACAAGGTCTGTACTAGATCACGGATTCCCAGGGGGCAACTCTGAGTTGAAGGCTTGCTGTGTCTGAGTGACTTCACCTTTCTGAGCCTCGGTTTTTTTTCCTCTGTAAAATGAGCATGATCATCCCAGCCTCGCAGATCAGCTGTGAGGCTGAGGATGCGATGACCATGAATGTGCTTTGTAAATGACAGCACGCTCTCCACATAGGACTGAACATTGTCATCTGAGATCTGAGAAGGAATAGTTGAGGTGGGCCTGGGTGGTCAGAGAGGGCAGGAAGGAAGAGACCGAGATGGAGCATTGAAAGATGGGGACATTCACACAGGTGGGGAGGCAGGGCTGTGTTTCAACATGGGCAGCTGAAGAATAAAACTATAAAAGCATTGAGTTGGAAAAGTGACAGACTGTATCTGGGACAGGGAGGAGAGCGACAAGGTCAGAGAATAAGCTCTCCCACTGCTGGAGACTCTGGGTCTCTAGGCTCCCATACGCACTGGGTCAGCAGCCCCTGAGGGTCACTCAAAGCTGCACTTAAGTCCTCCAGTCTCCAGGAATCATCCATGGCCTGTCCCTACCGAGGCCTGCAAAGGCCCCTGTGGCCACGGGGGGGCGATGATGGGAGCATGGGAGAGTGGTCAGAGAGAGAGAGACAGAACACCTTCCTCTGGAGCCACTAGCATTAGGTCAGACCCCTCCCAGTATTCCCAAGCTTCTGTTCCCTCAGCAGGGTGGGGACCCCTGGCCATAGGCTTGGGTCACAGATGGCCTGGCTAAACTGGGCTCCAAGCCCCTCGATCCCCTGGATAGGGGTGGGGGTGATTGATGGGTTTCCAGTGTGTTCCAGGCAGGGGTTTGGAGCTGCTGCAGACTAGCCTGGCCTGCAGAAGCCCCAGATGGCCACTCGTGGCTGAGGCTGACCCATCTAGGCCAGGCCCTGGACAGTCCAGATCTCTGGCCACCTCCCAAGTCCTGACTATCCTAAGATCCTGGCTGCAGAGAGCAGCAGCCTCTCCCTCAAAGGAGTCCTGAGAGCAGGGGATGGGAGTGGGCTCAGATTCCAGCCCTGCGCAGCTTACAGCTCAGTCCCACCTGGGGACAGGAAGGGATTCTTTGATGGGGGGAGGTGGGAGGAGATGAGGAAGAGGGGCACCGATGGCTGGGACACACAATCAGCACACAGGGATTCTAGCTTATGGTTACTCAGCCCTGTGCCAACCGTGACAATACCCTCTGGCCATTTGGGGCCGGGTAAGTGGGGGCCTCATTGTGAGTTCTGGGCAATGAGACCCAGGCAGGAATCGTGGCCTGAAGGGCTTTACTTTGCCAAGCCCTCCCCACATAGGCTTCCCTGTCTCCCACACCGGAGAAGAGAGGGGTGCAACTGGGGGGCTGGGGAGGCCTCCTTCACACACCCTGGGGTTCCATGGAGAGGAGGCCTTGGAAAAGAGAAGATCACCCTGACCTTGACCTCTGATCCTATGGTTTACCTGCACCCACTTTCCTCTCCTGTCTACCTGGTTCTCCTTAGCCAGCCTCGGTGGGCACGTGGCTTCCCTGGCCTGCCTCCTGATCTCTGGCAGCAGGACTTTTTGGAGCTGTCATTCTTTCCTTTCTCTCCTCCCTGCAGTGTTTGTTGTCAGCATCTTACCAAACCTCGCAAGAGCCAGTGGGGGCCTGGGCGCTTGCTCAGTCCAGACTCCTGTTGCACAGGTGGGGACACTGATGTCCAGGGTCACTTGGGTTGTTACATGTCTAAGATCACACATCAGAGTTAGCAACAGAGCCAGGACTAGGCTTTTGACTCCCAAGATCCTGTTTTTTGCCTGTCCTTTGAACAGACTATTGTGGCTCAGCCTCTGTCTGTCTGTCTTCCTGCCTGCCTGTCTGTCCTTGGACCAGCAGAGTTCTTATGGGCTTCACTCAGTTCAGACTTTGCCTTCAAAACTATGGCTGGAGCTGCTTCATGGCTTGGCTCTGACAATACATGAACCAGACTGGGTCTAGCTACAGGATCTAGGGCTAAGAGCTGGGGGCCAGGAAGGAGACCAGGCTCCAGGAGAAAAAGCAAGCCAGCTCTGTGCCCCACATCTGCTTAAGGGCTGTCACCGCGCAGCATCTTTCCTCTACCCATCCACCTGTCCCCCATCAGCTCCTGTCCAGGGTGACGCTCAGAGAAACAGAGCTCCTCAACCCTTGCTCACACACACACACACACACACGTTCACACAAAGAGAAAGACACGGACAGCATATACACAGGCGTATACATACAGAGAAAAGCACACACACACACACAAGCACATACAGCTCTCTGGATGAGGGTCTGCACTTCCATCCAAGACTATTTCCTCTGAAAGCATGGATGTCACCTCCCTCTGGCATCTCAGTATCCAGCCTAGAGCCTGCCCGTTCTGGGAGCTCAATGAAGGTGTGTGGAAAGAGTGAGCTGACACTGGTGCGGAGGGCCACAAGGGCCAGGCCTCTGCCGCCAGGCCCGGGCATGAGGCAGAAGGCCCAGCCTGGGCCATGTGAGCCTGGGACGTGAGGCAGACCTTGGCAACTTCTGCTGTCTCCCTAGTTCACTCTCTCCTCATCTTCTGCCTCCAGCTGGGACTATCTCCTTGTGTGGTCCATGAACCAGCCCCCTCAGAATCACCTGGGAGCCTATTAGAAATGCAAGGTCTTGGGCCTCACCTCAGACCTACTGAACTAGAAAGTCTGGGTGCGGGGCCCAGCATCTGGTTTAACAAGCCCTCCAGAGGCTTCTAATGCATGCTGAAATTACAGAGCTGTTGCCTATGACGGCAGGCAGACTCATGCCGGGAGGGAGGAGGGAGAAGTCTGGAAAGACGGGCAGCTGCTTGCGCCACCTATGGGTAGGGCTGCCGTCCATCGCTGGTGGGTGCCCATACCTGAAGTCAGACACGCTCACACTCGCATATGTATGAGCATCTGGCAGGACCACAGAGAATCCACATGCAAGGGCTCCTCTGGGGTCCAGTGGGTACAGGCAGGTACCCAAATGGAAGTAGGAAGGGGTAGGGAAGAACTGTTCTCATCTCTGCCCCTCATTCCTCTGTCCCTTGTCCCTTCGGACGTTCCCTGAGTGTTCCCTCAGAGGCCAGAGAAGCTAAGGCATTGCCTAACTCAGATCAGGCACTCCCAGCTGAGAGGCCAGGTGACCTGTGTGCCTAAGAGAGTCTGGGGTATGTGCTAAGGCCAGCAAAATTTTTTCTCTGTATGGGCGGGCCAGGGCCAGGGGAATGCAGGGGATCAGCAAGCAAAGCTTAGGCAAGAGCATACCACCCCCTGAGCCCTGAAATGCTGCCCAGATGTAGAATTCCCCTCGGCCCCTTCCCAGGGCTGCTCCCAGCGCCCACCCCGCCTCCCCACCCATCCCTCTGCTCTGGCAGTTGGAGCCCCAGGCAGCTGCCCACCTGGCCCCTCCCCAGGCCCTGTGGCATCTCCCTCTGAGGATCTGGAAGTGAGATCCGGACCTCTGGAGGCTGCAGGGGATGTGGGGAGGGGAGTGGGAGGCTGAGCTTCCTCAGGCTCAGATCTGGTTTCACTGCTGCTTCCCGTGGCGCGCTGCCACGGGCTGAGCCACCAGCTGTGCTATATAAGGCCCGGTGGCCGGACCGCTGGAGAGAGGAAGACGTGGACCCCCCAGCTGAAGAGTCCCGCTCAGGACACGGTGAGCCCCACTCCTGCTCTCCTCAGCCCATCCCTGCACCCCACTGCCCGGCTCAGCTCTTCCTGCCCTCCCCTGATCACCCTGCATCTTCCCCTTCCTGCTTTGGAGTTCTCTCTTTTCCCTCTTTAGCCCACAGTCTTCTCCCTCCTCCACCTGGGGTCAGGGACCCTCAGATGGTCCCAGGCAGGAGCTCTGTACCTCTGGGCGCTGTGCTTGTTTCCTGCGGTCAGCCAGTCTTCTTTGTCCGAGAGCTCTGAGGTCCACGGGATGGGGAGTCTCACCAGCAGAGCATATGCTGAGGAAACTTCACTGGGCTGCCAGATGGGAAATGGTTTTTCCATAAGGTGCCTCAGCCACCTTGGCCTCCCAGACAGTCCCGGATGGGTCCTGGACTGAATGCTGTGCATGTCCGCGGAGCCTGCAGCTCTGCTCAGAGCCCGGGAGCCTGGGGTAGGATACGCAAGGGCTGGAGACCTTGGGGACCCTGGTGCTCCGTCCCCTTGGCTGAGAAACAGGTGGTGACGGAATTAGTGGGCTTAGAGCTGCATGGTCTGCAGGGTGGGATTGCTCTGTTCCCTTGGGACAGCTAAGTGCTTTTGAATCTTTCTTCCAGAAAGGAGGGATCTCCCTTTTCCCACCACACCCTGGACTTTGGAGGTTGAAGGAAACCACTTTCGAATCTCCGGGAACTGGTCAGATTCTGGGTTGGCCAGAGCTCTGGGGAGAGAGAACACTGAGCAGGAGCCTGGACCACTCCCTACGGGTCCTTGCTCTATTGCCTCTCCCTGCTCCTGCAGCCCCCAACCCGTGCTCAGCAGTTACTGGGGGGCCCTGGCCTCTCCCAGTGCACGCCCCCTGCTCTCCCTAGCAGGCTCCTGGCTGTGTAACTCCCAGCCAGGCCCCAAACAAACAGGCCAGAAATGTGTTCCAGCTGCAGCCTGTGCACATCTGGGAATGTGTTCATGGAGGTGGTGTGTCTGAAGCATCTGCACCCTCCATCCTGCCTGCCCTGTGAGGGGCCGCTGCTGTTGGGGTGGGGGCTGCACAGCTTAATATGTAGCCCTGTTGTGTAACAGCGTGAATCCCACCAAAGGGCAGTAAATCATGCCCCCAGGCCCAGGTCTGGGAAGTCCTTGGCTGCTGGGGGTGAGCCCAGGCCCCTCCTCATTGGCAAGGAACTTCCTCACTCCTACTCCCCCGTAAGTCCCACCTCGATGTGGGGCCCTGGCACCTGGACCCAGGATTTGAATCCAGGTCTGCTTCATTTGAACTCAGATTCTGACTCTGCATCTCCCAAGCTGCCCAGATTTGCAACTTGGGCAGATGTCACCTCTCACAAGACTTCATTCTGTCCCCTTCACCCTTGATAGGTCAAGAAATAGTTCTGCTCAAGCCCTATTGGATGTGGAACCTAACGAGCTTTGTTTCTTTGCAGGTCATTGATCTGAGAAACTTCTCAGGGGACCACATTCCAGGGACAACTGAGCTCTGAAGGAACCCTTGCTCATCTCCTGCCACCTTCCTCATGGGACCTGGGGGAAAGATGGTGGGGACCAAGGCCTGGGTCTCCTTCTTCCTGGTCCTGGAGGTCACCTCTGTGTTGGGTACAGGCTGAGTATCTACTATCTCCCAAATCCCCTGCTTCCATACTGAAGTCACATCTGGTCTGGGAGCCAACTCTGCTTCTGCCTTAAGCCACAGCAGTGGCACTCAGACCTGAGGCTGGTTTGTCTATTTATTCATAATTTACACCCTGTTTGTTTTCCTAGAGGATTTGAGATGGTTCCCAATATTAAAACTCACAGAACAGAACTTTTTAAATGAGGAGAGGGATAAACTGTCACTGAGAAGGAGGAAAAAAGATAAGAGGGTCACCGCTGCCCCTGAGTGCTAATTTTAGCTCTGAGCTCCCTGATAGCCAAAGCAAAAGGGAGTCACAAGGGATCGCTGTGTTTTCACAAGCAGATTTGGGATTTGATCTGGTTTCAGTTTCATGAAAATTCATTTAGACCCTGTAGCCAAATTTCACAGAGACACTAGAACCCTTTCTGGTCTCCTTGTCCTCTGACCTCTGTTGTCTGGTGACACTGAGTTCTCAAGGGAACAGGTAGAGAGAATTTGCCTGGTGGGCTCCCTGAGGTGTCTAAACATCAGAGCTCACAGCACTACCCCAAACACCCTCTGTCTCGCATCTCCCCTTCCTTTCCTGATTTCTAACCGCATATTCAGGTAAAGCAAAAAAAAAAAAAAAAAAAAAAGCTCAAAATCCTCCCTTAAAGCTGCACGCACTGCAGGCTTTGTGAGCACAGATGCAGGAACAAAGGCTGTCTCGGCATCAGGCCAAACCCTGTGCGTGCCCACCTCCCGCCTTGCTCTTTCTACCCTGACAGCTGCTGGTGACGAAGATGATTAACATTCAGCTGTCTGAGGGGAAATCAGAGAAGTTTGATTAAAAGAGCTCCTATCACCCCAATTAAGCAGCATAGAGAATTCTGATCTAGCTCCTCACATGAGAGTTAATTGCCTTTCAAAGCTTTTGCAGCCCTCCGCTCTCTTTTCTCCCTCCCATCTTGGAGCCCCCAGCCCAGCCACAGGTGGAGTGGGGCTGGAAGCTAGCTGCCTGTGGCCTGAGGTCCCTGTCCCAATTCTCAGCCAGACTCCAGCAGCCTGAGGTCAGAAAATTGAGAGCCACTCCTCCAATTAGGCCACATCAGCCCTTTAGGGGAGGGTAGACTCCCAAAGCCAAACTTCGCCCGGAGAAGGGAAATGGACGTCTACTGTCCAGGCCTTGAGCTAAGAGAACTGCTAACACTGAGTGCTAGGCATTGTTCTAAGTGGATTTTATGAATGAGCTTATTTAATCCCCATAATCCTCTGAGAGTGGAACTATTATCATCCTCACTTTATGATGAGGGAACAGGGGCCATATGAGTTAAGTATCTGGCCCGGGGTCACACAGTCAGAAAGTGTGGGCTCTGTCTTTGTATACTTCAGAGGTATTTACTTGTGTTATCTCTTGGAATCCTCATGCCAACTGGACCACTGCCTGTGTGGTGGAAATTCATATCTCCATTTTACAGATGAGGAAAGTAAGGTTTCAATCCACCAAAGAGGACAGGCCCAGACCCTGAAATAGGAACCCCAGCCCACTGGCTGCCCGGCAGCATCTGATGAGCCATTTCTAGAACAAAAGCAAAAAGAGAATCACCATTTGTTGAACATGCACCGCATGCCTGGTCCCTTTACCTTCCATAAGTGGCAGAGTGAGGATTTGAACTCATGCCCAGTGCTTATGCTCCACCCCTCAACATCACACTGCTTCCTTACGTCTTGAGGGACTGGTAACAGGACCCTAACAGTCTTGGCCCCTCACTTCTCCTCCTGGCCTTCAGGGAGACAGATGTTGCTCACTCAGTCGGTGAGAAGAGTCCAGCCTGGGAAGAGGACCTCCAGCACCTTTGCCAAGCCTGCTGACCCCCTGGATGGTAAGTTGTGGCTGAAGGAGGGGAGGGGTCAGGAGGGGGGCTCTTTACTGAGCTTGCTAAGAGAATCTCTGCAGCCAGGGAACAATGTCAGTGTTCCACAGAAACCCACTTTTAGAAGGCATTTGGCCTACATCTATGTCCAGGCAGAGGGACCAAGTATATAGGGCAGCTCAGAATCACGAAGCTGCCTGATATATTCCAGGAATGCTGTAGGGCTTGCTGGGGCCAGAGCACAGAATGACAGGGAAAGAGCGGGGAGGTGAGGATGGAGAGATAGCAGGGGGAGGCGCACCAGCATCTGAATGCCTGGCTGAGGGGGTTAAAGCCGGGAGTGATGTGGGCCAATCCACAAGGAGAAAGCTCACCCTGACGCAGTATCGAAGATGGGTGGGGATGGGGTGAGGGGAAGCTGGAGGTAGAGAGACGAGGCAGGAAGTTACTGACCTGGTACAGCAGGCTGCTGAGAACTTTAACAGAGCCTTTGGCAGTAGGCTGTGCAGAAAGGTAAGAGATTGGAGAGATGCTGGAGAGAGAGATGCAATGGGGCCTGAGACCAGTGAGGGTTGGGTGAGAGGTTTCAGGGATGACTCCCCGGGGTGGAGCTCACCTGGGGCTCTAGGGCCCGGCTCCCCTCCTACCTGGCTCTGTCTCTCAGGTCCTGGGGAGTGGACAACATGGTTCAACATCGACCACCCAGGTGGGCAGGGCGACTACGAGCGGCTGGATGCCATTCGCTTCTACTATGGGGACCGGGTGTGCGCTCGGCCCCTGCGGCTAGAGGCTCGGACCACCAGCTGGACACCCGCAGGCAGCACTGGCCAGGTGGTCCATAGCAGCCCCCTTGAGGGCTTCTGGTGCCTCAACAGGGAGCAGCGGCCGGGCCAGAACTGCTCCAATTACACTGTGCGCTTCCTCTGCCCTCTAGGTGAGCTCGCATGGCCCCCACCCCCTCTGTCCCAGCAGCCTGGGCACTGGGAGAGGCCAGGACCTGCCTGGGGCCCCGGGAGCTCTGGACATCACACGCTTCGCCTCCGTAATAACCCATTAGCGTCATGAGAACCATAATCTTCCCATGAGTGTTCTGTGTTTTGGGGTGATTTCCTTTCAGTCCACTTTATTTATGTGGCATGGTGGTGAAGACCTCAGACTTTGGAGTCAGGCTGCTTGGTTTCAATCCTGGACCTGCCCTCTCTACTCTTTTCCTTAGGCAGGTTCTCTGAAGCTTTCTGAGCCTCAGGTTTCTCACATGTAGACCATGGGTAATATTAGCAAATCTTCTTGGGGGTTTTTGTGAGGATTCAATGAGATAATGAAAGTAGAGGGCTTAATGCAGGTGAATGTTCACTAAGTGTTACTTTCTATTTTAGTTCCTCTGGGCCATACACTGTGCTAGTTATCTGCATGACTGAACTTTAACAACTGACTTGTGAGGAATCTCCATTGTGACAAGTTATTCCAGGTTCAGAGAGGTTAGGTAACTTCTTGGGACGACACAGCCGATAAGTGGAAGGCTGGGATTTAAACCCACGCCTGTGTTTGCAGAGTCCAAGAGTCGGTGCTCTTTCCGACCTCTCTCCCCACTCTGGGTAATTCTGAGCCAGCTGCAGGCCCGCCCGCTTCTTGGATGCGCACGCTCCCCTCCTGGGCCTCCGCCAGTGCACAGGGCCTGACCTTGTAGCGGGTCTTTAGTAGGAGCTCAGGCTGGACGGGGTCTCCTGGGCGAGGTCTCAGGCCCCTGTTCTCACACATAGGCCTCAGGCCAGAGGTGAAGACCGTGCAGAAGGGGGCTTGATGTAATTGAGGCCCCAGGCCCTGGCTTCCCAGGGGGCCCTTCTGGAGGAGCACGGGGTTGTTTCAACACTGGTGGAGGGTAAGATGGTGCTACCCCTGCACATCCTAGGACAGCACAGTGAAGTCCCAGCGCTCGGCCAAGAAGTCCCTCTCAGGGCCACCCCAGCCCATTCAGTATCTTTGTGAAAAATAGAGACGCTACCTCCTCAAGACTCTTAACTTCCATCTGTTGGAAAAGTTATCACAGGAAATATAAATATCAGTGACATCGATGACATAAACAGAGGCCTTGCTCTCTGAGAAAAAACAGCCTTAGGGTCAGATTTCCTGACAGAGTCCCCTTGGGAGGGAAGTCAGACCGTCTGCTGATCCTGCTTTGCAGGATCCCTGCGCCGAAACACACAGGGCATCTGGAGCCCGTGGTCCCCCTGGAGCAAGTGTTCTGCTGCCTGTGGTCACGCTGGGGTCCAGACACGATCACGTACCTGCTTGGCGGAGTCGGTGTCACTGTGCGATGAGGTTGCTGAGGAGGGCCGGCTCTGCATGGATCAGTCCTGTACAGGTACCTCCTCTGCTCCTGGTACTGGGCAGGGCATGGGGCTGAGCCTGGAATAGGTTGGTGGGTCAGACCAAGACAGATTCATTCATTCATCCATTAAGTGTTAACTGAGCATCTATTATGTGCTCTGATGGTGGGGGTGTAGAGGATAATATGGGAGCACAGAGCAAGGTCAATTATTATAGCTTAGGGGAATCAAGGAAGGCTTCCTAGAGGAAGTGTCTTGAAGGATGAGTAGGAATTAGTCATGCAAGCTGATAGGGAAGGGTAACAAAGGCCTAAGGAGGAGAAGAAGCATGTGTGAGTACACAGACTGGGACATGGCTGAAGGAGGACCAGAATTCATATAAGCCCTCCTGATGTGCCCCTTTCTTCCACAGCCTGTGACCTGACCTGCCCCATGGGCCAGGTGAACGCTGACTGTGACGCCTGCATGTGCCAGGACTTCGTGCTGCATGGGGCTGTCTCCCTCCCTGGGGGTGCCCCAGCCTCAGGGGCTACTGTCTACCTGCTGACCAAGACACCTAAGCTACTGACTCAGACGGACAGCAGCGGAAGATTCCGAGTCCCTGGCTTGTGTCCCGATGGCAAAAGCATTCTGAAGATCACAAAGACCAAGTTTGCCCCCATCAAGCTGACAGTGCCCAAGACTAGACTGAAGGCAGCCACCATCAAGGCAGAGTTCATTAGGGCAGGTACTTAAGTTCTCTGGGATAAGGCTGGGGAGGATGGCTGGACTTTTAAATAAAGGGATTACCGTGTTAACAGCTGGCTTCCCAGCTTGCACAGAGTAAAACTCAAAACTCCACAAGTTTCAACATCACATGCCCCTCCTCCATTGTTTCTCTCTTCTCTTCTCCTATTACAGTCCCCTCTGCCCCCACTGGGTCACTCTACTCCAGACGCAATGGCCTCCTATCTGTTCTTCAAACATATTGGCACATTCCTGGCTCAGGGCCTTTGTACTTGCTATATACTCTGCTTAGAGTGTTCTTCCCCCAGATATTGGCATGTATGTATTCTTTCCTGGTAACCTTATGAAACAGTCAATTATAATACAGTGAAATATTTAGAGGTCACAGAGAGAGAAGCGAGGGGAATTCAGAAACAGTGCAGAGTGGCCAAAAAATTCTGCTGGAGTCAGCAGAGCAGGAATATCACACTATTCAAAACAGCTAGCTCTGTCTCAGAGGCAGTGATTGGAAATCTTGTCTGGCACAAGGTCCCATTGGTTCTCCCCTGCCTCACCTAAATGCTACTTAAGAGGCCACAGGAGCAGGTCCCAGGCTGAACGGATGGAAGGTATAAACTCCATTCTGGACCATTTCCCTTATTAGGACCATTAGAGAGGGGCTGGTAGCGGCTGTGAAGCATACAATTTTAACACATGTCAAAGAATCTTAGGGAGCAAGGCTCTGGAGAACCTGTCACAAAGAGAAACCAAAACACCATTTCTCATCTTTTGTCTCAGAGACTCCATACATTGTGATGAACCCTGAGACAAAAGCACGGAAAGCTGGGCAGAGCGTGTCCCTGTGCTGTAAGGCCACAGGGAAGCCCAGACCAGACAAGTTTTTCTGGTGAGTATTCTGCCAGCTACCTGGCCCAACTGTCCTCCTGAAAACCAGCGCTTTCTTGCATTGGGTCTGGGCTTATTAGTTATGACAATAACCAACAGAATAAAGTTACAAATAAGGCCTTGGTGTGGAGCCCAGAAACGAGCACTTGCCAGTGGGAGGCAGCAGGGTTGAGGTCACCCAGACAACCAGTAAGCCGTGTTGTCCTGTTGAAGCTGGTGTCCTCACAGAGCATCCTGGGCTTGGGGTCCTGTCTTGCATGTCAGGACGCAGAACAAGGGTCTCCTGTCCTTTGCCCCAAGGGGGGCAAACAAGGTCAGAGTCCCCAGTGGCTGTGAGTCTTTTGTTCCCCTTTTTTTTCCCTTAATGGAGGTGCCGGGGATGGATCCCAGGACCTCGTGCATGCCAAGCACACGCTCTATCACTGAGCTATACACCCCCACCCACTGTGAGTCCTTTACCCTTCACAAACATTTCACAGCCATTATCTGGTTTGACCTTCTCAACAATTCTGTGGCGTCAGCTAGGAATCACTGCTCCCACTTCATAGAACGGGAAGCTGAATCTCAGAGGTGAAATGATTTGTTTCAGGGTCTACAGCCCATTAGTGGTGGAACTGAGACTCAGAATCAAGTCCCCTGACTCCCAGGCCAGTCACTGCTCTGGGATGAGCTGAGTCAGTGGTAGTGCTGGCATCTGCACGGACCCATCCACCATCTGCCTTGCTCCTGGCACTTCCCGCTCAGGCTGTCCCTCTCCATCCCTTGCAGGTACCACAACAACACGCTGCTGGACCCCTCCCTCTACAAGCACGAGAGCAAGCTGGTGCTGAGGAACCTGCGGCGGGACCAGGCTGGGGCTTACTTCTGCAAGGCCCAGAGCGACGCTGGGGCTGCAAAGTCTCATGTCGCCCAGCTGACTGTCATAGGTAAGCCTGTCAGGGCCCCTGGGGAACCCCTGCCCCAGGGCTGGGGAGCACCCCAGTGGGCATAACTGGGCAGTAAAAACTTGGGTTCCTCTGTGCTGTGCTTCCTGGGACACAGAGATGGCACAGACGTCCATTCTGCCCTCACACAGCTGCCACTCCAGGAGGGGTGAAGAAATGTAAATATGAGACAAATCGATAAAGATAGAAAAATGCAGCTAAAACAAGAATTAGGGGCCTTGGACTCTATAGATGAAAGACAGAGGCCTTCTGGGTGGGAGTGGCCAAGAATGGTTGCTTGAGCCTTACATAGCGGTTCTCAGCCTTGGCTGCCCACTGGGGTCACCTATTGAATTTTTAAAATTTCTGATGACTGAGTCTTACCTCCAGCAAGTCTCATTTCATTGGTTTGGGATGTGGCCTGGGCACGCACAGGTTAAAACTCCCTGAGGTGATTCTAATTTGTAGCCAATGTTTGGAAGTTCTGGTCTTAAAGAATAGCCAGGGTCAGTCTGTACAGAGATGGGGGGCGTTCCAGACCAAGGGGCCAGCCTGAGCAAAGGGGTAGAGGTAGGAACCTGGTTAGGGGGTGGGTGGTTATAGCTCAAGTGGTAGAGCTCTTGCTTAGAATGCACGAGGTCCTGGGTTCAATTCCCGGTACCTCCACCAAAAAAACCAAATAAACAATCCTAATTACCTCTCCCCTTACAAACTCCCCACAAAAAAAAAAAAAAAAAAAAAAGAAGAAGAAGTAGGAAACTGAGGGGGCTTTACAAGAAAGAGTGACCTAATTAGAGCTGGCTTCCAGAAGTGATCTGGAGGAGAAGAGCCCTGGAGGCCAAGACCAGTCAGGAACCTGTACTTAGACAGTGAGGGAGAAGGAGGATATCTTAGCAGTTGGCCTAAACAAAACCAAACCAAAGGCAGAGGGAGAGAAAATTTTGTTGGGAGGATTCTGGAATATTTCACAGACTCCAGGAAAGTTGAGTGACACACATCAGGACAGACAGGACACAGGACACTTGGATCCTGGTAGAGGAGATGTGGAGCCCCATCAGCAGTGGGTCCCAGGTCCTTATACCAATGCTCCCCGTTTGTCTCAGTTATTGTTCATACTTTAAATTTTTAATATTTTAAATTTAAAAAATAGTTTCACTATTGTGACATTCAATTTATAGATAACTAAGTGTAATTTCTAAATATATATGCACATAGCCCTAATAACATAAAAGGGAAATACAAAGAAAATAATTTCAATACAAAATAGTATGTATTTCAATACGTACATGCTTTGGCATAATGACACAAGAGTGCCAACCAAGAGATCGGACAATCGCACTTGCATCCAGCCACCATGCTTGTGACAGCTACAAACCCTGATGGGTACAGGGGCATCATTTCACATTCCATGGGCAGTGTCGTAGGTACGTCACTTTTCTGAGACAAGAAGCAATTCTTGGTATTTTTGCAAGCTAAACCAAGTACAGTCTTAACTTGATTTATACAGTAGTTATATTCTTGAAAAATTCAACATATGGTAAAACCATGTAGACAATACCAGGCAAAAATAAAAGAAAAACAAACCAAAAAATGAAAAAAACTAAAAGAAAAAATACCAGGCTCAGGTCATTTTAAACAAATTTTCCACCTACATGGATGTCTGGTAGGATATGTGAAAGTCAAACAGGATGCAGAAAAGTGCCTTATGTGGGCCATGCTGGGCGCTGTGGGAAACACAGCAGTGGTGCCCCCGCCCACTCTAAGCCAGGAGCACTCCCAATTTTGGTGGTAACTCAAACACCCTCACAAATTTTCAATACCCCTCCAAAAAGAACTATTACACGAGTGGTCTCAGCAACCGACTCTGCTTCCCCATGTGTCAGATGGGATCAGTCACAGCTGTTCTTCCTCAGAGGAGTTCCGTGAGAACTGGGGTCATGGATACGCAAGTGCCTTGAAAACCCTAACACACAGCAGAGAGGTGAGGGTGAGGTCCCCTTTGTACAGGATAGGAACTTACATTTAATATCCACACTATTTCCCTCCATAGCCCCTGATGAGGCTCCTTGCAACCCAATCCCCGAGAGCTACCTTATCCAGCTGCCCCATGATTGCTTCCAGAATGCCACCAACTCCTTCTACTATGACGTGGGCCATTGCCCGGTCAAGACCTGTGCAGGGCAGCAGGATAACGGGATCAGGTGCCGGGATGCTGTGGAGAACTGCTGTGGGATCTCTAAAACAGAGGAGAGGGAGATCCAGTGCAGTGGGTACACGCTGCCCACCAAGGTGGCCAAGGAGTGCAGCTGCCAGCGGTGTACGGAGACCAGGAGTATTGTGCGGGGCCGTGTCAGCGCTGCTGACAATGGGGAGCCCATGCGCTTTGGCCACGTGTACCTGGGGAACAACCGTGTGAGCATGACTGGCTACAAGGGCACATTCACCCTCCATGTTCCCCAGGACACTGAGAGGCTGGTGCTCACATTTGTGGACAGGATGCAGAAATTCGTCAACACCACCAAAGTGCTGCCCTTCAATAAGAAGGGAAGTGCAGTGTTCCATGAGATCAAGATGCTTCGGCGGAAAGAGCCCATCACCTTGGAGGCCATGGAAACCAACATTATCCCCTTGGGGGATGTAGCTGGTGAAGACCCTGTGGCTGAGCTGGAGATCCCATCCAAGAGTTTCTACAGGCAGAACGGGGAGCCCTACACAGGAAGAGTAGAGGCCAGTGTGACCTTCGTGGATCCCCGGAATATTTCCACAGCCACCGCTGCGCAGAGCGACCTGAACTTCATCAATGATGAAGGAGATACCTTCCCACTTCGGACATACGGCATGTTCTCTGTGGACTTCAGAGATGAGGCCACCTCAGAGTCCCTTAATGTTGGTAAAGTGAAGGTCCACCTAGACTCAACCCAGGTCAAGATGCCAGAGCACGTGTCTATGATGAAACTCTGGTCACTCAACCCAGACACAGGGCTGTGGGAGGAGGAAAGTGACTTCAAATTTGAAAGCCAGAGGCGGAACAAAAGGGAAGACAGAACCTTCCTGGTGGGTAACATGGAGATCCGAGAGAGGAGGCTCTTTAACCTGGATGTCCCCGAAAGCAGGAGGTGCTTCATCAAGGTGAGGGCCTACCGGAGTGAGCGGTTCTTGCCCAGTGAGCAGATCCAGGGGGTCGTGGTGTCTGCGATCAATCTGGAGCCCAGGGCTGGCTTCTCCTCCAATCCCAGGGCCTGGGGCCGCTTTGACAGCGTCCTCACTGGCCCCAATGGGGCCTGTGTGCCTGCCTTCTGTGATGACCAGTCCCCTGATGCCTACTCCGCCTACGTCTTGGCCAGCCTGGCTGGGGAAGAACTGGAAGCAGTGGAGTCTGCTCCTAAGTTCAACCCAAATGCAATTGGCGTTCCTCAGCCCTACCTCAACAAGCTCAAGTACCGGCGGACAGACCACGAGGACCCACAAATTAAGAAGACAGCTTTCCAGATCAGCATGGCCAAGCCAAGGCCCAACTCAGCCGAGGAGAGCAATGGGCCCATCTATGCCTTTGAGAACCTCCAGGCATGTGAGGATGCACCGCCCAGTGCAGCCCACTTCCGGTTCTACCAGATTGAGGGGGATCGGTATGACTACAACACGGTCCCTTTCAATGAGTTTGACCCCATGAGCTGGACTGAAGACTACCTGGCATGGTGGCCCAAGCCAATGGAGTTCAGGGCCTGCTACATCAAGGTGAAGATTGTGGGGTCACAGGAGGTGAACGTGCGATCTCGCAACATGGGGGGCACCCACCGGCAGACAGTGGGGAAGCTGTACGGAATCCGGGATGTGAAGAGCACACGTGACAGGGATCAGCCCAATGTCTCTTCTGCCTGTTTGGAGTTCAAGTGCAGCGGGATGCTCTATGACCAGGACCGCGTGGACCGCACACTAGTGAAGATCATCCCCCAGGGCAGCTGCCGTCGAACCAGCGTAAACCCCATGCTGCATGAGTACCTGGTCAACCACCTTCCATTGGCGGTCAACAATGACACCAGTGCATACACCATGCTGGCGCCCCTGGACCCCCTGGGCCATAACTATGGCATCTACACTGTCACTGACCAGGACCCTCGCACGGCCAAGGAGATTGCACTTGGCCGGTGCTTTGATGGCACATCTGATGGCTCCTCCAGAGTCATGAAGAGCAACGTGGGAGTGGCCCTCACCTTTAACTGCGTAGAGAGGCAGGTGGGCCGTCAGAGCGCCTTCCAGTACCTTGAAAGCACCCCGGCCCGGCCGTCCCCTGCAAGCACTGTCAGCGGAAGAGCGCCCTCCAGGAGGCAGCGGGCAAGTAGGGGTGGCCAGCGCCAGTGGCTCGGAGGGGTGGCCTCTCCGGGGTTTCCTGGGGTTGCTCAGCAGCCTCTGAGCAACTGAGGCTTGTGGTACTTCTCCTCTCTCCCTCCTCACGTGACAGCCATTGTGAGACTGACGCCCAAACTGTCACTCGGTTAATTTAAGCCCATCTGTTCTGGTGCAACTTGCTTGTTTTTCCTTCATGCCTTTACTTACTGTCCTTGTCCCATGATACAGACTGGCACGCAGCCTCCAAAGTGTCAAAATCAAGCCCCTTTGTCCTGTTCTTACAAGAAACACAAGAAATTGGCCATTGGCAAACTCTGTGGCTTTGACCGTTCTTCATTCAGTGCCATTGATGGAAATGTCCTTCCTTTTCTTTTCTTTTTTTTTTTTTTTTTTTTTTTTGTGATTTTGCCCACAAAAAAAAAATGGTAATCTGATGTTGAAGATTAAATAACCAATATAAAGCATATTTCTTGTCCTTGCTCCACAGGACGTAAGCAAGGCCTCCATCACAGTTCATACTTATAAAAGGTGGTGAAATAAAGGAATAAACTACGATATTATTACTTGAAATGTAAATAACTTATTTATTTCTTTGCTGATTCTGCAACTCTAGTGCAAGTTTAATGTTACAATGTTGAATATAGGGTAATCGTAGTTCCTCTGCCAAGTCTGGAAAAAAACATCTCCTGCTATCCTTGACTGCACCAGGTTGCTAATTATATTAGTGTGTTTCCCTTTATATTCGCTTTTGTTCTTGCTAGAAACCCAGTGTGGCCCAGAACAGATGTCAATAAATGCACATTTTGTACTTGATTTTGAGGCCACTGTCCTGTCTATAAACTATGAAAGTGAGCCAACTGCTCAGAGGGACAGAGGGGTCTTTGGAAAGTGGTCACAAGGTGGCGTGAGGCGTCACACCACCCACCCCCAAGTTACAGGGCTGGGTGACTAGGCACACACTCTAGTGATCAAGTTTGTTCTCATGGGTCACATTTTCCATTTGCAGAGAAGAACAGAGATTCTTGGAGTCTGAGCATGTTCTGGGCCCCTGAACAAAGCTGAAAACATGTCCTGATTTCTTTCTTTCTTTCTTTCTTTCTTTCTTTCTTTCTTTCTTTCTTTCTTTCTTTCTTTCTTTCTTTCTTTCTTTCTTTCTTTCTTTCTTTCTTTCTTTCTTCCTTCCTTCCTTCCTTCCTTCCTTCCTTCCTTCCTTTCTTTCTTCCTTCCTTTCTTTCTTCCTTCCTTCCTTCCTTACTTTCTTCCTTTCTTTCTTCCTTTCTTTCTTTCTTCCTTCCTTTCTTTCTTCCTTCCTTTCTTCCTTCCTTCCTTCCTTCCTTCCTTCCTTCCTTCCTTCCTTCCTTCCTTTCTTTCCTTTCTTTCCTTTCTTTCCTTTCTTTCCTTTCTTTGACTGGGGAGCTTATACAATGGCTTGGCCCAGGGTCCGGCAAACTGGCCAAGTGGTCCTTCAGCCACCCCCCGCAGCCTGCCGACTTCTCCAGCTGGGCTGGCTGAACTCACTCCAAAGTGATGGGATTTTTCTTTTTTATTCCAAGCTCTTCTAAACACGCTCAGCTTTTCCAGACTCTAGATATCTGTTGTGTGTAACAGCCTCTGTCCCTTGAGTAAAGTGACGAGTCCAAATGGACAAAGTTTTGTTTTTGGAAAAGGTGTTTGGTTTAAAATAGTAAATCAAAGGCCACTGGATGTTGCCAGAGTGACCTTGGAGGCTTCAACAGCCCGGGTGGTAGGGTGTGGGGTTGAGTGAGATGCACTGACTGCCTCTTTCCCAACCCCTCCAGGATCTATTAGGAAAGAGGCCAAGGGGGTTGGGGGGCAGAGAGGGCACCGCTTACAGTTAGAACAAAAAGCTGCCCTTGATCCCCTGGCTGGCACAGTGAAGCTCTTTTTGGCCACCTCTGGTCCAGCCTGGATTTGTACTCTTGGCTTAGCATCTGCCTAGCTCCCAGGGATTTTCTTCATAATCAATTAGAAATATCTCTGGCTAAGCACCCATCCCTATGACCTATAAGACAGTGAGCATATGCAGGGCTGGGGCCTGGTGGCCTTGTGATTGCTCCTTGACCCACCTTCAGACTGCACTTCCCAGGGAGTAGCTCCCACTGACTGATCGGGAGGGCTTGACTGCCCCTGCCAAGGGGTCAGTGGTCAGCTCTCTGTAGCACAGATGCCTCGCTGCTTCAGGAGCGAGTGGGTGCTGCTTCATCCTGACCATCCAGGTCCCTTCAAACTCACCAAAAGAGGCCGCTGGGAAAGGTGGGCTGACTAGGCTCCTAGCCCATGGCCTTCCCTTTCTGTTCTCCGTTGAGGGCTTGAATAAATGGACTCCAGCAGGCAGCGGCTGGTACTTGACTTTTTTCCTCACTCATCAAATATTTATTGAGTGCCTATTCTATGCAAAGCCACGTGTGCAAGTAGACAGGCCTTCATGAGTATATAACATATACTACACATCGTGGCACCAGACTTCAATGGGGTGGTGGTCAGAGGAGGCAACATTTAATTTGAAGTCTGAATGATACCTAGGAGCTGGCTTGCTGAAGGTGTGACTGTTAGGAGCAAGGGGCACAAGAAGACACAGCTTATGCAAAATCAGGGGGTGGAGGCTGGGAGGGGAATAACTCTCTTTTAGATAAGGAAACACTGTTGAGTTGAGCTCATCACATCTAATTTCTAAGCGTCTTGCATCCAAAGACAGCTGTGCTCCCTGCTGTTCATAATCAATTAGAAATATCTCTGGCTAAGCACCCCATCCCCATGTGTGACTTCGGTCATTTTCCTCACCTATAAATGAAGGGGTTGGTTGTACACCTAAAACTAATACAATGTTATACGTAAATTATACCTCCATTATAAGTAAATAGGAAAAAATTTAAATGAAAGAGTTGGTCTAGTTTAGAATTTAAACCATCTCTAAAGTACTTTCCATGATTTTCAGTGAGGCTAAGAGCACAGTTTCCACGATGCCTTTGCTTTACCCAATAGCTGATGATTCACCGGGTGTTCCCTTCCGCTGTGGAAACTCTGCACACCGGATGGACAAAGCGTTCACTTCAGAAAAGCCCCAGGGTTTTGATCTTAGCCTGCTGTACCCTGGCTGATAACCCAGTTACTGAGGGTGAGCTGTAAGAAGATGGACCCCAGATGGCAGGGAGGAAGGGCACAGGTAGGAAGAGAGAGGGACCAATCAGGCTGCTTCTGCTTCCAACCACGGAATTTCTCCAGGCAGAATGCTCTCTACAGTTTGGAGAGCTCTAGCCACTGGATTGATAGAGAAAAATGTCACCAAGATCTCAGGACAAGGACAGAGTCTTGGAAGACTGAGAGGATTTAGATAAGCCAAGATGGAGGCAGCGCAGGACAGGAGTTTCAGGCAGAGGGACTGGAGTTTCAGGCAAGGAGCAGAGGTGGGACTGCACACTTGAAGGCTTCTGGTTACAAGTTACAGAGGTGCCAACAGACATCAGGAAAGGCCAAAACCCAAAACTATAAAGTCATCAGAATTTAGGCCATCACTCTCTGGTTTTCCCCTCAAGTTAATTAGGACATAGCAATTTGGTAAATTATATTTTTGTAAGTAGAAGTGAAACATTTATATTTCTCTCTATCTGATGCTTCCAGAAATTGGAAACTGTTAGGTTCCCAGCAGCTTTACTGGGCAAAGAAAGAAGACTACTTCCTAACAGGTGTAGGAGTCTCGAGATATTTGGGGGATCTTAAAAGGAGAAGAATTCACCCAAATCTATAGATATCGTAGGCAGAGTCTATGACAAGCCCTTGGCATGGCTTTCATGCCCTTGAGAGGTCTTTTAAAAGTTCAATCTGAGATTCCTTGTAAAAATTTCCAGCACAGCCAACTTAAAAGAGCCTGTGTGATCAGTTATACTTATGTAAATAATCAGGCCACGTTTACTGAAACCTGGTTTACTTTGCAAACAAATTAGTCTTAATTTGACTATACTTGGTAGAAATGAGAGTAATTTTAGAGAGAAAAAATTATGTTTCAGTGGATATTAAATTCTAGTTTTGTTAATTGAGGTCTATATTTATTGCCAAAGACTCACTACTCAGATGGCTCCTTGTTGCTCATGCTACATAATTGTGAAGTTTGTTTCTGAAGCTTATCATAGTAACCTATCTTTGGATGAAGATCAGATGTGCCCTGACCTGCAACCAGGAGATTATGCATACTGGAAAAGACATCAGATAAAGGACTCCTTACAGCCACGTTGAAAGGGACCAAATCAGGCCTCCTCTCCTCAATCAGCTGCAACTCCTGTTTCTGACTCCTGATTTTGACTAACTAAGACCAACACTACCTATGAGACCAGGACAAGAAGATGACATCTGAAGTAGACAGCTGACACAAGCTGCTGGACCAGGCCTGTACGCTAATTACTTAGACAATTGCTCACACTTTTTGCTTATGATCCAAATGTATTTCTTCCTGGGGCCCAATCATTTGTAAGTTTCAAAAAAAAAAAAAAAAAAAATCTATCCAATTACTGGGTTGTGGCCAGTTGCCATGTCTAGTACTCCTAGGTTACCTTGATGGAGTTCTCCTCTCCAAGGCTCTTATTGGATTGCCCTTAGCAATTTTATTTTGCTGTCTGTCTGGGAGCTGTCTGGCCTTTGAGGCACAATTTCTCATCATCAAGTTGGTAGCCTAATTCAGAAAAGAGATACAATATGAACAACTTTCTGAGGACAGTGCAGTGGATTGGATGTGTGCTGCTTCAGAGTGTAGCTCCCCAAGGAGTTACCCTTGGGTTGGTTGACTATGTTACATGTCTCTGACAGTCTAAAAAGGTTGTGGGTGCTCGGTGTACAAGATGATCAGTTTTTATATCGTGTGTCCCCGGATAAGCAGTATTTACTTGTTGGTTGTAGTGGGCTTCCCCTGTAGGACCGCTGCAAGTCATGAGGATTGACCCTCAGTCACCTGACAACACGTTGTGGCTAGAAGAATCAGATGTCACTTGTTCTTTGGAGCTGAACTAATTGTCCTTCATTTCAAAATAGCAAATGTTTTGTTCACACCATGTACCAACCTTTTTTTTTTTTTTAATTTAAGCCAAATTTAATAGAAACCCAGCCATCTATGTTTCCCTGGGCCTCCTGCCCCAAACCCCCCAGGTCCCTGCCTAGGAAATTCACCAGTGGGTGCCCCTTAAGACTCCAAGTCTTAAGTAAAAACAGCTTGAATAAAATTTAGGGCATCATCACTTAATAGCAATGAGGTCCAGATATCAGGAGAGCTCACCAGAACACCTAAGGAGTACCGAGAAGACAGAGGGGCTCAATGGGTCTATGCTGGTACCAAGTGCCAGTCTAGGGGTAGACTCCAAGTGTCCTCTGGAGAGTATCTCTGCTATCCTGCCAGCTGCACCACGAATATGTCGATGAAAAAAATTAATTAATAGTTGATCTAAGAAGGAAGTGGAAAATTTCATTCAAGCCAACCTGAGGATTATAACCTGGGAGTCTTTCAGAAAGCTGCGAGGACTGTTCTGCCTGTTAAAGGTCAAAACACAGTTATATAAGTTTTAGAGACGAAGGTTTACACGTCAAATGATGTATTACTGATGTTTATACAATCCAGATCTACATGTTCAAAGCATGGTTCACGGGTCATTGCGGCCCCTTAAAAGATAAGAAGGAAGGTTACCTCCTAAGTCGTTGTGACCTTTTATGAGATTAAAAAGGAATGTTATCTCCTAAGAAGGGCTAGTTAAGCAGATGCACAATACATACTAAAGGGGAGGAAGGAGGCCCAAACAGGCAGAGAAAATTTTTATTTAAATTTCGTCAAGTCTGAATTTTATTTCGTTGTTGACAGTTTAACTCAGACTTGCTCTACGTGCTCTATTTCTCAAACTGTCTCTCTGACTCCGTTTCCCTCTCTTTCTAAGCCCCTCTCTCTAGTCAGTCTGTTTTTCAGTCTCCCTCTCACTATGTGGTCTCTTTTCTCTGCAGGAACCCCTGGTTTCTTTGCAGATCAGCTTTCTCTGTTCCCCAGCGTTCGCAGAAGAGGTGGCCATCTCTTCAAACTAATGAAGAGCCCTGATGGAAGCCTGGATTCCTTGGAGAATCTGATTGGCTCATTTTGAATTGGGGCCCCACCTCTAGACCAATCAACAGTGGCCATAGTGGGGAGTAGGGTATAAAGGGCAGCCTTATTATACAGTCATGGTTGTGAGGGAGGTGGTGCAATTCTCAGCGTTGAGAAGACGCCCCAGAGGTGAATACTTCAGTAGGACAGTGAGCAGATCATTGTGGGTGTGTGTTCAGGCCATTGAAGGTGGCTGTTCTCTTGCTTTCTGTCCATCCCCTGCTCATCCAGGCCCTGCTTCACTCTCATGACTATCCAATCCTCTTAATTATAGGGCTTAATTAGTAACTATCTACATGCTTGCCCACTGCCCCAGCAGCTGGTTTCCCTGCAATGAGTCAACCTGACTTTGATTCCTCCTGTACATGGTACCTCCTTCTCCCCTGAGTAGCGAAGATTGCTGCGGTGTCCGTACAAGGTGGGGTGTAGCTCCAGGACCCTTTGTTTTGGCCGTGTAAGATCCCCTGTCCAACAAACTGTTAATGTCTCTGTCACTGTCTCCAGGCTCTTGAGCTGGGTTACTACAAGGCTTGCCGTCCAACAGTGAGTTTACTGGGAGTTTAGTTTTTCATGACCAAGTATCAGGGGACATTAGATACATCAGATGAGATCTATGTGGTACCCATTCTTTGAAATCTGTCATATTACTTCGTGACCTAGTACTTGGTCAACTTTTGTAGCTTCTATGTGCAATTAAAAAAAAAATATATATATATATATGGTTTCTAATCATTGGGTGCAGGGCTCTATATAAGACCATTAACTGATACTTGTTTAGTTCCATAAATAAGAAGTGTGTTGAAATCATCCATTAGATGATGCACATCTCAGTTTCTCCCTGTGAGTCTTCTATTTGGCTTTATATATTTTGAGGCTATTTTAATAGATGCTCATTATGTATTGAAGTGTCATGCCTTCTTGTAAGTTGAATCTTTTATTATGTAGTTATGTTCTTTGTTCCCGTAATGTTTTGTGTGTGTGTGTGTCTTAAAGCCTATTTTGTCTAATAATATAGCTCCCAACTTTCTTTTGGTTAGTATTTGCTCAGAATGTCTTTTTTATCTTTTTTACTTTTAAGCTGATGTGTCTTTTTAAAGATATTTCTTGTAAATAGCATTATAGCTGAATATTAGCTTATTTTATTCAAACTTACAATCTGCTTTTTAGTGATTCAAGTGAATACTACATATGGTGCGTACAATTACATTTGGACTTGTTTTTACCATTTACCTGGTGGATTTTTAAAAAATCACTTTTATTGTCAACTTTTGGATTGACTAATATTTTTCTTATTCCAGTTTTGTTTCCTTATATTGATTTGAGTTTTATACTTTTTCTATTCTTTTAGTGCCTTCTCTTTAATTTTTATCATACATACCATTTCTAACAAAATCAAAAGTAAACAGTATCAGTTAAACCCCCTCAAACAATAATTCCTTTTTTTGCCCTTCAAAATATTTATTATTTTATACAATGTTTATTTAGATATATTTACATGTTTATCACTTCAAGCCTTGCTTTTAAAGTAATTTTTCTTCTTCCTAAAGAATATCTTCTAGAAATATTTTTGTGAAGGGCCATTGTTGGTAGAACTATCAGGTTTTAAAATGGAAATATAATTCATATAACATAAAATTCACCATTTTAAAGTATACAATTTAATGGCTTTAAAAACACAAAGTTGTAAAAACCACCATCACTGTCTATTTCTAGAATATTCTCATCCCAGAAAGAAACTCCATACCCATTAGCAGTCACTCTATCCCTCCTCCCCCAAGGCCCTGGCAACTACTTTATCTTTATGGATTAGCCTATTCTGGACATTTCATATAAATGCTGTCCTACAATATGCACTGGCTCTTTTCATGTTTTCATGGTTCATCCATATTGTAGCATTCATTGCTGTGCCATTACTTTGTATGGCTGAATAGTATTCCATTGTATGGATGTGCCATGTTTTATCTATTAATCAGTTGATGAACATTTGAGTTATGTCCATTTTTTGCTGGTTTTGAATAATGTTGCTATGAACATTCCTGGACAGGTTTTAGTATGAACATATCTTTTCAATTCTCTTGGTATTACAAGAGTGGAATTGCTAGGTCCTGTGGTCATATAGTAAATCTATGTTTAACTTTTGAGAAACTGCAAAATCATTTTCCATAGCAGCTGTATCATTTTACATTCCCACCAGCACTGTATGAGGGTTCTAATTTCTCTACATCCTTGTCGCCTCTTGGGTATTTCCTGCTTTTTTGAGTTACAGCCATCTAGTATGTGTGAAGTCACATCCACTATTTTGATTTGCATTTTCCTAATGGCTAGTGATGTTGAGCATCATTTTTACCTACTTTTTGGTCATTTGTATATCTTATTTGGAGTAATGTTTATTCAAATCCTTTGCTCATTGTCTTAATCCATTTGGGCTGCTATAAAAAAATATCAAAGACTGGGTGGCTTATAAACAACAGAAATGTATTTCTTACAGTTTTGGAGGTTGAGAAGCCCAAGATCAAGGTGCGGATATATTTAGTGTCTGGTGAGGGTCCACTTCCTGGTTCATAGATGCAAGGTGGGCAGGGCAAGAGAACTCTCTGGAGTCTCTGTTTTAAGGGCACTAATCCCACTAATTAAGGCTCCATCCTTATGACCTAATCACCTCCCAATTATCCCACCTCCTTATACCATCACACTAAGGATTAGGTTTCAACATATGAATTTTGGGAGGACACAGATGTTCAGTCTGTAGCACCCCCTTTTTAAAATTGGGTTGTCTTTTTACTGTTGAGTTGTAAGAGTCCTTTATATATTCTGAATACTAGGCCCTTATCAATGCTTGATTTGCAAATATTTATTCTATAGGTCATATTTCCACTTTATTGGTTGTGTCCTTTGAAGCACAAGTTTTTAATTTTGATAAGGTCCAATTTACTTATTTGTTTTTGGTTGCTTATGTTTTTGGTGTTGTATCTAGGAAACTGTTGCCTAACTCAAGGTCAGGAACTTTCATCTCTATTTTCTTCTAAGAGTTTTTATAGTGTTAGCATTTGCATTTAGGCCTTTGATTCACTTTGAGTTAATTATGTATTCGTATATAGGTAGAGATCCAACTTCATTTGTATGTGGACATCCAGTTGACTCAGCACCACCTGATGAAGCTTCTTCCTCCCACTGTATGGGTTTGGTACTTGTTGGAAATTGACCATAAAAGTGAGGGTTTGTTTCTGGATTCTCAATTCTATTCTCTTGCTCTGTATGTTTCCTCTAATGACAGTATCACTCTGTCTCAATTATTGTAGCTTTGTAGTAAGTTTTGAAACCAAGAAGTGTGTCTTCCAACTTTGTTCTATCAGTTTTTGTTACCTGAAAATGTCTTTTTTTGTCCGAATGCTTGAAGATAGTTTTGCCACTACACAAATATTAACTCAATTTATCCATATTTTACCAATTATATTTTTCATCTCAAAAGGTTTTTGTTGTGGTGGCTCTTTTTCAAAACTGTATGGTCATTTTTTGGTTTGGTTTTTTTTTTTTTTTTTTTAATATGGTCACTTTTGATAGCCTTCAACTGCTTGCTCACTTTAAAAACAATTCTTGAATTTGCTTTTGATTTTTTAAAACATTTTATATGACAAATTTCCATCCTTTATAGTAACATAAGAGTTTTCATGCATGTTCTTGGAAGTTTTTATACCTTTTAAAAGCTTAACATTGCAATAGAAAATTTATTTCACCCAAGAGGATCTAACAGTGAGCCCTGCAGAGTAGAGCACCGTGGTCAAATGCGTGACTCTAGAACCAGACTACCTGGCTTCAAATATGGGTTCTTTTACTTTTTGACAGTGCAGTCTTGGACAAGTTATTTAACCTCTGTGTGCTTCAGTTTCCTCAACTATAAACCTGAAGAAATAATATGTACCTCATGAGGCTATTATGAGGATCAGTTGAACATATGTATGAACACAGTATATGTTAGTAACTAAAGGTTTGTACCTCTTAATCCCCTTCACCTACTTTCCCCACCCCGTTGAACACCCTCCCTTCTGGTAACCACCCATTTGTTCTCTGCATCTATGAGTCTGTCTTCTTACTGAGTTCTTGCATCTATTTGTCTGTTTCCTCCCTTTTTGTCAGGCTCTTAGACAAGAACCCTTTGGCTGCTGTTAACATGCCTGCTTCCAGCACCTCTTTCTAATTTACTTACTCATAGGAAGGGGGTCCATATGCCCAAATCAATGCTTTAAGTGAGTAAATAGACAGTGAGATTCTGAAGGCTCAGGTATGAGCAAAGCTCATGAACTGTGAATTGCCAACTTTGCAACATCTATTTTGGTGGCTCAGAAGCTTTTCTCTTCATTTCTTCTTATTGACTAATTTACCAGTGGGTACTACTTTACACACAAAGCCCAGTGGATGCTTGTGTATAATAAATATTGCTTGCAAGTATAAATGATTACAATTGTTACTGAAGCATAAATATCTCTCATTTTCCAATATCATGGCTAATGCAAGTTAATTGCAAATTGTAAAGGACTTATAAACCAAGGGTCCATATCCTCTCTCTTTCATCTCTCTTTCTCAATTTTGCATTTGAAATCAAGCAAGCTCCTTCCAGTGCCAAGGTACAATGGAACAGGCTGATGTCATCAACAAGTTGGCCAGGAAGTACATAAAAAAGGAATTTTTTACAAGCCTAAAAGGAAAGCCATAAATAACAGCATTGTACAGTAAAACAAACAAACAAACAAACAAACAAACAAAAAAACACTTTATTTATTAAGAACCTACTTGGTACTAAGGGTCATAGAATCATTTATTCTTCACATTAACCAAAGGAGGTCAACAGCACTCCAATTTATAGTTGGAAAAACAGGCTTATAAAGTTAAGTAACTGGCCAGAATACACACTGATAAGTGACCCAGCTAGGATCCACACACCAGTCCTCCACCCGACATCTGTGCCCTTTAGAAAATACTAAACAAGAAGGGTGGGTATAACTCAGTGGTGGAGTATATATTTTGCATGTGTGAGGTCCTGGGTTCAATTTCCAGTACCTCTATAAAAAAATTTTTTTTCTTTAAAAAAAAAAAAAAACTAAGCAAGTATTTCCTAGCACAGTCTTCAAGATCTGGTACACCAAAAGCTAATGGATTAGCTTTAAAAACCCTTCACCTACCCTATCGCCCCTCTACCCTATGGATTCAGAGGGAAGCCATGGTGAATTAGTGCCATCTGCTGACCACCTCCCTGAACATCAGGGTAACGGACTGCTCCCTAATTGAGGATAAGGTAGTGTTGGTGGAGGGGCACTTGTGCTATCTCAGGTCACCACCAGTTCCCAAGGCCAGGCCCGGGAGGATGGTGAGCATCTTCCTGTAGAACTCTTGGTCTCCCTACAATACCAAGGCTGGGCAGTGACTCACTGAGGGAGAAAGTGGTGGTAATTAGAAGGAGCCTTAAAAAAAGGCCTTGAGAAACCAAGGTGTAGGTTTTTACCACCACAGTGAAAACAGTCTTTATTCATTTTTGCAAATAAACCTTAGCATCTCCTGATTCTAGTATTCTAGCAATATAGATTCCTGAACCCCATTCCAGACTATTTTATCAAACCATTTAGGGGAAGGGCCTAGGCATATTTTAACAAATACACTAGGTCAATCTTAAAAGAAGGAAGGATAGGGGCAAGGGTCGTCACTGCCTTAATAAAATGGCAGTGTTTGAGTCCCTGTTGTGAGATATTTCTGAGTAGGGAGTAGAGCTTCTGCAGACCCCTAAAATCTTACCAACTTATGGAGGAAGGCATAGGGAAGTAATAGAAACAGTAGTGGAGATTATTAGGGTGTGAATCCTGGTTCTGCTGGACTCTTTGGCAAGTCACTTAAACTCTCTGTGTCTTTTCTCAGCTGCAAAACCAGAGGGCAGATAATGACAGCACCTCACTGGATTGCTGTGAGAATCAGATGAGAAGCTGGGTGTGAAAGCACTTGTAAAATTCCATATGATGTTGTTAGTATTACTTTGAGTTTCATACTACCTACAGACATAGTCTTTATTTTTTTCTGTCTTTATCTTTTAAAATATAAGTGTTGAGTTCCTGTTATGTGCCTGGCAGGATCAATGTCTACTGATCTGAAGGATCAGTGTTCAGCCATGAAAAAAAAGTCTTTATTCAGAAGATACAGTGATTCTCAACAGAATTGTGCTCTCTGAGAGGCTGTACCAGAATCTCTGGTGAAGGAGAAGGTAAGATTTTTCCGTTTATCAAAAGGAGTCTTGGCTTAAAAAATGAAAATATTAAAAAACAGAGTTTTTAAAATTAGGAGACTTGGGCTCTAGTTCTCTTTTTGTTTCTGGCTTATGGTGTGACCTTGATCAAGTCCCTGCCTTCTTATAGGCCTGTTTCTTTATCTGAATAATCCAGTGCTATATTGGATGACTTGCTGACTCTAACCTATAAAAATACTTTTCACTTAGCAACTCACAATGTTCACAATCCTGGGAGGTAGAATCGAGTATAAAACATAGGCATTGTACTTTTAGCTATGTAGTTCACAAAAAGTAAGTAACTCAAGATGAGGAGTCAACTCAAGTGAAACTGCTTGAGCTGGAAAACTGCATTTGACTTTACTTTTTAAGCACCATCAGCCTATGCAGAAGAGAGATAAAAGTCGGTGTGATGTGGAAGTATTTTCTTCCAAAAAGCTGATAAGACCACGGAGTATTTGCCATCACTTTCCTGACAGAGGATTCATTTTATCAAAGAGAAAATCTCAATCGACTCTGCTTCCAGATCCAGAACTTGAGGGGTGGCCTGATAGGAACCTGACCAGAGGTTACCCATGAAGTGCCAAGTGAGAGAGAAGGGTCCTAGCGTGCATTTGTGTAGTGCCCCATTGCTCTTTGCCCAAACACACACTAAACTCTGCTCCATCTCATGGCTACCTGGCCATACTCGGGAGCAAAGACACTGTCCCAACCTGTGATTTTCATGTCAGGGAATGTACGCTTATAAAACTGAACATGCTCCTTTGTCAAATAGACAAGTGGTTCATGAAAAGTGATCTTTTACATGTGAATCCTTTCCAACACAGATGTTATTTAAACTTGACATTCCTCTGTGCTCAAATACCAAACGGAAGTCTTGGTATATCCCCATGGTACCAATTCCCCACTTTGAATTACACTATAAGATTTACACCACCAAAGAGCCTAGCACAAAGTTAGAGTCCCAATCCAGGTTTGTTGGGTACTGACCTTAACAATCCAGGTATATTGACCAACAGAGCATAGTTTTGGGGTGATGCATTTGAAACTACCAAATTCTTGTTGCCTGTGTGATGAAACCACTACCAGTCTGATGCCAAAGCCACCTGACCCTTGCTCACATCTGAGAAAAAGTTAAACTGAGTTGTGTACAGCTCCCTTTGTTTTGTACTTTCTAGGACAAAGTCTACACTCTGTTAATGAGGCATTTCCTGAGAATTCCTTCTGGGACACTCAATTAGTTGGATTAACCACTGTATAAATTTGTAGAATTTGTGTCTATTAACAACTTTTGTCAATTATAATTTTTTTCTGATTATATGTCAGATTTTCTGGAGACACCATCCCAGCTTTCTGCCAAGCAAAAGTATTGTTGGAAGGTAAGTACTTAATCAAGTATTGACTGAATTTCTACTGTGTATTCAGCCCATGTATATAATGAAATACCTGCCTTCAAAGAGATCAGAGTCCAATTGGGAATACAGGCTAAATACACAAAACATCAGCCCATAAATAAAATTAAATGCTCAGTTGCCATGGGAATGATATAAAAATATATTACAAAACAATATAGTGGTATTACCATGTCATCATACCAGTGGCACATATTTTTGTTTTACTTACTGTCTTACCTTTCCCTACTAGAATGGAAGCCCCATGACTGAAACTTTTTTTTTTTTTTTTTTGGTTTAGTGCAATTTCCTCAGTGCCTGGCATGTAATTGGTGCTTAATAAATATTTGTTGACTGAATGAGTGAGAAGTCAAGTGCTTAGAAGTGACAGAAAGGGAAAGCTCCATGGAGTGTCCCCAGATGAGCCTTGGCTTAATTATGATTTTTTTTGGCTTGCTTTGTATCAATCTGTAGATTTTAGCAAACAACTTCTTTATTTCTATAATAATAAGAAAATGTGTGTATAATTGAAATAGAAGGTGGTGTGAAATGAAAGAAATTTAAATTGGGTGTTTCAGTCCATGAGACCTGCTTAGCTTAAGGCTAAAAGAGGTTTGACCTAGAATCAGTAGTTTTCAAACACGATTTTACAGCAGAACAACTATATTTTCAAACAAAACCTCAATAAGTGAAATAGATAAAAGCAGAGCTGCTCTGGTTGACTTTGGGGTGGCTCAGAGGAAGAGGAGACAGGGAGGTCCACCCTCTTAGTCCCCTCAACTTCGCAAAAGACCTATGGCTTCTGAGGGATTCTAGGAACACAGTGTGAACTTTAGAGTCTCTCCTCTCTCAAAATTCTGTTAGTGAAGGCAGCTGAATAGGACCTGGACTCCCTCCTGGACTCTGTCACTTTAAGCTGAGGGAGTACCAGGAGTCAGCTCCTGGAGACACAAACAACACATGTGACCTGGGCCAAGGCCGATGCCCCTTCTCATGGCCAGACCCAGGGAACTAGAAGCCACATTTCTCTGATCAAAGATGCATTAGGGTTAAATAACTCGATTGTGGCTTGCATTAGCGCTCCCCTCCCCACCAGACCCTCCCGCCGGCTCAGAACTAAAGGTATCCAAGATCACTTGACAATTTCTCTGGGCTTTGGAGTTGATTAGAATCTTATTCACAAAGTAAATACTCAGGCTGGTGCCAACCCGGATGGGAAAAGAATCTGTTTCATTTCTCAACATCCTCCACCTTGTCAGCTAGCTGGTTGATCTGCTTTAGATATCCAGAGAGGAACCAGCCACACAGACAGATGTCCAAGGGTAACAGAAAAGAATTTAATGAAGGAACTACTAACCAGGGTGTGGTCAAGTTTAAGGGAACCGACAAAGGGTTGTAAAGCACCGAGGGGCTAGCAACGTCTGGAAGAGTCATCACCCCTAGGCTTGAAAGAACAAGTTAAAGAGTTGTCATGCAACAGTTGTTGCTCAGGTAACTTGGTAAAAATTCCACTTCCATGTTACAAGAGAAGTAACTAAAGATAAGGAAAAGATAAGGAACACAGGATGTTTAATCCCCGGGAGAAGGAACTTATTTAATTGGCGGCTTTCAAGACTCCTCCTGAGGCCGGCTAAGCTATCTGTCTCACGTTGAATTTCCCTGCCACCAGTCGAAAACGACCAGTTTACTGCGACAAGTTGGGACTACAACTCCCAGCACGCACTTCTCCGCTTCTACCCCACCCCCAAACTTTTCAACACTAGGCTTAAAGGAACTTCCCGAAGAATTGTATGCAGGGACTCGTAGTTCTCCATTTGCGGTCGGCCGTCCGCCTTAGCGCGCTCATTGGAGCCCGGGTCGCCGCCCCCTTCCCCTCGGCGCACATCGGTGTCTCACGCACGCACACGCCGCGCGTGCCCACGCCCCCTCCCTAGCCCTACGACGCAGGCGCGCGCACGCTCCTCGGGCCCGATAGGCGGGGAGGGGGGCGGGGGGAGGAGTAGGGGGAAGGGGGGGGGCTAGGTGTCTATTGAGTAGACGGCAGTGGGGCACTAAGAGCGCGAAGGCCTTGCTGCCAGGCGCGTGAACTCTGTACTGGGCCTACAGCAGGCAGGAGGTTCTGGAACCAAGCCAGAGAACCCTGCGAGTAGGAGTCGACCGCCGAGACCCGGAGGGCAGCAGGGGGCGAAGCCCCGGCCTAGGCCCCGCGGAGATGTCCGGCTGCGGCGCCTGTACTTGCGGCGCGACTGCCGCGCGTCTCATCAGCTCCTCGCTCGCTTCCGCGCAAAGAGGTAACGAAGTAGTCCCTCACCTGAGCCATTGACCCCGGAGGGTCCCGGCCGACGGTGGGGACCGCGGGGAGGGCAAGAGGCCTATACTATCTCTTCGGGGTGTGAGGGGATGCATGGCGCTTCGCTTCCTCCCCGCCCTTTCCCCCTTGGGATGGGGCTCTGCCAACCTCTGGAGCAGCTGTTTCTCAAATTTGAGGTGAACCCCTTGTGCTCCTCCGCCCGCGTGCTTTCAGGCCTTCTGACTTTGGGGCTAGAATGGGGCCGCTTCGCAGAAACCCCTAAAGAGGCACGAAATGCTCCGTTCGTTAAAAAGTGTCCCCAGACCCCACTCGGAACTCCGCCGGGGGCTGCCGCCTGCCCTGCCTGCGGCTCCTCTTCCAGAGCCCGGCAGGGTTCCCCTCGGGCCTGCGGAGGGCTGGGGGAAGGGCTCGGCTGAGGGGCTGCCACTGTTGGGGGTCCCGCGGGGCGAGGAGCCGGCCGTCCCGGACGCAGGCCGCGCGGGACCCGTCGTGTCACACACAGTCATTGTGCGGTCGCTTATGCCGGGACAGAAAGGGGACTCGCAGTACTTGTCGGGACCCGCAGGAAAGCGCCCGAGGAAATGGAAATTCCCGCAGAAGTTGTTTTTGAAATACTTCGGCGTCTCAGCAGCCGTTTGCCGGTTTTCCTAACTTGACAGTCCCAAATAGTTTTTTTAAGAGTGGCGCTTGTTTACATTTCTGTTTATCAGGAGCTGTGCAAGACTGGCACCCCAGCCAAGAGATTCCGGAAAAGAAACCATTTTTTCCCCCCTAAATCTATGAATATCAGACAGCGAGGCTAGATCCTGTTAGAATCACTAACTTGTAGACAAAATTCGTTTCATTTTGAATTATCCTCTTATGCCCTCTGGATGAAAAAACACCATCTTTTCCAATTTTTTGCTTCATTGTGAAATCCTCACCATTTACTAAATGTGTATTTTCTGACAGTTATTTCACAAAGAGGGATTACAAGAAGTAGTGTGGGCAGAAGCATTTTGTAAAATGGTACATAAATATAAAGGAGTGAATTTAGTCCCAAGACACTGTTAAACCTGAGCAAGTAGCTGTCCCTGTTCCAGGAATTTGAGTTGCAAACAATTGAAAGTGACAGATATTTAAATTAAGTTGTTTGACATATTTGTTGAGAATCTACTGTGTGTCAGGTCCTGTTTAAGTGCTGGAGAGGGAGCGGTGAGCAAGTCCTTACCTTCGAGTTTACATCTAGTGGAGTTGACAATACCGTTTCTGGTCGTTTATAAGGTATATGTGTGTTCTCTTTGGTCAGGAAAGACTTCTTTGACAAAGCTCTTCATCTCTTCCTATCATTTGTCCCTGGAAACTGAATTATAAGAGGCGTGCAGTTATTTCTTTATTTTTCTTTTCAAAACAACTACTGCTTTAAAAATTAAATCTATCGTGAGGTAGATAAACATAAATTAATGGCTTATTTAGGAATTACCTATTTGTTTTTCAGTTAATATAAGTTGGCTAGAGGTTTTCAGAAACACCAAACTGTAACTTCCACTGTAAGGGAGTAAATTAAGCTTAAAATATGAGACATTATCCAATATCACTATAGAATTTAATATTTTTACATGATACTAAAACAGCAACTAGCTTTCACATTGATTTAAGACTTTTCCAAGGCTGGTGGGAATGCAGTTTGGTGCAGCCATTGTGGAAAACAGTATGGAGATTCCTCAAAAGGCTGAAAATAGACTTACCATATGATCCAGTAGTTCCACTTCTGGGCATGTATCCAGAGGGAACCTTAATTCAAAAAGACACCTGCCTCCCAAAGTTCAAAGTAGCACTGTTTACAATAGCCAAGACATGAAAACAACCTACATGTCGATCGACAGATGACTGGATAAAGAAGTTGTGGTATATTTATACAATGGAATACTACTCAGCCATAATAAAATAAAATAATGCCATTTGCAGCAACATGGATGGCCCTGGAGAATGTCATTCTAAGCAAAGTAAGCCAGAAAGAGAAAGAAAAATACCACATGGTATCACTCATATGTGGAATCTAAAACAAAAAAGACAAATGAACTTGTTTACAAAACAGAAACAGACTCACAGACATAGAAAAAAACAAACTTATGGCTACCAGAGGGGAAGAGGATGGGAAGGGATAAGTTGGGAGTTTGAGATTTACAGATACTGACTGGTATATATAAAAGAGATAAAACAAGTTTATACTGTATAGCATAGGGAACTATATTAAATATCTTGTAGTAATTATGGTTTAAAAGAATATGAAAATGAATATATGTATGTTCCTATATGACTGAAGCATTGTGCTGTACACCAGAAGTTGACACAACATTGTAAACTGACTCTACTTCAATTAAAAAAAAAAAAAAAACCAAAAAACAAAGACTTTACCAAGGCTTAATTACATGAAATGTTTTTCCATGGTAGAAACTCTAAAAGTATATGTGAATCTACAAGAATATAGAGATACTTTCTTTAAGGATTTAAGAACCTCCAGGATGGTTCTTTTTCCTTAGGATTCCCAAAAAGAGGAAGAAAGATGAAAGATAGAAAAATCAGAATTGAACTTTAGTTAGTTTATTATTCTTATAAACAGTAGAGTTAACAATTTCAGCAACGTTAATTTAAATAAATAAGAATTTCATTAATATAGTCTTCTAATAAATTATACAATGAATTAAGAATAAAAGGGGAGATTTCAGAGCTCTGAAATACAGTGGTATTCTCTGTTTCTGTTGGCTTGTCTGTCATGTTAGACTTTAAAAATTTTTAACAGTATTTTGAAAGATTATTTGCTAAATTGTTGTACTAGACACTGAACCGATTTTCTTTTCCTGATGGGCTGTATGTATCCAATTTAATGTAGTTCTCCTCACTATTCCCTTTGAATATGAAGCCTACAGTAAAGTAAAAATTTAAAAAATTTTTTCTACTTGAATTCTGGCTTTCAATATTGATGTATAGTTTTAAAAATGTACTTTGCGTATATAACAGTCAGTTTGCAGTCTAAATATGTATATTCAGAAATGCTTGATTGCATTTCCAAGTGACTAGGTCTGAATTTGGCCTTGTGCAAGAATTTTGGGATCCTGTGTAACTCCCTTGATTTCTGGATGCTTTCTGTCCTTGTCCATTTGCAAGGGTGTCACTTCATGTGGGTGTAAATGAAAATTGAAGATGCTCAAACATGTTGGTTGGCGTCCATAATTTTTATGATAGTTACATAATCTGCCTACCTTAATAGTTTTTAGTTAGATTTTAGTTACCTCCCTCCCTCCATATCTCCCTCTCTCCCTTTCCCTCTCTTGTAGTTAAATCCAGAACAAATTAAATAAGACAAAATGTGTAAATGTTAGAGCATCTTTATTTCTGGAATTGCAGACTATTTCCTAATCAGCATTTCTCTTTTCTTGGTGAAAACCTATCCAACATTTTTAAACTTGAGGAAAGCGCTCATAGTAGTGATGTTATTTTTCTTTATTAAGAAGTATTCAGAATTGTTGAGACAGTAACTTGGGCATAAAATGAAAATTTGAGATTAAAAAGCAGTAAGCATCTAGTAAGTTGCCAGTATTGTTTGTGAGTTTTTGTTGAGTTTTTTTTCCAATTTATGTTAGAGGTTAGAGGCCAAGTGTTCAAGTGGGCATTTAACCTGATTTGCCATTTCATCAGTTATTATATACTTAACTATTGTCACTACAAATAGCTAATTTTTAATTTTCATTAGTTCTTTTGCTGTATTTCTAAAATGCAAATTAAAGATAGGTTTATCTTTTAAGCTGAATCATTTGTATATTTTTGGAGAATGCTTAGTTCAAGATTGAATATAGGAAGTCAAATACTTAAAAATAGAAAAAATTACTCTAGTTTTTTTTTTTTACATTTTTTATTGAGTTACAGTCATTTTACAATGTTGTATCAAATTCCAGTGTAGAGCACAATTTTTCAGTTATACATGAACATACATATATTCATTGTCAGTTTGTTTTTTTTTTTGCTGTGAGCTAACTCTTCTAGTTTTCAATAGTCCTAAAATCATTGTACCTTATTCTAATACTTTTTTTTTTAAAAACAGCTGCTCTGAAGCTCAGAGCTTTATTCATATGACAAAAGTTTTGTAAATGGTTTAACTTTTTAACTGTCTTCTGTCGTTGTTGCCAAGTAGTCTTTTGAAATATACTTTACAGAAATACTTCCCATTTTTGGCTTTTAGGGTGCTTTGTTTTGCTGATATCTCAAAATATTGTTTATATTTTCCACTACTTTGAAATCATGGTACTTATTTAAAAAGCTGTTAGATCTTATATAATCTTGTTAGTTAAGAAGCATATTTTTATAATATTTTGATAACTTCTTCAGTATAATTGGTTTCCTCTGTTATGTATTTTATTCTATACATTTAAAAACATTATTCTGAATAGGCTTCACCAGTCTGGCAAAGGGGTTCATGGCACAAAAAGGGTTTAAAAACTCCTGATTGGTTTCATGCAATGATTTCTATAATATAATAATATATAATAAATAATAACAAATGAGGATGTCAGATGATTAGTGAATGACTGTTCATTTTTTTTTTAGTAAAGTGGCTTTAAAAAGTGTGGTCCCAAGACCAGCAGCAGCATGATTACCTGGAATCTTGTTAGAAATACATTCTTGGGTCCCACCTCACACCTTCTGAATCAGAACCAGGGAAGATCCCCTGTAGTCTGTGCTTTAACAAGCCCTCAAGGTGATTCTAATGCATGCCCAAGTTTGGGAACCGATGGTTTAGTATTTATAGCATCTTGTTGGTATAGCCCATAGATTATAGAATGTTAAAATAGCACTACAGTACCATACCAGCAGGGCGAGCAAAGAAATTTTTAAATTTAGAAGTTTCAATGACATGAACATTTTTAGATAGTATTTTCTGTGATGACTGTATGGTTGCGTTGGCTTCATACATTACTTGTTATTTAAGGTGAAGGACTTAACTTTTCTTTCTATCAAGTAGATGTTAAAAGGATCATGCTCGTAATTTTTATTTCTCTTATTAAATTCCCAAAGGTAATTACTTTTTAGCTTATTTTCTAATAATACTAGATGCTGTGAATTGTTGAACACTATTTTAAAAAATGTATTTTATTGTAGGTGGGGCTAAAACATTGTATGTGATAACTTCAAGGCTAAGTATTGTTCTAAATAATCCAAGTACAAATAACCTCACATAAAGCTTGTTATAATTGTAGTTTTCTTTGTGAATACATCGTAATGGTTCAATTAAAAGGTAACACTTGTTACATAGATTATAATTATTTATTGTATCATGCTGCCTTTGATATAAATTTACTACGGATGTTTTTGAACATTCTTGATTTTATCTATCCCTCTTCCCCATTACTTTTTTTTTTGACTTGCTTTTTAGATGGACAGTCTTTAAATCACAATATGTCCTTGGAAAAACATTAATGTTAAGCTTCAAATTTGTGAACTACCTTAGATCTCATTCTAATGAGAGTAATGGCTATCATCATTTGCTGTAAGAAATGGAAATGTTATACTTGAGAAAATTTGAATTGTCTTTTGAAAACATTGCTTAGTAGGAAAACATCAAATGTCGTTTTTTTTTTCCTCATTAATATTTAAACTTAGTAGTGTTAAGCAAAATTTTACAGTCTTCGGATTGGGGCCAGGGTGTCATAAACCTTAATCCTTTTTTGGTGTTCTTTGTAAATTTATATAGAAATGAGACAGTTTGCTTCCTCTTATTTGTATCTTTCCTAAGTAGTTTGGTGGCTTCATTTTTGTACTTTGTGAAACTGGAGATGGCTTACCATGATAAGTAAATAAATAAACTACTTGTTCTAACAGTGTCCAGAATTGTGTTGGAAAATGGGAGTTAGCAAAACAGCGAATTATATAGCTAAGCAACTGTTTTTGAATTATTTGAAGTACATAACTTTCAACCAGTTTTTGCATTTGGATACAATATATACACATGTGCATGATCTCTTAAAAGCTCTTAATAGGTGTAGAAATAAAAATTTAAATCCTGAGTTGAGAATTTTGCAGGGAATAAAATGAGAGAGGCAGAATCAGTTTCTTAAATTTATTTAACTATTAACTTTACCCCTCCCCACTTTTGCTTGTTTATTACCTTCTAACAGCACTCAGGTAAACCGCTTGGAAATTTCCTTCTTGGCGATTCATTAATGTACTTTAGCTTATGCAAGGTTCTGAGTAACCCTACAATACTGAAATCTATGGAATTTTGTTTAACCTACAACCATTCAATTTTCTCGTGTAGAGAACACTCTTTTAAAGACACAGTTTGGGAAACGCTGCCTCACAGTATATAGTATGGCTTTTTTGCCATTGACTGTAATTTATTTGGGGGCTTATTTTGCATTTATAGAGAAAAAGCAGGGGTCAGCAAACAGTGACTCTGTGGACCAAATCTGGCCACACTCATTTGCTTACATATTGTTTACATTTACTTTCAGGTTACAGAGAGAGTAGTTGAGACTGAGACTACATACATGGCCACAAAGCTGAAAATACTTACTATCCTGGTCCTTTACAAAAAAAGTCTTCCAGCTAAGTCAGTGATCAACCTATATCCTTTTTAAGAATTTTGACTTCAAATATGGCAAAAGGTTAAAATGTTTGAAAGCAGGATAGTGGTTACACAGTCTGTTTTATTGAATTATATTTATTTTTTCTATAGGATTGAAATATTTCATTTAAACATGTGTTTTAATGAACAGCACATAACTTTTCAAGGAACATTTGAAATTTGTTGCCATTGTTGCACATATTATCCCCATATAACCAAAGAGACAAATAAGAGTTCAATTGTTTACTCTCATTGTTAGAAATAATATAAGAAGTATAAGAATATAGGGCATAAATGGTCTTTTTCCCCTGCAGATGAGATAGATGCTGAACTACTTATCTCTCAGACTTTGGAAGAGCCACTCATTGTTCTGACCTGGGTGGTCGCTCCTCACTTCCAAAGCACAGGTCTGGCCTATTTTTGAGGATGGTGTTACCAGTTTGTACTACTGCTGTGAAAACTATAGCTTTTTCAACCTCCTCTATGCTTAAGGAATTTTTGTTTCCAGGGGATTTATTGAAGGCATGTTAATATTTGATGTGTGAACTAAATAAATTTCATTATCTTTTCAGGTATTTCTTGTGGTCGCATTCATATACCCATCTTAGGAAGGCTTGGGGCGTTTGAAACTCAGCTTCTACGAAGAGCTCCTTTTAGAGCCTTTACAGAAACACCAGCATACTTTGCCTCAAAAGATGGAATGAGTAAAGATGGCTCTGGAGATGGAAATAAGGTATTTTATCTTTATTGGCATCCATACATATATTTGACTTCCCTCATTTAAACAATTGATTATAGTAATAGTACTCTGTATTTTGTTGGTTTATATGTTTTCTGTAGGAAATGTGAAATAAATAAAATGATCTAAAAAATTTTATGTAATTTTATTTTGTGTTTCAGTCTGAACCATAAAGTAGTTTGATAAGCATTGCACTTAGTAAGCAGTAGTTAAAATTTCTAACAACCCAAAGCAGTAAAGAAGCTTCATTAAATAATCTATGTAGTTAGTCTGTGATAGTTGGATTAGGAATAGCCATCATTTTCTGCTTCCACACAGCTCTCAAAACTCAGGCTAGTATTAGCCTTACTTCATCCTCTACCTGAAACTCTTGGATATCTGTATGACTTAATGTTGGGCTGCTCTCTAGCTAGCAAGTAGGCAATTGGTGATTGTATTGGGTCAGTGAATTATCAGGTTTTTTTAAATTATGTGTATTTGACTAACACTTGAGTTAATAATATGTGTGAGAGACAAAATGCTAGGTGATTTCATACCCACACTTAATTCTAAAAATGACTCTAAAGTAGGTAAAATTATCCCTATTCTAGAGATGATAAAAGTTGGATTCAAGAAAGTTAAGTCACTACTTGCCATGATTAATAACTCCTGATTCAATTTCTTTAAAATGTAGTTTTTTACGTATAGTAACTTTTTTTCCTAGAGCTTATTGATTGTCATTGAAAGAAAGCTAATTGTTATGCACTCTGGCATATACCATGGAAGGAAGGAGTACTGTAAATACGTGTTTACTAGAAATTATATTTTTTTTTTATAACCAGTGATCATAGAGATTTAAATTATACTAATAATTCTATTCTAGAAACTGTAAAGATTAGAAGATTGATTATAAACAGTAGAGTTTATATTTGAGTTATATGGTGGTTGCCTGAAAGTAATAATTGACACTTTATTTTTTTCTCCTCCACGAACATTAGAAATCAGCAAGTGAGGGAAGCAGTAAGAAATCAGGCTCTGGGAATTCTGGGAAAGGTGGAAACCAGCTTCGCTGTCCTAAATGTGGCGACTTATGCACACATGTAGAGACTTTCGTGTGTAAGTATTACTTCTACTGTTATTTTTTTCCCCTGCCTTTTATATAAATCATTAATTGCGTAGAAATATATAAATTATATAAAGCAGAATTATTTTCTTCCTGAGCTTACATGACTCTCTGTTATGTTCACCAGATACTAAAAATCCCCAAGACTAGTTAGTAATACTTTGTACTATCGTGTAAGAGAAAATTTAAGAAAACTATTTACTTCTTTATTTTGCTTACATGTGTTTATATAAAATTTGGATTTTGTGAGTTTTTATGTAGTAACCATTAAGCTGTAGGAGAAGCAAGGCTTATTTATTTTGTATTTATTACTTCATTCTTCAAATACCTATTAAGCATCTCATATAGCTAGAGAAGTCAGACATTCAAATATGAAGGTATTTTCCATCTCTGTATACTAATCAGGGGAGCTAAGCCCTCAATTTTAGGAAGTCTCTGATAGTGATTAGTGATTTAAACACTAGAGAAGGAAGAAATCAACAGTTCTATTTTTGCTGTTAGTGTCAGTGACTCTTTCTGAATTGCAGAGATGCTACTGCTGATACTTGATGAATCAGATAACTAATTTTCTACATGATTAGAATTAATGGTAGTGATTCAAGAGTACTTTGCACTACTGTGTCAGCATGGTACATGCAATACAGTCCAATTGTGAAAAGGTTGATGGTCAGGTTTCGCAGAAGTTTTGGTTTCTAATGACTAGTTGGAGAGGATTCTTTGTATTCTAACCCAAATATTGAGACTTCAGTTACAGTTTCACATTTATCATTAATGTTAATTGGTCACTATATGGAAAAGTGTTACAAGTAGCGTGTCTTTACAGCTTTGAAGAGACTTTTAAAATGTTTCCATTCTGTAGCTGGAATGTTGAGGTTCTCTTTGTGGTTGTGCCTAGTAGGAGATCAAAGAGAAGAATCAGTCAATGAAAATTTAGATTGCAGCATAAGATGAAAGTAGTAGACCTGGATGATATAATTTCTAAGTAACATTTGCTATTAACAAATTTCATGCTATATAATAAAATTTCAGTAAGTCTGAGGATTGCTCAGTTCATACTGGCAGTGTTGTATTGCATTTATTTTAATCAAGAAATTTTCCTCTTTTTTTTCCCCAAAGAAAGATTTCCACCTTTATTAGGCCTATAATTCTACTCTTCTTGGAGTAGAAAAGGAAAGAAACTAACATTTAATAAATGCCAGTATATGTAATTTTATTCTTGCAGTCTTATTTTTGTTAGGACAGAGAATATCCTCATTTTTATAAATGAAGAAGCTGAAGTTGAATAAGTTTCAGTAAATCATCCAAGGTCACAGAGCAGTGAAGATTTCCTGTTTAGAAGTTCCTTTCCTATTCAGAAATTCCTAAGTGATACCTTTCTACCAACGGGAATTGTTTCGGGATAAACTAGGTCTTCCTGAGATTAAATTTTTCTCTTATACAATGTTTTCAACTTCCCAGATTGTATAAGTCAGTGAGGGTGATTGTTAAACATACAGATTCCCACCTTCCCATTAAGATTATCTAGATGTTTGAAAACAATTATAGGTATGTTACATGTATGACTGAAACATTATGCTGTACACCAGGAATTGATGCACCATTGGAAACTGACTATACTTCAGTAAAAAATAAAAAAAGATTATCTAGATGTTGGATGGGGTCCTAGAATCTGATATTTAACGAGACCAACTGTGAAAAACACTATAGTTTAGTGTTATCTAATCAACTCAAGGCTGTTTGGAATTCTAATTAGGGAGGGGTAAGTGGGAGTAGAGAATGTGGAAGAAAAGAGTAAAAGAAGAGTACATACTTATACATAATTTAGTAAACAAATACCTGTTAAATCAGACGGTGCTCAGCTGAGACCATACACAGATGAGCATGACACTGTCCCTGTCGTCTGGAGCTTTGCTACGCAGGAGTAGGAGGCCCCAGCAGTGTGTTGAGGCCCTCTTCCCTTGGTTTTGCTGGTCCATAATAAAAGTCTCTTCAGAATACATCCCTTTTGAATACTGAGGATCTTCTGTGTCTGCTCATTGAAAATTGGGTCATCCTAGTTCTAAAGAGTTTTGTTTGAATCTGCATCTCTTTAGTTAATACTTCATAAACATCTTTTTATATGATTTTTGGTCCTTTGTAATCTTTTGTTTAGGCCTGTTTAGGTAATTATCTACTTTTTCATCATTTAAAATTATTTTTAATTACCTGAGAAATACATGTGTATATCTCCCTTTGTTAAAAAAGTAGAACGTTATAGTAATGCTAAAGATATATTTCTGTAATGTATCTTCATCAAACATGTAACTTTTAAGAAGCATAAGTGATTTAATAGTGTTCATATTTTTGCAGATTGCTTTTTTTCAATTCAGCAATGTTTTGAGAGCTAAGTATGTTAATACATACAAGTCTAGTCCTTTCCTTTTTAAAATTTTAAATTTTTTATTGAGCTATCATTCGTATATCATACAACTCACCCTTTCAAAGGGTACATTGCAGAGTTTTTAGTATATTCATGAAGTTGTACAATCATCACCAGTATCTAATTCCAAGACATTTTCATCACCCCAGAAAGAAACCCCATACCCCTTGGCAGTCACTTTCCACCCTTTCCTTTCCCAGTCTTGGCAACCGTTAACCTACTTGCAGTCTCTATGGATTTGTCTATTCTGGATATTTCACATAAATAGAATTATACATTATGTGACATTTTCTGTCTGGCTTTTTTCACTTAATGTGTTTTCAAGGTGATCTGTGTTATATTATGTATCAATACTTTATTGCTTTTTATGGCTGAATAGTGTTCCATTGCTTATTCATTCATCAGTTGATGGACATTTGAGTTATTTCTGCTTGTTGGCTAATATAAATAATGCTACTACAGACATTTGTTTATAAGTTTTTGTGTGTACATGTGTTTTTACTTTTCTTGCATATATGCTTAGGAATGGAATTGCTGGGTGAAATGGTAACTCTTTATTTAGCTTTTTAAGGAACTGCCAGACTTTTACACCGTGGCTGTACCATTTTACAACTTAGCTAATGAAGGGTTCCAATTTTTCCACATCCTCTTCAACATTTATGTTTTTTTTATTGTACCCACCATAGGGATATGAAATGGTATTTTATCATGGTTTTGGTTTATGTTTTCCTAATGAATAAAGATGTTAAGTGTCTTTTCATGTGCTCATTGACCCTTTGTATATCTTCTTTGGAAAAAAGACTTTAAATTTTTTGTCCATTGTTAAATTGTTTTTTTTTTCTATTGTTGAGTTATAAGAGTTCTTCATATATTCTGAGTACTAGACCCTTATCTAGATAGGTGATTTGCAAATATTTTTTCTCATTCTGGGGGTAGTTATTTGCTTTTAAATACTGATAGCAGGAGTCAGCAAACTTTTCTATAAAGGCCAAATAATAAATATTTTAGACTTTGTGGGACACATGGTCCCTGGTGTGACTTTTCTCCTTTGCTGTTATAGTGTGAAAGCAACCACAGACAATGTAAATGAATGGGGATGGCTTTGTTCCAATGATATTTTGTATATGGGTGCTGAAACATACAACTTTCAGTGTCATTTTTTTCTCAGATGTAAAAACTATTCTTAGCTCACTGATCTTGCTGTACGTACTTTATCTCACAAGTAATTTGTAATCATTTTTATTTTTTTTATAGTATTACTCTTGCTTGACTAACTTTGTTGAAATAAAATACCATTTTTATAGACACTGTTACGAATATAGAGAAGATCATTAGAAATTGAAATAAGAATAATACCTAAGATTGTTGATCACAAGGATATATACTATTTCTTTCATTTTCCCCTGCTCATTTGAAGAATAACTTGTCAAGGATGATTAGTTCATCTACTTTTATTTAAGGTAGAGTCTTAAGTAGTGGTTAAGTAGTAGTAGTAGGTAGTTTTTATTTTTTTGTGTCTAATACTTTTTGAAAGCTTACTATAATTGTATGTCTCATAGGTTAGGAATAAACTTTTCTGCAATGGCTTAGGGATTTTATTTTGGACACTGAAACTTGTTCAAAAGTGTGAAGAACTTTCATTTAAACAAATATCCTGAAAAAGTTCTTACTAAGGTAGTCTTTCTCACTACCAGTGAGGTATCACCTCACCAGTAAGAATGGCCATCATTCAGAAGTCCACAAATGATAAATACTGGAGAGGGTGTGGAGAACAGGGAACCCTCCTACACTGCTAGTGGGTATGTAGTTTGGTGCAGCCATTATGGAAGACAGTATGGAGACTCCTCAAAAGACTAAAAATAGACTTACCACATGATCCAGCAGTCCTACTCCTGGGCATGTATCCAGAGGGAACTCTTAATTCAAAAAGATACATGCACCCCAGTATTCACAGCAGCACTATTTACAGCAGCCAAGACATGAAAGCAACCTAAATGTCCATCGACAGATGACTTGATAAAGAAGTTGTGATATATTTATACAATGGAATACTACTCAGCCATGAAAATAATAAAATAATGCCATTTGCAGCAACATGGATGGACCTGGAGATCGTTATTCTAAGTGAAGTAACCAGAAAGAGAAAGAAAAATACCATATGATACCTCTCATATGTGGAATCTTAGAGGAAAAAGAGGGCATCTACAAAACAGAAAGAGACTAACAGACATAGTAAACAAACTTTTTTTAAAAACACCTTTATTGTGGTATGGTTCCTGTAAACTACACATATTTCAGATATACAATTTAATGAATTTTGATAGATGTATACACCCATGAAACCACCACAATTAAGATAGCTAATATTTCCAACATTCCCCAAGAGGTGCAATTTTTGAATTCTCAGTTTATTCCTTCCCACCGTCTTTAACCGCTGGTAACTAAAAGTTTGTTCTCTATGTCTGTGAGTCTGTTTCTGTTTTGTAGATAAATTCATTTGTGTTTTTTTTTTTTTAAGATTCTACATATAAGTAATATCATATGGCCTTTTTTTGCTCTGGCTTACTTCATTTAGAATGACTATCTCTAGGTCTATCCATGTTGCTGCAGAAGGCATCATTTTATTCTTTTTTATGGCTGAGTAGTGTTATATATATATATATATGGATATGTATGGAGATATATGGAGATAGATATATGTGTGTGTGTGTGTGTGTGTGTGTGTGTACATCTGTACACACCTTCTTTATCCAGTCATCTGTTGATGGACATTTAGGTTGCTTCCATGTCTTGGCTATTGTAAACAGTGCTGCTGTGAACATTGAGGTGCATGTATCTTTTCGAATTAGAGTTCCCTCTGGATATATGTCCAGAAGTGGGATTGCTGGATCATGTGGTGTGTCTATTTTTAGTTTTTTGAGGAACTTCCATACTGTCCTCCATAGTGGCTGCACCAATTTACTTTCTCACCAAGTAAACAATCTTACGGTTACTAGGGGAAAGGGATGGGAAGGGATAAATTTGGCAGTTAAAGATTTGCAAATATTAACTACTATATATAAAAATAAACAGATTTCTTCTGTATAGCATAGGGAACCATATTCAATATCTTGTAATAACCTTTTATGAAAATGAATATATATATGTATGATTGGGACATTATGCTGTACACCAGAAATTGATACATGGTAACTAACTACACTTCAATTTTAAAAAAAGGTAGTCTTTCTGTTGTTGGTAATACTATACATGCAGGTTTATTGGAATCAGTATTCTGTTTATAAAGAAATACAGGATGTGTGTAGTAATCGTTTAAAGGAAAGAGGTTTTTTAAAATCCCCTTATAATTTAACAGAATTAGATTTTTGCCCCTTGGTTTTAAGAGTAAAAAATACGCATTGCAATGTTTGTTTTTCTGACAGTGAAACTAAATCCTTGAACTTGGGTATATGTTGAACATGTTTCAGTGTAAAAGTGTATTGCAGATATTCAGGTAGAATTTAAGCAACTCTTCAGCTAAGCAAAGAGGAATGTTATTTTGTCAGTGTTTAATCTCTTTCCCTTTGACCTAATTTCTTCAAAGAAATATTTTGTTCTTGTGTTCCTAGGCCAGATTTTCCCGTCACACAGCCTAAACTAGATCAGAGGCTTCTTTGCCCTTTAATCCTTGCCCTGTTTACCATCAGTAACAATTATAAGCTGGTGCCTCATCATGAAATAAAGACACTGTCTTTCCCATTGATGGAAAATGGTGATAATGTATTTGGGTTTGTGTTAATTAGAGGTACTTGGAATAGCTTGATCTTTAGGGAAGCACTTTTTTTTAATAGGTGATCGATAAATAGAATAGATGAATGATCCCTTGTCTCGTTTAAAATTTGTGACTGGAATTTGTCTAAAATGTATTTTTGATTGGCCTTGTGTTTAAGAGCAGACATCTAAGAATTAAATTGATTGAATCAATAGTTAAATTTATTTTTTTTAATGTGACATTGTTTTTTAAAAATTTGGATTTTTTTTTTTGGAAGATTGAGATGTGCTTGCCAATGCAGTTTTTCCTTTAATCTGTATATAGGTAGTTTTAGTTTTCCCAAAGGAGAGAGATTCCTATAGTTTTAAAAATTCTTTTTCTTTGCCTTTTTTATTTGTTTAGTTAGGTTATACAAAGGTAACCCAAAAATGTATTACCTAGACTTGCCAGCGTGTGACTAATTCCTATGTATCTTTTGCACTGTATCTGTTAATAGTCTGTAATCTAATAGTCTAATAGTCTAATATGGGATTCTCTTCCCATGCTGCTTTCTGAGGTCCCTGGTTACCATTGATAGGATTAGGTTTAGAGAAGTTTAAGAATATATGTTCATATGTCTGAATCCTAAATGAGAGAAAAGAAGAAATCAGCTTTGGTTTAAACACAGGGTGCCCGTAGCTGAAGCCTTGGCATTGAGAAACCCTTTTTACCTTCACTTAACTCCCCTTGTGTTATTTTCAAAAGCTGTATGATTAATACAATATTGAATTAATAATTCAGTATGACTGAGAATATTGTTATTTTGTTTCTTAGTGGTTTTTAGGTCAAAGAAATAGGAATTAGTGAAGTAGTTAAAGTTGAAAATAAAGAAGGTATGATTTTATATATTTACCAAGTCAAGGTTTTAAAAATTCTTACAGGTTTGAAAAGAACCTTAAGAATATAGTTTTTAGGGATTAAAATTGATTTTTCTTTCAACTTTTGTATATGTTTATAATTTTTTGTAATAAAATATTGGAAAAATAGAATAATTTACTTGTACTTTGCTTTTTTCACAGTTTATTTGTCCAAGTATTTCAATAAAATAATTACTTAATATAGTGTTAGAGTTTAGAACTTAATTTTTAAAATTTAGTGAATGGGGAAGTTGAAAGGATTTCAACCAATCTTTTCTGTAGATGAAGTCTATTACAAGTGAAAGAACCTAGTTGAAATGAGCAAAATGTAGTTATCTGAACTCATCTTTATCATTTATCTAGGTGTAAACTAGGCTGTTTATTGTGGCTTGTGAAGTGAACTACAAGCATTCTGTCAAGTACACGGTTTTCATTTTCAGTGAATCTTTAAGGTTAAACACAATTTGATTTATTTTTCTCTGCTGACCTTTCTTTTACAGCATCTACCCGTTTTGTGAAGTGTGAAAAATGTCATCATTTTTTTGTTGTGCTATCAGAAGCTGACTCAAAGAAAAGCGTAATTAAAGAACCTGAATCAGCAGCAGAGGCTGTAAAATTGGCATTCCAACAGAGGCCGCCTCCTCCCCCCAAGAAGGTATAGCTCCAAGCTCAGCCTTACAAGCATTTTATCTTGAAAACATTTTATTGCTTCCCTCTCTCCAGTTTACATTAAATCTTAATACTAGTATCTAAATAAGTATTATAAGTTCTTAATATGGACTATATCTTGCGGAATTGTTATCGATATTTGATACTTGAAATTTAGGTGTGGAGTCCATTGCTGTTTTCCTGTGTCATGATGACTGTATTCAGTTATAATGAAATATAGCTGATGATGATTAAAGTGGTATTAATACTAAATAAATCTAGTGCTCACTTCAGCAGCACATACTCTGAAAATACTAAATAAATCTAAAATGATATCCTTAAAATAGAGCAACTATGGATTTATTTTTATTAGTTTGGGCCTGTAATACCAACCTGCAGCTTTTCATCCTTAGATTAATCTAAGGTAGATTTTTTTTATGGTAGAACAGCTTCAGGCGAACAATAAAAGCACACAGTTTTTTTCATAACCAATGTGCCAGGGCTCTCCTGTATAGCACTCTGGCTTGTGGTATGGGCTTTTTCTAGGAGTCTCAGACAGATTGTGATTTGTCCGTAAGAAACACAGCAGAGTGTACCACCAGCTCCACTGGGTCGTTGTCGTGCGCTTTCTGAGAAGGAGGAGCCCTGCTCCTGGGCTGTGTGCCCTCTGTTCTGGCCATACATCAGATAGTTGCACACTTAGTTATTTCTCACCTATGTCTGCCTCAGTGTGGCTTTCTTCTACTGTTTAGATGCTAGTGTATTTGTCTCTAATTCCAAATGTGCTGTGGCAGATTTAATAATTCACGGGTATAATTTGTGAGGAATGGCAATTTTTAAACTCTGTAATAAAATGCATAGAGTCAACAACTAAGGAATTTGTCGTGTAAAGATAATATAGTAGAAAATATAGCGAATTTGTGTAGACTTTAGACATCTGAGTCAAAGTTGTAGAAAATGAATAAGCAATTTTTTGCTTATAAATAATAAATAAAAAAGCTATTTTAAGGAGTTAGTGAATATTAACAGTTAATTTCTGTTTACTAAAAGTTGAAGGAATTCACCCCAGGTTCGAAACTGTAGGCAGTATCCAACTTTCAAATAAAGCTTTAGTTTCTACCAAGAATAGGTCTTTTAGATTGCCATGTAGATAAATGCATAGCTTTAAAGTGAATATCTGAGAAAAAGTTAAATTTTTGAGTATTAAAACATTTATACTGGTGATTTAACTTTTTATTATACTGCCTATTTTGAAAAAGGTAATTTTATATATTATCTTTGTGAAGAATATTATTCGTATGATTGTGAAAGGTGTAGAAAGGATTTTTTAAAGTAATTTACATTAATGATAATAACTTTATACCCGTGGTAGCAAGTGGAGGTGTTCTAAGTGACTTTAATATTAACTTTCAAAAATTAGGATTAATGACATTGTTTATAGAATAGAAACTGGCATAACACTATAAGAGTACAACGATACCTTTTTAAGCTAAAGAGCAAATAAACTGTGTTTTTGTTCCTTTAGGGTTCGGGGCCTCTGTATCATTGCTACCTGGTGTATCATGCCCCTGGCATTTTGTTTTGATGAGTCTTTGTTCAAATTTTAAACTGTAAGCAAATGAGCTCAGTATATGACTTTTTAATGTGTATTTTTGTGATAGCTCATAGTAAATTATTAATATGTAATCATTTTTCAGATTTATAACTACCTCGACAAGTACGTTGTTGGCCAGTCATTTGCTAAGAAGGTGCTTTCAGTTGCTGTGTACAATCATTATAAAAGAATATATAATAATATCCCAGCTAATTTGAGACAGCAAGCAGAGGTTGAGAAGCAAACATCATTAACTCCTAGAGGTTAGTGTTTTGATAATTGACCAAAATAGAGATTACTGTGCCTAGAGTGCAACTCCTTGCTTTTGTCTTAAAATACTTTTAGTATAGTATAACATTTTTCAAAATGCAGGTCACTTCCCATTAGTGGCTCATGAAATCATTTTGGTATGTTGCCAATAGCATTTTTAAAAGAAAGTAAGTGTCAGTAGAAATTACCAGAGTACTTAAAAACTTGTAGTTAAGTATTGTTTCTTAAAACTTTTGTTTTCAGTTTTATGAGCTTGGGTTCTTAATCACACAGTAAAATGTATCTCTCAACAAGTGTCTTAGTGAAAAATGAAAGTCACTGGGGTACAGATTGAGACATCATTTTTGAATTGTAGACTTCACTACAACTAGCTCCCCATGACTGGATCATTGCAGTGCTCTGTACAACTCTGAGTTCTTCTCTTTTGGGTTCAAGATACAGAATTTAATTTGCTTAAGGCAGAGGTATATGGAGATGATAATTTACAGAACATATCCAGCACTCTTTCCTTTTTGGGCCCTAGCTACAGAGTGCAAGGTTAAGGGCAAATTTGTAAGTGACTCAAAGTATAATTCTTGTTAATGATGGATTCTAACATACCAGTATACTGTGTAATCTCAATGTACCGTGGACAGTAACGTGTGTTATATTAGTATAATTTTATTTTAAAAATGTGAATATTAATCATTTGAAGTGTTTTTGTTTGGTTGGTTTTTTTGGTCAAGGAGCTATGGTTTCTTACTTAGTCCTACATACAGCCTATTGTTTTAAATTCTTTTAGTCATCATTTTACAATTTAAAGCTTTTTTATTGTTTGTGGGGGGAGTAGGTAATTAGGTTTATTTATTTATTTTTAGAGGAGGTACTGGGGATTGAACCCAGGACCTTATGCATGCTAGGCATGCGCTCTATCAGTTGAGCTGTACCCTCCCCCCCATCATTTTACAATTTGAAGGAGTTCTGCTAACTACTTTTCGTATTGAATTACTTTTAGTAGCTACTATATATATAACTAATTGGCTCAATGAAGACACTTGTTCACTGGTTGAACCTACTGCAAAATAGTTACGTAGTAGTATCAGTTACTTTATTTTTAGAAAGTGAAAATCACAATAACTAATGGAAGACTTGGAACCTTCATTTTTCTAAGGTCCAATAGCACTGTTTAGTCATGGAGCAAAATGATTTTTTCTGATTCCTTTAGTCAGCAAATCAATAGTTAGGCTGTTCTAGGTGCTGGAAAGCCAATGGGTATATGGTATTTATAGTATGAAGGATTTAAACTCTTACTGAAGACTTACATTATTGCTACTCTTTTCTTATAAATATCAACTTTGTATTTGACAAGTGTGAATATTAGCGACTGGACAGCCATCATTAAGCATGTTTGGGTTTTTTTAATTTAGAAAAGCGTTAGCAAATAAATTTGTTAATAATGTGAAAAGCTAAAAAAACGTTAATGAACATAGTCTTTAAATATATTTGGAAGAGGGGAAGAAGTGGGATGCTCCTTGTTTGTTCCCCTAAACTAAACAGATATATATTTTCATGTTGCCATTTTCATCCTCTTTCTTAGAGTTAGAAATAAGAAGACGAGAGGATGAGTACAGATTTACAAGTAAGTGACCTCTCCTCAGGTCCTCCTCTGTAATCATTCTTCCTTTTGAGATTAACCTCAGTGAAGTATGTCAGCAGTAGTAACAGTAGACATGCATTTGCTTGTGTTTTACCCAAAAAGATACTATATATTATCTAAAGCTATTTATCGGACATGGTATATATAACTTTGGAACAGTTTTGTTCATAGCTAATTTGTGTAGTTTGTAGATGTTGGGTTATTTTAGATATGTGATTTAATCTTTTCTGTTGTGATATTTCTTAAAAGCATAATGTGGAGAGATAAAAAGTATTATATATAGTTTTCCTTTGTAAATATAGATCTGCATATTAATGGGAGTTGTATTTTTAAAAATCCATAGCTTGAGTTTTATATCCTTTTTTTAACCATACAATTAGAGTTGGCCTACTTATAAGTGACAGATTTTGGGAGAGGCAGATTATCTTCCAGCTATTCTTTGCCAGGAACCACACTGTTTATTTTTTGGTGTTTGTGAAACATAGTATATAGACTTGCAAATTCTAAATAAGCCCCAACTCACTGTTGCCAGCCCTAGATTGCCCCATAAACATCAGATGGTCTGATGGAAGTTGTGAAAGACCTGGGACACTAAGGCTAATGGCTATTATGATATCTTGCACCCATTTCTTTGGAGGTGGATATAGTTGCTACACAGAGGGTAAAGGTTTCAATGGTGTCATAAAAAGATTCACATGGCCTTTTGTATTCCAGTAACTGTAGTAACAAACAAAAGAAGACAATAGATAAGCCAGCATGAACATTTTTCATTTAAAAGTTTGATAATTTTACATTTGCCTTTGAACCAAGTGGTATTATATATCGACTTTTTGAGGTGTCCTGTATATTCAGGGTGAGCCATGAGAACATAACTTGTATACCAGCTCTGGAATGAGATTTATTACATGTAATAAAATGTGCTGTCAATACTATATTCATAAATTTGAGCAGATGGCTAGTGAAACTGCTATGAATTAGTAAAGTCTATAGTGAATATTTTGAAACAAATATCATAAGTGTAGTGATGTTTTTAATGTATGTAGTGATTTAATGTAATTTAAATGTTAGCAAGTAACAGTATTTAAGAACTTAGGTAAAAAGCGAGTTGTAATTATATTATTGATTGACTTGGAAATTAATATTTTGAGAGTTTAAATAGAATTAATTTTCATGTATAGTTTAGTTTTGTCCTATGTGGGATTTTAAGTTCTAAAGTTAGGGCATTAGGCCAAAATCATATATAATCAAAATATTCTTGAAAGTTCCTTTGGAAATCACATGTTAGAGATCAGCGTGTATCTCTTTAACATGTTAAGACTGAGGGTTTTTTCCATTATCATTGGAACATAATGTTTTTCTTAAGTTAAACACTAAATTAAATAGTTGGCTTGTGCTTAAGGGCCATATTATTCAGATAGTTAAACAGTTGGAAAATATTAATTCTAATAGCAGGTGCTTCTAAAGCACTTAGAAAGCTATCTCCCAGGCACTGTTGTAAGTGTTTTACATGTGTATATACTCATTTAATCTTGCCCAAACCTGTGAGATAGAAACTAGTCTTTACATCACCATGTTAACTATAAGAAAACTGAAGCACAGAAATTTAAAGTAGTTTGCCTAGGGCCATATAGCTGATGAGCTCCACCCAGCCAACTGAGCTAGCCTACTTGCTCATGGTCCTTCTCATTATAGAGAACTGCTTATGCGGTGAGAGAGATGCAAGAACAGAGACAACTCAAAGAACAGGAAGTTTATCTCAAGTTTATCCTGAGGCATATTTTCATAAAATGGAATGGAATACATCATTTGTTTTGTATTCTTTTAATTATTCCTCTTTATTAAACTTAAATCATAGAGTAAGTTAAATATGTGTCTCATGTGATTGCATTGTAGTTAATATGCTTCTTGCAATTTTGTTCAAGTTATTCACCTAAATCATTTTTTCCCCATTGGGTAGACCTACACTTGAGCCAAGCACCTTTTATATTGTCACAATTCCTAACTAGATTTTGCTGAAATTTAAATTTTGTGTGTGTGCATGTGTATGTGCTAGAGACAACTAGCTAACTGAACTCATATAGAAGACTGCATTTTTTGCCTCATGTGGATTATAATGAGACATAGCATTTATTAGAAACAACCTAAAAATAAACCCAGAAAATACAAGCAACTATGTTATAAGCACAGATACCTTAAATGCTGAGAGCCAGAAGCAGTATCTATTTGAAAATTTGACTAATTGAAAAGACTATTGGGATTCTTTCCTTCAGCCAAGAGAGGGAATAAGATTTTTTTTAAGGGACCCAACTGATAAAATGTTAGTTCATGAGCAATGTCAATCCCATCTAGTTAAGATTATGTCTCCAATAAAAGGACTAGAAAGATCCAGTTGAGATTCTGTAAAATCAGAAATTCAGACAGGGCCAGGGATAGTGACTCTTTGCATAGTTGGTTTCTCTGGTAGACCCACAGGATCATTTTTAGATGTGGAGGAGACTGTAGAGGTCATATGTCTCAGTATTTTCACTTTATAGGTAAGGAACCAGGCCCAGTAAAGCTAAGTGACTTGCCATGGTCTTACAACACAATGATAGAACCGAGAGTAGAACCCAAGTTCCCTATTTTTCAGGTCAGTGTTTTCCCCTTTCTCTACAGCCCTGATTCTTTTCCTTTGTACTGAAAAAAATAATACACCTTTGTTTGTCTTTCAAAGTGTCTCCAAATCAATTGTGTTTTGTTTTTACACTTTACAAAGATGTGTTTGAAATTGATAGGATGGGTATTATTGCCATCTTATGGATTAGGACTCAGAAACACCAAGTTTATATGACTTGCTCAAGATTATAGCTAGCTATTTAGAGACAAAGACCAAAGCTAAAGCTTCCTGACTCGTAGCACTGTTCTATTATACTGCCTTCTTTTGAGTGAAAGGGCATTCTTCATACAGGTTTGTATAAATAAGGAGGGTAAAAAGAATGCATTTCTTTGCTTGGGATTCCCTGAATAATCATTATGTATTGTACATTTGTCACTAGATAAGTTGAGGTTTTCTTCCTTTTTAGGTAAGAAAGACAGTATTTAAATTTTTTCTCAATAAGTGGTTTGAGATGTAGGGTTTATTGGGCATTTTTTCAAATGAAGCTCTGGTAAATTCCTTTGGCTTTTTTTTTTTTTTTTTTCAGAATTGCTTCAGATTGCTGGAATTAGCCCACATGGTAATGCTTTAGGAGCATCAATGCAGCAACAGGTAAATCAACAAATACCTCAGGAAAAACGAGGAGGTGAAGTATTAGATTCTTCCCACGATGACATAAAACTTGAAAAGAGCAATATTTTGCTGCTTGGACCAACTGGGTCAGGTAAATAACTTCCTGGGAAAATTTACTACTCATTTAAAACATAGGATATAAATAATTTTGTAACCTGTGTCTTGTGATTGGGGGGGTTCTGGCTTCTAAGAAGAAAATCTAAGACCAATCTTATAGATACATTACCAGAATGTATACAAGGCTTCAGGCTGAACTTGAGACATTGGTATTGCCCTTTAGACCTTGACAGGAATAATAAAAATAACGTACCATTAGATCTAAATAATGGTATGGAAAAGATGTAACCATAATTTTTTTATTACATACTATTCAGATTTATTTTGCATTTCTGTAGAGAAATCGTACATCAATATTTTTAGTAAAGTTTCGGTTACTGGTTCTACTTGTAGGTAAAACTCTGCTGGCACAAACTCTAGCTAAATGCCTTGATGTCCCTTTCGCTATCTGTGACTGTACGACTTTGACTCAGGCTGGATATGTAGGTGAAGATATTGAATCTGTGATTGCCAAACTGCTCCAGGATGCCAACTATAATGTAGAAAAAGCACAACAAGGTATGTTTTCAGCACAGCTTGTCTGTCCACAGATGTAGTCCCCAAATGTAGGGAAGCAGTCTAGTAGTAAGAGATAATATAATTCTTAATTTTGAGTCAAAGAGTAAAATTCTATAATTACATAAAAGTAGCTGTGTTAAACATTTTCTAGCATACTGAATAAGGGCCACAAAACTTGCTTTGCCTTATTGATAAGATGGCTAGTAGGGTGAAAATAGGCCAGATTACTATTCTGTTAGATTTTTAATACTATCATTGTTTTTCCTGTTCTGATTCTCCTCCAGACTCCTAATGCTGGTGTTGGGATGGGGAGGGGATAAGGCAAGAGAGTACCAGATGAATATAGAAACAGATGATGAGCCTGTTGACCTGCAGGATGTCATAGATGCTACATTTCTCCTTTCCCCATCTCTTATCTGTCCTTGTTTTCATGAAGAACTTGACAGCCTCCTCTCTAGCTTCCTTTAAGACAAGGATGTAGATGGGAGAGAGTAAGCTAAAGTTTTGCTAGCACAGGCACTGTATCTACCTCCTGTTTTCACTCTATAGCTCTATCTCAGCTTCCTAGAATAAGGAACCTCAAAACATTAGTGAGGTAGATAACTGTGGTCATACCCATAGTTCGTTATCATACCCAAATGATATTCTGTGGAGTAAATTATAAAACATTTGTACAAAATGACGAGTGGAAAAAGTAGCAGTATATTTTTATAATATTAAGCCATTGCATATGTTAAATGTGAAAGATTGAATAACCTTGCTCTCTAGCTACCTAGTCTTTTAAAGCTGAGATTGTCTTGTGTATATCTTTTTCATGTTATAAATAGAATCCTCCTTAAATTATAGGAATTGTCTTTCTGGATGAAGTAGATAAAATTGGCAGTGTGCCAGGCATTCATCAGTTACGGGATGTAGGTGGAGAAGGCGTTCAGCAAGTAAGCAGTTGAATATTTTGTTCAAGCCCACTAAAAGGAAGGGAATACATCAACCTCCCAAATATTGTACGTTTGGTTTCACATTCAGTTAGATTGTTTTGTTTATTTCTCCCACCCCAAAACTCCACATACCATTTAGTTCAGCTAAGAGAAAGCTGTTGGTGATTTTAAATACCAAATTTCCTTTGTTAAGAAATTAAAAAGTCTTTAAAGAACAGAAAAAAAATTGAAGTTTAGTTTTTGTTGGTTTTATTCCTCAAAGGCCCAATTAAACATTTCTAGAGGACTCTTAAAGTTCTGGTTCCAACTATACATAAATGAACTACGTACAAGTATCTTACTGTATGCGCTTAGTTAGAAGGTAAAATAGTGTTTTATTCCTTGTAGAGTCATAATTAAGTCATAATGATCTTTGGTCAACCTGACCTTTTACTGGTAACTAATTATGACATAAACTGCAGGGTAAGGAAAATTGCTTTTAATTTTTTTGACCAGAGAGAGGTGCAATCACACTTATAAAATATGCTGCATAATTTCTCATAAAGGCATCTCAATAAAAGTATTCTCAAAGTTTAACACTAGGAGTAGAACAGAATTTTAATTTACATGAAATACAAATCTTCAAATATTTTCAAATTCTGAATGTTCCCACCATGGTTGGGTAACATCTTACAGAGTCATATTTCTCTTTATGTCAGAATTATGTCCTTACCATCAAAAACAACCTCTCAGGTTAATGGTAACAGTTTCCTGAATACATAAGGAGTCCAGTAACTATTCCAAATAAGTTTATGAATTATCGATGTGATTTGCACTTTAGTTGTGGAAATGTGGGAGGTTTCTTCATTTATGCTCATTGACCATAACCACATATTATTTTCCCCATTGAGTCCCGTAATCTTAAGTATAATAAATAATACACTTACATGATTATTCCATAAATCATTCATTTTTTATTTAGGGCTTATTAAAACTACTAGAAGGCACGATAGTCAATGTTCCAGAAAAGAATTCCCGTAAGCTACGTGGAGAAACAGTACAAGTTGATACAACAAACATCCTGTTTGTTGCATCTGGTGCCTTCAATGGTTTGGACAGAATCATCAGCAGGAGAAAAAATGAAAAGGTAAGTTTTTCTGAGAGGTTACTAGTAGAGAGAGCATTTTTAGTTACAGAAGATGGACCCTCAGTTTCTAACCTCATATCTGCTGGCCGCCAGCGGTGGATTTTTAAGAGTTAGGTTTTCTTAGATTATACCAGAAATATATTCCTAGTTATTTTTTAAAATCTCAGAGTAGTAAATTGGAAAATTTCTAAATATCATCTGTATATGAGCATTTTTAAAATATAACTTGACGATTTTGATTTTATATTTCACTTAAGGGATTCTTCTGTTATTTGAGGTAGCTGCTGAATCAGTAAAATATATATTCATTCATTTCTCTTGCCCAATTCACTGGAGCCCAGTAAAGAGCTTGTCTCCATTGCCCCATCCTTAGAGTCAATTGTAGATCACTGCTCACTTTCACAGATGGAGGAAAGCCCAAGGGTGTATATAAATAGAGAAATTATGCTAGCAAGCCTGCTTGTAACCCCTCAAGCTGAGTTGTGATCTCATCTAGTTTTACAGATGTTTCTTAAACATTCTTCTAAGCCTTGATTTTAACTATTTTAACTGGAACTTATTTCTTCATATCCTCAAGGTCTATGCCCAGTAGCTATTTGTTGGTACATTTGATTGATTACAATAAAATGTAATGCCAACATAGTTCTTGCCCCCAAAGTGCCTATTTTCCATGTTTTTCTGTTTTATGTAATAGCTAGCCACAAATGATCTCTTTTATATATTATTTTCTATTTAAATGAATATATCATGGATCCACTTTTTTCTGTATTGCTTGCTTTAAGTCTCGTTGGCCTTGCATGCACTAGTTTAAGTAGCAGTAATAGTTAAAAAAAAAAAAAAACAGCGCTGCTAATGGGAGGGTTGCCTGTGGTAATTCTTCTGCGTAACCCAGATGAGAAAACTCTTGTACAAGTACTGAGCCATGTAGTGCTCTTATTCCTCAGTGCCTGGCCTTACTCAGTGTGGATAAGGTTAGATTTTAATTTTTCATAGTAGTTAATTTATGTTTTTCTTGCTTTTGAAATTCTGCATAAACTAGCCTAACAAATTAGAAAGAAGAAATTATTTCTTTGCATGTGTGCACGTGAGAGAGATGAGGGGAAGAGAAAGAGAAACAACTTAATATTTGAAATTTGCAACCAAATGCAGGGACCATGTTCTGATATTTATTTATAATTCATACTTCCAAAAAGAATTTGAAGCTAGAAACTTGTAGAAAAGAACAATTAAAAGTAATGTTAGAAAAGAGATCAGAAACATATAGAAGGAAGGTTTAGGTCATAGTTTCAACTTAATGGAAATTGTCACTCCATTTAGCTTCAAACTTCTTAATGGAAAATAGGGAGAAATAGTGAGCTGGTTTTTATTGCCTGAAAGAGGAAGGGTATTATGTCTTTATGAGACATAAAGATTTAAAAACAGTTTGTCACATAGATTTTTATGAAAAGAAAATAGAAACATAAGAGAGTCTTCAGCAGTGATTTTATAAAGGATTAAACACATCCATTTGGCTGTTGTTTTTATCAAACCTTGTTGAAAACCAGGGGTACAATATTAAGTAATATATTCTAACCATATCAAACTGCTTGCAGTCCTAAGTTTTATTCCTATTGCCTTTGCTCATGCCCCTCCCTGCCTCAGTCTGGTTGGCAAACACTTGTTTATCTTCTAAGGCTCAGTCTGTTAAAAAAAAATTAGGCGACTCCTCTGTGAAGGCTTTCTTGATCACCTCCTACCCTCCCTCCCTAGTATGTGCCTGTTTTCCTCCTTTCCACTGCCAGGGTTTCCTGCACAGTTGTCCTTCATTACACCTATGATACTTTAATATCCTCGTGTGTTCTCACTGTAAATAAGCCCCGTTAAGGTAAGGGCTGTCTTCAGGTCTGTATCCTCAGTGTTTTACAATAATGGTTAATAAATGTTTATATATATATGTGTGTGTGTGTGTGCGCGCATATATGTTTGTATTACCATATGTGCTTACATGTGTATACAGTAAATGCTTAATAAGTATTTATTGAATGAAAGGTATTTTGTTTTCTGATACACTAACTGTCCGCATACAAAGCTTAGAGACTCAGGAATGGATTTTTAACTTAGGCTGTTTTTTCACATACCATGTAACTTTTCTTGTACTTTTGACAAGCTGTATGACATATCAAAATTAAACTTTCTGACAGTTGTCTGGAGTATGGTTCTTTTATATTGACTGAAGCAAGATCCATACACCTTGGATACCCAACCTTTTACAGCCAAGTTACCATTTTTGTTTTGTATAATCTTTAAATGTTGTTCTTTATAAAATCTAAATTATTCTAACTCATAGGGTAATGTATATAACCCCAAATCATGATTTTAATAGAATGCTTAGCAATGACTTAAGACATTTGTCGGTAATTTCCTTATAAGGCTGCTTATTCCATAGACCCTACTCCTGTTTAGAGTATTATAAAATTGACTCTGGTTATAAAAAAATTATAGCCTCCATTTTCACAGTTCTTACACATTTTGGAAACCACACTAGTCTAGAGGTCTTAAAAATCCTGCAACATTATTATCTGAGTTTAAGGGACTTCCCTTCACAGTTCTTACTTACCTACTTTTACTAGAATTCAGTCTTTGAAAATTGGTTAGGTTTTGAATTCTGAAGGCAGATAGACCTGAGTTCGAATTCTGGCTTTACCACTTAGAGCAGCAACAGCTTAGTCAAGGTACTCAGCCCCTCTAAGCCTGTTTTCTTCATTGTAAAATATGAATGATAGTAGACCTTCTTCAGTGGCAAAGATCATATGAGATATGCATGCAAAATGCTTAGCATGATGCAGCTTCATTCTGCTGTTTGTAATATCTGTCTTTTCTTTGGCAGTATCTTGGATTTGGAACACCATCTAATCTGGGAAAAGGTAGAAGGGCAGCAGCTGCTGCAGACCTTGCCAACCGAAGTGGAGAATCAAATACTCACCAAGACATTGAAGAAAAAGACCGTTTATTACGTCATGTAGAAGCCAGAGATCTCATTGAATTTGGCATGATTCCTGAGTTTGTGGGACGGTTGCCTGTGGTAGTTCCTTTGCATAGCCTAGACGAGAAGACACTTGTGCAAATACTAACTGAGCCACGTAATGCTGTTATCCCTCAGTACCAGGCCTTATTCAGCATGGATAAGGTTAGATTTTTATTTTTTATGATTTATGAGGTTTTTTGCTATTTTGAAACTCTGTATGTATCAGCCTAACAAGTTAAAAAGCAGTACTCCGCATCTGGAATACCAGCCTATTCTTCACTAGATACGGATCTGTTCATCTAGGAATCACAGAAGGCACATTGTGTTATATTAGACACTTAACAGTTAGCTGTATTTTTTTCTTCATTAAAACTGACATTGTAGCTTTTAAAACCCAAGGGTATATATAAATGAGAGAGAAATTATGCTAGCAGCCTGCCTGTAACCCCTCTAGCCAGGCACACAGGATTGTCTTTTTAGCCTTGATATTCTAAATGCTTCCATTGTGACATACTTTGTATACTTTTTTCTAAAGTTAGCTCTCACACCTACTTCTCTGCAGCCAGACCTGGAGATCACTTTAACCCACACAACCAATCAGATAGCAGATGTTTTGGGTTTTATGAACTTAGTGTCTTGAAATACCAGTCTCTCTGTGGCCACTGTCCCTACCTCAAGGCAAGCCCATTTATAATTCTTCACGTTTACCTGTTCCTTTACTTCCTACTTGATCTCCCTATCTCAAGTCTGTCTCTGACCACTGCCACCAAAATATCATTGTCTTCCATTTCCAGAATGGATCTTTTTAAAATTATTAGACACAGTGCCCAGCAAGTAGATATTAAGTTCTTAATAAATATTTATTGAGTGAATAAACACAAAGCTAATTATTTTACTCCCCTCCTTAAAATCCTCCAGTGGGCCCCTAGCCTTATTTAGGTGCCCCCACTCTAATGCTCTCTTAGCACTGTGTGCAAACACTATGCTGTAAATGCTGTTTTGTTAATTTGTCACCACCCAATAGACTTCAGATTCTTGAGGGCAAAGGTGATGTCTGATTCATCATTTAGTCTCTAATATATAAACACATAGAGGTTCAATAAATGTTGAACGAAGTCCTAGAAAATACGTGTTAATCTAGAAAACCTCTTTAGAGACTGAGGACAAACTTGTGATTCATACTGATACCTTCTCATAGGTTAACTGTTACAAATGCTTTCTGAAGGCAAGGTTCTAAAGCACCATGAGAGATAATTACCTCACTTAAATTTTACATTTTCTGCAGGTGGAAATTAATAACCAAAAGTTTAATACCAAGATCTTGTGAAGTCTAATGTTCCAAAGTATTTTGTTTTTTGGGGGGGGTGGTTGGTGTATTAAATTCTCAGTAATTTTTAAAATCTGGTAATTTAGAGAGGCTTGTCTAAAGTTTTATCTTTGTTCCATAGGATGAGTTGGTAACGCTCTTTAAAATGAATGTTTTCCAGAAAGAAAGTGATAACCTAAAAATGCCTCAGTCTGAAAAGGAATAGTGTCAATCAGAACATGAAGATTCTGACCCCATGTTTCTAAGTATTAGTGAATCAGTGTACTTAACTCTCTGAAACTTATATCTTTATCTGTAAAGTCAGGGCATTGGTCTCTTTTTGTTCTAAAAAGACCAGTAATAGTGGTAGGTAGTAATTGTTAATAGATCAAATGCTGTATGGTTATATTACAAAAGTAAGATTAAGTATTATCTGAGCTATTTCTTTTGAATATATTTGTAGTGTGAACTGAATGTTACTGAAGATGCTTTGAAAGCTATAGCCAGACTGGCACTAGAACGAAAAACAGGTGCACGAGGCCTTCGGTCCATAATGGTAAGTTGGCATTAGTATACAAAAAACTAGATTATTTCTTGGTCTGAATTTCGAGAATATTAAACTTACATGTCTTTTGTTTGGAAATACATGCAGAGAATTAGCCTAACATTTTTTTGTGATTTTGTTTTTTTGTTTGTTTTGGTCGCAGTAGATTATATTTTTCTTCTTTCTAAAAACTAACTTTAAAGGTGTTCGTAACAGAGGACATACACATAATATAATTAAAGAAATAGAGGAAATCAGGATTGTGGGAAGGAGAATTTCAGAAAAGTCCGCATAGGCCTTTTGACTAAGCCCCAGAGCACCTTCTCAGACTCATTGAAATCTTTTTTTTTTTAATTCTTAATTTTAATGAAATGTAGTCAGTTTACAATGTTAGTTTCAAGTGTACAGCAAAGCAATTCAGTTATACATATACATACATATATATGTGTGTGTGTGTGTGTATATTTAGATTCTTTTCTGTTATAGCTCTTACATTATAAGAAATTGTATATCATTCCCTGTGCTATACAGTAGGTCCTTGTTGTTTATCTGTTTTATGTAATAGTAATATCTGTTAATCCCAAACTCCTAATTCATCCCTTCCCTCCCTTTCCCCACTGGTAACTACAGTTTGTTTTCTGTGTCTGTGAGACTAACTGAGATCTTAATTCTTGTTTGTTTGAAAATAAATTGTAGATACCATGACATTTTACCCCTGAATTGTTCAGTATGGTATGAACTCACTTTTAATTTTGTTACAAATCCTAGAGACCAGCCTACTTTCAGCCACCACCCACTCTCTTAGCGTTCTCTCCCTGCCTACAGCTATGGCTGTACAGTGGGTTACCATTTCCCTACATGCTCCCCAAACAAACAAACACATGTTCCTGTTCTCTTTTAAGGATTTCACTGCTGAATATTACCTCTCTCATAAAAAGTAGGACTTTCTGATTAGATCTACACATTCATCACAGACAGTTTGAGATTATAGTCTCTCTTTTTTTGTGTGTTTTGTTATTTTTTAAATTAATTCTTAAAAATTGAAGTGTAATTGATGTTCAGTGTTGTGTTAGTTTCAGGTGTACAGCAGAGTGATTCAGTTATACATATCTATTCTTTTTCAGATTCTTTTCCATTGTAGGTTATTACAGGGTATTATAGTTCCCTGTGCTCTGCAGTAGGTCCTTGTTGTTGAGATTATATTCTTTAATGAAGGTCTGGACTTCAGGTGTTAATGACAGATTTATAAACATGCAAACTAGAAGAATAAATAATATAGTGGACATTTTTTTCCAGCAAATTTGGTGTACTCAACCAGTATTTTCCTTAAGATGGAATATAATCCAGCCCCTACTCGTAGGCAAAACTAGTTTTCTTTAGTAAATAACTTTAGATCTACTGCAGCACTTGAGACAAATACTGTTTGAAGTCATAGCTTGGTAGAGATGATTTAGGATTAAATCATTTCCAAATTAAGGATAGTAATCCTCCTTAATTGGTCCTCCTTTGGTCATAGCGTATATCAGATGCTTCTGAGTAATATCTGAGTCTCATACAAAATGAAAGTAGTCTTTTTGTATGTGCATAGTGACCCACGTAGGCAGAACTACAAATAGCCTTCCCTTATAGAGTCATTTCTCTCTGAATTTAGTTAGAAGCTATTTTAATATGAAGAATATGAAAGCTTTTACATTGACTTTTTCAACATTCAGTTCCTGGTGCATAATAGGGACTCAGTAATACTTGCTGAGTTAATGAATTTGATTGATAACCTGTAGAATACAAGTACTGTGTATGTAACCTCAGTTTCCCATGTAACTCATTACTTTATCATTTTAGGAAAAGCTGTTACTAGAACCAATGTTCGAAGTCCCTAATTCTGATATAGTATGTGTGGAAGTTGACAAGGAAGTAGTAGAAGGAAAGAAGGAACCAGGATACATCCGGTAAAGTGTATTGTCAAACTAGAACAGATGTAAAACTTAAAATCCGTTCTTTATTGCTACAGTCTATTGGTTGTCATAAAATTCATAAAGGAAGCAATTATCTCAAATTTTCTGTACAAAATTTTTTAATTTTGCTTATAAAATAATATTTTGAATCTTTCTGAAAATTGATCTTCAAAATTAGCCTCCACTTTTTTCTCTTAAGGATGAAGTATCAAAAAAGACATAAAAGTAATCCAAATGAAGAGATTCTAATGAACCTTCCTGCTAATTTTGTAATTTGTGAATGACTTGTTTCATGTCTTTCATAAGACCAAAACTTTGTTGACAGAATTTGTCATATCTTATCAGTTGACAAATTTGACGTATCTTTGATTGCTTTATATAACTATTCTAGGGGTCAGCAGGCTTTCCTGTACAGGGCTAAATACTTCAGGGCCATACAATCCTTATTGTAGCTACTCAGCAGTGTCCTCATAGCTTGATAGCAGCCAGACAATCCATAAATGAATGAGCATGTCTGTGTTCAAATAAATCTTAATTTACAAAAACAGATGATAGGCTTTGTTTGGCCTGCAGGTTGTAGTTTAGTGACTGCAATCTATTCAGTAAATATTAAACAGGGCTTGACTTTAATGTTACCTACACAAAAATTAGGTTTCTATCACAAAGTGCATTATGTTTTGTTTATCTTCTAAGATAACTTATGAGATGACTGGTTTTGAACAACGTTGCTTATTCAAAGAGACATAATCTTTTACTGTTGTTTGATACTAATAGAAAGGAATTGTGATGGTTTGACCATAATTTTCACTAATTTGAGTCATATTGGTTTGGTCAGAAGCTTTCAACTTCTTTGCCATTGATAGATGCTAAATGTTAAAGATTTGGGTTGAAATAATAGATTCTACTTTTTTGGTGAAGAAATGGATTTATTTTTAAGCCTTCATAATGGAAGCCTCGTTGTTGATTTATTTCAGTAAAACTTTTATTAGGGAAAATGTTAGAAAAATTACTTGCAACTTTTGGTTGTGTGCTCTAAATGTCTCCTGTATGTTATCAGTAAGCAATCTTAATGTTAAAGGTGCTCTTAATATTTTCTTTCTTTGGGTAGCTTGTGGATTAATTTATTATTTTGTTATTAATTTGTTATTTATTTTTTGAGAAGTTGTGTTTACCCATAGTTCTTTTTTTTAAAAAAAACGCATGGCTTTTCATTATAGGGCTCCAACAAAAGAATCCTCTGAAGAAGAGTATGACTCTGGAGTTGAAGAAGAAGGGTGGCCTCGCCAAGCAGATGCTGCAAATAGCTAAACTATCAGACTTCTGTCCTGTATATAAAGTTTTCCTTCTTTTGTTTAGGATCGTAACTGTCTCAGCAGTCTGACATTAAAAACATTGGATCTGTCTTGGATATCACACATGGTCAGAAGCTTTTAGGATAAAATTCAGATCATGTATATTATGTAACATCACATTGATTTATACAGAGGACATTACGTGGACTTTAATGACACAGTGTTCAGAGATAAAATGTACATTATTTTCGTTCGGTTTTTTAAAAATATGCTTTAACAAAATTCTTAGGAGTTCTTTTAAGCAATGCAGATGTTGCAGTAACTGTGGATTTTACAATAATGTTACTCTACAAATGGGAAAATAAATTCTTTAAAATTGAAGATTGAGATTCAATTCTTTAGTTTAATCTTCTCTACCCATACTTGTTTCCTGAAAATATTTGAATTTTATTCATCTTAAAAATTAGAACAAGTAGTTTCCAAGTAGTCAGAAATTTCATGGAAAAAGTACCCTGAAGAACCGTGTTTTGATGACTTGTTTAGTTGTATACTTACACATGACACTAACTTCCCAATTGGTACTATAAAAAGGCCATTCTCTTACTGACTTGTCTGATTTATTTGCCATTTTTGATCCATTTTCGTACCATAAGTGAGCAGATGGAACTGAAGTCTGCCTTAAATCTTCAGAGAAAGACTACATCTAATTCTAAATGTAGCTAGCATGCAGCATCAGTCATAGTGACAGCCATGTGCTGAGGTAAATAAAACATCCCAATGTTGTACACTTCCCAAAGTACCTAGCTAGTTTTCTGTTTTGTTTTTTTTGCTGGATATTTGTCCAATTCTTTGGCTTCATAGAACGTTAGAAAATCTATGCTTTGCTATCAGCAGAAGTGAAGTGTTCATACTAAAATATAAGTTATTAACTTTGATTATATAACAGAACTAAACAGTGGGGGAAATTTGGGGGCTTAACGATGAAAATTATTTTATTTGATTCCATGTATATTAAAATATTTAGGTACCTTTTAAGTTTTTTTTCTTTCCTTCTGTGTTGATGGAAGTTTCTGTACTATTCATTCAGTTCAGCCTCATTTGAAATTGTTTAAATGAGAGTACATTTAAATACTTGTTTTCAATTTTTGGCTTATAAATGCTTGAGTTTTCCTTTTAGCCCCTTTTTCCTAGGAAAAGAACCTTAAGCTATTAGCAAATTCTAAATCTTGTTGATGAAGAGTTGGACTTTCTGTGAAGTAATAAGAGACATAAGGTAACTACTTATGGCTGGGGTAGGACCAGAAATGCACTTTTGCAAAGTGTTTAAGCCTGGTTGCTCTAGTATGGAACAGAAACAGGTATCCTTCTTGGTCGCCCTAGCAATGGTTAAAATTCTCCTCAGGAAGTCTTTCATATTATAACTGTTCACTGTCTTTTTCTTACAGCCTCATGTTCCTTTTTGTAGAGTGAAAATTGGAGTAGCAACTAAATATATTAAGGGTACTTGTCCTGAAATAGACTGGGAGACATTTTAGTCACAACAAGTTACATTTGGTTTTGGAAGTTGTTAACAAAGCATAATCGATGTTTTTAAATTAAACACAACTGAGTATAACTACGATTTGTATCTTGAAACTTGTTTTGGCATTTGAATAAAACAAAAGGATTAAACGAAGGCCATTGTAGTGGTGTATCCATAATAACAGTACCATTTTTAAAAGGATGCAGATATCTGAGCTGCTTTAGTCTAGTGATTGGTTGATCCTTGACACTTTTATATTCCTCTAATAAATTCTAGTTGTAGATTCCACAGACAAAATGTCTGTTATTAAGGTTTATGTTAAACATTGATTGAAAACCCTTACTGAAATATCCTACATGGGCCCCACACTAGTAAGCTTTCCAAGAAGCACAGTAGTCTAGTAGAGGAAGCAAACACAAACATCAGTACATTATAACAATAGAAGTGAGATGCCAGGTATGGTGGCACAAAAAGGTGGTAGCCCAGATGGATCTGGAAGAACAAGTAGGAATTTGTCAGAAAGGAATAATGAAAATTAAATAAAAATCTCAAGAAATGTGATGCAACTAGGGAGCTTTAGGAGTTGAGAAACAGGCAACATATGACTTAAATATTACTCCTCTGACACGAACGTTGAATATGTTCTCTCCCCTCTACATCCAACTTTGCCTTTCATTAAGAAACCAAATGATGGAACCATCAAACCTATAAAACTATACGTGCTTCAGCACCCAACCTTTCTCTCCAATTACAGCTGAAGGATCCCTTTAATCAAAACTCAATCCCTCCACATCATTATGAGGGATCCCATCGTCCCTGTCATTTCTCAAGGCCTTCAGTTATTTTGTTAGTATCGTTACTACGTTATTGGTCTCCTTCCTTCTGAAACATTCCCAGCAGCATCTAAACACTGACTAGAATGTCTTGTCCTATAACAAACCTCCCAAGCTTATTTTTCATTTGTTTGTCTTTCTAACTACTATAGTCCCACTATGGTGAAGGCCATGCCTGTTTTCTTAACTATAACCAGTACCTACCGTAGTGGTTTGGTGTGCCATACATTTATTTTTTTTAGAGAGTATCTTTTATACCAGGTTAAGTTGTACTTTTATGCAAAAAGTAATAGGGAGCTATTAAAACTGCTTTAAGCAGGAAAGTTGGCCATCACTTGATGTGGGTCTTAGATTGTTGGGAAGGGAAGGCTTTGAGGAAAATGGAGGGAAACATGACTGGAGGCCTCCTTGTGGAGATTTCTTCAGCACTTGTCCTCTAACTCCTACCTCATCACTTTTCATCCCACTTTTCGGATCAGTTCTCATTAGCAAACAAAACAAACTCCCTTGAACCCCTAGATGTTGATCTTGCTGTTTCCAGTTCCCTTCCAGACTTTGATTTTGAATGAGGTGAGAAGTTGTTGGAAGGCTTTGCACAGAGGAAAGATAAAATAAGACAATGTTTTAAAAGGCCTCTGGTTGCAGTATAAGTGAACAGACTATAGACGAGCAATGATTGAATAAGGGACACTCGGGCGCATTGTAGTCCTACCAGAAGATGATGGATTAGACTAAGATGATAGCAATGTAAGTGGAAGAGTGGACGGGTAGGTATTTTTGCAAATGTGTCTGCAAAGTGGTATCCCATGTTCTTCAATGGGGAAACTCAATATTATAAAGATGTCTGTTATCCCTATGTTAATTTATAAATTTAATATGCCAATAAGATACCAATAAGTTTTAAAGCTAAACGAGGCAAAGGGATTCTAAAGTTCATGTGTAAAAATACACTGGTAAACAAGCAGAATGATAATGCACACTCATAGTGCTTACTCTGTGTCACTGTTCATTTTAGCACAACTATGAGGTAGATGGTATTATCAGTCCTTCTAGATGATGAAACTCAAGCCTAGAGTGGTAAGTAGCTTTCCCAAAGTCACACAACTAGTAAGTAACAGCCAGGAATTAACCTCAGGTAGATTGGTTCCAGAGCCTCTCCACTTAACACACCAAAAGAAGAATGAGGAGGGACTGCATCTTGTATTTTTAAAATAATGTAAACCTTTAAAAATTTAAGTGTGTACCAGTGTATGACAGATCAATGGAAAAGAATGTAAGGTCTGGAAATAGATCCCCCCCCCAAAATACACACACCCACACACACACATACACATACACACATATATATATGAATTTAGTATTAGAAAAATTAGAAAAAACATGCAATAAATTACATTGAGAACTGAGTATCCATCTAGAAAATAAGTTACATCCATACCTTACCTAATACATTTTAAGATGAAAACTGAAGCCTTTAAATATTACATACAGTATTACATAATTACTTAATATATAAGATATAAGTAATTACTATGTAGAATATTACAAAGAGTTTCTGAGAAATACTAGAAGTCCCTTGGGAAGTGGGGTCAGGCTCTGATTGGTTCTTCTCATGATACAGAGCTGGACTCTTACCCAGGGTATCATCTATTGACTGCTTTTAAAAAGTAAAGATCTAATCATGAGATGCTAGAGCAATTGGATATCCAAAGTTGGGGCGGGGGTTGAGGAGGACACCTCAACCAAAGTCTCACACCTCATACAAAAATTAACTCAAAAATGGATCACAGACTTAAATGTAAACCTATAAAACTTTTAGAAAAAGCACAGGAGAAATTTTTCAGGATCTAGGACTGAGTTCTTAGACTTGCCTCCAAAAGCGTGACCCATAAGAAGAAAGACTCATTAAGTTGGACTTCATAAAAATTAAGGACTTTTGCTCTGAAAAAAAGGACAAACCAAAAAGCATGTTAACAGGATGAAAAGACAAGCTATAAACTGGGAAAAATATGTGCAAACCACATACAAAGGACAAGTATCTAGAGTATAAAACGAACTCACAAATTTCAATAGTAGAAAACCAAACAATCCATTTAGAAAATGGGCAAAAGACATGATCAGACATTTTAATGAGGAGGGCATACATCTGGCAAATCAGCAAATAAAAAGACACTCAACATAACTAGCTGTTAAGGTAGTGTAAATTAAAACCACAATAAAATAACACTACATACCTATCAGGATGTCTAAAATAAAAAATAGTAACACAAAATGCTGATGAGAATGCAGAGAAAAGGGATGATTCATATATCTGGTGGGAATGTACAGTGCTGCAACCACTGTGGAAAACAATTTGGCAGTTTCTTTAAAAACTAAACATTTAACTGGCATATGATCCAGCAATTATGTTCCTGGGCACTTATTCCAGAGAAATAATGGTTTGTGTTCACACAAAAATCTGTATACAGATGTTTATAGCAGCTTTATTCATGATAGTCCCAAAGTGAAAACAAACCAAATGTCCTTCAGCAGATGAGTAATTAAACAAAGTATGTTTTCATTTTATCCACACCTTTTTTGCACACTTGATTACAATGATAAGGTACACTGATACAACCACCTGGATGTAGTTCCAGAGGATTATGCTGAGTGTGAACAACAAATCCAAGAAGGTTATGTACTATGTGGTTCCATTTATATGACATTCTTGAAAGGACAAAAGTTATAGTAATGGAGACCAGATAGTAGTTGCTAGAGGTTTAGGAAGGAAAGTGGGTGGGACTATAAAAGGGCAAATAAGGGATCCTGAAAGTTTGGAAATGTTCAGTATCTTGACCATCAAGGTCAACATCCTGGCTGTGATATTGTAATACAGCTTTGCAAGATATTACAATTGGGAGAAGTTGGGAGAGTACACAGGATTTTGCTGTACTGTTTATTACAATTGCACATGATCTACAATTATCTCAAAGAGCCTTCCGTTACCCTCCTACTAAAAACTTAAGATATGAGATCCTGGACGCTACGATCTCTGTCCAGCTCCCAGGATCACCAGGCTCCGGTCGGACTTTCTGTACTCTATCCACCCTGGCATTCTGTGAGTTTCCGCAGCAGACCTACTCCTATAGTCTAATAGGGGGCTTTTGTAAATGTTGTTCCCATCTGAACTGTGCCTCCCTCTCTTCCACTATTTAACACATACTTACCCTTCAGGCCTCAGATAAAGTCTCAAACAACATTCCCCAGCCTGCTTAACTCAAATTCTCCTTTAAGCTCCTCTTGCCCCTTTTTCCTCTTTGGTAGTATATATTCACTGTTGCACTTTTGCTTTTTTTTTTTTTTTTTTTCATTATTACTTGATTAATGAATTTTCTTTACTGGACAGGTAGTTCTACGAGGAGCGGAACTGTCTGTTAGTCTCACTGTAAAGCTGCTAGCTCCGCATTTGGACTGCACTGTAAGGACAATATTCATAAACGGAAGGATTGAATGAACGACCACCATTCGCCGGGCTCTCTGGGTCGGGTGCGTCAAACTGGTGTCGCGCGTGGTACTACGTCATTTCCTCCCGGAAGACACTATCTTGAGGAACCACTCAGATTCCTGTCACTTCTCAGAATCCCTTCGTCGTGGCCATGGCTCTGCCGCCCTTCTTCGCCCCGGGTCGCCCGGGCCCCCCACCCCCGCAGCCGCCGCCTCCCGCTCCCTTCGGCTGTCCGCCCCCGCCGCTACCCTCCTCGGCTTTCCCGCCACCTGTTCCCCAGCGGCCCGGCCCCTTTCCGGGGGCCTCCGCCCCCTTCCTCCAGCCCCCGCTAGCTCTGCAGCCCCGGGGCCCCGGGGAAGCCTCCCGCGGCGGCGGCGGCGGCGGCGGAGCCTTCTATCCGGTGCCACCACCGCCGCTGCCTCCGCCACCGCCACAGTGCCGGCCCTTCCTGGGGACCGATGCCGGTGAGCGCCCGCGGCCGCCGCCTCCAGGCCCGGGGCCGCCCTGGAGCCCGCGCTGGCCTGAAGCGCCGCCGCCGTCCGATGTGCTCGGGGACGCGGTCCTGCAGCGCCTGCGCGACCGGCAGTGGATAGAGGCGGTGTTCGGAACCCCGCGGCGGGCCGGCTGCCCAGTGCCCCCGCGCGCGCCCGCTGGGCCCAGCCTGGGCGAGGTGCGCGCCCGGCTGCGCGGGGCCCTGTGCCTGGTGCGGCGGCTGCGCGACCTCTGCCAGGCCCTGCGCGAGGCCGAGGCCGACGGCCCGGCCTGGGCACAGCTGCATGCGCAGGCCGAGCCGCTGCGCGCCGAGCTGGCCGAGAGACTGCAGCTGCTGACCCAGGCCGCCTATGTGGGCGAGGCGCGGCGGAGGCTGGAGAGGGTCCGGCGCCGCAGGCTGCGGCTTCGCGAGAGGGCCCGGGAACGCGAGGCCGAGCGGGAGGCAGAGGCCGCGCGGGCAGCCGAGCGCGAGCAGGAGATTGACCGCTGGAGGGTCAAGTGCGTGCAGGAGGTGGAGGAGAAGAAACGGGTAAGAACAGCGGGTGCACACGGGGGGAAGGGTAGGGTGTTTGGCACCTGATGGGGCGTGGGCTGTGCGCTGTCATTTCCCAGGTCTAAGCCTCTTTTTTCAAATTCGTAAAATAAAAACACAAGTTGCCTTTCCGACCTCGTATCTCCATAATGGTTGCGTGTTAATGGTGTGTAGTACACAACACAAATGCTTCAGGTGTTCTGCAAAGTTCTCTAAATTCGAAATGTAGGATTACACGGTCGTTTTTCAGGGATGACAGATCTGTCTCCTGCTCCAACGTTCTGTCCACTTGCTAACATTCAACACAAACGAGCATCTGGGTCCTTGGGTCTTGTACTGCCCTAGGTGATTTTAAGAATACAAAATAAAGAGAACTTGGAGTCTTGTCTCGAGGAACATATACCCTAATTAGCTGATGGAGTAAGAGGTGATTTCTCCAGGATTCCTATGTTTACAAGTTTTAAACCACATATTCCCCAGGTTCAACAATGGTGTTTTTGAGCACTTACTGTATACTAGGCACTATGCTTAGGTCCTTACATATGCCAGATCTCGAATTCTTGTCTACCCTGAGAGGTAGACAGTATTAATCCCAGTTTTACAGATTAGGAAATTGAGGCATAGAGAGATTAACTTTCCAACAATCCACACAAGAGGTCTGTGGCAGTTTCACACCTTATTTGAGCCCAGATTGTCACATTCTAAAGCTTATTGATCTCAGGTTCTTAAGTTGAGGGCCAGGGTGAAACTGGAAATTGGTCAAATATTTAAGGCATTCTCATTACTTTTGAGTGCCTCTAGGGACTCCCTCTCCCCTCCACTCTCCACAACCAGCTGGTGTTTCCTCCCTCTTCCCTGTGTCTGTTACTGCCCTAGAATCTGGTACAACTACCCTCTGAAGTCTATTGACGGCAAGCTTTCTCTTCATGCCTCCAGGAATATATCAGTACTTTAAAGGAAAATACTTGGAGGCAATACCTTAATCCAAGGGATTTTGAGTTGGTTCAACAGACTTAATGAGGGGCCATTATGGCAGACCCAGTGCTGGGTGCTGGAGATAGAGATGAATAGGACATAGTGCTTGTCCTTGAGGGACTTAGAACACTGTTGGGGGAACATGTCTGTATTGCATGGTGTGTATTAGGATTTCAACTATAGGTGCTATAAAGCCCAGAGAAGGAATTTCTAATTCATTAAGGGAAGGTATCAAGGAAGTCTTCCCAGATGATATGGTGATCTTGAACTGAGTCTTGTAGGAAATGTCAGAGCCAGGTGAATGCAACAGGTGCAGTTCCAGAAGAAGGAGTAATACAAGCAAAAGAGTGAAATAGCATGGTGTATCTGTAACAGTGAAATTACAGGCGTTTATTTGCCAGATGGGAAAGAGAGCTTTAGTCAAAAGGGTCCTTCCTGCCACTTACTGTCAGGGTACTTGGAGACAGAGTCCTGTGAGTAGCAACTTGAGGAACCAGGGTTGTTTAGTCTACATATGAACCAGCTTAAGAAGAGTAAGGTTGGGTCTTCAGATGTTTGAACAGCTGTCATATCAAAGAGATCCTTGGGACCTTAAAGCAGTGGAACATAAACTGTGCTTAAGTTGTCAGTGAGAACGTTATAGAGTTCTGGGCCTTTCCAGCCCCATTCCTTATCTTCCCTGCTAGTCTGAATCTTTGGATCCCCAAGTCTGAATTTTTAACAAGGGAGCCCCAGCTTAACAAGACAAATTGTATATAGATGTTCCTTGGACTACACTTGCAGAAGCTCTGAGGAAGAAACCGAGACAAGAGCCCACATGGAGGCTGCAGAGAAAATAATCCGTTGGCTGAACCAGTGTGGAGGGGAGTTGTGCATGGTCTGGGAAACTGGGATGCAGAGCCAGTAGAGTCTTTCTTAACCCTGGGACTGTCTGGTCCTCTGAAATCTCCCTTCCAAGCAGGGTTTCTCTGCTGAGATAAGTTGTTCCTTATACTAGATCTCATGGCCTCTCTTTGTCCCTCAGGAGCAGGAACTTAAAGCTGCTGCTGATGGTGTCTTATCTGAAGTGAGGAAAAAACAAGCAGACACCAAAAGAATGGTGGACATTCTTCGGGCCTTGGAAAAATTGAGGAAACTCAGGAAAGAGGCTGCAGCAAGGAAAGGTAACTATGGCTTTGCATTTCTTCTTCTGTTCCCCTGTTCCTTCTCTTTCTTTACCCTAGCATCCACCACCCTCTCAAATTTTTGAAGGAAAAATGCTTGATACTTCATTATTTTCACCCAATAGGGTAACTAAACTTGTCAGCAGTACCTCAGAACTTTTGAAGCAGGAAGCCTTAGAAGATGTTTATCCCTGGATAGCCAAGATTAAAAAGGATGTGGGAACCCACTGCCCTGTCTTCCTCTTGACTCATCATTCCCACCCTAGGCATTCCTGGCTACGCTTTTTGAGTGAGGTTGGCATGGCTGGTCAACTTTGCCCGTATGTTAAGGTGAAAGTTGTCCTTTCTTTACTTGGTACTTCAGAAGGTGTGGAAAACTTAGCATAATCCTTCAGATACATTCCAAACCTGAAACATTGATATTTGAAGAGGTAGGATGGTTGCATGGGGCAAGGAGTGCCCTGCAGACTGCATGGTATGTCACTTTTGGACTCAGAAAACCTCAGTGGTCTCCTCTTGCCTCTAGAGGGAGCACTGGTTTTCTAGAAGCTCCCAGCTGTGCTTTTTGTTTTCCTGTTTGGATCTTTGCTCTTGCCAGTTTGTTTGTCTGGAGAGTCCCGTCTTGGCCATTTTACGCTCTCACTATCCTTCAAAAGTAAATACAGATGCAGCATCCTCCATCCTTCTCTGATCTGGGCCGAGGTGACCTAACTGCTCCTTCTCATTTGCACCTGGCTTGGGACAACATGCTGCCTTGTTGAGTGGGCTGTCGGCCATACACATTCACCAGGGGTATTTGAGAGTACACAAATTAGCAAGTACCACAATAACAAATAATTTTCCTTGTGCAGTTTAAAATATAACTCCAATTCAGACCCTTAATAAAATTTTGTTGGGACATGTGCATTCAGTCAGGCTCATTCATTAGCTAAGTGATTAGCTTCTGCATGCCAGCCTCCGGACTGGCTGGCTCAGATTCAGTCTCAGAATCAGATGATCCCACAGGGCATTCATGAGTCAGAGGGATGTTTGCATCTACTGGGTCTTCCTATATCTCTTCCTTATAAGAATGCAAAACCTGAGGGCTGCTATTTAATATTCCCCTACTTCATGTCCTCCGTGAAGTGAATGTTCAGTAAACTTTTACCAAGTGAATTTACCAGCATAATTTTTCACTATTAGTCTTCCTCACTTTTGTCGAAAAGAAGGAAGAAATTTTAGGAGAAATTATACTCTAAAAATAAGCAGGCTCAGTAGAGTTAACTGACTAGAATGTGAAATGATTTAGTATCTAGTAACTGGTTTTGTTAGATACTTTAAAAAAAACAGAGCAACTTTCTGACTTCTCTCTTTAAGGCGTGTGCATCTCCAAGTAAGTGCTGAGAGAATGAGCTTGGATGTGTAAGAGGGCTATGTTGCAGAATGTCTTATGGGCTAGGCTAGACATCTCACCCATGCTTAAAGCTGAGTGGAAAATCTTCCCAAGGGGAAGATTGCAAGCAGAGAGTGAAACGATGACAAAGATCTGTGCTGGCAGAGCAGAGCAAAGTTTGGGGTTTCTAGGAGTGAGGAAGAAAGAGAGAGACTGATAAGGCTGCTGTAGTCTGGGCAGGGATAATAAGGGAGTGTGAGCTAAGGGTCAGATGGTGAGTTGGGGAACAGTAAGTGGATTTAAGAGATATGAGTAGTGTGTGTATGTGTGTATATCTAATGGGGAACTCAGCATGTGGGAGCTGAAGGAAAACAATGACTCAGGTTCTCACTTAACCTATTGACTGAATGATGATCCATTCTGACTGACTGACCAGCAGATCAGGAGGAGGAACAGGCTTGGGGCTGACGAGTTCAGTTTGAGGCCTGTTGTGTTGGTTGTGCCTGTGGTGCATCCTGGATAAGAGTTCATCAGGATGGACCCGTGAGGAGGAATGACCTTAAGGAGATTTTGTAGTGTGAGATGAGGGCCAAAAAGACAAAACCTAGGGAGTGTCAAAATCAAGATGGATAAGGTGAAGGCCACAAAAGAGATCAAGGGAGCTCAGAGAGCTAGGAGGAAAGGACCTTCTGGAAAGTGGTAGATGCTCAGAGAGATTGTGTGATCTTGAGCCTTGGTTTTTCCTCATCTGTAAGAAGGGAAAAAAGTACCTATCCATGGGGGTCTTGCGATGATTAAATTAGTAAACATGCAGAAAGTGTTCAAAATAGTCCCGGCATATAGTAAGTACTGTGTAAGTGTTACCTTTTTTTTTTTTTTTTTTTTAGTAATATAAAGATTAAGAAACATCATGGCATCATGGGAATTAGTACCAAATAGATCATTAGTGACCTATGTTAGGTGCATTTCAGTGGGGCGGTTTGAGTAGAAGCTGGACTACACTCAAAGAGGGAATAGGAGGTAAGAAAAGCAAACAGTGAGTTTAACTTATTAAAAATTTGCCTGTGAAGAGAAGCAGGAGGGACAGTTGATGGCTCAAGGTCCTGCAGGAGGTTGGGAGATTCAGATCCCAGGTGGAGGGGTTAACTTAAGTGGAGAAGGACCCATCTTTCACTGGAATGAAAATGAAGACAAGGGTGGGTAGTAATACGCAGATAAGTGAAGTCAGGGGCAGAAAGTTAAGGGATTTCCTGCCTGATGGCCTGTTTTCTCTGGGGAAAATGCTACATGGTTTGCTAAGAGTAGAGAAATAAGGCTTCAGGAGAGCAGTGAAGGTTTGAAATGATTGCTGTGAGGCATGAGTGAGAGCCAACCAGAGACGCACGGAGTAAGGCTGCAGGGAGGTGCTATTATGGGTCCAGCGCATAGAACTGTATGCTGGCACTAGGTCACATAATCAATTGACTCTGACAGGCGAACACAGAGCACAGGGCTCTGGGGTTTTGCTTTATGAGTGAGAATGAGTGGAAGAAGGGTGGAATCTGATATATCAGAATGGAGGTTTTAGTGACACTGACAGTCTTGGAAAAGAAGGAAGTTAAGTACCCAGAGGGTAGAAAGTCAGAGAAGAGAATAATTGGATCTGTGACTTCAGAGGTGGACACTTTTTTTCTGATCATGCCAAGGGCCACAGACTGGGTGAGGCCTTAAGTTCTGGGTGGCTAAAGGGGGATAAAGAAGAAGGCATTAGTACCCAGGAGCTGCAGGAAATAGAGAAGTTGCGGTTAGAGGTGGAGGGAACCTAGACCATGTCAGTACTGGGTGGGGGTCCAAGGAGGATTGGGTGAGGAGTGCCCTTTCCGAGAGAGTGTGTCATGGTGGGCAGGCGTGATCCCTGAAAGGTTGAGGGAAAGGGAGGTTGGGGAGCGGGGCGCAGGCCCAGCCGATCAAGATGGGAGCAGGCCACACCTTCTCATGGGTCTGGAGGCACTTTTAGGTTGATGGAGTGTCTGTATTTTTGCTGTACTGGCAGATTTTAGTACTTGCTACAGAGACCGTATGACCCACAAACCTAAAATATTACTATCTGGCCCTTTGTAGGAAATGTTTGCCCATCTCTGGTTGAGATAAAGAAATTAAACAAAACTATGCAATTATTATGAAGCAACATATTGGCAGCTTAGATTTCTCAGTGCATACAAATTTTATGTTTTGGAAGACATTGGCAACTTAGTAGAAGATGAATTTGAGTTAGTAGAGTTTCCATAGGTGGGAATGAGTGGATGAAAACTTGTTCAACCAAAGAAATCGTAAGAAAGTGATCTGGAGAAATATCAGCTTTGGAGGTAAAGACAGGAGAGCTGCAGTCTCTGAGGCAGAAAAGAATCAGACCTCCAAATCAAACAGCTTCACAAGACAGAACTGCTGTATTTAAGGAACCATTATTTTGTGACATTTATCAGCCAAAATTGAAAATCGAGTGCTCAAAGCTGGCAATATTGTACCTGACTGTGGCAGCATAAATTGCCAAAACTGTTGATAACCATTCATACCTTGAAGACATAAATGTTTATTACTTTCTCTGTGTCAAATGTTAGATACTGAGTAAATGTATAATTCTTTTAGGAAACAGTTTTGTACCGCATTTAAGTTAGTCTTGGAAATATCTGTAAACATTTCCACTCTTGAGAATTTCTTTTATGGAAATAATCCATGGGAAGGAAAAAGTAAACATGCCCAAGAGTATTCATTGTAGCCTTATATGATAACGGGACATTTGGAACAGCCTAAGTTTCCAGGAGTAGGGAGCTTGTTAAGTAAATTATGGTGCAATGATTTGTAATTAAGTAATTATAAAGATTGGAAAAGAGTGTAGAGAATGGAGATGTGGAAATTACACACATATCATGTTGAACTATATGGACAAAAACACCTGGAGGTTTAATGTGGGGAAATAAAAATGGTTGATTATGTTAGTGGGTTTAGGATTTATTTTCTTCCTTGTATCTGGTACTGTTAAAATGCTTTCCATAATAAATAGATTTTCCTTTATAATCCCCAAGGACTAGCAGGATGGACCACACCCATATTACTCCAGGATGAATCACCTCGCAGCTTCAGCAGCTTTTATCCTGCAGGGCCATTATGGTAATGAGTACACAACTGCAATCCACCTAAGTATTCATTAAATTAGAAGTTTTTTCCTCATGAAATTTTATGAAAAATTTCAGACGTGTACAAAAATAGAACACCTAAATAAAACACCCATCATCACCTATGATGCCATTATCACACCTAACAAAATTAGTGGTAATTCTTTGATATCACCTAACAATTAGTCTGTAATCAAGTCTTCCCATATGTGACTCTCGCCATGTAGACTCTACTGTTAGCTGACTTCACAGTTAAATCAGGGTGACCAGTCATCCCAGGTGTCCCAGGACACTGGGCTTTCATTCCTAAAACCAGGCAAATGAAACATTTGGTCGCCCTGCTCTCAGCAGCAGACTGTGAGGTTATTGTGGTTGGGTAAGTATATTTCTTCCTCATTGTCCAAGTGTCCAAGTTTGTACTCTGTCAGAGGAAGAATTGTTTATTGGTTGGGTCTGGGAGTCTGTGCTAAAGAAATTTTACAATAAAGAAGTCAATGACAATTCCTCCCTTTAGTGGAGGAACTCTCCAACTGAAGGATCTAAATCAAAGGTTAAGTGGTGTGATCCAGAAAGAGGAGTTAGCAAAAATCAGGTTAGAGTCAGATTAGTTGAAGACTCAAGAAGATCAAATCGAGCCTTTGAAGATTGGTTAGAATTTGTAAACTCTAGCCAAATTCATACTGAAAGTAGGACTTTGAGTCTGCTCTTTAGAGCATGAATTTGTGGACAAGAAAAAGTTTGTGTCTAAAATGCCATTTGGTTGTCTTTGCTCAGGGGTTTGTCCCCCAGCCTCAGCGGATGAGACTTTTGAGCATCACCTTCAGCGACTAAGAAAACTCATTAAAAAGCGCTCTGAACTGTATGAAGCTGAAGAGAGAGCCCTCAGAGTTATGTTGGAAGGAGAACAAGAGGAGGAGAGAAAAAGGGAATTAGAAAAGAAACAGAGGAAAGAAAAAGAGAAATTTTTCCTTCAAAAGCGTGAAATTGAGTCCAAGTTATTTGGGGATCCAGGTAAGTTCCTCTGTACCCAGTGGAGAAAAGGAAGACACTAGACTGACAGCTCTTTTCCTCATGGATGACTGTCACTTAAACTAAGAGGTGGTAGGTGACAAATGTTACCCTTAAGAGTTGAAATTCTAAACTGTACCCTGGAAATCAGGATTAAAGATGAAACACATTTGATCCTATTGTATAATCATAGGCTTGGTCCCCTTGCCTTGAGAAAGGCACTCTATATATGAAGTGTGATGACATGGTATTGTGCCTTTTCTTTTCCAGATGAGTTCCCCCTCGCTCACCTCTTGCAGCCTTTCCGGCAGTATTACCTCCAGGCTGAGCACTCGCTGCCAGCGCTCATCCAGATAAGGTCAGAGGGCCATTCTCCATGTCTTCTCTCCCTTAGGTAGCCAGAAGTAGTTGACAAAATGCTTATGTTGTGGAGGTCTACTGCTGTATCATTTTTTTTTTAAGTTCCTTGTGAGTTTATTTAATGTTTCCAAGTTTGAAGGATGCCACATACGTCTTATTTAATCCTCATCTATCCTTGAGAAGTAGATGTCCCTATTTTAACAGGTGAAGACGCTGAAACTCAGGTTGTGACTTGCCCTTTGTATTATCCCGTGCTGCAGTGGGTCTGTTGACTTAAAGCATTGGCTTCATTTTCCTGATTCTCTTCTGCTGCTACACAAACCAAGGAAGAGAAACCCTCTGTGTATACTTAGGTGTTTAAAGCTCACACTGACTTGTGAGTTCCTATGGGTCAGAGCCAAGAGAGCTAGGAACAGTCCCATCTTAATCTGCAGTTACTGGTGAGTTACTGGTAAAGTTTTCAGCTGAGTTTCATTTTCCTCACCTATAAAATGAAAATAGTGGACTAGAATGTGGCCTTCAAACATGAGCAGTAGGACCCTCCCCAAATGCAATCTTTTGAGAGATTAGTTTGTACGATAGAATGAATGAATGGGTTCCGCAGACAGTTTAAGTCTGTTATCAACTAGGGAAGCACTTTGTTGTTTCTAGACTCCCCAGAACATCTGCTTGGGGCTTAAGAGGTCTTAAAACTTGGTTTGAAAGACCACTGAGCTAAGTGATCTCTGAGGTTCCTTGCAGAGGTCCAACAGTGCTCTTTAGCAAACCAAGTTTATGTTCTGGGAAAAATGTACTTCCGGCTAGTATACAAATATTAGTGTTTAAATATAGTTGATTCTCATTATTCACAGTAGCTGTATTCTATAAAGCTGCAGACGCTGAATTGGAGAACACTGAAGTGATGCTCCTAAAGGAGATGCAGACTTAGGTTCCTGGGAGCCTACTGACAATTCGTCAGCCGATCAACACATAACATTGAACTCGTAGCCAACAGCACTATAACTCATGCCTGAAGGTCGCTTGTGTAACACATTCTCTGTAAGGCACATCACAGCCTTCTCATGCTAGCCAGCACTTCAGCACTATTCTTGGAGAAGATTTTAAACAGCAAAATGTCAATAAAAAGCACCAATGTGACTAATATGGTACTAGATAAACTACAAAAAAGACACTTGTTTACAGTCAGAGAGCTGAAAACCAGAAGGCGGGATGTCACCTTGTTCCGCCTCGGTTGGAAACATGCCGGTTGGTGACTGATTTTTCACTGCTCTGTGCATGTCAGCAAGTGACCACGGAAACACCATGAGTAGTGATTTTAGGCTTACAAATAAATTTTAGTGAATAGGCAAATTTGCAAATACAGAAGCTGCAAATAATGAGGATCAACTGTATATTCATTATTTGGTTATCCATAAGATTGTAAGTTCTTTGTAGTTTTTTCCTCTTTATATGTATATTTAAGAAACAGTCTTTTGCATAATTCCTAGAAAGCAAGTTCTTTAGTGGATTCATATCAGTCATTTGAAAGCTAAGTCCTGAAATAGAGTATTTAGTTGCTAACATCTTGCTTCGAATAAAACAAAAAATAAATAGTTGTTTTACAATATTCTTATTAAGGCATGATTGGGATCAGTACCTGGTGCCATCTGATCATCCCAAAGGCAACTCCGTTCCCCAAGGATGGGTCCTTCCCCCGCTCCCCAGCAACGACATCTGGGCAACCGCCATTAAGCTGCATTAGTAAAGATGCTCCAGGAGTGTGGTCCAGCCAAGGCTCTTTCCAGCTCTAAATATTAGTGATGGTGCCATCTTCTTGTGCTGTAGACTAAACCACAACCTTTAAACTCCATTTGGCATTGCCCAACCCAGAAGTTACATTTTCCTTCCGTGCTCTGTCCTGGCCAGAGGTGCCTCTTGAATCAGATTAATAAGGTTCTTCAGGAAAGGACCTAGTTGAACTGGGGTTATTATGACAGGCAGTGACCCTGGTTCACCGAATTCGCCTCTGTTTTGAGGGGCTTGGTCCAGAGTGACTTGTAAGTTTATTCTTATCTTCCTTGTGAGTTGATGGGTAAGTACACTCTATATACATATGCAGTCGACACAGGTGTGCACTGGGCAGATTTAGCAGGCCTTTCCCTAGTCCTGGTTGTGAAGGCAGGCTTGATGCAAGACCTCCTTACCGTTCTTGCCCAAACAGCCCTCTGACTTCCAGGAAGGGAGGTCAGAAATGCTTTATCTTTGGTTTTGTGAATCCCACTTTTGGTGCAGCTGGAGAGGCTGCAGGCTGGGCTGCCGGAAGGGCTGGTGGCCTCGTCTGGTAGTCATGTGGAGAACCTGGAAAACCTGAAGACTACCTGTACCCAGACTGGATCATGCTTTAATGGATGATGGCTGCATTTTCCCCATGTTAGATGGATCCTGATGAAAGCACCTGCTTTTTAAGTTCCTAGAGATCTGGTTGATCAGAATCCCCAAGGATAAAAATTAATTTCCCTATGGGAGGGGAACCTTGATTAATCTCACTCAGTCACATTGTAGGGGCTGGTATAGTTGTGGAATTTTTTTAAAGAACACAAGCTTCCAAAAATATACATGTAGTTTAAGCTGGGAGAAAGCAGATAAAAATAATAAAATTTATTTTTTATATTCATTAATAAATACTGTTGTGCCTGGAGCTGATCAGTCATATAACATGTCAGTTTTTTGTTTTGTTTTGTTTTCCTTTTTATCATTAATTGTTATTTATATTTCCAAAAAGCTAAATAAATGTCATTTTTATTTTTTAGTTTGAGCCTTTGCCCCCAGTTTGTTGCCTCCCAAATCACTACACATTCTTCCACGTTGATGAAACACATTTACACTGCAGAGTTCAAATTTATTAACTAGGCATTTGCTACAGGAAGGTGAATGACAAGCAGCAAACTTTGTTTGCAGAATCCAACTCTGGATAAACAGGAAAGGATACATCGACTTTGGAAATGATTCATGTAACTGGAAGTTCTTGGGTACAAGATGCTAACACCTGTGTCCTTTTTTTGTTTGTTTCATTTGCCTTATTAAGTTTATATATTATGCATTACAGAGTTAACAGATAGGGTATGAGGTCCAGCATGCCTCCAAGTGTGTCTAAACTCATAAGCCTTAGAATCTGATGTGATAAACCACATAAAACCCCACAGGCCTGTGTGCCCTTTTGTTGTAAATTGCCACCATTTGCTCTCTGATGAGATGCAGGAAGAGTAGAAATAAAACATGAATTGTATAATGTATGTTTGGTGTCCAGACAGCCTTGCCACTAAGATCCCTGCGTCGATGGGGCCAGGAGTGTGCAGCAGGGACTCAGGAAAACTCAGGCAGCAGAACCCGAGGAGAAGAAGGTATCTAACCGCAGGTGGAAAAAACCACTCCCTCTTTCCTCTCATTCAGCTTCTGCAGCGTTTTAATAAAGGAACATTATTTTTTGTTATTTGGTTTTTGTTTTGTAAGTTTTTGGTTTATTGCCCTAAGTAGTGGTGGTGGCAACTTTATAGGTTTAGAAAGAAAGACTTAAACAGTACTGTCTTCAACAAATTGTACTTCTGAAAATATGAACAGTATCATTATAATCTTATCTCACTATCTTTTATTTTAATTGTGGAAAATTTCAAACATATTCAGAGTAGTATAATTTTTTTCATCATCTGTCTTTATATAATTGTCAACTCATGGCCAATCTTGTTTCATCTGTACCCCTACCAAACACACTGGATTATTTTGAAGCTAAATCCCAGACATCATATTACTTCATAAGTGTTTCAGTATGAAGCTCTAAGATATTTTAAAAATTTAACCACAGTGCCATTATTGTACTTAAAGAATAACTCCTTTAGTATCATCAAATATCCAATCAGTGTTCAAATTATTTTACCTCATAACTGTGTGTTTCACACTTTGTTCCAAATCAAGATGTGCATGCAATCTATGCATTGTCAGTTGATGTGTCTCTTAAACTTCTGATAGCCCATAGTTCTCACTCCTTTCTCCTGTGCATTCTTGCACCCTTTCACTCCTTTGCAACTTATTACTTGAAGAAAATAGATCATTCTTTCCCCAGAGAGTTCCCAGTTTGGATTTTGCTAATTGTATCCTTGTGATGGCATGTTCCTCTGTTTCCATTATTTCCTATAATTTAATGATTAATCAGCTGTACTGTCCAATATGGTAGCCATGTATGGCTATCGGGCACTTGGAATTGAGAGTTTGAACTGAAATTGAGTTTGACTTGAGTGTACAATTACACATGTGGCTCACATACTTCTATTGGACTGTACTGATCTGGCGCTTTAGTCACATTAAGATTGGACTTTTCTGGCAAGAGTACTTCATAGACCTGGTGTGTATTCCATTCAGGAGAACTAACTGGTTGTCTCATTTTGTGGTCTTAGCAGCCATTGATAATCAAGACCTAGACTCATTCATGTGGGTTTGTAAAACAGTGATAGTTCAATCGTGGCATTGTTTCTTTCATTAGCTGGGATACTGAAAAGAGAAACATACCCTCATCAACTATTTGGTTACCCGACAGTATAATTTGTATAGAAAAGGTAAAAAGTAAATACGTATTTTTTCTTTATTTACTAGTTCTCAAAATAATGAGCTGGTTCCGTAGCACCCTTCAAAGGTGACCAGTGGATTTTGGTTTTAAGTGTCATTATGAACTCAGATCTAAATATATTTGTCTTTCAACCTATTGTTGGTTTTTTAAAAAATTGATTGGTTCATATTTGGCCAGTGGGAGCCTCTTTAACTCTGCTCCTGAGTTCCCCTCAATCCCAGTATTCTGTTCCTAGTGTATCTTGTACATTTCCTATCCCAGACCTATGCCTATATTCTCTATGTATTGAACATAAATTAATGAAAATAGAGAAATAAATTCCTTCAAAGACTAATCAAAAATGTGTTGATTCATCATGTCCTACATGCAAAAAATTGTTCATCTTATCTCTTAGTAGAGTAGACTTTGAATTTGTGAGAAACTCTAACAAAAGCATTATTTTCAAGAAATTAAGTAAATACAGGGAAGATTGGAAAATGAAAGAAATTAATTGTATGTTCAATACTAAGAGTGTTTCGCCGGACTGCCTGAGCTTATGACGTCAAAGAATTTGCTACAGCCAACCGACTTAATCACTCTAAAACCACTTGTGCTCCTATGTCCACATGACTTTCGTGCAAGGATGTATTGAGAAGCTTAGCTGGGATTATACCATCTGTGGCGGCAATTCATGTCTACAGGTTTTGTCCACAGGAACGCTGTCCTGGGAATCACAAGGTAAGTACAAAATATGTCTTGTTCCATCCAAATAAGTGTAATATGTAATATATAGAAGGAATGTGACTGCCGTGAAGTATTAGGAGTGATATTTTTAGAGGCTAGAGATTACATGAGTCATTTCCAACTCAATTTTTAATTGCTTCCAACAAATAAGCTGTTCCCTTATAATTAACTGTTAACTTCTGGGTGCACCCGTCAGTAGCTCCTCACTTGCCACACCTGGCTATCCATCAAGGATTTGTTTCCAATGCAGGCTCCATTTGCCTTTTGGAATAAGTTGGGTTTCTCATAGTCTCTGAAGCAAAGAATGAAGTCTTTGAGGCAGGTGGTTCTCAACTTCATCAATTCATGCTTGCCAGAATCTAGTCACCAGGATTTGAACTATGTTCTTGAAATGATTTTTATTTGCCACTTTTCCAGGTACAGTGTTAAGTGCTGGAGACATAAAAAGGAGGAAACAGACAGGATTCCTGTCCTCCTGGAGTTAGAGTAGAGAAGCTTAATGATTATACAGATAGAGTCAGTTTTAATTGTGATAAGTGCTACAGAGAAAAAGTGCCTCATCACAAATTTATATTTTTCATTGTTCAAATATTTATCAAGTGCCTGTTGAGGCTCAGATAACTTGCTAAATGCAAGGGCTACAAGTGAGCAAAATGTCAAATACTCCCTAATAAAAGTTTTGAGGGAGATATTAATCCAAAAATCATTAAAAAAAAATATGCCTTTAAAGGAGAGTTCTTTAAAGGAGAGGTATGGTTCTATAAGATTATTTAGGCTTCCTTTTTTTCCCCCAAGCTGAGTGTTCAGTACTGCTTTTAGGTGAAATAATACAAAATATCTATGTATCATGAAGTAAGGGTAAGAATTTTAAAATTATCATTCAGTTTATGTATGTATATGCTAGGTCACAAAGTCAAATGTATTTCACACTATGGGTCACAATAGAAAAAAAATTGAAAGCCACTGTGCTGGTTGGACCTACTCAAGTTTGAGGGTCAGGAAAAGCTTTTTTGAGGAAATGCTGTTTCAGCAGAGCTCTAAAGAATAAACAGCTATTAACTAGTGGGAAAGAGACAAGAACGTAGCCAATGCCCTCTGTTGAGACCAAGGCAATTGAAGGCCCGCATGGCTGGAGTAAGACAGTGGGTGAAGGAGTAGGGGCCTGATGCTGCACAGCTTTGGAAACCCTTGTCAGGAGTTTAGTTTTATTCTGAGAGTAGCTGGGAAACACTGGAGGCTTTTAAACAGGGGGATGACTCAGTTTGCTGTTTTGAAATGATCACTTTCATCCGAACATAATTACAATAATAAGGCATGAGAGGGTATAAGGACACTGTCCAAGTGAGAGATACTGGGGGCTTGGATCCCCATGGTAGCAGTGGAGGTAGCATGAAAGGGCTGGATTCCAGAGATTTTGGAGAGAAAACCCAGCAGGAATTTGAGATGGGCAGCAGGGAAGGAGAAGAAGGTGTCGGGGATGAGTTCCGAGCTTGTGTGCACCTCAGACATTCCTGGAGATGAGGAATCCTGGGGGAAGAGTAGCAGTTTGAGGAAGGGTAACAGCAGAGTTCACTTTGGGTATGTTGAGTTTGAGGCACCGTTCAGACATGTTGGAGGAGATGCTTTGTAGGCAGTTGTATTTATGAGTTTGATCTCAGAAGAGAACTGGAGAATTTAATGTATGAGCCTTTGGCACATAGGTTTGAAGCTATGGGCAAAGATGAAGTCATTTTGAGAGTATAGTGGAGACCTTTAAAAAATAATACTAATGGCATTGGCTGGACCCCATGTAGACCAATTACTATAATCCCCACCCACCCAGCCCTTGCCCGAGTATTAGGTACAGCCATATGGCCACAGACCTATGGACTGCTGTTGCAAAGATCCTGGATTATTCAGTTTGCTGAAGCATGCATAGACTGGCTTTACTAGTATCCCCACTTTCCCACCCTCACCCCACTGCTTCAGACCCCTTCAGTGCTTTCTCCACTGCCTACTGAATGGAATCAGCACTCAGCCTAAAAGTCAGCACCCTCCCCTGCTCCACCTCAATCTACCCCTTCAATCTTGCTACAGACTGCCGCTCAGCACAAAGGATCCACTTGAGTCAAGCATCTTGTCTCCCCTTCACTCTGCCCTGCCCCTGTTCCCTGGCTCCAGCTGTTCTGCCCCTGGAATTATGCTCTCCACCCCACCTTTTCCCCACTCACAGGCTGTTCCCCTACACTCCAGGATCCAGGTCAAGTCCCATCTTTCCCAAAGTTTCTCCAACCCCTTTAAGGACTAGAACACACCCCTTCTTCTGAAGAATATTATCAGTGATCGGAACCTGTCAGTTTGGGTTTAACAGAGGTGATCATCATTTTAGAATATGTTCTAACTAGATCATGGCTTACACTGTAGCACATGCTGCTATTAAGAAGTGTTTCCAGAATCCTCAAACTCTTAAATCACTCTAGAAGCAAGTGGGGAGCTGAGTAGAGAATACCTGTTAGGATGCAGGTGCCAGGTCAGAGGTAGGGAAACAGGAGGGTGGCCCTGTACTTGCCCATTGGAAAGACAGTTCACACTTGTGTCTCAACAAAACTGTGGTCCTTCTCCATAACTAAAAATTTTAATGATAGCTGAAAATGTGAACAATAAATCTGAGAATGCCACAACTTTCTAACTTTCCTGTGTCCCCTACAAGTCGCTGTGTCTCAAAGGTTCCCTGTAGGAACAAGCTAATGGGTCAGATAACTTACTGATCACACTGGGAGCTGTCTGATCTTACACATAAAGACCCACTCCCCAGGTGCTGGGAGACTGTCTCCCAGCATGGAGTGGAGAAGCCTTTTGAGTCTTACTTACAGTGAGACACTGACAAGAGTGGGCAGACAGCAGAAATGAGGGAATTAAAGGATTTGCCCATCTGGCCTCACTCGACCTCTCTGCACTCAGATTATCTACTGTATCTCTTAACATGATGCACTCGTGGGCATGGGGATGACCCCAGTGACCCCAAGCAGCAGGGCTTTGCACCAAAATGATAGGGGTGACATTGTATTGAGCCAGACGTACTCCCTGGTGTGGGCTCCTTGGTAAGCCCTGACTATTTGCAAAATGCCAGAGTATGCTCAGAAGTCTAGATTTAAGTGTATATCATAGGTGGTCATGAAATTGAATTCTGTGTGAATAGAGTTTTGTTTTCTGTATTAAGAAAATAGAATATTTAATGTGGTTTAAAATACATAAAATCAAATCCCTGGGTGTTGTGAATATTATTAAACTAATACTTGATTTTAGGGAAAAGGTTCAGAAGCCATGTGTCAATTTTTAATTCTTAGATTCCAGCTTGAGTAGACATTGTTGACTAATACTGGTTGGCTTTCTCACCAACAGTGCTTGAGAGTTCCAGATATTCCACATCCTCATCAACACTTGATATTGTCAGGCTTTTTCATTTTAACCCTTCCTGTGTGTGTGCACTTGTACGCGTGTAGTGATAGCTTACTGTTTTATTTTGTAGTTCCCTGATGGCTAATGAGATTAAACGACGTGTATGTTGATTGGCTATTTGGATATCCTCTTTTGTGAAGTGCCTGTTAAAATCTCCTGCCTATTTTTGTATTGGGTCTTTTTCTTCTTGATTTGTGGAAGTCCTCTGTATATATTGGAAACGAGTCCTTTATCAGATGAATGTGCTGCAAATGTCTTCTCCCAGTCTGTGATTTACTTTTTCACTCTCTTAATGGTATGTTCTGGATGGATGAATGGACGTTCTTAACTTTAACGAAACCCAATTTATCAGTATTTCCTTTATGGTTAGTCTTTTTTTTAACCTTTTAGGAAATGTTTGGCTTTTCTAAGACTATAAATATGTTCTCCTATTTTATATTCAAGCTTTTTGTTACCTTTCACATTTAGATCTACAGCCTACTCGGAACTGATTTTTTTGTATATTATGATATGAGGTAGAGATCAAGATTTTTTTTCTTCTAGGTGGATATCCAGTTGATCCAGAACCATTTATTAAAAAGACCTTCATTTTCCTACTGTTTTGCGGGGCCAATTTTGTCATAAATTAAGAATTTATGCACGTGTGGACCTGTTTCTGGACTTTCTTTTCTGTTCCATTGGCCTCTTTGTAAGCTCTCATGTACTGTCTTAGCTCATGTAACTTTAAAGTAAGCCTCCTGATATCTGATAGTATAAACCTTCCAACTATGTTGCTTCTCCTTCAAGATTGTCTTGTCCTTCCTCGGCCCTTTGCATTTCATTTAAAGTTTAGAATTAGTTTGCCCATTTACACCAAATGTGTTGAATTTTGATATGTGGGATCTCCAAATCAATTCAGGGAGAATTGACATATTTACAGCACTGAGTCTTACAAGTCATGAATGTGGTATATTCCTCCATTTAATCTAATATTTTATAGCTTTCTGGGTAGAGGTCTTATACATCTTGTATTAGATTGAGTCCTAGATAGTTAATGCTAATATAAATGGTATCTTTTAAAAATCTCTAATGAAATTTTTTAAAGATAACACTTGCATAGTTTGTTGTTTATATACATACAGTTGATTTTTTTGTATGGACCTTGTGTCCGATGACCTTGCTAAATCAATCTACTAATTCTAAGAGTTTTATTCATAGATTCTTTTGGATGTTTCTACATGTAATTATGTCATCTACAAATAATGGTGGTTTTGTTTCTTTCCAGTCCTTACACTTCTATTTTCCCCCCTCTCTTTGCACAGGCTAGTACCTCCAGTGCAATGTTGAACAGAAGAAATGAGGGGGACATCTTTGTCTCCTTTCCAATCTTGGGGGTATCTTTTAGTATTTCACCATTAAGTAGAATGTTTGCTTTGGATGTTTTAGAGATAATTTTTGTTAGGTTAAGGAAATTCCCTTCTATTCCTAAGTTGCTAAAAGGATTTTGTTTGTTGTTTCTTTAAATCATGAATGGATATTGATTTTATCAAGTGCTTTTTCTGCATCTATGAAGATAGATAATTATATGTTTTTTCATTTTTATTCTATTGATATTTATCTTTATTCCCCTTAATTAATTGTGGAATGTTAAGCCAATCACTCATTTCTAAAATAAACTCAGCCTGGCAGTGTTGTATTTTTCTATCCATAATTTTTTTTGATAAGATTTTTGCATTTATGTTCATGAGATATCAGCCTCTAATTTTCTTGTGAGGCCTGGTATTAAGGTGATGCTGAAATCAAAAGAAGTTAGGAAGTATTATCCCTTCTCTTCTTTTTTGGAAGAGTTTGTGTAATTTGACACTTCTTGCTTAACCATTTGGGTGAAAACTCTTGATGAAATGCTTTAGAACTAGTGTTATAGACCATGTTTTGAGAAACAGTGGTCTAGAGAGCAAGACTTCAACATGAAATAGTCAATTCCTGTCAGTTTGAATGCTCTTGTTTTCATTCCCTTCCTCCTTTCTGCAGCACAGGCCACTTCACTTGTTGCTTCCGGGCTGTGCGGGGCTCAGCTCAGTCACCACATAGAAGAGCACTGAGCCATTTGAGGACTCCGCCTGGTCCTCAGGGATACGCTCTCTCTGTCTGCCACCAGGCGGCCTGCCCCAGCCCTGCTCAGCCATCTCCACACTCCTCTGACAGAATGAATGCCCTGGAGGGTGTCCCCTTCAAGGTGCCCAAGGGCTTTGTGATAGGCACAGAGCCCCTCCCCGGGCCAGAGCTCAGTATCCCAGACTGCAGGGAGCTTCTGCTGGGTTCTATGGTAAGTGTATCTCTTGGTCTATCTCCTTGTCCCTGGGTCTGCCGTTCTGACATTGAGCCTCATGAGGCCTTGTTCCTTGATTTCAAATGGCAACCAATCCTGTTTTGGTATATTCTAGGAAGTCTGGAAATAACCCAAGAGAAAAAGATGTTTCATGAAGAAGACTGATGGCCTGCTGATGAGGGTTATTTAGCAGGTCTTATTTATTTATCTATTCATTTATTTATTTTTGGAGGAGTACTGGAGAATGAACCCAGGACCTTGGGCATGCTAAGCATGCACTCTACCACTTGAGCTATACCCTCCCCCGCAGTGGGTCTTATTTTAAGTTTAGAATAACTGGAAGATTGCCTATATGAAGTGACTGAGAGTCACTGCAAGGATGCTCCACTTCCTCTCTTCCCTATCAACCCCACTGCCATGTCTAAAATTCCTTTCCACCATTAAAAAAACTCCTTTGGGCTAAGACACTATCTGCAGAATCCTCTGTTAAAATGCAGTTACATGGGACACATCAGAAAGGACTACTATTCCACAGACCCAAAGCACATCTACCCTGGGGGCACCCTTGAAGCACCCCGTGCCCCATGGCTCACACACTGGGATATGCACCCAGTGTATGTGGTGGTATCACACACCCTCAGCATAAAAATGATTAACTTCCAAGTGAGTCAAGTTTACTTGAAGATTTAAGGGAAAAGCTATTGCATTCATACCGTAACACAGATGTATCATGAGGTCGAAGGCAAAATTCACGTGAATTTTTTTAATGAGAGAACAGGGTTTCAAAGAATGTGGAGCTGGCATTGGGCCTCCAGGGACGAGCCTTCAGACTCTTGTGTGCTCCTTCAGCACCGTCTGTAGGGTCCTCTGTAGGAAAGTTTGAAGATCTAGTTCAGCTCTCACTCATTTTGCACATGAGGAACTTGAGGCTCAGAGAAGGAAATGATCTGTCCAAAGTGAGAGGCAGTGGCAAGACTAAAACTCAGGCCCTGACTCCAGAACTTTTCACGTTAGCTGAGAGCAGGATGGGCACATGAGAGACACCAGGCAGGTGAGGTTCGAAGGCAAGAAGAAAAGGCTTGTGGGAAGTGAGGTGTAGAGGGCACAGTCCAGGAAGGAGAGGGCTGGGGAGGGTCAGGTAGAGGGGCTTGAGTGGCCTGGGGGCTCAGGAGCAGGGGACTCGTTAGCTGACCCTGGAGTTGCACTGAGGCTCCTCAGGACTGAGGTTTCCCGAGCGCAGCGTCCAGCAGCCCGTGCTCTGTGGGGCAGGAGCTCTCACTCTCCCCGGGCAGCCTGTGCTGCGGGCCCTCACTCTGCCAGTAGGGCCTGTGGGGTTGGAAAGAGGAACTTGCTTTACTCAGCTCCAGTGCGGGGAGATGATCACAGCTCTTCCCTCTCTGCTGAGCTCAAGCCAGGCTGGAAAGGGGCTATTCTGAAGGTGACATCTCCCAGAAGGCTACCCTTCTGCCAAGTTGCTGTCCAGGGCCCTAGCCCGAGTGCTGACCCTGCTTCTGCCCTCTGCTCTCAGGGCGGGCATCTGTGCTCCCTTCAGCCTGTTTCTTTCCTGAGCCTCCACTTCTTTTACTGCCAGGCCAAACTATCAAATAGAGAAGCATGAGACTCCAAGTATGATTTACAGCCTCTCCTGGTCAGTCTTCCCAGTTCACTAGGCTGTATTCCCAGTGTTTGGAACTTGAAACACATTTTCCCATAGCAACAATGCATAGATCATGCTTCAATTGCCAGATAAACCTACAGTGGTCTAAAGGGGAAAAAAACCAGCTACCATTTATTGAGCACCTGCTATGCACCAGGCCCATGCTTGATCTTCTTTATATGTCCGTCTTCTCTCTCATTTTTATGACCCTTTCAGCAGGTGGGTGTTCCTTCCCCATGGCACAGGAAACCAAGGCTCCCACCCAGGTGATCCACAGGGTCACATGGTTTGGGAGTGACACAGCCAGGACTCCAACCCTGGTCTGACAGGCCCCAGAGCCTATGTCCATCCCCTCCACCCTGCTGCCTTCCCAAGGAGACTTGGCAAGTCTGCGTTTTGTTGTTTCATCATAGTTTCCCTTTCATTAATTTCCCTTTTGTCATTTAAATTTTTAGAAAATATATTCACACAGTCTTAAAATGAAATATATATATATATATAATAGTATATATATGAAATATATATAATAGTATAGAGCAAGGGTCGATAAACATTTTCTGTAAAGGGCCAGGTAGTAAAAACTCCAGCAGTGACTCATTCTGCTGTTGGGAGAACCGCCACAGACATTATAGAAAGGGGTGGATGGATCTGGCTGTGTTCCAATAACACTATATTTATAAAAACAAGGTTGCGGGTCATTTTGGCCCCCAGGCAGTTTGCCTTCCCTGGAAATGTGAAACCCTCCCGCTGACACCTTCCCTTCTGTCCTTTTCTCCACCTTCACTCTCTCACTGGTGACCTCTGTTGCTCATTTTTTATGTATTCTTCTGAGATTCTTATGTGTGCATAATAGCAAATACAGCTATTTCCTCCTTTTTTATCCCACAGCTAGCATTTTATATACACTATCCTTGATTTTTTCACTCAATATATTTTAAGAGCTTCCATATCAGTACACAGAAAGCATCTTCAGTTTGTTTTCACTGCATAGTTTTGCATTATATGGATATATCACACTTTATTGAATGAATCATGTCTTGATGGATAGTTAGGTTCTTCCTAGTCTTTAGCCATTACAATGCTGCAAGGAAAGGCCATAGGCAAATGTCCTTTTGAACTGAAGCATACTGCTAAATTGCCCTCCATTGGGGTTATACTGATTTACATTCAACCAGCACTCTACAGGTTGAGGTACCTCCTCCACTCCCCAACAGAGTGTCATGAGACTTTGGATCTTTGCCCAGGGATAGGCACATGGTATCTCTGTATAGTTTTATTTTGCCTCTGTCTTATCATGAAGTTGAGCAGCTTTTCATGTGTGTAAAAACCATCTGCATTTCCTCTTCTGTGGACTGTCCATATCTTTTGTCCGTTTCCCTGTTGGGCTGTTGGTCTTTTTCTTATCTATTTCTAGGCACTCCTATATTAGGAAAGATAGCACTTTGTCTGTATTATCAGTGCTGTTTCCCCTCCAGTTTGTGATTTGTCTTTGACCTTGCTTATGGGGTATATTTGCCATGCAGATTTTCACACGTGCATGTGTGTCTTTTCATGGCTTCTCAATACTGATTCAGAATGAGAAGTGTTTTTCCCACTTGAGGTTATAAAGGATTTCTCTTCTGTTTTCTCCTAGTACTTTTATGTTTTCATTTCATACATTTGAATCTTCGATCCTTTTGGAATTCATCCTTGTATATGCTGTGAGAATGGATCTAACTTTATTTTCTTCCAGCTAGCTAACACCATTTATTGACTAGTTCCTTCTTCCCATTGCTTGAGATGCCACCTAATTATTTACTAAAGTCCCAGAGGTATTAAGGTCTATTTCTGGACTTTCTATTCTGTACCTTTAATCTGTCTTAGTTTTAATTATTGAAGTTTTATAATATATATTAACAGCTGGTATGGCCAGTCCCCCACTTCTCTTTTTGTCTCCGGACTTTTTCTGGCTATTCTTATTTGTTTGTTTTTTTCGTCTTGCTTAGTCCCACAAATCACAAGTGTTGGTATTTTTGTCAGGTCTTTGTGTCCTTTTATCCCCTAAATCCTATTGTCTCTTTATCTCTCAGTCTCTTTCTCTCCCTGTCTGCCTCATAAGTTCTGAAGTTGTCTTTTTCCCTCCTCTGTCCTTCACAACCCACTTATTTTGCTCCAGTTGCTTTCTCTAACCATTTATTTGGCACATACTTACGAATGTTCCCTTGGGGCCAGAACTGCCCTGGGCTCTGAGAATACAGAGAGGAATAAGACACAGTCCCTGACCTCTCTGTCAAGGAGCCACACTTAGAAGAACTAACTTACGTTCCTGTCCCCAACACAGGATCATGTCAGGGGTACGAGGGGGCAGTGCCTGCAATCTGCATCTGAGTGTCCCATTCTCACACACACCACTTCCTCCAGCCTCAACTGCCCATCACAGAGCACTGAAATTGCCTTTTAAGAATAGATATATTTTTTAGTGGAGCTTTATATTTCCAGTTCTTAATTTTAAAAGTAGGTAACCGGAATGTTTTATTTTTGCCTCAGTTATAAACTCTCAACTTAGATTATTCATGTTGGCTCCAGATTTCTTTTTCAGGTGGTCTGATACACAGTACAGAAAGCACCACAGTCAGACAGACCGAGGAATCCCAGCTTAACCACTCACCACTAACCTGACCTCAAGCAAATTAAATTTTCTGAGTCTCATTTTCATAATCTGAAAATAAGAATAACACTAGAACCTACCAAGTAGAGCTCAACAAAAGTTAGCAATTTTTTATATTTCCTGGGCCCCAAAGTAACCTCGGATGGCAGCGAAGGGATGGGGGTAAGTCCTACTCGGCAGAGAGGTTTGCGTGCCTCCAAGGCTGATTTCTGAGTGGCAAATAGTGCTGCGCTCAAGTGAAAGGTTCTTTGCTAAGAACAAATTTTGTTGGAGAAAATTTTGAAGCCGCTGTTTTTCAATTACATAATGAATGGCAAAGGGACTTTGATATTGGATTTCACTACATTTCATTCTATTAACCTATTCCTCATTTTGTCCTTCATGCGGCTTGCCATTAAATTGTTATTGATAGCTATCGACCCCCGTGCTAGCTAAACCCGAAGATGAGGACAGGCAGCGATAGATGCCTGGGGCTTAGAATCAGAAACAATGCAGGGCTGGTGAGTCTCTGGTTGAGCAGGTCTCCCGGAGGCCAGGGGTAGGGGTGCTCCCAGACCCTAGTTTGCCTGGTGGAGCCTCACTCTCTCCTTCTTTCTGCAGCACGACTTCAGCCTGGAGAGAAGGACGCTTTTCTGGGTGGAGGCTGTGGTCCAGGGACCCTGCCCGGTCCAGTGCGATGCCCCAGAGGCAGCTTCCGCCCCTCCCGCCTGGCTCTTGCTGGTCAGCCCCGAACAAGGGCTGGTGCCCACGCCTGCCGCAGCCGAAGGTTCTGAAGCGGGGCCCCGGGAGCAGCCTGTGGTGCAGGAGGAGGAGGAAGAGACGGAGGAGGAGGAGGAGGATCAGGAGGAGGAAGAACCCTCCTCTGCCAGGGAGGAAGAGCCGGATCCCTGCAGCCCCCAGCCCAGCTCCCCGGGGAGCCCCAGCCCGGGCCATCACCGGTGCTCACTGGACGTGCTGCGCGGCGTGAGGTCGGAGCTGGCCGGGGCGCGGAGGCGGCTCTCCGAGGGCAAGTTGGCCGCCCGCCCCCGCGACCTCCTGCACCGCATCCGCCACCGAGCATTGAGCCTCTGTCCCGAACCCGCGGCACCCCTGGGCCCGGTGCCCCCGCTCCCCAGCGCCCCCACGCCGTCCCCAGGTCCCGCACCATCGCTCCCCAGCACCCCAGTGCTGCCCCCGCGGCCCTCCACGGCCGGTGCCATGCCCCCACTGCGGAGACACAAGCCCACGGTCGCGGTAAGGAACCTGCCCTCTCGGCCAAGGCCACAGCCTCAGGCCCCTTCTCTCCGTGCTCCACCTCCCTGCCTGCTCTCACCTGGCCCTGCCCCACACACCCTTCCTGCTGCCTTTTGCCTAGAATATTCCCTGCTCGGAGGCCCCATTCCTTCTATTTCTCAATATGCCTCCTTTGCTTCTATTAGGGCGCTTGTCACAGTAATTGTAATTACCCAGTATCTTTCTCTAGCGAGTTCTTTAAGGGCAGGGACTGGATCGCATTCATTTTTATTCCTAGAGCACCCAGCAGCTAACTTGGCCCCTAGAGGGTGCTCAGTGAATGTCTGTTGAATCAGTGTCTGTGGCTCAAATATAAGGCTTGCCACCCGGCAAGACTTTCTGTAGGATGAGGGAGCTGGAGGTTCAAGGAATATTCAGTGTACTTCCTGCAAGAGACTGGATTGGAAGAGATAAGGTCAAAAGCACAGGACAGGGAGAGTTGAGCAAGGGAGTGTGAGACAAGGCAGCACTGTATAGTGGGAAGAATCAGGTACTGAGAGAGAGGGGTGAGGGTTGCTGCAGGCTGGGAAGGCTTCAGGACAGAGGATGTGCACCAGGAGGAACTCGGAGCAGAAATGAACATATGGTGAAACCAATGAAGCTTAAGCCTTATGCCTTTCACGTGGCTCCTTCCAAGGCCTTGTACCTAATTTTATATCCATAACTGTGTCTTTTTTTTTTTTTTTTAAGAGATCCAAATGGTGTAATTATCAAACTCCATAAAACCTGGATCTGGCGCAGATGGGGTAGGTCAGGATTAGCAGCAGGAAGCAGCAGCTGGGCACAGCTTTCTGCTCCCCAGCAGTCCCACAGTCAGGCCAGGAGATGCAATAGAATAAGGCCAAGGTGAAATTAAATCCAAAAGACAGACTCATGGTCTAGCTTTTCCCACTCACTGAACATATGAGTTTAAGCAAATCAGTGAACTGCTCTGAGCCATCCCTTCCCTACCTGTAAAGTGGGCAGCAAACCCTCACACAGGTATTTAGACGAAACAGACAGGTTACACTCACATCTCAGACTAGATGTAGATGGTCCCCATTAAATTTAACTCTAGCAACTGCCCTGTAGTGGGGTGGGAGGGATGGGGCAGATGGGGCAGATGGGGCAGCTGTTCTATAGAGGAGGAAACTGAGACAGCAGTTAAGAATCTTTTTTCAAGGTCACAAGAGTAGACTCAGATCCTAAGATTTGCATGTTTTTCACTCTAGGGGTAAAAGGCAGATCCTAGGGTGTGGTCATGGCAGGGATACCCCTGAGAAGATGAGGATGGGTAGGGCATTCACATGTCACACGTACTCTGCTTTAGGAGCCAGGCAGCAACGAGGCTTTCCTTGGGGAGGAAGGGACAGGATGGTGTGTTCAGGGTTAGCAGATGGAAGCTTCTTCATGGGGGAAGGGGTTGGGGTGATACCAGCCAAACCAATTGAAATGCCTTCAAGCCACCCTCCTTAGTCCAGGGTCTGTGTGGGTCTCCCAGCACCACAGCTGTACCCAGTTCCTACCCTGCTCCAAGCCGTGACCCAGCCAAACTTAAGAAGGAGGGTCTGCCTGGGAAGATCACCCCTGCATCCCCATCACTAAGGTGTGGGATGGAGATCCCTGGATTTGATTCTGAGTAGGGTTCAGGTCCCAAAAGTATGTTGCTTACCAGGTCACTAACTTTTCTGAACCTTGGTTTCAATATCTGTAAAATAGGATGGACCTATATTTCTCTTGCAGGGTTGTTTGAAGCAGTGTCACCTACTGGCGGTTTCTGTACACCAGGCCCTTTTGCTAATCACTTCTTTCACCTTGTCTTTAAGCCTTGTAACAACCCTGTGAGGTGTCTGGTATAACTGCCTCCGTTTTACACATGAATAAACAGTAGAGAGCTGGGATTTGAACCCAGGTCTGCAGGACTCCAAGCCCCCTGCAATGTGAGCCCTTACTCTCTATAGACAAGGTGGTATAGAAAGTCACCTTTAAAAATGTCCTACCCAGCCAGGTGTCACCTCCAGTGATAACTGACACTCCAGCTTGTCTGTGTTTCAGTCCCTCAGCCCGCACACCTGCCTGCCGCCTCCTGGGCAGGCGCCGCAGCCTCTCAGTGCCCACAGGTTGCACCCTGATTCTGCTGACCTGCTGTCCGCCCTGAGCCAGGAGGAGCAAGATCTCATCGGGCCAGTGGTCGCCCTGGGGTACCCCGTGCACAGGGCCATCGTGGCTCTGCAGAAGACGGGGCGGCAGAGCCTGAGCCAGGTGAGTGGGGGACCCAGAGCTGGGGTGCTGTGGAGCTGGAGCCAGGTGAGTGGCCACATTGTTTTTATCTTCAACTTGAAGAAATTTTGTGTTTTTCTCTAGGGGCAGAATTTCAGCCTGGAATTAATTATGGAGGGGTTGTGAGCAAGTTTCTAGATGGTAAATCTACCTTCTCCGTAGAAATTTGTCAGGATCATGGGGATCCATGCTTATTTGGAGAGTCTCAATATTCTACACCTGCCGCAGTCTCTGCCCCAAATACAAGGACTGGAGCCTCGGGCAGCCAAGGATCTCTCCAGAGCTCCTCAATAGCACTTTCCACAATGAGAGAGTTTTATACCTGTGTTGTCCAATACGGTAGCCACTAGACATATGTGGCTACTTGAAATGTGGCTAGTGTGGCTGAGAACTTTAATTAATTGTAGTTACTTTAAATTTAAATGGCCACATGTGGCTACTGGCTACCGTATTGGATGGCACAGCTCTAACCACTTCCCTCAATGAATAGTTTATCCATACGCATATCCATCTCTCTCTCTCTCCATCTACCCATCCGTCCACCTAGTCGGCAGTACTTATTGGGCACTTCCTGGGTGTTTAGATGCAGCTAGGACCTATGTGAAAGTTCAAGGTAAATAAAAACCAGTATTGTAGGTTGGGTTCCCCAGGAAGCAGACTCCGATTGAGCTTGGCATACAGGATATTTATTAAGGAGACCCTTGGGATCAACTCCTGGGGAAGGGAGAGGACAGAAGCAGGAATGGGTAGAGGGAGAAATGGAGCTCTGTAGACCCAATAACAGCCAACCCCACAGTTCTGGAGCATATATGGCCCTTCCGCATTGTCCTAAGAGGGGTTGAGATAGTTGGGCCTTTATATCTCTGCCTCTGTCAATCACTGGACATGGGAAGGGGGTGACTTGAGAGAAGTGATTCTCGGCAGTCCTGGAAGGGACAGTGAGCTGAAGGGGTCTACCAGCTCTCCCAGCGTCTGCAACAAGACCTTCAAAGAAGGCAAATCTGGAAGGTGTATCACAGAGTCTACCACACCCAGATTCTATTTTTAAAGACTTCATTCTTATAGAAAGAAGGGTGGACACCCATGATGGCATTCAAAGGGTAGCACCCCAAGCTGCCCTAAGGTTTGGGAGCAGATCTTGACCCCTAGTACAAGCCAAGAATGTAAGAACACCCACAGGAGAGTAAGAGCCCCTGAGTTGCCAAAAGAGAGGTGCTGGTGAGAAGATGTCTGGGAGCAGAAGGGATGTGCATGCTGCAGGGCTGCTTCAGTTATCTACTGCTGGGTGACAGTCACCCCAAAACTCAGTGGCTTGATACTATAACCATTTGTTGCCCATGATTCTCTGGGCTGGCAGTTTGGGGTGGAGTTAGCCAGGTAGTTCTTTTGCTGGTTTCACTTGAGTTCTCTCATGTGGCTACAGCTTGGTGACTCAACTAGAGATGAGTGGTCTAGGATGGCCTTACTCACAGCCCGGTGATGGGTGATGCTGGTCAGCTGGACCACATATCTCCAGCAAGCTAGCCCACTTGGTTCCAAGAGTACGAGAGTGAAAGCTGCATGGTCTCTTGAGGCCTGTGTTGGAATTATAGTCACTGCCACCTCATTCTATTGGCCAAATGCATGTCATAGGCCAGCCCAGATGAAAAGGGTAGAAAAATAGACCCTATCATTTGATGGGAGAGGCTGCAAAGAATATATAGACACAGAAAGATTCCAGTGATCAAGAAAGGCTTCACAGAGGTGCCATGCCTTGAGCTGGACTTCAAGGATGGATAAGATCTGAATTCGAAGGAAGGAGAATGGATGATGTTCTAGGCAAGGGGAACAACATGAGCAAAGGAGGAGAGGCAGGAAGGGCTCGGGAGGCCCTGATCCAACAGTCTCACTGAAGGCATGATGCAGGCTGGTGGGAGGTAAGACAGGAAGAGGAATTGAGGGCAGATTAAGGGTGCCTTGAAGGCTGGCCTGAGAATTTTATCAGTGACCCAGTAGCAAAAGGGAGGCATGGAAGAACTGTGAGCAGGGGCAGGGGGTGACATTGAATGCCATTCCCCCACCTGAATGTAACATCGCCCTTTGCAATGTTTTCTACACACTGGGCTCTTTGTGGTTGGAAAGCTGGGCCATGGGTATTGAAAGACCCCAAGGCAGTTGGTGCTTATTCCTTTCTCCTGTCTCTGCCCCACCACCATCAGAGGGCTTGGACGCCCTCTCCATAATCACTGATGACTGCCATATGCTGAGTCCCCGAGGTCTGGAGCTGCCTGCTCCTGGGTGAGGGAGTGACAGAAGGCCAGTGACTCAGGAACCAAAGCAGGATGTGCTGCAGGGTGAGGAGGTGGGAAATGCACCCTTTCCCACCCACTCCTGCTTCCTGCTCTACTTAGGGTTCCTCACTCCATGCCTTGTCCTAGAGGAAAACTTTCAACATGGTGACCCCCATGTGGCTAACATGGTGGGGGGGGGTAGTTGGTGAGGGTGTTGCTACCATTTATTGAGCACCTTTGGTTCAGTCCCTCAATCTGAGAGTATTCAATTAGGTCTTCTCAATTCTGCAAGGTTGCTTTTACTGTCCCCACATTGCGGATGGGGAAACTGAGGCCAGAGAGGTTCATATAACCAGTCAATGGTGGCACCAGGGTTGAGGCCAGGCTGGTTTCTTTCTGAATCTTTGTTGCACAGCACTTTTCTTTCATTTTCTGTTTGAGAACTTTCCAGGGCAGCACCCTAGGCTGATCTGATATTTAAGAATAGATCTAAAAAAAAAAAAAAAAAAGATCTAAAGTTGCCTCTGCCTTTAGCTGCTGCTGAAAAGCCAGGACCTTGGCCAAGAAGCTGACCAGGAGGGCTGTGAGGGGTCAGGCCCATGGTGGGGGCTCTGACATGCCTCCTCAGCCCCTCTAGACCCTGTGACAAGGCTGAGGTCTCAGGCCATCTCTTTGGGGGTCTGAAGATTGGTTGGAGCCAGCACAGGGCACTGGCCTCCCTGTGGGTGGGCTGGAAGAATCTCACTGCATCAGGGACATGGTGTTTCCAGGCATAGACTGATCTGTGGGCCTTCTCTGCAGTGAGCAGTCGAGGGCCAGGCCCTAAGGGGTGAGTGTGAAGGGCCACTGGATGACTTCATCTATCCTCCCCCACCAAGTTAGTATTCCTCTCTGTTCCTTGCAGTTCCACCAGTAACTGAGCAACTCCTTTGGGTTCAGATCCTTCCTCCCCTTACAAACACTCCAGTAAATCCTTTTTGGTCAGAGATAAATGACAGATGGTCCAGGAGGGAGGGCATCAGGTGATGGAGACAGGGCACCTGGAAAAACCAGGGAGGGAGGAGAAGGTACACAAGGTAAGCTTTGTCCATCATGCCTTCCTTCCTTCCACAAGGATCGACTTGTCAGTGTGTCCACTGACTGCCTACAGGACAGGCGTGGGTAGCATGTGTGAAGGTCCATAGGCCAGGCCCAGACTTGCCATGGGACTCTAGGCACATCAGGGCCCCTCTCTCACCCTACTTTCACCAGTCACAGAATGGAGGGGGAGTATGTGTTTACAAGCAATGACTGCTGGGGGCCCCATCCTGGGGTCTGAAGGTGACATCCTCACCCACCCTGGGGCTTGAGGTAGACCTGGTAACTGACCAAGCAGCAGTATCTTTACAAATGCTTGTCCCCAGGACCGACTCTGCAGGGTCCCAGTCAGTGGGTCTGGAGTGGGACCAGGGGCCTATCACTTTAAAAGAACTGCGGATGGTTCTGATATGCAACCTGGCGTGGGTCTCCTGGTACTGACTGAGGCAGAGATTCTCTGCTTTGGCTGCACATGAGAATCACCTGGAGAGCTGTAAAAATTGTAGTGCCCAGGCTTCCCGCAGCCCAGTCATACCAGGGTCTCTGGAAGTGGGCACCAGCAGTTTATACTGGATGCCAGCAGTTTTAAAGCTCCCAGGTAGCTACAGTCAGCACCGAGGCTGAGAACCTTTGCTGTAGATGAACCAAGAGGTGAAGGGAGCATCCTCTGCCCTCCCCTGTCCGGGTTTTCACTTTCAGAAACCCTGTCTGCTTTCAAGCCAGCTCACAGCCCCTCCTCTGGCAGCTGACCCCTGATGGACAAAGCACTGGCCAAAAGGTCAGGTGATCTAGGCCCTAGTCCTGGGGCCCTGGGCAAGCCGCACACCCTGCCTGGACCTCAGTTCCCTCAACTGTGCAAGGAAGGCTTGGCCAGGTGGTCTTCAAAGTGTGCTCAGAGCAAGGTCCCTGAGGTGGGCGCAGTGGACTCCGGGCTCCCTCCATGTCCTGCCCCCAATTCTTCAGAGCACCTCTGACCTGACCCTATTACTACTGAAGTCCTCCTGTGCTTGGACAGTTCAGAGGCTAAAACAGCTTGAAAACCATTAACCTATGTGATCTGTGTCTTCTGCCCAGTTCTGAAGGTCTGCAGAAACCTGACCTGTTTCTCCTCCACTCATCCCCCAAATTCTGATCTTCTAGAGCCTTCCTTTGGCACTGACTCCTGATCAGTCCTGCTTTGATTGGCCTGGCATTCATGTTTTCCTGTATCTGGTTTATCTCCCCCACTGAGCCGTGAGCTCCTGGAAGGTAGTTCTTAATTCATTTTATAAACATAGCACGCATTTACTGAGCTCCCTCTGCCTGCCATGCTGGGTGGTGGGGACACAAAGGTGAACAAGACGGACACAACCCTCCCCTCGTGGAACAAAAAGTGAGTGGATGAGGGAGATGAGAAAGACAGTAGAGCAATTACAAAGTTGTGTGTGAAGGGATGCACGAGTGCTGGGGGAGCCCCAGGGAGGCAGGGCAGAGCGGCTCCCCTGGGAAGAGGGGTGAGGCTGGCCTTGGCTGAGGAGCGAGCCAGATATGCAGGGGCCTGGGGGTGCTGAGGGAGCAACTGAGCTGCTGACTGGGGCAAGCAGGCCTGTGAGCCCCGGTTGGTAAGCAGCACTTTATCCTGACAGCAAACGCAGCCCCGATGACTAAGCAGGGAGTGGCCAGAACAGGTTTTCAGCCCTGTGGGTGTTTTCTGTTCTCTCCCCTTTCCAGCACTGGTGTAGGACTGTTGCAGAGTGGGGCCCGCAGAGTCCTGGATCACAGAGATGTTACGTGTCTTGGGGGTGGGTGGGGTGCACAGGTGTGGGCGGGACAGGAGGCACCTTCACCCAGGTAGGTGCTCACCAGGGAGGGTGAGCAGGCTGGGTGGTGGGTGGTCACTTATGTTTGAGGCTTGGCCCGTTCCCTTATCCCACCTTGACAGCCCTGTTCCTGGATTCCAGTCCCCAGCTTGGGACAGTTGGTGAGGCTTTGCTGTCCACCTGTCCCCAGGTCCCCAGAGGGCCCCTGTTCTGTTGGCTCACAGGTCTCTGGGGCCACGTTGTGTGTGATGATTTTACCAGTCAGCCTGACCCTGAGCTCAGGCTTTAGTGAGGCCCTTGGGTGCCTCCTTCACCCCATCCTCTACTCCTGCCACGCGTCTTACCATCCTTCCCTCTGCCCCTTTCCGGCCCAGTTTCTCAGCTACCTTAGCGCCTGTGACCGGCTGCTGCGACAGGGCTACGAGGAGGGCCTGGTGGAGGAGGCCATGGAGATGTTCCAGTTCTCCGAGAGCCAGGTCAGCAGGGCCTCCTGCCTGGGCCCCCGGGGAGGGGAGGTGTGGCGTGCACACATGAGCCTGGGGTGCAAGCGTGGACTAGTGCCAGAGGCAGCCTGGGAGCCACAGCAGACAGCCTGTTTTCTCTGCTCTGAGAAGGAGACAGCCCAGCGAGATGATCCAAGGGAGGGGGAGGAGGTGGGGAGGAAACAGGAGTCAGGGCGTTAGTGTTATTTAACTGAATCCTCACCACAAATACTGATTGCCCACTCTTGGTCAGACACCCACTTAGGAGCCAGATAGGCGGCACAAAGATGCTTGAACTCTCTGCTCCGGGAGTTTGCCACCTGCCTGGAAACCCAGAGTGCATGCCACTGTGGTCCCAGGAGGACATTCTAAGTGCCCAGTGAATGCGACGTGTCCACAATTGGCAGTTGGCCCAGGCAGAGCAGCTCTTCACAGAAGCTAAGGGAGGGATGGAGGGGCAGCAGGGATGCTGAGGAGGACTGGGGAGAGGCAGGAAGTTTCAAGCACTGAGGCCGGAGGAGGAGGAAGGCAGGCAGAGGCCATGCTGTGCGAGACCTTGGCAGACCAACCTGGACAGAGACCCCGGGCTGTGTATCCTCTGGGTACCAGTATGCAGCCTTCCTCTTCCTGCCCTAGTGCGGCGCCCGAGCACAGGGAGTCAGCAGTGAGCCAGCAGTGAGCCGGACTGGGGTAGTAAAGCCAGGACAGAGAGCCGTCGGCCAGGCTGGGGCCTCCTTCCTTGGCATAGGAAGGGAGGTCTGAGTCCTTGTCACCTTGTGTCACCAAAAAACCACAAGTGCTGCCCAGGGTCAGGCTTACCTGGCCTAGGGGGCGGGGCAAGGCTTTCTGGGAGTCTGTACAGTGAGCACCAAGGAGGGACTCCCCAAGGCGGAGACCCAGCCTCGCAGAGTCCCCAGCACCGTCTCTGCCTCCCCTTTCTCAGGCAGGGGAGTTCTTACGCCTCTCGGAGCAGTTCAGCGACATGGGCTTCCAGCAGGACCGGATCAAGGAGGTGCTGTTGGTCCATGGCAACCGCCGCGAGCAAGCCCTGGAGGAGCTGGTGGCCTGTGCCCAGTGACCCTGGGGGCAGCTTGCAATGCCCGTGCATCCTGGTCCCATGCTAGACCTGGCAATCCATCCTGGCTGTATTATGAAGATCATGTAAGGATAACAAAGCAATGCAAGCTCGCTGTCAAAATGCAAACAACGCCAAGGGTGGGAGCAAATACTGTAGGGGAGGCAAAAGTTTACCCACCTTAGGATTTCAACTGGGGCTCTTTAACGAAAAGACAGATTAACAAGAAAAAACCAAAAGTTTATTAATGCATGTGGCACACATCATGCCCGAGAAACTTCAGTGAAAATAAGAACTCTGGCTTATATAGCAGCTTCAACAAAAGACAGTCCATTCGTAGAGAAATGACAGGTCAAAGGAAAACAGTTTTGGCTTCCAACGATAGCAAACTGCGAAGGTAAATATGTGGGAGGAAATTAATGGAGTAAGTTTTGTTTGCATCTTCCCCTGGTGTAATTTTGGGCTGACAAGAATCTGTCTCCTGAAAAGAATTTATATACTGCCTTGAGGCAGCAAAGAGGGGAAGGATAGAGAGAGCTTGTCCCGCACTTGCTGCTTCTTAATTGCCTTCAGTTCAGAATAACTGTTACATCAAAGAGGCATGTTTTGGAGTGACATTCTGGTTTCCTTCAGTACCAAAAAATCAGCTCAAAGAGATGAATGTGGTTCCTTATGGGGAAGGGCAGACGGGGGTACAGAGACAGGAACTGTGGTTTTTAATACAAGCTTTGTAAAATGACTGATATTTGACTCTTTGAACTGTGGGCATTAGTAACTGAGTTTAAGAAAATCAAAACAAATAAATGATGGAAGACATCATTTCTGATTTTGGTTCTGCTGATGACTGGCTCAAGGCCTCTGTGGGCCTAAATTTCCCCAGGACAAGTGGAGTGATCAGATCTGACTGACCTGGGGAATTTGTTAAAAAGAGTTCCCGGCCCCACTCCTGGATAATCTGGTTCAGAAAGTCCAGCTGGGTAGCCTGCACGAATCTGATTTGTTTCTGTAAGAAGCTCTCTGGAGATTCTTTTTCCTTTTCCTTTTCTTAATTGCTTTTTTTTTGTTGTTACTGTTGACCCCCTTCACCCATTTCTCCGCCCATCCCTCACCCCCTGCCTCTGGCAACTACCAATCTGTTCTCTGTATCTATGAGCTTGGTTTTTTGTTTTTAGTATTCCACATATAAAAGAGATGATATAGTATTCGTCTTTTTCTGTCTGATTTCTTTCACTTCTTATAATGCCCTCAAGGCTTATGCATGTGGTCACAAATGGCAAGATTTCATTCTCTTTTTTAAATTGCTGAATAACATTACAGTGGATGTATATGCCACAGTTTCTTTATCCACGCATCCTTAGGTGGGCACCCAGGCTGTTTCCATATCTTGGCTATTGTAAATAATACTGCAGTGACCGTGGGGATGCAGGTATCTTTTAAAATCATTGTTTTGTTTTTTCTTTTTCCCCTTTGGGTAAAATCCAGAGGTGAAATTGCTGGGTCATGTGGTAGTTTTATTTTTAATTTTTTGAGAAACCTCCACACTGTTTTCCATAGTGGCTGCACCAATTTACATTCTCACCAACAGAGCACAAGTGTTCCTTTTTCTCCACATCCTCACCAACATGTCATTTGTGGTCCTTTAGATGATGGCCATTCTGACAGATGTGAGGTGGTATTTCGTTGTGGTTTTGATTTGCATTTCCCTGATGATTAGTGATGCTGAGCATCTTTTCATGTACCTATTGGCCATCTGCATGTCTTGTTTTTTGTTTTTTGTTTTTTTGGCGGGCGGGGGGGAAATGTCTATTCAGATCTATCGCCCATTGTTCAATTGGATTTTTTTTTTTTTTTTTTGCTGTTGAATTGTGTGAGTTCTTTATGTGTTTAGATATTAGCTCCTTATCAGATGTATGATTTACAAATACCTTCTCTCATTGTATAGGTTGCCTATTCACTTTTTGGATGGTTTCCTTTGCTGTGCAGAAGCTTTTTCAGTTTGATGTAGTCCTGCTTGTTTTTGCTATTGTTGCTTTTGCTTTGGCTGTCAGATTCAAAAAACCATCAACAAGATTGATGTCAAGGAGCAAAACTTCCTATGTTTTCTTCTAGGAGTTTCACAGTTTCACAGCTGGCATTCAAGTCTTTAATCCCCTTTGAATTATTTTGTTTGTGTGGTGGAAGATAGGGGTTGAGTTTCACTCTTTTGCATGTGGCAGTCCAGTTTTCCCAACACCGTTTATTTCCCCCATTGTATACTCTTGGCTCCTTGGCTGTAAATTAATTGTGTATATATATATATGGGTTTATTTCTGGGTTCTCTATTCTGTTCCATGGATTTATGTGTCTGTTTTTATGCCAATAACTCTGGGGATTCTTACTCAATGTCATGGGCCCATAACCAGTATGTCTGACCCTGAGGGCCAGTGATCTGGGCCTCTTCTGCTCTGACAATCTGTGGTCCTGTGTCAATCTTTCCTCATTTGGGGAGTGGGCCGGTTGGGACCACAGTTGTCTCCAGTCACCCCAGGCCTCTCTTCTGGAGGTTCCCAGGGACTGAGGCGATGAGTTGCTGGAGCCCGTGAATCAGGCAAGCAGAGGTCAGAAGACAAGATGCTGGTGTCCCCGCCCTTCCCAGCTGGCCCTGTGCAAACACCTGCAGCAGTTAGCACAGACTCAAAACCGTCAGCCCCTCCACCCAGCAAACAGGGCTGGACCTGGAGCTGAGGCCTGTAAAACAAACAAACAAACAAATGAACGAATAAAATCTTCCATGTTTCTGATGGCTTCAACCCAGTCACCTTCTTTGAATATGTAGTGAGGACTTCTGCAGGCCGACACAGGCCTGAACAGCAAATTCGGGACCAGAACCCAGGTCTCCTGAGGCCCCTCCAGCCCCTGCGTATTTTCCACTAGCCCCAGTGCCTGCCAACTTGAAATTACATTAAAAATATTCTTTGGCCTTAAAACTTGCTTTAAATAACTTGCAGGCAACATTAAACTATTTGAGAAATCAGCAAGATGACATTAAGTTAGTCAAAAATAAAACTGCACTTGGAAGAGACAGTAAAATTCAAATTCAATTTCTAAGATGCAGTGTTAAATCCAAAGTTATTTACGTTTTGATTAAGGAAATCTGGCCTTGGTCTGCCACTTTATTAAATCCCCTTGATTAGAGGCGACCAGTTAGCGGGCCCTCACTCACATGGCAGGGCCTTCCCCTGTGTCACTCCTCCCATCCATCTCCCAAAGTTTCCCATCCCTAGAAAACTATCACTTGATTAAAAATGAGATAGCAATGGGCACATTGTTAGCTTAAATTATTTTTTAGGAGGTAGAATAGTGTGGTAGTTTAAGGCATGGACTCTGAAGTCAGATCTGGGCTGAAACTACAGCCTTAGTACTAACTAGCTGTGTGACATTTTGAAAGTCACATAACCTCTCTGTGCCTCAGTTCTTATCCATAAACTATGGCTACTAAAACTTCCCATTTGGGATGGTTGAGCAAGATAGTGCACAGGAAGCTTGTGGCATGGTATCTAGTCACTATTTACTTATTTATTCATATTTCTATCCTGCCTCATTCTGTAAGCACTACTACCTTTACTCTACCATCCTTCTCATTACTGTTATGGTTAACAAATCTCCAGCATTTATAATCAAACTCAGAAAACCTGGGAGAACCTCTCCCCCAGTGACTTCGCCTCTTTGGTCAGCAGGGTTTAAGAAGGTGGCCGGAGCAGAGGATTCTAGGAATGCCACCCGGGAGAAGGACAGTCTCTGCAGCTCATACTAAGGGTCATTGGTGGCCCCTTGAAACAGCAGCAGATGACACACGTAGCTACCTGAAGGCAGGGTCTAGACAGGATGACCCTTGGAGAGGAGGCCGGGGGGATGGTGAAGTCGGAGGACCAGGTGGTAAACCAAGGCCTGGCCCAAGGATGCAGAAGGAAGCAAGCTCTGCCTTAGGTTTTCCTTTTACTTCTGTGCCTGTATACCCTGTCTCCTCTTCTGTGTCTCCCTCCTCGACCCCACCCGTGCTCCCTCAGAGACCCAGTACCAGCAGGTTAAAGAAGCCCTCCTGACTTTGATGGGGAGGGTGCAGTGTTGGGTCAGGCCCGGGAGGGGACCCTCATCAACTTTTTCAGGCTGAAACCTCAAGACCTTTGTGTGTTTCCTTCCCAGGGATATGTGTGCATTGCCGTCTAGCTAGTTGACCCTTTTGCCTCCTTCTTATAAGGACGTTTGTGATTACATTGGACCCACCTGGATAATCCAGGCTAATCTCCCATCTCAAAATCCTTAACTTAATCACAGCTGCAAAGTCCCTTTTACCATGTAAGGTAGCGTTTAATTCCAAGGATTAGGAGAGGCACGTCTTTTGGGGACCATTATTCAGCCTACCACAGAGGGGCAATGCTTAAGCCAAAATAATATGTGACTGATGGTGGAATTTCTGAGAGTCATATAAGGGAGTTTTGTTTACACAAAACCTTGTATATTCTCTCTTTATACAAGGGACATTTCTATTTTGGAACAGCGTGACAGTGGAGCAGGCCTTCCTCAGACAGAGGTCAGGGTGTCAGGCAAGTCTGGGCCCTCACCAGGCTCAAGCCAGCACAGCTGGCTTTGCTCTTCTCATGCCTCTGGGGCTCTTGCTTCAACTTGAGTCAACCTTCTTCAGCTGACAACACTCTCCTGGCAGGAGGAGTGCCAGCTGAGGGGGCTGTTAGAGGCTTCTCTTGGCCCTGACCCTTCCCCTCTGAGGAGAGCGGAGGAGGACGCATGCTCAGGTCACAGTTGTCCTCCGGGGATCCCTGGAGAGGTCAGGAGCTTCCTCTTCCTGGACCCTCCCCCTCTCACCCCCTTCCTTCCACTCCCCCTCCCTGCCCCGCTCCCCAGACATCTCTCACCTGGTGATCAGAGAGGTGATAGGCGGCCCCTGCAGAGAAACTCCCTTTGCCTTTTAAAAAAGGATTTAGGGAGATGGCAATGCTTACCTCACGAATAGTGGCTTGTAAATGACAAGGTTTAGGCCGAGTAAAAGCTGGCACAGGACCTGGTGGCTGTCTGAGTTTTCACCTCCATTGACCATCCATTCTGTCTCTTTTATGACTCGTTTTGAGGAGAATCTGGGGCTTTCGGGAGCTCTAGAAAGAGTCTTCTCCTAATGTGAAGTGGGGGAGGCTTCCAGAGCCCCTCCCTCAGGACAGGGCCTCCAGTTGCTCACCTCTCCTCACCCTCCCATCCCAAGGTGGGGGCGACGGCTTTATTCCCAGATGTGCTGGGGTCAGAGGAATGCCTCGACAGCCAGGCCTCTCCCAGCCAGGCCTCTCCCCGAAACTCTCTCTCTCTTACACACGCGCACACGCTGTCCTCAGGAGGAGTGAGGCCCTTGCCACAGGGATGCTCTGGAGGAGTTGTGGCATGCGTGTGCATTCATGTTGGGGACAAAGATGATCCTGAATGAGGTGGGAACTGATGGCTCAGCTCTACTCAAAGGCAGGGCCCACACAACCACCCAGCCCTCTGTTAATCCTACTAAGCTATGCGCTGGTCTCGCCGAGAAGGAGCTGCTCCTGTGTTCCAGGTACCACTGTCCAGTTGATGAGCCGAAACCACCACCAAAGAACCATTCACTTACTAATTCTTCCACCCAGCAAAGCTTTACCGCAGCTGGGGGCCCAGCCCTGCTGGGCCAGGAAAGAGGGAAGGTGGGAAGAAGAATGAGAAATGGCCTGTCCTGGGGCGGGAGGGTTCTCAGTGCGAGGCGGGGCGGGGGGTTGCTCAGCGTGGCAGCCGCCTGAGAGCAGGTCAGTGCCTGTGCTGGTGACAATGGCAGGGAAGGCGGAGGGACCGGCGGGCTTTGGCCCCACTAGGGCCTGCGGAGGTGGTACTTTTCCAGCTCCTCTTGCGGAACTGGGTCCTGGCCAGCACCCCTGCTGGCTCCACTCCCAGCCCAGCGGTGGGGCACCCACCCCCTCTCTCCTTGGCGGGTGGCTCTGCCTCCTGCCCATTCTCCTCCTGAACCTGTCCTTATAAGGCCGCCCGCTCAGGAGACGTGTGTTCTGTGTCCTCTGGGAAGTTGCCCACACAACGTCATCTGCTGTTTTACTGCTCAAGATCTGTAACCTATGATTTTATTTATTTATTTATTTTTGTCATTAAGAAAATGTTTTTAGGCTGAACGGAGACATTCACTGGGTGCCGGGTGAGGGTGGAAGGATGGAAGCCAAGGGGGCTGGGGAGCCAGGGACCCAGGACAGACCAGCCCCAGGACATGACTTGATCACAGATTCTGAAACCCTCAGCAGCTAAACAATTCCACGAACCTCAGCCGGCCCTGTGCTGGGCACCAGGAGGAGATAAGGGATGGAGGGGAGGGCATCAGGGGCTCCACCATGGGGACAGACAGCTCATACGCCACTGACTCTGGTGCAGTGAGGGCAGTCTCCAGGCAGAGGTGAGCCCCCACCTGCAGCAGCTTGAGCCAGGCTGAGAGCTGAGCCTCAGGCTGGCACGAGGTGTCTTCCAGGAGGGGGCACAACTGAGCTGGGCCTTGCAGTGTGGGCAGGAGTTCTTCACGTGGAAAAGGAGAGGAAGGACATCCCAGGCAGCCGTCACCCAGGCATTGTTAACAAGTCCAAACTTGTTCTGCTCGCCACATGACAGGCCAATAAATCGGGAGATGAGGTGTTGGGGCAAAGAAAAACAACTTTATTCAGAAAGCCGGCAGACTGAGAAGATGGGGGACTAATGTCCTGGAGAACCATCTTCCCCAAGTCAGAATTCAGGGTCCTTTTATACTAAAGAGGGTGGGGGGGGGTGTGGTTGGTTGTTGCAGACTTCTTGGTGTCAGAGTCCTTTGTTCTTGCAGCTGTCCATGTGGGTCAGGTCAGTGTCCCTGCAAACCTCCAACAAGACAAATGTTATTTTTCCTTCTGCAACTTTTATCTTTATATGAATGGGAAAGTATTATACTCTTATTAAAGGTCAGAGCCTTGAGAACAGGCTCTCCTGTATATTTCAGGCTATAGGCAACATTCTTTTACAAAAAGTGCAGAGCCAGCAAGACTAAGCACAGGAGACAGAGCACAGGGTTAGAGCCAAAGGAACAGATCTAGTATGGAGTCAGATTTGTTCTTCCCTGTGAGACGTGCGACAACCCGGGGTGGGAGGGGAGTGGTGAGCTCCTCCGTGTGCCTGGAGGGTTGTGGCTGCACCTTGGAGAGTTTGGACTTGACTCTGCAGCCAGGGAGCGATGGAATCGACACAGCAGTGCCAACACGAGGGATGGAAGGGAGACCATAATGGCCGCTGCTGTTTTCTGGCCCAGCTAAGGGTCATTCCCTCTTATTCTTAAGTGATAGCCGGTGAGCCTGGAGGAATTACCTCCCCGAGCTGTGGGCCATCTCAGTGTGTTGTAGTCAAAGTGCCCTGTCCTCTCCTGACCAGGGAGGGGGCATAAGTCACCCACACAGGGCCAGGCCGACTCTGGCGTGGAACCTTGGAACCTCGAGCACATTCATTCTGTCCTTTCCCAGCTGGTGCTCCAGCCTTCCCTGGGAGCCTAGAGCTACCTAAAATCCATCCACTAGACTCCTGCTCTCCTTAACTTAGCTAAAGGCTATTTCTCTTGCTGACGACCAAGGCACCCTCCTGGATGCACTGAGAGAAAATGAGCAAAGGCAAGTGCCAAGACGGGGCAGAGTGTGTCCTTTCCACCCCTTGAACCTAGAGAAAGATCTGAAACTGTAAAGCGGGATGAGAGAAAGATGGGCCGAAGCGTGGGCTGCCAGGAGGTGTGGAAGTCCTGTGTGTCACCGAGGGGCTCATCTCCAACAGGGACACCTTGTGGTCCTGTGATTGCTGGCGGGGGGGGGGGGGAGGCGGGGGGGTCCTCCATCATTCCATGTGAAGCCCTAGGGGCAGGGACTGAACCTGCTTTGTCTCTCTGCCCCCTGTGCCTGGCACAGCTTGTGGTTAGAGGAGATGCTTGGAATGTTTGCTGAATGAAGAGGGAGGAAGGGAGGAAAGGAGGGAGACCATGAAAGTTACCTCTCTCCAGGGAGGCCATGCAAGTGTAACTGGCTTCCGAAGAGGTTTCACTGAGTTGCAAGGTGACAGACTCACCAGAAAGGATTAAGGGAAGCTCTGGGTACTTGAGACGACACTGTCAGTTAGAATCCAGAAGTCTGAGCTAGAGGCTGGAGCACCCGGCTCCCCTCACTGTGGGCCTGCCTTCACGTCCCCTCACTGACCACACAGCGAACGTGTGCGCTATTGCCTTCACTGACAGATGCAAAGTGGTGTTCAGAGAGGTAGTGCAACCAGCCCAATATCACCCAGCAAATGGGTGGCAGGGCTGGGCCTGGAGAAAAGGTCTCTAGGGCTCCGTGTTGACTCCTGCAGGACCCCCTGGTTAAACATGGTAAAAGTCAGGTCTGACCAGGGCAGTGGAGAACCAGACCTTACCTAAAGGCCGGGGCTGCAGACCTGCCTGGTCCCTCACTTGGGAGGGGGCAGCAGAAGCTGGGCTCCCTAGAGCCCACGCATTGGGTTCTGTTTCCATTCCCAGCCAGTCCTCAGAGAGCTTCTAAAGGTCACTTTTTTCCCCTCCAATTCAAGTGGTTTGGAAGACAAGGAAGCTTCCGGTCACTGAGGCACCACCCCTTCTGGTAAGATGTTTCTCTGGTTCCCATCACTGTGTAATCAGGCCAAGATACTGAGATGGACATTTTCCAGTACAAGCATACCTCAGAGATCTTGTGGGTTCAGTGCTAGACCACCGCAATAAAGCAAGTCACGTACAGATTTTTTTGTGCATATGAAAGTTATGTTTACACTATATAGTCTATTAGTGTGCATCGGCACAATGTCTTAAAAACAATGTGCATACTTTGATTAAAAAGTACTTTATTGCTAAAAAGTGCAGACCATCCTCTAAGCCTTCAGCAAGCCATACTCTGTGCTGGGGTTGGGGGGGGGAGGTCTTGCCTCAGTGCTGCTGGCTGCTGTGCTTAGGTTGGTGATGGCCCAAGGATGGGACGGCTGTGGCAATTTCTTAAAATAAGACAACAATGAAGTTTGACACATCGATTGACTCTTCCTTTCATGAATGATTTCTCTGTAGCATTTCGCCCACAATTGAACTTCTTTCAAAACTGGAGTCAGTCCTGCTGCTGCTTTATCAACTAAGTTTATGTAACAATTTAGATCTTTTATGGTCATTTCACAATCCATTAAGTTCGCCGTCTTACATGGGTGCAGTTCATGGCATCCCCAAACAGTTCCCACAGTAACATCAAAGATCACTGACCACAGATCACCACAGCAAATATAATGATAAAGTTTTGAAATACCGCGAGAATTACCAAAATGTGACACCGGGACGCGAAGATGCTGTTGGAAAACGGCGCCGACACTTGCTCGACGCAGGGTTGGCACAAACCTCCAGTTCATAAAAGACGCAACGTCTGGGAAGCAATGTGCAATAACACGAAGTAAGCCTATATCATTTGCTGGACCCAGACCAAGCCACTCAGTGACAGATGCCCAGAGAGACGAGAGCCAGAGGCACAGGGCACGTATCTTGGCAGGAAAGAAATGGCACAGTCAAATCAGGTCATTAGAGGAGACTTGAGGAAAGAGGCTGTTTACTAAGGGTGGAGGCTGCCATGGTAAGGATAGTGCGGGGCTAGTGACGGGGGGTCTCGCCACCCCCAGGCCTGCAGGGTGAGGGGAGAGGTGGACACCGCATCCTGGAGACTGAGAGGGCGGCACAGAAAGGGCCACGTGACTGGAGCTGTGACTCTGGCCAGTGGAGGAAGAAAAGTCAGTGTGAGGGCAGCCCTAAGGGGAGGGAGAGAGCAACGAGGACCCCTGACCTCCCACTCCCATTGGGAGCCAGCGCCAAGAGCCAGTGATGTAACCCAAAAGATCGGCCTCCTGGGGGAGGCGGGAGCAGGAGAAGGGGAGAGTGGATCTAGAGGGGCCGACAGGGCGGGTGAGGGGCTTGGTTCCGTCTTGCATATTCATCACCTCAAACGCTTGCTGGGACTCCCCACTTCCTACAGAGTAAGGCCCACATTCTCAGCCTGATTCAAGGCTCCAAGCTCCCTCCTTACTGGGAGAGCTACAGGTGCTTCACGTGATCTGTCTGCATAGCAACTCTGTATACGGTTAAGTCTTATCATCCTCAGCATTTTATAAAGAAACCGAGATTGCCCAAGATGACTCAGCTGGCAAGTGATAGAGCTGGAAGAGGAACCCAGGTCTCCTGATGCTAAAGCCAATGTTTACCCTTCTGCCAACCTGCCCCCTCACTGAGTGACGAGTACACAGACTGCAGGACCGTGTTCGGCTCATCCAACCTGTGCCTGCTGCACGGACAGGGTCTCAATGCAGAGGGAAAAGTTGGGGGGGGGGGGTGAAGAGGTGGGGAGGAGGAAGGAACATGGATAGTGAGCATAACCTGTAGTTAGGTTCTCATTCCACTCTCGTAACCATCCTCCAGGGCAAGAATTATCCTCCCAATTTAGATTTGAGACACCATAATATCAGAAAGGTTAAGGAACTTCCCCAGGGTCAGAGAGCAGTTACTGTCAGAGCCAGGGTTTGACTTCAAAACCAGCTGGCTGCCTGGTGGGCGGAACTGGCCCCAAGGGACTCAGATCCTCAGTCCCTTGCTTCCATCCCAACCCAATGCTGGCTCCCTTTCTGAGCACCTGAAATTCCCTCTGTGGGGTTAGGCCCATTCATGGAAGGCCCCAGGTAGAATGCAAATATGTTACTGGAAAGAAAACCATACTGGATCAATGTTGTCAGGCCATGCTTAGAGTTGTCAAAAGTGTGAGTGTGTGTGTGTGAGAGAGAGAGATGTGAAGGGCCCAAGTGCTCCAATACCACCATTAGAGACCAACTTTTTGTCTCTATCTGCTGAATGAAAGCAGAGTGCTGAAATAAGGTGCCACAAGAGGGGTGAGGTTTCCGGGAAAAAATAAGGATGGAGGTCTGGGATCAGGGAGGGCAGGCCTGATGGGTCATTCCGGGGAACCTCCCTCACAGGTGTCCTGGAAGGTAGCACAAGAGACGCAGCATGGTGTGGTGGGAAGAGGATTCTGGAGATGTGGGTTTTAGCTCAGAGTGGTCCATGCATTGCTGTGTGTCTCCAGGTGAGTTACTTGCCCCGCCCCCAGCCCCGACTTTCCTTTCCTCCCTGTAAAACTGAGGGGTTGGACGAGACGCTTATACCCTGCTCCAAGACCCTGTGGCCCTACAAAAGGCCCCTTGTACCTTTTGTTAGTTGCTGGGGCGCCAGTGAGAGGGGCTCCCCACTCCAGGTGGGGCAGAATCATGAGGGATGCGGAGGACCCTGCGGGGATGAGTCCCGGGAAGTCTCCCCTCCCTGGGGGTCCCATAACTGTGCCCATGATGGGCATGCTCAGAGGTGGCCTGTCTGCCGACAGCTGTGTCTCCCACCAGCACAGTTTACTTGCCACCGTTCCTGGGAAGTGACAGCAACTTGAAGCAAAGCAATTAGGATGAAAAAGAGGCCCAGCTGCTTGGGGCCAAAGAAAAATAAACAGACCAGCCCTGTGTGTATTCCACCGCCAAGAGGAGCAATTTTTCACAGGATGATTAGCACTTCCAATCCCAGCCTCCTCCCCTCCACTGGAGCCAGGGAAGCGGCCTCTGAGAAGCTGCTGCTCTCAGACCCCACTCTTCCCATGGTGGACTGTGGACCCCACAGCCCATCACCTCTTCGTGAAGGTCTCCCCAGTCACCTGCCCACCCCGCCCCCTGCCAGCAGTACACCCCTCTCCTCTGAAATCCGACAGCCTCTCTCCATGGCTTTCTCCTTTGATTGATCATTTGAGTCCTTCATTCATTTGACATCCATGGAGCACCATTCATTCATTACATTTTTATTAAGCCCCTGCTATGTTCTGTTGACTGTCCTGGTGATACAGCAGTGAACAAACAGACAAAAAGTCTCTGCCCTCGTGGCGCTCAAGTTTTACTAGGAGACACTAAACAAGTGAAAACATAGCATGGGAGGTGATGCTAGATGCTAGGGAGATAAATAAAACAGGAAAAGGAGTAGGGAATGCAGAAATGGGGGGGGGGGGTAGATTTTAAGGAGGGTGTCAGGAAAGGCCTCAGAATGAAAGCAGCATCTGGGCAAAGGCCCATAGGAGTGAGTCAGGCGGCTGAGGGAGTCAGGCGGCTGAGGGAGGGAGGTGTGCCCAGCAGATGGGCACCATGCAAAGGTCCTGAGGGGGTAGTGTGCCCAGTGTACTTCAAGAAGGGGCTTCTGAAGGGACTTTGGCTGTCACTCGAGTGAGATGAGGAGCTCCCAAGGGTCTGAGCGCAGAAGCAACAAGGTGTGGCTGGCATATCATGAGGATGGCTCCGACCACGTGAGCAGACAGAAGGGAGGCCAGCAGGGGAGCAGGCCCTGGCTGGAGGGCGGATAGGTCTGACGTCTCCTTCTGCCTCTGTCAGGCAGGTTACATAAGCAAGCCAGGATAATTCCCATGGAGAGGATAGCTTGGGGTGCAAGGTTTCCAGAGTCAGGGTCAGGGTTTAGTAACCCCTAAGTATCGCTGTAATTTGCCCTCCTGCACCTGGCTTGTGCTCCCAAACATCTTCATGCCATGGTTAAGTCTGGATGCCAGAGGCTGAGAATCCCAAGTCCTGGTCCCGGGTCCTTGCTCTTCCACATGGCTGGCTGTGTGACTTTGGGTAACTCATTTCAGCTTTCTGCTGACCTCCTCACCCGCAAAGCAGGTGTCATAACCATCCTTGCTGAGGGTGGCGGGCTGGAGGAGGAAACAATGTGGCCTGACCTGTGAAGCCAGGGGAGAAGGTGGGCTCGATTATGAAGACCTCCCCTACACTCGTGAGAGGCAGGGAGTATCTGTGAAAGTGCAAACACCCCCCAGGGTGTTGACCAGTCATTTACACCCTCGTGAAGGAGGTCTTTTGTCTCCCAGTTAGATCCTAAGGCAAGAGAACCCAGAACAGTTAATTTACTGTCCAGGGGAGCAGATGAACCCCAAGAGGAGGTGCAGAGAGAAGGGTGCCAGGAAGGAGCGTGTAAAGGAGACTGGCAGAACCACCCTGTCCATCCCAGAATGTCGGCCAAGCAGAGAGGCAGCAACAGAAAAGAGCACGTGGTCCTGGTTTCAAAGCCGGGTTCTGCTACTTCCTCCTCATGCCTCTTCTAGTCACGTGTGACCTTTGGGTGTTTGGGATTTTTCTTCTTTATCTTCAGGAAGGGAGTGGGGATGTTGCTGAGCTCCTTACCACTAAAAATTCTTACAAAGCTTAAACAAGTCAACTGTGGGAAAGCGCTCTGTGAACACTGTGTTATTATCACACACAAAAGGCATCTCAGAAAGGGTTGCTCTGGACCGAGGAACGACTGAACCCCAGGAGCCAGCAGGCCAGTCTGGGCTGATCCACGCAGCCAGCTGCAAAAGCCGACAAAGAAAGCTCTGTGGGTTGAGAGAGAGGTGAGCTGATGGATCTCGAGATTGCAAGTGTGATCAGCACTGGTCAGGAGGCGTGAGCAGGGAGAAGAGTGCTCTGCGCTGTTGAGAAAAGTTATCCATAACTTGGAAATAGACAAAAGGAGGACTGTCTGTCCTTTCAGTGTCATTCTGGGGCAGGGTTGAAGAGCTAAGAGTTATTTTTCTAGGGGACTGTACCTTTGTTCTACAACTTACTATTGATTAGGGTCCTGATTTTGTGAAGTCACATGCTAACTTGTAGCTGCACGTACAAGGATGTATGTGCATGTACGTGAAGATGAAAAGGACTTTAGTCCAGTAGAGAGTCACGAAAGTTATGGTTTTATTGCCCTGTAAGACATCAAGCAGCCTCATCTTTACCTTAGCAAACTTATTTCAGTATATCTTTTCCAACAAAATATACAAACACCTCTTGTCTCTCAGACGCTCCTTTGAACCAGCTTTACCATTCTTTTGGTTCCCTTATTAACAAGTTAAATACATCTTTTGACATGTGAATGAAATTACACTTTGACAGAACAAAAAAGTGAGAGGCTCTGCCATGCTTTGGCATTGCACCCGGCCTCTGAACCTCACGTATGTCATCAGCTGGGAGGAGGTACCCAATTCCCAGGACTGAGGTAGGGCTGGAGTGGGACCAATGTGAAACTACTTGGTACATTGTTCACAGGATGCAGAAGTTAAGATTTATTATTATGACTCCTAAGATTAGGTTACTCCAGGCCTAGAAGGCCCCAGGCTTCTGTGGGCAGCATTCGCCAGGGCTTGGGACATAGGTCAGGGGAAAAGGCAATGAGGGGCAGCCCAGACACTAGGCTCCATGCCCAGGAGGTGCCAGGCTGATGCTGCATTCTCCACTTGTGATGAGGCCAGGATTTCCCATGGGCTTCAGGTCCCGGAGGATGGAGACCATAGGACCACTCAGAGAAGTCTGCCCAGGAACATGGAAAAGCTGGAGGACTGAGCTGGGCATATGACTAGAAACCAGGGTGGGGGTAATCTAAAGCTAAGAGACCTCATCTAACACCAGAAGTCAGCACCAGGTCCCTAACTAGTGGTCTCTATCTCCTGGGGTCTTTCAGGACCTCATCATTTTATTCAGTAGGTGAGAAAGTGCCCCAGCTCAGCTGACAGCACGACTGCTATCTGCATATGTGCATGGCTGCATGCACGTGCACACATGCAAGAAAAATGACGTCAGCTAGGGGTCCACCGAGCAAAGCAGGCAGCCAAGGTCGGGAACAGCCAACCCTGCGCAGAGGAGGTAGGCAGAAGAGTCAACAAAGAGAGAGGAAGAGGAACGGCATTCCAGGTCCAGGGAATGGCAGCAGCAGAGGCTAGGAGGTGAGAATTCACCTGTAGAACGTAGAGGAGGGGATACACTGAGGAAAATGAGACAGTTAGACCTGGCCAGGATTAGGCTCATACCTTGAGTGACCTGAAGTCATGGAAGTTAACAGTCCACTCACCCTAGGGTGATGGCAAAAAAAGCAGTGGACAATGGATTTCCAACTGGGTTCCCCTCTGCGGGCCCACAACCCATAAGGAGGCGTGGGAAACCCTTTCTCCCTCACGGGTCTCATTCCAGATTCAGCTCAGTTTTTGTCTCTACAAGCCAGTCCACCCTGCCCCCGTCCCAAAATGCCTCCATCTACAGCTGCTCTGCCTTAAAGACAGGGCTCACAGAGACTCTCCCCATCTGCTCCAACTTTCCCCATCTCTCCTCTTTGAATCTCTCTTTTCAGCAACTAATTATGTTGCCTATCTTCTGCATACACTTTGTATATTATTCTCCTTCCTGGAGTTAGATTTTTCCTCTCTCTATTTTCCCTTTGCCCTGATTTCTTTAGCATTTTGTTTCATTATATTGTGGGGGTTTAGGGGGTTTTTGCTTGTTGCCTGGAGGCCTCTGTGAATGAGGACATATGTGTGTAAACCTTTTGTCGTCCTGGGCTAGATGCTAAGCTTTGTGGACCCCTGTCTGGCAACTACAGCCATATTAGGCCCACCACTGTGCTGGGCACACAGGAGGTGCCTAATTCTTGCCTACTTACTGATTGGCAGTTTGATTAACATCACTTAATCTACTCCCAGCCAGTGCTCAATTACTGGCCCATTCATATACAAGCCTGGATTTCTGAAATCTTACTCCCCAACCCCTTCCACTGACATTGTGACCCACCAGCTTTCAAAAGAGCCCAAGTATTTTAGGGCTGAGACCTCAGAGTCGTTGCTCCCTGAGATTCTTGGATATGTTCACACCACCGGAAGGCACAAGACGCAAATGTCTCAAAGGGAGGCGGGGGTTAGGGAGAGAAGTTCCCAGCACCTCCTGAGGCCAGCCTCATAGACTCAGCCATGGCTCAAGGAAGGCTCTGGGCATCCCATCCTAAAGTCGAGCCCAGGGGTCACAGTTCCGGCGTCGTCGATGCCACAGGACCCCGGGAACCAGGAGGCAACCTCAGGAGAAAGGTCTGCAAGGAGCCGGGCCGTGGGAAGCCTGCCTGCTCCCTGAGCAGCCGCCAGGTGCCGTCCTCGATGGCATAGAGCAGCGTGAACATGCGGTTGACCGTATACACGGTGTCACCGCGCACCACGGCCGTGAAGAGCGCGCCCTTGCTGTTGACGAACTGGCCGGGCAGCGCTGTCCACTGGCCGGTGGCCAGGTTGAGGCAGTCGATGGCGCAGTGCAGGAAGTCGTCCTTAGGCCCGTTGCGCACCACGTAGAGGCTGTCGCGGTGGGCCACCATGCAGTGGCCGTAGCTCTGCGGACGCCGCAGCTCGGCCACGGGCAGCCACGTGTCGCCCTGTACTGTGTACTCCACCACGGCCGTGGTGTCCGCCGGCCGCCACAGACACACGAAGAGGCGGCCACGGGCCTGGGCGCAGGGCACGCCCGCAGCCGGCTGCGGCAGGTCGGCCACGAAGCTCCAGCAGCCCGCAGCTGGGTCGTAGCGCTCCACCGAGCTCATGGGCATCCTCTGGAACTCGCCGCCGATGGCGTAGAGGTGGCCATCGAAGCCCACCAGCGCCGTGTCGTAGCGCGGCTGGTGCGGGCTGGGGAACTGGCGCCAGGAGCCGCCGTCGGGGTCGTAGCAGAAGCCCAGCTCCACCACCTCCTTGTTGGGGCCCCGAACGCCCCCCACGATGTACAGCTTGTTGCCCAGCGTGGCCACGCCGGCCAGCAGCGTGCTGGCCTCCAGGGGCAGCGCGGCCAGCGTGCGCCAGGCGTCCTCCTCCTCGTCCAGGTAGCACATGGTGCGCGACGCGTCCTCCAGGAAGCCGGGCGCCGGCGCGTGCGTGCTCACGGCCACGTAGCTGCTGGGCCGCAGCGCCGCCACGTAGGCGCGGGCCTCGGGCAGCGCCAGCTCGGCCGCCAGCTCGCGCGCGCCGTCGCGGATGAAGAGCGCGGCGCTGCGGAACACGTCGTGCAGGCCGAAGGCGGCGGCGGCGTCGCACAGCAGCGCGCAGTTGTCCGACGTGAGGCTGTGCTCCAGGAAGCGCGCCAGCGCCGGCGCCTGCAGGAAGGCGGCGCACTCCACGGCCTGCAGCAGCTCGTCGGCGGCCTCCAGCGCCGGCCGCTCGCCCCGCAGCACCCGCAACGCGGTGCAGAAGCCGTCCGGGCTCAGCACGCCCAGGCGCACCTCGGCCGCGCGCGCCTCCCGCATGCCGGAGCGGAAGAGTCCCCGGAAGAAGCCGCAGTGCTCCACCAGCAGGGCCCGGTCGGCCTGGAAGAGCTGGCTGCCCACCCACACCTGCACCGAGGCCTCCGAGGCCTCCGGGCCCCGCGGCATGGCGGGCCCGAGAGGCAGAGGCCGCCTCCGGGGGCCTGGAGGCGGCGGCCACCCACTCTGGGGCTCCCCCGTAGCGGCAAAATCTTTCCCAGGGGATATAAATATCTCCCTGGCTAAAGATAGTACGGCTCATGTGATGTGGTGGCCAGCAGGCTGGATGGCTGCTGGCCTGGAGGGCATCCGGAGACATGCCGGGTCACTCACTTCCGTATGAGAAATAGCAATAATAGTGACCATATACAGGGCATCTAGTGCATGCAGGGCATTGTGAGGGCAGCTCGCAAAGCTATCCCATTTAACCTGCACTAAAGCAGCTGTAAGCCCTTGTGCGGGCACCCTAACTCTGACCGTCTGTTTTCTTGAACGGGGCCAATAACAACACCTATTTCACGGTACTTGGACAATATCTGTAAAGTGTTCGGAATGAGGCTCAGAGAATTTACATGACTTGGGCAAAGTCATTCACCTGGGAGAGTAAGGACAGGATTAATACTTAGTCCGCCCCATCGGTTCGTGGGGCAGGTGTACTTGGGCAGAGGGAAAGGCAGAGGTAGAGCAAATAGAGTGGGTCAGCCTGGAGTCCAGAGCAGGTTCCCTTTTTGCCTGGGCCTCTGCCCCTGACTCTGACCTAGTCCAACCTCTTTTTGAGCCTTGATTTCCTTCTTTGTAAAAATAGGTGGGTAGCAGGTGAACTTCCAGGTAAGTCCCTGAATGGGGATGTATTCCCTGACTCGGGATGGGAGTGAGAAGCTGGTGTCTGTTCCCCACTTGCTACTCTCCATCGTCCATTGCTGCATAGCTCAGACTCCGGGAAAAGGAAAGCAGGGCTGCGGAGGGGATTCTGTGTCTGTGGGTGGGAAGGAGAAGGGGATTTTTGAAATAATAGTTAACACTAAAACTGCACTGTCAGGGATTTTTGTGAACAATTTTAACTCCGATAATCCTTGCAACAGTCCCATGAGTACCGTTATTTTCCCTCATTTAATAGGTATTACCATTTATTGCTTACAGCACACGTGAGTCAGATATGATTGATTTCATAGATGTGAAGACTGAGGCACCAAGAGGTTTACCCACATGCCCAAGGTGACATGGCCACAGAGCAGCCCAGCTAGGACTGGAGTGCAGCCAGTCTGACTGCAGAGCCTGTGTCCCTAACTGTTGTGCTCTCCTTCCTCCCTGTGCTACAAATGCTGGACAGTCACTTTGTGCCAAGATTGGGTCATAGTTGGGAGAAACTTCAGTCTCCTATGGTTCAACCCCTTCCATTTACAGTGGAGGATCAGAGAATTGCCCAGGGTTGTGTAGCTGGAAGCAGGCAGCCCCAGGCCTCCTGCTGCCCACCTTGCACAGAACTTTCCTGGGTGACCAGCTAAGTCTCTGGGTTCCAAAATGTCAGCTGGAAGGGAGCTTAGTGATTAACTTCTCCTGCTACCTTGTTCTACAGGTGGGTTAACTGAGGCCCAGCCCTGTAAAGGGTGATGTCTGCCATTCAGGGGATGTTCAGCTGCAGGCCTTCTTCAGGAAGATGGAGTGGCTCAGTGCCTCCCCCCAGGACACACGCATGCAGATTCTCACGTATGAATCTGTAGAGTCAACACAAGTGTGCCTCTCTTGCCAGGGAACTCCCACCCAGTTTACCCCCATCAAAGCAGGGCTGGGATGTAGGGACCACTTGTGTGAGCCTGGGAAGCCAGAGGCCTGAAGGCGGCAGCCAGAAATATCCAGGATGCTCTGCCCTAGAGATCAGACAGGAAGAGGAGGAGGAGATAGAGGGGGTGGGCAGGAGTCCCCATGGATACTGTCCCAGGCCCTCGGCCAGTTTTTCTCCTTCCCTGAGGCTAAACGTTGGCTGAAAACATGACAGTTCCCCTCTTGGAGAAAGGTGGGCTCTGCAGTGCCCAGTCCTGATTCTGTCCTTGCTGGTGGCCTCAGGGCTAGGGAGAGGGTGTCTAACTATTCTCATTTCACAGAAGAGGAAAGGGAGGCCTAGAAATGGGATGGACTTTTCCTTGGTTATGAATGAAATGTGGGATGGACTGAACCCTGCCGGCTGACCCCAGGCCCCAGCCCAGCTGCCCCTCCTCACCTGCACTAGCCTTGTCTTACGGAAGAGAAACAGCTGCCTCCTGTCAGGCTCAAGCTAAGGGGCAGAGTGGGGAAGCAGCTGACATCCTGGGGGCCACAGTTTCCTCCCACATGGCCTGTTCCAGGCACCTCGTAACGGGTAGACAAACAAAACCACTGCCTGGACCTCTCCTGAGAGCAGGAGTGGGAAGGAGAGCAAATGCCTTGTGGCTGAAGTTTGCTCCCAGTCCCAATTTTTCATAAGCCCAGCCCGGCTTCAGTGGGTTGGGGCGCTAGTGCACACACCCAACTCCCACCCTTGGCAGTCAGGAAATGGGGGGGGGGTAACCCAAGGTAGGGGGGTCATGATTCTAAGGCTAGACCGAGGATCAGCACTTTGGCCCCGCTCCCAAGGCCCCAGTGGGGTGTTTTCTGCAGCTGGTGAGAGTTTCCTCCACCAGGACAATGAATGTCCCTCTGGGACTTGGAGAGGACAAGGAACTGTCATGGCTGTGGGCAGCCCACGGAGTTCCCAGGCCCTGCCCGACCCCACACCAACCTCCCTCTCCACTTTGCAAGGCTGGGGGTGGGGGCAAGGAAAGGGACTCTGTGTCAGACTCTGAGCCTTACTAGAGCACACACTCAGCCTTGTTCATCTCTCTGTCTGTAGTGACTGACACACTAATGGGACTGTTAAGTGGACTCCTGGGCCCTAACCTAACCTAACTGGTGGACTCACCAGTCTGAGGGAGGAGATACAACCCCTGACCCGGGAGAGCTTGCAGTCTGGTAGAGGACTGGGCCTGGCTACTTGACCCTGGGCAATTCCTTTTCTGATCCTCCACTGTAAAGGAGGGGCTGAACCATAGGGGACTGAAGTTCCTTCCAACTGTGACCTCCTGGCTCTTCTGTCAGATGGTGATCCCTGGCCTTTGCCTCCCATAATGGTGTTTCTGCACACACGGTGCAGGAAGGAGCTTGCCTGGACTTGAAGAAGAGCACTGGACTGGGAGTCAGGGTTCCTGCTGGGCTCTGATGCTGGTACTACCACTGACTTGCAAATCTACCCAACCTGTCCAGGCCTCAGTTCTTCATCTGTTAAGAGGAGCTTGGATCTGACTTCCAAGGTTCTGGTCAGTTTTGACATCTGAATTTATCATTGAAAAATCACAGAAGTCATATTGTGCCTCCAGGGAATTCAGGGACATCACAGACGGGTCCAAAAATGTTAGTTGTATGTGGAATGGCTTCTGGGAGGGGGTGGTTGGCAAGGGTAGGACCTAGCATCCAGAAATCCTCCCCAGCCCTAGACCTGTATATGCCCCACTCACTCACTGTAGAGACATCTATTGAGTACCTGCTGCAAGCCCCCTGCTGGGCGAGGCGCCACACCCTCTGCATTTCAAGTGCTTGAGGGTTCCTTATAAAACCTCAAAGGTGGGGAGGTGGTGTTTAGGAGGGTTGGACTCCTGGCCCTAGCAGAATAACCTCTGTTGACCGAACCTGCTCAAACTTTTGGTCATTAAACAGTGGTGGCTTCTTAGTAGGTGGGTGAGAAATGTGAGCTGTTTGTGTCCAGGGGAGTGGAGGGAACTATCATTTGCTATTTTGGGCTACAGACCACGCTCTGGGTAGAACATTTTCATATTGTCTCTTTGAATCTTTAATATCATCCCTATTTTAAAGATGAGGAACTTAGGCTCAGATGGACATAGCTTATTCCAGGGTCTAGCAGTAAGTGACTGATTCCAAGGGCCTTTCTGGTCCACAGCAGGTGGTTCTGGGTGCTGGACAAGCAGCCCACAGATGAGGCTGAGGATGGGGAATGGGAGGGGTTGCAGTTGTGAGGTGGGCCCTGTTTTCCTCCCAAGCCTCTTAGGAGGGGCAGACTTTGGGCATTTAGCAGTCACAGCTGAGGGCACGAGTAAACAGCAAGCAACCAGTTCAGATAATCTCTGAACTAGAAAGGAGTTAAGAGTCATCTCGTCCCATCTTGCATCTTGCAAATCATTATGGTGTTTCCTTACAACACCTCCTTGAAGTGATCACCCCCTTTGTTGCCTTCAGTGTCAGGGGTCTCACTTCCCCCAAAGACAGTCCCTTCTAAGTATGGACAGCTCAGATAGAGTTCACACTCACACTGAGCAAGAATCCACCTCCTTGCAGCTCCCATCTACTGGTTGGTCTGAGTTTTAAAAATAAGGAAAGTAACTCCCCCAGCATCCCACAAGTGGGGAAGTAGCAGAGCCCAGGTTTACTCCTGGTCGGGCCTGTGGGGATCCACAGCTTGCCCTCTCTCCAGCCGTCCTCCAGTGAGACTGGGTTTCCTCACAGACCCCATCCAGAACCAGTGTGTCCTCCCAGGACTGGGGCCAGCCTAGGGATATGGCTGGCACTTGGCTCCCACTTTTTCTCCTTCTACAGCTCAAACGAAAACCCTTTGCCATTAGCTCTGTGAGCAATTCTGGCCTGTGGGTGTAATCTAAACAAATTCCTCCCAACACCTTAGAGTCTTAATAACACAGCTGGTTTACCATGATCTCCCAGAAACACAATTAGGCTGAGTCAGTATTCATATCCTGCCCTGGAAAATGATTTTCCCTCTTGGCTGAGGAGACGATATTACCATCAGGCTCTGACTCCAGACCCTCTGCCTGCTGACCTGGGTTTTCCTGGATTCTTTTGCACGTGGGTGGGTAGATTAACTTGGGATATTGGGTAGGGGTTTGGGGTTGGAGGGAGAAGGGCTGCAGTGAGAAGTCTCTGAGACTCCCGTATCTTTCCCTACTCTAGCCTAGAGTGTATTCCAAAAGAGAGGTCCTACATGGTTCTAGAAAGTACTCAGAGCTCTAACCCAGGGCTGATTTTGTCACTCTTTTAGGCCTGAATCACATATGGAATTTTGGATTTATTTTCCCCTTCCTTCAGCATTATAGATGGGCACACCAAAGCCCAAAGAAGTGAGGTGACGTGCCCGAGGTCACCCAATAAAACAGCTGGCACTAGATCCTAGATGTCCAGATTTCCCGTGTCAGCCCTTTGCCCTGCCTCCTGTCTGACCAGATTTAGCATGGGTTTCAAGTGAAATGACAGGTGACCCCACCAGGCTCATCCACCAATCCCAGAATCATAGGCAAGAGGGAGTGCTAGGTTTTATAACAAATAAAATGCTCCATTTATACACAAGGCACAAACACATGTGACTCATTAGCTTCCATCAGGAAGAAAACAGCAGTCTAGGATGGGTTAGGTTTCTGGAAGCTGGACCCAGTTTGGCCATGAAATCTTAGTAAAGAGGCCTCTCCCTTCCCTTCCCAGAAACTAGAGTTCTTTCTAGGTTCTGCAGTGATGCCTGAGAGTCCCCACACCGAAGGGTAGGGTAATGTGTTCTGGGGATTGTGTGCCAAGGCTGAGCTGGCTTGTGATCTACAGAATGGGCAAGGCTGAGAGTTGAACCCGGCAGGCTTCCCGGAGGAGGAGGTGGTGCCAGCTGGGGAGAACAAAGGGAGGGGTGTATCTTCTTGCTGTTGGGAAAAGACTGGAGATTTCATACAAGGCTGGAAACATCCCCTCTATCCCCCCTACTCCTGGCCTCCCTCTCTCCAGTCCTTGTCCCTTCCCGCGGGGTCTGGGGGCGCCCCCGACGGTGACGGCACCCCGGCCCTCGAGGCCCCCCGTGTCCGTGGGGTACGCGGCGGGCCGCGGCTCCCCTCTGCGCGCCGGGAGCGGGGTGAGCGCGCCCCGCGGGGGGCTCCGCGGCCCTTACAAGGAGTTCGGCGGCGCTCGGGGCGGCCCCGCCCACCGGCCTCCGGCGGCCCCTCCTCCCCGCCCAGCCGGGCCGGGCCGCGGGAACGCTGCCCGCTCGGCGCTCTGCGCGGGGCCCGGGACGCGGACGCCGACGCGGCCGGGTCCGCGAGCGCCAGGGAGCCCGGCACGCTGCTCCGGGCCCTTCGACCGAGGACCCGTGTGCCTCACCGCAGCGTCGCCATGTCCTCAGTGTTCGGGAAACCCCGTGCGGGCGGCGGGCCGCAGAGCGCGCCCCTCGAGGTCAACTTGGCCATCCTGGGACGCCGCGGGGCGGGCAAGTCCGGTGAGTGGGGCGCGGGCGGCAGGGATGGGAGAGACGGGGACTGGCGGGAGGAACCGGGCGCTACGGGCTCGCGGGCAGGCTCTTCCACTGGCTTCGGGAGCTTTCTGCGCCCAGGTGGGTTGGGTGAGTCACCATGATTTTCTTTGCCTCAGTTTCTCTGTGCTTGGCTCTCTCTCTCTGCTTTGTTCTGAGCTCCTCCATCTCTCAGCTGTCTTCTATTCCTTGTCTGTCTTTCCCTCTGTGTCTCCCCAGTGGGTCTGTGACCTCTGCTTCTGTGACCCACGGTCTGTCTTCCGCTAGTCTCCCCCTTGCCGTTTACCACTCTCCATCTCCTCTTCCCAGGCCAGCCGTCAGCCCTGGTGACTGGCACAAAAGGGACCTGTTAGGCACTGATCCCCAGCGCCGGGCCCCTCTCAGCTTAGTCGCTTGCTGCTCCTTGATTTAGGCCGAAGTGAAGGAGCCTGTGGCCCATGAAGGGAGGTGGTAAAAGTCACTGGCTTTTGGGATTTCCCAGGGAGAGGCCACTACCAACTCCTCGTCCCAGTTCCCTTGGATTCTGGAACAGAGTGCAAATTCTTATCAAATGTATTTGTTTCAACCCAACCCCTGTCTTGACTTTCTGGAAACACGCTGGACTGTGGTCCCAGGTGCCTGGGACTTGTCCTTGATGAACCAAGATCTTGGACTTCTACTGAGACCATTTCTGTCAACACTGAACTCTGCCTTCACCATTCTTGGCATCTCTCACCCAGCTGGAGCCCAGGGGGTTGAGGTAGGGGTGTCACCACAGGCAGAGACCCAGAAAAAGGGTTCTGCATTCTCCCCGCCACTCACAGTCCCAGGCAGCTGAAGGTGGGAGGACAGAGGGGGCACCTCCACTGGCTGTTTTCCAGTTACAGCCATTAGTGAATGGCCATTACTCAGTTAACTGTGGATTTCCTTCACCAGAGTGTTCTTTGAGACTTGCAGGGGGCCAAGTCTCCACTTTGAAGCCAGCTCCCTGGCCCAGAGAGAGGACTCTGAATCATGCTTTCCTACAGAAAAGATTTGCCCTTTTCCCTTTGAAAATTAGATTATTATCTGTAGCTCTGTCACTGGTACAGTTTAGCCAGTGACTACACGAATGAAAGAATTTAAATTTTAAAATATGTATTCCCTGGGCATTAGTTTACAGACTGACATTGTTATGAATCCTGGGAAAGAATTTTAAGGATTTTCTTTAAAATATTGCATTACTTTTTAAGAGTTCAATATAATAGTGGGCTGGCACTTGGCTTTATGTGGCTAAATTCTGAACAAAATCAGAGTCCTGTTAATGCATTCCACCTGGAGAAGACTTCATTTTAGAGTTTTTTATTCTGTGAGACCCCCATGGTGAGTGCAGAGGCCTTAAAGCCAAGACTTGAGGACTGAGGACTAGAGTATGTTTACTTGGGACTCAGGGGTTCACACCCCTCCCAGAGATTACCCACTGATCAATTCAGCTCTTACTCTCTGTTTTGTAGCCAAAATGGGAATAAATGCCCCCACAGTTCAGAGTCTTTGTGTCTTGTCCAGGGTGGGGGATGTCTCTCTCCAATTTGAGTCTCACCAGGCTGACCCTAAAGTAACTGGTTGCATGAGTCCAGACCCCTTGGTTTGGGTCTTCACAAACACTGCATAGGCTTACCTCTCATTTCTTTTCTTGTCTCCCTTTCCCCCAACAAAATCCCAGGATTCAACTGGGAAGGACATGGTTCCCCATATTTCTGGTTTCCTCTAAGCCTCTCAAATCAAATTCTCAGCTCCCCAGCCACATTCCACCAGAGAGCAGAAGCTGGTGTCAGCCAGGGGTCACAGAGGCTAGATAAGTCCTCCCTAAAACGAGAGGGGCAGCCTCCAGGGCCCGCAGCCAGATACGATGGGGAGGCTGAGCTGACGTCTTTCTGCTTCTTGCAGCCCTGACCGTGAAGTTTCTGACCAGGAGGTTTATCAGCGAATATGACCCCAACTTGGGTAAGGACCCACTCCTCCCCACTCCTCCTCCTGTGCCCTTCTTGGGTCTTCCCAGCACACACACCTATGCCGCTGCGATGGGACCAGGCCTGACGAGGACCGCACATCTCAGGGCAGAGGGGAGGAGCCAGCAGGATGACTCAGCCCATGGGGCAGAAAGTTCCGGAAATATACCCTTCCACAGTGCACCCCAGACAACCGGGAAGTTGGCCCAATTAAGAGAACCTAGAAAAGCCAGTGTGTGCTAAAATATGAGTTATAATGAGACTAAAAAAAAAAAAAAATCAAACATCATAGAACAACCACATCCATTAAGTGTTATTCTTTAATGTAGTCACTCAATGTACTTTTTCAGAAAAGCTGGAAGACATTTGGGAAATTCCCTAGTGATACTGGCTTCTAAACCAGTTTTATAACCACACAAGAAAACTAGTCTTGTTTTGTAGCTATATCATGGTATATTGGGGGAAAAAGGATGCTCTGGTGTCAGTCAGAGCTGAGTTTGAATCCTGGCTCAGCCACTTATGGGCTGTGCCTCTTTGAAGGAGTCACCTAACCTTTCTGAGCTTCTGCTTCCTTATCTGTAAAATGGGACTAAAAATACCTATCTCAGGGAGTTACTGTGAAGATTAAAGAAATAACACATGTGAAAGTTCTAGCCTAGTACTCGCCCCCCAGGAGACGTTCGGTATATATTCACTCCTTTTTTCTTCCTCCTCACATGGCTTCCCATCTGTGGTGGCTGAGATTCCCCCAGGTTAATCAGATCAATTTCTTAAAACTATTTTTAGCAGCAGGACATTTTCCTCAGTACCCTCCTACATGGAACCCCAGTATCTGAAATAAATCAGAGCAGAATTTTATTAATGTAAACGTAACTTAAAGCTCACATTTATAACATCTGTTTCTTGCCAGCCTTCCACTGAGAAAACTCGGGTGTCTGGATGCTCTTTGCTTTCTGAAAATGGGGATTTTAGTCTTAGGTTATTTTCTCCATTCATAAGACTTGAACAGAGCATAGGTGGGACTCCCCCACCCCCAAGGGCCCTCTGAGGAAACCCAGGGCTCCGGGAGGACCCTCGGGGGTCCTACAGATTGAAACCTCTGCAGTGCATCACTACTGCAGCAGGTCTCTGTTGGAATGCCCCCATGACACCTGGAGGAAAGAGGGCCTTAGCCCACTGGTGCCCATCAGCCCCAGTAGAGGGGCTGGAATGTTGAATCCCAGTGTTGGAGCAGGAAGGGACATTAGGGCCTTTTAGCCCTATGGTTTTTAGAATTTGCTCCTTAAGTAGCAGAATCCCTTCTTCCAAAGAGGTCTTACACATGACCCAGGGTGTCAAACAGCAAAAGCAGCGGGGGTCCCCTGGCTAAGTCAGGAGTGCAGGGCAGGCAACTCACTGGCAGTCCCTAAGGGGTTTGTTCCTCAAAGCTTAACTTGACCATCTGTGTTTTGACATCACCCCTCAGCTACAGTGGAGGAAGTAGGCCCAAGGACCTTTCTGGGCCAAGGTCACCCAGCAGGTCTTAGGGGAGCCCATTTGATTAGCAGAGGTCAGTGCCCATGGGAGTGGGACACAGGATGCGATCGTGTGCTGGCCCCGGGGGAAGTGTCGACAGAGGCCAGAACATGAAATCAGAGTAGGGACATCGAAGATGGGGAGGGGTGGAGGGGTGGAAGGAAAGGCCCACAGCAGGGATGTCGGGGAAGGGAACGTGGACATTCCCCAGGCTGCTGCTTCACAAGACAGATTCTGCCTACTTCAAATATTGCATGAGGCATACATATACTAAAAATCATTAGCTGTTTATCTGCAATTCAAATTTAATGTGTCATCCTATATTTTATTTGGCAACCCTCCTCCAGTCTCTCTTCTTCCTGTCCCACAATCCATACCCTTCGTGCAGGGTCCCACCACTGGAGCCCATTACAGTGCTGGTTTGAGCCTTCTGATTGAGCAATTTTGGAGTTCTGAGCTGGTAGGGAATGCGCAGTCAGACTGTCTTGCAGGGTGGTGGCAGACCAGCAGCAGTTAGTCACCTTAGCCTTTGGGCTCTCACCCCATCCTGAGAGCTTCTGAGCTGGAGCGATGACCAGACGCTCCCCTCTCAGCCATTCTGGGAGGCCAGTGCTGCTCCTCGGGGGTCCTGCCCACTGTCTAATTCCGGCCACTATCCCATGGCTGGTTTCAGTAACAGCAGGACTCTTGGACAGAGCCTTTCCTTCTGTGGAGAAGTGAGTGAGCATCCAAGGAAGAGTTAGCCATCAGGAGATGGAAAACAACCCTCTCCCCTCTTCAAAAGGTCTCCCAAGAGCTAGAGCTCAAAGGGAGCCTCTTGAGGGTGGAAACCTGTGTGGTTCCTTCTCATTTCTAGCTCGGAGTGCAGTGCTAGGCACAACGTAGATGCTCTTAAACATGGGATTGCATTTTGGTTTTAGGATTACCCTTTAAAGAAGCACTCCTATTATTGCCATTTTACAGGTAAAGAAACTGAGGCAGAGAGGGCTCAGTGACTTGCCTAAGATCATGGAGAAACTCGAGTACAAAAGAAGATGAGACGCCACTCCAGTTGCCCTCCACTAAGGGTAGCCTTATGCTGTACAGAGCCTGGAGTCAGATGTCTGCGTGACACTGGGCTCTCTGAGCCTCAGTTTCCCCATCTGGAAGATGGGACTGATGGACTGTGCTCTGTCTCTGTATGAGTTGTGTTATGGATTGGGACTGTTAGAGCTGGTAGGAGCTGAGAGATTCAGTGCCTGTGAAAGGGCTTTGCCTGTGCAGAGCACCCCAGGAGGGGTGGGGGTCTCCAGGAGAACCCGCTCCTCTCACAGAGGGGCTGGAGGCACCTCACATGGTTTGCCCAGGGCAGAATGACAGCTTCTCATCTCTCTTGTCCCGCCAGGATAAGGGCGCCATTTCTGAGGCATCATCCTACACGCACTCCTACCGGAGCTCCTTTGGTGACATTTTAAAAATTAATACTGCAAATAAGAGAAAAATACTTTGGGGAAAGGATCTTCTCTATGCATTAAAGTCTTCAGAATGTTATTTGGAACTAGGAGTGATGAAGCCCACATTTATTAAAGGACTCCAGAATGCCCCGAGGGCAGGGACTTTGTGATGGGGAGGCAGGCCATTATTATGACTTGGAAAGGTGCCCTCCCCACCAAGACACCTCACTTACAAAGGGGGAGGAAGCTGAGTAAGAGAATCTCATGATCTCTGAGGGGATCCCAACGTAGAGACAGCCCAGCCTAGAACCTAGCCCTGAGTTCCTGTTCCTTCCCATAGGGTGCTGTGTGGCCCAGGACAAGTTCTCTCCGTCTCTGGGCCTCACCTCCTTGTCATCTCTGTACAGCGAAGCTAACAGCAACCTCAAAAGGCTATTTATTGTGCTATAGGGGACTGCAGGAGACCAAGGCTGGGCTAATATTTTCCCTTGGGCTGATCACAGCACGGTGCCTGTGTGGGTACAGGAGCTGTGGCGTACCTCAAAGGCGTGCACCAGACAACTTTGGCAGGAAGATAAAGAAATATCTGAACAAGATGTAGGCATCCAGGGGCAGCCAGCTCTTCTTGCACCAAATATAGTTAAACATTTAGGGCATATTTTCCATTAGGTTTTTTGGTTTTTTTTTTTTTTGTCTTTGAATAAGAGTGGCTATTTATCCAAGTCCCCAAAGCAGGCTGGAGACGGGAGCTGTCTGTGATTCCTGCTGGCTGCTAGTGGACCTGGCGTGGGTCCAGGCCTGGCTTGGCTGCCAGTGGCCCTTCAGAGAGAGGTGTTTGTGAACTCTGCTAGGGTTGGGGGATACTCCTCTCACAGTACCAGCAAGGCAGAGAGGGCCCCCATTCTGCCCAGGCCGTTCTTCTTTGGGATCACTTGGGGCCCAGGGACACCCACCCCCCCTCCAGGGAAAGGTGAGGGCCAAGTGCATTCACACAGGTGGGCTAGTGGCAGAGGGGAAAGTTAGGGTAGGGAGAATGATTACCTGTGACAGTGAGGTCCTCTTTGCAGGCCTGGCCGCTTAATGCTTCCTCAGGTTTGAAGTCATGAGAACTTTGAGGAAAAAAAAAAAAAGTAAAAACTTACGGAATCCAAATAAGGTCAGTGATTTAGTTCATAGTATGGTACCAATGTCAGTTTCCTGGATTTGATCATCGTACTATGGTTATGTAAGGAGCTAACACTGAGGGGAGCAGAAGGAAGGATACACGGGAACTCTCTGTACTATTTTGCAATTTCTACATGAGTCTAAAATTATCTCAAAAAAATTTTTTTAAATCACCCAGGAACGTGAACCTGCTCTGAAAACTCTGGAGCACTATGTCCCCACTGTCCTTTACCACGCATTTGTGGAGGGCCAGGCCCCACGCCTAGGGGCCCATCCAGTCCTCATGCAGCCCTGTGACATGGTGCCGGGATAAGCATTTAGCACGGTGCCTGGCACGGAATAAAAACTTGTAAACTGTTAGCCAGTGTTATCATATTATCCTCATTTTAAAATGAAGAAACAGCCTCAAAATGCTAAAATGACTTGGCCAAGTCATACAGCTAAAAAGTAGCTGAAGTTGGGTTTGATTCCACATCTCCAACCTAAAACTTCACACTACACCAGATTCCTCTGCTCTTATTTTTTTTTTTAAAGCATATGTTTTGCTTTTTTGTTTGTTTGATGGTGGGAAGGTAATTAGGTTTATTTATTTATTTCTATTTGGAGGAGTTACTAAGGATTGAACCCAGGACCTTGTGCATGCTAAGCATGCGCTCTACCGCTTGAGCTATACCCTCCCCGTTCTTTTGCTCTTATTTTGACAAGGTAATTATTTGTAAAAACTTTCTTGAGACATCTGAACAGGGTGTGACCCCTCTCCCTTAGTCACATTGTATGCTGCTTCTTTCCTGTCCCTTCTCCCACTGGGGGCAGGAGGATTGTCCTGATTGTCCCTGGGGGCTTCTGGTGGGCCAGGTAGTGGTTGGAGGAGAAGAGGGTGGAGAACCTTGGGGTTCAGGAGGGAGGAGCCATCAGTATCTCTTCTGCTCACTGGGCCTGCGATCCACACACTCCATCCATCCTGCAGGCCTGGTGGGTGGACCCAGAACACAGTCCCGTCCCCTGCAGCGTGTTCTGTGAGTCACCTCTGACGTCCTGAGCCCTGACAAGTGAAGTAGCATGTCCTTGGTGGGAGGTTCTGCCCATGTCCTCCATGTGAGGGAGAGCCAAGGCCTTTCCAGTGGTCCTGGCTCAGCCAACCCCAGAGCAAGTCCCCCAGGGGTACACAGGGGTCCAGCACAGAGAGAAGCAGGGACTCAGACCCAGCCCACCATCGGTTGGCCTGCCCTTCCACCGACCATGCTGATTGTGTGTTGCAGAGGACACCTACAGCTCAGAGGAGACCGTGGACCACCAGCCTATCCACCTGAGGGTCATGGACACTGCGGACCTGGTAACATTTCCCCCATTACCCATGAAGAGCTGAGAGTCAGTTTAGCCTCTTGAGAAATCCTGCTCCCAGAGTGGTGGTGGCCGCAGGGAGAGGGTCTCAGATGGCAATTTGTAAACCTTTTAAGCTCCAATTTGCAATGTGACCCTGATTGAGGCACTGACCTTTCTGGGCCTGAATCTGTTCATTTGCCAAATGAGAAGGGATAGGACAAGGCCTGGGGGTGCCTGGGGAGACCTGATGATTGCTGGCGTCAGCTCTGCGGTGTTGTGCTCTGGAGCTCGATGCCTGCATACACATGGAGACAGGTGCACAAACATGTGTTTACACAGAGGCTCCCCAGGCCCAAGTGCCCCCGCCGGTGCATATATCTCCCTGTGGCCAAGGCTGGATGCCAGTTATTCTTGGAATCCAAAGGGGCTCCATGAAGCTGACCCCAAACCAGCGGTGCTCAGGCACAGCCAGGTCTCTGTGGGGGCCATGCCAGAATCTTGGCTCTGTGCCCCAGAGGCCAAGGTCTCCAAGTCTCTGGGTGGTGGGAGTGAGGCTCAGAGACAATGTCTGCTTTCACACCAAGCCAAATCCACAGTCAAGTGCCCCTTTGAAAAGGGCCCTGCCGGGGAACAATATACAAAGACCCGGGGAGCAGGGAGGTGAGATGAGACTGCTCAGGTGAAGGCCTTTCCCTCGACCTCCTCTGCCCCTGACTGAGGCTGCCCTCCTTTGCCCCAGGACACGCCCAGGAACTGCGAGCGCTACCTGAACTGGGCCCATGCCTTCCTGGTGGTGTACAGCGTCGACAGCCGCCAGAGCTTCGAGGGCAGCAGCAGCTACTTGGAGCTGCTCGCCCTGCATGCGAAGGAGACACAGCGCGGCTACCCTGCTCTGCTGCTGGGCAACAAGCTGGACATGGCCCAGTACAGGTGAGCGCGGCGCTCCGTCCCACATCTGGGGCTCGCCTTCCTCGCTCGTAAAGGCCAGTGTTTTCAGGGATTGTCCAGCTGCTAAGAAGAGTAATCCCCTCGAATGTAGGGGAAAGGGGATGTGATGTAAGGGAACAGGGAGCAAGTTTTCCAGGCAGCCAAGGACAGGAAGGGAAAGGCATCTGGGCTGCACAGAGGCTGGACCCCAAAGTCAAAAGAGAGGTCACTCCTTCCACCCTCCTTAGGCTCTGAGATCTCTCAGCCCCACCCTTTCTTGCTTGAGACTGTATGGCCTTCCATTTCCACTCCCCACAGCTGGCTGGTCATTCAGTGCCCAATTCCAGTTCCGGGGAGAGAGGCTGTCATTGGCTGCTTGGGTCAGGTGTCTGCTCTGTTCCAAGCGGCTCTTTCCTCATCCAAGTGAGGTCCCAGGCTCACTCCCACAGCTGGCTGTGCTGAGGGCAGGTTCTCTTACAAAGAGTTGGACTTGAATCAGAGGTCACAGACTGGGCCAGAGGGCAGGAGACCACTGAATACTGCAGCCGTATTTTGCTTGGCTGGCACAGTGTTCTTAAAAGACCTGGAATTGGAATGCTTTGAGGCGGGGTGTGTGTTCTCCAGCTAACCACAGACCTCGCACTCCCCATGGCTTGCCTCCACCCTCCCCACACATTCAAGTTGTCCAGCTGGCCCCTGAGGGGTTTGGGACTGTGATGCCTCCACCTGATGAGTGATCCCACTAGCCGTCTTAACACTGACGTCCTTTCTGTGTGGCCAGTCCACGTACGAGGTAGGCCACCTTCCACCAGCCTTCCTCCCATCCCTCCCTGCTCAAGGCGGGTCACTCTTGCTTCCCCAGGCCCCAGAGGCTCATTGACCTGTGTTAGCAAGAAGGGGACCCTTGGTATAGGACAGGTCGGATGGGCATTGGGAAAACGGGGCTCATGGTAGGGGCCTTCAAGGCGGGCAGGCCCTCAGACCAAGACAAATTACATCTCGGGGAATGAGGCAAGTGTGATCTTAAAGCCAAAAGGCAGTCTGTGAGGTTTCACAGAGATGCTAGAAGCTACAAGAGGGATCGGAAGACTGGATTGTGAATAAACCAGTTTTAAATATGAGGAAAAAACTAGGCCACTGTTTTGGTTCCAGTATTTGCCAAAAGGATTGTCTGAATATGGTTTGGGAGCAAAGAGCAAAGCAGCATCAGTTCCCTAAGAGCAAGTCCTTACAGTTTATCCCCATTTCCTTCCTTGATCAAGTCCCAAGGTTAGTAGATCAGGGTTTGATGGGCACACAGTGAATCTAACTTTTAGCTGAGCGTTGGTCAGTGTCTCTCCCATGACTGTCTTGTAGCTAAAGGGTAAAATGTGGGTTAGAGGAGAGGTTCCCAAACCTGACAGAATTTTCACTAGGCTGCAACAGAATAAGAAAAGGGATACTGTTACCTGCCTGTGTTGCCCGTTCACTCATGCATGCACATACGGGGTCCTCGTTTCTGAAAGCTCATTATTTACACCCCACAGTGACAAAGTATTCTTCAGAAAGGAGTTTCTCAGGAGCTGACAGTCAGGGCACCAGCCCTGGGTGGGGACTGGCTTAGATGCTCTGCCCTTTTTTGCCCCAGTCACTCTCTGTCTCTGATACTCCCCTGGACAGCTGGCCCGCTCCCAGCCTTTGCTCCTGCCAAATTAACCTTGGCTCAGAAACCTTTTCCCGCCAGTACCCCCCCTGTGTCCCTTCTCATGTCACCACCGGCTGTGCCATTGTCCTCCGGTGGAGCCACTCAGCAGTGGGGCTGAGCCACTGCAACCGTGGCCTCCAGACCTCAGTGACCCCCCTGTCTCTTGCCTTCTCTGGACATCTGACCTACCCAAGGGCCAGTCGTGTTTTACTCCTCACCCTGAGTCCCATGGCTTTCAGGACCTTTCCACTTACGATTACTCCATCCCACCATCACTGGAGGCGGTACAGGACGGAGCTGGGAAGAGGTGCGGCTCCCTCTCTCATGTTGTCACCCCTGCTCCCTCCCGCCGCTCCCCTGAGCAGGCAGACAGAACTTCCCACGAGCCCTGATTGCTCTGCCGACCCGCAGGGCCCTGAGTCACCTCGGCCCACAGGCCTCTGTAGACACTGGTCTCATATCCTCTGACAAAACTGCTGCCTTTCTCCAGAGCTGATCCCACAGGCCAGAGCTGAGTGTGGCTCATTTCCTGACCCAGGGACCCATGTTGGAGTACAGGAGACACGGGGCTGCAAATGGCCATCTTCTCTGGCCACAGGCAGGGTCTAGCCAGGGACTTCGGGCCAGTTTCTCCCTTCCCCTCAGCCTCGTTGTGAAATTCTGCCTTTGGCGACATCAGCCACCACTTACTGAGCGGGGACTATGCTAGGCACTTGACACAAATTGTCTTTCTTAACCTTCTTAACAACCCTGAGTGGCAGCTGTCATTATCCCATTTTACTGATGAGAAAACTGAGCCTCAGAGAGATGAAGATGGCTCCAGGTCACAGAGCTAGTAAGTGGGGAGTGGGATGTAGGCCCAGGCTTGCCTGACTTGGATGCATGCTCCTGACCCCACCTCATCCTGCTTCCCCGCCAGGCAGGTCACCCAGGCAGAGGGCGCAGCCTTGGCGGGCAGGTTCGGGTGCCTGTTTTTCGAGGTCTCCGCCTGCCTGGACTTCGAGCACGTGCAGCGTGTCTTCCACGAGGCAGTACGGGAGGCACGGCGGCAGCTGGAGAAGAACTCCCTGGCCCGACCCCTCTTCATCTCTGAGGAGAGGGCCCTGCATCACCAGGCCCCGCTCACAGCCCGGCATGGGCTGGCCAGCTGCACCTTCAACGCACTGTCTACCGCCAGCCTGAAGGAGATGCCCACCGTGGCCCAGGCCAAGCTGGTCACTGTCAAGTCATCCCGGGCCCAGAGCAAGCGCAAGGCACCCACGCTGACCCTGCTGAAGGGCTTCAAGATCTTCTGAGGGCCCCTGCTCAGGATCCCAGGCTCAGCACTGGGCAGTCCCCAGGGCAGGGGCTGGCTTCTCACCACCGGCTTTCCTTCTGATGGATCAGCAGCCCTCGCCCCCTGGTGGACAGCTGACCCCTCCACCAGCACCAGGCAGTGTCCCTGTCACCCAGTTCACTCTACAGGCAATAGGGACAGGCAGGAATGCTGCTCCTTTTCCCTCCAGGCCTTGGTTTCCATAGTAACTACTGCATCCCTCACCCTGATGGGAAACAGCCACTGTGACAACCCAGGGACCTGGGGTCAGCCTGAAATGGAAGGAAACTGCAGTGTCGTCATGGCGCCGTCACCTCTTCCTGCTCCAGCTGCAACCAGGCCCGATGTGGCCCCTAGCGGACAGCTCTGCGTGGACAGCTCCTGGAGGCCTGAGAACATCCAGCAGGAGGGACAGTCTCGAGGTCCCAGCACCTCCTGGTGGGCTGGAAGGGCAGGGCGGCTGCAGGTTTTGGAGGGCCAGAGTCTGGCCTTGTCACTGTCTTCTGATCTCACAGAGGCCCTAGCAACAAAGCCTGTAGTTTATCCAAGTAAAACCTACTTGAAATAATCCTACGGGACAGCCTGGGAGAAGCAGAGGTGTCCCAGGAAGGGCTGTTGCCTCTCAATGAGGGTAGAAGGTGGGAGCTGTGGGTAGGCCAGTGTAGGGAGCCTCCAGTGTGTTTTTACCAGGAGGCAAGGCCCCCATATTTTCCCACCTAAAATCATGGGCTCTGTCCACAGACCCTGAGGACCAGCCTTCTCAAGTTTAATGATCAAAGCTGCAGAACAAAGTCATTCTCTGCAGTGACATTCACCCAGGACTCCAGGGAGCCCACAGCTGTATCAGACGTCCCGTGGGCACTCACAGGGAGAAACACAGTGTACTGTTTGTACTCTGGTCCGGTGGGACCTTTAGCAATGGGCCTGCATGTCCAGAGTCTACTTTTGTAAGATAGAACCTAAAGCATTTTGGGTTCATAGAGCAAATTTTTGCATAAATTATCTGGGGTTGCCACCACAGCTGTAAGCCACAACACTGTGGTTCAGACACAGGATCAGGACACTCCCACTCCTCTGGGATCCCATGGTTCGTGGGAGAGGGGTCTTAGAGGCAGAGAGTTTCATAATTCTCTAGCTCTGTTTACCACAGGACCCCTGGTCCAAAGGAAGTCTTTCATGGACCCTCAGCAGTTAAGCAGGTAAAGGAGAGGGCTGGGTAGGGGAAGGAGGGGAAGGGGGTTCTGAGCCCAGAATCCTGCCCGTTTCCCCCTGAGCCCTTCCAGGAGCTTGGATAGAAAACCAACAGCTCAAGCCCAGGCTTCAGCCACATTCTATAGATGGAGAAGCCGAGGTCAGAGGGAGGCTGCGAACCCCTCAAGACCACTCAAGGAGTCCCGGCCAGGCTTCCTGACCCACAGGCCAGCTCTGGATTTCATGCTTTTGCTCCCAGCCGCTTATGTGTGGACCACCGCCATGTGAACAAACTATGCAATTCCAACTGCCCACATCCAGAAGCGTTTTAATAAAAAGGGGGTTATTTTGGTTCATTTTTTTCATAACAGAATTTTAGTTTGATTGCAGGTCACTCCACCTGCTAACAACTCGGGGACCCTGCCCTGCACCCTCACTAGCTCTCAGATTCTCGTGGGTCTGGAGGAAAGGCCAGAGGCACATCACTGTTTTTTAACTCCATTTCCACCTGGGCCAAATTTTGCTTTTCTGAGAGCAAAGTCTCTCTTAGGGTGGTCAGGTTGCTGTCTTCTTTGGTTCCATCCTCGGCTAAGTATAGGGCTTCTGGAGTTTGTTTTTCCTGTGGCAGCTTCTTTTGATTTCTGGGAGGAGAGAAAACATTGTAGAATGTGAGTTCCCCGAGCTAGGGTACCGAGTGGTTGGGGGCAGGACTGGGTCTCCCGAGTGGGTTAGCGAGTTTAAGGGGGAAGCCCAGCACGCGGTTCTGGGAAATGCTGGAGGAGAAAGCTGAGAGGGTTTGGTGATTTCTGGCAGAGAAACGTACTTGTCCGTGCATCGTCTCACCACATCCTCATTTTCACCTGTGAGCTCAACTACTATTGCTCCCCTTACAGGTGAGGTAATATGACTCAAAGAGGCCAAAGAAACACATGCCTGGGACGTGCGTTTAAGCTCCTGACTCTGAGTCCTGTGTTCTTTTCACCAAACCACATTTTCTCATCCTGCTTAATGCAGGTCCTTGTTACTCCACACCCCATCCCCAGACGAACTACCACAAGAAATTCCTAACTAATCTTCCTGCCTCTAGATGCTCGCTTCTCCCAGCCTACACGCACCAGTCATGATTCTAAAGTCCCTGTGTGCACACATCACTCCCCAGCTCGGTGGCTCCCCACTGCCCACTTCCTTAACCTGGCATTCAAGATCCAGTCTTCCTCCCAATAACTCTCCTAATTGTCCTCCCTCTGTGGTGGTTTTACTTAAGGTATTCACCCCTAGACTTCCTGGCCACAGTGGAAGGACCCCGCTGTGGTGAGAGCGGACCACCCAGACAATCTGCTTGGGCCATGGTGGGAGCAGCTCAGTGTCTGCTGCTCCCGAGGACACCCACCTTGTCTCTGAGGTGACAATGAGGGCATGCTTCCTGACAGGGTGAGAGAGGCAAGGTCACCTTCTTAGAGGCTGTACTTCCTCAGGGTCCTTCTATATCCTGCATCCAGACCGATCTTGCTAAAACACAGACCTTTCATGTCCCTGTGCAAAGCTCTTCTCTGGTTCCTCAAAGCCCACGAACTAGAACCTGAACGCCTTAGGACGGCCCCCAGGGCCGGCACGCTGGGCCCTGCTGCCTCCTGTCCTCAGTCTTCCCCTGCTTTCCTCACACGCCACGCCACAGCCCCACGGGCCCCCCTCCTCTGTCTCTAGCTTGGTGTCCCCTGTTCTGGAAGGCTTCCTCAGCCCCCCGCCTTTTTTTTTGCCCCACAGACCCCAGATCCCACCTCTGCCCCCACAACACTCTATATGTCCCACAATCACATTTCTGTCACTCTAAACTACAATCATCTCCCCACCAACTCCATCAGGCTGGGGCTGAATTTATCTTGTCCAGGCCTGTGGCGCCCACTCTTAGCATGGAGCTTGGTCCCGAGCAGGTGCTCAGCTCATTTTGTGGGATGAATGACGAATAGGCACTCGGTGATTTCTTTTTGACTTTATAGCTGAACTGTGAGGAGGATTCATGGACCATGTAAAATATAGCATAGAAGGAAGAGCATGGAGGTTAGGCCAACCCTTCCATGGATCCTTAGTGACCTTATTCTGTACAGCGGGAATAAGCAACCTGTGTCTGCCCCACCTTACAGGGAGAATGTGGAGAATGTGATGGTGCCTTTAAAATTCTAAAACGTGATACGGATCTCAGGGTGGGAGTCTCATGGTTGCTGTGTGAAAGTTAACTGCTGTAATGACTGGTGGGGATATAGTAGTTATTGAATGAATGAATGAATGAATGATGGGAAGGAGTGAACCAAGCATTTATTGAATAACTTCTAGAACCAGACACTGTGCTAGTTGCTTGGGGAAACAAAGTTGAGTCAAATGTGGACCCCGCCCTCAAGGAACTCTCAAAAGTTAACCCTAGAATCATCTAGAGAGTTTAACAAAATGCCAGTAGTCCCACCCCAGACCCTTTGTGTCCGAGTCTCCAAGGTGAGGCACAATATTCTGTGTATTTAATATTCCTCCTCAGATGATTTTGCTGTGCATCCGGAGTTAAGGAGTATTGTTGTCATAAAGATGTCAAAATTACCCCAAGGAGCCCTGGCTGATCTTGTATTTGGCCTTGGAGCAGGGCAAAGCTTTCCCCTTTAACAACACCCCTAACTCTGCAAAGCCCCCACTGAGCACGCCTCACAATCCTAGCAGGAGGGAATCCATTATTATTGCCTTTTGTGGAAGGAGAAGCTGGCTTGGAGGTACTGGGTTTCTTGCCCAGCTAGTGAGTGAAAGAACTGGAATCTGAACCCAGGCCTTTGTGACCCCAGAGCCAGAGATCCTGACTTCTGGGACACACCAGCCCCTGCCCTGCCTGCTTGCTGGCCAGGGTCAGGGAGTGGTCATCGGGGACAGTTGTGAGTTTTTCAGCAGCTTTGGGTTCTCAAAGGACCCTGAAGGCTGCATTTTGCTGTCCCAAAGGGTGGACAGCCAAGGCCCCTAGATGACCCCTCTCTAGATTTCCTTTGGGAGGGCAGGGCCCCCACCCTCCAGAGACCACCCCCAGACCAGCTCCTCACCTGTTTGCCTGGATGCTCCTTCTCAAGAGGACCATGCTTATCACGACCACCACGGCCACCAGGGCAAACATGGAGCTATTCCAAGGAGTTGCTGGGGAGGGACACACATGACAGACCCTTGAGGAGGGGCTGGATGCCCCTCAGGCCCACTAACAGACCAGCTCACAGCATCAACTTTCCCCCGCTGTGGGCCAGGTGTGGTAGAGAGACTAACTAAGCTGAAATGAGCCCTTTGCCAGGCGCAGAAACCCTAAGTCCGGTGTAGGGGAGGAGGGGATAAGATCTCTGCTCTGAAGAAGTTCTCATCTACCTGGGGAGACAGCACTGCAGCTGGATAATAATAGTGGAGAAAGGAGGCATATGGATGAAGATAAATGTCACAACCTTCAGAGTTTTGCTAGGGGCTGGCCAAGTGCAGTACCAAGGAAGAAGGGAGGGAGGGATGGAAGAAGGGAGGAAGGAAGGACCCAGCTTCAGAGCTTTTGCGTTTGCTGTTCCCTCTACCAGAAATGTTCTTCCCCCACATAATCTGCATGGCTAATTCCTTCAGCTCCTACAAGTCTGTTCAGACATCCTTCTCAGTGAGTCCTTCCTTGGCCACATTACATCCTGTTGCTGCACATTTCCTATTCCCTTTCTTTGCTTAATTTTTCTTCTTGCTCATCCCCAGCACGCTGTGCATTTTAGTCATTTGTTTATCTTCTCTCTCTTTCCCTGGAATGAATGCTCCATGAGGGCAGAGATTTTTGTTTTACTCACTTCTGTAACCCCAGTGCTGAGAACAGTGCCTGGTGCACAGAAGGAATTTAGTAAAAACTGGTGAATGACTGTGTGGATGAGTAACATGAATGCCCAGCCCTGAGAAAAGGAGGGTGCCATTCAGCCAGACCCCTCTGGGTAGTCAGCCCCCTCAGCCTCAGTCCCTGCCTTGGAGGAAATGTGTGGCCTGCCGCAGAGGAGGGGACCATGACAGGGGGGCTTCAGCCAGATTCCTCTCTTTGTGCCAAGAGCACATCCCACCACCCACCAATCCACCGACCACTTACCATCTTCTACCCGAAAAAACCAAAGCATTTCTTCCAGCAGCTCCTGAGACACCTCGGTGACAAGTGGGGCCCCGGTAACCTCCTCACTGTAGTTCATGCCCCTGCTCCTGGTTGGGGTATGTTTCTGACAACCAAGACTTTTGCTCCCAGCTGCCCTCCTGGCCTCCTATGTCCTGGCCCTTTGCAAAGCCCTGAAGACCCCTGGAAACAAAACAGAGAGCATGACAAGGTATGCCACCCCAGTTGATCCTCCCCTCCCTGCCCAAACCCAGCTCTCCTCGGGTCCAAAGTTGACTGAAACAGCAGGAACTTCCAGAGCTGGAGAGCTGGAGAAACAGAGACCAAAGAAGTGGAAGTCACTCAAATCTTTATTAAAACTCTTCAGGTCTGGGGAGGAGCACTGACCCAGGAGGGAGGAGGACTGAGCCCCTGACAGGCTTTGGGGCCCTTGCTGGGGACATGTCCTGTTGTCGCCCAGCGTCCTGGTCTAGCTTCCTCAGCCCTACAGCACTCCTGCACCCGGGTTCCTTAGCATAGATTTTCTCGTGCTGCCCATTCACAGGCGCCTGCCTCCCCACGTGACGAAGGCTGGGCCTGTCACAGGCTCTCTCCTGGAGGTTGACACGGCTGGGGCCCCGAGCTGAGAATCCAGGAAATGCCGGGGAAATGTAGTCGGGGGCTTCTGCTGCTGAGCGCAGAGAGCTCCCTTCTCGCTACCAAACTCATCCACAAGCCTGATTGGTCAGTGCTGCCCTCTGTTCAGTGGTAGTTACCAGATTTGTTTCCTGTCGTTTGCAAAGGAAGAAACTGAACCCATGCTACCTGGATAAATCCCTGCCTTACTTTGAGCCTGTTGCCTTAGCTACAAAATAAACAGTTTAAGCTATTTGTGTTTACTAAACCTCAGTCTCAAAACAGTCACAGATTTTGGCATATTTTTCTACTACCTATACCAGTAATACCTAATGGAAATTTTTCTAGTAGCCACATTTTTAAAAAAGCAAAATTAATTTTGACATTTTAAAATCCAATATGTCAAAAATATTATTTCAATGTGTAATCAATATAACAATGATTTAGATATTTTTCTTTGTACTAAGTCTTTGAAATTGCGTGTAAATGTGACACTTAATTGCATATCTCTGATGAGATTGATCCAAAGAAAGAGAGAAGAGGCAAATAAAATATAGAACCAAAATAAGACCAGAGATTATAAAATACAGAAGCGTCTTTTGAACTATATGCAATTAAGCTTCACAACCTAGATAAAATGGATAAATTTGTAGAGAAATATAAAATACCAAAATTACTCAAAGAAGAAACAAGAAACTTGGAGACTGATAAGTCATAATAAAGAAATTGAAAAAATGGTCTAAGACTTCCTGTCCAAAAATCAAGCCCAGGACTAGCTGGCTTTAATCATGAATTCTAATAAATTTTCAATAAACAGTTAATTCCAAAAATAAAAAGCACAAGTTTTACTGCTCATTTAACAATGGTTTCAAAACTAGATGAGGACCATACAAGAAGAGTAAATGATTGGCTCATTCTTTTGTGAAAGTAGATGCAAAAATCCTAAATAAAGTCTTAGTAAACCAAATTCAACAATTTATTAAGAAAATCATTATCAGTAAGTGGAAGGAAAGTTTGACATTAGAAACTGTATCAATTCACCACATTAATAGGCTAAAAGGGAGAAACCATATGATTGATATATATATGACAAACACTTAGTAAACCTGGAGTAGAAAGAAATGTCTTCAACTTGGTAAAGGCAATAGATAAAAATCCTCCAGCAAACATTATGTTTAATGGAGAAACGTTAAATGTACTCCCTTAAAGATAAATGGCAGCAATTTGCTGGTTGAATTTGGACCATTACAGTTTAACATAGTCCTGGAGGTCCTAGCAAGTGGGACAAGGAAAGAAAAAGGAGTGTGAGACTTGATAGGAAAGAGCTAAAACTCACAGTTTTCAGAGGACAAGATCCTCTACCTAGAAAAGTAAACATTTGAAATAATAGAGGCATTCACTGAAGTTACTGTCTACAAGCTCAGTTCTCATATTAGTGAAACTGGAAAATTAAATAAAAATAGGATATCATTTACAGTAACATCAAAGCCATAAAGCGTCTAGGTTAGTTTAACCAAGAATACAAAAGATCTCTATGGAGGAAACTTTTTAACTCTAGGATAAAATAATATAATAATAATAATAATAATAATAATAATAATAATAATAATAATAATAATAATAATAATAATAATAATAAATGATCTGAATAAATGGAGAGATTCATGTTTTTAGATAGGATAAACTTACAAAGATGTCACTTATCCCCCAAATAATCTGTAATTTCAATGCAATTTCCATCAAAATTCCAATTGGATTGTTTTGAGGACCTTGATACACTTATTCTAACATTTATATAGACGAAGTAAGTGTCCAGAAAAAGACTAAGAGGAGAGACTGGCCCCACCAGATGGTGAGACATAGTAATAAAAATGTGGTTTTGACACAAGACCAGATCCCTATACCAAGGCGTCAGAATAGAAATTTCGTAGAGACCTATGTTCACACAGGACCTTGATACACGATAAAGGTAGCTCTGCTCACCAGTAGGAAAAGGAGGAATTGTTTAGCAGGTGGTGTCAGAAAAACCAGAGAAAAGGAAGACTGGATGCACATCCAACAAACAAGACATACAAAAATGGACCCCAAGATTAAAGGCCTAAATGTAAGAGGAAAAAATATAAAGTTAATAGAAGTGGGGCAAGACTTCTTCAAACCAGAAAAGCTCAACTCATTGCATAACAACAGAAAACTGATAGATTTGATTATATCAAAATAGGATGATCTGTTTGATGAAGGATACCATCAGTACAGTAACAAACACATTTCCGATTGGGACGAGACACTTGTGATGCTTAAAACCAAGAAGAGATTGATGTCTACAATATACAAAGAATTGTTGCAAATTAATAAGAAAAAGACTGGAATCCTAATAAATAGATCAAGGATACAAACAGGCAGTTTACAAAACAGGAAACCCAAAAGGCCAGCTAAGCATATGGAAAAAATGCTCAAACTCTTTGGAAATCAGAAGAATGAAAATTAAAACAAAAATGAAACACCACTTGACATCCATGAGATTGGCATAGTTGGGAAGGTGGGTAATGCCGAGTGTCGGCGGGGCTCCCGCACCAGAAAGTGTAGACCAGGGCAGCCACTGAGAAAGCAGGTTAGTCACAGTCAGTGTGCACATGACTCAGCAGCTCTGCTCCGGAGTATTTTCTATCCCAAAGAAAGCATCCCCAGGGTCATAAGGAGGCATGGCATACCATTTATGAAAATCCAGGAATACATGGCACAGAAAATAACAACACATGTTTTACAAAAACACATTTTAAAAAAGACAGACTCAACACAGAAAAATAATTATCTCTGGGGATGAAGAAAAAGGAAACAGAAATGGAGACAAAAGTAACTAAAGACATAAAACAGGAGAAGGGTTTTGAACAGTCCAATTGTGAAAATCTGTCATAGGGCTCAGAAGACAGCAAGGCAAAGAGAAAACAAGGGAGGCCCGAGGCTGTCTCAAGTCCCCTGCTCTGACTCTGCCTTCCAACCCCAAACAGCCTTTGGAGGCTCAGCCAGGAACATCCAAAAACAACCGGACAGCAAACATCCAAACAGAAAAACAGGGTACTAAGGAAAAGATTGACATCAGCATTTTCTTCATCTCTAAGTGCTCTGAGAAGACTGAAGAAACATCTACAGATTTTGAAGGAAAATAGTTTGAGACAAATATAATAGTGAGCTAGGTTTTTCATATACAAATGATCTTTCATGTGTCAAGACAGAGATGGAAGTCAGGGAGAAAGAAAGGCTTTTTTTTAGACTTTCAAGGACTCAGATACCTACTACCTTACTCAGTTAGGAATATATACAAACATATACTGAAAAGGGGACAAAGTTACACAGATTGCAAATTGATGTGATCTTGCGTTCCAGCTCCAATCCAAAGCACTTGCTAAGAAGGGTTGTGACTTTCTATCCAATCTCAGATGCAAGAGTGACTGGATTAATTGGCCGTAAGCCCCTGTTGCGTATGCAGACCCTCCCATACCCACAGAGGAGAGTGTGGAGGTCAAGATACCAAATACCAGCTCCCTCTGAGTAAGTGGGATGGGGTCTAGACCTACGGGACATTCACTCTGAACACTTCTGTATTGTATACATTTCTTGTGAGCGTGTAATAGTGTCATGAAAACAATACGTGTAATTACATTTTTTAAATGTATGTATTGTGTATGTATATTCTAAATATATATTTTGTATATTTGTACGTATTTCTAAATATATGTATATATTATCCGAAGAAAATGAAAATACTAATTCGAAAAGATACATGCACCCCAGTGTTCATAGCAGCATTATTTACAATTGCCAAGATATGGAAGAAACCTAAGCATTCATCAACAGATGAATGGATAAGGAAGATGTGGTGTGTGTGTATATATATGTGTATGTATGTGTATAGGTACATACAGTGGAATACTACTCAGCCATAAAAAGAATGAACCTTTGCCATTTACAACAACATGGATGAACTTGGTATTAGGCTAAGTGAAATAAGACAAAGGAAGACAAATACTGCATGATATCACTTATATGTGGAACCTAAAAAATAAACTAGCAAAGATAGCAAAGAAGAAATAGACTCACAGATATAAAGAACAAACTGGTGGTTACCAGTGGGGAGAGGAAAGGGGGGAGGGGCAAGATAGGGTAGAGGATTAGGAGGTACAAACTACTATGTATAAAATAAATAAGCGACAAGGATATATTGTGCAGCACAGGGAGACACAGGCAAGAGTTTATAATGACTATAAATGGAGTATAACTTAAAAATTGAGAAGCACTATGTTGTACACCTGAAACGTGATACTGTAAATCAACTATACCTCAATAAAAAAAAGTATGTATATATTATATTTATACCTTTCAAGCCAGCAGTTTCAGTTTTGGGTGTTTAATTAGTGGAACTAATCAAGATATCAGTTCTCAGTTTAATACAGGACAACCCCAGTCAAAATCCCAGCAAGTTATTTTATGGGTATCAACAAACAGAATTTAAAGTTCATACAAAGAGGCAAAAGACCGAGAATCGTCAACACAATGTTGAAGAAGACCAGAGTCAGAGGACTGATGCTACCTGACTTCAAGACTCATCATAAAGCAATAGTAATCAAGACAGTGAGGCATTAGAACTAATCAGATACATGTACAAATTTGCATGAGTGTACAATTTGTACAAATTTGTGAGCTGATGTCCACAGCTGAATGTGTTTGAAAACATGGATAACATTGTTATAATAAACATATACCAACAAATAAAATAACAAGGTGGATACAAATCCAGAATGGAGAGTCAGCCCTCCCTGACTGTGTTAGAGGCCACAGACACGAAGGGCACATTTCCCTCAGACCACTCATCCAGTTTCCTTCTAGAGTGAGCATAGGATTAATAGCCCAGCTTTTAAGAAATTATTAACTAAACTTCATGATTTATTTGCATTTCATTTTTCCGTTAATGTCTTTTTCCTGCTCCAGGTACCCATCCAGGATACCGTGTTGCATTTAGTTGTCATGTCTCCTCAGGCCCCTCTGAGAGATTCCTGAATTTTAAACAGGACTTAACCATCTGCCATTGGACCGTGATTCCGACCCAAAGCCCCGGACCACCCATCCCTGAGGGAGGTTGAAGACACTCACCCTGGGTCCTGGGTTCCTGGGACTTGCCTGATCTGCTGTTGGGAGCAGCACTGGTTTCTCTCTTCCTCCTCCTCTCAGGGGAGCACCGGATGGTCTTTGCACCTGAGTTGTCCGCACAGCTGTCGCCTGGGAGGCAGTGCTACAGAGCCCGTGGCAGCCGGGCCCATCCGGTAGCTCTGCGTTTAGCACACGCCCAGGTCCAGAGCCTTCTCTGTCATTCAGGGGTGACTGACCTCTTGAATGAATGGCCTCACATGGCAAACAGGCTCCATCTGACTTTCGCAATCGGAAAGAACCAGGAGCCAATGCCTTCCTTCTTGTGTGCTGGCCTCAGGTAGGAAGAAAGCATCCAATCGTTCTCGCCGGCCCAGAGAACAGGCTGGTGAGGGCCCTCGGCCTGGGGGCCCCATCCCCGCAGGGGGATGCGTGGCGTGCTGGCTCAGGCCTCTAGTTCCTGGCGTTATCAATGTTTAACCACGGAGCAGGGAGCCAGGTCTGGCCTTTTACAGCCTCACTGTGCTTTGTCACAGTGAAGGTCATGGCCTCATTTGAATTCCTTACAAGAAGCTATAAAATAAGACCTTTGGAGGGCCAGGGGTAGGGAAGGCAAAGCACTTGAGGCCGTGTGAGTGACCCAGAGAGGAAGCAGGCCAAGTTGAACAGCCTTGAGCGGGAAGGGCTTGGTGGGCGAGCAGGAGAGGAGTGAGGGAGGCGCTCCCCCTCCACCGGGCCAAACCCTTTCAATGCTGATCAGCAGTGGGCTCTGGGCTTTTCCGCCCACGCTCCTTGTATCTCCAGCAACTCTTGGAGTTGACTTGGCAAGGAATGGGTTTCCCATTTCACAAATGAGGAGACAGAGACTGAGTGAAGTCGTGTGACAGGTGAGGCTCCTCTGTGAGTTAACACTGGTTAATGGTCTGGACTGCAGAGACAAGGGGATGCAACAGGGAACCTAGGGCCTGAATGGGACTCCAGCTCCACATCATTTCATGACTCATTCATTCAGTAAATATTACTTGAGCACCTACTGTGTGGACACATAGTAAACAAGACAGGCAAGGACCTCGCTCTCCTAAAGCTCAGACTCTTGGGGACAGACAGGCAACAAAAAAAGTAAGTCAAACATAAATAAGATAATTTCAGCTCGTGACAATTTTTGTGAATAGTTTAAACAAGAAAATGATACAGAAATAGATAGGGTGGGGAGGGGGCTATGGTTACTATATTACTTTACTAAAAAAAAAAAAGAATGATGAAGAATTAACCATGCAAAGACCTGGGGTGGCAGGTGCAAAAGGCACTGAAGAAATAATGAGCTTAATGAGTTGGACAAAAAAGGGCAATGTAGCTGAAGGATAGTGATGAGGGGAAGTGGCATGGAATAAAGGTGGAGGTAGAAACAGATCGTGCGGTAAAACAGGATAAAGAGTATGGATGTAGGGGAAGCCACTGGTGGTGACATGATCTGCCTGACATTTATCTATGATCACTTGGCCTGCTGGGTGGAGAATGGTTTGTAGGGGAGCAGGAGAGGAGACAGGAGACATTGGGAGGCTGTTACATTCATCCCAGCAGGAGACAGTAGTGGTTTGGAGCAGGATCATGACAGCAGAGCCAGTGAGAAGTGGTCAGAGTCAGGATGCATTTCGGAGAGGAAGGCAGTGATAGACTTCAAGAGAAAGGAACTCAACTCTAACTTTCTTAAGCACAAAAGGAATTCAAGAATTCATTGGCTCATCTAACTGGGAAGAGCAGAGAGGGGCTGACCTTAGGGGTAGCTGGAACCAGGAGCCTGAAAATCCTTTGCTCTTTCTCTCTCTGGGTCTCTTCCTGCTTCTCTCTGGGTATCAGGCTCAACCCCACAGGCTGGTCATCTCCAGGTAGCTGCACCAGGCTGCAGAAAATCCGGGCTAACACCCTGACAGCTGGAGGGGAGGGAGTCCTCAGTTAGCTCCAGTTGGACAGTTCCTGGGAAAGGACTCTGACTCTCTTAGCCTGGGTCACATACCCACCTTTTGGATCAGTTGTTACGGGGTGAAGGGTGAAGTACCGTGGATGCCAGCTCGAATCTCTTGCCCATCGAATAGCCAAGAGAAAAAGGCTATGAGCTGGCTAGTCATGCCCATATATGTCCCTGAAGTGACCCCCTGACCACAATCCGCCCTGTCTGTCTTGGGGGAGTGTCACTGGGCTTTTAAAGGGAACTGAGTCCCCTTCAAGGGAAGCCTGCCCCACTCCAGGCTTTCCACTCTTCTGCCTGTTTCTCTTTTCTTCCTCTTATTCTAGTTCCCTCTTCTATAGCTTATGATTCCATGCCCGCTGTGTGCCAGGATGATCCCAGTGGTGGACAGTCGCAGGCACTGTCCCTGGCTTCATGGAGACTGCAGTCTAGTGGGGAGTCACGCACGTGGTCACACCAGGGATCGTGTCGTTGTGACTGCTGTGTGGTAAGTACCAGGAAAGAAACGTGCACACAGAGATGAGCGCACGTTACCAAGCCCTCCCTTCCTCATAGCCTCAAATATCACTTCTGGACAAATGAATCCTACCTTGGACTTTCCTTTCCTGACCTCTCCAGTCCCTCGTCTCCCTGCCTGGAAGAGGCTGGGCAATTCGTATTGGAGTGCAGTAGAAAGGGCTTTTGGCTTTTCCCTGATGTTCTAATGTCTTCCACCTCATAATTCTTCTAGTCTCAGCTTAAATATCATCTGGTCAGGGACGCCTTCTGTATCAGTTAAGAATTGTGTTTGGCTCTGGGTAACAAAGGCTCAAGTTCATTGGTTTAAAATACATAAGGGTTAATTCTCACATACAAGAATTTCGGCAGGAGCCAGTTACTGATGTCAAAAACTCAAGGAAATCAGGGCTGACATTTCTGAGATTTCCCTCATGGTCCCAAGAAGGCTGATGCAGCCCCTGCCATAATGTCCAAGCTTCAAGGAGAAAAAAAAAAAAAAGGAAAAAGGAAAGAAGGACCAAAAGATGTGGCCATCAAGTATAATGGACAAATGACCTGCCAGAGAGCATGGGGAAGCACAGACAAGGGCGGCATTTCCATAGAACAGTAGCAGGGCAGCCTGGTAGGCTAACCAGGGAAATTTATTTCCAGGGGAGTCATCCCAGGTTATGCCCAGCAGGATTTGATAACTGTCGTGGCTCAGTGAGTGCTGCACAGACTGTAACAGCGTGCTTACTGACCCCAAGAATACATTCTTCCTTCTTCCTTCTAATAAAAGAACCCTCTGAATTTCAGAGGCATATGGCCACTCAGCTAGAGACTGCATTTCCCAGATCCCTTGCAGTTTGGGGTGTTCCTTTGACCGAGTTTTGGACAAGAGATGAGACAAGCAGTGTGCTACTTCTGAATCACTTTTTTTTTTTTTGCAGTTTATATAAACTGTTCGGTTGAAATGTAACATACACGCAGAAAGGTACACAAATGCTAAGCTATGGCTTAGTGGATTTTCACATGTGAACACACCCATGTGTAGGAACATACCCTATCCAGATCAAGAAATAGAACACAGCCAGAACCCAGATGTCTTCTCACATCCACTTCTGGTGACTGTTTCCCACAAAGGCAACCCCTGTCCTGACTTTTAATACCATTTATTAGTTTGCCTGTTTTTATATTTTATACAGACAGAATCAACTAATGTGTGATCTTTTATGTCTGGCTTCTTTTTCTCAGCACTGTATTGTGGCACTCATCCATGTTGTATGTAGTTGTAGGTCACTCATTCTTTTTTTTTAACTTTTTTTATTGAGTTATAGTCATTTTACAATGTTGGATCAACATTAATTCTTGATTTCAGAGTATTTCATTGTGTGACTATGGCACTATGTCACTATTTTTATCTGGGGATCCTGTTTTTATGAGAGGAATTTCAACCCACCCACTTCTTTCCTCTGCCTGGAACATGACTATGTTGGTGAAAAGTACATCTGAAGGCAGGAATCATTGGATTACAACCCATGGGTCAAATCTAATCTGCAGCCTGTTTTTGTAAATACAATTTTATTGGGATATGGCCATTCGCATTTGCTTATGTAATGCCTTGGTTGCTTTTGCACTATATTAGCAGAACCGAGCAGCTGTGACAATGATTGTATGGCCTGCAGGGCCTAAAATTCTTACTTCTTGGCCCTTTACAGAAGAAGTCTGTGGACCCAGGCAACAGGTTAGAAGGAATCTGGGTGCCTGAATGACCTCATGGAGCAGAGCAGCCTACTTGCCCTGGACCAGCTGTCGACCTCCGGAGTGTTGTGTGTGAGAGAGGTAAGCTTTGGTATGATTTGAGGCACTGTGTTTGAGATCTCTTTGTTATGGAAGCTTAGCCTGTAGTGTAACTAAAACATGCATTATTTATGCTCAATCATTGCTGAATCAGTGAATGCCATGGCTTCAGAAGAACTCAGTCCTAGTCTTCTTCATCTTTACTACAACCAGCCATACGACCTTGGACCTTGAACCTCTTTTTCTTATCAAACCATATAAGCTTCAAAGAGGAGTAAAAAGGAAAGGTATCTGAGAAATTATTACCAGAAGAGGTCAGTTGTGTAATAACAAAAACCCCAGGCTCTTTAAATTCAGGAGGTTTTCACCTGGGGTTAACCAGTTAGCTTTTCTGCTTAATAGGTATATAGGTAAAAACCCAATGAAGGGGGAACCCTTTTCCTAAGAACAAGGGTGGTGAAGGTAGGGAAACACCCACTGAGCTGTCCAGGGTTCTGACCTTCAGTTCAGGGCTCTTTAATGTGAGCCCAGGGTTAAAGTGTCAGGTTGGGTCCTACCCTGAGCTCCAGGGCCCTAAGGGTAAACATTTTCCTGCTTCTCAACCTCCCACCTCCCCGCACTGAAGGTGTGATGCCTGCTAGGCTGACAGCCAGCAAAGGCTTCAAGGTGGTGGAGACTGCTCTGTGTTTCCAGGTCAGGGTGTTCTGTTCCTCGGGGTGGGCCATCCATTGTCAGCTGGTGCCAGGATACCTTCATTTTCACAAACATCACTTACACTCAGAAGCCCATTTAATCATTCATGCAGCTTGAACAGTAATTCTGCCAAGTCCCCAAGAGCAGCACATCCTCTTCTCTGCAGAGAAATTTCATAGAAAATGAAGTGAAATCCAAAGGTGGTGATATAAGGAAATGATAACACACAGGATAATGCAGCAGAGATATACGTACAAGGATGTTCACTGCAGTATTGTTGGAAAAGATGGTTTAAAAAATCTAAATGTCCAAGAATGGGGGAGGGTGAAATTATGGTACCAATGGAACCAATATTTCTTTTAGTGGCCAATTTTTATATTAAATCCAGAGAAGGGAAGCCTATAGTAGAATTAGTAAGGAAATTTTCTGAAAAGGTACATAAATTTAGTCCAAAATTTTTGGTGCTTAAGCACTGACTCGATGCCTCCATTTGAATAGGGTGGTTGAGAAGATGGATAGGTACCCAAGGGGAGCCATCCTTACACTGAAATAAAATCATCTCAGTGATCAAATGCTTTTTCAACCAACCTAGATATTGCTGGAAGCACTTCAGGAACATTTGCAAAGTATTAGAAATTTGGGCAGAAACTGGCGTGAAACAATGGTACAAAAGTATGTACTTTCTCCAAGAAAGGACATTCTGCAGCCATCACTTTTATCTGGGCTGTAACACTGGAAACTTTCTATGTCATTGACCCTTATCTGCCATCCTCAATTATATGTCTTTGACCTCTTGCTCCTGGTTATAATATAACTAAATACCTTCTTCAGTCCCTGACTAAATCAAAGTCCAAGAGTAGAATAAAATCAAAGTCTATCAGCCTTTCATTTTACTCATATGAGGTACTTGAAGTTTAATCATTCTCCTACACAGCAATCTTTGAATAGCTTTGTCTTGAAGAAAGTTGCTCTATAATGTGTTTGAGAAATGTCTAACAACTTGGTAAATGAGCCTGGTGTGTTACTTTGTCTGAAACTTCTTGTTCTCACCTTCACAAGCAAGTAAGCAGTCTTTCAGGAGAACTAGGTGGCATACAGTTGACCCTACTGTTAAAGAAAACACTGGAGACAATTTAGTTAGGACCACTTAGTTAAAGTTTTATCACAATCCTGCTGTCAGGGGAAAGGCCTCTGGTAGTCCCGAGTTAGAAAAGCATTTTGGTGAGCGGTTAAATAATCGTTGTTGGACTAGATTTAAAACACAAACAATATTCAATTACAAAGTTATTACAACTCTTGACTGATGTCAGTTGGGTGGATGGGGGACTAAGTTTCTAGAACAAGTCTTAATCCTCTTAAATTTATCAGAAAATTTTAAAAGCATTTTTTTTTTACCAAGAATTATAATTTCTTTCCAGAAGGAAATTGTGAATTAAATCATTCAAAAAGGAAAAAAAAGTTTTGTCCTGGATCAGGTTTGGGACAATTTTTCTTTTGGACAACCCTTTCTCTGGGCTCAGATCATTTTTAAAGATCTGTCTGTGTCAAAAAAAAGGACTCCTGTTATGTTAATTAAATTTCTTGCCTAGTTGATCACTTTTCCTTTTTTTTTTTTTTAATTGGAGGCAAGTAGTCATACAAAAAAAAAATACACAACTATCATTGCCAGAAGTATTTGTAGCCATATTAATATTATTCTTTTCAACCAGCCTCCTATATTTGGGGGAATTTCAAAACAAATACTGTATGTTGTTTCAGTCTGTTGGTAACTATCGCATGTGGTTTATGAGCCTGAATTATGTCAGTGTTATTCTGTGTGTCATGTTTTAATTCAGGGGCGCAACAGGAGGCACCTATAAACGCATGAAGCCTCTTTGCGTTCACTTATCAGTGTGTTTGCTCTGAGGACGAAAACCAACTATCATCTAACTCACCTCACCAGGTTTGGTGATCAGTTTCCACATCTCTTTTCCAGCTGCCTGAAGTTTGTCAATGTCGATGCCTAGAAGTACCTGTAGGGTTATGACTCTCTAAGCCATTTCCTTGAAGGGATTTGTAGCATCATTTCCACACATAAAATGCAGTGCTTGTGTCTTATCTCTGGGAAGGTTCAAACCTCATGAAAAGAAATTCATCTCTCAATATGACCCTCCTGGCTGGGCTTGGTTATACATTTGGTTTTTCCAATCATACTTTGGTGGGAAGGAGAACCAATTCTTATTGAATGTATGCAAATCACCTCCCTGGAAAGCAAGGGCCCTCCTGGCCTCCATTCTAGATAGCGCTGCAGAGAAGGTCAAGCTATGTGTCAGATTTTCAACAGAATCTACAGAGACTCTCTCAAGGGATCTATTGACAAATATGACTTGGCTATTTGCGGGTTGACTATTGTAGTTAGGATAAGGAAATTGTGAAAGGAAAATTTTATTTTGTTTAGCTTAACTCATTTTAAAATGAATACACTTTTTGGAGGCATCAACCTTAAATTCATCTGAGTATTTATTTGGGTTAAAATTTCTGTTTAAGATTTTCTACAGAGTCTTGTCCTCCTGGACAGGACATTTTATACATTCTGGGTCCTATGACAATGTGGGGCGCTCATTCTGAGGCATTTGACCACTGGCTTCTGAAAACTGGATGATCGGAAGTGCACAATACTATTTCTCTCATGAACCTTGAGGGCTCATCTGAAATAAGGTACCAACTAAGGGGAAGGATTCACGAAGATAATAATCAGGGAGATTTAGGGTAATAGTACCTTTACATATTAGAGAGAGAGTTCCTTTCAGTTTGAACATTTAAAGCCTGCTAATTTGAGGGTTAGAGATGCAACAAAAAGGTCTTAAATCATATGCCTAGCAGAATACAGAACAGTAAAGAAAAATGCTAAAAACATTCTAAGACAACACAATCCAAGTTCCATCACTAATTTCATTCAGCCCTACGTGGTGGATTCTCTGTAGGCAAATATTGGGTCAGCTATCCACATTCACAGATTTATCTGCTTCTAGATAAAGGAATTCCAGAAATTCTGAGATTTAAGTGCTCTGGTACAGTCTGCCAGGTAAGATCAACTCACATGAAAAGGCCAGAACTCATGAGTTAATGCCCTGAAGTATCTATAGATAAGATTGTTCCACACCATCATGCACTGCTGATGGGGATGTAAAGTGGGGCAGTAGCTTTGGAAAACACCTTGGCAGTTCTTCTAAAAGAGGAATGTGAATTTCCCATCTGATCCAGCAATGCCACTCCTAGGTCTGTATCCAAGAAAACTGAAAACATGTCCACACAAAAACTTGCACATAAATGTTTATAGCAGTATTATTCATTATAATTAACAAGTAGAAACAACTCAAATTTCCATCAACTGATGAATGAATAAGCAATGGAATATTAGTCAGCAATATAAAAAGAAATGAATTACTGATATATATAACACAGATCAACCTTTAAAACTATATAATGAAAGAAGCCAATCACAAAAGGCCACATCTTATATGATTCCATTTATATGACATGTCCAGAATAGACAAATCTACAGAAACAGAAAGTAAATCAGTGGTTGTCTAAGGGCAGTGGGGGTTGGGGAGGGGTAATGGCTAAAAGGAATGAGATTTATCTGAGAGGTAATGAGAATGTTCTAAAATTGGCTGGAGTAGTTGGTACCCAACTCTGTGAATATACTAAAAGCCACTGACTTATACATTTTAAATGGGTGAATTGAATAGTATGTGAATTATATCTCAATGAAACTGTTCAAAAATAACAAGAGTATCTGATACAGCCCTTACCACCAAGACTGTAAGATCTTCCTTTGATATTTCTTGCAGAAGCTGTGATCTCTGACTTATATGCAAAGGTATTTAGGCAAATATGAAGAGAGAGCAAACACCACCTGTTGATGACAAGATTAGTCAGCTCTGCTTTGATTTATTTATTACAATTGCAACTACACCAGAATGGAAGAAGGTGGAATTCCCCACTGGAGAGCAGGATGTAAGCAATGGGCCTCTCCATAACGTTTACATAAAGACTTAATTGATCATCACTCCCAAAGGGAAGGATATATTACAGACTGTGAACGTTTTAACAAATCTCCAGGTATGACACTCTGTCTTATGAAGTGTAAAGTGAGTACCACAATCACCTCCAACTGACAGAGTTACTATAATTCTAGGAGAAATCTTTTTAGAAGCAAATTTATTGACAATCTTTATGCATGAACAGAAATATATCTACTGCCCGACACAGGATATATGATAACATACCCACAGTGGCACTTCACCTGTGGAAACATACAGGGTAGTTTGCGCTTCTCCTTTTGATTCCACAGCTTTCCGCATGTTCTGAACCCAATAAATAGAGAAGGTTGCTATTAAGGTAATTGAAAACCGTGGAGTGTGTCAGTCACATGCAGTTATTTCTAGCATCCCTCTTCTTTGTGATGCCACCTGAGGGTACAAGGTGAAGGAGTGAGGCTTGGATGCTGTCTAGCAGCTCTCTAGGAAACAGCAAAGACGGTTTGGGTATAAGATTCAGGCTAGCTATTTTATTACTAGCTTTTTTTTTTCAGAGAAGAACAGCAGCGAAAAGGACTTTCAGATAAGAACCCAGGTGTCCAAGAACAAGAAATGGCCACGGCTTGAGCTGTTTTATTAACTGGAGTTTTGCGGTGCTTTGTAACACTGCAACAGAAGGTAACACAACAAACAGGAATTCCAGCTGCTCTAGAAGCGAGAAATCTTTTACAGTTCTGTTTGTTTGCTTACAGTCATGTGTGGATTTTATATTTCCGAAAGTCATGAAACTTAGTTAATAGACTCTTTTAATAGTATACATTTGGGAAGTTACAGCAAAAACCTTCTCACATCAATGCAAAAGTACACATTTATTTCACTACCTCACATCGAGAACAGACTGTGTATTAATGATCAGATACATGATCGATGTATAAAGCTGGATTTTTAGTACTTTAGTATACATAAACGTACCACTTATTTAATTAATTTTAATATATCTCAATACATATATATTTGAACATGCAGCCTGAATAGTGATAAGTACATTATTTAAAACTTTAAATTTTTCTTTAAAAATAAAATTAGCCTGATAAACATATTTTAAGACACTTTTTATTATGTTGGTTTTATTCTTGTAATTTGAATATGATGAAAAACATACATTCCATACAGACAAGAGTACATTAAAAACATACGTTTTAAGAGTTTCATTGAGATGTAATTGACACACCATACAATTCACTCATTTAAAATGTGCTCAGTTCAATGGCTCTTAGTAAATTCATAGAATTGTGTAACCATCAATGCAACCAATTTCAGAACGTTTTTACCAACCCTTAAAGAAACCTTGTGTCCCTTAGAGGCACCCTTCAATTCTCCCAGCACTCACCCCTGCCTACTTAGTATCTCTCTAGATTTGCCTGTTCTGGACATTCATATAAATGGAATCATACATTTATTTGGTCCTTTGTGGTCTTCTGTGACTGGTTGTAGAAAGGACTGTGGTCTTCACGTACTTGTATGCTTTCTGTCTCTATTCCTTTCAACTTCTTAAATTCTTTTCAGATAACCAAAAATCATTTCTTAATTACTTTAAATTAATATGTCTAAGCCCTTAAAGTTAGTGATCTTGGAATTACTATTTAAACTGACATGAAAAATCATTGATCACTGTTGGTATTAAATACACACCCTAACTTTTACTCAGGTTTTTCAAGCAGAGCAATTCTGTGCTTCCACATGATTTGCAACACTGACTGAATTTTACATACCACACCAGTTATTATAATTAAATTTAGTTAAGACCCTATGTTTATGTCTACATGGTTTTATATTTTTGGTGTAAAGAATGATTATTTGTATAACCTGTAAGAGAAGCGTGAGGACTTTTTAAGAAAATTCCAATTAATTAGGCTTATCAGAATATAAATCCAAGCCTTACAAGAGTTAAAGTGTTACATTGGTAATTTACTCATATTGTGATTAAATCAGAGCCTTTTAAAAAATTGAACTTGTCTTTTGGTGAATATGTGTACACTAGGAATAGAATTACTAGGTCACAGGATAGGCTTATAAGTTCAGCCTTAGTCGATACTGCCAAACTATTTTCTAGAATGGCTCCCGCACCAATAATGTGTGAGAATTCCCGTTGTTCTACATCAGGGCCAACATTTGGTATTTTCTGTCTCCTCAGTTTTAGCCTTTCTGATAGTCATGTGTTTATATCTCACTGTGGCTTTGATTTTCATTTCCCTGATGACTAATATGCTTATACATTCTTTGAATATCCTTTTTTGTAGAGTGTCCAACTCTTTTTCTCATTGTGTTATCTACCTTTTTAAAACTGATCTCTGGGAATTCTTTATATACTGTGGATATGAGCCCTTTTCCAGATATACACAATAGCTTTCTCTTAAACCATGTTTAACAAAGCATATTTAACTTTGATTTACTATGATCAAAAGTATTAAGTGAAGTTGAAGTTTTATATAATTCTATTTGTTTATCAAGTATTGATACAACTTTTAATATGTTGGTTAAAAAGTCTTGTACAGAAAGATTTCTTAGAGCTAGCCTAATATCTACTTGGATATCTTTCATTCCCTATGTCATCTTAGTAATCAGGCACTTTCTATTAACTAAAATGCCATCGTTCTTTTCTGAACCCTTCTTTCTTCCTCTTTTTATTTTCCCAAGAGTTCCTGAGACTTGTATTCTAAATTTATGTAAATGATTACCAGTCTCTAGACAAGTAAAATTACGAGCTTCATTAAATGTAGGAGGCTTTACTATCTTGTCAATTTCCTTGTGTAGGTAGGCAAAGGTACTTTATAAAAAGAAATTACACTCCTTCCCTTTAATACTGCACAGCTCTTTTGCCTGGGGAGAAGGGGTTGAGAAACAAATTAAAGAATTTTTGATTTTATCTCTTTAAGCCTATTTTAATATTTACCTATCTTGATATTCACGATCAGCTGCAAAGAGAAACTTTCTTATCCTTTTGTCCTGTCCCTAGAAGTCCCTGCTTCTCATTCCTGTTAGTACCACGTCTAGCTTCCCTTCTTGGGACTCTGATATACTTCAGCTGTCATGTAACCTCGCCAGTGTCTCTCCTCAAGAACACCCAGTCCTGTGGGCCCATGCTGCCTCTGAAGCTCTCCCCGGGACGCAAAGTCATCTCAGGCTCCTGGTGGCGGAGTTTGTTGCATTTGTGTGTCATCTGTAAGAGCTGGGGCCGGTGTGGAGGTGGCTAGCATGTCCCGGTCTTTCCCCTGCGCGTGGTTTTGCAGACCCAATCCTACTTTACCGAGAGCTGAACAGATTAGGAAGTGACATCTATTGAGACCACAAAGGGGACTAACAACACAGACAGCCTAATGGGAGTCCGAAGCTCTGGAGCGTGTGTGATTGTCCGCCACGCTATGACGGGAAGTTAGTGCGCAGCGCCCCCTTGCAGACTTCTGCTGAAACCACAGGCAGTAGATGGCAGTAAGTGGAACTTCGCACTGAGGGGCTGCATCCCAAAAGACATCACTGGGTTGCGTTCCTTGGTTCAGTTCCTGCTGCTGACGCGGGCCGGGTACCTGTGCGTGGCAAACCTTCCCCTGGTCACATGTGGCATTGCCTCCCAGGCCACACGCAGGAATTCTTGCGGACTCAGGCATCCCCCACCTTACCAACCAGAGCTCTGATGATTTTCCTCTCGTGCCCCTGCTCCGTTTTCCACAGGGCTCTGGCAACAGTCAGTTATAACAGGCTAATTACATACACACATTCTCTCTCTCTCTCTCTCCCTCCCTCCCTCCCTCCCTCTCTCTCTCTCTCTCTCTCTCTCTCTCTCTGTGGCGGTTCTCCCCACTCCTCAGAAATCATACACACATAGGTTTAGTGTGGGAGGACGGGGAACAGAGGAGATGTTTCCTGCTTCTTTCCACTCCCAGATCTGCTCTCTCACCTCTTCCCCCCAGTTACAGAAGCCAGTCCCACATTCTAGATTTCGACAAAACATCTCCACTTATCACTTTAGTTTCAAAGCATTCAAGGCTGAAACATCATCATGGTCACCACTAAGCAGTTCTTCCTGTCTGTCAATGATACTGCTTTTGTCTTGTCACTCAAACTCAGAACCTGGAGTTATTTGGTTGATTCAAATGCACACATATTCCATTCATCAAGGGAGAGAAATTGCTGGAAACTGGAGCACCAGCCAAATTAGCATTATCTGGGTTCTATTATAGCCCAGTCTTCTTGGATGTGCTTTCTGAATATCTTTTTTTTTTTTTAATTAAAGTACAGTCAATTACAATGTGCCTATCTCTGGTGTATAGCACAATATTCCAGTCATGCATATACATGCATATATTCATTTTCATATTTTTTATTAAAGGTTATTACAAGATATTGAACATAGTTCCCTGGGCTATGCAAAAGAAACTTTTTTTAAAAATCTATTTTTATATATACTGGCTAACATTTGTAAATCTCAGACTCCCAAATTTATCCCCTCCCACCCTCTTTCCCTGGTAACCGCAAGATTGTTTACTGTATCTGCACGTCTGTTTCTGTTTTGTAGATGAGTTCATAGTGTCCCTTTTTTTTTTTAGATATCACGTATAAGTGATATCATATGGTATTTTTCTTTCTCGTTCTGGCTTACTTCACTTAGAATGACAATCTCTATGTCCATCGATGTTGCTGCAAATGGCATTATTTTATTCTTTTTTGTGGCAGAGTAGTATTCCGTTGTGTAAATATACCACAACTTCTTTATCCAGTCATCTGTCGATGGACATTTAGGTGGCTTCCATGTCTTGACTATTGTATATAGTGCTGCTGAACATCTTAATTTATTACCTAGAACTCCTTGCCATTAGAGGCTGACATCTTCATCTTCTCTGTGTGCTTTATAGTAGCTCCAGCTGTGGATTTGTCTAGACTTGGAAATGGACACTCCCCCTCTCCTCCGACCACCCCATATATCCCCGATTTACCACCAAGAGCTTCAGAAAGAGTTCCATTTTATCAACCTGGGAAAACTTCAGCCATTAAAATAATAACATGTTCAGTTTTTCAAAAAGAAGTTTGCTAAAAATCAAAAGACCATCCACTAGAAAATTAGATGTCAATGGTAGGAGGCAACTCTTCCGAGGAAAGAAAACAAATTGGCCTTGGCCTCTCAGACTGGGCATTCTCTATGTGTTCGGCAGAGGGCTCTGTGAGCGACTCCAGGCAGCTCTGTGGGGTGGGGCGAGGGGCGGGGCTACAGCTGTGAAGAATTTGGGCTGCTGAAAATTAATTGTAGCATAACGCAGGCTAACTCAAGGAGAGAAATGACATAAACACAAATATAAAGAGTCACACTTTATAGAGCAGCCAGATTCTAAGGAAAAATCCCAAACGACTATTTGGGTTGTATTTATAGGTCATGTTGTATGGGAAAAGACTATTTTAAAAATATTAGAATCATATTCCACTTACCCTAAGAGAGGACACTAGAAGAGAACTTGATTGGAGGAATAGAAAGTTGAGATCCCATTTCGCTCCCCTTCTCATATATATGATCAGATGAGCAGAATCACTGGAAATACACCTCCCTTCCTCTTTGCCTCTCTTTTATTCAACACAAGGGCGAATTTGTCAATGTCTATGTACACACTAGACAACTCCCCTCAGTAATTCCAAACTGTGTGAGAAGCAGAGCATTAAAAGAGCACATAGAGAAAGACATTAAATCCACGCAGGCAAGAGCTCAAAGCTTCAGGGAGGACTCTGAACTTAGCATTAAAGAACAGATAGCACTGGAAGAGAGGTGGGGAGCGCAGTGTAGGAAGAGCAGCATAAGTAAGGGCATGGAAGCAGGGATGTGCAGAGCTCATGATTTGGGGGAAAGGACTGGTCCAGGGTCACTGAGCCAAAGACTGTGTGATGCGGAAAGTTGGTGAGAGTAAGACTAGAAAGGAATCTGCTGTCCGTAATTCTACAACCAGGATGTGTGACCATACTCAAGGAGAAGGCCATTGCACGGGCCTCAGGAATACAGAACCTAAGCACTAAAGGTCTTTAGAGGTCTTCTGAGGACAGCTTTCCCTGCCCATTTTTCTTAAGAATCTCTTCTATGTTAACCCTTTATATGGGAGGGAACCCCCAGGGAGAGGCAGAGCGGGCCTTTGATTCACCAGAGCCACTACAAGCAAGAGTTAAGCCTCAGTTGCCCCAGGCGCAAATTGGGGATATTGACTTCCATAATACACAGGATTTCTTCAAAGGCCAAATAGATTCACAGGCTTTGGAGCAACATGGGCTAGCTGTGAGGACCTTAGATAGGTAACTACCCAGACTTCACGGGGCCTCAGATTCTCTTCAGTAGAATGGTTGTAATAATATCTACCTGGTATGGTTGATAGGCAGATTAATAAGGGAGACAAAATGCTTAGCGTGGCATCCAGTAAATATGAGTTATAACGGCTGAGAAAATAACACAGAAATAAATAAATAAATAAATAAATAAATAAATAAATAAATAAATAAATAAATAAATAAATAAATAAATAAGATTTCGTCGTCTGAAAACATATGATTTTTTCCCAAAAGAGTTATTTAGGGAGATTGGCTAAATCGTGCAAACAAATGCAACAAAAGTCACGGAGACGCTTGAACCCGAGGTAAATTCCTTCATCAGGTCCAATCCAGGCGGGCCACGCCTCCAATCAGACAGGCCCCGCCCCAGTCGCTGAAAGACCTGGCCCATCGGGTTTCCGTCCGGGCCCCGCCCCTCCGGCCTAGCGCCCTCACCCGCACCCCGCCGCGCCTGCGCAGGGGGGCCGCCCGCGGAGGCGATGAGGGTGCTGGTGCGCTGCTGCTGGGGGCCCCTGCCGGTCGGTGGCTGCGCGGGCCGGAAGCCGACCCCGCGGTGGCGAGCGCTGGCCGGGCTGAGCGGGTCCTCTGGCGGGGAGGACGGCCGGGGAGCTCGAGTCCGCGAGAAGCCTCCTTGGAGGGTGCTTTTCTTCGGCACTGACTGGTTCGCCCGCGAAACGCTGCGGGCGCTGCACGCCGCCAGGTACCGGGCCCGGGGGTTGGGAGGCCCAGGTGCTGAGGCCTGTCGAGCCTTTGCGGCCGGCCTCGAGGGACTGGACTCCTTGCTGGGGAAAGCAGTGGCGCGGGAGGAGTGTGGGCCCAGGTCTCGGCGTCTCCGGGAGCCCGGAAGGTGCGCCACCCGCGGGCTGGGTCAGCCCTTGGGGCGCCCGCCTGGTTCCGTCCGGCCCACGCGCCCCACTCCGGGCGCAGTCTATCCGCGCTCCAGGCGCTACTGGGCGCCCCGCGGTGCCAAGCCCGCAGTGTCAGCTTTACATGTATCACCTCCGTCCAATCCCACCGCCTCCCTGCCCTTTTTACGTGTAAGGAAACGATAGCTAGGAGGGTTAAACAATTGCCCAAGGTCATCAGCTGAGCAGGTTGGGACACGGGAGTCTGACTTAAGAGTCCTTCCGTATCGACTTCTTCGTACTCACCTAATTTGCACCGTCTAATCCTCTGGGCTTCTTACCAGGCGCATGCATCCCTTGCACACCCGTGTCTCACTCCTTCACTCCCCATCTCCTCCCTGTATACAACCGGATCCAGTTGTCTGGGAATGAATGGAGACATAGTTCAAAAACGATCTGTTTTCCAATGGATAAATTTATAAATCAGAACTCTTAGGAATATTTGTAGTATTTCTAAAATTTAACAAGTCGTGGTTCCTGGAAAAAAATTATTTGAAAGCCAGCCCATCCTGAAAGTCCATGGTATGTGGTGACGATACCCGTATATACTGCTCTGCCTTCTTTCCCCCAGCCTCCATTTTTTATTTCCTCACTCCGTTTTTTCCTGGTGCTCCCTCGTGCTCAGTTCTGTCATCTTTTTCCGTCAAATCTTCCCTGCATATAGTCTACAGAGCAGACCCTCATTGTTGACTCCTTCATGAATCCCCTTGTATTCCCCCCTTGACCCCCTCCCCTCTGTAACACACCCTGAAACACTCCCCTCTCACACGTTCTCTTTGCACACCCTCCATAATGCACTTTTCCCTTCTGCCTCCTGCATCTCTCACTGCATGTATCCTGGCCATTCTGCTGATGCTTCCGACGGTGGCTCCTGTACTCCTGTGCTTTCTCTTTTGAGCCCTCCTATCTGCTCCTTTTCTCATAATTCCTCAACAGGTGATGCAAAACCTGCTACATAAATGAATGAACAGTCCTCAGGCACTGGGACACTCTGCAGCAGGTTAATAAAAATGAGGTGGTGTTGCATGTACTGTCATGGAATGATGCCATGGTATATATTTTTGTTTTTAAAAAGTATTTAGTGTTTGAGTAACACCTGGTTGTGGTACAAAATTCAAAAGCTTCAGAGGATATGCAGTGAAAAATCAGTTCCTTCCACCTCTATCTCCCAGTTCCTCTCTTCAAAGACAAGCACTGTTTTCAGTTTATTCTAGAAATGTTCAGTGCATATACAAGCAAATGTATCTTTAACTCATGTTTTAAAAAGACTCACATAATAGCATACATAGTGTTAAGAGAAAAAATCAAAATGCTGAGCAGTATATGTAATATCCCGATTGTGTAAAATATCTGTACTGTATATGTTTTGGTATGCACAGGAAATTTCTAGAACCATGCTATCCAAACAGTAGCCAGTAGGAACATGCGGCTCTTTAAATTTAAAACAATTAAAATTAAATGTAAAACAAAACCTTGTTGTAACTCGACTGTACTTCAGTTAAAAAAGAAAATTAAAAAAAAAAACAAACCCTTAGTCTCTCATTTGCACTAGTTTTAATCATTTACTCTTAAATATTTCATGAATTTAATCATAAAAATGCCTTAGAAATGTGTGAAGTAGTCTAGCTTTATGTTATTGTCTTAACACTGTCATGTTTTCTTCTAATCTTTCCAACTTAGGGAAAACAAAGAGGAGGAGTTAATTGAAAACTTGGAGGTGGTCACAGTGCCCTCCCCATCACCAAAAGGATTGCCGGTGAAGCAATATGCCATCCAGTCTCAGCTTCCAGTGTATGAGTGGCCAGATGTGGGATCTGGAGAATATGATGTTGGAGTGGTAGCTTCATTTGGCCGACTTCTGAGTGAGGCTCTTATTCTTAAATTTCCCTAGTAAGTTTAATTTGTAAGGAAGTACAGTTTAGAGACCTCGGTCTTTATGTTTAGACCTGGTATCTGAAGTGCAGTAACTTGAACTCTAATTCTGCTTCCTTTAGTATTTTCTCTTAAAATGAAAAAATTTATTAGTGGCATGAATTGTTAAAATGCACGATGCTCTTTATCACTATCTATGGGCTCTCACCACCCTCATTTAAATTCCACATATAGGCTACAACTGCCATATTTGTCCCTCCTGTTCAGGTCTCTCCCTGAACACCCAGTCCCTGGTACCCACCACCCTCCGCAGCTCTGATAGGCACCTTACATTTAAGATGTCCAAAACTACATTCCTAAACTTTCACTCAAAACCTGCTCCTCCCAGAATCTTCATCTCAGTACATGGCAACTCCAGCCTTCTAGTTGCTTGAACCCAAAGCCTTGGCATTGTTCCCAATTCCTAATCTCACACCACACTTCCAGTCCATCAGGAAATCTTACTGGCTCTGCCTTTGAAGTCTGTCTAGAATGACTATCTCTCATCAGTTCCGCTGCCACCACTCTTGGCTGTTGTGCAGCAGTAGCCTCTGGGTGATCTCCACTTCTGTCTTTGGCCCTCTCTGTCTTTTACCACCCCACACCAAAGTGATCCTTTTAAAGCGTAAGTTGGATCATGTCCTCTGCTCAGAATTCTCTGGTGCTTTTCCATCTCAGAATGAAATTTAAGTCCTTACATTGGCACATGAGGGCAGATTTTTTTTTTTTTTCTATTTGGTTCACTGTTCTTGTATCCCCAGCACTTAAAACAGTGCCAGAACATGGACTGTGCTCAGTAAATATTTGTTGGATGAACAAGACTGGGCTGAACCGTGGAATTTAGAATACAGGACTCTCCAGTGCATGCTCATGCTGATGGAGACATCATTAACTGATTAGTAAATTAGTTAACTAATCAGTAAATTAGTTAACTAATCAGTAGATCAGTAAATTATTTAAATTGCTCATTAATGGGTTAAAGGTATATTGGGATAAACAGCAACGGTGAATGAATCATTTGATGGGGATCTAATAAGCTTGTTTGAGGAATTTATATGCAAACTATGTGAAGTGAGGGTAATTATGTAACTAAACTATAGGTATAGTTCACATTAGCCGTGAAATGCGTGATTGGGCTTGAGTGGTTCTTCTCATACAGTAAAAAAAACACATTTTTTGTTTTCATTTAAAAACTCCAGACATCATGAGCTGTTGTGGAACATCTTTGAAACAATGAATAGTTGTTCTTGCTCTGTTTTTAATTGTCATTGGTCTTTTATGGTAAGAGAGTGAACTTAGCTATGGCTCCCATTTCAGATGGTATAAGACTAAATTTAACTGGTTTTCAAAATTTCTGGGGAAGTTTAATGATGAAAAGGAACATATTAGTTTAAGTAGCAGTAAACTAAATGGTAAAAAGCTCACTGGCATACTAATTTCTGCCTTTTCTAACTCAGTGGCATATTGAATGTCCATCCCAGTTGCCTCCCGAGGTGGCGTGGTCCAGCCCCTATCATCCATACCGTGCTTCATGGAGACACAGTTACCGGAGTAACGATTATGCAAATTAGACCTAAAAGGTAGTGCATATTTTCTCTTCTTGAGACTTTTTGTGATTTTGAATGTTGATATCAGTCTGCCTGGGGGGAAGTGGAAGGAAATGAGTGAGTGCTGCTCAATTTTTTCTCAGATTTCCAGTTTGGTATTACACAGTGTCTCTTTAAACTTGTTAACTGAAATAAATTACATTATTAAGTGGGTTTCTGTAAACAACACTATATAAATGAGAGATCGATATTTGTACATTAGTTGTTACGAATCTCGGTGCTACTGGCCTTGGTTTCTATGGTCAAAAAATTTTTCGAACCTGAAGTAAGAATATGTTGTTTATCAACGTGTTATATAATTGTCTTAAATCTGTTTAATTTTTTTAATGATACCTACAGTCTAAGAAACAGTTACTTTAAATTGTTTCAAGCATGTATGAAGCCTCTGCCTATTATCACCTAACAACCCCATAGAAAAGAAAAATTCAAAAGTTTGCAAGAACAAGTTGATATCTGGGATTTGCTTTAACTTCAAAAAAAATAAAAAAGAGGAGGGGCGGATGAAACAGGAGTGGCAGAACTTTGGTAATTCTCAAATCTTATGGTGTGTATATGGGGATTCCTTAGACTTCACTCTATTTTCGGAATGTTTGTAACTTTTCAAAATAAATATTTTATTAAAGCTCATAGGTTAAAAGTAGAGTTAACAAGCCACAAAATTAAATATTGAAAAGAAAATACATATGGAGCTTGATGTAAAATGTAAGACTTGTGGAAACGCAACTACACTTGAACTTCCTCAAAATCACCAGTGATTATAATTCAGGCAAAACTCTTGTCCTTTGAGAAAGGAATAATTATGAATTCCTTAATTGTACTTCCTTGGAAAATAAATTCTTTGCTCTATGCTTTCATTATATAAATAGAGATTTTTTCATACTCTTTACTACTAATGATAGAATTATTCATAATTGCAATTAAATCCCTGATATGCAACTTTATACTTTTTTTTCTTTAGGAAAAAATTAACTTGAAATCTGACTACAGGCTAGATTTTGCTCTCCTTTCTTTCACACTGACATTTCTCCCTTGCCGATGGCTAACAGTCATGGCCAGGGTTAAACTATCCTTGTAGAATGTAAACACTCATGTAGACAAACGTATTGATCTTAAGAAATCGTCAGTAATTGTATTATTATTTGCTTTTGATTTTTTGGTAGGTTTGATGTAGGCCCAATTCTCAAACAGGAAACGGTTCCTGTGCCGCCCAAGGGCACCTCCAAGGAATTGGAAGCACTGCTGTCAAGCCTGGGTGCCAGCATGGTCAGTTCTCCAGTATCCCCCTGCTTGTTATTCACTTAGTAGGTTTCCTAGGTGGTTGTGATGAAAAGAACAATTATGTGATGTTCTTTTTAAAAAGTTATTCCCATCCCTGGCTTCCTAAAAATTAGCTTGGCATTTGTGGTCTTTGAGAACTTACAGAGTGGGTACTTAATAAAGGCTGTTGAGTAAAATGCATGATTTTATAATGTACTATGTAATGTATTACATCATGTACTAGATTTTATAGTCTGCTGCATTTCACAGTGCGGCTTTTAGACTGTTCTTCCCAATTTCACTCTCCTCAGTCTCACAGATACACCATACATCCCTGTCAGACTGAACCAACAGCATTTCCTAAGTGAATCTCAGCTTTCTTCCCACTTCTGTACCTTGCCCAGTCATTTGCATCCAGATGCACTGGAATTCTGCTGACCCCTAGCTGGAAATGAACTCTGTGGCTTTTTCACTGAATCTGCATACAGTAGGGTCTGAGTAAATGCTTAATGACCAAATTAATGACTTTCAAATGAACTAAATTTTCTGTAGAGGAAGACTCCCCACCCCACCCCCACCCCCACCCCCAGCTGTATAGATGCTGCTTCCCATTCTAGGCACTCTCCTTGGAAATGCTGTCATAACAGTGGGTGTCATTTACTGAGCACTGGCTTGTGTGCCAGGATTGTTTTAAATACTTTTACAGACATTTTTTTGCCCTCCCAACAAACCCTTGGGGTAGCTTTTGTGGTCAGCTGTTTTATAGATGATGGCATTGAAGGCCACAGACAAGTAAAATAACTTTTCCACAATGACATAGCTAGCAGGTGGTGGAACTGGGATTTGAACCCAGAACTGTGTGACTCCAGAGTACATTCTCTTTCTGTGATTTTCCACTGGCTTCCCTTTTGCAGAGTGAGTGCAGATAGCTGAGCACAGGCTGTCCAGACACCAAAAGCTTGCACAGGCACGCAAAGCTCAGCATTCTCTGGAAGGAAGTCGGTGACCTGTGCTCTACAGAGAGCAACATCTCCACTAAAACTCCACCATGTAGATGGATCCTCACAGCTAAAGCCAATTTACTGCCTTACCCTCCCACACAGCTCTTTTAAAACTATACATAATTTCATGGTACTGAATTGTAATGGATTTCTGTTTTTGTTCTTTTCATCTTGAATATATTGCTCTTTTTTTTTTTTTTAGCTTATTTCAGTTTTGAAAAATTTGCCTGAAAGTTTGAGAAATGGAAGGCAGCAGCCCACTGAGGGGGTGACACAGGGTAAGTGAAGACTTCTACATCTTTCCTAAGGTTTTCTTTGTTGTGATGGCACCTGAACCCTCTGACTTCTTCACTTGCACATGTCCCTTAATTTTGACTAAGGACTGAGTGCCCACTTGCATATCCTCTTCCAGAGAAAGACTGGTAAGGTCTCTCTCTCCCTTTTCACATGTAGCCTCATGAAAGATTAGAAAAATTTTCTCTACTCTTTATATTGAAAAGTACCAAACACAGAGGTAAGTTGAAAGGCAATGGATACCTGTTTAACCCAGGGTCAACAGTTACTAATGTTGCCATATTTTCTTTCTCTCTCCCTGTCTCTCTCTATATGTTTATTTAGTGTATGTATTTTAATTTCTGCTTAACTGTTGGAAGTATGAATCATATTTTATAGCTGTATGTTTTTCAGGGTAGGATCCAATTGTAATTAGTTGTATGTCTCTTCAGTCTCACTAGAGTCTTTCTTCCACTATTTCTTTCCCCTCTATGTCATTAACTTTTTAAAGAGATCAGGCCAGTTGTTTGTTTCCTTCCGGTATAGTTTAACTTGTTTTCCTAGTCCTTAAAGTCCCTGTAAGTTGAAAGTTCTAAAGGCTTGATTAGATACGAGCTTAAAGTTTGTGGAAAGAATATTTCATAGATGATACTATGTTCTGGTGATAATTTTTTCAGTCTGTTTTTAACTTTAAGGATTGCTTTTGGTTTTTATTGATGATTTGATTTTATGTCTTGACTATGTAAGACAGTTACATGACTCACAAGTTAAAGCTATTTAAAAGGATATACTCAGAGAAGTCTCATCTCTGTCCCCTGCAGTCTTGGAGTGTCACATCACTAAGCTGTAACACCAGTTTGCGTCAAGGCTAGTGAAACTAAGTTTGATTACTTGGTTGAGGAGGGGACCTCCAGATCTTCCCCATGTAAAGTTGTGTTTCTCCCTTTGCAAATGTCAGGTAGTCCATGGGGTAATACTTGGCACCATGCAAATATCTGGTTCGTGACAGCCGTTCACGTGACAGTTTTAGCATGGACTGATGCTCCTTCCCTGAATGCATCTTTTCAATGAAAATCAAAATAATGATTTTCCAATTCCTTTTACATTTAATAGTTGGCATTGCTCTGTGAAGAACTTTTCCTCATTAATTGTGGGTGAATTTTGATTCATCCTAAAATGGCAGGATAAATGCTTAATTCTTTCTCTAATTATCAATTTTTTTAAATAAAGAGTTGGTGCCATAATCACTTTCAGTTATGGTGGCAGTGAGTTTTTTAAATTATCATTTGATTTGTGGATTTTTATTTATCATGTTTCATAATTAATTACATTCATAATGCTTTGTGCAGCTCCAGTTGTCCCAAATTTGGCTAGTGGGAGCCCCTTAAAGTTGGCTCCTGTGTCCTATATCCAACCCCCGACCCCCAGCTAGTTTTTGAGTGCTGCCTGTTTTCCATCACAGGATGTGCCAGGCTCACTGTGTAAATTCTCTGCCCCACACTGGAATCAGCAGTCTCTCCCTGGTTCATTTTAGTGGGGTGGGAGGAGGCGTGGTATTTAGAAACCATCTAATACAATACTGTGTTCCAGGATGAGGTGTCAGTGGACAAGGTGTTATATTTTAAAATATATATTTGAATCCATATTGATTCAAATTTTAAATTAGAGTTTTGCTGGTATTTTCTCTTACATGGAAAATCTTTTTAAAATCAATACTAGACTTTTCATTTGCTGTACATAAAATAATTTCAAAATTACAACACCAGTATTACTATAAAAACTATAACTACCAAGTAAGAGTAAAGATTTTTCTGCAGGTTTTTTTGTCCTTAAAATATATCCTACTAAGAGTATATAGTCAGAGCACTGTGTTCGAAACTTACTGGAGATAATTATTCTTTCCATGTGGTTTTGTTAATCTAGTTTGATGCATAGTTAAGTTTATGTGTTTCAATTTGTTTTTAATTTTCAGGGTTGCTTTTTTCCCCTTTCCAGTTAAATCTTATTTTTGAATCATGTAAAACATTTACATGATTCGAAAGTTAAAATTATTTGAAAAGGTATGCTCAGAGAAGTCTTGCTTCCTTCCCATCCCCGTCTCCTCCAATCCTGTTTCTCTCTCCCTCTACAGTTACTAGTTTCTGATGTATAGATTTAATTTCTGATTTAGCCTTCCATTTGTTCCCTTTTATCAAAATAAGCAAAAACGCATATTTTAAAACTGATTTTTTCCTTTTTTCTTCCACAAAAGATAGCACAAAGTATACACTCTTACACTGCATCTTTCTTTTTTCACTTAATAGTGTCTCCTGGTGTTCATTTCCTATCAGTGAGAAGAGACTTTCCTGTCCTTTTTTCTGGCAGTATAGCTCTCACTTATGGGGTTTATCATAATTAATTCAACAGATCCCCTATTGGTGGACATTTGGATTGTTTCTAATCTTTTGCTATTTCAGATAAAGCCACTAAGAATTACGTTAAGCATATGCTAACCTCCTAATCTAATAGATAAGAAATTGTGTCTTGGAGTAGTTTTGATTTACATTACTTCTTGAGTGAGGTTGAGGAGCTTCTCATATGTTTAAGAATATTTGCATTTCTTTTTTCTGAGAAGGATCTGTAATATCTTTTGCCCATTTTTCTATCTGGTGTTTGGTCTTTTTCCTCTCACTTTTTAGGAGAACTTTGTGTAATAGATGTAAGTAAATCTATATAATAGGTATAAAGTTTCCTAAATATAAACATATATTTCATAGATATATAATAATAATTGTATATAAATATTTATATTTATTATATAGATATAGCTCTCATAATAGACTGTATGTAAATAGATATAAAGTACTGTGATATAAATTGAAAATACCTTGTTTGTCCTTTGTTTTTAGGCCTGACTTAGAGCATTTCTTTTTGTCTTATAAAAGTTTATTTTTATGTGGTCACATTTATCATTCTTTTCTTTAATTGGTTCTGGATTTTGAGTCATAGAAGGACTTCTTTCTGTTCCTAGGTTATAAAGAAATTCACCCATGCATTCTTCTGGTACTTTCATTTATTATGTATGTATGTGTATATTTATTTTTACTTTATATTATAGAAAATTTTAAACATATAAAAGCTGAGAAAATAATATAGTGAATTCTCTTGTGTCTGTCATTCAGTATCAATAATTACTAATTTATGGTCATTGAACCTGATATTCATTCTTGCTGTTGGCTTTATCTTGTAGCCCCTAAGATTTCTGCTGCTACCAGCTGTATAAAATGGGAGGAACAAACTTCAGAGCAGATATTCAGACTTTATCGTGCTGTTGGAAATATAGTAAGTTGAAAGTCAAATTGCAGTTTTACCTAATTGTGTGTGTAATTTACTTTTGATGTATTTTTATTTAGGAATAACTCTCATAAACAAAACTTGAGGTTCCTGAAATTCATTTTTTTAAAAAACCATTTTTTTATTGTGGTAAAATATACATAACAGAAAATTTGCCGTTTTAACCATTTTTAAGTGTGTAGTTCAGTCATAGTAAGTATGTTCACATTTTTGTGCAACCATCACCAGTATCCATCTCCAGAACTTTTTCATCATCTCAGACTGAAACTATACCCATTAAATAACAACTCCCCATTCCCTGCTCCCCACAGTCTCCCTGGTAACCACTGTTCTACTCGCTGTCTCTATGAATTTGCCTGTTCTGGGTACCTCAGATAAGTGGACTCTTACAATATTTGTCCCTTTCTGCCTGGTTTATCTCACTTAGCATGATGTTTTCAAGTTTTATTCATGTTGTATCACGTATCAGAATGTCTTTCCTGTTTTAGGCTGAATATTCCGTTGTATTTTTATAGCACATTTTGTTTATCTGTTCATCTGTTGATGGATGTTTGGGTTGATTCCACCTTTTAGCTAATGTGAATAATGCTGCTGTGAACATGGGTGTACAAATATCTATTTGAGTCCCTGCTTTCAATTCTTTTGCATATCTGACATTAATTTTTTAAATATTGTTTAAACTTTAAATTTTTATAAGTCCTTCAGAATTCACAAAGCACTTTAAAGTATACATTTTGCCATTTCCCATAACCAATTTCTGTTATCCCATTTCATGGATGAGAGGAATGAAAATGAAGTGACTAACTTCGGGTGCCCAGTCACTAAATAATGAACTTAAATCTTGTAGCTCCTAATCCAGTGCTTTTTCCAGTATGTCTTTCTGCCTTTGGCAAGTTTTTTACAATTTAATTCTTAAATTCTTGATTTCTACATATGGCATACAAAGTGGAATTATAATAACTTGTTAAAATATGTGAATTAAATTCTCAGTTCTTTGACAAATTAGGCAAGGGAAAAGGAACAATGTAAAACTCTATTTGCGGATCACATGATCTTATATTTGGAAAATTATAAAGAATCCCCCAAAAACCTAGAAGACTTAATATTGTCAAGATGGCACTATTCACCAAATTGATCTACAGATGCAACACAATTCCTATAAAAATCCTAGTTGACTTCTTTACAGAAATTGATAAACTTATCCTAAAATTCATATGGAATCCCAGGAAACAAAGAAGAGCTAAAAAAAAAAACACACTTTGAAAAAGAACAAAGTTGGAGGACTCATAGTTCCTGATTTCAAAACTTACTACAAAGCTACAGTAATCAAGGCAATGTGATACTGACAAAGATAGACATATGGCTCAATGGGATAAAATTGAGAGTCCAGAAATAAACTCATACATTATTTGTCAATTGACTTTGATAAGGGTGTCAAGGCAATTTGATGGGGAAAGAATAGCCTTTTTTCCACATGGAGTTTGGACAACTGATATCCACAATCAGAAGAAATGCATTTAGATCCCTACCTCACACCACATACAAAAATGAACTCAAAATGGATCAGAGACCTAAATGTAAGAGCTAAAACTATGCAAACTCTTGGAAGAACATACAGGGGTAAATCTTCATGACCTTGAAATAGGCAGTGGTTCTTAACTATGATGCCTAAAGCCTAAGCAACAAATTAAAATTAGGAAATTGAACTGCAAAATTAAAAACTGTTGGGCTTCAAAGAACATTATTAAGAAAGTGAAAAACAACCTACAGAATAAAAGAAAATATTTGCAGATCATACATCTGATGAGGGTCCAGTATCCAGAATGTATAAATAACTCTTACAACTCTATAGCAAAAAGATAAATAACATGATTGGAAAATCAGCAGGGGCTCTAAAAGACATTTATCCCAAGAAAGTATATAAATGGTCACTAAGCATATGAAAAAGGTAACCAATTGCGTTAGTCAATTCCATTTGCAAATGAAAACTTCTGAGATACTACTTCACATTCACTAAGATTGCTATAATTGAAAAAAACAGACAATAACAAGTGTTGACAGGGATATGGAGAAATTTGGACCCCTCATTCGTTGTTGGTGGAAATGTAAAATGAGGGCAGCTGCTTTGAAAAACAGTTTGACAGTTCCCCAAAAAGTTAAACACAGAGTTACATCACTGCATAATCGTTATCTTCTGCAATTCACCTTTCCTCTCCACTGAGAAAAGCTTGTGCTGTCACAGGAGTGCTTATCTTGGAACCAGAAGATGAGATTTGATTCCTACAGCTGCCATTTCTTAACCAAGATCAAGACCCTTAATCTTCTCTGAGCTTCTGCTCTTTTACCTCTAATATGAGGTTAATGACCAGATCCACAGCTGTCAAGATCAAAGGAGATAAACTGTGAATTTAAATCCATGCAAACATATGATTTTGACAGTAATGACATGGACTCTGAAATGGCTATATTCTTACCATCCCTCTCCTTTCTGCAGTGCTCTGATGATAAGGTAAAGACGAGCTTTACCTCCTCAAGAACAAGAACGTATATTCTGATTCTATGCCAATCATATTTGTAACTCAGCAAATGTTTTCCAGTCAGTAAGCAAGTTTCAAAAGTATTTTGAGTTCTTTGAAAGAAAAAAGTTACATGCATGTAAATCATTTCATAACTTTTATTGAAAGCAGGTGAGAGAAAAATCAGTCAGCAAATTATAGAAGAGGATTTTGTACCAAAATAGGGCATATAAAAGGTCATGAACACGTACGAACTTTTCTTCAAATTTATTTAATTCTCTGACTTACCGTTCAAATCTTTGAAACAACCTAACCATTCTGGAAAATTAAATGTCCTCTTTAGAAGGTGTTGTAAAAAGAGCACTGAGCTGAGAATAAGAAAACAGATTCTGATCCTTGGCTCTGCCACTAACTAGCGGCGTCTAAAACTTGGGAAAACAGTATTTTTCCCATTTCTGCATTTCTCTAGGCCAGTTTTCTTTCCTGTGAAATAGAGGACTGAACTACAGTCTGAAAAGCAGTTTATTTACTTTAGAAATTTGAGAGAACTTATTTCCTGGTGTTGTTTAGTTTCTGTTAGTCTGTTTAAATCAAAATGTGATTTTGCAGCAAAAGGCACTGTCCCAGAAAGTAGTGTTGGGACAGCTAGATTAGCCATTAGAAGGGGGAGCCCTCAAGTCTCACGTTTTAAAATCAAAATAAAATCTAGATGGATCAAGGATTTAAATGTAAAAAAAAAAAAAAAAAAAAAACTGCAAAGAACTGGGAAAAATCACTGTTGAATAATTTTATAATATTTGATAATCAGAGTGTGGCTAGGCCTTTTTTAAAGCATGACATGAACCATTGAAGTCATGAGAGGAAAGACTGATAAATATTACTCCATAAAAATTAAAAACTTATTATGCATGGAAAAAAATTACAGGACCCAGGATTAAAAGTTAACAAACTGGAAAAATATTTATAATACATCTAAGAGTTAAAGGGCTAATTTCCTAAAAATATAAAAAGCTTTGTCAATTAATAAGAGATGAATAACTCAGTTTTTTAAGGGGCCGAGGACATAAATCAGCCTGAGAAATAAATAAAATGTGCAAGTAAACATATGGAATACTCCTCAGCCTGATTAATAATAAACAGCAATAGGATGCCATTTTTTCCCCTCTTATGGAGGCAATTTAACAATAGAATGTTGATGTTTTTTGAAATCTAAGTCCTCAAAGATATACCTACCAGACTATTTCTTACCACACTTAAAATTTTTTACATTGTAAAGTATCCATCATAAAGATACTGGTTGCATAAATTACAGTACATTTCATAAAATGGAATACTCTGCAGCAGATAAAAAGGGTGAAATAGATCAGTGTGTACTGATGAAAGTTTGTCCATGGTTTATGGTTAAGTGAAAAAAGTTCCTTGTCAAAGAGTATGTTGTAGATTTTTCTGATAATTATATTTATAGAAAAAAAATACAAGGCTGTACACATCAAACTATTAACAGTGGTTACTAACCTCTGGGGATGAGAGTACAGAATACTTCCACTTCTAATTTTTTAAAATATAGTTGTTGCAATGCTTGCACTTTTTATAATGAGCATACATTTTTAGCTAGAAATACTAATAAAGATAGAAATATTTTTTTAAATAGTGTTTAATTTTAAGATCTTGTAAGTCCTGGAAACTGATGTAGAGAATCATGTTCTGTTCTGTTCCACAAGGTTTAGAGACTGAGTTCCCAATTCCTCTGTAACTGGGAGAGAAGTCAGACCAGAGTAACGTAAAATGGTAGTTGAAAAGGGTTTGGGGGTTGAATGTAGCTCTTTATCATACCTTCTTTAATTTTATTTGCAGATTCCGTTGCAGACACTCTGGATGGGTAATACCATTAAACTTCTGGATTTGATAGAAGTTAATAATTCCATCCTCACTGGTACTTATTTTTGAATAGCTGACATGGAAAATATTTTCACTATAGTCTATTTGAAAACATATCTGTTTTACCATAGGTCCCATTTTCTAAAAATAAGGATTCTTTTAGTTTGTTTCAGTTCAGTAATGGTAATACTTTACTTTCATTTAGTCTTATTCTTTGCAGTGTCCATTCACATGTATTCTCTCTTTTAATCATCATGAGAACCTGGAGAGTAGGCAGAGCAGTGTTACTATCCCATTTTAATCTCTGTGATTTTCTCTACTAAAGTTTTAGTACAGAATGACTTGTTTGATTTCACTCTTGTGAATATCATAGTGAAAATCATCTGGGCATCTCAGTGAGAATCTTAGGCCAGGGTGTAGCATTTCATGACACTGGTCCATTCGAAAGCCCATCAGTGCCCTGCTGTCCTGGTAGACTGAGGAGGGTGAGCCACAGAGGGAGCTGGCGTAGTTCAATTCCTCAGGAATCTAGGAATTGGAATTTGGTCATAGATGGAAGGGCCAGCTTAGATCTAAGCCTCTTGTATGTCTCTCCACTGATAGCTAGTTATCTCCCCTGTATGGTCAAAATGTCTAGATTCAACATTTTAGGTTGATCTCCGGGACACTGGGTAAAGACTCATAGCTTCTTGTGTGTATGGAAAGCTTCCCTTTGGATTTGAGATACACACAGAACATCGTGGCTTTACCTTAAGTTTTAGATTATAAAGTCAGGACATCAGCAGATATGTCCCCTCCCAAAATGATTTTTGATTTTTAAGAAGCACCATGAAGTTGCATCATTATTTATCTTGTCTCTCATATCCCTTTCCCCCCCCCATTCTTTAGATCCAAAATTAACAGGACAGGCTATTACTCCAGGGTCAGTAATATACCACAAACAATCACAGATACTGCTGGTTTGTTGCAAGGTACGTTTTCCTTTAATTTCAAATTAAATCAAATTAAATTTAAAAACTTGTTTTACTGTGTTTACAGTTTGTATCATTTATCATTTTAACTTTAGTTAGTTATTTTTAGTGGAGGTCCTGGGGATTGAACTCAGGACCTTGTGCATGCTGAGCATGTGCTCTACCACTGAGCTATACTCACCCCCCATTTATCATTTTTAGTTGGGACTTCCCTGCCTATCAGATTGAGCCAATGGACAGTTTGATTTTCTTAAGAAACAGTAGAATCTCTAATATTTTTTAAGTGATGAAGTTTTGCCAGAGCATTATTATTACTCAGACAATGAAAGAAGATTCAGTGCTTTCTTAAAAAAAAGCTTTTATATTCTCAGGAATCTAATTTAATTAACAAATCATTGTGTTAACATGACTATCACAAAAGATAGTCCTATCAAAGTAGCTAGCTGAACTACAACAGAGCTTGCATCCTACTTGCTTTTACTGTTCAACAGTGGTTAGACACAACATTGTAAAATGACCATAACTCAATAAAAAATGTTACAAAAAAAAAAAAACAGGAGATTTCTTAACTATTTAAAATAACTTTGGAACCATCATTGTTGTATAAGACAATGGCGTTGTCCTGAGACATGTTCCACGTTCCTTCCATTTCCTGAGTGTTTTCCGTCCTGTGGTGGTTATGTGTGATGTTCCATGCTCAAGAAAGGGTATTTATATAATGTGTGATGATGGATTGCTCTGACCTACACAGACTGTAGACGCAGAACTCCTACAGCAACCTCTCTTCATCTCTCTTCAGCTTATCCTGGAGTAGCATTGGGTGCACATGTCTATGTTGCACATCTGCAGTTTGCTCTCATGGAAGAGATGGGTTGTCTCAACATGTGAGTTTGAGTCCCACCAGTTGTGTCTCCTCGGACAAATCACTCTCCGTCTCCAGGCATCAGTTTTCTCTTCCAAAATCAGTTTTCTCTGGGGATAATACTGGATCTGCCGACTTTTTAGAGTGGTTATATTTTGACAGCCAGTAACAATAAGATACATGGACACACACTGAAAATTGTAAAGCACCACACAAATATAACATACCTTTTTCTTTTGCCCCTTCTGTGTTTAAACAGGTTTAATTAGGTCTGTACATTTGTTATCACTCCTTGGTAATGAACTTGTAGTGTCAAAGAATCATATATGTTACTTAGTGCTATTTACAGTTAGGCATTTAGTAAAGATTTGTTGTTGTTGTTGTTATTGTTGTTTTTCATGATAAAAGTTTTATAAACTAAAATTTACCACCAGTTTTGCCAGCCCTGCCTATTCACTGTTTGTCTTTTGCCCCTTAGGATGGCTGGATTGGTGTTCAATCAGTGATGCTCAAGAAAAAACTAACAGCTACTGATTTCTACAATGGATATTTGCACCCCTGGTACCAGAAAAATTCCCAAGCTCAACCAAGCCAATGCACATTTCAGACTCTCAGACTTCCACCGAAGAAGAAGCAGAAGAAAAAAATTGTTGCTATGCAATAGTGCGTTAAGTAGTAAGGAAGAAGATGGACAAGATCCTACTGTGTATTTATAATTTGTTAAAAGCCTTATTTATATGGAATTACCTTGACTTTCAAAGAATATGACACTGTTGGAAGGGAAGATTATTGTCAAAAAGATGAATTACCTCACTTTTCACTTTTCGCTTAACAGTGATTAAGAACGGCTTTTTCTATTTGAATAACAAAAGAAGCTTTGAATTAAATTTTTATTTATAATATCAAATTCATGGAGACTATCTTTCCCTAAAAGTGAGTACAGCTAACTGGTATGTGTATACATACTGAAGAGAAGTTCTTTTAAAAAGTGTGTCTATTAAATTTTTTAAATCATATATTCCCTTTGGCTGTTCTTTCAGCAGTATTTAATCTACATTTCTGATTTTCAACAAGGAGTAAAGTCAGCTCTTTAAATTTATTTACCATCTAGTCACCAAGTAGTAAACATTTATAATATGTAATAATCTCTGTCACATTGATCTGTACAGTAAATTCGTATTTTACATCTAGATTTTATTAAAGTAGGAATATGCTAACATTCTTCAACTTACTTGTGCAGTAAAGGTTACTGAGCATCTGGTCTGTGCAAACTCAACCTTTCTATCTCCAGGGGAGTCCGGCACTTCTGGAGGAGGAAGGATGTACAGCGGCCAGCTGTTGAATTTTTGAAAATCTTTACAGGTCAGCTTTCCCTGCCTAGATTCTATCAGTTAAAAATTTTCTCCAATGATTAACTTATCCATTCAACAACATTCACTGATAGGGCGATCTTATAATTGGTCACCTAAACTGGGACATGTTCTTGAATAAAAGTTAGCACTTAAAATAATTTCTCCTGGACAACAGGCATAAACAGGACCCTCCCAGGTTGTATGGACGTTGTATTTATTGAACATTTGCTAAGTAACTCGTCTTTATTGCTGATTGCTGGAGATTCAGAGATTAAATAATATTTGGTATCTTCAGTCTGCTAGTGAGGCTACATAAGCAAATATATAATTTTGTTACAAATGCCGCAATGGAAGTATAATGGAAGCATTAAGTCTCCTTCAAGGGAGTCATTGGAGGGCATTGGTATTCATTTAAAAATAAATAAACGTAATTACCTGCCCTCACACCCCCCCAAAAAAACCCAAAATGTAGATTGCTGTTCCAGAGCTTGAATCATAATCTGGATTTTTTTTTTTTTTTTTTTTGCACATGGAAAATGAGACTCTGCATTTTATCACACTCAACAAATATGCCAGAGCAATAACAGCTTTAAGTAGCTTAAGAGGAATAGGGAGCCACGTGCTAGCCCTCAGGTCCCAGGTCCTCCCAGGCAGGGTGGACCACTGCCTATTCTGTGCTCTGGCTGACAGGATGGATTTGCAAATACACTGCCTCCTTATGCAAGATGCTTCTGCTTTGATTCTTGTCATTGCTGAAAGAACATCAGACTCAAAACAGAATTAAAAAAAGAAAAAACAAACCAGAATTCAGTTACTCATTACTAGTTGGGTGACCTGGGACAAGTTACTTAAAATTTTTAAATTCTAATTTCTTAGTTTAAAAACATAGGTAATACCTACTGTGCAGAATAGAAAAACATATAGACTATGCCCAGGGACGTGCGTGGCACACAGATGATAAAATGGTAGCTATTTTTGTCACCACGGTGTAATAGTGCTATAAGGCCTTCTGCGGGCCTGCAGCAGTATTTCCTCCTGTGGAGGGCAGCTGTAACTTGCCGAGATGCCTTTAGATGAACAGGAGGAAAATAATTTGAGTGGGAGAGGGTTTTTAATTCAGTACTCACAATTTCAGTTTGGAGATGATGAAACAGGTCCAGCAGCAGCTAGCTAGTGACAATGCGAGGATTAGAACCCAGAGACTACAGTAGGTTTCGTTTAAAAAAAGGATTTTATTTTTGGTTCGATTTGAGGGACAAAAGAAATGGTTCTGAGCATAAAATCAAGCTCTTGAGAAAGGCCACTGCAAAGGGATGTTTATTGCTTTTAAACGTTGTATTTTAAGTCAGTACAACCTGTTTTCACCATTTTTCTTTGTATTTATCAAACAATTTCAAGATAAAGACACATGATTTGAAGAGGCAGAGTCTTACATTCAGCTAACATGGTGTAGGCCCTGGCCTTGCTACTGACCCTAAGCCTAGGCTGACTACTCACCGTCTCTGAATCTATTATCTATGAAATGAAAACGGTACCTACTTTGCAAGGGTTCTCAAGAGGAATAAAAATAATGCATGTAATTCACCTAGCTCGGTGCCTGGAACACTGCAAGTTCTCAATACCATTATTATTTTTTTCTGTGTTTTATTTTACTTTTATTAACACTTTCATTGTAGTCAATTCCATTATTATTAGCCAACATTTATTGAATGCTAGCCACGTTTCTAAGGACTTGACCTGAGCTATCTCATTTTATGTTTACAGTAACCCTGTAAGGCAGGTAATGTTAATGCTCCTCATTTTCCCAGAATGTTAAGATAGCTAATAGGTAGTGGAGCTAGAATTCACATTCCAGTAGTCTGACACCCATCTGTAGGCCTAACCACTTTGCTACCCTGCCTTTATTGCAAATGTTTTTATCTCGATCAAGGAATTTAATGTATTAGACTTCGGTGCTCAGAAATGAAGAAATACGAGCACATATTGAGTGCCCATTATATGCAGGAACCGGGCTAGACAATTTCAATAAGATTTTCCTATTTTAGTTAGTATTTAATCACTGTCTTTATTACTTCTAAGAATTCATAGTTTTCTGGAACCCTACAGATAGAAGCTGCTTTACTTTGCAGTATAATAGTGCAGCCCTTCTTTCCCAGGATTTTTTTTATTGCAGCTCTTCTTTGAGAAGGTAGATTATCACATTGTTATTTATGGAAGAAACATTAATGAGATGCTAGGTTGGCAGATGATACAAAAGATGTGGAACCTTCGCTTAGGGACTTTTATTTTACAAAGTTAATAACGGTCAAACATTAACTTATCCAAGAAGTCAAAATACTGTTTCCATAAGGAGGCATGTTGGGGTGGAGGCTACTTTTTTAAAAAGTTTGATTGGAAGGGAGTAGACGGGGTTAACAGAGAAGAGCAGCTTTGAGGAAAGGCTATTGTAAAGATTCTGTAATATAGCTCTCATAAGTACACAGTCTAAAATCTTAGAACTGATAAGAACTTAGAGATCATTCAGTTTAAGCTTGAACTCATTTTACAAAGAGGGAAACCACATCTATAAAGAGGAAATGTCTTGCCTAAAGATAGAACTCAGGTCTTAACTCCCAGATGATAATAAATTATTAATGCTAAATTACTGTATATAACTTGTTTGATAGGATGTTTAAGTAGGTAGCAAGCTATAGAATAATCACATCAGTATCCCCACTCTGTGTCTGATCCCTGTTACCCAGTGTACTATATATATGATACAGACTGGGGCTGGCAGTGAGGAAACAGCATTCGTTTTCAGTCTTGGTTTTCAGCATAATTTGACATATAACACTGTAGTCAGTCGTACCCTGGGAAGCTTTAAAAGGATGGTATTCCAAGAATTGATATTCGTATGAGAAACTAAATGTTTTTCTCCTTTTTTACTTTTTTTACACATGGTTCCTGGGGCAAAATAAGGGTAACTGACTGATGAGTCAGGTGGAGGGAGGCACTCTGAGTGGAAGGAAGAGCATATACCAGCACCTAGAGGTTTGAGACCTCATAGGGTGTTCAGGGCCCTTTGAGAGAGTTGTATCTGCTCTAGCCTATGCACTTTGGACTTTAGCTTGAAGGCACTGGGGAGCTATTGAAGAATTTAGAGCAGGGTTTAGAGCAACATTTAAAGCATGAATATAGTTGCTTTTAAGTAATTTTTTTATCACAGGATAACATATGGATACATGTTTATATAAATTCAAATACTAAGTATAAAGCCAACTGCTCCTTCACCACCCCTTGCATTCCCAGTTTCTCCTCAGAGGTAACACTACCCTAATGTATATACATGCAGAAGAGCTATACCTTGGATTATTTCACATGTGTGTTTTAGAACAAGTATTACCCTGTCAAAAGATCAGTATGAGGGAAAGAGCTTGGGTTGGCCAGTTCTGAGAACCAGCTGGCCATCTGTTTACTTTGCTTGATGTTCACAGTATATTTTGTGAACATTCCAGTTTGTAAGTGAGATTCTCACGCAGGGATTGGTGCTGTGGGAACTATCTGGCAGACCCCAACCATGACAGCTGCAAACTGTCCCAGCCGTATCTACCAGGTCTGCCAGCACTGTGGTCTCAAAAAGTTTGCTCTCTGCAGCTGTGCAGTTACAGGACAGCTGGAATTCACAGATATTAAGTGTTCCTTGTTCAGATTAGGGAACGGACAATGTGTTTGCCGTGTGTTATGGAACAACTGAAGATCCAAACATGACCATGGTTTCCTTTTCCAAGGGAAACAAAACTTTCATTATTTTGGGTTTGACCTTTTAATAAAATTATACATAAAACAAAACATCCACATAGTGAAGTGGTTTTCCATTATCAGCAGTCAAGTTAAAAATTATTACCAAACTAACAGAATAAGGACTTCTAATATATTTGGGCACATCTATAGATCAAGTCTCATTAGGGTTGATACTCAAGTGAGGTCTGGAATGTGGGATCTAAGGACTACAGCTTGAGGAATACATGGGAATAGATTTTTTTGTTCACTCATTAATTCATTCAGTACACATTTAGTATCCATTATGAGCCAGGTCACAACAGCTAAGGCACTGGTTAAATCACTCTGTTCCCTTTGCTCTAAATTAAAGCTCCCAACCTACTGGGGGAGATGGATAAACCATGTAATGAGTACCCATAATGGGTTTTACATACAACCAGTGATTTGCCAGTTATTCCATTCATTAAACTATTCCAGGTTTTTGAGGAAAAGTGCCAAGTTTAAAAATCTTCTGAGGAAAGATCTCCTCTATGGCACCTATGTGGTGCTTATAATTAAAAAACCACTTTCTGTTACTGACTCAAAATGTGGGAAAGGTGATTGGTGGGTGGCAGAAGGCGGATATATTACTGTGGTCTTGGGAATGCCTTCGGGATTAGTCCAAGTTCTAGATGGGGATCCAAGGGTCCTGAGTAGGAGGGCAGAGGTCTTGACTTAGGAAGCAATTTACTCGGATTCTCCTCTTGACCTTGACAGCTGCCTGGGTAAAGACAAAGGTCTTTAATAGAGTACAAGTTTTTCCTAAAACTGATTAGGGAGAGGCATTTTCAGCAGGACCTTGTTGCAGGATCATTAAAAAAACTCCCAACAAGGAGATATACATGTTATTCACCCTTATCATACCTGCATATATTTTACTGAGAAAGAGTCGTGACCTCTGCAACATCTTACTTAAGACTAATTATTATAAATATATTAATAGGCTCTATTCCTTTAAGGGAAAGTGATGAAGCTGGAAGCTCGGTGGGCTGTTTCTGGAAATCCCCAGAACGTCAGCACAAGCCTGGAAGGGAGGTGGGGGCGCTACAGTGGAGGATTATGGAGGGCGTCTGTAGCTGTGCCAAAAGAATTAAAATCTTGCTAAGAAAAGAGAGTACACAAAGCCCAGTTTATCAAAGCCTGCAACACGAAGGGGCCCCCTCAAAGCCTCACATGGCGGAGAGAAAACGTTCGGCATCTGCTTCCTCCAAGAGGGCGCGAACTGCAGGCAGAGACAGGCCCCAGGGGTCAGGCTTCTTCCACTTCCACAACCTCTCCCTCGGTGCTCATGTCACAGAGGTGACCTAGAACTGACCCAGAGTCTGCTCGTTCTTCCTCCCCGCTCACGCCGCCACCGTGGATGCGGACTCCGCACCCAACAACACGTAAGAAGAGCGCCGGAGGTCCCACCCTGTGGGCAAACCCGCCCCGTTGCCATGGTGACCACCGGAGCCACGCAGCCCCGCCCCTTCCTCGAGATGTGGCCCCGCCCCTCCGAACCCGGAAGCGCGAGGCTCGCGCTAGCTGCGCGAACAGCTCGGAAGGAGGGAGGGCGGCGGCCCAGGCTCGCTCGGCCGCGCGCCCCGCCCCTCGGAGGCCGGCCTTCCAGCGCACCCCCGCCGTCCTTAGCGCTTGCGGGGACCGAGCGCCCAAGCTGCCGGCCGCGACCCGGGCCCAGCCGCCTCCCGGGCCGCACCAGTACTGGAGGGAAGAGCCGCCCTGGGGAGGAGGGAAAGGGACCTGGGGGCGGCCACGGCAGGTGAGGGGTGGGCGAGGCCCTGGGAAGCGGGGGGTGTGGATGTGTGATGTGTTTGTGGCTGTAGGTGAGTGTGGTTAGTAGTGTGCGCTACCTCTATCGGTGTGACTTTGTGAGTGTGGCCCCAGTGAGTCGGTTCATGTGACCATGCACGTGATTGCACGTCCCTGTGTGTGTGTTTGTGTGGTGTGTGTGTGTTGAGGCCGAGTCTGAGTTCATGCGGGGAGGAGGGGTCGGTGTGCCTGTGATCCTGCCTTTGTGTGGCCTGTCACTGGTGGGGTTGGGAGAAGGCGGAGGTCAGTGTGTGGGTTGCCTGGGGTGGGAGTGGGGGTGGGGAGCTCTTGACCTGGGCATACTGCTATAATTCCATCCTGGGGCTACACTGCTACAGCCCAGGAAGGTATTTTTCAGTAAACTTTTAAGAACTCTGAGCAGAAGCTAGTTATTTCGGAGATTGTACCTCAGCCTGAAAGCGACAAATGTCTTTGTCATTGCCGAGTCCGGGCCAGGTGTGAGGCTTCTGAATGGGGCATGAGGAAAGTAGCAGAGCTTCTTCTCCTCCTTTTCCTGGGGAGTCATAAGTTCTGCATTTATGCTGCTTCTTTGTCTCCACCTACAAGGTTCCAGCTCCTTTTGGCACAAAGATTCAAGAGACTGAGGGGTAATTGACTAGCTGTGTGCAAATTTCCAAAAGCTTTTATACTAAGACAGATTACAAAATGAATTGTCACAGTTGAAATGCCAGGTAGTCAGCTTTTCCCCTCATGAGGTTTAGAAGATTTTCTGAAGAAGAAAGGGATCAGTCTTCCCCTGAGGAAACCTAAAAAAAGAATGGCTGTGTCCTGCTGTGGTGAGGTCTGGAGGCTTGCATTAAAATGCCAATCGCATCACTTGGAGACTCTCAGGTTCTAATATTTTGTTACTGCTGGTGTTAATAATAATCCCAGATTGACCATATATATAGATCATATGATTGAGATAAAGGATCAGAAAAGCTCTGACTAGTTGAACTGGTTTTATGACTTAAACACTTGTGAAGGCAACTTCACTGACTCTAGATTGGCAGCTTCTGTTGAAATCTTGAGGGATAAGTGGACTGTAAACTGGCTGGTTCTGTTGAAACCTGGAGAAATAAGTGCACGTAATTCTTGGTGCACACTCCCACCTGGCAGTCCTGTTGTCGAGCAGCACAAGGGCCATAGAGGATGGAGTGGCCAGAGCATTCCTCCCGGAGGGATTGTCATTTCCTTAGGCAAGATTAAGGCAAAATTCCTGCAGTGATTTTCCCACCAGCATGAACAGGTGCTTTCATTTTTGTGAAGAATTGCGTTGTGAGAGATCAAATCACTGTTGAGCTCATGGTCCGCACATTCTTTGTTATTTAATACTGACCAGTTTGGTCACAATCTCAGTTGACCTTTTTTTTTGCCATATGCAGAACATTCCCCTTGTGACTTGGAAAAGTATTCCCCTGTAGTGGAGGAAAGAGGGCTGGGAGAACAAACTTCCTTTTCATACCACTCACAGCTGCTTTCCCTTTGCAGCAGTTTTTTTCACTTAGACGGCAGTTGGTCAGATGCAGCATTTGGTATCTATCTTACCTTTTATGTACTGCCAAGCTAGCACAAGTGTTAAAACCGCTTGCCTCTACAAAAAATGTAGTCACAGTTGGGTGGAATCTCAGGCAGATTAGTTATAAAATGTTATAATATTGGCTGGTTGTGAATAATACTGCAGACTGGGGTAAGGAACATCTTTCTACTTACTACTGAGGGAAGAAGTAGATGCCTGAATGTGTGTGTCTGTGTTTGATGTGTGTATGTGGATTTGTGTGGTACACTGCAACTGGTTCCAAACTATGAATAATTTATTTTATCCCAAGTTTAGTGAATCTAAAAGCAAAGTTTCTGGCCTTTATTACCTGAGGTGTTTTATAAGTCTATTGAGTAGATTTTTTTTTTTTTTTGCTAAACATGTTTTTTATATTTCCTCCTGCAGAATAGTAATTGTTTATAGAAAATGTCTCCATTAGGAAATATTTAGATGATATAGGAATATTTCAAGTCTCTCCAGGTAGAAAATATTCCAGAATTAGGTGTATGTGCTAGTTGCTTTCAGTTAAAAGCAGTTACCAGCTTAGAGAAAGGCTATAGTTCAAATGGCTTTGATTTCTTTAACATGTTAATACTTGTTAAGAGAAAATAGATACGCAAAGAATGATCTTCTTTACTTCAGTCCATCTGTGCACACTTGATTTTCAGCATAAGCCTGGCAGACTATTTTCTTTAGTGGTACTTTAGGGCCACTTTTCTGAAAGTACCATCCTAGCCTTAAGAGACCATTATTACAATGTCAGCGTTGTAAATCAAGCTTAATATTTGATGTCTGCATTTCCCATCTCATTGGGGTTCAGCTTAGTAACCCCCTCAAGGTTGGAGGTAACAGTTAAGACTGCTGAGTGCCCAGTGTTCCTACGGAGCAGATGTGGTGGGCCAAGGAGGAAGATTAATTGGCTTTAGAATCCCTTGTTCCTGGCCAGTTCAGAGTTAGCCCAGGACCTAAGTCCTAGGGTCTCAAACTCATCCTAGCCCTGCTAGGAAAATCCAGGCTTGCCCTGAGGTGGAGGACATGATGCAAACAAGCATTTGAATCCTACCAAACGGATGGATGGACGTTCCTCATTTGGCAATAAGAATCTGCAACAAGGAACTATAATTTCAGGTTCCTGTTATGACATAACACAGATGCCTGAGCAAAGAGGGGTGGCCTTTAAATTGAAGATGCTCAGCCAATCCAGTGCTCGTAGGCTCGTAGGGTTAAAAGGGACTCTGGGATTGCCTAGTTGGGTCTGCTTCGGGTGTAGTCGTTCACTTAGGCAACAGATAATGCCTGCTGTGTGCCACGCACTGTTCTGTGCTTTGGAGATACAGAGATGAAACAGTCGTAGATGAGAAAACAAGCCCAAAGAGGGTCAGTGACTTTTCTGAGGTCACAGAGCTATAAAAACTGGAAATCACTAATCTCACAACAGAAAACCACACTTTTTTTTTCCCCCTAAAGGCACTTGTTTTGTTTTGTTGCTAGTTAGCGTGCCTTCAGGTCTGTTCTGGTATCTTACCCTAGATCTTTCAGAGGGACATTATGTCACTTTTAATCACATGCATATGAACAAGTTTTCCTGTATTTTGGTTTAAAAATTACGTGTGAGTTTCTGAAGTTATGTTCCCACGGGAGTTAGATTTATGGCATTTTATGAGTTTATCAGGAGGTTGGCTTACATTAACTCCTTTTTCTAGAAAGTGTGAATTGTTCCCTAGAATTCTCTCTGACAGGACCATCTTTATTGCAATGGATTATTAAGATATTGTCAAAAAGTGATACTGCTGCAGTTTGGAATCATTTAACTAGGACAGGCAGTCAGGTGTAGAAATACTGTCCTGCATCTGGTCCTGGTTTCTCAATAGCTGTAGGATCTTGGGTAAGTCACTTACATTTTCTAGACCAGATTCCCCTTCGGGAGGAATGAAGTAGACTGGAATAATTCTCTCTTAGGGCCCTTTGTGCTCCATGATTTTAGGATTTCATCAAATTGTTTTCTGTAGTTTAAGTATATATTGACTAGATAAAATAGCTCACTTCCTTGGTTTCACCCTTTAAAGTATTGTTGGTAGAGCTCGACCAGACTCTACATTTAGTTCTGATGTAAACGTGAATTCTTGACATGAAACATCACATGCTTTTATTTCAGGGTTAACCTCCATTTCAGCTAATCATGGGAGAGATTAAAGTCTCTCCTGATTATAACTGGTTTAGAAGTACAGTCCCCCTTAAAAAGGTATGTATGGTTTTACTACACCTCTTATTTGCAAAATCTTGTATTGTTTTTATGTGTGATGTAGACATTATGTCTTCGTAGCATTTGGGAGTAAAGGTTGTTGCCAAGTTTCATGACTCTGGGTTGCAGAGCATAAAGTTCACCCCTTCCCTGTCCAGTACAATCAACTTTTTTTTAAATATATTTTTATCGAAGCGTAGTCAGTTTACAATGTTGTGTCAATTTGTGGTGTACAGCACAATACTTCAGTCATATACAATCAACTTTTGAGGCTCATTCAAGAATAAAAGCGAGAATAATTATGCCCATTATTTTATAATTGCTTTTACAAAATCAAGCAAACAGGAATATGTGTACTCCTCCGTATAGCTCAGTAGAAAGCTTACAGCAACAGCAGCTACACGGTGAGTGCTGTTACTTATTAGAAAGCATTTTCCTGTTCCTCGGATGTAACATTTACAGTGGGTCACATAGTAGCTCCTCTGTTTGCAATGACATATACTCATTCTGCCGTAGTCATCTTCTGGAAGCGTTCTTTGCCTGGGATGTCCAGAAGCCCCAGACACGTACACTGAAGTTTGACCGTTAACTCTGAGTCCCAAATTAATCCCAAATGTTTAGGGATTACACTAGACAGAAGTTGTTCAAGCCACAGAATAAAATCTTTGCTGATCCCCTTGCAGAAGTATTAGAGAACTGTGATCTGAAGATCATCTGTGTCTCTGTTAAAATTATTTTGTCAAGGTAGAGAGCTGTGGGAGTATCATGCAAGTTTGAATTAATAAGAAAATTACTCTTTATATAGAAATTTGAGATACAGTCTCCAAGTAGAGACAGAATACCTACTGTATACCTGGCACTGTTGTAGGAAGTCCCAGGTGTCTTATTTAATTCTTTTAAAGTTTAACCAAAGGGTAGTGGCATGCCCATTTTACAGATGAGAAAACCAAGATTCGTGGAGATTAACATGTTAAAGGTCACACAGCCTGGTAGAATTTGGATTAAAATCAAATTAATCTGGCTTCAAAGCCAGAACTACTTGGCTGCTTACCGAAAGGAGCCCCCTTTTCTTCTTGCTACCCTGGAAACCACTGCCCATGCTAGAGGGAGCATCGTCCCCCTGGAGTCCCTCTCCCTTGTCCCATCCCCTCAAGTGACTCACGTGAGCTCCTGCTGATGGACTTGCTCAGCAAGCTGCTCGCCAGACCCAAAACAACACAAACTTACCTAAATATTCTTGGCAGTAGTTAGAGGAGGTAGTTTCATTGATGTAATTTTCTCCTCTGATTCTTTTGGTCCATACGTCATGAAAAGTTTGCTTGAAATTTCATAATGCTAGATTTTAAATCATCAAACAGATGCTGAGTCTTCTAAAGGGATTCTGACAAAATTGCCATTCAGAGAGCTCTGAGGAAGTTGAAGCAATAAACAACCTTCAAGTATTTTATGGTTTAGATTCAAAACATACACAACTCATGGGGTGGGGAAAGAAGGAAAAAAAGAACATGCTACTTTTATTCCTTTTCTTCCAGACTGTATTAGCAAAATAATTTCCCAGAAAATTTCAAAGATCTCTGAATATCTTATCGCATATGAATTTTTTTGCTACAAGGTTGGAATTTACTGTATACACTGTCGAAGTTCATTGAAATTTTTTACTATAGTAGCAAAAAGAAACATGAAAAGCAAAAATGTGAGTGGCAAATACAAAGGGCAAAAGCATAATCATGAGATATATTGTCACCTGGGGAAGTCCAAAAGGTCTTTGTTAGGGCCATCTGGACTTTGCCCGGCCCTGTTTGTCTGCTCCCAGTGATGCCAGTGACCCTGGTTAGTGAGCGGCCACCACATTGCCACCTTGGGGCTGCAGCTCTGTCAGCTAGAAGCTCTCCGAAAATAGAACCTTGAACTTTTTAATGTAAAAGTCGGATGAGTATTGATTTGCATTGGCAAAAGTTCAAGCAGTTAATGTACTTTTCCAAACACCACCAAAAAGTCAGCCAAAGAGAACAAAAATTAAACTCTCATGCAGTGAATACCAATAGCTAACGCTATGGAACATTCCATATCTGCCAGACTCTGTGCTGCACACCTGATTTGTCTCAGCTCATTTAGTGCTCATCTTTTCCCCCTGTTGGGTCAAGAACCACTAAATCTGGAAGGTTCCTGATGACCTTCCTCCATCCCACCCCCTTTTCCCCAAAAAAGCCAGTTTTTCCCTGAGCCCACTCCCCACGTCTGACTGAATGGTTTGAAACATTCTCACGGGGCAGGGGGGCAGTGAAACCTACACCTGCCTCATCCCTCCTGTCTAGCAGAGGGCTCCCTCCTCAGAGGCTTGGTCTGCATCAGGCTCCTGAAGCATCTCCCGAGTGGCACCATCTCTACCCAGTTTCTCCTGGAGCCTGGAGTCTTTTTTCCCTTATTCACACGCTGACCCTGCAGATCCCAGCCCGTCCTCTGGGCCAGCACTGGAGAATGACTCTGCAAATCGCCCTCCTCCTACGTGCATGCACGCACGCACACACAGCCAGAAGTATGGGGGAGAAATAAGATGCCATATACAGTTTACTGTTTAATGGTAAACAAAATAAACTTGGTACAGTCACGGATGGGAAGGAAAATTACAAGCTGATAGAAAAAGCAGCTCTTGGGAAGAAGCATATAAAGCAATTCCATGGACTGTGTCAGCACTGAGGAAGGAAAAGGAGAGCAGAACTATTTATTATCCGTGCTAGTGTGGGGTGAACCCCCACTTAGCTGGTAACAACCAAGGCAGTGCTATTAAAACTGTCAGCGAAAGTACTGTGTTGAAATAACTATATAAAACCAAATCCATGAGGTTTTTCATTTTTTTTCTTATAACTTTCCCTCCAGATCATCGTGGATGATGATGATAGTAAGATCTGGTCGCTCTACGATGCGGGCCCCAGAAATATCAGGTGTCCCCTCATATTTCTCCCTCCGGTCAGCGGCACTGCAGATGTATTTTTCCGGCAGATTTTGGCTTTGACTGGATGGGGTTACCGGGTTATAGCTGTAAGTATCATTGATTCAGGATGAAAATGCAGGTCCGTGTTTTCTGGTTTTGTGTATGTGTGAGTACGTGCTTCTGTTTCTGAGTAACTATAGTAATGGGCAGGTTTTTTTTTTTTTAATCGAGGTTGTATACTGTTTTCCTTTTTTAAAATGTGAAAGGGAGTTTTTTGAAGGAAGGTGGTATGGGGCACGGACATACAGAGGGGGACAAACTTCTTCTGGAAGCCTTTTCTCTTCCCAGCTTGTATGTGCATTTTCTGAATGAGTTGAACAGGAGTCCAGAAGCATTGTCCTTGTTTATAGATGAGGAAACTGAGGTCCAGACCATTTTAGTGATCACCGAGTGTCCCACAGCCAATAGGTGGTTGAGGGAGAACCCAGCCCAGTCTTCTGACCCCATTCCCACTCCCCTTTATTACCCACCTGCTTCTGGGGGCAGAAAAGGGATCCGCTAACATCCAGCTGACTGAAAGCTTGCTTTAACGCAAGTCTTTGACAGTTGAGGTGAGGTTCATTCATTAGCTCATATCCCTAGCACTGGGTTAAGAAGTTGTTTCTAATTGTTACTTTATGACTCAATTTGGTCTAAATCTAGTTTTGCATTTATCATTCTTTGATCTCCTCCTCTGGGAGAAGGGCGTAGGTGGGAAGGCACTTTTGCTCATGACAGAGTTTTTGGCATGCCCCGGCTGGGTGAGGACAGTGGACATTGGTTTCCTAACAGCCATTATTAGACACTCTATTTACTACCTAAAGGAGAGAAAACGTAGGCCAGATCCCTGCTCTTGGAAAGCAGTTGAAAATTCTACTGGGGTTACCACCAACTGGGGTCATATAAAACAAATCTAATTCCTCTCCCTCCTGACAGTCCTTCTCTTTCTTGAGAAAGCGAGTTACTGCCTGCCCCACCTACTGCCTTCCCCACAGGTCTCTTCTTCCCTGGCTGTATCTTTCTCCAGGTTTTTTAACCATTCCTCGGATGGCGTGTTTGAATCCCCACAGCATAGTCCTCCCTTGTTCTGGGTTTTCAGTAATCCCTCTCAGTGAACAGCACTCCAGGAGAGCAGGGCGGTAACCACCCTGACCCCAGACCTCTGCAGCCTGAGTCGGGACACTTCCTGTCCTAGTGGCCACTGCTAATCAGCCAGAGTGGGGAAGCCGAGCAGCGTCCACAGGTCCGTCTCACTTTAGAGCACTGTCCAAAGCGGACAGTGTTTATCGCTCCACATTGGCATTCACATAGTCTTGCCTTCCGGCTGGACAGTTCTCCTTGCCCTCAAGCTTCTTGATGTGGACCTTCCCTCCTACTTAGCTGGATGATGACTCAAGAAAAGGCCTGCCACGTCTTCAAAATTACTTTAAGACTTGAATACCCAGCCCCATGACGTTCTGAAACATACTAGGTATTTGTTAGTATCTAGCTGTTAAAATACATGGATCCTTTTTTTCATTTAAATTTTCATTGCGATAATCATAGATTCACAAGCAGCTGTAAGAAATAATAGAGAGAGAGCCATTTTATACTTTACCCAGTTTCTCCTAATGGTAACATTTTACAAAACTGTAGTAGGCTATCACAACCAAGATATGACGTTAACATAATCCACTGACCTTATTCAGATTTCCCAGTGTCACTCATACTCCATTGTGTGTATGTATTAAGCTATATACAATTTTGTCACTTGCCTAGGGCACAGAAATTTTTAAATTAAAGGAGTCCTAAAAATGTCATCTCCTTTCTTTTAGGCTATCATCTGACTCAAATTGTAAAATTTTCTGCTACGGAGTGTCTGTTCTCCATCCTGCCTCAGAATAGTGGAATCTTATTAACAAATGGAATTTTAATAGTAAAAGTAACATAGTCCGTCAAAGCTGAAATTATCCCATAATTTACATGACAGTATCTATTTCAGTGATTTGTCAATGACTGAATCTAAGTGCTTAAAACAAGCCAGTCAGATGGGTTTCATTTATATTAAAGACAGGGGAATTCTTAGGTGACAAGCCTGAGTCCCCTAGAAAGGAATTAGTGACTTGTATTTCTTTTTCTTCATTTTCATTAATAGGCTACTCAGGGTCAAGCACCTGACTTTTTTGGTCACAAAAGTACTACAAGAAATCAGATAGAATAACTAAGTCAATTAAAAGTAGAGCTATGATTTTTTTTTTGAATACTCCTTTAAAGAAATGCTACCAAAGAGAGGAAACTCTCCTTGGAACAGATTTTATATCTAGTTCTTTGAGCCGTAATTCAGAATGAAATTGGATTAAAAAGAAAACAGCATTTCTTTACTTGATGGGTTCTGCTCTATTCACCCTTGAACCTCAGAGTTTCTCAACTATTTGGAAAGGAAATCGAGGTGAATTGAAATTGTTGTGTACATTCATAGTATCACTAGAGTGTGCTTTTTATTTTTATTTTTTTAATTGGTCTGTTGGATAAAATGTGAATTTGATAAAATTTGAAGTTTAGGAGAAGTCGAGAGCTTATTTTCATATGTTTTGAATAAGGAGCAGAGCTTGAGCAAATGAAAAATATTGGTATGAGAGCCCTAAATTTTTCAGATATATATTAGTTGCATTTTACCTCTGTAGTTTTTAAAATAAATTTTTAAATTATTGTTATTATTCCAGTTGCAATATCCAGTTTATTGGGACCACCTTGAATTCTGCGATGGATTCAGAAAACTTTTAGACCATTTACAGCTGGATAAAGTGAGTACCTTGAAACTCATTACTCGTGTGATTTTAATGCAGCATTTACATTGTAAAGCCTGGTGTTGTCTTTCGTTTTTTAAAAAGAGCTCTTTTGAGGTAGAATTCCCATCGCATACAACTTACTCTTTGAACATGCGTAATTCACTGATTTTTACACATTCAGAGATATGTGCAACCATCACCACAGTCAGTTTTTGAACATTTTTCACCCTAAAAGTAACCCCATACTTACTTAACAGACACTTTCCACCTTGCCTCCCCTAATCTACTTTCTATCTCTATGGATTTGCCTATTCTGTTTATTTAGGTGGAATCATAATTTGTGGTCTTTTGTGACTGGCTTTTTTCACTTTAACATAACATTTTCAAAGTTCATCAATATTGCAGCTGGCATCAGTACTTCATTCCTTTTTGTTGTCCAGTAATATCCCATTGTTGGATATAACAAATTTCATTCGTCATTTGGCTTGTTTCCATTTTTTAATTATGAATAATGCTGCTGTGAACACTCATGTACAAGTTTTTGTGTAGACATGTTTTCAGTTATCTTGGGTATGTACCTAGGAGTAGAATTGCTGAATCATAGTTTCATTTTTTTATTCTTTCTTTTTTAAAAATTTTATTTTTTGTGTGTAGGGGAGGTAATTAGGTTTATGTATTTTTTAGAGGAGGTACTGGGGATTGAACCCAGGACCTTCTGCATGCTAAGCATGTGCGCTAGCACTTGAGCTACACCCTCACCCTGAATCATAGTTTTCTTAAACAAACTATAAAGTGGCTTCATTTTCTACTGTAATCTGTAAATATTTTTTAACATATAATTTGTATGCACAGTTGTATTTTCTCTCAACAGGGTGTATACGTTGTTTTTAAATACAGTATTTCCTTAACATGCAAGCTGTAGATGTTTCAGTCTAACGGCAGGTGATGACATTGTATTCTGTGGTTGGTGAGAATTAAAACGTTTTTTTGATGCTTATGTTCAGGACTGATCGTTGGTTTAGGATCTGTCTTGTGTTTGTTCCAATTAGGTTCATCTCTTCGGGGCTTCTTTGGGAGGCTTTTTGGCCCAGAAATTTGCTGAATACACTCACAAATCTCCCCGAGTCCATTCCCTCATCCTCTGCAATGCCTTCAGTGACACTTCTATCTTTAACCAAACATGGACTGCAAACAGGTAAGAACGTAAACATTCTGCCAAATTTATTATTATTTTTGTTCAGTGGAGTTTTGAAAATGTTGGCTTCTGAGTTTTTTGATGCATTAGGGAGGGGCCATACTTACTTCTGTCTTCTGAAACCATGCTGGGTTTTAGGGGTTTTCCTGTTTGGGGCTTTTTTTGGTGGGGGGAGGTAATTAGGTTTATTACTTTTAGAGGAGGTACTGGGGACTGAACCCGGGACCTCATGCATGCTAAGTATATATGCTCTACCACTGAGCCATACCTCTCCCCTGCATGCTGGCTTTTAAAATTAGAAATGATCACCTTTGTAATAGAAAAGAATTGCATGAACTCTAAATTCAGCTGTTTCCATTCGTCTAAATCATTGTCTGCCTTTGTTTCCTATACATTCATACGCCTTAACAGTTTCTCTTTAGTGCATGTGTAAGGGATACTGTGTTCCGCTTGTTCCACTTAGACTATTTTGTGTACAGTTCCATGTGTTGACTGACACAGTGTTTTTAAGGCATCTGGCTTCTCCCGACTTTTTCATCATGTTCTGCTGTAAGTCTTTGTACAAATGACTTTTGTTCCTTCCCTTTCTGAGTTATTTCCTTGAGTTATGTTCCCCAAACTGGAGAGACTAGAGCATTTAGTCTGTCAGCTGATGGTCTGCACATCCTGACACTTACACAACAGGAGTCTGCTTTTTAGAAAGATGGAAATGGTGAAATGCTTTGCAGGGCAACCAGTGGGGTATCTGCCTCCTCTGAGTCATCCCTTCATGGATTTTCTCTTCTTAATTAGTTTGGTAGTGTCTAAGGGTACCTTAAAGCTGACTTCATGTGCATTTCTTTCATTGCTAGCAAGGCTAGGCTCTACCCTAAAAAGTAGCCCAGCGACTAACCTACCTGTGTGAGCAGATTGGTTTTTCACGTAACATTCTAGGTAAACATCTTCACGGTTTTCACACCTACTTAAGATTGCAGTCTGATTTTTTCAAGAACTTCCCCTGATATTTTCTCAGTTGTTTACTCGGCATTCATGCAGCGATCTGTTGTTGTATACATTAGCCACAGATACCCTTCATGTCCAGGTGCTGCACTAAAGCTCATTGATTATTTGTGATGATTTTTCATGTTGTTTTAACTGTCAGAAGTCAAGACTGCCCCCCACTTTCTGCTCTTGCGTATCAGCTACTATTTGTCAAATGTCTGAGTGCCTACTATGTGCCGCACTGGGGCCGCAGGGGTGAGCAGAGCCGGCAGGACACCGTGCCCCCCCCCCCCGCCCCCGAGCACACCTAGGCGTCATTTAGAAACTAAGAAGCTGTCAGAGGTGGGGACTAACTTAGAAAGGTCACTGAAAGATGGCCGCTGGTCCTAGTGAGGGAAGCTCACTGAGAACACGCAGCAGGAGGTGGTCTGCACCTTTTATCAGATATTTTCAGCACAGGTTGAGAGAAATATGTCATAGCTCTCAGTGTAATTAATGGAATAAATAATTAACTAAAGATCACATATAGAAGTACATCAAGACTGAATTGCCTTGAATTAGCCCAACTGACTCTAATAGTAGCGGTAGGAGGTACAGTAAGTCTTTCATTTTGCTATTTTGAAATCTGCTTTAAAGGTGATTTGAACCTTAAGATTTTTATGTTAAGTGCTGAGTTTTCCAAAAACAGGTTAACCATTGGAATTAAGGCCAATTAGAAAACAAAAGCTTGGAATCATCAGAATGTCTACCTCCATAAAGGCGTTTTGAAATACCGCTTATTATTCCAGATTCTTAAAAGTTGAATCATATTAAACTGTCACACTTTTGGAGCTTGGGAAAGTGTATATGAAAACTGGATGCTTCAAAACTAGCTCTTTGAAGGAAGGGACGAAGTCTTTATCTCTAGATCCCAAGAACCCAGCTAACACAGAGCTTCAGTGTTGAATGATTGCCGTTCACATGTAGTCTTGCAAGTTTAAATGATCGGGTCTTTTTTTTTTTTTTTCTTTCCCTGCAGCTTTTGGCTGATGCCATCGTTTATGCTCAAAAAAATAGTTCTCGGCAACTTTTCCTCTGGCCCAGTGGACCCTATGATGGCTGACGCCATTGACTTCATGGTGGACAGGGTGAGGACACCTTGTCCAGGGAATTCACATGTCTGCTTGGTTCCTAAAGAAATGGCTGTCTCGCTGAGTGTGTATTAGAGGTGTTCGTTAAGTAGTTTTCCATACTAACTTTAATACATCCAGGCAGATAGTCCTGCTGGTAAGTAATTCATCAGAATCACTTGGGGGAGCTTTTAAAAATACAGATTCTAAGGCCTCACACCAGACCACTGAACTGGAATCCCTGGCCAAGGCACCTGGGACTCTATTTTCCCTCACTCCTCCTCCTCTTCCACCTCCCCCAGGTGAGTGTGACGCAGCAGGTCTGTAGATTTGCATCTCAGAACTGCCAGGATAGATTTTTTTTCCTGAGGCCTCTCCCTGCTGTAAGATCACTTAGATGTCTCCGTTGTCTTTGAGCTGCTGGAACTGGCCTGCTGCCCACAGGCACCTGGTTGAAGAGGCAGCTCAGGTTGAGGGCTGGGGAAGGGCCCCGTTCCCAGAATAGAACAATGTTACCACTTGAAAGGCCCAGTTCTTGGTCTCAAATACATCGTGTTTCCTCGCTGGTGACCTTACTGGCCCCACCACACATAATACCACCTTTCTAAGCACAAATATCATCTGTGGATTTAATGTAAATGTGAAAAACAAAATTCATTAAAAAAAAAAAACTTTACCTGTGTTTGTTTCCACAGCTGGAAAGTTTGGGTCAGAGTGAACTGGCTTCAAGACTTACCCTGAATTGTCAGAATTCTTACGTGGAACCTCATAAAATTCGGGACATCCCTGTCACCATTATGGACGTAAGCAAGCTTTATTTTAAGTAGAATAGATACTTTGCCTTTTTAAAATGTCTATATCAAGATCCACCTTATAATTATTTTACCATTTTTCAAAGTGCCTCTTCAAATGCTGCCTTGGATTTTTTCTTTTTTATTTTTTACTGCCCTACTTTCTCAATTCCAAAATAATTGTTTTTTCTTTTTGCTTAACCTATATTTTTCCTGGCAGGAATAACACCATTGAAATCAATGTAAATTTAAACAAACATAGTAGTCCTTACTCATTTTGGTTTGTTTTTGCCACAGACACCACTCTTTAGCTGTTGCACATCTCTGGGCAGCAAAGTGAAGGTGCCTTATGAGGGCGGAGAATTCAGAATTCCATAAAGTCTAACACGAAAGCTTGCTTCTTATATTTTTTAATTGTAGTGAACTATATACATAAGAAAATTTACCATCTTAACCACTTGTTAAGCGTACAGTTCTGTGACATTAAGTCCATTAACATGTGGTACAGCCACCACTGGTATCCATCTCCATCACTTTCTGTCATCCTAAACTGAAACTCTGTACCCATTAAGCAATAACTCCTCATCTCTCAATTCCCCTCAGTTCCTAGTGACCTCTGTCCTGCTTTTTGCCTCTGAATTTGCCTATTCTAGGTACCCCATATAAGTAGAATCATATAATTACCCTTTCGTATCTGGCTTGTTTCACTTACTTGGCATAATGGTTCCAAGGTTCAGCTGTGCTAAAGCATGTTAGAACATCATGCCCTTTTACGGCTGAATAATATTCCACATTTTATTTATCTTTTCATCTGTTGCTAGACATCTGACTTGTTTCCACCTTTTGGCTATTGTGAGTAACGCTGCTGTGAACATTGGTGTATGAATACCCACTTAAGTTCCTGCTTTCAGTTCTCTGGGGTAGTCTATACCTAGATGCGGAATTGCTGAATCATTTGGTAAATTCGCTGTTTAACATTTTAGGACCTGCCTTATCATCTTCCACATGGGCCGCTATATAAGGCTTCCAACTTCTCCGTATCCTTATCAGCACTTGTTAGTTTCTGTTTCTGTGATCGTAGCCGCCCGAATGGTTGTGAAGTGGAATCTCTCTGTGGCTTTGACGTACTTTTTATTTCAACCATATAACTGTCCTGTCTCACGGATTTATCCCTAAATGCTGAGAATATGGTATTTTTAAGAATCAATTTTTATCAGGAAGTTACCCACATACTGTAACTTATTCTCTACTGTAACTGCTACGTTCCGACATTTAGCAGTGAAATATTTGGTCCTCACGTTGCATTTGCTCTGCTTGCCCTTTCAGAGCCGTTCGTCACTTGGGTATGTGGTCACATAATACCGCCTACAAGCTTGAGCAAGTTGGAAATGCACCTATTTTTATTTTCATGGGGTTTTTTGATTTCTTTAAATTACTCTTTGAAAAACTTTCTGAATGTGTGGATAAACATACATACATTTGTGTGGGTATTGAAAGTTATATAGTCACAGACTCCAACCTTCTAACAGTGGCTCTCCAGGAAAGGATTTGGACTTTTTGTCTTACACTCTTTAAAATTTTTTTTGAATTTTTTTTCACTGAGCATATAACTATTTACATAACTTTTAATAAAATTAAGAAGTTCTTTGGGGATTTTGAGATCTTTTGAAATTGCCATTTCCACTAATGATTGTTCACTGTTAATATTCTGTTAAGTCAAAAGTCCATGAACAATAAATGCTGGAGAGGCTGTGGAGAACCCTCCGACACTGCTGGTAGGAATGTAGCTTGGTGCAGCCACTGTGGAAAACAGTATGGAGATTCCTCAAAAATTGAAAAATAGACTTACCATATGATTCAGCAATCCCACACTTGGGCATATATCCAGAGGAAACTCTAATTTGAAAAGATACATGCACCCCAGTGTTCACAGCAGCATTATATACAATGACCAAGACATGGAAGCAGCCTAAATGTCCATTGACAGATGACTGGATAAAGAAGTTGTGGAATATTTATATAATAGAATACTACTCAGCCATTAAAAAAAATAAAATAATGCCATTTGCAGCAACATGGATGGACCTGGAAATCATCATTGTCAGTGAAGTAAACCAGAAAGAGAAAGAAAAATACCATATATCATTCATATGTGGAATCTAAGAAAAAAATTTTAAAAAGGACACTGTGGATTCATCTACAAAACAGAAACAGACTTGCAGACATAGTAAACAATCTTATGATAACAGATACTAAATTTTGAAGAAAAAAATATTCTACTAATTTAGTTAACTGTGTTTGAGAAAAGATGGAATTTCATGGTAGATTTTTTTCCCCCAAAGAATGCAAGAGACATTTGGCAGTAAAGTGTGTAGCTAACTTTTTACCTTGGAGTTGGAGTCACAGGGATGAGCAGGAGAGGGTGGCACTTTGCTACTGTGAAAATATACTGAAATAACAGTATCAGCCTCATTTTTTTTCTTTAAGGTGTTTGACCAGAGTGCACTTTCAACTGAAGCTAAAGAAGAAATGTACAAACTGTATCCTAACGCCCGGAGGGCTCACCTTAAAACAGGAGGCAATTTCCCGTACCTGTGCAGAAGTGCAGAGGTGAACCTTTATGTCCAGGTAGGTTGGAACCCAGAGTCTCTGGTTTGAAACAAAAAGGTTTGTTGGATTTTTTTTTGGTGGCAGAGAGTAAGAACTACAGAATTCTCTATAGAAATGAAGCACTGACTTATAATAGATTCTATTATATGTGACAGATAGATTCTAATAGATTCTAGGATAGATCGATCGATAGATTCTGCTAGACTCTATGACAGACAGACAGACTGGGATTGGGAGGACGAGGCAGCAGCGGCTTACCTGTGCCCAGAACAGAGATCTGCTTCCACAGGCCTTGACTAGAGGCTTCTTGGCAGGAGGAGATGCTTGGGCAGGCACGTTCTTTTTTTTTTTTTTTCGTATGAGTGTGGATTTCTCAGGTCACCCCTGCCCTGTGAGAGGGAACGGTCTCCCCATGGTCCCGGGTGTGGGGGTTCACATGCCCCCGCCAGGTGTTGCCACAAGGTCCAGGGTCTGTTGCCCAGGCACCAGGGTAGGGAGCAATTTCTCCCTATGGGTTTTAAAAAGTTTCTTTAGCGCTCCTGAAAACTTAAGGTTATTTGTAGTGGTTCCTATGGGTTAAAAAAATAACCCACAATAATTCTCACGTTCTAACTGCTAAGTTTTTTTATAAAACAGCTTTAAAACCAGTTTTTAAATAAAAAGATCCTTACCTGGGGTATTTCTGGACAGTAGGCTTATAAAGGATGTTTATTTTCCTCTTTGTGCTCTTTTGAATTCTAAGTTATACAATAAACACAAAAAGAATTTTCCTTCTTTGATCAAAACATATGCACATAAACACTTCTTTAAAAGGAAGACGGCCTAGATACAACACCTCCTTGACATTCACAGACTTGATACTTGCCATTTTAACTATCTGAGGAGGAGGCCCAGACAGGTCATTACGGCGTTAGAACAGCAGAGGACTGAAGGACCGGATTCATCGTGGCAGGCGGTAGGGGTGGGGGTAAACACCTACCTGTGAAGAGCGTGCCGCAATCTTGCAGTTACCTAGAAATATCCAGACTGGTTACACAGTAAATGAGGAACAAAGATCTCAAATTGTGGTTTTAAAAATTATTTTTCGACTTTTCTGTTTTCCAGTTTTTCTCTAATTAGCATGTATTACTGGATTTTTTAGCATTGATATATTTATTTTTATTGAAATATAGTTGATTTATAATATCATATTAGTTTTAGGTGTATAACAGTGATTCAACATTTTTATAGCAGGGGAGGGTATAGCTCAGGGGTAGAGCACGTGCTCAGCATGCACGAGGGCCTGGGTTCAATCGCCAGTACCTCCATTAAAAATACATAAATAAACCTAATTACCTCCCTCCTCCAAAAAACGAACAAAAATGTTTATAGATTATACTCTATTTAAAGTTATTATAATTATTGGCCATATTCCCTGTGCTGTACAATATATCCTTGTAGCTGATTTATTTTGTACATAGTAGTTTGTACCTTTTAATCCCCTACCCCTATCTTGCTCCTTTCCCCATCCTCTGTAACGTCAGAAGTATAGAACATTTATATACAACAGTGACGTTTACAATGATTCTGCAGATACACCTGCTACAATTCCACGGAACCAAGTATGCAGCCATTGACCCATCGATGGTCAGTGCCGAGGAGCTCGAGGTGCAGAAAGGCAACTTCGGCATCAGTCAGGAGGAGCAGTAGCCGGGGCGTCGGCTGTCAGTGGTGAGTGACCCAGCGAGTCCGCACAGTGACATCCGTTCCCGCCCGTCGGCCTCTCCGTTCGCCAGGTTCACCGCTTATCACTGTGTTTGGAACGAGGACCGAGTGTCGACTTTGTGACAGGCGGCAGCTCTTCTAAGCCCGTGTAACTATTCCCTCTTTGGTTTTTTTAGCTTTTGAATTTAAAGAAGTACTTTTGAAGACACTCATTTTAAGACTTGTGAAAATTTTGCTACCAAAAGTCTTCACTACTATGTTAAGTTAACGTTAATTTTGGAAGTTCGGGATTTGTGGGGGTTTTTTTCTTTCCTTTTTCTTCCTTTTTGTTACTTGCTGTAAATGTTGCATATCCACACCGTGTGTCAGAAGGACACTGGTTATTTTTATGCTCCTCTTGGTTATAAGCATTATCAGTGCCAAGGCTGTCACCTATTGTTGGCTCTCCTGCAAATCAACTACTTCTAATTTCCAGTTAAGCTCGTTGTTTTCCGTTTTGGCTGTGGTCTTTCTACCCATTACAGTCTTTGGAATAAAAATTCAATTTCAGTGGGTGGCTCTTGTGATTATTGTAGCTGCCAACTGGGCTTCGTACACGCAGGACTTTCCGAGAAGCAGACTGGAGTGTCTGCCACGCCTGTGCGACTTTAGGTAAGTTACTTAATCTCTCTAAAGTGCGGCTTGCTCATTGTTAGCAGCTTAATAAATGACAGTTACTGTCACCTACATACCATGTACTTTTCATACCTTCTTTTTTCCCCTCGGTGGAAAATTTTAAACATAAAGTAGAGAAGAGAGTACAATGAACTACATCCCCATCACACAGCTTCAAAAATGATCAACTCATGGGCAGTGTTGTATCATTTCTTACCTCATCCTCACTTTTTCCACACATACTTCCATCACCGGAATACTTTAAAGCAACTTCTGATACCTTATATTATCTTTAAATATTTCTACATGTACCTCCCAGAGCTAAAATAATGCCATTATCACACTTAAAATCAACTCTGTTGCAGAACATCCATTGATGAAAAAACACAGAACCTACCAGAAAAGATCTTCTGTGACTAAAGATACAAATAAGGAACCACAGCAAGACGCGTAGGAGGGGTGGAGTCGCAATATAGTCCAGTCCCATACCCGCAGGTGGCAGACCCACAAACCAGAGAACTACAATTGCAACAGATCCTCCCTAGGGAGTGGGGGTGGGGAGGTCTGAGACCCACATCAGGCTCCCCAGACCAAGGGTCCTGCACCCAGAGTATCTGACTTTGAAAGCCCAGTGGGGCTTACTTTTGGGAGTCCCAGAGGGCTGGTGGAAATAGACACTTCACTCCTGAACAGTGCACACAAAAATTTCACCTGCTCCAGGCCTCGGGGCAGAAGCAGTCCTCTGACAGGCGCCTGGGTCGGACCTACCTGCTGCTCTCAGTCTCCTAGAGAGGCAGGCGGCTACTGCAGCTCATCTGGACACACAGACACTGGTGGCAGCATGTTGGGGAGACTGTGCTACCATGTGGACACGGGCTGCCCAGCGCCACTGTGGAATCCTCCTTCCAGCTTATTAGCTCCAGGACCCAGGCAGACCCTGGCCCAACAGCCTGTAGATGCCAGTGCTGGGACGCCTCGGGCCAAGCAACTAACTAGGCAGGGACACAGCACCACGCACCAGCAGTCAGGCTGCCTTAAGACACCCTGAGCCAACAGCCAGGGTGCTTGCTCTAGCTTCCAGACCAACCTGATCCAAGAGGGGGCAGACACCAACAGCACTGAAGGAAAAAAGCAGTTCCACAGCTGTGGACCCAGACTCCCAACAGCTGTCCAGGTCTTGCACTGAGACCCGCTGGGCCCTGGACCCATGCACTAGCAGGCCAACATGAACTTCGGGATGCCCAGGACCCTGCAACCAACTATATCGGGAATAGGTCCCACCCACCAGCAATAGGACAGCAACCAGCTCAGGGACTCCTGGGCCCCATGACCAGATTCCAGGACCTAGCTCTGCCTGCCTGTAGGCCAGCACTAGCCCCAGGATCTGGCTTTACCCACCAGTGGGTGGGCAACAGCCCCAGAGCCTCCTGGACCCTGACTGCCCACCAGTGAGCTAGCACTAACCCTCGGGGCCCCCCAGAGTCCCCCGGAGTTCCACAGTCAGCCACCTTGTGACCCAGTTCCACCAACCAGCAGTCAGCAGCCTCTGCACAGGGATGGACTCAGATTATCATATTAAATGAAGTAAGGCAGACTGAGAAAGACAAATACCATGATATCACTTATATGTGGAATCTAAACAAAATGATACAAATTCTATTTACAAACCAAAAACACTCACAGACATAGAAAACAAACTGGTTACCAAAGGGGAAAGGGCAAGGAGGGATAAATTAGGAGCTGGGGATTAACAAACACACATCACTATATATAAAATAGATAAACAAGGACCTACAAGGACCTACAGTACAGCACAGAAAACTATATTCAATTTCTTGTAATAACAGAAAAGAATTTAAAAAAAGATGTATATATGTATGTATATGTATAACTGAATTATTTGCTGTACACCTGGAACACTATAGATCAACTACACTTCAATAAAAATGCTTTTTAAAAAGACCAAAAGCCAAAAAAAAAAAATAATAAAGTCTATTTGCTTAAACACACACACATACACACAAAACAAAAACAAAAACACTAATTCAAAAAACTATATGCACTGTGATGTTCATAGCAGCATTATTTACAATTGCCAAGATATGGAAGCAACCTAGGTGCCCATCAACACATGGATGAAGACGTGGTGTGTATACACACGTATACATACATACACACACACACACACACACACACACACACACACACACAGGAATATTATGCAACCTTAAAAAGTGAAATGATGCCATTTGCAACAATGTGGACAGATCTGGAGAGTATTATGGTAAGTGTAATAAGTAAGACAGATAAAGACAAATACCATACATTATCACTAACGTGGAATCTAAAAAATAAAACAAACTTGTGAATATAACAAAAAAGACTTCAGATATAAAGAACAAACTAGCAGTTCTTAGTGGGGATGGGGGTGGAGGGACAAGACAGAGGTAGGGAATTAACAGGTACAAACTATTATCTATAAAATAAATAAGCTACAAAGATATATTGTACAACACAGAATATAACCAACAGTTTATAATAACTATAAATGGAATATAACTTTTAAAAACTGAATCACTATGTTGTACAACTGAAAGGTATATAATACTGTACATCAGCTACACCTCAATAAAAATAAAGTTAGCTCAGCTCCACCCTGCCAGTCCCTCCACCATCCTCCTCAGACAGAAAGGGGGATCAAGTTGGCAGAGTTAGAGGATGTGGAGTTCACCTCCAACACACACATCAAACATGTATCTACAGGTGGGACAATTCTCTTGGAAAACCAACTGGAAACTGGCAGAAGAGCTCCTATACAACCAAAGTTGCAAGAAAGATTTCCATATAACCAGATAGGATTGGGGGGGAAAGCCATCAAGTTTGGACCTGTGCCCCTAGAAGGATCTGTAAGGAAGAGAAGGTCCGAACGGGCAGACTCTCACCCTGGGGAGCAAGCAGGTTGAGCCGCAATCTGGGCATCCCAGTTCTGGGGTCCTGCATGGAGAAGACAAGCCCCCTTGCCTGCCGGGATTTCACTGGGATAAACAGAAGGTCTGGAGAAGCCTAGATCCTCTCTCAAGGAGTGCACACATGATGCCTTGCTAACAGTAAGGGTGAAGAGAGCCTTGTGTTGGTGGCTGCCACTGCACCGCACTTCCCAATCCAAAGAGGGGAACACATTGGCCCCGCTCCCTACACAGCACAGCCTGGGCTGAGCCCTGAGAAAAGGCCTGGTCTAGCTACACTAAGACAGACCAGGGCACCCGGTGTGTAATTCAGTGGAGGCAGGGCGGCCACTGTCAGCGTGTGCACACCCGCACCACAAGAGCACAGCCACAGCTAAGCGCTGACTCTCAGGCAGACAGGCCCTGGGAGAGGACTTGATTTAGCTATGCAGACACTCCCCAGAGGACCTGGGGTGTGGTCCGGGTGGGGCAGCGATGGTCATTGTCAGTGTACGCAGAAGTAAGCAGCGGTTCATCTCCCTACAAGAGCGCCCCAGCTCTGCCCACTCCACACGGCAGCTTAGCCCTAGGTCTGGGACAGACAAGTGCTGGGAGAAGACTGCCAGAGAGGCAGCCCAGATCTCTGGAGGCAGCAGAACCACCTCAGTTCCCGCAGCCACACACCCCAACACCCAGCCCTAGCCTACTCTACATCATAGCCTTGCACTAGATCTGAGATGAACACGACAGAGGAAGGGAAACGACCTTGGGTTGCTTCTGAGCAGAAATGTGTGTGCATACACAGGTGATTCACAGGTAACTCCTCTGTGATCCCAAGGGCCTCATTTGTTCCAACAATCACCCCATTTGCAGCAGGACATGTGGCCATGGGCAACAAAGCATGGTTGAACCCGATCCTCAGTGCTTCTACTCCAACAACTGAGAAGCAGACCCCACGCTTAACCGGACTGTGACAGCCATGGAGCAGAGAGAAAGCCCTGCCTCACACCCTGCAAGGCTCTAGACACTAACACCAACCACACCTTCTATTAAGAACCACATCTCCTATAATGGGCAGCACTCCCTGAGGAAAGGTCTGGCTGTCATCCATGCCTACACATCAGTCCTCACATCAAAAACATCAGACACACGGTCCGCACAGGGATGCTCCCACATAAAAACACCCCTTCAAGACCACAGCAGACAACTATTTCTCCTAAATTCATAGAGACAGAGAACGTTAAGTAAAATGGAAAGGCAGAGGAACTACTCCCCATTAAAAGGGCAAGAGAAACTCCCTGAAAGAATAAATAATGAAACAGAGCTCACCCGTCTACTAGACGTGGAATTCAAAAACTTGGTAGTATGCATTCTGTTCATTCTTATTGTGTGGTTGGCTTTATTCCTTTGATATTTACTTAAGTTTAAAAAGCTAAAGCTCTAAACTGTTCTTAGACACCATGGTCAGTACATATATGTAAGCCAAAAAAATGTGCAGTATATTGTATATATATTTACATGCAATATATTGTATATGTGCAGTCAAACAATTCTACCTAATAAAACTGAAAAAAGGTAATAAAAATGGTAATTGAATTAAGATTGTTGATAGAAATGCAGATCACTGTAAGAACTAAAAACTGTAAAGATGAAATAATCAAAAATAGACAATTCAATTGCTGAGATAAAAACCAATCTAGAAGCAATGAATAGCCAACTAAATGACACAGAAGAATGAGTAAGTGACTTGAAAGATACAGTAATGGAAATCACCCAATCAGAAGAGCAGACAGAAAGACAAATGGAAAAAAAAAATGAAAGCAACATAGAGGATCTATGGGACAATATAATATATGCCACCAACCTATGCATAATAGGGGCTCCAGAATGTTAAGAAAAAGAGGACTGAAAATGCACTTGAAGAAATTATGGCTGAAAACTTCTCAAACCTAAAGAAGGAAACAGACATGGAGGTACAGGAAGCACAGAAAGTCCCAAACAAGATGAACCCAAACAAACCCACATCAAGACATAATTAAAATGGCAAAAGTGAAAGATAAAGAGGATTCTAAAGGCAGCAGGAGAAAATGAAAAGTCACTTGCAAGAGACCCCTCCATAAGGCTATTAGCTGATGTCTCTGCAGAAACTTTGTGGGCCAGAAGGGAGCGGTATGATATAGTCAAAGTCCTAAAAGGGAAAAACCTGTCACCTAGGATAGTCAAGCCCTGCGCAAGATTATGATTTAGAATGGAAGGAGAGAGAAAGAATTTCTCAGACAAGGGGAAAGGGTATAGCTCATTTGGTAGAGCGCATGCTTGGCATGCATGAGGTCCTGGGTTCAATCCCCAGAATCTCCTCTAAGAATAAAATCAGTGAATAAACCTAAATACCTCCCCCTCCCACCAAAACAAAAACAAAAACAAAAAAAGAATTTCTCAGACAAGCAAAAACTGAAAGACTTCAGCAACACCCTAAAAGAAACACTGAAGGTCTTCTCTAAATAGAAAAGCAAAAATCTATAGGAAAGGGAAAATCACAATAGGAACGGCAAATATATAAAAGGACTGAAGATTGCATAAATAAACCAGTACACAGATTAAAAAACAATTTAAAAAATTGTAGAAGTGATTTTAACTACTGTAAACAGTAAAAGGATAAGCAGGAAGATGTAAAACAGGACATCCAAAATTACAAAATGTAGAGGAGCGTAGTAAAAAAAAAATGTAGGTCTTTTAGAATGTCCTTGAATTTGAATGACTATCAGTTTAAAGCAAGAAGATTTAGTTATGGGCCAACATACTTGAACTCCATGGTAACCACAAATCAAAAATATACAACAGAGTCACAAAAAAACAAAAAGAAAGGAATTCAAACATACTAAAAAAGAAAATCATCAAACCACAAAAAAAAGAGACATGATCAAATAGAAAACTGAAAAACAAGGATAAAAATGGCACTAAGTACATACCTATCAATAATTACTTTAAATGTCAATGGACTACTGTTCTAATTGAAAGGTATAGTGGCAGATTGGATAACAATACAAGAACCTGCAAAATGCTGCCTATAGGAGACTCACTTCAGGGTGAGAAACATACACAGAACCAAAGTGAGGGGAAGGAAAAAGGTATTTCCTGCAAATGAAAATAATAAAGCAGTGGCAGAAATACTCATATCATACAAAATAGACTTTAGAACAAAGACCAGAAAGAAAGACAAAGAAGGGGATTATATAAAATATATAATAATAAAAGGATCAGTACAAGAAGAGGGTATCACATTTGTGAACATATAAGCCACACCTAACATAGGAGCACCTAAATATATGAAGCAAATACTAACTGACACAAAGGAAGAAATTAAGGGAATAACAGTCGGAGACTTAACACACCACTAACATCAATGGACAGAAAATCAATAAGGCAACAGAGATCTGACCAAGTTGGTGAAAGACTTATATGCAGAGAAACTACAAAACACTGATTTAAAGAAATGGAAAGATATCCAATGCTCTTAGATTGAAAGAATATTGTTAAAATGGCCATACTACCCAAAGCAATCTACAGATTTAATGCGATCCCTATCAAGATACCCATGACATTTTTCACAGAACTACAACAAGCCTAAAATTTATATGGAATCAGAAAAGATCCAGAATTGCCAAAGCAATACTGAGGGGGAAAAAAAGAATGAAGCTGGAGGAATAACCCTCCAAGACATCAGACAATACTACAGAGCTACAGTAATCAAAACAGCGTGGAATTGGCACAAAAACAAACATACAGATAACTGGAACAAACAGAGAGCCCAGAAATAAACCCAAAGAACTATGGTCAATTAATCTTTGACAACAGGGGCAAGAATATACAATGGAGAAGAAGACAGTCTCTTTAGCAAGTGGTGTTGGGATAACTGGACAGCTTCATGTAAATCAATGAAGTTAGGACACTCCCTCACACCATACACAAAAATAAACTCAAAACGGCTTAAAGACTTAAACATAAGACAAGATACCATAAACCTCTTAGAAGAAAACATAGGCAAAACATTAGCTGACATCAATCTTAGCGATGTTCTCCTAGGACTGTCTAGCCAGGCAATAGAAATAAAAGCAAAAATAAACAAATGGAACCTAATTAACCTTATAAGCTTTTGCACAGCAAAGGAAACCATAAGCAAACAAAATGACAACCTACAGAATGGGAGAAAATATTTGCAAAAGATGATACTTACAAGGGCTTAAATTCCAGAATATAGAAACAGCTCATACAACTTCATAACAAAAAACCAAACAACCCAATCCAAAAATGGGCAGAAGATGTAAATAAGCAATTTTCCAATGAAGACATACAAATGGCCAACAGGCGCATGAAAAAAATGCTAAATATCACTGATTATCAGAGAAATGCAAATCAAAAACTACAATGAGGTATCACCTCACACCAGTCAGAATGGCCATCATTCAAAAGTCCACAAATGATAAATGCTGGAGAGGCTGTGGAGAAAAGGAAACCCTCTTACACTGCTGGTGGGAATGCAGTTTGGTGTAGCCATTATGGAAAACAGTATGGAGATTCCTCAAAAATCTAGACTTACCATATGATCCAGCAATTTCACTCCTGGGCATATATACAGAGGGAACCTTAATTCAAAAAGACACACGCACCCCAATATTCATAGCAGCATTATTTAAAATAGCCACAATATAGAAGCAACCTAAATGTCCATCGACAGATGACTGAATAAATTGTGGTATATTTAATGGAATACTACACAGCCACAAAAAATAATAATGCCATTTGCAGCAACATGGATGGACCTGGAGATCATCATTCTAAGTAAAGCTACAAGGAGAAAGAAAAATACCATATGACATCACTCATATGTGGAATCTAAAAAAAAAAAAAAAGGACACTATGAACTCATCTACAAAACAGAAAGATTCGCAGAGACAGTAAACATTCTTATGGTTACAGGGGGAAGAGAGTGGGAAGGGATAAATTTGGGAGTTTGAGATTTGCAAATGTTGGCCACTATATATAAAAATAGATAAAAAGACAGATTTCTTCTGTATAGCACAGGGAACTATATTCAGTATCTTGTAATAACCTATAATGAAAAAGAATATGAAAATGAATATATATATGTATATGCATGACTGGGACATTGTGCTGTACACCAGAAATTGACACATTGTAACTGACTATATTTCAATTTTTAAAAATCTCTAACCAAAGAAAAATAAATTCAGACCAAGATACTGAGGAAAAAAAAAAACAAGATGGTATTGACACAAAAATAGACATATAGATAAATGGAACAGAATAGCAAGCCCAGAAATAAACCCACGCGCCTATGGTCAATTAACCTATGACAAAGGAGGAAAGAATATACAAAGGAGAAAAGACAATCTCTTCAACAAGTGGTACTGGGAAAGCTGGACAGCTATATGTTAATCAATGAAATTAGAAAACTCCCTTCCATCATATACAAAAATAAACTCAAAATGGTTGAAAGACCTAAATATAAGACATAACACCAGAAAATTCCTAGAAAAGAACATGAGCAAAACACTGACATAAACTGTAGCAATTTTTCCTTAGATCAGTCTCCCCAAGGCAAAAGAAATAAAAGGAAAAATAAACAAATGGGACCTAATCAAACTTAAAAGTTTTTGCACAGCAAATGACACCATCAGCAAAATGAAAAGACAACCTACAGAATGGGATAAAATATTTACAAATGATGTGACCAACAGGGGGCTAATATCCAAAATATACAAACAGCTCATACAACTCAGTATCAAAAAACAACCGAATCAAAAAACGGGCAGAAGATCTAAATAGACATTTTTCCCAGCAAGACATACAGATGACCAACAGGCACATGAAAAGATGCTCAATATAACTATTAAAAAAATGTCAATCAGAACCACAATGAGGTATCACCTCACACTTGTTATAATACTTAGCATCAAAAAGTCTACAAATAGGGGGAGGATATAGCTTGAGTGGTAGAGCACAGGCTTAGCATACATAAGGTCCTGGGTTCAATCCCCAGTACCTCCTCTAAAACCGAATAAATATAATTACCTCCCCTAAAAATTAAAATAAATAAATAAATAAATAAATTTTTTTTTTTAAAAGTCTACAAATAACACATGTTGGAGAGGATGTGGAGAAAAGGGACTCCTAGTACACTGTTGGTGGAAATGTAAATTGGTGCAGAAACTATGGAAAACTATGCAGGTTCCTTAAAAAACTAAAAATAGAGCTAATATATGATCCAGCAATCCCACTCCTGGGTAAGTATTCAGAAAAGATGAAAACTCTAATTTAAAAAGACACATACACCCCCAAGTTCATAACAGCACTATATACAACAGCCAAGACATGGAAATAGTCTAAGTGTCTATCAACAGATGAATGGCTTAGGGTGTGTGTGTGTGTGTGTGTGTGTGTGTGTGTACACAAACATACATATATACATATTACTCAACCATATATATACATATTACTCAACCATATATATACATATTACTCAACCAAATAATAGAATGAAATACTGGCATTTTTAGCAACACGGACAGACCTAGAAAATATTAGATTTAGTGAATTCAGAGAAAGACAGACTATCCACATGTTGTCACTTACACATGGAATCTAAAAAACAATATAAATGAATCTATATACAAAACAGAAACAGATTCACAGACGTAGAAGACAAACTTTCAGTTACCAAAGGGGAGAGGGAGAGGTGGGAGGGACAAATTAGGGGTATGGGATTAACAGATATAAATTATTATACATAAAATAGATAAGCAACAATGATATACTGTAAAGCACAAGGAATTGTATTCAGTATCTAGTAATAATCTATAATGGAATATAATCAGAAAAAAAACAGTCACTATGCTATACACCTAAAATGAACACAGTATGGTAAATCAACTATACTTCAATAAAAAATTACTGATCTAAATATTTTTTTAAAGTTTTTAAGAAACATTGAAAAGTTTTAAAAAGTTGTTACAGGTTGATCAAACAGGCAACAAGAGTTCATTCATGGAAACCTTGTAAATCAATCTTGTAAATTCTGTTTAAAAAAGCAATCCACAACAGCTTGTTTCAAATTTTGCCACTAATCTCCCAAACAAAAGTGAGTATTGAATTTGCGAGATATATTTCAACATTTCAACTTTATTTAAGAACTTGCTTTTCTCTCTCAAAAAAATACAAAACTCATCCAATTACGTGATCTACGTCCCATGTGGTATAAAATAGTTGTTCATCCCACTGGACACATCACGTTTCAAGTGCCTGGGAGCCGCAGGTGGCTGGTGGCAGCCGTTTGGATAGCACAGATCTGGAACATTCCCATCCCAGTCAAGCCAGGCCTACCCCAGGGAGGTGACCCTTTGCACAGGACTCAAAACAGGGAGAGTGACAACCAAATGCAACGTGTGATCCCAAACCGGATCTTGGTCCAGAAAAAGGACCGCAAAGGCTCAACTGACAAAATTTGAATAAGATGTAAAGAAGAATAGTATCGTATCAGTGTTCATTTCCTGCTTATATAAGATGCTAATATGGGGGGAAGCTGAGTGAAGTGTATTTGGAAATTCTTGGTATTATTTCTGCAACTCCTTTTGTAAGTCTGAGATGATTTCAAAATTAAAAGTTTACAACTTTAAAAAATTATAAAACAAGAGGGGGAAATAAGAGTGCGCGCCTCCTATAATTGGCAAAGTGTACAAATAGGCGTGGGAGTAGAAGCAGCTGTGAAGTAAGCATGGCATTCGTAAAAGCCAGGGATTGAATTTAGGGTGATCCCTTTGTAAGTAATGGATGGAGCCCTTCGCTGGGTCGGGGATACAGGAATACTGGGTTTGGCCCTTGACCTCAACACCTGATTAGCTTTTTACCCCACTCACCTGAGCCCCAGTGTCCTCTCTGAAAAGACACCCCTTGACCTCAGGGGACTGCTGTGGGGCTCCGATGAGATGCTGGAGATTAAAGTGAGCCGAGAGTTGTGGGAAGGGATTATCTGCAAAACCTGAGAGAGGCCCCCGAACCAATCCTTGTGACAAAGATAGCAAACATCTGCCTGCTGGTCCTGCATGACTGTGGGTTCCAGTGGAAGCAGCTGGAGGTCTGTTTACAGTGATTTTTTTTTTTTTAAAGCCCTTACATGGCGATCCTCTTTTCAGTGGCCCCTGCTTTCAGGTCCCATGCTCCTGCAGGTCCAGCCCCTCTAGTTACATGGCTGTGCACCTCCTTGGGGCACTCGGGTCATCGTTTGCTTTCTTCCTGATGCTCTCTGCAAAAGACAAGAATCCCATTGCCTCATGTTGCCTAAGCTTTGCCTCACAGGGTTGGTCTGATGTTTTCATTGCCTGCCAGGGTTTGTGTTTAAAAAAAAAAAAAAAGATGCAACAATATTTAAGAACATTTTAGAAAAAGAACAAAGTCATCCCTAATTCCTCCCCTCTGAAAGGACTGTTTTCCCATCTTGCGTGCGGCAGCTGTGGGAGACCCACCACACAGGGGACCTTCACTTTGGTCCCCAATAACATGCTATCAACACTCATCCTTGTTGCCACATGACTGATGTACCTTCATTACTACGGGTGACTGCCTAGCACCCCATCCTGTGGTTGCCCCATAACGCACCATGCCTATAAACATTACAGAGTTTAAGCATTTTTCATCATGGGCTGATTTCGTTTTTAATGAGGAGTCAGTAAGAACCTGTTACTCCGCTTGCCTGATGGTTCCAGGTGGTGCTCTGAATTCCAAACCTCCAAATCCCAAAAAAAAGCTTTTGGGATTGACAGACTCAAATAGGTAGTGATGGCCTCAGAAATTTTATTTGACCAGATCTGACTGGTTCAACTCACATTAAGCCAGTTCTGGCCCGTAAGCCTTAACGTTTGTGAAAAACAACCCATTAGGCTGTTTCCGCCTTATTCCAAAATGGAAGGGGGAAAAAATCAAACTGGTATAGAGAGCCGATAGGAAGAGGCTGTTACTTCAATGGCTTTGGGGCTGTGACGGTCATAGGGATCACCTGGGCCACCCTCATTGCACAGATGGGGAGGCTCAGGCCAGGAGGCACTGTGAGTGGCCCCAGACTCTGCCTGAGTTTTGGAAGGAGGCAGGGCTAAGACCAACAACCCGGAAGGTTCGGAGCCAGCGCCATGGCACTGAGGTCTGAGCAGCCCTTGGAGGGCCTTGCCACATTTAGTGGGGCCGGGCAGCTCTGACCCCTGGGGCCCACGCTGCTCTGAGCAGGGCAGGGGACATCCTTACCAGCCAGGTCCCTCCTGCCAATGGCCACGAGGCCCTCGAATAGCTCTTTGCTGGGGTTCTCACCAGCCGTGACCACGCCATGCAGCCAGATGAGCAGCATCCGGTGGCCGTGCTCCCGGTAGCTCTTGGTGCCTGAAGACCGCGAGGGGAGAAAGAGATGAAGAAGGCATCAACCCCGTCTACCTTACCTGAGCCAGGTCTGAGCGTGCCCCACACCGCCTCTGGAACAGCAGGTCCTTCTCCGAGCTCTGCTCAGCCCAGAAATGAGGAGGGGAGGGGAGGGGATGCGCAGCCTCAGATGGGTTGGGGGTGGGGTTTTCTATCAGGGACACCTGGACCTCCCCCGCCCCAGGCTTTCTCCTGAGCATCCACCAAGCATCCCGTTGGTGTTACTGAGAAGAGAGAAAGAACTGGCATTCGCTGTGGTACCACAATGTACGTGACTGTACTGTTCATCTCTCTGGCTGCTCACCATAATCTGTGCCTTGCATGCTGGCGGCCCTGTCTCCAGCTTAGTTAGAGACAGAGCTGGCCATGTTCTTGCCCCTGCCCCAGGGCTTCTCGGCCATAAATGTTCATTGGAAACACCTGGGAAGTTTTAGAAACTTGCCACCTGGGTCCCATCCCACCTCCCGCAAGATTCCTACACACTTGGATCTGGGTGCAGCCTAGGCACTGAGTGGTGTTAAGGCTTCCCAGGTGATTCCAAAGTTTGGAGAATAGGTGCCCACACTCTTCAGTGCTGGTGGTGGAGTTCACTGGTTACTGAAGTCTGTGACCAGGTCTGCTCTCCCAGCTGGGGACAGACACTGGGGCACAGCCATCAGGTCCAGGTCATCCGCCCACTGTGTCCGCTGATGTTCTGGCCTCTCTGGGCCCCCAGCAGGCACTTCCTCCGGTGCTTCTGCTCCCTAGCAGTTTCATTTGACCCTTTTATTCACTAACCCTTGTCCCCAGCCCCGTCATTTACCAGTGCTCCTTTATTGTCTATGAAATCCTCATCTCTAACAGAGTTTACTTTTGGACTCTCTGCTCTATTCCTCTACCTGATTTGCATATGTTTAAGTCACGTAGCTCTCTGTTAATTATTTTAACTTTCTAAGGTTGATTCTGGTTGAGTTAGACCCTCTTCACTTTTTCCCCCCAAATATTCACTTACATATTCCCTGTTTATTCTTTCAGATAAACTATAGAAATCCTTTAGTCAAGGACTACAGAATCCTTTAGTCAAGTTCCATAAAACCTCCTATTTTGATCTGATTAAAACTGGATCAAAGCTTTAATCTAATTTGGGGAAAATCAGTATCTACACAGCACTTTTTCTAGCTGGGAATACAGAAAGTCATTCCATTTACCTAAGTCTTATTTTATATAGTTCAACTACTTTTTAATACCCTCCTCATATGTCATTCATATATCTTTTTAGAAACACATACTATTATAAATGAAATATCTTTTAAAAAATACCTCTATATATTTTGCCCATTTATTGATGGTACACAGGAACACTGGTGTTTGTATATGTGATCATACATTTAGCTATTTTATTGAATTATTTCAGTCTAAGAGTTTTTCCATTGGTTCTTCTGGACTTCCTATGTATATAATTATAGTATCTGAAGTTAGTCTGTCTCTTCCTTTCCAATACTTACACTTTTTGTTTCTATATCTGTTTCATGCCTTAATACCAGGGCCAAAATTTCCAAACAGATATTAAATAGTTTCAACGGCAGCTCTTCTCCTTTAGCTCGATGTGTGGACACTGAGTATCGGCTCCAGCTGTTACACGAAGGATGTGAAGTTCACAGGTCAGTGCGGAGGGAGGGGCAGAGCACCTCGCCTGTGCAAAGGCCTGGAGCGGGGAAGAGCACTCAGCGTGTTGGAAAGGCTCTTGGTGAGGCTCTGCTGTGGGTGCATAGGTTTTCCCCCAGAAGCACAGACACCCCAAGTGCCCCCACGCCTCCACCCCGGTTGCTCTGGAATGCTGAGGCAAGGTGGTACCTGTCCACTGTTGCTCGATGGCAAGGACATGGGCCTCAGTGAACTCCCAGCAATAAGCCAGCTTCTTCCACTCATGGGGCCGCAGGTACCTGGAGGCCAGTTGCCAGAGCACGGAGCGGAGTTGCTGCGTCTCCTGCTGATGGTCCTGCTTAAAAGTCAAGCTCTTCCCACAGGGGTCACTGGGGTCCCTGCACGAGAGGCGGTCCTGTGGGGCAGACCCCAGAAGTGCAGCAGCCATCTGGGGGAAATCCCTGCCAGTCTCTCCCTCGTGAGCGTGGACCCAGAACTGGCATCATCACAGGCCTGGGGCTTAGTGTCCATCACTCTGGTTTCTGACTCCATGCTTTGCTTTGAATGTTGGCACCTGAGCTGCTTACACCGTGTCTCCATCCAGAATTCCTCTTCCCACCTCCCTGTCTCTCAACCCCATTGCCAAAGTCAAAAGACCGCCTACATGCTACCTCTTCTAAGAAGGCTTCCCAATTCCTCTCTTTTCTTTGTGTTCTTATAGCACAAGTATCAGTAGAATGACTGAGCAGCTATGGCTAAAACTAGCCAAGCCAAGAATCAGGCAGTAAGTAGACTTCCTGAATCCCAACAAGTAGAAAAGGGCGGGGTTACAGAATCCTTTCTACACAAAGCAGATGATAAAATGAGAGGTTATCAAAAAATTATGTAATAACATAAGTTAAACCCACAAAAGCCTAAGTTAGCCCCTCAAAAAGATGTGGATGCAGAGTTCTGGTTGTTAGAAAGATCAGATGAGTTCTGGCGTCTGTAGCGCCAAAACTTACATCCGGGTGAACAGTGCTGGCTGGTGACCTGGGAGGTGATGATCTGGGAACTTGCCTCTCACCGGGGGTGGTAAAAGCCGTTTCCTTAGAGCAACGTTCTCAGCTGCATCTTACATTGGGATCATCCGGGAGCTTTAAGAACTGCAGAAGCTTGGCCCTCACCCCTGAGATTCCGATTGAATTGGTCTGGGGGTAGGAAGGGGGGATTTGTGATTCTAACTGCACCGCTGCTTTAGTGCTGAGAACTTTTAAAGCCTGGGGTGCTTTAAAGTTAAGTATAGACATGAATAAGTTCACCAAACCATTGGTATTAATATTTAGGAGTAATCTATTGTATGCAAAGGGGTTGTAATGCTTACAAGACTCTAGCTTGCTGGTGAAAGAAGATGTCTTATGATTCCTATGGAAATTTATTATCAATCAATTGACTTTGGAACAGGTGTAAGAGAAGGTTAGTAAGTCTGTAATCAATAAGGGAATGTTTACGATATTTCAGATTTACTTTATAGGTTTGATTTATTGAATTTACTAGGATAATTTAAGAACTTAGGGTGCATTTGAAGTGCTTAAAAAGAAAATTTATTACATTAAGTGTATCCATTCAGTTAAAATGTTTAAGGTGGTTTAAGTTTAAATGCGGGATCTCCCCTTGAAGGGAAGGGTGTAGCTCAGTGGTAGCGTGTACACTTAGCATGCACGAGGTCCTGGGTTCAATTCCCAGTACTTCTGTTAAAATGAATTAACCTAATTACCTCCCCTCCAAAAATGAAACAAACAAACAAGGCTTCTTTGAAAGTGACTGTTAAAATTTACTAGTTGTATGAATACAATAATGTTTTTTAAATTAATTTAAAAGATTAAGGAAAACTTGGATTTAAATTTTGTAAAAAATTTAGTACTAATTTCTAAAACTGAAATAAATGCCAAAATTTATTTCCTGTGTAGAAACACAACCCTCAAGACACCAAAAGACTGCACCTACCCCCATTTGCTGACATTAGAACTGTAAATGAATAACCTTACATCTGCCACTCCTCTGTCCCAACATTGCCACAGACATCACTAGTCAATCCCAGCACACCTTCCTTCTGGGTTCAGAAACTTGCCTGAATAGAATACCCCAAGCCACAATTCCAATCACCTGGAGCTGACAGTGAGTCGGAACCAACTTGCCATCGCTTTACTCACACCTGTGTGCATTCCTCCATCAACCAGAAGTTACAGCAGTGTCTAGTAGGATCTCCACATTGGCATGGAGCTCAGTCAGCCTTATTTCAGGGTGGTTTCAGTGCTCACCTATCTCTGGATGCCCCCAAACCACCCTGATGGTAGGTAAGGCAGGAATTATCACTCCTTTGGAAAATGAGGGGTCCCTGAACTGGTCAGGGCTAGGGTTCAAAGCCAGCTCCGCCTGGAGCGACGGCCACTCCATCTCCAACACGGAGAGACCAAGGGCAGGGACTCAGTACCTTCTCCCACCTGTAGAAGCGATCAGCTTTTATGATCATGTCCACCAGGCTGACGTGGTTGCTGCGGGCGGCCACTGCCAGGGCAGTTTTTCCTTGCTGCAGGTAAGAGACGAGAAGGGAAGCCAGAGTTTCTAGAAGAGGGTGTAGGGTGGCCTCCAGCACTGAGTACAGACCCTGCTGCCCAAAGAAAGCCACTTCCGGCAGTCTACACTGGAGAGCAGAAAGGCTTTCCAGGCATGACTCGGGATGTGGGAAAAGTCACAGGCAGAATAAGGCAATAATAATAATTCCAGCCACCACCTCTTGTGTTGCTTTAGAGTAGGAAGACTTAGTGCTTATGAAACTCAGCCTGAATAAACTCTTCAACATCATCTATGGGTAGATGTTACCAGCCCCATTTCTCAGATGAAAGCAGAACCCACAGAAGGGGCTTGGGCCCCTGTGTCACGCTTACCACCTCCCCTCAGGCTCCCAGGCTTCCCGCACCGTGCTGGCCTCAGCCCCCTCCAGGGACCTGCAGGGAGACGGGAAGCTCCTCTCCGCACTTGGCCGGCTGCCCTGGGGGCCAGCTCACAGCGGGCCGCCCCTCCCAGGTCCAGCCTCAGGGCCAGTTCCCTGCCCCCACCTCTTGTCCACAAAATCCCAAGGGCTGGACCACAAGTGCAAGTACCCTCCCCTTCATGAGCCTGTGAATCCTCGGCCTCATACCAAGTCTTCAGCTCTCCTCAAACCTCTGACCACCTGAGGAGTTAGTCACCCCAGAGGCACAATAACCTGGGAAACCTATTTGACACATAGGGAGTTGTGGGGTGGTGATGCACTGTTCCTCAAGCCCCTCTCACTTCTCCCCACCAGATGACTCTAGGAGCTCAAAGTCTGACAGGGACCATGAACAGAATACGACCATATCACAGGCCAAGACCAGGAGAGGGAAGGGCCAAGTGCTCAGAGGAGACAGGGGAAGGTGGTGGAAGGGCAGGAAGGCTTCCTGGAGGAGGCTGCATTTGAGTTGACATATAATGGATGAGAGGCCTTGAACACTCTGGGAGCAGGAGGTGTTTGAGCAGGGTCTCTGGCAAAGAGAGAGCTGCGAAAGTTTGAAAGGGAGGCTGGTTGTGAGCAGAAGTACCTTATCTCTCAGGTTTAAGTTAACCCCAGCAACGAGGAGCATCTCTGCTATGTCCTGCCAGGCGTGCTCTGCAGCAAGGTGCAGGGGTGTCTGCTGCCTCTGGAGAAGAAGCCAAGGGGACAGGGAACAGAAAAGCATGTAGAGATGGCCCACGGCTCAAAACCAGGACAGGACCAAGGTGGGTACACGCCCAACTGGGCCTGAACAGAGTTTCTCAAAGAAGTTACAAGTGAGGGTAAACTGGGTTTAATCATAAAATAATTCTCAGCAGAGAAAACTTGGTAAAAACAAAAAAGTGGAAAGAACAAAGGAAAAAACACCGCTCACTAGCCCACCTAAGTCAACCTCTGCAATGATCCTAGTGCCTTTCATCTAGTTTTTTCTTTAATGCAGAAAGGTTTGTTTGATGGTTTCACAGATCTGAGATCATCTTGTGTATACATTTTGCATCTATAAAACTTTCTGCACATTATAAACTCTATAAACACCATTTTTAATAGCTCATAAGAACTGATCTATGTCTAGACCCTCATTTACCTATGTTTCAATTATGATTTGGGCCATTTTTGAAATGGAAACTGATAAACAGTGCTGCAATGAGGAGTATCTCGGTCCATGAGCTCTTAGTATATTTCTTGAGGCTCAACTTTCAGATGTGCAAATACTGACTGCCTTAAAGGTATATGTTATATTCCAGCAAACTGCTTTCCACCGCGAGTGGTTGCGTGTGGCGGCACCAGTTGGGGGAGTGGATTGTGGGGATGGGGGTTTAAAAGTGCTCCTAACTCATCACAACTTCAGGACTCAGAGGCCTCTTGTTACACAAGACAGTTCCAGTCATCCCTGCCCTGGGAATTTTCCCTAAGGAAAAAAAAATAATAATAATAAAAGGAAAAGGTTGAATGTAGGCAGATGCTTACTGCGGTGTTCTATATATCGTGACAAAAACTCAGAAATACCCAAACGTTCAAAATAGAGAAACGGTTGGGAAAGTGATGCTAGCTTCCACAAATATTCAAACAGTTTTTACAAATAAAACAGCAATTCCTCAACTCTGGGCCAGGCTAGTAGACCACAGCCAAGCCCTGGCTCTCTGCGGCCCCGACGGTTTCTGCAGCCACTTACATGGTCAGTGGCGTCCAGGTCACTGCCGGAGTCGATGAGGAGCTGCACCAGGACTGGGAAGTTGTGCCTCACAGCGAGGTGCAGAGGAGAGGCGCCCTGCTGCGGGGGAGACACACAGATCAATGGATAGCACCCTCCCAGGACTGCCCAGCTGCAGGTTGGGGCTGGAAGATGGGAGTTGGGAGGGATATAGACAGTGCTTCTGAGTCTGACCCTTGTCGCTTCTCATATGACATGAGAGGCCAGAGGCATTTATAGCCCAAAGCCTGAATCCCAAACTGATCCCTGTAGTGTGCAGGGGGCCAGAAATCCCAAGTTGGAGACCTCGCTGTGCCAGGAACTCACTACATGACTTTGGACAAGTCATCTGGCTTCTCTGGTACTCTTCATCTGGCAAGTGATGTTTGCTGAGGTCCCTTCTAGCAACCACACCTTAAGATTCTCTGATATCCCACCTACTCCCATTTACTCGTATTAAAGTAGGTAGAAAGTATGTAGAAATGATATTATTCTTATTAGTACGTTCATCTTACAAATGAGAACACTTAGTGAGTTCAGAAAACTTACCCAACTCTTGGGGAAGGTATAGCTCAAGTGGTAGAGCACATACTTAGCAAGCATGAGGTCCTGGGTTCAATCCCCAGTACCTCTTCTAAACATAAATAAATAAATGTAATTACCTCTCCCCACAAAAAGAAAAGAAAAGAAAACTTACCCAGCTTACCCAAGGGCACGTAACTAATAGAGACCTTGTGTTATTGGACTTTCTACCCCCAGAACCTAGGCAGGTGCCTGACAACTATTTTTATATGAAATGAATGAAAGAGAGAGCCAGCCGGGACCAGCAAAGAGGCCTCACTCCAAGTCCAACATCCATCCAAAGCCTCACTCAAGGCTGGAGAACTCCATCCCCAGTGGTCCCCTGTGACTCCTGACTATGTGACAAAGTGGAGAGACTGACTGCCACCGCATCACTCTAAGTGATATGGTGACACACATGCAGTGTAATAGTACAAAGCCAGAAAAACCAATGGTATAGATCTATACTTAGTGTGGAAAAACACCCTCACATACTGAGTATTAAAAGGTTGTAGAACAGAACACACAGACATACAACCAAAATGCCCACTATTGCCATTACTAGTTTAGACCAGAAAAAAAAAGTTTACGTATATTGAAAAAGAAGATTTAAACTATATGATTATTTATAGGCAAAGTGATTATATATTTAGCCAGATTATGCAACATTGTAAAATGACTATAACTCAATTAAAAAAAAGTTTTTAAAAAATTAAATACATAAAAAATAATTTTAAAAAATATTTAACCAGATTAAAATAGTTACTATAACCCTCCCCCCAAAAAAAACTCTAGCAAAATTAATGAAAAGTCACATAGAAGATAAAAATACTAAAGTCGGATGTTGGGAGCCAACCAGAATGTCTACTACCTATTAAAGTATTTTTTGAAAAAACCCATTCCTCTTGTGGGGAGGGTATAGCTCAGTGGTAGAGTGCATGCTTAGCATGCATGAGGTCCTGGGTTCAATTCCCAGTACCTCCATTAAAAGTAAATAAATAAACCCAATTACCTCTATCCCCTACAAAAAAATAAACAAAAAATTTAAAAAGAAAAAAAGATTAGAATATAATGAGTATAATAAAATTATTAAAAAAATACCAAAGTCAATAGCATTCCTATATTGAATGCCTTCAAGAAATGACATATTTTTAAAAGCTATCCTGTTCACAATGGTCAAAAAATATAAAGTACATATGAAGAGTATAATTGGAAATAGATATTACAAAGGCAAATGAAAAGACTATAGAACATCACTGAGGGATATAAAAGAAGACATAAAGACATGGCAAGGCATGTTCCTGGTGAAAAAATAAAACATTGCAAAGACGACCATTTTCTCTTACATTATTTACAAGCTTAATGTAATTCCAAGCCCAGATTTCAAGAAGTACCAAACAGTATTCTAAAACATAGCTAGAAAAAAAATTTAAAACCCAGGTAAAACTACCTGGGTAGAATTTCAACAGTGTCCTCAGATCATTGCTAAGTAAGTGAAATCAAAATCAGGCCAAAAGAAGGCGCGCTGTGAGAGTGAACGGGCAAACACTGGGAACCGGCTCCAGAGCCTGACACAGATGAGCCTGGGAACTTATCAGAGCCTGGCTCTCCAGGAAGCGGCTGGCCACAGGGATAAAATAACCCAGCATGCTGGATCTGGCCCCCGCTGTCCTGGAAACAGGTCTGGGGGAGTGTGGTGTGGCGAGAGAGTAATGTTGCTTTTCATTGTTTTACATTTTATGTATAAAAACCAAAAGAACCAAAAAAAAACAAAAGGTGTCTGGTGAAAAGCCTTCTTCCCACCCCAATAACCCAGCTGCTCAGTTCTCCCCACTCCCCAACCCCGATGGTAACATCTTACGAAGATCCAAACCGGAATCTTGACATCAATAATGCTCACCATCTTAGTCAGATCTCCCCAGTTTCACTGGTAGTCATTTGTACACGTGTGTGTTCTATGTAATTTTATGTAGGTTCGTGTATCCACTACACACACAAGATACAGCACAGTTCCATCACCACGAAGATCCCTTGTGTTGCCCTTTTATACCCACATCCTCCTCCCTCCTCTGCCCCAACCCCCATCCCTAGCCCCCAGCAACCACTAATCTGTTCTCCATTTCTATTTTGAGCAGTGAGGTTGGGAGATTCTGCAGTGGAAACCCCCCTTCCATCCTGACCCTGCACTTACACGATCAGCCACGTTGGTGCAGCCTCCTGCGTGGATGAGGGCCCGGGCCATGACCTCAGAGCCACCGAGGGCTGCGTAGTGGAGGCAGCTCTGCTTTTTCTAGAGGGAAACAGGCATCAATGCAGCCTCCTGAGGACCCCCAGCAGCGGGGTTTACAATGCATTATGGGATTCATTATTCCATTTGCAGCTTACAACCCACCTGGGGCTATTACCCCCATGAAACCCTGAGGCGGGAGAGATCAAGGGCTTGCCCAGACACACCTGGTGGCGAGTAAAAGGCATTCACTATGGTCTCAGGCTTTTCCTCGCCTCCCATCACAGGCCAAAGCCTCACAATTCCTTAGCCAGTGCAGGCACGCAGAGTATAGACTCTGAGAAGATGGTTTTCTAAGAGAGGGGACTGATAAGATTCCTGCCCACCCCACCCCACCCCACATGCACTGCCCAGCTGGAGCTGGTCTCGGAGCTTCCGCAGAGGAGCCTGGCAGGGCCAGACCAAGGGCTTTATCCTGGATAGGTGTTCATCTCAGGCAGGACCCACTGGGCGACCAACTGTCCTAGACCGCCTGGGACTGAAGGTTCCCTGGGATGCAAGACCTTCCGTTTTAAAGCCAGGACAGTATGGGGCAGACCAGGACAGGCTGGTTGCCTTCCCAAAGTCGCATCTGAGCCGGCACACAGGGTGGGTGGGAACTCACCCACCTCTCAGTGGGAAATGCAATCACTCTGGGTTTGCCCCCTCCTCAGAGACCCTGCCACATGACCCTGCGAGGGCGAGGGGTGGGAGCATGGGAATGGAATGTGGTCTCTGCCAGAAACCTCAGATCAAGGCTGAAGCACAAGGCCCAGTGGAGGGCGCAGCTCCAACCCACCAGTGACCGTCAGCTGGACTCAAACCCCCAGTCACTAAAGTCTGGTGCTGTTAATATAGGGGAGGGGGCCACGGCATGTCACGTCTTTGCCCTCTCCCAGGGCCTAGTGCTGGGCACAGAGAAGGGGCCTTGCTGACCAAGGAGCAGCACCCTGCTGATGGAAAGACATGGCTGGGTGCCCTGGGACAGCCACCTTCCCTCTCTGGGTGGTGGGGATCCCACCCCAGCACCCCTGGGGTAGTAGTTCCCACACTTTCAAGAGTTCTGCAAATTAAATATTTTGTGACTTACAAAGCATTATTCACATTTAGGGGAATTTAAGATTGATATTATTATTAAATTTCCATTTGCCATTTTGCTATTTATTTCCTGTCTTTTTTGTTCTATTTCCCCTTGACTGCCTTCTTTTGTGTTAAGCAAGTATTTTTAGCATACCATTTTAATCCCCGTTTTTAAACTATTTTGCTATTATTTATATTATTCATTGATAATATTATTTTTGCTACATTATTGAAATTTAGAACAGAGAATTCTAGACCCTGAAGCCACTCAACCAGCTAACAAAGATGATTTGTCACTGATCTAAAAATGAAAAACAAAACAAAACACCAACTCCCCACCTAAAGAAAGGCCACAACCCCTGTTTTCCAAGGACACAGAGAATTTCTAATGGCCGACTTACAAAATGCAGCGGTGAGGGAGAAGAGGTCTGTCCCAGAGTCCCACTCAGGCCCCAGCTCTGAGAGCCAGGCTCCTGCTAGGGACCCTCTCACTGGGCAAGGCAAGCATTTCAGGCCCTGAGCTCTGGAGTCAGAGGAATAGGCTTCCTAGACTCAGCTTTGCTTCTTATCAGCTTGAGACCTGGGGAAGTCACTGAACCTCTCCCATCTGTAAAATGGGGGGAATTCTTCTGAGGTAACAGTTATAAAAGGGCTGTGTGAACTGTCAGGTGCCCAACAATAAGACACTAGTGGGTACTGAGCTCCTGTCACGTCCTGGTCTCCATGCTAGGCATTAAATCCACACAGCAGTGTAAAAAAGTAAGTATATACTATCCCCAGTGTACAGGTGGGAAATGAGGCTCAGAGAGGTTGAGTAACTTGCCCGAGGTCACAGAGCTCAGCAGTAGAGACGCCTAGTCCAGAAGCTGGGCTGCTGCCTCAGAGCCTCTGTTCTGTGCACACAATGTTCAGGAATCACACAGTCTCAGCTCGGCAGCCGAGGGCAGACATGAGTCGTGGGGAGGCCTGGCTACCTGGGTGAGGGCGTTCACGCTGCTCCCAGCCCTGAGGAGGAGCTGCACACAGTCGGGGTGGATCCGTTCAGCAGCTGCGTGCAGGGCAGTCAGACCTTCCTGAAACACAGGACAGAGGTGTGAGGACTCCTTGCACCATGGCTGCAGCTCCCCGCTGCCCTGCTACTGAGGACAACACCTGGTTATCTGTGATTCCCTGAGCCCTGCACCCGATTCTCACTTGGAGGGCAAATGGTGCATTCACTCCCTCCGCGCACAGCTCTGCTCATGTCCTCCTCCCCATCTCAGCCGCCTCACCCCTGCTCTATTTCCTCCTACTCCAGGAAACCCTCCCTGCCAGCCTGGCCACAGAGACCTCCCCCTTCTTTAACACACACCACGTGCACAACTTTTCTGAAATCCCTCATGCCCAGTGCCCCACTGAGCCTGGAGTTTTGTGCTGCTGCTCATCTGTCCTGCTGGGCTGTTAGTCTCAGAACATGTCCTCGCTCCTGGCTTCAGGGGCCCCACCAGGGGAAGGTCAGACTGTACCACACGTGGGCTGTGGGCTCCTCAAAGGCAAGGAGCAAGCCAGTGTCACACATCTCTGCGTCCCCCAGGCGGTGACTCACCGCATTCTGCTCCTCCAGGTCCAGCCTGACGTCCACGAGTCGCTGAAGCACAGCCAGGTGGCCCTGGCGGGCGGCCAGGTGAAGGGCCGTGTTCCCTTCCTGTGGGGAGAAGGGCTCCTGAGGGGCCAGTAGAATCATAGACCCTCAGAGGCCCTGGGAACCCACCGAGGTCCAGAGAGGGGAGACACAAAGGTTCACAGAGCAAGCCTGTGACGAGCTACAGCTCTGTGTGCTGGGCCAACGCCACCCTGCTCTGAGAACTGTACCCAAAATCTGAAAATCAGGGGCACTTTCAAGGGCCAACTTCTAGTCTCTCTTTTCTTACACTTTGAGACAGACACATTACTATTTTTTTTTTTTAATCCCTATTTTTTATGCTCCTGTCTAAGCTGGTCCCAACTCGGGGACTCCAGATCCATCCCCTCCCTCTGCTCAGGCCAAGGCCCCAGCGACTGTCCTCACACTTGGGCTGCACCCAGGCAGCCACATGACCCAGCCGCTCCCCTCCTGCATCTTTGCTCAAGACGTTAGCTTCTCATTCAGTGGGTGCGGCCCACCCTGATGGCACTGTTTAAAACGGCAGCTCCCAGCCCCTGTCCTCCTAACCCTAGTCTGCTTCTCCTGTTTCCCCAAAGCACTGACCCCCTGACACACTCCACAGCCTACTTGTGTACTGTATTCACCGTCCATTGTCTGACTCTCTCTGCTTGAACCCAGCACCACAAGGGCAAGGATTTCTATTCGTTCTCTAAAGTTTCCCCACGTGCCTAAAATAGGACCTAGGGCACATGGCTGACACTCAACAAGAGGTTCAATGAGTCAGAAAAGAGATGGAGAGCTTGACATGTGTCTGGACTGGGAATAGCCTCCCCTCTCCTTGAGAAGTCTAAAGGTGACAGTGACAGAGCCAAGAGAGGTGGCTCCACTGGGCGGGTGAAGGACACCATGTTCTTTGTGTTGGAAGCAGCACCGCGGAGGGCAGCCTGTTCGAAGTCATCCTTAAAGAGACTTGCTACAGAGAAGCAACAGGAAGGTGAGGGGCCTCAGCGAAGAGGAAGCAGCTGGATGTGACATGCCCGAGAGAATGTGTGTCCCTATAGAGGACCCACAGACGGGGGTCCCCAGGAGGACCCCACAAGAGCATCCAGAAGGGAAGACCCAGCTCTGGCCATTCATCGCTCCCAGAAGGCTGCGGGGACATAGTGAGCCGAACCAATCATGGGGCCCTCCCGGCTTTCCTCCACCCTAGCCTGTGTCAGTACCTTCCCCAGGAAGAAAAGAAGACACTGAATTTAGGCACAGATCTTTAAAGGGCCCACTGAGCATGTGAACACGTACCAAAGCCAAAGCAGTACTTACAGCAGTTAAAAACATACCCCACCTCCCATGAAAGATACACACACACATAATCAGCTGTTACTACCGAGGATCAAGGATGAAACATTTAAATTTACTTTATGATCATCGTCATATTATATTAATAAATAAAATTAAGTTTAAGAAATCCCCTCAACAGCTGTGTTCTGCTCCTGTCCCACCGGCACTGTGGTTAACTCACTGCTGCAAGCGGGAATCAGAGAATCACGCTGGGGAGATGTAGCCACAGCGTGAAGCCTCTTGTGTTCAAAGAGACAGGAAGGAAGCAGGTGAACTGTGGGGGGCCGACATGTGCCCCTCAGTTAGCTGAGACAGGGTAGGGTTTTCCTCTTCCTTCTGGATTATAAATATCCACTTCCTGCCCTTTGAAGCTGCAGGTGGCATGGACCCCCCACCAGGGCACTCTGCCTGGACAGCGCAGGGAGCTGGGTGGAAGCGGCATTCGCTTTGGGCCTGGTGCCCTCTCGCTTCCACCCACAGGGATGTCCAGCCTCTCCACCTCTGTCCCCCCATGCAGGCTGGGCATTCCTAATAGAAGTCAGATCTTCAGTGGCCCAAAGCCTTGAAAAACTGATCGTGCCCGCTCCCCAGATGAAGTCCAAAATGAAAACACTTCTCAGCTAAAAACACAAAGCTTAACAGGGGCATGCAATTTTAAAAGCTTCTTCCTAGAATTTGTGATTGCAAGATTCTGGGTAAGGTCACCAAAGCTAGACTTTTCTTGCTTTCTGGTTTTGATGCTCCTGGGGCCCTGAATACATTTTTCTTCCTTCCTTTCTTTCTTTCTTTTAATTAATTAATTAATTAATTAATTTACTTATTTATTTATTTATTTATTTTGCCTCATGGTAGATATGCCCTTGCAAGGGCCATCCTTTACCCATCTCTGTTTACCCAGTTCTGGCCCAGGGCATGGCACAGAGCACGACCTGCTCAGCCCACGTTTCTAAAATGAAGGAAATCAGCCTGATCTGAACCTCAGAACCTTTTCATCCCATAAGGATGTGGACAGACAGATCAGGTGGAGACACCAAGGACTCAGAGCCCCAGGAGGCAGCCAGGTGAGAGGGAGGAGCATGGGGCTAGGCATCAGGATGCTGGTTATAAACCCAGCCTGATCTTTGGTTTGCGGTGTGACCCTGGCTAAAGAATCCCCCTCTCTGGGCCTCAGCTTCCACATCTGTAAAATGAGAAGGGTGAACTGGCCCTTGATGAAGACACCTTCCAGTTCTAGGGCCTTGTGGTCTGTCTGTGAGCTCTGTCACTAGCTTATGAACAGGACTCCTATTCTGGTTAAGCACATTAATCAGAAGATTAACAATGGAGTCCATCCCTTTGTTGGAAGCATTGTTTAGAAATTGCTGCAACATATTTGCTTAATGATTCGCAATGAGCCATAGATACAAGTCATTTGTAGGGCCGTCCCCTCTGGTCCCCATCCCTCACCCCTTCTCAGCGTACTGGATTCCTGCTTGGAAGCTCTCCACCCTGAATGCACTGCTCCCCCCTCAGCGCTCTCGTCCCACCTTTGTCATAATCACAGTAGATGACTAAACACAAAGCAAGCAGCTACCCAGCGGGTGTGTGGCTACCATCCCCCTAACTCTTCCCCATTCCCCCCAACAACAGACATCTGCAATGGAATCGCAGTCCCACTCAAACCCACTCCAGACTCCTAATCAGATTTGCCATCCTGGCTCCCCACACTCTTTAATAGGACTGTGGCATTGAATTCCTTGAGTAAGAAACTGTGTCTTGGGCATCTTTGTGCTCCTCACCCATAGCATGGGACTGGCCCATAGTGCGTGCTTGAAAAATGCCTGCCCCATGATCATCGAACACACGCGGGTCTTCGGGGCACCCATCTCTCAGGCACATGCGAGTTGGAAGTAGGTACAGGTGAGCTGCAAATGACCATCCTGGTCAGGAGCCCAGAGTCTTGCCCTCCCCTGGGACCCACAGTCACAGTACCTTGTCTTTGACACTGTGGTCACAGCCAGAGCCCACAAGGAAGTCCAGAGCATCCAGCTGCCCGTGCTCCGCAGCCTGGTGAAACGCGGTCCTTCCCAGCTGGCGGGGGTGGAGAAGGGAGTGAACCTTTCTCATCCCATCCACCTGGCCTCAGTTTCCCCAGCCACCCTGGGCTTGCAGTGCCCCAGACGCTCTCCTGTTCCCTTGCCCAACACATCCTGCCTGGAAAGCCCAGACCCAACTTCCCAACAAGACCCCACTTGGGAAGGCCCCCTCCCTCCCTGAAACTCTCCTGTGGCTCCCTGCTGCCTGCAGAATAAAGGACCCATTCCTGAGGCTGGGGCTTGAGAGCTCCACCTGGACACCCAACAACCTCTCGGGCCTTCACTTCCAAGACTTCAGTCCATCTGAACTTACACACAAAGAGCCCTTTTCCACCTCCAAAGCTCTAGCAAAAACCTCTCTCTCCTCCATTTGGAATGCCCCCCGTTTTCTAATCATAGCGACAAAATCTAGTTCATACACCGGATGCCACCTCCCCCAGGAAGCAGAAAGCAGCGGCTCCTTCTCTAGCTTGTTTAGTCCCGATCAGAGTCTCTCTGAGGGAAGTGACCATGTGTCCTACTGGTGTCCTGCTCATTTGTGCTTTAATGCCCCTTCTAGCTCAGCAGCTCCCTGAGGCGGAGTCCCGTACACAGTACCCGTGGCTCAAAGGATGCACTCAAGGAATGTGCAGCAGGGAATCAGGAATCCCAGGCCCCAGGGAAGGACTCACAGCCTGTGGCCACACTCACCTTGTCAGCCTGGTCCAGGGCCACGTCCTCCAGGTCCTCCATCATGAATGCCAGCACATGCACATGGCCTTTTTGGGCTGCACAGTGTAGTAAGGTCAGACCGTCCTGGAAACAAGCCCAGGGCGGTCCCTGCAGTCTGCGAAGGGAGGCCCCGCTCACACACTGGCTGTCTCCCAGATGGTGAGTGTTTGGGACCAGAACACAGCTTTCCGATGGAAACAACACTGAAAATGGGGATGGGCCCCCGGGAAAACTGAGGCACCCACTTGGCCTCATGGGGGCTGGTGGGGGCCAGGATGCCACAGTTCAAATCCCAGCTCCAGCATTTATCAGCTGTGTGGTCTTAGGCAAGTTACCTGCACCTCTCTGAGCCCCTATTTTGTCACAGGTCAAATTAGAATAATGCAGACATAACTCGTGTTACTGTGCTTAGCTTTACTGAAGGTCTCTTAGCCCCTGAAGCAGTAAGTGCGGGAGGTTTGCAAATCCCATGTTTATAACCCAGAGCTTCAACCTTGACCTCGCATTACAGCTAGATTATTTGGGGCACATTTTTTCAAATAGATTGCAACCATCAACAGGTCATAAAAATCAATAGAACGGTGTTCTACATCTTGACAGTGGTTTGGGTTACATGGGAGCAGCATTTGTCAAATCACAGTGAGTATAAATTTAAGATTTGTGTATTTCATTGTATGTAAAGAATGTGAACTCTAGTAAATAACATGTATGCTGAGGTATTTATTTAGTGTGACTTGTACACTGATGTCTGCAATTTACTTTGAAATACACCCAAAATTTATAAAGAACTCTAAAAACTCATCAGTAAGAAATTAATACAATTAAAACATAATTTGAACACCAAAGAAGATATATACGTTGCAAATAAGCACATGAAAAGATATCTGACATCATTAGTCATTACTGAAATGCAAATTAAAACCACAAAGAGTTTCTAACAACAGAGACTGGAAAGGCAAAAATGCGAACATTCCAGTGGAGAAACCTGGCCAACGCCACTTTAACCAAGTGGTCAAGCGTGGAATTGTGATTTATAATAAGAAATACATATTTGGTCTTCTTCCTGGTTCCTGGTACAGAGCTCCTAAAACCTTAGGAATCTCCTAAATGGTAAGTGATTATTATGTTAATGAGGTGACTTGAGACACCCCTAGGTACTGGTTGCCAGGGAAGCAACTGTGGTTAGGTTAGAACTTTCAGTCCCACCTCCCCACCGCTGGGGAGAAGAGAGGGGCTGGAAGTTGAATCAATTACCAATGGCCAAAAATTTAATCTATTGAGTCTACATAATGAATCCTCCATAAAAACCCCAAAGGATGGGGTTCAGAGAACTTTCAGGTTGGTGAACTAGAACACATCCAAGCTCCACAGGGACAGAAGCCCCCGTTCCGGACCTTGCCCTATGCATCTCTTCATCTGGCTGTTGATGAGCCATATCCTTTAATATCCTTTGTAATAAGCCAGTAATTTAGTAAGTAAACTGGTTACCTAAGTTCTGAGAGTTGCTCTAGCCAATTAATCAAACCTGGGAGGAGGGTCGGGGGAACTTCTGACTCATAGCCAGGCAACCACCTGGCCTTCTGATGGGCACCTGAAATGGGGACAGTCTTGTAGGACTGAGCCCTGACCCTGCGGAATCTGGCGCTATCTCCAGGCAGTGTCAGAACTGAGTTAAATGTGTGGACACCGGTCAGTGTCCACGGAGAACTGAGCTAACTGCTTGGTGATAGAGAAAAAACACACATTGGGATTGGTGTCAGAACGGGATCAAGATGACATCACCAGTGACAAGTCACATTGGTATCATATGCCCCCAGACAGGGGGCGATAAGAAGGGTACTTGACCTTGGTGGTCTTCTTCCCCACATTCTGTGGCCCCAAACTACTCATGAGAAAATAGACAAACCCAAATTGAAGGACATTCTTCAAAATACTTGACCAGTGCTCTTCAAAAGTGGCAAGGTCATGAAAACCAGGACAGATTGAGAAACTGTCACAAGATCAAGCAACTAGACTGTGCTAATTTTCTCATCAGGAGGAGGAATCCAGTATTTTCCTCCCCCTGAAACAAGGATGACCCTGTGTTGGGCTTTGGCCAGTGGAATGTGGTGGAAGTAACACTTCAGGAAATCCTGCCACTTCCGCTCTTGCTCTTGTGATGTCCTGGGGCAGTCACATGAGGAAGTGTCCAGGACCAACATCAGCCACCACCTGGCCACACCATCCCCAGCAGTCCCCCTGCCTGCAGAGGCCCCAGGCATGTGCTGACTGTTCTCAGAAGTGGGCCCTGGCAAGGCCAGAGCCACTGACCAGCCAATGACATTAGTATGAAAAATAATAAATCATTGTTACTTTAAGCTACTACGTTTTAGGGTGGTTTGCTACCAAAACCAGAAAATTAATACCAAGTGGATCTGCTTAAGTAGAAGAGTCCATTACTCAGAGCCCTGCCCTCCGCACACACTTAAAACCTGGCCTCCTTCATTCTAGAACACGGAGGCTCCTTCTGTGTTTACAGCAAATTTCATTGCAACAGCCCCTGGATTCCCCAGGGCCACTGAGCAGCTCTAAGGCTAAGCCAGGCACACATTTTCATCGGGCTGTTGATGACTCACATTCCTCGTGATAAAGCAGTAAATTAGCAAGTAAACTGGTCACCTAAGTTCTGAGAGTTGAGGACCCTCTGGTTGAACCTGGGTGTCTTCACAGGGTGCCCTTCTGAGGGCCCCTCTCTCTCTCACTCCCACATTCTGGGCTCAGGCCCTGTGGCCCATAACCTAGGGACTCCCTCACTGGGAGCCATCAGACATTCCCACCGCTGCCAACAAGATCCGGACAACGGCCCGGGGCAGACTTCTGTGCCATGGCCCTTTCTGGTGTCTGGTGAAGCCTGTGGACCCCTTCTCAAAATAATGTTTATTTAAATGCAAAAAAGAAAAAAACATTGGGAAAAATTTGATCAAACATGCAGGCCTACAATGGCATTTTAGTTTCATATTGCTGCTAACAAATTATTATAAATTTAGTGGCTTAAAACAGTGCCCACTTATTATCTTACAGCCAGAAGTCTGAAGTGGGTTGGGAGAGCTGCTTCTCTTCTGGACATTTCTAAGAGAATCCATCTCCTGATCTTTTCAGCTCCTAGAGGCTGCCCACATCCCTCGGCTTGTGACTCACATCCCTCCAACCTCTGCTTCCTTCAATCACATCTCCTGTGACTCCCCTGCCTCCCTCTGTCCCCTGAAAGGACAGGTGGGCACGTGTGGATAATCCAGAATAATCTCCCCATCTCAGGGGCCTTAACTAAATCACATCTGAAAAATTACCTTTGCCGTGTTAGGTTGTGGAGTTCACAGGTTCTGTGGATTAGGATACGGACATCTGGTGGGGGAGGGTGTAGCTCAGTGGGAGAGCGCCTGCCTAGCATGCACAAGGTCCTGGGTTCAATCCCCAGTACCTCCACTAAGAAATAAATAAATAAATAAACCTAATTACCCCCCAAAAAAAGAAAAACCCAAAGGGAAAAAAAAACATTTAAAAGAAAAGGACATAGACATCTTGGGTGGGGGAGAAACACTATTCTGCCTTTCACAAAAGAAAAACGATATTGAAATAGAATTATCAAAACATTAAAACCCCAATTTTAAATCTAGTTAATATGTGTGCTTGACTAGTCCATTAAACAACAGGATGCAGTGAAAGGTCTAATAATAACTGCCACAATTTCAAAGTAATCATGAGCATAAATCATATTTTGAGATAACTGCAGAAACTGTGATGTGATATGAAAAGAGCTACATTTTGTCCTAGTGACAAAGTCACAGGTAATGCTTACACTACCTACATTCATCATTAAAAGAAATGCTAAATATTCAAGCAGAGGCCAGTTTGAGAAAAAAAAAAGTACTTTTTTTCCCCCACCCAAGTCCATGGTTCCCTGAATTCTCTCTCTCTCTAAGGACCAAGATTGAGAACTCCTGGCCAAAGGTATTTGGCCCTGAAGTGTTGGCATTTTCATAAGGCCACCGATCCCCTAAAAGGTGAGACACCAGGGCAGGGGTTCTGGGCACTGTGACTCCCTGGGGCCCTCCTCCTTCCAACCACAGGGCACACCAGTGAGCAACAGGGGGCTGCCAGCTTCCCTAACATGCCAGGCGCTGAGCCAGGTGCTTGACACGCAGCACCCCACCTGCTTTTGCCTCAGCTCGGAGGTGGGTACTAGCGCTCTCATTTCCAAACGGGAAAATGGAAGTTCAGAGCAGTAACATAACTTGCCCAAGGTCCCAGAATTTGTTAAAAGGTGCTTTGCTCCTTCCAGCCCGCCACACTGAGCCTGAGGGAGACAGGGCCGTGCAGGAGGGCGAAGGCCCCACCTCCCTCTCATTTAATCTTCTGAGGCTGTTACTTTGAATCCTCTTTGTGAACAGGAGGCTGGCCAGAGGGGCCGGGACGGTCCCACCATCACAGAGTGGTAAAGGGCCCCGGGTGGCGAGGGGAGAAAGGGGCTTTCAGTGTTGATGGAAGAGGCATCTCCAGGCCCTTCTCCCAGCCCCAGTAGAAGCAGTGGGGGTCCCAGCTTCACCGGCCTGAGCTCAGCTGTGGCTTCAGGAAGGCCGGGGCAAGCTGGGGCAGGCAGAGGCACGTGGGAGGACAGAGGGGACAGCGATGGGGACAGGCAGCAGAGGTGGGGGCAGACCTGTGCAGCCAGGGGCAGGGGGAGCAGGAGGGCTGCCAGTCAAGGCCCTACCTTGTTCTCACAGTGGATCTTGGCCCCAGAGTTGACCAGGATCTGGAGGATCCGTAAGTGGCCAAACCAGGCAGACAGGAGAAGCGCATTCATACCAAACTGGGGGAGAGGACACGAGGCAGGAAGTGAGGAGAGTGTGAGGCGTGTCTGCCTTGCCAGGACAGAGCCCTGTGGCATATCATAAGAGACCTCCGTCCCGATGACATTCCCCAGCCACCCAATTACCTGTTCTACAGCCTGTATCTCTCCCTGTTCACACAGCATCACGAGGGACTAAAAAGGTTCTCTGAGAACTGAAAGGCCCTTGAAAATGAAGAGAGCTTCATGACTGTGCAAGGGGAAAATGGGATCAGCACAGTGTCACTAGTCTCCAAAAACTCAGACTCCCTGCCCAGCCGGCATCTGTGTGTCTGTGCATCAGTGGCGACCTGGGCAATGACAGCTGGCTCGCAGACCCAGATGAGCTCCGATGCCCCGGCCCGACCCTGAGACAGACAGGCAGACAGACACGCCTCCGTGGCGGGGGTGGGGGGGGAGTCCTACCACATCCTCGTCATCCACAGCAGCTTTGTGTTCCAGGAGCAGCCGCACCGCCTGCTCATGCCCTGCGCCCGCAGCCCAGTGCAGGGCCACTCGGCCCACCTGGTAGGAGGGAGGGGAAACCGTGTGGCACCAGCTTGCTGCCTGGCCCACCTCCCAACCCTCTCTACCTCCCGGCCAGGACAGCTGGTCTGCAGGGTGGAAGGGCCTTTGCTGGCTCCGATGACCAGCTGGCTGGAGCCCCAGCCCCACTCGGGCCCCCTCCTCTTCCACGCCGCAGCAGCTGAAATGAACACAGTAAAATGCCATGTCTAGATTCATCTGTCCCCCACCTGAAACTCTTCACAGCTTCCCACTGCTCTTGGGTCAAACTCCTAACCCTGGGTACGAGGCCCCATGGGGCCCAGCACTGCCGGCCACTGCTTCTCAGAAATGCCAAACAACTTTCCACATCTACGTCTTTGTTCCTGCTGCTCCCTCTGATGGGCAGCCACTTGCGTCTGAGGGCTATTCTCCAAGTCCCCGAGGAACCCTGAGTACCTGGGTTCTGTCCCCTCTTTTCTTCAGAACCGGGCTGGAGGATTCTGACTCCCCACCTCATTGTCAAGCCAGCCTGGCAGTTCACCCTGGTCTCTGGCCCTCAGCGCATCTGAGCAGGCCCAGGGGAAGCCAGCCTCTGCCCCAGGAACCCACTTCCCTCATAGTTTTCAGCAAGTGAAGAGACAACGAAAGAAAACACGGATTTTCTGTGTGGTTCCTCTGGGGACCAGCTGTGCCCTCCTTCTGCTGGTGCTGTCCCTCTGCCTGGGCCACTGCCCTTCTTCACTGGCTCCTGCAAAAATGTCACTTCCTCGGGAAGCCTTCTGGTGGGGCAGGACCCTCCGATCCCTACATGCTCTCAAATTGTGCCAGTGAGAATGAATTGTTTGTGAGATATTCTGTTTAATGTTTGTCCTCCCGCACGAGACCACCAGCTCCAAGGGGGCAGGGTCCACGTCTGCCATGGGTTCTACTGTCATCAGCACCGAGTACAGTGCCGACCGGAGGAAGCCCTTAATAAATACTGAATGAATGAATGAATCATTCAATGAGTAAATAAATGAATGAATCTGGTATTAGCATCCCATCATCCTCCAAGTCCATGCTTCCTTGCCAGTGCCTGCCCAGGAGTTGAGACTAAGGCTCCAGTCACCAATAATGTGCTGTGTGACCTAGGGGGTCACAGCTGCCCTCTCTGTGCCTGCACCCTTCTATAAACAGGACTAATCCTCTCTGCCCTGCTCACCTCTCCAGGGGTGAGTGGGGACCAGTGGGAAACAGGTGGATGAGTGCTCTGAAAACTAAAACACACCAGGCATACCCCAGAATTCCTGCCGCTATTACTGAGCCCCCAGCGGGCTCTGAAGACCCAGGTCACATACCCTTGTCACACCAAACCAGACAGAGCAGCCTCTGCTGCAGTCAGGAATCTCGCATTCAGCACTTTCAGCCCCCACTGGCCTCTCACCCAGGCCCTGGCATCTCCTCTAAGACGCTCCTGACAGCTAGAAGCCCCAGATTAGGGAGGGGCTACCCCGGGCAGAATGGCTTTTCCCTTTGTTCCCTTCTCCAAAAGGCTATGCACCACCCCACGAGCAGACCTGAGGCTTGGTTTGCGGGGCCTGGTCTGCCTCCCTGCCTGGGCTTTGAGCCCTCAGATCAGGCCTGGGCCAATAGCAGCTTTACACAGTCACCAGGCACAGCGGGCCCTCAGAGAACTGAACTAAATTGCTGCTTCACACGTGCTCAACCTCTCTTGGTCCCAAACCCCTGGACTTCTGACCGCAGGCACCACTCCATCTTTGTCTCTCCAGGTGCCTGCCCCTATCTGCCTCTCTGCCAGCCTCTGACTCCTGAACTCTGACCCCCTGCCCTCCTGACCCTAACCTCTGTTTCTTGGGGGAGCCTTCTGGATGGATCACAGGGATTAAGAGTTGCAAGTTCTAGAAGTGCCCAAGCCTGGTTGGAATCCTGACCGTGACTTTGGGCCTCAGAGACCTTGAGACAATGCAGGCAAGAAGGACAGAGCCTGAGCCTCCCCAGGGTTAACAGGTGCCAGTGTGCCTGCCTTGGACTCTGTAAATTGTCCCTCCCAAGTGGTGGTAACACCATGGCACTGTCCCCAGCCGGTGCCCCTGTACACACGTGGTTTCTGGCCCTGACGTTGACCCTCCTCCCGATCAGCTCCTTCATCCTTCCGACATGGTTCCGGCGGGCAGCCTCGTGCAGCTGCCTCTCCAGGGGAAGCACTGGGGGGACAAAAAGGGGGGCAGGATGAGGGGGGACGGCCCCTCACACTGCACAAGGAGGAGCAGGGAACAGCCTCTCCCAGGCAGATGGACTCCCAGCTCAGAAAGGGGGGGGGGTGCCTCCCTGCCCTCTCATTGTCAGGGACTTCCCCAGACAGGCTGCTTCTCCTTCTAACGTGAGCGTCCACACGACTGGGACCCGGCAGAACCCGGAGAGCATCAGCAAGACCATCCACAGGAGCCAGGTGTGTGCCCCTCCACCGAGAGATCCGAGAGATGCCCCGTCATCCAGTTTCCATGACTCCAACTGCTGCTCCCGAGGAAGGAAGGGAATGGCATTCATTCCCACCGAAGCTGACAACTGTCTTCTCCACGGCTCTGTCCAGGGAAGGAGGCAGCCAGGGTTTACTGAGCCACTCACTGCACTGGGCATGTGCACCTGGCTTCCCTGTCCTTGCCCCTCCACCTCTTCTCTCCTCATCCCCAAATCCTAACCATCTTTCGCCTCCCGGCTCTGGGGCGCACTCCGATGTGACTTCTCTGTGGTCTCCGCACGCTTTTCATCTTCATCGCTGCACCTTCATCTCAGACAGTCTCAGACTAGAGGGAACCTCTGAGCCCCGCTGCCAGCCCCTCTCATAGGCAGCGGAGGGCTCAGAGGGTTGGAGGCCAGGCCAGGAGGACTCAGGCCTGGTGATGTGGTCCAGGGCTTATCTTACTGGCCCCCTATGCTGCCGTCACCCTGACTGCTCTTGGCCTGTGAAGACAGCTAGTCTCTTTGGCTGGACCACAAGCTCTTTGCGGGCGCTGGCCACACCTGACCCTTACTGATCCACCACAACTCCCAGCAGGCTCAAAGCTGAGCACAGAGGGGAATTCACAAAACTCGGCTTCCATGAGTGACACTGAAAATCCCCAGATTAACAGATGCCTGTCCCTCTTCCAGGAAGGCTTAGACACATGAGCACAAGGGACAGCTATCTATCTGCTGGTTTTTTTCATAATCAGGACAGAGTATGTAATTTGAGATTTTATTGCTGCCAAACCCCCATCCTGCAAGTTTGGTCCAGTGCGAATGTCCAGACCCAGCCCCTCTGTGTATCCAGGGACAGGTGGCCGGTGTCTTGGCAAGGAAGGCTACGATGTGTTTAGGTGACAGACAGGCCTGGCATCACTTTGTTTTTCCAGATAAATTTCATGTGGCTTTCCAGATACAGGAGAGGATTTGGGGCTTTCTGGGCCTCACAGATGCAACCTATGGACCTCAGAGCCACTGGCCCATGGCTGAGCTACTTTCTGGCTGTGTGAGCTAGGTTACTTAACTTTCTTGTGCCTCAGTTTCCTCACCTGCAAAATGGGGGTATGAACTGCCCTGCAGGGTTATTATAATGATTAAATATAAGATGTAAAAAGCCCCTGGCACTGGCAAATAATACCATCACCATCACTATTATTCCTCCAAAGCAAAAGATCAGAGAATAAATTTTGGTGGCCAACGATCTAGAGGTGGTAGGGCCCCCTTTATTCAGGGCCCTCTGAGCCGGTCAAGCTCCAACCAAGGAAATACCCTCCCTACCCACCTGCCTGCATTGCTTCTCTCCACAGCACCTCTCACCATTGGCGTGTGCTATATTTATACATTTATTAGGTTTATTGTCTGCTTCCCCCATTATAATATAAACCCATGAAAGGAGAAATTTCTGTCTAATTTGTGAGCTACTGTATCCCCAAATTCAGGCCGTGGCACATATTTGCGAATGAATGAGTGACACACAAATCATTAAACCTCTTCAGGGCCTTTGTACTATAAGATGTTGCCCCAGTTAAGACTCATTAGTCCCCTGGGAAAGCAAACCACAAGCCCAAGTAAATAGAAGGAAAGAGGTGTGGGGGAGGGGGTAAGCTTCACGTCAATACTTCAGGGGAGAGGGGAAAACACTGCCTTCCAAGTGGTGCCCATTGATAGGCCCACCCTCCCTCGCCCCCGAAGGCTCTTTCAGTCCAGGGTGGGCGAACGATCTGGCCCTTCAGGTGTGAGCTTCGAGAAGCTGGGGTTTAGTATCCACTCTGCCACTTTCTAACAGCAGGTAACATCCCCCTCGGGGGCTTCAGTTCCTCCGGGTGTAAAGCTGGGGGAGGGTGATCTGCTGAGATCCCTTCCAGCTCTGACTCCCTTTCTCGTAGCTGAAGCCTGGGAGGAGGCGACCTGATCTGAGCTGGCAAACAGCCAAGAGTCCATTGAGAGCAAGCAGACCCTGCAGAGCGCCAGTGAAACCCAGTCCAATCTCACCTCTTCTATCCACCTCAACCCATGCATCCTCTTTCCGGCCACATCAAACACACAGTGCACTCTGGCCTCTGAGCCTTTGTCCAGGCTGGGTCCTCTACCCAGAATTCCATCCCACACATCCAAAAGCTCCATCGCTGCACATTCCTTAAGGGATTGCCCCAGGCAGAACCCTATACTGTTTGTAGCATGTGACAGAGCCCCCAACCCCACCCCCATTCACTGGCACAATCCTTCTCTCCCCTCACCAGGCAGTGCAGCCAAAGGCCCCCAGGCCAGCTGATGCCCACAGGGATGCTGCTGCCCCGCCTAGAGGCCCTGGCACTGGGCACACCCCCAGAGGGAGGCTCTGAGGTGCCCTCATCCCCTCTGCAGCACACCACACCTCCGTCTCTGGGTCTCACTTTCCCCATCTGATACGGTCCTCACTCTGCATCCAGCCTCGACATTCTGGAGAAGCTGCAGCCTTCAGCATTTCTACTGCTTAAAGGATGAGTGACCTCGGGCAACTTGTTAAACTACTCTGTGCCTCAGCTTTCTCTTCTGCAAAATGGAGAAGACATTTTGTCCAAGCCATAGGGCCGCTGTGAAGATCAAATAACGTGCCTGTCGTGGCTCGGACTGGCGCACAAAGTAGTCAGTGAAGGATCGCATTACCATCTTATTTCTAGCTAGTGTCTCCTCTGCCCAAGCTCCCTGCTCTCAGGAGTCCCAGATGCGCAGCCAGTGTCCCCACGGCCTGATGCCCGTTCCTCCAGGAACGGAGGAAGGAAGCCAGGACGCCAGTGGCCACGCAAACCACGCCAATCGCAGCCTTGGTCGCCCTCGAGGGGGTGCGGGGTACTCGGCCCGCTCCCGACTGTCCCCCTACCCCCAAGCCCGGCCCCGCGACTCACGGCCGCCGGTCTCCCACGCCAGCTCCTCGTCCATGCCGCCGCCGCTCCGCTCCGCAGCCCCCGCGCGCTTCTGCCCGGGCGCGAGCCGCGCGTCCGCCCAGCGGGACCCCCGGGAGCGCAGGGAAAGGGCGCTGAGCTGGGGGTGGGCGCGCCGGGGGCGTCGGGGAGACAGCGGCAGCCGCTCCTCCGGACCGCTCGCCCCTCCTCGGCCCTTGGGTATGATGTGCGCGCAGCTCTGCGGCCTCCCGCCGGCCCTCCATCCCGGGCCAGACTGCAGGTGCGTCCTCGGACTCCCTCGACCTGTGCACGGCCCGGCGGGTCGGGGCCACTCGAGGCTCCGCAGGTCCCGCTGGGCGTGTCTCCCCCGCGAGCTGTCCCAGCCTCCTGGGCCCGGGTGCAGACCTCCAGCAGGCCCCTGGCTCCGGACTCGGCGCCTGCTCTGGCGCCCCCAGGCGCTGCAAGTCAGACCCCAAGCACTTGGGCATTGAAGTTACGGAAACCTCAGGCAAGCCTGCGGGCATAGGAAGAGATGGTCAGATTTGTTCATGATCAGGAAAATACAAGTTAAAATGACAATGAGATATCACTTACACCAATTAGACTGGCAAAAATGAGAAAAACTGGATAATGCCAGATAGTCGTGGGGAATGAGGGGTGTCACAGCCAGGTGCACTGCTGGCAGGAGTAGCCTTCCTGGAAAAGAGTCTTGGCTGTAATGAGGAAAACTAAACCCAGCCAACGATGACCCAAAAATCCAGCTCCATCTCCACAGGCTCATAAAGGGACATGTAAGAGGTTGTTGTTGCTGGCTTGTTTTGTGGTTGTCGGGAGTGGGAGGCAACCTAAATGTCACAGTGGGGGTGGGGGTGGATGGGTAAAATGTACTACAATGCAACTTTAGATGCAAGGGACCAGGTGTACTCAGAGTAACAAGGATTCAAACACCGAGTGGTAGAGCGGAAAAAGTGAAAAAAACAAATGAGACTAAAACACGGTATCAATAAAAATGATTGCACACTAAAGAACACAGATCTGCAAAGACATACAAACAAAAAGATACACATTGAACCCATCAGAATGGGTTGCACTTCAGACACTGGGGGATGTCCATGTCTTCTCTTCTTTGCCTTTTAGGCATTTATAGACTCTTTAAATCTGGGGATATTGGGGTCCCAAGGCATCTCTACCCCAACGTAAGAAGCCATTACTAGTTCTTCTGGGATCAGAGGAAGATAAATATCTTTATCATTAGTGCAGTTCAGAAAGGCTTCCTGGAGGAGGAAGCATTTGGGATGACCTTTGAAAAATAACATAAAGGGGGGATCAGGAGATACAGCTTAGTGGTAGAGCACATGCTCAGCATGCAGGAGACCCTGGGTTCAATCCCCAGTACCTCTATAGAAAAAGAACGTAATGATACTAGCTAATAATTAATGAGACCCACAGTAGGACTCTGTGGATTATCTCATTTTGTCCCCCAAACCACCCTATGAAGTGGACATTATTACCACCATACTATGGTGGAGGAACTGAAGCACAGAGAGGGTAAAAAACTCTCCCTACCTCACACAGTAAGTGGTGGAGCCAGAGTTCTACTCCAGGTGGTCTGATTCAAGAGCCACAGCATGAGCATCTGATGGGTGGATAGGACCTTGAAGGAGTCAAAGCTGCAGACAGACCCTGATGGTCGGTCAGTCTCCAAGCCCTGGCCTCCCAGATGGATGCAGAGGTGCCAGCCATCCTTGAAGTCCATGGCCCTGAGCCAGCAGAATGAAGTGACTGCTGCTTTATCACCTTCCTCCCTCATCCACTGCTGCCTGGAGACAGTCTGTGTCTCCATACGTTCCCTGGGGAACCTGGAGGTGAGACCCAAGTGCCCAAGTGACCATGAGTGGGCATTAGAGAAACCCTTGGGAAGTAGATGATTGACAGAAGCCTGGCTGTCCCCACCAGCCCAGCCACCCTGGCCCAGGTTAGGCCACACCCATCTAGTGTTTCCAGCTAAGCCCGGAAGGCCTTATGGGCTTCCTCTAGGAGACCTCCCCAGCCTTCAGTGCTCCCACATTCTGGCCAGGGATTTTTAAATTCATTATCCCACTTAATCCTCACAACAATTCTGTAAAACAGATATTATCATCCCTATTTTATGGATGAGGAAACTGAGGCTCAGAAAGTTCCAGTAACTTGTTGAGACCTTAGAGCAGCAAGTGGTAGAGGCTGGATTCAAACTCACTGCACCACACTGCAATTTCAGTCTGGAAAACAATGGCCCATTATCCCATCCTTCAAGTTCAACTCCACAGTACCCAGCCCAAGCCCCCAGCTTCCCAGGAAGGCTCCCTTGTAGGTGTTATAATTAGCTGGTGATCTAGGTCGCTCCCTTCCCCTTTCTTGGGCCTAAGTGGCTTCATCTCCAAAACTCATGGATTGGAGGTAGGGTCTATGGGCCGTCCAGCCGCAATGGTACGTGGCTGGACACCTCACAGTGATCTTTCCGGCGATCACGCAAGAGAGGTTGGGGGCCCCTGACACCTGACACTGGTGGCAGGTTTCTCCACAAGACAGCCCTCCTGGCTCTTCTTTGTTCTTACTTCATATCTTGAGAAATTAGAGAGGTGTTTTGTTTGCTTGTTTTACAAAATAGAAACGTGACTTGTGTTTTACCATCTACCTCATGGATTTCATGCTCCTTTGTTACCTGGGTGACATTCTGTTAGAAAGATGGAATCCTGGTCCGCACACCAGAATCAGAACCTATATTTCAATAAGATCTCTGGTGATTCCTGTGCACACTGAAATATGAGAAGGGCTACTCTAAGCTGTCAGCACCACTTCATTCCAATCCATCATTTTCAGGCCTTTACGCCTGTTTTCCCCAAACAGGTCTAACTAATCTCTTTGAGCTGTCATCATTTCCTGAGCACCAGCTGGACACCAGCCGCTGCATCAGTCTCTTATCAGCATTATCTCCTGTACTCTTCCCAACCTCCCTGCAATGCTGTTAGCAACCTTATTTCCAGGGAGAAAACTGGGATGCAGACAGTGAGTTGTAGCCCAAGGTCCCATGGCCAGTAAGTGGCCAATTCAAACCCAGTACGTGTGTCCCCAAAGCCTTGGGGTATCCTTGGGTCCTAAGCTACACAGCCACTCTCACTGAGGGCAAGGCTGTGATGGTGGCTTCTGTGCACCCCCTGCCAGGGAATGGGCACAAGCCAGTTTCAGGACACAGTCCACGATGGCCCTTGTCACTTGCACAGTGGTGGGTACCTTCCCCTCAGAACCACTCACTGTAAGTCTTGGGGGCTCTGCTGGCATTCTGTCTTCAGAGAAGCCCAGGACTGCAGTGCACACGGCCTGCTCCCTGTTCTGAAATGCCCTGTCCTGGTGCCTATACCCTGGGGTACACAGTGGTGGATGAGAGGCACAGGAAACCACAACCAGAACCTCAGTTTTATTCGATGCCTGAGAAGAGGTGGAAAAGTTGCATTTTAATTAAAACAACCATGGTTATATGAGCAACTGAGTAAGATGCAAAAATCCAGCGGGCCACTTTGGACAAGGTCGCAGAGTTTTGGGTGTTTATAATGCTCTACCTTTGGTATGTTTGGAGGGGGACGTCTGGGGGGAGCCAAGTGCTGGTTCTGCCCTTCTCCTGTCCCTGCCAAGACACAGAGCCCATTTTGACCCTGCATTTCCAGCTCCCACCTCAAACACAGCCTCCCCCCTCAACACACACACACAGGCACATACACACACCCTAGTGATCCCAGGTCATTCTCCAAGCAGACAGTACTCAGCTTTGCCCACAAGCTGCCTTCATCCCTTTGGCATAAGGTACCCAAGGCTGAGGGACAAAAAGGACATGTAATTCAGAGACTACCAGGGTTGACAGGGATGGAGAGAGGGCGTGAGAGCACAGAGCTGGGGCTTGGGGTGGAGGATGTGGGGCAGCTTCAAGAAGTGTGTATGTGTGTGTGTGTGTGTAACAGAGGGAGATGACTGACCTTAACACCGATTAGAAGTAATCAGAAATATCGAAATGAGGAAAAGCAGATGGAAAACTTAGTTTGTGGAAAAATAATGCCAATTATAGTCACTTAGGAGCTCTACATATCATTTGAGCCTTTTAATTCTGTAGCCTCGTAATGACATACATCATTTCAAATGTCTTCTTTTTTTCAATCCTTGGGGAAGAAAAACCAATAAAATTAAACTTGTAAAAGTTCCTCCAGCAAAATGAACTTTCCTCGCTCCTGCCTCAGGGCCTTTGCACGTGCTCTTCCCTTTTGTTAGGAACAACTCTTCCCCACCCTTTTCCCATGGCTAACTATTTGTCGTTTTTCAAGACTGGCCTCAGTGTCAGTTTTCCAGTGTTAATTGTGCCACCCCCACCCTCACTATCCCTCTCACAGCCACCTTTTCCTCCAGAGAGTGGTCACAATTTGTTATTCTGTGACACACGAATAACACTGGGTCCACCTATTCCCACTCAGAGCCCATTGCCCTGTCATTTCACGCAAACGAAACATTAATGTGGTTCCAAAGCCTTGAAAAATAATGCAAATGAGATTGTCTTTGACAATAGCTTATTTAACACAGGTTCACTGCAGGAATTATTATAATTTCACAAGCCAATAGCATACAGGATAATGTCTCTTAATAAGTCAATAAAGAAATAACATACTCCGACAAAAGATAGATTGGTTACACTATTGTTCCAGGCAAGGGCATATGAAGAGAATAAAGCCCAAATTCAGTTAAGCTGTACTTTTTCTACCAGTTTTGGTTTCTCAAGAGACACACGCTTGGCCAACGGGGGAGTTATGTCTAGCTACCAACGCAAAAATAAAAGTCCTTGGTTGCTGGAGTACGTTGCTAGGCAACGATGGCGCCTGTGCTGACCGGCAGGCAGATGTCCTTCTAGGCTGCAGGGTTCATCACTACTGCTGATAAAGGACATGTCTTTACCACACCAGGAGCTAATGCCCCCAAGGTCTTCGGAGAGCTGGTCAGCAAAAGGTAGCTTTGCTCAGACGGAAACTCAGTCATTCCTCGAAAACTCTCAGCATTTATCGTCTGTGTCCCCTTGCCATAACTGCTTCTCCGCAGTTCTCATCAATAAGCCCCCATTTTGGGGGTGCCCTCAGCAGCTGAGGCACTAAGGGCTTATCAACAGCAACAGATGAGATGACATCCTGACGCAGCTTATTCTTTATCGTAACAACTTTGGTTTTTTTGGCCTTTGACATAAACAAGTAGATTTAAACAACTTAGCTTAAGTCATAAACAAATGGGTTTGAAATCATATCAAACCAATACACAAGTGGCAAGGAATTCAGGGAAGTTCAGACAGAGCAAAACTTCCTAAAAACCGTATTTCAACATCTTTCCTCAAAGGTCCACTCATCCCAATAGGGCACCCACTTCTCCTCCCAAATCTCCTCTGCCTCCCTTTTACCCGGACTCTGTAACACTCAAATGTCCTCTGCTCAGCCTCGTTTTCAATGTAGAACAATTCTGTCTGCTCACCCCTTCTGACACTAGGATCGCCTCCAACGCCCCAGCTAGGGGTGCCCACAAGCAGCCAGTGTGCTCATTTAGAGGCTGTAAAGACGCAAAGCTTTTGAACAAGCCCTGGAGCCCGCTGGCACTCGTTGAAGCCGCTCTGAAGAAGTCCCGGGCTCTCAGTGTGCCTGGAGCCACTGACACCTTCACCCCTACTCCCCACTGCAGGACCACTCCACATAACTGCATTTCTGCAGGATAAAAACATCTCTTGATGTGTGTTTACCCTGGCAGGACTCATCTCTGCAGGAGACATCCGGCTCACAATACCCCAGGTGGACAGGCCTCACTTCCTGCCTTCACCAGTCATGAAACTTCTTGTTCAGAGAAGTCCCTGACAGATCTTACAACCAATCAGGGGCTCGTGCACGAATTGATCATGCAGCCCCTACTCCTTGTGTGTACAGGCCCCAACCCCCAATAAAAGACCCTGCACGCCCACCCCTGGGGCTCACACAGGCACCTTTCGTCTGTGTGGCCCACTGCTGTGTAACTATTAAACTTTTCCCTGCTGTTAAACTCTCCTTGGCCTCTGGTACACACTTTTACCAACCCGCGTCACCGGTCCATGACCGCCCCCTTGTGTCCCACAGCACATGCCATGTGCATATTTGTTTACTCGCCTGTCATCTGCCTCCCCCACTTCCCTTTAAGCACTTTTGTTCACCATTAAATCACAGGGAGGGAGGGTGAGGTACAGTGGAGGGTACGTCTCAATGGCACAGGACTCTCCAAGCTGACAGGAGCCCTGACATGTGGCTTCAGAGTTCCAGGTGCCCCCAGGCAATATTTGGAAGGAGTCCAGATGCCCCTGGATTTTATTCCTAGCTCTGACTTTGCTGGGTCTGGGGGCTGCTCCAGGTGGTAGCCTGTGATCAGAAGACTTCTCCCAGGCCTGAAGGACTGACCGATGGGCCCTTGGGAGCCCAAGGTCTGGGCTGTGAGGCCTCCTGCTGCGGCAAAAGGATTAAGACAAAGCAATGACTTTTTTCTCCTAATGTTTTATTTAGAAAAATTAAAACTTACACAAAAGCTGAAAGAATAATGATACATATTAATATTTTGCCATATTTATCTTATCTAAGAGACAGGAGTTTTGTAAAAAATTTTTACTACATAAGATATCAAATAAACACAAATAATAATATAATGAACCTCACCTACCTAGCACCCAGCTTCAACAACAGTTAACAATCCATGGCTAACTTCCTCCTCCTCCTGAATTATTCTGAAGCAAATTCATAAACATCATTTGATCCATAAATGTCAGTCTGTATCTCCGTAAGTAAAACCTCATTTAAAAACATAATCAAAATACCATTTTCAAACCTAAAAGTTAACAATGCTTAATATCAACTATTCAGTCATTGTTCGACTTTCTCCAGTTGTCATATATGTGCTGGTATTACAGTTTATTTGAATCAAAATTCCAGTAAGCTCCATACATTGAAATAGGCGGATCTGTCTCTTAATCTAAAAGTTCCACCCCTCTTTCTCTCTCTTGCTCTCTCTCTACTGTCGACTGAAATAAATGCACAGCCTTAAAGTTGAGAGTTATGTTTTATTTGGCGGGAGGACTCGGGCCAGGATGACAGCCCCTCAGATCGCTCAGAGGGGACTGCTCGGAAGAGGCAGGGGAGGAGCTAGGATAGATAGGAGCTTTACAACAAAGCTTTACAAAGACCAGGCAGTTGGAACAATAAAAGATTACTTGTTATCTAAAGAAAACCAGGCATCTCAAGTTAGAGAACTTAGCACTTTTCTATGTAGGGGAGGAAGCAAACATTTGGGCTCATTGAATTCATTCCTTTAACAAGCATCTAGCTATCTAGGGCCAGTATCCTGTCCTTTCTTATTCTGAGTCTGCTCAGGGTGCACCATTGTGAGTGGCCGCAGAGGCTGGGCTGCAGGCTTGTCTTCTTCACTGGGGGGTGGCGGCAGCCGCTGGTGACTTGATGGTTTCAGCATTGTTTACTGATATGGTTTGCGGTATTTTTCATTTACACTACCCCCTTCTTCCTCCCTCCCGCCCTCTCACAATTTATTTGTTGATACACTGTACTGGGTCATCTATCCTGAAGAGGTTCCCACAGTCTGTATTTTGCTGATGACTTCCCTACGATGTCATTTAACGTGTTCCTCTGCCTCCTGTGTTTCCTATAAACTGGCAGATTGATCAACGTTTTAAACTGAGTTTTAGAGAGGCTCCTTTCACAGAAGTGGTGTGTGTTTCCATCAGAAAGTACATAATGTCTTGTCCCTCTTTGTGCGATGTTGCCATTGATAACTTTGGAAATCCACTTTTTAAACCACTGTGATATTGTGATTTATAATAAAATATATATTTGGGCCTCTCTTGCTCCCTCATCTTCAGAGACCACCTGCACTCTGTCTACGGATCGCGTATCTACTTTTACTTTAACCTGAGCGCTCAACCCCCACACCTCGTGGCCTTTCTCTGAAACAGCCTACACTCTATGTAGTATGTATCTCTCTAAATAAATCTACCTTTACTCAAAAAAAAAACCCAAAAAACATAAATATATATATTTGGTCTTTGTCCCATTCCTGGAACAGAGCTCATAAAACCCTTAGACTCTAAAACAAAGAAACAAAAAAATAAACAAAAAAAACCTTAGAATCTCCTACGTGGAGAACAAGATGCCTTTTGTTATGTTAATGACGTGATTTGGGAAGCCTCTAGGTAACCTAAGGATGGGGGCTGGTTGCCTGGGGAACCAACTGAGAGCAGTCAGTTGGAATTTTCAGTCCTCTTCTCTCCACAACCTCGGGGGAGGCTGGAGGTTGAATCAGTCACCAGTGGCCAATTATTTAATCAATCATTCTTACGTAATGAAGCCTCCATAAAAATCAAAAAAGGAGGGGGTGTGGAGAGCTTCCAGGTTGGTGGACACGTGGAGATTCCAGGAGAGCAAAACCGGAGAGCAGACATGGAAGCTCCGCACCCTTTTCCCACACCTGCCCTGTGCACCTGTTCCATCTGACCGTTCCTGGGTTCTACCCTTTTATAATAAATTGGTAAACACAGGGATGGTAACACCTACTGGGTGGGTATTATTTCTAGGACCGATGCATAGAACTAAGAAAAGTTTGTTCATTTGTTTTTCTTCTGATAAATGCACCCGTAGTTCATACTCCTGACTGAGTATCAACTCAAATTCAACACAACAGGGTTCTGCCTAACACCATCAAGATCACATCCGTCTTTTTTTCCTCCCATACTGGAAATCCAACATAATTCTTCATTCCCTTTACCCTATGATCGACTCAAAACAGTCTCACAATAACAATTTCAACATAATAAGCAATAAGATGATTCCTGAAAACTGTGTAAGTGTTTTTTAAACTTTGTCTTGTTGTTTGGATAGACCCCCACTAGCGGCGTACAGTCAGCTGTCCACATCTGCAGGATCCACATCCGAGGATTCATTGAGCCCCAGGGCAAAAATACTAATTTAAAAAATCCAGAAATTTCCAAAAAGCACAGCTTGAATCTGCCACATGTGGGCAACTACCTACAGAGCATCACACGGTTTTGTAAGTAACCCAGAGATGATTTAAAGTATAAGGAGGATGTGTGTAGGTTATATGCAAACACTACGCCATTCTATATAAGGAACTCGAGCCTCTACAGATTTTGGTATCAGGGTCCTGGAACCAATCCCTCTCGGATACCAAGGGACAACAGTATAGTCACACTACTATTTCAAAATCACTTGGAATACTTCCTCTCTGGTTAGGCACAGATTTATTTGTTCCATTTTGCTTTTTAGATTTTTTCTTCCAGTTTTATTCAGACACAATTGACATACAGCACTGTGTTAAGTTTCAGGTGTACAGAGTAATGATCTGACTTACATACATCATGAAGTGATGACCACCTAAGTTTAGTGAACACCCATCATCTTTTATAGGTACATTAAAGAGATAGAAAATAGTATTTTTTCCTTGTGAGGAAAACTCTTAAGATTTACTCTCTCAACAACTTTCATATATATCATGTAGCCGTGATTTTTAGATATTTTTAATGTTAATTTTGTTCTACAATTATGTAAAATGTTCCTAAGTTTCAGAGTCAAGTCTCTGAAGGTCGTCATAGTTACCTATGACCTGCAGCTTCCACCTGGTTCTCGCTCTCCTTCACTCCATGTCCTTCTTTTATTCCCAACTGATGACCCAACTCACCAAGAGTGGCCACAGGCCACCATGGTTGCTCTGGCGGCAGACTCAGAGGCATCCTCTACTCAGAGGATACAGCTTCCCATAGACCTCCCGCAGCTTCTCCTGTGGTCCCCTTAAGACAGCTGGACAAACTTGGTTTCTCAGATTGGCTACTGCCTCCTCTGATGTGCTAACTGCCCTCAGATCACCTTCTTCCCCAGTTCCTTTCACAATTGTGTAAAGCAGATTACCATTATAAACCCTCTAGCCCACCGCCTCAAAGTGACTCTGCTCCCCAATTAAATCCTGACTGACACGTGGCTGACACAGTAAAGTTTTTTGTTCTAGTTGCTTACCCTCATATTGCTTAGTGTATTACATGTATATTTTTTCTCCCTTTCATAGAGTAGCATACTACACAATTTTCTCACATTTTTGAGTAACAGCTTTATGGAGATGTAAGTTACAGCTCAAGTGTATATCATACAATCCACTCATTTACGTGTACAGTTCAATGGTTTTTAGTATTGCTCAGAGTTATATAATCACCACCACAAAATTTTAAAACAATTTCACCACCCAAAAAAAGCAAGCCCATACCCTACAGCTCTGACTCCCCTCCCCAGTCTCCAATCCCCACCATGGCCCCAGCAAACACTAATCCACTTTCTGTTTCTACAGATTTGCCTCTTCTGGGCACCCACCTTGCTGTATTCATGGAAAACTCACCTCAGCCATCTCTCTGCAATAATATGAGCCTTTCCCATTCCTTTCACAGCCCGAGTCCTCCCATGTGTGGCTTATTCATCCAGTTCCTGTTGATGGATGTTTTGCCCTGTTTCCAGTCTTTTGTGATCACGAAGAGTTACAATGAGTAGCCTCATGCAAGCATCCTTTGGTAGTTTTTACCAGTGCATCTACAGGATCTATTCTTAGAGGATTTCTGGGTCAAAGGGTAAATGCACATGTGATTCTGCTAGCTGTTGCCAGATGTCCGATATAAGGTCTATGTAGTCTTGCACTCCATCAGCAATGTAAGAAAGTGTCTTGTTTCCTCATGGCCTTCCCAATAGAACTTGCTGTCAAACTTGAATTTTTGTCAATCAGATAGGTTAGAAATGGTAAACTTGGTGTGATTTCAATTTGCATTTCTATCATTATAAGCAAAGTTGGTCACCTTTTTCTGTATTTAAGATATATTTTTTAAAAATTTTTAGCGAGTAATCTGTTCTTATCTCTAGCTTATTTTTCATTATGATTGTTGGCCTTTTTCTTAAGAGGATTTTTTTTTAAATGGAGGTACTGGGGATTGAACCCAGGACCTTGTGCATTTTAAGCATGTGCTCTACCACTGAACTGTACCATCTGCTTTTGGGGAGGGGGGTAATTAGGTTTTTTAAGAATTTTAAAACAACTTTATTTCTTGTCTTAGTAACGTTTGCTCATTCTGTGAGATTACAGCTGCTTTGACATGGCTCAGCTTTGGCTTAAAAAAGGTCAGTGTCTGTCTGAAAACTTCTATGTGAGAGGCGATGGCACCAGGGTTTATTTCTTCACCCAAGATGAGCTGGACACACTTTTCACTACTGCTGAATTGGAAAAGGTTCTGAACCTGGTGGACCGCCCGCTGCAAAGTGAATCGAGGGAAGCAACTGACAATGTACCAAGTTTGGATTATCTCAAACCTCTTCCATCCAACACCAGCTGAGACGCACCAGCTCCTAACATGCGAGTTCACTGGGGCTTTTTAAAAGAACAACTACAAACAGGCTTGAACCTAGGAAAACAATGTTCCTTATCAAGATTCTAACCATTTTGCTTCTCATTTGTGAAGCCCTGTTATATACTTTTCTCAAGTTTTTCTTAAAAAAAAAAATAGTTTGTTCATTACTAAAGAAAATTTAAAATGTAGACAAGGAAAAAAACACCCACAATTCATCTACCCAAAGATGCAATCACTTGCTGTATATATTATGTATAGATATATATACATACAAAAGAAAAGAGATACACTCTCACCCAAACACACACAGTGGTAAAATATTGGCTGCTCTTATGCCAGCACTTGGTTTCCTGTGCTCGTTTCCTCTCTGCTTAGAGCATCAGCCCTGTAATGGGGGAGAGGCCAGGAGTGTTTGGGGAAGGGAGAGGAAGGGAGTGGCAGAAGGTCCTGGCCAAGTGGGGTCAGCAGTGGCCAGGAGAAGCCTGTATAAGTGGGCAGTTTGTGGGTGGGAAGGAGCACCCCTCACCCACTAGAACTGCTCCCTCAAAGCAGAAGTGGGGTGGAGGAGCAGGAGCACAGGGACAGAACTGAACTCCCCTCCAGTTCTGAGCTGCCCAGCCATGTGACCACGGGCAAGTCTCTCCCTGTCTCTTCATAAGGAAACAGGCATACATGGTCTTTTAGGTCCCTGCCCACAAAAGCATTATATTATAAGGGAAGAATAATCCATTAGAGAAAGCAAGCACTGATTAACAACCCAATGGGAGACACGGCTGGATATTTTTCAGGCCTTTGAGCACCTCTAAACTCACCAACTTTGGACCCTCACCCACACGTCTCAGCACTTGATTAGCCATGTCTATCCGAGAAGTCCAGTCCCAGGTCTGCCTCTGTAGCTGTGTGACTCTGGCAAACTCACTAAATCTCAATCAATTTCTTCATCTGCGGATGGTATCTTTTATAGGACCATCTCAAAATGCCTCGAGCAGCCCCGGCACACCGTGAGTGTCCCATTATGGTGGTGGTTATTATCCTGCTCTCCCCCTGCCACCTGGACCATCCCATTGGATCATCTTACAACCCTATGAGACAAATGCTAGTAAATCTAAGCTCCATTTTACAGAGAAGACAAGTGAAGTTCAGAGATGTTAATGACTCGCCCAGGGACACACTACAAGCAGGAGAGAGTCCCAAGTGGAATCCAGCTGGGCTCCCTGCAAAGGCGAACTTATGGTCCCCACTGAGCCTCACCCAGCTTTGCGACCCGGGCGGGGCCGCGGCAGTAAATGAGGCCTGAGGACGTCGCTCGGGTCAGCGTCCGCTGGGCCACCTCAACTCTAGGGGGCGACTCAGTGTCCAGGAAAGAAAGCGATTTGGTAGAAAGCCTCAAAACATCGCGCGGAGGAGCCCGACCAGAGAGTTACGAAGCGCGTGGGCGTCCGGCTTCCCTAAGTGGCTTCTCTTCCCGAAGCGGCTTCTCTTCCCGGAAATCCGCCAGTAGTGGGCGGAGCCGGTTTGGCTCGACTGCAGTTCCTGTTGTCGACACGCGGGGGAGCCAGAGCCGGCGAAGAGCCACCGGACATACCGTAATTCCCTCAAGTGTGCGCAAACACAATCTGTCCCATCACTGGCACGACGGTACCTGAGGCCAGAGTGGCAGGAAACAGGCTATAGTCTGACCTGAGGTTAGCTAGTTTCTCCAGTGAAGGAGGAGGCTCCGCGCGGAGAAGTGGGTGCTTTTTGCTGGTGAAGGTCCTTGCACGGCAGGCTAAGGACTTGGGTGAGGGCGAGATGAAGAAGAGTTGCGGCGGGGATGTTAGTAAATGTAGAGTTAACTGCCAATTTAATTCCCACTCCCCTTGACTTCCCATTTAACCAGGGACCTCCCCGAGAGCCCCAAGCTTTCTAAAACTCAGGGAAAAGACAATAACTTTTTTCAGACAGAGCGTTTGGGAATGACTAAGTTCCTGTTAGAGTAATGTGCATTTTAAAAAATTCAGGACAGAGCAAATGCTAAACCCCAAAGAACTTCTAAAGGCCTAATTTCTGAAAGAGGTGTTTACCTGGAGAAGGGATATTATGACCTAGCATTGCTGGGTTGAGAAGTGAGGCAGCTTTGTGTGATCTGGGCCCCAGAGTAGGGACAGGGGCGAGCCTGCTGTGAAAACCCAGTTGACCTGAACAGTGGGGTCTGGGTCCCGCGTCTCTGAAAGAAGGCTGTGCAGCCATGGGCAGAGTCCACAGGCAGTGCCCGCAGCCCAGGGCTCTGTCAGCCCAGCCGTCGTGGCACAGGATAGGGGACAGGAGTCTGGAGGGAGAGATGATGGGGGAAGCACAGCAAAGAGAAAGGGAAAAGGCAGTTAAGAGCTGGGAGGATGGAGCTGGGCAAGACCTTCACTCTCCAAGCCTCAGTTTCCTCATCTGAAAGGTGGAGATTCTACTACTACTTAATGTAAAGGGCTGTTGTGAGAACTCAGTGAGTCAGTGTTCTAAAAGTGCTCCGTAACCAGTGCAAAGGCTAGGTGAGACACCTCCTCTGTGGAGCCTTCCCTGATTGCCTTAGACTCAAAAATGCTGCTTTTCCCTGGGGGTTCCCAGAGCCCACGGTCCAGCCTTTGGTGCCAGCCCTGGCCTTCATGGGGATAACTGTTTGCAGTGATCATCCCCCACGACGCTGCTACCCCCACTCCAATCACTGCCAGACCGCGACCTTTTTAAGACGTGCGTCAAGGCTGATTCATCCCTGTATTTACTCAAAAACAAGGCCTGATAATACTTGGCAAAACGATCCTAAAGTTCATCTAAAAAAATAAACATGTGCAAACAGACAGTAAAGGTATGGAAACTGTGGAGGGGAAAATTGGACCAGATAAGGAAACAATTTGACAAGAGTTATCAGAATGTTTATAAGTGTACACATCCTTTATGCGCAACAGCTCCATTTCTAAGAATCTACACTGCAGAAATAATAGCAGTGAGAGGGCAGAGATAAATAGACCAGGATGTCTGCTGCAGTATTGTCTGTAACTATAGCAAAGAACTGGAAGCAACCCAAGAGTCCATCAATAGAGGATGGTGAAATAAATGGAGGTGCAGACATACAGTGCAATGCTGAGCAATTGTTAAAAAAACGGAGTGGGTCTGTGAGTGCTGAGGCAGGAAGAATCTCCAAAAGATAACAAGATGCAGAACAGAAAGCACAGGATGAGTCCTTGTCTTTAAAAACATTTTCCTACCACTGACTTCCAGCCTTTATTTCCTGACTCTCCCTTCCCTGTCCCAGGATGGCCATCTGGCAGATTCTCTGCTACACAATCGCTTTAACAGTCCAGTTCAACCCAATTTAAATTCCAAGCTCTGCACCTTCAAAGTGCACATAGCGCAGGTACATACCAGGTTTGTCATTTCAATTCGTTTATATCTCACCACCACCAGTTCGTTTATATCTGAAGTCGGCACTGTGCTTATCATCTCCATTTTACAGATGGGGACATTGTGGTATAGAGAGAGATTAAATAATTTCCCCTGGGGAGGGTGTAGCTCAAGCGGTAGAGCCATGCTTAGTATTCACAAGGTCCTGGGTTCAATCCCTAGTACCTCCTCCAAAAATAAATAAACCCAATTACCTCCCCTTCAAAAAAATTTTTTTTCCTCAAAGTCACACAGATCATAAATGGCAGAGTCGGAGCTATAGTTCCAGAATCTATGCTCTTAACTGTTCGGTTATGTCACCTGAGACTCCCAGGACCGTGAGTGAGACTTTTTCTTGCCTCAAGCTTTCAGCAGGCACAGTATGTAACATTAACTAGATACATCAGAATTCATTTAGCCCCTTTCCTAATGATGGACAGATAGATTTTTTTCAGTCTCATGCTATCACAAACAATGCTGCAGTGAATTTCTTCAGTCAGGTGTTTCTGTGCACTTGTTCAAATGTCTCAGTAGATCATATTCATAGAAGTGTAGCTGCTGGCTCAAAGGGAAAATTTAAATCTGGGTGCTGTTCCAGATGCCTACGGCTGTATAACAAACTACCCCAAGACGCAGTGCTTAAAACCATCATGTCGTATTCCCCACATGGTTTGGGCTTCATCGCAGCAGGTAACGTCAGGTAATCACAGTTCAGGTAAGAGGTAAGAAGTGGAACCCACTGGGCAAGTTAAGGGGAAACACTTGGAATTACGGTAGTATCACTTTTGCTGTATTGTATTGGTCGGAGAACTCACAGATCAGCCCAAGTTCAAGGGGTGGAGACGAAGAGCCCACCTCTCTATGGGAGAAGTGTCAAAGAATTTGTGGCCATCTTTACTCCATCACAATAGCTATTTCCATCTTGCCCTCCAAAATGCTGGTCAGTTTGTATTTCCACCCGCAATGCTCAAGACCGAATTTCCCCCCACCCTCACCGACACTATCTATTATTGTAAAACATTTTAACTGGTGCCAACCTGGCAGTTGAAGATGGTATTTAATTGTTATTTTGTTATGCATTCCTTTAATTATGAGTGAAAGTGAGCATCTTTTCATGTATTTACTGTTCCTTAAAATTTTTTCTTTCCTTGTGAATTGTCTGTTTATATACTCTGCCTATTTTTCACTTTGGTTGCCTTTTTTACATTGATTTCTGAAATGAATATATTGAGGAGATTAGCTCTTTACCCGACATTATGTTACAAACAGTTTTCCCAGTGTGTAGTCCAGCCTTTAACCTCGTTTTTTAAAATAATTTTCTCCATTCAGGGTCTTCAATTGTTTTGCATGTTCAAATGATCAATCTTTTACTTTCAGATTTCTGGGGTTTGTGTGGATTGGAGTGTTTCTGTCCTTCTTCAGAATTTTCCTGCCAGTTTCAAATGTTTATTTTTCCAAAGATTAATATCATCTTCCGAGGCTCCTTCCCCAAACCTGTCGGTGTTTGGATTGAAATAGCTTTTGGTTGACAGACCGCGCAGTTTGACAGCTGGAGGGCAGGGCTGGGAGTCACCTGGTTTGAGTCTTCTCTTCCGCAGGACATTGAAGCTTGCCAAGGGGGTGGCAGTGTCATCTCAGGGAGGCCCCTGCACTCCGGGTACCTATCGGGAGGGAGCTCAGGAGCCCAGCAAGGGCAGCCCTAGGGTCAGACAGGCTCCCCACAGCCCTGTCCCTGGGAACCTGGCCACTGGAGACCTACAACTCTTAGACCTCCCTGCAGAGTGAACTCAGGCCTCCTTGAAGGAAACATTCCTTGGAGACCCAGGAGAGGGGCCAGATATGCCCTCAAAGAACTGATTCACAAGGTAGGAGATTTCACAGAGCAGCGCCTTGTTCAGGAGACCAAACACAGAAATGCCTTTGCCAGGGACAATCCTATGGTCTCGACATCACAGCCCTGGGGAGAGGCAGGGATCTGCTCTGGGAACCACAGATACAGGACAGGAGGCTGCTCTGAGCTCAGGCCTTCAGGTTTGCCTTCCCCACCCAGCCAGGCTCCCCTGTCTTCTCTCTGATCCGGATCCCAGACAGCAGCATTCCTCAGCTGCTCCTTCCCCAGGCAGGGCCCAAAGGACCCAAAGGCATTCCCCCAGGTGCCTGGGGAGACTGAATGGCATTCATTTATTCAGGAATTATTTATCGATGCTTGCTATGTGCCAGTCAGTGTTCTTGGTGTACAGTAGAGAATAAAAGAGATTCCTGCCCTCCTACAGCTTACAGACAATAAAAAATAAACCAGAGTGAATATGGAAATATGATAGGAAATAAGTGCCCTAGGAGAAAACGGGGCAGAGTAAGAAGACTTGGGGGTTGGAGGCAACCTTGCTGGGGAACATCCATCTGCCCCTTCAGCCTGGCTCAGCACGGGGAACCTGCACAGGGGAGGCAGGGAGGAGAGGAAGAGGTGTGTTCCCTGGGCTCCGCCCTGCAAGGGCACAGCCCTGGCCAGGTGGCCCTCTCTCCCTGCAAGGGCACAGCCCTGGCCAGGTGGCCCTCTCTCCCGAAGCTCTCCTTCCTGGTTTCAGCAGTCACATCTTCCCCTCCCCCTCAGGCCTGGGAAGAGCAAAGGTGCCCCAAGCTTGTGGGCCTGAGCACTGCGCTCTCCCTTGGGGTTTCTTTATGTCCCATCCATACCTTTGCTGATAGTCATTGCATAATCCTAATCTGAGTGCTGTATGCTGTTGGAACACTGAGAAATACGGTGCCATCTGAGCAGCCTGAGTATCAGGTGGTGTGGATACCCCAGGGAACGGCGTCCTGAGTGGAGGGAACTGCCTGCACCAAGGCCTGGAAATGTTGTGGGAGAGAGATGCTGGTCTTGTCGCAGAAAGAATTCAGAAACAAGACACAGAGGTTAAGAAAGCAAAGCAAGGATTTAGTAAGGGACAGACAGTACACTCTCAAGGAAAGAGCCGGCAGACCCAGGTGGGTGGCTGCCCCGAGGGTCCTTGGCAAGCTCCTTATATGGGTGTAAAAATGAATGGGCAGAATATTCATTGGCAGGGATGGGCTTGGGGTCGTCTTCCCTGAACTTCATCCCAGCTCCACCTTCCCAGGTGGGGAGGAGGGATTTTTCGTCCTTATTTAGTCTTGATCAGAAAATTGGATGAGGTCATAATGAACAAAAGGTCACATTTGGACAGAGGTCAAAACGATCAAAAGGTTACATTCGGATGGATGGTGGGGATTCCTGTCCTGTTCCTGCGTGGCTGGAGCTGAGTGAGGAGGAGCAGTAGGAAGTGGGTATCAAAGGTGTGTGTGCCAGGAAGTGGGGCCACTGGAGGGCTTCTAACCGAGGAGCGATGTGATCTTTAACACTATGCCTCTGGCTGCTGTGTTGAGAACAGGGAGCTATCGCAGTATCCCGGGCGAGAGACAGTGATGGCTCAGATGGCAATGGAGAAGGAACGAGACAACAGGGTTTGCTAAGGGATTGGACGTGGGGTGTGAGAGAAGAGAGGCGAGGGAGCTTCAAGGACTGGGGCCTGCTGGATTTAGCAGGGCTACTAGGTTTCTCGTAGCTTCTCTGCCTCCCCCCTCAGCCTGGCTCTCATCTCCTGTCCCTCTGAGAACGAGGGTGCACGTGTGCGTGTGTGTCCAGCCCCTGGGGTTGTGCCCGGCAGACCCATCTCTTCTCTGGCAGGCCCAGAGGTCTGCCAGCCTCGGCCCGGAGGTGTCCTGGAGTGAGCCACGGGCCCTTCTGCTTGGGGCCATCTCTCTGCTGGTCCCTGGTTCAGGGTCCGCAGTGGATTCAGCCCCTGGGGCGCTGGGAAGGGCGGCTAAGCTGGATCCCCAGAAGCAGCCCCAGTGAGTGAGTTGACCGTGCTACATCATCAGTGACCTGCTCTCTAGGGCGCTCCCTGACTCATGCTCTTCAGCCTGGGTTCTGCGGGTCAGCCAGAACTGAATGTGACCTGCTTCTTCTTCCATGACTCGCTCAGCTGGCTTCCTCTCAGGCTCCAGCCCTCAGTGGGGACACCTGAGGCGGGAGGAAAGATCCACCCCAACCCCCTTCCTCAAGGCCCTGAGCCTTTGCCCCTCCTGCTGGCCGTGGTCTTTCCAAATCCTGGCTTGGAGGGCCTCCTCCCACAGCACCCTGTGGGGTCACCTGGCTGGACTCTCACTGCCCCAGCTCCTGAAGTCAGACTGAGTACCTTCTGGGCAGGCCAGGCCTGGCCTTCACTGGTAAGAGCGCCACCATCCAGCACCTTCCCTGAGCTGGCGCCGTGCTGAGCTCTCTCAGGCCCATCCTCACAGGCCCACAGGGGCCCATCTAGCACAGAGGGGTTATAGGAGTGGGTTCTGGGGTACAAGCTCTGCTGCTCACCGGTGCATGACCCGGGGGAGTCACCTAACTTCTCCAAGCCTCCATTTCCTCAGCGGACCTCGTGGTGTCCCCCGCACACTGGCAGCCCTTAAAAGACTTTCTGAGCAAGTTACTGCATGCGATATGCTTAACACAGTGCCTGACTCACTGTATGGGCTCAAGAAAAGTCAGCTATTTAAGTTACCCCATCTCCAGATGAAGAAACTGAGGCTCAGAGAGGACTGGAACTTGTCCAAAGCCACAGGGCTGGGAAATGGTGGAGATAGATTCCCCTGTGCTCGCCCCCTGCACTTGTCCCCTTGTTCTCTGTCTCCGTGAGGCCAGCACAGAGTAGCTGTCAGCCCACAAATGGAGGAGCTAGGAACTTACACTCTGAGAGCTCCCAAGGGGAGGGGAGGCTCCTGTCATAATGAGAGATACAAAGATTAATTAAACACAAGCCCACAAGGGGCTGCCCATCCTGGAGCCAAGAGCCATGGTGCTCTGGGAACAGCATCCTTCCCTACGTAAAGGATCCAGGAACCTCCATGGAGGGGTGACACCTGGGTTTTTGAGACATGACCGGCTTATCGAATGCATCAAGCTTACAAGAAATGGTGACCATGCAATCTGAACTTTTAAAGACAGTCCAAGTTTCAAACTTCTGTCCCATTGTTGGAATAAAGCCTCATGAGCCCCAAAGAATCCAATATTGCAGCACTCAAATGACTTCTCAGAGCCAGATGGGTCACAAAATCCATGTAGGGTGCCCTACATGGATTCCAGCACACAGCTGCCAGCTGCCCCAGCTTCATGGGTGTGTGCACGTCCACACAGACACTGACACCAGCCAGGGCTAAGGGTCACCCACTCCTGGGTCACTAGGTGACTCCATAGCTTGATAAGTGTCCCCTCCTCCTTCCTAACCCCAGTGCTGGGTACCGTAATGTCTGGGGTGGGGGGGCATCCTGAATCCTCACAGAAGAGAGCGTCTTGTCTTGCACACTTTTTGTCACCATGAAGGTCAAGGTCTGGTCTAGGTGACATCAAGGCTGCTGTTAGCGAGTCTGACCAGTCAGTCATGGAGGCTGTGCTCCCTCCACCCAGCTTTGCAATCTTAGCATTCTGCTGCAGACCCGCCTTTCACATTGCCTCCTGGTAGGAGTTTTGGTTTCAGTTTCTAAGAGCAGAAATGAGCCCTATCCCTTCCCTCTGCTGCCTTCCACACTCTCCTTCCTCCTCCCTTGTCTCTGTCCTTCCTTCCCTCTCCCACCCTGGTGGGACACGGCCCCCTGGTCCCTAGCTCTGTGGGAAGGGTTAAGGAAAAGAAGAGAGGGGAGAAAGGAGAGTGGAGAGTTGTGAGACCTCACTTCATTTTCAGGGCTGGGTGGCCACTCACAGTTGTACAGATTGCGCACTGCACAACTCCAGGGGACACAGTCATCTCGATGTCACCAAAATTTGCATAGTTGTTAATGCATTTTTCAGGCAGATGGCAGTAAAGTATCCTGAGAGGGGGCATCTGTCTGAAGTGCTCCAAGTGGAATGAAGGTGCTGAGTGCATTTTGGCTCTGATCTCCCAAAAGCCCCAAGCCATCCCCTGGGGCTGTGGCATCTCCCACAAGCCACCACCACCCCTAGACCTTGTACTCTAGCCCACTTGTCCCTCAACGCTCAACTTCTCAGCTCGGCTAGAGCCCCAGTAGGAGACTCTGGATCAAAAGAGGCTGGCCAATCACCTCTAGGGCCATTTGTGGGACCCAAGAAAGTCTCTTTCTTTTGGGCCTCGGTTTCCCCATCTGTAATAGGCAGAGTGGACAAAATGATCTCTAAGGCGCTCTCCAGATTTAACATCTGAGTCTGCACTGAGGGTACTGCCCGGGAGGCAGATGAGTTACAGTTGGGTTTGGCCTCAGGGTTCCCTTTACAATGAAGAAAGATGGCTGTTGTTCCCTTGACTGAAAGCAGGGCTCAGACAGGACCCTTTTGTTGAAGGATGATGGTGGAGGCCCCATGAGGTCACCCAGAGGAACTGTGTGACCGGCAAGTCCTCTGACCTCTCTAAACCTGTTTCCTCCTCCATGAAATGGGGGGTGATACTTGCTTTGCAGGTGGCTGTGAGGACTAAAGAGACTTCTAAGTACAGAGGTGCTGGCACGTAGTAGGAGGCTAGGAGGCGCTCAGAGAAGAGCAGAGGAAAGGAGCCCTGGGGAATGGCGGCAGGGGGTGGAGTGGGGAACTGGGTTGGGGAGGGGGCTGCCCAGGCCCTAAGGCTGGGAGGGAGGCACAGCAGCCCTGCAGGCCCCAGGCTGCCACTGCCTGAGCTCAGGCTCTAAGGGCAGGAAACCCACCTGGTTTCCTCCGGGCCTGACAGTCACCCCTGTCCTTCCTTTCGCTGTGGGCTCCCCGCCCCCTCTTTGCATGACTGCACTTTGGGGAGGATGCCAAGGGCCTGCACAGCTCTGTGGGAACCCCAAAGAGCCCAAACTCCTTAGCCAGGCACTCGATGCCCTCCTCTAATCCTCCCACCACCGGACACCCCAGAACAAGCCATGCAATGTCACACCTCCTTTCTTTCTCCCACATGCCTTTCTTTCTCCCCTCTCCCCACCACCTCCACCCATTCCCCAGAGCTAAATCCTGCTTATTGTTTAGGGCCCGGCTCAAATGTCACCTTCTCTGGGAATCCTTTCCCTGTCCTTCCAGTAAAGAAAATAATCACCCTTCCTGTTGGCTCTCTCAGCCCGGGACACACAGTCAGGGGCGCTGTGGAGTGAGTCAGTCACATTCCCCGGGGCCTCCGAGCCCTTGCCTATAAAATGGAGGCAAGTCACCTCTAGCTAAGGGGGAAGATGTTGGAAGAATTCAAGAAAGGGGGACACGTAAAGCCCCTACACACCGTACGGACACACAGGCCGTGCCGATAAACCCTACTTGAAGCTTCAAGCCCGGCCCAGGGCGCGGGAAGGGTGTGTCAGGCACGTTTCCATCCGGCTGTTCCAGCAGTTTTCAGTGGGTCCGCAGATTCCCGCCCATCCCCACAGTTCATTGGAAGATCAACGATGATTGACAGGCCCTGAGCCCAATGACTAGCCTAGTCCCTCCTGGAGCCCCACCACTGTCCACCCCACTGTCCTCTTTGGCACCTCTACCTAAAGAAGGCAGAGGCCATGAGTCTTTTTTAAGGGACGGAACTGATTTTCACAGCAGCCTTGTGTCAGCTGCGCAGCCTGACTGCCCCACTGATGACTCAGGCCTACTCCCCACCCTTCCCCTTCAGGAAGAGGCCCTGTCATAATCACAGTTGTGCTCCACAAAAATAGCTTCAATTCATAGATGCATGAGCACCAGGCCTTTCCACTGCGGGAAGAGGAAGGCCATTTCCCCACACTCGTTCCCCACGGCCCCGCTTCAGAAGCGGATCTTCTGGGGTGGGGTCTTAACACTTCTCTGTGAATGGCTTCAGCAGCAGCCTCCTCCCCAGCTTTGGTGCAGAAGGCTTTTCTGCGGCTTTGCAATCAGCTTCTCACATTTTCTCATTCGCCCTTCGGTCAGCGATCCGGGGCAGAGCAGCTGAGGTGGCTGTACCCATTTTGTAGGTGTGGAAACCCAGACCAGGGGACAGGGGGGTGACTTTCCTATCTCACAGTGAGCTGGTGGTGGAGCTGAGTTGTGGGCACCTGACTCCTGCTACAGTGTTCGTTCTGCTCTGGCATGTGCCCCTTCCTCGGGAAATACCCTGGCTAGGAGAGGAGAGAAAGGCTGGGCAGAGCACAGCTTTGAGGAGCAAGACATTCATGCAATGAACATTTGTCAACTTCCTGCTACATGCCAGGCACGGTGCTCGGCACTAGGGATACAGTAGAGAGCAAAAAAGAGGTTCAATTACTGTCCCCATGGAGTTTATAGAGTGAGAGCTAAGATTTACTGAGCCCAGTCTTTAGACCAGATGCTTTGCTAAATACTTTTACCCGGAATAAATCATTTGATTCTCACCCACATCCCCATAAGGTAGCATATTGGACATCTGTCACTTGTGTTGGCCACCCAGCATCTGAAACCGCTTCCTAGGTATAAGGTGTTCTCCTCTCATGAGGAACAGCCCAGTTTCCATTTCTGAGGCTAAGTATGCCAGACACACCCTTTCCCAGCCTCCCTTGCAACTAAGGCTGAGCACATGACCAGCCCAGACCTGATGTTGAAGTCTTGGCCAATCAGTAAAGCCAGCCCAGACCTGATGTTGAAGCAGTGATGGCACAGATCCATCATGGCCATCAGAGCAGTGACAGCAGGACCCCCCCCCCACTTCCCAGAGTCACCAGCAGCCATTTACAGGGGCAGGGTCCCTCGTTCACTGCTGGTGGAGCCGGTATCTGTGCTCAGGGGTGGCAGTTGGTGTCGTCCCTCCAGCTCTGCAGAGAGATTTTGAGTATTGCCCCTTAGCTAGTAGAGAAAGGAGAAAATCCTGCCCCGCTTACAGGTGGGGTCCCTGCAGCTTCCCCCCAGGGAAGCAGGTGAGGTGGGCAGAATCTGGAGATGACAGGGATTCTGGGCGGTGGTGAGACTTTCTCTGAGGCCTTCCAACCTGAACCCAGTGGCCTGGGCTGGGGTGGATGTGGGCACTTGGTGATCTCAGAACCTCTGTCTGGTGGCTGCCTAGTCCTCCCTTTCCCTGTCTAGTCTCAGGTTGACTCTGTCTCTCTTCTCCCATTCCTCTTCCTCTCCATCCCACTGTCCCAGGCCTGGTTCTCACCCCATGACCTGCCTGGACACTTCCTTCCTCAGCTTCTCCTCCTTGCAGCCACTCACTCCCATCCTTCATCCCAGAGTCAGAGTGAGCCTCCAGAACACAGGACTGATGGAGGCACACTCCGCCTTAAGCACCTGCCAGGACATCCTGGCACCCAAAGGCCTTTGCGTGGCACTCAAGGCTCTTCCAGCCCCTCCAACCTGCACATCAGTCCTCCAGCCCCAACCCAGAGTTCTGACACCGCACAGCTCTGGCCAGACGCCCTGTGCTCCACTGTCACCGCGCCCTGCCCCTTGCACACCTTCTTGCACTGCCTTTGCTCATGCTGTTTCCTCTGTTAGGAATGCCCTTCCCTGTCCCCTCCACTTTCCTCTTTAATAATAGTAATACAATCTCATTCATTCATAAAACAGCTTCAAATGCCAACTTGCTAGACTCCTTATAATATTGTTTCCTTTATTTTGTCCGTGAGAAGTTCTGTGGCATTTTAAAGGGGAAGGGGTGGTGAGGTGCTGCTGCCTGGATCAGCAGGCAGGTGTGCCTGTGGGACCGGGACCCTGGGCTCTTGGTCAAACAGACCCAGGTTCAAATCTAGACTTTGCCATTTACATGCTGGGCTCTTATGGGCAAGTTGGTTAACCTCTCTGAGGCTCCCTTCTTCAGCCTCACTGACCCTCCATGACACATTGGCACAGGTGTGTCTCATCCATGTGCCTAAATGCTGAGAAGTCCAAGCAGGTGCTCTGTGTGTGCATGTAGCTATGTACAAACTTGGGGAGGTATGAGTGTGTGTGGGGAGGGGCATATGTGCTTATCTGTGTGTGTGTGTGTAGCTGCTGTGGTTGTCAGCTCAGAGCAAAAAACCCCACACTTCCTGTTAAGAATCAATTAGAGCATTTTTTATAGGAGCCCCAAATCTCCCGGAGAGTGTCATGAGAGCTCAGGGAGGAGAGGTGGGAAGGCAGGGCAAGAAGGATGGGAGCAGAGGGCAGGATTCTGCTGCCAAGTCATCGCATGACCCTAAACAGCATGGTACCTCTTTGGGCCTGGGTTTCCGTTTGTATAAAAGCAGGATGGGGGATTTAGACTAGGTGATCTCTGAACCCTCCCAGCCCCTTACTTTTGGAGACAGATTAGTATCCAGGGTACACTCTTCAGAGGGAGACACCACATATGTCCCACCAGGTATGCCCCTGACCTCACATGGATCTAACCCTTCTCAGACCATCCTTGGAAACACCTAGACTCTTCCCTGTGATTGTATGGGGGAGGGGACAGGGAGGATGTTTCCAGTGGGGAAGGGCTTAGTGGCAAGCCAGTAGCCACATCAGCAACCTCCTCTCCACTCCCATCCCCACCAGGCCCTGCTCCCTCCTGGTTCCCACATCCTCAACCAGAAGAGAAACAAATCAGTTCCTCAGTAGGAAAGGGCAGGAGTCGCTGCCCCTTCCACCCACCTTGTCTGCAGTGGGGGAGGGTATATGGAGAAGGGGCCGGATTCACTATCAAAGCTGGTCCCCACATTTTACAGATGAGGAAATAAATGCACAGAGAGGGCCAGTGACTTGCTCAAGGCATGTGGTGAGACAGTGGTGGTGCCAGGATTGCAGCCAGCTTCCCACAAGCCTTTCCATGTCATCAGGCTGCCCCTCCATGAAAGAGGGTCCCAAACTAATTCTCATTTCCACTGAGGGTGGAACACAAGGAGAGGAGCTGACATTGCAGTAAGGGGACTTGGAATGGATACCAGGAAGTGCTTCCTGTGAGATTCCCCAGGACAGGTGCCAAAAGGACACTCACCTCCTCCCAGGCGTGCCTTTAGAGTATAGGATACCCTGGGATGTTGTAGCTCCCCATGGTTAGAAAGAGGGCTGGAGAGACCTGGCTTCCAGCCTGAGTTATCTTGCAGAGAAGGGGGCAGGATTCCAGGAGAAGAAGGAAAGCTACCATGGCTGGGCTCCATGCTCAGTACTCACACCCATGCCCATTTTACAGATAAGGACACTGAAGCCCAGAGAGGTTAAGTGACTTCCCCAAGCTCACACAGATAGGACCTATGTGGTATGATACCCAAATCTTGTCTTCCCACTAAATATTTTCCCAAAACAGACCACAAGGTGAATTTAAAAACATAATCTATAAGGTGAGTTTAGATGATACCTGGGAGAATTGTTTTTGTTTTGTTTTTTTTTTTTTTGAGCAATATATTGATCCAAATGTATGTGAGAAAAAAATAAATCAGCCATTAAACTCATTATTTCACAGACATTGTTGCTTGGGACTAGGCTAAGTTTTGAAAGGAGTTGAAAAATATTAAATGGATAATTGTTTAGGTAGCAAAACTCTGGAAAGTGATGCACGAATGACTGAAGCTTTAGAAACAACCTTAGAAGCCTCTTGGTCAGAGGCAGGGACTAGGGGCCTCTGCTGGCAAACACCAGGGTGACTCCTGTGTGTGCACTGCCCCCTCCAACCCTGTCCGTCTGTCCAGTCCTGGCCGTGCAGCTCAGGCTCCCACATGTGTGTGCAGGAGGCAGTTGGTCCTGGGTAAAGGCTGCCAGGGGAGAGGTGACACAGAAGAGAGCAGCTGGGCTGCTGGCCTCCCAGGGAGGGAGGTGGGCAGGAGGAGGGGCAGCTGGGGAGGCTCAGAGGTGTGAGAGGCAGCGCTGGGCACCAGAAGTCAGCTCTGCGAAGAGCTGAGCTCTCCACTCGGCCTGCCCTGTGTGGGCGCCCCTTCCTCTCTCGGTTTTAGCTCCTCATTTTGGGTCCCGGTTCCCACTCTCCTCTGTCCCTACCAGTTTCAGCCTTGCTCATTTCCTGAGGCGCCATCCAGGCAGGAGGGAGACCCTGGGCCTCCCCAAGGAGGTAGCTCCACTCCCGGCCCTCCCTCACGGGTCTCCAGGCCTGGCCCAGAGGCCAGTTCAAGCAGCTGAGCATCAGGCCTGGCGGCTCGCCGGCCTCCTGGACCCAGGGGACCGAGGGAGGACGCGGAGCCCAGCGAGGGCCCGGCCTGCTGACCCTGCAGTCTGGGGTCAGCCCCACGGGGGCCGGCCATCAGGGAGGTCGAGTGCAGTCACTCCAAGGCCTGGCTGGGGACGAAAGTCTGGGCAGCATCTTCCCTGTCAGCAGGGAGCCCTGTAGTGGGGGTGGGAGGGCCTCCCTCTTCCTTCAGCCTCCTCACCGCCCTAGCCCTTGGGTCTGCCCAGCCTGTCTTAATGACTCACAGCCTAGTCACCCACCCAGGATTTGAATCCTGAATGATCAAGATCGTATTCATCAATAAACATTTTTCGGGTGTTTCTCCCCAAAGCTCTGGGCCGAGTGCTCCTCACACAGGACTTCATTGAATTTCCACAACACTGCGGTTGATCCTGTTATCATCTCCACTGAGCAGGTGATAAACTGAGTGTCAGAGAAGTGAAACTGTCTTGCCCAAGGTCAGACATAGGTCAAGGAGGAGCCAGGCTTCAGTCAGATTCGAATCTGTGCCATTTCTCCATCCCCTAGAAGGGAGCGCTCACCATTGGAGAAGAAGGTCAGTCCTTCAGCCTAACTCCATCCCCAATTTCAATACAGAGCCCACTGGTTACAGCCATCCTTGAAGCTTTATCAGTCACCTCTACCTTAGTGTGAGTGATTTCATGATCATTGTGATCTTGCACCGTCAATGTTATCTCACTTCCCATCTTATTTAGTCCATGCCGACAGGAGTAGATGTCATTTTGACCATTTTACAGCTAAGGAACGAACCCAAGACTTGGGGAAGTGTGGTGACAGGTCGCTCAGTGCTGTGGCCAGCACTACAAAAAGCCCCTCTGTTGAGTGGGCCACTCCATCCAGCCCACAGGACTTGTCTCTTAGGCCCTTTCTCCCAGAGCACATTTTGTTAAGAGGAAGGGGACCGGTGTGAGGAACCAGGCCCCCGGAGAGAGGGTGATGAGGGAGAGAAGTGGGCTGCAAGGAAAGAACAGAGATTATCTGGACCGTGGCCGGCCAGCCTGATTCTGGCCATCCAAGGTGGGTTTCCAGGGCTGCCTGCAGGAAGGGAAGCACTGGGCTGCCCTCCTGAGAGCCAGACAGTTGTCCTGTGTCCTTTCTGCGACAGCCTGCCACCGCCATCCTCTTTTCTAGCCACAAGACCTCATTCTTAACCATTCCTCTTAGGACATTGCCTAATTATGGCAAGTATGTATGTATATGAAGAAAAATGTGCAGAGGACTCCGGGTTGTTTTCAGTTACCTTAAACCATGCAATGCCTGTTTGGGGGGAAGATTTCTCTGCTAATAGGCTGTTAGAAGTGCTCACCTGGAGATCTGTGGGTTGCTCACCATCCAGTGATGGTGGGGAGCTGAATTTCACTCAATTAAATAAAATAATCAGATCAGCATTCAACTTTTGGATTTAACTGTAAAATAGTCTTTTTTTAAAAATCAGGATCCATTTTTTCAATATGGATATCTCCTAAAATACTGCAGGGCAAGCCTAGAACAGGGGCTCATAACCTCGTGTGAGTCTGTGTTATGGGCTCCCTTGCCATCTGGTGAAGCCTATGGACCCCGTCTCAGAATAACGTTCTTAAATGCATAAAATAAATAACATAGGTCTACAAAAGAGACCAACTATATTTAAGTGTAGTTATCAAACATTTTTTAAAATCTTTCTGATGTAGTCACAGATGGTGCTTCCTAATTAATGCGTGAAGTATCAAGATCTAGCAAAAGGTCTAATAATTACTGCAGTTTTGAAAGTAAGTAAGCCGTAGTTTGAAATATCAAAAAAAAAAAAAAACTGTAATGTGGTTTGAAAATATCTGTAATTGTGTCAGGGACACCGTCACGGGTCCCGCTGATACTGCTGTGGTTTGTTGCCACATCATTAAAGATTTAAAAAAAAAATTCAGGTAGAGGTCAATGAAAATAAAGATGTGGATTTTTTTTTCTCTTCCAGGTTTTTAGGTTCCTTGAATTCTATCTTTTGATCCCTACAGACCCCAGATTAAGAATCCCTGGGCTGACAGAAAATAAACTAAGGTTACCAAAGGGGGAAGGGGTAGGGGAGGGATAAATTAGGAATCTGGGATTAATGTATACACACTACTATATAAAATAGGTGAACAAGGTCCTACTGTATAGCACAGGGAACTATATTCAACATCTTGTAATAACCTATAATGGAAAAGAATCTGAAAAAGAATATATGTATATATATAATTGAATTACTTTGCTGTACACCTGAAACTAACACAACATTGTAAATCTATACTTCAATAAAAATAAAAAATTAAATTAAATTTAAAAAAATTTTTTAAAGAACCCCTGGTCTAGTTCTATCTTTTATTGTATAGTATGATGTACAATTGTATCAAATGAAGTTTTAAAATCTGATTAAATTTACAAATAGATAAAGTGCCTGGCAGGTAAATGAGAGTCTCTGGGCCTGGAGTGCCTGCGGAAATTACTTCAGTCGTTCTTCTAGGGAAAACGGCACCTCTGTTTGCTCACTGGCCAAGTGGAGCTCCCAGGGCTGCATCAAGACGCTGTGCCCCAGATGCCCGCAGACTGCTCGGCACTGAGCCAGGCCTTCCTCCACCAGAGTGGCCTCTGTGCCCCTGCTCACCCTAATGCCACTTGGCAGAAGAATCGTGTTAGGTCTGGGAGAGTTTGGACTGGCCCTCGACCCTGGGACGAAGGTGGCTTCATAACCAGCCCTGGGGAGTCCCAGCCTCCATGGCACTCTGAGACCTCCCTCACCCAGGGCCCCGAGCTGCCTGCACCCCGGCAGTCCCAGAAGCCCTTAGGTGCCTGCCTGCTTCCCCTTTTGATTCATGTGTGGTCACATGAGGAACACAGTCACGAGCCAGAGTGACTAGGTCAGGGCTGACAGGCTCACGAGACACTTGGCTGGGAATCAGGCAGCAGACAGTGGCGGCCAAGCTGAGAGGCCCTCAGAGCCCAGGGAGCAGAGGCTGACTCCAGGCCCACAGGCTCTGACTCCCCAGGGCTCCCGTCTTCCTCCTCCTCTGTGGCCTCCTCCCCACAACCAGGCCACCCTTCCCCCTCCCAAAGTGTCAGTGCCCTGGGGATCGTGCCCTTCACTCTAGCAAGGTCTGCCACCCAATCCCTCTGCCCCAGCTCTCCCCTCGTCCCTTCTGCTTTCCTATCAAAACCCACCTGTTCTGTGTCCCATCAACCGTTGCTCGAAGGCAGCTCCCGGTTATCTGAGGTACGTAGCCTTCAACTAAAGGCTCTGACTGGCTATAAAGCCCTCTGCATCTCTGGGCTTTGTTCAAAGCCCTCATCACCCACACCATGTGTTTACATTGCAGGCCTGCCTTTTGTAGCTGTTATGAGGATCAAAAACATTTTTAGATGTGAAATCACTTCATAACTAGAAAGCATTTTCATACGTATAATATAGGACTCATCATGGCTGACAAGTTGTCTGATGGGTTTCAGTTCTCGGGGTCCTTCTGGAGAAATGACGGTGGTGGTGCTTCAGGAGAGGTGAAGATCCTGGTAACTAGATGGCCCTGCCACATTGTCCCACCTCCTCCCCTAAATCATACACCAAACAGGACATGTCCTCGTGGGCAGAGTCTGGTTCTGAATCTGAGTGGGAGTTTGAAAACTCTAGAGAAATGACCCGGCTAAACCCCACACAGAAAATTGACCAAGTAGACATTGGGGGCAACGCAGACTTGCTTCTGCCTTAGATGTGATTCACCCAGTTTGCCTCAACCGTTGTGGAGCCAAGAGGGAGACGGAGGGAAACTTTTGTTTCTGAGGAGAAAAACCGGAGAGGTGCTCCCTGCCAGGACCCGAGCCTGAGGCTCACAGCGGGGACATATTCAAATCATTTGTCGGCTTGGGGGCCTGGAGGGTGACTTGCTAGGAATCACGCAGGGTTTAGCAGTAGAAAGCTTGGGTTCCGGACCCTGCTTTGCCACACCCAAACTGTGTGCCCATGGGCAGGTCGTCGGCCATCTCTGGGCCTGCACCTGCTGTCTGTAAAAGGCCTGTAACAACCCCCAACTCAGCAGGGTCTTCTGAGGAGTCAAGTGTTCACTTCACGAGACTCAGAAATGCCTGCAGTTGAGCTGCAGGGGGAAGTGCCCACACACCCTGCCCCCGAGGGTGCCAGCCCCGATGCTGTCACCCAGCACAGCACTTGCCTAGGCCTCCCGTGTGTTGGTCTGTCTCCTCATTGGGCTGATTCCTGCAAGAGAGCGCGGTGCTTCCTCATCGTATATTCACAACGTGGGGCACATTCCCGAGCTGCTGTAATTATTACTTCGGAGCTCATGCTGCGTCAGGGCCCAAAGCCCAGGCAGGCCCCTTCCTCCCCGTAAGGCTATGATCACATGGCTACATTTGTATTGTTTTCAGATAGTCCATTTAGCTTTCTCCTCCGGGATCACAGGAAGGCCTCAGCCCCAGCGGCAGTCTCCCCAGCATCTGGGGGGCTCCATCAGTGTCCTCTTTCCTTTAGGGCTAGACAGTCGGGTTCAAATCCCAACTCTGCTACTTACAAGTCACTTAACCACTCTATGCCTCAGTTTCCTTGTTTGTAAAATGGAAATAAGAATTTTTTTTTAATTGAAGTACAGTCAGTTACAATGTACAGTGTACAGCACAATAGCCCAGTCATGCATATACATACATATATTCGTTTTCATGTCTTTGTGGGGGAATAAGAATTCAGCCTACTCCTGGGAGATGTATGTTCAGCTCGACAAGAAAATGTCAAATTGTTTTCTAAAGTGGTTGTGCCGATTTATATTCTCAAGAGCTGTGTTTAAGAGATCTCACGGTCCATATCCGCTTCCAGCTTTGTATCGCCAAACTTTGTCCAACCAAATGGATGTAAAATGGTTCTCACTGTGGTGTGTATTTGCATCACCCTGAATGCTAATGAGGTTGAGTATCTCTTCATGTTTATTAGTTTAATATTAGTACATTTTCTCCCTTCAGTGAAAAGCCTATTTATATCTTTTGTTTATTTTTCTATTATATTGTTTAGCTTTTTGTTAATTGATTTATAGGCATTCTCTCTCTTTTTTCTATATATTCTTAACACTAATCCTTTGTTGGTTATATAAAATAATTATCTTCCCCCAGTTTGTCTTTCACTTTACTCAAAGTGTCTTCTGATGAGCAGAAGGTTCTTAATTTTAATGAAGAAGGATATCCGAAAGATATTCACCAAATTTTTTTCTAAAGCTTCTGGTGTTTAACTTTTAAGTTCTTGATCCATCTAGAGCTGATTTTTTGTGTACGGTGTGAGGTGGGGTTTTTATCTTTTCCATGGGGATGATTAAATTTTCTACTTCCATTTGTGGAGCAGTCCTAGAGCCAACCTTCTTATTTTTCCTGGATCCAATATCTTAACAGATCTTGAGGGGACAGGAAGGGAGGGCCCGGTTTAAGTCTGACTGACAGAGAATTCCCTCCAAGCCTGACCAAGAACTTCCTGAGGGGGGTCACATCCAAGGAGGCTAGAGATTAAAGGAGCCACACTGCAACTTTGCCCAAGCAGCCTCTGCCTGCATCTGAGCTCACCATTAATTATTTTATTAAAGATGTAACATATGTATATGGCAGACAGTAATAATGATTTAAATAGTGCTGAAAAGCATCAAATGAAGTTAAATTTTCCCACCTCGAAAACCACTGCCCAGAGGTAATCACTTCGGCAGTGACTCAGTAGTGATTTTCAGCTCTTGTGAATTCTCTCCCTGACTGCAAATAACCTGCCTGATGCCTCGATTTCTTAGTTTATCACGTTTAAAATGACTCTGGTGATTTTCTGCTAGAAAAGTTAGTTTTCTTATACCTGCCTTATCTCTCCTCCCTTCTTACCCCATTCTCAAAAATATTTGGTTTCTTAAAACGAATGCTAAACGCTACGCCAACTCCAGCAGCTGCTGCCACAGCTGTATTTCAGGAAGCCCAGCCCTGCGAGATTGCTGCCCCTACCCCCACCCCCTGCAGGAGAACATCAGACAGGACATCACCCTGCTTCCTGGTTCCAGGCATCAGCACTGAGCTGGACAGAAGGAAAACAGCCTTTCGGTGCAAAGCAAACGCTTGGGCTGGTTTCCTGAGTTGGGGTGGAGAGCGCTGGGAGAGGGCGGGAGACGAATCCGGGCTGGTTGATGCCCTGCTCCAGGCTCCCTGTGTGACCTTGGGCAAGCCCCCTCCCGGCTCTCTCTACCGGTAAAGTGCAGGTTACCGAGGTCCTTCCCGCCGTGGACTTTCTCTGATGAAGAGAAGAAAAGGCTCTCCTGAGAAACAATATGCTAATACAATGACATATGCACGGCTGGGAGATTGTGCTGTACACCGGAGATCAACACGCTGTAACTGACTACTTCAATTTTTAAAAAGTGGAAAAAAAAAACTTGGAAAAAAAAAAGAACAGTGCCTCTCACGGGGCCAGACAGTTCACATGCAGGATCTTATTTAATGCTCATAATCCTCAGGTGGGCATTATTCTCACTTAACAGATGAAGAAACTAAGGATCAGAGAGGTTAGGTTAACTGTCAGAGGTCATAGGGCCCAAAGGTCAGTGCCACCAGTTCAATGCATCACCTAGTCCTGTTGGAGAACTGGAGATCTGAAAATGCTGAAAACCTCCAGGGTCCCTCTGGGCCTTCAGAAATAGGTTAGAAGGTAGGAGTTAACCTTTCCTGAACTCAGAGACCCTACCTCCCAGACGCACTGCAGAGACTGACCCTGGCCCAGGCCCAACGGGCGATTCTAAGACCAGTTTCCTTCAGGAGCACTTTTCACAAGCAGAGAAGAGTAGGGGGCTGTTTGGCGTGGGGACCCCAGACAGTTCAGAATGGCCTGGGGGCTATTTCTGTCTCCGGCCCTCCAGCCAGAGGCAGAGCTGTTCACACACTCCGCACCCACTACAGGCACACTCGTAGCCATGTCACGTCCTGGGGACCCTGGGGACCGGCAGGCCTAAGCTCAGCAAGGCCTGGCACTGGCTGCAGCTGGGGCAGACCTGCTTCCCTTCAGACCCAAGGCCACAAGCCGGGAAGGAAATGAAGGTGGGAGGGGCCCAGAAACGCTGACTTGGCTGGAAGGCTGCCCTGTAGGGAGGAAGCAAGAAAGGCCTGGCCCAGGGCTGTAGGCAGAGCCAGCAAAGCCACCCTGGAGTCTCTGCAGATTCAGGACCACAAGGGCCTCACCTGGGCCACCCAGTCCTAACTTGTGGCCGGGAGGGTGGGAGGAGGGTCCGGACTGGGTCGCACTGTAAGTGAGGGGCTGAGCCCTGGCGACAGGGCTTTCTCCCTCACCAGCAGTGAGGGGCGGGGGTGGGGGCTGGTGGGCAAAGAAATGGCTGTAGCTTAAACAAGCCCCTTCCCTGAGAGTCCAGCCTGGGAATCTGTGCTTCTGAGCCCAACACCAAGAAATGACTTAAACAAAGAGACACAAACAAACAAACAAACAAAAAACAAAGCCTCTTGACTTTTGTAAGAGGGCAGAAGCCCCTCCAAGTTAGGGTAAGTCTGACAAAACCCCTGAGCCTAGGTCTGCGCTCCTGAACCCCCCTGACGTGTGGCCTGCTGGGGACAAGTGTCTTGCTGGCCCACGAGTGACTTGTCCACTGACTCTGCAGTCTCCTAGTTGAGGCAACGGGACTATAGATTGTCCGTCTAGGTCAGGGTTTGTCAACCTCAGCACCACTGACATTCTGGGCCAGATGTTGTGGGGGGCTGTCCTGTGCACTGTTTAGCAGCATCCCTGGCCCCCACCCACCGGATACAGTAGTATCCCCCCCAGTTGTAACAAACAAGAATGTCTCCAGACTCTGCTAAATGTCCCCTGGAGAGCAACACGGTCCCCAGTTGAGACCCACTGCCCTAGGTTCATTCTTCCCTTCTTTGGTGATAAGACTTCTGATTTTCAGCCGGCACATGGTTACCAGGATCAGAGACCAAGGAACAAGACCACCCTTGCAGCTAAGTGTGGCCATGTGGCCAAGGAGAGGTAGGCAAAGGTTCAGCTTCCAGGAAGCGTCTTTAAGGGGAGTTTGTGTGTCCTTATGACCCCTTCTCCATTCCTCCTGGTTAGAATAAAACTGTGATGAGCGGAGCTGAATTGCTCAGGGCTCATGAAGTGCGTGTCGAGTGCTAAGACGGCAGAACAGACGGTAAGCGAGAAAGAGGCTGGGGCCTGGGTGCCCGTGGGGCCACTGTGGTGGAGACGGACTCTGCCGCGGGGCTTACCTCTCGTGAGAGACATGAGCTTGTACGGCTGCTACATTGGCCATCACCCCCAGAGCCGATCTGAGCCTCTGACGAGCTCTCCCTGTTGGGAGAGCTCTTGTGGCCTCTTGTTGGTCACGGTCAACGGTCAAATCCAATTCTAAGCAACATATGAGATCAACTCTGCCATACTTGCGGCTTCACTCACCCGCCATCTGGAAGTCCGTGACCTTCCGATCTGCCCCAGCCCAGTTTCGGTAGTTCACCAGACTACTGCACAGAGTTGCCGTCCTCTCTCCAACCTGCCTCTCCCTCGGTGCTCCCCATCCCAGGAAAGCGCACCACCACACCGCCAGCCCCCCGTGAGGCATCTCTGATTCCCCCTCCCCTACTCCACCTCTCTAATATCCACAAGATCCCAAATCCCCCATTTGCCTCCTAAAAAGCATCTATTCCTCCACTCCACTTCCAATGTCAGGTCCCTGCTCAGCCCCTCAGCACGCCACACCTGGACCACTGCAACCACCTCCTAACTGGTCTCCCTGCCTCCAGTCTCCACCCCACAGCCTGCCCCTGTCCTCTTTAAAACCCTCTCATGACTCCCTTTGGTTTCTAGGACAAAGTCAAGCTTTCTGGGTGAACATCACGACCCCCTACCTTCTGCCATCTCATTTCCCAGCCCCCCCACCCCAGCACCTCTGTTGCAGGATACTACACAGAATTTGCCCCAGTTCCAGTAACATGCTGTTTTCTCCTCTCAAATGCCCTTCCCAACTCCTGTTTGGGAAACTCTTACTTCTCCTTCAGGGCCCGGGCAAAGGTTCCCTCCTCCATGACGCCGTGCCTGATTCCACCAGCAAAAGCAGCCTGTTGATCCCTCCTTTGTGCTGCTGCAGAACTTGCCCTCCAACTCAGGGCTGAGCCTACCGTGTTCACTGAGTCTGGGCATCTGTCTCTATTTTATTGTACTTGGAATCCACAGCAACAAATGTATAATTGGAACAGGGTATGTGTCCCATACACAGTATTGTTACCCATTTACGAAGCCCCTACTCTGTGCCAGGCCCTGAAGTAGATGCTTAATTGAAATTATCTCATTTTATCCTCAAAATCACCCTGCTGGAAGAGATGAGACTGCGATTCAGAGAGGCTGAGCGGCTGCTTCATGTCACACAGCCTGTGGACAGCAGTGTCAGGGGTTGATTCTCTATTCATCACACTTGGTCTCCCTTAAGATCTGGCGTCACCCCACTACCAACCCCAGATGGTGTCCAGGGAAGCACCAATCCCCAGAACTAAACAGACCTGGCTGTGGAAAAGGCCTTTTGTCCTTTTATTCAAGTTGCAATTTCTTGAAAAGGAACTTTAAATAAGAAACTAAGGAAAAGCACCTCCAAATATATATATGTTTACATATTTAAATATATATACACTCGTATATATTTTTAAACGAAACAGATGGGTAAGTTCAGGTCCTCCCTCTGAGCTATTACTTCCTTTTCTCTAAAACCAGCAGGAGGGGCTAGATTGTCTCAAAGATCCTTAATAGTCCTGATACCCTGTGATTCCACAATTAGTTTCTCAGATGGACCGTAGACTGGTGGTTTTGTTGGGGAGGGCAGGACACCAGCTATGGAAGGAGTACAGTAGGGTCCTGCTGAGAGCTGCCCAGCCCCCACCCTGGCCCCGTCCCCTTTATGACTTGACCATAGAGGTCAGAAGAGAGAAAGAGAAGGCTTGCCCAACAACCTCCTCCTGCCTCCTCACTGGCCCTCGGATGGCCCTGTCTGAGTCTGAGGGATGGGCCTGGGGATGGATGGGCCCACGGCTTGGAGTCCAGACTGTGTGCTTCCGGCAGGGCCCAAAGGGTCCTGTCTGCTCTCTCTCCCTGTTTATGCATCTTCCCTCTGTGGGCCACCGCCCGCTCCTTCTTCCCACGCCTGCCGGTGGGACCCTCTGGAAAGCCCCACTCAGAGACACAGGATGGGGAGAGGGGAGGCTCGTGGGCGAGTTCCTGCGGAGGCTAAACTCTCAGCTGTAGCCGTTGCAGCCTGTCATTTCCCTTCCCCCGCCCACCCAGCTGGGAGGCCGAGAAGTTTCATCACGGCCAGCCAAGTTGTTGCCCTTATAAGGGAAGCGCCTCCTGAGCCTCACCCTTGGGCTGGCAGAGAGCCAGGCTAGCCTCCGGGTGTCCTTCAGGCCCCAGGAAAGGTGGGGATGCCCCAGCCCCCCCCCCCCCAGTCAGCCAGAAGGCCCCTGGGCTGAGTGTGCATCTGAAGTCACAGACTCTCCAGAGAAGAAACAGGAAGCAGTCAATTGGAGCCCCAGGCCAGGAACCCAGGGTGTCAAATCCCTGGCCCCAGCACTAACTTGTGGTTGCCTAAGCTGTTTAAACTTCAGTTTTCTAACCTGCAAATGGAGTGAACAGAAATAAATCTTCCACAAGAGACCGCTGTGCTGACAATGAGAGACCAAAATTGGCCTGCCAAATGGTAGGTGCTCTATGAGGCCAGGCTGCTGGGGTTTAACAACCTCATTTTCTATGAGGCAGGCCAAGGGCTAAGTGTTCCACAGCAATCCTGTGAAGAAGGGAGCATTAGCCCATTTGACAGACAGGGAAAACTGAGGCCCATTTGCCTAAGGTTTGACTCTGCCTCCGAATCTAAAGTCATGTTTTTTTCTACTTATACCCTGCTAATCCCTCCAGGAATTTTGTTCATTTAATAAAATTATGATGACAGGGAGGAATTTCCACTGTCACCTCTTCACCCTCCATGTTCCTCCACAGAGCTGCCTCATAAAGTCTCAGAGACACAGGAGAGGGAGAGGGGAGGCTCGTGGGCCTCACTTGAGGGAGTTCATGAGGTCTTTTCTGACAACTCTGTCTCATGTCTCTGACATGTCTCCTGTCAGGGACATAAGAGTAGGGGTTGGGAACACAGTGAAATATATACAAGATCTTGTGATAGCTCACAGTGAAAAAAAAAGTCACAATGAATATATGTATGTTCACGCATAACTGAAAAATTGTGCTCTACACTGGAATTTGACACAACATTGTAAAATGACTATAACTCAATAAAAAAATGTTTTTTTTAAAAAAAAAGAGTAGAGGTTGGGAAGGTAGAGAGGCAGGAAGACAAGACTTGGAGGAGGGCACAAAATATGGTGGCTCCAGAAAGACACATGGAGCTTCCAGGGCCCAGGCTTGGGTGAGGGCAGAGGAAGGGACGATCTGGAGTCCCTTCCTCCACCAGGCCCTCCCCATCATCCTGGGTCCTGCCTGGAGGCGGCCACACTGTGGTTTGTAAAACCCCACAGGACTTCAGGCCACTGAAGTATTTAAAAAAAAAAAAACAAAAACAACAAAAAAGGCTCCACTTCTCTGCACAGGCCTCCAGTCCCCAGGGCCAGAAGGAAGGAAAGTTCTTACCACATCCTTCCTCAACCTTGCTGCTGGCTAGCCACCGACACCTTCCCAGCAACTGCTCCCTTCAAGGAGGCCCTCACAGGAGACCTGGTTCCTAGGCCGGGGGCGGGGGGGGGGGCATGCCCCCATCAATAAAAGAACTTCTGCCCCTTACCTTGGTTCCTCCTCACAGAGGAGGTGAAATGATTTGTCGGGGTCTCCCAGCTTCTGCAGGCCACCCACTTGGTGTGGCGGCTACCCGTCAGGCCAGGGGCAGGGGAATTCAGCAGGGACATGAGGGTCACAGAACAGTCAGTAAGCCCCGGGTCAGGTGCTTCCTGTTGTGTTGGCCACCGGGCCTGTCCAGCAGCCCTCACAGAGAAGGAGAGGAGCCGGTCTTTGGTGAGCACAGAGGTGCTTTCCCACATCGGGAGCAGGGGGCTCTGCAATTCTCCTTTCATGAATGAGGAAGTTGAGGCCCCCAGAGGCTGAGATTCACGGAGATCCCTGGGTAGGACTTGACACGTTCCTAGCAGCTTGACTTGATTTGGTAGCTTGACTTGGAGCTCTGTCCACTAGTCCAGGGGCTTCCAAAGGAGTACTCAGCAAAGCCTCAGGGTCCTGCTGAGAGGCGTTAGGAGCGCCACGGGCATAAGGCAGAGCCCGGGCTCACCCCAACCAGGACCAGGCTCTGAGGTTAAAGTGACAGCTGGAATCGTTTTGAACCGTTATAGGAAACACCTGTTCAGGCAATTATCATCAATGGAGACTAGACCTAGGGGGAAATTCTTGATGAGGTGCAACATATTTGTATATGGTCTTTAAATGTCTCCCAGATTGCTTATTAGATACCAGAGAAAACTACGTTACTATACAGAAGAAAAATTAGACTCTGATCAGGTGACCGAAATTAACATCGCCAGTGAGGAACGGAGGGCGGTTGTGTCTCCAGATGTGCTGCCCTGAGAAGGACCTGCTATCACTTATGCAATTCTCGGGCTGAGAATCCACAGCCTTGATCTAACTATGGGAGACCACAGACAAACCCCAAATGAGGAACATTCTATTAAAAAGCTGGGGAGGGGGGGTGTGCATAGTCTTAAAAAATGTCCACATCGTGAAAGATAAAAGCTTTGGAAGTTTTCAGATTAACGGAGACTAAAGAGACATGTATACAATATCCAACCCTACACCAAAGGAAACATGATTAAAGAATAATTAGGGGGGGAAGGATATAGCTCAGTGGTAGAGTACATGCTTAGCATGCATGAGGTCCTGGGTTCAATCCCCAGTACCTCCATAAAAAAAAAAAAAAAAAGTTAAATAAATAGCCTACTTACCTTCCCCCCTCCAAAGAAAAAATTAAATAAATAAATAACAAAGAATAATTAGACCCAGTAATTTGGGTCTAATGACAAAACAGGAATATGAATGGTAAGTATTGCAACAGTGTTAAATTTACTGAAGTTGATAACTGTACTGTGGTTAATAAGAGAATGCACTTATTTTTAGGAAATACACATTGAAGTATTTAGGGGGAAGGACCCATGATAACTAATTCTCCAATGATTCAGAGAAAAGCTGTGTGTGTTACAGAGAGGTGCTCAAAAGATAAGCCAACGGGTTAATGAGCACGTGGGTGTCTTTGTACTATATTTATTCTTGCAGCTTTTCTCTGTGTTTGAAATTATTTCAAAATAAAGTTTTTAAAAATAGAAAAGCAGGAGGGATAAATCGGGAGTTCGGGATTTGCAGATACCAACTACTATATATAAAATACATAAACAAGGTCCTACTGTACAGCACAGGGAACTATGTTCAGTATCTTACAATAGCCTATGATGGAAAAGAATATGAAAAGGTATATATAGGGAGGAGGGTATAGCTCAGTGGTAGAGCTCATGCTTAGCATGCACGGTCCTGGGTTCAATCCCCAGGACCTCCATCAAAAGTAAGTAAGTAAACCTAAATACCTCCCCAACAAAAAGATCAAAAAAGAAAAGAAAAGAAAAGAAAAGGTATACATATAACTGAATCACTATGCTGTACACCAAAAATTAACACACATTGTAAACTGACTATACTTCAATAAAAAAATAAACTAAAAAAAATCGAAAAATATTGTTCCTTATGACAGCCGCTACGCTATAGAAACGTGTGTAGGAGGGTTGAGACTGGAGGGCCTGGCTGAGTTTAGCAAAGACAGCACACCGTGGGAGGGTGAGGCCCCCAGCTAGCCTATGGGAAGGGGGCCCCTGAACAGAGTTTGGAGGACTGGTGATGCCCTGATCAATCTCCACCTACCCACCCTCTGATTCCATGAGGTCCTAGGGCTGGTCCCTATACCAACAAATAGGCTTGAAGCAGAGAAGTTCCATAAAAAGGGATTTATTGCCAAACTTCAAGAAAGGCGCTTCATAAGCAGAAGACATGGAATGCCATCCTCCTCAAGGAGGCAGGCCAGGCAGCCCCTGCGTATTCCAGATCCTCCTCCCTCCACTGAAAGCTGGCTTCCTCTCCTTGGCCCAGGCTGCCAAGACATGGGAACCCCATAGGAACCAACAGTACTAGGCCACTGAGATGACCCCAGAGCTCCTTGCTCAGGCTGGTCACTTATCAGAGGACACTAAGTCCCTGAAAGCAGATGACTTGGCTAAAGCCCCCACCAGTCCAGGCTGCTGGTGGGGGAAGGCTGTTCCCCAAAGGAAGACTGCAGGGGGACACATGAGTGTGGGCACCTGGTGACATTCTTGCTGTCATACTGGAGACAGATGGGAGACAGGCAGACTGGCATGGGAGCCTCGTCTGTTCAAGGAGTGTGGTTGGGGGAGGCCAATGGGGGCTCATGAGACACAATGTTGCTGCTCGCCCCCACCCCTGCCTCGTGTAGGCTGCAGAGTGGACACATGCCCTCCTGATCCCCGGCCACCACCCAGAAGAACAAAGCAGAAGTAGAGAAGGCAGCTACCTGCACGGTGGGCATGGCCAGTGACTGGGGGCAGGGGGCAGAAGACCAGAGCATGCAGCTGAGACCCTTCTCTTTCAGCAAACAGAAGTGCACTTGCAGAAATCCCCTGAGCAGGCCTGTCAAGCTGCTCCCACTCCCAAGGCCCCAGGGAGAGTGGTTGTGGCCCTTGGGGCCTCCGCACCTGTAGACTCTGCCCTCAGTCCAGCCACCGCAGCAGGATGGAGACTGGATGTGCTCCTAGCATCGGAGGTGTGTTGGGGAGAGGCCCAGGGTGTGGGCACGGACCAGGAAAGGTAAGGGAGAAAATGCTCCTTCCACAAGGAAGTTCAGGAGGAGCAGTCCACGGGGGGCCTGAGCCAGAGGCGTGGGGGGGGGAAGGGAGAGGGAAGTGGTGTCAGGCCCCAGCACACCCCCATCAGCATTTGCATAAATGACTGGGATATTGGACCTGTTTGCACTGTGAAGGAACCAGAGACCCAGATATAAATCCCATCTGGGAGGCACAGAAGTTGGGGCAGCTTCTCTTCTGAAGGTTCATTTATAATGGATTATGCACAGAATTTTCTGATGCTGACATCGGGGTTCACCTGTACAGGAATGTGCAAGGCTGGACACAAGCTGGTGCAGGGCCAGGGACTAGTCTACGAGACCCTTCGAGTTCCTCCTCCCCGCTGGAGTCCTCCAGTCACAGCTCACCAGAGGGGAAGGCCTGCAGAATAGGAAACAGGCCCAGGGAGGGGGCCACACAGCAAAGGGCTTTCTCTCGCAGATGCCTCCCACCCGCTTTCAGAGGCCCTAGCTGGGTTCCAGGTCTCACTCAGCTGAGGGATGAAACTATAGCCTGGACCCAAGGCCTTGGCAGCTACTCAGAATAGGTGGGTGGAGAGGGTTGCTTATGGCTTAAAGCTGCCTCTGCCATGAGGCTCTCTGCCCGGGAACATCTGGACATGGAGGCTGCAGGGGGGCTCAGCTGTGCTCGATTCAGAAGTCAGGAATGTAAACTACTGAGGGTGGGAAGCAGAGATGATGCCGCCCTCAGAAATCCTGAGCGCTGTGCCAAGGCCCTGGGGCGGTTCGGAGCAACCACGCAAGCACAGAGGTCCTGAGTGTATGCTCCCAAGCCAAGCCCAGAGCCGGAGGCCAGGCTAGGCCAGACAGCAGCCCTGGGTGGTACCTGACACCACTGGCCAGGGCAGGGCGGGAAGGATCCCAGGAGTCTCTGCAGGTCCTGGCCAATCCCCAGCGTGCCTGATGGCGCTTCTACAGCCTGAGCAGAAGCACACTTCTCGGCAGGGCTGGGCTCTGGCGGACTGAGCCAGTCAAGAGGGACCGTGCCTGGCCCGGCAGGCCCTAGGGCGCGCTCCTCCTGTAGAGCGTCACCAGCTCCTTCCGCTTCTCCCGTAGCCCAGGTTCTCCCTGGCTCAGCTCTCCCAGATCTCTCATCTCCTGCAGGACCTGGGTGGCCTGCCTCAGCTGCTCCACAGCCTGGCTGAGCAACGACTCGGCGTTCACAGGGGCCGGCTCACTGCCCAGCACCTTTTTCAACAGTTTCTCCGTCTGTTCCGAGGCCACCTTCACCTCCAGCTGGGCTTGGTACAGCTGTTCCCTAGGCTGCCATGGACGCCGGGGTCCTTCCCCAAGCAGGTCCCCCAGGGAGGAGCAGCGGGGATGGAACCGAGGTTGCGGGTCCCAGGGGGGCAGTGCTGTGGATGTTGCTGCATCATGTGGGGGAGTTCCTGGGGTGCCTGTGGCCTGGGATGGCTTGACAGGCTCAGAAATGTCATCCACACCATTCACTGAGACCTGTGCTGGGGCTGGGGCAGAGGTCTCAGAGGCCCTAGGACTCTGGGCTGGCCCAGAAGCCTCCACACCACTCATAGAGGCTCTCAGTTTCTCCGATAAGATCTTGGGTGGGGGTGTAGGGGGCTTCCCACCCTCCCTGGAAATAGCCTCAGAAGTCTCAGAACAGGGTAGCTGGGACAGTTCTGCACTCTTACGGTCAGGGGACTCCTCGGCGCTGGGGTTCTCCCAGCTCACCTTCAGTTTGTCAGGCAGGACCTTGTTGGGGGGCTGCTCAGAGCCACTGTCCTTCCCCACTGGAGTCTCTGAGTCTTCTTGGCTTTCAGGGTGGGCCTCAGAGCTTGCTGGGACAGGGGTTGGGGCTCTCTCCCCGGCAGGGGTCTCCACGCTGTCACCAAGACTGGTCATCTCAGAGGCTGGGGAAGGCTTGGTAGGAGGCATGGGGGGCTGGAGTCTCTCCCGGGGCTGGGCTGCACTGACATCATCGCTGGGGGCAAACACTGGCGGCCCGCTGTCCGGAACATCGAGGTCTAGACGTGAAAGCCCATCAGAAGCGGCATTGGCTACCTGAGGGGTGGAAGGGGGGCAGGTATGGGTGTAAACGTGGATGACTGGCTGCTCGGTCAGGTATGCCTACTTACAAGGGTACTCGAGCCTTCCCATCCAGGTCCCCCGCTCTCCATGCCCTCTGCCCTGCTTCCAAGGCCATTGGTTAGAAGATGAAGTGACTCTCTCATGAACCTTCTCTCACTCCCACAGAATTCCTGGTTTTGGAATCACAGGCCAGGAAGGCAGAGCCAGGCTATCTTCTCAGCGCCCCAGCCTGGCTTCTTCCAGCCTGGGCGATAAGTCACTTTTTGAGTGGCAATTGTGCTGGCCTGAGGGGCAGAGGTCATGGCTCCAGCCTTGTTCCGGGCCCCTATCTGGCTATATGGCCTTGGGAGGGTCCCTTTTCCGCAACCACTCACCCAGGGTCCCCACAGCCAGCAGGCATCAGTACCAGAACTCCCACATCACCTTGAGCTCACTCTCTTCTGCTTTCTCACCCTGGAGACCTCTGTCCAGTCTGCCAGCCCCCCAGCCCTGATCTCTCCAGCCTTTGCCTGCCCAGCTGCTCAGCAGCCGGTGCCCACTCTCCTCACACTGTCACATGTGGCCCCAGACGCGGGCAGCCCAGACCACAGCTGACTGCCAGAGGAGAACAGCTGCACCAAGCAGGCGGCTGTCCCCACCTGGCCCCGGGGACCCATGGTCATGGGGACAACTCCCAGGGAGCCTCAGAGGACCTGGAGCCGGGCTGGGCAGGACGCCCACCCGGGGTCCCTGGAGGTCTCTCACTCGCTTTTAAATGCACACAGGAGACGGGGCTAACACATGCACTCAGTCACTGGGACACGAGTCCCCTCCCTGATTTCTTCTCAGAGGGCACCCCTCTCCAAGGCTGGCTCCCCAGCACCTCCCTCAGACACGCCTCTTCTCTCTGGCTACTTCAGCCTCTCCCTCTGAAGGCTGTTTTTCCCTCAGCTGACAGACATGAACAGGCTGCCTCATCTCAAAAGCAAACTCTCCAATGTCCTTGGCCCCTTCCCATCTCCCTCCTCCCACCACGGTCCCTGTCCCTCCAGAACCAACAGTTCTGCACTCCCATGACAACCCTAAGCTGACTCCTTCTATGAGAAAATGTGCTGAAATGTCACCACCTGCCTTTTCCTCAGTCCTGCCTTGTGACTTGTGGCTGCCAATCCGGCTGATGACCCCCGAGCCTGTGCCCTTTTCTCCGGACAGACACGTCACTTGCCTCTTGGGCTTGTCTTCCTTGGCCCTCTACTGCCCCCAATCCCCCAAAGGTCACATTTGCTGAGGTGCTCTCCTGGAGTCCAAGACCTCCCCGGACCCCAACCATCTACCCCCATGAGTAACCCTGGTCTGAAAAAAGTCTCCGCCCTTCCCCCTTCCCTTTGCCCACAATATCCCTTTGCCCACAATGTCTCCCAAGTGCCCTGTGCCCAGGGCCTCCGTTCGCCTGGTCTCCAGACTTAGGTTGCCTCTGACAACCTTCCCTCTCTGTCCAGTCCACTTCCCCAAGCCCTATATTCAATCATGAGCCCAGGCAGCTCTTGCTTCCCAGAGTCTCTCCCACTGGCCCCTCCCTTTTCACCCCCTCCTAGAGCCTGGAGGCTCCCTCTCCCTCTATTTTCTGGCCCCCTCTCTTTCCCTCCACCAACCAAACCCACCCTGCCCAAGGCCTCCACCTGACCTCTGGAAGCCACTCTGCCCCCAGCTCCTGCTTTCAAGACCTCCACAATTTCTTCCCCTGACCCCGCCTTCCCAGACCCATCTCCCAGTCAAAGGGACCAGGCAAGCCTCGAACTCTACTGCCCCATGACTCAAGCTCGCACCATTCCCGCCACCCAGGACCTCTGTCACTTCAGGTCTGCCCACTGAAACCTTCCCCACTCTCCGAGGGTCAGCTCAAGCGCCTGTGGGTCCTATGTGGTCCCTCCTGCTCGGCGTCCCAGAGCTGCCCTCTGTACAAAAATTAGATACAGCACTGCTTGGAGCAGTCTGTGGACGGGCTCTTCTCCAGCTGGAAGCTGAGCTCTGAGAGGCGGGGACTAACCTCGGGCTCTCAGTTTCCCTCAGGCACCAGCTCGGCCCAAGGGCACACAGAACACATGCGCCCCCGACGCCGACACCCTGCACACCACTCAGGAAGCCCAATGCCAAGAGTCCTCAGGAAAAAGGTGGTCCCAAGCCCACCGCCACCCTAAGGAGCTGGGGTCCCAGGCTCAACTGACCCCACCCCCATCCAAGCTGGGGGCAAGGCTTTACCTCCTTCAGATGGACTCTCGTAGGGGGCCGGCGCCGCATGCCCCCCCGCACACGGTCCCGTGTCACATGCTCCAGAGCACAGCTCTTGTCCACCTTTACCTGGGAAGGAGAAGGAACCACATCAGTCCCCACCAGGCTTTGGAGAACAGAGGATGCCCGGGCATTCACCTGACTCAGAGGCAGGGTCTAGACCTGCATCCTCGCTTGACAGGCTCCAGTGCCCCATGCTGCCCTCTCTTGGAGGCCTCTCCCTACGTCCGGACCTCTGCTGCACTCCCGGTCTCCACACAGCCTTCGTCATCTCTCTGCAGTCCGAGGCGCTCCCTGCTCTGCAGCTGCCCTCTTTGCCTCAGTCTTCCTGCCCAAATGTGGGCTGTGAGCCCTCACCACCCCTCAATCTATTGCAAATATATGAGCAGCCCTGAGACTGCTTTTGTTCTTAGCGGGGAGAGGGGGGAGAAGACAGCCCATGATCGCCTGATACTTGGCTTCCAGAAAAGTCCTATCCTGGCCCCAGTCACTCTCCCAGGACCCCCAGGGGTAGCCCAGGAAAGAGCTGGGCCTCTAGCCCTTCGGGTGGGGGTGTCTGGAGGACAGTGTCTCCTTTCTGAGGGTAAGGAAGGGGGCTGAGGGGCAGCCAGGAAGCCACAGTGAGAGTCACATGGGAAATCCAGCCTGAACCCCAGAGGAGCCTGTCCCTGTGATGGGGTTGGGGGGGTAGGCTAAGACTCTTCTGCCCCCAGGTGAGGCTCAGGGCTCAGTCCCATCTGGGGGTCCTCGCAGTGGAGAAGCTGATTCTGCTCTGCCAAAGCAGCAGACTGCAGCCCAGCCCCTGCTCCTGTGGCCTCTAACACCCGTGGTTTGGTCCATCACCCCCGCCCACAAAATGGGGACTTTTCCCCAGCTAGTGAAGGGTTGAGCATGACACAGTCACATAAGACGTGACATAGGAGCCATGGCTGCAAATCAGAGGACCTGGGTATTAAGAAGGGACTTGCTTGGGAAGATTCGCTCTCAAGTCTCAATCTTCTGCAATCTAGGTGGCCCCCGGGTCCATTTTAGCCCAAATAGCTACAAATCCAAGATGTCAAAGATAAACCCTCCCTAGGAGTTCCAGCCCCATGGGCCATCCTGCCTGCCCTGAGCCTGATCATGGCCACTGCTGCCGTCACCACTATAACTCAGGGGGGCTGGGTGGCCACGGCAGACAAATAGGGAGGCCCAGGGCTAGAGCCAGCCGGGCCTGGACTTCACAGCCCAATTGACAAGTGAACTTGTGGCTCTCAGCTCACTGCCAGATCTCTCTGGCCTCAGCTCCCCTGCTGTTTCTAGCTGAAGCTGGGCTGGAAAGGAAGCATGGCTGCAACCAGTTAAATTCTACCCACCACCTACCCATGTTTTAATTTAAAGTAACTTACTTATTTTCCTTACATCTCAGTTTCCTCATCCATAGTATGGGAACACTAGCACTTACTTTGAGGGGTGTTGTGAGGATTAAATACAGTAACAACAGCAGATGCCCAGTGTTTGTAGCTGTGACATAATCAAATGGTTGTCTGGGGTGGAGCAGGGCAGGGTCCACCCCGAGATCACATGTGGTGGGGAGGGGCACAGAGCCATCCACAGGACTGCATCGCACCTCATCAAAAGCCTTGTTCTTGCCTCGGTTGATCCCTTCATTGAGGGCTTTGATCCAGGATTCCTTCTCCTCCCCACTGGGTGCCTGGAACTTGATGTCGCTGACCTGCAGAAGGCAGGGGTGGGGCGGACGGCAGACGTTTAACAGGGTTCACGTTTGGGGTCTTAAGGAAGCTTCCCCCCGCAGACTGAAGACTGAAGCCTGCCCTGGTCAGGAACAAACCAAAAGGACCCCCACATCAGGTCTGATACCGGGGCTTCAGGGCAAGGGCGGGGACAGATCCAGCAGAGAAGGGGCCCTCTCCCTGCATGCAGCTGCCAGAGATTTGGATTCGAATCAGCCTTGTCTTGTGGAAAGAGCCCAGATCTGGTCTCACTCCCAATCTAGTGACTCCCTTAGGCCAGCTGCCTCTGAACTTCAGTTTTCTCTGTAAAGTAGGAGTAGTCCCAGTCTGCAACCTCAATAGACTGAGTCCAAGGGCGGAGGTGACAGGCATGAGGGGTGTCCCTTGGTGAAGGCCCACTGAAGCCAGGGCCACCTGCAGCTGCTAGTGGGTCCCAAACCCAGCCTTGGCCAAGTGAAAAAATCTCAGGATCTCCTTTCTGGAGTTGAATCACAGGTTACAAGAAAGGGCCTTAGGGAGGTCAGTCACAACACCCTCATGAGGACACAGACTCATCATATGGGATGGATTTGGCCAAGGTGGCGGAAAGTAATCCCGGGACTTAACTTCACACCCCAGCCACCGACCCCACCCCACAGGTCCCTTTCCACCTCAGGCAGGAGCGCCAAGCTCCTGCACTGCAGTCAGAAGGCAGCTCAGAGAGGCCCCTCCCTGCCAGGCCCCAAGGTCAGGGAGGAAACGGTGGAAGGAGTGAGGCCACACACACTGAGGAGCCGCCCTGTGTGGTGGAGAGTAGGGCCTCTGAGCTGGACAGACCACCACTCACAGCTGGCTGACCCTGAGCCCCAGGGGGCTATGAAGATCAATGATGTATCAAAAGTGTTGCATCTGGAAATAGGCACAGAGCAGGTGCTCAGTAATAGGAATTACCACCATTTCTCTCCTTCTGGACAAAAGAGTCCTAGTTTCCTGTCTGGAAAAAAGGATAACGTCCTACCACACAGCAACACTGAAGGAATCAAACATGACGAAAGCCAGGGCCTGCCACATAGTAGGTACTCAGTAAACAGTTACTGAATGAATAGCTAATCAATGAATGAACTGGCCCAAGGTTCCTGTTTTGGGCCGCTGCCCACTCTCTGACCTCAAGATGCCCTAGTTCTTTGTCCGGTGGGTCACCAGCTGCCCATCCCCTGCCAGGGTGTTAGATGGCGCCTGCCCTCCTTGCCTCTCTCCCAGTCATTATGTAACGCGTAGCCCGCCTGGCCCCCTCAGCATCCTCATTATATAACTTCCTCCTGGCTGCCTCTGCCTTCTTCTCATACAGGGCCCTGGGTCCCACCCACCTCCCCATGCCAGGCACAGTCAAATACTCATTTGCATGACCAGGGTAAATTCAATCCTGGCAGCAGATCAGCAGCTAAGTCGGAAACCCCAGGCCACTTTGGCAACTGCCTCGGCCCAGCCATCAGGGCTGCTAGGGGCTCAGGAAGGGACAGCACTGTGTTCGGGCTCTGCAAGGGCCTCCCCAACCCGGTGATGGGGGCTGCAAGTAAGACGTCCAGGGCAGCCCGTCACCACTGCTGCTGCTCCTGCTCGCAGGCCCTGAGTTGCTGGGGCCCCTGCGGGGTGCAGAACTTAGCATCCCAGAGAGCTTGAGAAACGCACACCTGAACTCAGGAACAGATGTAGCAAGAGAAAAAGTGGGGCAGAGAAAGAGCACTGGCTTGGGAGTCAAGAGCGCAAAGCTCTAGTCCCACCAACCTGCAATGAGACCTGCATGGGTCGCTTCACTACTCAGGGCCTCAGCGGGACCAAGAACACAATCACTAGACCCAACCCAACTGTGACCCTTCCCCACTGGCGAGCCCACCTAGGCAGGCTGAGGGGAGGGTGTCGGCCCAGGGGCTCCCCTAGGAGGGAATACAAGGTCAAATGGGACCCAGCCCCACCCTAAGGAACCCTGCAATCGTGGCTGAATGAGCCAGGCATCCCATAAGGGTGATGAGAATAGGGACAAACAGGGTATCAAGCAGTTGCTCCTCTTGCCCCACCCCCACCCTCATGTCCTGAAGGGTCCCAGGCTGCACGGGTCCCTCCCCAAGCCCTTCCAAGAAGGCCCAGGGGCACTAGGAGTTAGGAAGCTAACAGGACCGGCCACAGAAAAGACCCACATGGCTGGGAAAGGGGGGGTAAAAAATGGCAGAGAGGAAAGAAGTGGGAGGGGCAGAGAGGAGGCAGGAAAGAGGAAAGGGCCAAGCTGGCTGAAACCTGCAGGGCAGCAAGGCCCAGCAGAGGCCACCCTGCTTCCTGGCAGCGTCTGCCTGTGACCTCATGGCAGGGGTGTGGGGATGGGGAGGCAGGAGGGAGAGGGGCAAGCAAGACACTGGAGTCTTTGTTTATTTGATTAAAGGGGAAAAAAAGGCGGCCTCAGGACCAGACAGCCGGGGTCATGTGACCTCCCGTCCAGCCTGTGGCCTCACTGAGGACGGGAACACCCAAGGCGATAGCAAAGGAGGGGAGTGGGGACACACAGTGCTCTGGGCGGTCCACCATCTGACCTCTGGAGAGCCCCCACTCTCTGTGTGAGCTCCTCGGGTGTGAGGGTTGGGGCCCTTGAGCTGGAACCAGGGTGTGCTGTGCTCCCACTGGCCTGCAGCCCCCACCAATCACTCCACAGCCCCATCTCCTCGACTGATCGCCCTGTTCCTAGAGTCACCCGGAGCCCACCTAAACTCTTGGCAGGACTGGAGGGATGAAAGGGAGGGTGTTGGCTGAGGCAGCTGAGAATGCGGCTGCACAAACAGGCCTCCCAGAAGGTGGCATCCCACCCTGAGTGGGGCCCGATCCACCTAGTCCACCACCAGCGGCTTCTCAGAGCCAGGAAAGGAGGTGGCCCATAGACGGCACTGGCAGAGGACAGAGAAGCAAGGGCCCCTTCACCCCACATCCACATGAGCTCACTAAGACACTTACAAAGACGCAGGCAGCCCCTCGGCCAGGGGAGCACTCAGGCGCACACACGCACGTCAGGCACCCAGGCAGACCTTCATACACAGTGTGCTCTACACGTCTCTCAAACACGCACACAAATACCGCGCCACTCAGAGAGGAAGTGGGTCTCCAGAACAGGGTGGAGGTCTCCAGGGCCTGAAAGACCAAACTGTGGCTCTCCCCTTCCTCCTAAGCAGCAGAGGTCAAGTGAAAGCCACCGCTACTCTGGGCACAGCCCCGTCCCTGGGGTCTAGCGCCACAGTTGCTTCTTTGCCCCCACACACCACCGAGCAGGACAGAGGGTTAGTAAGTAAAGCATCACGGTCTCCTCCAGGGCCCAGAGCTCAGGGGACCACAGAGGACCAGGCTCCTGGCCCTTAAAGCTGGGGAAAAAACAGGGGGAGCATGTAGCTCAGTGCTAGAGCACATGCTTAGCATGCATAAGGTCCTGGGTTCAATCCCCAGCACATCCATTAAAAATAAATAAATAAATCTAATTACCTCCCCCCTATCCAACACACACAAAAAGCTGGGGAAGAAACAGAATGGCCTCAGGCAAGCCCAGACCAGGCCTGCTCCCCAGTCCCCAGCCTCTGTGACTCAGCCCTGCTCCACAGGACACGCAGAGGTTGGGGCGGGGCGAGGCGCGGCCTGGCTGCAGATGGGCGCACCAGCCTCCAATCTGAATTCCCTCCCGACATCTGTGAAACTCCGCCACATGTCAACACCCACCCGGCCTCCCCGCCAGAGACGCTGGGTGCAAAGAGTGAACTTCATCTGTACACACAGCATGTCCCAGGGAAAGAAGCTCTCAGGCAAGAGACTTTCTCCAGCTTCAGCCAAGAAAGGACCATGCAAGGGGAGGAAAGTTGGGGGACTGTGGGTCCAAGAACTGAGTCTAGGATGGAGGTTAGGAGGGGTGGTCCATCCGGGAAGGCCTGGGATGAGAGAAGGGTGTGGCCGCCTGACTACGAGAGGTGACGGCCTCATTCCCCAGCTTTCTTGCCTCAGTCCTGGGCCTCCTGTGTCCAGGGTGTGGGAGAAGGCCAAGGGCCCCACCTCCCAAAGGCTACTTTCCAACTCTAGCCTGGGAAGGAGGCCCCAGGGCCTGGAAGGAGAGCAGAGCTCTCAGCAGAGCCCTAAATGCACCTCCTATCAACCAGGGGCTGGGGGACTCCAAGACAAAACGAGCCAAAGGTCCAATTGGTGGCCGCCCGTGGGTTTGAGCTTCAGCCACACTCCACAGAGAACTGGCAGGTTGCATCCAGGGGCCCAGCCTGTCTTAAAGAGCCTTCCACAGGGGATCTTCCCAAGCAGATCCTGGCCTGGAGGGAGGTCAGCCAGCGGTGGGCCGAGCCCTACCTTGTTCCCTGGGGACCGCAGCAGGATAAAGCGGTGTTTCCGCTTGAGGAGGGCACGAAGGTCCTGGCACTTCTCATAGCTGCCCAGCTCCACTGTCTCCACACACTTCTGCTCGTCCTGGGGAGGAAGACAGGGGACACAGTGAGAGCTAGATGCACCCAGACTCTCAATACCCAGGCCTCGCCCCAGACCCTGATTCCACTCAGTGAGGGTATCACTTGGTCAGAGGGGGACCTTGGGCTGCCAATCAACCACCAAGATGCAGAATTCAGACCCTGGCAAGTAGATGGGGCTCAATCTGTAATGGTTGGGGGAACGCCCTCAAGGCTCACCATCCGCATGAGAAATGGGGTTCAGGTAGCAGGGCTGACTCAAAGGAGGAAACAGGGGAAGATGGAGAGGCTTAGGAAAGTGGTTGGGGGTCCAAGCAGAGATCTGTGAAGAAGGTGGCCTGGAAGAAGGAGCAAGTCATCACAAAATGATGGGGAGAAAAGGTTTCCCAGGCAGAGCCACAGAGGGAAGCGTAAATAAGGCTTGTTCAGGGCTACGCACCCTGCCTTCACCACAGTGATCCTGAGCTGACTTCCCCACTTGGCCTCTTACTCCACTGACCCTTGGCTTGGGGTGAGAGGCCACTCTCCATGGCCTGCCAAGGGGAGAGGGCAAGAGTTCCTTCAAGAGCACCCACTCCAGGGGGAAGGTATAGCTCAGTGGTAGAGAGTGAGCACGAGGGCCTGGGTTCAATCCCCAGTACCTCCACTAATAAATAAATAAAAACCTAATTATCCACCCCCCCTCAACACACACAAGAGCGCCCATCCCAAGCCTGCCACCCTGAGGCCTCATCATTAGTAGGGCTGGTGGCCAGCCTCTTCTCAGCTACCCCTGAACACTGGCTGGGCTGCATTCCTGCCCACCAGCCCTGGCCATTCAGCGTAGGCTTCCTAGTGGGCTCTGCCCACCAGGTAGGTGCCTCCCCAGCAAGCGGCTTGGGGCACACTCCTCCCTCAGTGGTGGTCAGCTGGTTCCTCGTCCGGGGGAGACCCAGCTGGAACAGCTTTCTGGGTGTGGCGCACTCTTACTCTGGAGATTCCAGGGAAGTAGATGCAGGCCCTCCAGACTGGCCAACAAGTTAAGCAAACTTTCGCTTAACATCATGCAGAACCAGCAGGAGCATCCAACCAGCGACCGCCTCAGTGCTCTGCAGTTTTGGGTGGAATGTCTGGAAGGCAGTGACTCAATTATTTGCAGAGGAAATTCCCCAATTTCCCTCCATGATAATCCACATATACTAAGAAACCCTGATACTTAGTAAAACGTTTGCATCCTGATTCTTCCAAGCCTTCAAGCACCCTGAAATCCCAGAGACCCAATATTTGCCTCATTCTATAGAGGAAGAGGCAAAGCGATTTGCCTTAGGAGTACAGAACCAAATATAAGGGGTAGGGCCAAACTCAAATGCACATCCTCTGACTCCCAGGCCAGAGCTCCTTCCAGCTACAACACTTCTCCCAGCCAGAGGCTGGGCAGTGCTTAATGGCAGGTGCTCTGCACCAGTGGTCCTCCAGGTGTGGTACTTGGGCCAGCAGCAGCAGCAGCATCTGAGAACTTTTTAGAAATGCAAATTCTCAACCCCCATCCCTACTGAATCATAATCTTAGGAGAAAGGGCCTGGCACTCTGAGTTTTAAGCCCTCCAGACGATTGTGATGTATGCAAAAGTTTGGGAACCTCTGCTCTACACCAGAGGTTCTCAACCTTGGTAGCATCTGGGAGCTTTAAAAGCCCCAATGTCCAGGCAACATCCCAGACCAATTACATCAGGATCCCTGGCGGGTAGAGCCCAGACATCAGTATTTTTCAAAGCAGATGACTGCACAGCCAAGGTGGGTAAGCACTGATCTACTTTCTCTTCAGCCCCTCACAGAAAGGGGAAGAGGTAGCCTGATCTTTCCCAACCAGATTCAATCAGGTATCTTTCCCCATTTTTGCCTCCAGCAGCTCTTTCCAACCCTTAGTCTCCAATCCCTTCCAGGTTCCTGCACTCCACACAAGGCTGGTAAAATCCACCTGCTCCAGGAAGCTGCCCTGCCCACTCGCATGAGCCCGAGCATCAGTGCTCTCTCCCTCCTCTGAGGTCCCACATCAGCGGGCACCTCTGCAGGCGTCATTCCAGGTGCTAGACATGCCCTGCCACGGGGAAGAAAGTCCTGACTCCCTACTAAGCCATCTCTTTCTACCCTCTGCTGCATGTGTCTGCTCTCCTTTCTGCTCCCTCTACAGCGCCCTACAAGAGGCAGCCCTCAAGGGTGGTGGACATAGGAAAAGTTCACTGAACTGAATGCCTGACTCAGAGTGAGACTACAGGAAGGACTCCCCATCCCAGAGAGTGCGGCTCACCTGTCCCATGTGCACAGGCCTCTTCCAACTGGGCAACTACTGGCCCAAACATACCCTCCTCTGCCTGGAAACAAAAAGTCAGTCCCTCTCCACCAGCTGGCTCCCTATGCCCGCCTGACCTGGGTCTCCTCTCAACCTGAAACGCTGAATCATCCGGCCCTTCTGCAGCTCAGAAGAATCGGATAAACCAGCAGGCACTGGGCGGGGGCAGCATTTTTGGAATGTCAGCCTCACTGACAGCAAAGAAACAGCCAAGAGCCATTCGCACTCGCCTAGTTCCTTACATCAGAAACAGGAATTGAACTAATAAGCATTTCTCAATTCCTTCTCCTGAGCCAAGCTCCCCCACCCTCAAGTGCTAAGTTCTTGAAACTGCACTGAGGTTTTTAATAGTGATTTTTTTTTTTTAAAGTGTGATTTAGACTTTTCACGTTTAGGGGATGTGAAATCCTTTCTGCTTCTCAGATGTGGCCAGATGCAGAGAGGCGGCCCAGGACAGGCTGGCAGCGCCTGACAGGCTGACAGCTGGGGGCCTGCCACTCAACTCTTACGGCAGCTGAGACTGGAGGAAGCTGTGACAACCCCCTTTATTTATAAAAATAGCCCCCTGCCGCCACCATAGCACAACCTAATTTGGTGACAGCAGCAGTGCAGAACATCTGGGGGGCTGTCTGCCCCATGCACCCCCCTTGGCCTTCTCCAGCTGCTTCTCTGACACCCCAACTCCATGAGCCTGGGGACTCGGGCAGGAAAGATGAGGTGCTTCTAAAGGCAGCTCCTTTAAACACCTAGATCTGGCTGCCCAAGCTTTCTTGGCCTGGAACAATTATGAATTTGCCAAGACAGCCTGAGGCACGCTGACAGAGGCTGATAGGGAAGGGTAGGAACCCTCTTCCTCTGCCCCAAGGCCAGTTCTACCCGCCCCCCAATGTCAAAGGCACAGAGTGATTAGCCCATTTTTAGGGACAGGCCCTCTGATAGCCTCAGCATCTCCAGGTAGAAGCCACCTTTCCTCCTCAGGTCTTCACCCAGAACTGGTTCGACCCTTATTTAACACACAACTTCCGAATCCTTAGTTGTTCAAATTCTAAGCCTGCTGAAATGAAAATGGGCACTTTCCTGAAGTGGGAAGACGTGAGGACTGGGAAAGGCACAAGGGCAGCAGAAATGGCAACTGGCAGCTTGATGTTAAAGGAGAAAGAAAAGCTGAAAAGTACAGTCCGGCAGCACAGAACGGTCTGGGCATCAGCGACGCCGAGCTATCAGGGAGAGCCTCCATTTAGGCCGGCACCTTCTGTGGAAGAAGGCAGACAATATTCACCATACTTTAGAGGATTTCCACCAAAAATAAATTTTTGAGTTTACTTGCTGGCATAGCTGGGTGGAGAGAGCCCTGACTTTGGTTCTAGATCTAACCTTCATTCACTGAAATGCTGGACAGGATTCGGCCGCCCTGGACCTCAGGGTCCTCCTCTGTAGAATGTAACATGCCGACCTCTCTCACAGGACTATCGTGAGCATCGTCCAAGAGGTGTGTAAGACCTCTAAACAAGCACGAGCCATAAGTATCATTTCTACTCTCATCACTGAGTAGAGCAAGGCTGTTTTCTGTAAGAGTCACACGTGTGGAACCTAGCCCTTAGCGTGGGTGTCAGGCTGAGGAGACACACACGTCCCCACGCACACACGCCTCAAAGAGCCCCTCATCTAGAAGCCCCAGACTTGCACCTGGAGGTTTTGTCGCCGTGTGGCACAGACTCAGAGAAGACCAGGCAATCACCCAAGGTTGCACAGCAGGTCAAAGGCGGAGAAGGTCTTCCAGCCCTGGTTCTGGATCCTCTGCTGGCCTGGGCTGCCCTCCCTTTGCTCCCTGCCCTGGCACCCCCAAACTCAAAACCAGGCAGGCGCTTACCTCGTTCTCGTAGACCAGCAGCTGGGCCTGGCAGAGGAGCAGATAGCGGTCTTTCCAGAGCCCCAGGAAGCCCCCACTGCTCTTCTTGATCCAGCCAGCCTTGTCCGCCGTCTGTGCTCCCCGAGGCTTCTCGCCTCCCTCCTTCACACCCTGTAAGAGAGCACCGGGACACGGCGTGAGGGCCGCTGCCGTGACGCCACACAACGGATGTGTCCCTCTGCTGGAAACCTACTGACACCGCCCCACGTGAGCATCCCCACAACGCCTGATGCAGAAACTCTTGATCCAGCACCAGGAAAAACAGTAATAACAGCAGCCACCTTATACTGAGCCACCGTATTATGTTTTACATACACCGTCTCATTTAACTCGTGCGACTGCCCTCCCAGGCAGAAGCATCATTATCCACATGTCCTGGCAGACTGGGAAGCTCCTTTGAGGGGAAAGATGACTTGCCAGAGTCACACTGCTGGAAGGACAGAATCAGAATTCAAACTGGGTCTCTGGCCCCATGTTCTTCCCCCTCCACCATTCCTCCTCCCGTGAGTTCATTCAGCCAGTGAACACACGTTGTACTGAGCACCTACAGTGTCACAGGTGCTGGAGGAGGCAGAGAAGAATAAAAGTAATGCATCTTTGCCCTCATAGAGCTGGCAATGCGGGGAAGGAGGAGCTGAACAAACACCAGACATGAACACATTAACAAGTGTGAAATGCTTGCTCATGAAACACTGAAGGGAAGTGAAGAGCAGGGAATGAGAGGACAGCGGGGGATCTGGTTCAGATCAGGGTGGCCCAGGAAGGACCCCGGGAGGAGAGGACGTTTAAGCAGGATCAGAAGGGAGGAGGCAGGCAGGCAGAGTGGTCATCTTCCTCTCTACCCCTACCCTTTCAGAGAGCCCACTCTGCAGCCCCCGCGTCCTGCCCCAAAGCAGGAAGCTCCTCTGCCCTCACTCCCGCCCCAGGCCAGGAGGTTGAAGCAGCCACCCCATCTGGTAAGGGCATCAAGGATGCTGCCATCAACCACAGGCTGGTACAGAAAATAAACTCAAGGTCTCCTCCAGGACATGGCAGCCACCCTGGAGCCTCCAGGCCAGCCACCGACATCTTGTGCCCTTTGATTACCTGCTTGGGTAGCTGGGTGCCAGGTATATGGCTACCAGATGGGGTTGAATTCACCCTTAGTCCCCAGAACCCAGCACTGTTCCTTTACACACAATGGGTGCAAAAATATACCCAATTTGCTAACCACTTTGCTTCAGTGACTGGTACCCACAGCGGTGAGTGTAAAGGGGAGGGTGGAAGAGAGGGGGTTAAGAAGCGTGTCAGAATCTAGAGGATGCTAGAAGGAAATCAGCACTAATTTTGACTACTTTATAATTTACATAAAGATCAAAAAAGGGGTTCCCGTTAAAAGGAGCATAATTCTCCCCAGGGATACCCTGTGACCACAACTGCCTTTGGAAGGACAAGTCCAGACAGAAGTGTGGTGAGCTGTCAGGGGCTGGGCCGGGCACAGCCACCCTGCTCTCCATTGTGGCGGAGGAGCCCCAGCCTGGCTCTCACTGAGGCCCCCTCACCCTCTGAACTTCACACACCAGTGATCAGGAGTCTGAGCTTTGAAGACCAAGTCACACAGACCAGGTCCCCACCCAGGTCAAGAGGCAAGTCACTCGATCTGTCTAAGCCTCAGTTTCTTCATCTGTGAAATGACAATATTAGCAGAAGTTGCAATGATTATAACTCCATGAGGGCAGGGATTTTTGTTCTGTTTACTGCTGTATCCCCAGTGCCTAGACGGTGTCTAGCACACAGTCGGCACTCAATAAATGTTTGTTTCTGGACAAAAAGATAAGGCATACAAAGCAGTGCCTCGGATACCCTAAACTTAAAAGTAAATGGTAGCTGTCATTATTGTTACTGTTGTCACTGCCATCCCCTCGCTCTCAGGGACCCACTCCCTGGGCCTCAGAATTCCGGACAAGGCCTTTCTGGGCTCAGCTGCTGGGCCTCAGTGCCCCAGGAGCTCCAGGAAAGCAAGGTGCCCCCTCAGGGTCTCTTTCTAACTTGTAGATGACAAGAGGGAAGTGGGATGGTCCCAAGAGGTCTTCCCAGATCGAGGAATGAGGAAGTGGGAGGCTTGCCTACAGGCCAGTTATGAGCCACCCTGACTGGGGGAAAAGGGGACTTCAGGGCTGTTAGATAAGAAAGGAGAGGGTCTAGCACCCTACCGTGCACCCAACGCCCCGCATTACCAGAGATCTTGTGTTTAGCCCCTTGGGCTGTGTGACCCACAGGGGCCTCATCCCCTCAGAGACCCCTGCAAGCCAGTCCAGGCCCAGGGCTGGAAGGGAAGAAGTGAGAAATGGGAAACCCCACCCCCACACTTCACACGTCACACCTCTCCCTCAGCAGCTACAGCAGTTGGCCACCTCCTAGGACTGCAGACTCTGGGCTTCTCCTAAACGAGACTGTGGAGCATGGAGCCGCTGCCCAGATCTCCCCCCTCACTCCAAGCTCGCCTCCTGTTTTCAGGGGCCCACCCACCACCCCATGGGATCTCACACCCCTTTCTAAACTCCCTCCACTTGTGACCTCCCCTGCCTGCCTCACCCAGAGCCTGGCACGTGAAAACTTCCTGCCACGTGAAAGCTCCGGGGGCCAGGCTGGAACCCGGTGCCTTGACCACTGTCCCCTCTGGGTATTGTGGAGCAGTGCCCAGTGAAGACCACAACTGGACTAGCTAGAGAAGCAAGTCCAGGGCTTTTAGGGATGAGGGGACCAGGATGCGACTGAGGAGAGAAGGCACTTTGGGATGGGGAGAGTGACAACTGAGGGGCTGGAGGTGGCATGAACCAAAGCCCAGAGAAGGGTCCCTTTGTCAGGAATCAGCTACAGCAACAGCCACCAGAGGAGAGGCCTGGCTGGAGGTCAGAGTCCTGCTTGCCGGCCACCCTTCACCCAGCCCTCTCCCTGCCCCTCAGACACTCTCCCACCCGGGGCTGGGCTATGCCCCAGTAAGTTTTAATAAGCAGCCCCTCCCCTTGGCAGGGCTCACAGGGGAGTTTTTGTCCTGCTCAGCCCAGTTTCTCGGCCTCTTCTCCTCTTATTGACCAGCTGACCACTGTTCTTTCTGTTCGCCTTCTCCTCTCCCACCCATCCTCACTCAGGCCCTCCCCTGCCCACCGTGGGATGCTTCTGAGGCACCCCTGGGTGCCAGCCTGGCCCCACTCTGTCTGAGGTGGGAGGGTCTCTGGGTCATTCATTTAAAAGAAAAAAAAAAAGGAAGAAGATGCCAGGTCACCCCAACCCTGTGCACAGAAGGGAACAGGTGGAAAGCCACAACACAGGCCATGACAGAGGGACAGAGACCAGCAGAAGGGAACTTGCTGGCACCTCACATCACAGGGAGCTTATGATGATGACCTTTGCCCTTTGACTAAACCCCATGATGTTCTGACCAAACCCTGCTAAGAACCCCCCACGTCGGAGGTCTGTGATGGGGCGATCAGGGAGGGGAAGCAAAGGCTCTGCCCTGGGGAACGTCCAGTCTGATGAGGGCAACACAGACCCTGCACAAGGCAAGTGCTCAGCCTGGGGGTTGGTGGGCATCCCCCGCTTGAGAGGACCTGAGCCTGCTGGGGGGGTCCTAGCACCTCCCCAGAGGAATACATCTTAGCTCTCTGGCGGGGTAAGGGCTTGGGGTTAGTTTGGGAAGCCCTTGCAGGAGGGAAAGAGACACACACCTTGGCCCAGAGAAGGAAAGGCACAAAGGGTATCACAGACCCTACACTCAGGAGGAGAAAGCGCAGGCCAGAAAGGGCCAGAGATTAGCTCACGGTCAAGTGCTGGGACAGGACACTGCCCTGCCTCTCTCTAGATAGGTAAGGGCAAACGAGCCACCTGGAGCCACTGGGGAGCTGGAGGCCAAGCCAGGGAAAGGCATGGCTGAGAGGAAGAGGGGCAGAACCCCAGGGCAGGGACAGGAAAGCCTGAGTTCAAGGTTTTTAACCCTACTCCAGTGGCAACAATACTTCACACTGATCCCTGCAGCTTTCAAAGCTTTTGCACATAGGGCATGGCATTTCTGGTCTGCCCACCTCCCTCGTTTTATAGATGGGGATATGGAGGCCCTGAGAACACAACTGGATAGAAGCTCAGTGCCCAGAGCCACCCTTCACCAAATCTCAGCCTGAAAGGAACTACCAATCCATTGCACGGAAGAGTTCACTGAGGCTGAGGGGGCTTGGCACCAGGATGCCTGAGGCATGGGGAGGAAGTTCAGAGCTGGGGGAGGACTGAAAGCAGACATTTGGGAGTGAGATGATTAGGCCAGCCCAGGGTCATGGGGCAGAGCAGGTGACCATGATCTAAGAGGTGTTTTAGAGAAATGAGGATGGGCACTGGGGCCTGGAGAAACCAGGGGAAATGACTAGAGGAAGAAATGGGCGAAAGAGAGATACCAAAGGGGAAGTAGGGGATACGGAGCCCCTGGCTGTGTGGGAGGTGGTAGGCAAGATCTTAGATAGCCCAGGTATGCGGGGAGCTTTTGGCATCTGCAGTCAGTAAGTGGCAATGCAAGAGACTCAGGACCAGAGGGAGTACACGGCTGGGCTGGGCCAACCACGAGACAAACCATCGGCCCAGGAGGCCCCAGGAGAACTTCCCTTAATTGGGGGCCAGAGCAGATCAGGAGATGGAGAAATCCTGTCCCACATCCTCTGGGAGAAGGGGTGGGGCTACAGCCAGACAGCCTGGGCCCTCACAACAGGAGTAGGGGGGCAGCCCCATCCCTGTCAGCAAGCAACCACAGCAAATCATAGTGGCCTGACTTTGCCCCCTACTTCCAGCCACTCTGAGAGAAGGGACTACAATCAGAACCTGGGGAGGAGGCCAGGCCCTATATTTTATAGAAGAGGAAATGCAAGATGAGAGGGGAAGTGACTTACCTACCATCCCACAGAAATGCAGGGCCTGGCCTAGAGGGAACATTGACAGATACCCCAGCTGCCCCTGGTCAGTGGTCCTAGGAAGTAGGGAGATGAGCACTGACAGGGACACAGGCAGCCTGGCCTCCAGCTGGCCAGGGTTGGCCCAAGAGTGAAGGCTTCATCTTTCATCCATGTAAAGACACATCCCCTTCCATTTGTCTGGGAGGGGCAGAAGCTGAGACTCCCCCCGCCACCTCCAAGGTACCAGAAGCAAAATCCTCTAGCCTCAGTAGGCCCCTCCCTAATTTATTCATTCCACAGTCACACATTAAGTGCTGGCTGTGTGCTTAGATGAGGTGGCTATTGAGAGAACTGAGTCTGCAAGTCAAGAGCAGGGATCACAGAGTGCCTGATCCCACCCCAGACCAAGATGGTTTTGAGGGGTAAGAGGCAGGTTCGAGGGGCACTGCTGGTCCAGCTTCCCAGCTCCTCCAGGGAGTCAGCCCTCCCAGGGATGTGGCGAAGGCAGGAGCGGGGATCAGCCCCTACATGGGCCTGACTCCTCAGTAGGGGAGAAGGCAGACTCATAGGGGAAAGGGGCTCACAGAAACGTAAACAGGAGAGAAAAATGCAACTTCTCCAGTCCTCGAGCCACCAGACACGGTCACAGCTTCAAGATTCCTTGAGACAGGGACTCCAGAACCCACAAACCCACCACAACACACACACACACACACACACACGGTTTGGCCCTTCAGAATCTGACCTGGACGGCACAGGGAGTCAATGGTAACCAGAGTTCGAGCCCAGCAACCCAGGCCACTTTCAGCAAGCCATCAAACTGACCAGAGCCTCAGTCTCCCCATCAATCGGGTGGGAACAGTATCAGCCACCATGCCCACAGTTGGTAAAAGAAGACAGATAATGAAAGAGGACGAGTCTACGAGTCTAGGATCTCTACAACGGCCTCTGCCTCCTCCCAACTGCCTAGACTCTGCCCGGGTAGTGGGGGTGTCCGCAGACCCGCCGGAGAGGGGCTGGCTAGAACAAGGGCCTGAACCAGGGACCCAGCCTCCGTGAGAGGCTCGTAGACTCCAGCCCCGGCCCCGCGCCTGGCCCGGCCCTCACCTCTTCTTCCATGGCGAGTCCGGCCGCTCAACCACTCGGCCGCTCAGTCCCCGCGCCGCGCGGGCTCCTCCACCTCCATCCGCGCCGGGGCCGGGCGGCGGCTCTGTGCGTTCTGTCCCGCGGGCTGCCGGGGGCCCAAGAAACTTCGGGGGGGCGGGGCCGAGGGCGGAGAGAGGCTTCCGGGGGCTGGGGGCGGGGCCTGGGGAGGGGACTAGCGGGGCCCCGAGGCCCGGGTCTGGAGCGGGAAAAGAGGGACGGGGCCGGGCTGAGGGAGGAGCCTGGGCGGGGCCGGGCGGGGGTTTGGGGACTGGATGGAGGAGCGGGAGCCCGAGGAAGACGGTGGGGCGGGGGACAGGGCGGAGAGAGGTTTCCCCGACCCGCAGAGGGAGAGGGACTGGAAGGCGATGAAGAGTGCGGGGAACCGGCAGGGAGAGGGGGAGGGGGCTTCCGGCCTTAGGCGGAGGCGCGGGAAGCGGGCGGGGTCCGAGGGCCGGGCCCGGGTGGGGCATGTCCGAGCGAGCGCCCGAGGTGCAGGCTTCTTGTGCCTTTGAGGTTGCCAGAGTGGGCCAAGCCGCCCTGGGCAGCCCAGAAATGGGGGCATCCAGAGACTCCTTTCTTCCCTGACGCTGGGGTAGTGGCGACAACGTGGTCCTCTTCTCCGTGGAACCTCCTGGCAGGGCGGCGCCTAGGGCTCCGGTCTCGGTCTCGGAGAGTACCGTCCCGAGAGAGAGTATAACGGGAAGACCTGGTGCTGAAAGGCTGGACTCCGGGGTTTCTTTGGGAGAGGAGGTCTGCCTCTGGGTCTCAGGGGTTCCCAGATGCAGTTTTCTCCTACTCTTGTGGGGCATTGCTCAGAGCTGTCCTTTCTGGTTCCTAAATCAGCATCGCGCACTCCTACCCCCATCCAACCTGAATCTTGCAGCCGTGACAAACCTTGCCGGGGAGTGAACTATAGGGACCAGATAATGGTGTTAGTTATAACTTGTGCCCTTACACTAAACAGAGGCCCCGAGAGAGAAAGTTACTTGCTGCACCCCAGCCTCCAGCACCATCCTGTTCCCACCCCCACTCTTCCCCCTTGGCTCTCTGTGTCAACCCTGCCCATGCCTCAGCAGGAAGAATTAAGTGCCTGTGGAATCAATGGTGACCTCCTTTGGCTCTGGCTGCCATAGCAGCAGCTGTACCAGTTGACCCAGCTCTCCTTTCACTGCCTTCTGCTGGCCCTCAGGCTCCCAAGTCACTTCCAGCCAGCATGGAAAAGGGCAGCCTGGACCTCCAGGGCCAAGGGGAAAGAAGATGGCGTCATATTTTTTCTTCATACCAGGGCCTGGGTTCCTTTACCAGAAGGGATGAAGAAAATCCAGCCTGAGGAACTGAGAAAGTCAGTGTACATGGCCACAACATGGTTTTATTCCCTCAATCTGCAGAGCTGTGCAGCCATTGTACCTTGTACCTGAGGACTCAGAAGATCCTGCATCTGGAAACTCAGATTCCACCTACTGGAGACCAGAGACCCTGGGGAGTTCGTTCTGGTGTACACAAGCAACTCATGGTGGGGATGGGGGTGATGTCAGTTTTGATACCCAGCCAGCTCTGTCACTTTTGAGAGTGCACCACTTTGGTCTCAGTTTACCCATCTGGCCCATGCTGACCCTCTGGTTATTGCCGCCACACCACGTGCATCTTTTCAACATGGATATTTTATTTGCTGTGATTATTTGTCAGACCCTCCAGCTGGAAGATAATGGCAGGACCCAGGGTCCATGTTCTCTGTCAGAAGAGAAAGGCAGGTGAAAAAAACCATGTGTTCGACGTGAGGGTAAATGCATAGAGGAAGGGCACCAAAACCAGGACAGAGGGGCAGAATAGGCATTCTAGGCAGAGGGGACAGTGATAGCAATAGCATGGAGCCAAGAAGCAGTATTTGTGTGTGTGTGTGTGTGTGTGTGTGTGTGTGTGTGTGTGTATGTGTGTGTGTGTGTGTGTATAGGGAAGGCCAGGCTGGAGAAGCAGACATAGCTCAGTATAGAGAGGACCTTAAAGGCTGTGTGGAGGAGAGTATATTTTAACCTCAGGGCAATGGGAGGTCATTGCAAGTTTTGGGCAGTGGAAGGAATGAAGTCTGTTTTGCATGTGTACCATTTAATTAACAAAGTTTATTGGGTGCCTCTTAACTGGGGTTTATTTCAGTACTTCATCCTGACGTTTATCTGTTCACTCAAAAGAATTTAAGGCCCCTCTGTTACCAGCTCACTGTACCTAAACTCTTCACATATATTTCATTTAATTCTCACAAAAGTAGATACCTATCCATGAAATAGATACCATTTTTATCCTCATTTTACAGATCAAGAATCCAAGATTTGGACCTGTTTAAGGTCACTGACTGGTAAGCGGTGGCCCATGGATTCAGACCTTGCCTGACTCTAGAGCTGTGTTCTTTACTAAATGACATGTTCTGGCAGCATAGGGTGACCAGGCCACTCAAAGGCCCAGGCCCTGCCTTGGAGAGCTGATGAACCAGAAGGAGGGTTGAGAAGTCCCGAGAAGGAATACACAGTGTGTGATGAATGCTGGTTCCCAGAGGGGGCTGGAGGTAGCAGGGTTAGATGGATGGGGGCCCAGGGAGAGCAGTGGGAATTTAGGAAGAGGGAACATCTCACAAACATGAGAACTTGTAACCCTGACTTGTTACGGGAACTGTAGGCAGATTTCTGTGGTCATATGCATGTGATGGTGGTGGGGATTTCGGAAAGATGCCACGGAAGGAGGCAGCAGGAGCTAGAGCACTAGGGGCTTTGAGTGCTGACCTAAGAGATTTAAATTCCTCCTGCAAGAAGCCAGCAGCCAATGAAGCACTGAAGCAGAGCCCAGCATGATTTTCATTTTAAAACCTCATTTTCATGACTGCAATGTGAAGAATGATGACAGGGCAAGAGATACATGGATACCCATTGGGCAGGAGGTTATTACAGAGATCCAGGTTGGAGGTGATGGAGCCTGAACTAGGCAAGTGGTTATAAGGATGGTAGGGGCAGATTCAAGAGATAGTAGAGACAGAGGGATCAGGTCTTGGAGAGAATGGTTTCATTTTTCATTGATAAATATCCACTCAATAAGTATCTGTTGAGAGTCTCCCATGTCTCGGGCATCGTTCTAAACACAGGGCACAAAACCATAAACTTGGCAGGTATGACCTCTGCCCTCTTGAAGCCGGAAGACAAAGATGATAGGCAAATAAACAAATAACCATCATAACAGAATGTCATAAGTTCTCTAAGGGAAATAGATAGGTAATAAAATCGTAACTGGGGAGCCCACTTGAGACATGGTAGGAGTGGTGGGGAAAAGCCTTTCTGCAGAGCAGATATTTCAGCTGACACTCTGCTGACAGATGAGAAAGAGACAGATACAAAAAGAGGTAGGGTGAAAGGGGGGAAGTATTTCATGCAGAAGGAAGGGCAAATGCAAATCCTGGCATAGGAAAGGGCGGTGGCATTCAAGGAACACCAAGGAGGCCAGGGTGACAGAAGCATAGTGAGCAAGGAAGAAAGTAGTGGACTTGAGGTCACAGTGGAAGAGAGGGAGGGAGTTGGCCTCAGGCTATGGTAAGGACTGTGGATTTTATTCTAAAAGGAATAGCCCAAAGAGGCATTGAGAGCTTTAACTGAGAGCAGTATCAAAATCTGATTTATGTGTTTGTGTCCCAACTGCTGCTGTTTGGAGAAAGGATTGTAGAGGAAAGCCAGGCATCCACTGAGGTTGGGAGACTTCTGTAATCCAGGGGAAAGTTGATAGACTGCAAGCTCTAGGGGGTGGGGTGGGGATGGAGAGGAGTGAATAGTTCAAAAGACATTTTGGAGGCAGAAACAACAGGTTTCAGTGGTGGACTGGATGTGGTCAGTGAGGAAGGAATCAAGATATGCTGTGCGTTTTGAATTTGAGCCATAAATGGAGGTGCCATTTATCAATGAAGACAGGAGAAAAAAAAAAAAAAACAGGTTTATGTAGTATTGGAGAAGAAGATTAAAAGCTCTCTTTGGGAGAAAGTGAGTTTAACATGCCTCTTAGGCATCTGTGTGGAGATATTATCAGAAGGACAAATGGAAATACAGTCTGGAGTTCAGGGGAGAAGGGCAAGCTGTCTCCATACAACACTGAGAATCAGCATGTAACTGATAAACCCTGGGATTGGGAAAATAGAGGGGGGAAAGATAAATCCCCCCACTTCGAGAGGTTTGGTTGAGAAAAAGGAGACCTACAAGAAGCAGCCAACCTATAGGAAGAAACGAGGGGAGTGTGTTGTTAAAGTTAAGAGAGTATTTCAAGGTGGATCACCTTTACCAGAGTTTCAGTAAAACGAATGTCAACTGCCAGGAGAAGAAGCAATGCGAGTGAAGTCGTGCTCTGGAAGCTAGAAGACCGTGAAACACCCTCTCAGCTCCTCTGCAAGACTGTCTTTTAAACTTAGGGCGGTAAAGGCGGGAGGGCAAAAGCAAAGAGAAAGGACTTAAAGGGGAGGGTATGGGAGGGGCTGGCTCTTTCAAGTATCAAATGAGAAAACGCTGAAAACGCAATTAGTAAACCACCTAGTCCAGTGCTCATGTCGTTGTTAATTGTAATGAGCCGGGGACTGGACTGAGACAACCAGTGATAGAAAGCAGATAAGACATATGGAAAGAGTTCTGGAGGAGGAAATTTCGTGGTGAAGAAAACCCGTTCCTCCTGAGAGCTTGCGTGAAAACCAGGCTTTGGGTTAGGCGAGGAGATCCCTCAGCGGTGTTGCGCTTCACTCGGATTTGACCCCACGGCGGCAGCAGAGAGCAGGAATCCGGCGGATACTAAGACCGGCCAAAGCCGAGAGGGAGGAAGTCCGGCCCCAGATTGAGGAGTCCCTTGGGCTCCGCCTCCCTCCTCCACCGGCCAATCAGGATCCAGCTGGTGGCCGGCGGCGTTGGGGCGGGGAGGAGGGCGGAGTCTGGGGACCGTTAATCCACCTCGAGGTGGTATCTAGCTTGCCTTTTCCAACAAGGAGTCACTGCTAACCTCGTAGGCATACAACCACTTTGAAAAAACAGATTCATATAAACTAAATATAAACTCCATGAGCCAGCAATTTCGCACCTAGGTATTTATTCAAAAGAAATTAAAGCAAAAATCTCAGAAAGTCCAGATATCTATCAACAGGAAAATGGATAAACTGTAGCATATCCATACAATAATACTCGCATTAAAAATGAACCAACTGCTGGTTTGGGGAGAGGGAGGGAGGAGTGAATAGATGGAGCACAGGGGATTTTTAGGACAATGAAATTATTCTCTATGATACTATAGCGGTGGCTACATGTCAATATGCATTTGTCAAAACCCATTGAATGTACAGCATCAAGAATGAACCCTAATGTAAACTATGGACTTTGGTTAATGATAATGTGCCCAAGTCGGTTCATCAATTGTACCAAATATGCCACACTGATGAGGGATGTTGAGGGTAGGGGAGTGTATATGTGTGGGTGGGAAGGGCTATGTGCGAACTCTGTATTTTCTGCTCAATTCGGTTGTGAACCTGAAACTGAACCAACTACTAATACACTCAGCAACATGGATGAATCTCAAAATCATACTGATGAAAGAAGCCAATACACATATGAATACATATTGTATAATTCCATCTAGAAGAAGTTCTAGAACAAGTTAAATAATCTATAGTGAAAACAAAATCGGAACAGGGGTTGCCTGAGGGTTGAGGGTGATTAAGAAGGGTCGTGAGGGAGCTTTTTAGGTGATGGTAATGTTCTTACAAGTTTGTGCAATGAAGAAAATGTCCTGCATCTGTTCTATATCCTGATAAGGGTTTAGACCTCACAGTTATATGCATTTGTCAAAACTCGTGTCACAATAAGCTTAATATTTGTGCATTTCACTACGTGTAAAATTTTCATCAAAAAGGTAAGCATAAACTCTAGTTAATGCAATGTACGTTGAAGTATTTAGATGTGAAATATACTGTGGTCTGCAACTTTGAAATGCATTAACACAAGAGTCATTGATGAAAGGGAGAATGGTTAGATGGTTAGAAGTGATAAAACAAATACAGCAAAATACTAATTGTAGAATCTTGATGGTAGTTATATGAATGTTCACCATAGAAGTCTTTTAATCTTTCTGTATATGTTAGATTATTTTTTGGAATAAAATGTTGGGGGTACCCAAGGCTGAGAGGAGAGAGGAATGTAGAGTTATTATCTAATGGGTACATAGTTTCTGTATGGGAATAATGAAATTTTTCTGAAAATAATGGTGATGGTTATACAACATGTGAATGTACTTAATGGCAATGAATTATACAGTTAAAAATAATCAAAATGAACCGACAACGTAATGCCATTTGCAGCAACATGCATGCTCCTGGAGAATGTCATTCTAAGTGAAGTAAGCCAGAAAGAGAAAGAAAAATACCATATGAGATCGCTCATATGTGGAATCTAAAAAACAAAAACACAAAAACAAACAAACAAACAAACAAAAACAAAGTGTAAATACAGGACAGAAAGAGACTCATAGACAGAGAATACAGACTTGTGGTTGCCAGGGGGGTGGAGGGTGGGAAGGGATAGAATGGGATTACAAAATTGTAGAATAGATAAACAACATTACACTGTATAGCACAGGGAAATATACACAAAATGTTATGATAACTCACAGAGGAAAAAAATGTGACAATGAGTGTGTATATGTCCATGAATGACTGAAATATTGTGCTAAACACTGGAATTTGACACAACATTGTAAAATGATTATAAATCAATAAAAAATGTTAAAAAAATAATCAAAATGGTGAATTTTATGTTATGTATATTTTATAATTAAAAAATGTTTGAATGCCAAAAGAAAAAACAATGTTGGGGGAAAATCCACGTCGAAGTCTCCATGCTTTCTCTAGAACCGGTCTGGGGTACTTACTACAGAGAGAAAGGAGAAGACAGCAGGCTGCATGAGTGTGCTAGGTCCACACTGAGCAGAGGGTCGTGGGAAGAGAGAGCATAGGCTTTGCAAATAGACAGATGTGGGTTCATAATCCCAGCTTTCACTTTCTAGCTGTATGACTGTATTTGTTTCTTACTGCAATAGCTGCTGTATCGAATTACCACAAATTTTGTGCCTCAAAACAACACAAATGTATTATCTTGCAGTTCTGGAGGCCTGAAATGTGTCTCACGGGACTAATATCAAGAGCTGTGCTTGATATTAGAATCTGGGGGAGGTGGAGTCTACCTCCTTACTTTTCTAGCTTCTAGAAACTGCCTGTATTCTATGGCTTGGCTCATGGCCTTTTCCTCCTTTTTCAAAAGCCAGCAGTAACATCTTCAAATCAATCTTTCTCTGTGACACACACACACACACAAACACACACACACACTCTCTCACATGCCCCTCTGTTTCTTAATCATAACTTCTTTGATTCTCTAGCCTCCTTTTTAAGAGTCCACCCAGATAACCCAGAATAATCTCCCCAACTGCAGATCCTTAACTTATCACATCTGCAAAGTCCCTTTTTGTCATGTAAGATACCATTTTCACAAAAGGAACTTGGGGTTAGGATGCACACGTCTTGAGAGGGAGCCATTATTCTGCCTACCACAGTGACATTAAAATTTTGTCCTGTGCCACTAGTACTCATAAGTCAAGACGACACTGAAGAGGAAAAATATTTCTCAGGATTTTTTTCTAACAGTTTTATTGAGACATAATTCACATATGATACAATTTACTCATTTAAAGCAAATAGTGATGATTTTTAGTATAGTCACAAAGTTGTATAATCATTACCTTTTCAAGTTTCTCCATTTTTAAATATGAGGAAACAAAGGCTTGAGACATTAAAGAAATTTGCTTAGAATAATATCTAACTGGCAGGACTGGGCAATGCAGTGGCTGTCAAGAGCTGAGATTCCAGTCCAGGCCTGGACTCCCTTCACTAAGTCAGACGGGTCACCTGAGAGCAGTGTGGTGTAGTAGTTAAACAAGCAGGCTTAGATTTGGGTTCAAGATTTTGTTTTTCTATCTACAATCTATGCAATATCTGATAGAAGCCTCGGTTTCCTCATTTGAAAAAAGAGGGCAGTTCAATAAATAAGGGGGCTGACTGACATAGGATCCCTTCCAGCTATGTCATTCCAAGACTTTTAATGACTAGGAAAAAGATAATTAAAAATAATTTCCCTAAGCATCCAGTGCGATGACAAGGTTATGAATTCCCTGAAGACAGAGGCTCACACACTTCCCTTGTACTCTGAGCACCTGGCCACAGGTCTCAGTTCCTCACTAATGGGCCTCAGCCTGGTGGGAAAGGCAAATTCGTATAACGATGCTTACACATGGAAAGAGTTGGCGAGGGGGGCAGGGAGGGGCGCAGGCAGCTGGAGCGGCAGGCCGTGGGAGGGGTCTGCCCAAAAGTCGGCAAAGGTCCTGTGAGTGTAAACAGGGATAGGAGAAATCAGAGGCAATTCTTCCCCAAGGCCAAGTTCAGCCGCTGTATGAGAGCTAGAGGGGAGGGAGAGTGTGTTGGAGGCATGGTTCTGAAAATTAATCTTCAGAGATTCCATGGGTGACAAGAAACCACGAGCCGCCCAGCTGCACTCCCTACCCTCTCCCACCACGCCCACTCGTCCACCCGACTTGGTATGCTCCGCCACCACTATAAGCCTCCTTCCTTCGGTGCGCTATTGGTACTGCCCAAGCTTGGAGAGTTAAAACCCAGAGAAAGACACGCCCATTGTCACGCCCCTGTCTCTGATTGGCTGGAAAATTTAAAGATCCGGCCGGTGATAGGCTGATTTTCTACTCCCAGGATTTGAAAGTTCCTAGTGTATGACCTTTGGCTGCCGGTCGGCTCTGATCAGCTTGTTCGTCCGCGGGCCGGCGCAAGTGAGTGTCCACTCGATCCCAGAGGTGGGAGGCAGAGAGCCTGCTTCTTCAAGGGGCTAGAGTGCATACGAATGGGTCAGATGGCGGGAGAATGGCTTTCGGACTTCAGGATCCCTCCGCGATTTCTCTAGCCTAAGATTCTTACCCCACCTTGGAGATGGGAATCACACGAGCCCAGACTCCTACCAGCCGCCGTTGGCCTCTCTCAGCCTGTTTTCCACTTCTATACACGGGGAATAGTGAGACCTGCTTGGCTGTATATAAACCAGTGAACCTGGAAAACGAAGGCGCTGATTGCATGTCAGTCTCCTGCTCACCTCCTCACGTGAGAGTCCCTTGCTTCCTGGGGAGAGGACTCTGAGGATTCCCGTGCCTGTACTGGGTCATTTTGAAGCAGACTTCTTTTCTATTCAGAGGATCCCTTCTTCTGTTACCCTAGTCGGAAAGCCGAGGTTCCCCAATCCCGGGTGCGCTTGACGCTGCCTATCCACCGCTCTGGAAATTTTTGTGTTAGGTGAGTAACTTCTAAGAGAATTTCCGGTTTGCCCCAGGGCCCTTTTATTGTCTCCATGATCTCCTGTTACCAGTGACAGTCCCCGTGACCCTATGTGGACTTGACTGGGCTCCCCGTCAAGGCCTCTATACCGCCTATGATGTCCCCTGAGTCCCTGTGATCCCTGCGCTCTGGTCTTTTTGCAGACCTGCAGAGGCGGTGGCAATGCTGTCGGGCACCCAAGCAGCGGCAGAGGAATGCGAGGACGCGGAGCTGCAGTGCCGCGTGGCTGTGGAGGAGCTGAGCCCGGGCGGGCAGCCACGAAGGCGCCAGGCCCTACGCAGCGCGGAGCTGAGCCTGGGTCGGAACGAGAGCCGCGAGTTGATGCTGAGGCTGCAGGCGCCCGGGCCCGCGGGGCGGCCGCGCTGCTTCCCCCTGCGCGCCGCGCGCCTCTTCACCCGCTTCGCCGCGGAGGGGCGTAGCACTCTGCGGCTCCCCGCCGACAGCGCTCCCCGGGCCGGCGCCGTGCAGCTGCTGCTCTCCGACTGCCCCCCAGACCGCCTGCGCCGCTTCCTGCGCACGCTGCGCCTCAAGCTGGCCGCGGACCCCGGTCCCGGGCCGGCCTCCGCCCGCACGCAGCTGCTTGGCCCGCGGCCTCGCGACTTCGTCACTATCAGTCCCTTGCAGCCCGAGGAGCTGCGGCGCGCGGCGGCCACCCGGGTCACGGACACCACGCCAGTGAAGCGGCCCACGGAGCCCCGGTCAGAGACCAAGCCCAGCACCGTGAGGACAGGAACGGGGCGACGCTTTGGGGCGTGGGTGTGCTACTGAGATGGAAGAGACCGAGGAGGCCCCAGTTTGGGGGTGCGGGAGATGGTGGCGGTATTTGAGATGGCTGCTGGTTGTCTCAGAGAAGATGCCCACTGGATTTATGAGTATTACAGGGATATGGGAACTGTGCATGTGTTTCTCATAGTGCAAAGCCTGAGACTGGGCAAGCGATAATAGGAAAAGGGGACCCAGGCCACATTAAAAGAGAAAGCAGAGAAGGTGATTCAGAAGAAAAGTAGGAATATGGTCGCTCTGGAGGAGAGGAGCTTTCAGAGAGTCCGAGAGGGTCGGCTCTGTCGGAGCAGATAACAGGTCCAATCAGATGGGGGGACAAAGTCTGGGGAGGCGGGGAGTTGACAGTATTTGCGAACTGGAACAGATGGATCGCAGACCACGGGGGTTTGAGATTAAGCTGGTGAGAAGATGGAGATGGGGCCCTGGCTAAGCAAGGTTTTGCTTGGGTGTTTGGGGGTGAGAGAGAGGTTTGTGACAGGAAGAGTAGTGAAAAGGAAGGATGGGTAAGAGGACCAGGATAGTTAGGGAACCCAGGGGAGGGAGCTGAGGGAGAATCTGGACCCCCACACAGGGGTCTTCAGGGCACCAGGGGTCAGTGGAGACCCAGAGACCCAGCCTTGGCCCCTTCCTCAAGGAGAGACTTGGACCCCTAAGGTTACTGGCAAGATCTCCAAATAAACCAAGGCTGCCCAAGGCCTCTACGGAGCGAAGCAAGCAGAGACACAAGGGTCTACCAGGCCAAGAATGGAGGGGACAATGCCTAGGGGATGTGGGGAGGCTCTGAGACAGCCCTGTCCCCTCAGGAATCCCCAAGGTGGCCCCTGCCTGTGAAGAAGCTGAGCTTGCCCTCAACCAAACCACAGCTTTCCAAGGAACAAGCTGCTGTGCTGAGGGTCGTCCTGAAAGGCCAGAGCATTTTCTTCACAGGGAGTGCAGGTAGTTGGGACAGAGTGGGTGTGGGGAGAACGGCGGTGCGCTGGGATGGAGGAGAGGTCGCCCTGACTTTGCCCTCTGCCCAGGGACAGGGAAGTCTTATCTGTTGAAGCGTATCCTGGGCTCCCTGCCTCCCACAGGCACTGTGGCCACTGCCAGCACTGGAGTGGCAGCCTGCCACATCGGGGGTACTACCCTCCATGCCTTTGCAGGTAAGTGAGAGCCCCTTGGGCTTGAACAAGAAGCAAGCCAGGCTGGTGGGACGGGAGAGGAGGTCAGTGTTGAGACAGGGCTGGGCTCTCAGCCCAGGCTGAATAGTGTTACTTGCAGGCATTGGCTCGGGCCAGGCTCCTCTGGCCCAGTGTGTGGCCCTGGCCCAGCGGCCAGGTGTGCGGCAGGGTTGGCTGAACTGTCAGCGGCTAGTCATTGATGAGATCTCCATGGTGGAGGCAGATCTGTTTGACAAGCTGGAGGCCGTGGCCAGGTCAGTATGTGCCATGAGGGCTGGGTTCTGGTGGTCTAGATGGAACCCACCTGCCCCAGCCCCTAAAGCACCCCGTGCTCCTCTTCAGAGCTGTCCGGCAGCAGAACAAGCCATTTGGAGGGATCCAGCTGATCATCTGTGGGGACTTCCTGCAGCTGCCGCCCGTAACCAAGGGATCCCAGCCCCCACAGTTCTGCTTCCAGGTACCACTCACCCTCTGGCCCTAACCCCCACAGGAGTTTGCTCTGCTCCCTGACACCCCCACCTTGCCCCCACCAGGCCAAGAGCTGGAGGAGGTGTGTCCCAGTGATCCTGGAGCTGACTGAGGTGTGGAGACAGGCAGACAAGACCTTCATCTCTCTGCTGCAAGCTGTGCGGCTGGGCAGGTGGGCCCTGGAGAATAGAGAAGGGGCCATAGGATGAAGATCCAAGCGTGGGTCAGAGAGGAGCACAGAGACCCAGAGAAGGGAGAGAAATGCTTCACTGCTCCATAGGAGACAGTCACTCTGTGAGCGCTGGGACCCAGCCTCCCCCGGGGTTGGGTCCCTATCACCCAGCACAGGGCCTGGCACAGAGCACATCCCAGGGAAGTATGGGCACATGGAGACAAGACTTATTCAGAGATGTTAACACTCCCATTTCACAGATTCAGAAACTGGGGTTCAAAGAGATGAAGTGACTTGCCAAAGTGGCTGAGCTGGAACTTGACCATTGGTCTGACTCTAAAACCCAAGTTCCTTCTACTTAGAGCCTGTGGTGGGGGTCACTTGGTGGGGAAGGGGAGTTTGCTGACATGATCCCACCCCAGCTGGGACAAAAGGTTGAAATGCTACAACTACTCTAACATCAGAGCGGAAAGGAGGCCAGGAGGGAGGAAGATACGGGCCAGAGCTGGGCATTGAGAGCCAGGTCAGGTTGGGATGGAATGAGGGGTGGGGCGGGGGGGGTGATGAGGGGCTTTCTATGCCTGGGGACAGGAGGCAAGTAGGAAGGTGCACAGCACGCACCAGCAAGTGTGGGGGACAGGAGAAAGGCTGAGTGGCAGAGCAGTGAGAGGTGGTCCCAATCTTCCCCTTCCTCCCACTTGAATTACTACAGCACCCAGGCTTCCCCTGGAGGAGGACTTGAATTGGGGGAAAATAGAAACGTAGGCTAGATTTTTTTTCCCCTAAGGCAGTAGGCAAGGGGCTAGAAAATTGTAGCCTGGAGGCTAATCTGATTATAGGGTACCAGTATTACAGGGTTTCAACCCCAGTGCCTCCTCTAGGTCTCTAAATTTCTAGCCTGTGCTTGCTCCTCATATCCAACTTCCTCAGGAGCCCTGGGGCTGGGACGGTGGCTAGCTCTGACCTGGGGCAGACACAGAGAAGGGTCCACACTCACGATCACAGCCAAGCGCCACCCCCATGCTCCAAGTGAGGAAGGAACAAGCCAGCCTGGGGAGCCAGCAAATCCTGCCCTGGTGTCCACATCCAGTCCCCAGGCCTGACCCATGGCCACAGCCTGGGATGACCGCCCAAGTGCCCTGCCTTCCCTGGTGTTGAGGTTATCACACCCTGATGGCCCAGTCTCCACAGGTGCTCGGATGAGGTCACCCGCCAGCTCCGGGCCACAGCTGCCCACAAAGTGGGGCGAGATGGGATTGTGGCCACAAGGCTCTGCACCCACCAGGATGACGTGGCCCTTACCAATGAGAAGCGGCTGCAGGAGCTACCAGGTGAGCAAGGAGCTAGGTCTGGGCAAGACCAGCTGAGCCCAAGCAGCCTGGGCCCTTGGCAGCATTTGCATATCTAGGCCCCCAACCTCTGTGGCCATAAAGTCCCTTACGTTTACAGATGTAATTGTGACTTTGAGAGATGTGACTTTGCATGGGTCAAGATCACTCAGCCAGCAAACACTGCAAGTGACACCTGAAGCCAGGCCTCTGATTCCAAAGCCTCAGCTAGTCCTCACTACCTCTGCCATGCCCTGGTCTAATACATGTTTTCAGAAACTGAGCCACTAGTCAGTGGCTTGTAATTAATCTGCTTGCCTGACTCTCTTTTCCCAGGTGAAATACACAGCTTTGAGGCCATGGACAGTGACCCTGAGCAGGCCCGGACCCTGGATGCCCAGTGTCCCGTCAGCCAGCTCCTTCAGCTAAAGCTGGGGGCACAGGTGAGTGGGAAGCAGGGCCCAGATCCTGGGAGCTTGGGCCTCCCCGATCCTCGCCCCTCTGCACAGACCATTCCACAGCCGGAGGGCCCAGCTGGGACCACAGCAAACTCCTTCTCTCCTGTTCCCACCCGCCTTCCTGTCTTCCGCTTTCCATTGCCCTCCTCTTCCTACCCCAGGAGCTCTAAGCAGCATTGCTTTAGACAAATCCCTTTCCTTTGCTGAAGCTTGGTTTCTTCATCTCTAAATCCATAGTAAGATACCTCCCGCACATGGTTGTCTTCTGTAGTGTGCCCTGTCCTGTGAGCATCCCCCTTCCTTCCACAATGGTGAGGGTGGCCAAATGGGAGCCTCTCCTCGGGTTCCAAAAGGCACCCAGGGGGAAAACACAGGCACAGTGGTTGGAAGAGGGCTGTCCCTCAGGACTGTGGCCCATACACACACTTGTAACAGATGTCATTTTCAGAGCCCTGCAATGTCTGTCACCTTATTGTTCTTTACCCCCTCCTTCTGAGCAAACTGAGCAAATGTCATTCCCCTTTGACACAAGGGGAAACTGAGATCTGGGGAAATAAAACAGCTTGCTGCAGGGGTCCCGGCAGACTCAGCGCACCTCCGTGACATCCCCCAGCCTCCGAGAACGGCTGCAGTGACCCTGGAGCTGAGGCCAGGCATAGGGATGCACTGCCCTCCACACCTCCAGCTTCCTTCCCCTTGCAGGTGATGCTGGTGAAGAACTTGGCAGTGTCTCGGGGCCTGGTGAATGGCGCCCGAGGGGTGGTAGTCGGGTTCGAGGCCGAGGGGAGAGGTAAGTGACCGGGGAGCAGTCCTACTGGCTGGGGTTGCAGCAGGGGCCCTGGTTAGTGTGAAGAGGAAAAGGCTAGCATGGGAGGGTGAGCTGGTCCTCACCTCGGAGCCTTGAAGCAGAGCTGAAAGGTGGGACTTCACTCCTCCCTCAGGGCTGCCCCAGGTGCGGTTCCTGTGTGGAGTCACTGAGGTCATCCGTGCTGACCGCTGGACGGTGCAGGCTACGGGGGGCCAGCTCCTCAGCCGGCAGCAACTGCCCCTCCAGCTGGCCTGGGCGATATCCATCCACAAGAGCCAGGTGAGCAGCCAGTGCAGGGGAGGGGTCAGAACATGGCACAGGGGGACAGGATGGGCCTGGGACATGTTGAAGGGGGTGGGGGTGGGGGTCTTAAAGGCTTTGTGGGGATTGAACTTGCCCTGGATGGAAAGTTCCAGGCCAGCTGTAGAATAAACCTTTCGTGCATTTCCCATCCCGCCTCCTCTCTTTCCTGGATACATACACTTTCCCTCTGTCATCTCCTGCCCTGCCATTTTCTGAGCCACTACCAGATATGTTCATTGGTATCCTTATGACAACTACATGAGGTATAGGTGACATAATCATTCCTATTTTACAGAAGAGGAAACCAAGGCTCAGAGAGTTTAAGTAACATGTCCAAGGTCACACAGCTAGTGTGAGGCAGAGTCAGGATTCATTTCCATGCCTGTCTGACTCAGACCTGAGCTCTTTCCTTTCATCCTTATGCCTCCAGTCTTATCCCAGATCTCTGTCTCCTGGACCCCCCGCCCCCGACCCAGACACCAGTCTGCTGTCAGCCTGTCTCTCTGGCTTGAGGAAACTCTGGACTGGGCAAGGAGATCAGGGGCAACAGCTGGGCCAGTGGACATGGGACACGAATTCATGCTGAGCTGGTTCCAGCCCTGTCCTTCCATCCCCCAGGGCATGTCCCTGGACTGCGTGGAGATCTCTCTGAGCCGTGTGTTTGCCAGCGGCCAGGCCTACGTGGCCCTTTCTCGGGCCCGCAGCTTGCAGGGCCTGCGTGTGCTGGACTTTGACCCTATGGTAGTTCGCTGTGACCCCCGTGTCCTGAGCTTCTATGCTACCCTGCGGCAGGCCAGGGGCCTCAGCCTGGTAAGAGGAGTCACCCAATGGTGGGCCATGTGGCCGTGGGCAGCCTGGGAGCTGGGATGGAGGGGAGGCCAAGGGACCCTGGGCTGGAGATGGCAGAGCCTCCTCTGGCTCCATTGCGGAGGGAGGGGCAAGAAGAAGGAGATGCTGGTCCCCAGGCTGTGGCTCTGGCTCTGGGGGACAGCACAAGCCCATGACTGGGTTTCTTTGGCTCTGGTCCAGGGGTCCCCAAATGACAGTGAGGCAGCCTCAGACCAGGAGAACGTGGACCCAAACCTCTGATCTGCAAAGAGAAGACAAAGGATGGTCTTCACTCCTCCTGCTCCCTAGTGGGCTGGCCCCAGGGTGCACCTGGGGGAGGGTAGTCAGTGTCCCTGTCTCCCTTCATCAGGGGCTCTCAGCCTTCTGGCAGAGCTCAGGGGAGAGTGCTTCCCACCCATTTGCCAGCTGTGCCTCAGTTTCTCCTCTTGCCCTGGGGGAGATGCTTCCAGGGTCAGGAGTTGGGAATGGGCCTGTGGTGGGGGCTGGCGTTCTAGGACAGAGCTTTCTGCGAGGTGTCTGCCTCGGGGCCACACGCTTGTGAATGGCGCTCCCTTTGGGCTGCAGAGGGGAGAGGTGGTGAAACAAGTGCTCCAAGAGCAGGGACAGACGGGCGGGGTCCCGGCGGAGGACGCAGGCAGAGTACAGGCCCCAAGCAGAGACGGGAACCTGGGGGCATCTTCACAGCTAGACCCAGCCCAGCACAAGTCAGGACGAACCCCCTCCAGACCCCAACCTGAGAACACGCACTGCCTCTACCTGAGGCTGCTCTTTTGGGGAAGAAATCATGTGTCAGGGTATTGAAATAGATGCTCTCAGACTGTATTTATTTAGGACAAATAAACTCATGAATTGTGTGAGGACTGCGAGCTGAGTCTTCTGCTCTCTAAGAACCCCTGCCTGGGGCACTGGCTGACCCTTTCCAGGGAGGCTCCTGTCCCTACCCACATGCACAAGAGGTGTTTGTTACGATGGCTGAGCTCACAGCGCGCACCCTTATGTGAGGTTTTGTTAATATCACTGGTTATTTGGAAAAGCTGAGTTACCTGAGTGAGGCTGGTGACTCACAATGAAAAGACAAGGTGAATCGCCGCCACCCAAAGTCAAACAAGGACACACACTAGAGACTCTAGAGGATTCTCATGGTGGGAAATGGGCCTGTCACAGTGGCTAGATGCTGGGGGCCTCGGCTGAAACTTTCTCATTTTGTGCCTTGCTGGGGCTGCAGGTTGGATGGTCTGATCAGCATAGCTTTGGTTGATCAAAAAGCCTGATGGAAATTGCTCAGGGGCCCTCATAGGCTGGCAAAGACTATTAAGGGTCTCTGCTTAAGAGTGAAAAGGTGTCGATCCTGGTTGGTAAATACGGGTTAAAGTGGAAGCACGCATTGACAGCTCTAGAGAGCAAAGGCTATTTATTGATTTATTGAAGTATAGTTGATTTATAGTGTTTCAGGTGTAAGCAATACTATTTAAAAGTAAAACTGCCAATGGTGGAAGGAGTCAAGAAGGATGAAACCATGCTGGTTGCTGGGGGACATGAAATCTTGGATGCCTTGCCTTCCAAAAACCAGCGGAGGCCCCAGCGCACAGAGTGGGTGCTCAGGGAGTGTCTGGTTAAACGGGGGCTCAGTGCTATGGCAGTTCGGAGGGTCTGCAGGGCCTCAAAACTTCACTGTGGGCTTCATGGAGACATGGAGACACCAGAGACCCCACAGCAAACCAGAGCGACATGGCCCTGCCTCGGGATGCTTATGGTTACAGGAGGGAGACCGATTACAAACAAGCAAGCAAATAACCTCAAACTGTTAGTGAATAAGCAACTAACAGAACTTGCAGGGTGGGGAGCGATCGCTTTGAGGATGGTCGGAGAAAAGGACTCTGGGGTGAATGCCTTCCCCTCACACCTCCCTGACTTCACTACGTGTTGGTAGTACATCTGAACTGCCCAGATTCACCTTCATGACTTGTCCCGACATCACCTCCTGTTTCCCAGCACCTAGCCCCGCCCCTCTCTAGGCCGAATGGTCGGTTCCTGTCTCTGAGCACATACATTGTGCTGTCCTTTGCTGTGGGCCTGTCTCCTACACCAGAACATTCTCAGAACATGACTGAGTCTCCTGACTCCTGCAGTCCCAGGGTCCAGCTCAGCCCCTGGAATGGGGCAGGCAGATAGCAGAGAATAAAGGAATGAAAAGATGTGGAAAGCCTGCAGTTAGGGGACCAGGAAGGCCTGCCTGCAGCCTCCCTGAGCCTGCGGCCCTGATGATGAGGGTGTCTGTGCTGCTGCTTGTGGGAGACAATGGGGATGGAAACCCCTTCGGTTTCCTCCCTGCTTGCCTAGTTGTGGGGACTTCCTACTCTCCCCTCCACTCCAGAAGGAAGACTGGAGATGAGTTTGTCAGGCGGACAAGTTGGAGAAAGGCTTTTAGGAAAAGAGAACTCTGTAGTATAAAAGTACAGAGGCGTGGAAGATGGATGGAGCTCACTGGTCCACTTTAAAGACTTTAAAGCAAGAGAAGATGGGAGTTGAGGGAGTAAGGCCTATCCCTGAGGGTGCTCAGCACAAGGTGAGAGCCCTTGGGGTTGGGGGGAGAGGGGTTCCTGTGAGTCCCACGTCCTGCTGGCCCCCATTTGTCTTGTCTCCCCTGCCTCAATGTTCCCTCAGTGCCTCTGTGAGTAGTTAGCAATTTCCATATCTGTCTAGCCCTAGAATAAGGTGGATCTCTCGGTATTAAGAGACCTGGCTTAGATGTCTTTGTGAGCCAAAGCATTCAGCATGATGACTTTAGAAAGGAGACACTTCATAAAATCTTTGGCAAATTAAAGTGCCATCCTCTGATTTTGCCGAGAGGGTAGCTGAGGCCCCGGGAGCTAGGCAGTAGTAGAACACTTGGTGTTCGTGGAGCTGTCCGAAGAGAGTATGACGTGGGGCTGAGATGGCAGGACCAGTGGAGTGCCTACTTTCACCCTACCCTCAGTCGGGAGGCCAGGGGAGGGCCTAGCTAGGCATGACCTCCTTTCTGAGGTCCTGGCATAATTTGCCAAACCCAGAAAGGCCAATGGTGGTGCTCAGACTTCATCCCAGAGTAGCCAGGCCCTCCTGCTCCCCAAGCACGACACACTATGCACCACTAGGTGGCAGCAAGTGGTCATTCAGTCTCTTCCCAGACACCTGGCGGGTCCTTTGTCTCCCAGTCTCTGTGCCTGGGAGGGCCACCCCAGGAGCTGGGCAGACAGTAGGCTTAGGGAAGGGTAGTTTCCTTTGCTGAGAAGCTTGTACTGGGTATCTTGGATCTGGAACCCAAGTCCCAGGGTCCTGGGTTTTTTGCAGTCAGCAGAGGGTCCTGAAGCCAGATACTGGCTCTACCACGTCCCATGTAACCTTGGACATGCTGCCTAAATCCTCAGCCCAAGTTTCATCGTTAGCAATGGGGATACAACAGGTAAAGAGCTGGGGTGGGGACAGGCATGTGGTAAACGCTCATGGCTAGTTCCTATTGGCCTTTATTTCACATACCTGAGGAGGCCACCCTGCAGCCTCCCTCCCCTGTCCCTCCCCCTCCCCCTGACTCTCCAGTGGCCAGCGAATAACAAAGAGAACTAGCAGGAGCCCAGAGTAAAGGCTCTCTTTCAGTCTTCCTTCCCAGAGGACCCAGGTTGTGCCCAGCCTCTAAAGGGGAAGTGAGAATGAAGTCTTATCCCTTCTCCTTCCCGCAACAAACTGGTGTCGTAGCCCGGGTCGAGGAGCGCGCCTTTTCCCACATGTGCCTGTCAGTGGGCGGGCAGGTGGGAGGCCAGGGCGCCCGGTAAAGGCTTGGGGCGGGCATCCTGGTGGAAACGAATGTGGTTTCACGGCGCCTGCCTTTCCTAGCAGCACAGATGCACCCGCTGGGCACTGACTTCTGTTCCAGGAGGGCGTTCTGTGGGAAGGGAGCTGCTGAGGGTGCGTGTGTGTATAACCGCCCCCCTCTTCTTGCCTCGGTCCACCTTCTTATCTGAGCGTCTTTGACGACTCTATGAGGGGGATCTTTAGTTTACAAAGGAGATGCAGGCTCACGAAGGCAGGCAGCTCAAGGTCACACGGCTGTAAATGGCAGAGCCAAGAGGGACACAGGTGTCTGAGGCCACACCTCAGAGTTCAAGGCCTTTGCACAAAGGAGGAAGCAGGCGTGCTTCCTTGCCCCTGGCTTTGTCCCTGAAACCTCACACTCTAGACTCCATTTCTTTAGGATTCCAAGAGCATCACCTGCTGAGACATAAATGGCTGGGAGGGGCTGAAATGGAAGGGGAGGAGCTTGGAAGGAGACCCTGAATAGGGTTGTAAACCCAGGTGCCAGACCAGCCCCACCGGGAGGAGGCTGACAGCCAGCCCACCTTCCGCTCCTCAAACTCGTATCCCCTTGGCTCCAGCTCTCCATCAGCCTTGCAGCCTCCCGGGGCACGCCCGCCCCAGGTGCCCCCTCGCGGCCCTCCCCCAGCTGGTGTTGGGTTCAGTAAGCAGAGCCCCAGCTCACCTGGGAAGGTGCCGAGTGAGGAGGGCGTCCAGTTACAAGCTGGGGCTGGGAGGACAGGCAGGGGCAACCCAGGGGCAGGAGCCGGAGGGCTGGGACCTGGTGGTGGGGGTAGGTATCAGAGGGAGGCCCCAAGAGCCCCCTCACCCCCGCAGAAGCCCCATCCCCGCTGTAGGAGGTCTTAGCTTCTGGGCCCCTTGCCTCCCGGAACACCTGCTCCCAGCTCCTAGGGGCTGCAGGAGAACGACCACGGCATCCGCCTCAGATGCCGTGTGGCAGCTAGCACACCCGTCAGCTCCCTGAGCGGGGCCTCAGTTTCCCCTGCCTCAGAATGGGTTAGGCTGGGAATAAGCCCTGTGTGACCGATCTACCACAGCCGGGGACTGAGCTAGGTAAACTGTGAAGGGCTGTGCACACCCCTGGGGAGGGTGTTCTCTCCTTCAGCGCCACTCCCTTCTCTCCACCACCCAGGGTGGCCTCCTCCCCCGCCCCACACCCTGGGCCCTGGCACAGCACTCCATGCCTATTTAAGGCAAATCTCCTGATCTCCTTTTAAATAACATTCGCTCCCTGTTGTGAAGCAGACAAGAAGGGCCAGAGCTTGGAAGAAAGGGAGGGAATCCCAGATATCCCATCAGAGAGTGGGGGGAAGGGGAGCTATGGGGGTGAAGCAGGTGTGGGAAAGTCCTTGCACCGCCTCAGCCTCCCATTTAGCCCCTCACTGCACAGGATTGGCTTTAACCCCTCTAGAGGGGCTGAGGCACTCTGAGAAGACTTCCCTGCAGCCCCTCGCATGCAGTGGGGTGGGAGGCTAAGGTACACTGCCACTCCCGGGGCCTGGGGAGGGTGTGCCTGGGTAAAGAAGTGTCACGTGAACAGCAAGGGGCATGGGAGATTCTTGGGTAAGATTGATATCTGATCTCAGCCTGCCCAGTAAGGATGAAACAACTGCTATTTGGTCCTAGAATCATCGGAGGCTCAGAGAGGCCAAGAAACCTGTCCAGGGCCACACAGCTAGTGAGTGGAAAAATCTGAAGTCCAGGCCCGGCCTGGATCCACATAGAATGCTTTCTGCCCCTCCATGCCAGGTCTCCTTGTGCCTGCTGTATGTGACAGCTGACAGTGACACATCAGGGACCAGGCATCATTCAAAGTCCCCTACACACACCCTTTGCCTGTATAGCCCCCATGCAGGGACCCTAACTCCTTCCCTTCTGCCTCCCTCCTCTTTTCTCCAGGCTGGCCCACCACACTTCTCCTTCCCCTCCTCCTAGGTCCCTGGTCCAGGCCCCCTACTTCTGGCCTGGCCCCCCAGAACAGCTCACCTTGACTTGGTTCATATGCTCAGAAACTTACAGCCAGAAAGTGGCGTGTCCCACAGCCCTCCACAGGAGCGAGGCTGGGGCACCTGCCCACTGCCGGATCCCCGCAGGGCCCTTCCCAGCAGTTCAGCTCTTCCCCTTGAGGCTGGGAGGCCCTCCTTCTCCTGTCACTTCTCTCCCTCGCCCCAGCCTTTCCTCCAGGTGCCCTGGCCGCCTCCCAGGCCTCGCATCTCAGCATAGCTCTGGTCCTCACATGATCAAGATGCCCTCTTCAGGGTTCAAAAGGAGAGGATCAGGGATCCTTTACAGATCATGTTGCCTCCTCAGGACCAGACGCTCACTCCTCAGGCATGTGAGCCACAGCAGGCCAGCAGTGTCAGGCTGGACTGGGGGCTGGGAGACCAGAGTGAGGAACAAGCCTTAGCCTCATCTTCCTCTGGGCACTTGGAGCAGAAAGGGGCCACAGCCGTCAGCTGGCCCAGTGGCCTCATTTCCCAGATGAGCAACTGTAGTGCAGGGAATGGGAGGGGAGGCCCTCGAGGCCCACAGTGAGACAGAAGCCGAGCTGGGTCTTACTGGGACCCCTGGTAACCTCAGGGGGGGCTTGACCCCTGGGAGAGAAGGATCTATCATAGGAAGAAACTTGGTTCTGTGTTTAATGGGGGTGTCCTTGAGCTTTTCAGGGTCTTTCTAGCTTGACTCTACCATTCACCTCTTGTGTGACCTTGAGCAAGCCCCTTTCCCTCTTTGGGCCTCAGTTTCCTTGTGTAAAACAGGTGAGTTGGCTTTTATGATCCCTTCTTGTACCTTCCATCACCCCAGCCCCACCCCACCAGGCCTGTGCCCAGGCTCTTGTCCTAGCCCAGGCCTGACTCACAGCCCCCCAATATTGCCCTGACAGCCTCTACACTGTCTCTGGCCTTCACTCTCTTACCCTCTAATAAACAGCCCCGTACGTTGCCCAGGTAAATTCCTGGGGCTCAGGAACCCATGTGGCCCACTGTGGCCTCCTTCAGAATGATCCAGCTCATCACCTGGCATTCAGCACACCCCACCGCAGGCTCAGTTTCTTCATCTACCAGGCCCTAACAACCCCTCACTCAGGGGCCATGGTGCGGACACACAGTGGGACACAGGCGAGGAGCCTGGGAAAGGCTGGATGGCCTGAATGGCCCTCTGGGCTTCTCTGTGCTGGAAATGCTGCCCATCCCACCCTCACTCCTTCGTTCAAATTGGCAAGGTGCTCCAAGGCTGGTTCAAGTCCCTCCCTGTCCTAGACAGGCCAGGCTTCCTCGGAGGCCCCATCAGAGGTGACCTCACCCTGGTGGAGTTCCTGCAGGGCTGGATTTCCTCGCCTGCTGGCATCTGCAGCTCCCGCCATCCGGTGAGGAACGCACAACCGGAGGCTCCTGGAGAAGCAGCCCCAGGATACTTGCTGAGGGAACGGCTGGGTCTGTTGGCTCCTGCCCATCCCGCCTTTCCTTCCCCCAGAGCTGCGTCTTTGGCCCTCGGAGACTTCCTCACTGCCAACTCCTCAGGCTCACAGCTGGGCCTCGGGGCAGACTCTCAGCTGCAGGTCTTAGACCCTGGCTTGCTCTGATCCAGTGACTGGCCAAATGGACACTCAGAACACTTCCCCAAAGTTCCAGGAAGGAGTGGCTGGCAGGAAATACAGGTTATTATAGAAGAGTCTGCTGAGGGAAGAGAAGGCAGGACCTAGAAGCTTGGAGACTTCCCACCCTGGGGTCCAAATACTGCTTCAGCCACTTAGTAGTTGCAGGGCCTTGGGAAGATTCCCTGGTGTCTGTGAGCCTCAGTTTCCTCATCAGGAGTAATAACAACTAGCTCATCCTACGACGAGAGAATTAGATGGTGCATGCAAAGTGCTGAGCTCGTGGCCTGGGCGCCTCAAAAAACAGTAGCTCTGATCCTTAATGAGGGGGATGGGTCAAGGCCTCCAGCTGACGGGGTGCGGGCTGTTGCTTGCTTAGCCAGAGGTAGGCAGCTGGTTAGTAGCTAGAATGAAAAACACAAAGTCCCAAGCCTGGTGCTAAGCAGTCTGCATACATTATCTCATTTAAATCTCAGCCTCTTCCTTGGTCAAAAGTAAGGGTTTAGAACAGAAACTTCCTAAAGGCCTTTCTAGTTCAAATCAAATGTTGTTTATTCTTGTTGGTGGGGAGGTAACTAGGTTTATTTATCTATTTTTTAATGGAGGTACTGGGGAATCGAACCCAGGACCTTGTGCATGCCAGGCATGTGCTCTACCACTAAGCTATTCCCTCCCCTGGCTTTTCTAGTTCAGTGAGTACTTATAGAAGGTTTGCAGTTACAAAGTTCTATTTATATTACAGAGCCAACCTCTCATCCTGTGAGCGTTCTAATAGTTGTCAATGGTCACATGACCAGATCTGGGACTAGAACCAGGAGATGGCTCCATCTGTCCCCAGAGACTAGTGGCAGACTGATGGGATGGGTGAGACCTAAAAGCCCCACCAAGGGCCTAGGGAGGGGCACAGCCCTTGAAGACGGCAGTGTCACGGAAGCTGGGCTGTGGCTCCTGCCGAGCATCCGGTTCTGCCCGGCTGTGCCGGGGCCGGAGGCCCGGGTCTGGAACTCATCAGCCCCACCTGTCAGCCCTCCCCTGGCCAGCACGCGGGGGCCTTCAGTTATCACTAAGGAGAGCGTGGCTGAGAGTGAGCTGAGGATGGCCTCACTTCAGGGGCCTGGTCTCCCTTCCCTGCTGGGGACCTTCGGGCAGGGAGCTGGGTTCCCTCAGCCAAGCACCTCCAAGTTGACCTAGCTCTGTTGTATGACAGGCACCATGAAATAGGCAAAGACCTCACTTGTTCAATAAATATTTATTGAACACCAACAGTGTGCCTGGGCCTGAGCTGGCAGCGGGAAATTGGATAAAAATTCCGACCTACGTTCTAGTAAAAGAAGCCATAAAGGAGAGCAGAAGTATTATGGGAAATAAAAGAGAGTAATTTGCTTTACACAGGGTGGTCAGAGAAGGTCTCTCAGCAGAGCAAAGGCGCTGTGATAGGAAAATCTGGGGTGTTTGGAGATCAGCTAGCCTGGTGTGAGGTGGGCACACAGCGAGCTCGCCCTCCAGAAATGCCAGCTGAACAAAGGAACAAATAATCATGAGGATTTCTGTGTCCAGCTGAGATGAAGCAATAGGGATGGGATTTATATCCCCACCTCAAACAATTAAAATACCCCACGAAATACATGAAACAGTGGTTCTCAAGACACTGGATGCCAGACAATGAAAAACAGTGATTTCTGAAAGTCAGGAAACAAATGAGGTGAGCCCAGTGAATGCCCCATCTCACTGCTTGAAGGCAGTCTCCAGACCAGAGTGCAGCCAGGGGAAGGCAGGTGAAGCCTGGCAGCCTCCCTGCACTGAAAGGACGAAGCTGGGAGTGCGGGACACAAGGCAGAGAACTCCACGGCTCCATATGGGGTTCCACTGTAAGTAATTCTGCTCTGTGCCTGCTTGTGAGGAAACCACCAGAAACCACGGTAAGAACCACCCTGAAGGATGAGAGAGAACAATCCTTGGAGCTCACACAGTGCAGCAAACAGTGCTGGTTCCCACAAACCAGAGTGGAAACCGCACAATTAATGGTACATTGGGTAGAGCAGTCAGTGGAGTTTTTGGCTCAGAAGTGGGAGAAAACTAAATGCTGCTCTGGCTCCATCTAACAAAAGTAAGATCTGAAAGGACCAAATTGTTTCCAAGCAACTTTTGCACCTCAGAACAAAGCCCAAGAACATTTATGAGAGTACAAAGATATCCAGTACCAGGGAAGGGAGGGCATAGCTCAAGTGATAGAGTGCATGCTTAGCATGCATGAGGTCCTGGGTTCAATCCCCAATACCTCCTCTAAAAATTAAATAAATAAATAAACCTAATTAAAATTTGACTGCCTTTAAAAAAAAAATCCAGCAGCCAATAAAACAGAATTCTTAATGCCTGGCAACCAATAAAGATTAGCATGATCCATAATGAAAAGAAAAACAGTCAACTGAAACCCACCTAGAAATTACCTAGATGATAGAATTAGGAGACACAGACATTAAAACAATTATTCTAACTATATTCCATGTATGCAAGAAGATAAAGGAAAGACCAGCCATGTTAAGTAGAGATATAGGAGATATTCTTTAAAAGACTTAAATTGAGTGGTGCAGCCACTATGGAAAACAGTATGGAGATCCCTTAAAAACCTAAAAATAGAGTTACCATATGATCCAGCAACCCTACTCCTGGGCATATACCTAGAGGAAACTCTAATTTGAAAAGATACATGCACCCCAATGTTCATAGCAGCACTGTTTACAATAGCCAACACATAGAAGCAACCTAAATGTTCACTGACGGACGACTGAATAAAGAAGCTGTGGAATTTATATATACGTTTATATAGTTATATATATAGTTGTGTATGTGTGTACACACACACACACACACACACACACAAACAATGGAATACTACTCAGCCATAAAAAAGAATAAAATGCCATTTGCAGCAACATGGATGGACTTGGAGATAGTCATTCTAAGTGAAGTAAGCCACAAAGAGAAAGAAAAATACCATATGATATCACTTATATGTGGAACCTAAAAAAGATAACACAAATAAACTTATTTATAAAATAGAAACAGACTGACAGACATAGAAAACAAACTTAAGGTTACCAGGGGGAAAAGGGTAGGAGAGGTGGAGGGATAAATTGGGAGTTCTGGATTTGCAGATACTAACTACTATATATAAAATAGATAAACAACAAGGTCCTACTGTATAGCACAGGGAACTACATTCAATATCTTGTAATAGCCTATAATGAAAAATAATATGAAAAGAAATATATATAATATATATACAACTGAATCAGTATGCTATACACCAGATATTAACACAATATTGTTAATCTATACTTCAATAATAAAAAAAAGTAACTCAAATAAATGCCGGACCTAAAGGTAAAACTCAAAACTACAGATACTCACTAGAATTTCTAAAATTATAAAGACTGAAACCAAGTGTTTCGTGGGGATGTGAAGTAACTACAACTTTCATACTCTACTGGTGGGAACGTAAAACAGTGTAACAACTTTGGAAAACAGCTAGGCAGTTGTTTAAAAAGTAAAGCACAGCGTAACTTCCATATGACTACCCACCATATGACCAAGACATTCCACTCCTTGGTATGTCTGTAAAAGAAATAAAAACACATAGCCATATGAAGACTTATACACAAATGTTCATAGCAGTTTTATTTGTAATAGTCAAAACCTGGAAACAACCCAAATGTTCAGCAAGAGATGAATGGTAAACAGGTTGCTGAATACCCATGTAACTGATTACTACTCAGCAACATAACTGACCTATTAAGTTATGCAACATGGATGAATCTCAAAATAATTATGCCAACTGAAAGATGACAAAAAAGTATGTATGTACAACTCCATTTATATAGAATTCTGGAAAATGGACAATAATCTATAGTGACTGAACACAGTTCAGTGGTTGCCTGGGGTGAGGGTCGGGGAGGAGCTGGAAGGATTAAGAAGGGGCAGAAGGAAACGTCTGTGGGTGATGAAATGTTCATTACCTTGAATGTGATGCTGGTTTCACAAATGTAGACCTATGTTAAAGCTTATCAAATCGCACACTTTACATAGCTGCAGTTTATTGTATGCCAATCACATCTCCACCAATCTGTTCAGAACGATTTTAAGGAGGTATACGTGATGCGGTGTCTCTACTGTTAACTCTTATGTGACTCCAGACATGCTGGTAAGCTTTTCTGAGACAAGTTTCTTTTTCTATACAGGTCAGAAAGTAAGAGAACTCACGAGTGTTAGTTTAAGTCAAAAAGGGAATTTATCCAAAGGAAGCTTCAGAGAATGAAGGAACCCTGCAGGGTCCCAGGAAGCCTTCCCTGTTCATCCCTTGTCTTTGCTTCTCTGATCACAGGTCTCTGTTTCCTATTTATGTGGTAGGAAACGAAAGCTACCAGCTTCTGAGTTTCGCATGGTACAGGTTTAATTACTCAGAGAGATGCTGAATTGCCTCCCTGTCAATCCTAGGCCCAAGTGTAAATCCTCAAGGAAAGACCTTATTGGCGCACTTGGGTCAAGGACTCCATCATGCAACAAGGCGTGTGGTCAGTGGGTAGGGCTACGTGGTGTGAACCTGGCTGGTCTTGCATTCTACAGATGGAGGGCAGGACAAGTGCGAGGAAAGTGCTTGGTGGGTAGACAAGAGGCATGTCAGGAAATACTATCAGGACACTGGCTAGAATTTAGGAGATCTGCCCTGTCCTGTACTCAGCCTCTAGATGGGGGAAGCACTGCCGCCTGGGCAATCTGGAAAGGCATCATGGAAGAGGTGCCATTGGTATCAGGTCTGTGAGAAAAGTTATGTCCTGCATTTGTGTGGCCTTTGAAGTTTACTAAGTGTTTTCATATCCTCTCTTAAGAGTACAGACCCATCCTCTCAACTCCTCCTCTAGGGTTACATTATTATACACCCCTTTGCACATGGGGAAACTGCTGACTGGAGACACTGAATGGCTTGCCCAAATTCACACAGCTTGGCAGGACAGCAGGACAAGCTCCAGGGTTTTCACTCTAGAGCCCTGACTTGGTCACTATCCAAGGATGACTCCAATGGGGTGAAGGAGAGGCGGTTGGTCTGTGAGTGTTCAGCAGCACGTGAAGAGGGAGAGCAGCTCAGGTAGCACCTTTGAGCTTCTGTGCACGCTGCATCCTCCAGAAAATGTCCCACCCCAACCCTGGCTCTGGATACCCAGAGACCTTTTTCCTGAGGACTCTCAAATCAAGAGTTTCCATTCTGGACCTCTTTTTTGACTCCTAGTCCTGCAGCTCCAACAGGACTCAAAATGTGAACTCAGCAGAGTCCTGTAGGATGTTAAAGAAAGCTCAGGTCCCATCCCAACCACCTGCTAACAACGCTAATAATCAAAATCGTGTATATGGCAGCTACCATCTACACACACAGGCCTTGAGCTAAGTGTGTTACACATGGTAGTGCGTTTCATCTTCACATACACTATGACCATCATCATTTTACAATTTGGGAAAACTGAGGTTCAGACAGTTTATGCAGTCCCAGGTCCCAGAGCTGATAAGCAGTGATCCAAGTCTATCTGGTAACAAATGAACCATCAGCATCCTGCAAACTCGTTTCCTCTTCTCAGCCTGCCTGTTTCTCCCGCAGCAGCACCAGATCCCCAGGTCTGAGACTCTACCATTCCCTCCAGCTTCAGTGTCTCACCAGCAACCCTAGGGGAGCTGGAGGCTTAGGGTGCAGGCAGGTGGCCCACACTGGGGCAGCGGGAGAAAAAGCGGGGCTTGGTTGCTCCATCTGCTAACCGCAGATTTAATGATGCTACTAATTCTTTAATCCTGACTATTTAGGAGTTAAATTTCATTGTCGCGTTGTAAGCCCTGGCGGTTAAGAGCAAGGAGTCTGAGGTGAAAGACACTTGGGTTCTAGTCCAGTCCTGGCTTCCCTACTTTTCTTGCTCTGTGATCTTGGGACAGCATCTAAACCTCTCTGAACTGACTGTAGCTTCCCCATCTGCAAAAGAGATAGCAATCCCAACTTCCTGGGTGAAAATGCTGTGAGGGGAGACAGTAGTGCTAGAGATGGACAAGCCTCAGGCCACACCTGATCCTGACCCAGCACACTTACTCCACCTATCCCTCAAACTGAAGCCAGTTTACTTCAAAACATTAAATACACACGCACGCACGCGCGCGTGTCTGTGTAATATATGCATACATATATATATTTAACTTTGACAGATGGTTGAATCTTTTTCATGTCTGCTTAAGTTTATTTATTTGTCTGGAATGTTCTTCCAGGAAGTCCGTAAGTCTCAGTGAGCCCCTAGACCCATATTGAATGGAGCCAAACCAGTCTCTTCTGCCCCACCTGCCTTCTTTCAGAGCTTTTCACATGCTAATTTGTAAACCTTCCAGAGACCACTGGGGGTGGGAGGGAGCAAGGGAGCCTCCCACACTTACTTCCTGCAGCACCTACCAGCATCCCCCTCTGAGAAGGCGGCCACTGCCTGCCAGTCACCTGGGGCAGTCTTTTCCGGAATCTCTCCCGAGTTCCAGCCTCCCATTTCCAACTGCTTGAGTAACAGACTTCCTAACAAATCTTTCTACTCTGTCCTGCCCTAGGACCCTAGTGTCACTGCCCCCCACCATTCCCCTCCCACAAAGCTCAGGGAGGCCTGGTGCTTGCCCCTAAGGCCCTGCCATTGCAACCTCCTGATGACCATTGGTCTAGCTCACCCCACCCCGCGGATCCAATTTGCCTTCTTGCTTTGCTCCTGAGAGCTCCTCTGTTCACCAGATCCCCCAGTCAAACAGGCCCTGCACACCCTGAGTTTTCCCACACCCACATTCCTCCCTCTGCCCGGAATGCCCCCAACTACCCACCTTCAGAGTCTGGCTCCAGTGCTGGGGGTCCCAGGGGCCTTCCCAGCTGACCTGGCTGAAGACTGCAAGGGGCCTCTCCTCCCCCTTGGGCGTAGTTCTTTGTCCCTGAAGCTGCTTCATCACTGGTGGGACCCAAGTATTCTTTTCTAATTGAGGTACAGTTGATGTACAAAATTCCGTAAGTTTCAGGTGTACAACACAGTGATTCACAATTTTCCAGTGTAGTCTTTGGTATGCAATAGGTGCCCATAAATGTCTGTAGTGGGAAAGAATCAGTCTAATCCGATTCCTGCATTTTACTGGAGTCACAGAGCTGTGCTTGACCCACCGCCGCCACCAGGATTCAGGGCTGATGGGGTCTCCTGCAAGGCTCTGCCCCAAGCTAGGCTTTTTCTGCCACTGACTTCGGGAAGGAAGTCCTCCAGGGGCCAAGTGGGCCACATTTTGGAGGGAGGAGACGACCATCTTGAGCTCACACTACAAACTCTGGCAGAGAGGCTGGGTGGTCTCTTGTCAGCCAGCCCCTCAACCACTGTCCCAGACGGTGCCATCCATCCCAGAAGTCTCCGATTCCCTCTGCCTCTCAGGGCCTTCCCGCTGGCAGGCACTCCACAACTCCTAGCACCCGACCTGGTCAATATCTGAGGCAGAAGGGGCCTTACAGATTATCCATCCAGGAGGTCCACAAAGGCCTCAGAAGATCCCTAACCGCAGCTGTGTGCACCACTGTGTCTGAGTGTGTGCAGACTTCTGGAGCAAACATCCAGAGACACCACCTGCGTCTCAAAGGGGGTCCAAGACCCAAAAGAGATACAGAACAATGATTTGTTGAGCCTCTCCTTATAAAGGTGCTAACGCATATAAGGTTCTTAGAATTGCACCTGGAGCATTTTAAGTGCTCCCTAAGGCATGGGTTGGCCCACAGCCTGCTTTTGTAAATAAAGTTTTATTGGAACATGGCCACGCCCATGTTCCCCCCCACCCCCGCATTGTCTGTGGCTGCTTTCCCACTACAGCTACAAAGGCAAAGCTGCACACAGATTTTAACTGTGTGGCTCACAAAGTCCTCGATGTCCTCCATAACCCTCTAAGGGTTGGTTGCCATTAGGATGATGATCACATGAGAAACAGCAGGCCCCAAGCCACACACTAGTAACCTGGGGCCTGAACGTATGTTTCTATTCAAGGATTCTGTAACACACCTTTCTGCCTCTTCTTCTTCACTCACTTGAACACACAGCGCTCACTCATTCATTCAGCAAGGCTCAGGGAGCCCCTGCCATGTCCTCAGGGCTGAGCTATTAGAAACAGGGGAGGGAGGGAGAAGCTGACCTTTTAGCATTGCAGAATGACCTCACTCTGCCTCCAGGGCCCTAAGTGACTATTAGCCCTGTGCACCTTTGCCACCTCGTTTGCTCCAGTCACGCTGGCCTTCTTGTCTCTCAAATACGCACATTTTCTTTCTACCTCAAGACCCTTGCGTATGAAGGTTTAGTTGGCTCTTTTCTGTCATTCAGGTCCCAGCTGAGGCACCACCATCCAGTTATGACATCTGGGCCTCAGTTGTCTCCTGTGTAAAACTATGTATGGTGGAATGTGAAAGTTGAATAAGCCCCTACCCTTTTGGTTTGAACATTTTATGATTTGAAAGCACTAAGCCTGCGTATGCAAAGATCCCAGGGGCCGCCATTGGTAGATTTGGTGGTAACAGGTTATATATGTGAGCCTCAGTCCCAGCCCGAGGCTCTGGGGGCTGTTGGGAAACTCTACTGAGAGATGAGGGAAGCGGGGGGAGTAGGAGGAGGGGGATCCAGAATCAGGCAGGCAGGGAAGGCTCTGGGAGCTGCAGGCCAGGGGCCAGGGAGAAGGTGCCCCGACAAGGGAGGCAGATGAAGAAGGAGCAACTCCACCAGAAGTGTGGGATTGGGGTTGTGGGGAGGGCTTCTTCCATTTTTTGGACAATGAGCTTCAGAGTTGTTTGAAATTTGTATAACAAGTATGCATTATTTTTGCAACTGGAACAATTAAAACGCACATGCCCTTTGACCCAGCAATTCCACTTGTAGGAATTTCTCCGCAGACAGAGGCACGTGTGAAATGACCCGTGTGTAAGGCTATTCACAGCAGTCTTGTTTGAAACAGCAAAAGACTGGAAACAATCTGAATGTCCATCAGAAGGGGACAGGTTAGACAAACCACAGCACGTCCACAACATGGAACAGTATAGAAACACCAAAAAGAAGGTGCTGATGTAGAATAATCTCCAAGATCTCTGCCAAGGGAAAGAAACAAGGTGACAGAACAATACACACAGGATGCTACCATTACCATAGCGAAAAACTGTACACATGAACATTTATAAATACTCAATATCTCTGGAACTTGTACCAGTTGCTAGGGGACGTGGTTGGGGTTAATGCTCAATATTCTTTTTATAAAATCGAGGTAAAATTTACATAACATGAATTAATTTAACTATTTAAAAGTAAACAATTCAGTACATTCAGTGTTGTCCCACCATCACCCAGATCTAGTTTCATGTCATTTTCATCACCCCCAAAAGAAACCCCTGTGCCATTAGCAGTCACTCCCCATCTTCCCTCCCCGGCCCCTGGCAACCACTAATCTGCTTTCTGTCTCTACGGATGTGCCGATTTTAGATATTTCGTACAGACGGGATCATATAATGTGCGAGCTTTTGTGTCTGGCTTTTTTCACTTCGCATGTTTTGCAGTTTATCCATGTTGATACTGTTTATGGATTCTTATATTCCATTGAACGGATATAGCATGTTTTGCTTATCCATTCATCAGCTGATGGACATTTGGGTTGTCTCCACATTTTGGCTCTTGTGAGTAGTGCTGCTATGAACACTCGTGTACAGCTTTTCGTTTGAATACCTGTTTTCAGTTCTTTTGGGTACGTATCCAGGAGTGGAGTTGCTGGGTCATATGGTAGTTCTACATTTAATTTATTTAAGAACTGCAAACTCTTTTCAGTATTCTTTTGCATCTTGTCAATTTTAAACTATGAACATCATGTGCAAATATTAGCTCTTCCCAAGAAAAAGAAAAAAAATGAAGGTGGACATTCATGGGGGAAAAAAGCGTACTGTAAATGCAAGGGATTATGGCTAGATAAGAAACTAGCAACTATCTATTGAGATGTCTCCTGGAAGAAAATTGCATTTTGGACTTGGACGTCAATTCAAATTCAACTCTTCTGTTCCATTCTGTCTAGTTCTAAGAGTGGGGTGTAGGGAGGCTTAGGTTCAAATCCCAGTCCTGGCAGTTAGAGCTGTGCATTGTTGTCCAGGTTACTTAACCTCTCTGTACCTTAAATGTAAAATAAGGAAAATCATCTCCTCAGCCAGCTGTGAGATGTGTGTGAGCTCAGGGATGTGTTATGTTCAGCCCAGTGCCCGGCACAGGGTTGGCAGCCTAGGGTTGGCAGCCTAGGTTTGCGGCTCTCCACTAGCAGGGTGGGGGAGTCACCCTCTTCTCTGCCTGTTTCTCTGCAGCCTTTTTCACATAAGCTGCTCTTGTTCCCTGCATGCTCAAGGAACTCCTGGAGACCTGGATCTGCTGAGCAGAGTCCCCCTCCCATAATATTTCATCATCCCTAGCACCAAACAGTCCAGAAGAGGGGCCAGCCAGGATGTGAGGGGTCAGACGGTGGGAAAGGGCCGACTGTCTATAAGGACTGCCCTAGGTCAGGGAGCTGTGAGCCCAGGGCCATACGTAGGGAGGAGTTGGGTGGAGGCACAGGGAGACAGATTTCAGTTTAACTGGAGGAACAATTTAAATTTTTAACTCACCTGACACAATGCTAAGCACCATTGTGTGATTCTACACAAGCTATCCCCATTTCACAGATGAGGAAACTGAGGCTCAGAGTCCTTAGTCACTTTGCCCAGAGTCACAAAAACAAAGTGTAGCCTGTCTCAGCCTAGAATGTGGGAGCTTAGCCTCTGTGCTAAGAGGTCAATGGCCAAGTACTCGACAAATGTGAGTGATCACTAATCATTATCTGATAGCAATACTGCTGTAAGTGGAACTGGAGTTGTAGCTGTGGAATGAGTAGTTTGGGTGCAGGTGGAGTTGCTTCTCCCTAAATTCAGGCAGAGGTTAGATTAGTTTTTGGTGGAGATTTAAGTGCTTGATGCAGATGGATAGATTCTGGTACTGGGGTTCTAGCTGCTGGGGTACAAGGAGCTTCCCAAGGTCTGCTTCCAGAGATTTGGATGTCGTTTCCAGACAGGCCCTAGGAATCTGTCTTTTTCAAAAGGGAATTCTGGTCTGCAATGAAGTATGAGATCCACCGTCCTGGATAACCTCTGCAGTCCCTTCTAATAGATTCTGTATCTGCAGTGCCCTAACACCCACCACGGGGGCAGCATCCCTTTGGGTTAGGCATTGCCCTCTCCCTCTACTGTCTCCTTAAATCCCCAAGGCCTTAGAATGACTGCATCTGCACCCGCCCCACCACCACCACCACGAACCATAAGCTTTTTAGAAGGCAAAAAAAGACTGTCAAGTTGGAGACCACAGGAGTCTCACAGCCACCTTCAGTGGTGAGGGTAGAGCCAGCTCATCTTCCCTCCTCGCCCTGCTCCACCCAACTCTGTGCAGAGCCCCGGACCCCAAAAGACTGTCACTTGCCCCACTGGATCCAGGTCAAGTGCAACCATTACTACATTCAGCCCCAGTTTTTCTCGGACACTCTGCTCAGTGGGGCCAGCTTCCCAGGCATGCCAGGCAATGCTGCAGTTTTTCTGGCCTGGAGGGCCTTCTCCCAGGCTCCAGGAGACCAGCAACTCAGGCAGGGAAGCAGGCCCAGGGCCATTCTCAATGACCTTTGGCTTCCTGGGAAGGACGCAAAACCAGTAAAAGTTTAGCAAGAGCTATTTAATCGTTGCCAGAACTTAACTTTAAAAAAAAAAAAAAAAAAAAAACCACATAGACTTTCTGGGGAATAAAAGGTCATTTGAGGACTCTATACGAAAAGATCTTTCATTAGTTTTGTTTTTCTTAGAAAATTTCCAAGCCACCTGCTTGTAAAATTAAATAGGAAATATGAAATGAACTCAGCACCTTGTGTGTGACCTCAGTGGGTTGATTTCAGCTACTGAACCTCAGTTTCCCCATCTGCAAAGGCCACTAGTCCAGTGATCGAGTGGAAACGAGAGGTGGGGCAGGGGCTTTAGCTGCTGAGAGGGAGATGTAAGCTGCGAGCCCAGAGTCCAGGCCAGAAACCTTTGACCTGTCTAGATACCCCTTTTGGGGCTTCTGACCATTGTTTTTTAATCTGCTTCCTTTTAAGGTTCCTGGTATCCCACTCTCTCTCCCATCTTGGGAGAGGGGAAATGCAGTCATTGACATGTTAGTATAAAAATACTTCTCTCAGAGATCTTTCCATGGTAACCCAAGTCTTTCATTCATTCAATATGTATTATGAACCCCCTCTACCAGGACCTGGGCTGGGCACAGAGGATTCAAAGATGAAAAAAGACACCACTCCTGTCTTCTGGGTCCTCCCCTAATTTTCAGCCACGTGGGGACAGAAGAAATAACACCTTTTTGGGGAATGGAAGCAGGTGGACGGGAGATACTGACTCTTGGAAAGATTGGATTTGAAGTTCTTGGTTCTATTCCTTTGCTGATTTTATAATTGCCCCTTCTGTTACCCAAAAGCTTTGAAGTGTTTAAGAACTTTCAGAGCCAGGATCTCACTTAATAGTTGCAAAAACCTGGATAACACTCCTGAGAGGCATCTCTAGTTTTACTATGAGAAAACAAAGGCTTACAGAAATTAAACCACCTGCCCAGGTCACACAGGTGGCCACAGTCATCTGGACTCAAACCCAGCTATTCAGGCACAGCTATTTTGGAAATACTGGTTTGCCTTGTATTTGAACCTGTGATTTTGGTAACTACATGGCCCAGAGTAAGGGAGGCAAGAGGAGGAAAGAGATCAGGAACTCTGGGCTGAAATGACCCAGTCTCTGATCTTAACCTGCAACCACTCTGACCTTAACCTTCAAATTAGCAGAAGGACCATAAGCGGTAATCACAACCACTAAGAGTTTATCCTGAACTCTTATCTCACATAACACATCCCTGAAGTTGTGCACTATTATCTGCACTTTAGAGATGAACTGCTCATCCCACAGGAGGGGTCTTTCATGCTTTTCCCATCATCCACACCATCCACCAGCAGCTAGGCAAGTTCCCTTAGTTCTTCTGAGCCTCAATTTTCTAAAACATAACTAGGGATAGTAGGAACAGTGGACTCTGGGAGAAGGTATATTACCTGCCTGAGAAGGAGTAGGTACTTTATAAATGCCAGCATCCTACTCCCTTCCCTTCCTGAAACCTCTTGGTACTAAGGAAGTACCAAGAAAATACACCTCAGATCCACCCCAGCCTTTGGGCCTCAAGGTCACCCTCTCCACCTGCCTTCTTAGTGCCCAGACTTTCCTGCTGGTGGGGGAGCTGGGGTTAGAATGGAGGGGCCTGCCCTGAAGTAGCCAGGCACACCCTCAGGAGGCCAGGTCCCAGGGCAGCATCCCTCAGGAGTGAAGCCATCTTGATTTTTTCCCCTCACCCTAAGAATGAAACATCAAAGGACAAAGTATGTACTGGAAATCAAAGAAAAAGGGCCACAGGCACCAGATAACCCAGAGGCCCCAGGAATGGCTCACTGAACAACCGCAAATGCCCACCACCCACCAAGCTCTTTGCTGGAGGCTGGGGGGCTACAGAGACTGAGGGGTGAGGCTCTCTTCACTAGCAGAGTTTGTCAGAGGTTATCCCATCTGGTAGGTGAGACAGCAAGACAAGGCACTCCCAGGCTCAAGAGAACAGAGAAGGCGTTCTGAGAGCATTCCGAAAAGGAAGGAGGCAGTTCTAGGCAAAGGGAACAGAAATGTGAGAAGCTCAGAGGTGACATGGATCTTGACAATAGGTGTGGGGGTGGGGGACACTTAAAAAGGCTGCTAGACGCTCGGCTACTGGGTCACAAGTGGGGGACACAGATGCAATTTTCTACCCTCCAGGCAGTTTGCCAGAGTTGTACACCTGGAACTCCTCTCTCCAGCCTCATTTGCATCAACCCTGAGTCGGCATGATGGGTACTCATGCCGGCCTGGGTGGAAGCTCTGTATTTATATGATCTTCAAATCCCTTTGGGGTCAGAGACTCTCCCGTCCCTGGGCCTGTGAAGGGTCCAGGGAGGAATGAGACAATTGCTGCCTTCAAAGTGCTGAAGGGCTGGTCACATATGGGAAGCTTCCTGAGGTATTAAGCATCCTTATATAAGGTGTTTCTTATGAAGGCAAAAGAGAAAAAACTGGAAATAACACATACATCCAACAACAAGAAATAAGTTAAATTATGGCACATTGAATGAGGATTAAGCAATCATTAAAATTTATGACTCAAGAACTTAAAAAGAAATGTTCATGATAAATTTGAGAAAAAAAGGAGTATTTAAAGTGTCCAGCAATTTTGTTTTTTAGAATATGCACAGATAAAAAGACTAGAAGGAAATATTAATAATCTTGTTCTCTCTACGGCAGATTTCTCTCTAAACTATTTTACGAGACTCCAACTAAACTATTTTACAAGCTTCCAACTATTTGACAGTATTCATCAGGGTGGCAGTAAATATTACTTTAAAAATAATCATTAGCTTCATGTCATGGAAAAAAAGTGATGGGAGTCAGTTGTGGACCCCACATTACCTGCCATCTCTTTGGGACTCAGCTTCCTTATTTATAAAATGTAGACCTAAAGGTCAAGATGAGAATTTCTTCCTCTTTGAAAAATTCAAGCTAACTTCTAGAGAATACCTGAGTTTCAAAAATGGACCAGGGTCCTCTTCCTGGAACCAGTGGGGCTGAAACAGAGTCTTGAGGGAGGGGAGGATCTGGATTGATGCAGCAGGGAGGAAGGGACGGGGGTGGGGGTGGGGTGGGGGGGGTAAAGCTGGTAGAACATTGCTGGGCCACGTGTTGGGGACATGGCCCAATAGAAAAAGATCTAGTCTAGGGAAAGGAGTGGGGGTGGGGAAAAGACCCAGATTGGACTGAGGCTTGTGAAGGACGGTCAGGATATTCAGGGGTTCACAAAGTTCATAGGAGGCAATGTCCCTCATCCTAGGGCCTGGGCAAAGTGTTGGCAATACAGGTGGTGGGAAACCACGGTGTCCCTGGCCTGGCCAAAACAAACAGTGATTGCTCGACAATTCTTTACTAAGTTAGTGTCATTGGGAGAGACATCATTTACATTTCTAGCCTCAGTTTACTCATCTGTGAAATGGCAGGTTAGGAAAAAGATAGGAAAGAGACGCTAACTTGTTGGGGAAAGGAAGTCACAGAAACACTCCATACCCTACCCCTGTAGGGTAGTGCTGGCTGTTTAGAGGTAGGCACACTGAGGCTCTGAAAGGTTTGAGTCCCTTGTCCAAGGTCTGGGATCCCAACTGGTCCATGACTGCAAACCCAGTTTGTCTCACTCCACCGACGCTGTGCATCACTTCCAACCTAAAAATCCAGGTGCTATTACCAGGTTTATTAGCGGGGAAAGTCGGAACAGAAACCAGGCGCCGGGTGACAGACAGCACCCGGATAGGGCTGATTGTGGGCGGGGGTCCCGCAGGACTCCCCTCACCTCTAGGCAGTGCCTTCCCAAGTCCCGACAGAGCCTTCGGCAGGGATGGCCCAGCTGGAGGTCCGGGGCGGGGGCGCAGGGGAGGCGCCCAGCCCCAGCAGCCCCAGCAGCCCCAGCAGCCCCAGCAGCCCCAGCAGCCCCAGCAGCCCCAGCAGCCCCGGGTTGCTACGCTTCAAGCACAACCCGAGGTGGACGCGGTTTTTACAAAGTGGCGTCAGGGGGCGCCCCAAGTCGGCGCGGGTTTTCAAAAATCAGAGGAAAACTGACCAGGGGACCGCCCCTGCGAGACCCGCGGAGGGGAGTCACCACAGCCCCGCCCAAGCCTCGGGCTCTGAATAGGAGGAGGGGAAAAGGTGTGTTTACGCGTCTGTGTGTAGGGTGGTATTTAAGCCGAGAGGAGAGGAATGATCGGGCAGGGGGAGGGCGAATGAAACCTTCTCGGTCATTCGAGGTACCCCGCTTCCGGAGCTAATAACCATTTATTCTCAAGACTAGTCTCTCCGCTCTGGGTCCTATTCAGTGACTGCGGGCGGGAGGGAGTTTGAGATCTAAGTCCCACCCTCTGGGCTGGAAGCCTGAGGCCAGAGATGGGAAGTGATTTCCTCAAGGTCACGCAGCAAACAACGCCCAGCCGAGGCCAAAGCCCAGGTGTCTGGCCCACCCTCCAACATCCCCAGAACCCAGCCCCCAATAGCCCTGCTCTGGGTGGGAGGCAGGAGAGAGAGGACGGGGACTGGGCGGCTGGATTTGGGGGTGAAAGTGCGTGGTACACCCTATAACCCCAGATGAGAGTGCAAGGGGAGACTTTTTTCTGAAGCCGAGGATCCAGGAGTCCCGCTTCGGGCGCCCCCTCGCGTGGGGCCCTCCGAGTGGGGATGATGAGGGACAGGGACGAGGGTGTGCGGGGTGCCCGGCACCCAGTTCCGCCTCCCGCGGGTTGGGACAGCGCAGTGCTCGCGGTCCCTTTAAGAAAGTTCGCTGGGCGAGTTCATCAAAGTTTAAAAACTCGTGGAGAAGGGAAAGGGGAGAGAAGAGAGAGGAAGAGAAAGGACGAGGGAGAGAGGGGAAAAGCCCCGCCGGAGGCTGGCGCGCCGCGGCCCGGGCCGGGGCGAGCCCGCAGTGGGCGGCGGGGATTGGCTGCGCGTTCCCCCGGAGACCGCGGAGAGGGAGGGGGAGGGGGCTGGCCGGGCCCCAGCTGAGGCCGGTTCCGGCCCCCGCCCCCCGCCGCCGCCCGGCGCCCGCCCCCTCCCCCGGCGCCCGCCCCCCGCCGCCGCCGCCGCCGCCGCCGCCGCCGCCGCGGGCGCACTCGCCGGTCGCAGTGAAAAGGCGGAGGCGGCGGCCGCTCCGGCTCCGCTCCGGTTCCCAGTGCCTCCCCTGCCGCACCCCCTCCCCGCCTCCCGCACCCGCCAAACTTGATGTGACCCCAGCCCGACGCGGCGGCTGCCCCTCTCACCGCACCGCGCGCCCCCCACCGCCACCCCGCCCCGCACCCCCCGGAGCGCACCACTCACCGCGCCCCTTCCCACCTCCTCGCCGGGGCCGGGCGCCGCGCGCCGCGCTCGCCCTCCGCGTTCCCTTCCCCTCGCTACCCCCACCCCCACCCCACCCCCCGCACCATGAGCAACCTGAAGACGGACGGCGAGCACAGCACCAGCACGGGCACAGGCACGGGCTCGGGCTCCGGCGGCACCCTGGAGGAAGAGGTGGGTCTGCGCCCCCGGGACTCGTCGGGTGAAGTGCACGCGGAGGTGGGCGGGGGACCCGGCGCGCGGGACCCCCCGCGCGGTCTGGCAATTGCTCCCGGCGCCTTCCCGCCGCTGCCCTTCTGCTGGGGAGGAGCGGCCCGTGTCCGGCGGGCGGGGGCGTGCGGCCTGGACTGCCCCGCCGGGCAGGCATTGTCTCCCCGCCCTCCAGGGCTCGGGGCGGGCAGCGCGCCGGCCGCCGTCTGTGAGTCCCGCGGTGGGCGAGCGGCGCCGCGTCCGCCCCACGCCTACTGCCCGCGCGTTCTTCGTTCTCCACTCTTCGCCGGGCTCGCTGCCTTCTTCCGAGGCGCTCCTCCCGCGTGGCCCGGACTCCCGCCTTGGCTGGGAGGAACTGAGCGGGATTAGCACGGCGGACGGGCGGCACCCTCACTGCCTTGCACTTTCCACCCTGACCCCTCCCCGTGACCTTGGAGGCCCGGGCGGGCCGCGCGGCGCTTTAAGTCACTAGAGCTGTAGTCTAGGGGGTTGGACGGACTTTCTTCACGTCTCCAGAACCTGGGCTTTGGCAAAGAGGCAAGCTGGTATTTAGTTAGAGTTGGGAAGAAGATGCCTAAAGACACTCAGTTCCCGGTTCTCCTCTTTTGGGTTTTTGCTCTGGCAGCCAAGCCAGGACCCCAAAGCTGGCCCTGGTGGGATTCCGCGAGTGATGTCCACCGGCCATGTGCTTAAGAGGGGGGAGTATGAAGCGGCTTCGTGGGATCACAAGCAGCTGGGTGGTTAATTGGATGACAAAATCCTGGAGGATGTGGGGAGGGGGTGGCGGTGGATATAATAAGTCTTAAGGCTATCAGTGAATGGAGACCAGGAGCTGGGCTGCCCGAGACAAAAAACTGGTATGGAAAGGGAACAGGCTTCAGTTCTCTCTTAGGGGCCTCTAGCCTCTGCTGTGTCACTCTAGGACTAAAGAGACCCTTCCTGCCGCACCCTGACATGCTCTTGCCCAGGAAACCAAGGACCATTTATCCACCCTGAGCTCCCTTCCCCCTGGTCTAGGGGAGAAACCGCAGAGCCCCTGGTGGGGGTTGGTGTTTCTGCCTCCATTGCAGTGGTGGGTGCTAGCCTGCCGTGCTACGGGTTTGGTGCAGAATGGCCGCTCTGGTCCACGGCTGGGCTGGGCTGGACTCCTCACTGTGGGAGGGATGGTGGGAGGGTCACACTGCCAGCTCCCACTCTTAGCAATTCAGAGGCCTGCTGCCAGCCCCCGTCTACCAATGGCATGACATCTTGAGAATCTAGGTCTAGATCCTGCTTTTTGTTGGGGAGGAAAGGAGGAATATACAACCCTTCACTCTGAAGGGTGGCAAGGGAGGGCCTGACATTTGTCCACTAGTGTGGTGTGGGCTCTAGGGGGCTGGGATTCTTTTGGCTCCCGAAGGCCTTGTCCTTCTCAGACCTTGATGCCGACAGGCCCTTGGCTTTGGGGATCCCATCCTGACTCTACCTGGTTGTTTAGAAACTCGCCTGAGAGTTGGGGGAGGGTGACAGGGTTGCTGGTGTTTGTGTGTGTGTGTGTGTGTGGTCTCTGCTGAAATTGGGGGAGAGAAGCTGTCTCCCGTGAAGCTGGGCAAGGACCCAGAACCACTTCTGCTAGAGGGTTGAGTTCAGCAGGGTCTTTACTTTCACCCAAGAGACTCTCAGATCCACCCCTTTGACGTGGGAAGGGTGAACCATGTGGCCAGTCTAAAGTCTTAGAGAAAGCATTTGAGATATTGGTCACTTTTTTCTAAGTGCTTTTTCTGAGAGAGGGCAGAATCCTCAAGAGGTGGAACCCCTGTCATCCTGCCTTGTGGGCAGAGGCAGGCTACAGCCCTGTATTTTGGGGGGAGTCAGTGCTGCTAGTGCTGGGAGGGTGGGGGGCCTAGGCTCCTGGTTACCAGAGGTATAAACTAAGGGCCCCAGCAATCTCCTGGAGCCTAGCGTCTGCTCTTGTCAGGTAAGCACAAGAATTGGCCCCTTCTCCTCATTAGCCTTCTGAACAGCGGGCCAAAAGCTCTTCAGCGAGGGCTTCATCTTGGATTGGTGGTTTGAGCAGGAATTGGACTCCTTTTCAGCTTAGATGCCCCCGAAGTGGGCAGTTCTGCAACTCTCAAGAGCCACCATTGAGGGAATCTGCATTAGCAGTAGTGATTTATTCTTACGACTGACCCAGGCTGGCTCTTCCCTTTTGGCTATTGGAGATGAGTTAGAGCAAACCTAGAAAACCGAGGAAGAAGTTAGAGGTCAGCACCCCCTGAGATGTGGCAGAGTAGGAGGCTGTCTGACCCGGAGGGATGGAAAAGGCATTCCAAGAAGAAGGAATTGCATGTATAAAAGTGGGGGGTGGATTGTGGAACCACATGGCTTGTTTGGGTGACTCCCAGGAATTGCTGTGTTGAAGTAATAATGGGGACCACATTATGAACAGCCTGAGATCATGCAGGCTTGGGAGGAAATTGGCATTTTTCTGCCACTTGGGGAGGAAATGTGTAAAGAAGCTTTGAAAACATCTAACCCATTACCCTTTGAATGCTAAGGAGGACAGTCAGGAATTAAGGGGAGGAGCTAAATGTCCCTTTCAATCTAGAGGCTATACCCTCCCCCAGGTGTGTCCTGTCTGGTTCCTGAGCTCCAGAAGGTGAAGCAGCACATGGACCCTGCTCAGGGCAGGTTTGCCTCTGATGCTGTCTAACCCCAGACCCAAGCATGTCTTAGTGATTCTTGAGGAATGGCTTGATGGTTATAGTGTTTCTGCGGAGGGGTATATGTGGTTTGAAAGCATATTCTATTTTGAAAATGCAGATTTTACTTTTATAATGCAAGGTAATATTAAGTTACAGTAAGTACTCATTGGGGGCCCCTGAGAAGAGGGTCATATTTGGAATCTTGGTGGGGGAGTTTGAGTTTCTAAAAGTTAAAGAAGTTTTGTGCCAGCCTAATGGTAAGCTGTAGGAAGGCAGGGATTAATGGCAGCTAAGGGAGCTACAGCCTGACTTAAAGGTCTTGGCTCCTGCTGCCCTCCCAACCCCATCTTTGCTTGTCCATTGCATCCACCAAAGCTGGGCCAAGGTGGCTCCTTGCAAGCCCGGTACATCAGGGTGCAACATGTGTCCTCAGGGGTCTCTGAGGAACTAGCTAGGCCCCTGGCCCCTGGCAAAATGGGCCACAGTTAGCACTCAGGTGAGTGAAGGAATTCTAGTGTCCAGTGTGTGCCTTGGACACCACCCCTTTTCTTTTCTCTGCCATCAAAAAGCATTTGACAGAACCTGGGACATCTTGGTGCTCTGTCTGTAGGCTTTTTTTGGTAGAAGAAGAGGGAGGCATCTACACTTCTGGGCTTTTACCTGGAAGTAGGACCCAGGCAGGTCGGTCAGGCAGGTCGGTCCAGCAGATTCTGGTAGGTCGGGCTCCCCTCCTCCCTGGGGGTTTTGTCTCCTCTGCTCAGATAACCTAACGGAGGGTCTGTGCTAATCATAGGAAACCCATATATAGTCTTTGTGCCAGGCATTGTTTTGAGCATTTTAACTCATTTAACTTTCACAACAGCACTATGAAGTACTTATTTTATTACCATTTTATAAATGAGGAAACTGAGACACAGAAAGGTTAAATAGCTTTCATGTAGCTGGTAAGTGGGTAAGTTGGGGTTTGAACCCAGAGCTTGCTCTTAACAGCACCCTGTACTTGCTGTTCTGTTTCCTGTTGGGGGTTTTGATGAAACTTGGGGACAGTGGGGAAGAGAGGAACTGCGACTGAAGCTTTTTAGGGCTGAGCTTTAGGTGATGCCACGGTCCCAAGTAGAAGCCCAGGGACTGGCTCTAGGCTAGTTCTCTTGGGGCTGGTGGCATCCCAAGACTGGGTGACGGGTGCTGTCAGCCCCTGCAGGAGGAGTATTTTATCATAGATACTGTTTAGAATTGTCATTGCATGGTGATAAAAACCAGAACAAGTCAATTCTCTACAGACAGTACACCCCCTTGTTGCCTGTACTGGGGCTGCCAGCCTTCGCGCCCCACCTTGATTCCCTGCTGCTTTGGGCATTTTAACTAAAGAAATGGTACTTACTCTAAAGTTACTCTAAAGTGACTGCCTGTCATTGCGGGGGTGGGGGTCATTCTCTTCGGTCTCCTTATCTCCTCCTTCCCTGTATGTGGGCAGCCTGCTTAGTTCACCCCAGTAAGAACCAGCTTCTAAATCCCATTCATCATTTAGACATTCTGATTTGTCATCTCCATCTCTGGGATGGGGCGAGGGAGGAGGCTGGCAGGTGCTGTAAATAGAGGCCAGACATGAACTGCGGGATACTTCGCTCTGCTCTCATGCTGTCTACCCATTTATCCCACTGGTTCTCCAGACAGTCCTGAGAGGTACAGGAGAGGAGTCCTCTCTCCTGCCCTGAGTGAGGACTGAGCTCCTGGCCCGAGACCACCCACCTCTGGTAGAGCTGAGCTGAGCTAAGGTGCTAAGTTCTGGCACCACCCAGAGGCCCCCAGCCTCTGCTCAGCCATTGACTTCAGGCAGCAGCATTTGGTGCCTTGTTAGTTCCTCTGCCACCCCCTGACCACGGCTGCCTCGGAGGGGTCCTCACACCCCAGGCAAAGCCACGAGGCAGTAGGGCAGAGCCCATCTCTTTTACTTCAGAAACCACGTTGCTGCGAGGTGGCAACTGCAGGCAGCCCACAAAGCTTCGTATGGCAGAATCTTGTCTCCTGCCTGTCCAGGGACCAGCATGGCCTCCTTGCTCTTTATTTCTTTCCATAGTCCATCCTTGAATGGAAAGAACAAGGTTACCTCTGAAACACGCCAAGGCTAGACAAGTGGCAGGACTGTTGGGTCCTTCTTTTGTGAAGAGTCCAGTTGTGGATCTATCCATGCCAGGCATGTCCAGAGTATAGCAGGGGCTGGGTGTAGTGGGAAGGTCTGCCGAGGCCCACCTGTCCGTCATTTACAGCTGACTGAGCAGAGGCTCTTGGCTGTCACAAGTCATCAAGGCCACCTGTATAGTTCTCAACAAGCCTCGGACACTCAGGGAGAAAGAGGAGGGCCTGACCAGGACCAAGCCATAGTATGAGTGTCTGGAGCACCTACCTCCTTTTTGTGGTTAGCCAGCCTCTCCTTCCCCAAGTGAGTTTAACTGAGGGAGATCAGGAGAAGATACTGGAATAGGACCTGAGACTGGTTTTGGGCACTTTGTTGCTATGAAGGTTGTGGATAACTTCCATCCAGACTGATGTCTGTTCTTAGGTGTAGTTGTGGCCATAACTGGGCACCACTTGGAATGGAGGGGTCCTAATGTGTTTGTGACAGGGGAATTCGAAACCAGAATGTGGGTCCCTGAAGCAGCTTCCATCCCTAAACAGAGACCGTCTCCCAGCAGGAGCAGCCCTTTAGGAAACATCTTTTCTAAGTCTTCACCTGCCTCAGGTGGTGCACAGGTGTGGTGGGCTCAGCGCAATGTGTTTATGGAGCACATGGTGCCGTGTGGTCACACTGGATTAACATTGCATGGTTTAAGGGTTGGAGGTATTGGTTTTGGAGCTAGGGGAAGGGTGTGAGAATCCCCTAGGTGAAATCTTGAATCAGTGGGGTGGGGTGTGGCAGTGGTGACAACTACAAACTTTGCCAGCCACAGGGAAGAGGCAGTAGATTGGTGCTGGCTGATCCCACAGCCCTAGGAGGGATGGGTGCCAGTGGATGGCGCAGAAGGGAAGGGAGCCTTGCTCGGAAACTGCATGCTAGAGGCCCTGTGAGCCTCCTCCTCTGAGTTGCCTCTGAAAGCCTTGTTCCCTGGCTCTGTCTGGAGCCAAGTGGAAAGCAGGCCCCGCCCTCACCCGCCTCCAGCCAGCCCGGTAGCAGGGAGTCTGCACAGCACAGTTCGTGCCCTTTGGTCAAGCTCCCTACCTGTGGTGTGAAGCAGGGCTTGCAGCAGGCTTTGACCAAATGTGTCCCTGAGACATGAAGCCGTCTGTTCCTGGGACTAGACGGAGCTTGGAGAATGTCGTCTGAAGCCTTATTTAACTCAGCTTGGTTCCTCCCACCCCTGCACACACACTGGAACTCTAGGACACATTGCAGGCTCTAGAGGGAGAGCCTCAACTTTCCAGCAGCTTGGACTTGACCCTCAGCTCTGCTGCTGGCTGACTAGGCACCTAATTCCCGAGCTGGTTTCCTCATCCGTAGGATGGGCCCATGCTACTCTGCCTGTGACGTCAGAGGTCAGTCAGGCTCAGGTGCCCATGGAACTGCAGAGTACTGCCCAGGGCGGGGCCTTAGAGCCAAGCCCTGATACATGGGATTTGGGGCTGGAATTAGCAGGGGCAGTCAGACACTGTGCAACAGCCCCTGAGCCTGGACTTCTCCACACCAGGTCAGACTCTGATGACATTGGTGGTGTCCTAGTGGGAGCTGCCTGGAGGGCATCTGGGCGGTCCCAGCCTGGGAGCTGAGCAGCTCAGAGCTCCTTGGGGGACCCGGGAGGCACAGGGCTCTGGGAGCATGTGTGTTTGTATCTGCTTGCTGTACTGTCAGGCTGTATCTGCCTGCTCTTTCTCCCTGTGTCCTTGTTCAGCCCTTATAAGTCCTGGGTCTGCGGGCCATGTCACCACATTCCATCCACCTCTCGTCAAGTGGCCCCACTCAGAGGGACTTCTTTCCCCGGGGAGGGGTAAGAGTGACCTGCCAGTGCCAAGCCTAAGCATGAGACCCAGGCAGAACCCAACCCCCACCCCACCCCCTACGTACATGCACAAAAGGAAACGCACGGGCCACTGAGATCTTCTAGGGTAGAGTGATGGCTCTGAGGCTTCTGTTTGGCAGCCACAGCGCTGCCCCAGCAGAGACCCCCTCTCAAACCCCCAGACCCAACTCAGCCCGGGGCCTGGCTCCTGACATCCTGCTCTCTCATCCTCTCAATCTGTCTCCTTCACCACTTTCTTTGCCTTCCTGTGGGTAAGAGGAAAGCATCGGAGCTCTGAGCAGATGGAGGGCAGTGCCTGAGCCTTATCCTGAGACTCCATCACCTTCTCCCAATTCCCTGGTATCTTAGAAGTTCAGAGGGTGAAGGACCCTGAGTCTAGCCCACCCCTCCTCTTTAGAGCTGAGGCAGCAGGGAAGGCCATGAAGCCACCTGCCTGGTTGGCGGCAGGGCTGGGACTGCAACCCAGCCTCCCTGACAGTTGGTTTAAAATTCTTTTTTGTTTGTTTGCTTCCACATCTGGTGTGTTTGCAGAGCCTGAGTTCCACGTCTTGGTTCTCCATGTCAGGCTCACATGCCGATGGTAGGTATAAAGGAACTGGAACTGCAGAGTACTGCCCAGGGCGGGGCCTTAGAGCCACGCCCTGATACATGGGATTTGGGGCTGGAACTAGCAGGGGCAGTCAGACACTGTGGAGCAGCCCCTAAGCCTAGACTTTTCCACACTTGCCCTTGGAGAAGCCAGAGCTGAACTGGGTGTGACGATGGCTGGTACAAGTTTAAAAAGGACCTTCAGTATCTTTATATCACAAAAGCTGCAAGCTTTATATAATGCAGGCTGCAGCTCATAAACTCCTGTGATCTGGCTGGTGGTGGGTGGCAGTGAGACACTGAGATGGGATGGCCCAGGCTTTTGTTTGGACTCAGGGCTTCTTGGGGCTGCAGGGGGCCCTGCTCTAGCCCCCTGCCCCGCAAGGCTGCTCCCACTCAGCTGCTGGGAGTTGGCTGTCTCCCAGGTCAAAGTCTTCCCTTTGACCTCCCTGTAACCAGTTGTTTAGGACTGACCGTAGGATCATCCAGTGGGACCCTGCAGCCCTGCCCCCAACCCCCAATCAGCCTTCTGCTGGGGACTGTTTCTGCCCTCTTGGCTCAGAAGTTGAAGGTCACTTGTTCTGGGCGCCTAAGGCTGACCCCACGGGGGTCTGAGTGGGTTGGTGTGAGATCAAGGTCTGCAAGAGCATTGACTTGGGAGCCAGGCACCTGGGGATACTGGGGATGCTTCTGATGTGCTCGGTGACTGCCAGCGACTCACTGGGCCCCTGGTCCTTGGTTTCTTCACCTAAAAATAAAGTTTCTTCCAACTCAAATATTCTGCATTTTGGTTGTTGCAGAGGGCTGGGAGTTGGGAAAGGATGTGGGAGGGGCTTATGAGAGGCTTATTTTTCCCTATTGGGATTTCCCTCTTCGGGAAGTGGTGTTTTCCATGCAGATGACACCAGGAGAACTCCCCACACTAAGCTGCTGGTAGGCAGGGTTCAAAGCGAGCAGCTTCTTGAACATTTTGTTGGAGTGGACAATTGAAACAGTTTCCTTTGCACATTGGATGCTAACTTTCAGAGATGCTAAAGGATTGCTTACAAAGAATCAATTTTCAAAAACCATTTTTATCTCTTTGGTATGATGTTTCTGTTGCCCAGAGTCAAGTTTCCCAGCCTTGTGAGGCAACGATTCACCTAGAAGCTAAGAGTCTGTCTTCTAGTGGGGAGTGTTCCTGGTGGACTGTGGGATTTATCTGGGGGTGGGGGAAGGGTGAGGGTGGCCCTAATGTTTTCCTACCGCAGCATCCTTTGTGGACAAAGGTCTGTCTCCCAGGAGGGAGGTCCCTGGAGTCCTGGGTGCTGTCCTGGAGAGTACAAAGCCAGGGGTTGGGAGGAAGCTGTGTTTGTCCTTTGGAGTTAAAGGATAAGGGGGTTAATATCAATGGATATACCGCAGGTTTTGACAGCTGTGTTTACCCTTTCTGTCTCTATTAAAAGTTGGTACCTGCGGAGCCCATCGTCTCAGCCACAATATCCTACCGCCCCTCTTAACTGAGAAGTTGAGTGCTTACTGCTCGGTATGAAGGAAATCTTTTGTGTCAAGAAGGCTGGGGCAGGCAGAGCTACGGAGCCGTACAGAGGAGGGCACACACTTGGGGCAGGTGGAGCGGCCGGGCCCCAGCCTGACCGGACTGAGTGTGGGGTCCCCTCCGCTGCAGGAGGAAGGGCCCCATGGCGTGGCCCCGTGGCCCCTGTGCCCTAGTCCTGTCCCACAGAGGCTTTCCTCTGTGTAGAACACCCCCTGCCCTCTCCCCTGCCCGACAGCCCATTTCCCTTAACTCCTGCAGGGCTCCAGGGTGAGCTGGGCCCTGTGTGGACCCAGGGGAAGACGGAGACCTCTGGGCAGCCACTGCTGAGGGAGCTGGCCTGGCCCAGGGGCACCGGAATGACAGGCGTGCCGGTGGGGGTGTCCAGGCCGAGAGAGTTGTCCACCTGGGCTGATAAAAAGAGGTCAAGTCCTGCCTGGAAGCCTCTTCTGCAGAAGCCTGGATCTGTGCTTTTAGGCTGATGCCTCAGGTGTCACTGTCACCTTGCTCCTGGAGGCTTTTGTTTGATTTCATTTTTTCTGAAGATCTGTAAACAACTGTCAGTTTGTCTGGAGGAAGAACATTACTGACACACAGGTAGGAATGAGTTTGTCAGAGACCCTTCCTGCTTCTCTCTAGAAAGTCATCTTGCCCCTGGGCTGGGGAGGGCTGCAGCGGGAGGAGGAAGACTTGACAAGGGAAGGGCTGCGCAGCGCAGGGGCCTGGTCCTCTGTTGTGTTTGAAAATGTGCTGGAGGGGCTCCTTGAAGGGGCCGTTCCCTCCCCAGGGGCCTCAAGAATAAGGCTGAGGGTGGGGGCCGCCGCTTCCTTTGTGGCTCAGGGGCCGCCCTTCTCTCCCCATGCCTGGAGCCCTGGAGTGAGATGGGGGAACTCTCGCAGAGGAGGCAAGGAGCCCCAGGCACTGGAGGTCCAGCACTGGCTGGAGGGCAAGGGCCCAAGAGCACACAGCAAAGACCTGGACAAGCCCAGGAAGTCTGCCCACGGTGAGAGCCTGCGGTCTGGATCCCCACCCCGCCCTCCCAGCAACCCCAGGGAAAGAGGCAGCCGGGCTTGCTTGAGGGAAGAGCAGCCTTGGGAGCCCCCAAAGCCGTGCTGGACAGTTGTGCCAAAGGCCAGGTGATTTGCCCTAGGTGGGCCTGGCGCTGGCTGGGACCTCCAGCAAGGCCAAGGCTGCTCCTGACCATCATGAAGGCCACACACCATGCCTGTGATGCCTTGTGTGGGGACACCTGTCTGGCTAAGTTCCTTGTCCATGTTGAATTTGGTACTTCCAGTGGGTTCCTCAACATGTATCTTCTTTCACTGGCCTCTAAGGATTCTCTACCCTTTCTCTACCTCTCCCCAAAACCCTCTCTCTCAACCCTGTTCCAAACTTCCAACTATGCCAGGGATGTGGCCATGGTCCAGCCCCGTCTGCTGGTACTTGCCGCGAAGGTGACCATTTTAACAGGACTGTCGTTGCTTTCCATGTTTCAGGAGAGGAGGGAGATAATCCCTTGGGTTATCTGGATGCTTCTGGAAAAAGGGTGAATGTATGGAAGAAGGGCCCAGGTGCCTTCTAGCAGCCTGGGATGGTGTGAACCCCCCCTTACACTTACTTCAAGTACCTTAAAACATTTTTGTATTGAATTCTTGTGATAAACTTGTGGAATAGGCAGGATGCAGGCTCTTTGGTTGATCTTTCTACCTTGGCATCAACAGTGGTTGGATTCTGAATCCTTGTCTGTACCCAGCCTCTTTGCTGAACGTTGTAGCTGACTGCCCTGGGGCTGCCCCGGCAAGTAGCGTGGGAGGACTGGTCTCCAGTGCTGGCCTGGGACACAGGACTAGTTAGCTGGGCCTTCGAAAAGTAACTGTTATGTCTCTGCCCCTCCCATCCCTAAGGATCCTGACTGTGCCACTAGCTTGCCTTGTCACCTCCTATTCTGAGCCTCAGTTTCCTCGTCTGTAAAATGGGAGTGTTGAACTCCTAATCTCCATGGTGCTTTCCACTTGGGACATGACCTCCCTGGGGAAGAGGGTCACTAAAGAATCCAGTGACTACCTTAGGTCTTCTCACCCACATTTCCAGCTCCAGGCTGGTCTGGACCTGATCCAGCCTCACTAGGCAACCTTTTATCTAAATGGCTTGCAGTGCCTGATAGGTGAAGTTTTTGCATGGGTGAATGCTGAGATTATAGAAACCCTAAGTGAGCAAGCATTTTGTGGAGCCTCTCCTGGGTGCTGGGCCTAGAGGAAAGTGTGCTCTTCATCCTGGAAGTAGATGGTATCCGTGTGGAACAGATAAAGCAACTGAGATTCAGAGGGATGACACCCTTTGCCAAGCCAAGCAGAAAGCCGGGGTGCAAACTCTGGTCTCACTAACTAAAGCCGTTCCCATTTATGGCATGTCTCTGCCATGCTGGGCCACGTCTGTCTCTGCCTGTGAGTCCTCTCTTTGGAGGGCCTGAGGTGTCTGGGAATAGGGGAGGTTGAACATTGAGACACTAGGCACCTCGGAGAGTAGGAGAGTTTTGAGACTAGCCTCCTGTCCAGGTGAGCTCAGACTGGTGGGAGCAGTATAAGACAAGGGTCCTGAGGGCCCCGTAAGACTTTAGAGGAAGGAAGAGGGGGAACTGAAATAGAGGGACCTGAAGGCTGGGTGCCCTTCTAAAGGAAGGTGGAAGGGGAGGGGTGAGGGGCAGCGTGAGCAGCTGTTTTGCAGCAGGCCTGTGGGGGGTGCTTGTTGGGAGCCTGGAGTAGATGGGCTGGCAGGGTTGGGATAGCGGGGGACGACTTGAGCTTCTTGTTCTCTCAGCCTGTGGCTGGCCAGCCTGCTGAGCTCATGCTTCCTGTCCCTCCAGCTTTGCTGTCATCCTAAACAGGCACCCAAGGAAGGAACTGGCTACTGAAGAGATGTGCGGCATCATGGTCCCCATCCACGGGGCTGACGATGCCGCCCAGCTGCAGCTGCTTCTGTCCCCACAGCCAGGTGGACAGCACAGACAGCCGAGCCAGGGTTCCTGGGGCTCATCCAGCTCTGCTCCTTGCTGAAGCAAGCTGCATGAGCCCTTTCTGGGCCTCTGTTTCCCTGTCTGCACAAGGGCATGTCACCTGCTGGGATGTCCAGGGTCATGTAAGAAGCAAGGAGAGCTTTCAGGTCAGACTCCCTGTGACTTAGCCACCCAGCCAAGGGTCTGTGAGCTGGCGCTGCAGACCTACCACCTAACCTGTAACTGCACTGAAGTCCGCTTGTTTCCTGGGGGGTGGCCAGGGGTAACATAAGACCTGTATTGCAGCCTTTACAACCTGAAAGGTGGAAAGCGGAGGAAAAGCGCCATCTAGCCCAGAGAGAAGGCTGGAAACAAGGGTCTGAGCTGGGAATGAGGGAAAGAGTCCCTGTGCTCACTGCCCTAAGCAGGAAACTTTGTGCTGAGAACTTTCTATTTAAGGGGGCCTCTGGGGAGGTCTGGCCAAAAAGGAGCCATCTGAGGAAGGGTTTAAAATTAGCCTGCGTGAAATGGGTGGCCACTGGGGGGAACTGAGGAGAGGTTTCTATGGGGCAGTGCTGGCTCCACATCTTTGACCCAGAGCACGTCCCACCAGCCCAGGGAGGAGGAGGAGCGCAGATCCAGGCCCGTCCAGCGGGGCGCGGGCTGGCTGGTACTCCATCCTCTCTGGTGGGCCGGGCACCCAAGTCCTGGCGCCCAGAAGCAAGTGCCGTCTCTACCAGTCCAGGTAAGTAGTCAGGAGGGAGACCTGGGTTTGGAGTCCTAAGTCTGCTGCCTTTAAAAAAACAAGCTGTGTAACCTGAGCGGGTCACTTCTGTCTGGGGGCTTACATATAAAGTAAAGGCCTTCCTTCCAAGGACAGCTGGGTGTTTGTCTGGATTCCAGGAGCTCCAGAGCTCCTGAAGCCTGGGCTCCCCAGTTTCTCCCCTATGCTCTGAAACAGGGTAGCACTTGACAGCTGTGCGTGTAGGGACACAGAGCTGCCAAGGGCCGTGAGAGGTGCACAGCCTTCATCCCGGGCCTGGGAGCAGAGGCGTGTCTGGCGAGGAAAGACATCACCAAGGCAGGGAGAGTCACCCTAACTGGCAAGGGATTCTGCTGGGTTTGCTTCTTGGCAAAAACTCACGTGAGGGAAGAAGCCGTCCTTGCCTGTTTGCTACCAGCTGCGGGCTGGGAGCCATTCCTTTGTGGGTGGGGGTGGTGACACTGGTTATGGGTGGCTCCGGGGGCTGGTTTCCTTTGCCGTTTCTGGCTCTGTTGTTGACATGTGTATTGGTGTGTGTGTCTGTCTGTTAGGTGTAACTTTACCTGACTGCTCCGGGGTCCCTGATTTAAGCTATTATCCCCAAAAAGGCTATTGCCTGGGGCCCACTCGGCAGGCCATCACTAGAGTTTGGAGGAAGTTCTTTGCTGCCTCTGGAGAGGGGTGTGGCCCACTGAAGGGCATCTAAATGCTTTCAGGAGTGGCCATGGGATGAGTGGGCTGCGGTACGTGAACTTGTTAAAACCAACAGTGATGAGTTGAGAAGACCCAAGTTTGGCTTTAGCGGTAGGAGATGTGACTTGAAACAGGAGTTCAGTGTATGGGGCTCTACTCTTTCCAATTTTTCCTTGCTCAGGAAAGCACAGTTTCAAGGTGTATTTTTAATGGATCTGAACTATGGAGAATCCTCTCTCCCCCATTATAATTATTGGCTGATCTGGCCTCAGTAGTTAGCATTGGGTGCCAGCAGCATTTAACCAGCAGTGGAGAATTAGGGAGGTGTTCCTGTCAGCCCTCTCCTGGACCTTGGACCTCATCCACAGTTCAGGAGGTCAGGCTTGGCCGGAGTCACAGGCTGGACACCTGGTGTCTTGTCGAGACCTGGTTTCACCACCAACTTGTAACCATATTGAGGGCCAGGCTCATAACTTACAGCATCTTCTCTGTGCCTCTCTTGGAGCTGATGAGATCCTACTCATTGTTCAAAAGCTAGCATCATTGTTCCATCTCTGACTCCTTCCCCGGGTCCCATATTCAGTAAACAGTACCAGCACCGTGCTAAGAGCTAGGCACAGAGGCGAGAATACAGTGCATTCCCGGCCAAAAGAGCCTGCATCTAGCGCGGGAAGCAGGAGGAGCTGGATGTGACAGTGCTGGGCCCTCCGGATTCACTCCCGGGCACAAGTTTACAGCTTTGCCTCTCCCCCAGACCACACAGAGCCTCTCCACCAGGGGTCCGTGGGCATCTTCTGAAAAACAGGTGTTCCTGTTTGTGCATTGCTTGGAGGTTAGACACCATGGCTTTCTTCAGGGCTCAGAGGGGTCCTTGGCCTGTGCACTTGGTTGTTCTGTTTGGCAGCAGAGAGTCTGCACAGAGATGCTCAGCGAGTTCACGGGGGCTTGCTGTGGCACCTGCAGGATGAGCCAGAGAAAGGAGAGTGTGCAGTAAGGGCTCTGAAAAGTGACATGCTGTGAGACTCTGGGTGCTTGTTCGCTTCGGCCTCCAAAGGAGTCCCGGGAAATCCTGAATTCTTCCTTAAACTCTGGAAGGATTCCAGTTCCTTGAAGGGAGAGCTGTCATCCTTGTTCTTCTGTCGGCCTGGCTCTGACCACTGTCGTCTCTGTCCCCAGGTCCGGACGCTGTTCGTCAGTGGCCTTCCTGTGGACATTAAACCCAGAGAACTCTACCTGCTCTTCAGGCCGTTCAAGGTGAGTCTGGACCCAGCCACCGAGGGCAGAGCCTAGGATGGGGGAGAAGTGTCCGCGGTAAATCTCAGACCTGGATTGGGTAGCAGGAAACTATCAAAAAATGATCGCAGACCTGGCTCTCTGTCCCGGTGCTGCTGATTCACACACTGCTTTCTATCAGTTGCTTAAAACCCTTCTGAGCCTCTGTTTTCTCATCTGTAAAGGAGAGTCTCAGTAGGCTTTGCCATGTAAGAAATCTTCGAGATTCAGTGTAGCATTTCCAATTTGCAGATAAGAAAACTTAAAAAGGTAAGGTCTGCTTCCAGATGACAGGCTAATGGAGCAAAGGGGAGTTTACGCGTGAGAGGATGGATGCTGCCGCGTGATGCTCACCTGTGTGCTGGGCCGCGTGATGTGGGACACGAGGGCCGAGGCGCTCAGCAGCGGTGGAGGTCAGGGAGGGTCGCCTTCGTGAGGGGAAGAGTGAGCGTGATACAGGCGAGCGCTGGGGAAAGGTGGGGCTGCTGTCAGGGGTCAGGGGGCCAGGGGAGCACGACAAAGGTTTCCAACCTTCCCTGTTAATGACCACCTCTCTTTGCAGGGGTATGAAGGGTCCCTGATCAAGCTCACATCAAGACAGGTAATTTCTCTCCAAGGTTTTCCTTCCTGCCAGCCCAGGTCAACTGCTGGGCTTGGAACCCAGCCTGTTGTCTTTTCCTCAATCTTGAGGCATCTGGCAGCTGAGACCTGTGCCCTGTGCCCTGTCACCCCGACTCTGTCCTGGGCTGACTAAAGGGTGGCCTCCATTGGTCCCTTCTCCTTACCAGTCAGCTCCTGGTCCTCATTTTCTGGCTCTTGAGAAACCGCAGCCTGGCTCCAAGGCTGCAGATCATAGAGGTGGTGACTGTGCTCTGGCTTCTGACACCAGAAGTCCCAGGCCCAGAGCCTTCAGGGGCCATTTCGGGTCTGGACTGAACTTTGGCAAATTGAAGTTGGAGAAGTTTTGAACCTGTTGCCCCTTGATTGACCTGCAGCCCTCCCATGTCCTTGATATGTTGGTGTCCTTGTTCTTGCTGGAGAAGACACTGAAATCTACTCATAATTCTCTGCATGCATTTAAATTTTTTTTTTTTTTACTGAAAGGGTGAAGTTTAATACAGTGGGAGGAAGCTTTTGGGGCATCATTTCCCACAGTGTGGTACCTGGGTGGGAGAGTTTTGGTGCCCGAGAACCTTCTTCTGTTCCAGCTGAACATAGGGAGGACATGGACAAGAATTACGTATTTTTTGTACTTTGTTGTTTGTGTGTTTGTTTGAGGAGGAGATGGATGTTGGGAGAGATGCAAGGGTATTCTCTCTTTTTCCTACTAGCCTGTTGGTTTTGTGATCTTTGACAGCCGGGCAGGAGCAGAAGCAGCCAAGAATGCACTGAACGTGAGTAGGTGGAGAGAATAGGCCCTTCTCTGATCCACAGACTTCTAGGGAACGGGTGTCTTCTGCAAACCTTCCCCCACTCCACGCCTACAGGAAGGGCCCACGGCTGTACCTTCCCCAGCCATCCCAGGGCAGAGTCTCTGGCAGCCCCACCCGTGCCAAACGCCACTACTCGCAAGGCCCAAGCAGCGTGTCCTCTCTTGGCCCCCATGTGGGTGGGGCCTTCAGGCTGGATTATTTCTGGGGCCCTTTGGTACCCACTGCAGTGGACAGTCTGGGTCCCACAGAGTGAAGTCTTTCTCTTCCTTTCCTTCTCATGTAGGGTATTCGCTTTGATCCTGAGAACCCGCAGACCCTGAGGCTAGAGTTTGCCAAAGCCAACACCAAGATGGCCAAGAACAAGCTAATGGCTACACCAAATCCCACCAACGCTCACCCCGCCCTAGGAGCACACTTCATCGCACGGGACCCCTGTGAGTGGCACTTAGGGCAGCCGCCTGCGGGCCTTGAGCTGGCTGAGCTGCAGGCCCTAGTGGGTGGAGTTGCACATAGAGGGTGGACGCTGGGGCTCTCACTGAGGGAATCAGTCCTGCCTGCCTGCCCCTTTTCCAGGAGGCTTCTTGCATCCATCATCCCTCATCCCTGCAGGGCCCACACTTCCTTCCTCCCCTGCAGCCTTTGCTGGACCTCAGACTGAGCTCCTGAGCTGTCAGCATTGCCCAGCTTCCCGGAAGCCTTCTCTGATCTCTCTTGGTTGAGATGAGCAGAGGCCTCTTGCAGGATTCTTGAAGCAGACAGGATGTTCACCAAGCCTGGCCAAGTTAACATGGCTTCTTCCCCAGTCTTGGGGTCCTTGAGGGGAGCCTGGCCTGAGTAGGGAATTTGTGCTCAACCATAGTGCTGGGTCCCATTCTCTGTTTGGAATGGGGTGGCAGAGGGAGGCACCAGTGGTCTGACATTGGGGGCTGTCGTCTCCTGTTACAGATGACCTCATGGGAGCTGCTCTGATCCCCGCATCCCCGGAGGCCTGGGCCCCCTACCCTCTCTACACCACAGAGCTGACCCCAGCCATCTCACACGCTGCGTTCACCTACCCAGCTGCCACTGCCGCCGCCGCCCTCCACGCTCAGGTACGCCCGTCTGGAGGAGAAGCAGGAAAGGGGACAATGAAGGTCTAAGCTGGCCAGGGCTGCCCATCTCCCCAGGGCTGCCGTGGACCTTCCAGGACAGTACTGTTAGGGTTTGGGATCTGACAGAGGAAGGAGAGGCTAAGGCGTGAGACCCCATCGAGGATTCTTGGCAGGAGGCTGAGTGTGGAGAGACTCGGCGTGGCTGCACGGCCCCCGAACACCCACGGGCAGGCTGTGCCCCTTTCTGCCTGTGGTGACAGGGCTGTGATTCAGACCCCAACCAGAGTGTGGTCCCCGGAGCCAGGCTACCTGCCTCTGCCTCCTCCTGTCTTTATGAACTTTAGAATGCTCTGGAAGATTTCTGTGTGGATTTTTTTTTTAACTCATCTAGAAAGATAAGAATAGTATTCTCTGCCTCAGGTGGTTGTTAAGATGTGTAAAGTGCTGGGATTGTGCCCGGAGCATCCAGGGTGCCCGGTGAGTGTCTGCTCCTGTGTTCCTGGAGAGTGGGTGCTGTCCGCTGTGACATGAGCAGGTGGCCAGACACTGGCCCGTGCCTCTGTGACACAGTGACAAGGCACTGCTGGTGGCACAGGAGGGCCAGGGAGAGTGTGAGTCCACCTCAGCCTCTCATCAGCCAAGTGACCAAGGGCTGAGGCTCAGGTAGAGCGGCCGGGTGGCCGGGCCGGGGTGTGCTGTGCTGTTGAGAGGGAGGGGACAGGTCACCTGGCCAGGACAGTGGAAGGGGATGAGGAATTAAAGGACATGAAAAGCCAGGAGGGAGAGTTGGCAGAAACTGGAAGCTGAAGTGGGAGGAATCGGGGGCTCTACCTGAGGGAGGGCCAAGTATGCGTCCATCCCAGGTCCTCTGAAGGGCTTAGTGACCTGGGATCGCCCAGTTCCAGGTGGAAAGTTCAGATTCCTGGGCTGCTACCCTCTCGAACTGCTCCCCCCGCAGTGAAGTCCTTCCTGCCTTGGCAACTTGGGCGGTACCCGGGCGGATGCAAGGGTCAGCTTGGCACTCGTCCCCAGCGGCGCACCGCAGACAACGGGAACATTGATTGGGGGTAGGAAGGTGGGGAGGATCTTCCTCTCCAGAGGCAGTGTTTGGGTATTTACCGCAAACCCGTTCTCCGGTGGGCACAGAACGGTGAGTGGAGACAGTCCTGGTCCTCTCTGACCTCGCGGAGTGTAGAAGGCAGATGATGCTCCCAGCCCAGCTGGGAGTTTAGCCCCAGAGGCCCTGCGAGGTGTTGCTGGACTCCTTGCCTCTGATCCCAGCTTTGTCACCAGTTAGCCTCCTGGTCTTCGGCAGGTAACTTCACCTCTGAGCCTCATGTGTATCCTCATCTGTAAAACGAGAGGGCAAGACCAGATCGGGTGGAGAGGTCCTACCCCATCTGCTCTGAGATGCTGGGCGGTGACAATGATAAGGCAGAGGTTGGGAGCCAGGGACAGTCAAGGTGTCAGATTATTCAGGAGAGCTGCCGCCTCTGCCCTTTGTGGGGCGGCCCCCAGCTGGCTGGGAGTGGTGCATTGGTACCTGTTCCTCAGCTCCACGCCGCAGGGCTGTGTGCCCTCCTCTTGTCTTCCTTTCTGGCTTTTTCCCGCTACCCACGCCCCGTGGTCGTCCACCTCCAGTCCATCTGCCTCAGTCCAAATCCTGGCTCTCTTTCAACACCCGTGTGACCTTGGGCAAGTGACTTGACCTCTGTGTGTCTCGGTTTCTTTGTGGAATGATGATGATCATGGCTACTTTATGGGGCTGTCGGTAGCATGTTAGCACAGAGGGAGTGCTGTAGAAATGCTGAGTATCTTGGTTATTATTTAATATGATTTCCTAGGTCCCCCACTCCCCGCACCGGGTCCTCTCTGAGGCTAGAGGCCTCATTGTGCCTGAGTTCCTGTCTTCTGGCTTCCCTGGGAAGGAGAAGAGGGCACCTCAAAGGATACTGGCTTTTTTGCGGGGAGACAGGTTAATGACAGGCGATTGGATCAGGTGGTAACTAGTTCTGTCCTGAGTAGTGGCATGTTTTCTTTACCTTCCAAGAGCCCCTCCCTGCCTCCTGCCCCTCCCGCCCCAGAGGTGGAGGCGGTAGGTGCCTGAATGTGGGAAGTGGACCCTGTTGATCCTCAGGGGATTATTCTGAACCCAGGGGACAAGGAACACTGCTTTTTTTGTGCCTGGGGGTAAGGAGGTGACTTGGAGAGAAGGCAGCAGCTAATGGACAAAGTGGGGTGAAAACTGATTCTTTCTGTACCCCAACATGCACACACCGACCTCATGCCCTTTGCCAGGAGCTCAGCCTGAGCTGGAGCGTTGGCGTGTGACTGCAGGGACCAGACCTGCAGGAAGGGGCTGGGAGATGGTTCAGTCCTGCTGTGTCTTGGCATGAGGCCATCTTGCTGGACCCTCTGTTCTGCAGAGGGAGTGGGTGGCAGGGGCACACTGGGGTCTGCCTGGCACATGAAGATGGCGGCCTGGCAGAAGGGGTTCTCCACGTCCCCTCGCACCCCGGGGTCCTCCCAGCCTGTACTTCTTTTTCCACTTCAGCCCAAGGGTCTTTCACTACAGCCCTTTCCTCCCTCTTACACTGGCTCAGCCATTTATTGTTGACCTTAAACTTACAGGAACTTCCCTGCCTCTATTTTCTTCCCTGTAGGATGGCAGCGATGACAGCATCGACATCACAGGGTTTTCCTGAGGTTTAAATGAACTTAGTACGTGAAAGCTGCTGAGAGCAGCGTGGGCGCCTGCCGAGTGCTCTCTGAGCATTAGCTGTTAGAGGTCTGCATTTACGGGAGGAAAAAGACAGGGTTTTTTCCTCTCTTTTCCCTTTGCTTATCATCCTGCTCTCAGAATATCACTACTTTAGTCCTTAGACTTGGTCAGTAGTTGGGCACAAGTGTATAATGAAGTCCATAGGTATGAATCTTTTACAAAAATTACACATTTAATCTTTTAAAAACTTAAATATGAGGGTATGCCCCCATGTCAGTACATGTGGCTCTGCACCGGGCTGCCTGGCTGGCCTCCTTCTGTGTGCGTGTCCAGCCCCCCGAAGATGGCAGGTGAGGTTGTTTGCACAATGTTTTGCTCCCGACAGGCTGAGTGCCCGGCTGCCCGTGTGCACACCTCCTTGGGCACCTGTCCTGCTCGTTTCCTTATTGCAGATTCCAGGAACTGTGCAGGTCAGAATGGAGACGTGCCAGTCAGGGTTAAGTGAGAATGGGCATCGTCTTAATTGACTTTGCGAGGAGTGAAGCTCGTGTATTTGTTGGCTGCACATATTTCTTCTCATGTGGATTCATTCCTTTGTCTCCTTGGTGTATCGCCTCAGTCGGTCCATCCTCAGATCTGAGAGGACCGAGTTTGGGCCCCCCTTCTTTTTGTTTGGCTGCTGCCCCTCTTGGAGCCGTGGTCATTGGGTGCCCGTAGGCCTGTCCCTGTGGGGCAGCCTCTTAGGACTCCCAAGACCTCTGTGAACGACTGGAGGCCCTGAGAGGGGACTGGCTGCTCGCTCCCTCCTGGGATCCCTGAGCCTGGGGTTTCTTGTCCTGGGCCGGGCCAGGAAGGGACCAAGCTTCTTTAAAGGACCTAGGCAGCTGACCTCTGCCAGGCAGAAAGGAAGGCCCTTGAGTAAGCTCTGACCACTTCGGTGGCACGACCATCCCGAGCTCAGGAAGGAGGGCTTTCCTCTGCTTCCTCCCAAGGAGGCGGCAGGCCCATCTTGGGCTGGAGGGAAAGCCACTGCTTCAGGGCCCAAGCCGCAGCACCTAGTGGAGGGAGTGGGCCGGATGGGACGGGCTTGCCGCGGGGGCCCCTTAGCAGCCAGGAGTGGGAGGGGGTGAGTCAGAGGCCTCCAGGGTCCCTCCCACTCTTGCCCAGTGCTCTCCCCTGCCTGGTCCACCCAGCCTGCCAGGCACTTCCTTGCCGCGGGGCTGCTCCAGCCGGAGGCCAGGTGAAGAGCGGTGGTCAGGGCCCACTGGGGCCTTCCCTGAGCTGGACCAGTGCAGGCTCGTTTGGCGGCAGCGGGGCTGGTTTCCTCGTCCTCCCTCTTGGGAAGTGAGCTCTGCTGACCAGCGGGGCTTCTAGCTGAGAGGGCAGCCCAGGGCTCAGCAAAGGGGAGGAGAGGCTTCCTCCCACTCAGCTGTCAGCCAGGAAAGAAGGGAACTGCCTCCAGAAGTTGAGGAGACAGGAGAGAAAATAAAGTGGCCTCTGAGACTGGACGTCTCAAAGGCGAGAGGAGGCTGTTGTGGTCCGGACAGCTGGGGGTCGGCAGTGGCACATCCTTGGAGCCCAAGGACAATCCCGGCAGTGGTCAGGTGGCCTTGGACCTCCCGGGTCCTGCTGTGTGCCAAGTGTCCTGGCATCTCAGAGTGATCAGCCGCTGACGTCCTGCTGAGTATGGGGTGGTCAGAGTCCTGTGCTTTACGGAACAGCACGTAGAATTTGGATGGGGCACGGGAGCAAGTTCTGAGGAAGCTTCCATCAATCCCCCAGTAGCCTGGCATTGCTCAAAATCTCTGCTTTCACAGGCAGGGATTCCAGGCAGCTAACTGGGTAACTGGGTCCGACTGCTCCGATTTCAAGGAGGTCATCTATGTGCTCAGCTGCTGCTCAGTTTCCACATCAGCTCTCCTGTGCCTAAGGGGACCCCAGCTCTTATCTCTGGGTTCTCTTCCTGCCCCTTCACTCAAGGTCCTGTGATGCCCTGCCCCCACCCCTCCCAGGCAGCCATGGGTCAGGCTGGGGCAGACGTGCTGTCTAACTGGGGCAGGCAGCCTCCATGCAGCCTTGGCTTGGCACCCAGCACAGCTCACCATCCATGGGGAAGGGGGTGCCTGTTGTTTCCCGGCCTGTCTCTGGGGATCCTGCTTTGGGGCTACTGCTCTGTGGGGCCTTCTGGCAAGTGGTGGGGTTGAAGTAGCTGCCAGGCCCCCACTGTGGGGGCTCAGCTGGTAGGTGACAAATCTCTAGACTTAGGAGGCTTGCAGTGGGGAACAGAATGGGTGGAGAAGTCAAAATGGGGTGGCGGGGTGAGGAATGTCAGCTGGCTTGCGTCTGTGACTTCCTTGAATCAAAGACAGGACCAGCGTCTGGGCGTTGGACCCCTTGGAGACCACACCGACTTGGGTTTCTGATGTGTTTTTACATTCCGTCGTGTCTGATCCTCATGGATACGCTGAGACTCAGAGAAGCTGAGCGAAAATGGATTAGAGTGATCCTCCCAATGTTAGGAATTCTGCACTCTCCCAGTCACGGGGGAAGGGCTGCCAGGACTCCACCCGGTACACGCGCGGGCTCAGTGGAGAGTAAACACTCTCTTAAGCATTCTCTCATTTGAACCTCCATCCTGCAGAGGAGGCAGGTCAGGCGGTGCTTTCCCATTTTCAGGAAGAAGAAACTGATGCCCAGAGGTGAGTAACAGGCCTGACCTCTGCCAGCAGTGACAGGACCAGGACACCGACAGGGGCGCTGAAGGCCATGTTTTCCAGCCCCCTTGTCAAGCAAAAGGACTGCACAGCTAGCTCCTGACCTTGGCTTCTCTTGCAGGTGCGCTGGTACCCTTCCTCTGATCCCACCCAGCAAGGATGGAAATACCGGCAGTTCTGTTAGTTCTTCAGTAAGTGCTGGCCCAGAGGTCTGAGATGGAAGGTGTCCTAGAGCCTGGTGTCCTGCAGGGCCTTGCTTCCTCTGCCTGAGCCAGGAGCTCGCTGGCGCTACGCCCCCTCCTGAGCTTGTGCCTGGGGCACCCCGACCCTGCCACCCCCCGCCCTCCGTCTTGCAGCCTCCAGACAAGGGGAAGGCCTGGGCTCAGCTCCAGTCCCATGCCTCTGCTCATGGCCACCTCTCTCCCCTCCCTCCAGGTCTTGTCACCACAGCTCGAAGCCCCCAGCCCACGGGGGAGGAAGCCGCCCTGAGCTTCCACTGCCCTCAGTCGGCCTGTGCAGAGCGGCTGCTTCCCTCCAAAGACTGTGAATTTTAAGCCTGACTCAGTGGACTGCTTCCTGTCTCCTTTCTCTCCCCTTCCTCAGCCCTGTCCTGCCCACAAAACCCCTCTCCAAGGCCTCACAGTAGGATTCAGGGGCCTTCTTGCTGGGACCCCCAGACCCAGCTCGGAGGCCTCACTGGGACTGAGCAAGGCCTGACCTCCAGTCCAAATTTGCGTCTGAAACTCCACCTCAAAGAAACGAGGCGTTTAATTTTGCATGTTTTCTGGCATGAATTAAGACACTTAAACTTGTGTGTATGTGAGTGTACAGTTTGTTCTCACATTGTGTCGCCATAGCAACAGGTCCCGGCCACTAATGGCTCATCATTCCGGGTCCCTCTCCCCACACCCCTCCCAGCACCCACCCTGCTTCCCTGAGGACCAAGCCCTACAGCCGGTTCCGCTTGGCGCCCCCCACCCCACCCCACCCCACCCCCCACACTTCCAGGCTGAACAGGAAGGACCACCCAGCCAAGGCAGAGCGTTTTCTTGGTCATTTCAAATCGGGGTCCTCCGCTTCCTCCTCCTCAGATGGGCCAACAACCGATCAGAACCACCCCCCCTGTTTTGCTTACCTCTCCACGGCGCGCCCCACCCCTGCCATGGCCCCGCATTCTTTCCAAACTTCGAAACCAACCAAAAAGTGAAAGTATTTTTGTACCCTGTGTAACAAAATATTTATGCATCATAAAGGATTTTTTTTGTGTGCGTGTGCAATTAATTATTGAAGAGACCTTGTCCGCCCTGTCAGAGAAGTTTAACGTTCAGTTTGAGGCGTGAAGAGAAAAAGGGTTTCCGTTCTCCAGCAGTGAGCCTTAGCGTCAGCCGTTAGTTTAAGGAAAATGAAGGAAAAATTGTGCAATTTTTTTGTTTCATGAGCACGTCAGTGCTCTGCCTTTGGCCGCAGCCGTGGCCGTCTTGCCGTTTTCAGACGTGGGAGACGAGGTGGCTGTTGTAATTGCTGATCCTGTGAGAATGTGAAACTGGATAATATATGAAATGCAAAATAAAAAAAAAAAATCACCCAAAGTTACTGCTCTCTGACCTCTGCTTCATGGGACGTAGACAGCAGCCTGGAGGTGTCGGGAGTTACAGGCAGGAGGAAGTGAGGTGGGCCCGACCTCAGAACCCACGTCGCCTCTCCCTCCGGCCCAATTCTGTGCGTCTTGAGTCTGGAGGGGAGGTGACCCATCAGGGTTTAATGCAGCCTGGGTTTAATTCATTCTTCGCTTTCTATTCTGAGGGTAGGGGCGGGGGTCCCCTACACTCAGAGTGAGCACTCGCTTGGGACCTTCATTTTGTCCAGATGCGTTATCTAGTAGGCCTGATTCTTTCCATCTTATTCTTTGTCTTGTGGCCTTTCCAGGTCCTAGAGTAGAAGACTGGTTTGAGAGGTGGGGCTCCTCCATGTAGTGTCCTTGGTGTGTGTCACATGAGGTTGGGCTGGAGGGAAGCAGAGGACCCAGGAGTTTGGCCTGGAAGGGGTTAAGCCTGCCCACCCTGTAGGCAGCTGCCGCTCTGATTGCTGAGAGGGGTTTTGCTGGGTGGCAGAGCAGATGGGTGTCGGGGGTCAGGGTGGTGTGAGAGCCTGCGCTGCCCTGGACCCAGTCAGGATGCCAGCAGCTGACCCTGATCCTGCCCGTCTGTGACTTGGGGCCCCAGTCTCCTCATCTGTGAAATGGTGGTTTGAAGTCCTTTCCAGCTCCTGAGGGTTGGAGCACTGACCTGACTGATGGCTGTTTGTTTGTCACGTCTACGCCCTCTTCCCCCACCCTCACGCCCTTCACAGCCGACTCAGAGCCCAACCTAGAAAGGGAGGACAGGAGAGGCTCCGAGCCTCGCTCCTGCTGGGTTTCCTTCTAGCCTTGCTCTGAGCGGAGCTGAAGTGGCTGTGGCTGGCCCTGGTCACGCCCTCACCTGCGCCTTGGGTGGCCCTGGTGCCCTTCACTCCTTGCCTCACCCCTCTCCTGAATCCCAGGCCTGCGCTGGGCAACTTGTGTCTAAGGTGTTCTGCTGATGGATATGTCCACTGTTAAAGGCTCATGGGTGACATTTGCAGCCCCAGCTGGTACCTGCATGTGAAGAGAGGATACCCCGCCCCACCCCAGCCAGGTGCTGTGAGGGACGAGGAGCCCAGCCAGCCGCTGGCCCTGTAGGAAACGGGGTGGCAGGTGGATGGGCTATCTGGACTCCAGAGGGAGGCTGGGGTGGGGAGGTGCTGGTGGCAGTGTTTATTCCAGCAAGGGGGTGTTGGGGGCAGGGTTGATGCTTTTCCTGCCTTGTAGTCCTCGCCTCATTGCAGTATTTGGACCAGCCAAGCACGTGCCCAGCAAGCGAGGCCTTCCCAGCCTGCGCCCCTCCCAGTGCTGGTGGGGAAGCTGCGCAGAGGCCTGCAGCCCCCGCCTGGGGCCGAGCCGATGCCTGACCTACTTCAGCTGTGGCAGGAACCACTGGGTCTTCCTGAGGTGGTGAATTATTTAGCTGGGGCACCTGGGCCTTTCTGAGAAGGGCTAAGAAAGCTGCTCCATAATTTAAAGGCCCCCGCTCCTCCGGCTTCCCTGGGGGGCCTCCTTCATGCTTTACTGAGCAGGGCCTGCGTCTGAGAGGAGGAGCCGGGGAGGGGAGGGAGGCCCTGAAGCCATCCCAGAGCGGGCGCTCCAGCTGGACGGGGACTTTCTTCAGGGTGAGGCCTCTGCAGAAAGGCCTTGGTGGACAGTCGTGTTGGGACTGAGTGTGGAGATGACAGGCCTTGAGTAGTTTACGGGGCTTCCTGGCAAGGACGCAGTATGCTGGGGTCAGAAGCAGCCAGGTCCTGACTCCCCATCCAGTGCTCTTTCCTGAAAGCACCTTCTTCTTTTCCAGAAGTGTTTATTCCTGCTCTGATGACAGGTGAAAGGCTGCTGTCCTTTCTGGAAAGATCTTAGGCCTTGGAATCACTAGGGTCCTTTTGCTCCAGCAGCACTGAAGTCTCCCCCACGGCAGAGGCGGCCGGCTCGTCTTCACAGGTGCACACGCCTCCCGTCCTGCTTCACACGGAGGTTCACACGCAGCTGAGGCTGGTGCTGAGTGGATGCTTGCTGAGGCCCCGGGGGGCCCGGCTGCACCCTGCGCCCTGGCTGCAGCTGGCTCTAATTCCCAGGACGGGGAATGATGCTTATCACCCGAACCGGGCCATTCTTGGGTGCGGCTGCCTGGCCAGCACTTTTAGGCATGTGACTTACCGTGGAGCATTTCCAGGTGAGCAGGTTCCCAGAGCTCCTGTGGGATTCGGTGCTGGCAAGGGCTCAGGCTCCCTGGGGCCCAGCGGTCCCAGGAGGGACCAGGCTCCCTTGCCCCTCCACCCTGCCCTGCCTGTCACGCCCTGCTTCGCCCCCTTTAATGAGGTCTGGGGTCAAGCCTTTTGGTCTCTAGGAGCTCTCTCAGAATGCAGATATCCCTGAGAAATGGGGCAAAGCCCCTCAGAGCAGGATTAGGGAAAGTGCCAGGAGGGGACCCTGGAAGAGAAGTAAAAATGGGGTAAGAAGTACTTTCCTGCAAAGTATCGGGAGGAGGGAGCAAAAACCTCTCCACCCAGCTGCAGCCTACCCTGCCTCTGTCCATCCAGCAAGGCCTCCACCGGGTGGACGGACGGGGGGACCCCCTCCGGGAGAGCAGGCCCTGCTCCCTCGGGAACTGAGGAGGGGCTGGAGGAGCTGAGGACCCCCCTTGTGAGGGGAGAGAGGCTCCTGTTTTCCCCACTTCCTTGCTCGTCACGCTGCCCACCCACGCCCTTTGCTCTGTGTGGACAACACCGACGGGCTCCCTTGCCCTCTGGCTTCTGGTTGGGTTGGGAGTTTGAAGGGAGGTCACTCAGTAAGGTCAGGTGCCCCTTGGCCGTGGTCTTCATGACCTTAGAGCAAACCACCCCATAGGGCTCTTGCCCACCAGAATCAGAATGTTGGCACGTAGCCTCTCGACCAGTCCCCCCTCCCACTGCGAAAGTTGAAGCACAGAGAGGTCAAGTGCTTTGCTCTAAGGTCACAAAGACCATGGCCAACGTGTACTCCTGCTCCCGGTGTGTCTCCTGCTCCCAGTCCATTGCCTTCCACCACCCGACATGGCCGTTCCGGAACCACACAGACACACGGGCACACGGGCAGACAGGCAGCAGACTCAGGGTGGCCACGGGCTGAGGGCCTCTTCCCACAGTTCCAGGACCAGAGCTCAGGTTTCCTGCCTGCAACACTCTGGCCTGATCTTTCCCTGGGTTCCTGGGTGCTGCTCCCTGATTAAGGGGCACAGAGAAGCCCTCTGGGATCTGTCTAGCTTCAGCCCAGCCCTGTGCAGTCTCTCTGGCCTTTTAACCTAGGGAGCAGGGTCATTGGACCTGCAGGACCCATCTGGGCATGCAGGAACCAAGACAGCGTATCTCCATTTCTGCTCGTGGTAGAAAAAATGCAACACAATTTAGGAGGAGTCTAAGAGCTGAGGAGTGGCTCCATCATTCCATGAAAGCCCATCTTTCCTCCACGGAATGCGTATCTACTTCTTTATGAACCTTTGCCCTTTTATTAAGGGCTATTGTGCGGGTTAATGAGAACACAGGATCATACCACACACCAAGTAGGTACTCAAAAGTTGGCTATAGTTATTTTTTAAAGAACACAGTTTGCTAGTTCTTTCATCCCTAACAAGAAATGAAATTAAGTTGGTTCTAATTTACTCCCTCCCTGATTATTTTTCCAGTGGGGTGCTCATACTCAAAAGGTGTTCAGCCTCTTCCCTACCTGAGGAGAGGGGGAGGGGACAGAGGGCGGGGCGTGCCTACAAGCCCCTGCGGAACTTGCTCTCAGCAGCTTCAGATCTAACTCGCCTTTCGATTAAACCACTGAGGATTCCAGAGTTCTGCCGACAGTAGCAGCAGTAACAGTAACACCTTCATACACTGCTTGATAGTTTACAAAACACATTCATATATGCCATCTCTGGTGATCCTCAAAAACCCTATGAGATAAACAAGAAAGGTGTTATTATCTACTTTTTGCAGCTATGGAAACCAAAGTTAAAGAGGTCCCACAGAAAGCAAATGGCGAGACCCTGGCTTGCTGGTTTTCCCATCCAGAGTTAAGTGATTCTCTGGAACTCTGGGCCACAGAGTCCCGCGAAGGCCAGGGATCCTGGAGGCCTCTGGGAGAGCCTCACGGGGACTAGAGGAGACCCGCTTGGGCAGGAAGAAGGGCCAGTGTTACCCAAACCTCTCCAGTAACCTAGCTAAGAAATAGACTAAACAAACAAGCGAAAAAAAAAAACAAACAAACAAAGGCTACAGCCACGTGGGTATGTGGGAGGGGAAACAGGACCTGCATAGGGGTGAGCAGAACTCAGAAAGCACTTAAGGTGGACTTGTTTCCCAATTTGGCCAGAGCAGGATTATTCATGTGCCAACATCAACTCCTCCTATCTGATTATCTCATTAGAGTCTGTGAGCGGCTGCCTCTTGGCAGTGTTGCCCAAATGACTAGTTTTTACTGCTCACAATGAATTATTTGAGTTTGTTGTTTTCAGTAACATCCCGGGGCTAGGAGGGACCTCAGCCTGCAGCCTTAGCCACAAGTCCTCCCATCTCTGATCCTCAGGGTTGCCCTGGGACATGGTCTGCGGACCAGCCACCTCTATTTCGTGGGTAGGAGTTTCAGGTTTGGAGAGCTGCTGAAGTCCTGTTTGGCAATAAGGAGCCAAGCCAAGGCCCTGAGCTCTGGGTCCCCGTCGCCCCGGGAAGCCCCTTGGTGTCTGCCCATTTGTCCTCTCCTCAGTCTTCCTTCCTTCTGGCAAACGCTTGCTGGGTATCTGCTCTCTGGAGCCTGTGTTTGGTGCCAAGGTGAAGGACAAGGCATAGTCATTGTTCCCGGGGGCACGGCCTGGGGTCTGGGGGGCTGGGCTGTGGAGCTACTAAAGTGAGAGGTAACCAGGATGGGGAAGACTTAAGAATTAGTGGTTCCAAGTGGCTGTTTCTCCTTTCCCCCCTGGATGCTGCCCTATTGCCTCCTCCCCGCAGGAGTCCAGACCCTACTGTGGGCCTGTGTTGTTGCAGTTCTGTGCTTCGCTTCTTGGGCCAGCTATGTGGGTGGCTTAAGAGGCGGGCATGGAGGGAGAGGCCTCATTACCACCCCGAGGCGACCCCACAGCTTCCAGAGCAGGACACTCAGAGTCCAGCCCCTGCTGAAGGTGAGCTCTCAAAACAGAGGCTTCTCAGCTATGCCTGTTTCTCTCTCCAGACCCAGGTTCTCATTCCTGGAACCAGCAGAGTGTGCCTCCTGGAAACTAGCTTGGGTCTCAGAAGAGATGGAGGGAGAAGCACCATAAAAGGGGGACAAGGAGGGAATGACAGCCCCCAGAGCAATGATCTCCACTGGGATTTTCCCAAAAAACCATGCTCCCAAATATTTCTTTGCGTATACTTCCTATGGACATATATATTTAAATCTCTCTTGCCTATAACCACCAGAGGCCAAAATACACTATTTTGGGGGGGTAGGTAATTAGGTTTACTTATTTATTATTATTATTATTTGAAATTTAATGGAGGTACTGGGGATTGAACCCATGACCTCATGCATGCAAAGCATGCGTCTACCGCTGAGCTATATCCTCCCCCTGCCAAAATATACTTTCATAGTTTCAAAGAACTTTCTTTCATGGTTCTCTTGGGCGTATGGGCTGATGGCCAGAGTCAGGTATATAGGACCCAACCCAGTCTGGCTTCTGGCCCCTTCTTCCCTGTGCATTCAAGTCCGGACATGTACTGACCACTGTGTGGGCTCTGAAATACCCACAAGGAGAGATTTTTTTTTTTTCCTATGAGATTGAGCATCACATTCATCTTCGAGGGTGAACTCGGCATGACCTCACCCCAGGTCTAGGCATTCTCTATGACCCCAGCAAGTCCCTTTATCTCGCTTTGGTCCCTTCCTGGTCCTGCGTCCCCGGCATCCTCCATTGCTCCTTTGTCTCGTGTCCACCTGTGTTTATATCTCAGGCATCTCTTCTTGGCCAGTGATACCCAAGGTGAGGTTTCTGCTCCCAGAAGACAGCACTATATCCATTTGGCCTCTGATAGAGCATCTCTCTTCCCAGGTGCCGGGTGGGAGGAATGAGGCTGGGGCACCCTCTTGTGGTCAAAAATGTTCACATGCCTCACACAGATATTTTCCCTTTTTGATCTTCCAGGAGGAACTCTGCCTGGAAGAGTTCTCCAGGGTCCATTTGTTCTGGGCTGTCTGGGCGCCTCTGTTCTGACCAGTGCTCTCAGAGGCAGAGTCAGCAGTCATTCACAGACATGGACGGAGCACCTACGGGGTTCCTACACAGTTTATATTCTACATAGCCGGTCCCTGCCCTGGCACTGGGGATGTGAAAGTGAATATTAGGTCTCGAGAAATGGGATTCACCAACCTCAGTTCACAGATGGAGAAGCCTCGGCCCAAAGAGGCAAAGAGATGTGCCCAAGTTCATCCATTATGCAGGTGTCCTGACTCAGTTTCATAGATTATCCAGTTACCTGCATCCCTTTCCATCTCACTGATTAAACTCCCAATATGTCCATAGTAATAAGCCAGGAATGGCACAGGGTTTAATAACCACAGGTGATATTTTTAGAGCTTTTCTCATACCTGGGAGACCTTTTACCCCCGGGGATGGCAGGGCTAGACCTCCTTGGGGCCTCAGATTTTGGGGGTTTGCTTTCAGTGTACTATTCCCAGGTATCACTCCAGCACTGCTGAGCATTGATCTCATCTGTGTGAACCTTGCTGGTCCCTGCCCAGACAGGAAGTTTCATTAGGGCTTAGATCATGCCATCCTCACTCACCAGCTAGTCTAGAGCACCTGGTGGTATCTAACAGAAGCCTGCTAACTGGCTACTTCCCTTTTGGGACACATAGCTGGCAAGTCTCTTCTCCTCTCTGGACAAGTGTCCTCATGGGAATGCAGCCTCCACAGAGGTTCCCACCCTGTGAAAGCAGTCAGAGCTATCTGAAGGTGCTGTGAGCCGCCTTAATGGGCAATGACTTTCTTGTCCCAGAACGTCTTCAAGCATATGCTTGCTGGACGATGCTTAGTGGGGCTGTTCCGAAGGCGGGTCAAACACTGGATGACTGGTTGGCCCCTGTCCTGATGTTTTTTGACCTTGTTCTCCACCATGACCTGCCCACCTTAGTTAGGAGTTGTATTCTCCCAGCAGAGGGCAACGGGACTGAGGGAGGCAGCCTGGGTGCCTGGGTGGCAGGAGAGCTCGTGCCCCACTGAAAGGGGCTATGGTTTCTCCTTAGCTCCAGTCACCTGCTCAGCAGGATGGAGGCCCCACTGGCTTGATATTTCAAGAGAAACTGGATGTTAAGATTTTAATGTGGAAATTCTTAATTCTGGATGTTGACAACTGACCAAAAATATTTAAAACTGTTGCAGGGGCTAAACCACAATCCATGTGCTGTCTGTTTACAATTCAGAGAGTCCTTCTAGTTTTCACTTTGTGCAGTGAGTCTGGGGACACAAACTGCCCCCAAGAGCCTAGTTACCCCCAATCCATATGGCCTCCTCCTCTCTCCTTCTTTTTCCTTTCTTTTTCTACAGAAGCAACTTTGGCCATCTTTCCCTCCACATCAATCCCGGATCTCCCCATAAGGAACCAGAATTCAGCTTCCCTGATACACTGTATCAGCAATGCCTCCATAGGCCACCAGGGAGCAGGGCACAGGAAACCTTTGGTTTTGGCTGGCAGAGGCGTGAGGATTGTGATGACTGCCAAGATTGCAGATCTGTCTTGAGTTTAGGTCTGGGGGTTCGGGAACACATATGGGGTCAGTTCCCTGGGGGTGCAGTGTCTTGCCATTCCCCGCCTCACCTCCCAGTGGGTGCTATCACCTCACCTCTGTATCACTGGAGAAACTTTCTACCTGGACCTCCTGCCCTTAGCTCCCCCAGCCCCAAACTGTTTCCCATGCCCCCCACCACCCAGCGATCACTGATGCCAGACTGATCTGCCTAAGCCTGCTTCCCACAGACCCTTCCAAGAGCCTTCAATGGCTCATCATCTTATATAGCTTTTCAGAGCTGCAGTGTTGAGATGCAGATCCCTGTTGAATAAAGGAGTGGAAGGGGCTTTTCTATCATCTTGATTGTATGATGATAAGGGCCAGTCTCGTAATTCCAATTTCACAGAAGAGATTGAAGCACACAGAGAAAAGTGAGCAACGCAGCCATGGAGCAGAACTCCTATGTTTTCTGACCGTCCTTGTTAGGTGATGTGAGGGGTATAAAAACTTGACAATATGGTTCTCATCCTCAGAGACTACAGCTTGTTAGGAAAACATGATACACATATAGAAAAAGGTGACTCATTCCCAGTTGCTGGCAGTACAGGCAGTAATGGCAGCGGGCGCTCAGGGGAGGCCCCAGGGCCTGAAAGTGAAAGGCTTGCCGAAGGCAGCAGTGGTCTTCACACTTGGGCACGTGTCTCCCTGGAGATACGAAAGGACTTTTGTAAGGGTAGGTGGCAGGGTTGTGTTGAAGGGACCCCACTTCCAGAACACATCGTCAAGAAGTACTATTCCATCCATGCCTGAGAGTGCCTCTCCCCCTTCCTGAAAACAACCTCTTTACAGAAGGAAGGTGTGGTGATCATTGATGCTGTTCACCCATTTTCCCCATTCTCCTCCTGCCAGGTCCTTTCCCAACTTCTAGATGTTAGGTGTGGCCATGTGACTTGCTTCGGCCAATGAAATAGGAGCAAATTGTGTCTCTTCTGGGTGGAAGCATTTAAGAGCCAGTGTGTGACTCGCCTTCTTACCTTCCCTCTGCTGTGCTGACCAATGGATGGCATTTCAGATGGTGGAGTCTGGATCCCTGAGTGAGGATGGCGCGGATCAGAACCTCCAACCAACCTGTGATGGATGTGTATCGTGAGTTGAGGGATGGGGTGGAGGAGAAACGAACTTGTGTGGGTTTAAGGGACCGAGATCTGGAGATTGCTTGTTACTACAGCATAAGTTAGCTTATACTATCTAAAGGGCTGAGCTCTCGCTCATCCTAAATCTTACTTTGGTATGTTGCCTCAGTGTGTAAACATCTCTGAGCCTCCAAAACAAGAAACGACTTAAAATAGTGATTTCAATATTGAGAAAAGGAATGACTCAAAATGACTGGGTAATGAATCCTGTAAATCAAAGATTTCCCAGTATTTTGCTTTCAACAGTTGAAGGAGGTAAAACAAATTCAGTTGTCACCTGCTGGAAGATTGGGTGGCATTGCGCAGCTCTGCCGGCATTTCTCCCATTCCCGTGTACTTTCTTGTGTGAACAAGATTTCAGCATTAGCATCTATAAAAATGAAATGTGAAGATAAAATCGATGCTGATCACTGTCTCAGTCCAGCATCTATCTCAATACAAGTTGCATTTCCTATACAATTTTACTTCTAATATTTAACAATTCCCTATCAATATCTGCAGTATGTGTTGTTATAGTGGTAAGTCGATCCAGACGAAAATGTTAAACTCTAGAGCCTTATGGTCACAAAAAGAGAAAGAAAGAAAGAAAGAAAGAAAGAAAGAAAGAAAGAAAGAAAGAAAGAAAGAAAGAAAGAAAGAAAGAAAGAAAGAAAGAAAGAAAGAAAGAAAGAAAAGAATATGCATTTAATTTTTTTAAGCTTTAAAAAAATAAACTAAAATCAACCATTTTAAAGTAAACAATTCAGTGGCATGTAGTATATTCACAGTTTAGTATATTCACAGCATCACCTCTGTTTGTTCAAAGCCTTTCCGTCCAAAACAGAACCTCATATCCACTAAGCAGTCACCCCTATTCCTTCTGCTCAGCTCCTGGCAACCAGCAATCTGTGCTCCGTCTCTGTGGACTTCTCTATTCTGGACATTTCCTATAGATGGACTCATGCAATAATGTGACCTTTAGTGCCTGACTCCTTACACTTAACATAATGTTTTCAAGATTCATCTAGTTATAATAAAGTTTGTGGCATGTATCAGTACTTCACTCTTTTTTATGACTGAAAAATATGCCATTGTGTATATATATATACACACACACACACCACAGTTTATCCATTTATTACAGTTTTAATTTATATATATATATATATACTTTATATATATATATATATATACACTTAATATATATATATTTCATGGCAGAAAACTATGGTTTGATGACCAGTAAGAGATTTTCAAGCATAAACTACACGTGACAATAGGATAGCGTTATGTGGGGGAAGTGGAGAAAAATAGGAGTTCAAGGGGGAAAAGCAAATGATGTCAATTTTCCTCTGTTAAAGGGGAGCTTGTTTATGTATTTTGCGAACGGTTGATGATGGGAATCAAATCACTGGATACATTTCACATCAGTTGTATTTTAAAATGTCAGTATTTCCAGGATACCGCAAATCACATCCTTTGTGACTATTTAAACCTGGTTGGAGAAAAAAAAATTTTTTTAATTTAAAAATTTCAAGAGAACACATAGTTTAAAAAAAACAGCTTTATTGAGTGGTACATAATTTAAAATTTTGTTTAGAGTATGCGTGAGCTAGATTATTGAGAGACTTATTGCCTTGGGGATGGGCTGGATTTGGCTTGGCAGAGGAGGAGGAGGAGAAAGGCACTGTGGGTGGGGAGAAGAGAGAAAAGATAAGCAGAAAGAGGGCGTGTTCAGGGAACTGGGAGGGACCAGTTCATGGAGGAGAGTCATCAGAGACAAACTGGAAAGGTAAGTTGAGGTCAAACTAACAGTTACGAGGCTAAGGCATTTCTGCTTCTTGTTAATTTTAATGATGCAAGTTACATATGATTATAATCTCCTTGTACAAAAGTAAAACTTTATGGATGCGCTTGGGACCATTTCCTCCATTTCTGGCCCCCTCCCCACCTCCCCAGAGGTGACCCTGGTTTTCAGTTTGGTGTTGACTCCCTCAGATGTGTTTCCATGGATTCACGTGCACGTGCTGCAGCTCTCTTCCGGAGACACCCCTAGGCTGAGGAGTTTCGGCTTTATCAGGGGGTCAATGGCTACTGCTGTCTTGGGAGAATGTGGCATCAGTGTCATATTGCCTGGTTTTTCAAAAGACTAGAAATTGGGGTTTCTGTGTGAAATCTCTCAATATTGGCTCAAAACTTTCTTACGCGCCGTGCTTGCCAAACAAGGCATGTGTCTGCAGGATGCATTTGGCCTGTGCGTTGCTCCTGTGTGATCTCTGCTTTAAGGCATCCTGCCGGAAGGCAGAGCGCTGGCCTGTCATATCATCTCCTGGCAGGCCGCTTGGCGCTGAGGTCTAGGTGGTTGTGAAGGAGTCTGGGCTTCTTAGGGAGCTGCTTTGGGAATGGTTGTCTTCATTGTCCATGTCCAATTCCTACCTGCTTTCCAATATCCAGCTAGTAACAGAGCTCTGTCCATAAGTTGGGAGCTTAGCAGAAGGTTCCAGAAGCATCTTCATAAATCCAGGAAGTCAGCCAATCTAGACTCACTAGAAGCCAAGATTCCTCCAGGGAGGTGGACCTCAGGCCTCCGGTGTCCTCCTCTCAGGCACTGGGGCGGGTCCTTACGCCTCTCCCAGGACACAGCCCAGTGGGAACATAGACTGGTAGCTATTTCTCAAAGGACTTTGTCCTGTGACTAAAGCCAAGCAAGGCAGTCAGACAAAAATGAAAACATACACACACACACACACACACACACAATGTCCCCAGCACTTCCAAGACCTTTTCCCACGCAGTCCCGGGGCCGCCGGAAGGGCAGCTGGTCATGGGAATGGACCCGCGGTCCCCTCCCCCAGTGGAAGCTCCATCCTGCTCCATTCACTCCCGGCCTTGCGATCCCCGGCCCCCTCCACCCGCTTACTATGTCCAGGGAAGGAAATAGCTGAACAATGTGGCAGATCAGAGAGCGGGCTCCCAGCCCAGGCCCAGGACGGTCCTTGGCCCCCTCGCCTGGCCGCCCTCCTCGCACTGCACAGCCCGCCCTTCCGTCGGGTTCCCCGCAGGTCGGTCTTCCTGAGACCTTTCTCCGACCTTTCTCCCTATCTCGTCTCCATCCCTGTGGAACTCCAGGTGGCTGACACCTCTCTTTCCCCTCCCCCACTGTGTGGTAGCCCCCGATGGCCACACTCCCACTTGGGTGCACTTCCTAATATGAGCGACTGAGGCCAAGCAGAAACTTTGGCCAGTGGGGGTGGGTAGGAAGAAAGGGTCATTTTTTCCCTAAAGTTTTTCTCCAGAGGTGAAAGCAAACCCGGAGAATGGAGCTGGAACAGTGCGCCCGGGGGCTCATTCTCCCCCCAGGACGGAGGCCTGGGCGGGAGCGGGTGGAAGTGTCCGCAGGCCCGTGCCTCACTAGCGATGCCCAGTTCCCAGGGGCTGGGAAGCTGGTGGGAACCACGACTTTTGTTTTTCCTGTTGGCCTAAAATAATGTTTTGCCTGAGCCGGAACCCCACGCCCCAGGCCGGCCTGCCCCTTACCGGCTCTCTCATTTCTGGTGCTTTCAACCGCCTTCCCTTCCGCCAGGCACTTCCTGCCCTGGCAGCCCGGGGCAGGGTTCCTCACAAATCTTTTGCCGCATCCGAAAGCCAGTGTCCGCTCTCTCCCCTGGGTCCTGACTCCGGGAGTGGGATGGACGCAGTTCACTGGCTAGGTGACAATAGGCCCATCTCCTGCCACACCCAGTGTGATTCCACCACGTGGTGACATGAGTCCTGAATCCCAGTGGTTTTCCCGTGACCCTGTGAGTGATTTCTGCCCCTCCCTATGCCCCTCAATCGTAGACAAGCTGTCACTCGGAAACCTAAAAGCTCTTGAGAGTGGGAAGGGGCCCTCAAGAGCCCGCTCCCAGCCTTGGCTTCTGGGTGAGACGCCAAGGCACAGAAACCTCCGGCGTCTTGCCGGAGATCAACAGCCAGTAAAGGAGGCGGGGTGGTTCGCTCAGTTTTCCACCTCTTAGGCAATGTCTCTGTGTAACCTTCTATGACTTTCAAAGGCAGCTTTGGCATAACCCTGGGAGGGAACAGAAAAGAAATGCCAGTCTCTCGGTATATTGATCTTCTCACTTGGACCTTTCAGAACCTTTCTTTTTATCTCCTTTTTCATTGCCTCAGGCTCTGTTTCCACCTTGAAAAGGTGATATTTGAACTGTGTTTTTAGCAAAGAACCTATGGCTGATTCTACACTCCGCTGAGCAGCACACCTCTGCACAAACCATGCCGTCTGCATTTCTTCCTAGTTGTTTCATACATGGAAATCATGCTCTCCAATTACACTGTAAGCCTTAGTGCTTCACAAAAGGTTGATTGAATTCTACCACAATTAAAAAAAATTTCATTGAGTGCCTCGGGGCGCACCATCAGGTGCGTGCATGCGTGCGTGTGTGTGTGTGTATTTTAAACGGTTTCTTTGAGTCATCATCTAAAAAGGTCCACTGGTACATTTGGTGGATAAGTCTCTTTAGTCTGTTTTAACCAGGTTTCTCCTCCTCCCTTTATTTTTTTTCTTTTGAGGAAATAGAAATTTTTGTCCTGTAAAAGTTTCCAACACTTGGGATTTTGCTGATTGTATTTTGCATTCCTGTGATGCCTTCCAACAAGTTCCTTGTCTCCTTTTATGTTCTGTAAACTGTTGTTAGGCTTGCTCTGAAACTTGTTAGGTTCAAGTTTTTTTCAAGAATATCTCATAGGTGGTGATGTCTCCTGTCATCAGGAGGTGCATAAGATTCATGTGTCTCTTGTAATATTAACAGCTATTGGTAATCACGATCTCGTTAAGGGTTTACAAAATGGTGATGTTCTATTGTTCCTTCTTCATTTATTACCTAACTGGCTGTCTTGAGGCATGTTTGTGAAGAAAATCAGGTTGAATTCTTGTGTCCTACACTTAACAGTTTTCCGAATCTTTATCTCTCATCAACCATTTTGTTAACCAGAAGTACAGTTCATATAAGAAAGGCAAGTTAGATGCTTGATTTGATTCTCTCCTTTTATTTACCAGTTTTCGGAAAAGGAGTTGGTTCCTCTGAATTCTCTAAAGGTAGCCAATGATTTCTTTTTTTTTTTTTAATCCTTTCTCTCGCTTTTTCTTTTTGAGCATTAATGAGCACTCATGAATTTCATCATTATAAGTTAGCTTTTATCAAATCTTTTCTGGAGAGATTTTTACACAGAATTTACATTTATGGAACATCTTCTAGACAGTGGGCTGGGTGCTTTCACATACACGATTTTATTTAATCCGACCGTGGTCTTGGCGGGCAAGTGCCATGGCTCATTTTTCACTGGGGAGGAGACAGGCCCTCAGTAGCCATGTGACTAGTCCAAAGTCATACAGCCAGGAAATAGCCAACTCAGATTTGTCTGAGCCACATGGCAGCATATAGCCTTTATTCATTTATTTATTTTTATTGAAGCGTAGTCCTTTTACAATGTTATATTAATTTCTGGTGTACAGAATAGTGATTCATTTACATATATATATATAAAATGTGTGTGTGTGTGTGTATTCCTTTTCTTTTTTTTGGCAGGGGGAGGTAATTTGGTTTACTTATTTATTTTTAGAGGAGGTGCCAGGGATTGAATCCAGGACCTAAGCATACGCTCTACCGCTTGAGCTACACCCTCCCCCCCATATATATTCCTTTTCATATTCTTTTTCATTATAGGCCATTACAAAGTATTAAATAGAGTTCCCTGTGCTGCACAGTAGGACCTTGTTATTTATTTTATATAGAGTAGTTAGTACCTACAAATTTTGAACTCCCAGTTTATCCCTCCTCACCCACTTTCCCCACTGGTAACCAGAAGTTTGTTTTCTGTTGACATTCATGTAATACATCTATCTTAATCCAGGTTATACCGGTTTTCCTTGTGCCTGTTAGCATGTGCCTGTATGTGTTTAGTTCTGTACAATGTAGCACCTCTGTAGGTGCATGTTTCCACCACCACCGTCAGACGTCAGATGCTGAACAGTTCCGCCACCACCAGCTCCCCCGTGCTGCCCTTTCATAATCACACATGCTCCCTCCCTGCCTTCTTCCACCCCCTCATCCCAAACCCTTGGCAACCACTAATCTGTCCTCTATTGCTAAAATTTTTGTCATTTCAAAAATGTTATATAAATGGAATAATACAGTATGTAACATTTTAAAACTCAGCCTAATTCCTAGGAGATTCATCCGGGTTGTTGTGTGTATCAGTCAATAGTTGTCCTTTTTATTGTTAAATTATATTCCACAGTTTGGATGTACCAAGTGATTTAACCATTCACCTGCTGAAGGACATCTGGGCTGATTCTAGTTTTTGGCTATTACAAATAAAGCTGCTAGGAACATAGATGTACAAGTTTTTATGTGAACATGAGTTTTTATTTTTCTGGGGTAAATGCTCAGGAGTGCAATTCTTGGGTCATCTGATAGTTGCATGGCCAGTTTTCTAAGAAACTGACAAAACTGTTTTCCAGAATGGCTGTGTTACTATTTTTTAAGGATTGGAGAGCACGTTTGTGTGCTGAAGGGTAAAATTAGATTGTAGAAGCCAGGTCCTTGAAAAGGGGAGAAATGATGGGCCCCATAGCTCTGGGAAAGGGATTGGCTGGTCTTTGGTAAGGGAGGGGGAGCACTTCTCGGGGTAAGGATACAGATGGGTGGCGAGGCAGATAGATTTGCAGGTTGTATTAGAAATGAGAGAGGGGGTGTGGATAGATCTTAAGGTGGTAGAGCGCATGCTTAGCATACATGAGGTCCTGGGTTCAATCCCCAGTACCTCCTCTAAAAATAGATAAACCTAATTACCTCCCCCCAAAATAAAATAAATGATACAATAATAAATAATATAAAAATAATACATTTAAATAGCTACATGTGGTTAGTGGCTATCACATTGCACGGTACAGACTACAGGAATGTGGCTCCCATTTTTATGAATTTTTCACTTGCTGCCCAGGCAGCCATCAGGATGGTCACTCCTTCAAGTAGCAAACTGTGGCAGAGACCTTCTCACTCCTCCCGTACATGAATCCAGACAAAGCCGAGCAGGCAACTCTAGGCCCAAATTCTAACTCTACCACTTACTAGCTTTGCATTAGAGCAAATAAAATTAACTTGCTGGTGTATATATAGGCCCACAAAAATATTAGCTGGCAAGATCTCACTGAGGTTTAATTCTTTTAATCCATGAAACAGGATGGGGGAGCGGTTGTAAAAATGACTGCTTCAGCGTGATGCTCAATAAAGGGTGGCTATTACTGACATAGTGAGTTTGTATCTGCTGGTTGGTCAGAAACTGTCCTTTGGGCCACAGGGTTACTTGTCCAAGGATGGGCTGGCAGAAAGGAGCCACCCCAGCTCCCTTTCGGGAGCAGGAGGATTACCCAGGTCTCTGGGACTATGAGATGGGGTGGATCAGGGCTGGATTTAATTGTTCACTTCTGCTGTGTACTACTGTAAGAACATCGCTGGCTTGAACTTGGGAAAGCAGGTAGGGATAGTCAAGGGGACAGGGTAGAAGCAGTGAGCCAGAGTATGGGACCAGTCTTGCTTAATATCAGTGATGACCTGGCAGTTCTGGTATTATTTACCACTTCAGTTTTTGCTGAAAAAGCCTTAGTTTGGCAGTTCCAATTTTTGTTCCATCCCCAAATTCCCCTCATCTAACAGCCAAAAGCATGTGAAGTAGTTACAGTGACCAGAGATGGCTCTAATGTGGGATATCTGTGACTTGGGGCTGTTATCAATTGGGAGTCATAGTGACCTTTGATCTGGAGTGATTGTGATCACCTTTACTTTGAAGCCTTCTCTAATTCCCTAGTTACTTTTTCTGTGGCCTCCCTCAGGTTGAGCACCTATCTCATTATGATGGACTTTCTGTGTCCCTCCCTCTGATCAGATTGTGACATCCAAGGCAGGAACTTTGCCTAGTTGATCACTGAGTATTCCTGGACTCCAGAAGCACATAGTAAGTGTCTGCTTAATAATTACTTGTTGAATAAATGAATGAATGGGATTTGAGGTGACAGCAACCCATTGTGACCTGAGATCATGTGACCTCTCTTGTTTGTAGTCTGGGTTGATTATGAACAGAGTCAGAAGCTCTGATGATTGTGTTGTAGTGTCTGTGATTGTGGCCTGGAATGACTGACCTGAAGGGTCTGTGCACCAGTGATTGTGACCTCTTGGCATGTGTGCTCAGGACCAACAGGGATGGTGACTGTTAACTAGTAACCTTGCATGATTGTGATCTGAAGTGACTGTAAGCAGGTCAGCATCTGAGCCTTCCACCACCGCTGTCTGGTAATTGGGATCTTGACCCACGGAGATTTGTCTCCAGCAAAGACTGTTGAGCTCAGCTGACAGCTGAGGTTATTGATCTGCACTATGAGCTGCGGTAACTGGGATCTGTGGGTCTGGTTTAGTCTAGAATGTGTGTAGAGCCGATTGTGTTTGTTTAATAAAATATCCTACCAGGCCTACAAATGACACAGCCCTGCTCAGCCCAATCAGGCAAACAAGGGCTGGGGACGACGACCGTCAGGTCAACGCTCAGTAAACTTTACTTGAAATACAACGCATCGTTCGGGCTGCGCCACCGCCACCGCCACCGCCACGACTCCTCCCCCCGCTCCCACCCCCACCCCCGACGCTGCTCTTCAGCGGGACCTCCGCCAGGCCCCCTCCGCTACCAACCCCTGACGCGCCTGCGCGGAAGCGGGGCGGTGCTTTGCCCTTTGTTGTGGGCCCCAGTTTCCCAGGACACCGCGCGGCTCTGGGGTGGGGCTATGCAGATGAGGCATTCGGGGGCGGGGCGGTTGCGGCGGCGTCGGCGGCGGCCGGGGAGGGTCAGTTGGAGGCAGGCGCTCGCTGAGGCAGGAGGAGGGCTCTGGGCCCGCGGCCTGACAGGGACTTAGCCCGCAGAGATCGGCCCCGCGCGCGCGCGACCCCACACCCACCCACTCATCTACCTACCCACTCCCTGCGCCGCCTCCTCCCACCCTGAGCAGAGCCGCCGAGGATGATAAACACCCAGGACAGGTAACGGCCCGGCCCAGGCTCCCCGCCCCCATCCTCCCCTCATATGCTCCTGAGGGCCTCCTCCCCCACCACCCAGAAGGCCCCCACCCCTCCTACAGGGCCCCATCCGCCCCCCACTGGGTCCCTTCCCTACTTCAGCCACCCTAGTCTGAGCCCCGGCCCCGCAAGTGGGCCTCCTTCCGTCCTTTAGCCACCCCCTCCCCCCAGCCCGGCCCATCCCCCTCATCCGGGCTTCCTCCTCTCGTAAAGCCCCCACAAACCTGGACCCAGCCTTCTAATCCAGTTCCCATTTCCCTTCAGGCCCCGCCAAACGGTGCCCCGTTCCCGAAATTATGCTTTCTCTCTCATCCCGCCCTGAATTGTTTCCCATCTTCCCCAAATCTTTCTTCTTCCCCCTTATAAGTCACTTAGCCCTTCTCTTTGAATCCCTTCCCTAATTCAAACTGCCCTCTCCAACCAGATATCTCTGTTATCACTACCCCTCTCCCCAGGTGAGACTCCGTCCTTCAGTTCTCAACTGGACCCATTACCCCCACCTGTCATCCTCTCCCTCAACCCCCAGGCCTAATAGTCTTTACAGTGATGCCCAGTCCTCCCCTTGGTCCCTAAGTCCAGCTTCATCTTTTCCTTCCCTTCCTCCCTCGGTACCCCTTTCCCAATTAGGCCCCATTTTCCCTGTCTCCCAACCTCATTCCTTTAATTTTTTAAACCCTTTGGACTCCTGTCCTCCATCCTGTTCTGCTAATGATGTTCCCCCCAACATGCTTCTAAACATTCCTACCCTTTAAACACTTTCTGTCATCTCCACTCTTACTCCTCCCATCTTACCTGAACCACATCTCCAGATCATTAGATCACAGAACTCAGCCCATCCTACTTCTGTTGAAGGCCTACCCTCTTACCTGTATGTACCTCCAGTGCTTTCAAATCAGTCCCCATACTCAGGACACGGGGCCTTTGCAAGTTTCCTCCCTCAAAACCTGACCCCAGCCTCCCCCCATTAACTGGAGAGAAAGGCTGGGCATCTTTCTGAAAATGAGCAACAGTAGTTTTCTAAACTTGCTTCATATATGCTTCCTCCCTGCCCAAAGTAGGCAAAATTCATTATTCAGTTTTTTATTCAGTTTTCTTCTCTCTCCCGCTCCTCTTTTTGTCCAAGGCAGCCCTACGTCATGCAGCTCTCCCTCAAACATATCCCATTTTTCTGCCCTAAACTCTTCTGTGAATCTGTTCCCTTAATTTCCTGATTCCCCACAATTTTTAACCCCAGCTGCTGCTTACACATCAGAATGGCTTTCATTTAGAGTTTGGATTCTAATTCTCTTACTCATTTTTTCCCAAGACTTGTTGCTGTCCCCTCCAAAATGAGTCCAAAGCTCATTAGTTCCCCACACCAGACCCTTTGTCTCCAGATTTGGCCTTATGGCCTCTGCCCCTCAATTGGGCCTCATTGTTTTGCAAGCAGATCCCTTCCCTGCAGATCCTCCTTAAACTGTGCCCTGGTCTATCCAAAACTGGACTTTAGTTCCTCTTATAAACAGAGCCTTCCTTAATTGCTTTTCTTCACATACGGCTCTATCACTCAAGGTTCCTCTCAAACTCGGGCTCCCTTCTCACAGAAATGATCTCTAAGTTGCCATTTCCCACTCCTTTAGCAGCACTATCCTTAAATGTTCCAGCTGGGTTTTCCGTTTTTCTTATGTCTCAGTGCCTCAACCCTGGCTGCACATGTGAAAAATCAGTCACCTGGGCCCCACATTCAAAGATCTGGTGTAATTAGCCTAGGGTGGGGCCTGGTTATTAGTGTGTATTTTTGAAGCTCTCTGGGTAATTCTAATCGGCAACTGGAGTTGAGAGACACTGCTTCCCCTCCCTTCACCCCAGAAGACCCTTCTCGTCATATTCCTTTAGTGGGTGTCAGTCCTTTCTCTGCTGAAAAGGGTCTTGTCTTCGGATTTCTCGGTATTTCTCTCCCAGGTACTATCCAGAAATACCCAAGATTTAAGAGGCAACAGCCTCTTAAATTCACCTGCCTCCACTCAGTTCTCAGCCATTACCCATTTTCTTCCCTAAATTCTTAGACTCTTACCTGGCTCCCACACACTCGTGTCTTCCCTCCATGCAGAAGGAGAATTCCCTCTTCGTTTCTGGTTTGTTGTGGCCCCATTACACCCGCCTCCCAAGCCCTCTTAGTAGAGTCCCATTCTCTGCTCTATTTTCCTTTCCCGAGACCCTCCATGTCCATCGCCCTTTGCAGTCCCCTCTTATTTCATCTTCTCTAAACCAGCCCCTCTGGAGCTGAGGAGGTGGATGTGGATATATACTTAGATGGTGCTGGATGCAAGAGGTGTTACTTGTGGTAAAGGAGGCTCTGTGTGCCGAGGGTAGATTGCAGGTATGAGAGGGTAGGATGAAGTGCGGGGGCGGAGGGAAGCAGAGGAACCTCCAGGAAAACCCAGGGGTATGTGAGATGGGTTTTTCTTACTTAGTCTTATGGTTTTGTCTTCGCAGTGGGGTTTGGAAAGTGGTATGGTCTCAGGCGGCCTTCTCTGGAGTCTTCTGGACTGAACTGGTCTGGGTGCCAAGTCCTTTGCAGGCCGAGCCCTGAGAATGGAGCACTTGGGACCAACACACATAAGGGTCTCCACCCACTGTGAGGCTGAGAGACCCGCGCTCTAGTTCTGGCTTTGCCAGCGGGCTGACACGTAAAAAGAGGGAGTTGGGTTCGCTTCGCTTTGAAGCCTCCTTCCAGATTCCTAAGTGGCAAAACAGGCTTGCTTGTCTCCAGGGCCCTTGCTTGGTGTGTTGGTAATTTGAGGGGCTTGGCTGTATGAAAGGCAGGTGGAGGGAGGAGCCAGCTGGCCTGCCAGGGCCTGGGCAGGAGCAGGGCCTTGGATCAGGCTCCTCCACTTTGGCCTGGGGGTGGGGTGGTGTGTGCCGGGTGTCTGGTTTCTTTGAGTTATGGCAGTCCTGTTTCCATAGTGTGTTTCTGAGCCTCCTCTAGGCCTGCCCCTAACTTTCTAAAAGGAATCCTGGTAGAGCTCGAACTAGGGATTTCGATAAGAGCCGGATGTTCTTCCCAGTCAGTGCCCTTGGTGTTTTGTATTCACAGAGCGGGGAGCCGGCTGGGAGTTGAGGGCCTGTTGGTGGGGGATGGGCTTTCCAGCTTCCTTGGCCCCAGTGAAATACTCGAGGTGGAGGCTTGGTTTCCTGGAAGAAGTAGCTGCAGAGGAGCCCTGCAGCATGTTTTGAAAACCAGGCTCTTCCTTTCTGGTTTTGTTCAGATTACCTCAGAAACGTCAAAAATTCCAGATGGTGGGGGAGGGAAGAAGACGCAAGTACAAGAACTTTTATTATGGTTTTTGAACAACAGGTTGAAACCCAAGGATGACCTTTCTCTCCCTAGATTTGCAGAGGCAGGAATATAGTCTCTGCCTTGGGCTTGCTTAGTACCCTGTGACAGTATGGTGTGCGGAGGAGAGCTTGCCCTGGCTTGATATCCGTGTTGTGATCAGTGTGTGTCTGATGGGCTTTGAAGAGAAGCAGTTGGTTCCACAGGTGGTGGTTCTTGGGGGCAGCCAGGGTACAAGGCACGCCTTAGCTATCCCGAGCATCTTCACCGGTGGCTCCCTGGGTGATGGAGTTCCTGTCTCTCCCCCAAAGAATTTGATTTTGATTACTCCTTCTGCGGCTCACTGGGTGTGGGGTGGTAGGGAGAGGAAGTTTTCCTGTGATGTGCCTTCAAGGTCATCCCATGGAGAAAGATACTCCTAGTGTAGTCAGGAATCCCCCCAAATTGGAGGTATGCTTCGGAAAGCTGTGTAGACTAAAAATAGTAATTCCTTACTCTGCCAAGAAATCCAAGTTTAGCTCTAGAAATATAAAAAAGGGGACTGAGGAGTGGGGTAGCGGGATGTTCTGTATGTGCATTTCTAGAAAAAAAGTAATTCATCCCTTTTGAAACAGTACACAGTGTTGATTCAGGTTGGTGCCATAGTTCGGAAGGCTATGAAGCCTAATTGAAATCTGTAGACCAGAAGTGGCCAAGTAGGTGACAAGAATTTTGTTACTTGAAGTGAACAAAACAGGTATTTTCCGGGTAGCAGCAGCAGAATAAAGTGCTTTGTATAAGGTAAGCCTTAAGAAAATTTCCTAGGCCTTTGGTATTGTTTAAACAATGAAGTAATTTTATCCTGGGAAGAGGGGCTGAACTGGCTGATGGGCTTTCTATACAAACAAGATTGAGGTACTTGAAATGTAAAATTAAGGTCTTACGCTGAAGCACGATTACCTTGCTCTCTACCCACCTCTGGCAGCACGTGTGGCTGTGCCGGCCTTTGGTGGAAGATTATCGGTATCAGCTGTGTAACAAGATAAACAAACCTCAGTGGCACAGAGATTCTAGCTGCCACCGTAAGTGCGTTTCTTGTGGAAAATCAACCAGAACCCAGTTTTGCTTTCAGTCTGTGATTCAGAATGGTGATGTCATTTTCTTTATAATCGTGCTTACCCAGTAGACTCCCTTTGGCGCACAGAACAGCCCTGGTGAAATGACTTACACTTGGCATCTGACCAGGGCTCCTTTCTCATCTGAAAAGGGAATTGGCAGCTGGAAACCAGCCTCTGTGCTCACACTAGACTGGAGGTGGCCACTCACCTCCCACCTTTCTTCCTTTTTCTTTGTAGCTGAGTGCGATGGCAGCCCTGGGTTGGTCCCTCTTTGCTGTGTAGGGATTAGTCATCAGAGACCTTCTTAGCCTCGGAGTAAAAGCAGCCTATGTGAGGGAAGTTAGGGCGCCCTAGAGAGTGCTCTGTAGGCCGGGCTGAGACCGGAATGGGGCAGAGGAGGCTGAGAGAGAGGAATGGTTGTAGAATGTTTGGGAGTGTGGTTTTTATGTCTTTTCACTTGATACTACAGGGTAGGTAATGCCAAGGCCATCTGACCCTCCTCTAGCAGGTAATGGAAACCAGCAGAAAGGGTGCAGGCTTGAACAAGCTCAGGCCACTGATTCAAGAGAGAGATGATCAAAAGTGTATCAAGGAGAATATGAATTCAAATATTTGTTAAGTGTAGCTGAGTGGAAGTTAGCCATGGAATTACTTTGATATTAAACCTCTGTGTAGCAGGCTGTACCCTGCTTTGAGCAAACTAAATGTAAAAATCAAAACTGACATAAAGTCTACTGGAAGTGATTCTTTAACAGGAGATCCTTTACTTTCTCGAGAGATTTTAGGCTACTTTCTTTAAATAGTAAGCACCCTAGAGATTTAAAAATCAGATTTGAATGATAAAAATTTGATTTACCAGCAGCATTCCCCAGGAATACACCTGCTGCATACACTGCCTGTTTGTAGCCAGTGTATGAAATTATAACCTGCTAAGGACTTTTCAGACACCAGTTTCACAGAATGCTGTGAATTAGAGGCAGCAGGATGTGGGAAGCTGGTAGCATTCTTAAGTATCCTGAGGAGTGTTTCCAAGGGCATGTCTGATAACAGCTGGGAAAATAAAAGGCACTGGCTTTTTTTGATTTGGCTCAAATCTCCTCTCTCTTCCGTATTAACTTGGATAGCTGACGCCCTCATTTCCAGCATGGTTTATATTTTTCTTCTCCAGAAGCAGGACCAGCTCAGCTGGATGTTTGAGTTCAGTCTAATACGTTTGATTCTCCTTAATCAGCCTGATCTTTTCAGCCTCTAGGTTGAGCTGCTTAAATCATCCTTTGGTGGTAGGGATTAAAGTATGCCTGCCCCCCAGTGGAGTGAGCAGGATGTGAGGAAGGAATGAATGGAAGAAGCTGGGCACGGGAGCCAGTAGCAACATGACCGAACTGAATGTGAAACCTAACCTGGCATGGATCTTGTGACAGGAAGACTTGTGTTTAAAAGCCACTTTTGTCTTGTGCTCAGGTTCCTCCAGGATTGACTATTCCTACTGAGGTTGGTGGCGTGCTTTGCCACAACACCATTTTGAACACTTAAGTCAATACAAGAAGAAAAGGCCACTGCTGGCCGATTTTATGCCCCTTGATTTCTTTACCCACCATATATGTACTCATATCCCTTCCCTTTTCATGCCAGAAATGACAGTCAGGTTTTTTTTTTTTTTTTTTGAAAGATCACGGTTTGCCATTGACACAGCAAGTAACTAAAAACAGATCCATTATGATGGATGATGAAAATAACTATTGATTGTGATCTGTGTACTAAGCTTATCCCAAACCCCAGCTGTTTCTCTTACGGAACTGGAACTGGATCCCAGGGTGGGGACCTAGAACACCCTTCCACCCATTACTCACTCACACTTGCCTTCTGTGCAGACTTTGTGGAGGAGGAAAGAGTTCCCTGGATCCTTGTGTGTGAGTGGGGAAGTAAATGGTATTTTACCATGGAACAGACTTCTTACATTTTATTTGAAGAGAAGTGAGATCGTGATACCAGAAATATCACACGGTCATAGATTAGTGCTGGACACAGGGTAACCCTAGGGATTACTTCTAGGAAGACAGGGGATTCTGGATCTTAAAAAAAGAAAACCCACCTTATTCTGATCTTTTCATTGGGTTGGCCCCATTACTTCTGCTATTTTCAAGAAAAATTAGTTCAGAATCAAGACGGTGGTTGGAATGCAGGTCAGGGGTTGAATATAGCTCTCCCTACTAAAGACCACTGAGGGATAATTTCTCTGGAAGTGAGTTAGCACCAGAATTCTAGGACTGCAGGGGCCTTGGTGATCCAGTTGTGTGAACCCACGCAGTCCTCCTGGTGTCCAAGGCTGTATCTCATCTGTCTACCCCAGAGGTTCGCCCAGTCCTTAGGCTGCTCCACTGACCAAGCCAGCCAGCTGTCTCCAGTGGCCCGGCCTTCCTGGTGTTTCTGCATGAACCTCAGCAGAGGCCGAGAGGTGGTCACTAGGGAACGGGGAAGGGAACCGTCTCACTAGGGGCAGGTGTGCACCTTTGCCTGGGGAAACCTCCGCCCTTCTTCTCTGGCCTGGACATTCTATGATTCTATCCCTTAACACACTGGAAGGTTTTTTGCTTTTTTTTTTTTTTAAACAGCTCATTGTCTCCAATAGAAAATAAGTCCTGTTCTTGAAAACAGTAGCACAGTCCTCTGTCTTGCCCCTTCTCCTAGGGGCTGGTGGTGAGGCCAAGAGTAGGGGAGGTGAGGATGCCCTGAGGCTTTCCAGAGGAGGCTGGAGGTGATGCATCCCCAGGCGTTGATGCGTCTCTGGGCCCACTGACACTGTCCTGGGAACTTGATCTCCTGGTGAAATTTCCAAGTGTAATTTTAGGCACCAATTGAAATCCCTGAGAGAATGGAGGAACCGAGCCAGAGCAGGGGTGGGTCTGGACCTCCTGTCTCAGCTGGAATGCTGGCATGGGTCTCCTGGTACTGAGGGTCTGTCTCAGTGGGCTGCACCTCTGGTTATCGTACCGTTGCCACGTTACGTGTGAGTTCATCTCTGTCACTCTGAGCCTCAGTCTGGCATACCACTTAAAGCAGGACAGTGAGCAGAAGGGTGCCTCACATCATTTTACAAATGGTTTTCAGGGGGGAACGGCCTTGATTTATAGCGTGGGCTGATTTCTATGGTTTAAATACTCCATCGGCTGATTCATGCTACCAACATGCCGTCGCTGAATGCGTAGTTGGGAAGAGGGGTGCAATACTGGGCGAGCTGGCTCCAGCACCTCACTGCAACACCCTCCCATAAATGTTACCCCTGGTGTTCCAGTTGCCCTGAGGCTGGTGTGCGGGGGCCAAGGGCCAGGCCTGCTGCTGAGTCATGGTGTCACATGCACAGTTTTCCTCTTTCCTTGTTTCACTTGCCCTGGGCCTGTCGAATAAGCTACATCTCAGCCTAAAGAGCCCGTGAATTAGATTCAAAAGCAGTGGAGCAGATCTGGAGCCCTTGGTGGGTCCACCTGAAAATCATGGTGGTCAGAAAAGGACACACCTGGAGGTGACAGGCGCTCTTTTAGGAGTCTTGTGATAATTGTGATCCATCTGATAATTGGTTTCCTTACTCAGTAAGCATGCATACCTCCTTCCCACGCCCACAACATACAGGCAGTTCAGTGTCCATTCTGACCAGGTCAGTATCACCTGAACGCCCACGCCCAGGCCAGATTCCAACAAAGACGGGCAAGGAGACAGCATTTCGTGGCACAGAAGGGACAAACTCATGTACCGTAATACTCCATACTGTAGTGCACCTCCTCTTTTTGGGGAGGTAAATCCCTGGATTTAATTCTGTTTTTGACCCTAGAGGGATTTAGGTGAGTAATTTCTTGTCCAGTTCCATTGTTCAGATCGGGGAGGAAGCCATCATTGGAAGTGGCCTTGGGAGTCCCTCAGGGACACAGTACCCAGGCCAGAGTGACTTCCTGAGGCCCACATGCCTCTCCAGCCTGAAGTGACCGTGGAGGCTTTGTGATCCTGCCACGCAGGTTGTTGACACACTGTTGGTGTAAGGAAAGGCGCTGGGGCTGGGCTACACTGAGGCAGTTGTCGAGGGAGCACTTGCTTAGGGAGCGCCAGGGCAGGGGTCGGCTGGGATGCCGAGTTAAATCTTCCAGTCTTTGTGTTTACTGTCTCACTTTCTCTCTCTTGCAGTAGTATTTTGCCTTTGAGTAACTGTCCCCAGCTCCAGCGCTGCAGGCACCTTGTTCCGGGGCCTCTGTGGTGCTCCTGATGCCCCTCACCCACTGTCCAAGATCCCCGGTGGGCGAGGGGGCGGCAGGGATCCTTCTCTCTCAGCTCTAATATATAAGGTAAGGGGGACTCGGGTGGAAGGCTTCGGGCAGCGGCCTCTGACACCAGTGAGCGTCTGCTTAAGGGCAGTGATCACTGCCCTTAGTCTCCTGAGCCTTAGGCCGGGCCAGTAGTGGGGTTGGGAAGGACATTCTGAACTGAGGTTGCTGTGAGGCCTTTGGGGAGTCCCAGAAGGAAGATGTTAGCACCGAGCAAACACCCTGCTGTCCTCTCAGCTTAGTGGTCAGCACTTCTGTGCTGGTTCTGGGTCCTGAGTGGAGGGAGAGCGGAGTGGGAGCGAGGCGTGAAGGAACGTGAGAGCTCTTCCTGGTGCTACCCCTCAGTTTCTCTTGAGAAATACCAAGGGCCAGGAGTTTTCCCGTTGTCCTTGACTCGTGGGCATTCTGCCTTCTGTCCCTTACCAGTCTGAAGGTGGTGGGGAGGGCAGTGTTGGGATTGGTAAGGAGAGGGGGCCTTGCATCTCAGTCACCTGTCACTTTGGCAGCATGGGCACAGCCCAGGAGCTGTAGAGGGCCCTGGGAATCTGTCCCGAGAGTGATCTGGGCTGGAGCAGCTAGCCCTCTGCTGCCTTTTAATCTCCCATGAATGAGCCTAGAAGTTGGTTTAGTTTCTCCCTAAGGCTGGCACTGAAGGGTGGCGGGGCAGCAGAGTCCTGGTGTCTTGAGGCTGGCAGGGGAGAGGCAGCATGGACCCTGTGGTCACCTGGAAGCCAGCTTTGGTTGCCCTGGGCCGCAGCCGAGCCCGCACGCACACCCACACTTGCTTTTGAGGTTTCTCCTTCAGGGAGGGAAGGGAAGGAGCATGGCTGGGGAGACAACTATGGGCTTTCAGTCAGGGAGGCCTGATGTGAATCTCAGCTCTGCCATTTACTAGCTGTGGAGCTTTGGGTCAGTTGCTTAATTGTTCTGGGCCCCTGGTATCTTAGATTTAAAGTGGGGATACTGGTGCCTACCTCAGGTGCTTGCTGTGGTGATTGAAGACTGAGAAAGTACCTTGCACAGGACTTGGCATCTAGTGGACTCTTGGTAAATAGTTCCCTTCCCATCATGCTGGCTTTTAGCCAAGATCAGCTGGTCTCAGTGCCCAATGAGTGGTGGTTCCATTTAGCCACAGTGCTGCTTTACGTTTTCAGTGTGCCTTCTGTGCCATGCCACCCTGAGGTTGGTGTCTAGGTTAGGGAGCCTCTGACATGGCCAGAAGCAGTAGTGACCTGGTCCTCTGATCTCATCGCCTGCCAGGACGAGAAGCTCACTGTGACCCAGGACCTCCCTGTGAACGATGGAAAACCTCACATCGTCCACTTCCAGTATGAGGTCACCGAGGTGAAGGTCTCTTCCTGGGATGCAGTCCTGTCCAGCCAGAGCCTGTTTATAGAAATCCCAGATGGATTATTAGCTGATGGGAGCAAAGAAGGGTAAGGAGCAAGTGCCGGGGAAGGGCAGGAAGCCTGTGGTGCAGAAGGGCGCATGCTCACTGGGGATAACAGATGGGTCGGGAGCCTGCCTTCCCCCCCAGCTGTAGGCTGCCCAGGCAGATACCGTTTAACAGTAAAGCAGGCCTGCTCTAGGTTATGATGACAGCAGATCATTATCACATTAACCCGATTCTTGTCATGTAGTCACCCAGTGGTTCGCTCTTCCCAGTGGACGTCACATCCCCCTCGAGCCACCTGACACTGGTGCGGTTCTACGGGCCAGCAGCTCTTACTGGGGGGCTTCACTGGGTTGGGCAAGGCCCTCCAAGCACCCAGGTTATCTAAGAAACAGTCCTGAGGATGGAGTTCTCTTGAGTGGCTCCAGCCGCTTGAGGAAATCCTTTCAGACAGTGTCAGGGCCCAGAGTCCCTCTCCGCAGCAGGCAGTCATCGCCACACCTGGCAACTCGGGAGGACCCCTGAGAAACTGGCTTCCCCTTCTAGGCCCCATACGTGCTTGTGAACTGCATTAGTTAAGTTGGTTAGTTTTTAATTTCAGATGAAGAACTCTTATTCCAGGAAAAGATAGTTTAATAACATTTTTCTGAAGGATTGTGGCTTATCTTTTTCTGAATTTAGTTAGGACTCCTGGGGTCTTGAAGTAGGAGCCTTCTCCCTAAAACCCCTGTACAGTGCTGGCTGTAAGCCTCAGGAAGGCCTTCGCAGGGGCGGCGGGCGTCTGGAGGGTGGCATTGGGCTGAGTTGTTTTTCTTTGCCTCCTGCAGATTGTTAGCGCTGCTAGAGTTTGCTGAAGAGAAGATGAAAGTGAACTACGTCTTCATCTGCTTCAGGAAGGGCCGGGAAGACAGAGGTGAGGGGCCGAGCAGCCCGAGACCTGGTGCCCGGGCTGCGGAGGGGCAAGGGGCCTCCCGGGTGGCGAGCTGGGCTCCTGACTGCCATGTAGACCCCGGGGAAGCACGGGGCTGGGAGAGTCCAAAGTTAGTAAAGACCCACCGCCTATTTATTCCATCTTTGTCTTGGGTTTTCCCTTGACCTGAATATTCCCTTGTTTCTCATCAGAGTTCTTTTTACACTCTTCTCTTCTGCAGCTCCACTCCTGAAGACCTTCAGCTTCTTGGGCTTTGAGATTGTGCAGCCAGGCCATCCCTGTGTCCCCTCTCGGCCAGATGTGATGTTCATGGTTTACCCCCTGGACCGGAACTTGTCCGATGAGGACTAATGGTCACAGAGGATGCTTTGCCCAAGAGACAGTGTGGGGGAAGAGGGGAAGTTAGGCAGCCCTGGGACAGAGGAGGGGGCTTCTTGCCGTCTAGGGAAGGACGCTGAGGGGCTCAGGGTGAGGGTTGCCTATTGTGTTCTCGGAGTTGACTTGTTGAAATTGTTTTCCATAAAGAACAGTATAAACATATTATTCACATGTAATCACCAATAGTAAATGAAGATGTTTATGAACTGGCATTAGAAGCTTTTTAAACTGCGCTGTGTGATGTGCTCTATTTAGCCTAGGGGAGGACACTGCCTAGAGGGGGAGGGGCTGTCTGGGTCGATGGGCAAGGCCTGGGGGGCTGGCGGACAGCACTGTCAGGCTGAGGTTCCCCTGCTGTTGGACTTTCTTTTTCGGTTTTTAAGACTTGTGTATTTTCTCTACTTGCTTCCTGTCACCCTGGGGGCTCCTGAGTATAGGCTTTTCAGCCCCTGGGCAGTGTCCTTGAGTTGTTTTTTGACACTCCACCTGGGCTTCTCTCCGTGCTTTTGTGTCTGGCCTGGAGAACGCAGGTCTGACCCCTCCCCTCCTTCTTTACAGCTTAGTGTTATTCTGGCATTTGGTTAAGCTGGCTTAATCTGTTTCATGTTCTCAATGCATTTAAAATAGGGACATTGAAGTTCACTCCCACCACCAGGGCTTTTTCTGGGGTGCCTGGGCCTTAAAAAACACTAGCCAAACTCCAATTCACAGATGACAGCCACGAGTTCTTGCTCTTGGCTACAGGCTCAGGCCCCAAGGTGTCTCCTTCCTAGGGTCACAAAGAGCAGAGAGGAAGAGGAATAGCAACTCAGGGCCTGGGGCTTGTGGGGGAATTTGTTCTTAGGGACTAGATGCCTCTGCCTGGCTGGGTGTAGTGCTGACTGCCCCCCTACCTCCCTAACAGGTTCTGAGTGGTGCCTGAGCCCCTGCTTCACAGGGCTTAGGGCTGGGACTGGGGTGTAGAAGCGGCCTGCCCTTTTCTGGTTTCACTGAACAGCTTGTTCTAAGGGGGAGAGATCTAGATTGGGTGAGGGGGGTGGGGGTGTCAGGGAGGCAAGTATGTTGTGTTACTGTGTCAATAAACTGATTTAAAGTTGTGGTTGGTCTGTTCTTTATTCCTATACCAGGGCCAGCTTCCTTCTCCTACTGTGTTTTGAACCTAGAGCCCAACCCAGCGAGGGGTGTGATACATGCTTCTCAGGAAAAAAGCAGCAGCGCATCAGGACAGATGAAGGGACAGGCCGAGGTCTCCGGGGCCACATTACACTGCAAAACGCGGGGTTGCTAGGAGTCCGGGGCAGAATGCCAGAGCCCTCTAGAGCCCGGTACGTACACACAGCTTCATCCAGAACTGAGGCTACTCGCACAGGACCCAAGCCCTTCTCAGTGGTTCCTTTTGTGTAGAAGGCTGGGGCCTGAAGCTGGGTTCCCTGGGGGCGTTGAGAGGAAGTTCCCTAGGAAGAGAGTTTTCTCCTTTCGGAGCCCAGTGCCCTGAGGCGCGGCTCCCACCCCCCTGCACCACCAGCCTGGTGGATGATGTCTCGGGGCCCTAAGTGGGACTGGAATTCCCCTCACCTGTGTTCTGTTTGTTTACTTTCTCAAGGGTTTAACTAGTACTTTTTTCCTTTTGCTTCTTTTTTCCCAAATGAAGTGCCTGGGCATGTTCTTCCACCTCCTGCAGCTTTGAAACTACTTACTGTGGAGCTGTGGCTGTCCTTAGGTTCTCTGAGTCTGGCCCATTTTCTCATTGTTCTGTGTGGAGCTTACTTGTGTTTTCACGCTGGGCCAAGTCATTAACCTTGGACTCCACTGGTATTCATCAAGAGAACTGAGCTCAGCACCTCCACCCCACACAGAATTGTAGAAGGCCTGCACCTGAAGACAGTCAACTGACATGAGAAGGGCTTGACCTGTCTCCCACTGGGCAGATAAACCCTAACGGCAGCATAAAGTCTGACTGAAAAGTGGTCATTAACAGTGAGATATTTACAACAGATTCACGTGAGTGCCGACAATGGCCAAATTAATGTAGGCAGTTCAGGCTTCAGATATTAAATTCATACCCAAGGACTCTACAATACAGGGATAAACAACAAGAAAAACTTAGTCACTGTCCATAAAGCCAGCTGAGTGGACCGGAAGCATGCCTGGGGGTCTGCTGCCATCTGCTGATGGATCCTCTTTAATACAGCTGGAGTTAGGAAGGCACTCAGCTAAGATTTCTCTTTCAAAAAGAAAACACTTGCTACTAACACCGCTGGCAGAAAAGAAATATGGTACCCCAGATCTGTACTCCAGTTAAAAAGCAACTTAGAAGGTGAAATATCTTGGAGGTGGGAGGTTTGGAGTAGCAGAGGGGAGAGATGTGAAAGGCAAACTAAGTCTAAATTTAAGAACAGGGACATTAAAAACTTTATTCAATAAATACAACAAATAATTTAAAAATATACTTCAATTCCAAAGCCAATTAAGAAAAGGAAATAGAAAGAGGGAAAAACAGGGAAGGAGGAAATCAGAGGAAAGGGGGAAAGTTCAAGAGGTGGAACAGTGGTTTGGGTGGGTTGTGTTTCAGAATGTACCACCCTTTGAAATTCTGATCAAATGCTCTTGACCCACAAACCCTTAGCCCTTGTTCTGATGGGGTAGCCATAGGAGCGCACCAGCCAGGAATGATTCTCTGGGCTCTTGACCAGAGAACTTTGGAGGCTGGAATCTGGGGGAAGTATTAGGGGCTAGTTTCCTACTCATTCCTAAAAACCATCTGTTCTAGCTCCCAGGCAGGTTTAAGTAGCGCAAACTCTTAGGCAGAGTTCCCAGCTGCATAGTTTTCACAGGTGAGTGCCCAAAGCCAGGGCTTCTGGGAGACAGGTCCCAGGGTACCCAGGGTCCAAAGCCACTTTGGTGAATGGGATCTATGGGGGAAGACAGGAGAGGCCCAGGCACAGGACAAAGCTCCTGGGTAGGCCTGTGGCCAAGCCAGAAACACTGCTGGGCAGGAAAGGGCTGCAGGGCAGGTAGTCTGGACACTGGATTCAACAGCTTGCCGTCAGCCAGGGAAGGTGGAGCTCAGGACGCATATGGAGCAGGACCAGGAAGATCAGGAAAGCTGAGGGAGAACGGAAAAGTGGGGAGGCAGGCGGCAGCTCAGCAGCAAACTCCGGGAGAAATAACCAGCAGCCCTCACAGATTTGTGATTGTCTCTTAAAAAGATTTATTTTCTCTTCTTGCCTGAATGTACAAAGGCAAAAAGAGTACAGTTTGTATATATATATATTTATATATATATATAAAAAAAACAAGGAACTTGGTAATGTACACTTTACAGAAGGGAAGAATCAGGAAGACTGAAATTAAATTCAACAGAGCAACGCCAATGGAACAAAAGCTATGAACAGCAACACTGCCCCTCCAGCCCGGGCCTCCAGCTCGCCCCAACCTGCTCCCAGTGGGGGGCTGAGCACCAAGGCAAGCGGGTGGGCTGGGGCAGGAGGGGCTGGGGACGGCCTGGGAGGGTCTCCATCCCAGGAGGGGCCCATGGCAGAGGATCATCAGAAAGCTTCCTGGGATGCCCTAATAATAAAACAAATAACAAAGGCCCAGAATTATGGGGCCAGCTAGCTGCCCAGTTGAGTCTTGGGGGCATCAGAGTAGACACTGAGATGGTGATTGGGTGTATGGGACAGTAAGTGACATAGGTGACGTCGAAGCCCGTATACAATGACTCTAGCCCTTCTGCAGTCTTCCCCTCCCATTCCCAAACCAAGCCTCTCGCCCCCACTTCCTTGGAGCCTGGAGAGAAGAGATTCAGAAGCATCGTTTCATTTCACAGAGTGCCCTCTTAACCCTTCTGCATGTGGTCCTTTGACCTTGAGATGTGTGGAGAGGGTGAGGTAAGAGGAGGAAATGTCATACGTGTGCACGTACATGCACGGGCAGGGAGCAGGGATGAAGGGAACTGGCACACCTTAAATGAGGAAGCAGCAGACGTGAGTCCTCCAGAGCAGCTCTCCGAGCCTTGGCTGTCCTACCTGGGGACGAGGCTTCTTCCCTCTAGCTTCTCTGTCGGGGCCCGGAGGAGCAATGTCTGTCAAGAGAACTGGGCAGGGGTGGCTCAGAGAGAGCCTTGGTCTGGTGGTCTCGGCTCTTAGCAGCAAACTCTTCCCGCCTTTGCTGGGGTGGGGTGGGAATCCTTGATGAGTGTCTGAACCCTGGGCCCAGGTCACAAGTGCCACAGGTACACTGCCCGCCGCCCCGTGTTCCTCCTCCCCACCCACGTGGAGAGGCTAGAGGTGGACAGCAAGTCCTCGACTCAGCTCTCGTCAAGGATCTCTCGCATCCATCACTGCTGCTGCGTGTTACTTCAGGGAGGGAAGGCTGGGCCTGGCCAGGGTCAGGGGCCGGGGGACCAGGGATCAGGAAAAGGCAGTGCCATGCTGCTACTGCTGCTTCCGTCTGCCTTTCTGGGCAGCTTAGCTCCTGCTCTTCAAGGGAGACTTGGATGTAAGGATCCAAGAGCCAAGTGTTTTTTAAGGAAAAAAAGAAAAAGAAAAAGAAAAGGCTGTTCCCTTCTGCAGAACCCAAGGCTGCCCTGCTAATACAGAAGTTCCTTTTCTCTGTTACAGAATAAAGTGGAAAGGGCAGGAATGTGGGGCCATTCCTGTCCAATGGGAAAGAAAATTACTCCGAACAGTTTCTTCACAATATGTACAGAGCACGCTGTAAGCTAGTGCCACAGATACAAAACACACAACAATATTTAAAAACAAACAGGAACAGATGGGCCCCTGGCTCCACCCCACAGGAGCCTGGGAGGGCATAATCAGACTGAAGTTGAGAGCCATCATTTTGGTGGGGATGACTCAGGTTAGGTGGGGTCAAGGGTGTCCACACCAGCTACTTCCATGGGTGAACAGGAAGTCGTTGCTCAGAGCTCTGCCCGCTGGGGCAGCAGGAGGCAGAAGGAATGATGGGGGAGAGAGGCTGCTTGGGGCCTGCTAAGAGGTCTAAAACAGTGGGTATTTTGGGAGGGGCTCAGAACCCAACTTGAACAAAAACAAGGACATGGAAACCTAGAAGAAAGGGCTATAGGACCGAGGGGCTCATCTTGGGCAAATAACCTTGAGACTCTCTGGAGTGGGGCTCTGGGGATCTCGGAAAGCAGCTTCCGCTGGGCATTGTGCTTACTGTCCTCGGTCCCCATGCCCCCAACTGTTCCAGGGCCAAGCCCTTGCTCTCACATAGTCACTTTTGGCACTCTGGTCACAAACACCTTCTCTGACCTAGGCTGGTGCCTGTCAGTCTTCATCTCTCTCTCAATCCAGAAGGTCAAGGAAAGACAGGAGAGGAGGAGGGCAAAGGGATGGTACCTCAAAAACAAAGTTAAGAGCTAAAGCTCCCCACACCTCGGGGAAGAAGTGACTTCAATAAAGTTACCAAATCATTGTCACTTTCCTAGTACAAGAGCATAAAGCCTGGACTAGGACTGCATTTCTAAGAACAGAGAAACATCTCTGCCTCAGAGCACAGCTCCAGTGAGTGTACTCCGTGGCTCCAAGGAGTAATGGCTTGCATGTGTTTTCCCAGGGTCTAAGGAACACAACCTCCCGTGGTCAGTGGCCCCTCAAACAAAAACATGTGTTACAAAGAAACACGGCTTATGTTGGCACACACACGGGTTACAGACTGAGCTATGTAAAGTTGTGCAGTTGTGTACAGAGAAACTGGGCTGTATAGATTTGTGGCCCTACATGAAGATGACACTTGGACGGCTGCATGGAAAGCACATCTCTAAGTAGGGCTGGGTGCTCCCAGGGCCTGCCTTGCGGGCTTGCCCTCAGGTGACCTGGCAGATTCCAAAGCTCCCCCAGCTGGGGGATACTGTTTTACCTGCCTGAGTCTTAAGAGCCAAGCAGTGGAAGAGAGGAGAGATCAGCGTGGGGATCCCCCTGGGAAAGGCACCAAGGGGTCAGTAGGGGAGTGAGAAAAGGGCAAGGAGTAGGGGCTAAGCAGCGCAGGACTCAGCGGGGTGCAGCTCCCAGTTCCCAGGCTCCATCGTGCTCCGGCTCCAGCTCCCACCCGGTGTCCCCGGGGAGCCCTGGGGCGGTACTGGGACCCCGGCCCTCTGCCTGACAGGCAGCCCAAGGCCACGGTGGAGCAAATGCCTTGGTCTCCCTCTCGAGGCTGGGCTCTGAGCGTTTAGATGTGCTCATGTGAGAGGGGAGAAGTCTTCATGTTTGAAGACCTTGTCTTCACAACTGCAGAGAAAACAGCCCCCAATTTCTTTCCTGAGATTCTAATTCCTCCATGTGCTGCCAGTTCCCAGGGCCCAAGCCACTGGGGAGATGCAGGGTCTGGTGATGGTGGTAATGACGGTGAGGGGGTATGGCTGCTGTGCTGTCTTCAGACCTTGCCCAGTGCTGAGGGTCCCTCCCTGGTGGGGGGGGGGGGGGTGGTTGCTACTGCTCTGGCAGCTGACCAGTAGCTTGGGGAACAGAGCAGTGACTTCTCTGGGCTGAGGCCATGTTCCCCTGGCTGCTCCCCACGCCTTCATCTCCACAGAGGCCACAACAGTCACAGCTGTGGCCGAGAGAATAAATATTTTTGCTAAGTACCAGTCTCCAGCTCCTGAGGAAGAGGGAGGGTCAGGGAGTCCAGGGGTCTGGTGGAGGCGCGATAGCCAAGGGTCTGCCTTCAGTCACGGTGGGAACGGCAAACAGGATGACCAACACCATTTAACTGATGTCTAAATGGCACCTCCAGCCCCTCCTTGGGTGAGCCAGTCCGGGCCCGTGAAGCTGACTTTATCCGGGCACTTGGTGTTCTGCAAGGGAAACAGGGACAGATAACCAGGCACTCGGCCTGCTGGTAAAACAACCACAAGGTGGCACTCCAAGAACATGAACTGCAGGGGAGGCCGGTCCTGGTCCCCAGGGGAGATGTTCCACAGCTCCCCCCAGAGGCACTTGGCTTCACGGGCGGCTTGGACCACCGAGCCCACAGAGCTGTCCCTCACAGAGGTTCCCTAGGGATTCTGTGATCCAGGTATCAACTACCCCTGCTCTCTCTGTTGCCCCACATGGAAAAGTCACTTACCGTTCTCACCTCCGGGGGGGTGGGTAGAGTGAGGGAGCTGAGCCTTGCTGGCTGGCAACAATGGCTGTAGAAGAAAGCCCTGATGAGGAGGAGGACACGTTAGTCGCACTCCCAGGACCCGCCCATGAAGCGCTTTCTCTTGGTTGGCTAGGGGGCTCTTGGGAGGAGTTCCTCTACATTCCTAGCTCCACTGAGCTTTGGGGTGCTGACAGAAGGGAACCTGATACTTGGTCAGATACAGTGGCTGGGGATAGATAGTAAGGCTCTATTTTTCAGTGGCTGGTTTCTCTTTGGCTGTGGGAACACCTGTTCCTTATTCTTCTGAGTATCAAAGCCACTTATCTGGAGGGGTTTGAGAATCCCCACGCACCAAGGGAAGAAATAAATTTCTTATGCTTTAATGATTGTCTGCAGGAGGCTAGGATTCTGGACAGATCTGAAGCTCAAGGAAACAAACCAAACCAAAACCCCCCCCAAAAAAGGATTCTTGCCATGGGCCCCTTGCTGTGGGCAATGCTACTGAGATGGAGTAGGAAAGACAGGAAGCGGGGAATGAGGCTCACCTGCTGCATAGGGTAAGTTGTACTGTGCCGGGAGCAGCGAGTACCCCAGGTGGTGGTGGTGGTGGTGCGTGGACATCAGGCGCTGAGACGGGGAGGTGCGCGGCCGGTCAACACTCCGCTCAGCCCCACCTGCTCCCCCGACGCTGCTACAGCTGCCACCACCCCCAACCACCCCACAGCCTCCCCGATCTCTCTCCTGAGAAGTTTTATCACTTATCTGGAAAGGAAAGCAGACACAAAAGCACTACTGTGAGACACACACATGAAAGCAAGGTGCCCACAGCCCACATTTGACTCCTCCTAAGAGTCAAGAGGCACCCGGTGGAACTCACATCAGGTCAGCCAAACTGCACTGTGGTTAGGACCCGAACTCGCCCACCTTCTCCTAGACCCTGGATCTGGCCTTATCGGTTTGTGACAACAGCCAGTGTCACTGCACTTCCCTTACCGTGGGAGACTTGCTCTTGTAATGACTGGCGTGCTGCTGCAGGATGTCCAGAGCTTTGGACTCGGAGCTGGATTTACAGCTGACGCTGGGGCTGGCTCGTGCCTTGTCAGCATCTTCACCCCCTGAGACCTTGCTGCCATACGGGGAGAAAGAATAGCTGGAAGGCAGGTAGGATCCTGGGGGAGAGAAATAAAGCAGTCAGAGATGGGAGAGGTAGAAGAAACTCTGCTTTCCTGAGCCTGGTTAGGTGGGCACCAGCTTTCCTAGGCACAGGCTGGGCTATTTTCTACCACAGTGTCTTCAGCCTGTGGCTTAGTGTATCTCTCCTTTACTGAGCTCCGGAGGCAAACAGCTATGGGATGTAGGAACGTGGCCCTCAGTTTCTGGGGAATCAACTTCCTTAGAGCCCCAATCTCAGAGCTCCATCTGTATGTGACAGACAGCCATAGGATCTGAAAGATCACTGGATTTGCAGTCAGATGTCCTTGGGCTCAAATCCTACCTGTGAGACTTTCCAGCTGGGTAGCCCTGAGCAAATTAATAGCCTTTTGAGCTAATCAGTTTCTTGATCATCAAAATGAAGATACTGACTTACAGAGTGACGGAGAGGATTAAATAAGCTGATGTACATAAACCACTTAGTCCGGTCTGGCCCGAGCAGGCACTCATCGAGTGGAACCGCTGCTGTCACACAGCAGGACTGGGGGGACAGGAGGAAGGAATACTACAGGGCGAGACAGCTTCCTATCTCTGAAGAGCTTACTCGTCCTATTTAGAATTTGCCTTATAATGTCAGTATCCAGGCTATTTCGGCTGCTCTCCTACAGGGAGGTGGGAGCTCTAAGGAGGGAGAGAAGGGCCCTTCCACCCCAGAAGCATCCCACATGGCTCTTCAGGCAGCAGAAATCAGTGACGGGAATTGAAAAGCATTTTCTTCTTACAAGTTAAAAAACACTTATGGACTCCTACTTTGTGGCCCTCTCCCCAAGAACTCATGGATGGCAGTATAAACAGCTTATCTTTCCCAAACTGAGCCTTTTCTGGCTGGACTCTCCCCTCCGTCTGACTTCCAGCTGCTCTTCCTCTCACCGACTGCCTCCTGACCTCACAGCTAAACATGATCTTGCAAATGAATACATGTACCATCCTGGTTTGAATTCTATTTGTTCCATGTGTCTCTTGGGCTACAATTAAGTTGTAAGTTCCTTGTGGGGGGGGAACTAATCTTCTCCATTTCTTTTGTATTCCCCACAGTGCCTAGCAAATTGCAAAATGCAGAGGATGTGTTTAAAAAATCCCAGCTGAGGGAAGACAGCAGAGAGGGCGTTCTGCCTTTAGTTAGTTATCCACGAAAACTGGCTGTAGAGTCGACCCTCTAGCTGAAGCAAATGAGGGAGAGGAGGTCCCACAGACTGTAATTAGGGGGTCATTCAGGGAGCTCACGGTTAGAGTGACCACTTCACAGAGCGCCACATTCAAACAAGGGCTGTCATCTGCCTGAGCCTCAGTGAGCCTTGGAGCTGAGCAAGAAAACTCTGGATCTGAACCTGAGCTTCACTCGCCCCCCCGGCGGATGGAACCGCGACGGGAGCGAGGTGCCGTACCCGGGTAGTTCTGCATCATCACGGCAGGCACGCCCCGGTAGCTGGGGTGGCTGGGGTCGTACGACTGGCTGTAGGAGTAGCCGTGCATGTAGGGGATGTAGGACTGGTGCTGGGTGAGCGGGGAGGACACAGGCACGTGGACACTCGGTCGGGGCTCCTTGCTCCCAAGGCGGGATTCCTCGGACGCGGGCAGCTTGCAGTCACTGCTTGTGCTTTCCTTCCCGTCCTCCTTGGGAACAGAGTCCTTACTCCGACTCCTTTCCTCCTTCAGTTTGCGGTCCCGCTCCTCCTTCCACCGCTCATCCTCTGACTTGATGTCTGAGTACTTGGCAGGGTAAACATATGTCCACATCCGAGGCTCTGCTTCCTGCAGCAATCACAGAGGGAGCTCTGAGTGTTGCACAGATGGGAGAGAGATTTCAAGCCCTGGGTCCCAGGAGAAATACCACAGCAGATAATACTAGACACCTGGGCCGGGGCAGGACCCTGGCCTCTATTGATCTTCGTTTACAACCAGTTCTGGTCCCTCCTGCTTAAATGCCTGCCGCCTCCCCAGCCCCCTCAAAGGAAACAAGATGTGGGGAAAGAAAAGGAAAATCCACCCGTGGGTCTTCGCTGGGAGATGAGCATTCTGGGGAAACGGCTCCTTGACTACAAGAAGCCACTCCCTCTCCAGGGGTATGTGGGCTGTCACTTCTTCAGAGCAAGCTCGGGGCACAGAGCTGATGGTGCTGCCCGGCTCTGGGGCAGTCTAACTGCGGCACAAAGAGGGAAGAGGAGTCTTTCTTAGTTGTGTGAACAGAGCAAAACGTAAGACCAAGTTCTCAGTTCTAACTCTGCCAGTAAAACCCGTCTTGAGAGTAGCTCAGTCTGAGCTGTGTGCTTTTGGCCTACTCTAAAAAAATGGGATCACCACTCCATTCCATTAGGAACCAAACAGTGGAAGAGACACTGGACTAGGAATCAAGGTGCCTGGGTTCTAGCTCTGGCTCTCCTAGTGACGTCTCAAGTAACCCCAGGCAAACCACGCTAACCTACCTGGGCCTCTCTTGTCAAATGGGAATAACACCTTTTACTGGTGTCAAAGTGCTTTTAAAAAACATTAAAATGATTTACAAAGGTGAAGAATCCCTGAAATTATAGATTTCCTCTCTAATCTGTATTCTGTTGGTTCCCTACATAAGGACAGCTCTAATTAGAGAAAGAGAAGAAAGACTATCACACAGTATATCTATTTCCCTCCAGAAGTTACCTGTCGGTACCAGAGTATTGGATCCACCTCTGCCTGGCGGCCACACTCAGCACCTGTCTTAGCCTCGGAGGCCTCCTTGCCTAGGTGGCTGGCGTCACTCAGCTTCACTTTAAGTCCTTCCGGGGCCTGGCTGGGGAGTTTGGAAGAGTCATCTAACTTGGGAATGATGACTGATTTGGCAGGGTCCGCCCCTGGCTCCTTGGCCTTGCTGGGTCCCGACTTCACCAGGTCTGTCAGGCTGGGGGCCTTGGTGAGAGTTGGTGGAATTGACGGCTTTTGCTTCCATTCCTCTTTGAGCGCCGCCTCCCGCTCCTTCAGGCCCAGCTCGGCCTTCTTGTCCAGGCCCCGCTGCTGCGGCTCCAAGCCCTGGCGCTTCTGCTGCTCCTCATACTGCTGCCGGTAGGCGGCGTTAGTGCTCAGGAGGTGGGTGTGGTAGCTCTGGTCGCCGTAGCCGTAGGGGGGCACGTAGGCATACTGGTTGTAGTACAGGGACTGCATGTACATGTTGGGGCGCTGCTGGATGACGGACGGCTGCTGACTGGAGCTGCTCAGCTCGGGTTTCTTGTCCTCACAGACATCGTTCTTCACTTTCCCCTCTATGCTCTCAGGCTCCTCATCCTTTTTTGCCTTCAGGGCCTGGCCCTCCACTCCTGCCTGGCTGCTGGGGTTCAGAGCCCCTGGGCTGGACTGTGCGTAACTTGGGGAGTAGTAACTCTCAAAGCCTTGGTAATAGGGTGAGTCCTTGCTCTGCGGCTGAGGGGGGAAAAGGGTTTTCTTAGCCCCTTCCTTAACCAGCTGTTCAGGGTCCTTCGATTTGACACTGTCCACTTTGCCCTCCCCGTCCTCCCCGGCGTCGGAGATGTCGGAGTAGGCAGGGCTGTTGGTTTTCACTGAGCTGGCTTCGGCTCCGTTCTGGGTCACTACGTGCAAGGGCGTCATGGGCTGGGTAGGGGTGGTGCTCTCCAGGCGGCTGCTGCCTCCGATTGAAGGGCTGGGGGCATTGTCGGTGAAGCTGTAGATCTTGTCAGCTTCGGCCTTGATGCTGGCCAGTCGGCTCTGGTGGGGGTCTGAGGAGCCGTTCAGGAGCCCCTCCATCTTCATCCCATCTCCCGATGATTCCCTGAAGGGGCTTTTGCCTTCTTCTGCTCGACACACCTTCCCAGGGGTCAGAGGACTTTCAAGTTCCTTTGAAGACTCTTTCTTTTTTTTGTCCTTCTTTTTCTTGTCCTTGGCTGGAGTCAGGGCAGGGTTGACTGTGAAAGGTTCTCCCATCACAGTGGGCTTGGGCTGAATGGGCTTGAGCTGGGGGCTGCTGGGCATGGCCTGGACCACCGTGGTGGTCAAGCCTGAGGAGGAGCCTGGGCTTGCGGCTGTGAAGGTGGCTGCCTGGAAGGTGTAAATTTGCTGTGGGGGGATGGCAGGGGCAATGGGCCGGGCTGACTTTAAACTTTTGGAAGGAATCTTTTCAGGTTTCAAACTAGAGGGTTTTTTACATTTTTCTTTTTCCATACATTTCCTTTCCAAAGAATCAAAGGCATCATTGCTCGTTTCATCCATTACTGAGGGTCCATCATCGGAGCCATCATTGGATAGGGCCCCGAGATCTGTGTCCCCTTCCCCACCCAACTTTTTCTTACAGAGGCCTTTTGTGCTAAATTTGCTTGAAGGAGAAGGGCTATGGGGCTCTATGAGCCGAACTTTGGGGGTAGCTGAGCGGGCAGGGGACAAGGAACCTTTTTGTGAGACAGATGCACCATTGCAGCTCCCGAGGTCTGCATGGAGGGCGGGCTCCTCTCCATACTCACTGTCTCCATCTGCTTCTGGCTTGCTGTCATCATCTGTGTGGGCATGAGCTTGGTGGTACTTAAGTCCATTGATGTGCTTGTACTTTTTGTTGCAGTTTGGGTGGGGACAGTCAATCAGGACTGGGGAGGGACAATTTCTGTCTAGAACAGTGGGCTCCACCTTGGTCCCAGGGAGGGGGCCAGTGGCTGAGCCCATGGAATTTGTACGGACACGCTTGCTCCCTTTGGAGTCCTCTGAGCTAGAATTCAGCTCCATGTCTGAAAGGGGTTTGTTTTTCCGCTTATTAGCTGAGGAAGGGCTGGCCTTGACATCCTCAGAGGTGCTACTGGCAGGTGGGCGATGTTCTGAAGAATTCTGGCTGCCCCGACGGCCTTTGCTATTGGCTCCGGCTCGGGTTTTGCTGCTACTGCTGGTCCCCTTGCTGTCAGAGGCTGTGGCTGTCTCATTGACAGGTGTGTTACTGTTGGGACGCATGCGTTTGCCTCTACCCCGACCATTGCGCATTTCCAAGTCACTGGTGGGAGAGTCACAGAACCTTGGCAAAGGACAAACACAACAGGATATTATTAAGAAAAGAAGCTATCTTCAAACCAGTTTAGCTGCAACCTCTAGAACTGCCCAGATGGTAACTATCATCTTGAATGAATGATTTGTTAAAGGAACTTTTAAAAGCATGGTAACTGCATTAACTGGTGAGCTCCTAGGATATTACTTGCATGCTAACTATCAATTACTCCCCAAGATCTGGGTTCCCCAAACCCTGGCAAACTGGAAACTAATGTTAGGAACAAGCTGTAAGATCATATTCACTGAAATATCAGTCTTATGGTCAACTGCAATGTGAACAGGCCCTTGTGAAACCCAGATTGCCTAATGGAGTTTACAGAACTGAAAATGTTGAGTTTACACTTCTGAGAGATAGCTACTATCAAAAAAGCATCATCAATGAATGTTTGTTCACCTGCTCTCAAGGTGACCACAGGTAGAAGCCAGAATTCAGTAACTGCAGACAAAGCCTTAAACAGGATATCCTCACCATTTCTACCCAACCCCTCAACACCTAATTCATTTATTATTCTTGAACGCCAGGTGAATACAATGCCTTCCCTTGTCTCTATATCATTATGTCCTTTAAAAGCTGGGTGTCTTTTAAAAGCTGTCCAACTCTAGCAGGATAAAGGTATAAGGGGTCACTGGCTAGGGCGGTTCAGATAAGTGTAAACTAAACAGCTACAGAATGCTTACCTGGGGGGTGCCCAGTCATGCCGCGTGCAGTCAAGAAGGGTACCTACGTAAGTCTTGTTCCTCCATGTTACATTGACCACCAACATGCCTGGAAGACAAGAACACTCAGATATAGACAGTAGAGGCCATGCTGGCTGCTGAGAAGAGTGTTTTCCATCTGAATAGTGTTCTGGCTCCTGTAGGAGGGCTTTAGGGGTATTCTGGGTCCCAGAGGGCCTAAAAGGATTAGGCTGGAATAGCCCCGCTGGAGATGCCTACAACACTGCTGGGCCCTTGAGGATGGGCAACAGTTGCACGGATTTCATGGTCCAGTTAAGAAACATTTCCTTAACTTTTAAAAAATTATGCCGTATTTCAAACACACTAAAAAAATACAAAGGACATCTTAACAAAAACTCATGTACCCACCACCCAGCTCAATGGATTTAAGATTTTGTGCTATACTTACATGAAATTTCTTTTTTAAAGACTAGAATATCATAGTTGAAAAGCAATGGTTACTATATTTTCAAACTTTCCATTGACAGGACCAAGCTGGGAGTGTAACTTACCTATCTCACTTAACATTACACATCTGAGATTTATCTACGAATTTCATGAAAAGCTTAAACTACTTATTTTTAACTGTGCTTAAGTATGTCACTGCATTATTTGACCACACTTTACACATTCTTGCTGATGGAAATTTAGATTTTTGGGGGGCACATTTTCACTCTTATATGACATCACAATGAACATTCCTGGTATGTTCATTTTATTTAAACATAATTTTGAATAGACAATATGGTCACACTCCAAAATTTAAAAGGTAGCAAAAAAACCAAAAAATAAAAACAAACAACCCCAACCAAAACCCCTCAAGCAAACCCCAATATAAAATGAAGTGTCCCTCCTGTCACTGTTCTTCAGCCTTTCAGGTCCCCTACTCAGAAACATCCATGGATATCCATGTATTCCTCCAGAGGTATTTCATATATTTATTAGCAAATATGTTTATACATTCTTCCTCAAAGGGTAGCAGTACACACCAGTGTTCTGCACATTTTCCATGTAACCATATATTTTGGATCATTCTATATCAGTATACACAGAATTACCTCATTCTTTTCAATGGCTGCATTTGAATGATTTCAAATTGTACCATTACTTATTTAATCAGTTCTCTGTTGATGGATATACAGGTTGGTTCACTCTTCTGCTATTACAAATGATGCTGAATGAATAACCTGTACAAATGTTTTATCTTACTTACATTTATATGTCTATAAGATAAATTCCTGTAAGTAAAATTGCTAATCATAGAGCATTTGTCTTTGGATTTTTCGTAAGACTGCCAGAACGCCCTATAGTTTATACACCTATCAGCAGCGCATGAGAACACCTGCTGTTCTTTCCCTTTGGCAACAGTGTTTTTAAACTTTTTGGTTTTGCCAATCTGATGGGGAAAACGGGTGTTTTATGTAGTTTTAATGTCATGTTTCTTATTATGAGTTTGTACTTCATTACAAGATACCATTATAAGACATTTGTATTTCCTTTCTAGTGAACTGTCTGTTCATATCCTTTGCTCATTTTTCTACTGAATTATAGTCTTTTTCTTATTTGTGATTCTTAATATACTAAAGTAAGCCTTTTATCTGTAATACAAATCAGATATTTCCCCCAGTTTGTCATTTGCTAACAATGGTTAATACTCTGCAGGAATTATTTATGTTGTTATGTTTGTAAGTCTTCTATTGCTTCAGAATTTTTGTCATATTTCAAAAGGCTTTCCCCATTCCATCACTTTATTAACAGTTTTTTCTTATGGTTTCTTCTAGTATTTTTATGGCTTGATTTTTAATATTTAAATCTTTGATCCATATGGAATTTAACCTGGTATAAAATGTCTGACATGGACTTAACTTCTTCATTCTTTTTTTTGTGGCTTATTTTCTAAAGTATATTTGGCTAGTTTTACATTTCATGAAGTCAAACATATCAAGTTTTTCCTTTGTGGTTTGTGTTTTTTATGTCTTCTCACAAGGTCATAAAAAGATATTTTAAAGGTTAATTAACAATCTAAGAATGGTCTTTACATTTTTTAATGGTAGAAAAAAATGAAAGAAGAATATTTTATGTCATGTGAAATTACATGAAATTCAATATAGCTCAGAAATAAAGTCTTACTGAAACATGGCCACATTTATTCATTTGCCCATTGTCTATGCCTGATCTCACCACAAGGCCTGAGTATGTGTAACAGGCTGCATGGCCCGCGAAACCTTAAATATTTACTATCTGGCCCTTTACAGAGAAGGTTCACCAACCCCTGTTTTAGATCTTTCTTTATTTTCCAATATAAGCATTTAGGGTATAAATTTCCCTAACAGCCCACAAGTTTTGTTATGTCTTCATTAATCACTCAGGTCAAACATTTTCTAGTTTCCATGGGGTTTTGTTTTGTTTTGTTTTGTTTTGATTCTGGATTTATTTAGAAGACTACTGTCAAATTTTCAAACACCTGGAAATTTTCCAGGTTATCTTTTTGTTATTGATTTCTAACATAATTCTACTGTGGTCAGAGAGCATACTGTATATGATTTCAATCCTTTTATATTTATTGAGAATTAATTTGTGGTCTAAAATATGGTCTACTTTGAAGAACATTCCAAATGCACCCAAAAAGAATATTTCAAAATGTGTATTCTCCAGTTGTTGGATGGCCTAAAAATGATAGGTCAAATTGACTGATAATGTTTTTCAAATCTTCTATATCCTTATTAATTTTCTGCCTTCTTTATCAATGACACTTACTGCTTGTTCTTGCTTACTGGAACTCCTATTTGTACCTCTAGACTCTTCCTTATCTTTCTGGCCTGTTTTGGATTTCTTTGTCTTTTGGTTGTATATTCTAAGAGATTTCCTTCATGTTCTAGGTTACACACTGAAATTTTCATTTTTACTGTTTTAATTTTTAAAAAAAGTATCCTGTTCTTGTCTCGCGGGATACAGTATTTTCTCTCTCTGAAGATACTAATTGTAATTGTTTCTCTCTCTCACTAGTCTTTTGCTCTTTCAGTAGTCTTTTCCCTCTAACTCATTTTTCCTCTGTTTGTTTTGGTCTATATTCTCTTGTTTTTCAGGTTTTCCTCAAGAGTTTGGTGATCTTTGGGTCTGTTCCTATTCAAATGAAAGGCACTAAAAATTGGACTGGAAGCACTATATGTGGTCCGTTCCATTAAGCCATGATTATGAATACTGGTAGAGATTTTTCCTTCCTTCCAGGACTTGGAAACTTCAGAGAGGAACTCTTCAACCTCCTACCTGCCTGCCAGTTTCTCTGTTTTATGGATTTTCACTTAGTCCTTGGTACAGCATCCTGTCTTCCTCCAAGCCCAGTGTCCCTCCCCTGGTTGAAACTCTCCAGAGAGTAAACATCAGTTTTCTACTGTAATGCAGAGTGGCGGCTGCATAGCTGTGTAGAATGAGGATAATAATGCACAGCTTTTGCTTCTTGTATAGACTTTCAGCCAGTCTTCCCGTTTTCAGCTTCATCCTATATCCCTTGTGTTCAGAGGTACTCTGATATTTCCAATTCCTGAGTATTTCTAGATATGTGTGGTACAAACTCCTTATTCTTGGCTCTCCTTCCTCCCAACCTCAGGTAAAAATACAAACAAAGAAACAAGTAAAAAACTAAGCTTTTGTTTTTTCAGGTCTCTTAAATCAGCACTTGTGCATCTGGTTTCTAGTTTCCAAAGTTCTCTGACTTATACCTGTCTGCAGCAATCTTCTCTGTCTTTAGCTTGTGAGTTTGTATCTTAGAAAACAAAATCCCTTTACTGACATTTGAATGGGTTATAAAGGGGGAAGGTGGGAGGTAAACATGTACTTTCAATCTGCCGTATTTAGCCAGAATACTGTATTTACTTTATTTGTTTGGCACATAGCACTTGGAGTGTACAACCTACTTAAATAGTTAAGTTTCTAATTAGAATTTCTCTAATTCAGAAAAATTATCACCTATTATAGATTTATGTATTCTTTTTGACATTCTTTCATCCTTTTTTGTTTCTAGGATTCATATTGCTCTCTCAATTTTTTTTCTTTGTGCTTGTTTCTTCCAATTTATATTTTTTTCTTTGAGTACATGCAGTTTAGAATTTATCTAATGCATGGAGTTTTAAAAACATTTTCAATGACTATAATATATAATTATATTTCAATGACTGTTTTTCATTTCCAAGACTTTAAACTGGTTAATTTTTCATGTCTACATGCCATTATTTAATTATTGGCTGTTTGGTTCATAGTTTTATTTTTAATAGACATTATTATTATTTCTCTTTAAGAATTCTAACCATACCTATTATAGTCTTTGCACCATACATTAATTTCATAAGGTATGCATTCAATTTCTGATGGTTACATTTTTTTAAATTAATTAAAAAATTTTTGAGATAATTGTAGATTCACTTACAGTTGTAGGAAGTAATAAAAGAGATCTCGCATGCCCTTTAGCCAGTTTCCCCAATGGTTAACATTTTCCATCAAAACTGTAGTATAATATCCCAACCCAGATTCTGACATCGATACAATGAAGATACAAAATATTTCCATCAACACAAGGATACCGTGGCATTGCCCTTTTCTAGCTACACTTATTTCCCTCCCATCTCCACCCCTCCTGAATTCCTGGCATCTACTAATCTGTTCTTCACTTCTATAATTTTGTCATTCCAAAAACAGTATATAAATGGAATCATACAGTGTATAATCTTTTAGGACTGATTTTTTTTTCCCCCTACCAGCATGTAATTCTCTGGAGAGTTAATCCGGGTTGTTGTGTGTGTCAATAGCTCAGTCCTTTCTATTGGTGAGTGATATGCCGCGGTGTGGATGGACCACCGTTTGTTATAGCATTCACCAGCTGACTTTCACTTTATATATTTTACTTCTTGGTATGTGTTCAGAACAGAAAGGATGTGTCAAAAGTTTGAATACAGTAATTCATCTTGACTGGAAGTCCCAAGGTACATTTTCTATGTAAAGTATTTAGGGAATAAGTCTGGGGACTCCGGAATTAGTCTTTTGTTTGTCTTTGGTCATACACTAATAAAATACTATTTGATTAAGCACTCCCAGGGCCTATCTGTAGTAACTCACCTATATTCATTTTCTTCTTTGATGTAGAATGCTGTCTAAAGATCAGTGAACTGGGACTCAGAAAATCTCAGTACAAATCCTCGCTCTGTTACAGATAACCTTGGACATGTCACTTAACCACTATGAATCTCAGATTTTTAATCAATATTACAAGACTGAAACAAAAATAAATGATAAGATAATTAAATTAGATAATTAGCCCATGGTAGCCTTTCAATAAATCAAAACAAAGAGAGTGCTAAGACAAAACCATGGAGTATCAGGACTTGAGTCTTGAACTCCTGGAATCAGATTTTAGAATGCTCTATCATAAGACCAGATCAGACAGGAGAGCTGAGACAAAAAGAGAAAGAAAGAAGAAAATTATCCAACCAGAAAGTCTCAATCGACAAAGTAGGGCAGGAAAGAACTCTGGTTCAGTCAACTGGATTCTAATTGAAAAATTCATCAAACATCTATCATGTGCTAGGTGTTTTCATAATCATTATCTTATCAAATATTCACAGCCTTAAATAACTTTTTTAAACAGGGCAGTCCATAAAGAGAAGGCACAACCATCCCAGCAATCCTGCCATACAGGGACTGTTAAAGCTACTTTGTAAATGAGAAAACCCAGAAAGGTTAAGTAATTTACTGAAGGTCTCCATTTATTAGCGGTCTGATCTTGAAGGCATTACACAGCTATCTCTAATGGATTCTGAGTTTTTACACAATTTCTTTAAAATGTCCCTTTATCTTCATCTTAGGATAAAAGATACATAAAGGATTGCGGGGGCGGGGGCATTAACGGGGGAAAGGACAGGATTCCAAATCCCTTTCTAGGGCCCTGGCATCTTAAGGGAAATGGAAAACCTCCTAAGAAAGCAATTGGGCTACATTCTCTCTGGCTATTAGCAAAGTGAATTCAAATGGACGATCCCTCCCAGTGATGGGCTTCTCTGATTCCTGCATAACCAATTTGAATAGGAACAGAGTCCTTTTCTTTCTAGGCAAGGTAAGACTTAGAGACAGGCACCTCCTTACAAGAGCAGATGAGCACAGCTGTATAGAGAGAAGAGGAGTGTTATTCCTAGTCTTAAAACAGCTGGGCAGGAACACATGTTTATGAATTTGTCTCCTTCCTCTGGTATAATCTGCAAATTTTAGCAATAACGAATGAGCTGAAAAGAAGCCTGGTCAAACAAAATGCTAGAAATGGAAGGGGAAGAGGGAAGAGTCTAATATGGAAAAACAAAATGAAGGCTTGTTTAAATGTCAAAGCAAACAGTTTTCTAAAGTGTAACCCTCTCCCTACAAGGTTCCGAGTTGAGACAGCTGGGAGAGTAAGAGGGCGGGAAGGAAAAGCAGGAAATAACACTTCACAGACCTAGTTTCTCTATTAGGGGCTAGCTTTAGGGCAGCAAGTAGGCTCAAGAGAAAGAGAAAAATTGGTTTTCATTTTAGAAAGCTTCCAATTTGGAGTAAGTGTTCACAAAATAAGGAAAGGCCTGGCATGTGTGAAGATCAGAATAATAATGCCAAAAATAGTAAATAAATAGTGCTTTGTGTTTCTCTAGGTGGTTATTTTCATATTTACCAGGGGCCTCACAGACATAATCTCATTAAACACTATTAAGTTTTAGAGTGCTGAGTATTCTCCCCTCTTAAAGATGATCAACAGTGGAGCAAGGTAAAGGGGAAATGACTTGGGTACGAGTATGAGGCAGCAGTCAGGTTCCCCCAGGTCACAGGAAGAGTGCAATGTTAAAATCCATACTATCTATAAACATAGATAAAAAGCAGATTTCTTCTGTATAGCACAGGGAACTATATTCAATATCTTATAATAACCTTTAATGAAAAAGAATATGAAAACGAATATATGTATATATATACCTATGACTGGGACATTACTGACGCATTGTAACTGACTATATTTCAATTAAAAACAAAACAAAACAAAATCCAGTGCCAAAGCAGCACTGCTTCGTTGCAGAGGACAACGCAAAACTTCAAAACAGTTGTGCAGTCAAGACTGATCTAAGCACAGTAGTGGAGAATGTAAATTTTACCTCCAGGGCCCTCATTTTTACCATTTCTAGCCAGTGCATACTTTCTCTCACGGATCTGGTAACCTCGTGCTCAGCTGACCACTCTCCTTCTAGAAAACACTTCCTTCATTTGGCTTCCAGAACAAGGACACCACATTGTCCTGATTTTCTTCTTACTGTTCTGGTCGCTGTGTCTCAGCACCGTTTGCTATTACTTTTTTATAACTAACTAATGACTCAAACTTCTATTTCCAGCACCAGACTTTCCCCTGAACTCAGATTCATACATGTAATTGCAAATTTGGCATTTCCAGTTGATGCCTTGATAGAGATCTCAAACTTAACTTGACCCAAACGGAACTCTGATACCCACTTGCCTTTGACCACTCCTCTGCCCTCCCACCTCCCTACTCCCCCACTGCCCCGCTCCCCTCCCAAGAGCAATGTGCTCTGAGTTTTCCCCATTTCGGGTAAAGGCATTTCCATCCTACTTAGCTCCTCTCTTACTCTCATACTTTACATCCGACAGTCAGCAAATCTTGTTGACTCAACTTTCAAAATACATCCAGACTTTGAGACTATATCTATCTCCACTTCTCTGACTCCAAGCACTCCTTGAATTATTCCAACAGCCTCCTAATTTACTTCCATCCTTATCCCTCTCTGACCTATCCTCGACACAGGAGCCACAGAGGTCCTGTTAAAGTCTAAATGACATCCTATTATGCCTCTACTGAATACATTCCATTTTACATTCTTTCCATTTTACCCAGATTAAAGACCTACATCCTTACTGTGACCTTTAAGGACTCATGTGATCTTGGCCCTCATTACCTCTCTGATCAACATCATCTTCTATTATCCTGGCCCTCATTTTCTGTTCTGGCGCAGCGACCTACTTGTTCCTTGAACACAACAGACATGTTCCCATTTTAGGGCCTTGAATTTGAAATTCCATCTACCAGTAATCCCATTCCCCATCCCCCATATTCTCAAAGCTACTTTCCCTTCATTTCTTTCAAATATTTTCTCAAAAGTCATCTCAGGAATTCCCACCCCCGACATATATTCCCTCTAGTTCCCTTTTCATACTTCCCCCCTTCTCCATAATATTGATCAGTATGTAACACAGCAGAAATTTAATTTATCTTGCTTATTGTCTGTTCAGTGCCATTAGAATGTAAGCTTTATGAAGGCCAAGATTTTTGTCAGCTTTTTTGACTGCTGTAGTTTTTCTAGTAGTTTTTAGAACTACTAGGAATATATCTGGCATATAGTAGGTGCTCAATATACATATGCTAAATGACTGAATGCTCCTTATTTCTCTCCAGAAACTCTACTCAAGTGAAGTGTAAAAAAAACTGATAAGCAGAAACTTCAGTTAAACAGAGCTGAGCCCAATAGGAGGAAGAAAGACTTTTTTCTTTCCTGGCAAGGACTCAGCCAATGAAGTCATGGACTTTTTTTCTTTACTATAGTGCTCCCAACTCCCCTTTCCCCTCTGTAGAAGTGTTCTTCCCTTGCTGTGTGGGAACTTGCATTGGCTCACAGATGCTCAACTGCAAAGTCTCTGCTGAACCAGAATAAGCCAGTCTTGCTGGAGATGTGTGTGGCAGTCTCTTTGTTTTAGTTCAACATTTTGGTGGCCCATATATAGAGGACCAGCGAAGACCCCTGAAGGCTCCAAGGCTGATGAGCAAACAGGTGAGGTGCCCACAACTGATCCCATGAGCTCACTGCTTTTCTTGCTGACCGCGGAGTTTGGAGGTACCTCTTTTTCCTGAATCCGAGCTCTTGCCTTCTTTGTGTTTGAAGCTCTCCAGGCTTTACTCAGGATCTATTTAAAGGTTTTGTTTTTCTGGTTAAAGCTTTGTTCTATATGTGAGTATTTGTTTGGCACTTCAGTGTGATTTTGAGATCAGACTGTTTTTGTTTTTTAATTTTTAATAATAATAATAATTTGATAATAATGCATCCATGTTGGTTCATTGATTGTACCAAATATGCCACATTGATGTTGAGGGTAGGGGAGTGTATATGTGTGAGTGGGGAGGGCTATGTGCGAACTCTCTGTATTTTCTGCCCAATTCTGCTGTGAACCTGAAACTGCTCTAAAAAAAATAAAATCTATTAATTAAATTTTTAAAATTTTTTATTTGGGGGGGTGATTAGGTATATTTATATTTATTTATTTATTTACTTAACAGAGGTACTGGGGATCGAACCCAGGACCTCGTTCATGCTAAGCATGCACTCTACCACTGAACTATACCCTCCCCCTGAGATCAGACTGTTTTAACTGAAGCTGGGTGAAAAGCCATTGGACCACTCCTCCAGGAACAGGAGCTGCTTCACTGAAACTGCTCATTCAGCCACTGGCCTATTCCTATGGAATAAGGACTGCTCTCTGGAAACTGGCTGAAAATCCTTTGGCCTGGTTCCTCCACGACCAAGCTATTTCCTTAGAGTGCTGGCATTAGCTTACAGGCTGCCTGAGTTGCAAGCTGTTTGAAAATTGTTCTTTTACTCTAGCAAAAACCTCTAAGAAATGGGATCTCAGTTATCTAAATATTTTGAGCGTACCCCCTCACCTTGGGACTCTGGTCAATTTTCTATTTAAAAACTGTAGTCCTTCCTCATGTGCATTTCTAACTAAATGGACTGACCTGTCCAAAGGCAATTTAGAGTATCAACAGCCATTATGGGGAATTTTTGACCATCCCCAAACTTCATTTCCTTAAAACTGAACTGGACTACAGTAGCTCAGAAATTTACAGAGCTGAATTCCATGACTACTTCAACTGGTATTTTGAAACTTCCAAACATTATCAGGAACCTAAAATTGCCTCTCTGCAAAATAAGATTTTAAGACTAACTGGGGTTGGGGGAGGGTATAGCTCAGTGGAAGAGTGCCTGCTTAGCATGCACAAAGTCCTGGGTTCAATCCCCAGTACCTCCATTAAAAATAAATAAGCCTAATTATGCCCCCAAAACAAACAAACAAAAATTTAAAAGCATTAAAAAAAAAAAAAAAAAAAGACTAACTGAGGCAAATAAATGATTAAAGAAAGCTAAAATGGCTCCCAAAGTCTCAGGCTTTTCCTTTTGGCTTCCTTGTCTCAGGCTCAACCTTTGGCACCACTTGTCGCTCTCCTTCACCTCCTTGTGGCCAGATTCTGCCTCTGGCACCATTTCCATCCCTTCTTCTGTATCCTCAGTTTCCTCATACTTATTCTCTCCCCCTGCTCCCTCTTCCTCTCAACTTGTCAGAACATGTCCCTTTAAAATTAAGCCTTCTGAAGATCCAGAAGCTAAACCCTTAGTTTCTTACACTCCTTTATATTGAATCCCAAGCCATTGTCAAAGATTTTCCCAAAGCATTTGAAGATCCTCACAGATTTGCTGAGGAATTGAATATAGTCATTCAAACTTACCAAGCTGGTTTCTCTGACTCACACCAGTTAGTTCATATACTTGTCAGTGAAGGCCAGGCCCAGCACTGGATGAAAACGGCTAACTGGGAAAATCCTGAAATATCTCTAGAATTATAACTGGGAGACCAGCCCACTAACTTATTAGAGAATAGGCTCAAGCTATTGCTAGGCGACTTCATCGAGCAAATACTAGGGCTTTTCCAAAGTCTGTTGATTGGAACAAAATTGAGGCTTGCACACAAAAATCTGATGACGCTGTTCTTGACTATTACAATTGACTTCAGACTGGTTTTAAACAAAATTCTGGTTTCCCGTCACATGTTGATTCTACCTGGGTAGTTTTTAACTCTGTGCTTATTAATGGGCTGAACCAGGACCTTCCCCTTCTAGTAAAAAGGACCAGGATAGAATGGGAAACTATGTCCACTACAGATTTAGTTCATCTGAAAATCAAATCTCTTGCACTCTAGACCTAAAAGGGAGACCACCAAAATTTGTAATCTACAGATCTAGCAAATGAAGTCTCCCAAATGAAACCCAAACTCTCCTAGTTACTGCTGTTATTGCAAAAAGCCAGGGCACTGGAAGAGACTGTTACAAATGTAAGCACTTTATGCGCCTCTGGCTCTCTAACCAGCCTTTCCAACCTTCTCCCAATTCTCAGTGGTGGGGCTCTGGGGAATGACAGGGGCTTTTCCCAATTCTCTCTTAATTGGCTTGGAGAAACATTTCTCCAGATTGGGGATGAATATCTTCCAGTCCTAAATGACGCTGGAGCCACTCTCAGTGCTTGAGCACTCTTGGTCCTCAACCCAACTAGTACAAAGCAGCCCCTGCCTTGGAATACTACAACGGTTCAAATAGTGGGGATCTCTAATAAACCCCAAAAGGTTCTTATCTCCTTTTGTTCTACTCCCTTGTGTTTAGGCCTTTAGAAATACACCCATTTTTCCTTAGTTCCTCTGACCCTACCCACTTATTAGGCCAAGACTTTCTAGAGAAGTATCATGCCAAAATTTCTTTCTCCCAAGAGGGGAAAATAATTCTAGACTTTGTCAGTAGTCATATCAAAGTCACCAACCAGATGAATTAAATGATCCTTTGATTTTTTTATTTCTTCTGTCTCTGACAGCAGTACACCTGATTCTGGAAACACTGATCACTTGTCCCTATTGAATCAACTACCGCCTTCCTTATGGGCAAAATCTCCAAATGATAAAGGCAAAATAGTGCAGCTCCCGTCAAGATTCATATAGATTCCTCAAAACCTCTTCCCAGAATTAATCAACATCTTATAAAGTAAAGCAGCCCTTCAAGGCACAAAGCCCATAATAGATTACAAGGCTCAAGGCCTCATAATCCCTTGTACTAGCCCCTGGAACACTCCTGTTTTCCCAGGGGAAAAACACCTAAGGGCTGAGGGTGGAGGTCCAGAACCTCTGAGCAATAAACCACATTATTATCCCTCCAACCCTGTCATTCCTAACCCTCTGTATGTTACTTCCATTCCCACCAGAAGTAAATTCTTTACTGTAATTGATTTACGTGGTTCCTTCTTTAGTATTTCAGTTGATGAAGCTAGTCAATTCCTTTTTGCCTTCATTTGGGAAGAAGAACAATTTACCAGGGCAGTAATGCCTCAAGAGTTTTACTGAGAGCCCTTCAATTCTCACAAATCCTGGAGGCTGAGCTGGATGATACACAATTCAGTAGGGGTTCTGTTTTGTTGTAATATGTAGATGATATGTTTGTTCTCTTTCTCAAGTTTTCTCACAGGAGAGGAAAAAGTTTGCTAAAACTTTTAAGCTTAAAGGGACTAAGGTCACCAAAGAAAAACTGCAGTTTGCCCAAACCTAGTTTCAATATTTAGAGTATCTGATCTCAAATTAAGGGCTACAACTAGATTCTGATAGACTGCACGGTGTCCTAAGTCTCCCCAAACCCCGAACTAAGAGCTGAGAGCTATCCTTGGGCTAGGTGGTTATTGCTTACATTGGACTGTTAATTTCCCTCTTATGGCCAAACCTCTGTACATTTTACTCAGTAAAATAACGCTGACCCAATTTTATGGGAAGAACTAGACAGCACAGCCTTTATGGCCTTAAAGGGGAATTTGATGAATCCACTTGCCTTTGTGCACGCCAATTATCAGATTCCCCTTTTCTTTTTTTGTACTTGAAAATGAAGGGAATGCCCCTGGGGTACTCATCTCAAAACAAGGTACCACCATCAGTCCATAGGGTATTATAGCCAGCAGCTGGATTCTGTGGCATGGGAACCCCCGGGAATCCTCCCCCAACACCACTTTAGAGCCATTACAGTGGTTGCCTTTTCGGTTAAAGCCATCTGGAAAATCACTGTGGGATGCCCCTTAACCATTTTTATACCTCACGTAGAAGCAGCCCTCCTGAATTCTCATCACACAACACTTCTCAGTCAGATGCCTCACCTCCTATGAAGTCCTTTTGTTAACTGCTCCTCACGTAACTCTTTACGTTGTGATAAACTTTACCCTGTTACTCTGCTCCCCTCCATCATCTACGAAGTCCCTCACAACTGCTTATCATTGATGGATCACCTCCTAACTACTTGTCATGATCTAAAGGAAATTCCTCCGGGCAATGCTGACTTCTCGTGGCTCACTGATGGTTCTCACTTACACAGTGACAATGGCAAACACTGTGCTGGGTGCGCTTTCAGTGCTGTTGGGCAGCATCTTTATCTTTGGCTAATTCGGTCCAACAGAGTGAATTATATGCTTTTATATAGGCTTGTACTTCAGCCAAGGACAAAACTACCAATACTTACACTGACAGTAGACAGGATTTTGGAGCAGCTCATGATTTTGGAATGTTGTGGAAGTAATGTGGCTTCCTTACCTCCAGCAGAAATAAAATTAAAAGTGGCTTCTATGTTCAGGAATTAATGGATGTAATACCTGCCACTTTAGCTATTATTAAGATTCCAGGGCATTCTAAACTTGACTCTCTAGAAGCTAAGAGAAATCACCTTACTGACATTTCCACAAGGAATGCTGCCCTGAAAGGGACTGAAAGCAGCCAAACCTGTCATGGTTCAAAAGGATCTGCCCCCAAATGATAACTTACATAACCTGGCCAGAGAAGCCCAACAGCTGTCCTCAGAGAAGGAAAAGCAAGGAAATGCAGCAACTGTTGGTTTGATAAAAGAAGAAAGCCCTGACTTGAACCGAGTAACAACCCAGCCTTAGGGAGGAGTCTAAAATTCCCACTCCCCACCACTGTACCTGGATTAAACCACTGGTCTACTGACAAAATGACAGTATTCATGAAACAGTATGAGTGGGGAAACGTTAACAAGGCCACAAAGAAGTGACTACCTCACTTCCCCACTTGTCCAAAGTACAACCCAGGGACGCCTGTTTGTACTGCTCCTGGACATTTTCAACTGCTTAATATGAGGTTTGGCAAACGAATTTCATACAGCTCCCTCTATCTCATGGATATAAGTATGTTTTGGTCATGGTCTGTATGTTTTCACAGTGGACTGAAGCCTTTCCCTGCAGACAGGCTATTGCCTCATCTATGGCTAAAGTCTTTTTGGAAAAGATTATCCCTACCTGGGGAACTTCTCTCAAACTTCACAGTGATCTAGGAACCCATTTTACCGGTCAGGTACTTCAACAAGTCTGCGCTGTTTGGCTGGTTTTACAACAGTTTCACTATGCTTACCACCCTCAATCCACTGGTTTAGTCAAACACACTAACCATGTTATTAAAACACAACTGGCAAAATGTGTAGAGGCCCTCCAAGTATCTTGGCCAAAAGCACTGTTGTTGGTCCTTCTAAGTCTCAGATCCAGCCCTTTTTGAACTCACACACTCTCACCCTTTGAGATAGTCATAAGATGTCCAATGCACTTGGCTCCTGCTTCTTTCAATCCACAACCGATAAAAGGAGAGAGACTCCAATATTGCAAAGTCCTAGTTGCTTCTATTAAAAATAACTATGCTTTGGTAGAGCAGTTTTTTCACAGTGCACTACGGGGGGATGAAGACCTTAAGCATCACACCTTGTAACCTGGAGATTTCATCTATTTGGAAAGAACTCTTATACTTCCCTGGAAAAGCCCCTATCAGGTACTGCTAACCAACCCTTGTGCTACCAAACTCCAAGGAATAGACTCTTGGATTCATGTGATACAAGCAAAGAAAACACCAAACCCTGACTGGACCTGCACATTATCTGGTTACCTGAAAGAGAAGATTTCTCAGAATTAAAGTAGACAACATTTGATGAGACAGCTTTCCCAAGATATCTGGACCAGCCCTGTTGGAAGTCTGCTGCTAAATCTTTGATGATGACATAACACTTCAGATGATCTCAAACGTTTATGATCTTGGTAAAATATGGACATTGGTTAAAAACTGCTTGAGAATTCTCCCTTCTACCCTTCCTTGTTACTCAAATGTGAGCTCAGAAGGTTTCCAATCTGTGCACTTTCCCTCTGATGTGAGATATTACACCGAGGAAAGGTCCTTCCTGGCATCTGAAGGACAAAAAGCTGCTGAAACTAGAAAACCTGACTCTTGGACAGCAACGCTTTCAGAGAAAGAGCTTGAGCAAAAGGAGGAAATGTAAAAAATTAATAAACAGAAACCTCAAGTAAGTAGAATTGCGAGGTGGGAAGAAGGAGCTCCTGTGTCTTGCAATGATAGCAGAGCCCAAAAGAAGAAGAAAAACTCCTCTTCTTTCCTGGCAAGGAGTCAATCATGGTTTCTTTGTTTACTATAATATTCCCAACTTCCTTTCCCCCTCTATAAAAGTGTTCCCCTTCCCTTGCCATGAGGGGACGTGCATGTGGGTCACCATGGTTACAGATCCCCGAATGCAATTCTCTGCCCATCCTGAATATACCCACCTTTGCTGGAGAAGTAGTTGGTAGTTTTATTTGTTTTAGGTCAATAAAAGAAAAACTTACAAGTAGTTCCATTTTTATATATAATGGGGCTTATACATAATGGGAGTCTTACTAGTGGTTTGAAACAATAATGGTTTATTCTGTGACTTGAATAAGAATCTACTTCACCCAACTGAGTCAGCAACTAGCTGTATGATTCTGGGCAAGCTACTTTATTCTCATTGGTTGGACTAGATGTGTAGTATTCTGTTTCCATGAAAGGCTGTGAAACTTCAAGCACTTAAAAGTATAAATGACTAATAAAATGCTGTTTCCCATGGAGTTTTAACAATGGTCAGACTTCAGCTAAAGAAAATACAATGCATGAAATATAAGGCATGTCATTTCAGACATTATTTGCTTGGCAGAAAAAATTTTATCTGAGTATAAGTATAAACTGATAAAAGCACTCTGGAAAACTATTTTATTTCTACCAAACTCATATATTTCTAAGCAAATCTTCTAAAGCTAAACATCTATCTACCCTATGACCCAGCAATTCTTAGAAACAAGAACTTATACTCAACAAAATATGTAAAGAATGTTTATAGCAGCTTCACTCATAGTAGCCTCAAATTGTAAATTACTCAAATGTCTGTAAAAAGTAGAATGAATAAATAGTGGTATATTCATAATATAATACTACACAGCACTGAAAAATGAACTACTGCTACACACTATATAGCATGAATGAATCTCACAGACATAATGTTAAATGAAAGCCAAACAAGAGTATACATACCATGTGATCACATTTCATGACAGGAAAACTCATCTATGATGATAAAAATCAGACTGATGGTTACTTTTTGGGATGGCATTGCCTGCAGAGGGCATGAGAGAATCTTCTGGGTGTACCGGTAATGTTCTAATTCTGGATGTAGGTAGTGGTCACACAGCTATATGTGTATGTAAAAATTCATCAAATGATGTACTTAATATTTGTGCACTTTATTTATGCTATACTTCAATAAAATTTTAAGTAAAGCAATCTACAGCAGGCAGTAAGTTCTCTCTCAGTAGCATTCTACTCTACCTAAGAGTTAAAAAGTCTCTGGAATATAGTGACCAATTCAATTAGTAAACTTCCACAGATAAAGTCCATTTCCCCTGAGATTAATCAACACTTTTTTGGTGTCAACATGTACTAGGGGATTGTGTTGGGCATAAAGTGTAAAAGATGTATAATGATGCTTCATTTATTGGCAACACTGTTCCGCATAGGTTTTCCAGCTTATTTTAAGAAATAATCTCGAATAAACAAATGGGGCCTAATTAAACTTATAAGCTTTTGCACAGCAAAGGAAACCATAAGCAAAACAAAATGACAACCTAAAGAATGGGAGAAAATATTTGCAAAAATGAGACTGACAAGGGCTTGATTTCCAGAATATATAAACAGCTCACACAACTTAATAAGAAAAAAACAATCCAATCCAAAAATGGGCAGAAGACCTAAACAAGCAATTCTCCAATGAAGACATATGAATGACCAATAGGCACATGAAAAAACATTCAACATTGCTAATTATCAGAGAAATGCAAATCAAAACTACAATGAGGTTATCACCTCATACCAGTCAGAATGGCCATCATTCGAAAGTCCACAAATGATAAATGCTGGAGAGAGTGTGGAGAAAAGTGAACCCTTCACTGTTAGTGGGAATGCAGTTTGGTGCAGCCTTTGTGGAAAACAGTATGGAGATTCCTCAAAAGACTACAAGTAGACTCACCATATGACTCAGCAATCTCACTCCTGGAGGAAACTCTAATTCAAAAAGACACCTGCACCTCAATGTTCATAGCAGCACTATTTACAATAACCAGGACATGGAAACAACCTAAATATCCATCAACAGATAACTGGATAAAGAAGTTGTGGTATATTTATACATTGGAATACTACTCAGCCATGAAAAATAATAAAATATTGCCATTTGCAACAATATGGATGGACATGGAGAATGTCATTCTAAGTGAAGTAAGCCAGAAAGAGAATGAAAAATACCATATCACTCATATGTGGAATCTAAAAAAAAAAAGAGACAAATGAATTTATTTATAAAACAGAAACAGACTCACAGACATAGAAAACAAACTTATGGTTACCAGGGGGAAAGGGGGTGGGAAGGGATAAATTGGGAGTTTGAGATTTGCAGATACTGACTGGTATATACAAAATAGATAAACAAGTTTATACTGTAAAGCACAGGGAATTATATTTGATATCTTATAGTAGCTTACAGTGAAAAAGAATATGAAAACAAATATATGTATATTCATGTATGATTGAAGCATTGTGCTGTACACCAGAAATTGACACAACATTATAAACTGACTATATTTCAAAAAAGAAAAAAAAGAAAGGAAAGAAAGAAATAATCTCAAGATATTTAAATTGTCAAATACCTGACTTTTTCTACTGTTACTATGCCTAGAGAGGGCACAGGAAAAGAGCCACATTAATATACTGCTGGTGGGTGTATAAGATTGGTTCAACTTCTGGTGGCAATCTCACATCATCTTTCAAAAAGCGCACACTCTTTGACCCAACTTGTGAGGTATTTACTTCCACTTGAAGGTATTTACTCACAAATATTCTTAGTGTACAAAATGAACAAGGTACTTGCTGCAGCAGTGTTTATAACAGGAAAAGATGGGAAAATAACTAAATGTCCTTCAATGAAGGGCCAATTAAATACACTTCTGTACATCCACACAATGGAATACCATGCAGCCATCAAAAAGAACTAAAAATAAACTGATATGGAACAAATTCTGAGATGTACAAGTAAATGGGGGAAAAAAGGCAAGGTACAGAATAGTAACTATAGAATAAAACATACAAACATGAATTTAGAAGTGCACAGTAGGTCTCTGAAAGGATAAATAAACTAGGAATAGTGCTTCCCCAGGAAGGGAAAATGGTTGGCTGGAATTCAGGGGAGGGACACTTGTTTCTCATTGTATACTCATTTTAGTATTGAATTTTTGCACCATATATGTGTGTTGCCTATTCAAAAAAAAAGCAAAAATAGTTATTAATTTTGGTATGACTATTTTAAAATGTTTAAAATTTTTTCCTTTTAGGAAAGCATACAGGCAGTATTATACTTGAAAAGGGCATATAAGAGGCAGGACAGACTCATCTCGGAAACCCTGTATCACTTCCTGTAAATGAGCAATTTCTCTTTATTCAATTCAGAGTATCAAAGTGATTGTGGCAGTTTTAAAATATGTCCACAAATTCTTTTATATTCTTCCCTTCAAAAAGGTGAGGTCTAATTCCCCACACCTTGCAGCTTGCTTCTAAGAAACAGCATCTGGATGTGATGTGAATGCCTTCTCAGACTAGGTGACAAAAGGGGTTGTGGGTTCCTCTTTTCTTCTCTTGCATTACTTCTTGGGGAAGCCAGCTGCGGTGTTTTGAAGACACTTAAGTAGCCCACCCTATGGAGACGTCCAGGAGGCCAGAGATGGATGCCTCCTGCTCATGGCCACGTGAGTGAGCCCCTTGGAAGTGATCCTCGAGTAAGCTTTCAGAAGATGGCAGACCAGCTGACATTTTGACTGGAACTTCATGATCAACCTTGAGACGGAACCAGCCACTTAAGCCACTCTTAAACTGCCGACCCACAGAAATTATGAGGTAAGTTTTAGATTGCTATATTTGGGAGTAATTTGTTATGTAACAACAGATAATCTAGAACAGTGCCTTATCCTAAGCAGACAAAGAATTCATTTAACTTATTCCTTCCTGGAACAAATACTTACTGAGCCTCTATTATTTGCCAGGCACTGTGATAAGGACTAAAGTTACAAAAAACAGCTAAGAAGATACCAAGGTCCATTCCTGGGTTGGGAGCAAATATTTATTAAGAGTCTATACTGGACTAGATACTGGAGAACAAAGATAAATAAAGCCAGCTGCTTGCTCTCAACGTAAGACTGAAAAAGAGAAAGGTTAGGGAGAAGAGATTGCATGTGACTGAATATGCCAGTAGCTTTGAGTTTTCAAGTGGAAACAGCAGTATTTACTTATATGCTGCTTTTGAATCTTGTTTCAGTCCCAATTTCCAATCCTGGTTGATGCTGACAACTATTCCTTGAATAAAGGGAAGGTTAGCGTGCAAGTACACTTGGTTTCTTCCTTCCCTTCTCCCTCCCTCTCTTCCTTCCTCCCTCCGTCCTTCCCTTCAACAAATGAATACCCACTCTGAGCCAGACACTGTTGTAAGGTGAAGGGATACAGCAGTGCATAAACCTTGCTCTTATACAACTGATATTCAAGTGATGGGAGACAGACAATAAGCAAATGAACAACTAAATATATGTTAGTGGTTAAGCCCTATGGAGAAAAATGAAACAGGAGCAAAAGAATAAAGAATGTGAGGGATAGGCATGTTGGTATTTTATAAAGGGCAGGTCAAGAGGAGCCTTACTGAGAAGGTGACATTCAAGCAGAGAAACCTGAGAGAGTGAGCCATGAGGAAATTAGAAGGAAGAACATCTGAGGCAGAGGAAAAAGCAGGTACAAAAGGCCCTGTAGGGGGAATGTGCTTGGCAAGTTTTCGGGAAGAGCAAAGCAGAGTGAGACTACAGTGGAGTTAAGTGCAGGGAGAGCGGGAGGAGAGGTCAGAGAGGCGAGGGCGGGCCGATCATGTAGAACGGAGCTTCACAGACTTAATGTAAGGAACCCATAGTAAATATTTCAGGCTTTGCAGGCCATACCGTCTCTGGGATAACTTCTCAAGTCCTGTAGCACAGAGTCACAGACAATACATTAATGAATGGGTATGGCTGTATTCCAATAAAATTACTAAAATAGGCAGTGGACTGGATTTGGCACCTGGACGGTAATTTGCTGACCCCTCATATCAACCATCTATAAAGCAAATAATGGAGGCCAGAGGGGAATGGTACATATGCCCAGGCCTGGCCTCAGAATACATTACTTCACTGAAACAAAGCTATAAATGTGAGCTAAATAAAACGCTTCTGTAGACATTAAGCACTCAAAAGTTGTTTGTTGAACAGATAAACTGAAAAAGTAGCTTGTCTGGGACCCAAAATAACAATTATTTAACTGTTTCTACAGAAAAATGTTTTGAATTCCCAAAAATTGTTTTGAAAATTAAATTAACTTTGGAACACAAGCCATTCATAAGTTGAAGACTTAACTTACAACAATACCGAGGATATTTTCATCTTTTTCTTGATGATTCAGGGACATTATTCTAGGTATGATTATCCTATGGTGTGGTAGAGGAATGTCCCTTTAAAAATTACTTAAGTGTGAAAGGTTGATGACCCTCTGTTAATTGTGACCAGACTTCTCTGCTGAATTGTGTTTTGCTTTTCAGGCTTCCCTCTGGTTGTCAGCAGTCACTCTTTGTCATTAACATGTACCTTTTGCAGTCCTAGTCTTTTCCTTATCATCATTCAACTTCCTTCTTATAATCTACTTTAGATGAGGAAATCAGGGAGTCAATACTAATGTAGCTGTATCACCAGGTCCTGTAAGTCCTTTTATTTGCTGTCTTTGACATTCCACAATTAGCTCCATGACTGTCTTAACAGTCTGTTATATTTGGAACTCAAAGCCCATGAGGAAAAATTCTATAGTTATTAGCCAAAGGAATCAGTCAGACAAAACCATTTTTGGTAACTCCCTACAACTAGTTTGTTAGTGAGCTTTGAATGCAGTGTGAGGTGTATGTGATTCATGTCCAATAAACAAATCGTCAAAAATTGAAGATTTGTTTTTATTCTTCTTTCAAGTATGTTATCTCTACCAACAGGTAATGAGGGTCTCAGTATAGATGCCAAGAATGCTTAGACATGGCTATAAAATGAAATATAGATCTTAAGACTCTCTTAGACAGAAAAACTCAAAAACATTGCTTAAGGCAGTGGTTCTCAAAGTGTGGTTCAGGGACCCCTGGCAGTCCCAAAACAGTTTCAAGGGGGCTGCAAAGTCAAAACTGTTTTCATAATAATACTAAGACAAATTTGGCTTTTTATTTTAATTGTCTCTTGAGTGTACATAAGAGTTTTCCAGAGGAAGCATTATATGAAATTTCAACAAACTGGATATAGAAACACATATGAGAATCCAGTGTGTCTTCTATTAAGACAGACATTAAAAAGATTTATAAAAATAAAAATAATGCAGTTCTTAACAAATATTTTTGTTTTAGAAACTATATTTTCATAAAGATGTTAACATGTAATATCTATTCTTATTATTTTAAGATGGATTTATAAATAAATACTTTAACAGTTTCGGTTTTAATTTCTATTATGGCAAATACCAATAAATATAATATCAATAGATATAAACAAAAGCTCTTAGAGGTCCTTAATAATTTTTAAGGGTGTAAAGGAGTCTTAACTCTAAAAAGTTTTAGAACTGCTGACTTAAGGTGTACCACCCAAGCATTGTTTTCTTTCTGCCTTTTTATAGAGATGTTAACTAACCTGCTGCTGTCTTCACCCCGGGAGACAGAAAGTTGGGGAACAGCCAGTCCTACCACTGCTGTCAGTTTTGCCTTCTGGGGATCTGCCTGCCCAGCTGGAATTCTCCTAAGTTATGAGAATTCTGGACCCCAAGAGAGGCAACTGATGATCTGTAAAGGAAGCAGGGAATTTGGGGTAAAACCAAGAGGGATTATGGGCTGAAAAAGCAGGACCGGAGCTGGCTTTCTGTGGCATCTGGATGAAAGCCAGTCACCATGGCCTGTCCATTCTGCCTTTGAATTCTCTCTGCGTAAAGCTATCTTTTTGGCATTACATGGCAAAAATGTGTCAAGGTATAAATTTCTTTTCATTCTGGCTTATGTGAAAGTAAACAGGACTAGCCTTCGGCAAAGCTGTTTTAAGATGTTCTTTGACTTAATAAAGGTTTACGTTTCTAATGTAAGCAAATCCATCAATCTTCTTTTGTGATTTCTTCCATCACTTTGCTTAGCTTTTTAATCTAGAAATTTGGATATTTACTTATGTATTATTTTAATTGAATGGCTTTACAAAAATCAAACAAATACATATCTCTTTAAGAATCTTGAACTTGTACGCTTATGTGTGTATATATATGTATGTATATTTATATACATATATACATACATAAAAACTTATTTTTTCTATTTTGGAAATTACTTTTATTAAAAAATTCTTTTATTAAAGTATTAAAATTATAAGTTATATGTACAGTGTGGTGATTTAAGATATGTATACCTTTATATAAACTTATGTTAGACAATTTAAAATGGGCCTGTAAACCAACCTTTTCCCCCTCATAGAGAGTTTCCCTAATACCTTTTACTGAAAAATCTTTTCCATTTCCCTTAATTTGTAAGTTTGCTTATAAATTAGGGGCTGTTTCTGGACTGTCAAATCAGTTCTACTGAGCTAATACGAAACAGTATTTTTTAATAGGTTTTAATTACTTTGAAATAAATGGTAAAGGATTTCCCCTTCACCCCTCAACATACATACTGTACACACTAAATAAACATCCGATTTCACAATCGTGTTAACCGTTCTCAGTCTTAGGTGAATATGTAAATTCTGCAAGGTTTTTCCTCAAAATTTTGCAGTCTCCTTTTTAAATATTCTGGTAATGATCCTTCCCTCTACCTATGCCCAACGCCCTAGCTTCCTACTTTCAGGAGGTTGAGATGCTAAACACAAGTTACTGGAGTTGAGCAGAGAGGACCCTCTTTCCCTCTTATACATTTCCGGTTCACTGGTTATCCTGCCCTAGTACAGGTATTTTTCTCTTACGGATTTTCTATACCTCCTCTAAACATAATCCATCTTCAATCCTCAAAGCCCTAAGACTTCTGGGTACAAATTTTATGTTGTCTGTTGCGACTTAACTTATTTGACTTGGAAATCAATCATTTACGTTACCTAATTTCTTATCTTGACATCCTAAAACGTATCCCTATGCCTGCTATACTATTTCTGTTTAGAGATAAATGTTCTGACTTTAAAAATAATATTAATAACTATCCTTTGAAATTGTAACTGTTGCTGTCACAGGTAGGTGGGTTAGAAAACAGGGGAAGAAGACTTACTTTCTACTGTCTACCCTTTTTGTATCTCTCTTTTTTCGGGGGGAGGTATCTTTTGTATGTTGTGCCACATCATGTATGTGTATAAAAAATGGAAACCCCTGACCCCTCTGAAAACTCCTGTATTAGAAGAGGTAACATCTACATTTTTTTCCTTTCCTAGCTAAATACTTAGCAGGTAACTCAGTAACTACTGAACAGAATAGATAACCCCAATACTGGTTCAACTCATCAAGGCAGCGTTTGGATAAGCACCAGATCTCATCTCTGGCTGATGAGATGACAGCAGAATAGGAACTCCTCAACTACTTAAGAATTTCAAACAAATGGGACCTAATTGAACATAGAAGCTTTTGCACAGCAAAGGAAACCATCCTATATGGCAATAATGAGTTTATGGCATTAAAATGTAAAGATTTAGATTTTTTTTTTTAAACCACAAATACAACTAAAGGGGATCCTATATGATTCTGATGCTTCAAGTTACAATTCTACTTTCTCAAAATCATTTAAGAGTTAACACTGACTGTAAAAGCCCAACATGTTTTATTTCATTGGGCTCACGTTTAAAAGTAAATACCTGAATCTGTCCAACCAAAGTTGCAGTCAGTTCAAATTCTTGTCTTTTATTTATGTCTTGTTGTCAGACACAGTTTACTATAGATTTTGCAATGTGCGTCCATCTTCCTCCTTCATCTGTGAGATGAACCATCAGAAGCATTCTAGACCTTAACTGTCATCACACACTGAACATGCCCATTCAGTTAAGATTTAGACTCCAATATAATCCCATTAAAGTTGTGGAAGAGGTTTCCCAAATCCAAATGATACAAAAAGATATTTAGTCCCATACACAATGCGTTAAATCCTTTGTTGTTTTCTCCAATTTTGTTCCGTTTTGTTTTTTCAGCAGTGGGGTGTATATATTTATATGAAGCCTTGATGGCTTTCAAGATAATAGTTTCCATTTCTTGGGTTTAAGAGCCTTCCATGTATTATCTCATATTTAATCCTCTCAACAACTCCTCAAGTATTATCATTCCCATTGTACAGATGAAGAAATGGAAGCTTAGAGCAATCTGTTGCAATGCTACAGACTAAATAAAATGCAAAACCAGGATCTGAATCCAAATCAGTCTGGCTAAAGTCTGTATTTTTAACTACACTATCTCACAAGATGAGAATACACTTTCTTGGTTCTCGGCAGTTCACGTTTCCAGGTGTAAAACACTAAATAGTCCATGTACTGTACTTGAAAATAAAATTGTGGACTAGAGTGAAAGATATCAACACTTGTAGGTTTATTTTTGGCTGAGAAGCAGGTTATTGATTTTATGTTTGATCTCTCTCTCTACCAGAAAGGAAATAGAAGTGGCAATAAAGCTGCATACTGGTGGCAAAGGGAAAAATACATGAAGCAGCAACGAGAAGCGAAAAGAAAATGTCAAAGTAAGCAAAAGGCATGAAGAGGATAGAAACAGAAAAAGAAGTAGGGGACAGAAACTCAAAAGTTCAAAGCTGCAAGGTTATTATGAAACATATACAGTTGTCCCTCAGTATCAGCAGGGGACTGGTTGCAGGGCCCTCTGACTCCCACCCCTGACTGCCAATACTAAAATCCCAGTATGCTCAAGTTCCTTATATAAAATGGCATAATAGTTGCATATAACCTATGTACATTCTCCCATATACTTTAAGTCATCCCTAGATTACTTGTAATACCTAATATAATGGAAAAGCTATGTAAATACTTGTAAATACAATATAAATAGTTGCCAGTGAGTGGTAAATTCAAGTTTTGGTTTTTGGAATTTTCTTTTTCCGAATATTTTTGTTTCATGTTTGGTTGAATCCGTGGATTCGGAACCTGTGGATATGGAGGGCCAATTGTAATGTGTTTCCTTTGTCTGTGAGTATTTTATTGATGATATGAGAAACAAAGCTCAGTTCCTAAAGAGCTGGAAAATTTCAGAATTATCTTTTTTCAAAGCCTTAAGGGAAAAAAAAGATGTAGCTTAGCTAAATCAATCAATCATGATATACCCTTTACATAAAATAATGTATAGTTATTTAAAATATTATAGGAGACCATTTAATGTTACAGGAGAATTCATGGTATATTCCTCTATAACAAAGAAGATTACAGATACACAGATAAGGGTACCAATTTGTTAAAAAAATAAAACAAAAGTGTATGTATAATATAACAAAATCATAATAGTGGTTTTATCTCTGGATGATTTATGATTTTCTTCTTTGTAATTTAGGATTTCTCCTTTTTCTCTGATTTCCAAATTTCCAACAATAAAAAGTGGTTACTTTTTGGGGGGAACCATCACTATTTCCAAAAGTTTTTCATCACCTGAAACAGAAACTCTGTAACTATTAAGCAATGATGCCCTATTCCCTCTGCCCACTAGCTCCTAGTAACTCTACCGCCTCCCTTCTGTCCCTAAAACTTGCCTATTCTAGATACCTCATATAGGTGGAATCATACAGTATTAGTTCTTTTGTGTCTGGCTTATTTCACTTAGCAAAATGTTTTCAAGGTTTATCCACACTGTAGCACGTATCAGAATTTCATTCCCCTCTATTGTTATTCCATTCTAAGTATATACCACATTTTGGCATCTTCTGACAGACACTGGGTTATCCACTGGCTATTGTGAATAATGTTGCTATGAATACTCATGTACAAGTTTTGTTTGAACACCTGTTGGGTATATAACTAGGAGCAGAATTGCTAGATCATTTATTAATTCTATGTTTAACTCTTTGAGGAACCATCAAACTGCTTTCCACAATGGCTACAACATTTTATGTTCACACCCGCAGTCAACAAAGGCTCCAATTTCTCCACAACCGAACGCTTATTTTCCATTTTTAAAATAAAGTCATCCTAGTAGGGTGTGAAGTGGTATCTCACTGTGGTTTTGATTTGCATTTCCCTTATGATTAATGATGCTGAGCATCCTTTCATGTGCTTATTTGTATATCTTCTTTGGCAAAATGTGTATTCAAGTCTTTCGCTGTTTTTTTGTTTTGTTTTGTTTTAGAAGTATAGTCAGTTTACAATGTTGTGTCAATTTCTGGTGTACAGAATAATAGTTCAGTCATACATATACATACATGTATTTGTTTTCATATTCTTTTTCATTATAGGTTACTTTGCTCAGTTTTGAATTGCACTGTTTGGATTTTCTGTCGCTGAGTTGTAGGAGTTCTTTATATATTCCGGATACTAATTTTGTATCACATATATGATTTGCAAATATTTTCCCCATTCTGTGAGCTCTTTTTCATTCTCTTGATAGTGTCTTTTGATGAACAAAATTTTAAAATTTTGACAGAATTCAATTTATCTATCTTTTCTTGTGTTGCCTGTGCTTTTGGTGTCATATCTAACGAACCAAGTACTAGTTTTTAAATCAGTTAAAAAAAAGTAATTTTTGAAAAATATCAGGGGAAAAAGTAGTTGCTAGTAGTGGGACAGAAAATGTAGGAGCAGGTGTAAGTTACTGCCTCTCATTCTGAATTCAAAGCACAGTATAATACAACTTACAACAAAGACATTTTATTTTTCAGTTTTTTGGGGGGAGGGAGTAATTAGGTTTATTTATTTACTTTTTAAAGGAGGTACTGGGGTTTGAACCCAGGACCTCATGCATGCTAAGCACGTGTTCTACCACTTTGAGCTATACCCTCCCCCAACAAAGACGGTTTTTAAGGATCCAAATTCCTCCTTTTACTAGAACATGACCTAGTAGAGGATCTCTTGGTTCAAAGATACGTATAAAAGCTTCTCTACTTCATAAATCAACTATACCTCAAGAAAGACAGACATAAAATTAATTAATGTTACAATATGTTTTGGGGATTATGAAAACCATCGTGAGGAGGATTATATCTAATCTTGTAAAAAAAAAAAAGATTGCTAAAAACAGTCAAAATTAAGATCATGAAGAATATACTCTTTCATGAAAAGTTGCAGAAACAAGACTCAATCTATATGTTGTTTCTGAAAAAAATTATTTGCTTCAAACATTCAACTTATCAACTTTTATAATGAAAACAAAGCTACCCACTGGATCAAGAGCTCATCAATTTGGCTCACCATCTACAAATGGCAGGCCAGATCATTTGTATAGTTAGTGTCTACTTTGGACTTAAAAACTAGTAGACTTGGTAACAGCCCTTTGGTATCAAATCATTTTACAGATTTCATGCAGTTTACAACTGACCCCCAAGACTCACACACAACTCAAGGGAGCTCTGGTAGAGATTTATTCCTGGATATGTAAATATCAGTTCTAATAATATATGTTATTTTTAAAAGACTTGTGTTTCTGTTTCTTTGTTCTTCTTTTTAAAAATTCTTTGCTTGCCACCTTAAAAAAAAAAAAGAAAAGAGCTAAGCCTAATGTCCAATGCTAATGGGAGTGGTTAACAATAAACATTAATGGTTGTCGCTGACACTTTTCACACTGGTGCCAGACTGGTGTCCACTTTAGTCCTGTTCTCTAGAAGCTGACTACGTCTTCAGCTGTGTTCTTCTTTGCTTTCCTGGTAAAGTCCTCTTTACTCTCCTCAAGCCTCTTATATGAGCCAAGGGTCCTTTTAACCACCACTAAATGATCAAGAGTCTGCTAATGGGCTCTGTGTAGTTCCAATTTTTTTCTAAGGGAGAATGACAGACATGTTTGTCTACTGATGTTAGGAGACGGGGCAAGAAGGAGGAGGATGCATCTGCAACAAATATCGCAGCTCCCAGTCAATACTAGTTTCTGGTTTTCCAGTCCTCTCTAGACACAGGGTGGAGGAAGAGATCATATGAAAGTAAGTCACAGTTTCTGGAAACCTGTAAGCATAGCTGCAGCTTGGCCAATAGCAATACAATGTAGGAAACTGTCTAGGACTCAGAGAAGAGAGAGATTTATAAGAGGATGCCTGCGAGGAAGGCCAGTTTGTAATTCTGGGTACTGCTACCTCTGTTGAAGCCCCAGCTGGGGAAATGCAGGAACTGTTTGCTTACAGCTGATCTCCGGTATATTACTATCTAATATTTATCTTGCCATGTGATTAGAGACTATGCAAACTTCAGAGCACTGTTTCTTCCAAGACAAAAGTTCAAACCAGAGAAGTAGGGAAAAGGTGAACATAATCAGAAATTCACAAGTGAATAATAGCCTTCAGAAATGGAAAGATGAGGGAAAATTAGGACCATCTATGGTTCATCTTCTAGCTAAGATTTTTTTCCTAAAATGCTTGTTATCTGAAAACCACTTTTTATGTTATGGGTTTGCCATGTAGTAATATCAGAAACTTTGGTAGACTGCCATATTTCAGAGAAAACTCCAGTCCCAAATTTGTCTACTGAAGTAAAAATTATTAGAGAGAATGCTTTGCTAGGCTATAAATTCTTACGTTTTAGCAAAACTTATGAAGGCAGAAACTAAAATCAGCTTAACAGCAATATTTTCAGTTTTTATCTCACTTATCCTGGCAATCCATTCATCTATAAGGCATGGATGTGACTGTAGGGAAGGACCAAATCATGTGTAGGTTTTAAAACCAGAAACCCAAAGGCAGAAATGTGATTATTATTCCTTTAGAGAGAATACTTCCAAAGAGAATCTATACTTACCAGGAGTTCTTTATTAACATTCTAAGAAGAAATCTGTGAGGTTATCCAATAAGCAATTTAGGATAAAGTATTCTGCAGAAATGTCTGAAACCTACAGAGCAGTGGTTCCCACACTTGCTGCATACTGGATACACCTGGAGCTCTTTTAAAAATACTGACACATCTGACTCCCACCTACAGACATTCCGATTTCGTTTAACTGGGTGAGACCTGAGCATCAGGAATTCGTAAATCCCCGCCCCCACATTCTAATGTGCAGCAAAATCCAGGAACTAATGCTGGTGTCTTCAAATTTTTCTACCTTCAGTTCTAGGAATGACAGGAAACAAAAATCCGAAACCCTGGGATCTTTTGGGGAAGAATAAGCCAAAGAAAGCACAAAGGTAATAACCATCATCCTGGAGCCATTTTCACAGAACTATGGTTATTTTCCCTCCACAGAATTTCAGACAAAAGTGTAACAGAGGCCACCTGAAACCATTATCAAGCAAGTACCGGTCTGGTGAGTGGTTAGGTAGATCTGCTGCCGCTAAAACTATAAGCAGGAAAAGAAAACTATGACCTAGTGTAGGTTAGAGAGGAAAGGCCAAAGTGGAACATCCACCAGATGTAAATCACTCCACCCCCAGGCTGTGGGGACTGGGAGGCTGGGGAGGAAGGCTAAAGATCTGATCCAGTTCCTCCTCCCACAGAAAAGTTCCCGCACCACGGAAACTGCTTAAGTGCAACAAGGGCTGGTTCACCACACCCGTAAGCCTCACGTTCTCCCTTTCCCCTTAGTGAGGCAGCCTCACGACGTACACCCACAGTGGGAGGTGGCTCAGCAGAGGCCTCGTGCCTTTGGCTGTCCAGCTGGAGTCCTTGTCGGAAAACCACTGGGAATAAGAAGGAAGGTATCATCTCAGTGGGACAGCTTTGAAGAAATATTTGCCCGGGGTTGAGATGGAATCACACTTGTCCACAGTTTTACTGCTTTATGACCTGGCAGGAAGAATGAGGATAAGAGCATGGCTAGGGGCTGGCCTCCAAGGGGTACTTTTCCTTTCAGCTGGAGGCTGAGAGATGCAGCTAACTGCTGAGGCCTCTTTTTCTTTCTGGCAGCCGCCACTTGGCATTTTCAGGGTTTGTTAACAGAGCAGAACTGAACCACACTGAGACCCTCAGTGCTAAGGAGACGGGAAACACTAGTGCAGGAGAGGAACAGCCGGCATCAGAGGGTGGACACTATTCTGCCCAGACCGGCTTGGGAAGCAATGCTTCTCATTATTATGAGCAGTACTAGATTTCCTTCCTTTCTCTAACTTGTGGCAATAATTATTCTGAAATTTTTGATGGCCTCTGTTATGGGTTGAATTGTGTCCCCCTACCTCCCTCCCAAAAAAGATATATTGAGGTCCTAACTCTCAGCACCTCAGAATGTGATCTTATTTGAAAACAGAGTCCTTACAAAGACAGTCAAATTAAAATGAAGTCATTTGAGTGGGCTCTAATCCAATATGACTGGTATCATAATAAAAAGGGGGAATTTCAATACAGTGACAGACACAACCAGAGAGAAGATATGAAAGCACAGAAGGAAAAGAAAGCCATGTGACTGGAGTGATGGCATCTACAAGCCAAGGGACACCAAACACTGCTGGCAAACACCAGAAGCTATAAGAGACAAGGAAGAATTCTCCCCTCAAACCATTAGAGAGAGCACAGCTCTGCCAACTCCTTGATTTCTGACTTCTAGCCTCCAGAGCCATGAGACACTAAATTGATTGTTTTAAGCCACCCAATTTTGGGGATTTTGTTACGGTAGCCTTAGGAAACTAATACAGCCTCAAACCAGTATTGATTAAGCCAGTCAGATTTCACTTTAACTATCCTCCGTGAATTACTGCTGCTAGCCAAGGAGATTACCGTCTAGGTCAGTGGTTGCCAAAGGGGTGGGTGGAGAACAGTGGTGACGGCAGCAAATCATAAATTCTGGGGAGCTATTTCACAATAAACATGCCCAAGCTCCACTGTGAACCTGATGATTCAGAATATAAGTAGGGGGTAGCTAACATATATTTTAAACAATCTCCTTAAGCAATATTACTGACTTGCTCTGATTCTGTACCCCTCCCCACAACTGAGCTTATTAAAATATAAAAGGATAAAACCTCGAGGCTTCTTCAGATTGAGCTGTAGATTCAATATAATCCCAATCAGAATCTCAGCAGGTTTTTTTTCCATAAAAATTCATAATTCATCCTAAAACTTATATGGAAGTGCAAAAGGCCAAGAACAGTCAAGGCAATCTTGAAGTATGATAAAGCTGGAGATTTATACTACTAAATGTCAAGCAAGACACATAAAGCTACAGTTATTAAGATAGTGTAATATTGACCCAAGACTAGACGAATGGATGAACAGAATGGAAGAAAGAGCCCAGAAATAAATCCACTTATATGTCATTTGATTTATGACAAATGGGACACTGCAGTGCAGTGGGGGAAAAGTTTGTCTTTTCAATAAAGTTCTAGGTCAATTATATATCCATATGAGAAAGGCAGAATCTTGACTCCCAATTCACATCCTAAACAAAGATCAATTTCAGATACATTATAGATTTAAATATGAAAAGAGAAACAACAAAGTTCTCAGGAGAATATCTTTATTATCTTGGGAAAGGCAAATTTTCTTGAACACAAACAAGCACTAACTATAAAAGAAAAAGATAAACTAGACTTCATAAAAACAAGAACTTACTTCCATTTATGAAAAGGTACCATTAAGACAAAAGGCAAGATAGAGAAGACATTTATGATACATGTATCTGACAAAGGACTCAAAACCATAATATGCAAAGAACTCTTAACAAATCAGTATGAAAAAACCATACAACCCAATTTAAAAATAGCTAAAAGACGTGAAAATATACTTCATAAAAGGAGATTTCCAAGTGTCCAGTGCTTAATTTCATAACTTACATGGAAATGCAAATTAATATCACAATGAAATACCGTTACACACCAACCAAAATGGCTAAAATGAAAAAGACATAAGGTCAAGTGTTGGCAAGAATGCAGCGCAAACAGGATTCTAGCTGGAAGTAGGAGTATAAATTGGTTCAGACACTTTGGGAAACTGGCACTATCTATTAAAGCTGATCATATGCGTATCTTATGACCTAGGAATTCCACTCCTAAGTGTTAGAGAATAAAAGAATGCACAGATAGTCCCCCAAGGACATGTACAAAAATTTCCACAGCAACATTTTTCACAGCAGCCCCAAACTAAAAACAACCAAAGTGCCCAATAACAACTGAGTAAATTAGTTATAGTCATATAATGAAATGCTATAAAATAATGAGAATAAATAAAGTACAACTATATGCAACATGGATGAATTTCAGTGACATAATGTTGAACAGCTACACATAAGAAAATACATACTGTAATGATTCTATACACATATATAATATTCAAAATGGATAATACTAATCTACAATGTTAGCAGTCAGAATTGATTTTCTTTGAGGGGTGAGCTATTGAAAGGGAGATATGAAGGGGCTCCTGGGGTTCTGGTAATACTGCACTTCTTCATTTAGGTGCTGGTATCACGGAGTGTGCTCACTTTGAAAATTCAGTGACCTGTGTGCTTATGATTTGTGCACATATTCATATTTCTGTTGTTGTTTCTAAAATTTTTAACTTAAGTATAGTTGATTTACAATATTTCAGGTGTATAGCAAAGTGATTCAGTCATACATGTGTGTGTGTATATATATATATTCTCAGATTCTTTACCATTCTAGGTTATTACAAGATATCAAATACAGTTCCCTGTGGTATACAGTAGGTCTTTGTTGTTTATCTACTTTATATATAGTAGTGTGCATCCGTTAATCCGAAATCCCTAATTTATCTGCACCCCCTTCTCCTTTGGAAGCCATAAGTTTGTTTTCTATGTCTGTGAGTCTATTTCTGTTTTGTAAATAAGTTCATCTGTATCATTTTCTTTAGATTCCAGATATGAGATATCATATGAAATCTATCTCTCTCTGTGTGATTTACTTCACTTAAGTATGATAATCTCTAGGTCTATCAATGTTATATTTTTATACTGTTGCTGAAAGATCTATTAACATAAAAACAAAAACAAAATCTTTGGGTTTGTGACTCCTGTACATCAGAGTCAGGATCATCTGGAATGTTCTATACTTTTAGACAAGTTCTATACTTCAAAGGCAGTCTGTCCAACTGCCAGGGTAGGAGACCAGTCTAATATCTAAAGCAACAGCATACGGGGGTGAGCGTGGTGGTGCAGGGTCTGCTTTATTCACCCATTCCTTCTCCATACTGATACTTGATTCTGGAAGACTTTTTAAATATAATAATTCTAACGAGTAGGGTAAAAGCTAAAAAGCAGAGGGGAGCTTGGTAAATAGGAAGATGCACAGTATTTCAAGTATACAGATGATACAGGAAAACTTTTAAAAGAGAGGGATAATTAGAGTCAAATAAGGAGAAAGCAGGTTGTTCACTGAATTCGTTCAGGGTTAAAAGTTTCATTTGATTATTAGTTCAATGAAGGTAGAAAATTATTTGATAGCAGTCTTTCAGGCTTGTTTTAGACATCCTAAAGAGAAAATAGAGTACAACTTGTGGGAGGGGAGCTACTCAATTTCTCACCATAGCCTTTTTGTCATAGAGCTTGTTGCTGTGGAGAAGGGAAATAAAGGATCCGGCACGAGTAAGCACAGGGACAGTGGATTCCTTATGCAATTAGCAAGTAGCAGGGGCCTATAAATGACACACTTTCCATTCTTTCTAACCCCTAACCCTCTAAAAGTACATGGGCCTGGTTTGCCACTATAATTTAACTCAAATACAGAGAGGCCTCAATGGGCCTAACAAAGCCAAAGCCTGGCAGACAGAACACAAGGCCATTTAGCAATGCTGCCTCATGCCAGGGGAATCAGCTACCTACCCACCCTATCCTGGGGAAATTATCTCCAGCTGCCTATATTATAAAGTTGATGCCCTACGATTTCCTTGTTCAGTAGAGCTTATGGGAGATGGGATAACAAAGTAGCAGAAGAGGTGGAGAACAGCGTCTTGTTTCACCGAGTAGTCAGAGACAGAGAGGAGGTGTGGGTAGGGAGAGAGACAGGAGAGAGAGAGAGAGGGAGAGAGAAAATATCTCACTGGTATCATTAAGAGGCAGTAGCAGTGACTTTGGAGAAAAGCTCTGCCTGAACTGGTATGAAACTGCTGCCATGAGAGAAAAGGCTAGCTGCCAAGTTTGTTAACAGCTTCTGCCCATCAGCTTTATCAATGAGGGCAGGGCCAGGACCTGCTTTTAGCAGTGTAAGCACTGAAACAGGAGGGTCCAACAACATCTTCCAGCAGCCCTCACCACAACCCATGATTAATAAAGACAGTTCCCTCTTCTGTCCCACAGAAATGATCAGTTATAAATATCAGAGCTGGAAGGACCACAAAGAGATGTAGTCCAACCTCCTCATTTTGTAAATGAGCAAACTGAGGCCCAGACTAGTTAAATAACCTTATCAACGGGGCAAGAAAACACAAAGGCTCTCAAATGGGGCCTTTTCCCCTTGGAATCATGCCAAAGCTAAATTAGCTGGGGCTCGTGATTAGCCCCAGTTTATATCAGAACTGTATTTATTGCCTAGGTATCACTTACTGGGGTTCATAGAGAAGTAGATGAACTAAATTATTTGTTAAAGGATGGCATTAACAACAACAGAGGTATGTCTCTGAACCCATCTGAGAGGGTTTTGTTACTGAAATATCAAAAGAATCTCATTTGAAACAAGCCTTACATATCTGGCAAGCTTGCAGCCTGGCCAACTCACTGCCTGACTCTCCTTTGCTGGAGGGGAGGGTGGAGGTAGGTGAGAGTGCACAAAAGGGAGATTAGTTTATTCTGCAATTTGCAAAATGAAACGCAAAAAAGTCTGTAACTGAAATTTTTCCTTAGGGCTTCAAGATTTAAATATAAGACAGTGGACAGATAACACAATCCACAAGGGTACACAAACACGTAACTGCCCTAAAGCATCCCCTGGGAGTTAACTGCCAGGTGGGAAGAATGTGTTGGCTGTTGTTTTGGGTGGAGGAGGGGCTGGGAGAAAGTAAGTATAGATTTCCCTAATGCTTTCTTTGTGTGGCTGCTGTTGCCATGTGGTGGTCTGTTGCTATGAAGACTTGTGGTGCCAGACCATGGCTGCTAGGCTCTTTACGACTGTGCTATTGGTAGAGCTGTTTCTGCAAGAGTCAGGCTAGTAAGCAGCTGGCTAAGCAGTAGAGAAACCCTGGTCACTGCACACCATCTCCCTCCAGGTAAGAGCTGCCTGAGGCAAGACTGAAAGTGAAAGAGCATTAATTACAGCCAAGGAAAAAGAAAAATCAGTAGCTGAGAACCATCTTTACTTTCTGGTATAAGTAGCTAAAATTAGATATTTCATGGTCCACACACATAACTTCCTACATCAGAATCAAACAGAATAAACCAAGGGTAACTATTAAGGTTACGATTTCCATGAAAGGTTAATGGACAGCCTCTTCCTTTTAGTGAGAAGGACAAAGGCCCACAGCTGGGATCTGCAATCAGCTGAGGATGAAGATCGGCTGAGACAGGTTCTCAGCGGAGCTACCACAGGCAGACTAACTTCCTGCTAAGCAAAACCACTGCCTATTACTCTGATAATGAGGAAGCTGCAGCCCACAGACCAAAGTACAGGGCTCAAACACAGAGTTTGAAGCAGAGCCGAATGTTCTCCCAGGTAACAGCACACAGAGCACACAGAAGTCACCCTGGTCTGTGTAGATGTCAGCTGTTTACTCAGTCTCTTCATCCTCCCACAGATGACTCTTCTTCTCAAGAGCATATATACACTTCTAGGTATATATAACTTAAAGATCATCTAGCCCATAAGATGTTCAATATGGTAAACTACTAGCTATATGTGAATGTTTAAATTTAATAAAATTAAAAATTCAGTTCCAGGTGCCACATTTCAGGTGCTCAATACCACATGTCACTGGACTATCATTTTGGAGAGCGCACTTCCATCACCAAAAGTTCTACTGGGTAGGGCAGATGTAGCCCAAGCCCCTATAAGTAGGAAATCTAAGGGCAGGAGAAGTTCAGAGAGTTATCCAAGATCACACTGCTAGCTAAATGTATAATCTGTTCTGGAATCCAACTCTCTTGACTCTAATTCAGAGATATTTGTTCTGCACGACTATGCCTTTAAGGCACTATTATTCCTGGACACAATTCTTCTCAGTTTCAGACACTGCTAGTTGCTGGAATAAAAATGTACACCCTGATGTGGAGAAGGAAATGCATAGCTTTTCCATGTCTGCTTACCCATATATATAACAAAACCTTCACCAAGTGCAAAACTTGAAAACTTTCTCCTCCCCACCAAATCATTAAGCTAGAATTCAGCTTTTCATACACTCTGGCATATAAGGCAGCTGCACTCACTTCAGCTTCAAAAACGTGGTACAGCACTACAACTTCTGTCTTTCTGATATTCCGGCAAAAGAAGACCAGACTGATTTCAGAGATGTTGTAAGAGGATTTCAACGTGGAGTGGGAGGGTGAACCTAGATAAATGATTATCAAAACAGAAGACTCCTCTTCAAACATAGTTTTACAAGGGAGCTTAACATATAAGTCACCCCAAAGTAGAACTCCTCTGGGTTTCATCTGTTGGGGTAGCAGAGGTGGGGGCTGGGGCCTGTCCACTCAGCACCCCTCACTCCTTATTTATGACTGCTTCTGAGGTTCCTCCATGCTCAAGTTCCTCAGAGTATAATTTCAAACCATTTCCTCTGAAAATCTCTAGAGGTTCTATCTCTGACTTTTGTAATTTCAAAAAATTGGTGCTGGGAGCAACTGTTATAAAAAAAAAAAAAAAAGAAAGCACCTTACAAAATTCCTCATTATTTTTAACCAATAACTAGCAAATGAGCCCAAGAGAGGTTACCAAAAAAAATGACAAGTTTTACCTACACAATTTTATTAATCAAATATTAAGTGATTATTTTACTTTCTGTGTAAAGACTGAACTAATCCTTGGAGAAATATCGTGATATATAAAATGCAGTTCCTGGCCTAACCATCTTATAGTCTAATAGAGAAGAACAGACACAGAAATTCTAGGTGGAAACAAATAAGGATTGGTGTATAGTCATGACACTGCAGTCCTAGAAGGAGAGGAGGAAGAGGGTGGCACAAAACAAAAAGAATTAATGAAGAAGCAAAGGCCAAAGACTCCCAAGATTTGAAAAAAGACAAATTTACACATTCAAGAAGCTAAGCGAACCTTCAAACAGGATAAACTCAAAGAAATCCATGTCAGACATATCATAATCAAAATGCTCCAAATGACAGAAACACTTTGAAAACAACAGGGGAAAATGACATATTACTTTATAGGCAAATAACAATTTAAGTGACTGTATATGTCTCAGAAATCATGAAGGTGAAAAGGAAACGGAACATTTTAAAGTACTGAAAGAAATGTAAACCTAGATTTCTATATCCAGGAAAAAATATCGTTTAGGAATAAAAGTAAAATAAAGACGTTCTCACAGAATTAATTCCCAGTGGATCTGCTCTAAAAGAATTACCAAAGGAGAGTCTTCAGACAGAAGGAAAACAATAGAGGGGACTCTCAGAACATCAGGAATGGAGGAAGAACAACAGAAATGTTAACTGTCTGGGTAAACGTCATACACGATTCTTCTGAATTATTTAAAACATATATGATGATTGAAAGGGAAATATTTTTAAATACCAACAAGGTCCTACTGTATAGCACAGGGAACTATACTCAATATCTTATAATAACCTATAATGAAAAAGAATATGAAAAAATACATACATATAACTGAATCACTTTGCTGTAACCAGAAACTAATACAACATTGTGAATCAACTATACTATAGTTAAAAAAAATTTTTTTCCAGTGGTCTGTTGGGGTTTTCAATGTATTAGGTGTAATACACAAAACCAGAGGCTTGCAAACTGTTCAAAAGCTTGTCAAAGGGAAACAGATTAGGTGGAAAGCAGATGCTATGCTGTTTTACCATTCTCCTCTGTTTTCAAACTTGGGGAGTACACATGTTGGCTAGAGCTAGATTAGCAATTTTGCAAAAATAAGTAACTGTAAGGAGCCTGGAACTCCTTGTGAAGCCACTGTAACAGCCTTAGACTGCCTATCTTCAGAATTCTCTTACATTAAATCATTATTACTTCATTTTCTGTTCCTAGCAGCCAAATCCCATCCTTAACTCAATGTTTCCTCAACTTCCCTCACCATGGCACACACCGTAAGTGAAAAAATATATTGCGGATGAGGCTGCTTGTCAGGCAAAGGGAGTGCGGCACCAGCTGCCACAGGTCCCATCTAGAAAACAACAGGACAGTAACGATCAGTATTTCAGCATCCTAAAACCCATCAGTTTTAGGAGTTTCTAACCTAATGAATACATGAAAGAAGAAGGAGTGACACAAGATAAAGAGAAAAATTAATTAGAAAGAGACATGGAAATTTGGGGAAGTGCAATATTACAAAGGCAAGAGAGAAGATCTCCAAGAATGAAGAAATAGCAGAGCTTCTAAAAGTAAAGGAAAGACAGAGAAGACCTTTGGAAAACAGATGATCATTGGTATGAGAAATGTTTCAAATAGTGGCAGAAGAAATCTGATGGCAAGGTGTTATATGATACCGGGCAGGTAAAAAGAGATCGAAAACAGCAATAGCAAGTAGGCAAGAAAAGGGGAGAGGTCAGTAGTTCAAAGGGGTAGCAAGGATGAGGAAAGTATTTTCACTGTAAGGAAGTGTTACAGTGGGAGAGTTTAAACAGGAGAGGAAAGAATGAAGATGAAGAAGAGTAGATAAAATTCATGGTATAAAGTCTCAAAGAATCTTCAGAATAAGAAGAGAAAAAGGAAATAACAATAAAAAGTACATTTTAATAAATAGAAGGGAAGCTGGAGGATGTAGGTGGGTAGCTTTGACCTTGGTTGTTTAAGAGCCTGAAGAGAGAATGGAATGGATTAATGAATCTTGAGAATGAAGTAAGTACTGGGGAGTGTGAACGTAACAGGCAGATGAAGGGACTGTTAAGCGGTACTGTGAACTCAGCTTCTGTCAGCTAGCATAAACTTGTATCAAAACCAGCTAGCTCAGTTTTGTGAATTCTTTCACTTGTCAGTCTGGGGTCAGGTACTGAAAAATGGGAGGTGGATATTTCTTCAGTTTGAGACTGGCAAGGTAAATAGTTCAATTTTTCTGATTAAACAAATCTATAGAAGCAAGTGTACAATAAAATCTCACCAATGGTATTAATATTTTCCAGTCTTCATTCTCATGAGTAGTATATGAAACTGTCCATTGGTATATGCCATAATCAAGTAGTACTGGATCCATGCTGACTCTAAGGTTTAAGTGTAGTAACTTAAAAGCTGGATATGTCCTCACTGGTCACCTAGTTCAACTGTATTTAAGAGATGAGGTAACTAAGGTTCAAAGAAGTTAAGGAACTTGTCCAAGGTCACAATGATAGTGGCAAGGACATAGAGGTCTCCTGATTTTCTCTCCAGAGCTCTTTTCACTGTATCACAAATTCTTCTAGAAAGTATATCTGCCAAAGTGAAATATGCTGTTAGTGATGGCCTTCGACTTAGTGCTGCGGTCTAAAAAGGAGACCCTGTAGCACTTCAGGAATTCTTATCTAGTAAGTCAGCTTTGCCTTTCCTTAAAATACCATAGAAGCCAGTAAGCAATTTTGCCTCAGCAGAAGTATATGGTCTGCCTTAAGATTTCTGATACCTTAACCCTGGTCCTGGAAACAACGTAAGACTTGTGAACCAAAAATAGTCTTGGGACCTGTGAATTCTGATTTGAAGTGAGGTGGGACAAAGTGAAATCAAGGGGAATCAGGCCTCTGTGTAAGTGCTAAGAGTAAGTCTCAAGCCAAGGAAAACACTCCAGGTTATACTTCGGTCTTCTTAATAGTCCTAAGGTTGAACCTAGGGAGGATCTTTGTAGTGCTGGCTGAATTAGGAATGGCCTAAAAAGAGATAGGATCTGCAGGAATTTCCAAATGCCTCCAGACAAGGTTTACAGTGAGAGCTAGGAAAGAAAGAAGCAAGGCTGCCAGACAGGTGAACAAAGAAATGAGGAAGAACTGAGGCCATGACCCCTATACCTGTTCTCTGCAAGGTGGCTCAGTTTTACAGGGACCTCAGGATCCTCATTTCCTTCAGAGGCCAAGCACTCATGGCTTCTCTCTAAGCTGTACGGGTTCTTCCATTTGAAGAAGTATGTCGGACAGAGAGACAGAAAGAAGTACAAAGAGTTAGAATGCAAACAAAAAACCTAGAAGGCTAGAAGGATTTTTTTTTTAAGTATCTGTAAATAGTTCTTATTATTAACTTGAGAACTGATTCAGTACACTAGCTCTTATATATCTGAGAGAATGATCTTTGCAGAAAATCTGTTATCTAAAGATCAAAAGGAATCTGAACCAACTGATTCCAATTCAGACCTTTGCCAACAGCCAGTTCAGGTGAAGGGCCTCTGGGATGACCAGAAAGCAGAGTGTAAAATTGCAGAACGATTCTTTCTCTTGGGATGAAAGAAAAAGAAAGAAGTGAGGTACTAAGCTCTGAAACACAATATAAGTGGGAGAAAATAAGGTGTTAAAACTAAGAGAACTAAACATCTTATAGGTTTAAATAAATTAGAGTGATCTTAAACCTGGTGAGGGTAATGTTTATTCTGAGTTTGAGAAGGTATAGAATTTTGGAAGTATTTGACATTACAGTACCTATTAGATACATATGAATGGATCCAGAAATGACAATCACACAGGTGCAAGCATTCATTCACTCAAATAAATATTTTGGAGGGCCTATGATAGGTGCCAGGCATTAAGTACTAGGGATATAATGGTGAGCAAAACACAGTTTCTGAGCTCACAGAACTTTAAGAACAGTGGAAGAGAAAGACATTAATAGAAAAGTATAATTATATACAACACTGCAAACTATGATATAAATACAGCGTGAATTTAAAGTGTGTAACGGGGATCTTGGTAATAGGCTGCCAGCAACAACCAGAGTCTTTCAGAGCAAATAATTAAAAAGCAAAAAACAAAAAACAAAAAACTGCACCAACATCCCCACTGACAAGGAGGGAGAACAGGATCCTCAGATAAAAAGGTAACCACTGTTCTCAGGAGGGTGAAAGGGTTAGCCCCACTCTCAGTGTGAACTCTCAGATTCACATACATGAAAAGCACACTGCCCTTGGAGAAAGTCATGATCACACAGATGAGCAGAATACAGTAAATTGGCAGGATATTGATGTTTTGTATTTTCAATATGATGAGGCAACAGGCCCCGAAGTTTGCTTGGCGGCCCAGAGCTGTGGTCTGTATATGTTTGTCATTCCAACAGACTCTGGCTGTTCAGATGTTTGGCCAAAGGCAGATGAATTTTTCAAAAATCAGAGGCAGCCACCTGTGATTTTAGGTTGCACACTGTATACACACATATAGAGTCAACCGCTAGATCAACCTCTCTCTCTCTCTGCTGTCTCTGCATCAGTTTCTAACACAATAGGATTATTTTCTTTTCCTTTTTGCATTATGGTCTTAGGCACACAATAAAACTTCATCAGCAATGTTTGTTATTCTATAAGCTTAAACTTCACTATATTGCTAATGACAAGAACACAGAATTTTTAACCTGTGTCACATTAGCACCTACTGCATGAAGACTTTAAATACTGAATCACAACAAAATATTCAGAGAAACAGACTTTTATTAGAATGACCAGAATGAAATGCCTAAATTTCTATGGGCAGACTGACAAGACAGCTTATGATAATCAGAGATAATTAGTTGTGCTCCTCTGGGCCTCGAAACTCCTCAGAATGGGGACACTTTGAAAGTCTGGTTACTGATGCAGAGACCTGATGGGACTCTGAGGGCCAGCCTCACTAACCACACATTCTATGACAAGGACTTGGATTCTTTATAAAAAGAATATATACTGAAATCAGATTGCCACAGATGGTACCAAGGGATCTGAAATACCTGGTTAGGTCCCTTTGCCCCCTATTTGTTCAGGTTTATGAACTTACAAAACAGAAGAGATTCCATTCTCAGGGGCAAATGGAACATACAGGAAGTCTAGATGGTAGCCTTGGGCAGCAGCACCATACGGTGAGCCAACTGTGTAGCAGATGCATGAAAACAAGACCAAGTAAACAGTATTCCCTGTTGCCTAGGCCTATAAAATCTGCACTAAGTGACAGATGCATGAAGTGGTGTGGGTGGCTGGGCAATGAGGCAACCAGTGGGAAGGAGTTGGCTGCACCTCCAGGTGTTAAAAACGGCAAGAGTTGCATATTCAATGAGCCAACACTAAGTCAACTTAAGAGTGCCTGTTTTCCATTTCCTTGACTCCCACAGCTGCCCTTTTTCATCTTTAAGCCTGACCCAAAAGTTCATGTATATTCAAATTCTCCTACATAAAATGATAGCAAGGAAAATGGAGTGTACAGACACAGTCTGAATTACATGGCCAGCACCTACCAAATGTGTGTGTAAGTACCAGGGCCAACACTGTTGAATAGCTATGAAGGGGAGATAACTGATTTTTCAAACTGGCAATCTCTAGAAGCTGGGCAATTTCAGAGAAGTTTGCTATAATCCTCTGGGTAGGTCTCACCAGCAAACTATGGTCACTTGTGACTCCTAGTAAATACTTGGTATTATTTATAACAACAAGCCCCTGTTGACAGAAGCAGGTTGAGAAGGGATCGGAAAGCCGCACGTAGCACTTACCATCTTCTGTTTCCTGCCACACGATGCCCTCAAGGTTGACACTTGTCCCAGGTTCACAGGGGCCCAGGCACTCTGGCTCTGTGGCCAGAGCCACATCACATGTGTTGACCCCAACTGATCGGGTACGAACCATGATCTGCTCACAGGGGGATGAGATGTCATTACTGACCACTGGCACCAAAAGGTGCAGTGGCAGCACTGCTGGTGTGGAGACAGGGGACTCCATCTGCAGAGGAAGAGAAAGTTGTAGCTGAGTTGCGAGAACATTTAGAGGAAATATTTTCTCTGCATTTAATCCAGTCCAACATCTTTTCCTGCCAGAGTGCACAGGGCTTTAAATATAAGACTTGGTCCTTACTGTGAAGTTCTAGCTCATGATAACACTACAAATCTAGGGGTTTAGATGAGCACACCCTGGGCTACGAGAAGCTCTATTTCTTATCAACAATCTTCCTCATAAACTGTGCTTGGCCAAAAGTGTATTAAAAAAACCCCAAACCTCATCTTATTTTAAAAGCTCTACTGAAAGAGAATCAGCGCTAGATTTCAACAGCAACAGCACACATAGATTGATGACAAAGGCTCAGCTTCTGAGGCATGTTTTACTGCTACCACTTTGCTTCCCTCCAATCATTCAACAAATAATACATTAATCTGGTATAAAATCCAAGAATACAGGTGGGGATCAAGAGGGGAAGAAATATCCAGACCCCAGGAATGCCATTTCAAGAGGACTAGACCTGGGGGGAGGGTCTAGCTCAGTGGTAGATTCCATGCTTAGCACGCACAAGGTCCTACGTTCAATCCCCGGTACCTCCATTAAAAATAAATAAGCTCAATTACCTTCTCCCTTGCTCCCCTCAAAAAATTAAAATTAAAAAGAAATGTTAAAAAAACAAAAAGCGGACTAAATCTTTAGTTCATCTTCAGGTAGAAGAAATCTACTTAAAAGTTATAGGAGGACTGGGAGTAATCTGATGGGGTTTTTTAACCCACAGAGATTATAACACTGATTGGTTAATGAGACTGGCATTTTGGAGTGTGAATCTAACATTAAATTTATCTGTAAGAAATAGGAGGTACTGTCACTATCTAGAGGCCAATCCATAGCAGTCTGCAGATGAAGTCGATTACGTACACATACACAGGAATAGTCAACCACAAGAACCAGCAATCCACCTCCAAAACTAGAACCTCTCACCAAAAATGCAATTCCTTGGATTCCAAGAAGAAAGCAACACATCTAAAGCTAGAAGAAAAGATGTAATAAAGAGTAATAATCCCTTAACTCTTTAAATCCTAGCATCTATCAGGTTGACAAAGTACCAACACTGAGTTAACAGTGCCCACATCCTAACTAAACAGTGTTTTGCACGTGCAAAAGCCCTCAGTACACACACTGACTGATCTTCCCTAGAGATTAAGTATGAAATCAATCAGAAGACCTAGAAAATGAGAGTCAAGGATTCGGACCCTGTTTCCCTTGTGAAGACTTTTTACTCCAGGTTAAATGTACTCCTTCAACATACCTACATTCAGAGCCAGCACACATGCACCCATAAATCAAGCTGCTGGGCAACTCTGCAACAGAACTCTGGTTCTAGAATAGTTTACTGCATGACCACCACCCTACTATAATCCATCTCCCTTTTCTTAACACGTATATGCACGAACACACACTTTCCTGGCCTCCAATATCACCCTGGAAGCTGAGATCTGGGTATTGGACCCATTCTCTACAGCCAGCTCTGACGTCTTGGATTGGAAGTCAGTGCTATTTGCAGATCATCACTGTCAAGAGTCCACAGAATGCCAAGACACTGATTCTGATTAATTCTGGTCCTTGAAAAGCTGCCAAAACATTATCCTTATCTGTTTGTTATTACATGCATCCACCCTGTACTTCCCTAACTCCACTCTTCTTATAAAATGAAAGTAGAAGCCTGAATGATGAATCTTCTGCATAATGGTAAATGCCAAAAGGTATTTTTGGTTTTTGCACTGTTGAAAATCAGGCATTTATAATTTAACTTGGCAACATTCTTGGGAGGTACTGAAACCTTGAAAGACCCTTTAAAACTACTATGAATATATCTGAAGGTGAAAGCAACACAAAAAAAGTAAACCGGATTTCTTGCTGCTACTGTGTAGTGCTGGATTCTGGCTCTAATCACTAAGCCCTCTCAGGAAAGCTACAAAAAAGCGGTTCATTAACTCTTTGGAAAGAAAGGTTCCTCGACATTTTACCCGTGAGAGATACTAGAAAGGGGCCGTACCTCTATGTCTTGGTTCTTTCTCTTGGAGAACTGAGTTAGAAGCAGCTTGACAGTATGTGCATTTCCTTTGCTTGCAGTTTGTTCCCTTTTTTATATCTTTCTTTTACTAGCAGAGAAATTTTTTTGTCTTCTTTGTTGGACACAGAAATTGGCCTAAACCTTCTAGGTTACTCCTGTGAATTTCCTGATTGCCTCACTTGGGCAAGTCCTACTGCCAACCCAGTTCATTGCTGAGGCAGCAATCCCGAGTACCCAGGGAGGTAAGTCTGCAGGGGGTCCCCTGCACACTCTCTCAGCCATCACAGACAGCTCTTTCTGGAGGTGGTTTCATTTCCTGTTAGGCTTTAGGTTTATTCAGTACTGCTGAGAGGCCAAGGGAAAGATAAGCTACTAACATTCTAGACAAAACCAGGCAACCAGGCTCACAATTCTATACTGACAGATCCAGAAAACAACATCTAAGATATAAATACAAAACACCATTGCGAAATTAAACCTGAAGAGAAGAAACTTAGCTGAACTGATCACTAAGTATAACAATACACGGAAGGAGCTGATTAACGTGTGTGTGCATCAAGCTGCCCTTACTGATCAGAGTTAAGTTACTAAGTAGAGTTCAGGATCTTTGTGTGAGGATGACTTTAATTATCTAGCTAATTAAGTGAGATTTTGGGGGTGGGAAAAAGTGAGGAAATCCACCTACGGATTTGGAACGACTACTCAGTTTCCTTCTACTTTGCAACAGAAATCTAAGGAGAAATCACAGAGCAGCACAATAATGTTTAATTACAGCTCTAGCTCTGCTAATTACTGTTTGGTCACATCTATAATCTACATTAAGCCATAGTGCATAATAAGCAGCTCTGCGATATTCATCTAATAACCTAGGTGGCTTTGTGGGATTTCAAATTCTACTATTCACTGGAACAAACGCAGCTTCATTTATCACTCTCCAAGAGGGTAAAAATTTTAAAAATGACTCATTTTGCCATCTTTACCACATACTTAGGATATAAGAGCAGGGACTGTCAAGAGACTGATGCCAGCAGGGAACATAAGGAATAGAAATATAAAAAGTCAAGGTCATTAAATGTCTTAACAACTATGACAACAATAAAAGCTGGGCCAATTCTCATATTCAAAAATGCTAAGAAGTGCCACCATGGACCATGGGGCTCGCTGAAATGGGAAGGCCAACAACAAAACAAAAACCTGTAAACAGACATAGAGGTTACAGATGGAAATCTCTTAAGTTTCCCAGCACTTCATGTCCTTTATCTTTTAATAATACTTCTTTTAAGTAAACCTTTAGATGTTAGTCTACTAGCACCTATTAAGGGATCTGAGTGCTGATAGGCAGGTGACACAGAAATGAGGACTGGAGAGAATAAAGGCCAGAGCCACTAATTTCCCCCAAGAAGTAATTATACACTGAGTTCAGCTGCTTCTCACATTTGAGAGGCACTAATAGAGGAAAAATGTCAAGGTTGCAACATAATTTTAGGGGTAGAAAATGCAGTGAAAAAATATTTGGAACAGACTCTCCTCTTCACAAATATGAGTCTGACATTTTTACCTTCACAGTCAAAAGGCTGAAAGGAAGCTGGTTCTACTGATAACTGCAATAACTCTAAGAAACTCCCTTTTATCCAAGATTATTGGGGAAAATGGTTAGATGAATGCTCAGATTTATCAGAAAAGATTGTGCAGAAAGTAGAATGGCATCAAATATACTAAACACTGTAATTAATAAGATGTTCTTTTTTGTCAATAACTTCATAGGTCCTTCAAGATTACAGTGACTCGGCATTAGCAATACTAACAGTAATATACATTCTTGATCCATGGACAAACATATAAGTCCTCCTCCAGCCGATGTATTATATTAAACTTGATTTGCTCAGAAACTTTTTATTGTGAGTTACTTAAAAAAAAAAAAAAGAGCAGGTAATTTATCTCTCAAATTAAAACAGGGGGGAAAGTACTCAGTTATTTGAACTGCCTTCTGTTGATTGGCATTTTGAGACAAAATAAGTTTACTGTATTTTAAAAAAATTAGCAATTATTTTTGCTCATTCTGAAATCAGTAATTCTCTATTGTGAGAGGCTGATGGATGGAAATCAGAATAACTGAAGATGGAGGCAGAAATCCAAATTCTTCCTCTCCACAAAGCTGTTGTCAGAATGCAGCAGAATATTCCAAGTACATCCCAAAACAGCTTAACATCTAACTATTAGTGAAGGAGGTAATCAGCCCCTTTTCAAAAACTAAGTACCTCTCTAAGTGCCTGTCCAAGAAGAAGGAAGGAAGGAAGGAGGGAGGGAGGAAGGAAGGAGGGAAGGAGGAGGGAGGCGAGAGGAGGGGAAGAGAAAAGAGGCCTGCTGCTTTGCTGAGTTTCCAGATTTCACTTGGGCTGCTTTGAAAAAGAAATTGATTGTTACTCTGATTAATTTCCAAGACATTTTGTAGCAGAAGGCCAAGAGGAAAAAGAGACAAGGAAAGACACAGCAGTTGGCACCATAGTCAAACATCAAACAGTTCTTAAAAGCTACGTATTCCATTATTCACAGAAGACTTACTTTAGCACTCAACTTTAACCAATCAGCACCTGGTCAAGGTCAGCAGTGAAGGCTGTTCCAGTGTATACTAGAAAATGCAAGTGCAGTGAACATATAACCTACAGATTAGCCAGAGGGAGTTCTCCTGCAATGATCCCTATACTATCTCAGGCTGAGACTCTAAAGACCTCTTGTGGTAAAGAAAAGGAGATAGCAGATCAAATGATTCTAATATTTACGCCTGTCTAAAACTCCCAATGTGTGGGACTGAATGAATTATGCTTGAAACTGAACAAAGGAAAAAAAAATCTCATAAATGAAATCAATGCACAACCCAAATCACATCGCAGTGTCTATTACTGTAGCAAAGGTTTTTACTGAATGAAGTATCTCTTGCTCTTCTAAGTCTTCTCACTACACTCTCCTGCCTGCTTGAAATTTACATTTTCCTCCAGGAATGCTGTTAACTTTGTAGCTGATGAATGTTGAAATAGACCTAATACTACCTCTGAAACTGACTACATTTTTTTTTCCCACGAAAGGTTGATGATCCATCCTCCTATTGCTGTATTGTTCCAAGGAAAGCACTAAAATTAGCTTCTCAAGAATAAAGAATTTGAGAAAAATTCATTCTTTGGCTGCAACTACTTCCTCTCCTGAACACACTTCTTACTTTCTTTCATATACTCATTTCCTAAAAAGTCAGGGCTGGAGCATGTCTTCTCTACACCATTATGTAAAGTAAATACAACAGAAAGCTAAAGCCTTTCTCCAAATCATTCAGAATCACAGATGGTGGAAGAAAAGAATCAACTTCTCTATGCTATAACATGGATGGACAAACTCTGCTAAAGAACCTAATCACCATTCCTATTGACAGTCCTATGAGGAAACATGAGAATTTTAATTGAGACATCACAAACCACATCTTGCTCTGTAGTAGCTTGGACAGGGAAAATGGGAATGATTTTCCCTGCTTTAAGCCAGCTGTTCTTAAACTTTCTGGTCTTGGGAAACCTTCACAGTTTTAAAAACTGAGAACCTTATAGAGCTTTTATTTATGTATTGATGTATATCCATTGATATTTACTGTGTTAGAAATTAAAATTGAAAGCTTTTAGTATGTACTAATTAATTTATTCAAAACAACCAATAATTCTGAAATGACAAAATTAGAGAACAGACTAGTAGTGGCCAGGGTAAGGGTTGGTGGGAGGAGGAAAGGAGGTGGGTATAGTTAGGAAGCTACACAGGGATCCTAGCAGTGATTGAATTGCATCTTGACTATGTGGTAGACACCCAACCGAGACATGTGATAACACTGCACAGAACTAAACACACACACATTGGGGGAAGGTGTAGCTCAGTGGTAGTGTGCGTGCTTAGCATGCATGAGGTCCTAAGTTCAATCCCCAGTACCTCCATTAAAATAAATCAATAAACCTAATTACCTTCCCCCACCAAAAAAAAAAAAAAAAAAAATCCTAAACCTAAATACACCCACCCACCCACACACACACACACACACACACACACACAAGGACAACTAAAATGGTGAAAATCTGAACAAGACAGGTGGACTGCATTAATGTCGACTACTATTGTCTCAAAATAAGAAGATTAATAAAAAAAACTGAGAACCCCCAAAGAACTTTCATTTATGTGGAATATATCTATTGATATCTATCATACTAGCATTTAAAAAGAAAAAATTTAATATGCATTAACTTGTTCAAAATAGCATTTCAAAACCTGTTATGTATTAACATATATATATATAACATTTTAAATTAAAATAGCTACAATATTTCAAAAGAAAGGGAAAAAACAGTGGCACTAATTTACATTTTGCACATCTCTTCAATGTCTGGTTTAACAGAAGACTGCTAGAGTCTCATGTCTACTTTGCTATTTTCTAAAAAAATTTTATTGAAGTACAGTAGATTTATAATGCGTTAGTTTCTGCAGTACAGCAAAGTGATTCAGTTATACATAGATTTTGTTTTTCATGTCTACTGCATTCAATCTGTTGGTGAACTGTTTTGGTTGAAGTATATAAAGGAAACTGATCTCACAGAGATATATATCTCCTTTACAGATAAGTGCGGATATTGTTCTCTGATATGATACTAAAACTTAACAAGTGATAGTTCTTAAAGATTAGTGGCAATGTGGAATCTGAAACTGTATCAATAAACTTTTTGTACTCTTAGATTACAATCCTTGGTCTAGCTTGCACTTGGAATGTTTCTTTACGTGCATGATTTTCTTTTAAATATCATGCATTAGTCATTTGGAAAATACTGGTTCACTGAGTTATACAGCTCTTTCAAATACTGACATATTCCATTAATATCAAAAAGTCTTACTTGTTAACATTATCTCTGAGCTCATTAAAAAACTCTTTAAATACTGGTAAGCTGTCAAACTCATGGGGGTGAGGGGCAGGTACAAATTTTCCAAAATTATACTGTTAGCTTGAAAGCTCAAATTTATCATTAACAGCAAATAATTATTAGTTTTTTTCCTAGGCTCATTTCATTAATTTAAGAAAATGTCGGCCAAACACCCAAGTTGTTTTGGGTCAGTAGTTTTCTCAAGTTAAAATGGCATTCCACGAAGAAACTGGCTAGTTCAGCTCGCAACTCAATTGCACAAATGTTGTTGCTAGAGACAAGCAGTTGTACTTTGGCATGCGGCAGAAGTGCTTCATGGGTACTTCCCATTTTGCCACATAGAACATAAATGATGTACTCAAAGGTGGAGATTTGATAAATTAATCATTGTTACTGCTTTAGTAATGATATTTTAAAGTGCAACTGGCTTTATAAAAATGTTTACCTTTAACTGTGAGGGCATAGCAGTGAACAATGTAATGACTACTAGTACTATTTGGTGTCACTGATTTGATTTGTGCCAAGATGTCAGCCACTTTATCTACCACTGCTTTTGCACCTTTGGTGCAAATGTCAACAGAGTGAAAAAAGGCAAATAATGCCTTAGCATTATTATGAAAACAGTTTTGACCTAGCAGGACCTCTGCAAAGGTCTCAAAGATACTTAGGTGTCTGCATGCTATATTTTGAGAATTAATTAAGTTTCATGTTGTCAGATGGGGTAAACGATCAGCTTCTCCAGAAGCATATGCCACCTGATTGCTCAACAAAACTGGGATTCTGTGGCAAAGAAGTTGAGAGAGACTGCCTGTTCAGTAGGCAAACAAGTGTGTCTGCCACAACCTGGCAATTTGGAAAGAGGGTGAAGGAAAAAGAGACACGAAGGCAGGGAAAATTATTAGGAAGAGTGGAGTAGGATAGACCACTTCTAAGATCCACAGACTAATGATTTTATAAGCAGGGGACATTCACAACTGAGGTATTAAGAAATTTCAGCAACTGAGTAATAAGTGAGTATTTTTAAAACCTGGGAGAATAAAGGGCTCAGTTAATTGTTTATAAAATGGACAAACAAATGCTGGTCATTAACAAGTGATAAAACGGACCCTCTCCCTTGCAAGGGGCGGGGGAATCAACTGCTCCATTGAGTATCTGTTTTCAAATTGTCAAGGATAAGATTTCTCTGAAATTGTAATCTAGTAGTTCAGAAATTAAACATGCCTTATCTAAAAGAAATTTTTAAATGGGTCCTTAATTAACCAGAAGCCATCATTTCCTACAGAATTCTTCCCTGTCTTTGTATTTAAGCTAAAGGTATAGAGATAAAACCTCAAAGTGGTCTGAAGGGTGTTGTACACTATGGGTTAACTCCTGATTATGGACACCTTAGCACGGTTAACCAAGTGGGAAATGGCCATCTGCTTAGGTAGGCTTCAATGCCCAGGTGTCTCCTAGGAAACTTTGTGTTCTATAAGGTCACACAATAGCCACTGATTTTGTTTAACTTCCACATAAGACTTGTGGATTTGACAGGAAACAGTGGGTAATTCCAATGAGAGATAATTCTATCTAAAGAAAGTACCTTAAGCAACAAAGCTATTTGAGTTCCTAGAGATCATGTTTACACTGTAGCATTTAATTTTATATCACATATATTTTCCTAAAAGAATATGCACAGACAAAATCATAGCATTATAGTGTGGAAGAGCCTTAAAAAAATCATCTAACTAACCTCACCACTCAAGGATGAAATCTCTTCTATAACAGGTAGTCATAAAACACCTATCTGAACTTTATCAGGTGGGGACCACTTGTGGTGAGAAAATAACTCTTACTCTACTGGGTAGCTTAAAAGATTAAATTCTTTAACATATGTCAAGTGCCTAGCAATGTGTCTAAAGTATTCTGGCAATCTCAAATGATAGCCAATATTAGTTACTCTAAGAGTGGTCACACTTGAAAGCTCATACTGAATTTCACATGTATTAAAACTCCCTAGATCTTTCCTACTCAAACTCTGCAAACATTCTCTTCCATCTCCTACCACCCCTGCAGTTTCCTTTCCCAGAATTAGCCAACACAATGCCTACATATTTGCTTGCTTATATGTACCGGCTGTCCTGTACCTTATTTGTTTATGTAATAAAAAATGTAGGTAACTGTTTTAAACTTTAAATGCTCATCTTCTTCAAAGACAGACTGGTTTAAAACATCAAGGGTTCCTGTATTTCATATGGTCACTGTAGCAATTAACTGAATATAAAGTGTTTAGTGTATGGTGCCCAAGGTACAGAAGAAGTTCAGTAAATAACAGCTAATAACAATAATGATAGTGATTGACAGAATTAAATTACAGACATTGGCATTATTACTATCTTTCAGTCTCTTATGACATTGCCAATCGCTAGTCAGACATTCAGTACTTGACTTAACATCTGTAGTGGTTCATTCCAGTATAGTTTTGATTTCATTATGTTTTCCCTCCTTCTTCTGATAGAGGAATTTCTCTTTCCTGTGGGAAATCCATTTCTCCCAACTTCATTCCACTACAGGAGTGTGCCCAATTCCACCCAGACTACATGGAATAGGTTCTCCACAAGCTAGAGAGATTCTTTCTTCCCCTGGTCACTTAAGCTGGAAGGACTAATTAAATCTGGAGCTTCCAGTAGCTATTTCTCCTAACATACGATGAAGGCTTGTCTAAGAACAAAGCCAATTCAGGGAGAAGTAGGATAGGGAGATAAGCAAAGACAGAATCCCAATGACATTATTTGAGCCCCTGACTGAAACTATCAAACTCCATTGATGGGAACCTACAAACTCCTTGTTTGCTTAAACTAGCTTGAGCCAGGTTTCTAACATAACTGAGAAAGTCCTGACCACTATATATCGCCCACAAATTTATATGCATATTTTGTATTTAGCCAAAGAAGTTATCATACAAATGCTAAACAAGACTTGATGAAAGGCAGAGTCTTACGGTATACCACCTCCATCCCAGCTGACAAACATCTAGTAATCAATACTCTAAATATAGCTCCTCAGCCAACTACAAAGACACCTAACTATATCACCATCCAGGCCATATTTCATTGATATGTCATCAAAAATATCATGAAAGGCTTTTTCAGATATCTCAAAGAAAGCAAGGCACTCCAATCTACCCACCCAACAACTCTATTGGGAAAAGAGAAAGAAAGTTTAGAGTGCCTCGCTTTAGAACTTAATTTGGTTTCTAATAAGCATTGTTTTTTCTGGATTCCTTTCTTCATTCAGAAATAATAAATACTTACTATGGTCTAAGCACTGCATATGGCATTTGATGAATCTTAATATGATCCCTGTCCCTAGGTCAGGCTCGGTAAACAAATGTGAACAAGTAATTAAAGCAATGTCATAAAGGATGCAAAAGAGGTAAGTACAAAGGGGGCAAAGTCACTTATGTCCATCTGGGAGAGAGACAGGTGACACTTCAGCTGAGTCTTCAGAATAAGTTCAACATAAAGGAAAGGAAAATTAGGTTATTTTAGTCAGATGCAGTACCAAATACTAAAGGCCTGAGAGGGGACCACAATAGCTTGGCATGGAGGGGATGGGAGTGGTGGAAGATTACATGTCATAGTAAAGAAGGTCACTGTGGAGTTTTAAGCAGGAAAGTGGTATGATCCAATAAGCTTTAAAATTTTTTACCTTGGCTTTGAGAGAGATTCATCAGAAGGAAAGGACACCAAGCAGAAATCCACTACAATAGTCTAAGTAAGATATGATGATGGCTTGAGCCAAAGCAGCAGTAGTTGTTATGGAAAGAAAGGAATGAGTTACAAATGGAATCAAAGGGACTTGGTGACTGGCTTAATATCAGAGAGGTAGAAAAATCTGACCTGACTTCAAGGTTTCTGGTGCCATTATCTCAGGACAGGAGATAGAAGGAAAAAGCAACAATAACAAACTGTTGGTGGGACAGAATCAGAAAACAAGTTCAACTTTGGACATGAGTTTTAAACAGGTAGCTGGGTATACAGAGCTGGAACTCAGGAGAAAGGTCAGGGCATGGGCTTGCCTGGGTGAGACAGCCCAGGGACAGAGGACAGAGAGAGAAAAAAAGAAAGCTGAGGAGAGAAAGTAAGGATTATCAACATTTAAAGGCTTACATCCTAGAAGAAAAGACCACAAAACAGCTTAAAATGGTAACAACCATAACAATAAAAGCAAACTTCAATTACTGCTTACCGTGTGTGTGTACCAAGCACTTTTCAAAGCATTTTACGTGTATTCCTCAAAACCACCCTCTGTGGTAATTAACATAATATCTCCTTTTAAAGATGAAACACTAAGGCCACATAGGTTAGGTAGCTCGGCCAAGGTTACACAGCTACTAAGCCATAAGAATGGGATTTAAACTGAAGCCATCTGGCTCTAGAACGCATGTGATAATAAAGAACTGAGAACCAATCTGAACAGTATCACAAGAAGTCAAGGGGAAATGGGGTTTCATGAAGAAAACAGACTGGTGTTATTTAAGATGAACTTGCAGAAAAGGGTAAGGCACAGAAGCTAAACTGCACTGGGTGAAGGAAAGCACGACGAGGTGATGGGAAGATAATTAGAAGCTACTGTATGTCTACCATGTGCTGGGAGTCCTACATGTTATCTCAGTAAATCTCCTAACACCCCTGTGAAGTAGATGACATCGCTGTTCTACAGAAAATAAACACAGCCCCAGAAAGGTTAACTGATTTGTCCATAATGACCCAGTCATTAAGTGGTGAAGTCAGGATTTGAACCAAGGTATGTCCGGCTCTAAAACTTAAGCTCTTTTCATTACACCACGCTGTGCCAAAGGAGCTTAGGCATGACCAGGGAGAAGAGTGCCAGTACTTCAGAAACTATTTGCTCAACATTTTGTTTCAGGATTTTGTTGAAGATCAATGTTAAGTTTAATTGTCTACAATTTTGAAAATTTGGACATTTGCCATCTGCAGCCTTCTGGTTCTCTCCATTTACCAGGATTCCCTAGACAACAAGATCACTGACTACGTGTGCAAACTCTTTTAATATTTTCCATTGTGATTAATGTAGTTTTACACACTTGAACTTTAAAAACTTGAGGTGGTTTGACAAACAGGAAAGAGGATACTTGCCACTGAACAGTCCTTAGGTAAAGCAAACTCATCTTTTATAAAAAAGAACAAAAGTTGTTCAAGAATTTTTAAATCTACTTTTTAGATCTAGATTTGCACATTAGTAATGATAAATCCTAAGTTTCATATATTGATTCTTGCTTAAAGTTCCATTATAACATGGTTCTGATTCTTCAGTATAAACATCCTTTGAAGTGGAACTGAAAATACCTATCGACAGAATTAAGCCTTGCTAAACTATATTTTACTCTTCAACAACAATTCCTTAGCTTAGCTCTTCTAATATAAATCAACAAAAAGGAAAATACCAACTAACAACACTGAAAATGTTAGGTAGTTTAGATAGAAATCAGTACCGGGCAGGGGGAGAGGACGGGGAAAGGAATAATCCAGAACACAAGGAACCTGAGCTGTCAATCAGTCAATCAATCAATCACGAAACCAGGATATAAAAAAAACAGGAAAAAACGAGGGAGCGGCGCCATTTTTCCTCTCTTGGATTGGCTGGCTCCCAATTCTCAGTAGTATACTATCTTTTACTCTTACTTCACTACTAAAAATCTTGCTTATATCACGCTGTCTCTCATCAAAAATCTTTTTTTCAGGTGACTAAGAAATGAGGTAATTCTTATTTCCCTTTTCCCAGTAACAAAAGAAATTTAGAATTTGTAGAACATACTTAACATACAGGGCTTACAAAATCCTACAGAAGTTGAAAGGGGCAACTTATCTTTCAAAAGACAGAAAAGTTAAGTTTCTTAAATATTGTAACTTAGAAAGATGTCAAAGCACTTATAACACTCACAAATCCATTCAACAGAGTAATAATAAGAAGGAGAACCACACAACTCTATAAGGCTCAGAAAATGATATCCTGTATTTATAGAGTCAATACAAAGTTTGTATCCTTGCTTGCAAAACTTCATTTTAGATTAGGAGACGAACTGATAAACAAATAATCACAACAGAGAGAACAAAGGGTGCAAGTACCCTGCTCAGGGAGCAACTGCCAGGGAGAATAGGGAAGGCTTCATAGTGCAGTGGACCTAAAGGATAAGTAAGAGTTTCCCAAGAAAAGAATAAGAAAGCATACTTCAAACAGAAGGAATAGCTTGTGCACTGGCATGAACAAACAAAACAGTATATTCAAAGAACCGCAGGTTGGTTGGAATAGAGAGTACAGGGACAGTAAAATTTGGACTTAACTTGCAAGTATTAAGAAACTTCTGCAGAATTAAAGCAAAGGAGTAATGTTATCAGATTTGCATATTTAAAAGTAAAACTAATAGAAGAGGGTAGACTAAAAGAAATTTAAAAAGAGGGCTCCTAGCTAGCTGCCTGTTGCAATAAACCCAGTAAGAAAGAAGCAAGGGAAGGGCTCAAGAGACATTCAGGACATATAAGCAACCTTACTTCATGAAGTTTCAGACATGTAGGTAACCAATCAGTAAAGCAGTCAGGTATGATTAGAATTTCTGATTCAGACGGCTGGGAGATGATTTATTCCACAAATGTTTACTAAGTACCAAATCCATGCCAAGCACAATTCTAGGTGCTGAGGATATGTGATGGAAAAAAGACCAAAATCCCAGTCTCTGGAGCTTAAGTTTAAGTGGATAGCATTCTATTACAGAAATAGAGAGAGAAAGAGAGAAAGAGAGAAAGAAAGAGAGAAAGAGAGAAAGAAAGAGAGAGAGAAAGAGAGAAAGAGAGAAAGAGAGAAAGAGAGAAAGAAAGAAAGAAAGAAAGAAAGAAAGAAAGAAAGAAAGAAAGAAAGAAAGAAAGAAAGAAAGAAAGAAAGAAAGAAAGAAAGGAAGGAAGGAAGGAAGGAAGAAAGGAAGGAAGAAAGGAAGGAAGAAAGGAAGGAAGAAAGGAAGGAAGAAAGAAAAAAAGGACAAACAGGTTTTAGTTTTGATTTGGGGAGGCTGGAGAAAGATGAATGAGATCAGTTTTATTTTGTTTTTTTAATTGTTCAGTTGCCAGCATTCTAGGAAAAGAAGATGGGAAGCGTGTTAGAAGAAGGAGGTGGGTCTTCAGTGCTGGATCTGAAGGGTCTTCTGAGTATTTTTTAAGGACTTCAGAAAAATATGTAAGTACAAATGAAAACACAGTATGATTTTCCACCTATCTGACTGGCGAAGATGAGAGTTGAACAATATTCAATTTGGCAAGAGCACAGAAAAAAACACACTCTTACTCAATATTAGTTGGTGGGAGTATAAACTGGCAGAAATTCTGGAGAGGGTGATTTGGCAATAACAGGTATTAAAATGTAAAATGTACATGCTCTTTTGTCCGAAAATTCCACTTCTAGAATTTATATTAAGATGGTAACAGGACAAGTGCACAAAGATGTATGGTGTACAGTTTGCTTCAGCGTTGTTTTTAACACCCAAACTAACAAAATCCCAGAAACAATCTGAATGTCCATCGTAGCACAGATCTACCGTCACGGACAGATATTGACATCATATTTCTGAGTGAAAAAAGTTTACAATACGGCACGTGCTAAATTAGCCCATTAATGTTAAACTGATCTTTATGTAACTATATACAACTCTTGTACAGTATGTCGATCAGAAGTCAGAACAGAAGTTGAGTTTCTCTTTTATATTTTTCAGTATCAGATTTTTCATTATATTCAGAATTTATTATTAGTTTTTAAAAAAGCTGTTTTTATTTTATAGGAAAAGGGAGAGAAATTTACATATGTGAAGGTTTAGGTTTATTATAAGAAAAAGGACTTGGGTTAATGAGGAAATAGGCAGGTAGGTGAAAGAGTATGAACAGTGAGGCATGTAAGTAGAAAGGGGAGGAAGAAGGGTAACAACCTTAAGTAGGTACTTCCACTGCACAGGTCCCGGGGACAGCGGGCCATAGGACTAGCCCAAAACAGTCGGGTGGCTCCTAAGAGCTGGGGATATGGCGAGTACCACAGCAACATTTCTATGATCTTCGCAGGGCAGATATTCTTACCCAGGGACTGCTTGTATTCATTTGATTCTAATGATCAAGGACTGAGTGGCATCTTCCACGCATGTGCAAATATGCAAACTCTTTGTTGAGAAATAAACAATAATCCCAAACTCCTCTCTGTGGCAACCAGAATCCTACCTGGAACAGGGCCAGAAAAAGCCATGTCTCCAGCACTTCTGAGAAAACTGCGGCTGCTGCTTATCAAATTAAAATGCAAAGCAGCTCATTCCAGTGTCACTGGGAACTGTCAGAAAGGGATTATGGTTCCCACCCCAAGGATGCAGGTCGGCTAAACAATACCCATCTTCTTGTGCTGAGAAGGAGGAGAAAGATTAGGCCTGTTTCCAAATAGCAGGCCTGCCGGCTTGTTACCGTGGTAACCTCCCTTCCCTGAGCTGCTCTCATTTGTCTCTCTCTGCCTGACCTTCATGTTGTTCTGACAGTAACTGAGGAAGAAAAGGTGCCCGCCTGCCAGCTAAGCACTCAAGTTGAGGGCACTGAGCAAGAAAAAGAGGCACTCAAAGTCCCTCTCATTCTAGATTCAAACGGCGACCTTAGCGTGTAAGAGTCCTGAAAGAGATTTCTAGTGGCCCTCGTCATTTCATCCTTCCTCGCCTGCTCCCAGGGCCGCCTCACTTCTCTGATACACCCTTTTAGTGTGAGGAATCTGAGTCAGAGTCAAGTGGGTAGGTGAGAAGTCACAGAGAAGAGAAAAAACAAGACATGACAAGCTGAAGAATAGAGGTAATAAAATATTAACTCAGAAATGCCTGAGACAATTATCAGACCAGTGATTAAATACAGCTTTTAGTTTCCACTCTCTTCAGGATTCATGCTGTCTGTTCAGTCAGTGGAGGTGTGAGGGCAATTAAGGTACTTGGGACAGGGCTGGGGAAGGGCCCAAATACTTAGTACTTTTTACTGTTTTTCTTTAAGCTCTGAATACCTTACAATGCAATCACTTAACAAGTAATTATTGAGTATCCCTCACGTGTAGGTCCTGTCCTAGACACTGGTATGGAGTGGTAAATGAAACAGACTGGTAAATAAATATAAATCAGAAACCTACTGGAGAACAAATAGGGCAAGTGGTAAGAGGTGAGAGGACAATTTGAGCTGCCTAGGGTCGTAGGGGATGGCATCTCTGAAGAGGCCGGATTTAAGCTGACACCTAAAAGAAGAGAAGACATGAAGAACCTAGGGATAAGCAATGCAGGCAGAGGGAATAGCATATGTAAACCCTTAAGGCAGGAAAGCATATATTGACATATATTTGAGGTCCATATTTCATTTCTTATTACTAGACAAGCCCATGGAAAAATGTTTAAATCTGCTTATTCTAGAAGCTGAAGGAGGCCCAGGAAATGGGCAACATGAGAACAGCTAGCCGAATATTATCCACTAAGTTCACACATGACTGAGTCATTAAAGATATCAATCATGAAATGCTATGGTCTATGGACAGAACACTTATCTAATAGTTTGGAAAAATAGTAAGAGTTACGATACTGGGATCAGTTCTCTGCCAATAGCAGTCACTGTCATTCCAAAAGACACATTGTGTACATTTAGCTGTATAACTTTAGACAATTCATTGTACTTTGATTTTATGAAATGAAATAGTTGGACTTTATGATCTTTAAGGAGATTGTATTAGGATTTTTTCAGTTACAAGTAACAGAAAACCACAGCCAAACTGGCAAAAAGGGAATTTGGTGGCTATCAGGTAATTTAAAAACTCCAAATTAGGCATGGCTTGATACAGGGACTCAAATGATGCCAGGAGGCCTAGTTTCTATCCCTCCTTCTCTTGATGCTGTTTTCTCTGGTCCTGCTTCATGTTCAGAGAGGCTCTCCTCCTGGGTAGCTGCAGCAGTTCAAGCTTTACAAGCTCTTCCAAGCTCAGTGAAAAAGACAGGTTCTTTTCTAACCACTAACAAAAACCCTGAAGTTCATTCTGATGGACAAGCTTCTGGAATTTAAGAGTTGATGTCCCTAAAAGTTCTATAATCTTTATATTTTATATACATTTGAGCATATTGCCTCCAAGTCTTTGTCTTTTTAGATTTTAATTTTTAAAACCATAGTGTACATGTGGTTTTTGTACGCCCAGTATCCATCTTTCATAGAAAATTGCCCTTTCCCAATCCTTGTGATCCTAGAAAGACAGGCAATCATAGTGCCTCTCCAGTCACCTTCTCTGGAGTGAGTTCAGCTTCTATTTATTTCTTCTAAAATAACCTGTTGATGGAATATTTATTTCATTTTTTTTAGAAGGTGGAGTCATACTTCATCCTTAATATGCCTATTCAAGATATAAAACCCTTCAAACCTTTCCTGCTCTTAAAGAGTACTGAATTTTTGCATTTACCTCAAAAGAAACACTTGAATAGTCAAGGTGTTCCACCCCAAAAGTATTACTATGGCCAGACAGCAAAAACCAATCCTTCTCATCTACTCAATTCTACTACAGAAATGAGATACGGTTGGATCATCAGAATATTCTGGATTATTATTAAATAATTGACAATTAGTGAGTAAAAGGGTATGTATACTTTAAGGATTTTTGATACACACTACTCCATCAATTTTCAGGCTTTCTAGAGCTAAAAAAGAAAAAAAAAAGTCTATACTTTTGCCTGTATTTTCGGGATAAATTACCCTTCTCAGGACCTTTTTCAGGTATTACCAGGAATATTCAAAATATTCTACTTTTAAACTTATTTGTCATTATCCCCAAAGGATAACATTTTCTGTTCGTTCTTAAAGTCTTCCTGATTATAACCCTGTAAATTAACACACAGCCACTGCTCTTGCTTTCACTTAAGGAGTTCTAAAGTAATTTCCAGATTCCCTTCCTGGGTTACAAATGACTATTCAAAATCCAAATATATATGACATATAACACATAACATACAATATGCATTATATATTTATGTACATATATTTCAGTTTATCTCATGCCCCCCTCCCATATGCATGACCTTATATTTATCCATTTTTCCATAGGTAATATTCAAACATTTCAGGTCCAAGAGCTTGAATATTGCGCAGAGTCTGAGTCCCTCTTAAGCCAGGATAAGAAAAAGCTAGATTTCTGAGAGTTCAGGTTGGGAGCTAAGATTTCTAATCAGCAGACAGGAAAGATTTAAGTTCATAAATGTAAATGTGGGCCATGCACAGTCTGTTTTTTCTTCTTTCCAACTTCTCCTGAAAGTTCTTTGACTTTCTAGGAAACTACGATAATGTTCTAGCTTTTACCATAACCAGTAGGATCAACCATACCACCTAATTTTTTATCAGCATCTATCAGTCTCAGTTTTCAGTTACTTGTCTGTGAATGTCACCAAGAGCTTCTTTAAAAGGATAGAGTTTTTCCTGCCAAATCTCTGTATGAACAAAACTTAAGTTTCTGGGTCTGTTTCCAATATGTAAATTTTCTTAACCATTTTACTTATAATCTGAACCTTGTAGAAAAGAAAATCTCACATAAAAGAATATCCCTGAAAAATTCCACAGATGTGGACTTTTTTAGGAAGTAGTAGAGGAGAGCTGCGGTTTAAGAATGATTGTGATAAGGGTGTGAAAGACTTCTTCAAACAGAAGTAAAGGGTGAAGATAAGTAGAAGGAGATGACTGAGAGGAAGTCTTTTAGAAAGATGAGGAAGAGAAAGAGATCCTCCACTACTGCTGTGTAACTTTAGGCAAATCATTTAACCTCTTTTAGCCAGTTTTCCCATTAGATAAAATGGAAATCATAGTAATACATGTCTCCCAGAACTACTGTGAGAATTAAATGCAACAGCATGTAAAAAGCATTCAACCTTGTTGCCTGGCACACACCCTGATGAATGTTAAACATGCTGCTGCTGCAGTTGCTGTTATTAAATGTGGCCTAGGGATCCTCCAACGGGGCACTGTCCATTGACCTTTACTACAGAATAAAGTCTAGAGGGTTCACAAGCCAGATCTCAGCAGCTCTTTTTTGGACTAAAAGCAGGTCAGGAGTTGGCTACTAAATCATCAATTTAAAAAAATCAAGAAAGTTTTTCTCATTTTTAGCCTATCCTTATTTCAGGTCAGAACATGTGCACATAAGGTGAGCGCACCTTCCATAATTCTTGTACTACTCTACAGTGGGTGCCATCAGAAGGGTTAAAATGGAACTTGCTAATGTTCATCTGAGCAAGCCAGGAACAAACCCAGGAGAGAAAGTCGAAAGTCCCAAAATGACATTCTGGTGTGTAAACTATTTGCCCAATATGGGTAGCTGAAACATGGTCCCTGTTGCACTATGGAGAGGTTGCCACAATTTCCAGTACTCTGTACATCTGTCCCCTTCTTGTAGAAGACACTGTATAACCTACAAGCACATAGTCTCCCTAAGCAGATAAAACTGATCAGCAGGCGACAAATGGTACTAATCCTGTAATTCTCTAAGGAGTTAGAGAGAAAACACTGAATCTTCACTTCAAGAAGGCATTTGGCTAATCACCTGCTGGAGAAGGGACCTTTGGAAAAATAAATGAGTGAGACATATTCTAATAACGGGAAAATACCTACAGCACAAATTCTTTAGCTGTCTTTCAAAAGATCAGGGAGGCCTTCCCTCAGTCTGTTCCTCCATATTCTCTACAACAAGCAAACTTTAATTTTGCGAAGGATTTTTTCTAGCATCCTCAAGATTTCTAGACATTAGCTGTGGTCATGTAAGCACTCTTGACCTCAGTTTCCTTATGAAATTAAAAAAAAAAAAAGCTAGGATTTTAGTCTTCTAATTCTAATCTTGCTTAAATCCAAACTGGTATCACTGTCAGGGGAAGCTATCCTTAATAGCATTGCTATTAACTTCAGCTTTATTACAAAGGTATTCGTCAAAATGAAAACCTCTACGTTCCGACACACATTTTCAGTACAAAAATAAAACACTGCCAGTGAGGAACTTCTCCGAAATGATATGCATAAGATAAAAGCAGCACCTAAACCACAGTGGTTTTGGACTAACATCAGGCTTAGGATCTAAGCAAGACACATGTTGGAAGAATCACAGTTTTGAGCTCCATAGAGTTATGTGTATTTCAAATATAATAAATGGTGAAGAAGTTGAGATGCATTTATCCCTCAGGCAATGAGATAACCTCTTTCAAACTATGAAACATTAAAATGACCTATTTTGGTATGGTTTTCACATCTCCAGGGTTTGAGAGTTTGGTTTTAAAGATAATCTTTCGTTTCTTCCTTTATAGGTTTTGCTCAGGTTGCTAGAATGGATTTCCAGACAAAATGCTGGGTTGATCTTGACAATATAATAATAAGACAGGGATTTATGAGCTTTATAACTATATGATGGTACCTATAAATCAAGATTAAAATGAGCTCCATTTAAAATATAATGTGAATGAATAAGCAAATTTTTTACACATGAATCAAAATAGATATCTCATTTTTATATATTGAAAACTAGGCTATGTCACTGCATTTTTTATATCAAAATGTATATATCAGTTTCTAAATAAAGATGAATATAGACTATATGTTGTATTTTTAAAAAAAGCCTGGGTTGATCTGATTGAATAAAAAGATTAGAATGAGAGAGCAGGCACATACATGCAAGAGACTAAATAAATTAACTTACAACTGCCAGAAGGGAGGAGGGGACCACTACAGAAGAGATATATTATACTTACATTTCTAACACAGTACCTGTGGCAAAAATACATGCCTTTTGAACTTCTTTGTTGTTTACCTCACATCCTTAATCAACATTCAGTTAATTCCACTGGTCTAAAGAGAAACTCCTAGTAAAATTTCACTACATGCACTGTTCTGTGTCACAGTATGATCACATCAACAGCCCCAAAACACATCTTTCTCTTCTCCCTCACACTAAGATTTTGCCTAACAGTATATCAACTTCTTTTCTAATCTACTGCAGAAAGAGAGAAAAAAAAAGTCACATTCCAAGAAGCTCTCATTTCATACAGTTATTTCAAGCCATGTAGCAAAGTACCAAGTTATTTCATTACCATCCTAGTAAGGCTACTTTCCATTCAGAGGGAAAGTCTCTGTACACATATTTAAAAGGAGGCTATCTTAGCACACTGTCCTTTGTTTCACAACACTCAGAGGAAGCAATACTTTGCACCTTATAAACCTTAGAGTAAGCCCTGAGAATTTTTTTTGCCCTCCCTTCCCCCTGTCCTCCCTGAAGCCCTGAGAGTTTTAAAATTCCCATCCCTGTATTCCTATTTGGATTCATTTCTTTCAAAGAATGAGAGTAAGGGAAAGAAAAGACAGGTGTGAGTATACAACATACTGATAGGTGCTCACTTGTCCTTAATCACTTACTGGCTACATTTTGGGGGGTACTTAGGTTTATTTATTTACAGAGACGGTACTGTGGATTGAACCCAGGACCTCATGCATGCTAAGCAGGCAATCTACCACTCGTGCTATACCCACCCCCCTTACTGGCCATACTTAAAAGCTTTTATGCACCTCCCATTCTGGCAAAATTTTTCAAAGTTGACAGTAGAGTACTGATTAAGCAAAGCTGGTGGGGGCATAAACTATTAGTACAACCACTTTCACAAACTGGCCTTACTTAGTAAAGTAGGACATGTGCACATCCTACTACCTAGCACTCCACCCTTAGGTTTATATGCTAGAGAAACCCTGGCACCTGTGCACAGAGATAAAACAATGTTCAAAGCAGCAATGTTGGTAATAGCAAAAATGCTGGTAAGAACCTAAATGTCCATCAACAGATGGATAATACATATTTTCATATATTCTTACAGTGGAACACTAAAAGCAGTGAAAATAAATTAACTACAATACACACAGCAACATGGACAAGGAAAAAGCAAGTCATAGTAACAGGCATGATGTGATTCTACTTAAATCAGGAACAAAATCAGGCAAAACTAAGAAAGATAGCTTAGTAATACAGACAAACAGAAAAACAAAGATAAGCAGGTGACTGATTAACTAAAACGCTGGATAGTGGGAGGTCAAGAGGAAGGAGAGGGTACAATGAGGAAAGGGTCACAAAGGAGGTTCTAAACCTACAGTGTTGTTATTAATGCTTTACTTCTTAAGGTGGGTGACATGTACATGTGTTCTTTTTATTGTTATTCAAATATACAGGATATATTTCACAGCTTAAAACTAAGAGAAGAAAACAAATTATACCCAGTTATTCCTATGATCTAAGTGTCTACACAATGCCACAAGGAGGAAACATGCCAAGCTTTCCTGATGACGCCTTTTAGTTGTGGAAAGATTTGGCTAACCACATTAGTTTTCAGAAAAATTAAGCTAGGGAGTCCACTTCCGTAATATCTCAGAGGTATAAGTTTCCTTTCCTTTGTAGCATTTATCTCATGCAAAATGACTTTTTGTAATGTCTCCCTTCCATGATAAACTGGAAATTCCATGAAGGAGGGCATTTCCTATTTCAACACCCTATCCCAGGGTCTAGCACTATGCCTGATCATGGTTAAGTAGACAATAAATTTCTTTTTGAATCAATGAATAAATAAGTGACTTTGAGAATTTAATTAGGCTGGGGTAACTTTTACTAATCTCTCCACAAATGTAGGAAAACACACCACAATTTTCTAGAAACTTGATATGAGGTTTGCTGAACCACTGCCCCATGATTTAGTAGTTATTTCAGCATTTATGCAAGAAAGTTTACTAAGGTCCTACTGTAAGTGCTAGGTGCCGAAAATATAGCACTGACAGGATGGACAAAGTCTCATTTATCTATATAATAGCCACTCTATGGTATAAAGGAAATGGTAGGATAGGATTTTCCCTTCTGATCTCTTATGACACTGAAATGTATGCAAAGGCAAGGCTGAGATTTCAATAAATGGTGGGTGGCAAGATCCACACTGGAAAACAATGGGCTGCTATTTCCTTCAGCTGCTCTAAACAATGAACTAATTACTTTAGTCTCTGCCATCCTTGTGGGTTAAATTATATCATTCTTTATTCTGTAGAGTAGCCTCTCCTAAAATACCAAATAAACAGCAGAGCACTGTCCTTCTGGAACCTCTTCTAGAAAGCAACAGGCAGAGACATCACTCACAGGAAGAAAAGCTATAAAGGAAAGAAATTATTATCTTGAAGACAAACATCTTTATTCTGGAGGTAAAAGAGAAGGGCTATATTACAGCTGCCTCTCTGCCTATGATTTATGGGAAAGGTTAAAATTAGAGACAACTAATGAAAAAGCATTAAATGGTGGTTGTAATAAGCTTGAGAACTATTTCATTTTCCTGAACTTAAAATCTTTTGCTAACTTTTACTCTGTTTCAATAGTCATATTCTACCCAGCATTCCTTTAAAGACCACAGTAGAGAATGCTGCTGGCATCTATTAGTTCCAGTTATTCCTGACTCCCTTCTCCTTCCCCTCTTCTTCCTTAAGCCAACCTAAAAGTTAAGAAAGGAAAGACGACGATTAGTATAATTAGGTAGGACATGAAGGGGACAACCAGTATCACTCCAAACCGACTTTTGTTTCTATTGCCTTCTTAGGCGATTAACTTCTCCCTGAAAATTTAACAAAGTCATCAGTAATTTGACTTCCCAGGCACATTTCCTTTTGTATATTATCCCAATTAAAGACATGCATTTCAAAATATCTTGTACTAGGTTTTCTTCTCTGTGAGTAACTTTACAGAACAAGAATTTAGCACTCAGAATGTTGAAGTAATTCGTTCATGCCAGAATCTACTGAGTATGGCTGGCACAGGGATCAATGAGCCCAAAGGGAAATTGAGCATTAACTAAAGATACTGAACACCCAATTAGGTGTTAGGTAGCTACACCGGAAACAGCAAGATTAAGAAATGAAACTTATTTATTACTATATTCAAAGGGAATACATGGGAATACTTACCAAAAAACTGTGTAACTTAACCCAATAAAAAGCATTCACAATTGCTATGTTGGAAAAATATAATAAATTGGAAATGTAACTTATTGGAAAGTACAACACTGACAGCAACAGTGAAACACAAAACTCCTTTCCCTTCACTGGGCTCTGTGAAAGCACGCAAAAGATTGTGTGATTCTTCTGAGGGAAAAATGACTTGCCCTAAGATGAAAGACCTACAGATGCTGGCAACTGGGTGACCCTCACCTAAACAGTCAAATCACCCCTACAGTAAATTCCACCAACTGACAAGCCCCACCAATGAAAACAGAGCTTCTAAAACAGGACTGTAGTGTCTCGCTTTTAAATATAAGTGAATAATCAAGAATGGCAAGACATCTGATTAAAAAAAAAAACCCACTAATATGAGTCTAAACTAAATAATGAATAAACTCATAGCAAATAGAGACAATGCAAGGAGCAGAAAAAACAAAATGAAAAATGATATCATACATAAGATCCAGGGAACAAGAACAAGAGACAATGAAAAAGTATTCCGAGTATAAGAAGGAGACTGTAGAAGTTTTATACATATATATGTATGTGTGTGTGTGTGTGTGTGTGTGTGTGTGTGTATGTATATATACACATACATAAAAATAGGAAATTGGAGGCTAAAGTTGAAGAAATCTACTAGATAAAAGACAGAGATGCAAAATGGTGAAAAACAAAAAACTGAGAAGAGCAGTATAGTATGGTTGAAATGCAACTAGTAGAGTTGTAGAAAGAATAAAGAAAAAGAAGGAAAAGGAAATTTATTTTAAAAAAAGAAAAGAACCTAAAAAAGTTCAGATACAGATTTCTAGATTGAAATGGCTATCTAGAACTTAGCTACTAGTAGTCTAGATGAAAAGAAACCCACACCAAAGCACATCAGGTAAAATTATTAGGTCAAACTATCAAATCACCACTTTTGCAGGCCAAAAATTGTTAACTAACAGCAGTAATTTCCTACAGTTCAACCTAATATTTCCAACCTTGAATTTAATATCTAGACAAACTTTTTGGACTTATAAGGTCTCAAAAAATTTTCCTCCCACACTCTTTCTCAGAAAGCTACTACTAGAAGATGTACTCTAGTATCACAAGGAAATAAACTGAGAAAGAGGAAGATACAGCATCCAGAAAGGCAAGGTTCCAACACAGAAGGAAATTCCAAGACAAAGGCTATTTAGCTGGCCTAGAAAGTTCACATTTAGAGAAAAAGCATTCAAGCAAGTAATGTCTCTAAAAGGAGGAAAAAACAAAAACACCTGAGGAAAAAAAATCAAGTATGTTTATAACATATCAAGAAAAGATTTTCAGTTCTATTGAAGAGTTTGGAGATGAATTACTGATGGGTACAGAAAAGTATAAGCAAACAGACGAAAAACAATTTAGGGAAAACAAAAGGCTATGTGCAAGAAAGGAAGCAAAAGAGACACAGTATGCACATGATGGGGTGGGGAAGGGTGAGAGAACTAAATCTCATCTTTCATCACAGTAAGTAATAGATAATTTAATACATTTGAAGTATTAAAACAAATAGCAGAATACGCAAGTTTTCTGAACTATGTAAGTTAATACCAGAAGAAACAACAATAAGATGTAAAAGTGTTGCCCCTGGGGAGCAAGAATCTGTAGCATGGGACTGTTCTATTACAAGCCAAGTTGTACTTTTAACTTTAAAAACTATATACAGATACTACTTTAATAATTAGACAGCTCAAGGCAGCATGCCAAATTAAACATAATCTCATCAAATAACCTGCATGTAAAAGCCCTCAGTTACAAAAAGCTAACCTTTTTAGAAAACCATCTAAATTAATCATCTAAAAATCACACATCAAGAGATCCCATATAATGCACGCAAATCAATGAAGTTAGGACACTCTTTCACATCATACACAAAAATAAATTCAAAATGGTTTAAAGACTTAAATATAAGTCAGGAGACCATAAATCTCCTAGAGGAGAACATAGGCAAAACATTCTCTGATATAAATACAGCAATGTTTTCCTAGGTCAGTCTACCAAGGCAAAAGAAATAAAAGCAAATTTAATAAATTAATTTTAAAAGTTTAATTAGAAACTTGTAAGTTTTTGCAAAGCAAAGGAAACCATAAACAAAATGAAAAACAACCTACAGAATGGGAGAAAATATTTGCAAGGGGTTCGACTGACAAGGGCCTAACTTCCAGAATATAAAACAACTCATATAACTCAATAACAACAACAACAACAACAACAAAAAACCCTCAATCAAAAAATGGGCAGAAGACCTAAACAAAGATTTCTCCAATGAAGACATACAGATAGCCAATAGGCACATGAAAAGATGCTCAATATTGCTAATTATCAGAGAAATGCAAACCAACACTACAATGAGGTATCACCTCACACTGATCAGAATGGCCATCATTAAAAAGTTCACAAACAATAAATACTGGAGAGGGTGTGGAGAAAAGGGAACCTTCCTACACTGCTGGTGGGAATGTAATTTGGTGCAGCCATTATGGAGAAGAGTATGAAGTTTCCTCAAAAAACTAAAAATGACCATATGATCCAGCAATCCCACTCCTGGGCATTTATCTGCAGGAAACTCTAAATTCGAAAAGATACATGCAGCCCAATGTTCATAGTGGCACTATTTACAATAGTCAAGGCATGGAAGCATCCTAAATGTCCACTGAGAGATGATTAGAAAAAGTGGTGTTATATGTATATACAATGGAATACTACCTCAGTCATAAAAAAAGAATGAAATAATGCCATTTGCAGCAACATGGATAGACCTCGAGATCATCATATTAAGTGAAGTAATTCAGAGAGAAAGACAAATATCACTTCTATGTGGAATCTAAAAAAAAAAAGAGAGAGAGAGAGAGACAAAGGAACTTATTTACAAAACAGGAGCAGACTGCAGACATAGAAAACAAATTTATGGTTACCAAAGGGGAAAGGGGGTAAATCAGGACTTTGGGATTAGCAGATACAAACTACTACATATAAAATAGATAAACAACAAGGTCCTATGGTATAGCACAGGGAATTATATTCAATATTTTGTAATAGTTTATGATGAAAAAGAATATGAAAAATAATGTATATATATGTACATGACTAAATCACTGTTATACATCAGAATCTAACACACTGTAAACCAATTATACTTCAATTAAAAAATTTTTTTAAATAAAGGTGATCATTATTCAAAGTAGAAAAAATTCTACATTCTCAAAACAAGTCAGGGGAAGAGTACAGTTCACTGGTAAGAGCGCATGCCTAGTATGCACAAAGTCCTGGGTTCAATCCCCAGTACCACCATTAAAAAATAAAAATAAAAATAAGTCAGTGTGTTTATAGGTATGCAAGGTCTTTGTTTTTTTTCCTAAAAACCAACCACTGCTTCTGGCATATGGCAGTTTCATGAAGCTGTAGATTTTCTTTCTATTCAAGAATGAAAACCATCCCTTTTCATAAGGTGCCTTCTAGATTCTTCTAAACCGTATTAGAGCCAATATTTATTTTTAAAATGTTATTTAAAAATGTAAGGTTACTATTTCTGGCAAAACATATTTTATAATACATGAAGGTATAAAGAAAGCAAAAGGCTCATTCCTAAAGAAAGTCACTATAAATATTTTTATGTTTGTCTAAAAAAAAAAAGCTAGGCATACTCAGTATACTTATTTTTAATCAGTTTTTTCACTTTTATATGTACAGTTTCCTATGTCATTGAGAATATAGTTTTTGATGGCTGCATAATGTTACACACACACACACACACACACACACACACACAGAAATTTAACTTGCTTCCTATAATTAGAATATGGAGTTGCTTGATTTTTCAAAAAAAATATCCTTGTCCATAGTGTTGCAAAATGTTTCTAATTACTTTCTTGTGATAAAATCCTACAAGTGGAATTGTAGGGTATAAACATTTTCAATACATATTCTTCAATTGCCTTCTAGTGAAGTTGTACCAGTTAACTTTCCTAGTAACAGAACATGAGATGCTTCATATCCTGATTACAATGGGCAGTCTAGTTTGTCTATTTACCAATTTTGTTGAAGTATAAATGACAAATAATAGACCATACAAATATAAAGTATACAATTTATAAGTTTTGACATGTATAACACCATGAAGACAATTACTAGATTTATAATAGATAGATGGATTTATAATACAAACTGAAGTCAGTATGAATGCATATGAATTTTAAAATCTGCTTGTCAATTTCTACTAAAGAAATTAAAAAGACTTCTGAGAATTAGGATTCACTGACTATCAATCAATCTGAGAAGTGACACCATAATGCTATTGAGTCTTTCAATCCATGAGCATGGTATATTTCTCTATTTATTTAGGTCTTCTTAAATTTCTTTCAGCAGTGTTTTATAGTATTCAGTGTATAGGTTTTGTACATCTTTTTCAGCTTTGTCCCTATTTCATATTTTTAATGCTATTATAAACTATATCTTAAAAATTTCAATGTGATTGCCAGTATATAGAAATACAATTAACTTTCATACTTTAAACTTCTATCCTGCAATATTGCTAAACTCCATATTACTATATAGTTCTAACAACTTTTTTGTAGGTTCTTTAGTATTTTCTACATAGATGATCATAACATCTATAAGTAGTTTTCCTTCTTCCTTTCCAATTTGGATGCCTTTCATTTCTTTTTTTCCCTTGTTTTTATTGCACTAGCTAGAATCTCCAATGTAATGATGGATAGAAGTAGTAAGAGAGGACATCCTTACCCTGGTCTTTATCTTAAGGCAAAAGCACTCAGTTTTTCAACATTAGCTACAATGTTAACTGTAGGTTTATGATAGATGCCCTTTATTAGGAAGAAATTCCCTTCTGTTCTTAGTTTCCTGAGCAGAGTGAGGCAAATGATAGGCAAATAAGGCACAGGAAGTATTCACCATGGGTGCAAAATTTAAAGGGGCACCAAAAACCTCAGGAATCAAGATAAATGATATTCTAATGTAGTATTTTTAAAAAGTAAGCTATGCAAAAATCCACAATGAACAAAATATTAAATTTAAATAAAGATTAGACTGATCTTACTGAGTTTTCCTTTTGCCTCTGGCTCCAGTATGGTTCTGCATGACATAACAGAATAACAGAATAACATGCATGAATAACAGAAGGGTGGGCATTGCAGACAGAAGGAACAACACACGCAAAGGCCATAAGGTAGGAATGTGCCCGGAGCATTTGAGGAATATTAAGGAAAAGAGACAGGGAAAGGAGAGAGTAAAGGAGGTCAGAAGGAAAACAGAGGCAAGATGATGTAAGTGATTGTAAGAATGCTGAGTGCTTCTGAATGATATGCGAAGCCACTCCATGATTTTAGGTAGAGGAGTTGAATGACCTGACATGCTTCAAAAGGATCACTCTGACTACTATGATGAGAAAAAATTATAAGGTAGTAAAGACAGGGAGACTAGTTAAGGGCTATTATAATAATCCAGAAGAGGTTAAACAGTGGTTTGGACCAGCTGGTGTTAGTCAAAGTGGTGAAAAGAACTGGATTCTAAATATACCAAAGGTAAAGCCAGGACGATTTGCTGGTGGATTGTATGTGGGCAGGGAAAGAATGAGAAGAATGACACCTTGGACCAAGCAATTAGAGAAATGAAATTGCTTTTTATTGAGATGAGGAAGACTGAGGGAGGATCAGGTTTTGGAGGAAAAAAAAAATCAGGAGCCTGGTTTTGGACATTTTAAGTTTGAAATGGCTATTAGATATCTAAGCCAAAATGTCAAGTAGGTAGATGAATATATGAGACTGATAGTAAATGTGAAGTTGTCAGCATATACATGAGTGTGGAAGAGATAACACAGAGTGGCGTGACATAATAAGCAGTCTGAGGACTGAGCCCAGGGGCCCTTCAATGTTTAGAGGTTGGAAAGATTAAAAATAAGCAGCAAAGGAAACTGAGATGAGACATAAAGTAAGATGAGAAAAAAAAAAAATCAGGAGAATGTGGTGTTCTGGAAATCAAGTGAAGAAAGTATAGGATAAAGTGATCAAATCCTCTGAAAGAGCCGGTATATACACACACATAAAAACTCTAATGACTGAACAATAAAAAGGCACCACAAATACAGATAGGCAAAGGATCTGAATAGACATTTTTCCCAAAGAAAATATATAAATGGCCAATAAGCAAATGAAAAGATCCTCAGAACCATTAATCATTAGGGAAATGCAAATTAAAATCACAATGCGATACCACTTCACACACACTAAGATGGTTCAAATATAAAAGACAAGACAGTAACAAGTGTTGATGAGGATGTGGAGAAGTTGAAACTTTCTTACATTGCTGGTGGGACTCTTAAATTGGTGCAGCCACTTGGGGAAAATTTGGCACTTTCCCAAAATGTTAAACAGAGTTGCAATATGACTCAGCAATTCCACTCTTAGGTATATAACTAAGAAAAGTGAACATATATGTCCACACAAAACTTGTACGTGAATGTTCACAGCAAAATTATTCATAATATCCAGAAAGAGGAATCAACTCAAATTTGTCCATCAAGTGACAAATGTATGAACAAAATATGGTATATATCCAAACAATGGAATATTTGGCTATAAAAAAGAACAAAGTATGGATGCATACTATAACATGGCTGATCCTTAAAAACATTATGCTAAGTGAAAGAAACCAGACACAAAGGGCCATATATTGTATGATTCCGTTTATATGAAATATCCAGAATAGGCGAATTAATAGAATCAGAAGCAGAGTAATGATTTCCGAGGGCTACAGGAAGGCAGGAATGTGTAGTGACTAGTAATAGGCACAGGGTTTCTTTTTGGGGTGACAATAATGCTCTAAAATTGATAACAGTGATGGTTGTATAACTCTGTGAATACACTAAAATTTCCTGAATTTCATACTTTCAAAATGTTAATTTTATGGCAAGTGAATTGTATCTCAAGAAAGCTATTACTTAAAAAAAAAAAAAAGAGAGAACTAATTGGATTCACCAACGTGGAGGTCATTGATGACTTTGACAAGGACAGTTTCTGTAGAATGGCAGAGGAAAAAGCCAAATTAGAGTTAGTTTAAGAGAGAAAAGGAGGAGAGGAATGGAGATGATTGTAAAGACTATAATTGAGCCTCTAATATAACTGGAGTATAAATTGCTTTTTGAGAAATTTTGCCAAAAGGAACAGAGAAATATTGGGCACTTTTTGGATGAGGATGTGGGATCAAGAGAGGCTGTTGTTAAAAGATTAGAAAAATTTAGTGCATGTTTGCTGCTGATGGGAATAATCTTCATACAGAAAAAAATTAATTCTGCAATAGAGTGAAAGGAGATATGCTGAAGTGAAGTCCCTGAGAAGACAAGAAGAAGAGATCTTGTATATATAAGAGGAGAAATTAGCTGTAGACAGGTACACAAGCAGCCCATGGGCAAAGACAGATAACTGGGTCCATGTGAGAAAAAATAAATGGGAAGATGTGTAGAATGAGTAGAAGCTCTTGCTTCTTCTTCTTCTTCTTCTTCTTTTTTTATTTCAGTGAAACAGTAAGCAAGGTGGGAGTGAAGATGGGAAAGAGAGGCAGAAAGTTTGAAGAAATATGAGGGTATAAAGAGTGAATAGATAGGAAGACGTAGTAGGACTGCTGTGATGTATTACAAGCCTACTTATGGCTAATGACCATGAACTTAAAATGAGAACAGGCAGAATAGTAGTGTGGTTTTCTCTAGCCACATTTAGAAGCCAAGGTGCAAGCATGGGGTAAGCCAAAATTTGGATTTAACCATGGCTGGAGTTTTATCAATGAGCAATTTAAGAATGTATAGCAGGAAGTAACCATAATGTAAGGAGGTGAGGGTGAGGAAGGAAGTAAAGATGTGAGAAGCGAGATGCACAGTACAGAAGGTGGTGGTGAGGTTAAAGGACTGATGGAACTGAGATTCTTGTCCAAGGGAGCTGTAAAAATAAATAATAAAACAAATTTTTAAAGAGGGGATAAATGGAGAATGGAATGTTTGAAATGGAGATAACAGAGGAGATGCAGCTATCTAAATGACTAGGTCTAGAGCAGGAGCCAGCAAACTTTTTCTGTAAAGGGTTAGACAGTAGATATTTTAGACTTCGAGAGCCAACTGTCTCTTCTGCAATACTCAAGTCTGCCATGGTAGTATGAAAGCAGCTGCAGACAATACATCAATTAAGGAGCAAAGCTGTATTTAAACAAATTTTATTTACAAAAATACATAGTTTGGGAGGGGCACTGGTTGAGGATATGACTATGTGATTAGTAGCTGAGACGGGATGGAGAACAAAACCATTGGGAGAGATGTGGTCAAGGAACTAAGAAGCAAAAGTGTTGGCAAGATCATTAATAAGGACAGTGAATTTACCAAGAATTAAGCCAGAAGTAGTGTTGGAGAAAGCATATGTGAGCCAGGAACTAAAACTCTTCAAGAATGAGGAAACACATGAGCAAAAATGGCAGAGATCTCTGAAAAGCCTCTCCTCCATAAAAGAAGTAAGAAAACTGGAGAAGAGGAAAAAAAAAAAAGGTCAGAATCAAGTTTCTCAGAATTCTGGAAATTAACCAAAGGCTTGTAGCAATCTGGGAAACATTTATTCAAGAAATAAGCTGAATCTCAATAAAAACAGTGACCTTTGTGGCATCTTAACTTGCTCTATTCCCATCCTCTGCTCAGAAAATAAACAGCTTACAATCATAGTGGAAAGTAGCAGCCTGACAGCCACTGGAAGGGGCAGAACAGGGATGGGATGCCTTCTCAGCTTCACTCCCAAAGAACTGTCATTATTTGACCTTTCTAGTGGCTTCCCAAAGACCACATCTGCAAGGTTGTCCATATTTGACCAAACTCAGAGCTTGCACAGTGTGAAAAGCCTTTTCCCTGGGGATGGTAGCACTGGGCAAAAATATTCACAGGCAAATATTTAACTTTGTGGTTGCCAAAGACAGTCGATAACGGTTGAGGCAAATAACAGACTAACCAAAAAACTTAAAATGAAAGCTAGGGAAGCAGTTGCCACAGGGGCTTTGAAAAGCTCTGATGTATTCCTGGGAATCTAGAAGGCCACACGCAAGCCCAGGGCTGAGCACATGCTCAAGAGAGGCCTGAGAAGGCTCTCGGCTCTCACCTCTGGTTGACCTTAAGGCTCTGCACAAGCAGAAAGTGAAGACTAAAATAGAGTTGCCTGTTGAATTCTATATCCAACAAAATTATTCTAAAAAAAACTAGGAGAAATTAAGGTATTTCCAGGTAAACAAAAACAGAGAATTCATTGCTAGCAGACCTGCCCTTCAGGAAATATTTTCAAGGGGATCCTTCAGGTTGAAATGAAAGGACACTAGGCAGTAACTTGAATCCACGGGAGGAAATAACCCCATAGTTGTATTAGTTTCCTATTGCTGCTGCAATGTAGTAGCACAAATTTAGAGGCTTAAAACAACATAAGTTTATAGTCCTGGAGGTTGCAAGTCTGAGAAAGTTCTCACTGGGCTAAAATCAAGATGTTGGCAGGGCTATATTTCTTTGTAGAAGCTCTAGGGGAAACTATTTTTTCTTGCTTTTTCCAGCTTTTAGAGGCTGCCTGCATTCCTCAGCTCGTGGCCCCCTCCTCCATTTTTTCAAAGCCAACAGCACAGAATCTTTAAATCTCTAACTCTTACTTTCCTGCCTCCCTCTTTCCCTTATAAAGACCCTTATGATTACACTGGGCCCACTTGGATAATTAAGGCTAATCTCTCCATCTCAAAATCTTAAGTAAATCACGTCTAGAAAATCCCTTCTGCTATGCAGGGTAACATTCACAGGTTTCAGGGCTTAGGACACTGATTTTTTTAGGGGGTCATTATTCTGCCTATCACACATACAGTTTTTGCATACCACTGAAATTAAATGGGCATTCATTCAAATTAGATTGTTATGAATTAAAATGTTAACTGTAATTCCTGGGGCAACCACTAAGAAAATAACTCTAAATATTATGTTAAAAGAAACAACAAGAGAATTAAAATGGTACACTAGAATATCTCCACTTAACACAGAAGTTGTGGGGAATAAGGAACAAGAAAGACATAAGACATACGAAAAATTAACGGCAGATATAAATTTTATCAGTAATTATATTAAATATAAACAAATTAAACATTCCAATTAAAGAATGAGGGGAAGTAACTCAGGGTCTATAAAATTACTAAAATAGACAAATGACAACGCTTACAAACCCAGGAGGTTTTAGAGAAAAAGGAGAGAGGATGATCTGCAAGTGGCAAGAAAGGAAAAAGAAGATTCTACTTTTAGGTCCACTGGTATGAGGAACATGAGGCACAGGACACATATGGTTTGAGAGGACTGCAGTGAAGCAGGATCCTGTGGAGATGTTTATGAATTTTTTTGATACAAGGAAATTTAAAATTGTTATTTAGTAAAAACTTGTCATTTCCTTTATATTTCTTCCTTTAGCATTCATGCTTACAAACTCAGTCATATCCCGAGTATCAATAAATAATATTCATCTATATTTTCTCTTTTTTGTTTTGTTTTGTTTGGGGAGGTAATTAGGTTTATTTATTTACTTATTTATTTTAACTGAGGTACTGGGGATTGAGCCCAGGACCTCCACCACTGAGCTATACCCTCCCCCCTGTATTTTCGCTCTTACATACAGGATTCTTACATTAGGGTCTCAGTTCATTTCAACCTTACTATAGACTGTGTTGTGTAAAACTCTCTTATTTTTCTTTCATAGAATCAGAAGAAAAGGAGAGTAAAAGAGACAATGGGTATTCTAGAAAAATCACTGAAATAGCTGTACTGACATTTAATCCAAGCTCCACTACGAAGTCATGGGCTGGCAGCTTGATTTCTAATCTGCCTCCCTCTCCCCCCACTGCCACAGTTCACCTCCTCATCATCTCTGGTCTATAGCTATACGTTATTATAGTATCTCTCAATTGGCTAAACTGACAATAGTCTCTCCTTTTCTCAATCCATCCACCATAAAGGCTAGAATGATAGTCTTTAAAAAGCCTTAAAATGAGTCATATCAATAGTTTATAAAAAATGTTCCTACATATCATTAAGAAAACCAAACAATGCAATGGAAAAATGTCTAAAGGATATGAACAAGTAATACACAGAAGAAATACAAAAGACCAATAGATAACATTTTAAAAGTAACACTCAACCACACTAATAATTAGGAAGGCACAAATTAAAATGACAAAGCATCCCCCCATTAATTAGCATAATTATAAACAATCATAACACTCAGTTTGGTTAAAGATATGAAGAAACAGAAACTTCTATACTAAAATCTTATTTATATTAAGAAGTTTCCTATTTAATTATAAGGAAATCCAAACTCCATTAATATGACTTAAGGCCTTTCACAATCTAGCCTTGGCTTATTTTTCTTTTCCTTTCTCTGTATTTCATTCACCCTGGGCTTTACCTGCACCATTACACACAAAAAAGTACAGAACATGTTCGATTAGGAGCATGTTATTCTTACTGCCTCCTTTCATTTCTTCAGTGCAAATGCCCTATTTCTTTTCAAGATATAATTCAAACACTCTCTTCCATGATGTCCCCAAATTCAACAGACTTCTCTTTCGTCTTATGGTACTTTAAAGCTCAACAAGTGATCTGTTGATAATTTTTTGTCTTCCTAATAGACTGAAGAGAGAGGCCCTTGAGATTCTAGTCTTATTTACTTTTGTTTTTATAGTGCTGAGCACATAGTGGGTGCTCCATAAAAACTGAATTAGTACCTTTTCCCCATACTACCTAAAGTTAACAGTAAGGCTTTTTTCATTTATCAACGTCTACAAAGACCAATATTTAATATTACCTTAAAATTACTTCTCTAATACATCACTGTCCAAAACACCAAAATCATCTACCTTATACTGGTAATCTAGGTTTTATTACTGATATTTACAAGGCTAAAAAGTGAAGGGCTGCTTTTATCAATATGTGATCTCAGTAGATTAATTAGAAATTTTAAAAATGGTCTTAGAAGAAGTGGTGTGCAAGGCAGCTGTCTCCATGCCAATAGATTAAAATTGGCCAGAGTAAGATTATTTACACGATGGAAATTGGTAAACACTGCAAAAAGCCCAATCCCCTCCTCTAAGCTGGTTAAATATTTACCAGCACACCAGTGGACAAAAGTATATTTATTCTAGTAGGACAGCACTGTGACTAGCTGATGAATAAACAGTAGTTTGAGTCTTCTTTAAGAAGCTTCCTGATCGAGTTACTAAACTATTTTCATGTATTTTACCCTTATTTAGAACTCCTAAAGCACTTATATCTATGTCAAAACATTTTACTTACATTCACTTAATTCATTCAATGAATACTGACTGAGTACCTGTGGCACTGTCCATATTGATGATAAATTGTTTTATCCACTCATTTTCTTTTTACCTTTAACTATAGAGTAAAGCTTCTTGAAAGAGCTTCTTCCTCTTCTTCTTTTTTTTTTTTTAATGGAGTTACTGGGGATTGAACCCAGGAAAGATCTCATGTACACTAAGCCCACACTCTACCACTGAGCTATACCCTCCCTGCAAGAGGAGAGAGTTTTTCAAAAAGTACTTTAATAGGCAGTAGACATTCTGGTTGGCTCCCAACATCCATCACCTGAGACAGTAAGTCTAAGACAATCATTAAAATATCACTCTCACTGTCAGTGACTAGTTTAAAAGAGGGCTTATGACCCAGTTATGGGCAAAGAGATGTGAGAATAAAAGTCTGCTGGGAGCTTCTGCGAAAGGCTTCCTGGCTACTAAGGCATAGAAGCAGATTTCCTTTCTTAACCTCAAGTTGTGGTATTTGGATAAAATCCTTACAAAGCTGGAGTCATCATATTATCCAAAACAAACAAACAAAAAACCCAATCCTGACCTACTTCTGAAATTTTGTTTTGAGTGATAAGAAATTTCCTAATGCCATTTAATAAAAACAGTTTTCCAGGGGAGGGTATAGCTCAGTGGTAAAGTGCGTGCTTAGCATGCACAAGGTCCTGGGTTCAATTCCCAGTACTTCCACTAAAAGAAAAATAAATAAAAAATTTTAAATAAAATAAATAAAAAGAGAAACAGAGTTTTCTGCTACTTGCTTCCAAAAGCATATTAACTGATAAATCAGAAATGTGGACAAAGATCTATGTACTAAACCAGGATTTTCACCATAATAAAAATTATTGTTTAGAGAATAACTAATTGCATTAAAATTTTTCCCTTTAACATTTTCCTCCTAGGCACATAACTATTTTTTAAAGATTAAAGTTAAATATATACATTGTTTAAAGAGTTAAGAGTTCTACAAAGTTAAAACAAACAAACAGTTGTCCTTACCCCTGTTGCTGTCCCACTTCTAACACTCCCAAGAGGCAAACCACTCGCACATCTTTTAGGTAACTACTTTGAAAGTGATCTCCATGTTTCTGAATGACCTGCTTGTGTTGCTACCTCTTGATTTTTCAGCTTTGGAAATTATCCATTCACCCTTTGGAAGACGGTAATTTAGACCTCTTTTCTTCTTTCTGTACCCATCATACACATGTATGCTGTCTATCTTCCCAACTATTCTTTATAATGATACTATAAATTGACTAGTTCAGTATTCAGTGAATATTGTAATAACTACATAAGCCTATTCACACTTGAGCCATAGGGTAAACCATGATTTCTTTTCCTTTCCTGTACTTTTTTTTTTTAGATACTATCTTTTTTTATTCATTTGCTTAGACTTCTATGGATTTATCAATATTTTGCCCCCCCAAATCTTTGCCAGTTGTTTAAATTTCCTCTCAAGACATTCAGACCCATCAAGTATTATATCTTATCTTCTTAAAGGAGTCTCTTTTGGAAGCTTTGAACCTTCTCCAATCTGGCCTGGCTGCCCTCTCAGTGCTGGTAAACTACCTGAAATCTCCACTCACTATTCTGAGGAATCCCCTAGTCTTTCTTGTTTATTGGACCTTTTGTTTCCTCTATCACATCTCTCCCTTTTTCTTGATTTATAATCTTATTTGGTGGAGAACATCTTCCAGTAGATTTCTAGAATGGTGTATGGGAATGAAGTAAAACTTCTGAGACATTGCAAGTTTACTTTTCAGACATGGTTGATAGTTTGGCTGAATTAAAAAAAAAAATTCTAGGCCCTGTTGTTGGATACAATTTCTGACAATGATGTGTACTAACTTTCTTTTTAACTTTTAGAACTAAATCTGATGATTAATTGTGAATTGATATAGGAACTGAGAAACACATGACTACAGAAGTCTGTGTCAGAATTTATAATACATTTAAGCTAGCCTGTTAATGTTTAAAGAAAGCCTCATGAAATTGGCAGCAAGTAGACACTGAATAAATGTTAATTATTATTCATAACAAAAACCATATTTGTATCTGTAGGTTCTAATGTAAATGGAGTAGATAAATTCAACCTAAAAGAAGCCAAATCAGGGGTTTTGGTTTCTCAAGATGCTTAATCCTGATTAGTCTTTAATTTTATTAATTTCTTAAAAATATCAAGTAATTCTTCTTGTATTTTTGTTTTCTCAGTTGGGTAAAGCCAGCTTGTTTCTTGGGAATGCAGATTAAACTGCAAATTTTGGCAAGGTTCAAGCGGCTGTATCATTATGTTTACATTGCTAAAATGTAAAAACCTTCTTTTTGTAAACATACAGTCCTCCACACAGTTATACTGCCCAGCATCTTAATAATCTAAGTAATTTAATAGTACGTAAGAACCTTGAATAGGAAAAGGGAATTCAGTATCAAGAAAACAAAGATGTAGCAACTCTGAGGAAACAAAAGAATTTCCTCAATGGTCGCTAGTCCCAGTCTGTCTCCAAAACATTCACATTGCCAGAGATTTCATAAGCATAATGCGTCATACATATTTGATTGTTATAGGCAATTTGTGCTTCTCCCCTCTTCTTCCTTCCCCTCCCCACACCCAATCTCTAGGTGTTAATGTCCAAAACACGGATGTTGAAAGAAATTCTCTCCTTTTCTCCCTTAATGAAAACTGAAATAAATTTACATAAATTTTCATTTAATGAAAAATCAAAGTTGGGGACATTCTAGCCTTCCCTTGGTTTCCTGATGTCTTTTGCTCATCAGTGTCTACAATCAACCCAGCACTCTCAAATGTGTAAGTCAAAGCTCAGCATTGGGAAAATCTCTCAGACTAAAGGAGAGATTTAAACTAAGGGTTGGGAGAAATTTGATTAACTTCATATAGCTACATAAGGGTATGTGAAATATTAACAAACATTTGAAGGATCAATGTAGATTACATACAATGTAGTCTCAACCTCTATAAGAACTATATTTATTTAAAGTTAACAGCAACAACAAATTTATTTACTATTAAAAATATAAAATGAGAATAATGTTTGTTTAAAACACAACAGCTCCACTTCAGTAGTAAGGAGCAATGACTAGTGCCAGATCTTCTTTTCTTTTGTTTTTTTTTTTGGGGGGGGAGGAGATAACTGGATTTATATATACTTATGTGTATATATATATATTGTATAACAATTATATATACTTATGTGTGTATATATATATTATATAACAATTGTATATATATATATACAATTATTATGTAAATACATATCATATATATAATTTTTTAAAATGGAGGTACTGGGGATTGAACCCAGGACCTTGTGCATACTAAGCATGTGCTCTACCATCGAGCTATATACTCTCCCCCAAGATCTTGTTTTTTAAAACCATTCTCTAATAAAAGGAATCAGGGCTCCTTGGAGAAATGGCTGATTCTAGGACTGGGGTAGGAAATATATAAGATGAGTCTACCACATATTACAGCACCAGGGAGTGAAAAAGTGCTCAAATAACAATGCATGACCCTGTATGCGCAGGGACACACACACACACACACACACACACACACACACACACGATAATATGTCAAAGGAATGTGGAAACCAACTAATAGTGCTTCTAATAGCCAAAGCTCTAACAATTAGAGCAGCAAAATAAAATAATATCGGATATTAACCCAAAATATAAAACAAATATCCATGAGTCCATTCTGATAGAAATAAATAATTGGATAAACAAATAAAAGGGAAAGAAGAGACAAATCTTCCATGCAGAACACTTCAAATTACTTATGTAGATATTCTGCCCTCAAGGAGGGGACGTGTAACTTCCCACCTGCTAGGCTGTGGACTATGCCTAGTGACTTTCCTCCAGAGAGTACAATATGGGAAGAGAAGAAGAAAAGAAAGTAACATTACAGTGAAGAACCTGACAACCCTCAGCCAGATGATCAAGGCTAAACATCAACAGTGATAAATCATGTTAATAGTATGTATGTTTGATATGACATGATGAAAATGGCCCTTGACCTCTGTGGTTACCTTCCCAACAACCCATAACCTTAGTTTTATCATGAGAAAAACAAGATGAATTCCCATAGTGGGACCTCCTACAAAATACCTGATCAGTATAGTCCTCAAAACTGTCAGAGTCATCAAAAACAGGGAAAGTCTGGAAAAATGCTACCACCAAGAGAAGCCTAAAGAAATATGACAACTAAATGAAATGTAGTATTCTAGATGGGACTCTGGAACAGAAAAAGGAAAACTTAATCTAAATAAGATGCCAACTTTAGTTAATAATAATAAATCAATATTGGCTCATTCATTGTAACAGATACGTCATCTAATAATACGGGATTTTACTAACAAGAAAACTGGGTACAGGCATATAAGGGAATTCTCTATACTGTCTTCTCAACTCTTTTGTAAATCTAAAATGGTTCTAAAAAAGGTCTATGAAAAAGAAAATATAATAATGATCTCTGCTGCCAGGTCAGAATGTGATCTGACCAAATCAGGGTGGGTGAAGGACTTCAACAAATTAGAATTCACAAAAAAACACACGTGGCATATTTCTCCTACCTTAGGAAAAAATTAAAACCTGTCTTCCAGGCACATAATATCAGATCAGTTGTCTAATCATAAATACATATAAAATATTAAGTTTCCAGGTAACTACATATTTGCATAACAGAATCAAGCACCCTAACAGATATACAGCTAGCAACAAACGTGGATGATCTGGTAAGAGATCTGTGCCAGAGGGTGGCTGAAAGTCAGAAATTCAGATAATTTCAATAGACATTAGAGGGTAAAAGCATATAAAAATCTTTGGAATCTATCACATCCTAAGACAGAACTAACTACTAGAAAAATCAAATCAAATCAACAAACACTGAGTCTTAGTTATGTGTAAAGGCCAATACGACTCTAAGCATGTTCTCCAGATTGGGAGCACGAGCATTTCCCGGGGACTCTTAAAAATGCCAAATAGCCTCACCCCAGATTTACTCAGTCAGAATCCCTGGTGTGTTCAGCCTAAAAATCTGTTTTAACATGCTTTCCGGGTGATTCTCATGCATGCTGAAGTTTGAGTATTACCATGGTAGGCAGTGTGATTCCTCTGTGAACATGTCAAACGCATACATAGCACAGGGAACTATGTTCAGTATCTTGTGCTAACCTTTAATAAAAAAGAATCTGAAAACGAATATATGGAATATATGTATGTATATGCATGACTGGGACATTGTGCTGTATACCAGAAATTGACACACTGTAACTGACTGTACTTCTATACAGTAGTCTGGGGTGCAAGTAAGCAGATAGAGAATTCATGTCTCACAACAACCCACCTGCTGCAAGATTATCAAGCACCACTGGTAAAGAGCAGTTAACCAACCCTCCTCTACCAGAAACTGAGTAGAAAATGGGTAGATTCTCTGAGCTTTTCCTAGCAATTTCGAAGATAAGCAAAAAGGAACAGAAGTCAGAGGCAGGCTGAAAATGCTGGCAGTAGAGAGACATACATAACAGCAGGTGTAGTGTATATTCTACCCAGTGACCTCAAACAAATTGAGTGTTGCAATCCAGTGCTCTTAACATCTCCAGGTTCTTGTTTTTCATAGAAACCCGGGGATTAGGTTTTGACTCTTCGGCACTTTGAGACTGCTGTTTCCATCTTGCTTTCACCCACTTAAAAATGAAAAGCACTTTCTGTATCACCAACAAAAGCAATTCAGCAGAATTCATTTCTGTATATTGTGCTGCCAAACATAGGCTCCATTAATGAGCAGCACAAGGGACTAGGGCTTGGCTTGGTAAAATGATTAGAGTGTCAGGAGAAATCTAGCTCTGCAAGCTGCTGCTTTTAGAAAAACCCATTTAACTGTAGCCACAGGTCCCTGCCTCCTCTTGCTTCAAAATCAGATGTTCACCCATCCCTAGCAGCAAGATGAAGACCTTAGAGAGAGGGCCCTGACAGCAAACCACAGAGGCTGCAGACACATCTCATTTTAATTGCATCAGCAACTGCTAAGCAATTAATGAAAGAGACAAAGCATCAGGGCAAAGAGACAAGAGACTTGAGCAACCATGTGGAAATACTTCATCCTCACCCCAGTGAGAACAGGTTATTTATGGCAGCTGCACAGAGTATCGAATCCTTGCATGTGAACTCCCAGGCCACTTCCCAGGCAGCAATAAAGCTACATAGTCTAGATTTCCTCTTGCTTACAGTTTCATACCTCCCATATTCCTCCCTGTAGCCACCAACAAAGATAAGAGAGGGAGAAAGCCAAGAGATCAAGTGGGTTATTCAGCTATTAAGTCCCTTGGACAGATTCTGTGCTTTTGCACAATACTAGGATATGAAGATCAGTAAATACCAAATACTAGCAGCAGTGATTCATCAGACACATGCACATCCTAGGCCTGGGCACAGTGGGGCAGGAACTCCATCAATAAACTCCTGCAAGTTTCCTTCTTTTTCAAGATATATCCTTAGCCTATCAAAGAAGAGAAAGGCAGTAAGATAAAAACTGCCAACAAAAACCTCTCAGAGAGAAAGTGAACTCTCAAATGTGGCCCTGGGTGCCAAAAAAACATCAGCAGGAGAGAGAAACAAAAGCTCAAACGGTCATTTAGTGCCAAGATTCCAGCTGTCATCTCCTCAGTGAACAGGGAGCCCTAAATTACATCTGTGAAGGTTGGCGGGTTTTTTTTGTGGGGTGAGGGTGGGAACTTACGAAAAATTGAATGGTCTCGACTAATTCACATAAGAAGTTCCTAAATAGGATAATTTTCAGATACCCGCATTTCCCCACTCAGTCACTATTCAATCATAAGGATCAGAGGTCCTGGGTCTTCTGCAATAGCCCTGATTGAAAAGTTCTATCCTACTGTGTCTGGATCTGAGGTTGCAAGAAAAATGATTATTTTATATATAGCTTATCCCAAAGCCCCTCACACAGATCTTGATATAACATGATAAACCAAAATACGTACGCAGGCGAAATGCAATGGCAAACAGACAAGGCTAGAGTAGGCAGGAGACAGATTTCCGAGGCCAAGGTCCAAGAGTATTCAAAGCTGGATTTCAACTAACTTGGCCTAGGCCTTTCTCTACTACAGAACTACTTGCACTGCTTATTAAAAATGCAGAAGATTAGAGTCAATTAAAAGTAGTCTTCGCTGATTATTAGATTAAAAAATTTTTTTTCTTTACAAGTCCTTCCCAGATCTGGTTTCTGACTATCTTCTCATCTCATAAACCCCTTCACTCTAAACTATTCTGACATTCTACAAATATTTATTCAGTGCCTGCTACATGCTGACACTTCTGTTGTAGGTACTACAGATGCCTACAGGACTGCCATGTAATGGCTGTTCAGTTATGTCTTGTATAAGGTCTCCTGGCTGAAGAAGCAGGAGGAGGCCGAAGTCCAGATCACGCTATTCAAGCTAAGCTGCCTGCCCTGGCATGGGGATGCAACGTCTTAGAAAGGAGATTTTTTTCTAATTTGCTGAAAGGAGCCCCATGGCCTAGAGAGGATCTAGGAACAGTGACAAACAAATCAGACAAAACTCCCTGCCCTCATGGACATTATATCCCATTGTGTGGGAGACAGACAAAATCAAAATAAATTACATAGTCTGTGGGACAATGAGAAGTGTTAGGGAGAAAATAAGAGGGGATATAAAGTTTGTGTAGGCATGTAATTTTAGAATACTCACTGAGAAGGTGACATTTCTATCTTTAGAGACTTTTTCACCCCATTCTCCCTTTCAGGCCTTTGCACTTGCCTTGAATGCCTCCTGGTGCACCCACCCTCATTTTTGCATGGCTAGCTTTTTATCTTTCAATTTCAGCCTAAATGTCACCTCCTAAAAGGGGTTTTCACCCTGGCTGCTTTAAGTAAACAGCTACCCAATATCCCTAGGTATTCCTAACCAAATGAAGACTCAACTACATAGAATACAGTTTGAATTCTATTCTATTTCCTGGTTTAACTTCTGGCATTTAGCTTCCTCACCTGCAAAATGGGTAAAAATAATACTTACCTTATAGGGCTGCTGTGAAGATTAATTACAACCACCACCACTACAATAATGCACCAATAAAAATGATAATAACAATGATTATTTATACAGCTCTTACCATGTACCAGGCATTAGTCTATGTGTTCTACATTTATTAACTCATTTAATCCATTCAGCTAACACATTTAAAGTGCTCAGCACTCTATTTAGCTCACAGTCAAGAAATGCTGCCTGTGATTCTCATTATTACCATCATCAGGGGCATTATGAGTTATTCTACTGAAGTATCTAGGCACTCTGCTTGACTTTCTGCTCCACTGAAGGTTCTATGCCCAAAAGTTCCTTATTTTCCTGTTAGGATTAATAGTCTATAGAAGGAATTTATATATATCTACTTCAGCACTCATTCTGTGCAAATGATCTCTCATTCCTGGCAATGGCATGGACTTTAAAAAAAGGAAAAGACGTAAGACTGTCCTTATGTATCATATACTTTGCAAGTCTCTAGAGGGCAAGTAGTAATGCTAGAGGTTATCCAGATTAGTCTTTCATTTTACACATGAATAAAATGAGGTTCAGAGAAAGGAAGTTATTTGCCAACTTGCCTTGTTACTCATAGTTAGTTCATTATGGACGTGGAACCAGAATCTAAATCTCTCATCTCCCAGCCCAGCACCCTTCCCATTACTCCACAGAACCACCAGATCAAAGTGACCACCTGGAGAATAAGGGAACCGAACTTGTTCATCACAGACGAGGTCTCTCCTCAATCTATTCTAATAGTGTAACTCTAATAGGAATGAAATCAAGAAAGAAAGAAATACAGTCTAAAACAAAACTTTCAATTTTGGGAACTTTTAGGCTTTTAACATTAGATTAAAGCTTAGAAGGCAACAGAGTTGAATCCAGAGGAGTGAAGTATTTGAGTGTATAGGTGTGAAATTTAAAAGCTGTAATGAAATAATCGCCCCATTTTGGGGGAAACACCCATCAGCACAAAACTCCCAGAGTTAAATAAAAATTCTAAGGCAGTGTTAAAGTAAACTAGTTCTGTCTGTAGTGGGAAGAAGGATAAACTGGGATAGAATTCTAGATCTGCCATTATTTTTATGACTTCAAGCAAGTCACTTTTTCTCTTTATAACTCAGCTCCTGTACATGGAAAAAGAAAGGGTTAGGCTAATTATTCCTAAGGTGCCTTTCAGCATTAACAATATAGGATTTGAAGCCAAATACAGAAAAGAACATTACATCCTTTCAGGATTAACAACTTATTTTCCCTTCTAAACAAGCTCCAGTAGGATCAGCTTTCTATCAGTTTGAAAAACAAGAGAAAAGAGAGGGAAAGGAGCAGCTTGGATTATTAATTACTAAGGCTTAATTATGATTTATAATAAATGAGTACAGTAATTCACCTATAAGTGGATGTCTTTTTCAGGAAATATTTAGTCATGAAAATGATACCTGGCACAGTGCTTGGCATATAGCACGTTCTCAAAAATTCACTGAATGAATGTGTAAATAAATGAAGTAACTAACCAACTAGATATAAGTTCATTTTTCAAGGCAAGTCAATCTGATCAAAGTGAACTTTTGTCAACATGGAAATGAACTTCTTAGGTTTGGGCTATATAAAGAATAAATACACTAGACATACTATATGCAAGAGTGCTAATTAATATAGACGACAGATGCATAGTTTCTTGTGGCTGCTGTTACAAATTACCACAAACTTAGTGGCCTAAAACAACAAATTATTTTTGTATCACAGTTATGAAGGCCAGAGTCCAAAATCAGGTTCAGCGGGCTGAAATCAAGTGTCAGCATGGTGACAATGAATACACACGTGCTCATGTGTGACTGAAAAATTGCACTTTACACTGGAATTTGACAAAACATTGTAAAACGATTATAAATCAATAAAAAAAAGTTAAAAAAAAAAAAGTGTCAGCATGGCTGAGCTCCCTCGGGAAGCTCTAGGAGAGAATCTGTTCCTTGACTCTTCCAGCTTCTGGTGGCTGCCAGCATTCCTTGGCTTGTTGCTGCGTTTCTCTAATCTTCAAGGCTAGCATTTTCAAATCTCTGCTCCATCTTCATATTACCTTCTCTGTGTGTATTCAAATCTCCCTCTGTCTCTCTCTTGTGAGGATACATGTGATTGCACTTAGAGACCACCTAGAATCAAGGATCACCTTGCTGACTCAAGATCCTTAATCACATCTGCAAAGGCACTTTTTCCATATAAGGTAACACTCACAGGTTCCAGGGATTAGGGTGTGGCTGTCTCAGGGACACTTTTTTTCAGCCTACCACAGTAGAATATGAAAAATGGTGATGGAGTGGTAACGAGAGTCTAAAGACATAGGTCTTAGAGTTCAGGATGGAAGAAATAAGGTTTGGAAGAAAAGAAGGGGAAAGGAGATTGAGGAAGAAGGGTGAGTGTGAGATAGTAAGAATGGCGTATACCAGAGGTAGAAATGGGGTATACAGGCAAATATTTAAAATTTTTTTTAATTCTGGGGGAACTGAAGTAGAAAGTTTCAGCAGGGGAGCATTTCAAGATAAAATTAGTTATGGAGGAGCTTTTTTTTTTTTTTTTTTTTTGGTATAAGGCTGTGTTTACCTATTATGTGTTGTGGTGTCCTGGGGCAGCACAAAAAACTCAGAAAGGTACTGCTGAATATTTAAAAATTTTGAGGGAACCACAGTAATGGCTCAATATCTGTGGGACACCACACAACCTACACCAAATTCACCACACAAATGAGGCAGTTCATAGTTTCAACACAAGATCACTTGATACTCACACTTTGCTGACGTCTTATCTCTACAAAACTGGATTTTTAACCACTGTGATAAATAGCAAGTACATGAAAATCAGTAGAGGATGGGAAACGAGTTTGGTGACGTCCATCTAATCTGACTCCAAGAGTTCAGAAGTGTGCACATCCCAACAGGTGTACACATCTCATTAGGTTAAGTAATTGTGCTTATTTAAGAATGAAATAAAATTTATTTTTAAAGTTTATGGGTATTATTTTTACAAATGACTACTATGTTGTTAGAATGTAAATACTTATTAAGTTTTTAGACTTAATACTTGATATATAGGGCCAATACATATGTCTTTTGACCTAGATGTGTGCTATGAAAAAAATCAAGACATTAAGAACATTGACAACCAGGAAAGTTTAGGAACATCTGACACAGAACACTACGATTAAATTTGAGCTTCTGAAGTATAGTGAGACGTGCAGCACTCACGACAGTGATAGGCTCTAATAAATGTTTGTGGAAATGAAGTGAAAAATAACGTTAACATGCAAGATCAGGAAATTCACTGATACTGAAGGGGAACTAGATGTTGTTAGCACAAGGATCATATATTCTTGAGTTTCACTCTTCTTCATCTTTTAGTTGGACTGTCCTACTCAAAACCATAAATACCTATTTTCTCTTACATACAGTTATATTTTTAAAAAATTGAATTGAGTATCTACGCAAACACACACAAGTTGCAAGATGATATTCGGAAAGCAGAGTGTCACACAAGACTGGTTTCCCTCATGTTAAACTAAACTTAGCAACAAAGTTGATGATTTAAACAAATCTGGGCTGATTTTAATCCCACAAAATGTAACATAAGAATAACAGGAGTTAACTCATTTTAATAATATTAGTATCTCAAAATATAAATGTTCCTTTTAGATCCCTTGCTAAACACAGCCTAGATTCCATTAAACACCACAGATACCAAAAAATAATCAGAAGGCTTAAAGAAAGTGGAAGTCCAAAAACTCAGTTCTATTTTTAGACTCACCCACTAACACACATTAAAAAATGTAGATGCTACTATTTTTCAAGAATCTTGATTGAATGGAACATGATTTCTGAGCAAGGCCACTGGGAACTGCTATCCTGGTATCTGTTGCTTTCTTACATAAATTTACCCTGAGCCATGTCAAATGTCTTTTACAGAAATATTTAAATGATAAAGAGTAGGCAAGAAAAGGATATAATAGGAAGCAGTATGGTTAAAACTGTGGAATATAAAGTCAAACTACCTGGATTTTAATCCTGATTCTATAAATTGCCAACTAGAGCAAATTCCTTTTAACTTTGTAAGACTCATAAATAAAATAAGAATACGAAATAGTTCCTACCTCATAGGTATGTTGTGAGATGTGTTCTAATCATTTGGTTAACAAGACCAATAAATTAAAGCTTAAAAAAATACTCTAGAGAAAAAAAGTCAAGAACATTATCTCTGCGTGTAACACATTTACTTTTTAGATTGGAAAAGACAACACAGAAAGTTAACTAGCTGACTAATGCTGCCTCCTTGACTCTTAGTGATATACAAAGAAAGACTGGCTTAATACGTTCTATTTCTCTAGCATTACCCAAAGGTTAAACAGCAAGTTCCTGTTCAGAGGGAGAAGCATCAAGATAGCACAATTCCTGTTGATGCCTTTTCATAAGGAGATTCACTGTGAGAGAACTATAACCCCAGTCTGGGGAAGGGGCTACTGACATGGCAGAGCCAACATACTCCGTTACACATTCAGCAGAAACTCCCCACCTGCTTAGAATTGCTAAACTTTCAGCATTAGAAAAGATGCTCCTTCGGGAAAGGCCATGTGAGGACTGACAGGAGATGTCCCCAGGAGCTTTTTACAAGTTATCTCAAACTTAAGGTAGGATTACTGTAACCACTTTACTTATTCATTTATTCCACAAATGTTCATTAGGTACCCTTGATATTTCAAGCATTTTCCCATAGTTACTGGGAATACAGGAAACAAAACAGATGAGGTCCTGGCTCTCATAGTGTTCTTACATTGTAGAAAAGGGAGGGAGTCCGTAACAAACAAAATAAAATTTCTAGAAGGGTAAATGCCAAAATGAAAATTAAACATGATGATGTGATATGGACTATCTGGGAGGTTACTTTAGATCAGGTGGTCAAGGGAAGCCTCACTGAGGAGATTTCATTTAAACTGACACCTAGACAACTAGTAAGGGCCAGACTGTGTTCCAGGCTGCAGGTTGGGGGCGGGGGGGGGGGCAGTACTAGTCAGGGAAGAAAGCCAGTAAAAAGGTCCTAGAGTAGGAATGAGCTTCATATGCTTGAGGAACAGAAGGAAGGCCAGTGTTGCTGGAGCGTAGAGAGAGGTAGCAGAAGTGGTAGAGATAACCTCTGAAAGAAAAGCTAGCTAGGTCATATTGAAGCCTCATTGAGATTCAGGACTTAGCTAAAGTTACACAACTTGTTTCCCAGCAAAACTAGACTTGAACCCCAAATAAGTATGTCCTCCCCAAGTCCACGATCTTTCCAGGACACCATAGTTAATATATCTTATTCATCATTATGAATGGAACCTAGTTCAGTGCTTTAAACACTGTACATGTTTAGCGAATGTTTATTGAAAGAAAAAGAAAAGGCCTAAACAACTTCACATACCACTCTTCATTTCTGTACTGGTCAGAAAAATGTCAACTGTCCAAATACTTCTCAACAGTCTCAGTGAAGATTAGCAGAATCTATAGTTGTGACTCCCCATCTTGGCCATGCACTGGAAATCACCTGGGAAACTAACAAATACTCATACCTGAGCCTCCTACCTGAGTCTCCTACCCCCAGAAATTATGATGTATGTGGTCTGGGATGAACGGGGATTCAAATTTTTAAAAGCTCCCCAAGTTACTCTAATGTGCATCCCAAGCTGAGAACCACTGTTGTAGATATTTTCAAATTTAAAACCATATGAATAGGAAAACAATTCATCAACTGCTGCTAGTCATCAGGTCCATGGCGAAGTGATAAGGAAAAATAAGGCCCTGGGGGAAGTAGAGTTATTTGAGTAAGGAGAAACATTCTTAAATAAGGAGTTATATAAAATATCTTGTACACAAGGATAACAGATGATATTAAGGAATTATTGTATTATATAGTTATGGTATTTTGGTTATATAAGCAAATGCCTTCATTTTTTGGAGATGAATGTTAAAGTATTTAGGAGAGAAACATCATAAAGCCTCAAACTTATAAACTGTTCAACAAAACAAATGAAACATACATATATGGACAAAGCAAATTGTGGCAAAACTTTAGCAATTATTAAATCTAGGTGATGGGTGATCATTTACTCCTCTTAACTTTTCTGTATATTTAAAATTGTTCATAAGAAAAGGCTGGGGGAGGGAAAATCTCTTGCCACGATATAGTTAGTCCACTATATTTGAAAAGCTGTCTTGGTAATTTTTCAGTTGGAATGGTAGGCTCTTATAAGGAGGTGCTAGTTCGCCGTATCTCTATTCAAAGTATAAAATAAAAATCTACTTTTAAAATATTTAGTCTGTTTATAAATATTTTCTCTCAATTCTATTGAGCCAGATCCTTTTTTAGCCTGTTATTTCCTTCTAACTACGTAGTAAGTGAAACTTACACACTCCACAGAGTTTACGATGTTTACTCTTTATGGGCATCAGGTTTCTCAAAGTTTACCACTAAAGGTCTCTGTGCTATCAGCAGCTTCAGGCTGCCTGCCATGAAATAGTCCTCACCTCTGAATGACACTAAGTGATACCACCCATGACCTGGAAGAGTATGGTGGCCTCTAGTAGAAGTGACTCACATACTGCAAGGCTGTAATACGATCTCTCTCTACTAGCTCTCAAAAGCAGCTCAGAACTAGTCAACTGTGACTACGGTCACCCAAGGTAAAACAGGGAAGTAGGCAATACTCTCTACCACTCCCGTCCACTGGCAGCCTGGGATGCTCCAATTCTAAACCTTTCCCTGTCTCCTCTGTATCTGTTCATTTAATTCTAAACTGTGAGTCAACTAAATAATTCTAATTAAATATGTTTCACTCACTAACTGGCCTTTTAAGAAATGGCTAGAATTTCTGGCTCATAGCAGTCTCTTCAAATCATATCATGGCCACCTATTCTGACATCTATTACATACACACATATTCTAAAGTATCCACCTACAGAGTCTTGTTTGAAATTTCTATAAAATCAAGTCCACTTTTTAGACAATTCAAATGTCAGCCACTGACTTGTCATGCTTACTTCTTTCCTCCACGGCTACCTCCAGGAGACTCATTTAAAACACAATAGAAAGGTACCTAAATGAATATATAAGTCAGTGTTAAATGGATACTTACTGACCTTCTTCCTTTAAAAAAAGTTATGGTGAATTTTAAGGGACACAAAAAAGAAACTTAGCTCAATATTAAGGTTGCTTATTCTAGTATTTTGGTTCTCTTAAGAGATGATCAAAACCACCATAGTGATGACTTCAAAACTGCCAGAATTACTTTTGCCAGTTTCCTTCTTGCATTCAGTGCTTCTAAAATTCAAGTCATTAAATTTATTTACTAAAATGTTTATGTAACTTAGTGGGCAATCTTATCTTAGTAGCCTAAGTAGACATTAAGGGTAAATATAGAGCAATTTTATAAATTATCAATAAAGAACTTACTTTATCCTAGCAAAGAGACAAGGACTTAGAAAATTAAGGAATTACTAGTGGATAAAAGGATATATTGAGGGAGCAATATGCACAGCAATGGATCAGTGATAATACTGTCATTCACTGTAATTTAAGTGGGTTGAAGGGTAATGGTTGAGTTTGCCATGTTCTTATATACAACCAGTTTAATCAAACTTGAGTCATACAGAATGAAGCCACACTGAAACGTGCATTCTTCTCTTCACTTGCGCTACAACAAAACATACGTCTGGTATGACAAAATACCATGGAGAATCAATTCTAACTAAGGGATGGATATCATTATGCCTGAGAACAAAACAAAATGCATTTTACTTCAAGTGCTGTGAAAAGTAAAAATAAACCTTCACTGTTTGCTCTCAGCCTCTAAATGTTAACCTTTCCCTTATGACGACACCAACTTAAATAAGACCAGAGAAGCCACAACGCTCAGTATGCTTGCAGTTCCTCTTATAGGATTATACTGCACCATAGCGGATTTTGTAACAAGCAGCTTCCCTGACCACAATGGCTCACTTTTCTCTGAACCACTGGGGCAGTTATTGTGACTATCACTCATCTGGCCATATATTGTTTAGTATATAGTTAGTTATCTTCTTAATCCCTTTTATAAATATAGGTCATTTCCCCCACCCCACGACCCTGTTAGATAATTAGACTTTAAATCTCTTACTTGGCATAGTAACGACTCTCTCTTCTCCTTTCAGGCTCTCGCGTGCTCTCTTTCTCTCTCTCACACACGAAGTTGCTAATTTAACATCAAGGTTAAGTTTTTGCTGGCTTCTGCTTCTGAACCATAAACTCACGTTACTGTTTAATTATAATAATCATGAGATTACCACAAATAAACGAATACTACTTCCTATTTGTCTAGCACCATTAGTTAAATTTGAGAAATTCAATAGAATTCTATAGAGTTATCTCAGCTAGAAACTCCAAGAATGTGTGTGGCTGTGATACAGAGGGATTATTAGTAACATATGAGCCCAGTGTGGGTGTCATATTAGTGCCTCCATCAAATTAAACAGTATAGGCAGCCAAGCATTGTGGTAAGATGACCAGCTTTGAAGTTACACACAGACGTAGGTGATAAACCAACTTCTGCTCCTTTCTAGTTGTGTGATCTTGGGGAAGTAAATGTTTCTAAGCCAAAGTTTCTTCAAATGTAAAATGAGAATCGTTACCACCTACTTGTCAAAGTTGTGAGACTATCAAGATAAATTATTGCCTAGCACAGTCTACTTTGAAGGCACTCAGAATAGATGATTGCTATTATTAACTAATTACAATAACTTTCAGTGAAGAGATTTTTTTTACATTTATTTGGCAACCAACTTTCATCAATATCCTTGGTACTATGCCAAACTGATAAACAGGATTGTACTTAAAAAAATGAAAAGTGGACCTTGGAGAATGAAAAGGCTGATGTGAAATTATTAGGGTTTATACCAGCATCTGGGATTTATTCTCAGGAGTTTATAAGAAGTTGGGAGATTTATAAAACTCAAAAAGATAATTCAAATGTCAGATGATACATTATTAAACACAATATCAAAATTTTCATAGGCAGCAGTAGTAGACCTTTTATCTCACTTAAATTTGAGCACAAACTCCAGTTCTTAAGGTAGCTTAACAAAATGGCACGCATTAAGTAACCCTGAAAAAAACTAAGTGAATGACCTTCATCCTCACAATACCCAAACACAACAATGTTTAGTTCCAAGTCCTCAGAGGAGAGGAAGCATAATGTCAATACTTGATCTGTTACCTAGGATTGGTTTTTGGCCATAAGACCTCGAGACCTCGGTAGGGACAAGTTTTTCTCTGGAGATCAGTTATGAAATAATCAGGAATGAAAAGTACTATGAGAGAATTCATTTTTCATTATAAAAAGAGAGGTAGAAAACAGAAATCTTAAGTCTGAAGTAATCAAATCTCAGTAAGTAGTTGTTTGTTGTTTTTTTTTTTGAAATTAAGATCTACTCTATTTTACCTTGCTGTGTTAAGACTGATACAATAAGAAGGTTAGGCAATGGGACTCCAGCACTCAGTGAAGAACAGACAAGTACCAACCCCCAAAAAGATTTCTTTAGAAGAGAAAGACTGACAAGAAAGTAAGTAGAACAGTTTTAGAAAATGGTAAGTGCTACTACAAAAATTAAAGAAGATAATGAGTTATATTATGAATATATGGAGAAGGAATTGGTTCTGGAAGAACTGATGGTTGAGTGGTGAATAAACCAGGTATTAGGGAGGCGCAACCAGAATGAGAGACAAGCAAGTGTACGAACTCTGAGGAAAGATCAGATACAAAGCTTGTGTGGCTGGTACACAAATGCACAACAGTGGCTAAACTCACTTAAATAGGCAGTCACAGTCAGATATATGGGACTTTTTAGCCTTCGTAAAAGAATTTGGATTTTATCCTAATTTGGTGGGTCACTAGGAAGATTTTTAAGCAGAGAAATTCATGACACTGAGACTATGATTGAAATCTAAAGATGCTGTTTTCCTAGGTTAAAGTTCCCAGGTTCATAAAAAGCCGTTCAAAGTTCATGAAAAACGTACAGAGGAAGTTTAAAACTTAAATTAAAATGCACATTCTATGGATTTCAATCGTCTTTGACCTGTTTCTATTCCTTGCTCCCCTAATCCAGTCAGTTAAGAAGTCTTGCCAATATTTCCTTCATAATCATCATTTATTTATTCCTTTTTGCCAAGTATCATACTTCAAAATCTTTTCCATCTCCATTCTTTACTCCCCCTTTTCCAATCACGTGCTCATGTATATGAATGCACAGAAAATGTAAGAGATAACCCTGTAGGGAGGTCCCTGGGTTTTCTATGTTAGAATCGACATGAGTACAAAAGAGTATTTCACTTCTAAGAAAAGGAAATAAGGGATTCAGTGGTAAGAGAGGAATATGAACAATGAATATATAAACTCTATCTAGATGGAACAGCATCTGATGGATTGTAGAAAGCCAAATGATCCTTTATTGATAAAAATAAAACAAAACACTAGTGATACAAGAACAATAATAAATGAAATTTATAGTATGTGGTTACTCTAGATCCAGGACAGAGATATAACCACCCACATGGTATGAGTCTATGGCTACATAAGCTCCTGTTTTCCTCTATTCTCTGTTTATCAAAACCTTATTCTCCTTAAAAGGCCTGGTAAAAAGACTATGTCCTTAGAGAGGCTTTCTGTGACCCTACCAAGCCAGAATTAACTTTTTCTTCTTTATAGTCTCATGTTTAAACTTCCATCTAACTCAGTTTATTCTGTCTTACGTTAAACTATTATTCTTATGGATACTATTATCCATCTTGCGCACACCACAAAGTAGGTGAACAGGAGAGAAAGGTATAATACTAAATGAGATATCAGTAAGCTGGGAAAGATTAAATAAATAAATTCATTTATTCAGTTAATATTTGTTGAGCAACTACTATGTGCCAGACACAAAACAGACATGGCCTGTGTTCTCACAGAGTTTATATTTTTGGAAGTGGTGAGGAATGTTAGCAGCTATTAATATAATGAATTCATTATATATCCATCTTTCCTATCAGATTCTGAAATTCTCTAGGAGTCCATATCATTTTTTAATCTCCGCTAACAATGACCAATGTACTTGGTACACAGCAGATTACAAATAAATGTCAGTGTTAGGAATATTTCCCACAAGGTTTCTCCAGTGCTCAACCGCAGGGTCCTGACTTGGCTACCAGTGGTCAGTCAGTCTCCTTCTTGCTATAGACCTCAGGACCTCAGACAATCTTCCTTTCCTCTTGGTTGTTGCCGCTTAGCTACTTTAATCTTTGAGGTTTTCCTCTACCCCATCCCTGCCTGACTAACCAAGAAGATCAACTTGTGGCTCTTCACTTTTTAGCTCCAGGACTTGAAAATTACAAGCATCACTTTTTGATTCCATCTTTCAGCTGAGGTATATTTTCTTTCCAAAACAGACATTGCAATTAAGGCAGAATAACAAGCACCTCCATGATCTAAAATGAAAAATTTCTTTGAGGTTCCATGCTAAATAATTCATGAGGTTAGGGCCCCAGCTTGGGAGCTATCCCCCTGAGCATTTTGTCATACTCCAGTCAAAGGTAAAGGGGGGAATTCAACTGCAAATGCATGAATTCCCATAGATGCTAAAAAGGTCACTTAGTACAATAGCTTGATTTCAGACTCGGGGATGGAAATAGGGTAAAACTGAAAAACCTTAACTTCTTGGGTCAAGGTCCAGATGAAAGATTTGCTGACTAAAAGAAAATGGTGACAGAAAAAAGAAAAAAGATAAAAAAGAAAGAGCAGAAAGGAAAGGAAAGGAAAAAAGAAAGAAAGAAAAAGAAAAAAAGGAAAGTTTTAAACTTTCAAAGCTATAGAAAGGAATCTGTAAAATAAAACACTGAAATAAACCTCAATAGTTTACTTCAAATACCAAAATTTCCCTACATTATAGTCAATTGTAGTTTTGCATTTGAGCTGAATGTGTGTGCTAGACAACAAATTTTTATTGAGCAGTTACTATGTGCCAGTCAAGGAGGATATGTTGTGATGGTAGTCGAAAAAGAACATGTGGTAGTGAAACAGGAAGGCAATAATAATACAACATGGCAAGGGAAGTAAAGGTATCTGTGGGAACACAAGGGAGTACTATCTAACCCAGCTAGGGGTCAGGAAAGACTTCTAGAAGTAAAATCTAAGCTGTGGTGAGTAGGTATAGCTCAGTAGTAGAGCCCATGCCTAGCATGCACGAGATCTCGGGTTCAATTCCCAGCACCTCCATTAAAAAAAAAAAAAAAAAAAAAAAAACTAAGGTGAGATCAGAAAAATGAATATGAGCCAGACAACAATAACATTTATATAGTGCTTTTTAAGTGCCAAGTATTGTATATATTCCCTGTTTACCCACTGATTCTCCTAGTTACCTTATGAAGTAGGAACTACTATTATTACCTACCTCATACAGATGAAGAAATTGAGGCTTTGAGAGATTAAACAATTTGCGAAAGTCACACTGCGATGAAGGGGCAGAACCAGGATTAGAACCAAGGTACTTTAGAGCCTGTATCTCTATCTCTATCTCAAGATAGGACAGGAGTGGGGAGGGTTGGAAACAGAAGGTAAGGAAAAGAGGAAATGAAAGTGCAACATACAAAGAAAGGCACGCATTAAAACTTGGAGAAGAGAAAAGATATAGCAAGAACTGAAGGAAGTTCAGTACAGTGGGCTTCTGGAAGAGCTTAAGAATGGAAATTTAAGAGAAACCAGATTAAAGTGGGGCTCCTTATACCTTGGATTAAGGCATGTAATATCAAACTCAAGAATCATTAGTGTATATTACAGCAGTGGGCTATTAAGTTATTTCTTTTGTTTCTTCCTTTGAGACAATCTTCTTTATATAACCACCAGAATTTAACTTCCTAAAACACCATTTTCAAGATATCACTACCCTGTTCAAAAAGTCTTTGGCAGCACTCCACTGGTTGACTACAGATCATTTCAAATCACTGAGCCTTTGTAAAACAGCTTCTATCTCTCTTTGAAACTTTGCTTCCTATCAATCCCAACCACAAATTTGGGCCTTAGATAGAATTACTCTTTGCTCTTGGAACAAACACTCATTGCTAAATAAAAATTTGGAAGAAATATTTCAATTTCACATTTGTGTCATACTTCAACCGCAAGAAATATATTTATCACACTTGTACAGTTTCACAGTTCTGTGAGGGGGTACAGAAGATGAAGAATGAATCTATGGAAACAGCTCCTTGATATTTTTCACTGCTCCTTAAAATCATTACATGTATTAAAAAACTTTGACCACCAGCTAATGGAAAGTATGTTAAAAACTACATTTCAGGTTTGTTCAGTGGCATATATTTTAGCATTTAGAATAATATGACATACCAAATTATTATTTCAAATGAATAAATCTGAGCTATCCTCAAGAGACAGATTTTTATTCTTACCAAAAATGTCAGGAAGAACTAAATTTAGTATTAAATGACCCTAGATAACTATACCTAAAATCTAGATTTTACCTAGATTTTAGGTATAGTTATCCTGTTTCCCCTCTTTAAAGTTTCTGGATATTAAGTGATTAAAGGTCCTACTGTATGTCTCATTTATTGCAAGTTACATTAAATCTCTTGCCAAAGCAGATATGATATAAATAATAATTTTAAAATTCTCGCAAGTGGTGAATAACTTTAAATGTATACTAAATCTAGTCATTACGAAAAAAATCTCGATAGACCTAGCTAACGTTACAGATGTTAAACACATTATATATAATAACAACTGAGTACCAGTCAACATGATGTCATGAGGTTATAAACAAATGAAACACAGCTGTGTAATGCCAAAGACTTGCAGTGTTATTAGTGCTAGTGGCTAGGACAGAAAGACAAAGATTTCTATGTTAAATTTTTATTTAGGAAACCGATCACTTATTTAACCTTTCCATAAAAATACAATATCCGATTATCAGGAGGGTTAGATAAGTTAATGCACACAAAGAATTTAGAATAATACCTGGCAATTAACAAGTGCTGTTGTTGTTATTGATAGTAGATTAGTAGTCGTAATAAAGAGCTCTCACAAAAAATTACAACAATCAACCTGAGATCCACAATGTCTCAAAGATGAAACAAACAAAACAACCCAAAAACCCAAATGAAAAATCAAAACAGAATTCACAAAAGAAAAAATATAAATAAGTACAAAACATTTGAAAAATTATTTAACCCTATTATTCTACTTCTTAGAATCTACCCAACAAAGAAAATAGATGTAAATGAAAATGCACACAACAGGATGTCAGCTGGATGTATTTATATCTAAGAATCTATCCACAAAATAAATGTAGATAAAATTGTCTAGTAAAAGAATCTGAAATTTTATTTATAAATAAAAAGCTGAAGATAGCTCTAAAAGCTTAACATTACGAAGTTAAGGGAATAGTTGGTAATTTATGACACACTCTGACTCTGGAATATTTAGTAACAACTAAAAATGTCTATAAAAATTTTTAAATTAAAAAAAAAAGGCTGTACCAAAATCAATTAGGACCTACAACTGTATGGCTGGCAGTAAGCTGAAGTGACAGTTTTTACTTGTTTTCCAGACTACACGGAGTACACTTCCAATAAAAACGTCTTTTTAAAGAACAAGGAGGTAGCAAGAATGAGATGACAGTGGAGAGAAAACAAATATTTTATCCTGCGTTTAGATTTCATCAAAAGTCAGTAGGAAGTAAAGAGATCTTTTCTTGTTTTAGACATGTACTAAAAATACCTGGTTTAGCCCCAACAGTCTATAGCCTCATCAAATAAAGAAAAAAGGACCAAGTTATAAAGTGAAATTTTCACAGTGTCTTTTATCCCCACAAACATTGTTATGCTATGGATTTCATCATCGCTCTGAACTGTCTCACCTTTAGGATATTAAATGACAAAATCCCTCTGACTATAATTCTAATCCCTTCTCTCTAGGCCCTTGGTCCGATAGGTCCCCACAATCCCTTGCTTTCAGCCACTGGAGAACTCTACACTTCGGTTTCTCCATCATATTCCATGTTTTCCCTGATCCTCATTACTACTTCCCTACCTAGGAGGCTAGGAAGGGAACTACCCAAAAGAATTAGGGGAGAAAGATACTTGTAGCCCATAGGACTTGAACAGTACCTATTCCTACCACCAGGGAGGAAAACCTCATAATTCACAGAGAATCAGACAGGATCCAATAAGGGTTTAGCTATGGTAGTGGAGAAAATCAGCCCTGCTTTAACACTGCTTTGGTCCTGACTAAGGAAGCTTAAAGACATAAACTATTTCTGAGAAATCTAACCACAACTTAGAACAAAGTTCAAGAATATTTAAAGTACTGAAAAAAAAAAAATCCAGCACAACACCTGGCATCCAATTCCTAGGCATGCAAAAAAGTGAGAAAATATAAGCCATACTGAGGAGAAGTATTAATCTATCACAAAACCAATCCAGAAATGACAGAGATGACAGAATAGGCAGTACACTAAAATAATCATTTTAATATTCCATACATTCAAGAAGTTTGAGAAAAGATTAAACATGTTAAGTGGAATTCTGTAAATACAAAAGATATAAATAAAACTTTCAGAGATGAAACTATAATGTCTAAGATGAAACAGACACTGTTAGAGATTAATAGCAGATTAAACAACAAAGGTAGGTTGGTGAACTTGAAAATGCAGCAACAGAAATAATCCAAAATAAAATACAGTGGGGAAAAAAAAGTCTGAAAAAAAAAAGACAACTTCAAGTAGAATCATATGTAATTTAGGTCTGCAAAGAGAGGAAGAAAAAATATTTAAATAATAGCTGAAAATTTTCCAAAGTTGATGAAAACCATAAACTCACAACAAGAATTGCAACAAACCCCAAGCACAAGAAGCATGAAGAAAACACATAAGGCCACATCAAAATCAACCGCATTAAAATGAGTGATTTTAAAAAAAAAATTTTAAAGTAGCCAAGCTTGAAAATATTTAATCCCTAAATTTGCTCAAATTTTATTTAAAATTTGAAAGCAGACTCACATACAGAGAAACAAACATAAGGGTGACCATAGATTTGACAGAAACAATGCAAGCCTTGAAAGACACAAACTACTAACGCTCACTCAAGAAGAAAGAGATAATCTGAATAGTCCTCCATCAGCTAAACAAAATTTTTGTTAAGCATTCCCATTCCTATTTCCCTAACTGTCCGCCACCTAAAACATTCTAGGCCCAGATGGCTTCTCTGGTAAATTCCACTGAACATTAAAGGAAGAAATAATATAATTCTGCACAAATTCTTCCACGAAATTCAAGAGGTGAGACTACTTCCTGACACATTCTATGAGGCCAGAATTACTGTGGTATCCAAACCAAAGACATTATATAAAAACTTTAGGTCAATATCCTAATAATTATAGATGTAAAAATTCTTTAAAAATTAGCAAATCAAATCCAAGAATATATAAAAAGGTTACTACATCATGATTGAGTTTTATCCCAGGAATCTACTATTTGAACATCTGAAATTTAATCAATGTAATTCACCACCAAGAGAGAAAAAAAAAATTTTAAATATGTGATCATTGCAGTAAATGTAGAAAGAGCACTTGGCAAAATGTAACATCCATTCCTGATAAAATGCACAGCAAACCTGGAATTGAAGGGAACTTTCTTAATCTGATAAAGGACATCTATGAAAAACCTACAGATAACATTATATTTACTGGTAAAAACAGAATGGTTTCTCCCTAAGGTGGGGAACAAGGTAAGGATGGCTACTCTCATCACTTCTATTGAGCATTGCATTAGAGGTTATAGTTAGTGCAGTGAAGGCAAGAAAAAGAAATTAAAAAGTATTCAAAATGTAAAGGAAGAAGTAAAACTCAAGATCTTAATTTGAAGAAGATCTAGCTAGAAAATTCTATTGAATCTACAAAAAAGCTACTAAGAACTGATACATGAGTTTAGCAAGGTTGCTGAATACAAGATCAATTTATAAAAATAAATTTTATTTCTATTACATACCAATGAACACTCAGAAATTACCATAGAATCAAAATATGAAATACTTAATAATAAAACTGCCCTAAAATGTACAAAATCTATACACTGAAAACAAAAAACTGCCCAGAGGAATTAAAGACTTAAAATAAATGAGAGAGATACTGTATTCATGGATTGGAAGATAATATTGTTAACATGTCAACTGTCCCCTAATTTATCAACAGATTCAATGCAATTCCAATTAAAACCCCAGCAGATTTTTTTTGAAAGAAATGGATAAGCTGACTCTAAAATTAACAGGAAAATCAAAGAACCTAGAAGAGCCAAAACAACTTTGCAAAAGAAGAAAAACGTTGGAGGATTTACACCACTTGACTTCAAGGTTTATTATGAAGTTACAGCCATTAAGACAATGTAACGTTGGCAATAAGATAAATAAATTGAATCAAAATAGAGTAATAGAACTACACATGTATGGTTCTATTAATGGAACCATTAATGGAACCATTTGATTTTTGACAAAGGTGAAAATACAGTTCAGTGGGAAAAAAAGAATAGTCTTTTTAACAAATGGTGCTGGAACACTGAATAGTCATAAACAAAAATACTTCGATCCATATCGTGCACTATATATAAAAGTTAACTCGAAATGGATGAAAGATCTAAACATAAAACCTAAACTATAAAACTTTCAGAAGGAAAAACAGGAGAATATTTTTGTAATCTTGGCAGAGATTTTAGATATGACACTAAAAGCATAACCCATTAAAGAAAGCACTGATGAACTGAACACCAAAATAAAGAACTTCTGCTCTAATTAAGCCATTCTAATCACTGATCAAATGATGAACAGACAAGCCAGACTGGGAGACCATATTTGCAAATCACCGATCTGATAGAGGAATTGTATCTGGAATATGTCAAGAACCCTCCAAAATCAGTAATAAGAAAACAACCCAATTAAAAATAAGCAAAAGATTTTAAAGAGACATTTCCTTGCAGAATACAGTAAGCAAATTCATAAAAAGAGAACATTACTAGTGAAAAGGGAAATACAAATTAAAATCACAAAGAAATACAACTAAACACCATTAGAATGTCTTTTAAAAAAACCCAAAAACCAAAAAACAAAGAGACCATACCAAGTGTTTGCAAAGATACGGAGCAACAGGAACTTTCACAGACTGCTGATAGGAATGTGATATGCACAACCAACCCCCAAACCAATTTGGTAGTTACTTAGAAAGTTAAACATACACTAACTACCAAGTAACCAAACCATTCTAATACTAGGAAGAGATACAGAAGCATATGTCCCTACAAAGAGCTGTACTTGTTCAGGGCTGCTTTATTTGCAATAGCCAAAAACTGGAAATAACTCAAATGCCCAGTAATAAACTGGAAAAACAAATCATAGTATATATTTTATACAATGGAATACTACTCCAGAATAAAAACGAATAAACTATAGATACATGCAATCTCAAATTATTTATGCTGAAAGAAGTTAGACAAAAAAGTATACATTCCATTTATATAAAATTCTAGAAAACACAAACTAATGTATAGTGACAGCAGATCCATGGTTACCTGGGGACTGATGAAAAGCAGAAAGGGAAAGAAGGAAGAGATTACAAACGGGCACAGGGAAGTTTATTTGGGTAATGGATATATTCATTATCTTGACTGTGGTGAGTTTCACAGGTATATTTACGTATGAGTATATATGTATGTCTGAGAATATCACTGTACACATTAAATATGTATAATTTATTATGTTCATTGAATTATAACAAAGCAATTAAAATGTTTAAATGTTTCTAAAAATTTAATAAAAATGGCTTCCAACCTCAGAACAGACAGCTAAATATTTGTAATGTACTCCACCCCAACCACTTACTTTCTTGACTATATATATCTCCTACTACTTACCTCCCCAACATTCTTAACTCTAAGTCACACTGATTCCTTTGTTGTTCCTTGAATGTGCAGGTACCCATTGACCTCAGTATCTTTGCACTTTCTGTTTTTAATCCCCCTAGGACATTTTCCCTCCAGACATCCTCTCAGCTTTTTTCTTACCCTCCTTTAGGTCATTTATCAAACGGCATCTTCTCTGCTCTGCTTCCTCAAAAATCCCCCATATCTTCTCCTCTGTTTTATTTCTCTCCACAGCACTCATCACCATCTAACACACCACACATTCATTTATTTTGCTGTCTTTCTCTGTCCACCAGATAATAAATTCCATAAAGGCAGGAATTTTTCCTCTAGGTTCTTTACCAGTTACTTAAAATCACTATGTCATAATTTCACCATTTGGACAACCTCTGGGTCTGGTTATGTTCTGCACTGCTTTTTCTTGCTTTTCAATGTAGCTCCTAATGTGTGCCTAAAAGAAAAGTAGGGATTGAGGAAAACAATATTTATGCTTGGAAATAAGGACATGTGTTTCTTCCAGGCCATTAGGGTGAGGTTTGAATCAATCTAGTGAGTAGGTGAGCTGGGTTTGGGTTTTATTGTTGCTTTAGTTAGCTTCAGTGCACCACAGGGTTCAAATTCTTAATGGTAAACTGACAATACACCTTATGTTTTAGGGCAAGAAATTGAGCTGGAGAATTTGTCACTGAATTCTTGCTCCATCCTCAGTTTTCAGCAGGCCGTAAACACCTGTGCCAAGGAGCAGGTGTCTCTCCATGTTCTTGCCCCTGCCCCAGTGGCAGACTGCGGTTGCGGGGTACTCGGTGTAAGGCTAGTGGTGCGAACAGGATTCTCTTCCTCTAGTTTCAGTCTTAGGCAGGCCACATGCACCTGAACTTCAGCGGTGGAGCTTACCCCAGTGGGAGACAACCTCTGTTTTCCTTCTATCCCTACCCCTTGCGCTGACCCCCTTCGCGCCCTGTACAGCTAATGAACTCTGCCTACTCTGCCATTTATTCTGAGAGGTTCTTGAGCAGGAGGGAGCAAAGGACAGGGATCTGATGTTATTTACTAATGTATCCCTGTTTGGCACAGAGTCGGCACTAAGAGGGATGAATTAATTTTAGGTTGCAATAAGTAAGCATTCAAACACATACAACTTCACCTTACTAATTATATGGAATTTCTTTTTTTTTAAATGCTGACTGCAACCAGCTCAACTGATTTTATAGCCCAAATCTGCAATTCATGAGGAGGGTGGGGACTTATGCAAAGTGCTATATGCCAGTCATGCATAGCACCAAGTGCAGAACAGGCCAGTCAAGAAAGAGGAGAGAAAAGATGCAGAGATAAATGTACTTAACAGATGTCTAGCTACACTTTTGTCTTTGGTTGCCCTCATGATTGTGCCCTGAAGCCTTACAATAACTCCCCCACTGACTTTTGTTAGAGCGGACTTCTCTTCTTCACAATCCAATTATTTCTAATATAAACTTTATCCAATCCTTATCATTCAACTTTTTGTTTTCTTTTCATTCTTTTTACTTTTCTCCTTGGCTATATAGTGCAATGCTAATAAATCCACATAACTGTGGTATCTTGCTCAACAACAAATTCCTGACAACCACCCTTCGGTAGCCCTTTAATGCTATTCAGCAATCAGTTTATTTCTTTCTACATGTCTCCCTATCCTGAATCTGTCAAATTTTTCCAACCAACCTGGAACTCCCCAAACTATCCCAGTACTCCCACCTTACCCTCAGCAACTGATTTGCCACTAAAATGAGACTAAGATTATCTGACCTGGGCTCCTTTAAATTTCTGTTCTTCTCAGTTCAAAGTTCCTGTCTATTTCCTCCACCCGCTTCTATCTTAAAGGAAGATCTAATCCTCCCTCTGATGTAACTAAACTTTCTAGGCTTTATTCTTCTGTGTTGCTTGTTTTAAAATTTAAGTTATTTTTATTATAAAATATTTCAAACAGATAAGAATAAAGAACATAAATACCCTTCCACCTATCAATCACTCTGGTTGAACCCAGTATTATATTATTTCAGACATCTCTTTTTTAAAAAAATTAAAACATTACAGATGGAGGCTTCCTATGTACCCTCCCCTCACCCTGTTCCCCTCCATCTGCCCACACCTCATGAAAAACCACTATTATTAATTCAGGGTTTATCATTGCCAAGCATAGATTTTAAGCATTTATTATACATTTATGTATCCATAAACATTATATATTGTTATCCATGTTGTTTACCTTTTTTCTTAATAATTTTTTGACTTCCCCAAATTTTTTTCAATGAGAATGTAATTTAAAAATATATTACCTCCTTAAGGAATAAATAAGTTTGGGATTAGCAGATACAAACTACTATACATAAAATAAACAAGGTCCTACTGTATAGCACAGAGAACTATGTGCAATTTTCTTGTAATAACCTATAAAGAAAAAGAATATGAAAAGGAACTTATGTATATGTATAACTGAAACATTATGCTATACACTAGAAATTAACACACTGTAAATCGACTATACTTCAATTTAAAAAAACCATAATGGAGAAGAATATGAAAAAGAAAAAATATACATATACACATATATATATCTCAATCACTTTGCTGTACATCAGGAACTAATACAACATTGTAAATCAACTATACTTCAATTAAAAAAACTCAAAAAAAATTCCCTCCTTAAAAAACAGCAATCTTTTTCTTTTCTCCTGCTTCTAACTACTAAGATTTCTAAATGAGTAATCTATACTTGCTACTGCCACTTTCTTATCATCCACTTCTCCTAAATCTTTTATGCCAACTCTTTAAATTGAGGGTTAAGTACACCTGAAAGGAAAAACAATGGGCCAGAAATTAAGCCATGGGATAAAGGTTGCATCTTTATCTTATACCACGTACAAAAATTAACTCAAAATGATCAAAGACCTAAACATAAGAGCTAAAACTATAAAATTCTGAAGAAAACATAGGGGATATACTGGATTTGGCAATGATTTCTTGGTTAGGACACTAAAACCACAGGCAACAAAATATGAAATAAACTGGACTTCATCAAAATTGAAAACTTTTATGTATCAAGAGGTGAAAAGAATGGGAGAAAATACTTGAAGACCATAGACCTAATAAAGGATTAATATCCAAAAAAATAAAGAACTCCTACAACTCAATGACAATAAAAAACCCAACCCAATTCAAAAATGGGCAAAAAATTTTGAATAGACAACTCTCCAAAGATAAATGAATAAGCACATGAAAAGGTGCTCAACATCACTCATTAGGGAAATACAAATCAAAACCACAATGAGATATCACCTTAACACATATTAGGACAGCTATTATCAAACAAAGCAAAACAAAACAGATGATAACTAACGTTGCTGAGGATGAGGAGAAATTGGAACCCCTGTGCAGTGTTAGTATCAATATAAAAAATGGTGCAGCTGCTATGGAAAACAATACAGCAATTCCTCAAAAAATTAAACACAGAATTACAAGAGTCAGTAATTCCACTTCTGGGTATATACTCCCAAAGAATTTAAAGCAGGAACTCAAGCAAATATATGCACACATATGATCACAGCAACATTATTCACAGTAGCCAAAAGGTGGAGGCAAGCCAAGTGTCCATGGAAAGATGAATGCATAAACAAAATGTGGTATATCCATACAATAAAATATATTCAGCCTTAAAAAAGGAAGTAAATTCTGACGCACGCTTTAACATGGATGAATCCTGAGGACATTCAAGATTGCATTTTACATTCTACATAAAATAAGCCAGTTACAAAAAAAAAATACGCTGTGATTCCACTTATATGAGGTACCTAGAGTAGTCAAATTCACAGAGACAGAGAGTAGAACACCAGTTGCCATGAGCAGCAGAAGAAAAGTATCTGGAGTTATTTAAAGGATATAGTTTCAGTTTTGCAAGATAAAAAGAGTTCTGGAGATTGGGTGCACAACAAAAGGCACTTAACACTACTGATCTGTACACTTAAAAATGGTTAGATGACAAATTTAGATTATGTATATTCTACCACAATTTTTCAAAAAAATTGTTTTTTAAAGAGTATAGACTTTGTTAACAGATCTCCTGGCTTCGAATCTTGGCTCTGCCATGTCCTAGTTACGTGACCTTGGGCAAATTACCTAACTGTTCTGTGCCTTATTTGCTGAGCTATAGATGGGATGACATTAATAGTACCTACATCATTAATCGTTGTGATGATTAAATTAGTAAATATATGTAAACTTCTCACAACAGCCCTAGCACACAGTGAGTACTAGTTTAAAGTGTTTGCTATTATTATTAGAGTCACCATTTTGAAAATACAATTTAATATGGAAGTCGGGTCTCCAGGCAAAATGGAGTTTCTCCTATGCAAAACTGGACAAAACAATTCATGTGCTTGCATTCAAGGTTATCGGGTGAACTCTTCATATAAAGTAGAACTACCATTTATTTACACAAAATGAGGAAAGATATCCATAATATTATATTTTTACTAAGATTTCATTTACAATTTTGAGTATTTCATCTCAAATAGTTTGTTTCAGCAGATACGCAGAGAACAAACAATGCTTTAGGAATTTCTCTTCGGAGATTCTAACCAGTACTGCTACCTGGGCACATTTACTAATGTCTATTGATTCATCAATCTAAAATGAAAAGTATGGATTTAACAGCTTTCTATGTAGTGTTGTTTCTATGGCACCTCATGTTTCACAAAGTCCACAAGTAGAATTACTCAAAAGTGGCATCTTTCCTATTTCCTTTTCTTCACTGATCTCAAACACAATATTGATCATTTCTAAACAAGATGGTAAAATAAACAATCCTGCAACTGTGTAAGGCTATGACCTGTTTCTTATTTTGTTTGTAGATGCTGAAAAAATGCCTATCTTTTTCTGTGAAAATGAGATGTTTTGGGATGAGGGATTAGTGTAGTTGCTTGGAACCATTTCTTCTGAAAACTCTTTGCAAGTAAGACAATTAAGTTGGGAAGAAAACCACTGGGGAAAACATATCTAAATTTGAGACAGTCCTCATCAGAAGATCATCATTGACTGAATAATTAATTGTGAATTAACCTTTTTTCCAGCTACTTGGGTTTTGGGGTGAATCTTATGCCTTTCTAGTTTTAATCAAGGAGTCTATAAGGGCCTTAAAAACAACAAACTAACATACTTCCTATATACCCCTACTCCTTTTTCTACCTCATTTTTCTCCAAAGCCCGGTTCACTCTAAATTGACAGAAAGACAGATTTTTATGCTTAATGTTTACTGTGTATTTCTCCAACAAGAATGTAGTCAAAACAGACATTTTTTTTTTAACGTTTTGTTCACTAGGATATCCCAAGTACCAAAACAATGCCTTGTATCAGGTAGGCATTCATTGCATTTTTTAAAATTTTTATTTTTCTGGGGGGAGGTGACCAGGTTTGTGTGTGTGTGTGTGTGTGTGTGATATATATAGATATATCTATATATATCAGTACTGGGGATTGAACCTAGGATCCTGTGCATGCTAGACACGCAATCTACTACTGAGCTATACTGCCCCCATAATTCACTAAATATTTGTCCAGTGAATGAATTGGTAAACAGCCTTACAAATGGCCAGAGGGAATGCCAATATCTTCCGATGTAACCAGGTTTTAGGAAGTGCTTCTTTTAGGCCAGACCCAATTTTACTGTTCTTTAGAAAAAAGAGCCCTCTTTTCAAATTTTCAACAAAATACCCTTCTTTACCATTTGCCATGCCAATTCTACATATAATTATTATACACTACATGTAAGTATTATCCACCTCATATTCATGCTTCACACTTCAATTATGTCATCCTAACATGTATGCGAAGACCTATAAAGAAAAGGCCTTCAAATATCCAGAAAACGAAATAAGCCAAAAATCCAGATTATATGGATCCTATCCTTACTGCCTGAAGTTGGATAAAATAAGTGTAATATCAACACCATGACTGGCTATATTGAAAATCCTAGGAAATCTAAAAACAAAACACACACACACACATAAAATTGCTAGAAGAAATAAATGACTTTGATATTAGGTCATATAAAAAAATCAGCTGCATTTTTATATACTAAAAAAGGAAAATGAAATTTTAAAAATATCATTTAGAACAGCATAAAAACATGAAAGATTAAAATCACAATGAGATATTACCTTCAAACCCACTAGAATGCTACAATGAAAAAGATAATGCCACGTTTTGGCAAGGATTTGCAGCAACTAGTACTCTCCTACATCGTTCATCAGTATATAAAACAGGACAACCACTCAGGGCAATAGTTTGCCAGTTTCTTATAAAGTTAAATAAACACTTAGCATATGACCCAGTTAATCCCACTCTTAGGTATTTATCCAAGAAAAATGAAACCCATAAAAAGCAATTTACGGCTTCATTTATAAAAGCCCAACGTTAGAAATTTATCACATTTCTTTAATTGATGAATAAACAAATTGTGGTATATCCATTATCCATACAATGAAACAGTACTCAACAATAAAGAAACTGCTAATGCATGCAACAATGAGGACAATTTCAAAGACAGGTGAACAAGCAAGAGTAGATATTGTGTAATTCCTTTTATGCAAAATCCTGGAATGCACACTAATCTGTAGTACAAAAAATGAGATTAGTGGTTGGTTGCAATGGGGTTGGTTGCAAAAGAACTCTCTGAAGAAATTAAAATGTTCTACATCTTGCTTTGAGTGATGGTTACAGAGATGCATTCATTTGTCAAAAATCATCAATCTGTATACTTAAAATGTGTGATTTTTACTGTATGGATATTATACTTCAATAAACTGATTTTTTTAAATCCTGATTATCTGGATCCTCTTCTTACCATACCAACCCCTTCCCCTCCCTCCTCTAGTCAAGCAGATCTGGTTGCAAAAAAAGTAAGGGCTGAAAGTACCTCCAAGAGTGACACAAAAGCTTCAAGAAAGAAGTGGGTTTATAGTCTCACTTAATCCTGAAAGCAGCCAGTCTTACTCTCCTTTACCTACTAATCAGAGTGGCAGAAACCACACATACATAGTTCTTTCATAGTAAGAAATCACAGCTATCTGCAATTGTTCAACATTTAAGGGCCACCTTGAAATATGCAGCACAACACCTACAATTTGATGGATGGCCCAACAGCAGAGGAGAAAGCAATGACTGGCAATCTAGAGACTGAAAACCAATTGCCCTTTAACAACCATGTACCTGCTCTGTATTTCTAGCTCATGGATTTCATGCTAAACTGGTAAGAAGGGGTTTGTTTACTGAGAGCTTAGAGGATTTACGAGAAGGGATTAGTCCTGGCACTGCTGTTGAGAAAACTCTAAGCAAATTATGACAGTAACCCATGGCCTTGGAAAGGGGTTTCAGATGAAGTTGTGGAAGAAATCAGGTCTTCAATATAACCAAAAAAATAAAAACAAAATATATATATATAAAATAAAAATGCTCCCTGCTTTTTCAACACAAAGGAAGGAAAACCAGCCTGAAAGGAGAACTTCCAATCTCAGCATCATTTGTCTGGTTGACAGAATTTACCTTAATCACATTCTGCATGAATCTGAATACCAAAAATCAGTGAACGTATAAAGCACATCAAATTATACTTCAAAAGGCCCCAAGTCCTTTCAAATTCTATGATTTTGTTGAACTCTGGGTCTAATAAATATTACTTGGAATAAATGGGTTCAAAGGTCAAGTTGAAAACATTTCTGCTCCACTGAAATTCTTCTCTTATTAACATGAATGAGATTCAGTCAGTGAGCTTAAGATAAAGATGACACAACACTGGCCCTTGAAAAGATTGTACAGTGTAGGTGGAAAAGAGAATCAGATTATCTAGTATGGTGTGATAAATGTTATCACACAAATACATATGCGGTCTTGGGAAACATCCCCAGAGTAAAACTTCCACTGATTTGCGATGTAGAACTAGAAGTTATTTGATCAAAAATGGCAGAGAAAAGTATTCTAGGCAGAGACAAAGTATACACAAAGGCACAATGACAGGAACAACAGGAGGCATAAAACCCCACACCATGCCTAGGAAACTGCAAGTACTCTGGTAAGGCTGAAAAAAAGCAGGCGTGGTAGAAGAGGAAGCTAGGGAAAAGAGGCCTGGGATGGGATTCTGAAGGACTGTGTGCTTTAAAGGAGGTGAGAGGATATTTTTAAGAGGAATCATTCACAGGACTTGTGACCTCTGGAAAAGTGAAAAGGAGAGAGTCTAGGAAAATTCTCTGTTTCAGCTTCAGCAACTGAGTGGATGGTGCACTACGCATCACCAAGATATGAAATATTAATAGATAATCAAGTTTAAGTAGAAAGATAACTATTTTAGACATGCTGATTAAAATATTATGAGCATTGGAAATGTAGCACACAGAACCTTGAAAGGTGACAATATTTAAATTTTATTTCAGTATTACAGGGCTGAAGCTTCATTTTGATGATGGGAGAAAATAACATAGAGAAATATTAAGTCAGGAAGGAAATTTCAGAAAAAAAAATGTTTAAATCTCATAGTTGAACCTGAAAAAGGTTATCATTTCTTCTGTTTCTCACAGTAACTACTTGTGAAACAATTCTAAAAAATTTAGGCAAAATTATATTTTAAATTTTGCCCAACAGACCTATGAACATTGGAAGACAAGCTCAAAGTCTGAGGAATAGTGGTTTTAGACCATTTTTAAGTTTTCCTACTCTTATAAAGCATAGAAAACATATATTTGGGAGTAAGTTCTGGGCTCATCTTTCACAAGAGAAACTTCAACTAAAGAGAAGAAACAAACTGAAGTTCAGTAAATAGTAGGACCCAAAAGGCAAGGGTAAAGAGAAGAGATTCCACCCGGGTAACAATTCCCTTTGCATAAAATCAGTTAATGTCCCAGTGCAATTCATCTGCAACGTTCCATTTCACCAAGTATTCTCCTTCCAAAGAAATGCAACTCCTTTCTACTTTTTCATATATCCTATGTAGTGGAGAGAACGAAGGGGACTAAACTGGATTTTGGTTTTTGCTGCTTTGTTTTTTTTAATCTACATTTAACAAACATATCTGCTTTCATAAAGATTAATGGCCTATTCTGGATTACTAAACACAAAGCCATCAACAACTGACAAAAACATCTGCAGTAACATGGGTGGACCTGGAGATCGTCATTCTAAGCAAGCCAGAAAAAGAAAGAAAAATACCATATGATATCACTCATATGTGGAATCTTAAAAAAAAAAAAAAGGCACAAACTTATTTACAAAACAGAAACAGACTCACAGACATAGAAAATAAACTTAAGGTTACCAGGGTGGAAAGGGGATGGGAAGAGATGAATTGGGAGTTGGAGATTTGCAGATTTGCAGTAGGACCCTTGCCTTTTGGGTCCTACTATTTACTGAACTTCAGTTTGTTTCTTCTCTTCAGTTGAAGTTTCTCTTGTGAAAGATGAGCCCAGAACTTACTCCCAAATATATGTTTTCTATGCTTTATAAGAGTAGGAAAACTTAAAAATGGTCTAAAACCACTATTCCTCAGACTTTGAGCTTGTCTTCCAATGTTCATAGGTCTGTTGGGCAAAATTTAAAATATAATTTTGCCTAAATTTTTTAGAATTGTTTCACAAGTAGTTACTGTGAGAAACAGAAGAAATGATAACCTTTTTCAGGTTCAACTATGAGATTTAAACATTTTTTTTTCTGAAATTTCCTTCCTGACTTAATTTTATTTCTCTATGTTATTTGCAGATATATTTGCAGATATACTAACTAGTATATAAAACAGATAAATAGTAAGTTTCTACTGGATAGCACAGGGAACTATATTCAATATTTTGTAGTAACCTATAATGAAAAAGAATATGAAAAGGAATATACGTATGTATATGGATGACTGAAATATGCTATACACCAGAAACTGACACAACATTGTAAATTGACTATACCTTAATTTTTTAAAAAAGGGGGAGGGAACAATTGACAAAAAGAAAAGAGGCAACTGGCATTAGTGTTCTAATGCTTTAAATTAGTCTCCTCTTTTGACCAGCCCTTCTCTCCAGCCTTCAAATCCTCACAAAGCCCTGCCTACTCCTACCTCTCTAAGAGCACACACTCAAAGGAAGAAGAGAAGCTGAGGAGGGGTGGAGGAAGATAAGAGAAAAGAATCTTTTTTCTAATGTATTATAAGGCAGAAGAGAGATGCAGAGAGCTAGCATCACACGCTAGCTGGCAATAAAAATTCTCATTTTACAGACAAAAATTTTTGAGAAATTTTATTTATTTTTTAAATTTTATTTTTGGAGGGGTAATTATGTTTACTTATTTGTTTGTTTGTTTTAGAGGAGATATAGACAAAATTTTAAAAAATTAAACTCTCTGGTCTCTGCCTATAGCCAAATCTACTTATAAACAAATCTATGAACTAAAGCAAAAGCCTCAAATATTTTGGTGAAGAGTCATCAAAATTTCCCCAAATTTAAAAACACCAATATAGTAATATCTTGTGTGCTATGCAGACAAACCTCTTAGCTTAGAGATCTAACAGTAGATTACAATATACTGTTTAAATACCTCAACATTAGAAATATTTCTGAGGGAAATCTAAGCCATCTGAAAAATATTTTCACCTCCTAATGTAACAAAGGAAGGTTAACCTAACCAGCACACTACTCTAGGGTAGACAGTCTCAATTAGGGTAATATCATCCCTGAGAGGACAAAAAACACACCAAAAAATCATAGGATAGTACGATGGTTTTTGTTCCACCAAAGGGCATCAGTACACAAACAGATACACAGTGTATCTCTAGTATTAAAATTGCATAGGGAGGAAAGCAAGTAGGGAAAAAAAAAGTCTAAAAAGGCTCCTTAGAAATAATAATGAAGAAAAAGGCTTAGAGACACTTCACAATCAGGGGTCAGCAAACCTATCCTACAAAGGGCCAAACAGCAAATACTCAGGATCTGAAGGCTGTACAGTTTGTCACTATTCAGCTCTCTCATTGGAGCATGACAACAGCCACAGATAATACATAAAGGAATAACTGTGGCTGTATATCGACAAAACTTTATTTATGGACAATAAATATGAATTCCCTGTAATTTTCACATCATAAAATATTCTTCTGATTTTTTTCAACCATTTAAAAATGTAAAAATCAACCCAAATGTCCATCAACTGACAAAGAGACAAATAAAATTGGAATATCCATATGGTGGAATATCATTTGGCAATAAGAAGGAATAAAATATTGGCTCATACTATTAACATGAATGATCCTTGAAAACATTATGCTAAGTGGAAGAAGCCAGTCACAAAAGACAACATATTTATCGTATAATTTCATTTATATGAAGTGTCCACAAAAAGTAAATGTATAGAGACAGAAAGAAGATTAGTGGTTATCCTGGGCTAGGGCAGTGAGGGTAGGGTGGGAGTGGCGGTGATGGATGGGACAGGTGGAGGCTGATTGCTAAAGGGTACTGGGTTTCTTTTTGGGGTGATAAAATGTTCTAAAATGAAATAGTGGTGAACTATTCAACTCTGTGAACATACTAAAAACCATTGAATTGAATGCTTTAAATGGGTGAAACTTATGGTATGTGGATTATATCTCAATAAGGTTGTTTTTAAAAAAAAAGGTTAAAACAATTAGCTCAGACTGTACAAAAAGAGGTGGCGGCTCTGATTTGGCCTGCAGTCTGTAGTTTGCCAACCCCTGTTCTAGATATAACAGCTCACAAATATGATCTTAAGGGAAAAGAATATAAACTGACACCTCAGAAATCAGGCACCCTGATTAAAAAGAGGATTTTCACGGCCCTGTAAGAAAAGCAAATGCTACTAACAGCCAACATGCCCTAAAAACTGCTATCCAGGTTACCATGCACACTCAATAAACCAGACCAGATAATCAAACTTTGGAGGGCATCAGAATCACTATGGGGTGTGTCTGTTAAGACTGACAGATTGCTGGGCCTCACCCTAGAGCTTCCAAGATGGTAGATTTGGGAACGGAAATGGAAACCTGCATTCCTTACAGGCTTCCATATGGTGGTGATGCACTAATCCGGGGCCCACACTCTGAGAGCCACTGATCTAAACTAATAGACGTAACCAGTGAAATATTTACGGTAGTTATTGAGACTGCATCACACATTAACATTTAAGGAAAAATGAAGATATATCTTCTTTCATTCACTCCAGTGGATCTTGGTCTTTGCCTCCTAAAGCAGTATAACAAATAATTTCTTTCAATGTTCAAGGTGGCTTTATGTAGTCATTAAAACCTCCTCTTCCTTTCTTAAAACTGAAGTTGAATCTGGAAACCATCAGAGCCCTAGGTATATTTTTTTGGACATAGGTACACAGACAAAGTTCTCAGTATTCTCCAGAGGCTCACTAATATCATTTTTAAGGAAAGTCAAGGCAGCAAAAAGAGGTTCAACAAATGAATCACAGCCTAACAGTGTTTACTTACAGTACCTAACATGACTTTATCTACAGAAATAGGAATGTTGGGACAATATCCTTGGAGTTAGGGAGTTCTGTCAAACACCATGTAGCTTTTCACCTTCCTCCACCACCATAAATCAGTTATCAAAAAGCATAACAGGAAAATAAATAAATACATAAATAAATGAAGTAAGTAAGTTATGCAAACACTAAAAAAAAAAAAAAAGCATAACAGAATCACCCACGCAGGAAAATTCCAAATAGTTTACAGTCTGTCCTCAAAGAGGTAGAGCACTTGACTCCCCACTCAAGTCACCACACATGGTGACTTCCCTCCAACGACTACAGAAACAGGGAAAAAAGAGTAACTACAGTGAAAAAAACCTGACAAACACTATCTCAGCCAAGGGAAAAAAAATCAATATCAATCGTGATAAACCATGTAAGCTGTATTTTGCCTTTGAAGTGATAGGATGAAAATGCTACTTTACCTCTCTGGTCCTTCTTCCCAAAACCTATCACTCCAGTTTAATCATAAGAAAAAACATCAGACAAATACCAGCTGAGGGCCATTCTACAAAATATCTGATTACTATGCCTCAAAACTGTCAAAGTCATTAAAAAAGGAAAATCTGAGAATCTGTCACAGCCAAGAGGAGCTTGAGGAGACATAACTATATGCAGTGTGGTCTCCTAGATGGGATCCTGGAACAGACAAAGGACATCTGGCAAAAACTAATGAAATCTGAATAAAGTATGAAAGTTAGTTGATAATAACATTTTAATACTGGTTCAGTAATACTAATAAATGTACCACACTAATTAGTAAAATATTAACAGTAGGGGAATCTGAGTGTAGGGTATATAGGAACTCTCTACTATCATCTCAATTTTTATGTAAATCTAAAGATGTTCTAAAAGATAAAAATCTGTTTAAAAATTGTTAGAAATTGCTAGACATCCAAATCACATTTGACTGAGGTATCTTAAATTCTCAAATCTTTCAAACAAACAAAAACAAACAAGCATAGCAGGTCAGCTACACAATACTTAATGTCCATGATAACTTTGAGCTAAAGGAAATCTTAATTCTTCTCATACTTCCTACCAAAGAGCATTTAAAGGAAATATTTCATTACATCTTAAAAAAAAAAAAAAGTTATAGAGCCCAATGATAAGGCAGACACTGGAGATACAGAGATAAATGAGTCCTGGTCCTTATCAAATAGATCAAAGACAGGGATGGGGGAGGTTCGGAAGGGGAGGGAATCAGACATAAAGATAAAAATTACAACAGAATAAGACAAATCAGTGCTACAAAAAAGTGTACAAAATAATCATGTGAGCAAAGAAAAAGGATATCATTTGCAATCCAGTTGCTGCAGAAGAACAGGCCTCAACTAAGCTTTACTTTTATCTGGACAAAGTCAATTATAAAAATAAATTTACAGAGAAAGACAAGTATTATGTCACTTATATGTGGAATCTAAAAACTACAACAAACTAGTGAATATAACAAAAAAGAAACAGACTCACAGATACAGAGAACAAGCTAGTAGCTACCAGTGAGTAGGGAGAGAGAGGAGGGGAAGGGCAATATAGGGGTAGGGGATTCAGAGGTACAAATTATTATGTATAAAATAAGCTACAAGGATATACTATACAACACAGGGAACACAGCCAAATTCACTATATTTACTATATTATTTACTATAAATGGAGTATAAACTAAAAATTGTGAATCACGGCATTGTACACCTGTAATTTATATAATATTGTACATGAACTATACTTCAATTTTAAAAACTCAAAAAATACATATTTACAAAATGAAGTAAGAGAAGGCTTCAATATGTTCCCTGAGACTTAGGACACCTGATGGACAAAAAGATTACTAGTTATGAAGAGATTTCAGGGAGTATGAGTTTCAAAAGTAAATCACACATCAAATAGTTGTTTTAAAGTTTAAAAAAGGAGAGAAGAGCAAAATCTACCTGACCTTAAAAAAATCTGATAGGCTTCAGGGAACTTGAAAACAAAAAATTCTGTAAAAATCAATGTCTACATATTCTTCCACAGGCAGACTTGTAACACTCCCACTTATACACAGTTATGAGAAGTACTAATAGTGAAAGTACACACTTTTCGGGCCTATTTAACACATAATCCTAACATATCCCCTTTCCTATTTTCACCCAGGATGAAGCAGGGTTACCTAAATATTATCAAAAGTTCTCAGTGACAATAATTAACATTACATTTTCCTGACAGACATGTATCTTTCTAACATTTCTTCTATCCAAATTCTACCCACTATTTGAGTTCCACCTTCTCTATAAACTTGTTTCAAATACTCTTCCCTTGGTTTTCCTCTTTATATCACTTATATTCTGTGTTATATAAACTATCATACTTCTGTGTAGTAAAGATCTACTATTTCTTGAGTTTTGTCTCTCAATAACATGTACTGTGGTTTCTGCTCTCAAAATTCAGCTACTTACTGTATTACTCATGGTTCACGGTTACTTACAGAAACTAACTGGCTGATCTGAGCAAAAGATGAAAGTGGCCGATTCACAGAACTCCCCGAAAGTCTGAAGAATTAGGCTCAGAAAACAAGCAAGCACGGGAAGGGACTACATAACCAGAACCATTTACAAAATCATGCCACATTATCAGTCTGATAAGGACACTGTTGCCTCTACCACTGTAATCAATTTTCCATCGTCCCCTGCCATCAGGGACTGATTGAAAATATCAGGAACGACATAATCAGTTGGTGAGTCTTGGGTCAAGGTCTCAAAACCCTGTTGTTAACACAGAGGGTAAAGTAAGCATCTGGCATTTTCTGATTTTACCATGGACATTGGACTTATAAGGTGAGGAAATTCCCCAAAGGGCAGAGGCTCATATAATTGGCAGCATAAAAAAAAAAAAAAAGTTCATTATATGTATTGAATTATTCCATCTTCCAAAGTATTAAAGACATATTTATGTAAAACACTACATTCTAAATAAAAGCATAGTACCTTAGAAGAAAACAAAAATTATATTCAATTAAAATAACACAAGTATTACAGAAAGAAGTAACAGCAATTATTTTTATATATGGATGGTAATATTTGACTTTTCTCAGTAACTTAAATCTAAATACTGTCACCCAAAGTAGCCGTAGGTACATCCAAATAGACGCCTAGGGATAAACAATTCTGTACTAAAATAAGAATTTTCAGACTTCCTCATCAGTATATTTCAGAAAATGTTCATAGTCCCTGTAATATTAAAAAATGGGTGAGAGGTACCCTGAAAAGTTATTCATCAACAGAATGGTTAAACAAATTGTAACATTCTCACAATGAAACACTATAGATCAATGAAAGTGAACAAATTACAACTACATGCAATTAACTGTATGACTCTCACAGGCTCAAAAGTGTATGAGTCTGTTTAAATAAAAATACACTGTTGGTGGGAACATAAATTGGTGCGGCCACTGTGGAAAACAATATGGAGGTTTCTCAAAAACTATAAATAATAGAACTACCATAGGAACCAGTAATTTCACTCTTGGGTATGTATCAAAAAAAAAAAAAGAAAGAAAACACTAATCTGAAAAGATACACGCACCCCAATGTTCATAGCAGCATTATTTACGATTGCCAATCTAAGTGTCCATCAATAGATAAATGGATAAAGAAGATGTGGTACGTACACACACAATGGAATACCACTCAGCCATAAAAAAGAAGTTTTGCCATTTATGACAACATGGATGGACTTGGAGGGTATTATGTTTAGTGAGACAAGTCAGTCAGAGAAAGACAAATACTGTATATCACTTATATGTGGAATCTAAAAATTACAACAAACTAGTAACTATAACAAAACAGAAATAGATTCACAGATACAGAGAACAAACTAGTGGGAACCAATGGGAGGAAGGAACAGAGCACAAGACAGGGGTAGGGGATTAAGAGGTACAAACTACTATGTATAAGGTAAGCTTTAAGAATATATTGTATAAATCAGGGAATATAGCCAATATTTTATAGTAACTATAAATGGAGTATAACCTTTAAAAACTATGAATCACTATGCTATACAACTAAAATTAATAAAATGTACATTAACTATACCTCAATAAAAAAATAAAAACAGGCAAATAACATATGCTGTTAGAAGTCAGCATAGTGGTTAACCTTAGTGGGCTTGTGACTAGAAGGCAGTAAAAAGGAAGTTTTCAGGGGCTAGTAATGTTTTATTTCTTCATCTTGGTACACATGAGTGTGTTCAAATCATGAAAATTCACTGAGCTGTAAGCTTATAATATTTATATATATATATATATATACATGTTTCTTCACATACATTCTGAGCTTTATTATTACCATTCCAAAGGTGAACATTCCTTGAGTTTTTCTTCTTTATTCACTCACTCAGATACTTGAGGATAAAGAAATGCGAGACAACACTGAGAAGATGTGTTAACCAACCAACATAGGTTGAAACATCTATATATCACCTAGTGATGTAGTCTATGGCATCAGACTTTTCTATTGCTGCTCTTCTAGGGAAAAAGCAAGCCAATAATGTCAATAATTTTCTCTCTTTTTGTTTTGGACTGTATGAGAACAAAAAATACTCTATCTATTAAGCCAGAACTGACACAAGACCCTGTACTTGAGAAAATGAAGATATTATGCCATGTTCTTAGGTAGTAAACCAGTATTATACAATGATAACAATAATGATGTTACTATAAAGACCATTTCTCCCTCAAACTAAATCTATAAAGCCAATGTAATTCCAATCAACAGCTGAATTGGATTTCGGGAAGAATAAAAAATCTTTTTAAAGCTAGTCTAGAAAGAAGGAATGTGAGCACAACTTTGTCCTGTTAACAACAGTCTAACTCTTACATGACACTTACTATGTTACATAGCATTAAGAGCTTTACATATATTAATGTTTTTAATCCTCACAATAACCCTATAATGTATGTAACATTATAATCCTCATTTTACAGATGATACTGAACTCTGGAGAATTTAAATAACTCGCACTAAGTCATCTAGCTGGTAAAGGTGGAACTAGCATTCAACAAGGCAGTCTAACCAAGTCAAGCTCTTAACTATTATGATATGCCTCCTTCTAGACATTACAATGTCTCATAGGCTCACAACAGATCATTAAAAGTGTGATATGATGATGTAATAGATTACTGGAATGACAAGACAGCCCAGAAACAAATCCAAATATATATAACAATTTAGGTTATGACAAAGATGGCATCTCAAATCAATGAAACACTATGAATAATAATCAGTAAATGATGAGGCAATTGACTTTCCAATTGGGTTCAAAAAAAAAAAAAAGAATATTAGATTTCTACAGGACACCAAAATAAATACCAGATGGTTTAAAAAACTAATTTTAAAACCAAAATACTTCGAGTAAAGAAAATACAGGTTAATAGTGTTATAATCTTGGGGAGAGGAAGTTCTATTTAAATTAGACATGAAATTCAGGAGTCTTTTTAAAAAAAGAAAACCTACTAATTTCATTATATAAACTTCTATAAGACCAAAAACACTTAACTAAACTTCAAAGACAGATGTCAATTCTCCCCTTAGTGCAGTTCCTATCAAAATCCGAGCAAGGTTTGTTGCAGATACAGATAAGCCAAAGCTAAAACAATCTTGACAAAGAAAAATAAAGTGAGAGGAATCACTCACCCTACATTAAGGCTTGTACAGTAAAAAAGACAATGTGGTGCTAACTGGCAGAAGGGTAGACAGAGATCAATGCAACAGAGCAGAGAACCCAGAAATAGACGTATACAAGCATGCTCAAATGATTTTTGACCAAGGTGCAAAAGTAATTCAATGAAGGAAGAATAACCTTTTCGAAAATAGTGCTAGGGCAATTGACATCCATAGGCACACACACACAAAATGAACTGCAACCTAAACCTCATACTCTGTGTAAGAATTAACTCAGAATAGATCACAGGCTTAAGTACTAGACATTAAACTATAAAACTTTTAGAAGAAACACAGGAGAAAATCTTCAGGATCTAGGGCTAGGCAAAGATTCTTAGGACTTGACACCAAAAACATGATCTATAATACATGTAGATTATATTGTTCATAGCAGCAATATTTACAATAGCCAAGACATGGAAGCAACCTAAATACCCATCAACAGATGATGGGATAAAGAAGTTGTGATACACATACACACATACCCACACACAATGGAATACTACTCAGCCATGAAAAATGCCATTTGCAGCAACAGATGGACCTGGAGATCGTCATACTAAGTGAAGTAAGCCAGAAAGAGAAAGAAAAATAATGTATGATATCACTTATTTGTGGAATCTTAAAAAAACAAACAAACAAACAAAAAAAAAACAGAGACAGGCTCACAGACATAGAAAACAAACTTATGCTTACCAGTGGGGAGAGGGGGTGGGGAGGGATAAATTGGGAGTTAGGGATTTGTAGATACTAACCACTACATAGAAAATAGATAAACAATAAGGTCCTACTGCATAGCACAGGGAACTACATTCAGTACCTTGTAATGTTGACACAACATTGTAAACTGACTATACTTCAATAAATAAATAAATAAATAAATATATATATATATTTATATATATATATATATATACAGAAAAAACACAAACTTGTTATTGCCTATAATGAAAAAGAATATGAAAAGGAATATATACGTAAGTACAAATGAGTCACTATTATGCTGTACACTAGAAATCAACACAACAGTGTAAATTGACTATACTTTATTAAAAAAATTAGAATTTCCTTAAAACACACACGATCTATAAAAAGAAAAATTGATAAGTCGACCTCATCAAAACTAAAAATATTTGCTCTGTGAAAGCTCATATAGAGAGTATTAAAAAAGATAAGCTACAGACTGAGAGAAAATATTTGCAATCATATATCTCACAAAAGACTGGATCTAGAATATATAAAGAACTCTAAAAACAACAGTAAACAAACAATTATAAAATGGGCAAAAGACATACAGAGACATTTCACTAAAGAGGATATATTGATGACAAATATGTGAGAAAAGTCAACACTGTTAGGCAGTAGGGAAATGTAAATCAAAACCACAACAAAATATCACAAACAGAATGGCTAAAGTAAAAATAGTGATAATACTAAATACTGGCAAAGATTGGGGGGAAAAAAGGATCTCCCCTTCACTGCTGGTAAGAATGTAAAATGGTACACCCAATCTGGGAAAAAAAATTGGCAGTTTCTTAAAACACTAAATACACAATTATTATATGATCCAGCAATTGCACTCTTGGGCATTTAGCCCAGAGAAATAAAAACTTATGTTTACAGAAAAGCCTGTATATGAATGTTCATAGCAACTTTTTTCATAATAGCCCAAAACTGAAAACAGTCCAAATGTCCTTCAATAGCTGACTGGTTAAACAAACTATGACACATACATGCCCATACCATACAAGTTCAGCAATTAATAGGAATGAACTACTGATAAACACAACAACCTGGATGAATCTTCAGAAAATTATGCTAATTGTGGTGATGGAAAGCTTAAGAATCTTGATAGTGGTGATGGAAAAACAAACCTACACATGTGATAAGATTGTATAGAAACAAGCACAATAGTGCCCAGCAACCCACCCCACCAAACACACACCCATAAAACCAGGCAAATCTGAATAAGGCTGGTAGATTGCATCAATGTCAATATCTTGATATTACATGATAGTTCCGTAAAATGTTATTATTGGGGAAAACTGGGTGAAGGGTACAATGGATCTTTGTATTATTTCTTATAACTGCATGTGACTCTACAATTATCTCAATAAAAATGTCAATTAAAAACAAAAGACAAATGACAGACAGGAAAGTAGATCCAATAAATATCGTAGACAAAACCACACTAAAAAGTACACTGAAGGATTTCCTAAGAGACAAACCCACAAGGAAGGGAAGAAGAGGAGGCAACAGTTAATATTCTAAAATCTAGAAAGCAAATGAAAGTATGTTGACTAAGTCAACATAAGAAAAGAATGCTGAATACAAACCCTGCAACAGAGAAAACTTCCAACTATGCCAATCAACACCACAGAGTCTTCCCCTCCAAGAGCTTAGGAACTGGTGGCACCAGATAACTCAAGCTGAGGGTGGGTGGGTGTTAGCCTGATGATTTAGTATGAGTAAGACTGAAAATTACTTCAGAAGCAGTTATATCCTTAATCCCTCTTCTCAGTCAGATACCCTCTGCAACTCAGAAGACTATAGAGATTTACTCTCTGGAAAGGGTCAGAGGATTTCTGGACTAGGGTGCTCCAGGCATGGGCGGGGAGTGGGGTGGGGAGACAGGACATGAGGAACATACCTGAAACAAGAAGATTAAATGTGGACTTAATAATACTGAATGCTGAAGGCTGAGGCCCCCAGTTCTTTTTTTTTTCGCCCACTTGGCACAAAGAAATCTGGCACTAAGTCCTTTCTATCCAGGAGTATTAGAAGAAGCTTTTCTAAGGAATATGGTAAACCCATGAGGAAAGACCTAAAGATATGGAAATCTAGGGTTTGCCAACTTAACAATCATCTCACCATGAATTCTACTGTAATATGCTGTTGATGAACTCAGCTTCCAATCAATCATTCAGTGCACCATCTTAAAGATGTTTAAAACATGAGCAGACAGCCAAGGACTATCAAGTATCTGAGGAAAGCCTCTAACATAAAAGATAAGAGATCAAAACCAGCTTTTCATAAATGAGTCATCTGAGGCTATTATCAGCTAAAAATAAGATTAGTATTCACCACACTGCACAGCCCATCCACATATTTAACAAATATGGGCCAGGTACGATTAAAGGTGCTTGGGAAACAAGGGTGAATAGAGTTTATATTCTAGCAGATGGAGTCAGACAATAAATAATAAACATAATAATTAGGTATGCACATAGTAAATTAGAAGGCGACACCTGCTTTGAGAAAAAATGGGGCAGGGTAAAGGAGTGGGGGAGGCAGTGCAGAGGTTGTTGCAAATTTAAAACAGGGTGATGTTTGAACAAAAACTTGAAGGAGATGTGGGAGTTGACAATGCTGCTATCTGGGAAAAGAGAATTCTAGAAGCTGACACTTTCAGTGCAAGAGCCCTAAGGCATGCCTGAGATGTTCAAGGAACAGCTGGAAATAAGCTGAGATGGGGAAAATAGATAAGGACACAGAAGGATGGCAGGGAGAAGATCTATCAGGGCCTTGACAAGTCATTGGCTTTTTCTCTCAATGAAATGACGGGCCAATGGAGGGTTTTGAGGAAAGAAATGATACTGACTGGACAAGTTTTTCAAAGAATAACTATGGCTGGTATGTTGAGACTGCATGGAAGCAAGGGATATCAGTTAGAAGGCAAGACAGAATGAAGTCTCCCAGAACTTAAGAACTGATAGGAGCCTTGGAAACAATTTTTTCCAAGTCTTTCATTTTAGAGATTAGGAAACTGAGGCCTAGGAAGTTAAATGATTTTCCCAAAGTCATGTGTTCAAGTCCGGAATAATACAATTTGCGTTTGTGCAGCCTTTTCAGTGCTTTCACATTTATCATCCCATGTTGTGCTCAGTAATCCTCTGGGAAGTTCATATGATAGGCGAGAGTGGCATTCATTTATAAACAGCTGGCGAAAATTAGGGACCATGTCTAGAATATTCTTTTTCAATACTCAATATGAAACTAGTAACTTTCTACACAGGGAGTGAGTCTGCAATCATGCCGATAATGTCACAAAGTGATAACTAATTCAGACCTTCAAGTAATAGAAATGACTCACTTTTACATGGTCTAATCCTGTGGGCCTACAGCAGAACCAAGGTTACCAAACGTTGCCCGTGTATATTAGGTGGCGTGAAGTTCATTACAAATTAGAAAAGAGTCAGTAATTCTGAGGTAAATGGGAAATAGCAATTTTGTTCCCCATGATACTGTGTGCTCGTCTTTTCCTCTCCCCTTTCTTCCCTACCCTGTCTCGTCCTGCAAGATCCTTTCGCAGATTAGAAAGCAGCTGATAAACAACTAATTCCCGCAGAATAGCTGTTGACAACAGCACAAGGTATTCTCTCTCTCCAGGGGTATGTGTACTTTAACAGGAAACTCAAAACCTTTAAATCCCAAGGGAACTGCAGTCAAGTTTGCAGGGAATGCTCTTTTATAAAACCTTCTAGCATTCTGTCAAATCACACTAAATAAATTCAAATTTAACAACTGTTTATTGATGACCTACTATACTGTCAATCATAAAGACAAGGCATGGTTCTTGCTTAGTGGAAGGCACCTCAGAAAACGCTAGCTTTTGTTTGCTGAATGTCTGCTATACAGTAGGCACTAAGCAAACTGATTTTAATGAGCAATTTGTATCAAGTATCATACTTAGCTCAATGCTTATTAGCAAATAACAGATGTTCAATGTTTTGTGGCCATGATAGTTATAATCATTACCTTTAATCTTCACTTCTGCTCTATGACATAATTACTAGCTTTACTTTAAGATAGGAACCTGAGGCTCTGAGAGGCTATGTAATATGCTCAAGGTCATACAGCTATTAATAGCCAGGATTCAAACTCAAGTCTGTATGATTCTACAACTTACATTATTAATACCTATATAATATTCAAATTTTCCATAATATTAATAGAAAGGTGTTTAATTTCACCTCAAAGTCTTAGGAGTTGGCTAACAAGAATATGCCATAAAGAAGTATATTTAAGCTGGGTCCTCAGTGACAATTGATTTACCAAGTGGGAAAGAAAGGGGATGAGAGTAGAATCCGTCCAGGTAAAAAAATGATGAGGGTCTGAACAAGAGAAGTGGCAACGAGTACAGAGAATAGGGGACATAACAAGAGTTGTATAGGAGATAGTCTCTCAAAGGGCCTTTGTGATACACTAGATGTGAGCAGAGAGAAAAAGGTAAGGATGACTCAGAAGTTCCCCAGTTTGGATAAACAGAAGGAAATATTCTCACTACTGAAACTGAGAAAGCATGAGCTATAGGAACAATTTTGGTTGGACACTGTAAATTTTAAGTATACTTGGGACAACCAATCAAGGAAATCTGCTAGGCAGCTGGAAACCACGGCCAAACTTCAGAAAGAGGTCAGAGCAGAGGACAAAGATTTGGGAGTCATTGCTGTGACTACAGTAGTTTGAAAAAATAAGAGTATAAGAGACTGACACATAAGTAGGACTCATGCTATCTACATATAAGGCCAGTCTTGACACTGAAACCATACTGAACTCTGAAAATAAGCAGAGCCTTAACTCATGCCCACAAATCAACATATGCCCAGCACCTCCATCTTCACAGATTAAAAAAAAAAATTGAGGTTGTTGGCACAGAGTGTAAACTCATCTGAGGACAAAGACTTCAGTCTTTTTACACTTGTATCCTCAGAGACATAGCTAGCAAACTGGATGTTCAATAAATGAGGTTATGGCCAAGACAATTGGCAAGAAAAAAAAGAGACATCCATTTTAGAAAGGAAATTAAAGTATTTCTATTCGCAGATGACATAATCTTATATATAGAAAATCCTTAAAAATGCACAAAAACTATTAGAGTTAATAAATGAGCTCATCAAAAATGCAAGATACAAGATCAATAAATACAAATCAGTTGTATTTCTATACACAGCAATAAATAACCCAAATATGAAATTGAGAAAACAACTCTCCTTAAAATCTAAAATAAAATACTTAGGAATAAATTTAACAAAAGTACAAGACTTGTACTCTGAAAACCACAAAACATCACTGAAAGAAATTAAAGATCTAAATAGATGGAAAGAGATCCCATCTTCATGAATTGGAAAACTTAAAACTGTTAAGACTGCAAAACTCTTTAAATTATGTGACAGATTCAACACAATCTCTGTCAAAATCCTAGCTGGCTTTTTTTTTTCTTTCCCAGAAATCAACAAGCTGATCCTAAAATTCATATGTTAATGCAAGGAATTCAGAATGCAAAAACTCTCGAAAAGAAGAACAAATCAGAAAACTCACGATTTCTGATTTCAAAACTTACTACAAAGCTAAAGTAATCAAGATGGCAATACTGGCATAAGAATATACATGTAGATTAGTGGAACAGAACGAAGAGCCCAGGTAAAAACCCATACATTTATGGTCAATTCATTTTCTACAAGGGTGTCAAGGCAATCCAATGGGAAAAGAACAGCCTCTTCAACAAGTGGTACAGGGAAAATAGGATATCCACATGTAAAAAAAATGAAGTTGGACTTCTACCTCATACATGTATAAAAATTAACTCAAAATGGATCAAAGATCTAAATATAAAAACTAAAACCATAAAACTCTTAGAAGAAACTATAAATGTAAATTTTCATGACTTTTTTTTTTTAAGATATGACACCAAAAGCACAAGCAACTAAGGTGAAATTGAACTAAAGATGAATTGAACTTCCTCAAAATTTAAAACTTCTGTGCTTCAAAGAACACTATTAAGGAAGTGAACAGACAGTCCACAGAAATGGGAGAAAATTTTGTCAATCATATATCTGTTAAGGGGCTAGACTAGTATCTGGAATAAAGACTCAACAATAAAAAGACAAATAACTCAGTTAAAATATAGGCAAAGAATGTGAATAGACATATTTCCAAAGATATACAAATGGTCAATAAGCACATGAAATGATGTTCAAAATCACTAGCCATTAGGAAAATGCAAATCAAAACCACAATAAGATACCACTTCACATTCACCAGGATAGTTACTATCAAAAAATGGATAATCACAAGTGCTGGTGAGGATGTGGAGACATGGGAATCTTCACACACTGCTGGTAGGAATGGAAAATGGTACAGCTGCTTTAGGAAAAAGTTCGACAGTCTCTCTAAAAGTTAAACATTAAGCTATTATATGACCCAGCAATTCTGTTCATAGGCCTATTCCCAAGAGAAATGAATATATGCCTACCCAAAAACTTGTACATGAATGTTCATAGCAACGTTATTAATAATAGCCAAAAGTGAAAACCCAAACATCTATCAATAATGAACGGATAAACAAATGTAGTATATCCATACAATGGAACATTATTTGGCAATAAAACAGAATGAAGTACTGATAAATGTTACAACATGGATGAACCTTGAAAACATTATGCTAGGTAAAAGGAGCCAGACACAAAAAGGTCACATATTGTGCGAATCCATTTACATGAAATGTACAGAATAGGCAAATCCACAGACAGGAAGTAGATTAGTGGGTGACAGTGGGTGGGGGAAAGGGAGACTGGTAGAGTGTGTGTGTGTGTGTGTGTGTGTGTGTGTGTGTGTGTGTGTGACTGCTAATGAGGGGGTGACGAAAATATTTTGGGATTAAGTAACAGTGATGGTTGTACAAAAACTTTGTGAATATAAAAGCACAGAGTTGTGCACTTGAAAAAATAAATGTAACTATCTTAATTTTTAAAAACTTGTATAAGGAAAAAAAAATTCCCATATAACACCTGTTTAGCTTACTTCTTCCCCCCAAATTTTCTATCTATCAGTCATTAATGGGTTCTGGAAATAGATAAATTCTCCTTTTCGAGAACAAGTAAGTAAAGCCAGAAACATTAAGACCATATGATAAATATGCTAAAAGCAGAAATTCTGCTTGGACTACTAGACAACATTTCTCAATGTTTCATTCAAATGAAATTTAAGTTAATCACATGGAAGATTTTCAAAGATTTTCCCAGATTTCCTTAAATTCTTAAGTCAGGCTCTTGGTCAAAGTCTACTATTAGGTAGTCAGTTCTGATTTGATTTCTTCAAACCAAAGTTTGAAAGACTCAAAGCACTAACAGTTCCAAAGATTCATCTCAGAGCTGCTCAAGTAATTATTTTGACTGGAAGCTCCCTCTCCCCTATTGTATGGAGAGAGTATATGTTAAATAAAATCTACAATAATAACCCATCAGTAGAGAATGCACACTTTCAGAAAATATAAATTAAAATATACCCAACTAGCATATCGCCCAATTTCTGTCCTGTCAAAAAATCATAAGGGATATTCGTAAAGGTCTCTTCTGGGACCTGATATTGCAAACGTCAAAGACTTTTAGACACCAGTGTCTGATAGCCCTTGTTTCATTTTAACATTAAAAAGGAACAAAATAAGTCCAAAATGTATTTCCCTACTTAAGACAAGATTTCCATTTTCCTTACCACAAACCTCTAAGAGTTAAGTGAGAATCTAAATATCTATGTAAACATCTAATAAGCAGAAGCGCCAGGCTGGTTAATACAAATCCAGATAGAAAGTGATACAGAAAAAGAAGTGGATTTTTTTCCTCCCATTTCTGCAGACTGTCTGGGAGGTCACCTTAACTAAAATGTTGCTCTTGGGGAAAAGAAAAAGCCCCTATAGTTCGGTTTGTCTCAAGATTCCATGAAAAACAGCCCTTTTCTTTTTAGACAACAAGAAACCTCAAAAGACTTTCTTGACTAGCTCATCAATGAAAGCAAATTATCATGTTAATTGACACCACAGACACCTCATTCCAAAAAGGGGAGAAAGCAGGTCAACATCTAGTCTTTAAAAATAACGGAACTATTCCCCTCTCCACATTCATTCATCACCACTAATTTAAAAAACAAACACCCTGGAGGGAGGGTAGAGCCCAGCGGTAGAGGGTGTGCTTAGCATGCATAAGGTCCTCGGTTCAATCCCCAGTACCGCCATTAAAAAATAAAAAACACCTGGCCTTCTAAAGGCACTCACAGATGAAGATAAAAACTTGGCCTGAGACAAGCTATAGAAACTTAAATATAGAAAATAGTTTCATACTCCAGAGTGAGATTTCATCAAATGTAGGTCAGTTCTCAAATGGGAAAATAAAAGATGCTTAAGAGAACAGGGTTGAGATTCATGACATATAGACATGAACAAGCCAGCCCGAAAAACCAGGAACCTCAGCCTGTTCCACAACATTAAATAAATTCTTCTGTTAAGAAAGTATATATGGTAGAAATTCTGTTTCTTCCTTTTACCTTTCTGCATTTCCAAATACCTTATAATAAAGCACTTACTACTTTTATGATACTTAACACTTAAAAAAAAAGCATTGATAGTAGATTTCAATGCCTAAATGCGGAAACTTCACTATAGTAGAAAATAATCTCAAAGAAACCTAAAACCAAGTGGACAAGTTGCTATAAATCACAAGGTCAAGACTCTCCCACTTGCCAAGTAGACGGTTTGCCCTGCAGGCGTCAGAGATAACAATGCTTGTACTCTGCCCCAATCTTCTCACTGACAAAATAGGCTTTTGTCTAGAGTCACCAGATGCCTTAGCCAAGTGCCAGAGGCTCAGAGCCTAGATAACACAGCTGAAGTTTGGTACTCCTTGCAGGGATTAAGAAACAATCCCCAGCCCACAACTCTATTGAGCAAGCTTTGGCAGCTGCCAGGGCCAGTAAAGAATAATGAGGGGACAGGGGTCCAGAGGCATAGCTGCATTTCTTTCCCATACCAACGCTCTCCTTTTGTCTCAGATGGTTAACACTGCTGCCAACTTCAGGTCTTACTGGTCTCCTTGGTTTAGCCACCATTGCTATCAATCCTCTTAAAAAAAAAAAAAACAGGCTGGAATGATGGGATTTTAGTAAAACAAACACTTTCAAATAAACTGAGGGTACCTTGCTCAGGGCACTTTCATAAAAGTTATGAGCCTTGATTCTACCTAGTTAAATCCCTTCTGGCTTTCATCTTGGCAGATCAGAATATCAATAGGCTGTGCTGGAAGAGTTGCAAAACACTCAATATCCAATCATTTCCTGTACCTTGAAATGTTAATAGTAAGGGGAGTGGGGGAGGGGAAAACAGCAACAAAAACAGCAGCAGCAAGAAAAGGAAGGGAAAAAACCTTCCTCTCAGGGCAATGCCCAGACTCGGAGACTAGGTCCAAGCTCCCTCCCTGCTCCCTTTCCAGCCACACTACAGCCAAAGCCAAGAACAATCCTCCCACTTACAGAGCCTTCCACACATTTCTCTCCTCAGCCAACTCTGGAGCCAGGATGAGAGATTCTGTTGGCACATGCCAGTTCTTGTTTATGAGCTGGTTACCACCTCAAAGGCTGCTTGGCCCAAGGCCTGCCCTCTCTTTACAGGATCTTTCAAACTTCAAAACGGAATCTTTTCTTGGACTCCTCTCAAGACAGAGGTGGGGTTACCTACTGCTTCCAGCTTAGGCCCTATCCAAGGACTTCTCTGGGGACTATATTCTCAGAGAGCCGTCAACACCATGCACCATGGAAGGACATTTTACCCACCCATACAAAGTAGAGAAACACTGGCAGATTTTATATTAAAGAGAAGTAACTTCAGTGGTCATCAAAAAGGGGGTCACAAGAGTGGAAATATCCAAAATCAGGTGACCCTCTCCTTTGCTGTCACAGTACAGAAGAGAGTGAGAAGGAAGATACCTGTTTTGCTGATAGTTCAACTCTGTCCTGTGTCCAGAGCTTATTTCTGAAATCTTGTAATGGAAACCGTCCTAGGTAGCATTCTACACCCCACTGACTAGGAGTTGAAAAGGGACATTTGGAAGCCAGATTTTTAGTTATTTTTGCTACCTTTCCATCCTACCAAGAATCCTTTTCTCCCCGTAATTCTACCCCATCTTTCAGGGATTGAGGGAGACTGAAAACCTAGACATACTCAGACACAGTTATGGGTTAGAGTCTATTGCCCTTGGTGAAAAAGGATTTAAAACATTTTTGGAGGGGGGGAACAACATTGACAACAGAAAGCTGCATGTATTATGCAACTCAGTGCATTTTCATAAACATAAAATCACATAAACAGCAATGTAAGTAATACCCACATCAAGAAAAAAGTATTTTAGCAAATGGTTCTTAAATGGGATTTTGCCCTCTAGGGGACATTCGGCAGTGTCTAGAGACATTTTTGGTCATCTCAACTTGGGGGGAATGCAACTGGCCCCTAGAGCATAAAGCCAAAGATGCTGCTTAACATCCTATACTACACTGGACTGCCCCTAGCCCCAAATGCCAATGGTGCCATTGTCGAAAACCCTGGATTTACAACAACCCAGAAACCCTCCTTCTACTTCCTATCCAGAAAGGACTTGTACCACTAAAATGCAAAACTCTTTGGCCCTAGTAGAAAAGCTGCTGTTATCATGGTGTCTTAAGGAGGTGGGACAGAGCCTCAGTGATCACAGAAGAAAAAACTCACCTGTCTGGAAAAACAGGAGAGGCTGCAAGGAAGAAAAAAGAAAACAGAACAAACATTTGTTGCTGGCTTACAACTACCAGGTCCCATAAACTATACACTTACAGTATACTTCTAATCCATATAAAAATTTAAGGAAAATAGATTCAGAGAGGTAATCTGAAAGATTCCACATATATTAAGTGGCAGTGCTGGGGTCCAAATACAGGTCTAACTGCAAAGTGTGTGTTTTCATTGTAATTCCATTATGGAAGTTAGGAATTATTTGGAAGAGGCTGTGAAAAGTAGAAAAAATATTGAAAGTGGTTAAAAAAAATAGGGAAAGGAACTTTTCCTTAAAGCATGATTCACTCCAGTAAACCAAATATAACTACAGAACCAAGTAAGTTCTATAACCCCTTTCAGAGAATTTTAAAATGTTTTTGTAAACAGAAACAGATTCACAGACATAGACAACAAACTATGGTTACCAAAGGGGAAAGGGGGTAGGAGAGGGATAAATTAGGAGTCTGGGATTAGCATATAGAAACTACTATACACAAAATAAACAACAAGGTCCTATATATAGCACAGGGAACTATATTCAATATCTTATAATAAACCATAATGGAAAAGAATATGAAAAAGAATAATACATATATCTTTGAATCACTTTGCTGTATAATAGAAACTAACACATTATAAATCAACTATACTTCAATAAAAAAATTTTTTTAAATAAAATGTTTTTGTAGACATGTGTGCCCAGTTGTACTTTTTATATGCTCTCCTTTACACGGGAAGCACTGCCCAACATGCCATCTCAGTTAGCCACATTCTTGGTGCTCCTCAGGGATCTATCCTAGGTCCCCTTCTTACTGTTTCATTCAACAGACACATTCTCCCTGGGTGAGCTCATCCACCTTTATGGCATCAACTACCATTTATCTGTTCATGTGAATACATCTTTAGATTTCCAGTTCTCTCTCATAACCTCCAGACCTTAAGGGACATCTCCACTTGGTTGTTCGTTCATTTAACTCTCTCTGGCAAATTAACTACTATTCATTCTTCAGATGTTTACTCAAACTTCTTCATGGATATTTTCTCTGACCCTGACCCTGATACACACGTGGTTATTTGATTCCATTCTGTCTCTCCAACTAGACTTATTATTCAGCAGTCAGCAAGCTGAACTTTGGAAATGGTTTTGAAAGATGTAGAAGAACATAAGATAAGCAGGATAAATGTAATCTTTCCCCTAAGATAAGATCAATACAAGAACATTTAAGAAAAGATAATTTTTACTAAGTAAGCACCACACTAAAATCTAAGTTTCCTTTAAAAGTTTGTTTCTTGGGAGGTGTTATTTAGGTCAAAAGTATCATCTCTTGCTATCAACTCCTAAACTATTCTAATCTCATATTCCTGGCCAAAACCATCCCTAAAGGGTGATAAACCAGCCATTTGCTGTTTTGCTTGCCAGAAGCAAGTAAACAGGTAACAGGGAAAGTAATGAGATTTACTTGTTGTTAAAAATAAAAACCATCAAAGTTTATATTTAAAGCACTCATTCCCCACCCCACCATCTCAAAGTCCAACCCTACTAGCTCTTTCCTGCCACAACCTTCCAAACATACCTCTCAGGCTGCTCCCAGTTCGTTTCAACAAGCTTTTACCAATATCAAAGCTCTGTGAGGACAAGGGAATGGGAACGATTAAAGTGGGATTTGCCTGCCCTTTGTTCCTGCTTTTTGGTTATTATATATGAAATGGAAGATGAAATGTGACTAGCAATAAAAACAAATGAAAAATCTGAAAATTTTAGTCAGATATAAAAATGTCATTCAGGCATTATCTTCCCAGACTTTGCTCTGAATGCCACCTCAGGTCACTGATCCAGCAGAAGCTAGGGAACGTCCTAACTTCATCTCTAAACAACAGTCTTTTCCTGGGTGTGTGATATTTGAGGACACCTACCTGCTCAGTTCTAAAGGGTTGAATAGAGCTGGGAAGTGACATTATTTTAAGTCTTTAAGTCATCCCATCCTGTCCCCTGCTTTGAAAAGCTCCAGTTCACAAAGGCTGAAAGGCAAAAACCTAGAGCTTCCCAAATCGGTAAGCTTAGAATTCCACTACTGGGAGCTATGCCCTGGCCAAACTGCATCAGGGAGAAGCAAATGGTACTTTTCTGTAAAATGACTATAACTCAATAAAAAAAAAGAAAAAAAAAAGGTACTTTTCTTTTTCTTCAGTGATGTATTGGTCTATACCCTGAATTATTTTTACTTAGCTCTTCAACATGAAAACTTCTGTCTCTCCAGTCCTATAGGACAGTTGCAATGTTCTGTCCAAGAAGTGCCACTAGCACACAGCTAAAAGCATAGCACTGGCAACAAGCTTTCAAATAAGGTATCCTATTCACAGCAGTATCATCTCTAACTAGCAGCAATCAGCAATTTCAAACTATGGGTAAAAACTTACAGTCAATAGTACAGTGGCCTTCTTGATACAACCAATGCTATGCCCAGACTGTAATGAATGCTCATGGTAGAACACACAAAAATGACTATTTTTTCCTGGTTAGTTATTTTCAATAGGGGAGGAGGAGAAAAGCCCCTCTCTAAATTTCCATAACTAAATATAATCCCATCCGGTTAAGACAGGACCAACAACAAATGTAAAAATGACTCTGAAACATAACAAAAAAATTATTAAAACTACAGGATTTTTTAAAAAGCGTGATTTAGATTACAAATGAAAGTCAGAAAAGGAAAGAAAGTGAAGAGTAGCTCAAAGAAGTTCTCAAAGGCACAGGGCCTAAGAAAGAGAAACTAATTTCAAGGATATATGATGGTAGGATGAGAACAGCTCTGTTCTTCAGTTTGCCTGCCCCTTAGGACGGTTCTTGTTGTAACTCCAGGGTAAGGCCTGACGTTAGCATACAGAAATGGTCTTATTTCTTCAGTGGTCAGGGGAATCTAAAGAGAAGGATTTCATGGGTATTATGAAGAAGATGAAAGTTAGGAATGAAAAGTAAATGCTACCAAAGAATAATCATTATATTAGGCTGGACTCAATCCATGGACCTGTAAATTTCCACTACAGAGAGAATCTGGATCCCAAGATTTCTTCTGTCATAAAATACTTTTATATACTGGATATATACATTTAATGTAATCAATCAACTTTATGTGACTGGCAAAAAAGAAAAAGAAAAAAGAAAGACGAATGTGAATGGTTTAGGCCTCACAGTTATTCCATCCATTGAGTATACAGTCTGGAGGGAGCCAGAGACGGGAGACTTGAACTGGCTTTATTCACTTATCTGGTTCCCATTCCCATGTGTCTCCTCAGAGTATAAGCATTTTGCCAGGGTTAGGGTAATTCTCCTATTTACAAATACATATATTTCATCAATACAGTCCTTAAACACAAGCCAGCTGTTACATGAGACCTCAACTGAAGAAATAATGGCTTGTTTCAATGCTAAAGAAAAAAATGTGTTGAAGCCAGTATGTCAATCTCCAACATGGCATCATTCTAAGTAATTTTCAAGGGTACTTTCTGACCAAGTACTCCGTACTGATTTTAGAACCTGATCCTTGTTAAGAGATGGGAATGGACAGGAGAGATACCATAGGCAAACAAAAATGAAAGAATTTCTCAACCTTTTTCTGAAATTGTAATAAGCAATCAGCTTGTTTGACTTCAAGTCCCCACATTCTCAATCTAAGCACATATGTATAAACAAAATGAAAAATGCCTTATGGCATATTTTATCTAAAACAGACACTCTACCAGATGTTTAGGAATCTGCATACTGATAGAACTAAGATCCAGTCTAATATGGTGCATATAAATGCGTAGTCACTTTATATGATGACTTCTTCCCCACATTTGCCAATTTTTTCTCCTCTTTGCAGTGGTATATGCATTTGAGATATCCCAAAGTTTAAAAAGATCCATTTAAAGTATAGATTAACAAATTTTGAAAGCACAGATAATACATGTATCAGTAGTAAAAACCGTGTTTTAAATTTTATTATATGAAATTTTAGGGTTATGTAATTGTAATTTTGCCCCAAACACGACATTCCATAGTGACTTTACAAATCTGCAGCATATTCAAGTATGGGTTCATTTCTGACAACAATAAGCATTCTAATTATGCTCCCTTAGGTATGAGACTTAAAATTCCAGCAGGGAGGTACTTTATACTCAAAAACATTTAATTCTCTTCCTGACTTCAAAGAAATAATCTGTTTACAAAAAGAGCAAAGAACTTAGGGAATCCCTACTATTTCTGTGAAGTGATGCTCTCTCTTCTTAAAACAGCATGTTTAATTTGAATGTGTCTAGAAGCAGGCTCATGAGTAAGGTCTTTACTGGGAAGCTGCATTATTTTATTTTGGGGTGTCATGGATTTCTGGAAAATTAAGAACACCTATTGTCCAACATAAGCACAGAAATATATTCACAAATTAAAGAGAAAAGAAGCTGCTTTTGGATTAGCAATAAATTTAGAGAATCTAAACCTGTCTTCTGCTCCCTTCTAACTTACACAGAAAAAATACCACAAGTTGCCTATTTATGGCAAAATGTATCTAGTCATAGGAATTTTGCTCAAATTTCCCTTAAAAATTCTGGAACAGTAATTTAAAATGGAATCAGTAACACTGATATGGATGTTCTACTTTAAAGGCTGTAACCATCAAAAATTTATTAATTAGTTCTCCTAATTAAGGGGTTATGAGAAGTCAGATTCATTATAGCTATATTCCTAAATGACTGACCCCAACACAGTAACTGAGCAATGAAAAAGAAGAGTTAGAGGAGAATCTTGAGCACACTGTAAAACACTTGAGGATCATGTGATATCTAAACCGCAGTGCACTGCTCCATCTGGAAATGGCAAAAAGCAAGGACAGCTTTAAAAGTTCCCTGTCTAAGGGTGAGTAGCAGGGATTTACAGAGTCTCTATAGTGAAATCAAAGTCCTTTCTGCAATGACAGTGGTTTTTAACCAAGAGGTATATTAAAAGTACCTGTTGAAATTTTAAAGACTATGTATATGCTTGGGGTTCCTAGCCCTAAAGATTTTACTTTAGGGGGACACTTTTACTTTGTAAAAACTTCAAAAGGGATTCTGATGTGCACCTCCAGTTGACAAGCCTCAGCATCAAGAGACTCTTCATCCTGAATGGTAATTTCTCTAACCTCACACTACTTTGATTAGTATATGATGAATATGTACACCTCCTTTCTATAAGACTCTCTGTACCTTTCACTAAGGTTTGATTCAGTGCAGAGTTAAGTACTTAACTTCTTAAGAATCATACAAACTAGGAATATGAACTCTGAGCTGAGTGTGGTGGGCACCAGTTTATAAAAAACTTTTTACAATAAAGAGAACCCATTACTAAACAAAAACAGAGGCCAAGAGAAGACATACAGATGGCCAAAAACATGTGAAAAGATGCTCAACATTACTAATCATCAGGGAAATGCAAATAAAAGCCACAATGACATGGCACCTCACACCTGTTTAAATGGTTATTATTAAAAAGACACACACACACACACACACACACACACACACACACACACACAAAACCCCTCAAGAGTTGACAAGGATGTGGAGAAAAGGGAACCCTTGTGTACTGTTGGTGAATTGATGCAGCCACTATAGAAAACAGTTTGGAGATTCCTCAAAAAATTGAAAACAGAACTACCATAGGATCTAGCAATTCTAATTCTGGATATTTATCCAAAGAAAACAAAAATACTAATTTGAAAGACATATGTACCCCCACGTTCACCACAGCATTATTTACAATAGCCAAGGCATGGATACAACCTGAACGTCCATCAGTGGATGAATAAAGAAAATGTGGTGTGTCTGTATATATACACACACAGAGGAATATTATTCAACCATAAAAAGAATGAAATCTTGCCATTTGAGACCACATGAATAGACCTTGAGGGCATTATGCTAAGTGAAATAAGCCAGACAGAAAAAGATAAATACCATATGGTCTCACTTATATGTGGAATCTAAAAACAAATAGACAAACAAAAACCTGAGCTCATGGACACTGAGAACAGACTGGTGGTTTCCTGAGGTAGAGGGCAGAGAGGTGGATGAAATGGGTGAAGGTGGTCAAAAGGTACAAATTTCCAATTACAAAATGAATAGATCATGGGAATGCATTGTATAGCATGGTGACTATGGATAATAATACTGTGTTACATATTTGAAAGTACACAGGAAAGTAACTCTTGAAAATTTTCATCACAAGAGAAAAAAATTTTGTAACAATGAGGATGTTAACTGGACTTACTGAAGTGATTATTTTGCAACATACACAAATACTGAATCATTATGTTGTACACCCGAAACTAATATGTTATGTCAACTATACCTCCGTTTTTTAAAAGGCCAAGAAAGGATTCAATGGTCAGGTTTGGCTCATCTAAACCAATCTAGTATTTGTCACTGAGGCTGGAACCCAGTGATCTCAAGTTCAAAAATACTCAATTAGTATTTTTTCAGACACACAGTCGAATTGTACTCTCCCAATGGACAATATTTCAAGCTGAAAACTCACCACCTCCTAAAAATCTGAGAACTGCTTTTTTATTTCCTGCGACTAGTGACGAATTCACACAAAAAAAGAAGTCTCAATCCTTGTTCTTCTCCTGACTCTTTAGACCTGTAGTTTTAACCTCTTCAAAAGGCTAAAGTCTGCACTCTCTGAGGACTAACAGAAGGAAAAATACTTTCTAAACTAAAACAATTATGTTATTTTAATCCTTAGAAAAATAATTCAGAAGGCCTGAGTGTATACCAAAGAAACTGACTTTAATGGGAAGTAGCTAAGCAAGATTTTTAACCTGAGATCAGCTTGGTACCAATAAGAGTCCAACAAACCCAATCAAATGATAAAATCACAAACCTTAATGGTTCCAAATGCTCTGAATCAATATCTCCCCAAGCCCTCTTGGAAATCAGTAGGATTTAGAATACTTGCTATTATAACTTCCAGGGGCTTAATTCTTCAAAGTCCCTAAGGATAGCCTTTCCCCTTAATCTCACAATGGCCTTGCACCTCATAGCTAATAACACTGTATTAGCAACAGCTAACATTTATACAGTATTTACTATTATATACTTGTCACTGTGCTGAGTACTTAACCTTCTTTATCTAATCTAATCCTCATAATAACTCTATGAGGTCAGTACTACTATTCACTTCCACATTACAGATGATAAAAGTGAGGCTTAGAAAAGTTATAAATAATTTGAATATTTCTTTTGCTCTCAAAGTCCCAAACCCTTAAGTACTTTTTCCAATTTTAGGTTTCTGTCAGGCTGCCCAAAAAGAGAAAAGATATTTCTGAACATCACTCAGGGAAAAAAAAAATCATATCTAACTGTTCAGAGTTACTTTGTACCCCTTAAAGATTTTGGTGAGTTTGATCTTCGTTATTAAGAGGGAAATGTGCTCTACAACAGTGGATCTCAAATAGTGTGTATCATGATCAACGGGAGAGCTAATGTTAAAACAAACTGTTTTTTTCGGATATATAAACAGGAATGGAACTGTCGGTTCATATAGTAGTTCTGTTTTTAGTCTTTTGAGAAACCTCTATACTGTTTTCCACAGTGCTGCACCAATTTACATTCCCACCAAACACTTCTCTGCAGAATACTTCCAACAAGAGAGACACTTAGGACTTAAAAACATTTCCAGGACCTGCAAGCTAAAAGACTTCTTTTTTCCCCCACTTCACAAAGGCTCCAATGTCACCAATGACATTAACACAGTGGAAATCCAGAAAAAGGAAAATTAAGGTCAGAATGATCGTAAACTCTGCTCAAGAACTTTACCATCTACATATTACTTCTTCAGACTGAAAGGTGTTTTCTTTGGGTCTCCTAGGGCAAGAAAAATGCCAAAAGAAAAAAGAAGTAGATTGTTTCATAACACTAAAAACACAACAACAGGTTCTGAAAATGTAATAGAATTTTGCCCTGTAAACAGAAAAAAAAATCACAAAACCCTATAAATTCCTCCTATCTCTCCTTTATCACACTATCCTCCATCTCAAAAGAGCTTTTCCTCTTACCCAAGGCTGCCCCAAAGTCTGTACTTCCTATGTCACCTAGGACGAACAACTTCAGAGAATAGGATTCATTAAGAATGTCTCCTCAGCCAGTCCAGGAAGCTTCTTATTCTTACTTGGGTGAGTGCTCTCAACCATGACTAAACTGTACCTAGAGAAATATATTTTCAAATATTAATATGGCCTGGCACCTTCCTGATGCTAATCCTTCCAGGGCCATCCCAATGGCACAACTGGGAAATTAACTGAAGAGAAAGGCAACCTTCCCTCTGCTCTACTTTCAGATGCTCCTCCTCCCCAGCTTTGCCGTGCACAGATTCATTCTGTACACATACACAGAGGTAGAACATGCGCGCACACACAAATAACTCTCGGCAGGAACCAAAAATCAAAGCCTAACCCCGTGGTTTTTAAGTGAGCAAGTCCAATTTCCTTCTTTGTAGCCCTTGACACATGCTAGCTGGGAGCCGTCTGGATTTTTTTCTGCCTTGTTCCTGCACCAGAAGGCTCTGCACTGCAGGTCAGGAGATGATAAGGAAATGAACAGTGTAATTTCCAAAGCCTCTGAACACGGCCCTGTCAGCAGCTCTGGAGGCGGGTTACTCAAGCATGGCTTGAAGAGTGAAAACCACAGAGAGGAGGGCTCCGACAGCCAGCAGTGGCAGGATCTCAGCTGTGCATGTTACTGCCACCTCCAGCCTGAAAGCCCAAGCCCTGCTGCCTCCCTGGATGAGCTCTGTTGGTACAAGCTCTTATACCCAAATGGCAAAAACACAAGTTCACACTGGGGGAGGAAGATTAAGGGCTAGGACGTAGATTTTCCATGCACTCTTGTGTAGAAACAAAAACATTTAGTGCTCTTCCAGCATACATGAGATTGCACATGCTGGCAAACCCATGGTAACATCTATCCAACACACCCAACCCCACACCGGGGATATGGCCAGAAAGGAAACGCAATTCATATGAAATCAGAAATTCAACAGGCCACTTCAACATCCTTTGAAGCCAATTTCTCATCTTCTACCCCACCAAGCTCCACTATAAATATCAGGGCCTTTAGAACATATTACGAGCATGCAAATTTCCCAGCCCAGGTTTGGCACTTCTGAGCACAGTGCTGAAAGTCTTAGCCAACATGCTTATCTATTCATATTGGGCTTCCTGTATAGGTGGAATGTTGTTATATTTCAGCGCATTATTGCCTAGAGGAAAATGAGACATATTTTTACTCAAATCATGTTTTTCTTTTGTTCTAATATTTATTGAATGCTCCCTACGTGCCAAGCACTGTTTTAAGTGTTTTATATGAATTAACTCATTTAATCTCACAACAACCCTATTTAGGAACTATTGTTTTCCTCATTTTGCAGATGAGAAACCTGAGGTAGAGCAGTTAAGTAACTTGTTCAAGACCACTCAGTTCATAAGTGGCAAAGCTGGGATACAAACCCAGGTAGTCCAGTCCAGCTCCACAGTTTATAAATTTATACAAAAGAGTTGATGTGCAATTTAAGTTTAGAAGACTGGTGTTTCAGGTTAGAAGTGGCTCCCAGTGCCCACCTTATAAAGAAAATTAACAATGGTTAAAGGAAATTCACAAACACTAAAGTATATAGCAATTATCTGGGGAGTCTTTTTGGAAGCACAGATTTCTGAGCCCCCACTCCTAAAACCTATTTAGCACATCTGAGCTAGGGTCCAAGAATCTGCATTTTTAACACTCAGATGATGTGATGCACATGGTTTTACAGAACACAATTTCAGGAACTCTGCTCTAGATGGTGCACTGTAAGCTCCTCAAAGAGCAGGAGCCATCTCTGTTCTATTCACCAGTGTATACCCAGTACCAAGCACAACACCTGGGATTTAAAATGCACTCATGTATGTATATGCATGACTGGGACGCTGTGCTGTACACCAGAAATTGGCACACTGTAATAGACTGTACTTCAATTAAAAAAAAAGTTTACAGAAAGAAATAGTTTTTTAAAAAGTACTCAATGAATATACTGAATGAATGAAAGATGATAATGGTATCCAACAACAACATCTCTTTACAAAACAGTTTAATACCCACAATACATTTAAGGTCTGTCTACTAGTGATAAGACTAAGAAGCACAAAGGCAGGGTTGGTTTGGTTTTGTTTTGTTTTGTTTTCCATATCTGCAACTGCCAAACAAAGAGAGAACTGGCTAATGCCTCGATGATTACAATGAAAATTTGACTGAATGCAATATTCCAGAACACTTACACACATCCTCAAGAAGTCAAGCTCAAAGTAGCAGTTTAAAAGCAACTTTCCCTCTGTATGTATAATGGGGAAGGCTCAGGTCAGCTATTAATATTTGGTCTTTGTAAACATCACCTTACCCAAGAAAGCTAAACTCAAAGATCCTTTGTTTACTGAGTATCTACAATGTTAAAATTGATGTAAAAAACAAATGACAATGGTCTTAAGAGCATTGGACATTTACATCCAATGTTTCTGCTGTAGTCTTTAATGTGGGGAAAGTGAAGGATTTGTTAAGAATCTGAGAGTAACAATATGCCATAAGAACTCTATAAATAAAAACCTAGCTTTGCACTACCTGTGAGAGTTTAGGCAAGTCACATGACCTCCCCCTTCTCAGTTTCCTCTTTTATAGTGAGGAGATTGGACAAGATAATCTCTCTCAGAGCCCTCCTTGAATTACAACACCCAGATGGGAAACAGAGACGCTGAAGGAAAAATAAAGCTCAGACTTCGTTGTAGTTACAGAATGCATCTCTGTCCTACATAAATATCAACTCCTTCTCATTTCTTCCATGAAGGAAAATGCTTGAGGACATTTGGCTTCAGGAAGTAGGGCTGACTGCTATGTCATCAATAGCTGAGAAAGAACAGCTAGTGAAGGATGAAGGCGTTAAGAGAGAAAGCCTTGGATCAGAAGAAATAAGAGACCTGACCTTGGTTGAGCAATGAGGGATTGCAACATGAGAGAATTGAGCTGGAAGGCATAAACTAGGGCAAGAAAACAAATCCAAGGGCAAAGGAAGATGCTCTTAGAACACAGGATATGACAGCAAGCATGATCAGAAGGCGAAAGAGCAAAGAGCACTCTTTATCATTTTCTTTGTATCCAAAACTAATGGGGGAAGTGTTAAATACACGTATGCAGCATTCTGAGAGCAGCAGAAGCTGAGACACAGACATGGAGAAAGCACAGTGCAGTGTTTCTACCTTGCAAGATCAAAAGTACAGCTAAAAAGGCAAGGAGAGCTGGTTGCAAACATCTAGATCTTTTAGCCACGAGAGCTTTGCTTTATACGATTTGAAAAAAAAAAAAAAGGAGTCTCACCTTAAACTCCTGGGTTAAGCCCCAACTCAGAGCCGACACAGACAGATCACTGCCTTCTGTAGTTTGTAAATTCTTTTTTCTTGCCTGTCAGAGTGGCAAGGTGAGCACTAAGCTGGGGACATTCAGACAGGCACTCTCCCTCTTTCCCTACCTCCCCTTCCATCCCTAATTTAGCAACCTATCAATCAAACCAAAGGCAAGGGAACAGACAGGAGCCAGAAGGCTCTGTCTTGTTTATTCCTCAACATTCCCTCCTCCATCTCTTCAGCTGGCAGGAAGTATGAGGCAGGAGTGCTCAATAACAATTCAGGGCAGCAGGAGTTGCTAAGAGCCATCTCTGGTCTCTCCTAGGACTCAAGGAAACAGCACAGAGAGCCCTGCCAGAGGTAGTGGAGCAAAAGTGGGATCTCACAAAGGGAAGTCCACATCCTTGGCTGATAGAAATTTGCTGAGCCATTAACTAAGATATCTACCTTGATAAGAAAGAAGGCTTTGAGGTAGATAATTTGAATATTCAAATATCCCTCATTAGCTAGAGGTAGACATGTGACAATTCTATCCTACACTACAAACTGCATTTGTCTTCTCTCCTGTCTCCAAGGGGGTAAGGGAGTGGGGATGGGGGGTAGACTCCAGCCAAGACACTTCAAATTTTATGAGTTTTCCCTCTTTGTGACAGTTTCCAGCTCAGAGTATGCAATTCCTAGATTATATCAAAACATCTGTTTGGCTGTTTTGGTTCTGTTGGTTGTCTCCACACGGAAGGAACATTCCAAACCAGTTATGCCATAGGCAAGTCCATATCTCAGAGAGGAAATCTTAGTGAAGTTTTCAAAGACTGGGCTTATAAGCTGTAGTACTAATCATCAAGCACTGACTGAACACCTCTTATGCCCCAAACCCTGGGGTTCTTCTTTCTCAAAAGCTGCTCCTGGCCAAGATTCCTAGCCTCCCTTTCCCTTTTGCATCTTCTCTTTCTCTCCCATTCCAGAAACTCTTGTCTCCCTGCACAGTGTTTTTCATCTCCAAGTAACTTTCATTTATTTAAATTATTTATTTCAATGGTCAGATGTTTTATGGAAGGGCACTCCAAGAATCAGAGTGTTCAAAAGAATTAAGGAAACAGAGAAAGGAATTGAGAAGGCAGGTTCTTGCTTACGGTAATATCAAATTGCACAGCAAATTTTCTCTTCTAAAAGTACTTCTCAGCAATTTTATCCTCCCTCCAAGAACAAAAACAGTCTCTCTTCCTTTTCTCTTCCATTCCACTGCTCTATTCTCAGTCTTTTGGGGAGACAAGGAATGTAACACAACTACATTATTAAGGGACAATCCTCCCTGGCACCAAGGTGTATTGTTAGCTGAATAGACTGCATCTTTCAGCCCAGTTATAATCTTAAGGGCAGCCACTCATCCAGCCCTGGACCCATATGAGAAAACGGGTTGCATTTGCTTCTCTGTTGGAGACTATCATGGACATTTAGACTTAAATCCAATATGAATCTAAGCATCATTATCCCTTCACCCACAAAACACTACCGGGCTTAGAAGACTGCAACGAGTCAAGAGTTCTAAACAGAAAGGAAAATGAAGGCCATCCTCAGAAGTGGCCGCTTTTCAGCACAGGAGGAACAATGATTATGAACATGGATATATGGCAAGAGTTTACTGAAGCCAGATGTAGGGAACAGTCTAATGGGCCTGGAACAGAAGCAAGAACTCCTGGTACTCCTAGGCCTCTTTAAAACAGTATTATCCATCTGCACCTCAGAGAAAATTGGTAAATCACAGCCAGCACAGGATGCGCCATGCCAGTAACCAGCTGGAACGTGACTCTGTTGAGGTGGACTGTAGCATCTGCCACCTAAACACAGGCAGCCTCTCTGGCAGCTGCCACTGGTAAAAGGGAACAAACTATTGTGTTATTAGTGGAAAAAAAATTCACAGCCCTGTTACCAGGGAAGTCCAGATGTTGCTAAGAGCGACAGATGTGCCAGAGGCAAAGACCAAAATACCTACAGCAAATAAAGTGCAAGCTACCACTGGAATCCCGGCAAGAGGAGGACACCACCATGCACACATACACATCCAGCCTCTATTTATGAACACTTACATATGGAAATAGGCATTCCCTGTTGCAGCTGATGTAATTACAGAGAAATCAATTTATACTGCATCTGCTGGGATCAGCTGAAAGCGCTGGGTGAGCAGAACACAGAGCAGAAAATCAAGAGCCAATGAACAGCTCATCACCTGGCCAGCTGCTTTGCAGGAAGCTGTAAGCTGCAGAAGTTTAAGGCAGCCTGAGCTGACCCTAGACTCACATCCAGTCTGCTCCAGCCCTGCAAGCTCCATTTACTGAGAGATGAACTAAGATCATCTTCCCAGAGGAGGAGAACCCCTCATGGGGCTGCAGGCACCTGTCCTTCCAAGCCAAGCAGAAGGCAAGGTATCATTACACTGTTTGGCAGCTATTAAACCACCAGGATACCTTGATTTCCAATCACTGAGGGAGATAACTGGCCAAGAGCTATACTTTTGTGGCCAAAGAATCTCTTTCAAGACCAAACTTTCATAGTCACAACACTAATTTATAAGACCTGATTACGTACCTCATAGTATAATCAGTACCTCCTGCTCCCTTGTTTATCTGCCCCAAACTGTCCTTTTGCTCTTTGGCAGCCACCAATAGAACACTTGGTAGATATCACGTCATGAAACTTATTTAACCCTATTCTCTTTCAGAGACCCAGCAGCACCATTTATCCCATTTAGGATAGCACTCATCTGAAAGCATATTAGGTTTATCAATTTGTTCTTAAGTTTATCAATGACTATAAGGATGAAATGCCAGTCAAGCTGGGAACCACATCAAGGCTGATGCCAGCTTCTGGTAACAAATGTCTGAGGTGGGACAAGAACAAGGTGGGAGGTTCTTGACTTATTGAAAATTCATTCTATCAAGCAGCTGCCCCCAACAACAGATATTCTTCTCCAAAATGTCCAGGCCTGCTGTTAAAGAATCTGTAGGGAATCCCTAATTTGGAACAAAACCACATTATCATTACCAGCTGCTCTGACCTTGTAATTGGTCATTACCCACAAACTAATGAGCCTCCCACAGAGTACACATAGCATTTGGCGGTTAGTCCAGAGCAGTTCTGACTGGCAGTGGGCAGCCAGGTCTGGCCACCTCTTACCTTTTCAGACTTGACTTTCTTTAGCGGGCGACACTCATTCTCCCCTTCCTCTGGCTCCGGTTTAGCTCCCAAAGGATTGAGCGCTGCCCCAGGCTCAATAGCTATACTCCCAAGTGGCTCCACAGCTCCTGCATCCACCCCTGCACTTCCATCATACTGACCACCCCGTCCTCCCAACGGCACTGGCTGGAGGACCCCAGGATCCTTTTCTGAACAAGTCCCCACTCCTTCGCTTCTCTCCTTCTTGCTCTTAGATGAGCTGTTCTCCTTCTCCTTTTTGGAGCCGGCTACACTGCGGGATGCCTTAGTCGCCTTCTCTGAGCCCTTGGGAGCAATAGCAGCAACCAGGCTTCCTGCATTGGCACCATCTCCTGAGCGTCCCTGCACCTCTTTCTTGCTAGATGCCCCCTCACTTGGAGTGAACAGGGACGTCCCTGGAGTGGGTTTGCTAGTGTCTTTGCCACTCTTATTCCTTTTGGATTTTGATTTGCCTTCCTTCCCTTGAGGACCTGGCACTGGGGTCACAAACTTGATGTTGTCTGGTAGTGTGGCCACAGCATTGGGAGCTGGTATCCCCACCTCCTTTGAGCCTGACATTTCCAGTTTCTGCTGGTCCTTTTCCAGATCGGCGTCCAGGTCAATGATGAGATTCCCTACTCCAATGTCCCATTCATCCCCACTGTCGTATGTCTCAACCGGGTTTGCATCCACTCCTTTCCCTCCGGAGGCTCCACTGCTCAAGGACATCTTAGAGTCAACGTCCCACCTCAAGATTCAAGGCTCTTCCTTGCCCCCAGCTTTCCTATTTTCAGCTTCAGCTATGTTCTCAGACCTGCCACATTGGTCAGTACATGCCCAGTGGACAACATCATTGCTGGAAAAAGAAAATTTAAAGAGCTGTTAAAGGAAACAATACAGGCAAAGAGACAGCCTGAAATAAACTCCCACACAAAACAGATCCTTCCTATGGGGCTATCACATCACAATGGACAAGACAAACAGGTTCAGTTGTATTTCTAACCAAGTCACATTGGACCAAGGGAAAAGGTGACTCCCACTCCGTCTCCCCAGGGGAGAGCACGGTATTTCCAAGTGCTCAGAGATTCTGTGGTAAGTCTTAACTAGGAATCCTCTAGAGTTAGTTTCCCATTCCCAGGAGACTGATTTCTACTACCACTGCCAGCTGGCAAGCCTCCCTCAGTCAATACAGGCCCTGGCACATCCCAGATTCAAGTTCTAGCACAAGTTTACACACACTTCTTTCCTCCTTGCTTGTTCTTAAAGAACATTGGACCAAGGGAAGCCTTCTACTAACAGGGCCTGTCCTTACTAACAGTAATACAGATTCCTTGTCATTTCACTGTTGCCTGGGGTGGGGGGTGTGATGGTGGAGGAGGTCTCATTGTGGGTAGGCAAGAAAAAAAAGAGAAAAGCAAACAGAACAGGGGAAAAATACAATATCAGGATCAGGGGCAAAAACTGAAATTAGAAGAGACAATCCTCAGAAAGGGCTCAACCAATCAGCTTACGTTAAGTTAAACCAGACTTACTAAACTCTAGGTTTCAAATTATGTCTAAATAGCAGAATTTAATATAATCTTCCCCACTTCTCACTAAAATACCCATGAAGACACACACACACACACACACACACACACAAACACACGGAGAATCAAAATTTACACTACCAATAACTGAACAATACTAAAAAAAAACCTAACACTGGATTGTAGGATAAGTCTTCACACTCATATAGTATAAGACTGGTGGCACTGTACTGATAAATACCAGGGCCTCACCACATGGAACAGAGGGGCCTAAAAAGGGGGGCTGGGTGGGTTGGGTGGTAAAAAGGGCAATTTATACCTCTCCAGTCTCCTGGGGAGTTTACCATCTAGAAAACCTGGCAGCCAACATGTACTATCCAGGTATTACTTTATGACAAAGCAAATGAGTGCTGTTCTTGCTCACTCCTCTGTTTACCATCTTCCTATAACCATTTAGAATACAACTCTCATAAGCTAAAGGAGCGAAGAGGAAACCAGTAGTGACATAATGAATCCTACGAAGTAAATATCTAACAGGGAAATGCTACAGATAGGACAAAGATAAAACAAATTGTACTTTTTCACCTACTCTCTCAAGGCAGCATCACAGAACAAGGGTGCAGTTACAAGAAGAGATGTCATCCTAAGAGAGCAGAGCTATCTATATCAAGTAAATGCCTGATAGCAACAGGGTTTTAAGAGAGAAAGGAGCGCACATTAATCTGCCATTTAGCTACAGATCTCAGAAGAAAATACATCCTTTACCCAAGTAGAACGCTTAGCGCCAACGGCAACCAACTATGGCTGGCACTGAGTCCACATAGATCTTACTTCATAAAAGGATGGAAAACTGTGTGAGAGGAAACATGATGTAAGAACTATGAAAAGAATGCCAGCCACAAGGTAAAGTAAACATAATTCTTCAAGAATTAGAGAAATAATACCTTTGAAAATGATGTCGAATTCTGAAGAAATCTTTAGTAAAATGTTTGGAATTCTCTATACTATACACTCATTCATTCCAAAAAAAAAAAAATGTATAAACTGCCTACTTTGTGCCAGGTGCTAAACAAGGTGCTGGGAATACAGCAGCAAATGAGAGTGAATTAAGGCAGTGGAACATGGTACTGAAAATAATTCTATCATGAGGGCAGAGGGTCCTTCTAAAAATGGGAATGCCAATTTAATCTGTACTACAGAGGATTTATTACAGCATAGTTCTTCCCAACATCTTAATTTCTTAACTCCTGCAATCTCTGCGACTGTTGCTAGGCTGAGAGTATAACCCACCTTCATCTGAGGCTTACCTACTTCCTCTAGAGCGGCACTGTCATCAGTATGTAATTTAACCAGTAGAACTACCCCATGCTTGTTTATTCTTGGAAAAACAATACAACTGCCAAAAGACCTTCCTCTAAAAAACAAACAAAGAAATAAAAACTCTTCCTCTAGAAAAACAATACAACTGCCAAAAGACCTTCCTCTAAAAAACAAACAAAGAAATAAAAACTCTTCCTCTAGAAAACAAAGAAATAAAAACTCTTCCTCTAGAAAACAGAATGGTAATGGAAAAGAGACTCTAGGAGGGTACAGTAAGGAAAGGATATAATTTATGACATTAAAATGTTAGTGCTCACTGAGAGACTCTGACGGTTCTCACTCTACTGCACTGGCTGACCTACTGTAAGAAGCAGGGTAAACAGAGCAGGACAGTAAGGAAGAATAAGCATAAAGAAGCTACTAGGCTGAAATGAAAAGGTATGAACTTTGACAAAAGAATGTAGTATCTTTAAAGAAGGAAGAGGCAAAGAAACCATAAAGATGCAATACCAAGTAAAATTCATACAGAAATTTAAAAAGCACACAGCTAAAACTGAGGAAAATGAATTAGTAAACTACAAGAAAACTTGAGATATTTTTCCAGAAGGCAAAGGAAAAGAAAAAGAAAAGAATAAGAGAAACTGAAAGAAAAAGTATTCAACAGCACTGAAAGCAAAACTGGAAGGAGACTAGGACAAATGGGAGAAAAGCAACCCATCAAGAAATAATAAATGAATAATATTTTGAGCTAAAAAAATCTTGAAAATGTTCACTACTTTTTCAGCAAAATCAATTTAAAAAGCCAAACTTGTGTACATTCTGGCAAAATTTTTAAATTACAAAGGGCAAAAATTAGCCCAACTTCAGACTGCTCTGCAATATTAAGTGTTAAAAGAGAATGAAAAATCTACAGAATTTTGAAGAGAAAAGGTTATCTGTCAGGAGTCTTACGCTGAGTCAAGCTGTTTGTCACATGTAAAAACAACAGACTTTCAGTTAGGTAAGAACACAAATATATCCATCTTGTTAAAAATTTAAAAAACTATCTGAAGTACTAAACTCAGTTCAGTGTAGCATAAACTCAAATAATTTCTTACAAACACAAATGCCAGCTGCTTTTTGTAATGTGAAGAGCAACAGTGCAGACATTCTTTAAAGAGATGAGGCAAAAATCAATGCTTCTCATAATGCTGAACCTCAAAAGGTTCAGTCTTAACACCAGTAAGGAAAGACACTTCTTCAAATTTCTTTTGTCCCAATTCCGTATGTCACGGCAAATTGTTCTGTTTTTCCTAGTAAGCAAGAAATACTTCCAGCACATTTTCTTTCTAATTGTGCTTCTTCTTAAAAGGGAGCTGGAGATGAAAAGAACATCTGTGGTCTATGCTCATTTCCAGGTTCCACATCTTAAGTGAGATATTCACTGAATAAAGGAATGCCCAAGGGTATAATAAAAGACCAAGACCAAGAGGCCATTTCATAAGAGGAAAGGTCTCAGAACCGGGTATTCTTTAGTTTGGAAAGGAGTTAACGGAAGGGAGTCAGGCTGGTTACCTTCAAGTATATGATGTTTCCAATGTGCAAGAGAGAAACGTATTCTGTGATACTTAGGGCACAAACAGAACCAGCTAGCAGAAGTTACAGAAAGACGGATGTTTAACTCAGGAAAAAGTTTAGTAACTTGAGATTTCCAACAATGACCCACAATGCTTAATGAAACCATATCTTTATCACTGAAAGTAGTGAGCAGAAAAAGCATAATCACCAGTCAAGCAAACTAGATAAAGATTTCCTCTATGTGTGGTAAGGGTTTGTCTGGACACGCTTACGGCCTTCTTCAAATCTAAAATTCTATTAATATATCTATGAAAAAGTGCTTTCCCTACTAGAAAACTACCTAGAATTTCTGAATGACCAGGATGCAAACAAAGAAAGCATATCCTGACGGATGATATTTAGTTGTCCTGATGTTCTTTACAGAGTCACTGTCCTCCTATTTCTGAGGGTGTTAAGAGTTTTCATAATGACCACTTTTCAACCAGGTGACTTCTCAGAAATTCAGCTTTCCAAACCCAGCAGGTCTCATAGTAACTTTGGTGGTACCTTTCCAAAGATATACTGAAAAATTGCCAAGCATTCTTTAATCAGCCTGGCTGCAGCAGCCAAACCACTTTCCATCTGTTCCCTCCAGCATCCCTGGCTTTATACAGCTAATAATCAACTCTCTGACAGGTCACTGAAGAGATGTTTAACCACAGGAGGTAGGGTAACTAACATGGTAGCTGGAAATGAAAAGCACTGACCTCTTACCTCCACGGCAGAAAAAGTACAGAATCGGGATAACCAATACCTTACAGAGACCACAAGGCACTGTCAACTTGCAAGAGCTTCTGTATATATTTTCCTCTTTAATTGACAACTACCTACAGCTAATCTGGTCTAAGCAGCAAACTGTCCAATGCTGCACCACTAAATTTATCTGTCCTCCCCTCTTCTTATGGGTTTTGGATCAATCTTCTTACAGGCTTTGGTCTGAGCAAGCGACAGTTGTGTCTGAGCGTGCATAATCTGCTTGGGACCACACAGGTCACACACTTTTGAATGCGAGGGTGATGAGTCTGGCTAACTAGTTCCCACCAAAAGCTGTATGGACAAAGAGGAAAAAATCTATACTTAATTCTAGGAAGGCAGTATGGTGTAGAAAAAGGAGCACTGAGCTTAGAATCAAGAGATGTGATTTCTGGACTCAAATTTCCACTGACCCAAGCCAGGTGGTTAGCCAAGTTATTTCATTAAATATTAATTTTCCTATTATAAAATGGAGGGAGAATCCATCATGGTTCTATTAGGAGGATCCAAATCTGGAAAAGACAACTCAGAAATATAAAATGACCTAAAGAGTCTCATAATGTTTTAGTGTCTGAACTTAAAGAGAACTGTTTCATGGTTATTATGGTACAGAAATCTAAAGTATTTTTAAAATAAAGAAAAAATACTTTAAAAAATTAACAAATTAAATTACAGGTAGTACTGATATCTATTTGAGTTCCATGAAAGAAAATGGCAATCCTATCTTCTCTCACGAACTGTTTTCCCTTTAGGCTAGTCCTACCTTCAGATGTGGCTCATAAAACCCTACACTATCATGCCAGAAAGATTCCACCTTGCTTCAAAAATCCCTCAGGGATAAGGTACCAATCTCAAGGTTCATGGTTTTAACATCTGGACTATCTCTTTTAACAACTGTTCCAATCCACTAGGTTGCTGATCCCTCTGACAGGCCTTCAAATCTAAACTTTTTGAGGTTCACAGGGTTTGATGCCCTAGGGAACTGTCAATAAACCAATGGGATAAAACAAAGTTGCCAGAAGAAAAGCATGTTATACCATTTTCCCTGAATTCCAGATGCTACCCTGAAATCACATGGTACTTAGGCAGCCTCAGGTGAGGCTAGTACAGCATGTAAACCATCCTTGGTGACTCTTGAGTTTACCCAGCTGGAATAACAGGCATCTCCCTCTCCACCTGCCACACTCCATGAGAGCTCACTAATCAACTGAATTTCCAACTAGGACTCTAACAAGAAACAATCAACTTTCCTTTGGGTCTCTCCCTTAATTTATTACATTAATTACTGTAACAAAGGAACTGTGTCATCTCTTCAAGTACCATAGCTCTCAGCTTATATCTTCAATGGGGATCAGATAAAGACAGACTAACAGTGCCAATTTGAGAAGATGGATCCAATTCAACAGGTCTCATCTGACCATGTGTCACCTAAGGACAGAACAGCAAAAGTGTAGCATCTCTCAGTCCCTGAGTGTTTATATGCTGCATCTCATGAATAGTTTTATCGTTCTCACAGGCTGCTGTTCTCAAAGATTATGAGGCTTGACCTTTTTCATTTTACATAAGCAACTGACACTTCCACTAGACATAGCTATTCAACAGGGCTCAGGTTTAGAGCCTTGGTGTTTGCTGACACTGCTCTGTGCCAGCATTCATCTCACAATAGGCTAAACAGTTCATGTAAATAACCCTATAGGGATTCATTTGGTGGAACTGGTTTACAGAGAAAACTCTTACCACGGTCTGTGTATAAGACAGCCAAGAAGTAGAAGGCAAAGATCATCTAAGGTAAACAAGAAAGCTCTACCATCTCCCCTCTCCTAAAAACTGAAGGGCTATGTAACCCTTTATAACTTAGTTCTTTGCCCCAGAGGTAAACTTTCTGTACTAAAGAGAGAGAGGTGACATCAAATTCTCAAGAAAAAAGTGAATGGTGAAGATAGCTTAGGAATCAGGAGACCTAATAAACTGGCCCTCCACACAGAACTGTTGTGTCAAAGTTTCTGTATAGCTCAATCTACTCATCTCTCAAACAAGAGTAATATGGGTCAAATTCATAGGGATGAGGGAAAGGAAAAAAACCTAAGCATTTTTCAGAAAACGAGGAATTACTTCGATTTTTATATTCTAGACCTCACCTCCCTTCCTAAATCTCTTACTTAAAAATTACTATTCTATAGTAACTCTAAAGAGTGTACAAAGAAACCTTCTCTATTAAAAATCATATCTACACTGTTAGACTAACCATTAAAAAAATGGTGGAATTCACACACCACACCCTTTAGGATATCTGAGCCCTATCAACTTCTCCAGCTTCACCTCATGGCCACACTCTGTCCTCTGCACCCCATGCCTACCTTCCTGTCTCACGGCTTTTACCTCAAAGACATTCCCTGCTCACATCCTACCTCCCAGTGTGTGTACTGATTTGATTCACAACTGTTTCCTCCACTAGACTGCATGCACCCTGAGGACAAGGGGCTGTGTCTCTTCTGGTCAGCACTGTATCCTAATAACAGTGTTTGGTTTTCAGTCCTCCCTCAATAAATATTTTGGTCAATGAATGAGGGAATAAACACTGCTTTCTTCAATAGGCAGAATCATAACAGTGTCCAGGCTGCCATTTCTCCTCTCCATTCTTACCTGAGTTTAATTTGTCAATAGTTATAAACTGGATCGATTACCTGACAGTCTTCAAACTTACTAGATCAGAGTGTTGGATTCCTCTCTCTTCTCTAGATCAAGGATACAGATTTATTAAGAGTCTAGAGGGAAAGTTACAAAACAATGCAGTTGCCAGATCTCTTAAAAAAAAGCCTTATTGCTCCAGAGTATTCTCAGCCTTCAGTCTCAGCCATGCACAATTGCTACCCAAAAAAAGGCTAGTCCACAAATCATAGACATGGACATAACAAACCTCTGGGAGCCCTCATACTTAAATGTATGATATGTTCTATCAGATGTAAACCATCCAATTATCACATTCTAAAAACCTATGAATCAAAGATGACAAAAGTCAGAAAAGTGATAGTGTCTGGGAGGAGGTTACTAACTGGGAAGAAGCATAAGGGAAACTTGTGGGTGCAAGGGAGGAGGCAAGAAAAGTTTAATTCTACCGTTTACTCTCCCCTAGATGTGTAAGAATCTTGGGCAAGACACTGAACTTATATGAGTCTCAGTTATCTCACCTATAAAAGGTTGAGATAATTAATATACCATACACAGTATACTTTCAGTAGAAACTGGAACAGCACCCTGACATCAAACTCATTAATATTCCTACAACAAAATGAATAAATACATACCTGAAATAGAACAAAAAAGGAATATAAATAGCCTCATTAGCTGAAGTCAGGTTTGTGCCTATCTTACAAGAAAACTTCATTTTCAGAGCTTTGGTGTTTCAGAACTGCAAAGTAGGGGCTGTGGACCTACACAGAAGTGTTTACTATCAGAAAGTCAGTTTGCTAATGCACAACAAAACATTTTCTCCCATTCCAAGACAAAAATTTTTAAATAGTCTTTGGTTTGAGTTTTAAAAAAATCTTTCAAAACTAAACAACGCCCATTGGTAACAACTCCGTCCATACACAACTGTTAATGTCATATGTGACTTCTCCTTAAGTAAAGTAACCCATCACATTGGCCCCAGTAAGTTATATGAATGATACCAAGTCATTTCAATTTTTGATTTACACTTCACCAATTTTCCAATATAGATTTTATTCCCTCCACCTCCAGACCTTTCTTATGAACAGAATCACATCTGAAATCTATGCCAGTTTCTTAGTGTAATGACCATGCCACTTACAACTTGAAGTGATATACTTTCACTAAAAGTTACAGTTTATCCTTGAATTCTTTCTAAATTCTTGGGTAGATAAATTTAATCTTATTAAGTGTACTGATCTGATCAAGAAAAGCCTTGGCAGTCAGGAGGAAAAAACATGTTTGAAATACTAATTTCTGGGATAATTCCTGGGGCTTCTATACATTTTTCTATACTTTTTGTGCATTAAAAAAGATTAATTCATGTCCTAATTAAAAAAAAATAAGTCAAGCACCTATCATCATCTGACCAAGAAGCTTTACTCTGCTTGGGAAGGGGGCAAAAAACAGAAGTGGAAATTCTCTAATGTTTTTATCCCTGAAGGGATCTTTCACACCATGATCAGGCAGTCTTACCTATCTCCTAGCTGCCTTTCCCTTTTTAATGTTTTTTTAAAAAAGCAAAAACAAACATAAAACTCATACCATCAGTTGTGCAAAGAGCTTATCGAATTCATCTTTTATTCTTTCATCTAATTTCTAGGTAGCACGTAACTAACCATTATTACTTTGGGGGCTTCTCTGGCCTTGAATTTTATGTTTCCAATTTTTTTTAAAAAAATGCTTTTCTCCTCTCCACAGTCTCTGAGACTATGCCAAATGACCATCTGTCTTGTATGGTCCTTTTGATCCTCTGCTTTATAATAAAATGGTTTTTAAGTCTTTAAACTTCCAGTGGGTTATTTGCTTTTTAAAATCTTTCTTTCCACTTTTCCTAATGTACATACTTGACTGCAGCCCAATTTCTTAAAACTGAATCCCCATATGACAGATTTTATTCTTCCTCTCCCTGAAGAATGCTGAGCTTAATCACGATACGATTACTCTCAAATAGTGTTGACCTACAGAAACCTTTATCAATTCTTATTTGTTCCTCAAAGCAAAATCCAGGTTATTTCTTTGCTTTGTGGGTTCTAAAACTGCCAACTCTACGAAGTAGTTTGTCTCACTCAAAACCACATCTTCACATTTGCTCTCCATAAAGTATTTAACCAATGTATGTAAAGGTAAATAAACTTCACATTATTATTATCTGGCCTAATTTTGCAGCTTCTCCAATCTCCTTTAACATTTTCAACTGTCACATTATTTTGATTAGGACCGTGACATTTTTACTTAAGCAAGGATTCCAATCTTTATAAAAATGTAATCTCTTGCAGTCTATATCATTTCTGCGAAGTGAAGAGCCTAGCAGCACCACATTTCAACAGTCTCCTTCCATCAAGTACCTGAGATGTGAATTAAATCATTATACCATTATTTTGCCTACCAAGAAAGGAGAAGGGGAAAAAATTATATAAGGATGCCAGAAATGGCACTCACCATGTTTATGTAACACTTAAATAAATCTAATGCTTCAATCACAACTTCAGGTAAAATATATTATAGACATGTTGGAAGAAAATGTCACTTCACTGTTACATCACCTACCCCAATGTGACCCTGGTAAAATTGAATTTCTTTTTTATAGAAAGGCTCCATAAGAAAAAGAATATTATCAGACACTGGCCTCCATTTCCCTCTCTGTCAGACAGTGTTATGGAACTCATCTGAAATCCACACTGCTAGGATTTCCAGCTCTGCTAGGACTGGAAGGGCCTACTAATACAAACCACAGAAACATTACTACTGAAAAAACAACTTTCACTAACAAGGCAAGCTATGTGAAAGCACTTTTACTAATAAAGCAAACTCAGTTAAACTGAGATCCTTTCAACCACTGAAGAAAAACAAAAACAAAAACACACATTTGAATTAACAGTCTCTGGCTTTAAAGTTCACAATATCAGTAACGTGTTATTGTACCACTTAAGCATATGTGGTGAGAATGTATGACTTCAAGTCTGATAGGCAGCAAATCCTTACCAAGAAAAGTAATGTGAAATCGGCCTAGAATCTCACCTAACAATTAGAACCATATCTGCCTAAAAGTAAGATTTTTCTCAGCATCAACTCCAAGGTCATTAAGAACCTTTATTCTTAAATAATACATCAGCAAGGCTGGCAAATAAGTCTCCTTGTGTCCTGCAAGTGCACAGCCTGATGGTATAAAAAACTAAAAACAGAATGTACAGGTACCCTGCACCTCAGCTACCTCAAATAACATACAGTGTAACGCACAGGCTGAAAGCCTGACATCCATAAGTTGTATCCTACATAACCCAAGGACAAAACTTAGACATTCCATCTCTTATATATTAGGTAGGAATTTTAGCTTCCAGCCAATTACCAAAACAGCAGTCTAGCCTAAGGTATTTCTGTTTATCAGCTTCATGTAAAGAAAAAAGGGAACGGTAACAGGAAAAATCATGAAGTAGTACAAGGGTTAGAAAAGAGCAAGTAAGGAAATTATAAGAAAATTTACAAAACACAAGTCCAACAAGAGAGGGGAGGGTAATAGCTCAGGGGTAAACTGCATGCTTAGCATACACAAGGTCCTGGGTTCAATCCTCCCCTAAAAATAAATAACTAAGTAAATCTAGTTACTTCCCCCCCAAAATAATTTTTTTTTTTTAAATTAAAAAATTAAAACAAAAAAAGAGAGCATCTAGACATCAGAAGACATCTTCATCCTCAGGCTAATGAATTAGGTACTGAGACTTCCAGAACATAGCTAGCTAGGTATTGAGAGGAAGTCAAAATACCACAAACCCTAAAATTCAATTTTTAGGCTGGGAGCAAAGTGTACAGTCCTTGAAAGCTTATTTTTAAAGAGCTACACCAAACAAAGTTGCTGAGGTCTCGCTAGAAAAAGGGAAGGTCACAATATTGGGCTTTTCCCTTTGAGGAAGGAGAAAACTCAAGAGGCCTAACTCACCCATTACTCTAGGCACCCCAGGCCCAGTCAGCAGAAGAGTAAGCCCCACTCCTCAGAGAACTGGCTACGAGGCTTCCAGTTCTACCCTTGGCGTCTTCCAGACATGACTGCAATTTTCACCATGATTAACTTCCAGGAATGCCAGCCAGAGGAGCAGCCAGAAGGAAAGAACGTATTTCCCGCTCAGTGTCAGCTAGACTCTTTGGAACAACCGCAGACACAGCGTCTTCCTCTCTGCTAGGCAGGAGGGCACTCTGCAACCTCAGGAAAGTGCCTAACAACCCAGTAACACACTGGCACCACATTTCTCAAAGGGGCCCACTCTGACCATCTTATTTAAAGCTGCAAACCTCCCACGTCTCCCACCTACCCCTCCTCCACACACCTAATTCCCGTTACTCTCTCTATTTTTTCCCATATCATTCATCACCCTCTTAATGCTATATATTTATTTATTTGTTATGTTTATTTCTATTTCCTTTTGTTAAAAAACAAGATCCACAGAAGTAGGATTTTTTTTGTCTATCTTGCTCACTGATAGATTTTAAGCAGTGAGGAGAGGACCTCACATATAGTAGGAATCCAATAAATATTTATGGAGTGAAAGACGTAAATAAGAAAAACTAAAAAGACGTCTTGGAGGTCAACAACACCCAGAGGGCCCAATAATGCCTATATTCCTCTAACAGAATCAGTCTGGTTCCCGTGACTGACCTACATTGCTTCTGTCTGCAACATATTACCTCTCCCCCTCCCTGCAAGTCTTCCATCAGCTAGGAAATATGGAACCACAGACTGCTGCAGGCACTAAAGGCGACAAATGCTTGTCCTTGAGTCTGAAGGATTTCTGAAGGCTTTCATAGTCTGTGTCTTATTCCTAGGTTATTCAGTTTGGGATAAAATGTGCTGAACAGAAGCTACCTTAACATAAAAGGAGGTCTGAAAAAAAATCACGGTAAGTTTCTGTTTTCAAAAATCAAATTCCAATTCAATTCAGAAAGCACTGAGCATAAAGTCATATTCAAAGCATTGGGCTGGAAGCCATAGGGAACAGAGGAGACACAGGTGTCTTATGAGTTTAGAATGAGAGAGGAAGAAAATATATTCACATGTAATTATAATTAAAGACAAGGTGTGATAAAATGCTGTGACAGAGATCCCTGCAAAGAGTCAAAGAGAAACAGAGGGCTATGAAATCAATTCTGGAGATATAGGTCGGTGGGAAGAACAGAGTTAAGAAAGTCTTCAGGAAGGAGATGAAATTTTTTTGGCAGGTTAAAGGAAGGGTTAGATTTGAAGCTGAATACCTTGGAGCAGGGAAGGGCATTGCAACAAAAAAGAAAAGAAAAAAACTAAGGTGTTGAGGCTGAACAGTATAGGATAAGCAGAAGGAATGACTGTAAAAAGAACAGGAAATACATGAAATAAGATTGAAGGAGGCCAGGGTTGGTCAGGCTATAGGGGATCTTGGGTGATGGCCTATATCAGGCAATAAGGAGCCACTAAAGGTTGTTCAGCAAGAAGTGAAATGATCGGAACTCTATTTAAAAGTCTAAACTGGGGTTCCTTGCCGCACACTCTTCCAGAACCAAATTCTTTCCTTTCAGAGCACTTCAGTTTCTAACCATACATTCATTAGTTGACCACTGGTCTCCCAAGTAGATCTGTAAGTCCTGAAAGGACAGGGATCATGTCTGGCCTGGCACATATGTGCTCAATAAGCACAGTCATACCTCGAAGATGTTACAGATTCAGTTCAAGACCATCGCAATAAAGACAGTATCTCAGTAAACAGAGCCACACAAGTTATTTTGGTTTCCCAGTGCATATAAAACTTATGTTTGTACTATGCTGTAGTCTATTAAGTATGCAATAGCATTATATCTAAAAAAAAAAAGTACATAACCTTAATTTAAAAATGCTAACCATCACCTGAGACTTCAGTGAGTCACAGCAGTAACATCAAAGATCACTGATCACTATAACAAATATAGTGATAATGAAAAAGTTTAAAACCTTTGAGAATTACCAAAACGTGACACAGAGACATGAAGTGAAGAAATGTTGTTGGAGAAAATGGTGCCAAGAGACTTGCTCAACACAGGCTTGCCACAAACCTTCAGCTTGAAAAAAACGCAGTATCTGCGAAGTGCAGTAAGGTGAGGTATGCCTGTATTAACTAAACAAAAATTACAATAATATTGCAGCAGTCTGTAGTACGGAACACAGAAAGAAGCATTAACCATGAGGTTACTACAATAATGTACAGATAAAGGCCTGAACGAGGTCAGGTGAAAAATTGAAGCTAAATGATAAGGTATCTAAATGATTCAAATTTAGTAAATGATTAGATGAGGTGAGGAAGAAAAAAGAAACAAATACAAAGCCAAAGTTTTGTACCATGGCAAGTGGAAGAACTATAATGCTTAGGGGAGAAAAGGGTAAGTTTCAGAAATGATGGACTGGAGGTACATCTGAAAGCAGACACCAAGTAGAAAAAATTTCCCCCTTCCTCTATACCTTTCAGATTCATACACCCTATGAACCTCACAATTCCAATTCCTCTTCCTACAGTTCCATTTCTGATGCCATTCTTTAAGACTCTGCTCTAGATGCAGTAGTTCCACAACAAAGATACATGCTGAGTTTCACACCAAACCTCAGAATTTGTAACTAAAGTTTACAAGGCACATTCTTGAACATTCATTTCTGCTCACATAAATAAAAGTTCATCCTAACCAAATCCAAAGTCCTCATCTAGGAATGTTACTAGGAACACTCTGGTAACATACCAAAAACCCACTGGCTTTACTTTGTACATAGACTAGAGCAGACACTTCTGCCTTCCTCTATAAATACTGAACTACAGCCCAAGAAACTACAAGTACCAGTATGCAATGTGGTACCAGCATGCAATGTGGCGTAACTGCCAGATCTGGATTTCAAGCATGGTATGGTTTGATTTCCAAAGGTTGCATGGCACCTACTCTGGCCACTTTCCAATAAAAATTCTACAAGAGAGAAAGAGAGAGAGAAAGGAAGAAAGGATGAAAGGAAGAAAGAAAGAAAGAACGAATGAACTTACCTACAAAAGCCACTTATATTTCTAACATAAGTCTTTCAAAAAATCTCACATTAAAGTGAAGCACTTCCCAAAATAACCTTTAGATTACCTGAAAATCAGTAATCTGCTACAGATGGCTGCAAATAAAGCAAAACACTCCCAGGACTTTTTATGAGTCAAAAATAAACAGTAGTTGCACCCACCAAATTTTTCTATTACAGACTGATGGATGTCTTAAGGACAAATTTAACAACAATGAATATTTCTTCCAATGTTCAAAGGTAGATTAAACATGTGATTTTCCTAAATTAACACTGCCTGCCCCCCACCAAAACAAGAAAGACGAAAAGACCATCATCCTCTTAACATTCAATAAAGAGCTGCTACTGGATGTTCCAAATCCAAAAAATAACTGAGAAATACTAGTAAAAATCTTAACTTGGGGAATTAACAACTAGGTTATGCAATTTTATTCCTTTAAACTGCTTGAAAGAAAAGATTTCCTAAAATTACAGTTGATCCTTGAACAACACAGATGTGAACTGCCCAGGTCCACTTATACCTGGATTTTTTTCAATAAATACATACTACAGTACTACATGATCCACAGTTGGTTGGAACCTCGGATACTAGAGGGCCAACTGTAAAGTTATATGAGGATTTTTTTACTTTACTGTTGGGATGGGGGGTGCTCTAACCCCTACATTGTTCAAGGGTCACCTGTACTGTCAATTTCAAAGTTCCTACAGTCATCCACCATTTCCATTGCTTAGTCCCTTTTACAGGGTATTTCAGAAAATCCCCTCATCGGTCAAACTTCACCAAATTTTGCATTTTGAGCATTAAAAATAACAATTTTATTTCCTAAACAAAACAGTGGGCAACTCTTACTCAATTCCAAAAAGTTAATTCAAAGTAGGTTTTCCACTAACTGGTCAAAAATGGAAAAATGCCTAACCCACCTCCACAATCAGTTCCATTTGGCTCAAGATTTCAGATATAAGAGATTTAAAGGTCTTAGATTCCTAACTAAATGCATAAAATTACTTCTTATTGATATCAGGCAAATCCTTCCAGGTTTGATTTCCTTCTCACAAACTGAGGTTCTTTTTCTGCAGCTTTGTGATCCCCACCCTGGCCTGCTTGAGCAGGCTAGAAAAGGACACACCTGGTAAACTAGTGAACCTGCAGAAGCAGGGTGCAAAGACCCTCCAAAAGAAGACAGCCTAGTTTAAAAAAAATAAAGCAGAGCATAAACTTTACAAACATAAGAAAGAGGAGTGAGAATCAAACCCCCGGGAACTAAGCCCCTTTGAATATGGACACAACAATAGAAAACTGCTCACTTAAGTCAACCACTTTTGTCTCATTCTTCCATCACAATCTTGTTAACATAAAATTCAACACTAAATGAAACCTTAGATGATCTTGTCTAATGTGCTCACTTTACATATACGTAAAGTGAAAAACACAGGCGTGACTAGCACAAGGTCACACAGCTAGTTAGAGGCAAAACAGTGATCAGAACCTAGGTTTTATGACTCCCAGTTCTGTGCTTTTTCCTCTAAGCTTTGAAAAGCTACATTAACAAATAAAACATATTATACTATTAAATCAGAAAATAACTTAATTGGAACTGTAGCTAAGCCACACAAAAATAAAATTCATCCATATGAAGAGAACCAAGGGTTAGAACAGGAAGTGCCCCAAATCAAAGAGAAAGAAACAGTATTCGTTCATACAATACAGGACTTTCTTAAGAGTACAACCTCGCACATATTTCCTGAGCCATCTTACTAACTACCACCTGCTGAGATGTGTGTCCTGTGCTTCCATCAAACACACCTCCTCAAGAGGATGCCACAATGACCCTTGTGGCAAAGGTTTGAAAAGTGGTAACTTCTGGCACACATAACTGATGGTACAAAAGGAGCACAAATGTGCCAACAATCAAGAAGAGAGGACCGAAGTTGAAGGGATAAAGATTTTGCTGGGAAGAAGTAATCCTGAAAATGAGATAAGAATTAAAATCCAAGAGAGCAAAGCTGGCCTGACATTAATGACCAGAGAGCACAATAAAAAGAAGGCAGTTTCAGAGCTTGCTCGGCATCAGACAGCTCTCACCTGCAACATAAAGAAGGAAAAAATTCTCACAGAGACAAGAGAAAGATCGTAGGTTTGCTCCTGAGTGATAGATTAGACGTGACCTAATAGGTATTTGTCATCTCTTATTTCTGGGACTCTGATCCAAGAACAAACAGCAAGAGAACCATGAAAATCAGCCCTGTTGGATCTGGAGTTCTTCCCTGACAAGATATAAAGCTCATTCACAGATCTGACTGTGCTCATGAGACTGCAGTTCAACTCCTGCTGCTAGAGCAAAGGGAGGGGCAAGAAAGATAGAAAGGGGTGAGTGGGAAGGAGGTGGAAGATCTGGGATGTGACTATAATAGCTACAGTAATTAGAGTGTTTCCAAGCTGCTAGAGAAGTCTTCAGAGCAGAGAACGAGAATGGGCGATGGGGGAGGAGGGAAAGCATGAGGAAGCAAACTACTGAGAATGCTAGGAAAATATGTGGTGGTTTGCGAACAGTTTAAAACAAACAACCAACTATGATGGCTCATATGGGGAAATAAAGAAGTGAATACTATACAGATAACCACCAGACTCCTACTTAAAGCTAGGTTACAAACTAGGTTTAAACAGATTCTTGCAAATGTCCCTACCTTTGCAGTGGCCCACTGGTCCTGGCATCAAAGTCACACAATTTGCCTCCCTTTCCCCTAAATCAATCTATCCATCCATCCACCCACCCATCCATTCATCCATATCTCTGTCTCGATCTAACAGATCAGAGCCTTCACTCCACTTGGAAAAGAGACTTCTGAACTCTAAAACGGTTAATATCACTTATTTCCTGTCAATCAACAGTTAATTAACACCGTGTGAATTCAATTAGATTGCGTGTGTGTGTTTTTCAACAGAAGGAGCACACAGCTTAGTCTAATACAGAAAATGACTGGAGGACACTAAAAAAGTCAGAAAATAAACACCAAGTTACTTGCTTCTAAATTTTAGGCTCTACGGCACTGCTACTATAGTAGCATGAACATGTGAAAGAAAAATAAAATCATATTAACAGAAGATGATGATAATAACTGAGAAGAAAAATCTGGAAATTTGCAGAAAACCTCAAAATACAAAGTCCTCCTTCAAGTTATAGGAAACACTATACTTGTTTTTAAGATAAATATTTAGTTGAAATACTTCCTTAACATGTTGTGACCGTCTGGTGATCTGATTCTAACAAGTGATGTTAATTTCAAAGCCAGAAAAAAGAATGATAAAGGTGCTAGGAGAAACTAAAAATGGAATAAAACAACCAAAGAGACACAAACTTCATGTGGAGACTTACATTCATAAAATAAAAACACATGCAAATGTCCTGAGTAAGGCATGTCAGGTAGACCTAACACAAAAAGGCAATTAACATCCTTCGCATAAAACCTGCTGGATATCCTCCCAGTGGGCTAAATCTTTTTCACCACACTAAAAGCAAAGAATTTTCTCTTTCCCATTTCTCCCTAATAAACAAGTGCGAGAAACACTGAATTACCATTATTTCCTTCCCATTCACAGGGCATAAAGCCAGAACTCACAGAAATACAATAGGGCTGAGGACCATGTCTAAGGCATGCTGCTCAGTAACCTAAAAGAAACACAGGGAAGGAAGAATCTCTTTTCTGTATTCCATTACCATCTCAGTAACAAACCAGTATCAGGCATTAAGAAATGTGAAACAAAGAGGAATTTCACACATATGAACTGAACCTAAACCACAGAAGACCAAGTATTTTCTTGTCACTGTGGCATGTGATTCTTTTAACCACCTGCTCAATAATCCCTCTGCAGCTGCACAGCTGCTACCAATTCCACAAGCACAGCTAGGCAGGTGCTTTGGTGAATTACCTGTTCCCCAGTGAAAAGAGTCCTTCACTGACACTTAGTGGGCCCAGAACCTGCCAATCAGCACCGCCTATCTTCATTCTGCCTGTCATAGCCAAACTTTATGAGAGAGATCATGAAGGCATATTTAGTACACTGTGTGATTTTGTATTTTGTATTTTGTGGGTTTCCCCCCCTCAGTGTTGGTGGGGTTTTTTTGTTTTTCTAAAGGAAAATAAATTTTAAAAATCAGAATTAAGCTGCTTAAAAGAAAACTTGCCACACAACATACGGCTGCCTCATCTCAGAGTGGCCCCATCTGTCTGGCAGTATCCCCATCCATGACTAGTTTTCCAGAAGGGAACTAACAATTGCTTAGCTACCTTTGGAGCAGGAGAAAGTGGCACTAGAAGGTGCTATGTGATGAGAGTGAGAACAGAGCGAGAACTTCTGGAGACCACACATCGTTCCTGCACTTAAGTCTCCATGGCTGAGCCCAGGCAGTGGTGCTCTGAGTCAAATAAGAAAGGAGTGGCACTTCTACTTGACAGAGCAATCAGTAAACCCCTCAACAAATTATCCTGTTCCAGTCATTTAGTTGCTATATGCTAATTGCAACGTAATTACTACCAGGAGCCAAAATTATGCTTCCATATCCTCACAAAATAAGCACTAATCTGCCCAGCTATCTAGACCTCTCACAAGGAAACATTTTCTAACAAGAAGCTGGAGGAAAAATCCAAAGTGCTCTCTGAAAGATGGTCACAGTCAGAAGATTCATAAGACTACTCGTGGCAAGGGCCCAACTCTGAAACCACTAAATCCAATCAGGGCAAATTTAATCTGAGGTTTCTGCCTTCACTGTCACCTGACAGGATTCAGAAATGAATGCCAAAAGCCCAAGAGCAAAAAGCTCTGGACTCATTTAGCTGAGGCTTCACTCAGAGACCTAGGACATATAGTTGGAAACAGTCTAAAGACAGATAACACCTCCAGTAAGACCTTGAGACAGTCCTGTCATCAAGAAATATGAAGGTCAGAACAACCTGTTCCCTCCCAACAAAGCCCAACACCTAAGTGGCAAGGCATCATTTTTAAGAAACTCACTGAAATAAAGAGATAAAGGTGGCAACACAGTCAGACTCAGAACCTTGGAAAGACCTTTACTACAACTAAAGGCTAAAGTTCTTCTTCAACAATATCCTACAGGAAATGATTGGCTATCACGTACAGTGTATACTGTGTACCACTGCCCTCTCACAGTAAGTTTGATTTCTCATCTCTTTTTAAGTCTTCTTTAATGTCCTAAATGGAAACCTCATTTCCAGCCCCAAAAAACTTTTTACCCAATTTATAGTACCTAAATACCATCTGGGAACTTCTATGCAATATATATAAGGATAGGGTTCCTTCTAGCTTGTCCTCATTCTTCCCTCATTAACAACCTCCAAGACCTCAAATGATTTTTTTTTTAATATTCATCTCTCTGGCAAATTTCCCCCTAATACAGAGACACATATGGACTTTCTGCACGAGCAAGTCACCTCCTTTCATCAGAATCAAAGATTAAAAGGAAAGTTGTTTTGTTTCCACAGCCCTTACCCAGATAGGCAAATTCTGTGGCTTTTTACTTATGCAATTATTCTGACCAGGAAGTCACCATTAAAAAGGTACCTGGTCCCTGACTCCCCATCTTAACCCTGCACAGGTTTTTAGTGGTATTCCTAAACAAATAAAACAAAAATCCTTGGATGAGTGTCCCACCTCTATAAGAATAAGAATTAAATATGTTGGCTCAAACAAGAGTAAAACCCTCCCCTTGGAGTCTTCTTCCTTAAAGATCTGACACAAACATCAGGGTTGAGTCTCCCAGCCACCATCCCTCCACAACTTAGTACAGGCTAGCCAAAGAGGCAGGCACAACATGGCTGGCATTCCCTATTCTTCTGAAAAATGTGTGCCAATGAGCTCTGCATTGTTCCTCACTCAAAAAGAAGAGCCTTTCTGTCTGGCCTCCTCCAATGGCAAGCCCCAGTCTGGAAAAGGAAGAAAATGGCACTGAGGAGCCTGGGAGATGGAGCATATCCAAAGCTCTCAGACAAGACTTGAACCTATGACCTTCACTGTGTACACAATAGGCGGGTGAGAGGGACGGGTTTATCTCTGCAGCAGCAGTTCTCAGCCCTGGGGTAGCACTCCCGATAAAATGACACGACTATTGTGTGTGGCAGCAGAACAGTCATCTCCTCACAACAGCCTAAACCAGCACTCCCTCCCCCAAGACAAAGCAGCAGGGGTGAAATTAACTCGAGGCTGCAGAGCAAAGCCTAATACAGAAAAGAGAGGCCTGTGGGGGATTGGGGACTCTCCTCAACCCCTGGGGCTCTGGACACATGGCTGGAAACAGACAGGCTTTCTCCCCCATCTTTCTCACTCTCATTTAGGTAGAAAGCTGTTTCTTAGAGAATTTAATCATCTGTGATTTGTTCAGAAATATTCCCCCTGAAGGGTTCTGATCTCTCTCCACCCTGTGTGAGCCTAATTCCTAGAAGCTGAAATGACTGTTTGCTGCTGCCTGTTTCACAAACACACATTAATTGGTCAGATGTGTCTCCTCCTCCTCAACCCCAGAGGGAGGAAGGAGAATCTGAGCAAAGCACAGAGATGATCCAACCGTAATTACACATAAAGGGAAAAGAGGGCAGCATGGGTTTTCCAAACAGGACAGGGTCACCAACCCTCCCGGGGGTACAAGGACAGCAGTTAAGGGCCAGGCCCAGGGATCCCTCCATCTTGAAGAAAAGGACAGGAGTAAATGTGACCTGAAGACTGGAAGGAGCACACACCCACAACCTACTTACTGCACACTCCCAGCCACCTTGCTCCCCACCTCCTGGGCCGAGCACACGTCCTGCTCCCAGCCCTTCACTCTGAACCCCACTAACTCCCTGACTAGCCCCAGTCGCCCTGGGCCCCCTCAAGATACCCAGACTCGCCTCTGAAACTCTCTGGCCTGTCCCCACAACCTGGCGAGACCTTCATCCCCTCTCGGGCACCCCTAACCTCAGCCTGAACCGGCCCCGGCCACGCTTTGAACTTCACCCCGAGCCCCTCGACGCCCCCTCCCCCACCCACGCAACGACACCCCCCACCCCCGCCTTTACACACCTTCCCCTCGCTCCGCCCCGGCCCCCCAACCCCCACTTCCTCCGTCAGGCGCCGCTGCCCCGGCCCCCTCAGCGCCGCCGCCTCTCTCCTCCCCCAGCCCCGGCTCCACACAAAGCTCCGGACTCACCGCGCGGCCGGTCCCGGGAGCCGCCACCTCCGCCGCCCGGGCCCCGGGCCGTAGAGCCGCCACTGCTACGGGGCCCAGGCCGCCATCCGTTCCCGCGGCCCCTCCCCCCCACCCCACCCCGCCTCGGCTCCGGCTCTCCGCCCCCTCCTCGCGCCGCTCCGCCCCGCCCGGCCGGTGCCGCTGTGTCCGGGGCCGCGGGTCCCTCAGCCGCCGCCACCGCCGCCGCCGCCGCGATCCGGGACAACCAGGGCCGCCCGGAAGACCCGGACACTGGACTACCAGGCCCCCGGATCTGGATTCCGGGCTGGTGTGGAGTCTGGAGCAGTAGAGCACAAGGGAAACCCGGAACCTGGATGAAGGAGCCAAATCCTGGGTCTCGGAATGCACGGTCACAGGGAGCCCGGATTAGAGACTCGTAGCTCTGGGAATGCTGGAAAACCCGGCGAGCCGGTTAAAACAGAGATAAACTCGAGGAGACCTGGGTTGGAGAGCTCGAACCTAACGCTCTCTCCTCGTGCAAAGAACTCTCGCTGGACCAGACTTCCTCGCAGAGAGGTCTCTGGGGAAGTATCATATCTTAAACACGGAAGACAGCAATTCTGTAGGTGTCCAACCGTGGGGAGAGGAAAGGGCGGTAAGGGGTCTGAACGTGGACATCCACAAAAACAGAAGAGCCCAGCTCTTGGTGGCTTCATCCATTTTATCCCTTGGTTCAGCGAAGTTATCAACCCCCTAATTTTTTATCCTTTGTTCTCCAGTTTCTTTCTTTCTTTCTTTCTTTTTTTTTTTTTTTTAGGATTATCACTAGGTTTCCTCTTCAAAGTACCCATTGCTAATCCTTCTTAAACCCTTTCCGCCAAACCATCCTTTATCACCAAATCTTGTTTCTTTTTATTATCTTAAGTCCCCTATTCCGTCCTTTTCCAACCCACCATTCTAATGACTGTAACTTTTTATCTTTTCTTATCTGCCATTCATCTGATTACACAGCACACAGTAGGCATTCAATCCTAGTTTAAGTGAACTTTCCCACCGACCTCTTACTTGTGAAATACCATACTCTTCACCACCTCCTCCCTAAAACTTCCACCTCCTTCCAGAGCAAACAAATTTATCTCAATCCTCAAGGCTCCCCACACAGTGTTTAGCCTCAATTATGTCTTTCCTGTGTCCTTGGCCATCTTAGCTCTGCAGTATTTCTCTTTCCTCTCTTCCCTTTTTAGGAAAAGGGCATCCTTCTACAGTGCCACTCAAGATAGTATAGTATGTGACTTGAGGATAGAGCCAGATAATAAAATCCCTTTACTCTCCACCTCCATATACACATACAAAAGGGTGTGTGTGTGTGTGTGTGTGTGTGTCAGGGGGTAATGGCTAAAGAATACTAAGCCTGTCTGGTCTAGGAAGAATAATCTCCCATTTGTTCACCAATATTCAGCTTGCCCTCGGACAGTACAAGGACAAAACTGAACCCAGGTGACAGCAAACCTCTCTAATCTGTACTGGATGATGTTATAGGTGAAGACTCAGCTACTTGCAGGCAGAGAAAGAGAGAAGTTTACTGTCTTAGACTTAGGTGTGACTTAATTAAGGGTTAAGACTTGAGTAGTCATTTCCTATTGAAGAGTATGACTATTATTGGAGAAGCCTAGACTGCAAATATAGGGAACAAAGGAAAGTAAACATTCCTACAGAGCACTCCAATTTTTAGACAGAGAAATTTCTCAAGTCTAGAAGACCCACTAAAAATTTTCAAGCAATTGATGTCTTATACATTAAAAGAATCTTTAAGTTTTGATTTCCTGCCCCTTTAGACCAGGGTTTGGTAAATTATGGCCCACAGGTCAAATCCAGCTCAGTGCCAATTTTGGAATGTCCTATGAACTACGAATGGTTTTTACATTTTTGGATGGCTGAAAAATAAAATATTATGTGATGCGAAAATTATATGAAATTAAAATTTCAGTGTCCATAAAGTTTTATTGGCTCATAGCCACATTCTTTTATGTATCATCTATGGATTTATTTCACTTGAACTTCAGTAGCAGAGTTGAATAATAAGAGGGACCCTACGACCTAGTAAAGCCTAAAACATTGGCTCTCTAGCTTTTTATACAAAGAGTGTGGACCCCTACTCTAAACAAGCACTGTCTGATAGAACTTCTGGCAATGATGGAAATATTCTGTATTTGCATTGTCCAATTCAGAAGTCACTAACTACGTTTAGCTATTTGAATACTTGAATATGGTACCAGATGACTGAAGAACTGAATTCTTAATTTCATTTAATTAAATAACTCATGTCATTAGTGGCTACCAGGTTAGACAGGATAGCTCCAGACTCTTCTCAAATCTTCTGTACTGACATTTTTTGCCCTTTGTTCCAACACCTCACTCCCTTCCTATGACACATCTATGGATTCTCAGTCGCCTTCTCGCCCCACATTATTTACCTGACTCCAAGTTAGGGTACAATATTTACTAGGTTTTCTTTTTGGACTCTCCACTATCACATCGGAAATCTGATCAGTCTACCAAGTTTCACCCCATGAATTAATCCACATTAGGAGCACACACATAAATGGACAGACATTTACACAAGTTTCTTTGTGTCAGAGGATGGCACTGAGCTAAGTTCTTTCTTCTCCGCATGAGAGAAGTAGAAAGCCCTCCACATGCTAGATCCCTTGATGCTGCTGGAGCCTGTGATATGGATCACCTCCCTCCAAACACATTCAAAGAAGTTGAGAGCAGCAGATGTGTACTTGCTATTTGAATCTCAAGGAAAAAAAAAAAATCCTTCATCACAGGACTTTCTTTCCTCCCCCAGGCCTAATAAACTGAAGTTAGCTGATTTCTCTAGTTTAATAGATGCTTGCTTTTTTACTGGCCTTTTCTAGCTGGGCAAGAGAACAACCCCAATACTGTCTCAATCTTGGCTAGGACCTCTAAGCAAAGGTATTAAAAAAAAAAATTACCAAACAAAATAAAATCCACATAAACGGGCTTTAGTAGAGACAGTAGTTAAAATGGAAAGAGATTAAGGGTTATAACTCACAGCTTTGTAATTATTTGTAAAAAGCAATCTTTAAAGTCTAAAATTTTTACACCTACTCCCTAGGGGAAAAATGGGTTTCTGTAAACTTCCAGTTTAAAAAAGAAAAGAAAGGATATCTAGTTCTCTTTTTCAAGATTAACCTATAGCAAGAAACTCTACAGCCTCCCACCACCCCCAACCCCCTAGCCACTTACTCCAGTCCAAACATCTGTCTGTAAGGCCAAAGCCTCCTAAATCCTGACAGAAAAAGTCTTCAGTTTCATATACATCCTACTCTGAGCTAATATAATTGAGACTGCGTCCTACCTAGAAAAACAAAAACAAAAACACTGAATCCTTTAGCTATGATACAAATTGAGAGCCACTGAACCCAGCCATCCAAAAGGGGGTGCAGGTATTTAGGCTGCAGAAGAAAACCAGCTCAGAAATGTAAAATTTCCCTCAGGCCAAGATGTCCCAGAGTTACAGGGTGAGTGAAAAGTGTTATAAAGTACTGAAAGGCTATCCTGGGCAAGTCTGTACTCAGGCTGCTAAGAATTTCCACTAGGCTTTAAATCAGGCTATTCATCACTAAGTAACTGAGGGCCATCTACCCCCAAGTCTCTCCCACACTTCCTCCCGGGTGTCTCCGCAAATAAAAGAGAGACTTTATACCACCACCACGTGAACTGAAGACAGGCTTTCACAGTCTAACCATGAAAAAGAGAAGTTTCCAAGTTACTCGGCCATTTACTCATGTGGCTCCAGCTGCATATTCTGGATGCTGAGGTGGGTTCTCATAAACTTGTAAAGTTCTTGTAAACTTTCTTATCACAACACGCAGAATGGTTGCATAACCTGAACTCTTGCATCTCCTGATGTTTTTCTTTAGGCATGCACACACAATCTATCCAGGTGGAAAAATCAATCCAGACTCCTCTGTGCTCAGGCTGTCGTTCGAATAAAAAGGCAGAAAGATAATTTTTTTTTTCCTCCCTAGGCTCTTCACCTCTTGCCTTCCAGTTTTATTTTGGTATTAGGAAAACCAGACAATTCCAGCACAGAATTCAAGTTGCTACTGCTTGGTAAACTATTAACCACATAGTGAACCCAGTGTGGCTTCTTTAATAATACTAGGATCTGCAGGAGGCCGGAGGGAGACATTTTTTTTTTCCCTAAAGAAGTGCCATTAGTGTCCTTTCCACTTTCTCTACAGAACTGAACAGAAGAAAAAGAATGCTACATGCCTGCATCACCAGAACAAGAATCGGGTGGGTTTTCCCTGGGAATCCAAAGTGATCAAGCCCCCACAAAACCAATGCCCAGAGCTATGCAACAAGCAGGGTTCACAGTTGAGTGAACATCAATGCATAATGAGTGGAGGCATTTCAATGCAAATAAACGCTGAATATGAAGGATTAAAGAAAGGGGAAATTAATCTTTTTCATAACACAGGGCACTTTTTTTCTCTCCCTTGTGCTCTCTTTTTTAAGTCATGCACACAACTGCTGGAGGGAATCCAACTTCCCCCGTGTGGTGGTGCTGCTTTATAGAAAGCAGAACGTACACATTTAAGACCATGAATTTCCTGAGGATGCCAGCAACTGAGATTCTGACAGTTCTTCTGAACAACCTCAGAAAAAAAAAAGTGCTTCACTAAGTGGGGCCAGAATGACTGGTAAAAATCTCATTTCAAACCAACCTTCTATTTTTCCAAAGCTCAAAGCTTCCTGGGGTATGGATGATTTAAAGGGTTTGGTTTCAGCATTTGGGGGTATTTGTATGCATTTACTGAAGGGATTTTATTTTTGTTTGTTTCTAATTGCTCCAAGTGATATGTTTGCAATCCCAACAAAATAAATAAGGCAGTTTCATGCTGCTTTAGCAGGTGGCTCCATCTCATCCCGTCTGATCCTCTTATGTACTAACGTCTCAAACCAAAGAACAAAGTGGCAGCACCTCTTTAGGTGTGGCTCCTCCCATCCCTGCCCCCCAAAATCTGCCAACGAAGGTTACTCAGCTTTTAAAGACTGTTCACTTGAAGAGATGTTGGACTAGAGCAGCAAACTTGTTAAAAAAAAAAAAAAACTTCTCGTCCCATCACAGGTTTGTATTAAACACAGTCTTAACAATATCTTAACACTCTACCAGGCTATCACTTTGGGGAAAACAAACAAATAAAAAATACTTTAAAATTCAAGTGGTCCCTTAAAATATCATTAATCTAGGTTAAGAATTTTCCTAATGGCAAATCCAAGCCTAAAAGAGGAAAATAATTTCCAACTTTTTCCTTTTTCTTCTGTATCATTCTGAGAAAAATGTCAAAGATACAGAATTTTTAAAAGAAGTTTTTATAAATAATGTATTCAAAGATTTTGACCCACTACATAAAGTAAGAATCCCACTCTTTCAGAAAAATATACAGATTTTGGTAAGAGTTTGAATTCTGAGAGTTTCAAGCCTGATGCCAAGCCTTTAGATTTCTACTGCTTCAAATCCAAAGGACCAATGGATAGCAATTTTAGTACACAAAACTCCACTATGCTGTATAGCTCCTTTTCTCCTGGGTCAGACAGCTTTATTCTGCTTCATTAACCCCTTCTTTGCTCCTTGATGGATCTTGGAATCCAGTTTCCCTGTAAGGGAGAAAAAGAAGCCTCATTATTTATTTTTTATATTTGCAATGCAAATCTTTCATGGCTTCCCAGGTCTTCTGGTTACTGTGTTCCTGTCACATTCAATTATCTTGCTTCGGGACTCAGACACTTTCAAACTTCAGAGCTTCGTTTTGTAAGAATGAGGAAGCAGTGGGAACACTGTACAGGGTCACACAAACGTGCACACACAAACACACTGAGTATTCGCCTAAAGAATCTAGGAAGTTAATATTTCTAATTCTGTACCTACTAGAAAAGAAACATCATGTTTTCCAGAGTGTCTGATGCTAAGGCAAACTTTTAAAGAACACACACATAACAATAAAGGAAGGCATTTCACACAGTGGGAAACCCATTCCTCTGACCTGTTAACTGGCTGAGCATAATGCATGAACCTCCCTCACAGTGAGAAAAGCAGTTCAACTCACCCCTTAGCTGCCTCAGACTTAATAGGGGGAGTGACCTGAAACAGTGGAGTAGAATCCACATGAATGCTTTAATGACAAAGGGCCCCTATCACCAGCTAAGAAGGGCAAAGGTCATAGGCCGTATGACTCTTCTAAGTGTTAAAGTTAGAAAACAAGCAACCTTCCAGTCCCAGGTGACCCTAATGAGAGGTACTTCACTGATGTGGTCTCTGACCTCTGACTCGTGAGATCTACCAGGATAAAGTTTGGTTCAGTGGTAGCCACCTTAGGAACCATCCAACTCATGAAGAAAATCTTAAGAGAGTTCCTCATCTGAGAATAGCGCTTGCAGGTTGCTTTCTCCCACAAAAAGCCTTATTTAAGTCAATAGCAATGCTGATGCTGGATACAGAAACAGTTCAGCACAGCCTCAGCACTAACCAAACAAACAAACAGAACAAAACAAAGAGCCTCCCTTCAACAATGGCTGGGTCTTCTACAGGCCTATACACACAACCACTGCCCCTTTATATTGTCATTTTCACTTACTGCAGCAATCAGATTTAGGAGAGAAAGCAGTGGGCAAGAAGTCAGGAGACCCACGTTCCAGTCCTCCTTTGTCTGTTATTAGCTAGCTGCATGACTTGGGGCAAGTCATTCAGTCCCTTTGGACTGGAATATCCTCATTCATCCAACTATACGGATGCATGTCCTGACTACTGTACATGGAGACAGGGAGAAAAATACATTCAACCTAACAAGTTTTCCTGTTTTCTTATTTTTTTTTCTTCTTCCTCATCTCTCCAGGGCTACAACTGCCCCTGGAATAACATTACTTCCTTTTCTGTGCTTCCTTAGAAACCATCACTAAGTGATACCCTGAATGACGTCCACCAACACTCACAATGATGTTGATTTTAATTTGGGCTTTGGAGCACAGAGTATTCCCAGGGATTTAGAAGTTCTTTCATCCCCCAGGCTGCCTGGCTGGAAATCCAAACATGTGCCAGCAATCTGGCAGAGTCCTATTACAAGGCAAGTTTGCCTTTGTATGCCTAAGACACAGCGACTGCCAAATGGTAGGTGCTCAATAAGTGAAGTAAACAAACACGGTGGACACCACAAATTTCAAAACCTTTACATTACAGGAACTACTAAGTAACCAAAAATAGCAGATTATCAGATAAACATAAGAGTATTCATTGTAAAGGTGGTGGTACCCAGAGGCACAAAAAGGTATTGCATTTCATTAAGCTTTTTAGGACAAGTTAGGACAGAATTTAGAATTCATCTAGGACTCCAGACTTTTAGTTCTCTGTACTGAATAAGTTAGAAGACCCAGGTCCTAGCTTTAGTCCTAAGACTACTTAGCTCTATAACCTTTAGGAAGTCACCTAGTCATACCTATACCTTTCAATGCTAAGAGGAAATTGGGTTAGAGTACCGAAGGCCCCTTGCAGCTCTATGAAACTGCGGCCTAAAAATGAAATGTAAATAATGTGTTTCTGAGACAATATGATAAAGTGAAAAGAGAAGAAAACTGGAGGTAGAAAGACTCAAGCAAAATACACCTTCTGTAAACCTGTTTACTCAACTGTATAATGAAAAATTCCTACTAATTTACCAAGTTGTTGAGAAGATTAGGGCTAACACTAAGTGCTTTTTATAGACTAAGCACTGTATTAAGTATTTTATAGACACTGTGAATCAGTTTATCAAATAACTAATTGAAATAATATATGTTAAAGCACTTCATAAGCTCTAAGTGCTCTGAAAAAGTAAGGGTAGTCGTATTATTTATGCTAAAGCTTCAGAGTTGTGTTTCTTAGTTATGGTGTCAGTTTTACCTTTAATTTACCATATAACTCTAGGCAAGGCTTTTAACTATATTTATTTCAGGTTCCTCGTATTAAAAAGAGACATTACCTTCTTCATATTCTCAAAGCTTTACTATATAATAATACTTCAAATATAATTTTCATAAAATCCCAGTCTATGAAAGCCCTCATGTGAGGCCAGCTCAGACAAGATCAACTCATCTGAGCAAAGCACTCAATGGTAGGCAAACTGATCTCTGGCTTCAGTGATGATGTGATAAAATGGAAAACTGATAGGAGAAAAGAGATAGAGAAGAAGAAGGATTTCCAGGGCATTCCCAGGGATTCAGAAAGTCTTTCATCCCCTGGTTACCTAAAAAAACTACACATGTGCCAGCAACCTGTGAGCGCCTTACAAGTAAAAACTTCTTTACATCTCTAACATCTACCATAGTGACTGCCGATAGTGGCAATTCTTGGGTCAGTTGGGCAATGAAGACAAGCGACTGGGACTTCTTGCATGAAGAAGCAGTTGTCAAGGATGCCCTCAGATTGCCCAAACTCTGAACTCTAACTTCTAGTTTAGCCTGGTCTTTTAAGACTTGGGATCTGGACAGTTAACTATAGTAATACAGAGCACGCTCTTAAAAGCAAAGTGATAATGCCTAGTTTCTGTATTTCCCCAATATTTTTACATTTAGTACACACAGCATTTCAGTGTTAAACCACATCCTCAATCATCGTGCCTAACAGAAATCAAATGCATGTGCAGCAGATGGGGGAGAAGTTAAAAGGGAAAAACTATTTGCCATCAATCGATGTTACTCTCATAGGGATTTCCACATGCTTTGCATAAGATATAAGGCAGAATCTGCATGAGTTTAAAAAGCATGTAGTTCACGTAAAGAAAAAAAATTCCTGCATCTTTTTGAGCATTCAACCTATATATTCTATTATACTTTTTTGCATTTCTTAATTTGAGTAGACACACAGCCAAGTGATTTCATACTACACATTGCTTTTTTTCTGAATTACTTAAATTTCAAGAAACATGATTATCCTCAAGTCAAGCAAGCTCAAGTTTATATGTCCAAAAACATGAATTAAAATATATACCTTTACCAATAAAAATATATTAAAAAAAAAAAAAGAAATGACATAGTCTTAAAATGGAATACTATGCAGCTGCTAAAACAATAAAGCAAATCTTCAGGAAGTGATAAATGTATATATACTTTTAAGGCATATATATGTACATATATATATATATACACACACACAAGTGATATAACATGTAAATGGGTTGTATTCTAAAAGTTTGCAAGTGAGAGATTTTGAATTTGGAATATATTTCTCAAAGAACTAATCTATAAAAAGTGGCTAGGTTCCTAAGCCATCCCACAAGAAAAAATATTTAAGGCACAGAGCTGTAACTGAAGTAAGTATTAATATCATTAATACCACGGAACTTAGCCACTTCATGTAACAATATTCTAGAAGAAAATGTGAAGCATTCCAAATTAAAAGCCAAGTATGTGATTTCCCCTATGGCAGTGGTATTAAAGACTTTTCCAGCTGTCACCTACTGGAGGTGGCCACTATGGCCTAAGGGAAGGAAGTTCTGACAGAGTGTAAGGTTTTTAAAGATAGTAAAGAGGAATGAAGGAAAAAGGAATGAGGAATTATAGGAAACAGAAACTACACACAAGACTAAATCCTCAGGTAGGCTGGCTCCCCCTTTAGAAATTTTCTGAGACACACAGGGATTGGTCAATCTATTCTCCCCCTCCCTCCTACTACCTATTCTTTGCGACCCACGTTTCACTGTGTCTGGTCTACCAAGGAAGAAGCTCCAGTCTCACAATTTCTCTCCAGCCCTGCTGTGCCTGAAATAAGCACACAGTCCATTTTGGCTTTTTAAGGCTTTTAACCAACAGAAACAACAGGGAAAAGCTCTGTCCTGAGACCATCACTCTCCCCCACCCCCTATTAAACCTTGTGGTAAAAAACGAAGGCCGTATGTGTGCTGAAGGTGGGTCTCTGGGTAGAGAAAAGTACTGAAGTGAAACATTTCAGAGAAGTATAAAAACTCTGTTTACACAGAACATTTTCTCACAGGAGCTTAAGCAGCAGATGAAAACCAAGATAGGGGAGGAAGCTAAGAAAATGTAACTGGGACTAAAGATCAAGCAGCCGTGGGTCTGGGAGAAAAGACCAACCACATTTTCCTACCACCAGTGTTGCCATCAGTGCCTACAGTAAGGTAAGAATGGAACAGAGTAAGAAGGGGTAAAACTCCACAACCAAAAAAGAGGAAGAGGAAATGGAGGCTTAAATCTTAAATAGTGGAGAAGAAGGAAAAACAATTTCCAGGGCCACTTGGCGACCAGCTGGGGTACAGTTTGAAGCAAATAATTTGTGTACGAATTTTCTGAGTTGCAGGAATCTCAGGAGCATTTTTCATAAATCATGAGGGTTGTCTGAATTTTGCAGTAAATACATATTAATCTAAATTCATACTCCAAAAATTTCATTTTGTGATCAAAAACAGTATTATCCATAGCAGTCAGCTAACCAACAACATCAGTATCTCTTGGGAGAGGGCTCAGGAACCTGTGTTCTAACAGTTCTCTAGGTGATTTTTATTTACATTACAGTTTGAGTAGTACTTCTCTGCAGAACGGCTTAATAAAATAGCTGGTCCCCAAGGTACAGGGCGAGGTGGTATTGTGCACAGATCAACAACTATACATGCCCCGGAATCGTCCAGGTCACACAGTGCGAAAGCAACGTCACAGAGGCACAAAACCGCAACTGACATGAGCAAATGGGAGAGTTGCTGATGTTGTTTTTAAAAGGAAGTTAGGCAGAGACGGCATCACTGTATGTTTCTTGAGATTGCTTGGAAACAGAAGCGGCTGCTGTAGGACTAGACAGAGGAAGTGAAGTTGGGAGTTGAAGAGTCGGAAGTTGAAAGAGTAAAAGTCAACAAGCACTTTCTAAGAAGTGAATATGCAGAGGATACTATTATCGCAAACTCAGAAAAGCAGGAGCTTCAGAAAAGGAAATACCAAGAGGTTTCAAAAAGAGGATGAAAAGCAAGAGGGCTAGAGCAGAGCTCTAGGAACCAGTAATCAAGAGAATAGTGGGAAGTGGTGCCTCCAAAACAGACACTCAAAAATAGACATTTAAAAAGTTAGGTCTTATTCTTGGATTGAATATTGAGGAACAATAGATAAATGACAATGCTGCCACAGGCACTGGCTTAATACTTCCTTTAATGAGCGCAGTACAGTGGAGCAAACATTCTCGTTTGGCTGAAAAAATAGGATTTCAACTGTAATGGGTTCCTAAATGGAAGTTTATAGAGTGATGCACTCACATACCAATAACTTTGGAAAGGCTATACTGCAGTTAACCTTACATTAAAGTTATTGCTAAACAGAATTTTATTAATCTTCCAAATAGTTGAGATGCCATAGAACAGGGTAAAAAGAGAGGAAAAAATTTAAAGTTAAACAAGTGAGATTAAGACAAAGAGCAAAATAAAATTAGACCATTGAAGCTTGTGACTTACAGATTTTTGGATTTCCTTTAATAGGAAACTTCACAATCATTTCCTGGGGATTTGCGCAGATGAAAACAAATGGAGAATCAGATTCTTGACTCATGTCTGGATACTGTGAAATATAAAAATAAAAAGTTCAGGCTAGTTGGGACAAATTTTGAATTTCAAGGAGCTCAAAGGATGTCCCAGAATCCACCTCCACATTCTAATGATATAGTACACTCCATTTCACAGGCAGGTGAAGAGGATTATGCTCAACAAGCAAGAAAAAACCTTCAACTTTCCCCAGGCTCTAGCATAGTATTCTTATACAGTCCTTGGCCCACCATTTGTGACATCCTATAATGGAAATAACTTCTTAAAAAAATGCTTGACATCTTCACAGAAGAATCAAAACTGACTACTCTTTCAATATAAGTGACTGTGAGTTGGGAGATTCAGGGGTCTCCTTCAGGAACATCAGGAATCCTCAGATTCAACTCAAGGGAACCAGTGGAAGATTTAAGAAAAATAGAACATTTGTGGAAATTCTGCCAGAAACAACCAACAGAGCCCTTCTCTCACTAAAGGGAAGGAAGATGATTCATTCTTAAAGGTATGAACACACCAAAGCTGTTTTGCTGGATGCATTCCAGACTTAGGGTGAGAAGGTAACTAGTAGAGCAAATTGGAAAATAATTTAGAAGCCTCCTTCGGATCTCGTATCACAGAACAGATCTGTGTGAACACTTAGGACTTTTACTCCTTCTACAAAGACAGACAGAGAACATGGAGCAAGACTATCTGGCCATATAATCATAACTTCAGGAACAAATGGGGCTTGGCAGAAAGTGCTCTCTAGCAATGCCCGACTGACCTGGTGTTTCATTATTTCCTATCTTGGGACGTCTCGTGTTTGTCATGTTCGATAAATAAAACTCATAAGCTAATTATGACTATAGGTCAGACTTCATTACCCAAAGAGCCTTTCTCCTAGTAACTACCATCAAAAGTATGAAATTATTTTCCACTCTCATTCACCTGCTAAGATGTGTCTTCTGAAGATCTAAGGCTCTAAAGTAGAAATGGAGGTTTCAATAAAATCGTAAGAAAATTCAAATGTTTCTTTAACTAGTAGAAGCATAAACAGTTAAACTTCTTTACTCACCACTCTGACCTAGGTGGTAAGTAATACTGTGAAGAAAACAGAAGGGATTCTCAGTGGCTTTTAGACCTGCCCACATACCACAGCTTTTGTGGGGGACAGGTGTGGCGTGTACTTTGATAAAACACAGCTTAATATCAAGTATCAGCCACAATTATATTCACAGGCAGGGTCAAAATGTTCATGGTAGAAAAGAAAGCCTAAAGATGGAAGGGTAAACCTTCTTCTTTCCTTATCCCCTGGATCTTTAGAACTCAAAGAAAAGCAGGATCCAGCTATTAGTTCAGTATGAATAAAACCAGAGGCTGCCATCAAGATCTTTAAACCTAATTCTACAGAGGCCAAAGCAGCAACAGTCACAGTTCACATCTCTTCCATTTCCCTGCTCTCTCTTCTCTGTGTCATAGAGTGTCAAGGCAGAGGACAAAGCTGCCTGAACTTCACAGCAATACTTTTCCAAAACTGCAAGCCATTTCCCCTCTTTCTTCCACATGAATAAATGTTCTCTCTCTACTGGATCAAATGCATTAACAAACATACTATCTGTAATGTCTGCCATAAAACAAAAACTCCCCAGATGCTGCATACTCCTCCAGTTACTACCCCATTTTTCAGAGTCTCTTTATAAGAAAATTCATTAAGATTATCTGTACACCCTCCCTCAAATTCCTTTCCTTCTACTTTTCCTTGAATTCACTATAAACAGGTTTTCACTCCCATCACTCCACCTAAACTATTCTTGTAAAGGTCATCATTCATTTCCCTGCTGCCAAATCAAATGATCAATTCTCAGTTCTCATCTTATGCGACAGATGGAGAACTTGACAGAATTCTTCTCTCCCTCCCTCTTGAACGCATTCCTCATCTGGCCTCCAGGATACCATTCTCTTCCTGATTTTGCTTCTTCACTGACTGCTCCTCATATCCCCACCCTGTTGGAGTACTTCAAGAGTCAGACCTCAGACCTCTTCTCTCTCTACACTCACAACCTTGGTGATTTCCTTCAGTCTCAAAGTTAAAAAAATAAGGTCCTGAATTTGTAGCTATGAGAGGTGATGGAGAGAGGAGAGTGTGTTAACTAAACCTATTGTGGTAATCATTTTGCATTATATGGATCATATATCTAATCTTTATGTTGTATAACCTGAAACTAACACTGTGTTATATGTCAATTAAATTGCAATCAAACGAAAATAAAAAAAAGTCCTGGAAATGCAAGTCAATACCACAAAGAGATACCACTCTACCTTCACCAGGATGATTATTATAAAAACAAAAAACATGGAAAATAACAAGCATGGGTCAGGATGTGAAGAACTGGAATCCTCATGAACTGATGGTGTGAATGCAGAATGGTGCAATTGCTGTGGAAAACAGTTTTGTGGTTCTTCTAAAAGTTAAACATAGAATTACCATATGATCCAGCAATTCTAGTTCTAGGTATACACCCAAAGGAATTGAAAGCAGGGATTCAAATACTGGTACACCAATGTTTAGAGCAGCATTATTCACAAAAGCCAATCATTTTCACAATCCAAATGTCTATCAATAAATAGATGAATGGACCAACAAAATATAGCATATACATATAACGGACTATTATTCAGCCTTAAAAAGGAATGAAATTCTGACACATACTACAACATGGATGAACCCTGAAAATAAATTATGCTAAGCGAAATAAACCATACACAAAGGGATTCTACTTATATGGGGTACTTAGAATAGACAAAATCATAGTGAAAGAAAGTAGAATAGAGGTTACTAGGCGCTGGTGGGAGAAAGAAAGAGGAGTTGTTATTTAATTGGCACAGAGTTTCTGCTTGGGATGATGAAAAGTTCTAGAGGTGGATAGTGGTGATGGTTACATAACACTGAATGTATTTAATGTCCCCTGAGTTGTACACTTAAAAATGGTTTAAGTGTTAAGTTTTACGTTATGTATATGTACCACAGTAAAGATAAAATTAAAAAAAAAAAAAAAAGTCAAGGTCCTGGATTTCCTTCCCAAGCCTGCTCCTCTCTTACTCATCCCTTTAAAATAAATAAACAGCTATTCCATCCTTCCAGTTGTTCAGGCCAAAAAATCTATAACCAACTCACTGGGAAATCCTGTTAACTCTACCTTCAAAAGATATCCAGTATCTCACCACTTTAAGACTTCTATGACTACTTCCCTGGTCCAGGCCGTCACAATGTCTCCCTGGATTACCACAATAAACCCCTAACTGGTCTCTCCATTTCTACCATTAACCTCCCTCTTGTCCGTTCTCAACATAGCAGTCAGAGCTATTTTTTTTTTTTTAAATATATCAGATCAGGTCACTCCTCTGCTCATAACTCTGCAATGGCTTTTCATCTCAGAATAAAAGCCTAAGTTCTCACTATGACCTACAGGTCCCTAGACAATCTGGCCCCATTTCCTCTCTGAAGCCTTTTCTTATTACTCTACCCCAACTTTTTACTCCAGCCACAGAGGCTTCCTTGTTGTTCCTGCTTCTGGATCTCTGCACTTGCCCACCCCCTTTTCCTGGGACTTTCTTCCTGCTAGGTATCTATATGGCTTCCTCTCTCTTTCTTCAGAATCTTGTTTAAATGTCAACTTCATAGTGAGTCTTCAGGCACACTTAATCCTCAACTCCTACCTTAATTTTCTTCTATAGCACTTGCCATCATCTGATACTATATAATTTACTTATTTAAATTGCTTAATTTGGACTTCCCTTACCAGGATGAAAGCTCCATGAGGGCAGGGATTTTTTGCCTGTTTTGTTGACCCCTTAACACCTAGAATCATGCCTGGCACACAGCAGGCAATCAATAAATATTTGTTGGATGAAAGAACAAGAAATTTAACAACTTGTGCATTTATATTATCTTAACCATGCTAAATACACACGTGCTGGGAGCTGGACACTCTTAGAACTAAACTCTGGATAAAACAGGTGTTATTCTGTAATCTGTTATCCCTAAGCTAAATTAGAAATTTTGTGTCTTGGCAGGTGGCCAATAAGGCCCTGTGTTTAATAAAAACTACCCTGACATATATTAACAGAGTAAGAAATGTCAAATAATGGGAAAAATGATGGATAAATGAAATTACAGAACAAGAGGTCCGCTGTTCATTCATGCCTCACAATAAAGACAACAGCTAAAATCAACTTTCCCAACTGAATCCTTAAATCCAAGTTTCCTGTGAATATCCCTTTCCCAAGCTCCATCACTAAACTTCAGGAGACTTATAAGAAACAGAACTGAAAAGCAAAGAAACCTATGAAGAATAAAGAAAAGTAAGGCCTATGTATTGGGAGAAGGGTTTATTTTTCATGGTAAAATGCATTAAAGTCATCTTGGCAGAGCCTCAGTGCCTCCAAGAAAGCATAATCTCCCCAGTTAGTCTTGGACACTGCAGACCACATTAAACACCAACAAGTCAGAGACTTACCAAAGAGGAATTTTTGGTTTGAGAGTCAAAAGATAAAATGCGGCTGATGCAGAGAAAGAGTTAATTAAGAAAAGGAAGGTTCATACTTGTGAAGAACAGAGGTAAACTCTGGATGCCATATCCAACTTAGAAAGGATGCTAGATTAAGGGTCACTGAGGGAGCACAACACACAGCAAAGGGAATATGGGTTATAAGACCAAATAACTCAAAGCAACCGTTCAAGTTCAGCACCAGACTCCTCAGGACACTGCTGCTGTTCTTGCCTACAACAACATGATTCCTGGTTTCCAGCTTGATGAGTGGTGGAGGCGGGCTTACTTTCTTTCATGCCTCATAAGTTTCATAGCTGTCTAACACAACAGGTAATTAACTACTAAACAACCATTTTCTTCTCCTCTCCAGAGGAAAATTATTCACTAGTCATCTAGAAAACATTTCTCTTGCCATTTTTGTAAGAGACAAAAAAAGTTTAGCAGTTTTTGGCAACCACTACTGATTCAGAGCCAAGTGGGCATTTCCCCTAACTCTGCCAGCCTCTTTTTAATCCTTGGACTGAAATGATCAGATACTCCTAAACGATGTCACTCTTCATGAAAATCCCCAGATGACCTATATGTAAATCTTGTACCTGTCTCCAGAGGACTAACGGCTAAAGCAAACAGTTAAGAAACTCATTAACAAAGAACATATATTTGCTGTAGGTTTTCATGGTTTAAACTTTGGAGAACGAGACTGGACATGAAATCAGGCTCTGAAATCTAGTTAGCTGAAAACCAACTCCAAGAAGATTGAAGTGATAATATTCAGAAAGAGGGAAGGAAATGAGTCTGATAAAAAAGGCCACAAGCACAACAGATCTAAAGAAGCATATCCTGAAAGCAACTGTGTTCTCTGATAAATAGTTCTCATTTACATTTTCCTTCAAAGCAATTCAAGGTGTTCACAGGATAACTAGCACTGCGGGCCCCATGACACTGGACTGTAAGAGTTTTCTCACATCAGAGTAACATACTCATCAAAGTGGGATAGCTGAACTCCCACATACCAGTACCCAATTCAAATCATGGGCCTAGTATCAAATACAGAGAGTTTCAGCTCAATGCTCCATTCACATATGCAGGTGAGAGGAATAATGAAAAAGTAATATGCAGCTTTTGGGTCTTATAGCCATTTGTGGAAGATGATCTGGTTGAAGCCACACGGCACTGGTTTCGTGGTTTCTTCCTACTGACAATAAAATTCCTACTATGGCTTTCTGTGCCCTTTGGAATCCTATCTGTGCTGGAACCTCCACACACAAAAGAACCCAAGGACTTATATTTTCTCTAAAATTAACCTCATAGCTTTTCTGCTCTGATTCTTCAAGACCTAAATGGGAATCATCCATTCGTGGCAATTATTTTTGGTCTTTATTTTTATACAGCAGGCTTTTACATCAACCTAAACTAGTGAAAATCAAAAGAAAATTGCTCTTAATTAAAGATACTACATTATAAGGTCCTTAATCATTGAAATCTACCCTGAGACTAACACCTCAGAATGCTAAGATTCCTCTGGCATTAAGGGTTCTTCCAGTTTCAGATTTTTATCTACCAGTGGCTGGTCTGACTCAACTGAGGACAACTATTCTGAGGAAGAATTCAGAGAACCTTTGACATGAGTTGACATATCATTATCAAGTAATATATAGTGTTATTAACAGCAATAATGTCCCCTTATCAAATAACATGTCTTTTAGACATGGAAACAACCCAAATGTCCATTAATGGATGACTGGATAAAGAAGATGTAGTACATACACATAATGGAACACTACTCAGCCATAAAAAAGAATAAAATAATACCATTTGCAGCAACATGGATAGACCTGAAGATTGTCATTCTAAGTGAAGTGGACCAGAAAAAGAAAAATGCCATATGATATCACTTATATGTGGAATCTAAAAAATAATAATAAAATTAAAAAATAAGGACACAAATGAACTACTTATTCATAACTTATGTGATTGATTTCTTGAATATGTGTAAGCACATTTGACTGTCCTTTATGATTTGATTACTACATTCTGTTGATTCTTATTTTGTGGCTGGCTTTATTCCTTTGGTAACTATGTAAGTTTAAAAAGCTAAAGCTCTAATCTGTTTTTAGAAATGATGATCAGAACATATATGTAAACTAAAAAAAATGCAGTATATTGTAAATATGTATTTACATGCAATATTATGTCTATGTGCAGTCAAACTGTGATAATTCTACCTAATAAAACTGAAAAAGGAAAAAAAAAGAAGATAATGGGTTTAGTTTGAAAAAAACATGTCTTTTAGAACAAAATAGATTAAAATATTTTAAACAGTCCAACTGAAAAATCATAGAACTGCTTTTTATACAACAGTCACATACTACAGAACATCTCTCCTCTACCGCTACTATACAGATTTCCTTTGCCACAGCTCCTTTATTTTAAAAAGTCATTTACCTTAAAAGAAAATCTTGTTCCTCTGTATACCCTGTCTAGACTAACAGTACTATCATTCACCCAACTCACCACAGCCAGAAGCCCACCAAGTTTATCCCAGACTTCTTTCTCTCACCCTTCATATCCAATCAAATCACCAAGTCCTATAGACTTTACCTCCCAAATATTTCAATCATCTATTCCTTTCTTTCCAACTCAACTGCCAGAACACTACTGCAAGCCTCCATCATGCCTCCACCTGGACAAACAGGATAATTTCCTAAATCACCTACTTGTTTTCAGGCTTGCCCCATCGGGTCCAGCCTTCCTACAGCTGCCTGAACAATCTTTCTAAAATGTACATCTTACTATCTTATTATATCACTTATGTGGTTGCCCTCAGAATACAAGTCAAATTCCTTCAACACAGTATTTAAGGCTTTTCTTATATCAACCAACGCCTGCCTCTCAAAGTACTGTCACCACCATTTATTGAGCACCTACTATGTGCCAAGCATGTATCATGCTAGGATACTGGAGGTAAAAAGATGAATAAGACATAGATGGCTCCTAAAGGACTTACATGCAAACATATAATTAACAAAAAAATAGTTTAAAATGTAATAATAGAAACATGAACATAGTAGCCCAGAGAAGGAAGTGATTAATCCAAATGGCTGAGGTCAGGGAAGACTCTACACAGACAGTGACACCTGAGCTGTTTCAAAAGACGAATAGAACTCTCTTGGTGGACAAGAACATGGAGACATGATACAAGATGGTATATGGATGGAGATATAAAGTCTTCTTTCTCCAGGGACTGCCTTTTTTAGAAGCTGCCTTAACCTTCCCTGCCCTGCCTCCAGCCAAGGTGAGTCAGGAGTTAGATCCTCTCCTTTGTGCACTCCTTTGATCATATGATAATTACCATGGTTTAGTTTTCTTGTATCAGTCTCTTCTAGAAGACTGAAAAGATCGAGAGGGGATGAAATATATTGTTAAAACTGTGGATCCTTAATTTTTAGCACAGTGCCTGGCACATGACAGATGGTCAATAAATACTTGCTGAATGTGTGATTTTATATAATATTCTGAGCAATAAAGTTTTAAATTAGGAGATAATTTGCCACCTGGTTCATACAGTAAATTGGATAACAAACTAAGATGCCGTCAACAGATTGCAAGAAGATAGCAAGACTGCAAAGCTACAGCAGATTCCTTCTAGATCAAGCAGACTGCTTTCTAAGCCTGGGTTTATTTACAGATAAAGTGAAGGTGTGAAGGTGTCACATTGAGTGACTGACTCTACCTACATAAAACCTGACACCTGTTCCTCTTCCTGTCTAATTAGAACAGATTTAAAAAAATATATCTAACTTGGATGACAATTGCCTTCTCACTAGACATCCCACCTTCAGTCTCTCCACCGCAATCCATCTTTTACATTACTACCAGATTCATCTTCCTCAAGAAAGGCTCAGATGACCTTCAAAACTGACTAGAGAAAAATGTCTCACCTCCACAGCCTATCATTCAAAGCTATCTACCTTCTGACCACAACACACCTTCCCATTCAACAAATTGGTCTGCTATTATTCTCCAGTTATTCTCCATACAGAACCCATGACTTTCCACCTCACATTACACCCTCTGCTTAGAACACGCTTTTCTACCGCCCAAACAGGAAGCCTTGAACAGCAATCCCAATTTTACCATTTACTGACTATATGCAAGTCATTTTAGCTCTGAGTCTTAAATTCTCTCATTTCTAAAAGAAGGGTAATGATTCCTTGCTTGGAGTTGTTGTGAGGATTAGAAAATTACATACATAATAGGTCTGGCACATAATAACTGATCAAAAAGTGATAGATTTTATTATTACTATCCTTCAAGGCTAATTCAAAAGCCACATTCTTAATAAAGTCTTTTGGGATCCCTCCCAGCTGGAGGAGATTCCTCCCAAACTTGCCCTCCTTTAATTCCTCAGAGGCAGTCTTTACTTCTCTTAAGAGAGTTATCTTTGCTTTTTAGTTTGTATTTCATTGTACGTATCTTATCTGCCTAGTGGTCTTTCAGACTTTGTGGACAGAACCCATGGCTGATTCATCTTTTTGTTTCTCTTAGTGTCTAAAACAATGTCTGATTTATGGTAGGCGCTCAAGTAATTACTGATGAATAAAATACTTAAGAAAATCTTAAGAATTATGTGTTCATTTCCAGATGAAAAGTTAAACATGAAAGAATTTACATAAATGCACAGAAAAGTGTTAAATTTCCCTTTCTCTCTTCAAGATCAGTACAGCAGAAAGCATAATGCTTCCTGGATTACTTTTTTTTTAATGTACATGGTTTTCCTCAACTCATCAAGTGGGCACTTGATACCCAGGTTGCAAACAACTCTATAGACAGTCTGGTCTGACCTAGAAACTCAAGTAAATGTTCTAGTCTTCATGAGAACTCTGCAAATACATTCTCTGTTTCACTCAAATGAGCTGTGATATTAAAGACCTGCCTAGGGTTAGGCTAGTTGTTGCAGACATACAGTTCCCCTCTTTGTCAGGTCTCAGATCAGACCCCTTAAGGAATATACATACACTTTAGGTCTATGAATTGGCAGGTTTTCTCCATATAACAGAGAGAACGTTTTCACATATTTTCAAAGAGAATTTGGGGACTGCATTTTTCAATGCCAATGCCTGGTTTGAATACAGACTATCACTTCCTTCATTCTCTAATTTCTCACCTCTCAAACAATCCTTTTGTGAATAGAAGCTGATGATTTCCACACATGAAGTGCTATATGCAATCTTTCTGCAAATCTCTATTGCATGGACATTCTTATCTAAAAAGGAACAAGTAATACTCTCCTCCCCACTGGAAAACTCTAATTCTATTGCTGATGTCAATTATACAGGCACCCAGTAGCAGAAATGCTTCAGCATAATTCCTTCAGTACAGGATCTTGGCTATTACAAAAGCCCTAAGATCAAACGGACTAAAGGGTCAGTAAGCTGGCAGGAGAGGAATGGATTCAATACAGGAGAGGTAGAATAATCAGTGACCAAGGAGATAGCAGACAAATCAGATTTTTCTATCGAAGACAGAGATATAAATAGCACAAACCCAATACAGATGCATAGAAACAAAAGCCACCAACTCAACTTTTCTGTTCGAAAACTTGTTAGGTCTAGAGAACTGTTCAAACCACAGCTGCTAATGGTTATGGATTTGGCAATCAAAATGTCTGTGTTTAAAAAAAAAAAGTTTTAACTGCCTTACTACTGAGGTTACAAACCACAGCCTTGATGCATTGTTGCAGTCAACATCCTCCCTGCTGTTTTTGAGAGCTTACATCTGCTGTGGGCAGATAAAACCCTGGCAAGGCACGGGCTCCTTCCAGGGGAATACAGGAGAAGTTTTAACTAGATGACTCTCATCTACCTTTCTCTCCTGAGTTGAGCCTACAGCCTTTTCGGTATCACTCCTACCTTGTCTAGGTTGATCCCCTGCCATTACTCAAGAGGACTGACGGTCAAGCAGGATTTTTTTCTGGCACAAATCAGCCATGCCAGCCACATCACTCTTAGAAGATAACAGGAAGACGAGTTCTTAGCTCAGGGGAAAGCATTTTAAGCACATATTTTTTAAAGCCACTTACAGTGTAGTGCACTTGATTTTAAACAACCACTAATAAAACCTTTTCTTTCTTTTTTTTTTAAGGAACTAAATGATCTCACTATGCCAAAAATAGTGAAAGTTTAGTATATTTTAACTTATCAAAGAAAGGCCAAGAACAGCTATTATTCCTAAACTCTCAACTCATTCTTGAAAAAGCAAGAATAACACTGGTAAAACAGACTAGGCAATCACAGTACTTATATCAGAGAACTCTAGCTCAAACAGACACAGGTAGACTACCAAAGGTGCTTGAGACATTTTCCAAAAGACAGCCAAGTACCAAAGCTACAACTTTTGAAAGAGGTAAGATCCTTACCCAATAAATAATCTCCAAATATGGCTAATACCAATTCTGAAGACACTCATGTGCTAGCCTCACACACAGAAAAGAAATAATGGGAAAAGCCATAGAAAAGCTGACCACAGGAAAAATGGGTATGGGATTTCTGTGTCTGATGAAGTCTTGTAGCTTCTGGCATTTTGGGGTATTCTAATGTCATACACACATCAGGGAAATTCATAAGAAGAGCTGCCAGGACCTCCAGCTGGGAGCATATGGGAGAATTCCTTTACTTATATGTGCTGTCCTCAGCATCCTCTGTGTAAAAGACAGAATAAGCTCAAGGAGGACTACCATGCTGACCTGAAAGAGAGGTACCCCTGAGAACCCAGAAAGGTTTGTTTTGTTAAATAGATTTCTAATTCCTGTAAGCCTTGTGGTACTCCATACACTAGGATTACAGCTCCCTACCCTTCTCTACACAAATCTGTGGCAGAAAGATGACTGGCTAACTGTCTAGTTATTGAAATCATTTGACCTGGATCAAGTGGTGGCCTGATTAATTGACAAATGAGAAAGTAAAGCCAATCCCATCACCCACACTGCCAGATGCTCCTGGGTTCTCTTTTAGAATGCAAATAACCTAAGGAGAAAATATAATACATTAAGTTATATTAAGCTGTACCTGAGAGTCTGTAAAACTCAAAGGCCTACACCATGATAAGGAATTTTTACAATTATTACTTCTAGACTGAAAAAAAGGGAGGAGAGGAAAGAAGACCCTGAAAAACAAAATAGGCAAAAGATCCGCAAAAAGATAGGATAGGCACATTGGGGTGTGGAAAACAAAGGGACTCCACGTTTTGCCTGGGTCTGGATCAGGTACTGAGGGCAGAACAAAAGGGTTGGAGTCAAAATTCATACCAGAACACATGTACTGTACTCATACACATAAAGAAATTAGAAAAGGGCTGAGGAGGCAATCCCCAGGAAAATGAAAGGTAGAAAACTGGAAGGATAATAACTATTGGCTAAAATCTTTGAGGAATGGATAGAGAGTGAAATGGACCGGAGCAGTTTTTCTAAAAGGCAGACACTAATGGCAGTAATGAAAGGCAAAGGAAAGTCTGGAAAATAAAGAATTTATTGAGAAAATAAGCTAAAGGACATTTTTTTAAGCACAGTGGGGGAACCCCTATTACAAAAAGTAGCTATTCAAGAACAGGAAAACCATCTGGTTAGGTAAGACTCTTCATGCTTCAAGGATGGACCTTCTCATTCTGGATTCCTCCTAGCCTGAGCCTAATCAAAAAGGCTCTAAATTTCAAGAATTTTCCAATTAAGCTAAAGTCTTCCAGCTCCCTCTACTGTTCAAAAATGTACTTTAGTTGTGTCAGTTCAATCTTTAGCAATCAAAATTTTTTTAAAAATGCATACATATGTATGCACAAACACTCACACACACCCAAACCTGGCACTGTCTGGACAACTGGAGTTCAAACATACTTGCCTATCATGAATACTCTGGCCTGGACCAAATGTTTCAGAATAAGTAATGACAAATTCTACCATTTCCCACCACCTAACTGACATAATTTAAGGAATAATGGAGGGTTTCTTTGCCAAAAGCAGCAGTTTTATTAAAGGATAAGAATCCAGCTATTCTTGCTAGCTGGATTGTGGCAATAGCTTTTTATGCAGAAATGTTTATGTACCAGTCCTCCACATACCAGGAACCAAAGAATCACCGAATATTTGTTTCTGCCATGGTCTTCCCTTCCCAATATTTCCTTTTTAAAAGATTCTCTTCACATGTCCAAATTCGGTTGTTAGCACCTTACTATCTCCAGGATATTCTGAATTGAAGGCTCTACAGGTCAGCTGTGGCGGCAAACAAAGCAACCATCCAAGAGAAATACTCTATACTCACCTGATCCTTAAATTGCTTCTGGGACAAGCAGTCAATTAGGTCCACGCAACCCAGGAGACAACCTGATGGATAGTCACTGGGAAACTCCACATCTGAATCAAGAATAACGGAAGGATTGGATAAATTTCCCTCTTTAAAACCTTGGAACTCACATATCTGTTTTCAATTCTGAACAAATCGCTTTCTCTATTATCTACTTGTAGGCATAAGGAAAACAATGAGGCTTTTTATTTGGCACAACTGTTTGTATTTTAGCAAAAAAATTCAGTGAGTAGCTGGCTTAGTCTACTATCCACATCCTAAACTATAGGAAAATTAGTTTCATACCATCGAAGTTCAAGGACTCCACAACTTCAAACAAATTAATTCTACTCTACTCAAGTGGATCAGACTGCAGTTTGGTAGTGATGGGTTTTGGAAACAAGCTAGAGATGTCAAGAGAAAAACCATAAAAATGTAGTAAAAAACATAAGAAAGTCAGAATACGAATTTAAAGTAAGTCGGTCATATCAGCCAAAACAGCATTTTTAAGGAAACACGAACCTTGATTCCTAAAGTTTGATTTCCTAACAGCTTTTAAAGGTGGTTTTGCACTTATTCTCTCATTTTGCCTTCAAAACTACTGTATGGCTGAGTAAGAGGAAGGAAACCAAGACACCTAAGAGTCAAAGTGTTTTTTTAGGATCCTGTGCTTAGGGTGATTCCCAAAATATGCCACTTAAGTCATCCAACTTTCATCTGTCCAAATCCAATAGCATATGTCTATATTGGGTCACTCCCAATTAAAAAATTCTTATTTGTGGTTGTTCTTCCAAATCTAAAGATCCCAGAATTTACAGTAGTTGTTTTACTCTCATAATTTTAAGAAAAGGAAAAATTATGACTATTTGGTTGATTCTTGGTGTTGGGAACTGATATTTTTATTTGTATTGTTTGATGAATTAATGCTTTGAACAGCTGTCTATGATTTGCCACCATACAAATAAAGTCCCTTTCAGCCAAAAACAAACAAACAAACAAAAAACAACCAGCCAACCAACCCACAGGAAAAAGGAAGTGAAAGAAGATGAACTTCAATGACTTCTCTCCACAAAGTAAGACTGAAATTAAAAAAATATACAGCTGTTACCTTTCCCACGAAGAAAACGGTATGTAGTCTGGAGTTCTGAGACTTCCTGAGGGGAGGGTCTTTTGGCTGTGGCTGCTATCCAAAGTCGTCCTCTGTGAGGGGTGTACCAGCTTCTGCCCTCCACCCTTCAACAAATACAAATTCAGTAGAAAGAATCTAAATTCTAGTGTCTTGGAGGATCTGATAACATACAACAAATTACCCAGTTGAATCAAGAAATCTATAGATGATACCTCACCAAGAGGGGTATTTTTTGTGAAAAAATTTCTCCTATAATACCTTTCACTTAAGTATGAATACTGTTCTCTAGTTTTTTTCTATCATCTGAACAAAGACAATTCATCTTTCTCAGCTCCTGTTTTTTTACCTGATCTCTGTAACTCAGATTTGGAGCTTTCACTAGCCTTGGGACCTTGACAATCCAAACCTATTTTCAAGGCATCCAACTTGTCCCACAAAAATGGAAATCCTTGCCTTTAAGTCATGAAAGATTTATTAATTAGTTGTTCTTTAATATGACAGAAAAATCCTCACCCACACATAACTCCCCACGAATAGTATTTTTATAATTACTATTTAACAGAATTTATGTAAATAAAAATGCCTATCATCTTTACTCTAAATTGTAACCACATTCATTTATATTTTCTTAAGTGTTTTATAAAAGTTCTTTGAAGATAATTAAATGACCTGTTAACTAGTTTGAAAGAATCTTTAAGTGGAATAACAAAATGCACTTCAAGAGAATTTAATTACTCCCTACTCTCCAAGGATTACAAAAAGATGTTTTTCATTTAGTTCCCATAAAATGAAATAACATATCTTGATAAGATACCCTTATACTAGTCTTATAATGGGAAACAGGGAATTTCTCATATCCTTAGTTTTCCAATATAGATGAATTGGAACAGTGCCAGGTAGTCAATAAATGAGGAATGAATCAATATTATTTTTTCCCTCTACACCAAATGATCCAAAAGGTTATTGGGTAAACGGTCTCACAAATGCGGCGGAACCACCCACTTTATTTCCGTGGCACTAGTGATTGTGGGCTGGATACTGCTCATCCTGTTCTTTTCAGTGAGAAAATATGAATAACAGATTCAAAATAGGATGAGAAATGTAAACATTCTGATTCCCACAGCAGTAAGCAAGCTGCTTTTCTACTTTGGAAACGGAAGGCACCTCAACTGCAGAGATCTGAGTAATGGCACTAAATCATGGATTATGAAACAATTAGGAGTCAAAGCAAGAAGGTCTGACCTTCAAGAGGGGAGAAAAATGGTAATGCACCTTAATGAAGGATGCAAATCACAACTAATCATGAAAACATCAAGTAGAAATGATTGTTCCTAAATTCTGATAAATCTTCTTTCAGGAAAATAGAGAAATGACAGAGGCTTACACAGTAAGAGTGAAAAAAGCACTCTGAAAACCTAAATTCTAGTTCCATCTCTGCCACGAACTAGCTTTGCAATTCAGCGCAAGCTACTATACCTCTGCCTGCCTAGGTGTCCAGGATTGTAATAATACTGGCCTGATCTACTTAAATAGAGGTACTGCTTTGAAAATTCCAAGACTGTATTTAAATATAAGGCATTATTACTGATTTGAGTTAGGACACTGCCAAGGATATAAAATTCTAATAGATAAAAAAAGAAGGAAAAAAGAGATATGTACACCCCCCATATTCACAGCAGCATTATTTTTAATAGCCAAAACATGGAAACAACCTAAATGTCCATTGATGAGTGTGAAGAAAATGGATGAAGAATAATATTCAGCCATAAAAAAAAAAAAAGAAAATGAAATCCTGTTATTTGCAACAAAATGGATAAACCTTGAGGGTATTATGCTAAGTGAAATAAGTCATACAGAGGAAGATACTTTATGATTTAACTTATATGTGGAATCTGAAATAACCAATCTCATAGATACAGAGAACAGATTGGTGGTTGCCAGAGGGAAATGAGTGAAGGTGGTCCAAGAGGTATAAACTTCCAGTTGTAAGATAAATAAATCCTAGGGATATAATATACAGCATGGTGACTACAGTTAACAATACTGTATTGTATAGTTGAGTTGCTAAAAGAGTATCTTAAAAGTTCTCATCATAAGAAACAAAAAAAATTGTAACTATGCAAGGTGATAGATGTTAACTAAACTTATTGTTGTAATCATTTTGCAATATGCATATATATATGAAATCATTATGTTGTACACCTTTAATACAATGTCATTATGTCGTCTACATCTCAAAAAAACCGGGAAAACAAGGAAAAAGGAACATGTAACGATAAACAAAAGAAGAAAAACATAATATAAATATATAATGACCTCACTATGTAACAATTTGCACAGGAAAAAGAATATAAACAAACCTCCACAATGCTAACAGTAGCTGTTTCTAGGTGGTGGAATTACAGGTGATCTTTCTTTTTCTAGCTACTTTTCTGTATCAGTTTTCTATTTACATTTATAAAAGCTAAGAAAAAAACATTTAAAAAAGTTGAATTGAGAATAAACATGTGAAACCATAGAATAGTAAGCTATTACCATCACTAACAGGTACAATAGCGTAAGTTTATAATACCTCTACTTAACCATCACTACTTCCTCCACTTTTTATAGAAAAGGAATTTGTGGTAAAATAGTTCCTCATTATGGTTACTCAAATAGATGTATAGAAAAAAAAACAAAACCAGTTAGGCTGGTGTCTTAAATAAAAATAAGTAAGCATAAAAACTTTCCATTTCCAATAGGTTCAAACCATTAAGGTTGCTGAGTGCTGTATTACAAAGGCAAAGCCAAGAGACATTTTCAGTAGACTTCCTTCGAAACGTGAAAACTCTAATAGTCTATTCTTTATTATGACTAGGATCTGTAGTCTTTCTAACCTGTTTTTTTTTTTTTTTAAGCTAGCCAGTGAAAAACAAGTCCGTAACATGAATATATTGCTTAAAGTTCTATGTGCCAAAGAGTATTATAAATCATCCCTAGATTGGGGAAAATGAATTCCAATCCATAATTCTAAATCAAGTTTATGCAAAATCTTCTACCACCAAGATTCATTTCTGTCCTTACCTTTTAATCCCTCTGACAAGCAGAGAAGCCCAAGGTTGATGCAGAGAGAGGCACCAGCCACCATCAAAGCCTTCCTGAAATTCTTGGTCCTGGATTCGAAACTGCTGCCGACATGAGTTGAACTCTAGCCCCGATCCTGCTGAATGGAAAGCTGCCTTCTGTGAGGCTGCGCTTGTCTGATCTATCCACTATACAGGAAATAAATCAAACATATAATTTTGTCTGACAAGGGAAGAACCTGGGGTAGGTATACAAAATGAGATGAAGGCTAATAATGAACAAATCATACTGGGAATGCTCTCTTAGAAAAATGTATTTCATCTTTGTCTGAAACAAGGTGGAGAAGGTATAAATTCAGGAGGAATCCCACGTATGATAAAAAGGGCTCTTCTTAAAGGATAATTAGATAATATTTAATTCTCCATACATAGCTTCCTAATTCTAGCAACAGCACAACTATCAGACCAAATACTTGGTCTGTAATTATTTCCACTTTAAACTTATTAATGATTCATACAGGATTTTGCACAATTTCCCAATATAATCCTATCAGTGAAAAGAAGGTTCAACATTTTGGTCCACACAATCTTCGCAGGGGCAGGGTCGCATGCTGTTACCATGATAAAGCCAAACAGATGCTTTCAGGGGCCAGGAGTTCTGAGTATTAGATGCATGAAGTAGTCCTCTTATCCTGAAATGAACAACTGTCCCCGAAAAGAGAGGATGGAGCACTACTCCCATCATGTAAAGCGAATATACAATTACAGAGTACAGGTAATTACAGGAGGCTAAAGAATCCTGGCAGTAACTCAGTCAGAGAATGACAAAGGTTAACATTTCTAGGAGGGTATAGCTTAGTGGTAGCGTGCCTGCCTAGCATGCACAGGGTCCTGGTTTCAATCCCCAGTACCTCTGTTAAAAAATAAATAAACCTAACTACCTCCCCACAAAAGAAGGGGGGGGGGGGGAGGTTAACATTTCTTCCAGAACAAGAAGACTGAGTGCTCTGAAATTCATTTTCAAAAAAAGGAGGGAGGGGCTCTATTGGGATGAAGAAGTTTGGACTTAATTGTATTAATTTATTTTTATTTTTTATTTAATAATTTATAGGGAAAACAAAAATGGTAGAACGTCAGTCTAGAGACTAAACAATCATTTCACTCCTAAATGTTTTAGTTTTCTCAACTGTAAAATTATGGAGTTGGACTAAGTGAATCTCTAAAAATCTTCCTGCAATAAAATTTTATGACTGTAATCAGCTGTGTCATATCTTAAAAAGAAAAACCAAACATTTACTAAGTGAAAAACATATAAAGCAAGAAGACTTATATAAAAAAGGATACAGTTCTTGCTTTCAAGGAACTTACAATCCTAGTAGACGGCACATAAATAACTATCCAAAACGTAAGGCAGAACTGAGTAAATACTACACGGGGACTTAAGTCCTTAAGTGGGAACACAGAAGAACTGATCCATTACAGGGGAAGTGAGTGATTTTATAAAAAAGCTGGTATTTGAACAATCCCGAGATCCTAATTCTCTGTTCTACCTCAATCACAGTTCTTGTTTGTATTACCTGTTTCCCTACTCCACAGCTATTTTCCTAAATTAATCTTATTATCTTTCAATAATACCATTTGCAGCCAGCTAACTGGTCTCACCTCCATTTACAGCCTCTAAGTATCTCTCTACTTCACTGCTAGCTGCAACACTAATTTGGGTCCTCATCTGTCCCCCACTGTACTACTGCAATAATCTTCCTAGCAATTTCCTTGCTTCTGCTTTCCTCTTCCCTCCAATCCATTCTCTACATAGGCATGGAAGTCATGTCAGTCTTCTGCTAAAATTCTTCAAGGACTCTTTCTTGCTCACTTTAGGATAAAACCAAACTCCTCAGCATGAAACATAAGGGCTTTCATGATGTTACCTACTATACTGGGTTGAGTAGCATCCCTCCCAAGTTTATGTACTCCCAGAATCTGTGAAAGTGAATTTGGAAACAGCATCTTTGCAGGTGCAGTCACGTTAAGATAAAGCCATACTGGATTAGAGTGGACCCCAAATCCAATGACTAATAGCCTTATAAGAGAATACACAGAGACAAAGACACACAGGGAAGATGGCCACGTAAAGACAGAGGCAGAGAGTAGAGTGACGCAGCTGTAAACCAAGGGATGCCTAGAACCACCAGAACCTCAAACAGACAAGGACACATTCTCCCATAGAACATTTGGAGTGAGCATGGCCCTGCCAACACCTTGATTTCAGTGTTGAGAATTGTGAGAAAATAAATTTCTGTTGTCTTAAGCCAATCAGTTGCGGCACTTTGTCATGGCTGCCCTAGGAAACTAATACACTTACTAGCCCAGTTTAATTTCTAACGATACTTAATTACTTGTGGTTCTCCAAACCTACAATGCTCTCAAGCTGCAGAGCCTTTGTACATGTTATACCATCTGCGGAGAATTCTCTCCCTAGACTTGTCTGCTTGGAAATTCCTATTCATCTCTTTAGTCTCTTCTCAAACATCATTATCTTCTGTGACTACTCTGGTGGGTTTACGATCTCTCTCCTCAACTCCAACTGTGTCTATGACATGTGTCTATCATAGCAATTATCTTGAGGAATTGAAATTTTCTGTATTCAAACTCATCTTCCCACTAAATCTGAAGTCCTTAAAAACAGGAGCTGGGCTTTTGCCTTTTAACCTCCCAGCATCTAGCAAAGAAACGTAGACAGTGCTGAATGAGTATTCCCAGTGAAACTGTCTAAAGCAGTGCTCTGACTGCATCTCTCTGCTTAAGAACATTTTATGACCCACATTTATTTGCAAAATAAAAATGTGAAAACGTCTTAGCTAAACATTTAACTCTTCAGTGATCTGACTACCTACCTATCCCTAATCTATTCCTTGTGATATAATCCTTTTATGAGTACTACTCTGGTAGCCTAAATTCACTATTCCATATATAGCTCACCCTTGAAAAACATGGGTTTGAACTGCATGGGTCCACTTATGAATTTTTTTTCAATAGTAAATACTACCGAAAAATATGATCTGCAGTTGGTTGAATCTGCAGACGTGCAACCTACTTTGGATGTGGAACCACTTTATGGAGGGCAGATATAATCATAAGATAGACATGGATTGTCTACTGTGCAGATGGCCGGTGCTCCTAATTCTTCCCTGCATTGTTCAACTGTATATATGTATATATGTGTACATGTATGTACATGTGTAAAAAAATGTGTGTGTGTGTGTGTGTGTGCATCTGCCACATCTTATTCCTACAGTTAATTCTGCATACTTTTTTGGGGGTGGGTTGTGCGGTTGGGGAGGTATCCTGCAGTTAATTTTGACTGGAATGTTTTCTTTTCCCACCAACCTCAAACACCATTCTCTTGTAAATTTACTTTTAATGAATGTCATCTTCCCTATAAAGGCCTCTTTTACACCTCTCAACTCAAGTAGTCTTTCCCTCCTCTGTGTTTCCACTGTACTTTTATTTATATCTCTATTAATATCAGAGCTGCTTATGTAATCTTTTCCTCTACTAGTCTATGACTTCTTTGAGGATAGAAGAGTGTCTGGTTGATGACTTACTACTGTGATTGTACACAGTAGTACAATTTTTCAATGTACTTGAAAAATGAGTAACAATGAATAACTGAATTAATGTATTAATTTAAAATACCACTCTATGGGACTACCCACATTCTATGAAAGATAGAGAAAGAACATTAACAAAAGGACCATGGGATTATTGTTTAAATCTCAACAGTACTTAACAAAACCTTCTCTTGAGAAATACTCAAAAGACAACTTGTCAGAAGTGCTGCAAAAAAAACTGGGCCAGAGAGTAAAGTCGGTAGGTGTATTGAAAGAGCAGATTGGTATCTAACGCTTACGAGACAGTCAGACCTGAAAGGCAAATTATCTGGGTCCAAACTTCTTTCATCATCAGTTAGAGCAAAGGTCCACCAACCTGGGGAGGTGACTGGTACAGGTTGGGATTCACCAGCAGTCCCAAAGGCTCTTCAGATCTATCCAGTTTGGTCAGTGGCTGGTTCAATGTTCCACTGGCAATAGCCTGTATTGCCTCATCTAGTCTATGATAACAAACCAAAGGATGCAATAATTGGTAATGTTCCATGCTCAGAATAGCCTTACTTAGCACAAACATAAAACTTGCCAACAGTAATAAAGTTTGAAATTCAAAGAGGGGATGATTTTCCTCATTCCCCATACCAACCTCCCCTTCTCTTCCCAAGAACCCTAAGGAGTATGAGTCAGTAAAAAGTTCCTGAACACTAAGAAAATAGGTAGGGCACATTACAACCACTTATCTGTTTAACAAGATTACTGGTAATGCCGAGATTAGAAAAGTTGCCTAGAAACAGTCTGACTCACAAAAGAGTATTCTACGCCAGCCTATTTCTCAATATCTTCAATTATTCTTCCAACCTCTCAGGAGTCCCTCTCTAGTCTTCCATGCTGATCTGAATTGTATCCTTGCTTCAAGTCCCAGAACTTCTGAGGTGGCCCTCTACTGACCCAGCACAAAAGTACTCACTTCTTTCTTTGAAGTCGTGTTGCACCTACTATTTAAACAGTCATCAACTCTACCGTGTTATCCTGTGTCTACAGTGTTTGCTATGAAGATCTGGCTCTAATCCTATAAAAGAATGTGATTTTTTCATTTAAAGATTATGGAACTAATCCTGCTGGTTAGTAAGAAATTTTAAGTTCTGCAGGAACCATACCTTATTCTATGCTACAGATCTACATTACTCGCTGCTGCACTCCATGTCCCTGCCAGATGCTTGACAACCATTTGTGGACAATGATAATTCTGAGGCAGAACATAATGAAAAGCTTTTACTGGTAGAAAAGACTGACCGTGACCTTGAATACAATTAAAGAGATATTTGTTAGGAACCTTTAAGGTGCAAGGCAACTTAAAAGGGGTAGAGGGCAGGATTCCTGCCTTCAGGAAGCTCTGAATCTAAGTAGCAGTTTAAGACAGCTATAAAGATGACAAACAACATATGGGAGGGTGTAATTATTACTATGAGACAGGCACAATCCATCTGGTGGCTATTATCTCATCATCCTATGTGTTGTATCAAGTAGGTTCAAAGGGGAGGTAGATATTTAAAAAGCAAAGATTAGAGGAAGGATTTCCAAAGCAAGGGAAAAGCAGAAGAAAAAAGGTAAAGCATGAAGGTTAGAGGGGAAAAAACAAAGTACAAGAATTTGAGGGAAGAGGTAAATCTAAAATAGGATGGGGATAGTGGGATCTAAAGGAGAAACAGATTTGTAACATAGTACAGTGCCAAGTATATCCACACCTCTAGAATCTATAAAAGAAATAATACAAATTGCTAATCAATACATTTTTAGAATGTTTAGACTTAACAGCATACAACCAAAGCAAAAGAATGTGAATAAAAATTATGATGAAATACCATTTTTCATGTGTCAGAATGGCAAATTTATTTTTTTAATTGTTGAGAGACAAAGAAACTAGCATCTTGATATTTAGTGTATAGCTCATAAGTCAAAAGCAAGCAGAATTTAAATTTTGAGATACTGCCCAATTTCACTTCTAAGAGGCTTCACTATATCTTATTGTACATAAAAATGATTTTGTCATAAAAGCAATTCATGGCTATGGAAAAACTAGAAAATGCAAATTAATAGAAAGAAAATGAAAAATTCCTGAACCTGTCACCCAGATATAAGTTTGCTTTTTTCTTTGTATCTGTCTATCATATACGTATTAGGTAAGAATAAATAATTTTTCTGAAGTTAATGGTAGAATTTCTTTCAGGGAGAGAACAACCTTTGTTTAGGAAAATTCTGTGATGGATTTGCCAGCTATAAAAGAGAAGGCCAAGGACTGAGCCTTGTGGAAAGAAAGCATTACTGTGTTCACTAATATCCAGTTTTCTCTGTATGTGTGTGTAAGAGAGACAGAAACATAAAGAGACAGAGAGATGTATGCCATTTCCAAAACAGGGAGTGAGAGCTCCATGAGCTTTTTTTTTTTTGGAGGGGGGTAGGTAATTAGGTTTTATTTACTTATTTATGTTTAGAGGAGATGCTGGGGATTGAATCCAGGACCTTGTGCATGCTAAGCATGCACTCTACCACTTGGGCTATATTTTACACCCCCCTCCGTGGGCTTTCTTTTCCGTGCTGTGCTGAAGCCAACATGTGTAACTTTTCTCAACTCTACATTCAGTAACTTCATGTTGTTAACTTGAAATTGGCCATGAAGTAAATTTTTTTCAATAAACTTTACTTTTTAGAGCAGCTTTAGGTTCACAGCAAAATGAAACAGGAGCGGGTGGAGGCTATAGCTCAGTGGTAGAGTGCATGCTTAGCATGCATGAGGTCCTGGGTTCAATCCCCAGTACTAAGAGGGCATATCTATTTTCCTATACTCACAGATGATGCAATGTTACATATTTTAATTTTCAGCCAATTTAATGATACATTATGTTTTAAAATTTGCACTTCCCTAATAGTTAACTGAGCATCTTTTCTAATGTTTACTGGCCATTTGAATTTCCTCACCTGTAAATTATCTGTTCTTAGCCTCTTTCCATTTTCAACTGGATTTCTCTTGTTAATTTGCAGGTCTTTATATAGTATGGATATTGCTCTTTTTAACTGTTAAAACTGTTTAAAATGTTTTCTTGCAGTCTTGTACTTTTTTACTTTATTTAAAATATCTTATGTCTTTTTGACTTCTGGGTTTTATACTTTGCTTACAAAGAGCTTTACCATACCAAGACAGTAACTCTATTCTCCTAAATTTCTACTATTCTATTTCTTTCTGATCCTTTTATTTCTTTTGCATTTAATGCTTTAGTCAGACTTATTATCGCACTATGGTTTGAGGTAGAGATCTAACGTAGATTGTTTCTAAGCTGGTGGCCCATCGTTTATTTAATCTTTTCCTTTGTAACTAATTACAAATTACTAAATGTACTAAATTTATACATCTCTGCATTTACAAAGCTATAGACACACACTCATGCACACATACATACACAATGCAGACACACAGGTCTCTTTCTGAATTCTATTACATTTCATCGATCTATTCCTGTGCCCAAACTGTACCTCATTGTTTTAAAAAGGTTTTTTTTTTTTTTTTTACAATACATAGATACATACATACATACAGCTTTTTACAAAACTACAGTAGTTATATAGGAGAATAAGGTGCCCTCATGGTTCATTTTCAAAATTTTCTTAGCTACTCTTACATGTTTCTATTCCAAATAAATGTATTACTTCAAAAATTAACAGAAACAGAAGACCCATTAAAGGGGAGAAACCTTTTACAGTCAGACTGCCCCCTTTTTTCAGACCCCTTCTGGTGTTGCCCACTTACTTGCTGTGATACTCAGCTAGTGGATTTTCATCCTCCACAATCTTCCTGCCTGCAAAGTCAATGGTGATCTTCTTAGAGAGCCGAGAGGCATGTCGGAATTCTCTCAGCTCCTCCTCTCGCTTCTGTAGGGCTTCCCGCTCAATTTTGGACAACCACTGGTTAGAATCACTGGCAAAGTAATCTGATTCATCATCAATGACTTGGGTCCTTCGAATGCTGAAGAAAAATAAAAGAACATATGGTAATTACATTGATGACAAACAGGGACTTGATTACTAGGAAGCTGTTTCAAAGCAGCTCACTCTTCTGCTATCCTGAAAGTTATCATCTCGAATATAGATGACCAAGAATGTTCCAAAAATAGGTCAAGCTCTGCCTGGTTCCCACCTTCTGCATATACCTTATCCCCACTGCAGGGAATCAGCTCCTAGAACTAATCTTACCCTGGGCAGGAAAAGACATAGCACCATAATTTATTGTCCTACTTTTCTTACTAGTCCAACCCTCACCTTATAGCCGGAATTCTGTCTGATTTTGCTGCATCTGAGTTCGCGTCTTGGTAGCTTACTCAACATCCTAGTCCCTGCACAATTGGGACCTAGTCTATTCTTGCTAGACCCAGTTGCTGCCCTTTTTCCTTACAAATTGGAGCTCTATCCTGGACCCTCAGTCCTGTAACTTATTCTTAAGTTATCTTATTATTCTACTACTTCTATATGTCATTTTCCAACCACCCCCGCCACCCCCACCCCAACCCTATCTTCAGCCCTTCCCTCAATATACAAGGGACATGTTCCAAGATTATAACAATCAGGCCTATTTCTAAAATTACACTGACAAAGAAACTAAGAACTAGAAGGAATCTTGATGATCCAACTCTGTCATTCTACAGATAGGGGCTCAAAGAAGTCAATTGACTACTCCAAAGTTACAAATCCAGTCTCAACTGCTTCAGTAGAAATTAATGATACATACAGGTATTGGGAAATCCTGAAATCAGAATCATTTAGCAATTTTCCAGGGCTCAGCTGGAATTACGGAAGTTTTAAAATAGACTAAGAGTGGTCCTATACTATAGGTGAACCTAAATAATGAAACTGGTGTCCCTGAACACACGAGCATAAAGGCAAAATCAATAGGGAGAGACCCTTTTCCAGTTTCTCTTTAACAAAAAATGTACTCTATTCTAGTAAATTTCACTGAGAAGGGCTAAAAGTGATATTTAAAAGTTTAAGAGCCAATATTAGTTACAAACCTTGTGATGGGCTTACTCAAGGAATAGCTTTCAAAGTTATATCCCATGCAAATGATCTATATTAGGTGTGTGTAACCAAAGGATTATAATGCTAGAAACAGACATACTTAGTTACCATTAAAGAAGAGATTCAGTGTCTGAGAAGTGAGAATATAAGTCCTATTTTAAAATTTTTTAAAATTAATTTGCTGGGTGGGGGGCTAGGGGAGGTAATTAGATTTATTTTTAGAGGAGGTACTGGGAATTGAACCCAGAACCTCACGCATGCTAAGCATGTGCTCCATCACTTGAGCTATACCCTCCCCCCATAAATCCTATTTAAAGATTCTTTTAGGGGGGAGGGTACAGCTCAGTGGTAAAGCACAGGATTAGCATGCACAGGGTCCTAGGTTCAATCCCCAGTACCTCCATTAAAATAAATAAGTAAGTAAATAAACTTAATTACCTCCCCCCAAAACAAAAACAAAAAATAAATATTCTTTACCACCAACTAGATCTCAATACATATATTGTCCAAACAGAGAAAAAAAATGAAAGAGAAATTAAAAATAGAACTAACAAATCCATCAACTTGCCTCCTAAAGAGAAGTTAGTGGGCTAAATGACCAAAGTGTAGGTGTATAAAACTTAAAATTTAGGGACATTATTGAAAAAGAAGACAAATTTAGTGTCAAAGCGAAAAGGGAGGGTAAATCACGCCTTCCCATGATATGGTGTTACCTACACTCTCCCAAAGGCAATTTCTTAGGGAATCTCCAGGGCCTGGCACAACATTTGTACACGGTAGGCATTTTAACATATGCTGACTGAATGAATGAATGGCTGCAAATGAAACAAGAAGGAAATCTGTCAACTCAGATCAACTTTCCAGGGGGTATACTAGCATTTGCTAAGAATCAAAAATGTTGCAAGGTAGGATCCTTTTGGTGGGAGCCTAGCTTATTCAAACATGGATTCAAAAACAAGATGTATAACCCCTAGAGCGAGCCTTCAGCTCTTCTTTTGCTGTAAACGCTTCCATAGTCCACCCTAAAAAGATCAAGTGCCAAAATAACGGACTAGTCTTTTCCTTAACATTTTTTATTCTAATCACATCATACCTAGTCCTGTCAAACTCTAACAATTTGTCTTTATGCTTGATAGCCTTCTCCAGACCAGATTTAAATCGTAATTCTTGATGAGGAAGAAGGTCCTTGGTAAAGATGTCCACCTTTCCAGAATTCTCAGTTCCTGAAATTCAATAAGGAAATCAAATGTTGTCAGCCTATAATACAAATTAGTTGTACCACTGTGCAGCAAAGAACACATAAAAAGATCTAGCTTTGCCCCTAATGACGGCCAGCCATGGGAAAAAAAACAAGTACACAGGCCAGGTTTTACTTGTCAAGCATCAAGAAGTGCTTGAACATAATAGGTTCTCAGTAAATGTTAAGGATTTATTTCTTCCCTCATGGAAATGTGGATCACTAAAGGTAACAAACTGTTTAACAACACAGTATAAAAAGGCTTTATAAATAAAAAAAGTTATTGAGTAGGGCTGAATATCACTTTTAAACATACTTCATATATCAAAGCTAAAAACTAAATAATAGAAGAAAAAAGAGAAGAAATTGCAGCAAAGGGACAGAAATCAATAATGAGAACTTATTAGATGCTAAGGCACTTAATACATACTACTTAATTTTCACAATAACCCTGTAAGACAGTTTGTATTATCTTTGTTTTACAGATAAATTGAAGCTCAGAGACATTAAAAAACTGACTGAGTTTACTAAGTTGTAAATTAAAAGGTGGAAACAAAATACAAACTTAGGTCTGTCTAACTCTAAAGCGTACATTACATTTATTCCTTGGCCCGTGTATTATCTCCTTTGTGACAGCATACCCCAAATCTGATCCAGAAAAGACAGCCGTATATTATGATAAAACCAAGACCTAAGACGTGTTAGGAAAACAACTAGGGTATAACAAAGGCTGACTTTTCTCTTTACCTAAAACTCTAGGCCTGTTCAAAGTCCTGTCAAATCTTTTTTTTTTTTTAATTTAGAAAAGAGATTCTTGTGTTCTGAATATAAGAAAAGCATTTAGAACTACTTTTTCTCATAACAATGACCCTAAATTAATCCTAATTAAAAAAATATGGAGACATGTTCTACCTCATTAATAATAATTAAAAAAACACAGCTATAAAAATAAAATAATTTGAAATGTCAAAACTCAACAGTGACAGCTTTGAGGGTAAAATACTAATGTTGTTGTAGACTGGTACAATATTTTGGTAAAGTAATATGGCAAATACATCTTAAGGGTCAAAAATGACCATATTCTTTGACTCAGTAAACCCACTCTTAGAAATTTATCCCAAGGAAATAAATCAAAAGATACAGTATTAACAAAGTTGACCACTGTGGTATTATTTACAATTTGGAAACAGTTAAAATATCCAATAATTGGGAAATAGGTAATCAAACTAAAATAAGTCAAGTTAATGACTATTTTTAGCCACTAAAATTTACAAATATGAAGAATATATGGTAACAAAAAATAATTATAAAATGTCAATTTAAAAAAGGGAAAAAAGTAAAATTCTGTATACACTGTGACTGCTACTTCATAATACAAACCAATCTATATTAAAAAAAAACTACGAACTAAAGCAGAAACAAAATATTTACACAAATTTACAGTAACGAGTACATTGTTTTTCCTTTAAAAAGTCCTTAACGATTTTTGTCATGCTTTTTCCAAATATAAGACTTTGAAAAGAGTTGCAAAAATAGCAGAGTTCCTGTGTAACATTCATTCATCTTTCCTTACTATCTTATCTTACATACCATAATATAATTATCAAAAGTAAAAAATTAACATTAGTACAATACCATTAGCTAAATTACAGACTTTATTTGAATTTCAACATTTTTTCCATTAATACTATTTTCCTGTTTAGGGATCCACTTCAAGATCCTACATTGCAGTTAGTTGTTGTGTCTCCTTAGTCTTCTCCAATCTGTGACAATTCTTCAATCTTTCCTTGTCTCTCATGATTTTGCAAATCTCCTATTATAAAACTTACATCCAATAATTTTAGCATCCATTGGTGGATTTTGTCTGTAGCAATTACTACTACTGAAGTGTTCTAATGGTAATTTTCTATTACTCTAATTCCTTCAGTGTATTAATTAGAATTCTTTTATAAGAAAGCTGTCCCTTCTTCACCACGTATTAACTAACATTCAGTTAATTCATGATATTATTTTATTCTTTGGGTTATAATCCAATAGTATTATAATTAGTTTTTTGCTCAATGTTATGTGGTTTTAATAAGAACTTTAAAAAACAAAATGCTTGTAGAGTAAATGAGTAAATAAACTGCATCTTGCATACCAGGATACAAGAGAAACAATCATAGGTACAACAAAATGTATCCATCACCAGTGTGATCCAGGTAGAAGATTGTTGCCTACCTGACATGAGCTTCTTCAGCAGTTTCTGGCTCTTGTTTGAGTCACGCTGTAAAATACCTTGTTCCTCACGAGTACATACCTATAAAGTAACAAGAGGAAAACACACAATTCAATCATTAAATTGTTTGCTTAATAAACTTAAAAAGTAACCTCAAATTACACATAAGATAGGACAATAAAATAATGAGATTTTTTTTTTATCTAGACAAACATACCAAAAAATATGTATATCCAAATGAGTTTTATGCTAGCCTCTTTCCATTTCTCCTTTCTTTTGTGAATCACACCAAAAGCTGATCTCACTGTGTCTCTGAATGACTAGGTAAAAAAAAATCTAACCTACTTTCAAAGAACAAAGATTTGCCACCATTGGGAATACTGAACAAATGTACAACACTTTTTAAAAAAAAAAAATCTTCCAGTTCTAATGGTGAAATTCAAGTCTTACAAGAGAAAGTATAAGCAGGTGTATTATTAGAAAGAACCAGAAAAAGAAGCAAAATACAGTACCACCAGGGAAAACTAGTCTAGCTTTTACACTATACATATTTTTTTCTTTGCCTTCGAACATTATCTACTTATAAAGTAATAAACGTATTAAAGAAAGGAAAAGTTCTGTTTATTATAATATCACTGCAATTATAAGAATGGAGGTTACTTAAAAGAAGAAAGGGTTCCTTAAAAACAATTTCATACTGAGCTTATAAAACTACAAATGTCAAGGCCAATCCACATTATTCTCTCTTGAACTGAAGGAATCCAGGGACCTAACAGAAAATACTGCACTTGGCTAGCAGCTGCCTGAGTGGCACGTAGAGTTCCTTCCAGCAGCTGTAGGGTGTTTCTCTAGAGAAAGTCTCATATGGGAGGACATTTACTGCCATTTTACAAACACTTGTTACGTTAGATACTATATTTTTCAGGTCATCCATTGTCTATCAGCTTATTCAGTGAGTATATTGAAAAATTAAAGGCCCCATCAGAGAAGGGAAAACAAAGCAACACAAAATATACGCCTTCACCAATGCCAAATGCCACTGCTTCTGCCAGTCAGCAAACCGGCAGAACAAGCTTTCTAGACCGCTCACTAGGGTATCTGTAAGAGAGTCATTACTGCTACACTCTTTGAGGTCATTCACGCAAATAATGAAGAGCTATAAAAAGGAGGTGTTCTAGAAAAAAAAAGATATAAAGACTGGAGGACTACATCACGGTGGCACTGTTTCCCTAGGAATGTGAGCTACATCTGAAGACTGACAAAAAAAATTTTGTCATTTCAGGCCCTAAAGTTTTCTTGAATTGAAGTTAATCTCATACAAGACTTGGATCCCTCAGCAATGTATGTTCTCAAAACCCTCTGACTAATAAGCCTCAGGACTGGGATATCACCTGGGGCTTCTGACTATACAAGTTCCCACTACTAGAATTTCCTGGACATCCTGAGGAAGAACTTACTAAGAAAAAGAGAGATTAGGAGTGTAAATGTCCCTATGTATAAAACCAAAGTGTGGTAAAATAGAAAAGAAACAACTTACCAGGGTACCACAGAATAAGCAGGGGCCAGAACCCTCTTGTTCACAGACAATACGCCCACAGATCAGACAGTTATTGATCAGCTTGTGCTTCTGGCCCAGGCAATCACAAGGGTGGCGACCAGGGATCAAGACTGCAAGTTTGTCCTGTCCCTCTTTTGTGTATAAACTGACAAACTTCGTCTTCTTCTTTAAGGAGCTGCTGTTCTCTTGTGCCTAATTGTACAAAAATATCAGAAATAATATCAGATAATTAATGACAGTGAAAACAGTCAAGAGAGAAAAACCTCAGTTCTGTTAAATAATGACTTACACACTACTCAGGAACCATGAAAGGAGGTGGGAGAAATACAAATTAGTTATTATCAAGGGTCTGAGAAAAGGTTATTCTCCTGAAAAACTAGGTAATAAACTCACACTTTTCTGCTATTAGCCTTCAGCCCTGTATTACAGCTAGTGGAAGGTAAATGTAGCAATAAAAGCTGTTTATGTGACATATTTAAGCACAGCTAAATTGGAGATCATAAAAAACAAAAATGCCTCTAAAAGCAGATGATGTTCATAGATTTGGAAATGAGATGAATAAAATAAGAAAAATCTATAAAGAACTGACTCAGTAAGAAGAAGACAGATAACAATAAAAAATTGGGCAAAGGACCTAAACAGGAAATTCATAAAAAATATTCAAATGGCCAACAGACACATGAAAAGGTGCTCAAACTCATTAGTCATCAAGATAATACACAACAAAACCACAATGCAAAGCCATGACACATGAACGAGAATAACTAAGTTGAAAGGACAGAAAATACAGAGTGTTGGCAAGGATGCAGAGCAATCAGAACTCTCACATACGTTCGTGGGAGTGTAAACTAGTATCTGCTAAAGTGAGCATCTGTATATCCTGTGACTCAGCAGTTCAACTCTTGGGTACATACTCAACAGAAATGTGTAAATATGTTCAACAAAAGACATACAAGAACATTCACTGCACCATTAGAATTGGAAACCACCCAAATGTTCAATAGTTTCTGAGTATTCACTTAATAGAATCCTGTGTACCAATGAGAATGAAAAAGCACAGCTATACAAAACAGTACGGATAATTCTCATAAACCAAGTGACACAAAAGAGTATATACCATCTAGCTCCATTTACACAAAGTTCATGAGTAGGCAAAACTAATCAATGGTATTTGAAGTCAAGAAGGTGTTTTCCCTTGGGAGGGTTATCAGTTGGGGGTGCATGGAGGGGTGTGCTAGAGGAATGGTAATGTTTTGGTTTTTGGCTATACAAAAGTCAGTTTGTGAAAATTCACCTGTTCACTTCTGCATGCGTGTTATAAAATAAAAACTTTGAAAAGAGAACTATATTTATCAGCCTCTGTCTTAGTTCATTCCGGCTGCTGTAACAAAATACCACAGACTGGGTAGCTTATAAACAACAGAAACTTTATTTCTTACAGCTATGGAGGGTGAATGTCCAGTATCAGGGTGCCACATGGTTGGGCAAGGGTTTTCCATGGTCACAGAAATCACTTCTTCATCGTATCCTACATGGCCAAAGCGGGTAGGGAGCTTGGTGGGGTCTCTTATAAGAACACTAAACCCATTCATGAGGGATCCACCCTCTTGACTGACATAAGAAACTCTCAAAGGTCCCACTTCCTAATCCACACGGGGCATTAACATTTTAACTTGTGAATTTTGTTTTTTGTTTGTTGTTTTGGGGCGGAGGTAATTAGGTTTCTTTCTTTATTTTTAGAGGCAGTACTGGGGATTGAACCCAGTACCTTGTGCATGCCAAGCATGCATGCTACCACTTGAGCTATACCCTCCCCTGCTTAACTTATGAATTCTGAGGGGGACACAAACACTCAGATCATAGCAGCCTGTGACACTTAGGGTGTATAGAGGCCTCTCCCATGCTGTAATCTTACTTTCCCTTTAAACTGAGAGTTTCTCAATCATTTCCAGAGACTGAAGTTTCAGAGACAAAAAAAACTCTGGAGTTCTAGTGGGTAGGAAAGTTACCATAAGAAAGGTAACAATTGTTAGGTATAAAGACAGGTGACATGCCCTAATGTCCAAAGCCAAAAGTTGAGATACAAGGACAGTATCAAATAAGTCAACCTAGACAAAAATTAAAATCTAAGGCAAGTGCTAAGGATTTTATCTAATCTAACAGGTTGCCATTTTTCAAGCGAGGCAATCCTATCTTTGGCTCTCAAGATGGTGGTGAGGGGAAGATTAAAATCTCTAAGGAGAAACTCCTATTTCACTCCCATTAAAGTATCCAGTTACATTAAAATATGGTATTTGAGAGATTGAGGGCTGTGCTTTGATTAGGTCTCTTATATACAACAGGCAATAAGCATTCATTGAGAAGGAGAAGGAGAGACAGAGTAATAGAGCAGAGAAGGAGAGAACAGGGCAAGCAAGAAAATTCATAAGTGTATCAACCCCTTGCTCAAAACCATCCACTGGCTTCCCATCTTGCTAAGAATAAAACCCAAGCTACTTATAAGTACTTATAATGCCTTACATACGGCCCCCAGGTGCTCTCCAACCTCATCTACTTATCATTCTTACCCTGCTCACTATGCTCCAGAAACGCAGGGCTCTTGGTACTCCCGAGAAGACTTTTCTCCATCTCCCCTTTGCACTTATTTCCTCTTTCTGCCTTGTTCCCAGCCCATCTCTTCATATACTGGCTCCTTGGCAGTGTTCAGGTCTTAGCTATGATTCCACTCCCTCAGAGAGGCTTTCCCAGCCTATCCACAAGAGCTCCTGTCCTATCAATTACTCCCTACTGCATTGCTCTTTTTATTTTTTCATGGCAGTTTTCACAATCTACTTCAAAATTTTTAATTACTTTAAAATTTTTCTTTGACTATCTTTCTACCTTTCCTCTGAACCACTAAAATGTAAACTCTAGGAGGGCAACAAAACCTACCTAATGTGTCTTGTTTATTGCTATATCTCAAATTCCTAAATCAGTTCTTGACACACAGCAGATACAATCAAAATTTCTGAATAACCAAATAGCCTATAATGAAAAAGAATATGAAAAGGAATATATACATATGTATAAATGAAACAGTACGCTGAACACCAGAAACTAGTTTCTATTTTAGTTTCAGTTTACAGTATTTAGTTTACAACATTGTAAACTGATGATACTTCAATTAAAAATATATATTAAAAAAAGAAATTAGCTGCATGGTGATTCCATCAAATGAGGGAACAATAATTTCTTTAATCTATCTCTTACTGTTTAAAAAATTAGGTCAGTTCATATTTTCAGTATTATAAATAACATCATGCAGAACATAAGCTTTTTTTGTGGGTTTCTGATTACTTCCTTAAGTTAGATATTGAAGTCATATTAATAAGCCAGATGACTAGATAAAAAAGCTGTGGTATATTTACACAATGGAATACTACTCAGCCATAAAAAGAATAAAATAAATGCCATTTGCAGCAACATGGATGGACCTGGAGATTGTCATTCTAAGTAAGCCAGAAAGAGAAAGAAAAATACCATATGTATCACTTATACAGGGAATCAAAAAAAATGGGAAAAAAAAAAGAACTTATTTATAAAACAGAAACAGACTCACAGACATAGAAAACAAGCTTATGGTTACCAGGAGGGGAAGGGGATGGGAAGAGATAAATTGGGAGTTCAAGATTTGCAGATACTAACTAATATATATAAAACAGACAAGTTTATACTATATAGCACAGGGAACTATATTCAAAATCTTATAATAAACTTATGGTGAAAAAGAATATGAAAACAAATATATGTATGTTCATATATGACTAAAGCATTAAGCTGTACACCAGAAATTGACACAACACTGTAAACTGACTATACTTCAACAACAAAATATATATAGAAAAAATAAAAAATCAGTCCGAAGCCTAAGAACATTTCCACAGTTCTTGATGTACACTACCAAATTGTCCCCCAGAAAACTTAAACCAATTTATATTGCCACCTGTAGTGTACAAGAGGTTCTTGTTTTAACATAACTTCAACAGCACTGAGTATTCTATTTTTTAAATTTTTGACAATTTGATAGGCAATTATCTCAGGGATTTACTGTTTTCTTATTTGAGTACTAGCAGAATATGGGAATTCTCAGTACTAAAATCAGGGGAGTCCAGGCAAATAGGGCAACAAAATGGTCATTTTAATTATTACTAAGGATAAACATCTTTTTATGTTTATTGCTCATTTGTGTTTTTTCTTTTGCTTGTGATAGTCTGTGCTCATTTTATACTAATTAATAAAAGGCTTAAATGTCTATTTTTTTTTTCTTTAAGTTCACAGTACTTTGCAAACCATTTTCCGTGTTTTTTTGCATGGTCATCACACTCAGAATTTTTTGGTCACTTCTCTTCCTTCTTAGCATAATTAACTATTCCAGTCTGCTGGGAAATTTAGCTTGTCAAATTGCCCTGAATATAAATATTTCTGCTTACCTTGCATGGCTATTTTGAGAACCAAGAGAGAATATGAAAGAACTCTAAATGCTAAATAATGATGGTGAGGATGGTGGTGGTAGTGAATGGTCTAAAATAGAAATACTCTTAAAACAGCTAGAATTGTGCATTCTTTCAGTATAGACTCACAAAAAAATGTTGAAATTGAAGCCCTAGTGCACTTCATTAAATATTTTCCATCATATATATAGTATATATATCTCTAAGCAAAAAATCCTTATAATACTTATTTAATCAAGCTGCTCAAAAAATCTACATATAGAAAATATGTCATCATTATCACTCTCTCACCATAAAATTCATGCATTTGTTGAAAAATTGCCATACTAGACCAATGTGTACCCTTTGCTCTCTGAAATGTATCAGTCATTATTTCTTCTCTATATAGCCAAAAAAAGGCTCATTCTCAAAGCACTCACCTTCGCCAAATCAAAAGGTGTTTTGACCTCTATGGCCGTATCAGGTTCAGTAAATGCAGGAACTTCCTGTCTGTTTCTCCCTTTCCGCCTGCTCCTCTTTAGCTGGTCTCCTGATCGCTGCCCATCTAAAATCTCTTTAAAGAAGAAGAAGAAAAAAAAATATATATATATATATACACATGTACATAGATAAATTGAAAATAGTAGGACTCATTGTTGAATTAATAGCTAATAAAGAGAAGGCAATGCTTAGTATTAGAGTCAAGATACGAAGTCAGGCAGGTTTTTAAATTATCTTTCCCTCTCAAATCAGAATTAAATTTAAACCACCATTTTCAAGATTGTAGTCAATGATAAAAGACTACTGGCTAACATTAAGACTACTGGCTAACATTAAGAAGTTAAATTAAAGTCTGATACTTTAGATTGTATAGTAATAATGCCTTATTTAGTTTGGTGCTTATCTTTTGTATTATTTAACTTAAAAGTTGCCTCTAAACATTATTCATAATGAAAAAGAATATGAAAACAAATATATGTATGTATATGCATGACTGAGACATTGTGCTGTACACCAGAAATTGGCACATTATAATTGACTATACTTCAATTAAAAAAAATTTAAATGCTATTCATACTAAAAATTGTTAACATTTATTTACATCCATGTATATACATAACTGAAGTTTGCCTTTAACTCATGTATAAATTTTTCAAGTTATTCTGAAGCCACATTTGTATCTATAAATAGGTATTTTTGTGATATTTTCTAAGTTGAAAAAGTCTGGACCAAAACAACATTCACTGTTTCTACAGACTGAGTAGAACTGAACTAAAATATGTATACATATAATTCTGGTTAAGTTTGCTGTGAGGAAATAAATGGTGACAGAACATACCAGGTCCCATAAACCAGCCAATCTACCAACATTTCAACCTTTACTTAATTATAGTAAATTACCATCTTTCTTGAAGGGCTGCTGCAGAGCATCAGAAGTCAACTCCTGATCATTCTTTTGCCATTTGGTTACAAGTTCTTCTATGAATTGACCTTTTTTGCCCTCATTTCCCTGAAGGAGATCAGTAACATATTCTCGCATCTCTTCAGCACTCTCAATTGACAAAACATACCTCAAGAAGCAAAGATACAAGTTGTTGAAACAAGGCTAGCTTATACTATGTTTTTCAATAATTATAACAGACATCAAAAAGTAGTGGGGAAAAAAATTAATTCAATAGTTTTTATTTCAAGGCAAGTTCTAGGTTAGATGCTAGAGATACAAATTTGATTAGAACAAAGACCCTGATCTCAAGTAGTTCATAATCTAAATTAATATAACCTTTCTGTATTTGTAGAATCAAATCACTGTTTGAAGACAGACTCAGGGATGGTCTTAATAGACGAACACTCCCCATAACTACACATCCACAGTCATTATATTTTCCTAAGGACAATACAATTACTTAATCTCTACATTGCAAAACCTAAAATTTCTTTTTTGCCAAAAATATGTATACTACAAGCTAATCAGTTACTGATTTAACATTCTTAAAAATTACATATCAAGTTTAGCATCACTCAGAATAAGCAGATCTATTTTAAGAAAATGGTATAAAGGATTCCTAAAAGTGAAACAGGGTGGGAGTACAAGTCAGTACAACCTTTCTAGAAATCGATCAGCCAAAATATTTAAAGTGCCTTAAAAGCAATCCAACAATTCCATTTATAGGACTGTAAGAAATAGGACTCTATAAGAGACACAGGAAAATTTATGCAAAATATTTATCTGAGAAAATGCTCTCACATAAAGTGAAATAGTAGGATAGACTATATAGCACAGGATCCCAATTGCCATAAAAGGAATGTGTATATCCGTATACTTACGCGTAGACGAAAGGCTAGAAGGTTATATACCAAAGTGATTACCACTAAGTGATATGATTAAAGAGTTTTGGTTTATTTTTATTTTCTTTTTTTCCCCTACAATGAATGTATTTTGAAAACGTATTACAATATGCATAAGAAAAAACACTAATAGTTATCTCTAGGTTGTGGTATTATGGTAATCTTTGTTCCTCCTTTATCCTTTTCCGATTTTTTTTTTTTTTTTTTTTTAGTTTTCTACAGCACATATGTCACATCATTAGGGAAGAAAGAAGTGAAAAAAATTACTAATAAATTAAGTATCGGACCATGAAAGCAATAGAAGATCTGAAGAAACTGTAATGCAGACATGCTGGTATGGGATACAAGAAAAGTTATTACAATAATGCTATATATCCTTTAAATTTTTAAAAAGTCATGCAATTGTCCTATCACTGGTAGCATAGGTACTGGGTTCTTTTCCTAATGTGGTGGTGAATTTGCAGAGTTAACAATCTATTCGTGAACAAATCTGTGCCTTTGCATCTCATTCAGGGCATCTTCTAATCCATCACAAATTTTTTAAAAAGGCACAAGTATTTTCACGACTTTCATGGTTTAATCAGCTTGATCTCCAAACTTACCAGGCCCCATTAAAAGATTAATTGCTATTATGAATTCACAGAGCTGCAAGGAACCTCAAGGGATCATTTAACTCTGGAGTATTCAAGAGTTACTAGGAATTACTTAAAGAGTTCCAGAAACATTTGAATACATGTCATTTTAACTATTTAACGAAGTATAATAAAGAACAGCATACATCCAAATGGGTTATATACCAAATCTCATCACAATAGAGTCAACCAACACAAGAACTAATGCAGGCTGTGGAACAAAGTTTATTTTGCTAACTCTGTTTACAGACCTTAATGTCTCATAAACGTACCACTGATTAGTAGAGTAACAGCTCTATATCATCTTTTTAAAAAATTCAGGCCACTCATACCAAACTGTTCGGGTAAGCACACTGTGTTATATAGTAAATCCTTGTTGTTTAACCATTTTGTATATAGTGGTGTGTATATGTTAATTCCATACTCCTAATTTATCAATCTTCCCTCCTTCTTCCCCTTTGGTAATCATAAATTTGTTTTCTATGTCTGTGAGTCTGTTTCTGTTTTGTAAAAAATTCATTTGTATTACTTTTTAGATTCTACATATAAGTGATATCATATAATATTTGCTTGACTGGGTTTTTTTTGATAGTCTATTCCAGTGCTCAAAATAATCCTTTATTTTATTTTTAGACCTAAAACTTTAATTTCAAAAAACAACTAAATACCTACCCAACTCCAGATATATAAATTATTAGAGTGGTTTTTATACTTATTTCCTCCCATCATGCACACAGTAAAGCTAATTCATATCAAAGATTTTAAATTATATGCAAAAACTGTATATTTACCTTACACCAGTGCTTCCTAAAGGGAGAAGACCTTGGCTACTGTTTTACAGATATAAGAAATGCTTTAGTTCTAAGGACAGAATTTAGGAGATGAAAAAACAGTTTAAGCTTCAAAAGATATTACAGACAAAAACTGACAGTGACTGAAATTACTTAGTGATAAATACCAATTTCTCAGGTGAAGGTAACAGTATTCACTTTGGCTCAATCAACTATCTTGTACCTGCTGGGTTATGGGCATATTACCCAAAATCTGTAGCATTTGTTTGGAAAAATTTTAAGAGAAATAGATAGTCCTGAAGTTGGTTTATTGCCTATACATCTTGGATTCTAAATAGATGATTACCTAACCCCAGGCCAGGGGTGCAGTTGCATTTTTGCCTTGTTTTCCTCCTTCTCTGCATCAAAATAATCCTTTAAAATAGGCTCTCTTAACTCTCTCCTTTCCAACAAGTCTACTTTCTCTGAAATTCAGAAATTAACCTTACTTTCTACAAAAGCCCTAGAATGTAATTCAGGTGTCAGAATCAACGAGCAAGGAAACAAATCAAGAAACACTTTCAGGTTCCTTGATTACGTTCAATTTTTTTGTAGAAGTTTTTTCCTCTGCTTGAAAACTGCACTGCCACCTACCTAACCTTTAGTTCTCAGGTTAAACTCATCCCTTGCAATAAACCTTCCGAATTTCTCAAATCCTAATGAAGTCTTTAACTCAATGCTCCCACAACACCCTGCACTTCCCCCATCTCAGCACTCATCAACGAAGCAGAATCCAATTGTCTCAACCATCTTTGTTGCCCCAGCACCTGGTATGCAGTAGGGCAAAAAGCAAACAATAAAACCAACCAAGCCTTTATAAAAAAAATGTGTGAAACAAATCAATTAAAAGCAGACATTAAGTCATGTTATCATCTCCATCTGACAAGAAACATAAAGCATTAAAGATAACCTCTGCTAATTATTCATTTTACATATGAGGAAACTAAGGTACAAAGAGGAAAATTAAGTTGCTTAAAGTTCCAAAAACCGGTGAATGACCACAGAAAATAGAACCTGGGACTCGGGAATCCGGAGCTATTTTTGCACTGTATTGCGCCGCACCCATTTAAATTTCATGTCCTATCTGACACAAACCGGATCCGGCAAACTGAAATACTCAGAGTAAGGAATTTCTGGAAAGACAATTTGGCTTGCCTCTTCTCCCCAGAATCTATACGGAAACCGGCTCCCGGGAGTCCTCCAAGTCTAATCATCAGGCATTTGGCGTTTTCCTAGGGGAAAAAAAGGCCCCGCCGGCCGATCGTGGAGCCTTGACACTTCACTCCAGAAACTAAACTAAAAAGCCGGAGGTCAAAATCCCGCGCTCGGAGACGGAGAGCAGTCCTTTTATCACATTGCTTCACTCATCAACTTTTTAGTTCTCCCCGCTTCCCGGTTCGCTCAGCCAGCGCACATCCCAGAGCTACTTCCCACCTAGAATCTAAACCGGTCTTACTGTATGATCTCCTCACTGACATCCAGGCCGAAAGTTTTCCGCAACTGCTGGGTGCACCAGCCCACCAGCTGCTCCTGGGACGCCGCCCCGGCCACCGCCATTTTCCCCAGCCGGAACCAGCTGGGCTACAAACGTTCGGCGTCCTGCGCCGGACTAGTTCCCTTCGCAACACCAACCTCGAGCGCGCGGGTTCCGCCAGCCGGCACCGCCCCACGCCGTAGCACCGCCCCACGCCGTAGCACCGCCCCCAACACAGATCCCTCCCACCTGTGCCACCTCCTCCTTCCCGCTTCCTGATGTTTTCAATTGTACCAGGGCTCCATCTGTGCGTGATTCTTCCGCGTCGTCAGATGTAGGACGTGAAAATTGGGAATTCTGCTGAGAAGACAGTGCAAATACCTATAAAAACTACAGGTTAGGAAAAAAACAACATAATACCCCGTAACTGGAGGGGCAAACATTTTAAATAGCACTTGAAAACTAAGAGTAAATGCTGTAAGGATTTGCTCCGGTGGCAGTGTGGTTTTATACAGCCCAATACTAGAGTCAGGCTGCTAAAATCTCTATTTATTTTTTTGAGCCAGGTCTTTTCTAGGAGGGCCACGACAACTTTGCAAGCTCAAGGAGGGGAAAACTTAAGTAAAACAGGTGCTGGGGTTTGGCTTTGAAGACCTTCCACATGAATCATACGTATTGATTATTAAGAAGTTAAAATTATTTGAACCCAAGGTGACCAGAGTTAAAGGTCTTTGGCTACTTCCTACTCCACTGGGACAACGGACTGGGAAAAATTTAGCCAGATTTTTGTGGAGAACATAATGTCTTCTGACATAGTTCATCAGTAAATTTAATTGACTGGCTTTATGTTACGTGTATAGGTTCTTCATTCCCATTAGGCTGTTTAGGCTAAGTAATTACAATAATGGATGCTGTTTCACCTTTTTATGTTAATATTTTTACCAACATAAATAATCAGAATCATATGTATGTTGAAGTACATTAAGTATAGATTGTCTTTATTATTAATTTGGAAAATCCTTGATTTACCAGATTAAAAAAACACTCTGAATGTTCATAAATGGTACAAGTTTTGTTTCTTCATAGACATCTGCTACGTTTAATACTAATTATAACGTATCCAACTTCCTTACCTGTTTTTATACTGTTCTGTTAACTAAAATGTTAAATTTTTGAAGACAGAGACTAACCTAAGCTATTTGTACAATAGGACTTAGTATATCATGCATATTATGATGAAATTATGAGAACCTTAAGAATAAAATGTTCTTTTTTTCATAAGGAATATGTTAATGATTGTAATCTCTAGTTTGTAATATATGTAATATAATGCCATTTATAATCATTATCATTTTAAAATTGAAATATAGTTGATTTACAATGTTGTGTTAGTATCATAGAAAAGTGACTCAGTTATACATATATATACTTTTTCATTTTTATCCAATATCGGTTACTACAAGATATTGAATATAGCTCCCATTATCGTTTATTAAAATAAATTTCTGCCTGAACAAAGCAAGCACATTTATTTAATATGATTTAAAGATATTCTTATGTATAAATTTAGGCAGAAATTTCATTTGTACATACTACAACTTTTCTTAATGCCCTACACCTTTAGAAATTTCACATTCACACCACACAACTCTGTTTTATTTAAGTGTAAAGGAGAAGAACTTCAGCAAAGCAAACATTTAAATTAAGATTTTTTTGGAGGAGGGGAGGGTATAGCTCAGTGATAGAGTGTATGCTTAACATGCAGGCGGTCCTAGGTTCAATCCCCAGTATCCCCATCAACAAATAGTCTCTTTTATCCCATGTCCTCGAGTTTCTTCCCTTGTTTTTTTTCCTTGAAATATATTCAGTTTACAATATTGTGTCAATTTCTGATGTATAGCATAATAGTTCAGTCATACATATACATGCATATATTTGTTTTCATATTCTTTTTCCTTCTAAGTTACTACAAGATATTGAATAGTTCCCTGTGGTATACAGTATAAACTTGTTGTTTATCTATTTCATATTTATTAGTAAGTATCTGCAAACCTCGAACTTCCAATTTATCCCTTCCCACCCTCTTTCCTCCTTGGTAACCAAAAGTTTGTTTTCTATGTCTGTGAGTCTGTTTCTGCTTTGTAAATAAGTTCATTTGTCTTTTTTTTTTTTGATTCCACATATAAGTGATATCATACGGTATTTTTCTTTCTCTTTCTGGCTTACTTAGAATGACAATCTCCAGGTCCATCCAAGTTGCTGCAAATGGTATTGTTTTATCCTTTTTATGGCTGAGTAGTATTCCATTGTATAAATCTAACACAATTTCTTTATCCAGTCATCTGTCAATGGACATTTAGGTTTCTTCCATGTTGTGGCTATTGTAAATAATGCTGCTATGAACATTGGGGTGCATATATCTTTTAGAACTAAAGTTCCCTGTGGATATATGCCCAGGAATGTGATTGCTGGGTCATATGGTAAGTCAATTTTTAGTTTTTTGAGAAATCTCTATACTGTTTTCTATAATGGCTGCTCTGAACTACGTTCCCACCAACAGTGTAGGAGTGTCCCCTTTTCTCCACATCCTCTCCAGCATTTGTTTGTGGACTTCCAAATGATGGCTATTCTGACTGGTGTGAGGCAATACCTCATTGTAGTTTTAATTTACATTTCTCTGATAATTAGTGATATTGAGCATTTTTTCATGTGCTTATTGGCCATTTGTATGTCTTCATTGGAGAATTGCTTGTTTAAGTCTTTTGCCCATTTTTGGATATTTTTATTAAGTTGTATGAATTGTTTTTATATTCTGGAAATTAAGCCTTTGTCAATCTCATCTTTTGCAAATATCTTCTCCCATTCCATAGGTTGTCTTTTTGTTTTGCTTATGGTTTCCTTTGCTGTGCAAAAGCTTATAAGTTTAATTAGGTTCCATTTGTTTATTCTTGCTTTTATTTCTATTGCCTGGGTAGACTGCCCTAGGAGAGAACATTGCTGAGATTTATGTCAGATAATGTTTTGCCTATATTTTCTTCCAAGAGGTTTATAGTGTCTAGTCTTATGTTTAAATCTTTAAGCCATTTTGAGTTTATTTTTGTGTGTGGTATGAGAGAATATTCTAACTAACTTCATTGATTTATGTGCAGCTGTCCAGTTTTCCCAACACCATTTGCTGGAGAGACTGTCTTTACTCCATTGTAAATTCTTGCTTCCTTTGTCAAAGATTAATTGACCATAGGTTTGTGGGTTTATTTCTGGGCTCTCTATTCTGTTCCATTGATCTACATCAATGCTGTAGCTCTATAGTATTGTCTGAAATCTGGGAGGGTTATTCCTCCAGCTCTGTTTTTTTTCTTCAGTATTAATTTGGCAATTCTGGGTCTTCTGTGATTCCATATAAATTTTAGGATCATTTGTTCTAGTTCTGTGAAAAATGTCCTGGGTAATTTTCTAGGGATCACATTAAATCGGTAGATTACTTTGGGTAGTATGGCCATTTTAACAATATTAATTCATCCAATCCAAGAACATGGCATATCTTTCTATTTCTTTAAGTCATCTTTAAAAGAAAGAAAGAAAGAAAGAAAAAACCTATTGAACACACTCTGAAATATCATAATGCATGACAAGTCACTTTTTGAAGCTACTATAGAAACATATAGCTAATGTATTTGTATTGAAACATCTTACACTGTAACAGATTGCTTTGCAATTAAAGTTTTGTTTTATCTAAAAAATACTATATTAAATAAAAGTGGTGAGAGTGGGAAAAAAATAAATAAACCTAATTACCCCCTCAAAAAATTTTAAAAAGGAATTTATACTCCATATCACTGTTTTTTCTTAAGTTTTACTCTAATATACATGCTTTCTTATCATAATTGACATTAAAAAGACAAACCTACAAATATAGCTATGTATATGTATATGTAGATCCTTTGTACAAAGGTATATTTGCAATTCTTTCTAGCTATTTGTTTGGCCTGTGGACCAAGAGAAAAGACCAGGTTCTCTATGCATTTCTAATCTTTCCAAGGATCATGGATATGAGTTCGAATTAGGTAATTCAGGCCTTAAGTAGAAGCCACTTATCTGAAATGGAAATAATGTGCACTGAAGAAATGTGTATTGAGAGGGGCTTGATGACAAGCAACAAAGAAGGATACCTTAGGGCTTGTTGACTTTTCTGAAAGGAATTTGGCTATAATCTTAGGCTCTAAGATTTAGATTAAACTACAAGTAATTTGCAATACATTTCCTCCTATTACAGTGTTAGTTTCATCTGTTGTCTAGATTCTGTAATTAAAAAACACGAAGTAGTTGTTGATTCTGTTAAATTACAGAGTAACCTTTATTCAGAAAGTTCAAGCATAATTCATTGGAAAGAATCTATGCTGTGCTTAAATTTTCAGGGTTACCTTTGAAGTACACATTTAACAATATACATCCTAAGGCAAGTTCATTTGATCAGGTTTTGTGAATGGTATTCAGAGAGTGAAAATCACTCCCCCAGGGATACTGTGAGTAATTAAGATAAGCATAGGGATAAACAATAGTTATGAGATCCTATTCTAGAGTACACGATGTGCCAGGGATATACCCTTTGCACATTTGACATATTTTTAAGGAATTGTGAGACCATACAGATCTCAGGAAAATGTTTTATTGTAATAATAATAACGTCTCTTTTAATGTATGTATGTATATACAAGTCACCCAGTTTTTTCTTCAGTTTCGCACTATCCTAAAAAAAAAAAAAAACAAAAAAAAAACCTGTAAATAAATTGTATTAGCTTCCTTTTTCCCATTCCATAGAATTGCCTTAATTATGGACGCTGTAAAGAGAGTGCATGCCTCAGTTATTAAAGGAAAGTTCTCTTTATTTTAATTTGCATCAAGAAATTCATTTCAGATGTTGCTTCCGGGAGTCAATCACTATGGATAGAAGCCTGTGGTTAACTTTTGAGGAAATGCTGGAATTCACTGTCTTTCTTGGGCTTTCTTTTCAAAATAGGCCCTTTCCCCTGGTTCAGAGTCTTAGCACCCACGCATTGGGCACCCTAGGAAAGCACCCTGACATCGCCCACCTGGGTCAGATATGAATCACAACCTTCTGCGAGTTGATGGGCGGGTCAACACCTCGCCGAGTGCAGGCAGCAGTCACCACCGGACACTGGTGATTGGTTGCGCGTTAAAGGCGCGGAACCAATGAGAGCGGCGGCCCGGGAGAGTACAGGGAGCGCGCGGGAAAGCGACCAATATAAACTCTGGCGGGAGATTCGTTTTCAGGGCCTTGTCCCGTGAAACACCCTCGACTGGAGTGTCAGTTGATAGCTCTCATCTGGTGTTCGAACATGGTGCGGACTAAAGCAGACGGTGTCCCTGGCACCTACAGAAAAGGTGAGGCAGTCGAGCACTAGAGTGAAGGGCAGGTGGTTCTTCGGACATCCCCGCCGCAGGCGGGAGAGGCCGGGACTCCCCACGGCGCTACCCGCCAAACTGGTCCAGCCCGCCAGGAAGGGGCGGCCCGGCCCCTTTAACCAGGAGGAAGAAGCGGCGGGGACAGGGGAGGGTTATCTGCTGTTCTGCATCGCGGGGCTCTCCTCTCCGGTCGGCTGGGTCAGAGACTGGTAAGAACGTGGCTGTAAGACTTCCTGTCCCCTTCTGAATGCTGTCCTTTACCTCTCTCCGCAGTGGTGGCTTCTCGAGCCCCCAGGAAGGTGCTTGGTTCCTCTACGTCTGCCAATAATTCCACGTCGTTTTCGTCACGGAAAGGTAAAAAGCGCCCCTGCAAGCTCCTGGAGGAACCCTCTCAAAAAGGAGATCAGGCCTGGCACCACAGTTCTCCTGACCTGCGAGCCCCCTGACCCACCATGGAATTTCTTTTCCTGAGATCCTCACCCCTGAATTTCTTCCTTGCCCTCTGATATAATGAATGGGCCTTGGTCTCTTGGCGCGCTGGGGTGGAGGTGGGGTGTTGCATAGTAAAGAATTAGGGACGGACAAACTTTCTCTTCAAACCTGTTTTTCTTTTCTGCTTTAGCGTTCTTATTTTTCTTAGTATTTACAGATGGGCTTTTTCTTGTGAGGGGCTATTTAAGCACCTCTTTACTAGATTAAGAATTATGACAATACTTGACAGTGCTAATCACGTTGTCTTCTTACTGTAAATGTTTTTGTTTTCATTTCTGTGCATCTTTTTTCCTTACTACCCACTTTGCAGGCTTCCTTCCTTCCCTTTCTCTTCTTTTTTTTTTTTTTTTTTTGGAGTGTGGTGTCCTTGCGTGTGTTTTCAAACTTTGCAGCTCCTGATACTGCTTTTTGGGACATTAGGAGGGAAAACTGAGCCACGGAAATACCTTCACACCATTCCTTCTGTGCCATGAGAGGTTGAGGAAATACCGTGCCATCTAGTGTCTCATTTCTTTCAGTAGGAAGTTGAGCAGTTTGGAAGATAAATTCCACAAGCCCTAGTTAAGAACATACGGAAAAAAACTGTGTCAAATTTTGGTATGACAGTACATAAGACTAACTGAATAGCTCTGCTTGTGGAGAAAATGTGAAAAATATTTTCTATTTTGTTAATGCAATTTTTCTAGGCTAAATGATAAATATAATAATGTATAATGTACTACTGACTGAATACAGCTTTATTATGTTACATTTTAAATTTCATTTTAAGGGGAAGGATATAGCTCAAGTGATAGAGTGCATGCTTAACATGCACAAGGAACTGGGTTCAATCCCCAGTACCTCCTCTAAAAATAAACTTAATTACTTCCCCCACAAAAAAATAAAATGAAATTCACTTTAAGGTGGATGTAATATCATTTAATATCATTTAGATTTGATGCTAAAGAATTAAGTTTCCCTTTAAGGAATGGTGATTGTATTCTTAATTTTTATTTAGTTCCATCTGTTTATATTTTATAGCAGAAAATAAATATGCAGGAGGAAATCCAGTTTGTGTGCGCCCAACTCCCAAGTGGCAAAAAGGAATCGGAGAATTCTTCAGGCTGTCCCCTAAAGATTCAGAAAAAGAGAATAGAATTTCTGAAGAGGCAGGAAGCAGTGGCTTGGGAAAAGCAAAGAGAAAGTAAGTTTTTATATTTGGAATATGAGACATATTCTTGAAGATAAAAGACAACAGAATATTGAGTAACTGAAAGATTTCTCTTTGAGCAGATAAGAAAATATAAACCAGATTTTTTTTTTTTTTTTTTTTTTTTTTGAGCAGAAAAAGGTTTATTGCAGGGCTAAGGAAGGAGAAAGGGTGGCTGGTGCTTAAAATACCCAAACTCTGAAACCAGAACTTTTAAAAACTGCTAATCCCTTATTTAAGTCACTCTGAAATTTGAGACGTAAGTAGAAGTTATTATTTTTACTAATCTCAGTCACTGAAAGAGGGTCAGATAAAATTCCCATTCAGATAAAGTTCCCATTCAGATGATAAGTACTACAGTATTAACCATGAACTTCTGGTCTTTATTCTTTAATTTTTACTGTTTTCTATAGAATTTTTTTCAAAAGCAATTTCTATGATGGTTTATGTAGCTTGAATTCCATTAACCCCACCTCTCAAAAACTACTAGTTCAACCTTCACAGGAAGTATATAACCAGTATGGAAAAGTTCAAAAATATAGAAATCCCCATCACCAAGAAATAACCAAAACTAACACCATGGTGTATTTTCTTCACACCTCCTCTATAATTATGCAAGAAATAACCAAAACTAACACCATGGTGTATTTTCTTCACACCTCCTCTATAATTATGCAAGGATACCTCAAAACAAAACAAGGTGGGTATAAAACTGCACACATACGGAGTTCAGTGTGTAAACCTAAGAAGATAATTAAATCAGGCGTTCACATTTTTAATGTCAGGCAAGTGTTCTTGATAAATGTTAAGCAAAAATTCTGGATACAAAAATACAATGATTATTGTGTAAAAGACATGTATATAAATATACCAAATGTCTGTACAAAATATGCCAAGTATCAATAGTGATAATCTCTGGGTAGAAATCTCTCCTCATACTCAGTGCTTCCAACTTTCAACAACAAACATATTTTAAGAATCAGGAAAACAATAGCACCATTGGGGGGAAGAAAAGCAATGGAAACCTGCTTTTTAAATCGATTTATAAATAATAGTGTCCAGACTCTCCAAAGAATTTTGAAATTTTTTATTTCAAAAACAAATTATTTGACTGGAGGTGGGGAGTGGTGCCACGTAGGCTTGGTGCCACGTCACTGGCATTATGAAGCCACTTAATTTAAGACTCTGCTAGGTCCCTCCCTTGCACCAGCCAGGACCCGGTGATCCTCCAGCGCCCGCGTAGCGAGCCCCGTCCAAGGCGCAGTGATCAACGCGGGCAAGGAGATGGCGGCCAGGCTCAGTTTGGGGCTGCTGCTTCTGGTGCTGCTCCTACCCATGCAGATTTATTCGTCCGTTCTTACAACCAGCACACAAGCTCCTTCGGTCCAAACCACAACGACCGGCTGTGCCTTTCAGTCAACAGCTAGTCTCCTTGTGGTCTTGCTTGCCCTTCTACATCTCTACGGTTAAGAGACTTGGCCAAGAAACAGCTACAGTTTACCAACCCATCTCCTAAAGCTCGCTCCATGCGGCATCTACAAGTCCAGCGTGGCAAGGGGAAAAAAAAAACAGGTCTTCATCAAATCTACGAATTCCACTCCTTATTAACACAGAAAATGTTGACAACCCCAAATTGGACTATTTTAAAGAGCGTCTGAAGGATTTGACTAGATAATGAATGCCAAAATTAAATCTGCTGGAGTTTCACGTACAAGACTGGAAAGAGCATGGAGAATTAATGATGTGATTAAGTGTAATTTAAGAAATATGGACACTTGAAACCGTACCTGGTAAATAATAACTTCATAGTCATCTAGAGAGAAAGGATGAGCTGTGGAATGGAGATTCAGTTTTCATTTTGGTTCATGAAACTTAGGAGGCCATAAAATGATTAGACAATATAAAAAGCTTCAGTGATTCTGTTTATGATGTACACTCACCAGGTATTACGGTAAACCTTCTATGTATTGTTTCAGCAATCCTAGTGTAATGCTGATACACTCTGTCAGGTTTTTTTTTTTTAAATCAGGTTTTACATTGTTAAGTTTTCACTGTTTTTTTTTTGTAACTTTTTCCTCTGGGGCTTTGGATTTGACATTGCATTTTGCTTTTTGTAGTAACAGATGTGTGCCAGGGCAATGATGAATTGGAATCTACTACAAATCCAAGATTAAGTAATCCTTGCATATATATTCAAAATCAAATGATAGGTATTTCCTATCACACAGTCCCATCCAATAAGAGCGCTAGACTCATATAGCTGATTTGGATCTCTTAACTTGATTCCAAAGATTAGAAGTACAATGACTTCAACCGGTCTTAAAATACTGCTTTGTATTTGTGCATATGTTGAATAATTTTTACAGCTTAAAAATTGACCTGTTTTGAAGGCATATTTGACAGATCTTGAAATTAAGAGGCAAATATATGAAGGAGGCAAAAATAATGTGTATTGGGTTTTTGGGAAATGAAGACTGGAAATTTGCCTGCATTAAATTCACAACTGTTTTTTGCTCTTTCTGTAAAACTTGATGAATCAGAATAGCTACATGTGGAACACCTACATCAGTCATTATTTTTAGATGGTTAGAACCTGCTACTAAATCTAAGTGGGCTTGATTCTGGAAAGCAAAACTTTACAACTGCCTTGATGTACAGAAACCTTTTTAGAAATAGATACTCCGTGAAATCTTTAGTTCACATGTTCACAGAATGATGCTTAGGTGTTAAGTATCTAGTATGTCCATAGTACTCTTAGTAAGTCTCAAGCCAATGTTTGCCATCTTTAGAAACCTACACAGAAACAACCAGATCCAACAGATCTCAAGCTCTGTTAGATCTATGTGTGTGAGTGAACACACCCCTTTGCCTCATATCTGAACACTGTACATCTGTTTTGGATTGTACATTGTGTTTGGAATTGATTTGCATTGAACACAAACTAAATAAAAATAAATGGCCAAAAGAGCAATTAAAACGAAGCTTTTGACGTATAAAATGATGTTTATGCATATAAAATGTTAAGAATTAGTCAACAATTTCATAAGATCATTTAGTAAATTGTTATTGAGTGCCTACTTTCCATCTTATGAGATGTTTAAAAGGAATGTCAAATTCTGGAGCATTAATCAAATTTTATATTCTGTTGCTATATCACTATATGAATCCTGGTTTCAATAAAATCAACAAGCAAGGAGATACATTTTTGGATAGTTTTTTAATAGACTTGTTTTCCTATATGTCTCCGTTAGTTCCTTCTCATTTTCTGGCACTATTCTTCCATATACTTTCTCATGTTAATATGAACAAGCTAAAAGTCAATATTAGCTCTAGAATATATGACAGTCCTCTTGAATTATTTGTGACTTCCATTAAGGACATAAAATATTTGGCAATATAGCCAAATGTGGCTATGCCATTGATCATCATAGCAATAAAATGTGTATCACAGGCTTTTCATCATATGGAGAAAGATTACACATACAGTCTTGTAAAGAACTTTGATCCATCGTATAATAAAATCTGTGACATAAAACTAGGTAATAGAGGTTTATATTATTGCTTTAGGCTTCTTAACATTTGTTTTTGTTTGTGAGAGTTGTAAGTATCACTTTATTGATGGTAAATTGATAGATTTACTGTTTTTTTCTTCCAGTTTTATTGAGACAAAACTGACATACAGCACTGTACAAGTTTAAGGTGTACAGTCTAATGATTTGACTTACATACATCATGAAATGATTATAATAGGTTTAGTGAACATCTATCATCTCATATAGACACATTAAAGAAACAAACTTTTTTTCCTTGTGATGGGAACTCTTTCAATAGATTTAGTATTGATAGTAAATAGTAAACTATCAGTATATTAGAAGGACTTCTGCTATAAACTCTCTAATTTAGAGAAATATAGAAAATATAGAACATCGCTACTCCTATGACTTCATAATTCTAACAAAGGCAGGGTAAACGCCCATCAGGTGCATGGGGGAGAATCAGAATCAAGAACGACTATCTGCTCAAAACCTTGAACAGAACTGTGATACCTAAAGTAAATTAAATCAGGTCCCCCACAAAAAGAATTTTGGGTCATGATAGTGTTAAGTTGTTAACTTGATTTCATTTCCAGGAAAGTACAATGAAGACCTCTTGGTAATATAATGGTAGGTGAGTCAATGGTAATCCTATACTAAATCAGAAAACCTTTGTTTTAGTTTCCTTCTTTGACTACCTAGCTCTATGACCATTCAGGCTTACTGGATCTAATTTGAAAACTGATTATTTTAGGAGAAATCTCATAAACCTTTATCAGCTCTGAAAAAGATTCTGATTTATGATTAAGCTTTTAATTGACTTCTTCTGTATAAAAAGTATAATAAGTACAAAATAGCTTTGGGATAATATAAATTATTTTTCAAAAGCTATGACTACCGCATGCCAATTTAAGACAGTTTTGGGATTTTTCTAGTTAGGTAATACATTCACATAGTTCCAAAAGGGTATACAGTCAAATATGACAACTTGCTGTATTTTCTCTGCTTGAGTGTATTGGTTAAAAATTTTTTTCCCCTTAATGGAGGCACTGGTGATTGAACCCAGAGCATGCAGTCTACCACTGACCCCCCCCACCCCTTTTTTGCCTTTTATTACTACAGAGTTCTCACTGAATGATTATACTCCTCATCAATCCACTTAATCTATAAGGAGGTGGATTACCCTCCTCCTCCTTATAGAATGCTATAGAAATAGAGATTCCCTTTTAATAAAAATGGCAACATATCCTAAAGGAGACACTGATTTGGCAAATTCACAGGCAAAATAAATTATTAAAAATTTTATCGCTCTAAAGGGGAGGGTATAGGTCAAGTAGTAGAGCACATGCTTAGCATGCACAAGGTCCTGGGTTCAATCCCCAGTACCTCCATTAAAAATAAATAAACCTAATTACCCTCCCTGCTAAAAAATAATAAAATGGTAGGATAATAAATAAAATATTTTAAAAAGTTTTATCACTCTAGGATTTGGAATTTGTAGGGGTTTGTCAGTTACTGGAGTTTAATTTTCTCTCATTTCTAGTCTCTTGACCATACCCACTGCACTGTTAATTAATGTTCTTGATTTATATGTCTTTAAAACACTGTTTATGTTTTGATTTTTAAACATTTGGCTCAGGTGACTATTGAAGTTCTCTATTCTTTCTACAGAGCACGTCCTTTGCCACCTGATCACACAGATGACGAAAAAGAATAGAACTTTTTTATTCATCCTTGACTGATGTCTCCTGTTTTCTCTGGTATTCTAGGGTGTAAATTTGCATAAATGTATTTGTTCCAATTAGCATTGTTGAATAGGCATTTAATTTTAAAATGAGGCTTACATTTAGTTATTCAAGAGCAAGTAGTTATGATATTGGAAAGTTTGTGAGATTAATTATGGTTACTTAGCTTAGTATTCAACATAATGTATTTGGTTTCTTTTACCTGTTATTAAGCTTTTTCTTGCTAATATAATTGCATGGTGTTCTAATTATGAATCTACTGTATTTGAGGTTTGCTTGGATCTTTGTACTGTTGCCATGTTTATTGGCATATGATTATTGGAATGATGCCATATTTTTGTTCTTTTTATTTGCTTTAAAAAGCAGAGTTAGATTTTTGCACATCGAAAAATTCAGTGTTAATTAAACTGAACCCATACCCCTTTTTAAGAAAGTGGGGCAAAGATGCAATGTTGAAAACATTTGGATGGCTATTTATCTTCTCCTTAGAAAAATTTAAGGACAGCTTAGTCCTAAGGGTTTAAAGGGTTGATAAAGCTTCTAACAACAACAAAAAGATAAAATACTAGCATACAATCAGGCAGGAAGATTCCATAGACTACATTAAAAGAGAGGAATTTTCCTAGAATATGCATTTTGTTCAGTGCCATAAAATATTACCCTTTGGGCCTATACTTTTAGAGTTGGAAATCAATAAAACATGAAAGGCAAATTATGCTATAAACCCAGAGCTATGTCTAAAGTCCTTAGAGCTACTATTGTATTTTTCAAGATAACCAGGGGTATAATCGAAGAGGTGGGTATAGTACTACTTAGTAACTGATGTTTTGCTTCCTTATCAGGCGTTTTGCTTACTGACATCCTGTTGTCAAAATTAACCATGTTTTAACAGGCATGCTTTTCTGAAGTTTGTTTTTAATAAACGATTACTCATTTTCACAAGACTATCCATATGTGTGCTTCCTAAGATTATATAGTACTAGATATTTCTATTTTACTCCTTTCAAATACAAATCAGTACACTGACCTGATTTTATCAACTTCCAAAATGAGTCTGGATGACTATAGAATATTTTTTTCTTTGTCTTTTAGAGGTGGATATTACACAGAATGTTACTGAATTGAGAGCAGAGTTTTTACCCTAAGTACTTCCTTGAGAATTAGGCTTTTTATTAAGGAGTAGCTCAAACCAACCCTCTAAATAAGTCAAGTTTTGATAGGTTTGAAACCTGATTTGCTATTTTTCACTGATGGAAAGAGAAACTTTATGGTGGTGTGTCCAATGAAGTCTAATTTTGATATGTAACTGTTTCTAAAAAATGTGACCTAAAGAACCTGCAGTCTTTTTAAATACAATCCTTTCAAAATATACAGTATTTTTGATGATGTCTAACTTTTATTAGGCAGAGGTCCCATGTAATCTTTCCTTGTCAAAGCTTTTAAAAAATGTAGATTGGCAATTTAGCCTCTTCTAAACATGAGAGAACTACAGACTCCCTGTTTACACTGAAACTGAATCAAAAATAAACTTTGTACATTAAAAAGATAAAGTAAATTTTAATTTTGTATCCCTTGTCACAAAGTTAATATTGTTTTCCTCTTTGAACGGGTCATTCAAATTATTAATTTTAGTGTTAAATTCCTGACCAATGATTAAAACTTTTTATGGAATTTTTGAATGATAGGACACTAGGAGGATTATATGATTTCCTGTTTTTTACATAGTTTCACAGTGGAAGAGTAATACTACAGCAAAAATTGTAACGTATGCTTAGAGTTATTTATGAGATGAGAAATGCTTATCATTTTTTAAAAAGCAGAAAACAGAGCCTAAACTCAACCTTTCCTATACACACACACACACACACACACATACATAGATATATATATAGAGAGAGAGAGAGACTGCTTACAAATCTCACTGTACTTAGAATCCTTCAGGCTAACTCAATTTTGGAAAATCTGAACATAAAAACATCTGGGCTTTTGTCCAACTGACAGTGTTAAGATGATTCTTTTTACCTTTGAGGATAGCCTATGGAGGTGGGAGAGATGGTCCTTGAATCAAAACTGAGAGGAATGTTAGAAGTTATCTTGTTCCCCCAGGCCAGCTATAGCTTTTCATTAGGTGGATTGTTTTATTACCTGGCAGCTCTAATTGTGAAAATGCTATGAGTTAAAAATTTGATTTTTTTCTGAACTCTCCTCCTGTTCTTAGTTCTGTCCTCAAAATAACATAGAACAAGTTACTCCTTCCATGTGACAACTTTTAAGTATTTAAAGATAGCTGTTACATCTTTAGCCTTCTCTTCTTAAGGCTAAAGCTAAACATTCTATTATGTCACATTTATCCTAAGTGAGTTTCTCTTAAGTCCCTTAAGAGAATGTGTATGGGGCCATGCCTTTCGTCTTGTATACTGCTTAGGCAGATAAATGGTAAATCTGGCTACATTTCTTCTAATTGATCCCAAGAATTCATTAATTTTGGTATCTTTTATGTTTACTTATTTTTTCTTTAGTACTTGGAACTGCCAATAGAACTTTAAGAATATTTGAGCATTTAAGTATTAATTCAATAATTAATAATAATAAATAATAATTTAATAGTAACAGAGTATTGGGTTTCCCCAAAATAAACCTTAGATACCTTAATTCTTTCTTAAATGATTACAAGGGACAATTAAAAAATGTTTTAAAAGCTTTCAAGAGATTGGAAAAAATGGCTGGAGGTCCTACAGGATGAAGGTACTATACTGACCTTGAAGGCTATTTGAGATCTACCATAGATCTGAGAGCACTGTCTTAGCTATGGTTCATATTAAGACTATGGATTCCTGTGGTACTACTCAAAAAATCCTAAAAGTGTAGTTAAACCTACATAGCTAGTTTTAGGTGTGGATTGTGTTATATACATATTTATTTATTTATTTGAATTTTACAAATTCAAGCTTTGATAAATATATACACCTGTGCTATACATCTTTTGAGGTCTCCAGATAATGAGTATGTTGAAAATGATAGAATTATGGAAGTCACGTGACCACTTAGGAATCAAGCCAGGTATTCATGCACCTATACAAAAGTGATTGCATAGTAATTTTTAAAAAACTGTAGGAAGAGTGGGTCTAAATGAATGTTGTTATATGCTAATTTAAGTCACATTTCTTAAGACAACAGGAAAAATGAATGATGCATAGGAATTTGCATTTTTATGTTGACATAAATTGCCGTGTTTGACCTTAACTATTTTACCCAATAAAACATTTCCTTCTATGGGACACATTTACCAATTCTATGTTTTTAATTTTTTAGAGACATCTGAGTCCACCATAGTTTCAGATAAGTTGTTCATTGGGCTTATAATCTTACTTTTCTAATTAAAATTTTAAAATATTTAAACCTGTTGGCAAGCTCTATTTTGTCATGGTAGCAGAATTATCACTTGTCAATTACAGCCAGGTAATTGTGCTCACATTCCATTTGAATTGTGTACGTATATACTCCCACATCATGTATGTATGTGCATAGCAAGGGTTGAAATGTTACAGATTTATTAAACAACCTTCTAATGACATTTGAACCTAGTGATTTCCTAAAGGTTTTGCTGAACTGACTCTAAGGTGAATCAGTTTAATGCTGTATCATGTGTACAGGAAACCAACAGACCTGCTGTTTCTTTAAAGTTACCAAAGCTCATTTCCTCTGCCCCAGCTAGGTGGAAAACAGTTCAGTATTGGTGACTAAGTGGTGACCAAAAAAATTATGACCAAAGTTATTATGACCAATAGCCAGCAATTGCAAGTACATTCACTGCCATGGGCTAGATAACAAATTCATGAGCTACGATTAAACTTTACTGCTTTTAAGCAGACTTATTCAAGATAGGAAAGTTAAGCCAATATTTTTACTCATTTTTCTCTGAATGCCCAATTACATTTCTCTGAATATTTAATTGCCATAAAGATATAGGTAATTTTTCAGAAGAGAGGATTAATTAGTTTGTTGGCTTTTGCCCCAAGCAGTGGTTTTCCCAATGTTTTTCAAGCTCAGATCACCCCAACACAAGAATAAATGTCTCTTATTAACACTGTTCTGTCCACAGTATGGGAATGAAGGTTTATTCTGAGTGGAGGATTAAATGTCTTCCTCCTTCCCAAGTTTGATTACTGGCTTCCTCTGGCCTTTTCTCACTTTTTTCTTTTCTTTTAGGGAGTAATCATTATACTCTATATACAGTGAATCTTTGTTTTCCCCTTCCATTTAGCCAGGTTATTTCTAGATCATACACAAACATTTGCAGTCCTTTCAAAAGAAGATTAGTGAACGCAAAACTTTCTCATTATTCGGTTTCAGGGGCTGTCACAGGAGAGCGAAGTGCATGAAAAAGCTTTCATAACATTGGAGGTTTTTAAAAACCCAGTTGAAACACAACTGAAAATCCGCAAGAGGGAGATGCTTGCTAAACCGCCAAAAAGTAACTCCCACGAGGGACCACAGTCAGCCTTAGGAGAAACCAGTGGGTCCGCCTGGGATTCAGGGAGGAAGGGAACAGGAGTAAATAGTAACTGGGGGCTGGTAGGGGGAGTACAGTTGAAGAGAAATCAGGATGCACTTCGTGGCTTTGGCAGGGAAGCCCGTGCTCCACCCAAGACCAGGAGCAGAAGGTAAGAGCGTTTTGCCAAAGAGGAGCACACATCCCTCATACCTCTTGGTAGTCCCAGAAGAAATGGGGGTGGTTGTCTTTGAAGGCACTTCCGCTTAGCAACCCCACGCGGTTGCTAAGGAGGGGCGGTAGTGGGGATGACCCGGAAGTGGTGGTGTCCATTTCTTGCTGCCTGCTTTTAAGTTTGACCTATCGGGAGCGCTAGTGTGCTCTGCGCTGGGCTGAGGGTGGGGCCCGCGCTAGTGGTTCCGGCTGGGCTTCTGCCGCCCCTCTGCTCCTCGTCTTCCCCCTCCCCTCTCGCACCTCTCCTCCCTCCCATTCCTGGGAAAAAGAGAAGCCGCCGCTGCGGGTGGGTAGAGAAGCATCGGCGCCTCCGGGAGGGGACTGCGTCCGCCCCATCTGAGCTCCGGAGCACGGCACGACCAGGTACTTGCTCCGGCTTCGACGGGGTCCGGGAGGCTGGAGCCCGAGGGTGTGTGTGTCTGTAGGGGCGGGTGGGGGCCCCTTCTCCGGGTCGGGGAGGGGAGCGCGGAGATCCTGGGTGGGGCTCAGGCAGGCGTGTGTGACTGTGAAGGGTTGCGGGGGTGGAATCGGAGGGTTGGGGGACACCGTTGGGCGAGAGTTTCGGGTAGCCGAGTCGAGATTGCGGAGGAGGCGCCCCCTCGGATGCAGACGACTTCGGCCGGTGTGGACCGGGAGTTTGCCACCTGGAGGGCTCACTCTGAAAGGGGGAGCATCCTCCCGGGTCAAAAGGAGAGCATGGAGCTCGGCGAGGTGGCCGGGGCAATCCCATACTTCTGTTGCTTGCTTCCCCTGCTCACCCCGTTGGGACAGAGCCCGGCTTCTGGGGTTGTGGGTGTTGTGAGTCCGCTGGGCACCGTGGGGAGCCGCCCTTGGCAGAGCTAGGGCAGAAGAGTGGGTAAAAAGACCTCCCTCCTCCCAACTTCCGTGCGTTTCCCCCACTTCTTCCTTTACTGCTCTCTCGCTCCAGTGTCCTGCAGGAGCGGTTTTCCCCCCAACGCCCCTCAGTGGGCTGGTATCACAGCGTTAAGAGGGTCGAACTGGGTTGGTTGCCCCTAAATAATACTTCGAATGTTTGGAAAGTGCCAAAATTGCAATATTCAGCCAAATCTCCCAGCTTGATTTGAAATCTGGTGTAAATTATTTTAGAAAAGTGCACTTCTGAAAGGCACCAGACTATAGGCTAGTCCGGCGTAGCCTTTTTTGGTAAATATGCGCGTTTATAAAAAATAAACCTGGGGAACCGTATGGATATAGAGGTTTAGGCGAGACATGTTGAGGCAAGCCTTTTTCAACCTCTTTGTTACCTGCCAGTAAGCCTGCCCTAGTTTAAATGAAGCAGAGATCCTTTCATTTATATTTCAATCAGTGACTGAATTGTAGGTACTGTGTGTTTATAGATGTCTCAGAATAATTATGTGAACGTTCAGAGAGACAAAGATTCTCAGCTTTTGAGCCTGCCTCTTAATCTTTTAAGGAGATAATTGTGATCAAGTGGAAGTATTGGCTTTGAGGTTGAGTAAATCTCGGATTGAACCTGGACTGCCACAGGCTAGTTATTGACCTTGGGCAAGTCATGGAACCTACCAGAGTTTCAGTTTCTTAAGTAACATGAGTTAAAATTCTTATCTGTATTGTAAGGGGGATAATGTATTTAAATAATAGCCCACTTTAAATGGAAGCACCTTCCAATTGAAAGATGATTTATTATTACTGTTAGACATTCAAAGTAGCCCAGTTTAGTGGAATGAGGTTTGCGATAGGAACAGAACTGGGTAATATTCTGAAACATAAGTATACAACTGGCTTTCAGTGGCTTCTAGTAGCATGAAATCCAGTTGTCAGTAATTTCTTAAAACTCTTGAAAATAAAGCAGGATATGTTTGCATTAACTGAATGGCCAGTAATCTTTCAAAGGTTTTTCTCAGATTTGGATTGTATTGTATTGATGAGAAAAACATTTAAAAAGTAGTGTATGTAAATCTTAATTAACAATGCATGTCTCTGGAGAGAATTAAAACTGGGGCATAAAATAGAAAGTAGTTGTAATTTTAGAATTAAAATCAATAGAAGTAGCATGATTCAATTAGACTTAAAGTAGTAGCAAACACTTACAGAATTTATATATATATATAAAATTTGTAAAAGAAATGAAAATGGAATTTCTACCTTTAAATCATTATGATGGTAATATAGAAATATATGTCGGAAACATGAAGTCTTTATTCATTTGTAGGTATAAGATGATACTGTTCTATGTAACCTGCGTAACCTGTTCTATGTTAGATTGTCAGCTAATGTAGTTTGCTTTTTGATGTATTTTGTAGTTAGTAATTTTTAATTCATAAATGTACTTTATACTCAAAAGGTAAAAAATAACTTGCTTTAATAATACTTTTTTGTCTGTGTATGAAAGAAGAGTAGAAAATTTGTAATTCAGTATCCCTTTTTAGGGGTTACAGGTTTTGCATAATTTTGAGAGAAATTTTCAAATATATTTCTTTGTGTCTCTTTTAAAGAGTTTACCTTTTTGTTTTTTTTGATCACTCAACTATATTGCATGCTCTTTGAGGTAGAAATACTGTTTAAAATTTTATCCACCACTGAAGTTACATAATAGGCAGCAAATAAATAATGGTCAAATTGAAAAATGGATGGATATATTTAAAATAATTGATAAGGTATATTTATAGTATTTTTTAAAGAGTTGAAATTATGTTTTTGCTGCAGTTGTGGATTTTTGTAAGGTTATTCAACTTCCTAAATGACTTTTCTGATATTGTAAAGTCTTTACTGTATATGTATGTGTTAACTGTGTTTTCCTGGATCATTATTTTTCAACATCTTTGAATCTTAAAATTGAGACCATATTATCTTACTTTGTAAAGCCATCAGAAGCTCCCATTTTTCCCCCCGTCTTCTCATAAAACTTTAATAAACCATTTATTTTGGTATAAGAGATGAAATACTAGTTGTATAAAGATCTATCTGAAACGTGGGCAACAATAGAGACTGTTAGAGATGATACTTTTCTCAATGACCTTTTCCACTTAAACAAAGTATGTGACCATTCCATGGATCTTTGCAGTTGTTAGTTGTGGAATTTGCTTGTCAGGAAATCTAAAAATGACTAAACCTTCCTTTAATGTCTGTCTCTTGGATGATCTCAGAAAGCTTTAGGAAAGATTGAGAAGGTTTATTTACCCCTAGAATGTATAATGAACAGAGTACAGTTAATTTTGTTGGTGCTGCCAAATCAGGAGTGAGTTACTGTGCAAATGTTTAACAAATGCCAGGCAGTGCTTTGCTCAAACCAAATGAGTATTCTTCTAGAGCTTGTTTCTATTTTAAAGCCTATTTCTTTTTGGAGTTATGATTTGGTCTCTAACAAGGGTAAAGAATCATTGTATCCAGAAAAAAAGGCTGATATCAAAGATTTTAATATCACCAATCTTAATGGAAACTGCTTCAATGGCTTCAGATAAGTGTAAGTAGATTTTCGTGAAAGAACCTTTAGATTTTGTGGAATGATAGTTTCTTTCTCTTTAACATCTAACTTGTCTCTACTAATTTCTGCCTAATATAGAAACTTTGAGAAGCTGGGAGAAAAAAAAAAGGATGAATTACTTTAGAATTACCATTTTGTTTCATAGGTTACTTATTTGGAGAGCTAAATTGGATTTTGACATTATTGGGATTGTGTTCAAGATGGACTTGGAAAAAAAATTAGATGCCATCTGTTTCAGATTCCTATTCCCACACCCCTTCATGTTCTGTGCCTTTGAATTCATCAGATTTTTTTTTCAAAAATAAAAATCCTCAGTGGATTTAGGTTATATAATTTCAGCTATACCAGTGAACATGTAACTAAAAGAACTTGCGTTTAACATTGAGTTACATAGACAGATAACAGGCATTGGTTAAAAGTAATTGTTTCTTCAAAGTATCTGAACATTAGGTAGCTAAACCTTTCCTGTCAGTAATGCTTACCATTGTCTGCTTATTGGTGGAAGTTGCTTAAAAAAAAAGGATTATGGAGATACAGAGTAAACATTTTTTTCCTCTTATATTACAATCAGAAGAGAAGCTTCTGTGGATTTTTTTATTTAGTGATAAGTCCACTTAAATGTAACTTTCAATAGTGAGTTTTGCCTTACTTTATGCCAATTGCTATAGTTTTCATCTAAGTGGTACCTTACAGTTCACAGGGCACATACTTTTCACTTTTCAGTTTGGATCGTAATGAATCCTGAGGACAGGCGTTTGGACTTACTGAGCTGGAAAAGACTGTATCTTGTTCAGGTTACAGTAGTCGGGCACCTAGCATAGACCAGAAAGACCCAGGCATCTTTGAGAAACTATAAAGTAGAATTAGTGTGGTATCCCAGAAATGGCTTGAAGAGAGAGCCTTCTGGATAGAAGAGAGCCATGCTTTGTCTGCAGTAGGAATGTTCGGGTGATGTAGGAAGACAGATCGACTTCCTTTGTACTGCTGTAGTCTCTTCCTCACTCAGAAGCTCCAAGCGGGCAGTGTGGTAATGGCAGGGGCTGGGATGTCAGGGCTGGGAATTGTTCTTCAATAATTGCTCACCCATCACAATGGAGACATAGACATAGTGGGGAAAGGGATATTCTCTTGGATTTTGCCTTGGCCAGAGAAGCTGAGTGAACGGGTAGTCATTGCCCTTCCCATCAGAGAGAACTTGGTGCTGGGTAAGCCTGTCAGAATGCCACAGTTTGAGGTCTCTATCAAAATGCCACATAAAATTTCCAAGAGACGATAGCATTGGATGCACATTGATTTCTGTAGTTTACACATTCTAATTCTTAACCTAGAAAAAGGAGCACTGAGGATTTTTGGGCCTCTGAATGAAAGTACTATACATTACATCCATCTTGATGGGTTTATAAATGTACTTTAATTTATCTTTTGGTATTAATGAATGATGTGAAATGTTTTAAGTTGTGTGTGTGTGTGTGAGTGTCCGTGATGATCGCAAGATCTTGGTTCTTCAGGCTAAACTGCTAACCACAGATGTGGTCAAGCAGCTTCCCAGCTGGATTTCTTTTTCATCTCCTAGAGATCACTCTCTGAGCAGGGATATGACCAAGCTAGGAAAAAGGCAAGGTGATTAAAGTTAATTTCTTTTAATTTAAATTTATTGAAATGTTTATTCAAATTTGATTTTATTTAAGTAGTTTTTTCACTTTGCTATAATCTCTGTAGTTCAAAGTCACAGTATATACTCTTTGAGATTGTGGATGGCCAATTTTCTTTTTTTAATTAAGAGTTTATTTTTAACAGTTTTAGGTTTGCAGAAAAATTGAGCAGATAATTTCATATCTTTCCAAATCCACTTAATTCTCACCCACCTTACACCCCCCACCAGGTTCCCTTATTAACATCTTGCATTAATGTGGTACATTAGTTATAATTAATGACCCAGTATTACTGATACATTATTATTAACTGTAGTCCATAATCTTCATTAGGTTCACTTTTTGTGTTGTACAGTTCTGGTTTATAACAAATGTATGATAACATGTGTCCACCATTGCAGTTTCATATAGAATAGTTTTACCCCCCTAGAAATCCCCTGTGTTTTAACTATTCGTCCCTCCTCTCCTTTCCCCAGAATCCCTGACAACCACTGACCTTTTTACTACTCTATAGTTTTGTCTTTTCCAAAATGTCATATAGTTGGAATCATATAGTATGTAGCTTGTAAGACTGGTTTCTTTTACTTAGACACATGCATTTAAGATTCCTATGTGTCTTTTTGCGGCTTGATAACTCATTGCCTTTTACTGCTGAATAATTTTCTATTATATGGTTGTACTACAGTTTGTTTATCCCGTCATCTATTGTAGGACATCTTGGCTGCTTCCTTTTTTTTTTTTTTTTTGGCAATTACAAATTAAACTGCTATGAAGATGCATGTGCAGGGTTTTGTGTATACATAAGCTTTCAATTCCTTTAGGTAGATAAATATTATTGCTGGATTGTATGGTAAGACTGTGTTTAATTATGTAAGAAACTGTGAAACTGTCTTTCAAAGTGGTCACATTAGTGTGCATTCCCATCAGCAATGAATGAGTATTCCTGTTGCTCTCAGTCCTTGCTAGAATTTGATATGGTCAGTTTTTTTGTCCTTGAGCAATTCTAATAGGTCTTTTAGTTTGCAATTTCCTAATGGTATACAGTGTTGAACACCTTTTTTGTAAGCTTATTTGCCATCTTTTTATCTTTGGTGAGATGCCCGTTTAGATCTTTTGCCCATTATTAAATTGAGCTGTTTTCTTCTTGTTGAGTTTTAAATGTTCTTTGTATATTTTGGATACAAATCCTTTATCATCAGATACATTTTTTGCAAGTATTTTTTGTCCAATCTGTGGCTTGTCTCTTTATTTTCCTAGCAGTGTCTTTCATGATATGAAAGTTTTTAGTTTTAAATAAAATCCAACTTTACAAGTTTTTCTTTCATTGAGCTTGCTTTTTGGTGTTGTCTCTAAAAACTCATTGCCAAACCCAAGGCCACATAGATTTTTCTCCTATATTACCTTTGAGAATTTTTATAGTTTTGCATTTTACACTGGGTTCTAAGATCTATTTTGAGTTTGGGGGGAAGGTTTAAAGACTGTGTCTATATTCGTGTTATTGCACAAGGGTGTCCATTTGTTTTATTAAAATGTTTTCTATTCTAAAAATGTTAATGTATTTTTGTAAAAGACTTTTTTAGGGCAGTTTTAGATTCACAGCAAAGTTGAGAGGAACGGCCAGAGATTTCCAGTATACTCTCTGCCCCTACACATGCATAGCCTTCCCCGTTGTCAATATCCCCTATGGTGTAGTACATTTGTTACAATTGATTAATCTACATTGACACATCATAACCACCCAAAATAGTTTAATTTAGGGTTCATTCTTTGTACTGTACATACTGTAGGTTTGGAAAAATGTTACTATACATGTATAGTAAATGTATAGTAAAATGTATAGTAACATTTTTCCATCATTATAATATCATTTAGAGTATTTTCTAAATGGAGGTGCTGAGGATTGAACCCAGGACCTGATGCATGCTAAGCGTGTGCTCCACCACTGAACTATACCACCTCTCCATTTTGAGTATTTTCAATGCCCTGAAAATCATCTGTGCCCAACCATTTTATCCCTCTCTCCCACCCCAACCCCTGTTTTGTTTCATTTTGTTTTAAAAACTAAAATGAGTAAAGTAATGTGTGGGGATGGTTTTGAAAAGAGATTTTCTAACATTCTGAGATGTAATTAGAAACATTGTTCAAAGTCTTGCTTTTCCCTTTCAAAAAAGTTGATATTAGGTCATTTGGTGTTAATTGACCAGTGCTTTAATTCTTTGAGACATGTAATTGGGCATTAGAAGTGTCAGCTAGATGTGGCACTGTCCACATGACAGTTGCAGGTGGTAAAGGGGCTCGATGAGAGATCTAAATTGAGAATGTTTGAACGATCACTAAAGTTAAGGTGCTTTGCCACTTATTGTTGTGCAAGTTTCAGCTATACAGATTTCTTGGCTGCTCTCTCCAGTGCTTGTTTTTTTCCCATTACAGCTGTTGAAGACCATCCAGAAACTTGAGCTGGCAAAGTTTGAGTAGGAAGAGATACCATGGGCATTGCTGTAGTTGCCTGATATTTCTAATCCGATTCAAGAGTGGGTATAGCTATTCTAAAGAGAATAAAGTGCTATCCTGAGGCACTGTTTCTCAAGTAGCCTAAGTAGTAATTGTTGAATCCTTGAGTGTTGATTTTATAACTGGATCCTATCCTGGATTTCTAGGACACCTGTTTTCCAAAACGTTTTAACCTTAATTGGTATTTGATATCCAGATACTCTGGTCATCTAAGGTATGATGCAAAAAATGTTTAATAACTTTGTTTGATGTATTTTGCTTGCTTTCTCACCTAGTTAAATAAAAAGAAACGTGATGAACGATCTATTTGTGTGAAAGCACTTGGATTTTCCAGAGATAGATGCCATCCAAATCGATCAGTACATCAGCTCACTATGTCTTTAATGGGATCCATCTGGTTAATGCTTATGTTTCTTGAGTTTCTTAGAGTGTGGACTCATAAAGCTAGAAGGAAACATGGAAGTGGTCTAGTTAGATTTTCTTCTTTTACAGCTGAGATTCCTTAAGTGCAGAGAGGCTAAGAGACTTGATCAAGATACCTAATGAGTCATGCTGGAACCCAGGTTTCCTGACTTCTATTCCAGTTTTATTTCTGATACAATATACTACTTTGGGTTTTTTTGTTTGTTTTTTTAGTTAATGAAGAAATTATGATATTATAAAAAGTAAAATTTCCAGGAAATTTAAGTAGACTATTAAACTACTACAGTATTAGAATTCAGTATATTTAGTTGACGTCCTAGTTCATTTCTGAAGTGTTGAGTTATGTGCATTTCTTTCAGTACCAGATGTCACTGGATCTTTAGTTAAGAGCAGATTTGTTATTTTTCACATTCTAGCTAGAAATCAGCCAGTTCAAAAATAATGAAGATATTATAACTTATATTTAGCAAGCACACATTTGGCTGCATTAAAATGAATCTTAATGTATTTTTTTCTTTGCACAGTGGAGATAATCTGTTAATATTTCATGTCATAAAGCAACAATGGAACTCTGCTTTATGTGGTGGTATATTTATAAAACTAGAGTGGAGTGTTATGTAAAAACTGAAAGTACGGATTAATTTAATATGCATCTGGTGAATGCAGGGCTTGAAGGATGCACATCTGTTGAGAAAACAAATCATGGAGCTATTCAAAGCTTCAGCAGCTTTAAATATGTGTGCTTTGATTCTCTTTAACTGTTTTGAAACAGTCTTTAATGGATTTAGAAAAGGCCATTTGCTCTAAGGAAGCAACTATGAAGCCATTTATGATGCTATTCATCATTTTATTATTCTCCACAGCATTTTGATACATTAGTATTTTTCTTTCCAATTTATTGGGGAAGGAAGGAGTTTAATGACTCACAATAACAAAATGAGTTTGTTACAGAAATATATTTAAAAAAAAGAGAGAGAGGGAGGATAGGTTCCTGAATTAGATAGGCTAGAAATACTTAAAGCTCTGAATTCCAATTTGAGTCCACAGTGAGGAAATAACCACTGAGTTCCTACTGTGTATTATCACCGTACTAGTGCTGTCGTAATACAGAAATTAAAGCTGTATATATGATCGTTGATCAGTTTTGAGAATGAAACTTAAAATGAAAGATAGAGTGTAATACCATCTGATATGTAACTAAGTGCAAACTTGATGATATAATCTGGTAACACTATAGGAATTTAGAGGAGAGAAAATTCAGTGAGTGTTCATAATTCTGATGGGAAGGAGATTGAAGGTAAAGTAGTGGATCTCAGCTCTGGCTGCTTGTTAGAATCACTTAGGGAAACTTGTCCCAGGATCAGTTGAATCAGAATCTCAGGGGTGGGGCATCCATAGGTTTTAAAATCTTTCCCAGGATGATTGTGAAGTACAGGCAGTGTTGAGAAACCGCAGGCTTAAAGGATGGGTGTGATTTGGGTAGGGAAGAGCAGGGAGGGAGAATCGGGCACAGCCTATGAAACTAATCTAATCAAAGGCATGTGTACTGGTTAGGGAGTAGGGAGAAATAAGATTCAGGAAGCAGAAGGGGGTCATATTTTAAGCAGTACTTCCCAAAGTGTAGTTCCTCAACCTGCAGCATCAGCATACCTGGAAATTTGTAGCAAGGCAAATTCTGAGGCTCTGCTCCAGACTTACAGAATTGGAAACTGTAGGGGTTCCAACAATCTGTTTTAACAAGCAGTACAGCTGTTAATAGAGGATAGTGAAAACAGGCAGAGGAAATTAGATTTGATGTTGTAACTAGGAAGGACCATTGGAGGTTTTTTAAGCTGGGGAGTAACAGGATGTGTTTGTATGTATGCAGAGTAAATCTGACTATGATGTGCAGAATCCTTTGGATTATTGAAAAAAGAATGAAGGAATCCAGTTGAAGAGATTTAGATGTAACCTAGTGGATATAATCTAGCAGCAGTGAAAACACAGAATAGTAGTAATAGTGACTGTTGGTTGTCAAGTGTTTATGTAACCAGGAAGGAAGATTACCTCTGACTTTCACACCATTGGTAAGTGGGAGACACAGGATGTTAAACCCAGGCATCTCTGCCTCTGAAGCCTTTTGAAGAAACAGCTAATAGTAACTGGAGACCAAGAGATAAAGAAGACTCAGAAGTCAGTCGTAGGTGACAGATAGCAAGTGATTGTCAGAATGGAAATAGGGCTTATGGTAGGTTCCAGGGCAAGTCATTTCAAACTGTCTTGTAAAAGTGATTGTGAGAAATAACCTATGGAAATTTTTGTGTCGTGCTTTTTAGGTATAAAGTTCAAAATAACTTGTGGTAGCTGAGTTTCTGAGTTTTCTTTGGCCTTTTTACTCATGGTGACTACATTTGAAACCTCATCCAGCTTTAAAAAAATTTTTTTTTTCGATTTTAGAGTAAATAAGCCTGTGAATAAATTACGCCTGAGAAGCTTTCTATAATACCACACTTCCCTCTCTAGAGGAATACTTTGATTTAGAAAAAGGCAGGAGCATCTTATCTTGAGACACTTTAAGAAATATTTCAGTGTTATTTTGTTTTAGTTGGGAAATAATAGTAAATAAAAAGTAAAATAATTTATCATGTTTAGGTAATTGTTTTCATAAGATGTTATCAGTTCTATTCTAACACCTCCTTATTTATTGAGGTAAATTTCACGTAACATAAAATCAACCACTTTAAAGGCACAGATTGGTGGCATTTGGTACATTCACAGTGTTGTGAAGCCATAATCTTTATCTAGTTTCATAACATTTTCATCATCCCCAAAGGAATAATCCCATACCTGTTAAGCAGTTACTCCCCATTTCTCTCTCTCCACAGCCCCTGGTAAACACTAACCTGCTTTATATCTCTATAGATTTACCTATTTTGGATATTTCATATAAACGAAATCATATAATACGTAACCTTTTGTGTCTGCTTCTTTCACTTAGCATAACATTTTCTAGGTCCATTCATGCTGTAGCATGTATCAGCACTTCATTTCTTTTTATGGCTGATAGTCCATTGTATGTCTGTACCACATTTGTTTATTCATTCATCAGTTGATGGACATTTCTGATTGTTTTCACCTTTTGGTTATTGTGAATAGTGTTCCTATGAGCATTAATGTACAAGTTTTTGTTTGAACACCTGTTTTCAGTTCTTTAGGGTATGTACCTAGGAATAGAATTGTTCAGTCATACGGTAATCCTACATTTTACTTTTTGAGGAACCCCCATCTGTTTTCCAGTGACTGCACCATTTTACATTCTCACCAGTGATGTTCGAGGGTTCTAATTTCTCTACATCCTCACTGAAATTTGTTATTTATTTATTTTTTAATTATAGCCATCCTAGGGGGTGTAAGTGGTATCTCATTGTGATTTTGATTTGCATTTCCCTAATGGCTAATGATGTTAAGTATCTTTTCCTGTGCCTGTAGGCCGTTTGTGTATGTTTTTTGATGAAATGTCTTTTCAAATTCTTTGCCAATTTTTTTTTCATTTGTCTGGTCGGGGCAATTAGGTTTATTTACTTATTTTTATTAGAAGTACTGGGGATTGAACCCAGGACCTCATGCATGCTAAGCACATACTCTGCTGCTGAGCTAATTTTGAAATTAGGAAGTGTGAGAATTACACTCTGTTAAGGGTTCTAATTTCTCTACATCTTCACCAAAATGTTTTTGACGTGTGTGTCATCTTTTCTTCTCTCTGAAGAACTTCTTTTGGTATTTCCTGCAAGTCAGTCCTACTGACAACAAATTCCCTCTTTTTTCTTGTCTGAAATTCATTATTTCTCCTTCTCTATTGAAGGATAATTAAATTGCATACAGAACTCTAGGTTGGCTTTTTTTTTTTTTCTTTCATCACTAATTATTCCATCCTCTCCTTGCTTGTAGGGTTTGTTAAAAATAAATGCTGTCTCCAGCAATGGGCTTTTGGTCCTGGGCTTTTGCTTCTGGTAAGTTGGGCTTTTCGCTATCTTCCTCTGTCGACAGTTTTCTGAGCAGTGATTTACCCTGTGACCTCAATTCTTTGAGAGATCTAAGAAGAGTTTTTGCTTTTTAGTTTTCTTATTGTGGAGACAGGAACCATGACTTTTATACTCCTAACATGTCAGAGTAGCAGTGGTAATCTCTATAGAAACAGGCTTTCTTTTTCTGCAAAAATGGTCATTGGGATTTTTACAGGGATTGTGTTGAAGCTGTAGGTTGCTTTGAGTTGTATTCCTGTCGTAACAATATTAAGTCTTCCAGTCTTTGGACAGCAGGATATCTCTCCATTTATTTCTGTCTTCTTTATTTCTTTCAGTGATTTTTTTCCCCAGTTTTAGGTATTCAGTTCTTATACGTCCTTAGATAAATGTATTTCTTATTATTCTTTTTGATGCCATTATAAATGGAAATGTTTTCTTAATTTTATTTTCAGATTGTTCATTGTGTATAGGATTACAACTGATTTTTGTGCTGTATTTATTGACTAATAATTTTTGTGTGTATATTCTTTTGGTTTTCTGTATATAGGATTATGTCATCTGTGATACTTTTTTTTTTTAAATGGAGGTACTGGAGATTGAACCCAGGACCTCAGGCACGCTAAGCACTCTACCATGGAACTATTCCCTGTCCTCCCTTGTCATCTGTGAATGGAGATAATTTTATTCTTTTCTTTCCAATCTGGGTGGCTTTCCTTTCTTTCTCTTTTTTTGCCTAACTACTCTGGCTAGAACTTGCTGTACAGTGTTGAATGGAAGTGTCAGACAAGAGCATCATGGTGTTTTTTCCGTTCTCAAAGGGAAAGCTTTCAGTCTTTTTACCATTGAGTATGTTAACTGTGGGTTCTCAATAAAAATCCCTTTATTGTGATGAAGAATTTTTTTCTCTTGCTAGTTTGAATGTTTTTATCATGATGGTGTGTTAGATTTTGTCAAGCTTTTTTTTTTTCTTTTACATCAGTAGAGATGATCATATGGTTTTTCTCCTTCATTCTGTTAATGTGGTGTTATACTGATTGATCGTCATTGTTGACCCACCTGGGATAAATCTCAGTTTGTCATAATGTGTAATCCTTTTAAGATGCTGTTGGATTAGATTTGCTAGTACTTTGTTGAGGATTTTTGCATCTATATTTGTAAGAGGTATTGGTCTGTAATTTTCTTTTCTTGAATGTTTTGACCTGGTTTTGGTATTGAGATAATCCTGGCAACACACAATGAGTTAGGAAGTGTTCTATGCTCTTCTGGATTTTGAGAGAGTTTGAGAAGGATTGATAATTATTCTTTAAATGTTTTGTAGAATTTACCAGTGAAGCCGTGTGGTCCTGGGCTTTCCTTTGGGGGAAGTGTTTGATTATTAATTCGATCTCTTGTTGTAGTTCTGTTCAGATTTTCCATTTCTTCTGGAATCAGTTTTGGTACTTTGTGTGTTTGTAGGACCATGTCCATTTCATCTAGGTTGTGTGATTTTTTTGGTGTACAGTTATTCATTATATTCACTTATAATCATTTTTATTTTTAAGGTCTGTTGAATTGTCCCCATTTTCATCTCCGAATTTAGTAATTTGAGTCTTTCTTTTTTTCTTGGTTAGTTTAGCTAAAAGTTTTTCAATTTTGAACATCTTTTCAAAGAATCATCTTTTGGTCTCGTTGATTCTGTTGTTTTTAAAAATTCTGTTTTAGGGGGGAAGGTATAGCTCAATGGTAGAGTGCATGCCTAGCGTGCATGAGGTCCTAGGTTCAATCTCCAGTACCTCCATTAAAAACAAACAAACAAACAACAAACATAATTCCCCCTCCTCCCAAATTCTGTTTTGCCCCCACCCTAGTCTTTATTATTTCCTTCCTTCTGTTAGGAACAGCTTTGGATTTAGCTTGTTCTTCCTTTTCTAGTTCTTTAAGGTGCAAACTTAGGATATTGATTTGGAGTCTTTATTGTTTAATATAGGCATTTATACCTATAAGTTTACCTTTCAGCACTGCTTTTACTATATTCCATAAGTTTTGGTATGTTGTGTTTTTGTTTTAATTTGTTTAAAGGTATTTTCTAATTTCCCTTGTGATTTTTGTCTTTAAACCATTGGTTATTTAAGTGTATGCTATTCAATTTTTACATACTTATGAATTTTCCAGTTTTTCTCCTCTTAATATTTGGTTTCATTCTGTTATCATAAAAATACTTTATATGATTTCAGTCTTTTAAAATTTATTGAGACTTGTGGCCTAACATTATCCCTCCTGGGGAATATTCTATGTACACTTGAGTAAAGTATGTATTCTGCTTTTTGTTAAGTGGAGTGTTTGTATATGTCTGTTAGGTCTGGTTGGTTTATACTGTCATGCAAATACTCTATTTCCTTATTGATCAACTGTCTGCTTGTTCTTTCCATCATTGAAAGTGAAGTTTTGAACTCTCTGTTATTGTAGAAGTGTCAGTTTCTCTCTTCAATTCTGTCAGTGTTTCTGTGGTTACCAAGGGAAAAGGGGGAAGGAAGAATAGATAAGGAGTTTGGGATTAACAGATACAGATTACTACATGTAAAAGAGATAAACAACAAGGACCTACTGTATAACACAGGGAACTACATTCAGTTTCTTATAATAAGCCATAATGGAAAAGAAACTGAATATATATATATGTATGTATGTATATGTATATGTATAACTGAATTGCTTTGCTGTACACTGGAAACTAACATTGTAAATCAAATTCACTTCAATAAAAAATAAGAATAAAAATATTCTGTCAGTTTTTGCTTCATATGTTTGGTGGCTGTTATTAGGTTTGTTTATGTTTATAATTGCTTTGTCTTCTTGCTATATTGATTCTTTTACCATTGTAACAATTTCTCTTTTGTAATGCTTTTGTTTTAAACTCTGTTTTGTCTGATGTTAGTATAGCCTCCTTTGGTTACTCTCAGCATGGACTATCTTTTTTCATCCTTTTACTTTTAAGCTTTTGTATCTTTGACTATAAATTGAGTGTGTGTATAGAATTTACTTGGATTGTTTTTAACCCATTATACCAGTATCTGCTGTTTAATGGGAGAATTTAACCCATTTACATTTAAAGTAACTTATAGGGAAGGACTTACTTCTGCTATTTAGCTATTTGTGTTCTGTGTGTCTTACATCTTTTTTGTTTCCCAATTCCTTCATCTCTGCCTTCTTTTGTGATTACAGTCATCCCTCAGTATCTGCAGGTGATTGGTTCCAGGACACACTTTTGATACCAAAATCTGCAGGTGCTCTAGTCCCGTAATCAGAGCTCCAAATCTGTAATTCCTCATCTGCAGATTCAACCAACCACAAATTATAGTAGTACTGTATAAATTTATTGAAAAAAAATACATGTATAATTGGACGCGTGCTGTTCAAACCTGTGTTTAAGGGTCAACTGTGGTTGATTTTGAGTAGTGTACTGTTTTATTCTCTTCTTGTTTCTTTTTGTATATTGTACAGTTTTTTTCCTAGTGTTACTCTGGGAATTACAATTAACATCTCAATCTTATGACAATCAAGCTTGAACTAATACCAGCTTAGTTTTAGTAGTATACAAAAACTTTGCTCCCATGCTGCTCTACCCCTTGCCCTTACTTATGTTGTTATTGTCAGAAATTTTACCTTTATGTATTGTGTTCCTGTTGACATAGATACTTAGTTATAAACATATATTTACTGTTTTATGTTTTCTTATTTCAAGTCATATATATATAAACTGAAAAAGAGGAGTTACAAGTCATTAATGCAGTAATACTGGTTTGTATATGTACTTATGTAGCCATCTTTACTTGTTCTTTATTTCTTTGCATGACTTTGAATTATTGCCTAGTGTCCTTTCATTTCAGCCTAAAGAACTCTATAGTTTAAAGTTCTTAAAGAGTAGGTCTGCTGGTGACAGACACCCTCGGCTTTTCTTTATCTGGGAATGTCTTAGTTTTTCTTTTATTTTTGAAAAAAGATAATGCAGGATATAGAATTCTTTGTTGATAAACTGACTTTTAATCTTATGGAGGATACCTTGCACCTGATAAGTTGGTTCTCTCTTGCTGCTTTCAAGATTCTTTGTGTCTCATCAGATTGACTGTAATGTATCTTGGTGTTAATCCCTTTGAGTTCATCCTGCTTGGAGTTAGTTTAGCTGCTTGGATGTGTAGATTCATGTTTTTCATGCAGTTTGGGAATTTTACAGCCATTATTTCTTCAAATATAATTTCCATCTCTTTCCACTCCCTCTGAGACTCCCATTATGCATTATGGTGGTAAGCTGGCTGGTTGGTGTTCCACAGATTCCTCAGGGTCTGTTCATTTTTCTTCATCCTTTTCCTATTTCTTGGACTGGATAATCTTAATTGACTTATCTTCAGGTTTATTGATTCTTTCATTTTCCTGCTCAAATGTTTGGTTGAACCCATTTAGTTAATTTTTTATTTCAGTTACTAAACTACTTAGCTCCAGAATTTCCATTTGATTCCCTTTTATCATTTCTATTTCTTTATTGATACTCTCTACTTGGTGAGATACTATTTTCTTGGTTTCCTTTTAATTATTTGTGGAGTCCTTTGCCTGGGTTTCCTCAGAGACAGTTTCTGTATTTATTCCTTTTTTTTCCCTATGAATCTGAACTTTCTTGTTTCTTTGCATGCCACATAATCTTTTGTCGAAAACCACACATTTTGAATATTATTATGTATTGACGACTCTAGCCATCAGATTCCGCCCCTCCTCATGGTTTTTTGTTGCTGCTTGTTGTGGGATGTTATTAGTTTCATTGTTGTTTGTTTAATATCTTTTTAAAACTATTTTTATTATGTATGTATTCTTTGCCATGTGTGGTCATTGAAGCCTTTTTTCCATACCTTAGTCAACTAGTGTTTTGACTGTATTTCGTGAACACCCAGACACTAGAAATGTATAAAATAAAGAAAATTTAAAAAATGCTCCCCTACTTTTGGCTGGATGATTCTGTGTTTGGGTACTCCAGTGCTTAGTCAGGCTGTTTACAACCCTGCCTGAGCCTTCCTGTTTGCGTGGAGCCTAAACATCAGCGAGAGGTGGAAATCTTAGGGTCTTTTTAGACCTTTTTCTGTGCACGAGTTCAGCCTTCAGCGTATGTGTGGCATTCTAGATTCCTTGTTACATAGGAGAGTTTACAAAGCACATTTCTCTCCTTCCTCAATCTGTCCCTAGGCTTTTAGTTCTGTGTCTTACCTTCCCTTTTTTCCCCTCCTCTAGGCTGCTCGCCCTAGGAATGCTCCAAGTCAGACAAAACAAAGACACATTCTTGTGCTAGCTTTTGAGGAAGCTGCCAGTCAAGTCATAACATTCAGCCACAATTCTTTGAGAGTAAAGTTCATATTGCTCCCTTGGCACTGTCAGCCTGCATCAGTAGTGTAACTGCCATCCTCACTGTCCCTGCTGAGCTGGGGAGTGGAGAATGGTAGGTAGGCAATTAAAAACCCCACAGCACTTTCGTACTCAGTGTAGCCATTTCTTTCTTTACTAAGCCTTCCCTTGGTTGTTGTAATTTTTATTAGATTCTACTAAAGTTGATTCTGACTATTTTTTTCCAGCGTGTGTGTGTGTGTGTGTGTGTGTGTGTGTGTTGTGTGTAGTGTATGGAGCCCTGGAGTTCCCTATTTGTCAATTTTGGTGATATACTTCCTGCTGCCCTCCTTTTTCTCCTTTTGTTTTCAGACTGAATCTTCTCAAAGCATGTAACTTAATTTCTTACAATATTTTTTCAAGAACTACAGCATATTTATAAAGAGTCACATATAGTTGAAAGTCTAAAAGTGAACACTGTACTCATCACTCTAGTAAGGAAATAGAACATTACTGGTATCTTAGAAGGCTCTTTGTGCCCCTTCCTTTTTCTGACCTAGGAGGAATCATTATGCTGAACTTTGTGTTAATTAGATAAGCAAATAAGTAGGAAAATGTTATCCATAGCTAGGAGAAAAATCAGTCAATAGAAACAGACCTAGGAATGCTGAAATGATAGAAGTAGTACAGCAACACTTTAAAAACAATTATTTAAAATTCTGATTTAAAGACAAGTGTGAAAATACTGAGGAAATACGTAAGCCAGAACTAGGTAAAACTTTTCAAGCTGAAAAATACCTGCATTGTTGCTTTTAATTCAGCATATTCAGTTTTTAGGAGGCAGGTTGTTTTGAGTAATCTGCTATATTTCCATTTGCAAAGCTCCATCGTACCTGCCTCCCTCACTCCCGCTTTTTTTTATGTAGTAATTTCCAAATTTTCCTGTTAACTAATTTCATCATTTTTCTTATCATCTTTACTTAATGTCATAAGTTTAAAAAATTGGAAACATAAATTCATCTTAATTTTAACTTACCAAATGAAGAATGTTAGTGATACTATTTTTTTAGACAATAAAATGCTGAGATACAAAAAGTGGGCATGTAATGAAGACAGTGAATGAAAGCAGTAAGAAATAATATGGTTAAAGTAGGAGCTAAGTATTTACTATAGAAATATTTGAGAATGATTAAATACAGGATTGTATTTCATAAAGTATGTTCACATTTTTACTGTATTTATAAATTTAACAAATTATATTTTAATTTAATACATTTTAATATATGATAAATGGTAGGCATAACATTTTATATTTTTAGTATATATTTAGTTAATCATTATCTTTGTTTTTGAACTGTATACTTTTTATATGCAAGGCTGTGCTGGATACTTCTTGTTAGGCCAGCACTGACAGCATAAACCTCTTTATGCACTCAGCTATGATTAAGCTAAGGTTTACATCCTTGGTATTTAAATGCCACCTCTCAGTTACTAAATATACTTTAAATCTTTCTAAGTTGCCACACTTGCCAGTACTGATTTCAGGGCCATTGAGATTTGTCTGTATGTGGACCAGTTAGCACAATGAATTCTTTCTCTTGGTTAAAAAATGTAATTCTTTTTTTCAAACATTTTATGACTTGTATTGAATGTCTCAATTTATGGTTGAGAACGTTGAGATAAGAAGTGTTAACTTGGGTCCTTGGTTTTTATATGTGATTAGAATTCGGAATTTTTAGCCCTTAGTTCAGTTCTTACATTCAGTTCCTCTGTATGAGATGTTCTTCCCTTTTCACAAGAGTTGTGTGCCTTTGGTTTTCTTGCATTGGTTTTCTTTTGGTACTAAAATATATTAAGATGTTGAGTTGGTTATCCAGAATCGTTGAGTATTTTTTGTTTGTGAGTAGCTAAACATTGAGTCCAGTTAATCCTTAATATAACGATTATATTGATTCTCTATATTGTTATAAAATCTTGGGCCCATGATGACCAATTACAGGGTTGGGAGAATTTAATTTTGTCTTTTGAGTAGAGTGACCAGAGTTCAGACCTGTGTTTGCCTTGAGAATAGTCTCTGGTGTGCCCAATAAGATGTAATGTATTCTGTGCAGAAAACTTTTGGTTTTTAAATAATCAAATTACCCCTATTGGGAGCAGGTCACTGTGGAACGTTAATTTTTCAAAGACTGGATATGATTGCTAGTTTTATAACATCCTGAATACAGTGGAATTAAATTAAAATATTAATAAGGTATAAAAGATAAAATATGGCTTATTTTGACATAATGTGTACTTTTAACCAGTAATTACTTGTTTTTTCTGGTGGCAGTTTCATTAAACTCTTGGGTTAATGTTTCCTCGCAAATGTCATTTTTAGTCTAAACAATATTGGGAAGACTTTCTGTTATTGTCAGCTATTTACAGAGGGAAAACATTCATTATAAAAAGTAATAAATGTTTTGCAAATTTTTAACAAAGTGTAAGTGCTTGTAACTAATCTTCATTTAGAAATTTGTCAGTTTGGTTTGTATTCCTTTAAATTATATTTCTTTATATATGCTAACAGATATTTTTAAAATTCTCTTGTTATAAAATACAGTATGAACTATTTTCCTGTTTAAAAACATTCTTTTAATAGCAGTATCTCAGTTTTTGTCACTACATTTTGGACAAGGTGTTTGATTTCTTTTTTCAAATAATTTATGTGACTGTTTCTTATGTGAAGGTTGTAAAAAATTTTTGAATAATGTAGCAAAGTTAGAAAGAACAAAATAAAACCACCCATAATACTTCTTATAAAGTAATCATTATTAGCAAGTAAATTTTCTTTCCAATTTGTTCTGTGATTATATGAGAGAGATACATGTATAATATATATTTTAAATAATATAGTTTAGTATCCTTTTTTCACTTAATGTTGAGAAAATTATTCCATATCATCAGATAGTTAATGGCTATATAACACACAGATTATTTAATTACACTTCTATTGCTGGATTTTAGGTTATTTCATGTATTTGTTGCTATAAATTCTGAAATAAATATTTTGATTATTCCCTTAGGAAACTTATTTCCTTATGGTTTGATAGATGAACATTATTATTTATTCCTTAAGTTTCAATAAATGAGCATTTTACCGGATAGTCTTTTGGAGAGATGGTACAGTTCCCTCAGCAAGGCATGAGAGTGTATTCCTCTGGACCTGCCTAACATTGGGCATCACAATTTTCTTTCATCTTTACTAGTTTCATAGATGAAAAAATGTTATTTTTGTGTAACATCTGTTTTGGGGGGAGTAATTTACTTATTTATTTATTTATTTTAGTGGAGGTACTGGGGATTGATCCCAGGACCTCATGTATGCTAGGCATGCACTCTACCACTGAGCTATACCCTCCCACCTTGCATAACATCTCTAATGTGTACTTTACACGTATAGTACAATATACTATATTGTATAGTATAGCCTTTGGGTATTATACATTTGGTAACTAATTGTAAAGTAAAAATTAAAAGTAAATAAAATTTATGTAAAAATAAATGAGTACAGTTAGAGCCACATTAATACTGTATCAACTTCTGAAATGTTACAAGACAATGAAAATTGCAAAGGACTTGCTTTTTGTAGTTTGCATTGTCATAATGTATACGACTCAGTAGTCCGCTGATGAGTCCACTTTAAATTTTGATGTGGGATAACTATCCTGAGGCCCTGGAAGTTTTTGTGTTATATCTACTAAGATGCTGTATAAAATACCATGTGAACTGTTAATTGTGTTTTTCATGATTGGAAAATGTTGGTGGAAAATACAGTGTGCTAAGAAAATTACTGGTGGATTCAGCATCATTGAGCCAGTGGCTAACCTAAGAAACGGAAAATTGCTTGAGAGTCATTTATATTTGACATGTTAATTATAGACCCTTCCTATTTATATGTATTAGGAATGTACCTAATTAGAAATTTTTTTTATTAACTTGGTTTATTATGTGTGTTTGAGCACATTAAATCACTTTTCTTTAATGTTTTAAAATGATTACAATTCATAAGTTAAGAAAGACATTATTCAGGCTGATCTTCAAACAAGTCTGCCCTTTGTAAAACATGAGACAATCTCTTATGAATTAGGGAGCAATGATCATTTTCAGTACACAAATCACACATCTTTACTCACTGCTCCCGCATCTGCTCCATTTGACCTAATTATGAAATGAAGTGGCCCTTTAACCACAGTTCTACACCCCAAAAATTCTTGTAGTTTTCCCTAGAATCTTTATATACACTTGAGTGTAAGCTAGAAAGTCTGTACTTTTAAAGTGTGAATCCTAAAATTCATGTACTTTTCTTAACAGTATACTTCTGAGCTTCCAGGAACATAGTCACCTGACTATTAAGTCATCTAACTTTACTAACAGGTTTGGTTATAGCTTATAGCAGGTTAAAGGAGGCAGATTACAAACCAGGGAAGGAAGGTGCTGCTAAAGCTGAACACACTAGCAGAGGTAAGAAGGGACTTTTGATACAAAAGAAAGAGAAAAAAATGTAGTATTAAAACTTAGTACCCTGCGACCATTTAGTATATGTAGCAGCATTTGGCATTACGTACTTCATTAAGGCTGGATGACAAAATATTTCATAGAAAAATGCAGTGGTGGGGGAGGGTGTAGTTCAATGGTAGAGTGCATGCCTATCATGCACGAGGTCCTGGGTTCAATCCCCAGTACCTCCATCAAAAAAAAAAAAAAAAGTAAAAATCAAGTAATTACCTCCCCCCTAGAAAATTTTTTTAAAACTTTAGAAATTCAAAACAATAAAATAAAAAGAAAAATGCAGTGGTTGTTCTCAGTCATCAAAAAGGTTAAATTCACATGTCATGTGCTTGGCTGTCCATGTGAGAGAGTATACTCTCAAATTATTTCTTCCTTTTTTCTCTTTCCAGTATTTGTATCCCCCCCCCCCCTTTTTTAATTGTATTGGCTAGGGCAATTGATTAAATTATTTATGGCGGCTTTTATTTAAGTATAAAGTATGTTATGTCTTAATCTTAGTTTTAGGGTTTAAAAGGATGAACTTCAGTTCTCTAGCAAATTCATCTATTGAAGGCATAATTTCCTAATGATTAATGAAAGATTACTATGCTTAAAGATATTTATATCTATACACAGGTACAGTTTGACATATATACCTGCATATATATGTATATTTTTTAGAAGTATTTGGTTGGACAAAATTGTGGTTGGTAGAGGTATGAGTAGTTTAGAAAGTGAAACAAGGCTAATTATGGAAAAGAGTAGAAAGATTAGGTAGGTATGAATGATAGTTGGGAAAGAAAAAAATGATTACTCTGAAGATCAATATGCTAATAATTTTATTTTTGGAATATTCATTGAAAGGATGTTTTTCATTTTATGTTTTTATTGTCACATTTTCCTTATATAGTTTGTAAATATTATAGATATTGTCCTTTAGTTTTTAAGAGTGAAGATTTTAAATAACTACTTAAAATGATTTATGATTATTAATATGTGATATAAAAGGAAAAGAGGCAAGTGAAACCCAGTTATCTTTTGAGTGACAGCGTTTTTCCTGTTGTAGAACTACAAAGCATTGTTTTAGATATGGGCTTTTATGCAGCCAAGTGTACAAAATTATGTGTTTCACTACACTGTCTTGATAATTGAATTTGGCTCAGGCTCATGGGAATCCTGTGGGCGTGTGTATGTTTGACCTCAGAGAAAACTACTAGAGGAGAGTTAGTCTTAATTAATGCTTTACAAAGCAGTGTTAAAATATGGATTTGGAGAGTTTTTTGTTTGCTGCTTTGTAGTGGGCCTATCAGTTGTTTCTTTTCTCATTGTGCCTTTCTTGGCTTTAAAGAAGAAACATCCTTCTTACTCATTGCTTTTACTATTTCAAAGTGAAACCAATATGCACGTCTCTTATTTTAGTGTAATGGTATTTAATAGAGATGGCAACACTTTTTCTCCTTTGAGGCCACAGGAGGCTATTTCCTCCTCTACTTCTCTCAAACATATTTTTGGTGTTTTCACTGGGTTTCAATTAAAGGGCTGTTTAACAGTCAGAGACTATTTTTGCTACTGCAGACAGACCCAGAAGACTTAATGGATTCTTGTGAATTCGGTAAATAGTGACAGGAAGGAAAGAAGAAATTTTGGGGTCTGTCTGTAATAGTAATAAATATAAACTCACAAAGAAGCCAGAACAAGTTCAAGGTTTTCTCAGGATTGTTTGTTTCGTGTGGAGGTGCAAGAAGAACAGGAGAAGCTCACTGGCTCTCTGTATGGGTATGAGGAGAGGTCCCTCGACAGGTTGTGGTTGGCCTTGTGTACCCATTTTCCTTACCTACTGATCTCCTCCTGCTCTGAAGCTGATTTACTGGGAAGACAAAAAAGAGGAAGGAGCACTGTTGTGGGTTGCCCCACATCTCTGATCAGTTTTGTTCTTTTTCTGTGGTGGTCATTCTGACTTTACCAGTAAAGAATTGAGGCATAGTGAAAGGTTACTATTTCCCTGGATTCTCCGTCCATTGCTTTACCACTGAACCCTCCTGTGAATCCATGTGTTTTCCCCACCCTTAAGTTTGTGAAACCAACCTAACCAACCTAACATCGCCTTTACAGAGGCGATGCATTGAAATTGTAGTCATTTACTGGTTAGTGGTTTCAGCCTGATTCCCTTATTGACAGATTGTAAAATGAGACTGCATTGGTTTTTATCATAAAATACATGTCTCGCTGATTTCTGGCAGCCACGAAGAGTGTGGTGTCTTTCTATACCCTTAAAATGAAAACTGCAGCATGACAGACATTACAATGACTGTTTCTTAAATTTGGCTGCCCACTGAAATTTACCAACATCCTGAGACAATTACATGAGAGAATTGCTGACAGGATTGAGTTCAGTAGCATATTTGTATGAATAATTTTTCAGCCAAGGATGGTTGGTGGTGGTTATTTTGTTGCATAAGATAAATTAAAAGTGAAAAGAAAGGGAAATTTTCTCTATCCTAACATAAATCATTTATTTTCCATTCTTGCGCTTGTTTGACTATAAATACAGTTAAATTTTATTATTTAGTAATAATATCATAAATATACATATAGCTAGTCCATAAAGCCATATTTAAAAAATGAGGAATGTTGGGAACGTTTTACGGGTCTTGGAAATGGGTGGCAAAGACTGGAAGGTAATGCTTACTTAGAGTTACTTGATAAAGGACACCCCTTAGAAAGGAACTTTGAGAAGGTGAAAGAGAAGAATAAGGAAATAAAATGTACAAGGAAGGTATAACTTTAGAACTACTGGTGTAACATAATCTTACATTTATTATCAGTTAGTAATAGATATGTACATTTACTTTATTTTCAGTGATATGGGAAACTATCTTTAAAGGAATAAAAATCTTCCTACTATCAAATATGCAAAAATGGTGGATTTATTTTTTTAAAGAAACTTAGAAAAAATGGCTGAACTGGCAAAAAAGATGAAAAACAAAAACAGAGGCCAAATGCAGAGCTGTTTCCAAAGCAGCCTAATGACTGCTGCTTTAAGGGCATCTGCTGGTTCTTGATGAGCTGTATTGTCAGTTTTTAACAGGTAAGCATGGGACTCAGAGGACAAGAATGGAAGCCACATTATAGGGGTCAAGCTAGAGATCTACCTTCCTAAAACCAGAACCCAAAAAAGGCTATAGCCCTACTGGGAAAGGGAGACAGAGAAAAAAATCACCCTAGCAAAGAGAGGTAGTCAGAAAACTTACCCTTCTCAGCCTTAGATATGAATAGAGGGTGAACAAGGTTTTCCCTGAATATTTGTAATTAGAATCAAATATTCATAGAGGTTTGGGACCCCACTACCTGTTTGATTTAAAAAAAAAAAGTGTAAGCTGAGACTTGTTTTGAGTGATTATAGCTTGCTTGGTATTGTGCCCAGAGAAAGACAGAAGTGAATCCAAGTCCTTTCTGGAAGAACATCCTCTCAAAGGCCTCAAAGAATTTCCAAAGATGTTAATCCCTCAGAGAGCTTGAGCTCCAGTGAAAAACCACAAAAGCATATGAGAAAATGGTTACCATGAGCAAAACAAAATACCAAAATCAGACTCACAAAGACTTCAGGTATTATCTTACTGGGTACTGAATGTAGAAATAAATGTGCTTAATTTATCAGAAGAAACAAATGGAAGAAATGAAAGTATGTCTCAGGGATAAGGAATTGTCCAAAATAATTAGACAGAATCCAGAAACAAACAAAAAATAAAATAAAATAATTAAAATCATAAATTCAAGGGCAGTTTAACAGCATATTAGATTGAAAAGACAGTGAGGTGGAAGGTAGATCTAAAGAAATAATTAGGAATGCTGTACAGGGAGATAAAAGAGAAGATATCAGTAAGGTTAGACACAGGGAAAGGACTGAAAAGGTCTAAAGTACATCTGTGGTGACGAGAATAATTGCCACCCAAAGATACCCACACCCTAATCGTCAAGAACCTGTGAATATGTTACCTTTAACGTGGCAAAAGGGATTTTGCAAATGTGATTATATTAAGGATCTTGAGATGGGGAGATTATCCTATATTACCCAGAAAGTCCAGTTAATTACGGGGGTCCTTTTAAGGGAAAATTGTAGGCACGAGAGCCAGAGAAAAATTCGAAGATGCTTTATTTCTGGCTTTGAATATGGAAGAAGGAGCCATGAAGCTAGGGATACAGGTTGTTTCCGAGTAGTTTTTACCCACCTGTCTGTCAGCACGTGGCCAACCTTATGGTTCAAGGTGGTTGCTTAGAGCACCAACTCTAACAAATTTCCAATTTCCTGTAGGAGGAAGGATGGAGTGGGGGTGGCGGGTGGAGCTCAAGCAAGCTATTAGGCCATCTCTTAAAGTGGTTCATGGAAGTTCCACCTAGCAGTTTCACTGGCCCTTCACTGCAAGGCAATTATGAAGTATATTTTAGGAGAGCACTTTGCTGCCCAGAATAAAACTGGACTTCCTTACTAAGGAAAGAGGAGAGATTGGATATTGGGGGAGACCATCAGCAGTTCTCTGCCATATCATATAGTACTAAAAGATTCTGTTTACCAGGAAGATACTAGAATTCTGGGGGAGGGTATACCTCAAATTATAGAGTGCATGCTTAGCACACACAAGGTCCTGGGTTCAATCCCCAGTACCTCCTTTAAAAAAATAAATAAGTAAATGTAATAACCCCCCCAAAATAAATAAATAAATAAATAAATAAATAAATAAATAAATAAATAAATAAATAAATAAATAAATAAATTTTAAAAATTAAAAAAGATACTAAAATTCTAATGATATTTGTATCAAATAACACATTCCACATACATAAACCAAAAATAACAACTACAAGGAGAAATTTATAAGTTCACAATCATAATAGTTTCTAACACACACGAATTTAGTAACGAGGCAGAAAACTTGAACAACACAATGAAATAGCTTGATCTACTGGATGAAGGTATTCACATTTTGAAGAATCAATACCAGAGTTGATATAATGCATATATAGTACTTAATGGAATCCAAAATTTCTGGTAATGCAACAGATAATTACTCAGCCTTGAAAAGTGCCCGTATGAAAATCTCAGGAAGTAACAGGAAATAACAGGTAACCTTCTCTGATGAAAATGCAAGCTAAATTAGGACTCAGTTTGTTTTTTTTTTTTAACTCATTTCTTATTGCGGTAACATTGGTTTATAACATGTTTCCTGTGTACATACAGCATTGTATTCTACTTCTATGAGGACTTATTTTTTTAAAAGGTTAACTTTAAAAAAATGTTTGAAAACTTAAAATCATACTTCTAAATAACTGAGGTTGCAGAAGAAATTATGATTGAAGTTTAATAATACTAAAATTCAATGATAATGGAAATATAACATCAGAATTTGTAGGTGAAGCTTGGTGATTCTGGGGCATAGCACATATTCAAGTTTCATAAATATTTTGTGAGAGCTTGAAAAGAATGTGCATTTTGCAGTTGTTGAATTAGGAGGGGGAAAGAGCCTCAGAAGTTGAGAACTGTTGATGACTTAACATTAGCATATGTAACCTCGTGCAGATTCACCTCTGACAGTTGTCAACAGGCACTACTGTCTCATCGTGCTTCCTTTGCTGTAACCTTAACCTAATTCAGCTCTCTGATCAAACTAGATCAGTGGTTCTAAAACGTTAGTGTATATCAAAATCATCTGGATGGTTTGTTAAAACAGATTGCTGGGCCCTCCCTCCAGGCTTTCTGATTCTGTGCCTCTGGGATGGGGCTGTACATTGTCCATTTTTAACAAATTCCCAGGTGGTACTGATGCTAGTGACCTAGGAACCATGCTTTGAGAACCAGTGTAGACACTACATTCTCTTGACTCTAATCCTTGAACCTGCTGTTTCTTTTTCCTGCAACTACTTTTCTTTCTCATCTTATACTTTTTTTTCAGCACCACTCCTTCCCCTACTAGTTTAAATCTCTCTTTTCTTGAAAGTATTTTTAACCACCAAATTGTTAGATGGCCGTTACTATGCTTCCTTATACTCCCAAATACCTTTTTACACATATGCGAGAGCCCTAATCATACTCTTTAAAACCATTAAAAGCTATGTTTTGTGTTTGTATCCTTAGGAGTCTTTGTAGCAGGTACAAAGACTTTCTAGTAGTCAATAAATACTTATTAATAAATGGGCTCTTGCCATCCATATTTTGAAAGTGTTATTTAGGAAGAAACAATTATGGAAATTCATTCAAGACTTTGAATAGCACGGTGTTTAAAAAAATTCTGCATTGTATATTTAGAAATAGATGGTTAAATACACTTTGAGAAGATCACCTGAGTTTGGAAAGGTTCCTTTTGTCTTCCTGCCATTTCATGTCATTGGCTGGAACATAACAGTAAAGGAATAAAGGTAGTGAAATGAGAAATGGACTACTGCAGTGGATTTAATACGGATAAAATAAGGGTTAGGTCAGTGGTTCTTCCTTAATTCATTATATCAATCTGAAAGCAGAATCATTAGTATATATTGTATATTATTAAAGGATTTGACTACACAAACATGGGAGCTGGTCACACAGTCTGTAAGGCTTTGAGTCTGTTGCCAGAGCTTGAACTTCACAGGCAGGTAGTTGATAAGAGAACATGGGAAATTGGAAGCCATGAGTACAAGCTAGAACTAACAAAGACAGACTAGAATGCTTATCAGTTTCTGCTACCTTCAAGCTTACTGATACAGTTACGCTGCAGGAGAACTGAGGCAGTCTTACTCAAGGAACTAAACATGCACTTGGCCCAAGAGAAAGAGAAGCTGAAGGTAAGATTCAAGGAAAGATGGAGTCATTGCAGACCTGGGCTGCTTCCACACACCAACAAAGTGAGCTAGCAGATAAGTGACAGTGTGTGGCCCACACTGACCAGAAACATACAGGGAAGGGAGTTCTGAGGAAAAAATTTATCCTAGCTAAGTTGACAAATTATAGAAACCATCACACACATTAGAGTTATATATATACACAAAGTAAAATTTTCAGTACTTTCCTATCGCAGTGATTTTCTAACTTGAGTGCAAAAGAATCATCTGGGGAGCTTGTTAAAATGCAGATTTATGAGCCTTTGCCCCAAGATTCTAATTAAATGGGTCAGGGGTTGGGGACCAGAAATATTTGCTTATGTAAAGAATAGCAAATGCATGGAATTTTTGGACTGCGCTTAGAGAAAGTTGATAACAAATATTACGTTAGAGCGATGCTGCATATTTAAAAAATACCAATACCCTACCCGTCATCTTACTAAATCAGGATATTGAGAGGCATGGATCCTGGTTTTGTGTAGTTTTATGTTTTACTACTGATTCTGCTGTCCAGCCACAACTGAGAGCTACTGTTTTGTAGCAATAAGGGGTTCAAAGAAAATACTCAAATAAAAAGGGTAGGGACCTGTAAGTGGATTTGAGATTGGTCCATATTTGTTTTGCATAGTGATGTTTGATGAATTAGTGAAGATTGTATTTGGTCAAAGTATCCTCTCTGCTGTAGTCACACTTGACTCTGGGTGTAAACTAGGTTATACAAGCTGTAGCAGCAGCTCATGGAGAATAGAGTCTGGGGGCTCACCATATTCTGTCATCCAGTCCCCTTCAGTGATACCTGTGTGAATTATCAGAAATAGGTGAGTTCAGCCAAAGTCACACTGAGTTAAACTTTGTCCTATTCAATCCTGTTTTCTTTCAAAACTGGGAAAATCTGTTAGAATTTTGCTGACACAAACTGATCATCTGCTATGGATATTGTGACCTGCTAACCTTTATTCAACTTCAAATTTTAGACACTATAGGCTTAATCTTAATTAACAAGTCTTACATTTCCTTTAAAGCTCTTATAACATAGAATTTTAAAACTTCAGTCCATTGGAATAAAGAAAGCCTAGAATGCCTGGATTTAGGCAACAGGATTAACTTCTGTTTATTTGAAGATTATGAAGAACTTCTAAAATTTTTAAAGCTTGTTTTATTTTGAACATTTACTGTACTTAAGGTACTATAGGGCATAATTAAGAAAAATGGGTTTTTGTTCTTAAGAGGCTTACAGTGTATTGGGGTAACTAGATTTGTATTATGATGGTTTTTCTTTTCTTGATCATTTAAAAATATACAACTGATACTCCTAATATTGTTGGGAATGAAATGGGCTCTTTCTTTGATAATAGAACCTGTAGCTGTTACAAATCTTTTATTCTTTATAAGTAGCATATTCAGTGACATAGGTAAGTATTGAGTATAGGATGCATTTATACTGATTTCAGTAGACTTCCTGGCCATACATAAAAAAGAAGAGAAGAAAGAAAGGAAGTTACGTGTAGAGTGTGTGTTATAGGCTTTGTGTATATTGTAATTTCGTTGTTTTATAACTTTTTCGTAATTAGAGTAAGTAGTGAAATGTAAGGATAATATCTAGTAAATTGAAGTACTTGTTAAGTAAATTTCAGTTAATCAAAAACAGTCAATTCATTTAAACATTTACTCACTCATCTCTGTTTTGGCACAGGGCTTGATGCTGCAGGTGCATAAGACAGCAGTCCCTGGTTCCGTAGAGTTCCACAGTCTAGTTTAATAGACAGGTTTAAAAAAAAAAGCCATAATCAATTATTGTAGTGCTAGATGGACATTTGAAATAAGAATATTCACGCGTCATAAGTTTATTGAGCACTGCTATGTGTTAGGCTCAGTGTTGGCGCTGTGAGTACAGTGACAAACAAGAAAGATTTGCTCCTACGTTGGAAAGAGCTTACAGGCAGGTTTTAAGTAGGTTTATTTTGTCCTTGTCCTTAAGTTTTTGAAATGAAGTAAGTAAAACAAGACAGGAAACAGCAGGAGTAATAAGTTTACTCTCTACACTGGAAGAACTCAAATCAGAGTGTAGTTTGTGCAACTGTCTGATATTCCCTTGGTCAACTGAAATGATTGAAATTCTTATTTTCCCCATCAGTGTTGGAGGGACTCTTTACTGCTTAGCTTGTGATAGGGTGTTTTTTAAATAAAGTAATAATTAGGTGAAAAGTTACTTTAAAGCTTAAAAATTCAAATCACTCTATGACAGAAGTAAATATTTATGGAGGAAACTTACTGGTTCTTTGAAAGGGAGGCAGGGATGAGGCAATCATGGAGAGAAGTCAATCTGATAATTATTTGGGACCATCATCAAGGCTGTTTATTGATGTTCTGTAGCCTGTTATGTTGATTGTTCCTGTATTACCAAACTGCAGTTATCAAAGCCCTTATTTTAAAAAAATTGTTAAGAAAAATGAAGGAGAGTTCAGGACCCTTGTGACTATGCCAGTGAGAAGTGTTTGTGGCTCTTCAATACTGATTTCATTGTGACAGTTTTATTATTTATTTTTCCTGGATAGAGAAGAAAAGCCATCCAATCAGTGAAAATTATTTTATCTTTTAGCATAACATGGCTTGAAAAAAAAATTTAGGGTGGTAGAGAAAGAAAACCCTTTAGCCAGGTACTTAAAGATATTTTTCCTTTTAGCCTGTGTTGGTTTCTCCTTCTCACACAGGATGTGTTCTAAAATAGTAGGTAGACATATTTGAAACAAATGTTGGTTTTCTTTGTAGATTGTCTTAAGAAAGCAGTTACTATACAATAAGCCAATAATCTGAATCTTCGTGTTAACACTTATGGAAGTATCACTAGGGAAACCAAAGAAGGAAATAATACTGTAATCTCTAGGTTTAAAGTTAGGGAAAACCAGATAATCCCAGGAGAGGACTTTCTGATAAGTGTAATGCTGTTATCTGTTAGAGTAGATAAAAGATTTCATAGTTCATCCCTTGTTGATATCATTGCCTTAGTTTTAAATTAAAAGTGCCTCTTCCCAGCTCCTTGAATGAGATGCTCTTAGAAAATAGTACTCTTGTGTTTTACTCCTGAGATATACATGCTAGGATTTCTTTATTCCTTCTTCCCAAGTAATGTTAGCTCAAGTTTAAAACTGAGTATTTCATCTCTAAAAATAAAGATGAATCTTCTGGTCCTTTAATAGATATTGTACTAAGATCTAAAAATTCAATAAATTAGTATAAGTTGTATTTATCAGAAGAACTGTTTTAATGAGTATAAGTCAGTATATCATGATAATTTTTATATAACTTCTCAAAATTAAACATAAAAGTAGATTCTTTTTTATGACATAAAAGATATTTTATTTTTGCAGTCTGTGTCTTAAAACAGTGAAATAGACTGAAAACCAAGGTGTGGATGTTTTCATTCATGTGAGTGAGGTGAGGTGTGATGTGATATGATTATGTATGATGGGTAAGACCTTTGGAATCCGGCAAATCTGACTTTGAGTTCTCCCTCTGCTTTATCTTAGCTGTAGTAGTGTTAGGCAGATTAGTATCTGTAAATTTTATTTGTCCCGTGGGTTAAGTGAAAATGATACCTGTCCCATAGGATAGTTGTTAAGTAAGATAACACAGGTGAAGTGTCTTGTATAGTACCTAGTATGCAGTAGGCACTCACATGATGCTCTTATTACTGTCAGAATTCAGGGCTATGAATTAAAACTGTAAAGTTAAGGTAATTAAAGGTAATTATAATTATGGAGTTTTAGAAACCTTCATTTAAAATAGTTATGAATCTAGTTCTCTCCAATTTTAGTTAATTTTTCATAAAAATGGTTAGATTGTCTTTTATGATTCTCGGACTGTAGAGTTTTTCTTGGTCTGAGGTAACCCATTATCATATGAGAATAATGTAGTATTAACAGCTGTCAGGATACGTGAATTGTCTTTTAGGCTGGAACCTCACCACTTTGACCTCCTCCAGTTGATGGAATTCGGTTATCTTTCTTCACTAAAAATAATGAAAGATAGAACTTAAGGCTGGTCGTATACAATTATAGAATTCAAGTAGAAACCTGTTTTACTGCTTCCAAGTGATGTAACATAACCGTAGCCATATCCCAGTGAAGGTAAAATATTATTAAAGACGACTTGAATTCACGTTGTTCCATTTTTCTTAAAATAAATACTTTTATTACAACATAGTTGTAGAGAATGATTACAGGAAACAGTGTCGGCTGTTTCAGATATCACAAAAAATTGAAAGACCCAAGGGAGTTTTGTGAATTTTGTATTAATCAAGTTCTTATGGTTCAGATACTTTTATGTGTTCAAAAGTTACCTTACTTAGCATATTACAGAGCATTGGACTGTATAATAATAAAATTTATCTTACACGTTGATTCAGCAACATCCTCTTGACAAAACTCGCATGCATTTATATGTGAAAATGTACTCATATTTCCTAAAAGAATAAATTTTCCTGTTCTAATCTGCATTTGTTGCAAGTTAGTATTGAATCTTAAGTCCCACTGAAGAAATTCGATGGGGTTCATTTATAATCTCAGCCTGCAGGAATGTGCTCTCTTTGGGTAACCATATGCATTTCTTCCTACAGGTTTTAGTAATCAGTGTAGTGTTTATAAAAGCACAGTGGTCGCAGATTCTTGAGTCAGGCTGTCAGATATCCTGCTTTTTAGTTTCGTGATCTTAGGCACCTTACTTGGTTTTCTCATCTGTGAAATAAGGGTGATAATAAAAATGTTACTATCTTGTAGTACTGTGGAAGGACTTAATGAGTTAATATTTATTGAAAGCACTGGAAGAGTGGCACATAAGGGCCCAGTAAACTTTAGGTGTTATGATTGTCACTGTTCTACAGTATGACAGGTGTGGACTATTTTGAGTTTTTCATTATGTCCTATGAAGTGTATGCAGAAAATAATAAAATCTGTGGGGAAAGAGTGGCTTTGTAGTAAGAATACTAGAAGAATCTATTCCCTTTGCACTACCCTGTAAGCTATAAAATGAGAGAACCAGCAGATAACGGCCCTTTGAAGGGAAGAGGGGGACAAGTATAACTTTAAACATTCTAATCAGAAGGGTGAAGTTGCTGATTTGTTTAGCCAGTGATTAACAAATAATTCTTTGAGACTGGACAAAATTTTAAGTAAGAATAAGGTAGTACTTGTATATAATGCCATAAAGGTTTCCAATAGCAGTCCTTCAAGTTACAATAAATACAGTGAAACAGTGAAGATTCATTTATGACCAAAGCAAGAGGAAGATAAAAATGTAGTGTATTTTATATTGCTATGATTAGAACAGAGCCTTATCTTAAAACTGAGTAACTGAGTTTTAAAAACTTGATTTCCATGTACCAAGTGAGAGTATAGTATGTGACTGAGATGAAAAAGGCTTAGCTATTGGCACTTTTGGTAGGAAAGGAAAAAACAAAAACAAAAAAACAAACCAACAGATTTCTTTGTGGCTAGTTCATGTGTAAAACTGAGAAAGAGAAACTGGAATGTGAGAACAGTCGCGTTATAAAGCCTTTATGCTTCACAATAAGAGAAAAACATTTTACAGAATAAAGATTTCTGAAGGTGAAAAATATTTACTACTTAGGGTAAATGAATTAAGACAAAGGAATAAAAATGCAATGAAATGTTACATAGAATCTGATTAGAGCCTAGCAGTCACTCTTGTAAGACCTATTACTGCTTTGTCTGGCTTATTAATAAGTTAGTGGAAAATACACGAAGAGAATTCAGGCTGTATGTGTAGAATCATTACAAGCTCAACTCCCCCTTCTTCCTTCCCATCCTATTGGCTGTTTTTCTTGCTCAAGGAAAGTTGAATGATACAATCATTTTATAATGGAAAAAAATGTAACCAATATTAGTCTTTGATTAGATGCTTTGAAATGAAATCTGCATGTCCATGGCCTTAACCTAGCTCAATATCAAAAGCAGCTACATTAATCATCAGCCCATGGACTTGTAGTAATTTTATTATATATAAAGTAGCCTTTTTTCCTTTGTAAACCCCTCTGTTTGTCATATAAATTGCTGGCATTATTTAATGTGGAATGACTTTGTTTTGAATGCTGCTCATTTCCTTAGAATATAGTACATTAAATTGTTCTCATTTGGATCTGAAATTGAGAAATGGCAGTTTTCCCTTATTAAGAAACAGAAATGGATTAAATTTATCTAGTTAACAGTACTATGATATTCTGAACTTCTCTGTAGAAAGCATTATCATTACTTCAGAATCTCAGTTTTCATGTTAAGACTTGTTTCTGTTTCTGGAGTGAACAAGGTACTTTTTAGTTAAACATGGTACTTTTTTCTTGTTTTGTGAGTTCCCCTCCTTATTTTTGGCAACATAGATTATTTATGCTGAAGGCTTTAAAATCTGTATTTTGCTTTAACAATTTTATACCACAGGTTGCGAACTGGTGTGTCAGACATTGTTAAAAATTTTAAAGAATTAATTGCCAACAGCAGCAAAAGATAATATTAAAGCAAAAGTAATGAAGAAAACTTGATCAGGGTGATGAAAACAGGTAACAGACTTAATTTAATGCCAGAGATTTAAAAGACTGTGTTCTAGAAACAGTATGTTTTGGATCAGACCGAAAGAAACTCAGTTGAAACTGTCCTTTCCAAGAGGACCATACACTTTTGTCAGAACCATATAAAGTTTGAAAACCCTTACTAATATGTCACAGGAAGAAGAAACATGGTTCATTGTGTCTTGAGGCCACAACAGCAAAGTCATAAAGAAACTGTATATGATTTATTCATATTGTTGATTAAAATATATATATAAATATATATTTCCCTTCCTCTCTGATAAAAGCTTTTACTATCACAGTTGGCTTACTTCTATGTGAAGAAGTCTCCACCAAATTGATATGAGTAAGATTTAGAGGTTATGTACAAGGCAGGAGAAAGAGTCTTATAAGATCCTTTTCTCAGCTATATAGCAGTTGCTTAAGTCCTAGCTCCCTGTCCATCCCTGTCAAATGACAAAATAAATGAGCTATCTGGAGAAAATATTGTGTTTGCCAGGTAAACAAACTCAAGAAAAACCAGTTGCACTAATTGTAGGCCAAAGATAGACCCATTTTGATTCCTCCCAGTTCAAAAATTTTTAAACAGATATACTTTGAATAGGTGAATTGTAAGGTATGTGAATTATATCTTAATGAAGCTGTTTTTAAAAAGTAAACAAATCCCATGGAGAAATTTTGCCCCAAAAAGAAGGCATAAATATGTTTTAAGTGATGAAGAACATCAGTGTGGGAAACACAAAATTTTAAGTCACTCAAGGGAAGAAGAGTTAGGCTGGCTCCCTTGGATAAACTTTGAGGACATATTAGAAAATCACCACACACTTTTGTTTTTTATTGTTTCAGGAGGACAGTTGTGAGGCCAGTGCACTTTTGACTCAATGGGGCTGAATGGGTGAGTGAGTGCATGGTTCTCTGGTAAGGAGGGTGGACAGGAGAGAGCTCAGGCTTTGAACACGACTGGATTTGACTGTGATCTAGACACTAAATATAACCTCTGTAAGCTTCAATTTCCTTGTCTATGGCAGGGAATAGTTAAGTCCAAGTTAACTTTACTGACCAGGTCACGTAGCGCCCAGATTCAATCATTTGAAAAACGTAAATTAAAAAAAAAAATCAAATCCCTTTAAATATGTGTCATTTCCCGACTTTAAATTCTTAAATGGCTTTTTATTGCAGTATCAGCAATCTGTAAAATCCTGAATGATGGACTCCTCCTGCTACCTCTTCGCCTGTCATCCCTAGCCTTGCTGGTCTTCTTTTACCAAGAGTCTTTCTTTATGTTTCTCTATCTGGAGGGTCTGTTCCTAGCTCTGGATAAATTGGCTCCTTCTCATCCTGAGGATACTATTTGAATGTGGCTTCTACTAAAGAAAGGCCTTAATACCCTATTTCTAAAACTTTCCCTTTTGACTTCCCCATTATCTTTGGCAGGTCTTTGTTTTCTTTGTAGGGTAGCACAGATTTGTAGTTCTTTTATTCATGTGGTCATTTGTGATGCCCCATGTAGACTAAGCTCTGTGAGCACAGGAAGTATGCATATGCTGAGTTCCCTGTTAAATCCCCAGTGACTATCCTAGTTTTAGGCGCAAAGGAGACACTCACCAAATGTTTGGTTGTATTAAGAACTGCACTTTGAATGAATAGAGGGTGCTTGTACTTTTCCTTTTTGACATCTGACAATTGTGCAGACTCCTTCAGTAATTGCTATAATTCCTTAAGGTTCTTTTATGTAGAAATAATACTTAAAAGCGTGTGTGTGTGTGTGTGTGTGTGTGTATACACACACACACACACACATATATATATGATGAAATATATATATTTTTTAAGACTTTTTTTTTTAGAGAAATTTTAGTTCATGGCAAAATTAAGAGGAAGGTACAGACATTTCCCACCTATCCCCTGCCACCCACACATGCATAGTCCCCCCATTATGAACAACCTCCATCACAGTGGTACATTTGTTACAATTGATGAACCTACACTGGTGAATCATAATTACCCAAAGTCTGTAGTTTAAGCCTCTGGCATATTTCAAAATAGTTCATTTTCCCCTCCCCCCTGCTGGAAGCACAGGGGGATTTTTTGGTGTTCTACATCGTACGATTTTGGATAAATGTATAATGACATTTATCTATCGTTGCAGTATCATACAGAGTAGTTTCACTGCCCTAAAAATCCTCCGTGCTCTACCTATTCATCCCCCATCCCTTCCCTGGTAACCACTGATCTTTTTTACTGTCTCCGTAGTTTTGCCTTTTCCAGAATATCATGTAATTAGTATTATATAGTATATAGCATTTTCAGACTGGCTGCTTTCACTTAGTAATATGCATTTAAGTTTCTTAATAGTTCTTTTTTTTTTCTTTTTTCTTTAAAAAGAATTTTTTATATTGAGGTATAGTCAGTTTACAATGTTGTGTCAATTTCTGGTGTATAGCACGATTCTTCAGTCATACATGAATATACATATATTCATTTTCATATTCTTTTTCACCATAAGTTATTGAATATATTTCCCTGTGCTATACAGTATAAACTTGTTTATCTATTTTATATATACCAGTCAGTATCTGCAAATCTCGAACTCCCAGTTTATCCCTTCCCACCCCCCACCCCTATAGTTCATTTCTTTTTAATTTCAAACAGTATTCCATTGTCTGGATGTACCACAGCTTATTTATCCATTTACCTATGGAAGGACATTAGAGCTCTTAGCATATTAATAATAGTTGTTTAAATTCCTGATCTGATAATTCCATCATCCTTGCCATGTGTTCTGATACTTGCTCTGTCTCTTCAAATTGTGTTTTTTTACCTTTTAGTATGTCTTGAAATTTTTTCTGGATGGCCAGACATGATGTACCTGATAAAAGGAACTACTATAAATAGGCCTTTAGCAATAATGTGGTGAGGTATGAGGGAAGGGGAGAGGGGAGGCATCCTGTTGTCCTGTGCTTGGGTGTCAGTCTTTTAGTGAGCCTGTTCCTCAGGACTGTGAGCTTCACAAGTGTGTCTCATTTTGTTTTTTCTCCACACTTAGGTGGGACAGGATGGCTAGAATGGTTTGGAGTTGGGTATTTCCCTTCCACCATGTGGAAGGCTAGAGGGGGTTAGATACAAGTAGTTCCCTTCCCCCAGGTCAGTTAGGCTCTGATAAATATCCCAGCAGATTAGACTCCAATTAACTATTTTCTCCAGAGGGCAGGCCTCCTTAAAAACAGAGTCCTCCGGAGTATTTCAGAATACTTTATTTCCCCCTCCCCCTGCTGGAAGCTCAGTGGGATTTTTCCCTCTGATACTTACTTTGGGAACCTGGTCGAGCTCTTGGAGGCAAATCTCACAATGAGACACAGGGTCCCCTTGGAACCTTTACCTCTTAGAGTTGTCCACACTGAGCCTCCAGAAATTCGTCGGTTACAGGGTTCCCACCCTGGCACTGGTTCTTGCCGCATATTCTGGGTCTCTTCTCCACTAAGCTGCGACTTCCTATTTTCACCTGTCTCTCTTCAATCTTGGCAGCAGTGATTTGCCCTATGTTCTCTCCTCTTTTATGGATCCGAGAAGAGCTGTTGATTTTTTTAGTTCTTTTGGTTTTTTACTTCTTAAAGTGCTGACTTCTCTAAGCTCCTTATATACAGAACTGGAAACTGGTTAAGTCCCCTGTCTATCCTCCCCTCCCCTTTCCTCCCCTCCCCTCCCTTTCCCTCCTCCTCCCCCTTCTCTCTTTCCTCTTTCTCCTCTTCTTTTCTCTTCTCTTTTTTCTTTAAAAACAATTTATACCTTTTTTTTCCTCCAGTAAAAGATATGGTACGTTTCAGGTATGTCTCCTTTTTAGGAGGTGAATCAAATGGAGGGAAGTATATTGGTGTCAAGGCTGAGAATAAAAATCCAGATTTCTAGCCTTGGTCATCTATTTCACCAACTGTGTGCCCATAATAAATAGACTGTTTCTGCATGACTTTGACAAATACATAGAAACCAGAGAGTGATAATGCCAGAGAAGCTCACAGATGAGACTATTTAGAAGTGGATTTAAAACAAAACCAGTGTCTTGGTCATTAGTTTATATTTTCTGACGCTATCTTATGTCATCTAAGATGAGTAAAAATTTGGGCCGTACTTTTCTAATGAGGAGTGCCTTTTGTACAATAGCACGTTACATATAATTACGGTAGGATGTAATTACCATGGTACTTGGGATTACTGTTTTTCCTTCTCTTCAGAATGATGGCTAGAATTGTGATCTCTTGGATTTGAGTTTTTCAATCTGTTAAATCTGTTCTTTGGTTGAAAATCAAGAATGAGAACTCATTTATTCATTTATGTATTCCTTTATTCATTAAATATTTGAGAACCTACTATTCCAGATCCTATGAAGAAAATGGTGAATGAGACAGTTCCTACCTTCACAGAGCTAATACACAGGTGAACAAGCAGTTAGAACTCACTGATTAGTGCTGTGATGGGATGCTAAGAGACAATATGGCAGGGGCCCAAAGAACAGAATTGAATTAGAGGAAAATTTTTTTAGAGAAAGAGATTTTTAAAGTAAAAGCTAAAGAGAAGCATGAGTTAACCTAAGGAGTATAGCTACAAGGGGGATCCGGGCCCAGGGCCCTTTGGTGGAAATGGAGTGAGTTTGGTGTTTATTAGCATGTAATGAAAGGGAATGATTTAACCGAAATGAAACTGTAGAGGTAAGTGCGTGCCAGTTCAGGATGGACTGTAAGCCTTTTTTTTCTAAGGGCATTGGGAGGCTGTTGAAAGCCTTTGAGCTGGAAAACAACATGATCAGACTTGCATTTTAGAAAGTTCCCTCTGGCTACAGTGCTACACATATTGGTATGGAGAGGTAAGGGAGTTGAAAGGAAAAACCTAGAAGCAAGGAGATCAATTAAGAGACTCTGTTCCAACCCTGTAGGAGAATGGGAATTCTTACCCAGAGTGACACTAATGAAGACTGAGAGAAGCTTACAGGTTTGACTGTTATTTAAGAACTAAAGTTGATCCTCTCTGTCTTGTTTAGGTCACTGGATAAATGGTTAGTGACAGTGTTGAAATTAGGACCCAAGAGATGAAAGAAGGTTTGAGGCTTTCTTAAGGAGAAGAGGGGTGGTGTGAGAAGTAGGAGCCAAGAGAAAATGAGTTTAATTGGGATTATTGAAATTGAGGTGTCTGAATTTTCTATTTAGGTAGAAAAATTGAGTATACCCCTGAGTGTATAGATCTCAACCTCAGGAGAAAAGTGCTAGCTGGGAATGCAAACTAGGGTTCATCAGCATGTAAATGAACATATGATACGGGTGCTTAGAACAATACAGCAGTGCCTGGGAAAAGTGTCTTTTTACATAATGGATGCTTATTAAATATTTGTTGAATTAATGCATGACTAGAAGCCATGGGAGTGGTTTTAAGTGAGAAGAGAGACAGGCTTGGGCCAGCACTGGGAGGAAGTGAAATAGTTCAGGGACTGGCTGAGTAAGAAGGAACAGCAAGAGACAGGAGGAAAACCAGGAGAGAGTGGCAGCATGAAAGGGGAAAGAATGTTTTAAGAAAGAGCAAAAGAATAAGAGAGATAAGGACTGAAAAGCATTCCTTGGTTTTAGCCTCAAGGATGTGATTTATTTTACCTGGGGGAGGAGAAAGATATCAATGGTTTGTGTGGATGGGATTAAAAACCCTATTGCAGTGTGTTCAGGAAAGAGGAAATAGAAACAGTGAGTGAATAGCCTGTGGGGGAGAGAGAATGGTTGCTGGGCAGGGAATAATGATCAGGGTGCTGGATCTTATTTCTAATGGTAAGGTTTTGAACATGTTTAATACTCATTGAAGGAAGTCAGCCTAGAGAAAGAGGATAAAGTTATTGGAGAGAGATAATGCAGTGACGTTTATAAGTGATTTGCCTTGGGCATGAGGGCCACCTCTTCTAGATGAGACAGGAAGAAAGTGAAGTCAAGTTATGTAGCTTTAGAGGCATGTTTTGCTGGTTTGGTATTAGAAAATCAAGGGAATTTTTATCTTAACATTTTTTGTTTCTCGTAACTGGCGATAAAAATTTTAGTAACTAAAGTGGTATGTGCTTATTTAAAATTATTTGTGGTGCAGAAGTATAACATAGAAATTTAAAGTTTTATTCTTTGCCCTTCAGTTCTTTTCCTCCAAGACTAACTGGTGTTCAGTTGTTTATGTATCCTATCGGATTTCTTTCTAAGTACATACAAACTATATTCATATGACAGATTGCAAAAGGATTTTAAATATTAATTTTTTTGTTTTTGTTTTTCTCTTAAGTGGGATCATACTATATATATATTGTGCAGCAGCCTCCCCCCCCCCCCCCCGCCCCATAATGTATTTGGTTCTCTTTTCTGAGCTAGGACATATAGATCTACCTTTTTTTCGTTTTCTAGCTTACACCATCCCATGTATGGATATGCTGTTATTTAACCATTCTCCTAGTCATGGAAATTTAAGTTGACCATGATTTCTTGCTATTAAAAATAATACTCAGTGGACATTCTTATCAGTATAGTAAAATTATACTCATGGTTTGATTCTCTAGTTATTACATGAGGTAAATACCATGTATCATTATCTTTTCAGAAAGACATTGCATTCAGGTAAATCCAGTGTGGTCAGTCCCCTCTCCCCCAACATTGTATCAGATTGCTGTTTCTTTAGTTGAGCCCCAGATGAAGTTTTAGTGCATTCTGGGGGTATATAGTATGAAAAATGTGTATCTTCAGAAGTAAAATTACATTCCTATTGTAAGATTCACATACAGAAAGAGGCCATGTGAAAGTATATGAAGAAACAAGATTCACTTCTGGTTAATTGCACCCTCAGCCATTTCTTTGTTGAATGTATTAGTGGGTGGGATTGGGCCTTGCTATTATTTGTTTATTGACCTAAGAGCATAAAGTTTATGTGTATGATTTGAAGCCCTTATATATTAGTACAATTTTCATGAATTTCTGTACCTATTTTATGGACTGTTCAAAATAGAATTTAAGTCAAAGAAATTGCAGCTAAATTTTATTTAAATTTTTAAATAGTGCAATTATCCTCCGGTAATTTTATGGCAACCCACACTTCTTTGGGTAGTGGATGTGATTTCTGTTTCCTGCTTGATGTAGATCATATGTTAAGGATAAGGAGGCAGGTAGCAAGACTTAGCCTGGTTCAGGGTTCCACTGAATTAGGAAACCACATATTTATAGTGATATTAGTTGTGACATTTTTCTCTATCAGTGCTCTGCAGAGCCCAGATGTGGGTACAGAGAACTTTATATTTTGGAAAACATATATGTCTTAATGATTATAGCTTTAAAGTATGTCCTGAAACTAGGTAAATGTGTCTTCCAACTTCAAAATCTTTCAAATTGTGGTGAAAAAAAATGTAATACAAAATTTACCCTCTTACCCATTTTTAAGTGTAGAGTTCAGTGGTGTTAACTATATTCACATTATTATGGAACAGATCTTTCTTTTTCATCTTACAAAACTGAAATTCTCTACCCATCGAACAACAACTCTCTAGTCCCTTTTTCTCCACAGCCTCTGGAATCCCCATTCTGCTTTCTGCTTTTATGATTTTCAGTATGAGTGGAACCATATTGTATTTGTCCGTGTGTAAGTGTGTAAGTAAAAGATTGATTTAGCTATTCCAAGTTTTTTTCTTTATCATAAACACTTTAATCAATTTATTAACTCCTAGAAAAATCCCATAGTGATTTTTATATGGAATGCATTAAATTTGTCAGTTTGGAAAAGATTGACATCACAACTGTATTGAGTATTCCAATCCCTAAACACAGTATATTTCTCCATTTATTTAGATCTTTAATTTCTTTCTGCAGTGTATTGTAGTTTTGAGCATAGAGATTTTACACATTATATAAAACATTCGTATGTACTTTCAGTTTCTTGATGCTATTTTAAATGAAATTATTATTTTAATTAATAGACTTTTTTTTAGGAACAATTTTAGGACTCTGTACAGAGACAGAAGGCAGAAATGCCCATCTCTCAGTCTTTCCATGAAAGAGAACTATTGTGTACTCTAAAAGCTACTGCCTGAGGGTCAAGCTTCTAATTTAGCACACATCTAGGAACAGACCACAATTCTCCATGGAGACCTGAGAGGCTGGCAGGTGCCATTTCTGCATTCTCCCTCTCGTTTGCTCCATATCACCAGTATCTCCCTGACATGAGCTTGTATACTTATCTGGTCCCCTGACTTTTGTGGCTGTCTTTTAGGGGATGCCCCCCTTCACTTGGATTCATCAGTCCCATGGGACTGTAAGAAAGCAATAGTACTTATTTGACTATCCCCTCAGCCCAGGTCCCAGTCTCTCTGAAAAAGGACTACTTGCAGACTTTAAAAGTTGCTGCTGAGAGTCCAGATTCTAGTCAGCCTATATCTAGGTGCTGACAGTGGTCCCCTCTTTGGGACACCTAACAAGTTTTGGCACACCCTCAACTGTTGGGAGCCACTGAGACCAAAGAACAGATTGACCAAAGATTGTAGCTTGGACAATCACAAAGATTTGAGAAACAACTAAGAGCTAGAGCCTGGTTGAATGATAATATTCATCTCCTATAGGAGACTGCTCCATCAATATTGGGAAAGATGGCTATTTTGTCTAATTAATGCACAGAAACTGACATAGAGAGTCAGGGAAACAGAGGGATATTTTCCAAACAAAAGAACAAAATAAAGCTCCAGAAACAGACCTTAATGAAACAGAGTTAAGTGATTTACCTGGTAAAGAATTCAAAATAATGTTCATAAAGATAGATGCTCAACAAGTTCTGAAGTCCTGTAGAACTGAAGGAGAGATAAGGAATTTTCCAGACAAGCAAAAACTGAAAGGAGTTCATCATCAATAGACCAGCCTTAGAAGAAATTTTAAAGTGACATCTTCAAGCTGAAACTAAAAGTTGCTAATTAGTAACTGGAAAACATATGAAAGTATAAATCTCATTAGTAACAGTAAATATATAGTTAAATTTAGAATACTCCATAATGTTGTAGTGGTGGTGGATAAATCACTTAAAAATTTAGGATGAAGGTTAAAAAAGAAAAGTAGTAAAAATAAATAACTACAATAAATTATGAATGGATACACAAGGTAAAAAGATAAATTGTGGTATCAAAAACATAAAACCTGAAAGGGGAAGGTGAATAAAAATATAGAGCTTTGGTATACATTTTAACTTAAGATGTTATCAGCTTAAAATAGACTGTTATAGATAAAAGATGCTTTATATAAACTTCATTGCTACCACAGGGCTAAAACCTATAATAGATACACAAAAGATAAAGGCAAAGGAATCTAAGCATATACTAAAGAAAATCATTAAGTTACAAAGGAAGAGATAAAGAGAACAAGAAAGGAACAAAGAAATTACAAAATATCCAGAAAACAATGAACAAAGTGGTAATAGTCCATATCTATCAGTGATTACTTTAAATATACATAAACTAAAGGGTGAGGATATAGCTCAAGTGGTAAGAGTGCTTGCCTAGCATGCATGGGGTCCTGGGTTTAATCCCCAGTACCTCCTCTGAAAAAAAACAAACAAACCTAATTACCTCCCCCTGCCAAAAAAAATTAAATATACATGGACTAAATTTTCCAATCAAAAGACACAAGAGTAGCTTAATGGGTAAAAAGACAAGGATCCAACTATATACTGTCTATGAGAGACACTTCTGCTTTAAGGACACACACAGACTGAAAGTGAAGAGATGGAAAAGATACTCCGTGCAAATAGAAACCAAAAGAAAGCAGTGGTGTTTATGCTTATGTTGTACAAAATAGACTTTAAGCAAAGACTGTAATAAGAGACAGGATCTTTATATAATGATAGTGTTGTCAATCCTATTGGATTGACAGTAGGATTGGATTGACAATAGGATTGACAACATGTACACCCAACATGGAGCTCCTAAACATATAAAGTAGAGCTACACCTTGTTCTGTTGTGCTTCACTTTATTGTATTTGCAGATACTGTGTTTGTTTGCTGGTTTTTGGTTTTTTTTTTTAAACAAATTGAAGGTTTGTGGCAATCCTGTATCAAGCAAGTCTACAGGTGCCATTTTTCCAGGAGCATTACTTTTAAATTAAAGTATATACATTGCAAGTGTATGTTTGTTTTTTACCATAATGCTGTTGCACACTTAATAGACTATAGTATAATGTAAATATAATTTCTATATGCCCCAGGAAACCAAAAAAAAAATTTGTGTGACTTGCTTTATTGCAATATTCACTTTATTGCATTGGTCTGGAACTGAACCTGCAGTATCTCCAAGGCGTGTCTGTAAGTATTAACACACCTGAAGGGAGAAACAGACAGTGTCACAGTAGTAGTAGGGGATTTCAGTACTCCTACTTTCAACAATAGGTAGATCATCCAGACAGAAATTCAATAAGGACACATTGGACTTAAAGTACACATTAGACCAGATGGACTTAATGGACATTTACACAACATTCCATCCAACAGCAGCAGAATACACATTATTTTTAATTGCATACAAAACATTCTCCAGGATAGATCATATGTTAAGTCACAAAACAGGCATTAATAAATTTAAGAAGATTGAAATCATATCAAGCATCTTTTCTGAGCACAATGGTATGAAACCAAAAATCAGTTATAAGAAGGCAACTGTGGAAAATTTAGAAATATCTTGAGATTAAACAACATGCTACTGAACAACCAGTGAGTCAAAAAAGAAATCAAAAGAAAAATCAGCATAGTCCTAGCCAGAGAAGTTAGGCAAGAAAAAGAAAGAACAGGCTTCCAAATCAGAAAGGAAGAAGTGAAACTGTCACTATTTGCAGGTGATGTGATATTACACATAGAAAACCCTAAAGACTCCACCAAAAAAGTGTTAGGACTAATCAACGAATTCAATTGCAGGATAAAAAATTAATACACAAAAATCTGTTGCATTTCTATACACTGATAACAGACTATCAGAGGAGTTTTTGAAAATGTCGTTTACGATTGTATCAAAAAGAATAAAAATACCCAGGAATAAATTTAATTACTGAGGTGAAAGGCCTGTAGACTGAAAATCATGACACTTTTGAAAGAAGTTGAGGAAGCCACAAATAAATGGAAAGACACTCTTTTCTCATGAATTGGAAGAATCAATATTTTAAAAATGTCCATACTACCTTAAGTGATTTACAGATTCAGTGTAACACTTATCAAAATTCCAATGGCATTTTTCATACGAGTAGAAAAAACAATCATAAAATCCGTATGGGACACAAAAGACCCCAAATAGCCAAAGCAGTCTTGAGAAAGCACAACAAAACTGGATGCATCATACTTCCTGACTTCAAACTAAGATGCAGAGTTACAGTAATCAGAACAGTATGGTGGTATTGATATAAAAACAGAAAAATAGATCAATAAAACAGGATACAGATCCCAGAAATAAACCCATGCATATATCATCAGTTAATTTCCGACAAAGGAGCCAAAAATATACAATGGAGAAAGGATAGTCTTTCTTCAGTAAATGGTGCTGGGAAAACTAGACCCTTGTCTTATACCATACACTAAAAGCAACTCAAAATGGATTACAGACTTGAATGTAAGACCTAAAACCATAAAACTCCTAGATGAAAACATAGAGGGTAAGTGCCTTAACATTGGTCTTGGCGATGATTTTTTGGATTTAACACCAGAAGCAAATGCAACAAGGGGATGGGTATAGCTCAGTGGTAGAGCGCATGCTTAGCATGCAAAATATCCTGGGTTCAATCTCCAGTACCTCTTCCAAATATAAATAAACTAAATTACCTCGCCCCACCAAAAAAATTAGAAATGAAGAAGCAAATGCAACAAAAGCAAAAATAAACAACTGGAATTATATGAAGCTAAAATGCTTCTGCACAGCAAAGAGAACCATCAATAGAAGGAAAAGGTAACCTACAGAATGGGAGAAAATATTTCCAAACCACTTATCTGACAAGAGACTAATATCTAAAATATATAAAAAAAAAACTCATACAACTCAGTAGGAAAAAAGTCATATTTAAAAATCAGCAGAGGAATTGAACAGACATTTTCCCCAAGGGAGACATACAAATGGCCGACAGGTACATGAAGAGATGTTCAACATTACTAATCATTAGGGAAATGGAAGTCAAATCCACTATGTATCACCTCACACCTGTCATCATCAGAAATACAAGAGTTGAGTGTTGGCAAGGATGTGAAGAAAAGGGAACCGTTGTGTACTCTTGGTGGGAATGTAAATTGGTGTAGCCACTTTGGGAAACATGAAGGAGGAGGTTCCAACTGCTGGGTATATATCCAGAGGAAAGGAAATCATTATGTGGAAGAGATACCTGTACTGTCCCGCTCCGTGTTCTTTGCAGCATTATTTAGAATAGCCAAGACATGGAAACAATCTTAGTGCCTATCAGCAGATAAATGATTAAACAACACACAGAGGAATATTGTTCAGCCATAAAAATGAAGGAAATCCTGCCATTTATGACAACATGGGTGGACCTTAAGGGCATTATGCTAAATTAAATAAGCCAGACAGATAAGTACAAATACTTCATGATTTCACTAGGATCTATCAAAATTGAATTCATAGAAATGGAAAACAGATTTGTGTAGCCAGTGGTGAGAGTAGGGGTGGGGGGGGTTGTAAAATGCATGAAGGTGATTAAACTGGAAGTACAAACTTCCAGTTACAAGATAAATAATTTCTGAGGATCAGTACAGAATGGTATGTGTAGTTAACCAATACTGTATCATATATTGCAAAGTTGGTAAGAGATCTTAAAAAGTCCTCATTACTGGAAAAAAAATTGTAACTGGCTGGTGATAGCTGTTAACTTATTCTGGTAATTATTTTACAGTATATACCTATAATCATCATGTTGTATACTTTAGTACAATGTTTTATGTTAACTTCGTATCATTAAAATTGGAAAAAAATAATAGGTGGGAATAGATTGAGCAATGAGGGTGTAGGATAGTAGGAATGAGAGAAATTAATACTTGGAATTTGTGGAAGAAAGATGAATAACACCAGAACTGAGACACTGCTTTGGGAAAGATCCCTGGTATTGTCCTTAGTTGCTGCAAGTAATAAATCCTACCCTCCACCCGCCAAATAATAATAATACTTCTACAACCTGTAAACATTGTTCTTCCTTTTAATAATAGCACTCCCGTAATGGAATTTTTTTTAATTCTTTTTTTTTTTTTTTTGGTCGGTGGAGTGGGGAGGTAACTAGGTTTACTTACTTACTATCACTTTTTTTATTTAACAGAGGAACTGGGGATCAAACCCATGACCTCATGCATGCTAAGCATGCACTCTGCCACTGAGCTGTACCCTCTCCCATCCTGTATATGTATTTTGGCCAAAATAAACAGATTTTGATAATTTGTTAGGTTAATTAAGAGTCTCACTGTGTCCCTTTAAAAAAAAAAAAGCTAAAATGAATATTAGCCTTTTGTTTGTTAAATTGTATTATACTTTTTTAATTGTCCTATAATTTTTGCTATTTTTTTAAGCACATGCAAAAATTACCTTTTTTACTCAATGACTGAATGCCTTCTTTGGGTGTGAATTGCTCTTGAAATTTATCTTACATTCTAAACATCATACTAGGCTTTATCTCTTTCTTTGGGAGTTTCAGATATTGTTGTAGACACTATTTGTTGGCAATACAACATAAGGGAAATTTTGCTGATGGCTCTGTAAAGAACTTTCATCTTTACCAAAAAAGATACATGATGAGAAAGTCTTGCTATTGTCGTTTCATTTCTGTTTTGGACGCTAATACGGAAAGTGATACCTGAAGCTACTTATGATCAAAATGTTGTAAGCATTAGGACCAAAGCCAACATGTGGTAGGTGAAGGAACAGTAGAATAGAGAGTCTGATCACTTTGGAAATTGTTTAAACATACAGTTACTATGTGATCCAGCAGTCCTAAACCCATAAACAATTTCATCATAAGTTATATCAGAAGAGAGAGATTTAGAAGCTCGACAATCTTATCTTGACTATCAACACAGACTGGGTGTGTTTTGACTTTAAAATTTAAATACTTATGTTCTTCATTTTTGATAACACCAATATATGAGAATCTGAAATAATAAACTGTAAATCATTGATTTCTTTTCACTTAGCAGATTCACAGCTATAATTCTTTAAATGTTTTCTTTGATGGTTTTATAATGTGAGTTAATTTTTTTTAACTGTCATGCAACTTCTCCAAATACTACTACATAAAGCTATAAATTCACTTTAGTAATTTCATTTATAATAGAAGACCATGTCTGTCTCTCTGACAGAGCATCCATTGCTGTCTTACAGAGACTTCAGGCCAGATGAACTTTTGGTTTTGAACTTTTTTGTTTTTAATATGTTGGGTCACGGTAGTAGTTACTGGAAACATAAATTTCTCCCATTTCAGTGTGTTGGAATGCTATGAGATGCCTTCTAGGGTGCTCTATGAAGGAAGACTTTGACCACTGCTGAAGATGGTCATCCATATTCTTCAACTCTAATGTAAGCCAGGCAGATTTGGCATCAGTTCTGCACATACAATTTGATGGATTAGATTTCTTGATTTTACTATTAGCAGTAATTCTTTATTCTGCTAGAGAGCTCTTAAAATTTCCCAGTCACAAAAGCCATGTGTATAAATCTGTTTTTATTCAGTTGCTAAGTGAAGCTTTATTGATAGAGTAATGCCTTCTGGAAAGGGGGAAATGGGTTCCTGAAACTTTTGATTGCAAAGAACATGTAGAGTGTCATACTTTTAAAAAATACCTTTTCTTGGGAAGCCTCCTACACTGGTGGTGGGAATGCAGTTTGGTGCAGCCACTGTGGAAAACAGTATGGAGATTCCTCAAAAGACTAGGAATAGACTTACCATATGACCCAGGAATCCCACTCCTGGGCATTTATCCAGAAGGAACCCTACTTCAAAATGACACCTGCACCCCAATGTTCATAGCAGCACTGTTTACAATAGCCAAGGCATGGAACCAACCTAAATGTCCATCAATAGATGACTGGATAAGGAAGATGTGGTATATTTATACAGTGGAATACTATTCAGCCATAAAAACCAACAACGTAACGCCATTTGCAGGAACATGGATGTTCCTGGAGAATGTCATTCTAAGTGAAGTAAGCCAGAAAGAGAAAGGGAAAGAAAAATACCATATAAGATCGCTCATATGTGGCATCTAAAACAAAAAAAACCAAAACATAACTACAAAACAGAAACGGACTCATAGACATAGAATACAAACATGTGGTTGCTAAGGGGGCGGGGGGTGGGAAGGGACAGACTGGAATTTCAAAATGTAAAATAAATAAACAAGATTATACTGTATAGCACAGGAAAATATATACAAGATCTTGTGGTAGCTCGCAGTGAAAAAAAAAGTGACAATGAATATATGTATGTTCATGTATAACTGAAAAATTGTGCTCTACGCTGGAATTTGACACAACATTGTAAAATGACTATAACTCAGTAAAAAAAAAAAAGTTAAAAAAAGAAAAGAATAACAGTAAAAAAAATACCTTTTCTCTAATTAAATGCCTAAAGTGGTAGAAACCACTGGAATTAGGTTTCTTAAGGAACTTGCTAGTATGACTCTAAAAATTCAAGTATGTATTCATTATAATATTAACATGTTTAATGAGTTATGAGTGATGCCAAATAGTTTATTCACTGGAAAAATAAACATCTACTTATGGATTTATATAATTTCTCTCCTTTCTCCTTCTACTGTTAAAATAAAGAGGAGAAATAATATAAGCATATAGTTTATCTTTTACTGCTGTCCTTGGAAGTCATTTAAAAAAATAAAGTATAACTTAATGTTTACCTTAGGTATTCCATTTGACCTAGTTCTTGAGTTAACTTTTTCATATGTTATCTGCTAGTAACTGTAAATAAATCATGTAATATCCTTATGAAATGGAAATTCTAACTAGCCTTTATCTTAACACTAATGAATTTAAGTGAAATAATACCGGCTTCTTGCTATGTCAATTCTAGGAGTTCTTAGGGTTAATTAGAGAGTTCTCTTTACTTTTATTATTTTGTATAAATATTTAGTTATGGAAATCTGTTTTCTATTATACAAGATCATAATTATTATTCAGTGTTTATTAAGTCACAGTTGTATGCAAGAAACAAAAAGAAATACGAGAAGATCCCTAACTTCAGAAGCTTATAATCAAATATGAGAGTACATATCAATATAATCTGATACATGGTAGGGGGCAAAAAAATTTTTTTTTAATAGTTTTCTAATGGTACATGATGTTGAGCATACTCTTGTGTGCTTATTTACTATCTGTATATCTTCTTTGGCCAGGTGTCTGTTCCAATATTTATGCATTTTTAATTGGATTTGTTCTACTAGAGTTCTTTTTTTTTTTTTTAAGAATTTATTTATTTGTTTGTTTGTTTATTTTATTGAAGTACAGTCAGTTACAGTGTGTCCATTTCTGGTGTACAGCACAATGTCCCAGTCATGCATATACAAACATGTATTCATTTTCATATTCTTTTTCATTAAAGATTATTACAAGATACTGAATATAGTTCTGTATGCTATACAGAAGAAATTTTTTAAAATCTATTTTTATGTATAATGGCTAACTTTTGCAGATCTCAAACTCCCAAATTTATCTCTTCCCATCCCGTTTCCCTTGGTAACCATAAGATTGATTACTATGTCTGTGAGTCTGTTTCTGTTTTGTGGATGTGTTTGTTAATGTTCTCTTTTTTTTAGATTCCACTTATGAGTGTTATCATCTGGTATTTTTCTTTCTCTTTCTGGCTTACTTCACTTAGAATGAGGATCTCTAGGTCCATCCATGTTGCTGCAAATGGCATTATTTTATTCTTTTTTATGGCTCAGTAGTATTCCATTGTAAAAATATACCACAGCTTCTTTATCTAGTCATCTGTCGATGGGACATTTAGGTTGTTTCCATGGCTTGGCTATTGTAAATAGTGCTTCTGTGAACATTGGGGTGCATGTATCTTTTCGAATTAGAGTTCCTTACGGATCCATGGTCAGGAGTGGGATTGCTGGATTATGTGGTAGGTTTGTTTTTAGTTCTGTGAGGAATCTCCATACTGTTTTCCATAGTGGCTGCACCACACTACATTCCTACCAACAGTGTAGGAGGCTTCCCTTTTCTCCACACCCTCTCCAGCATTTATCATTTGTGGACTTTTTAGTAATAGCCATTCTGACTGATGTGAGGTGATACCTCATTGTTGTTCTAGAGTTCTTGGTGTAGTCTGAGTACAGATCCTTTATCAGATATGTATTTTACAAATGTATTTCTTTCAGTTTGTGGCTTGTCTTTCAGTTTTCTGAATAAGATAACATAGTTTAAAGTTTAAAATTTTTAAAGTCCATGTTCAAAATTTTATTTCTTTTGTGGATAGGCGTTTGGGGTTTTGTGTTAAAATTCATCACCAAACCCAGGACAGTGGTACTCCAAGCATTAATGATGAATTGGTTATAAAAGGTTTCATAAAGGATGTAGCCTTAAATAAGGCAGAAGATTTAAGAGGTCATTCTAGGTGTAAGAGCTAAGAGTGGATGCTCCTTTGCTTTATGTAGTAACTTTTTTTAAGAGATGAATTTAAATAGGGAGCTGATACTGAAGGGACTTAAGTGGCAAGCTGAAGAGTTTATAATTGAGAAGTAGGAAATAGTTTTCAGCAGTGGATGCTGATAAAGAAATAGCATTTTAAAAACTAATCATTCAATTAGTTTGATTTCTTAAATGAGAGGTGCCACATAACGCAGTATTTAATATTATTCATCTTTCCTAATTATAGATTAGACTGTACTAATGTCTCATGAGTAGATGAGAAAATCGATGTAATAAATGTGAGTTTTTCCCATGTTCGTGGGAGGTAAAGTGATTGTTCTGATCTATAAGCAGATGTTTAAAAAACACTTCCCCTGCTGAGTGGGATCTTTGGCTTTCTGCAGGTTTCTAACCTGGCAAGTGCTACTGCATGTGTTTTGAATACGTATATGCAAGTTTACATGGATATGAGGGCTGTGAGTGATCATTCCACCTAATATTACGTGAGTCTAAGTGCACTGGAGGAAGCTAATGGCAAGCATTATAAAAATAACCTCCATCTGTTAGAAAAACAGTGAACACAAATGAAAAATATGAAGAGCAGCAGACAAGATAGTACAGTTTTCCAACTCTTCTAAATGACACTGTTGTACTATTAATAATTTATGAGGCTTTGGGAGTTAGTTGAGTGCTCAAAATTGTCTGACTAGGCTAAGACACGCTTTACCTGTCCTCCAAAAAATGTAACATAAGGGAAGAAAGTATAGCCTGACAATTTCTCATATATAGACACACAACCCACCTGTTAAGATGGAACTGTCTAAATTAAACATCTTAGACTTTATTTCCCTTTCTTTACCAATACTGTTTGAGGGACTTTGAGTAAACAACAAAGATAATTGAAGGAATATTACCTAAAATTGGAGATGAGAGAAAGAGTGAGAGAAAAAATACAAATTTATAATGTTCTTCCTGTAAGAAATCCAGTCATTTCTGACTTATTCTTATCACCCTGATTCTTTTCCCTTAACAGAATATATTATGAATGTAGGTGTATTATTCCCTGAATTCAGATCAGTGCATTTTATTGGTAATTAACTTTATGGAAGCCTAAAATCATTATGCAGGTTTAATAATGCAAAGAGAACAGAAAAGATGAAAGTGAACAGTTTAGTTTAACTACTGTAATGAAGTAAACAGATTATATCCTTGGATCACGTGCCTGCTTGTGCATTCAACTCATAGCTTTGTGCCTGTCCCTGTAGTAGGGAATTAAAGGTGTCTGTAAGAAACTTATAGTCTAGACATTTTTGCTTTATTGTATATATGCAGTAATAACCAAGCAGTTCTAATAGTCTTTTTCCTTAAAAACTTAAGGGAAATCTTTAATAAAAGTGAAACATAAGTATATGTTTAGTATGTGATTGGTGACAATTTTTTTTTTTAAGGACACTTACCTAGATTATTAGAAATAGCATCGAAACTACATCATTGTAAACTTTTGTCTTGGGCTTAGTCCTGAATTGAGACACTGGAGAATTCTGGTAGGGATGAGTTTTGTTTAGTATTTTTTTTGTTTCTCAGATTTATTTTCACTTTGGGGTTGTACAGAGGATGTGCTTCAGGCGCTCTGACATTGTATACTCAGTCCACAATGAAAATTAGACCAAAAGTTAAGCTTCCCAAAGCTTTGGTCTAAGACTGCTTGGTACCAATAGGTTTTTGGAAAGGCCTTCATAGAAGTAGTCTGTGGCCATCAGTAACTTGTTTTGGGTTTCGTGATTGCTGTTAGTGCTTGATAAATGGTGAGGGTGGAGGAGGGGGACAGTGAACAGTGAGTAGCTTCATTTCTGATAGGTTGTGTCCGAATTAAAGGGAAGAGCTTTTAATTGCCCTCAGTTTATTTAACTTGGCTGAACCCCACCATAACTTTGTTAGCCAGTGATGAAGAGCTGACAAATAGCTTTCTTTTGGTTCATATGTACAAAGCTAGAAGAAAGCATTTTATGATGTTAAAGGGTTGTATGTTCCCTTAGCAGCCATGGTCTGCAGCCTACTGAGTTTATGTTACCAGATGAATAACTAGTCCAGATGGCTAAACTGTTGGAGGGTATGAAACCAAAATCCATTTCAGGAAACTATCCACCTTGCTCATTTTTGGATAGGATCCATTCTGATTAGTGGTAACTTTCTTAATTTGTTTTAAAATATAATTTTTAACTGTATGCTTTCTTGATTTTTTTACCTAGGTTACCAAATATCTTCCTATGCTTGAGACCTACAGACTACGTGTCCTACAAGAACTAATCAATGGTTTTTCATCTCCTGGAGATAAATTAGAAACATAAACATGGTGCCAAAAGAACTCTTTACCTTACTCTGACTACGGTTTATCTGGACATACTTTTGTATTGAAGAGAAGTATACAGATTAAGGCTACTTGTGCAGACACAGTGTCGTGTAGGATCATGGACCATCCTAGCAGGGAGAAGGATGAAAGACAACGGACAAGTAAACCCATGGCTCAAAGGAGTGCACACTGTTCTCGACCACCTGGTTCCTCGACATCCTCTGGGGTTCTTATGGTGGGACCCAACTTCAGGGTTGGCAAGAAGATAGGGTGTGGGAACTTCGGAGAGCTCAGATTAGGTAAGCACTTGGTTATATTATTGGCTTACGCTAACAGCAACCACAGCAGCAGCTATAATAATCTTCGGTGTGCTTCAAGATAAGTAGCTTATAATTTTATGAGAAATTCTTGTAAGGAGGATCTATTGTTAAAAAAAAAAAACTTAAGAATTTGTGAAGAGAACTACAGTCATTATCAGGTGTAATTGTTATCCAAGGTTCATCTCTCTTTGTGTGTGATAGGATTTTAATTTTCCACCAATTGTGAGATTTGATATTGCAGGGATATTTGCATGTAGATATCAGTAAAATGAAGATTCTGATTTAGATGGTCTGAGAGATAGAGTTCTATATTCTGTCTTTTTAACAAACTCCCAGTTGATCCAGATGCTGTTGATCCTTGAACCACACTTTGAGAAAGAGTTAAGGGCTTGTTTTAATTCAGACTCTACCCCTGGTAAGGGAAGAGTAACTCCTTACTCAGTAATACCCATACTTTGTCTGCAAGGATGTATATCCTGTTTAGAGAGGTTTTCCAACTGATACTATGTTTGCATTTCTTCCTGGAAATCCCAGCATCAGGATTGAGCTGGAACTTCAGACAGAAATCATGTAATTTTATTTCCCAACCAAGGAGAGGATTTTAAAAATATTTTATATTTTACTTTAATTAAGTAATATATTTTAAATGGAGGTACTGGGAATTGAGCCCAGGACCTTGTGCATGCCAAGCATGCACTCTACCACTGAGCTATTCCCCATCCCCCAAGGAAAGGATTTTTTATTTCAACTGTTAGTTTATGAGTGAAATGATGAATAATGATGAAATCAACCAGTTTGAAGATGTGAAATTGGGAAGAAGATACATTGGGTATTTATAAACTTTTTGTGGCCCTCCCTAGGTGAATGGGGAAGAGAAAATGAAAGCTCTTATAAATACATGAAGTTGGTCATCAGCTTGGGGATTGTAAACAGGTCCCCTTTTAGGCTAGAGTGTTTTCTTATTTGTCGCAGCTGTTGAGGCTATGCATTATTTTTTTTTTAATTTTTTTTAACATTTTTTATTGATTTATAATCATTTTACAATGTTGTGTCAAATTCCAGTGTTCAGCACAATTTTTCAGTTATTCATGGACATATACACACTCATTGTCACATTTTTTTCTCTGTGAGTTATCATAACATTTTGTGTATATTTCCCTGTGCTATACAGTGTAGTCTATTCTACAATTTTGAAATCCCAGTCTATCCCTTCCCACCCTCTGCCCCCCTGGTAACCACAAGTCTGTATTCTCTGTCTGTGAGTCTATTTCTGTCCTTTATTTACACTTTGTTTTTGTTTGTTTGTTTGTTTTTGTTTTTTAGATTCCATATATGAGCGATCTCATATGGTATTTTTCTTTCTCTTTCTGGTTTACTTCACTTAGAATGACATTCTCCAGGAGCATCCATGTTGCTGCAAATGGCATTATGTTGTCGGTTTTTATGGCTGAGTAGTATTCCATTGTATAAATATACCACAGCTTCTTTATCCAGTCACCTGTTGATGGACATTTAGGCTGTTTCCATGTTTTGGCTATTGTAAATAGTGCTGCTATGAACATTGGGGTGCAGGTGTCATCCTGAAGTAGATTTCCTTCTGGATACAAGCCCAGGAGTGGGATTCCTGGGTCATATGGTAAGTCTATTCCTAGTCTTTTGAGGAATCTCCACACTGTTTTCCATAGTGGCTGCACCAAACTGCATTCCCACCAGCAGTGTAGGAGGGTCCCCCTTTCTCCACAGAGGCTATGCATTATTATGGAGACCCGTTGTAAGAGACTGCCCTTTGAGGGAATGGGAGCATGGAAGCATAAAGATGATTATTGTTGGTTACCAGTGCGACTTCTGATGATTTTGTAAAAGAAGATGGAAAAAAATCTTATCTCTGATCCACCATAGAGAGATTTGGGGAAACATCACTGCCCCAGCCAGAGATCACTGGGTACAGAAGTGAATTTAGGGATGCTGAGAATGAATTTATTCTTACTACTAGTAGGCTGGCAGCCTGGAATTTTAAGACCTGCCTAGGATAATGAAAGGCTCTTTATATTTAGTGATGTGTTCATATTTGGGTTAGCAAAGCCAGCAGATGCTACTGAGAATAGGAGTAAGATGTGTAATTTCACACTGCTTTAGTTCCCAGCAACTACTGAGTTGCTTTAACAGGTAGTTTTGTGAATATTCATTTCAGTAATGGATTGTCTTTGCTCTAACATCACAGTAGTACTTGAATTAAATAGTTTATGACATAAACATCCACAAAATTACTGCTGAGAGGCAGTTTATAATGCTTATAAATTCATGCATTCTCAAAACAAAATTGTTTAATTTCTATCAAGTGGAAAAAAAACCTTGGTCAATGAAAACTGGAAGTCTATTTTGTTTAATTAAGTCTAGATTTGTATTATATGATCTTTAAGTTTATACATGAATGGAAGAATCTATTAAAAGGATAAATTTGTAGCTCATATATATTTTCAGAGTAATAAAGTGTTTTTCCTCTAATGAATCTAGGATAATTACGATAGTTCTCATTTTGACTTGCTTTGTAGTCGGTAAAAAGAATTTGTCTTTCTTTTGAAGTGGTTTAATTCCTGTGTGCTGATCAGGTTTTCATTAGCCCTGGGACCATTATTGCTAGGGTGTTGTATATAGGAATACTTTTTATCAACAAAAACCAGAAAAGGTACTTTTGACATCTTCCTGACAATAGGATGTGCTGTATACCCCATTCCATTGTCTTCTTGCTATGATGTTAGAAGTAGAAGACTGTGTAGACAACAGAAGATGTAAACTGGGAAATTCCAAACTTCAGGCAGGTTCAGATAGGCCTCCACCAAGGCTATCACTTACAAGGCTGTACTTTCTTTTCCAGATTCATTTCTTTCTCTAGCCACACCATCTCTTCTGTCCCTTAAATAATCAAGTGCATTTCTGCTTCAGAGCTTTTATGCTTACAGTTCCCTCTGCCTGCAGAATTTTTTCTTCAAAATTTTGTTTAGCTAGTTGTTTCTCATCCTTCAGGCCTCAGCTTTTATGTTACTGTCTCAGAGAAATCTTCTGTGACTTCTTTAAAATAGCACATTTCTCCCCCAGCCACTACCTGTCCCATCAAACTGCTTTTTTTAATTCATCACATTGATCACTTTCTGAAATTATTTTATATATTTATCTGTTAATTGTCTCTCCTTACTTGAGTATTGAGTATTAAGTCTCCCAAACCCATTGGAGGGCAGAGATTCTATCTGTATTATATGCTGCTGTTCTTTGTGGGATGGATGGGTAGATAATCAGATGAATAGGATGAGGGGAGAAAAAAATACAGGCTCTTTTGGTTTCCTGGTATGTAGGGGATCGTAGTAGGTAGTAGCCTTACTGTTTAGACTCCTGGATTCCAGACAGAGAACCAAAAAAATAATTTTGGTTTTCTACAAATCTATTTCCACCCCATCATCCATTTAACAAATATTTCTTGTATATTTACTATCTTGCTGGACTTTGGCAAAGATACTAAGAATAACAAGATGTAGTTTCTGTCCTTAAGAATCTCACAGTCTAGGAGAGAGGGATAAATTTGGAGCATGGGATTAACAGATACACACTACTGTACATATATAACAGATAACAAGGATTTACTATGTATCTCAAAGAACTGTATTCAGTGTTTTGTAATAATCCATAATGGAAAAGAATCTGAAAAATATATGTATAACTGAATCACTTTGCTATACACCTGAAATTAATCCAATATTATAAATCAACTACAATTAAAAAAAATAGGAATCTCATAGTCTAGTGGTAGAGAGGAAGAAAAACAAATTACAACACCAAGTAATAAGTATTGTAATAGATTGTTCTGAAAACTACACTGGCAGAGAAGGTTAATGAAGATTTCACAGAGGAAGGGTAGTTAATGGGAGAGTTGGACAGGACTTCACTGGTGAGCACAAGGAAGAAGCACTCTGCAAAGGCAGGAGGCACAGACACTGTTGTGAAAGTGCTTAGCGTATTGTCAAGAGCAGCAACTAGTTTTACATGATTGGGTTATGGGGTGTGAAGTGAAAGAAAAGTTATGGATGAGGCTGTTAGATAACTTAGGACCAGACTGTGAAGTGTTTGCATGGTATTAAAGCATTTGGACTTTATCCTGTAGGCAGTGGAATAGAATTATCAAGGGTTTTACAACATGATCTGGTTTGTATTCTAGAAAGATAATTCCCGGTGCTGTTAAGATTAGATCAGATAGGAAGGAGGTTGACATCTCGTGGATTTTGCTCTGATTGTAGTGCTTGTCACATTGTGACATGTTCCTCCATCTCTCTATCTCAAGAAATACTTAATGGTAGTAATTTGCTTTATTAACATTCTCATATTTATATTCTTAACTATTTTTACTGTGTGAGGCATACAGTGGGTACTTAAGAAATGTTTGTCTGGCTTTATAGTCCAAGTCGGGAATGGCCAGGCCCACCTTAACTCTGAAAATGGCAGTGAGATGGAAAGGAAGGGATGAATTAGAGAGAAATTTTAGAAGTAGGCTATAGGATTTGGTCACCAGTTATTTTAGGGGAAGGGGTCGAAGATGATTGAGCTTGCCAGGTTGGGAAAACCAAGAGAATGAGGAAACCCTTAATAGATGTAGGAAATACAGCCCTAGAGTAGGCGATGGGAAAGGCAAGTAGTTAGAGTTTGTGAATGTATTGACTTTCAGGAGTGTGCAGCACATATGCAGAAATGTGACTCTGAAACTTAGAAAAGTTTAGGCTTCAGATAGAGATGAAGAAATCATCACTGTGTAGGTGTTAATGAACATGCAGTCATGGGTGATGAGATGGTGCTTGTGGAGCTTGTGTGATTAGGAGAGAGAGGGTACATTTAAGGGATGCTGAAAGAGGAAGAGCCTGAGGAGTAGAGAAGTTGAGAAGTCTAGAGAAGAGTGTCTGGAGGGGTGGGCTGTTAAGCCCTAATGTTAAGCAGGAGAAGCTAATTATAGCCTTCGTCTTTTACTTCTGTTTATATATTTCTGAGACATTTCCCTTTTTCCTTCCTTTTTGTTCTATTTTTTTTTTAATGGGTACATATATTTAGTAACCAGAAAAACAAAAAGCAAAAAATATCCTTTAAAGGAACCTTTTTAAAAAGAAAACATGCCGTTGCCCCAACATTGTTTGAAAATTTTACTTAAGTGTCTCAAAAGATAACCACTAATTTTGTTTTATTTAATTTTTCAGAATAAAAAAATGTGTCAGGACATATTTTAGAACTGCAGCCAAACTGTTATAAATCTGCTTTTATCACTTAATACAGCATGAATTTCTTAAGGTTTCAGCTTAAATACAGATCATTCATTTTAATGTGTATAGTTACTCAGTAATTTATAAGCTAGCCTTTGTATACATATAAATTATTTCTGTTTTTTAATTATAAGTACTATACTGAACATCCTTGTAGACACGTGTAATATAATACATCCTTTTAGTCCCAACTTCCCTGATTATTTTCTTAGGATAAATCCTGGAAGTGTACTTTCTGAATCAAAGGTGGATTGATAAATACATATTTATGATTTTGTTATACGTTGTCAACTTACCCTCCAGGAAGATGGTTTCCCTTTACTTTCTCTGTGTGTGTGTGTGTGTGTGTGTGTGTGTGTGTGTTTCTCTATCTCTTCAGAAACCTCGAACATTATCAAGAATCTTCACTTACGCTGGTCTGGTAAGGAAAAATGGTATCTTATTAAATGTGTATGTGTACATGGGTGAAGTTAAACGTCTTTACATAGTTATTTATATTTCTTCTTTTAAGCGTTGCCTTTTTGTGGCCTTTGTGTGTTTTTTCAATGGAAAGATTATTTCTGTGGAGTCTTACCTGTGTATGTTGCTCAATGGAAAGGGGAATTTTGAAGATTTGAGAAAGGAAGATTGATGAAGGATGATCATGAATAAAAGGAGGGAGGACATGATGGAGTTGAAACAGATCTGCAGGTTGTTTTTAGTTTTTGTTTTTTTTTAATTTTGAGTCTTTTTGCTGAATCAGGTCTGGAAAGACTCATGTAAACATTAAGATACAAATGATTAAGAATGGAGAATTCTTAATTCTCCAGAATTAAGAAAATGTGTGTCCCTAAGTCTACAGATAACAGCTTTTTTTCTTCTTAGTTGCAAGAATAAGTAGATAGGTGATTTCATATCCGATAGGTGTATGCTTATGTTTTAGGAGACCCTTTAGACTACCTAGTCGTACACGTGATTTTAATAATCTTTATACTATCCTTGTGAATAGGGTATTGTTAAGAACATTTTTGCTTACAAACAAGAAAATGGAGGCACAAAGAATTTACCTTCTTGCTCTTTTCTGTCTTTGGTATCTGGTGAAATATGCAGAAGTACATTAGCGCAGAAGGATGTTTCTGACGAAGGTAAATTGGCTAAGGGTATCACCTTGTTCTGTGACACACTCCTCCCTTGCTTCTAAAATAAGACGACTGTTTCTGTGACTGAAGTAGGGTGTACATGACGACTTCTCTGTGCATTGTTCTTATCTGAATTACTTAAAGTTGAAATTTTTTGAAAAATCTGAGCGAATGTAGGCTTAAAACAAGATTTAAAAGTGTTCTTCTCTAGTTGAAAGTGAAAGCATTGTAAAATGAAATGTTTACTTTTTTATTCACAATTTCTTAGGAAATCTTAGCATTTTGAACAAGTGAAACTAAATCTGTATCAGCCAAAAACCAAGCCAGTCAATAAAACAGAAAAAACTGATACACAGTCAGCCCTCCACATCTGCAGGTTCTGCATCTGTGGATTCAACCAAGTAGGGATGGAAAATATTCAGGGGAAAATAAAAATCTGATAAAGTTCCAAAAAGCAAAACTTTAATTTGCCCTGTGCCAGGAGACTGTTTGGATAGGATTTAACATCGTATTTACAACTATTTACACAGCATTTATATTGTATTAGATATTGTAAGTAGTCTAGTGACCTAGATCTAGTGTACAGAGGATGCACCTAGGTTATATGCAAATACTGCACCGTTTTATATAAAGGACTTGAGCATCTGCAACCACAGATTTTGATAGTCATGGGGGTCCTGGAAGCAGTCCACCATAGATAGTGAGGGGTGACTGTATTGTGCTTTTACAACTTTGTTAAGGTTTTCCTATAAATTTGCAAATTTTTAGGGTCTGTGGTAGGAACAAACTAAAAAGTTTCAGGAGTCATGGCCTTACTCTCTTACTCAAGTGGTTAAAAGTAGAGAGTCCTGGAGTCATATTGCCTTTCCAAGTTTCATTTTTTTTTCCATGTAAGATGAGGATGATAATAATATCTACCTTACATATTTGTTGTGGAGATAAAATTCGGATAATGTATATAATCATCTAAGACAGTGATGGCAACATAGTGAGTACTTGGTTTGTATAAATAATATAAAACATTGCTTAACATTTTTATTTTTACCCAACTTGTATGAAGAAAAATGTCAAAATTTTACAAAAAAAACTAAAAAGGATAGGATGGTGAATATCTGTAATACATTAACACCTAGATTTACCAGTTGTTCATATTTTGTCCCACATGTTTTGTCTCTTTGGAGATATGTGTGTGTTTACATTTGTGTATGTGTTGCAGTAAGTTGTAGTACCTGACAAAATACATTATTTCCTCTCAGAAACTGATACTTAGGTTCCTGCTTCATAGGTATGTAACATTATATCATTTGTTTTCCATATGACCCCAGGTATAATGTATTTTAACTTTCTTGGAAAACCACAAATGTATATAAAATTCTTATTCTAATAGTATTGTAGTTTAAATTTCTTTTGGAATTGCTCCCTCTTCGTTCTGATTCAAGCACAATTTCTTGAGGGTAAACAGCTTTAACGGCTCTTGAAGGAGGATTCTTTCCGTCAATAGCACAATCCATTAAAAAAAATGGCAGAAGCAAACAGTTTTAATCACGTATACCGATGCACAGACTGTGTCAGATTAACTCGGTGACTTCAGAGGTATCACAGGATTATGCACTGACATTTTGGCTAATCAGGATAACTTAACAGTAAAATTTTCAGGATTGCTAAACCAGTTTGGAATTGTTCAGCAGGACTATGAAACTAGGGTGATTATGGATTTGATTATGAGGATCAATATTTACATGACGATCATGCATACTTCTTCTTTTTTTTTTTTTGCAGGGGGAGGTCATTAGGTTTATTTATGTAGTTTTTTGATGGAGGTACTGGGGATTGAACCCAGGACCTTGTGCATGCTAAGCACACGTTCTACGACTTGAACTATATCCTCCCCCAATGATTGTGCATCCTAAGGAGAAAATTGTTGAATTTATGGCCCTACTTTTCCAGAAAAAGGCAAAGCTCTTATCAAAGGAAGTAGAGTTCACTGCCAGCCATAGTGGGGTCTCAAAGCACAGGTCATGCTAGGTTAATTAAGCTTTTTGCTGAATTAAGGTTACTAGGGCAAGATAATGCTAAAGGTATATATTTTTTGTAATTTAATTTTAATGAAAATAATTATGTGACGTCAATTTTAAAGACCTGATCAGTACAGGTAAGCATTTCAACTCTTAACCATGTCCTGTAGATATCTCCTTTTTTCTAAATATTTTTTCCAATGTTAGACTTTTTTTTTTTAATTTCATTTTTGTTATGTGTTTATTTGGGGGGTAATTAAGTTTATTTTATTTATCTATTTTTTTAGAGGAGATACTGGGGATAGAACCGAGGACCTTGTGCATGCTAAGCATGTGCTCTAGCACTTGAGCTATATCCTTCCCCACCTAGACATTGTTTATTGATTTTTCTTATGGTACCATCCCAATCACATACTCCTGACATTCTGCCTATATACTTATGTCATACTTTTTGGTTAAACCATTTTTCTGCATTTCTCATGTTATGGTTGTGGACATACTATTCATAACTGAGCTATGAGAGCCCTATTGTATTTCCTTCCTAGTACATCCCCACCCTACCCTCCTCAGAATTAAAAATTTCTGATACTTGATTTTTAAAAATGTTCTTGGTTATCTACATACCTATTATTAATTCTTCCTCTCAAGTTTCCAACAAAATTGTAAAATTTCTGTCAATATAATTAGATAATCTAAGCATTTAGATTCCTCTTCTCCAGTACATATCTGTCAGCTGTCTCAGGTCGGCTAAGTCAGTTACCACTGTTGGCTGTTCATTTCTTATCTTCCAAAGTGTTGGCATCTCTAGTCTGCTGTTTTCTCACCTGTTTTTACTTTTTCTTTTTTCTTTTGTCATTTCATTGGGCTTTTGGAAAGGAATAGAGTAAAATGCCTACATTTTATCTTCCATGTTTAATCAGATGTCTTTTTTTTCCTTGTGTTTCTTCTTTTCTTTTTTTTTTTTCCAGATGTCTCTTTTATCATATATTTTTATTCAGCAAAGTATTTATTTGACACACTTTTGTGATGTTCTGGTAACAGATATAGAAATGTAAGCTGGTGGATAAGATAATGAAGTAGATTTGTAGTTGTTTTAAACACTTACCCAAATGAATGGGATGGATCGTTGTCATCACTGATGTGAACAATAGAGCTCTGTATTTTGGTTCCATTCAGTTCAATTGGGAATTGGTTAGAGATCTTTGAAGAATATACTAATAGAATCACCATAGAACACAAAGTTTGAGGTGGGTTAGCTAATACAGTGACTGGTTAACAGAAGCAAGATTCAGTATTATGTTGAGTAAGCAATGTGTTGAATGAAAGACCTGATTGTGATTCAAGAACCCTACTCTATAATTTCAAGCCTGATAACTAGATTAGCAGTACTTACGTGGGAAAGATGGCTGTGAGTTTACTGTGAGACAGGAGTGGGATTTACCCTGCCAAAAGCTTATAGTTAACTTAGACTGATTTACTAGATATGTAAAGTCAAGATCAACCAAAGTAATAGTTACTAAATTTTTGGACCTCTGAGTAATTTTGGCGTTGTCTAGTCCAAGGTTTATCATTTCAAAACTGAAAGAAATTACAAACTAAGTGATTTGGTCCAGGTAAAATAAACTGGCTTGCCACAGAGTTGAACTGGACCCCAGATCTGGGACATCCTTAGACAGATATTCTATTATATATCATGTAGTTATATCACTTATTGGTTACATATGTAGTTGAAATACTACATGCTGGAAAAAAAAAACATTAAATTGGACATGAGAATTAATTTCTAATTCCAAAGGTGATAATCATAGATGTTCAATATAATTACACCTATTACCAGGAAAATAAATATAAAGTATAAAATAATAGCCAATAATCTTTTGTTTTAAGCTCCACAATCTAGTTTCTATGTTGGACCCACTTTAATCTTCAGAGATTTTCTAAGCGGTGAGGAGGGAAAGTGTTGACTAATTAATTAATAATTAATTTTTAATTATTTTTAATTTTATTAGGTATGTATTTTGAAATTTAAAGTAAAATCAAAGTGAAGGATATTATAAACACTGTCCCGTATTCTATCCTTAGCTTTTTATTTAAATAAGGTACAGTGAGAAGTCAGGCTAGAGATGTAAACAGAATCTGTTCTTGACTGGCTGTGGGCCATGATGTAGATTTTGGACTTTGTTCTATAGGCAATAAAAAAAAAAAACCTTGGAAGGAATTGCACGTCATGTTTTCCACCCCGCCCCAAAGGTCATAAATTAATTAGAACTTCTGATCTCACTCCCACTCCACCCAAAAAGTACAAGTTTTCTGGATTTAATTTTTTTATATGGTTAAACATGAAGCAAATTTTATCTGGTGGTACTGATATCTAAAGGGTAATAGTGGAAGTTCTTCAGTTACCTGGGTGGTAAAAAGCTGAAACAGTAAATGCCTTTTGATATAAGTAATTCTTAGTGTTTCTTTGATTAAAGGGCTCATCTAGGTAGTTTAGGCTAATGTTTGTATGTTTGTACTGTGAAACTAAAAGTTGACCTTTTTTTTTTTTTTTTGAGGTTGTGATGCTCCTTTTTCTACTTTGTTTTATAAACTACTTCGGAGATGGACTAATCTAAATAATAATTGAATTCGGATTTGAACATGTAGCCTATAGAGGAGTTAAGTGTAATTCCAATTCATGAAGCTTGTTTTGTTTTTGTTTGGGTTTTTGTTTTTGTTGACAGAATTGTAAATCACACAAAATTAGAGCAAAGTCTTTGTTCATTTGTGCAAGTCTAAATGGATATATGAGTATATTCACATGCATATGCATATATGTGTGCTTTGTTCTAAACAAAGTTAGATATACTTTGAGATTTTGTATTTTTATTTACTAAATTCCTATGTGATTTTAATAATTGTAAGTTTAATGGCTATTCTGTTTCTGAAAGTGGATTGCCACATTTGTAAACATAAAATTGGGCTTCAGTTACTTCTAGGTTTTATTATTATTATTATAAGTATATACTACAATAAACATTTTCATAAATGTAGATTATTATCAGAAATACAGTACATCATCCTTTATAGCTTGCTACATAAATTATATAGGGCAGAAAATGTATACATCAGTAATAAAAGTATAATTTTCTGCAGTTTTCTTCTCTAAAATACTCGTATTTCAGAATAGACAAGACTAAATGTATTCTTTCACAAAATTTTATATAGAATATAAGTTAACATTAATGTAAATTAGAATTATAAGTTACATGTCCTAAAGTTTTTAGCCATGTTATAGTAAAACTATATGTGGTGGTGTTTTTCTTAACAAGCTGTAGCTCTCTGCATCAAAACTGAGGACCAGAAAACAAACTAAAACACCAATAAAAATTAAAAATTTCTTAGCCATCAAAATAGATATTTTAGGATCTGTGTAAAGTTCCTGTTCTTTAGATCTTTAGTCTTTCCCTTATTTTATATGAATTTCTAACCAGCCTATTAGTTTTCTCATTCTTCCATAGAATAGAAACACAGAAAGAAGAAGGTATTAACATATATCAAAAAAATGATCACTGATAGACTGATAGCAAGGGAGGAAACAAAGTACACAAAGCAGAACAGTCTGGGCAGAATAGCTTTATATACTCAACTAACCCCTAAGGGTGTTGCTCGAGTTGTGTAATGTAATTATTCATCTTGACCAGATGTAATAAGAAAAAAATCAGATATTCTTAAAAAGTTTTTATTGAGGTATAATCAACATACAACATTAGCTTCAGGTATACAACATAATGATTCATTATTTGTATATATTGCAAAATGATCACAGTAAGTCTAGTTAACATCCATCATCACACATATTTACAAAATTTTTCTTGTGATAATAACTTGTAAAATTTCCTCTTTTAGCAACTTTCAAAATATTAATGATAGTCATGTATATAATGCTGTGTATTACATCCCCATTGACTTATTTGTGTCATAACTGCAAATCTGTAAATATTTGGAACACTTCATGAATTTGCATGTCATCTTTGTTCAGGGGCCATGCTAATCTCTGTATCAATTTTAGTAAACAGTATGCTACCAGAGTGAGCACCCGATACTCCCTTTGTGAAACATGAAACTTTAGAAACATTTCCATTGTAAATGATTTTACTTTTTAACTTTTATTGAAGGAGTATCACTTACATGAAAAATTCATTTATATAAAAGAGTTCCCTACTTGAGTTTTAAGAGATACAAATACTTCTCCGATTAAAAGACATACTATGTTTCTAGGAATGGATCATGAGAGGAGGTCTGAATCATTATTATACAAAAGTGTCTATGTTTAATCCAAAAATGAAAGTAAGAAAACAGTTCCATTTACCATAGTGTCAAAAGAGAATGAATTTAACAAAAATGAGTGTAAAATTTATACTTTGAGAATTACAGAACACTTTTGAAAGGAATTGAAGAAGACCCAAATACATGGAAAGACATTCACATTCAGGGATCAGACTTAATATTGTTAAAATGGTAGTAATCCTCAGATTGGTTTACGGAGTCAACACAATCCCTGTCAAAATCCTAGCTGGCTTCTTTGTAGAAGATGACAGGCTGATCCTAAAATTCATATGGAGTTGCAGGGGACCTGAAGAGCCAAAACAATATTGACAAACATAGCCCAAACTATAAAACTCTTAGAAGAAAACATAAGGGTAAACCTTTATGCCTTCAGATTTGGCAGTGGACTCTTAGATCAGACACCAAAAGCACAAACAAAATAAAAAATATATAAATTTCGTCAAATAAAAATTTTTGTGCTGCAAAGGACACCATTAAAATAAAAACAGTCTATGTAATGGGAGAAAATATTTGCAAATCATATCTGATAAGGGACTATTATTTCAAGTATATAAAGAACTCTTAATCTCAGCAATAAAAAGACAACCCCTGTTAAACAGTAAGTTTATACTGTATTGCACAGGGAACTATATTGAATATCTTGTAGCTTATGGTGAAGAAGAATATGAAAACAAATATATGTATGTTCCTATATGACTGAAGTATTGCGCTGTACACCGGAAATTGACACAACATTGTAAACTGACTCTACTTCATTAAAAACAAAACAACAACAACCCCATTTCAGAATGGGCAAAGGATTTGAATAGACATTTCTCTAGAGATGACGTAGGAATGTCCATTAAGCATATGAAATGATGCTCAGCATCATCATTCACTGGGGAAATGCAAATCAAAATTACAGTGAAATACCACATTGTACCTACTAGGATGGCTAGAATCAAACAGATAATAAGTGTTGACTGGTGAGGATGTGTAGAAATCAGAAGACCTCATATGCTGCTGAAGGGAATGTAAAATGGTCCAGCCACTTTGGAAACAGTCTGGCAGTTCCTCCAAAAGTTAGATGTAAGAGTTACCATTTGTTGTAGCAGTTCCACTCCTAGGCATATACTCAAGAGAAAATATATATTCACACAGAAACATATGTGAATATTCATAGCAGCATTGTTCATAGCTAAACAGTGGAAACAAACCAAATGTCCATCACCTGATTAATAGATAAACAAAATGTGGTGTCATTTGGCCGTGAATGAAGGAAATGAATCAAGGATGAGGGAGCGAGAGAGGCCTAGAAAACATTTTAACATTGTCTAAAATAGACATGAGTTAGCATATTAATAGGAAACATGCCTTCATCATTACCAGTAATGTTAAACAAGATTTTAGAAGATTTGTTTATAATAAACTAGTTACTGGTTTTTGTAAATAGTCTCTTCAAAAAACTTGGCACAAGAAGGAATCGTCCTTGCTGTTGACATTTGGGAAATGTTTCTGCATAGTATACTAATACACTAGTAGAATTAAGTTAGTAAAAATGAAAAAGACCTCTGGCTTTTTTCTTGAAAGTTGTAGTGTTAATTATCTTTTTACCCCTGACTACTTCAAGAGATGCTGTCTGGGTGGTGGAGACAATAGGCCAGCCTCTTTGCCCTAAAGAGACATGGTAACCAATCTGAAAAGTGGTTTCTTGTTTTCACTACTATTTGCCTCTAATTCATTTGGCTGGATTTTTTTTTTTTTTAACAAGTTCTAGGTTGTAATTTGTAAATGTACTACTTTGAGTTTAGGACAAGAAAATGTGACAGCTGGAAATCTAAACTGGGAACCTGAGGTTTGTGTGTTCCTTTATCAGCGTGACTCTGAGAACTGAGGCCTGCTGGTTCTTTGAAGTAATGCTGTCTGATGAAGCTTTCGGTAAATGTTGTCTCTGTAGGCAATTTACTGAGACAGGAAGTCTGCATGCAGTGGGTTTTATGGGTAGCTTCACGTCTAGGGCTGCTGCTTCAAAAGGACTGAGTTTAGGTTTAAGCTCCAAAAACTACTGTGTAAATGCGGTTTCTTTACCATTAACAATAAAAGAACCCACAGCCAGGAAGTGACCTTGGGAAGCATTGTGGATTTTGTGCAACAGATACTAAAATGTTTGGGAGTATGGGGTTATGCCATCTCATCAGTGGTATTTTTCTGTTCATTAAACTGTCTGCCTTTCTCACAGTTAGTGTTACATCATTCATATATATATATATATATAAGCAGAAGCAGTCATTCATTTTATTTTTTTGTTCTGTTTATGTGGAGATTTTTCTTGTGGCTTTATTTGTATAAGAGTTTCTGCCAGAGTTCAGTGGATATTCTGTGGGAGTTATTCCCCATGTAGATATATTTTTGATGTATTTGTGGAGAGAGGTGAGCTCCGTGTCTTTCTACTCCACCATCTTGAAGCTCCTCTTAATTCCATTCATTTTAAATGGGAGAATTTTAACCCTCTATCTTTGTTATTAAATTCTTCCAGAGCAAAAATTTTGTTTATCACTGAGGCTAGTGGCTGAGTGATTGTCTAGCCTTCCACATGACTGTGTTTTGTGTTGACCTCTTCAGTCTTAATGATGCCCCCGGCAAAGGAATTCATTTGAGCATAGCTCAGGAGAATTATCTAGTCACCTCCAGGGCCTCTGAGGAATAAGGATAATTGCTTTGTAGAGGTTGCCATGTGTTCACTTTTTGTAAAGTAAGGAGAGAAAGTAAGTAAATACAAGCAAGCTAGCATTCTGTGACGTATCAGACATCATGTTTGGCGTTACATAGGCTGCCTCATTTATTATACTTCTGTGATTTTATTCTTCCATCCAGATACAAAAATTGAAGCTGAAAGGCGTTTCATAATTTGTGTACTACTTTTAGGTTTAGTGAGAGCTTGGAGGAAGGTGTCATGGTAGAGTGGATGATCATTGCCTGCTCTCCTGGTCTTCCTTCTGTTCTCCACTAATTAGAGCTTCATCTTTAACCCTTCTCTTTTCCTTTTCCTTCATGCTTATAAGTAATCCAAAGGTTGTTAGTTTTTTCTTCTAAATACCTTATTATAAATATTATTTTTAAGTTATCTTCCAGGAATTATTGCATCTTTCCTGCAGTAATAATAGAAGTAATAAAAGTTAGGTTCATCTGGCACTTTGCAGTTTACAAAGTACTTTCACATATTCTGACTGATGTAATCCTCATAACCACATGGTGTGGTAGATGTCATTATTTAAATGTTCTGCTATAAAAACTTCCTTTTCTTCTTCTTCAAAGGTATTCTCCTGTCTTTTATCTTATACATTGGATCCAGATTAATATTTTTAAAATACAACCTTCACCATTATTCTTTTTCTTTTATTACAAGACCTTTGGTGGTTTCACAGCAAGCTGAATAATGAAGTCAAAACTCCTATATTGCATTTAGCATTATCCATAATCTGATTCTAAACTAGCTTTCTTTTTTTTAATTGCCCTAGAACTTCATCAGAAGAACCTTCTCAGTATATCAGTCAATTTGGTTCACTTCAGCAAGTGTTGTTACCTACTACATATTAAATACATGTTTGTTGTTAGGGATAAGAAGTTGAGTTGAACATTCTTGTCCTTAGGCCATTCACTGCCTAGGAGAAGTAAAAAGCTATATGCATAATTAATAATAATACATGTGGAAGTTTATGGAACTAGGTGTGTTGCCTCAGTTTTAGAAGTATATTTAGAAAAGGGATTTATTTTTTAAAGGGATAAAAACCACAAGGAACCAAAAGAATGGGAGAGAAGATAAAAATAGATGAGAAATTTTAACAAAATTTTGGAAGCTAGAAAGCAGCAGCAGTTAAGTGGTAACTGATGGGGCAGTCCAGAGAAAGCTGAATGATGAAAAGGATAGGCCAGTTTGTAACAAAAAATACACCAGATAAGTTCAAAAATTAGAGACTCTAGTATTTCAGAAAGCTAGGATACAGGAGGAGCTAAAAACAGGAAGATTAGTTGCAAGTCTATATATGAAGTAGTTGGATTGCTGAATCCCCTCCTTCCCTGGCATCACCTGGCAGCTACCTTTCCCACCTTCACAGAAGTTCACTGAACTGCACTGTGAGAAGTGGGCTGCCCAGCTGAGCACAGGGAAGGGGAGGAAAAGATTACCCACTGATTGGTGAGATGCCCTAGACTCTGGAAGAAGCAGATCCATAGGTAAGTGCCTGGGATTTCTTTGAACTCTTGAATTTTTTTCTTCAAAGGAAATGATGCACAGTTGCTATAATTAGCAAGTTTGTTTTACTGTAAAAAAAGATCTTCCCAAATCTTCAAAAAAAAAGATGAGGATTTAGGAAAGTACCTCAGAATAAGAAGCTGGCATCCAAGGTTATTGACACCCTGTATGTGTTGGATTTTTCTGGCTTCATTTCCTTTTTTTTTTTTTAAACAAGAGAACAGACCCACATTTTTATTTATTTACTCTTCAGTAAGTTTAAATCCTTGAGGGGCACAGCCTCACAGATTCTGTGCTCAGTGGCCTTAGCAGGAAGGTTGCTTTGGAATTTGGCATGAAATACGCCACTGTTTCCATGAACGCGAGTTACCTTTCCCCATGTTACTCTGGTTTTGTTCAGTTTTCCACCAGGAGTTACTATGTTGTTCTTTGCTTTGTGCACATACGCACATCTCTTGCCTGGATAGAATTCAGTTTCATCTCTTGCCTGGATAGAATTCAGTTTCATCTTAAAACACCTTCAGTTTTAAGAAGAGCTATGTGCTCCCTCTGGTTCCAGAGACCCCACTTATAGCCAGCAAAAATGGGCCTTGGACCACAGCCTCCTAGACATTTTGTTGTTTTAGAAGTCCTGCTCCCAGCAGGCCTCCACAGGCTCCAGGATGGCTGAAAGAGCTGGCTTCATTTCTCCTCATTCTCGCCTGTGTATTTTGTGCTTTTTTCATATTGGTCCACTCACAGTTTATCAGATTGTCTGCGTTTTCTGTCATTTCTCCAGCTCAATGTTCAGTTGTAAGAAATGCCCTGATTCTCTCCTGTTCATCCTCCCAGGCTTACCTCACGTGCCACTTGTGCCCAAATACTTTACCCTCCCTGTTCTAAGCTCCTCTGCTGACTTGTTCATATTCCTCTTTTAACACTTACCAAATAATGTGGTTTATTGAACAAACTTTGAGCCACCATGTGCAAGGCCATGTGTGAGGATCTAGAATACAGTCTATGAAGGGTGAGAACTGAGTGTTACTCATCTTAGATGTCTGGAAACTGCATGGTGGATGTTAAATACTCAAATACTTTCCCCCACCTCTAGTCTCTCAGTAATCCTTTATACCTCCTCTAAATCAGAGATCTGATCATGTCACTACCCTACTCCAGAACTTTTCATTTTAAACTTTAAGACGGCTTTGAGAACTTTCCTAATATGGACTCTACTTTTCTAGTCTCTTTCACTGCCCTAAGCACTCCTTGCCCATCCCTACCCCTTTCTGATCCTCATGGTCCAACTTCTAGCCTGTTAACCCCTAGACAATCCACCAATCTCAGCCTGTATTATCTGTTTTCTTATTTTTTATTGTTTTGCTCATACAGTTTCTTCTCCCTGGGATGCCTTTCTCCCTTCTTCAACTGTTCAAAGTCTACTCATCTTTTCAGACCCTGTTAGTATGTGGTCGGAGGAAGAATGAAAGGAAAGTATGTCCCTCCTGAGACTCCTGTGATTGCCCTGTCTCTTTTCTTGCTCACAGATCAGAATCCAGGTTTATTACTCTGCTTGCACTGATACCACCACCTCACTTCACTTATAAGGTTGTGATCTATTTACAGCATTGTAAACTGACAATACTCCAATTAAAAAAAAAAGGTTGTGATCTATTTGAATTAAAGATCTGTTACTGTAAGCGTATGCTACAAATATTAAGTTAGTTCTTTAACAAAGCATTTTAAGGCATATTGTTCTGTAAATGAGAAAGGGGTGAGCTTTGGTGCCTGTAATTCTCTATCCCCCAGTAATTCTTATTGCTAAAACTAGGGGGTGTCTCCAACTCAGAAAGACCCCCTAAACACATTGACAATTTTAAGCCTGACCATTTTCCTCTAAGCAGTATGAAGTCAGCCCTTTGCTAAAGTTGGTTTTAGGTCACAACAATAGTGCTTCCACAGTGCCAGGAAGGGGTCTCCTGAAAAATCTTTGTGCAGCATCACATCTGGTGTGGAAGAGGTCTGTGGCCAAGAGGGAGTTTTAGTCTGCCTTGGAGTTTGCTGTCACTACCTCATCTATTCCTCTCCGTTACTAGTACCCTTTTCACAATTTCATCAAATAATATTTTTTAAAAATGTTTTTGGTAGGAACGCTAATCAGAAACACAAATTAACTTTTAGAAGCTTAATGCAATTAATGTAGAGAGAAAAACACCTGTTTTCTACTTTTGCTCCTTTGAAAAATAAGTTATTCCTCTTATAATGGCTTCTTAGGTGTTTGGCAACCTCTGAGTCCTCTTTGTTAATGTTATTTGCATACAAAAGTTATTCCTAAATTAGTGTACTTTTGTACACATAAAGGCACTGGGCAAACTGATAACAGCATTAAAAGTATAATGGTATAGTTTGCAAAGGGCTTTCTATTGTCTAGAGCTTGTTTAAAATAACCAATATTACCAGCATTCTTTTGTTCCCAAAATGTGGTTTTTTTTTTCATTATCAGAACAATCTATGTTATATAAAAATCAGAAACAATCATTTTAATACCTTAATGTACTTCTTTCTGTATCCTTTTCCATACATATATACTCAGCTATGTACATTTGTATGTGTATGTATATAAATATAGCATTTACCTCTCTATGTATTATTTGAAAAGTAGTCATACTATACGTACCTATAACTTATAGTCAGCCAAGGTTTTGGGTGTCTGAGATATGCAGAACATGGTCTTAAGCACCATAGGGCATTCATTGATTGAACTATTGAAGAAAATTGCTACTCTCAAGATATTTATAGTCTAGCTGATTAATTTAGAATAAATATATAAGAAGCAATGTGAGGTCCATTGCAGTGGCTGAACTATATAGTATGTTACTAAACACTTGGAAGGAATGAAAATTAGCTTCGAGAATCAGTGGGGTTGGGGAGGTGAGGGTAGCTAAGCACCCAGCATGTAGAGTGGGCTCACGGAGTGGTGCTCGTTTTTCTTAGACTCACCCCAAGTTCTTACCTGGATGTTTAGGATAGGAGAATAGTGATTCCATTTCTACAAGCAGAGAAGGTTCAGTTTCAGAAATAACTTTGAGGTGTTTGAGTGTGGTCCAGGTGGAGAGCTCTTTCCTGCATGTAGTTAGAGGCTGTAGAGCTAGAGTTCTGCTGAAGAGTCAGAACAGCTTTCAGAATCGTCTACTTGTGGACAGTAGATGAGTCTTGCGAAAGGAGAGTAGGGCAGTAATTGGTTTTACTTTGCACTGTCCTTTATGCCAACAAAAGTTGACACTAAATACAGTGACAGAAACCACAAAATCCTTATTTGTCAGTGAGTTAGAAAAATGAGAGTTTGTATTTATTGTGTCAAGAGTTAAAGTCTGTATCTTTGAAATTCTGGCATTTCTTTTTCTTGGGTTGCCTCGTGGCTTAATAGTTGGGAAATATTAAATAACAAAATGTGTGTGTGACAGAGAAAAAGAGATTTGTTTTCTTTAAAATAACAAATTCCCATGTCTAACTTAAATTTCCAAATTCTCAGGCTGGTTTTGTTCTCGTCTTGCTGGATCTCATTATCTCTGTTTAGCTTTCACTTATAAATCATGTTTCATATATGTGAACCGCATTGGGAATTTGACCTTTTCTCATGACCCTGTGAGCTAAGATTTTGCTTTGCATTTCCCAGAATAAATGTCACTAAAACATATACATTCTCCTTTTCCCCTAGGTAAAAATCTCTACACCAATGAATATGTAGCTATCAAACTGGTGAGTAGAATCTATATTTGTGGTAATTATGTTTGGTGCTCTCATCCTTCACATGTCTTTTTACAGGAAATAGTTGTAAGCCTTCACAAAATACTAATTTTTTTTTCCCTTGCATAAGATCCCACAGAGTCATTTCCTTCAAAAAAAAAATATATATATATAGTGTTACAGTGGTGAATCACTGAATACTATATCACACTATATAGTTAGAAGATGCTAACTATAGGGTTAGCAATGATGAATCAAAAAATAGTTAAAAAAATAGCTGGAAGGAAAACAGTTTTCCTATAATTTCTTTGTATTTTCTACATTTCACAGTGCTTTTTTTTTTATTATTTTCTTCTTCTTGAATATGACTGATTCATTTTTAAAATGTAAGGTATTTATTAATATACTTAGCAGTAGAGAACCAAATCTGATCATCTAATTATTGCCTTAAAAAGTTGTCAAATGTGGAAAATACATCATGAGGTCATATTTGAAGCAGAGTCAAAATTGGTTTTGTCAGTGCTGATCTTGTGAATAACTAACCTAGTCATTGAAAATAACATCCTATTAAAAAAGACTAATTCTGTTTGTTTGAGGATTAGTAGTGTTAGAAGAAACAATTCTTTAAGGTTGATACAAAACCATTCTAGCCATATGAAATGCTTCCTTTGACTAGTTTCTAATGAAACTGTATAAATGTCGTATGTAAGTAAGTTTTCCAGAGTCTGGAGGTAGTTTGGGGCTTCATTAATCGGAAGGCAGAAGAGTTAATAGTTGAAGGAAGCATCTTGTGATAATTGCTGTTCTTTTCTAATGAATTGCACCTACCACATCCCCACCTGCTCTGTGGTTAGTCCTTTCCTCTCATAAGCTTGTCTGTCTGTGGAGGAGTTAGAGTTGCCTTGTGGAGAACTGACACGCATCAGATTCGTTTCTCTACAGAGAGATAGACAGGGAGCAGGTATTAAAAGCAGGTAACAGTTAATGAACCAACTCTCTTCTTTTTTTGTTGTTGTTGACTGGGAGCTCTTGTTGGAGAAATGGGAGTGGGAAGAGAGAGAATGCACGTAACAGTGCAGACCAAATATTTTTCTCAGACTGAATATTAAAGGATTAATCATATAGTTTAATTTATAGGAATTTGATTATTCTGTAAACGTGTTCTCTAGTTCATCTGCTTTTTTATACTTTCTGTTTTATTATTTTGGTAAGTTGGAATAATTTTGATTCTTTGGGACTAGTAATAGGAAGAAGCAGTTTCTAAAACACTTTAAAATATTGCCTCAATACTATATATTTGTAATTGTCTTTTTATTTACAGGACTTCTTTTGAGGTTTTCTGTTAGGGGCAATCTGTTTAGATTCCTCCAGCCAGGATCATACTAGTTGACCTATTTAAATAAGCTTGCATAACATATTACTGACCTGACTGACTACTGCATTTCACTTACATTTTATTAAAGTTTTATTCTTTGTATGACCAAGAGTTAAAGAAAAAATAGACTTCATGTTATCTAGTGTGGTGTTTCTCGGTACCTCATTTCTCTTTGAAATAAATCTTAAATAAAAGCTTTTTAGAGGCTGACAGTCTTGTCTCTGGGCCTCCTCTCTTGCTGTGAAGCTGTATTCTCTGTGGGAGATATGATGGCAGTAACTGAGCTCTTCTCATTGGAACGGCACAGTTTGCCTTAAGCATCGCAGTCCTACAAGGTAGCCGTCTGCTGTCGGTTTAGGATTTCAGTCAGGCATGTGTGCTCCAGAATAACCGTGATTCTGGCAAATAGCCAGTCCTCTGTGGAAGTGTAATCAGCGTCTGGCACAGAAATACAAGGAGGCCGTGCTGGTACTGTTTCAGTTCTACTTTGTTTTGATATTCACTGTGGGTTCTTACTTCTTGGGTTTCTAGGAACGTTTTTTTTAAATCAGATACAATGTAAACAAAATAGTATAATAAACCCCTCCTTTACCCCATCATGGAGATTTCTAGGGTTCGTCTTGACAGATACTTTCTAATAGTTGTTAAAGAAATTTTCTCTCCATGCTGCCTTTCAGTCTGTAGACTGTTTGCAGTGTCCTTCATACACAGTGCTTCTGGAAGAGCTCTTGAAGCTCCAGTGGGCTGAACAAGCTACTACCGTGTGCTGAAGGATGTAAGTCTTTCCATCTGTGATGAAAAGCCCCTCACGTCTGAATATATGCAATGTGTACACCCACTTCAGCCCTATAACGTGAAAGAATTTTTGCTTTTTTTAATCTGTTCACCTGTTTACTCAAGATCACATTGACTATTGCCTATTGATGTTTCCAGTGTGAAGTTTGAGAGTATTACATTTGAAAAAGGATCTGTGGGGTGGTTTTTTAATTGGCTTTTGTGGTTTGTCAGAATCCAAGACTATTTCTTTAGAAAGAACACTCCTCTTTTTAGTGTTTAGATCAACCTCTGGTTTCTTATTAATTTGTTGTCACTGTTTATTTTGGTTTCTTGTGAATTATTAGTGATTTTGCTGAAAAAAAAGTTCTGTAATTGGCTACTTTAATGGTGATATAGTAAAAGATCTAAAACCAAATGGAGACTCTTAAGAGTGATCCCTCTCTATCTGAAGAGATAAATGAATAAGAAAATGACTCTACAGTATATTTAGTCTTAGTTACATTTTTTGAACTGTAAGAATCTTGAGAAACTTGAAGTCCAACTCTGATGTTTGCTGATTTTGCAATCAAAGAACGGTATGAGTTTTTCATAGAGCTCCTTAGGGATTTGACATATTCCAGTCTACCTGAATTGATTTAGATAAAACATTCCTAGAAGCAAAGGAATAGACTAGATAACTTTAAAGAAAGTTCTGACTCAACTCTGTGATTTGGGGATTCTTTATCTTAAGAAAAATGCAGAAAACTTCAAGTGGGTTCAGGAATAGCCGTCAAAAATGATCGAAGAACTGAAAAATAAGACCAGTCAGGAAAGGTTAAAAAAATTGAAATTACTCTTCCTGGATATAGAAAGTCTAAGAAATGATTTTTTAGCTGTCTTCTTTGAAGATAGCTATTATAGTGCTCACAGATTATTCAGGAGCTATCTTATTTTGTTATTGAGGACATAAGAGAAATTGGCTAAAATTTCAGTAGTGGAGACTTAAATTACATATAAAGACCCTCCAAATCATGAAACTTATTAAAGAACAGCATGAATTATTGAGAGAGGCTGTGGACTCTCCTTCCTTTGGGCCTATTTTATAAATAGGACAAGAAGGGGAAGGTATATAGCTCAGTGGTCATGAGGTCCTGGGTTCATCCCCAGTACTGCCATTAAAAAAACAATAATAATAAATTAGTTAAAATTTAAAAATAGAACAAGTAACCACTCAATGAGGACAGGACACTGTTTTCAAGAAATGGTGTTGTGAAAACTGGATATCCACATGCAATGAAGTGAGACCCTTACCTTATATCATGCAAAAATTAACTCAGAATGAATCAAAGGCCTAAACAAACCTAAGAGCCAAAACTACAAATCTCTTAGAAGAAAAACTTAGAGGAAAAGCCTCATTGTATTAGATTTGGCCATCATTTCTTGAATATGACACAAAAAGCATAAGCAAGAAAAGATAGATAAGTTGGACTTTTTCAAAATTAAAAACTGTTATGCATCAAAGGAGTCTGAATAGTGAAAAGACAACCCATGGAATGGGGGAAAATATTTGAAAATCATATATCTGATAAAGAATTGATTTCTAGAATTTACCATTTTAACCATGTTTAAGTGTCCAGTTCAGTGGCATTAAGTATATTCACCCTGGTGTGCAACTGTCACTGTCATCTATCTCTAGAACTTTTTCACCTTCCTCAACTCAAATTCTGTACTCATCAAATACCAGCATCTTTCCCCCTCTCTCCCCAGCTCCTGGCAACCACCATTCAACTTTCTGTCTCTATGAATTTGGCTATCTAGGTACCTCATATGAGTGGAATCATGCAGTATTGTCCTTTTAAGTCTGGCTTATTTCACTTAGCATGATGTCCCCAAGCTTTCATCCCATTTTGTAGCATGTATCAGAATATTCTGCCTTTTATGGCTGAATAATACTCCATCATATGTGTGGAACATAGTGTAACCGTATCTTATTTATCCATTCATTTGTTCATAGATACTTGGATTGCTTCCACCTTTTTGACTATTGTGAATGATAGTGCAGTGAACGTGGGTCTACAGATACCAGTTTGAATCCCTGTTTTCACTTCTTTTGGGTATATATCCAGAAGTGAAACTGCTTAGATGATATGGTAATTCTGTGTTTAAGTTTTTGAGAAATTGCTGTACTGTTTTCCATAGTAGCTGCACCATTTTACATTCCTACTGGCAATGCACAAGGGTTCCAGTTTCTCTACATCCTTGCCAACACTTGTTATTTTCTGTGTTTTTGATAGAGCCATCCTAATGGATATACAAATGTATCTTTTAGGGTAGTGTTTGATTTTCTTGTTGCCTTGTATACTGTCGATTCAGAATAATTAGCTAGCCAATTCTTGAAGTTTGGTGTAGAGCCAAGTGTGGTAGTTTGTCTTTGGGGTCTTTAGAAAACTCTAATTTTGAAAATTTGAGCACCATATTATTTATATATCGTAATTGCATTTACAGTCTTTAATTCTCTTAAATGTAAAAATAAATATACATAAGACTGTTCCTACTTCATTTTTCATAATATTGAAAACTGAAAATAGTTCACATGTCCAAAAGTCATGATTTGAGTACACACACACACACACACACACACAATACAGCTTTACTTACTGCCTTGGAAAGATGTCATCATCACATTGTTGAATTTAAAGACACATTACAGAATATCAAACAGTATGATCTCATTTATTTAAAATACATTTTTGAGTCTATATTATATATAAATATATGTATAAATAAATATTTGGAAGAACATTCACCAAAATGTTAACAGTGCTTCTCTTTTAAATAATAGGACTCAGGTTATTTTTGCTTTCTTTCTAAGTCTTTTGTGTATGAAATTTTTTTCCTGAGCATATATCATTTTTCTAAAAAGAATAAAACCATTTACTACCCAAAATTCATAATAAAACAAACAGGAAATAAATCCTGATATTTAATTAAAGGGCTTGGTATTTGGTTTCCTAGACTACATTTCAGGAGATGACTTCATGGTAAGGGAGCTATCCTTGAGTGATGGCTCATACAGCATATTTTTATTTAAATATCCATGGAAAGGATTGTGTATAGTTCAGCTTCATCTTCCCCTAGGTGTGCTTTCAAAGAGAAATTGTGGTAAGAAAATGCTATCATATATAAATATCATCTCTAAAACATTAAGTGGTCTTAGCCCTGGTTTACTCTGAAAACCTAGGAATGAAAAAATCCTATTTGTCTAAATCTGATCACAATTTCTCTTCTTGGGTTTCAGGAACCAATAAAATCACGTGCTCCACAGCTTCATTTAGAGTACAGGTTTTATAAACAGCTCGGCAGTGCAGGTAAGTCAAGTCTGTTTTCTCCATCTACTTAGCATGTAGCGTAGGTAGAAGTCCGAACATACGCAGATTTTCTTGGCTCCTTTACCGTTTTCACTAGACCAAAGATCTCCCCTGCTTGCTGGGTAGAGACATACACATAGTCAACCAAAAAGCTCCTTGCTCTCTGGCTCCTGGAAGGGTGGTTGGATTGATTGGAGACCTGAGATGCCATGACTGTGCCCACAAACCAACCTTTGAATGCTTTCATCCACATGAAATACACATGGTACGGGGTTTTGCTTCTGGGTAGTTTATTCATTCTCTTTTCATTCCTTTATGTTTACCTACAGAAAGGAGGAAGTGTTGGTGATTTACAAGCTATATTTCACCACACTGAGACTATATATTCTATTTAAAGACATACTGCTAAAATATACCTTCTGAAACTGCTTATTAACACTGTCACTTTATCTGTTGTTCTCATTAATTTGGAAGACCTATCCATCTATATGATTGTAATAACCCATGACCTTTGAGGATTTTTAAAAATTAAGTTTATTATTTTTTAAAACATTCCTGTTTTTCACCATAAAGCTCTAATTTCTGAATATCTTACTGGCTTCCAGAAAAATACCTTGACTAAGCAAATGTTACCAACCCTAAGGAGGTTGAGCCTTTGGGATACCTCTTGCAGTACATGGAATTCTTCAGTGGTAGTTTCATTATTTGACATTAGTAGACGTTCCTCTGCTTTATGCTTTCTTCAGTGTGGCAGTTTTATGTGAATGACTAAAACATGGTTTCTATTTCAAGTACCATTATTGAAGGAATTGAGATTTCACTTCCTAAAATAAATAGAATTATTGTATAAGAGGCACTGGGTGTTATTCAGGTTGTCTCACACCCTGAGCATGGCAATAATCAGCCACAGTCATAACCTAGGGAGGCCAGGATGGGCCTCACATGAGTTCATGCTCACAGTAGCCTCTCAGTATTTATTTGTTCATTGATTGTATCCTTAAATAGGGAGTGTTCCTGGCATAGGATTTAAGATTGGCAACTGAGTTCACAGGACATACGTATAATTTGAGGCTTGTTTTCTCAGAGCTAAACTTTAAAGTTGGCTGTTATGTTGTTCCTAGTGTCATAAATTTCAGGATGATAATTATCACAGCTCACTTATGATAAACATTTTTGTTCATGTCTCACAAATCTATGGCACAGGTGAAAACATACTAGATCCAGCCCAATTTAAAATTTTGAGTTGGCCTGAGGAAACTGAGCAGCCCAATGCGCAGGGTTTCCTCTGTTAAGCCCTTCTAAATAGACCAACCATAGCAGGTCAATATTCCCTTTTCCATGTGGAACCACAAAAATCTCATGAACCTATTAGGTTGGAATAACATGTGGGCTGTTAGGTTCATAGTCTCCCCAAAAAGAGGAGAACCATACAGATTCTTGAAGTTTTGTCATTCTTCGTGCACAGAAAATGAGAATTAATAGGGAGAGGACTGGAGGAAAGGGGATTTTTAAACTTGCCTTTTACTTAAGGTGGTGAAGAAAAACTGGAATCTCTGAGACTGGTGCATCTGTTATAAGCAGTGGGACTAGGAGGGCTCTGCTGTGGTCAGGCCAGCTATTGGCTGACAGGCAGGTGGGTTGGCCATCATTGGCCTCCCTCCCCAGACCTCTTCTGACAATCATCTAAAAGTCGCAAAGTCTTCTAGGTCTTAGACAAAGTTCACTGGTGATACCTGACCTCTTTTCTGCTTTTTGAGATTGTCCACTGCTCTTAAAGTAGCTATGACAGGGTCTCATCTTCTTAATATTCTTGCCTGCAGCTAACAAGGTAGCCACAAGCTTTTCCAACATAGGAAGAGCTTAAAAGATCTGTTAGAAATTTCTACCCAGTATAAGAATTGCTTCCAGGGTTTTCTTAATAAATGGTCATCCATCTCTGCTTGACTACTACTAGCCATAGAGTTTATCACTCTACAAAATAATTCAGTGTTGGAAAGCCCGAAGTATTGGAAGTTCTTCTTGTTGGGGCAAAATCTGCCCTTTTTTTAAATTTCTGTGGTGCACACTGAGCCCTCTTTTACCAGCTCAAAGGTATTCATCACAACTGTTGTGTGCTACCCTCTCCACTGCTCACCTCCAGGTCTTCTTTTAATCTGCGTATCTTCAGTTCCTTTAATCTCTTTGCATAATATGATTTACAGATGCTCTGTCATTGCTCTGCTAGCAAGCATGAATGTACGCACGCACTCTTAGTTTTGTGATGTTCCTCTTAAATGAGCCTCGTGAAACACCAGTGACCCTGGATTTGGAGACAATAGGATTATTACCTTCCTTCATCTGGACATAGTATTTCTATTAATTTAGGTTAGCTATTTTAACAGCCATTTCACATGGTTGACTTTTATGGAGTTCTATTCAACTGAAACTTTTACATCTTTTTTTTATACAAGCTGCCATCAATCAAGGCTTTCTGCATTTTTGTGGTTGTACTATTGATTTTGATCACCTGAGTCTCTGAGGTGCCATCTTATTTTATCCCATTATTACTAAGTATTGAGATGCTTTTCAGTCCTGATTCTGTTACTGATGATTACATATTGACTGTTTTTTAATTGTGATATTCCCCCAACTCCATGAGACTGCTGTAAGCTCCCTGAGAACAAGGCTCGTGCCTTCTTCATCCTGGTGTCTCAAATGTATCTCAAGGCCCAACGTCGCTCTTTCACGTAATAGAAAGTTGGGAAGTGTTTTGGTGACAGAAGTTAGGAAGATTTGATAAGCGTGCGTTTTTAGATTTTTGCCAAGTTGTTAATAAAACTATTCCCTGGAGATGGCCGAAAAAGGGAATTTATTTTGAAAGTGGATCAGTTGACAAAATAGACAAGATTTCATTGTTATCTCCCTGTAAGTGTGAGCATGAACACTGGAGCGTGTTCCTAATTACAAGCACGAGCATTTCTCTTCCTATTTTTCTAGAGTGAAGCTCCCAACTGCAAATGTGACCCATCAGTAGTTAATGTTTGGGCAACTAGAGCGCATATGCCACTCTCTTCAGAACCAAGGTGATGTTGTGGCATTGTAAATAAACAACCGTTTACACTGAAAGCACACAACAGCCAAAATAACGGAATCATTGTTTTTACCCACTAGTACTTTGTCTGTCATTATTCAGTGCTGGCCAAAGGTTTGCAAAATATTTGGTTATCAAGACAAGGAATACTTAAAAAAAAAAAAAGCCCGTTGTGACTTAGAATTTTTCAAGGAATTAGTCAGTACTTATAAAATAAATGGATGAAATCGGGGGGGAAATGAGTGGTTATGAATTTAAAAAATATTGATATTGCTAATGTGACCAGAGCTTGAGACTTTAAATTGCTAAAAAAAAAAACAGCTTTGTGTTGGCTTGGAAGTCTAACCATTCCTTACTGAAGCACCCAAGTCCTAATTATTACCTTGATTTTTGACCCCCACATTGCCCTGACTGCTATGTTCTGGAAGTTCATACCAGTTCTCTACTCATGTGTAGATAAAACAAAAATGGTGGCACTGGCTGATTGTGAACGTGGTTTAAGGGGGAGCTTTTCCTGACTGTCCCTTGTTTTCCTTGTTTGATCTCAAACTCCTTCCCTTCCATACCACTGTGTCCTCTAGTGAACAGTCACACTTCAGGCTTTGTTTGCTGATTGTAATTTTGCCATCAAGAATTTTAACACCTGATTATTTACTGTGAGGGCTGATCTCTCTAAAATAATCAGGGAAGAAAGAGGGCTGTGAGAGCTTGAAACTGAAAATGAGGATCTTGGTCTTCCTGATAGTTATATTTAAAATTCTTTTTCGTTTATTGTAGAAAACAGAATATAAAATATTAAAGGAATATTTATTAATGTTTATTTTAAAAGGAAATGTTGGTCCATGTTCTTACCACCCAAACTCAGCCACATTTCATTTGACTATTTCTCTCCTTTTCATATGCAGACATTTCATAGTTAATCTCAGTTCATATGCAACTGTATATCGTCTTTCACTGAACGTCGTTAACATTTGTCATGATGCTGCATTAGATACATGTTTGTAATCATTGTATAATATCCCATCAGCTTCATAGAACGTTAAGTTCAGCATGCATTTCATGTTGTTAGATGCTTAGATTGTGTTTGAGGAAATCATTTCTCCTATTGATTTCTGATACCTGAGTATTATAACTCAAAACTTTTCTTTCATATGTTCTGCCATTTACTCCCCATATGATATGATGGTGATTTTCAAATGTTTAAAGATCTATTAAATGATAGATTAGGGGTTTTATTCCAAATAATTCCAGAACAAAAATTATTGAAAGAGATTTCAGGAAAGATAAGTTTGGACTTTTTATAACACTTAAAACAGCGTGAAAGTAATCTAAATGTCATCAGTAAGGATCTGGATAAATAAATGATGATACATTAATACCATGAAATTACCCATTAAAAAAAGAAAGTAGAGCCCTATGTACTAATATGGAAAGATGCCTCAATATATTTTTTAAGTAAAAAGGTTTGCAAAACAGTATAGCGTAATTATACTTGTGTAATGCAAGAAAAACATATGTAATACAGATACGTCCACACGAGCACAGAAAATATCTGAATGGATATATTAAAGAGTTGATTATCTTTTAAAAGAATGATAAGAAATGGGAAGTAGTCTTTAAGTTTACACTTTAATCCTTTCATATTGGTTGCATTTTCTGCCCTGATCATTATTATTGTTATTGTTGTTATAATTAATTTTTTAAAAAAAAAATACTGGTAGTGGATTTATTGACTCTTCTTCTACCTCTTCCATCACCAAGCAACCTATTTCTGTTCCCATTTATCATGAGCCATACATTTAGCAGTTTCAGGCCATAAGATCAATAAATGATAATAAAGTGGTGCGGTACCTTGTTTCCTTTCTTTCCAAACACCTTCTTGTAGGAAGAGGTAAAACAAATTGTGAGCTGGAACAAGCTGGCTATGCAATGGGATTTCTGATCTCTTAGGGGGAGGATGGAAGCTGTTTTCTGTTTTCAAGCTGCAATTGAACATTTAAGTATTCTGGATGTTGTGGGGGAGATTTGTGCACTGAGTAGAAAGTTAGAATGTGTAACTTTTTAAGACCTATTCTAACATTGAGACGGTATTTAAAAACAAAGACAAAAACAAAAACCCTCTTTTTAAAAACCACATTACTGTAAAAGAAGCATCCTGATGCAGATATTTATATTTGGTGTTTTACTTAGTTTCAAAAGACATAAATTTTTTTTCTAAGTTAATTACACCATAAACACAACCCTGGCAAAGTGGACACCCAGTGGTCAGTCAAACAGAATGGGAACATTATCTAGTGTTTTCATATACTTGGATGGGTGGAAGTGGGCTCGATTTTTATTTGCAAATTACAGTTCAGTTATTGAACCTAAGATTGCTGGAGAATTTCCAAATTTATTACAAAGAAAAAGCAATATTTTTAAAATGTGAAACTCTGCAAATATATGTAATGACTATGAAAAATTACTGTATTCTTCTTTTCCTCAGTGTTGGGACATCAAAGTTTTAGGTTTTCTCCTGTGACTAAATCAAATACCTTCTTCAGTTTTGTCTGTATTTTTGCTTTATTCCTCTTACGTTGCTGTTTTGATTTTTCAAAGCACAAAGGGCTTTGGCATTGAGCACAATTATGCTTTCCTTTTCCGATGTACTTTCTACGGGTTGTTCTGAGTCGACAAGATTAGGGAGTCAGGGACTTAAAGATTGACTGCAGATTCCCTGGGACTTGCTTGCCCTCCTGGTAGCTTCAGTATTTGTTTGGTATAGTGGGCCCGCGTCACACAAGAAAGAACAGCTGTATTTAATCATGGTAATTAAAGGCTGTCAACCTTGCCTTCAGCAGGCGGAAGTGCCCTGTGAGGTGTAACCATTTTACTTGTTTTCTTACCATTTTCTTCAGCCATCAGTGTTGTGTTAATTGTATTGTAGTCACGGTGGGTAAGTCCCAAACTTATTTTCCTGTCATGGGAATGTTTTTAGGTTTCCCTGTGCTCTCAGTGTCCTTTTACTTAGGAGAGAGTATACACGGTCAGTTTTTAAATTTCCCAGCTCACAAATCTGGTGTCAGAGGCACCTCCCACTTTTGCTTGTATCCTAACACACAGGAGCAGGATTTGGTGGATGACAGGTTTGGGGCCAAGACAGGCAAAACCAGTGGCCTAAACAGATAAGAGGCCTAAACTTGAGAGAGGGACAGTTGAGCATGAAGGTTCATAACTTGATACGGACTGGTCACATGGTAGGGGTCTAGTGTATGTTTGGTAATTAAATAAAAGATCAGTAAACCAGAACCAAGCGTGCAGCTGAAGTGGCAGGAGAGAGAGAGGAAGGGAGAGGGAATGAGTCAGCCTGGGCAAGAACAAATGAGAGAGGATGGGGAAGAAGGGAGAGGCAAGTGGCAGGAAAACAGGACTCTAGATACAGAAATGAGAGTGCAAGTGATAAAATCTGGGGAAGGCTTCTGACTCAGCCAGAAGAAGCAATAAAGTTGCCTTATATTACTGTTCTCAGAGTTAACTGTTTCTTAAGAACAGTGGTTTTGAAACAGTAGCTTTGACATTTTTAGTAGAAGTTCTACGGAAGGTTATGGTAAATTCCCACCACTTCATTTGGCATTTGGAAAGGCCTAATTGTAATATAAACAGATACTACAACGATCTCTTGGCTTCCAGAGTCTTTTTAATTGTATTGAGAGATCCTAAAGGTAGTGGAGGAACTCATCATGCTCTGGTTAAACACTTAATTCCACTTCCACAGGACAACCTGCCTGAGAAAAATTCTCAAGGGCTCCAGGAATAAATATCGTATCATAGCTGATCTAAGCCTGAGCTGCCATGTCCTTGCTTTCCAGCAGCTGTTCTAATCTGCTAATGACTTTTTTGTAAAGGAGATGCTAATCCTCAAATTAGAAAAGACAGCACGATACTTATTGAAATTTTGCAGTGTAACAAAGTCCAGGGCAAAATCTCACTGGGAAGAGAAAGCAGGTGAACTTAATATCCACTAGGTGCTTTATATGGTTATTTCATTTTTCCCATTTTGAGCACAGGAATATTTAGTAACTTACTTACCCTGGGTCACACAGTGGAAAACCTGCTCTGGGAATGTGTTTGTATAAATTTTTGTCTTCTGTGTATACCCAGGAGATGCTTGGGGCCTTCTACCTATTAACCATTACCTAATTGTAATAGAGTGCTGGGAGATAGTTATAAAAGTGTTAATTGAAGGAAAGGCCCCAGTGAAAGAGTAGGATTTCCTGTTTCACATGATGCCCCCAAATGCCATGCCTTAGAAGGCTGCCTTTGTTACCTCCAAAACCTTTTATGGCCTTGAGCAAGCTAGGTTTTGAAATGTTTCTTTCCAAAGTAAATTAATCATTTATGTTGAATACACGTGCCATGTGTGCAACTGAGAAGCTCAGAGCTCCCCTGTGCAAGCCATTTCACCCACTGTGAAGCCTTTATGCTGTGAATAAAGAAAGTATTCATAGAGCTGATTGGGCTTTGCAATTTTGAAGTTTCTGGGAGGGAATGGTTTTATATCATCAAAAAAGGTAAGAGGTACTGGTTAGTACCAGAAAAAGAGTTTTGAATCTGGGTAACTGTTACATTAACAGGGACGTGTTTCTGCTTCAACAGAGGAATAAAGCATAGATCTGAGGAAAATCAAAAAGTGTGAGATTGGCCAAACCCTCCTACAGTGTTGTGAACTTCCTTAGGAGTACATTAGAAACTGGGCAGACGCAGGAAGCAGTACACAGGAGAATGAAAAGTAAGAACATGTGAAGGGATGCTGGAAAGATGGGAATTTTACTTAAAATAAAAGTGAATCATATAGCAAGAGTGGTTACAAACAAGTAACATGCCTTAACCTAGGTGTTCCATAGTTAGGAGTGCTTAAGGAATTTGGAAAAAACTTGCTGGTCTCCAGTTAGGCAGAAAGTTTTCATAATGAGAGAAGAAAGGATGAAGTAGTGAACTTGGTAAAATAAACTGAAATCTGGATTCTTTTTTGCCATGTGTAAGTTTTTCAGAAGTCTCTAAAGTTTTACAAAGAGAGCAGACACATTCTTCTAAATTCAGGGAAGATGGATCTTAGTATAAATGGGCAGCCTTGAAATTACATTTTGAGGACTGGAGATTTAGTCAGTTGCTATTTCTGATTGTAGGCAGTGTGACTAAGTGGAGGCAGCCAAGAATTGGAGCAAGGAGAAAAGTTTAGCTCAAGTGTTCCCACTGTTTTCCTGTGACTTAGCGTTAACCATACACTCCTGCTGTACCTCAGTTTCCTTAGTCATACAACAGGGAAGCGTCTTGTTTCTCATTGAGTTTGCAGACCTTACAGGGTTGAATGAGGTAATGTCTGTAAAGGCTTTGAATTCTTAAGGGACGAGGGCTATATAAACACAGAGCACTATTGTTTTACATTAAAACTGAAGATCTGATTTTCCTGTAGAAATGGAAATATCTTATTTCTCATAGCTTTAAAAAAGGATCAGAATGAAGAGATAACAGTTTCAGTTTTGAAGAATTTTTGATGAATTCTCAAGCAAGAGCAACTTAATATTTCCCAGTCCTTTCTCTGACTCAGACCAGAGTTCCGCTCTGGTGAACCCTTCACATCTGTGATCTCGAGGGAAGTGTTTGTGTCTTTCAGTGGAGCTGAGTATGATCGGATTCAAGTACAGTAATGCTCACTGAGCCTCCTGGGGGAGAATGAACACTTTTACTTCCACAGCTCCACAGCCTTTCATGCCAGTTTGGGGGGGGATGCTTGGCCACAGCCCTCCTGCAGTACCTGGGGAAGAACACCAGAAGAAAAGGTCAGATTGCCATGCCTATTTTTGTTCTGTAAAGTGGGATTGAAACCATTAGGCAAGGACCAGGCCAAGAGATTCATTAATATTTAGTTTTTATCATAATTGGATTCATCTATGAATTCCCAAAGGAAGTAGTCTTACTAGGGATGAACTAGTGAAACATCACAAGTGAGGTTTATTACAGTGGTGTGTAGGCATGCTAGTGAATAGCAACGTGCCCAGAAATGAAAGATGCATGTAACTGGGCTCCCTCCTGCCTCCAGCGTGGAAGATTTCTTACAAAGGCAGATAGTGTGAAGGGACAGGTAGTAAATATTTTAGGCTTTGTGAGCCACTTGTCTCTTCAGCTCTTGCTGTCTGTATTCAACTCATGTTATACTGTAGCACAAACATAGCCATAAACAATATGTATGTAAACAAATGAACTATATTACAATAAAGGTTTACTCATGGCCACTGGAATTTGAATTTTATGTAATTTTCACAGAACATGAAATATTCTTTAAATTAAAGAAATAATATTTTGATGGGGGAGGGTATAGCCCAAGTGGTAGAGCGCATGCTCAGCATGCATGAGGTCCTGGGCTCAATCCCCAGTACCTCCTCCAAGAATAAATAAATAAATCTAATTACCTACCCCCACCAGAAACAAACAAACAAACAAGAACCCTGGGATGAGGGTTTTTTATAAACAAACAAACAAATAATATTTTAAAATGTAGAAACCATTATTAGTTTAAACCATCTAATCATACAAAAGTAGGTGGGCCACTCTAGCGTGGCAGTGACCAAAACTCCGTATTCCTTTTTCTCACTGTTCAGTTGGCATAATACAGAAATTATTTCAGGAGGTATATGCCACCCTTGAGACGCCGTAATGAGAGGGCTTAGAGAGAGAGAGCACCATATCCCTGACTCTGTGGACTTTTCACAGTGCAGTATGGTGCTGAATTGTGAGCTTTTTAAGGGCAAGAAGCATCTTTTATTCATTATAGTATTATTTGCATATCACTTACTCCAAAGGAGAAACTCAGCAAATCTCAGCAGATAAACTCTTGCAGCAGTGTTTCACGGCTGTGAGATCACCAAGTTAAGTTGTAGCCTCTTCTTTCATCGTACACTCTCCTTTTCAGCCTCTCAGCTTCTTCTCTGTTTGCTTGTGTCAGCAATTCTTGATTAACTGTAGTAAGGAAGCAGAAGTATGAATGAATAATTCAAAAAATTAGAACGAAGTTCCCCAAATTATTTCTGCAGGGATTTGGTATATAGTCAGAGACATGTATATTCACTATTACAAACTAACTCAGAGCATCCAGGAACTCTATGGTTAAAGTTCTGGAATTTAAGCCCTTTGAAGGTTGAAATTACGTGTGGTTCTCATCAGCATAGTAGCTATAAGCATTACATATCTTCAGACTTAAGTGGCCCGTCAGCAGCTGGAGAATAATTTGGACCCGATCACATTGATCCAGTGATCATAACTTGTCACCTTTTTGCTTGGCTCCTCTCAACACTAGAGTTCAGGAAAGATAGCAGTCTCGATTTCTGACTCTGCTAGCCAAAAAAAGTAACTTCATACGAGGAATCTGCAACTATCTGTATGCAGCTTGCCCAAAGGAAAACATTTTTTTCACTTAAAAAAAATAATTTTGTAAGTTCTGGGGAAAACTGGTATCACTGAAAGTTTTAAAAAGGTATATGAAAGAAAGATTTAATGTCTCTGCTGACAACTCCTATCATCATATGTGCTTCCTTAGTCTTTTTATGTATATATTTTTCATTAAAATGTTTCTGGTTTAAAGATAAGGTGGGGGTCTATTTAGAACAAGGGAAGGTATACATTTCAAACACTGCTGAGGTTCTTTTAGCTTTATTATCCAATATGGATTTGAGAGATGAGATGCTAAAGGGGTAGAATGAGTTAAATGTCAAGTGGAATATTATGATTGAAGTACAACTGGAACACTGAAAATATTGAAAACAGTTCTAGGCAGATAATACAGAATGTTAGCAAATAAGTTACTGGGGCACATCTATGTGCTAGTTTGTCATACTTCCTGTCCTGAGGCACTGTCAACTTTGGGGACTTCTAGTTTGAGTCTAGAGGCTTTGTTCAGAATCCTAAGATAATTCTCAGAACATCATATTTCAGTTCAGTTTAGCTGGCTGCTGGGAATCTAGTAATCAGCCAGATAACTAGATCACCACCAGCTGTCACAGATCACGCCTCACACCTGTCTGTTAGTTTATAGGTATCTTATTTAAAATGCTGGGATTTCAGAGGTGACGGTTTTTCTAAGGAAACCAACTGCTAAATACAGTGGAGTCACATGTGAGATTAGGAGCTAAAGTTAGCACACAGACAAAAATCACACATAATCAAAGTTAGCCTTGAAAAATCCCTTAAAATGCCCGTGGTGTACAGCATATAGTCTAATTGGATTTGTATATATGATCACGCTCAGTAAATATTTACTGCACAGTATGGATGTGTAATATATACAGTAGTGCAGAGTTTATGTAATAAGGTATGCATCTGCACGATAACTTTATGGTAGTTCTTGTATTATTCTGTTTTTTTGGCCAAGCATATATCATTAAATTTGAGTAGGTAAATTTGGTTCTTAGGCCATTCCACATCATGCTCTTCATTTTTTTTAACAATTTTTTATGAAATATTTGACCTAGTACTATGTTAGCTGTTTACCTCTCTGTTTTCTACCCGTAAGTTTTCTAAGGACAGAATCTTTGTCTTATCTTTTTTTCCTTCCCTCCCTAAAGCATCTAGCATAGTGTCTTGCACATACTGTTTAGGAAGTGATGGTTAAGGAGGAAGGTGAGCAGTTAACGTGTGTTTCGATAAACACTATTTTGGTTACAAATAACAGAATCTATTCCAGTTAGCTTTTTCCAAAAAGAGGAGTTACTGGAAAATCACAGGGACATATCATGGAGCCAAGGAAGGAAATACTGTCTCACTAGGGATTGGAAAAAAGCACTTAGAAAGCCTCTAGGAACCAAGACAGCTACTTTTTGTCCCCAACTTTCTAACTCTTCTGGACTCTGACACTATTTGACTCCTCCTTCTCCTTAGGGTCATAAAAATCTTTTGCCTTGGCGTTTTAGCCCTCTTCATTCTCTCTGTAATAATAGCTCAAGTCACATGATGCATATAGAGTTATTTACATACATAATTACATACATAAAATTTGTCACTCTCCCTCCTGCAAAAAAAAAAAAAAAAAGCCACTTCTATTTTAAACATTTTGCAGGTGAAGGCTTGTTGGGCCAATAATTTCTTTAATTGCAAATAGAGTGTTGTGAGTTTATTATAGAAATTGTTTGGCCTGCATACACCTCACAGTTACACCAAGTTCCGACACCTTTTTCAGTGCATTGTTTTGCAAAGTACAGATCTGCTGGAGATATTCGCTCAGTGTGAAGGGAGAATTTGTTACTTGGGTTTTGTGTTCTTTTAAGGATCTTCATGAAAAATAGAAGGCAGGGTTTCAAAAATAGACCCAAGTAACTTATACATAGTGGAGTGGGCTGGAGTGTTGTGATCAGTTTCAGAAAACTGATATAGTGCTTTTTAAAAAATACATCTATTTTTATTGAAGTAGAGTCAGTTTACAACGTTGTGTCAGTTTCTGGTGTACAGCACACTGCTTCAGTTCTGTTGGATCATACATGTATTTGTTTTAATATTCCTTTTCACCATAGGTTACCGCAAAGATATTGAATACAGTGGTATAGAGCTTTTGTAGACAAAGGTCTGGAGAAGTCAAGCACTGACGCCTGTCAGTGGGAGCTTGCTTATAAATCAGCACAGAGCCTGAACTTTCTGATGCCATTTTCTCCCTTTTATTCTAGCTCATACTTTACTTTCCTGTCTTTACCCACACCTCTCTTACCGTGCACCTGCATGTTTCTCTTCCTTCCATCTCCTCCCAGACATTCTTCAGACATGAAGAATAGCTTAGTGACGGCTCTTAGTGAATGCTTGTTTAAGGCGGGCGAAGATGGAAGTCCCAGTGACCGTCATGGGACTGACGCCAGCCTTCAGTCTCTCCCCCTCCTTAATTCATAGTTTGTCAAGGTTAATCATTAAGAAGGAAGGTAGCATTTAGCATCCCCAAAGCTACGGAGTACCATGGAAGAGATGAGTCACTAAAGTGGATTATTCCTATGGGTTATGAGAAAGTGGAAGCATGTCTCTGCTGTCTTATATTAAAACTTGATGATAAATTAAGAGTTAAGGATTTGCAGATACTATTATATATAAAATAGATAAACAACAAGGTCCTACTGTGTAACACAGGGAACTATATTCAATACCTTGTAATGTAATATATGTGTAATAGATACACTGCTATGTATAAAGTTGATAAACAACAAGGACCTATTATATAGCACAGAGAACTATATTCTGTATCTTGTAATAATCATAATGAAAAAGAATCTGAAAAAGATATATGTATGTAACACTGAATCACTATGCTGTACACCAGAAATTAGCACAACATTGTAAACCATCTCTACTTCAATTTAAAAAAAAAAAAAGCCGCTTAACAAATTCCTTTGCAGTGAATCTCAGTGTCATTGTGAGACAATGTTTTCCTTAAATTCCAGTGACAGACTACATAAAGATAGGTAACTCCTCTTACCTGTGATCGAAATACCAGTCCAGTTGCCAGCTAAATCCTTTGTATTTGTAGAATATAACTTATCTGTAAGCATACTTAAGACAAAAACCAACAAACAGTTCAATTTTTAACATTTGTGGCCGATTATGTTTTCATCTTCTTTCAAAAACTCCTAAGTAATACATATTCCACCCACTTAAAAGAAGTTTGTCAGCTCTATACACCTCCGCATTCTTTTTACTTTCAACAGTCTGACACACTTTTAACTTTTCTCAACATTTTCCTCTTCCTTTATACTTCGTATGGCTTTCATTAATCATTTCTTACCAGCCTGTAGCAATCTCTTACTAATAATTACTTTAGTCATAATGCAGAGATGAAGTTTTAACTAGCAAAAACTGAGCATCAGCCGTGTCCATAGCATATGCCGAGTAATTTGAAGGCCACAGTTATAAATATGACCTCTGTCCATTGGAAGAAAAATGTAATGTTTATTGAGCTTTCATAATGTTGACTATAAGGCATTGCTGTACTACTCTCAAAGAGCTCGCTAAGGTATGTCAGTAATTATAATGCAGACTAAAACAGCGGAATTTTTATTTAAGTTATGTATACAATGATTTGGAAGTTGTGAAGGAAAAAAATGGTCTCTAATTATGGGAAACAGGCTTTACAAAGAGGGTGGCTTTACAAAGAGGGTGGCTTTACAAAGAGGGTGGTTCCTATGGGGCTGAACTCTCAAAAAGAGGTATGATTTACTTGGACGTGTTCAAATAAAATGGTAAAGAAAGCCTTCCAAGAACAAAATAAGCTGAGGACCAAAGGCAGGCATATGTCTGTTCATACGTTTATTAAAAAGCTGTTCACCGAGCATCCCACTTGGTCTAGGTACTATTCGAAGCTAAAACCCTAGGGATACAGTGGTGAATAAGACCAGGCGGTGCCCCTAACTTACACTATAGAAGGGGGACCACCTGCAATTGGCTCTGGGTGAGCAGAATCAGCAGCTCTGGGGAGTTCCAGAGGAAGGAGAGAGAAGGCTTCTTGGTTGGGGTCTTGGAGATTGCTAAGTACAGAACCTCTTGTCCACTCCATTTTTGTCAGTAAGCCAGCCTGAATTATATCTTTCTTAACTTCTTACAGAGCTGAACCACTGCCCACATGCGCCTACTGAGCACCTGAAATGTGGCTAATCCAAATGTGCTCTAAGTATAAAATACCCACTGAATTTCAGAGATTTAGTATCCAAAAAAAGAATTTTAAATATCTCAATAGTTTTATGGGGTTTTTTTTTTAATGGATGTACTGGGGATTGAACCCAGGACCTCATGCGTGCTAAGCACATACTCTACCACTGAACTATATATACCCCTACCCACTAAAATAGCTCAGTAATTTTAAAATTGCATGATTGCATGTTGAGGGGATGATATTTTGGATATGAGTTAAATCTATTATTAAATTTAATTTTACCTGTTTGTTTTTTACTTTTAAAATGTGGTTTCTAGAAAACTTGTAATTGAATTCATAGTTCTCATTCATGGCTTGCATTTGTATTTGTTAGTGCTGTTACAGTGCATTGTTAGTGTATACATTGTTCTGTTACTAAAGATGTACTAAGGCAATATGGATGTATACTACTGAGATAAAACCCTTATTTTCCCTTTATTCTTTCGATCTTTTTATTTACTCAGATATATCTGCCTTTTCAACTTTATTAATGGTCTTTGCCGTAATTTTTAGAGACATTTGTTTAATCAATAGGTGGTTCAGAATTAAACTCTGGTGAGAGCAAAATAATCTTCATTTTGCTGATTTCAGAGAGCTGTTACCCTGCTTTTTTGCCTCTGTACTTTTAGCTGCCCATATGCTTGCTGCTCCCTCAGCCTGCAAGATTCACTCTCCCCACTCCAGCCTAATCAGCTCTTAACCATCCTTCAAGACTCAGCCTGTGAGCCCTGCTCTGTGAAGCCTTCCCCAGCCCCTTCAGTCAAGGTTAGATGCCCCTCTTTATTGTCCCCACAGCATTCTGTTTTCACTTGGGATGTTTGTTGAATGGACAGACTGACCACCAGACGTTTTAAACTTAATTGAATTTGAAATTGGAAGCAGGGACATGGCAGCACGTATTCCTTAGACTAACTGAAAATCGGCTAGATAAGTGAGCTCACTTTGCTTCCTTGGAAGTCGTCATGCTTCCTCAGTGACCAGAGTTATAAGGCCATCTTCAGTGTTCCACCAGGTCACATCTGTCCTGCCTGGAGAGCTATTTGGGTGAAGGCTCAAAGGAGAAAAAAGACGGCAGGCTGTAGCATCTGTTCCATTGACCGGTTCTGTGGCAAACCACTTAACCTCCACTTTTCTCATTCAGAAAATGAGGGTGACACTTGCTTCTTTACTCTCCCAGAGCTGTTTTGATGCTTAAGGAAGGGTATTACAACATTAAGAGAGTTCAGTAATAGGGGACACTCTCCTTCTGTGCTGTGATTAGTCTGTGTGCCTTAGTGGGGCTTGGTTTTGTTTTTTCAATCAGGACACTTCTGGGAACAATTTGTTAAATGGGTCCAAAGTTACTAAAAACATATGCCTGTACTTTTTAATGCTCTCTGTATTAATCTAAACCTTTGCCATGTTGCCCTCTGAATTCCTAAATGATGTGTTTAATTTATTAGGCTTAATTTAAAGATTGACTACTTGGTAGTTAGATTAGAAAACACTGCCAGTACACTCCTGATAGAATCTTGCCTGTGCTTTTTGTAAGGAAGATACTACTCTTTCTTTACTACTCGAGTTCATAATCTGTCAACATCATCGATATTTTGTGATTGTCCCTTAGGTTTGTACACAGATCACGCTTTACTGAATCTTTATAGAATTGGTTAATCTCCTATCAAAGTAAGGCGACGCAGTAGCCCTTGCTGCCACTTGCGATGTCTGTGAACTTGAGGGCACAGATAAGTGTGTGTGGTGTAGCCAAAGAGCCTGAAACTTGGGGGCAGAAGTGGGGCTTTAGATGTCTCTGTATGCCCTAAGTAAGTCATTTCAGATGAATTACCTTATCTATAACATAAGAATAGCGATTCCTGTGTGTACTTGTTAGGATTAAATGGGAAGACATATAAAAATACGTCATAAACTGTAAAGCAGTTGATGACTACTGGACTTCTGTGACGCAGGTATGTTTTGAGTGAAAATTTCTTATTGTAGCATTGAACAAATAATGGGGAAGGAAGGGTTTTTTGATTGTGAAATATCAATTATAATTTGGACAAAAAGCTAGGAGACTCCTCCAAACATGTTATGGCTGCATGTATGACAGGAGATAGCCTAGTGCTGGGGCTTTGGGGATATTGGGTCAAGGCAGGTTCTGAAAACCTTTCTAACTACTCCTTGGGCCTGAATACTTGAAGTAATAGGACTGTAGTACTAAATGTTGGAAAGAGGCCCAGGGCTGGAGACAGACCAGGGACCAAAGAAGATTTAGAACTGGCAGTTGGGCAGCATATCCTAAAATGTTAAGTATGTATGCCTCTTGACTCGGTATTTCCTCTTGAAGGAATCTATGGTGAAGTCATGCCCCAAAATGTAGGCACAAGGATTTTTTTATAGTGTTGTATGCATATTTGTCTAGACACCTTTGTTTTCAAATGGTAGAGTTCAGGCTCACCTAATTGAGAGAGAAGGGGCAGTGGGGAATTTTTTGGCTCACAGGACTGAGAAGTCCAGGATTCTTACGTCAGGCCAGCCAGATCCAGGACCAGCATTGCCCTTGGTCCTCAGGTTTGTGACATATTTGTCTGTCTGTTTCTCTCTGCTCTGCTTTCTCTGTGTTGGTTTCATTCTCAGATAAGTAGTCTACCTGTTCTCATGGGGTAGTCTCTGGCAGCTCCAGGCTAAACTCCTTCCAGTTTGGTGATCTGGGGGGACAGACCCAGTTCTCCAGGGCGGGAGGAAAGAATCCTCTAATTAACCTGGCTTGAGTCATGTCCTTGGGTGGCAGTGGGAAATGGATTCACCCCATTTAAACCACGTGAAATAACAATGAAGAAATGGTGCTTTCCCAGTGGGGTAGTAAGGTGCTGATATCGGAATAGGGAAGAAAAGAATGCAGACCAGAGAAAAGCAGTAGCTGTTCACTGTAGTATCTATTTCTAATAACAAATATATGAATACTACCGAAATGCCCATCAGTACAGGAAAACTTACATATGATATGTCACAGGGGGAGATATGATGTAACTGTTAAAATGAATGAATGTCTTGACAAGGAAAATTGTCTACTATATAATATTAAATTAAAAATGAAGTTGCAGAAAAGCATTTTTAATTATGTATATGTGTATCTGTTATGGATGTGAATACTTTTTCTGTATACATTTCTGTACTGCTTTTGGTTAGCTGTTATGTTTATTTAAAATTAGTATGTAACACTTCTGTAGTTCAAAAAAGTAATATCCCAGGTCCCCCATTCTGAACAAGGGGCTGGAATTGACAAATCAAGAACTACAGAGAGATGGACATAAGAAATCTGTAAAATAGTACTCATGGAGCTGATATAAAAACACTGGGAACCAAGTAGGTGGATAGGACAGATTAAGCTGCCTGTGTAGCAGGGTGGCAGATTTATATCCTGGAAGAGTAAATGTTAACCAAAAAGGCATGAGATTTGGAAGAAGTAGGGTAGGGAACACGGAGAATAACTTTGGCAACCACATGAATGAAAAGGAAGTAGAATGTGATATACGAAAGAGAGCAGTGAACCTGGAGTTGAGAGATCTGGTTGCGTTATTGGGAACCCTGTTAGCTAGGAACAGTCACGCAGTGTCTCTCAGGCTCTCTATCTTATATGTAAAATTGAGTCATTAGTATTTTTCCTTTCTTCTTCGTAGGGTGACCGTGAGATTCAAGTAAGATGGAAAAGAGCTTATGTAAAGAAAAGACCGTATAATTCCCAGTTAGCCAGAACCAGAATAATGTGTCTATAAATGGAGAGGGAGAAGAAGATGGTAGGAAGATGTCATCAGACTTCCTGTGCACATTAGACAACTTAAATGACTGATTTTGTTGGTCATTTAATCTATTTGGATGGACAGGTGCTTTTTTGAGAGATAGGGAGACATTTATATTTCTTTGTGTATTTTTTCGGTATTATTAACTAAAATGAATAATTCTACTTAGTTCTGCATGTGGGAACAGCAAGACAAAATTGCACATACCATATACAACTATCATAGAAGAAAATATACAGAAGAAAGTCAGTATAGAAATACTACAACTCAGAGGAGGGAGGGTATAGCTCAGTGGTAGAGTGTGTGCCTAGTATTCATGAGAGGTCCTGGGTTCAATACCCAGTACCTCCCTTTAATAAATAAATAAGTAAACCTGATTACCTTCCCCACCCCAAGAAAAAAGAAAAAGAAAAAAAGAAATACCACAACTCTGTTTTGACTTTTTTTTTAAATTGAAGTATAGTCAATTTACAGTGTTTGTTAATTTCTGGCATAATGTTTCAGTCATACATATACACACATTTATTTGTTTTCATACTCTTTTTCATTATAGGTTAACTGCAAGATATTGAATATAGATTACAGCTTTAAATTACTTGGAGTCTTCATATTGGTGGCTTACCTAACAAAACTTTTTAAATATCATTCCCATGAAACTCAAACAAGAACTATTCAGAAGTATCAATTATGTTAGCAGTTCATGCACGTTTAAAATCTGATTAATTTGTTTTGCTCTGTATGTGTGTGTCTTTTAGCATTTTGAAGTTTAAACATTGTGTGTTACAGATAGAAAACTCAGGTGGAATTTTATCTATTTATTTAGTGCTTATTTGTGTGTGCCCTTATCTACCACATGCTTGGACCAGTGCTGGGGGCTGACATACAGACATTGTTAACACTCAGTTACTGCCTTCAGACCATCTTCTGTTGGTTCATAGGGAAGACAGATACATGAACACAGAAAGTGTAATGGAAGTGGGGCAGGATTTTCAGGAAGAGGTTCACTGTACTTGGAGTGACTCATTTTTTTCTACTCCTTTTAAACACTTGCTGGAACTTTCTTTCTAGTTGTTATTGTTTGGGTATGTGTTAAGAACTGCTCATCTCCTAGCTTTTGAAACTCAATATTCTATCTATATAACTTAATGACAAGAACAAAGTGGTAAATTGTCTGAGACTGGATTTTTTAATCCCATAAATTTACCAGTTCTAAACTGAGTTAGTCTTCCTGGGAATAGAAAGGATCCTCCACCCTTTACTCCCACCCCCAATACACAACACACTTTTAAAACTTTTTTTTTTTTTTAATCTTTGATGCTAGGAAGAAATCTGTCCTGTCTTGGACTTTCTTTCCTGACTGCCCTGATTAAGCAAAACTTTGGACCTGCTTTGAGGCCTTTGTACTTGTGTGTACGTGATAGAGAAAGTGTAAAAGCTCAGTTTCCGTGGCTCAGAAATGTGAGCTTATTCCTCTGCTCTCGCCTTTCCTCACCTTCTCTTCTCCCACCATACAAATTTGAGCTCACGTTAGCAGCGTGTGTCTAGCAATAGTCCAGTTCCCAAGGGGCCTCTGAACAAGTTGATTGTAAAACATTTTTCATTAAGGTAGGACAAAGTAATCCTGATTCCTTAATTCTGGGTCTAGCTGTTTTTGTTATTAAACCAGCATTTTGAGTAGATTCATATGTTGATCTGGTTCATATTGTAAAAAGGCATTTTTCAGAGCCAGAGGAATGAGGGGGATTCTGTTCCTTTTTTTTAAAAGAGAAACACATGAACACATGTATTGTCTCATTTTTGTAATACTGCATCGTTTTTATAGTTATTTTCTGAGTTTTAAAGGCCATGCTCTTATTTTCCCCTTTCACTTCTTCCTATGGAATATTATGCTTGTCTGCCTATTCTTTCTACTTTCTTGTTAAATGGACTAGTTTAATATCATTATTAGTTTACCTTGATAATAATTCCCCATATATCAGTAATTCCCTGATCTCTCATAAACAGTAAAGAACATCCAGTAGTTGCGCTAGAAGCCACTACCATGGATGGGACCAAGGACAGCTTAATTTGGGAGAAAAACTATCCTATTTTCTTTAAAAATTAAAAAGCAAACTGTAAACAAAACAAAGCAAGGGAATTTTCGAGGTCATTATGTCCTTAAAGGTGTTTTTCCAGCCCTGACTTTAGAAGACAGTCATCACCAACATACACTTACTTTTTCATAGAAATATTAATATAGATATTCTTTTTTACATCCACATATTAATGTAGATATGGGGCTTATTTGAATTTGCTTCACAGCTAGGTAATTTAGTTTTTCAACAAAAACGAAAGGCTAATTATTAGGCAATAATGTGATCAAATTACCAAAAGCTGCAGGGTGGTTCTATTTCAGTTCTCAGCCTGATGTGCATTTAAAAATACCCCTACTTAGAGTAGTTACTGTTCTTAGTACATTATGGAATCTTTTTAGGTAACAGCTTGGATGATAAAGAAGTCATTATCCTTGATTTGATGTGTTTTAACCCAAGTGAAATTTATGACAGACTGAAAGTCAGCCGTAGTGTTATCCACCTCACTTCCTGTTCTGTGCAACTCGATATGTGTGTGGGCCATATGTCCAGCAGGATTTATTAGAATGCATTATTGATGGGTGGAAGGGCTGTTTCGTAATAACCTGTGACAATATACACAGTAACATGTGCAGTATGTGTTTAACCTTGCAGTTTTGGTTTATAACGGATTTAACCTGTGGCTAAAAGTAATAATAACGAAATATATTGGAAATCCTTCAGAAGAGGAAAATTTGGAATCTGCTTCTTTAATTTTCAAGCTTTTATGCAGTTGACCAATTTAGATGGGAGACCTTATTAGTGCTTTATTTCCAGAGAGATTATAATACTACCTTAGTTTCTGAAATACCATGGATCAAAAGGAATTCATTGTATATCTACCTTGCCTACCTCTCCCACTTTATTCCCATTGCTTCAGAATTACTTGCAGGAAGTACCTTGTTTTCCACGTGTTGTGTTTAAGGCTTTGCTATCATCCCATCTTATTAAAGGACTTTACAGCATAATGTTGATTAATTTAAAAATTTTTAAGCAATGGATTAGAGATGGCTCTGCAAAATAAGAGTGAAATGTAATATACAGGAGTTCTCATTTAAATACAACCCAGGTGATAAATCACTGCTATGCAGTAAATCTCTGACCAGAGACAGGCTTCCCTAGCGGGCCTGTGTCTGTGTCTTTCACCACCAGCACTGGCTACTTAACGGGCAGCCATGTGAGAAGCCAGGCACAGAATGGAACTTGTGTGGGCATCTTTATCTGTCACAGACAGTTCTAATAAATTATGGCTGTGTCTCCCAAAGAGACTTTTATGCTCAGCAGCACATTTTCTGTAATACCTAAGAAACTCGAAACAGACAAGTCTTTTAAATAGCCTTAAAATGATTCTTTTCCGGGGGAGCGTATAGCTCCATGGTACAGTGCATGCTTAGCATGCATGAAGTCTTGGATTCAATCCCCAGTACCTCCATTAAAGTAAATAAATAAACAAACCTCGATAAATAAATCTCCCTGACCAAAAAAAAAGAAAAAAAAGATTCCTTTCAAAAGGTACTGAGTCCAATTTTAAACTGACTATATTTCAATTTTTTTAAAGTACTGAATCCAGTTGTTCTAAAAGGTACTGGTCTGTCAGTGTTTTCTGAGTCCTTAGAATATATTAGCCATGAAACAAAGCAATGCCCTTTATTTCTACCCTCTAGATACAGAGTTTTCCAGCCGAGGTTGTGCTTCTGTATCAACTGTGGGAACTATGCTTACATCCACTACTAGAAATTCTGCTTTGGTAGGTTTGAAGTGAAGTCACCATATCTGTTTTTAAAGTTTTAGAAATGTTTATTAATAGACACACTTTCAGTTGAGTACCATTACCAGTTGCCAGTACCAGCTTACACTTGAATTCGTACCACACATATTCTGCATAACGTGGAGACAAGTTTCATTCATACTGGTCCTGTGGCTTTACAAAAGGAACCTAGAAGTTAACTAGAAGGAAATCCTAGCTATAATCAGAATTTTGGATTTAAAAGAGAACCAGGCTAAACCTGTTATCTTTACAGATGAGAAAGAGCAGAAAGGTGAAGGAGTTTTCAGAGTTGGTAGCAGGACCAAATACTAAATCCAAGACTCTGACTTGAGCTCTTTCTACACTAGCATCCTGGACCTAGTCTATTTTTGAGAAAAACTTCAAAGCTGCTCGGTAATCTAGAAGCTGTCTTGAGCATCCCAAAGCCCACCAGGGTACTGGGAGCTTTCAGAGTATTTAAGAAAAGAAGCAATAATGCCCCTAGTAGGAAATCCTTGCACCTTTGAGGTTTCTAGGCAGGAGTTACAAATGGCATTACTTATCATTAGAAATTATAGGCATCATCCAGAAAGCTTTTGTGACTTCTTTGTAAATATGGAAATTTTTGACAAGAGATGCCTACATTTGGTACTGAAGATCATCAAGAACAAGATGATCATCTGTCTCATTTTAAAACTGATCATTAAGTATTGGCAGCAAGTCTAGAAAATTATGCCAATATTATGTTTCTAAGCCAGCCTGACTTTTAGCTTGTACTTTAGAAGAGGATATTGTGCCTAGATTTGCAGCTTAACCAACTAAAGGAATAGTAAATTTATTCATTAGGATTAGACTTGGCTATTAAAAAAATCCAAATAACAGTAGTTCAATCAAGACAGAGGTTGATTTTTCTTTTGGATTAAAAAAGTCCAGAGGGAAGGGAAGTCCAACATTGGTGTGGTTGCTTCACAGCCACCAGGGACAGGTTCCTACAATTTTGTTCCATCCATCTTGGCATTGTCTTAAATCTTCAAGGTATCTGGTAGCTCTAGATGGCTTCTGGAGCTTCAGCCATCTCAAAGGAACATACCTCCAATTTGAGTCAGCAACCTTGAAAGAACTTTTCTAGAAACACGCTATCCAACAGTTTCTGCTTCCATCCACTGGTCATTCCTTTATCAAGGGAGAATAGAAAGTTACGGCTGTGCAATTTACTATTCACAATAATTAGAAATTCTGTTGTTGAAGGAGGGAATGGAAATTGGGCAGGCAGCCAACAGATATGCCACAACCTGTTTTGAAGAATATAATATTTATATTAGGAAAATAAAATTTAGTAACATCAAAAACTATTATATAGGATATAAATTTAAAAGATCCCCAGACTACAATCTACCATGTGTCTGATTAATAAGAGCAATAAATCTCTATGATAGTGTTCTGTTTTGGATTTCTCAGTAGGACTTACTGGGAACAGCTGTTCAGTTTTATATATATTAAATGAACTGAAGAATGAGTTCTTCAAAACAACAGGGGGGGAAAGGAGACTTCAGATTAAATCCCATTTCCTTTTGGAGATAGGGAGACTCAGAACAACCACAAGGACAATTCAGTGAATATTTGTGGAGCTCGCAGGAGCAGAGTATACTGTATTAGATGGTACGACCTGGGAATGGACATATTAAAACACTAAAAATCAAGTTGTTTAGTATTTAGGTGGAATAAGATAGACTGATGCAGCACATGAAATAAAAACATATCATAGCAGCAAACTAGACCAATTCCAAATATATAAGACCTGTGCTGGAGAGAAAGATGGGCACATTGGGTTAAAGTTTTATGTTTTAGATATTGTCTTAGTCCTTTGGGGCTTCTGTAACAAAATACCTCAGGGTGAGTGGCTTATAAATACAGAAATTTATTTCTCACAGTTCCAGAGGCTCAAAGTCCAAGTTCAGGGTGCCAGCATGATGAGGTCCTGGGGAAGGCCGTCTTCTGGGTTACAGACTGCTGACTTCCTGCTGTGTCCTCACATGGTGGAGGGGACTGGAAAGCTCTGTAGAGTATCTTTTTTAAGGGCACTAATCCTATTCATAAAGGCCCTGCTCCATGATCTAATCACCTCCCAAAGGCCCTCATCTCTTAAAACCATCACATTGGGCGTTAGGTTTTCAACATATGAATTTTGGGGGTGAGGGGGACACAAACATTCAAATCACAGCAGATATAATTACCTCTGCCTGTATCCTGCCTGTACAAAAAAAAAAAAAAAAAGAATGGGAAGATGGAGAGAATTTTGTTGTCCCAAAAAACTTGTAGACAGAAGCAAACAGTGATCTGCAACATATACACCTGCAGACCGTGGTGCACGTCAGTTTATTAAGGTGGAAGTGTTTCTGCTCTGAGACCAGATTTTTGAAAATTCTGTAGTCTCATTCATATCTACTGTTCACTTGGTGCCATTTAATACATATTTACCGAGTGCCTCATATTTACAATACACTTTAAGGAGGAAATTTATTCACAAGTTGCCACTTAGGTGAGAAAGTCTAGATTTTGGCTTCTTTATAACTATGAATTTCAAATTGGGGAAAACCCAGCCTTGTATTTTTATTCCTTTTCCTTTCATAATTACTTATCAGTAACCAAACCCAGTCGCTGACTTAGCTCCAACTGATAGAAAACAGGAAACTGCAGAGACTGCCTATGAGAAGAACCAGTCTGCATCCTCTGTGACCTCACCCTTCCAGTCTGAGTTCTCCTTGGGGCAAACGGTTGCAAACAGCTCCATCTCCATGTGGCTTTGACAGTAAGCATAGGGAGGGCACATAAAACCAGCTAATGCAGCAAGGTCTGTGAGCCTGGCCTTTGAGCTCAGGGAGCTGTCTTTTGAACCTTTTATATAGTACACTTTTGGGCATCCTTGGGGGAGAATAGTTTACGTTCAGATCCAGCAGTGGATCAGGAACCATTCTCTGTCTCACATAGCAATGGAAACATGCCTCTGGCACTCTGGTTTTAAATAACTGCTTATTTGAACATACTGTACAATGACTTAGCCTTTCCCGCCTATTATTAGCTCCCTTTGAAGCTAATAATGTGCTCAGTTTAAGTTCACCAGTAGGGACTATGAAAAAAAATGGAAATCTCACAAATTGTATCTCCTTTATATCTACTTTAGATCTCTTTATATATCTACTCCTTTATATTCGATGCAGCTGTCTCATATTTTGGGTTTTGTGCCCCTCACTTTGCACCCCATTTTCCTTCTGCTTTCAGGTGAAGGTCTCCCACAGGTGTATTACTTTGGACCATGTGGGAAATACAATGCCATGGTGCTGGAGCTTCTTGGCCCTAGCTTGGAGGACTTGTTTGACCTCTGTGACCGAACTTTTACTTTGAAGACTGTTTTAATGATAGCCATCCAGTTGGTAAGTTGGCATTGCTATTCTGCAGAAGTGTAGGGGGGGCAGGTCCCCCAGCCACATCCTTTGTCCCTGTTGGTGATTTACCAGCTATAGTGATACCTCATGAATGCACACTCACTGGCTGTGGCTAAAAGGCTTAACCCGGAGAAGTCACACGCATTTGCTGCTTGCTCTATTTTAAGAATTTGTACCTGAGAGCAATACTCCGCCCTTGGCTGAAGTGGAAGTGTATATAGGGAGAAAGAAGATGATTAGGTGAAATTGTACAATGGCAGGTAATTTCTTCGATGTTTTATTTATAGGTTTTAAACACATGCCTATAAGATTTTGTCATACCATCCCTCTCCCCTTACCATTGCATCCAAGGAAAGATGTAACCTACTGCCCGAAAATCAGATTCCAAAGTTCTCTGACCAAGAACCTGCCTTAGTTCTCGAGCCTCCAGTTCTCACACAGACTGACACAGCTCAAGAGGCAGCTTTCTCAGCTCCTGCCAAATTACATACCAGTACCGGTCTCAGCTGCAGTTAAGACAGTTCCTTTGAGAATTTTGTCAGCCCCTAAGCAGAAGGATGCAGGTGCACCTTTATTGATCTGAAACGGTGATGGTCTCACTCTATTGTAAAGATTTGGAAATGTTAGAAGATAGATCTTGACTTTTTTTGTGTGTTTGTTTTAAATTGAATTGATTTATATTGATTTATAACAATATTGTATTAGTTTCTGGTTTTACAGCATAGTGATTCAATTTCTATACATATATGTATATAGACTATATATACATATATATATATATGTTTTCATTATAGGTTATTACAAGCTACTAAATATAGTTCCCTGTGCTCTACACTAGAACTTTATTGTTTATCTGTTTTGTATACAGTAGTGTGTATCTGCTAATCCCAAACTCCTAATTTATCCCTCCTTGCCTTCCTTCCCCTTTGGTAACCATAAGTTTGTTTCCTATGTCTGTGAGTCTGTTTCTGTTTTGTAAATATGTTCATCTGAGTCACTTTTAAAAAATTCCACATGTAAGTGATATATTTGTCTTTCTCTGCCTGCCTTATTCACTTAGTATGTTAATCGCTAGGTCCACCCTTGTTGCTGCAAATGGCATTATTTCATTCTTTTTTATGGCTGAGTAGTGATCTTGACTTTTGAGTCAAAAATTGAAATATACTGTCTTCCCTTTCTATACTAAGTAGAAAATCTTCGAAGATAGAAATGAACTTAAAGAAATTTGAGTAATTTTGTGATGACTATTTTGGGCTACATTTACTTTCTCATAAAAACTGCCCTCCTACCTCTGCTGTTAATTAGCTTGTGACATCAGTCCAGTATTAACTTCTCTGGGCCTCACTTATTTCTGGAACAAAGAGAGCTGGGTTGGGGAGTCCTGTTCTACTGAATGTGGGAAGAAGTGGGCAGGAGGTGAATGTGGCTGTGGCACCTGTCTTCAAAGGCCACCAATATATTCTGATATCCTGTCTGGGAATACTTCTTGCCTCTCAGATGCTTACTTTCTGAAGTAGCATAAAAACACCTAATTCTGTTCATCATTTGTAGTTTGTTACGTTATGTAGTAAAACTGTATATTGTCATTTTAGGTGAACTGTACTCGATTTCTTCTACATGGATATTTGTTATGTATATATTTGTATCAAAATATATTCTGGTTTACAAGAGTAAAGTGACTCTGGGTGGTGAAGAAAAGAGTTTTATTCTAATTTCAGTAATTAAAACCATAGGCTGATAAAAGAGAACATTTTGATGTATTTTTCCAGTAAACTTCTTTAGAGTATTTCCATCATTTTTTTTTTCTCTTTTAGCTTTCTCGAATGGAATATGTGCACTCAAAGAACCTCATTTACCGAGATGTCAAGCCAGAGAACTTCCTGATTGGCCGACAAGGCAATAAGAAAGAGCATGTTATACACATTATAGACTTTGGTCTAGCCAAGGAATACATTGACCCTGAAACCAAAAAACACATACCTTACAGGGAGCACAAGAGTTTAACTGGAACTGCAAGATATATGTCTATCAACACGCATCTTGGCAAAGGTGTGTTTATTTTCTGCTCTGTGAAAGGGGCAGGTTGTTAAAAACAACTCTTTATTCCAGTAACGCTTTTGTATCCATGGTGTGTTACAATCTGTGATTCTTATTGCTTCACTGGGTAAGTGATTATTACACTGGAGAAAATAAAATGGTAAGTTTGAGACTATCCTAAGTATCCTGTTGACAGCTTAAGGATTTTTTAATTTTTTGTTTCCAAATGCTTAGTTTCTCAGCAGTGTGGGTACCTGAATTATTGAATTAAGGTAACAGCATTTTAGTAAGTTTAGTGATGAGTTTGCTATTCACATATGAATGGCCCCATTTATAACAGTCCTGAAACAGACCCCATTCATAATCAGGCTGGTACCTGCTTTGGAGAAGAGTGCTTCACTAAAACACGGACTAGACTTCTGTTCGCGGTGCGTAAGTTCATGACTGATTCTTCAAGGAAAAGCTCATGTCTTACTCAGTGAAAGTATATTTGTTTTTTTTTTTATGAGTCTTGAATTTTATTTAGGATAGACAATTTGCACAAATATTGCTAAAAGCTCTGGTCAAGGCAGAAGGCCTTACTTTTTAGAGGAACTAGTCTAGGGGAGAGTATTTGTGAGAGAAACCTAAGGAACAGTGGGAAGGCCCAGTAGGTGGGGCCTTGAGCCCTCACCAGCTTCTCCAGGAAAGCTTCCCTTTTTATCTGTTTTATATATTGGGCTTTCATGGAAGAGTCTATTTGAAGAAAAGATTCTAAGGAGATTGAAAAAATATGTTTGAAAATCATCACCCTAGAGAGTAGACATACAAACAGAATATTACACCCCTAGACACAGCTAATTAAATAAGGTGTTTAAATATTAATGAACTGTTGTCCACTAATAGGTATTTTAAAGACTAATGCAGCTAACAGAGTTGCCTCGCTGAGTAAACTGTGCGGGTATTCAGGTGAGGATTCTAGTATTAGAGTAAAAATGACATTACAGAGTAGTCTGATACCACCGAGTCGGAATGAGTGCTCTCAGGGTTTTTTCGGTAACCACATGGATATCCTCACTTAACTAAATATAGTACTTTAAAATCAGACTGGAAGGCCCTCTGCCACTTATTATTGGTGTCACTTTGGACAAGTTACTTAATCTCCCTGAAACTTACCTGTTAAAAAAAAAAAGAATAATCTTTCACAAGGATGTTTTGAGGGTTGAATGGGTGGTCATATATGTAACCCAGGTCACTTGCATAGTGCTCCATGTTCCCTTCTTCCTTTTTGCAAGGAGACAGACTGTGTGGCCAGCAGTGAAGTGGTGATTGCTTGGTTTGACCGACAGAGTCTAGAAGTTGCTGTTCTAATGCCTGCTTCCTGGGCCCAGCAACTTGTGTTCTCTTTTTATTATTCTCGTCAGAGAAGTTAAGAACAGATAAGGGATGGGTCACCGTGTTGTTTGTATAAGGTGTAGTGTAATAGTTAAGGAAAAAGGGCTGTAAATTCTGGCCCTTTCACTGAAAGCTCTGTGGTCCGATAACCTTCGTCCCTCAGCATCGGTGATCTCATCGATCCTGAAATGGGTGTAATAATAGTGCCTTATATTATAGGGTCCTGTGAGATAATGATATAAACTGCTTGGCAGAGTGCCTGATAGTAACTAGACTCTATGATAGTAGTTACCACATACTCAGCAGAATATGTTTTAAGCATCTACAGTCATTAGACTGGGTTCCTTTATCTCTTGGTGTAACCATTTCTGCTGGAATTTTTAAATTTATTTCTAATGTGGACTTCCTGAGTTCTCGGGTTTTTTTCCGGTCAGATCCAGCCTGTCATCATATTTGTCTGTAACGTCTATATTACAGGGAATACATGTAAACTGTTGTCACATTCCCATAAACTCTGGCCATCATCTAACACCAGAGAGTTTTCCGTAGGAAGTCCGATCCTGTTGGTTTTCAAATGTGTAGCATCCTTTATGTTGTAATGAAGAAAAAAGGAAGTGTATCTTCAAATGACTTGGAGAGAATTTGCTATTAATTTTGTGAGGGCAGAAAACAAAGGAAGAAGCCTCCTAAACCTGACATTTACTACATTACATTAGCCACCTTCCCACTGGTGAAGCCTGCCCATCTTTGTATTCCTTAATGTTTGAAGTTTGGGTGAGGACCCTGGGTCATCGGGCCTTTTCCCTTCAACAAAATACATTTGACCTAAAGTAAGAGGTGATGTTCGTAAACCAAACACATCCTTCTGATTGGTCGAAAGCAAGCCTTTATAGTGTAGAAGAATTTTGTGTCCTCCTGGTCTCTTTCTTTGAAAATGCATGAAAAAACTGAATTGAATGAATGTAGAGTGTTGAAAGAAATATGGAAATAAAGCATGGCTCTGGTTTCCACTTTTTTTTTTGGAGTTGGGGGAGTTAAACCTTAATGGTTTAAATTATCATGGATTATTTTAGAATTTTAGAGCTGAAAAATGACTTTTAAAATTATCTAAATCAATTGCTTTAATTTTCAGATGAGGAAATTGAGACCCAAAAGGAGATTTGGCCATGCTTAATTTCGCATGGATTAATAAGTTAGTGGAAAGGACAGGCCAAGTCCTAGATGACTTGACTCAGCAACCATCATTTTTCCTGTTATCCCCTGTTCCACAGCTTTTTTTTCATGGCTTTCAGTATTTGAAGTTACTTTCTTATTCCAGTGAGTTTAAATGTGTTTGGGGTTTTTTTGTTGTTTTATTTTAAAAATCAAAATTTCATTTCATAATGGGCTTTGCTGTGAAGAGAAGTTAGGCTTTTTTCTGTAGGGCTGATGAATCTTTGAAAATGTGGAGAGTTTCGCCCTCTAGTGCCCAACTATCTAAAGTGCAACCATTTGTCTGGTGAAGTTTTTATTACCAAGGGGCCTCCTTAACAGGAAGTCAATACGAAATGCAGAGGCAATGAGTAGGTGTGATACAGTGTGAGAACCTGCAGGGTGTGGTTTCTCTATCTGCCCTGCTTTGTGGGAGGCCTCAGCTCACCTGCTTGTTCTTTTTTTATTTGTGTATCTTTAGGTTCTGTTAACAAAAATCTTTTTATCTCAAGACTTTTTGTTTCCAATTATGTAAGAAATTTATTGCAGACTTCAGGCAAGCCTTGTAGGCAAAAGCTTCTGATGGTCTTGCTGTTTTATTTCACTCTTTTTACGATTATTTCAGTTGATGTTATTTGTATGTCTTGTCAGGGTGCCTCCCCTCCCCTTCCCATTAGTGACCTCATTTCCAAAAAGCTTCAAAGTGCAATTTAGAAAGTTGCCTTTTCCTTCTTCATCTACCCTGTGGAGTACTATTCACTCTTTTTCATGCAAATTCCCCGTAAGTGGAGGCAGCAGTTAAACATGTTGTGCTTTTGTATTTTGAGTTAGCTGAATAGCTTTCCCTGCCTCCCTGACTCTTAGGTTTTACTTTCTGCACAAAGAAAACAAAATCAAGTTTAAGGTAGCCCCTTATTCGTGGCATCTGTAATTTCTTTTGATATAGCTCAGAACTTGATTCTGAAAAATAAACCCATTAAGTGTCTGAGGTGAACCGTTAGTGTACGACTTATATTGTATGACAGCCAAAGAATATATATGTTTTCTGAGATGTAGTTAGAATTTTTTATTAGCCATTCTGCAGTTCTTTGCCATCTTTATCGTCCCAATTTAAAGGAAAGAAAGAAAAATCCAACAATTTGTTTTACGTGATAAGCTCCCTGAACACAGGGATTCTCTTATGTGCCCAGAAAGAGCATCTTAGTAATAAATTTTAAAATCTTCTTAAGGCAGCTATGGGACATAGTACAAATGAAATGGAGCTGAGGTTTCTACATTGATGTTCACTCACATTAAACTAAATTTCAAGTGTTAATTTTTATGATGAATAAGAAGCACTAGGCGTGTATGCTAGCCATTCTGCAGCTTGTGTCTCTGCAGGCCTAGCCAGAATGGACCGTTTTTACAGCCTCAGCTGCCCTAAATCTGCCGCTTACTTGACATGATGGTAACCAAAGAGTAATTGTAGCCCCTGTGCTACAAATAACATTCATTATCTTCTTTCCAGGAACGTGACGGCATTGAGTGAGGGGTGGTTACTCACCATGTACTGATTTGGATTTGGTTTTAGTTTAGGATTTGCTCTTTTCACTCAATATTTACTTGCCAGTAACAGATCTAGGCAAAGGAAGTACATACTGGTTTTTTTTTGGTTTTGATCTAAAATACTATCCCTGATTTAGATATACAAAGAATTGTAAGCAGAGCCTTTCCAGAACAGACAGGTTTCTGAAGGGATTACTTGTTTTTGAGCCCCTTTCTGCTGTAATAACTGCAAACATAATGTGTGATCTTTCTTCCCTTTCAGAGCAAAGCCGGCGGGATGATTTGGAAGCCCTGGGCCATATGTTCATGTATTTTCTCCGAGGCAGCCTACCCTGGCAAGGACTCAAGGTAGCTTTGCAAGTGCTCGGTGGAGAGCTTTGTTTAAATACTCAGTTGTTAATGAAGGGGTTGCTGACTTGATGTCTGTCAGAAGCACAAAGGGGAGACTGGCTACAGGGATGGGAAGCAGGAACTAGCTATATTATTAAGTCTATGATGTAAATGCTCACCTGGGCTTCGGAAGCTCTGCTTTGCCCACATTTGTCTTCTGCCCCTTCTGAATCCTTCTTCCTTGTTTTCAGGGTTTCCATAATCTTTCCTCATTCCCTCCCAGCCTTGGCAGCGCTGCCTTTCTCCCTCTGTTTATATCTCTCCTTCGCTACCATTATGTAGCAGGAAGAGTGTTCCCAGGGTGTTGGGGAATTGCTGGAACAAACTGATGACAGCAGCTGCTATACATTTTGCCAGCAAGGCCAGTGGGGCCAGGTGTGCTGAGAAATATTTGTTCATCCTATAAACACAAAGGACCCACCTGAACTAAAACGAAAATCCAAGTTTAACATTGTGGTTCAGGTGTTCAATTAAATGCCTATGCAGACAATAGGTGTTTCTTGAGAAATGTGTGGTTTAAATAGCCTTCCTTAGGTAGGTGTCAGTACAGTGCATTTGTGTCGAAGTTAACTATTAATTATAGTTACAATCGTTGTAATGATTACTCTGTGCCTCTGGCTGTTAGACTAGGAAATGGAGAGCTTCTAACCCATTCCGAGTCCTATTAGATACCTAAATGTGAGACATTTTTGAGTTGTATTTCAACATATTAGTATGGGAGGAAACTTAATCAGTAACTTTGGGTCCTGTAGTACCCCCTCCCTCCCTCCAGCAGAATGATTCATTTTGCTATGCTTTCTTGGACATTGTCCTAAAAAGTAAGGCTTTTATCCTTTCCTTTTGGGACAGTTTTTTTTCTTTCCCTTTAAATTCTTCTCCTAACATTTTCTCCACGGTCTTCTCCTAGTCACATATACCCGCTCAATGATATTGACAGCCATCAAACAGTTTCACATCCTGCTTGTTCATCATACAGCCAAACAGTACATTCATGTATTATTAATTGCTTGAAACTTTCTCATGGTCCATGAATTATTTTAGTGGTAGTTGTAGATCTAAAATTTTCTCCAACGTACTTCAGAACATTATTGCTTAAAGCTGGATCCAGCCGACTGGATAGAGTGTCGTGAGAATTCTTTGAAACCACATCATTGGTCTAAGCTCCAGGAGCCCTCTGTCTGCAGTCTTGAACAAACCAGACTTGGCTGGCTTGAGCCACTGATATATAACACGCTTGACTGTTAGCCATGCCTGCCTCATAGCTAGTAATACTTCCCCCTCTGGAAGCACATTGCGGAAAGGCAGTTTTTCTACATCCTATCCCCTTTTTCTGGTTCAACTTCGCAATAATTATGCAGTGGAGCGATCTATCTATTTGCCTCCAATTGGATTAGTATAAAATCTTATCTAGAGCTGATCTAAGAAGGAAAACGCTGACTCAACTTTTGAACCCTAGTGGTCATGGGATATTATTAAGGTGTTAAAATGAAAATTATTGCTACATCCCATTTTTATTTTCTTATCCTAGTCACTCGTCTCATTACATTTGATGACGTTTTTCTGAGACAACTAAATATGTTTGCAAGTAAAACTTTACAGAATGGAGCAGATGTTTTGTACATATCCAAGTATATCATCTCTGCTACATTTCTCATTTGTTCATATTAGGAAAAAATTGAGACCATCTAGGAAATCCTGCCAGTTTGCATGAAATAACCATTGTGTCCCCAAACATACTGGACCTCTTATACTTAGCACCTCATTCCAAGTAACTCTCTCTCTTTATTCTTTACAGGCGGATACATTAAAAGAGAGATATCAAAAAATCGGTGACACCAAAAGGAATACTCCCATTGAAGCTCTCTGTGAAAACTTTCCAGGTAGGCTGCTGAAAGGACACTCCCGCCCCTGTGACTGAAGCTTTGAAGCAGGTGGAGACCGTGCCTTAGTGTCTCTAGTTAAGGGTGCTCTCCAGAAAATTCATGTTTCCTTTTATTATTTAAATCAGGGTAGGTTTTATCGCTTTGATTTGGTCCATGAAGAAAACATCAGTGTAAAATAGTGCGTACAGGTGTTTCCTGCTTGGCCCAGAGCTTCTCCCCTCTGAGAAGCATTCAGCTAACGAGCACGGCCTTCAACTTCTTTCCTAACAGAGGAGATGGCAACCTACCTGCGATATGTCAGGCGATTAGACTTCTTTGAAAAACCTGACTATGAGTATTTACGGACCCTCTTCACAGACCTCTTTGAAAAGAAAGGCTACACCTTTGACTACGCCTATGATTGGGTGGGGAGGCCTATTGTAAGTATCCTCTTTTACCTGTTCACCTCAGACCAGCTTTCTCATCCCTATGCTTGTCAGATTTTCTGCTTAAATATATAGGAAAAAAAACCATTCCTTTCACTGTCAACTCTACACTTGCCAACCTTTTCAAGGTGATACCATAGGTTGATCTCATTGGAGTTATAAAGGAGTTACTCCTGCTTCCTGTGTTTTTAAGATTATGACCAATATGTCCAAACATACCAGAACTTAAGCCAGTTTTTAAGTAGAAGTTTTATTTGAATGATCCAGGAGCTACATAAACCATTAAGGTGCCTGACCTTTGTAGGAGTGGAGCCCAGCACCACAGGAAGCCTTTGAATTGGCTCTTCTAGCCTGGGGTCCACCGGGCCTGCGAGCGTGAACAGTCATCACTGTAGGATGGGGTTTTTTTGTTGTTTTTTTTGTTTTTTGTTTTATTTTCAAAGGAAGCTACTCTCCAATGAACTAGTGAGGACCAAACTGTCTCCCTTCTGCAGATAAGCAAACTGAGAAAGCAGGAAGACTTGAAACTGTCCTTGGTGGCTAAAAATAATCATTACTTCTGTCCTGTTAGAGTTAGAATTAGAATGATGCTGTCCTTTGCAGAGACAGTAAGTTGGACCTCTCTTCCCCATTTGACTTTTTCTTATATGTTCCCAGCCTACTCCAGTAGGGTCCGTCCACGTAGATTCTGGCGCATCCGCAATGACCCGAGAGAGCCACGCACACAGGGACCGGCCGTCACAGCAGCCTCTACGAAATCAGGTGTGTGTTGGGCCTTCATTGTTTCAGAAATTCCCCTTCTTCGTGGCTAACATTAAAATCCCAAGTCCTTCAGCTTCTTTGCTTAAGTGTATATACTGAAATTAAAGACAAAGGGCTTACCATTTCTCACAGCTGTGGTGTAGCATTCCAGCATGCCTCAGGGTTGTGTACTGGCACTGAGACGTGGCCAGGTATCTTACAGGAAGCATCCACTCTAGGGAAGCTGAGCCTGTCAGAATCTTGGCTGAAAGGGGCAGTCTGCCATAGGCCGAGAAGACCTGCCAGACACACTGGGGAACAGGGTGGCCCACTTTGAGTCTCATCTGCAGTCTGGTGTGCAACTCTCACCCGTGCTGGGCCCTTGCTGATTAAGAAGGGTGGGTGACATGGACTTCCAGCTGATCTGGACATGAACTGGCACCTCCACCCCACCTCTGTCCCTGGATCCAAGCTAATTCTAGAGCCGGCCAGGATCTGGCCCTGCAGGGAGCACTCAGCTCTGCTTTAGGCCATTCCAGAGAAGGCACATCATCCATCCTTCAGTGTTCATGGTTTGGGAAGCTGTTGGCTTGGATGAGAGGTTTCTCTCTGCCTAAAGACAGAAGAGGCAATCACACCCCAAAAAATGAGCAAATTGACAACATTTAAACAAAGGGGTAATGGATTGGGAAGTAAATATGATGAGTTTAATCCTTATATATATTGCTAAGAGAAAAATGAGTACCTCAACAGATAGGTGAGCAAAGACTAATAAACAGATACATGCACACACACGCAAATAATCATTATCACCTATCAGGTTAGCTTGTTTCCCCCTCATCCCTGACCTCACTGTTTTATAGTCACAGACATTTTTACAGTAAAATACAAAAACACCTCACAGATGTACATGTGAAAGTACATAGGTTAAAAATAGTATCTAGATAAATAAGTTTCTACCGTATAGCACAGGGAACTATATTCAATAGATTGTAGTAGCTTACAGTGAAGGGGAATATGAAAATGAATGTATGTATAGTTATGTATGACTAAAGCATTGTGCTGTACGCCAGAAGTTGACACAACATTGTAAACTGACTACACCTCAATTTAAAAAAATAGAAATGAAAAGTGAAAAAAAAAAAAAACTAGAATTATATACACACACATGTACACACAGTGACGTACATATACAAACATAGGTACACTCACCAGTAAGTGCATACTTTTGGCAAAGTGTGGCATATTGGGTAAGAAAAATGTCTGAAGAAAGGAAATCTGTATTAGAGAATAAATAGGAGAGTAAGTAGAAAAATGGGGTTTAGCAAACTGTACACTAACTGGATCCAGGGTTATACTTTAATCAGAGTAATTAGCTAAGGATTATATTTTGACCAACTTCTGATTTGACAGCAGAATACAGTTGACTTCTTCAGCTCCTATTTAAAAGTGTGGAGTGTCCAGTTCAGGACACTCTCATGCATTGCTCTTGACTTTGCAAATTGTTACAAATTCTCCAGAAAGTAATTTGATAAAGTTACTGTCCTCTCTGGTAGAATAATTTTACTTTTTAGAATCAATCATAATAAAACAACCCAACATACAGATTAAGTTGTAAACATTAAATTCTCACAAGGCCACTTCTAGCAAAGTTTTAGAAATGAGCCACCTATCCAGTTGTGAGGGAATGGCTATGGGTCTGTTCAAATCTTTTATCAAATAAACTGGGTTAAAATAAAATAAGTTGTAGTGCATTCATTCAGTGGAATATTATGATGCCACTTAAAATGATATTTAGGAAAACTTGTAGTAACCTGAAAATGTTTATGGTTCTATAGTGAAGAAATCACAAAACAAAATTAGAAATACCTCATGATTTTTTTTTTCCCTCAGGGGAAAGGAAAATGGGAAAATCAGTGGGAGGAGAAAATGCCAAAATATTAACAGAAATAGTGTTGGAAGTGGTAGTATTGTGGATAATATTTTTCCAACTGTTCCACAGTGAAGTTGTGTTACCCTATAATGAGAAATGCATTTAAATAGGGAAGGTATGGAAAGGAAAAGATAGATAATTTAAGTAGTCAGTGAAGTCATAACATGTCTGCCCGCTCATATTTTTAGAGTATTTAAAAACTAAAATATGCGTTTCCTTAAGTTTCTCTTATCTTTTCTGCTTCAGTGAATTCATAAGCAATGCTGCTATTTTGAATGAATTTTAAAAATATGGGAAAAAGAGATGATTGAAAAACCTAGATTGCCAGGGTGAAAACTGAGGTCATACCTGGTATCAGAGTAAAAGTACAGTGAATTTCAGTGCACTTTTTAAATGAAAGGTCATTAAACCAGGGTGTGTAATTAGGAAATCTCATCTGCAAGGCAGCAAGCTTCTGTTTAAAGAGTTGAGTCTTGAAAGTCTTGCTTAATTTTTTTTTTTTTCCTCTTAGGGTTTTTAGTATCCCATGGCTGCTGAGGGATTGAAATTCCCCACATAAATGCAAATTTTATACCTCCTTTCCAGCAGGATTCTGAATTCTTGCTGGGTAGAATTCTTTCTGCACTGTGCACTGTGGGTAAATGGATTTGTAGTGTCTATTCAGCCCTTACACTGGGCCTCAGTCTGTGGTCTCATTGCTTTTGTCCTGTCTTTAGGGTCGTTTGTTTATGCTTTTTTTTTTTTTAAAGAAAAATTGCAGCCAATTATGTCCTTTTTATGGCTGTAAGAATCAAAAGCAGTGTGATTTTTTTTTAGACTAATTCTTTTCAAGTTTTGAAATCAGCAAAAGAAGGTAAAATCTTTCCTTGAGAGAGACTGAAAGATACTTACTTTAGAGTCACCTAACCTTTTTTCAGCAGTTTCGACTCAGTAAATCTAGCTGAGGACTTGCTATGTGAAAGTATGTCCTGGAGATACCGTCCTTGTCTTCAGAGTTCTGACGAGCGGATAAGCCAGGTAGCCAGCACAGAACTTAGAACAGAAGGCAGAACAGGTAAGCGTCCCAAGTCGCAGGTTACTATCTCCAGGGATTGGAAGGAGGAGACAGTTCATCTAGTCTGAGCACGACAGAGAGTTTCGTGAAAGAAGCTGCGTTTGAAAAGCTCTTGGGAGAATTAGGTGGAAAGGAAAGAGGTGTTCCAAGCAAAAAGGGAATATGAGCAACAACAAATTATCTAGTTCCATTTTGCTAAAATATGTGGTACGAATATAGGAGACAAGTCTTCTGAAACACTGGGCGGGAGAGTTAGTACCGATTCCAGTAGGGAATAGCTGCTGAAGGTTTTTGAACAGAGGGATGATAGGGTGAAAAACTTTGCCTTAGCAATGTTTTGGCACAGAAGAGGGTAATAGCCTGGCAGCCAGCATGGAGACCTGTAAGACAGTAGCTCCCTTGAGAGGTAAAGGGGGCCTAGATGGGCTGCAGTGGTGAAAATGAAACAAAATTGAAAAGTGATACAGGGATATAATCTGTCTGAATTGGCAGCCAACGTGTACGGCAGGGTTGAGGGACAAGCGTATGTCAAAGCTGTTGCTGAGATGTTAAGCCTTGGTCATTAGGAGGCAGGTGGTACTGTTGCTAGAGATGGGAAGGTTGGGGAAGAAACTTATTTGGAGTATGAATTTAGGCATCTTGCATTTTAAACGCTAGCAGTGCACTCCAGCTGAAGATGGCTGGCAGGAAGAGGACGGCTCTCAAAAGAAAACCTGAGAGATTTGGAAGTCAAGGTGTGGACATGACGGTGATGCTAATGCCTGAAGAGCTTCCCTGTCCTGGGTAAACCTGCCCCTCAGTTGTGCAGTAGAGGAGCCAGCCTGGGAACAACAGGCGCTGTTTGTTCAGTCCCGCACTTAGAGTAGGAGAGAAAAGCAGAGGTGCTCAGAACTTGCTTTTCGCTTATCCCAAGACTTAGACCATAGGACATTTAAGCTTCGGAGGACCTCAGGTTCCACAGATGTAAGCCTTGTGAGGGCAGAGATTTTTGTCATTTTGTTCACTGCTGTAGTCCTAACACCTAAAATAATATTTGGAATAGTAGGCATTTGATAAATAATTGTTTGAATGATGAATGAATGGATCTGTCAGATGAAAAGTATAGATGAAACCAGACGGTTGTTTAAAATAAAGATTTTTATTTAACCTTCCATGAAGAACAAATTTTAAAGTTTTTTTCCTACTCGTTTTTTTCTGTTTCCACAAAGTGCCGTTCTGCCCTATTTGGCAGCCAGAGTAGGGCTGGATTGCCTCTTCAAGGGGAAGGGTGTGGAAAAACAGCAGTTTCTTGCTGCAAAGTAAGTTCAGGAGATTACATTGGGTCTTCTCCATCACGATGGGAATTTTCAGGGGAAATTTGCTTTGCTGGTCTAGAATGTAGGTGTATTGAATTGCATTGAGTATTTGGTTCCTAGATGCAGTAATAGATCCCAACATGGTGGTGGCCAAAGGACTGCACTTAAACTCACCTACGTTGGCTCTACCTTTTAAAACTATTTTAATGCCAGATGCTTAAGAACAATTGGTTTGAACATTAATTTACCCAGCTAGAGAACTGTAATTAAATCATGAGCTTGGGTAGAAAAAACATTCCTAAAAGCCGTATTCACTCAGAAGGATCCACAGTGGGTTAGTCTTTTCTGTCATTTTTCCTTGGTATTTGTCCTTTCCCAGTTCCAAGGTTCCTCTTAAAGAACTCTGCGTTAGAACTTCCTGCATCCATCAGGAAGGTATGACGACTTTAATGGTTCTGCCTGTTTCTACCTGCCAAAGCTTCCCTTGCATTCTGATCAAATTTGGTCGGAAAGTAAGTCCTGCTGGTATCCAGGCATCTAATATGAAAGTGCAGTATATTGTGCTGTCAAGGGTTTTAATGCAGTGTGTTTGTTCGACATGTGAAATGTAGAATATTGCATTGACTGGGAAGTGCAGACCAGCACATTTCCTTTCAGAACTTGAAATCTAAGCTTGTGACCATCCTTACTCAGTAAATGCTACACAAATACATACTACCATAGTTCAGCGAGTTGGATAGTTCCCTTTTTCTCCCACTGACTCCTTTTATTTGGTAGGGTTTCTGTGGGCATGTTGAAAAAGGGGTACTTGGCCTGGAAGGTTAGGGAGAACAGATCTGCTTTGAGGTTGGAAAGTGTCATATTGGCCATCAAGAATTATTAAATTCTATCATACATAGTGTCCTACCCCTGATCATATTGAATCCTCAAATATTACTCATTTTTATATGAGCAACATATATGTAAGGGAAAGAGTTTATTCTTTGTAATTTTCTACTAGATGTGTTGTTCACTTGTAAATTCTCCGGTTTGACTAGGGAGGAAAATACGATCAAAGATCAGTAAAGCTAATCCTTCATCCTGCCAGAAGACCCACATTTAAACTAACTCAGCCCCTTATAAACACAAGAAATAAACAACAAAACTTAAAAAGAGTCAAATCATATTGAGTTCTGAAGAAGATACACCCCAGTACAAAAGTGGTTCAGATTTGTTCTGTTTGTGTCTAGACTCCAAGGAGTAAAGATTTAAGGAACATGTAGCCTTAGGAATAAACTTTGTGGTTTAGTGCTATGATGCTTACTGGATGAAGCTGCTTGTAAGCATAGCTTTTCCAAAGAGGAGATTAGGCCAGATTCCTAAGTAGATGGTCAGAGATCTTTACAAAAACTTTATTAATTTTTTTAAAAGTCCAGTAGCATTTTAAAAAATAAAACTGATGAGTTCTCCACTCCCTTCCTTGTACAGAGTATGGCTTCATTTTCAGCAAGGTTCCGAGTCTGCTAGTTTAAGGGGCAGATGAGTTGGCTTAGAGATTATTGGCTTCCTTCTGACCTGCGTGTAATTTCCTAAGTTGCTGCCTCCTGTCTAGTGTGGCAGGAGCTCGGGTGTAAAGATTGCACGCTCGCCCTGCCACCCTCCAGCACAGAGCTCAGTGCAGAGTGAGCTGTCCCTCCTCATTTCTGGGGCTTTAACTCCTAGGGGGACAGTGAAACAAGCAAGTGCAAAACTGAAATACAGCTCTTTTCTTAGCTTCTCCCATTCCGTCACCTAGTCTCGGCTGCTCACGTCTGCTCTTAACTCTATTCCATGTTAAAAATTCTCTTCTGTCTATATGCACTGTTTGATAAAACTTTATATGTCAGCAGACACCCTGTGTTCTGAGGCCTCTCCTTGTAGAAAGATGATTCTTGAGTAATCCTTCCTAGATAAATCGTCATTCCATAGGGGACGTGTCTTATGCCATTTTGAGTAAGAATAGGGCAGGATTTGACTAGAGAGTTTCAAACCTCTAGGGTGGTTCCTGTGGTTTTTCTCAGCACTTCACAGAATTGCTACTACTGTCTCTGTGGGCTTATATAGTATTGGGCTTGGAAATAATCCCTTCCAGTTTGTTATCGGTGATTTTCAAACATCACTAATATTTAATCAAGTTTGTGGAATACAGGAAGTCACTATTTGCACACCTAACGGATTTCATGTAACAGTCTCTGTCTGGCATGGGAAAAATTGGTTCTATTTTGTGAACTTGATAGAAGGATATTTTTGATTTTGTTAAAGTGTACACTTCAATAACCTTACCAGCTTTTTTTCATTTCATACCTAAGGTCTGATATATACCCCCCAAATTTTTAAGATGCTTCCTTTACCATTTTTCCTGCCCCCTATATTTAAAAAATTATATTTTAATATATACCATGTATAATAATACATATGTTTTATATAGTATATTTTAATGTACTATATTAAAACTTTGTTTCATTTTGGGAGAATTGTAAGACAGAATGCAATACGGTGTATTCATTGCTAACCTTTTGGTACTAGTCAGTCTCTAGGTAATTATAGTTGAAGACTGTAATTATATAATGAGGCCTAGAAGAATGACATGGGAGGCGGAAATATTCTCTGTAGATGACAACTTTTAAAGCATTTTAAGAGCCATAAAGTAAAATGAATGAAGTTCTTTGTAGATGTAACCAAACTTAATTTTTCAAAATAACTTTATATAGAGTTTAATGATTTGTTTGCTACAACGGGAGGAAGATGTTTGCCTGCCTTGTGCTTCAGAAAAGTAGCTTTATCTCCAGTAAAAATTTGAGATAATATTCAGGCCACAGATGGAGGTGGTTATCTGAGGTGTTTGCAGACTGCATTTTCTTGCCCTCTTGTTAGTGTTGGTCTCCCCACTGTCTGTCCATGAATCCTGCCAAGTGATTGCTGGGAGAGACTTACCTCCTCTGCCCTAAGCACATGTGATGGTTTGGCTTTTTCTACCAGGCTTCCGTGTTTTCCCTTCTCTGTGTTTGCCAGCTTTGCCTTTGATTTATGCTGTGCTGGATTGCTGCCTTCTTGTTTCCACATTCGCCTACTAGATAATAAACCAAGCATTTCCATGCAGGTAGTGCAGTCACAACTGAAGATTTTAAAGCGTTACCCCAAGAAACTCCCACTACTTGAGATTCCTGCTGCTGCCTTTGGGGACTTACACACTCCATGTGGACCTTTGCCTCTCAAGTAATGCAGAGAGATTGGTTTTGCTGAATGACTCTTCTACCCGTGGATGCTCCCATTGCTTTTTAGGCAAACATGTGTGCATGAGTGATCTTTAAGAATGAAGGGTTTACATGCCTGTCTCCTCTGCTGGTTTGCTTAGTATAACTGGCTTCTGTGCAGATGACGCCAGATCATAACCCCTGTGTACACAGCCTTGCCTAGAACACCTTTCAAGGGAAAGTAGACGAGCAGGGTCCTGGGGTTGTTGACATTCCTTGTTTTCATTTAGCTCCTGGCACTCAGTTGGTTTCTAAAACTAGCAAATAACCCCTTCTGCATCAACTTTTAGATCCCAGTCCAAGTCCTTAAATTCCAGTATAGCCGTAGAGTTTAGCATTGTGATGAAAAACAATTCCCAAAGAAATAAACCAGCAACCCCAGGTTCAGGTCTGTTGCCTGGTTTTGCTGCTGTCAGTGGATATAGAAGGGACTGGCGAGCAGCAGGCTGGCACTGTATGTTCACGTGTCACAGTGGAAGCATTTGTGAAGCAATCAGGAACACTAACATTATTTTTCTCTTAAAAGATAAATAGTACATCACTTTGAGGATGGAGATGGAGTATGACTTTTAGGCCTTTGAAAAAAGGTCTTGCTGCTTTCATTCAGACAAAAATCTTGATTATGCCAACAAATTATGTTATTTCGCTAGAATGACTGTAAACAAGTACACATCCCTGTGAGTCAGTCAGACAGTAGCATTAAACCAGATTTCTTTTTTTTTTTTTTTTTTGAGTAAAAGTAGATTTATTTAGAGAGATGTACACTCCATAAACAGATTACAGGCCATCTCAGAAGGTAAGAGAAAGGCCTAGAAGATACACGTTCTGTGGGCAGAATGTGGGCCATTTTACTCAGAAGGGAGAGCCCCAGCCTCAGAGCATGGGGTCGGCTAGGAAAATGAGCTCAGCCCTCAAACCAGATTTCTGATATGCATTTCAGTAAAAATAGAAATAGCAGCTCACCAACTGTCCAGGATTTTGTTAAGCTCAAAAGCATATGAGGGTTTTAAGTACATTTCATCTGCCTTAAAAACAAATGCAAAACAGTATTCATGAGAGAAGTAGTTGCATTGAACACGTATCACAGAACTCAGAACACCACCAAATGGCTTATAAATCTCTGGATATTTTTTAGGCACTTAAACTTTCTGAGAACTGATAATTCTGTATAGTAGGTTAGGAGCTTAAATAATCTACTTAAATATTACAATTTTATAAGTCCTAGAGAGAACTGAAGATGCTATCACTGATAGATATTAGTTACAGGTATTGCTTATAATATTAGAGGAAGACATATTCTTAAATCTCCAGAAGTGAGAATAAATGAAATTAAGTGCTCTGAGGATATGAATATCTTATCCTTATTTTGGGAAAACGAAACGTCTGACCCTCTGTTGGCAGAAATAATTGGAGTCGGGGGATATGTTCCATAGCTTGATTCTCTCAAATATGATAAGCAGTATGGAACTAAACTCCTCACTTGTTAAATTATAAAGCAAGCAAGTTAATACAGCTGCCTTCTTACAGAATATGCTCACTCCCTGAGGGATATCAGAAAACGTGGCCAGAATCTTTTATAGTGCTGTACCCATGTAATTTCTTATTCCATTAATAAAGAAGATAAGTAAATTGTAGCTGGTGGATGCTTTTTTTTCTTTAAACAGGAAAAGCCTTTTTGGTGATTTATAGATGAGCTTTAAACAGCTCTAGTCAATAAGGAGGTACAGAAGGGGGAGAGTGATATGGAGCCTCAAACTACTGCTTCTTCACCTTTCCTTTTCTTTTTTATAGAATACAACATTTATAGCTGCGGACGTTTCTAATATTTATAGCATCCTTACTAGCTTTCGTGCAGAGCAGCAGTATCACATCCCAGCCCCTGCTGCTGTTCATATCAGCAGCAATTAAACTTTGATTTACTAATGCCTCGCTGCTGCCTCTCCAACACCTCATCTTTCATTTTTGTAGAGCCTTAGGACTGTTACAGCTGAGCATCATGATGTTAACACCTCCTCAGCCATCTGGCACAGGGGAAGAGGCACCCAGACAGATTCTTCTGAACAAATATCACATATGAGCAAGATCAGGATAGTGTGAGATCTAAAAAACAGGTAAAGAAGGAGTGAAGAGAGCCTGAATGGCAAGCAAAGGTGAAAGCAGAACCCAGTGAGCTTCTGTATTGAAAGCCCTCTTTTGCTGGGAAAGGATCCTGCCTTTTGCTTTCTGGAAGGAAATGGTTCATAGTAATCATATCTCAGCTTTTTCCAGTTCCAGGCTAGAGGCTGTTATGTTAGCTAGAGGAATCTGAAAAACGTTGTAGCCTTGTTTTTTCCCCCATCCTTTCATATTCTTGGCTGTGAACCTACTCTTGAGGAGATACTTTATTCATTCTTTTAGGTAAGAAAGCATATTCCAGCCACTACTCATTTTATCTTAGTTGAAAGCCTTGTGGAAGTCTGTGTTGAGAGTAGTGGGCTCCCAATTTAAGGAAAAGGTATATTATCTTGATTCCTAATGCTAGGAATTTTCTGTATTGATTATAGTCTATCTAGACAGATCTTTAATCAGTGAAATGATTTGTAAGTATGGTTGTTCCTTTGTCCAATGATCCTAACATTCTGAATTTGGTCTGCTTAGTGGTTACTGAGATTTTACTAATATGGAAAATAAGAGATGATTCCAGCTTTTGATAGTTTTTTTTTTTCAACCTCCTCTCTTGGTGATTATTGTTTTTCTGTGTCTGGGCAGAGATGATATGCTATAGACTGTCATGTGTTGGCTCATTAGGCTGAAATGAATGTAGCCAAGCTGTCTTTTTCTCATTGCTCTGCGGCATTTGTTAGTTCAAAATCCAAAACAGAAATAAAACCCTCAGGGACACTAATGTACTTGATTTTGTTATTGCTTGCTGTTGCTTCACCTTTCCTTCCGTATCTTGCTCTCATGCTTCCTAATGCCTGAGCAGACTGCATCGTCAGAGCGCCGAGGAGAGTGGGAAGTCCAGCCCAGCCGGCAGACCAATACCTCGTACCTGACGTCTCACTTGGCTGCAGACCGCCATGGGGGATCAGTGCAGGTACTTACTGCCTTTATTGCTTCTTCCTGGCCTTCCCAGCTTGGCTGGTAGAATGTTGGCTTGCTTTGGAAACTCGAGTCCCTTTAGAATGGAAACTTACTGAAAGGTTGAGCTGCTTCTATAGTTAACTGAACATCTGTGTGTTGATTTCCTGCCCAGGTGGACTTGTAAGAACCACTTGTTGAGATGGTTGCTGGTGGTTGTCATTGACTAAGAAATGTTTATAGATTTCTGATACTGATTTCTGGTTAAACCAATCCTGCTGCCTTGATCCACTCATAAACCATAAATAATGTCAAGGCAGAAGTATGTTAGTGTCAAGTCTGTTAACTGTAAAGACCTGAAATTAATGAAATAAGTATTTTTTGGACAGAGGACTGCATATGTAGCTCATTATAATGATATATGCCCTAGCACGTAAGGTGAGATTGTTCATCGGTCCAACTCAACCACTGATGAGTAGGCACCCAGGGAGCTGGGCTGTTTCTTTCTTCTCCTTGGAAAAAGTGTCATCTCAGAGAATTATTTCTGATTTCACTTGGACTATTTTGAATCTCAAGTCTCTCTTGTACTTAAGAATATCTTGTGCCTCTTAACTTTTCGTATATATCACTATTTTAAAACTCTTAATCTAAATATTTTTCTCATACTGGTACATAACACCAGCTGTTGGGACACACAAGTGAACCCAGAGCTACCAAATATAAATTCTTATAAAGTGATAGGCGTGCCTTTTGCACACAGAAATGCATCTTGATAGGCTGGATTGTCTAGGATACGCCTTTACATGAAGATTGTGTTATTCTCAGGAAGTTAGACAGCTTCGAGATAGCTTCAGTCCTATAAACCGAAGATGTTCCCATAGGAACATCCAGGTAAAAATGATGGGCTGGACATACAGATCTACTCTCATCTCCTCCTGAAACAACACTAAAAGAATGATAAAGAGATTTTTTTTTTAAGGCATTAATCCATGTAAGGATGGAGAAAACAGAAGAGGAGGCAACAGAATCAAATGTTAGAAGCTGGAAAGCAGTTGGGCAATTATTAAATGACTTAGGAGTCCCAAGAAAACTGAATTCTAAGCTAATATAGGGGAAAACTGAGAGCCTATTTACACAAGAGAATCCCCAAAAGGCTCAGAAATTTGCCTTCTATAAGAGGAAGGTGGGTGCGGAGCGGCATATGCTAAAATAAAGAAGATTGGGTTAAGTCTGTTTAAGAAGCCAGAGATCCCTAAATGCTCTCCTCCTCCCCAGCAGAGACCAAAATTGTTGTTCTTTGGAGAGGGCAAAATAGAGGGTCTCTGGATTAGTAAGTCCGAGGCACATTTAGGGACAGAATTCTATACAGGAAAACAGGAGATTAAATGCCTGTGTGCATGCTGACTGCCTGCTCTCCCCATTTAGTACTTGAAAATGCTGACAGCCAGGTGTGTACCTTCCAGGCAGGAGACTTGAGTCTTCTCTGGGGAATCTGGCCAGCCCCAAAGACAACATCTGAGCACACTGACAACAGGGCTTCCCTAACAAAATGGCCCAGTCAGATCACTCCGCAGTGAGATCCATAAGTCCCACCCCTGAACTCACAGTGCCAGTTAACTTTACACTTTCCCACTTTTAAATATGAACAAACAATCAGGCGTTATCAGACTTCAGAGGGAAACCATGAATAAAATAGAAACCAAAGCAAACAGCAGCAGCCACAAAAAATACTTTGTTATTAAAATTCTCAGACAGAAGATATTGCAGCTGTGAAGCAAGGAAAAGATGCTACTTTTAAAGGAACATTCTAAGAACAACCCCCCCCCCCAAAAAAGCTTTTAGAAATTAAAAACGTAAAAAAGAAAAATTTTAAACTTAATAGTTTGGAAGATAAAGTTGTAAGTCTCCCGGAAAGTAGAGCAAAGAGATAAAAATAGGAGAAAACACAATGTAAGATTTAAGGGGAATCTGATTTCTAAATAATGGGCATTCCAGAGACAACAGAGAAAGTGGAGGGGAGGAAATCGTTAATAAAAGAAATTCCCAGAACTCATGAAGATTTAAAGGGCCCACTAAGTGCCCAGCATAATGGATAGTAGAGCCACACGAGGGTACATCATTGTGAAATTTCAGAACACTGAGGACAAAGAGAAGATCCTTCAAGCTTCCAGCAAGAGAAAACAATCATATGCAAAGAAAGGGTCAGGACTTAATATAACTTCAGGTTTCTGAAAGGCAGTATTGGGATCTAGAAGGCAATGAACAACGCCTTTACAACTCTGAGGGAAAATTATTTCCAACCGAGAATTCTGTACTCATCCAAACTGTCAACCAGGTTGGAATATAGAATAAAGATGTTTTTAAAAATATGTGGTCTCAAAATTAAGACTTCTCATGCATTCTTTCTTCTGAAGCTATAGGAGGATGTGCACTATGAAAATAAATGAGTAAACCAAGAAAGAGTAAATAATGGGATCCAGGAAACAAGAGATCCAACACAGGGAAGAAGCAATGTAATGGTAAAATTAGGAAATCCCAGGATGACAGCTGTACTCCAGTAGAAGAGGACAGCCTGTCACAAACACAGGTGGTCAGGAGGGTTTGAGAGCAGTTTTACCACAATGAAATGACTAGGATACTGGTATGTCAGAATATCTTGAAAGTAAATAAATGACAAAGTTTGGTCAGAATGAGTGATTAACAAAAAAATATATATATAAAGCTAAGTAAAAGTAAATTTTGAAAGATAATTAACTACATGGAAACCAAAAAATTGTACAGGGACGGAGAGAGAACTATGGTATATGCTCCAAGTCACAGCATAGTTATAATGTAAACAGCAAGGATCAGTCTGGTCACAATTACAGTATAAACTAAAGCGGGAGAATAAAAGGATGGAAAAGGTGACTATAGAGCCTAAAAATGACAAATCAAGACGCATGTTATTCGGAGATATGGAGGTAAAAACCAGGAATCAGCTGTAAAGGAAGAGTAAATGGTGGGATGGGGAAAAGACACTACTGTTTTTCCTAAGACTTCTTGTAGAAATATTTGATTCTTTACAGTGTACTTATATAACTGATAAAAATAAAACCAAACAATTAAAAAAAATACATATACCTATATACACACATACCAGTTTTTAACTATCTTATTTACAAAAATTTGAAGTTTATTAATAGCCTATCTACTATTGTTGAAATGTAAAAAAGAACTATTTTGGAGGATAATTTGGCAATATCTGTGAAAATCTTAAATATCTACACTTTTTGATCCAGTGCATCTAGTTTCAGATAAAGATCCCTCAAAAATGCACAGATATTAAATATATCTGTTCTAGAAAATGCTGTTAAAAGAAATGAGTCTAATTTGTAATTTTAAATTGTCTAGTAATCACATTAAAAAGTAAAAAAACAGGTGAAACTAACCTTAATAGTATATTTAAGCCAGTATATCGAAAACAGTTCAACATGTAGTCACTATTAAAAATATTAGAGATATTTAACCTTTTTTTTTCTAACCAAGTCTTTGAAATCTAGTGTGTGTATTTTACACTTACAGGACATCCCAGTTCAACATTAACTAAACAAATATAAATACTGCGATACCATGGAGAGAGATCTCTGAGTATCATGGAAAATGTCCAACATATATTGTGGGAAAAGCAAGTGGTAAAACAGGGTATAAATTTGACCCCATTTTAATTAATTTTCATATATATATATGGAAAAATAATATATGTCAAAGAGAATACAGACACACACCCACACACTTAGGTTAGTGTATGCAGAAGGAAAAAGAAAATGTAGAGTAGTTGTGGGCAGCATAACCAGTGGGGCCACATCTCACCCTCTGCCTGCTTTTATAAATCAAGTTCTAGAAGAACACAGCCACACCCATTTGTTTACATGCTGGGGTGAGGGGGCTGCTTTCTTGCTACAGTGGTAGAGTTGAGTAGTTTTGACACAGACTCTATACCTTACAAAGTCTAAAATATTTACTGTTTGTCCTTTTACATAATAAATACTTTGCATACCCTTATTCTCAAGGAACATTACCAAATTTCCCACCAGCCACTTCCATGTGATGATGTCCCTGGACACTGGTACTTTTTATGTTGCCTTTTTTTAATATTATAACTTATTTTTTACAACAAACACGCTTGCTTTGTAAGTAGAAAATAAAACAAAGATAAATGATCATTTTTGAAAGGGAAACCCCTCAGAGCCAGCCATGTCTGAACCATTTCCTGGATCTGTGTTCCTGGAACACAGAGGTGCTTATTGGACAGTGTTTCCTGCTGTCCACTGTGAGGGGTTGTGGATTAGAATTGAGAGTCAATTAGAATTTCTTTTGAAAATTCAACCTCCTTCTGTTCTCTGAAAAACTAAGTTCTCCCAGCTCCCTGGATACTTGGATGGGGACAGGCAGTTGTGCAGTTTCCCTAAAACTGTTAAACTCAAATGCTCCTCACTGTATCTGCCTCTTTGATTTTAGCCCCAGTTTTTGTTAACTCGTAAAGGCTATGCTTTTTACAAACCAAATCAGCAATACCTTTCTAGCACAGCAGCTGGCCATGTATTTGTGAGTTGTCTCACGTCCCGAAGTTAATGTGGTGGAGCTGTGGTTGGCCTAACGCGGATGACCTGCAGACACCATGGCCGTGGTAGGGAGGGCGGAACAGCAAGGTGAGACAGGGCACACGGGCACTCCCACTTCAGCCCATTGAATGGGCTGGTCCCCTGTGGTCCTCACTGTTCCAGTATTTCCACAGATCTTCCACATGTGGAAGGCCTAAATTCAAAAAGACAGAATATTTTTCTCTTTCAGAAAGATGACTCTATAGTTGTTTGAATTAAAACATATAGGAAGTATTTAGAAATCTCCAACACCAAGCAAGGGCATGAGACTTAAGAATGACATTTAAGGGAGGGTATAGCTCAAGTGGTAGAGCGAGTGCTTAGCATGCATGAGGTCCTGGGTTCAATCCCCAGTACCTCCTCTAAAAATAACCCCCCCCAAAAACAACAAAAACCAAAAAAATTAAAAAATAAAAATAAAATCAAGCCCATAAAAAAAAGTATGACGTTTAACATTTAGCTAATATTTACTTTGCTCAAATCTTTATGATTTAGAGTTATTGTCATCTCTTGTTGAGGTCAGTGTTACTCCAGTTTTATAGATGGGGAAGCTAACGTAGAGAATTACCGCACATGTTAGTTTGGAGAAGTAGGATTGTAATGTTGATTATCAGCTAAAGTACTGCTTCCTTTGGTATTTCCTGTCTCTTTTTTTCATGGCAGCATTTTGAAAATGGGGCTAATAACTTAAATTTCTGAGGCTCTTAAAAAAAGTTACCAATATTAAGGACTAATGTTCAAAATAGTACCTCTCCTTAGTCTCTTTCACGGATGGTCCTGTGTTAATTGCTTTGGTCTTGTGTGCTGCAGCCAGAGGACTGTGGGATTAATATTAGTCAGTGATCACAGCAAAATCAATTATCTGTATTCCAGGTATACAAATAAAACTTACTTTTTAATTAAACTATTCTAAAATATTCAGTGGAAAACTATAAAAATGATACTGTTTCAAATAATAATTTATTGCATTCATAAGGTTCTTTACAGTTTTTTGAATTGCTTTCCTGGACATCGTTACATTTAACTACCACAGTAATTATGAGGTAAATAGGAGCAAGGCCATTGGCCTAGTCTCGCAGAGCATGCTGATGGTAGAGCCAGGCTGGAATCCAGCACTGTGGTTACCAGTACTAGTGTTTGTCCCACTGCACGTCCAGGCAACAGTTCAGTGGTTTGACAAACTGCTTCCAACCTGAAACAATTAAGTGGGTGCTTTAGAGACCCAGGTTAGTTGCCATTGATCCCTAGGTGTATTTCAAGTCAGGTTTAAGTTTAGACAGCTGGTGGTAAGGTTCCCTTTTGTGCCCGATTCTTTTGAGACCAGATACTCATGGATACGGACAAGATATCTAGTCTGTAGAATAGGGTAACTTCTTCCTTAGATTGCCCAAGGACATTGCTTGTGGGCAAAGTGGCAACATAGTGTGAAGGAAAAGCTGGGCTGGTCTAACAAGATAACTCACAGGTCTAGGAATGTGAAGGAGAGGCTGGGCTGGGCTAACAAGATAACTCACAAGTCTAAGTATTGGAATACTGATCTGAGTTCTGCTGGACTAACTTGTAAATCTAAGTTTATCAGTGTTGGTTTGCTGTTTATGTTTTTTTGCTAGCCAGCTGGATTTTCAAAGATACATATCTGGCTTTGGAATGTTGGTTTGCTGCCTCCCCGCCTCCACTTTTGTGATGATAATGCTGCTAAAGCTGTTCCATGCCTATTGGCCAAATACCCCAAGCTTGTACTTTACCCTATAAAACCTCATGTGCACGTCTTGGAGGTGCTCAGAGCTTCGGAGCAGAAACCCCTCTGAGCCCGCCGGCGTAATACATCTGAGTACTCCAACCCTCCAAGTGGTGCTTGTTTCTTGACTGGCCTGTCGTTTCCGTAACATTTCGAAGGAGAAATTATAGTCTGAGACATGTGAAATGCTGTAAGCTGGGCCGTGACCCAGAGTCACCAGGTAGTTTGCAGGGGTGGTGCTTACTTTTGCTTCATTCATGTTAGTAGTGGCCAAGACATTTTAACATCTTGTCTAGTTACTTAATTGTTTGTTTAGAAACTTACTGTGATTTCTCCCTTAACCCTCGTGCTCACAGAATGAGTTTACCCGCATTATCACTAGTGTGCAGCCAGAATGTGCCCACAAGAAGCACATGTAGGCTGAGGAGATGACTAGGACCGCATTGGCATGAGGGATTGTGGTTTTCCAGTCTGTAAACCTGTCCTCGACTTCATTTTTGCTGGTTTTTTCCCAGCTTTTCATTTTGAAATTTTCAAATCTGTAGGGGGTAGAGGGTGGTGCAGTGAGCCGGTGTGTATCCTTAACCTAGATTAACAAATTATTATGATTTTTGCCATATTTGCTTTAACTCGGGGAGGGGGTGCTTTCTAAGCTATTTGTAAGCGCATTTTATCTCAAAATACCTCAATCTGCATCTCCTAAGAATGAAGCCGTTCTCTCATGTAACCAACAGTACCATTGTCACATCTGAAAAAATTAATAGTAATGCCATAATATCTAATGTACAGTCCCTATCACATTCCCCCAGTTGTCTCCAGAATTAAGTTTACAATGTTAGGGTCTAAGCAGGGTTCATGCATTGCATTTCATTGCTGTGCCTCTTCAATTTCTTAGTCTCTTTTCATTTATAACAGTCACCCTGTGTTTAAAAAAATGGAGATTTTTGAGGCATGTCTTTTTTGAAGAATCAAGGTTTGTTGTCTGTTAGAATGTCCTGCATTTTAGATCTGTCCACTGTTTTCCATCACACTGAGATTATTTTGCAAGAGTACTACATAGATTATGTTGTAGAGTATTCTTTGTATCATGTCAGGAGGTAAATATGGTCAGGTGGTTTCCATTAATCAGAAATGCTAAATTTGATCACTAGCAGAAATTTGGGTCTCTCATGGCTAAGTCCAATTTAATGTTGTGTGTTTCTTTGACTAACCATACAGCATTGTTTTAATTTTTTTAAGCTTGTATAATTAATAAGAACAATAAATATTTCTGGTTTAGAAATAATGGTGGGCATAGACTACTGGAGAGTAGTATTCACTTTGCCTGCCCTTTCCTCTTTGAATAAATACCTCAAAAACTCCTTATATTAAACACTTCCTTCCACCTTCCTCTTTATGACTGTGCAGGAGATTTTTGCAAATTAACTGCTGATGAGGACCCCAGATCTAGAGGGAGATAAGAACAAACATTTGTGGAGGGGGAATAAGAGTAATATGAACACTTGTTGAGCCATTACCATGTACCAGGGGCTAAGCACTTTCTGTGGACTGTCTGCACAGTAACCCAATTAGGTAAGCAGCATTGTTTCCCCATTTTACAGATTAGGAAGCTCAGGCACAGAAAGAGTGAGGATCTTGCCCAAGGAGCCACAGCAAGTAAGTGGTGGAACTAGGGCTCAGCCACAGGGCTGAGTAAGTCTGGAGCCCATTTCCTATTTAATGTGCTCAGCTGCCTCCATTATTTTGCACCAGGTATCGTACCAGACCCTGCCTCATACATTTTTTGGTAGAATTCTCACATCAGCCTATAAGAAACAGTCTCAAATAGATGAAAAATTACTTACCTGAGGTCATGTGATACCCGAACCATTTATCCTATTTTGTGGTTCTCTCCCATGTTCCAGCCAAGGTCTTTAACAGCAGAGTGGTTTGCCCAGCGGGGTCCCTTTTCCCACTTCCCAGCACCCACATAAACAGGACTCATGTGCTGGAAATGAGACCAGGTGGCAGAAGCAGCTGCACAAGCAAGAGGAGCCTGATCGGGTCCACATTAACCAGATGACAGGAGTGAGAGCCTTCAATTACAGTTCGGGGACCGTCAGTGAGAAATGAGATGACACTGAGCCTGAAATAAAGGTTGTTGAAATAAGACCGGTCTTCCAAGGGGAAGTGTCTCCTTACCGTCTGTCCCCTCACCAGCGAGGATGTGGCAGTCTTTATTTGAGAAACTTCAAACCACTGGTCCAAAGCTGTGAAGAAATTTCTGAAGGAGAGTGCGATTGCTTATAAGTTTCTGATGCTCACTATTGATTTCCTTTTTAGAAATTTTTTTAACATCATCACTGAGTCTGCATATAATTATAGCATAATAAACTGAGAAGAGTAAAACTGAAGAGAGTAATATGACCTATATCATAGGATTTTCATGAAGATTGAATTCACACTCACACACACAATGTAGCACAGTGCCTAACACAGCAGGCATTCATTATGAAAGTTCGTATCATTATGTGATCACATCGATGAATTTTACGTTCTCACATGATACGGGTCTGGGAACACTCCCTAAATTAGGACATCTGGCCTCCCAACCCAGGAAAACAAACATTCCAGACCCTGCCTGGCTAGTATCTAAGCTAGAGACCCGATCTCCCTTAGTGACCCTCTCCGGTGCTGGCAGGAGGCTCCTGTTACCATGGTGTCTGTCACACTCTGTCTGTCCTTCTGTTTCAGGTGGTTAGCTCAACCAATGGAGAGCTGAATGTCGACGACCCCACGGGAGCCCACTCGAACGCGCCGATCACAGCTCACGCCGAGGTGGAGGTAGTGGAGGAAGCTAAGTACGTCCGTCTTTCAAGGGGGCTCTTGAGTCATAGGTTGAAAGACCTTTTCTCTGTCTCTTCCTCTCGTGTGCTGCTCATCTCGACCGGACTCCTCATGCTTGTGTCCACAGCTTTCTTCCTTTGATCATTTTCTTTTTTGCATGGTACCCTAAGGCTGCTGCCGCCCTTCTTTAGCTGTGATTTCTGGAAAGACAGTCACTTTTTCTAGTCCACTGGGGGCAAGAGACATAGTGAACTAAAAGGATCATGGTGCAGGAGCGACAGCAGACAGCAGTCGTGAGCTTCTTGGGGCTTGGGGCCTCTTGCTCCCTCAGGGACACAGAGGAAAAAAATCTGCTTATCTAAACCATGGGTCACGCTGAACAGCATTCGATTTCTGGTCGTCGGCTAACCGCTCAGCATGCATAGTCCTAGACAAGGGTTTCAGAGCTATTTTGTTCACATTTAAGTGAATTTAGAGAGACTCAGATAAGTCAGCCAAGAAAACTAGTCTCTGCACCTGTGAGTGAAAGAGTCTTGGGCAGGAAAGGAAATCACACGAATCCCAAGAGGACGAGGAGGTTCCCCGCCTCCGTTTTCTGCTTCTCTTGCATGTGAATGTGTTGCCCTGCCCCTGCCACCAGCCCCTTGGTGCTCTCTGCATGGTCTGTGTTTAAACTCTTAGAAGATGGGGTAGAAGGTGAAGTAACTGCTGATTCTGCTGCAAAAGCGGCATTTCTGTCACTCCTCTCCCTTTTTGCCCCGTCCCAAAGTCAGGTCCAGATGAAAACTCTAAGACTGCATTAGGTAAGGGAGAGAGAAGTCCTTCACAGATCAGTAACTGCTGCCAAGCCCGATATGGATGACTTTTTTGCTAAACCCTGGGAGAACATTTAGGCTATCCCAGTATCTTGTTCTCGTAAGCAGGCAACATGTTTATAATGATACCGTGCCTTACGTGGTCTCTGGAGCCCCCAGATAGCCTGCATACAAGCCACAGCATGCTCACGCCTGAGTAAAAGGTGATGCGAGGCTAATCAAGACCTGCTTCTTCCTTCCAGACAAGCTTTGCACAGCTGCTCCCTCACCCACTCCTCTGCTCTGCTGTCCGTCTATCTATGTGACGAGCTCACTTTGCTTTTAAGCGGTCCTTTCCTTGGAAAGCCAGGACTTGAGGATTCCTCCCCAGTAGATAAAAAGCAACAAGGATGACTTGGACGCTCTTGTTGAGTCCCTGCTGACTGTAGGCAGCTTCAGATAATCCTCTCCTGGTTAATACAAGGCCCTGATACATAAGGAAGGCAGGGGGAGTTTGTAATGCTAGTAAGGACTTCGGAAATTTTAATGGTGCCCACAATTTTTCCAAGACAAAACTTCATTCTCCCAAATAAACAATGTGGTACTTGCACCCTCTTGAGTTCTCAACCTTGGCTGAACTTTGGAATCACCTGGGGCATGTTAGAAAATGCAGATGCCTGAATCCTGGCCCCAGAAATTCTGATTTAATTTATCAGCATGTGACATGAGCGTCAGTAGTATTTAAAGGTCAGGTGATTCAAGTATGCAGCTGAGGTTGGGAGATCACATCTGCTGGATGTGATCTGATCCACACATTGTCTAGACTTGAAAGACAGGCGCACCCCACCCCCACCGCCACCTGGCTCCCAATTCACTGTCACGGTTATTACTTCGAAGGCTAGAAGCTGAGCTCTGGATTTAATAGTATACTTTGAGTCCAGCATTGAATGGGCTTTAGTCTTAAATATGACCTATACAGGTTTATCTTTGAACCCACTTTATCTCATTTCATTTTGGTAAATGTGTACACTAATCGTATATGTGAGTGTGGTGTTGTGTCCTGTGTATAAGATAGGCGGCCATTCACACAGTGATTTCAATCTGGTGTATTCTGTTCTGGTGTAACCTAAATCCTAGGATATAAAGAGAGTTTAAAGTCTCCCCACGTAGCATAGAGGACCACTGTGCCTCTTTGCAGCCAGTGCCAGGTTTGGGCTCTCTAAAAGGTGTGGAACCCAGAAAGGAGCAATAGTATTTGACCACATGTCATCCAAAAGCTCATAGCTTAGGACATTTTGTGTGCTGACTTCCCCTAGTGATTTCATGCGCTGCCAATCCATCTCGCCCAGGGCACTGTCAGGGCACAGCCATGTGTTTTTCTGCTTGGCCTATGTGTATGGGGAGGGGACGTGGAAAGAGCCACGTGTCCACCTGCGTGATCGTTTTCACGGGAAGAAGTCACAGCTAGAGAAGCACCAGGCGTCCCAAACAACTCCTTGCACACAGCCGTGCTGCCATTGGCCCTGATACAGCCTGCTTGTGGGGGAAAAAGGGGCTGCTGCCTTTATTAAGATTCAGCCAGGGTACTGCTGGGGAGACGATGTGAAACCTTTACTTCCAAGCTTTTGGTTTTGGATTCCTCATCCAGCTTGTTTTGTGTAAAGGAGGAGAGAAACAACAGGATCTCGGTTTTTGTTCTACAAACAAATATCTAACTTACCTTTTTCTCTAGCTACAGGACACGTGTCCTTGTTTTAAGTATGATTGAAAGGGCACTGAGGCAAAGCAGCTTTTTGGTTGACTTTTGTTCTGGTAAGAACACGGGAATTTTTGGTTATCCACCGACTTTAGCTGTCACTTAGCCAGCGTGGACCTCATTTCCCCTGAGAATTAACATGCGTGGGGTCTAGGCCCTTTTCTGGCAGTCAGACCTTAATCCAGAGTAGTTACTCTCCATACTGAGACATCTCCTAGTAAGATAAAGTACTTCTTAAGCCTGTTCTCCCCTCCAGAGGAAGAGCTAAATGCTGGCTGCTTTGGTTGGACTTACCGAAAGGCTGGGGACTTCTCTTTCCCTCAGAACGTTTGCAAGGTTAGCTTAACAAACTGCACGGTGAGACCTCACATGGGAACCAGAATGGCTCAGCCTTGGTGCCTGATTGAATTCTTACAGGCAGGGCCATATGTTCTTTCTCCTGCTACCTTCCTGGAAGTTGCCCAGGAAAGCCCACCCCTGGGGCTCCCACCAGCTCTTCCTGTTTTGCCTTGCCCCTCACTGAGATCCAGCTCTCACCGGATGTTTCTGTCAGACGCCTGCCCCTCCACTTCAATGCAGGGACCAAGTGGCTTGGGCCTGCTCACCCTACCTTGCCAGAGGAAGAAACTAAACACAGACACATACTGCATGTTTGCATGGCTCACAGGGAGTTGCTTCCATCTCACCTCTGTGGACTAATATCTCTCTTTCTCTCTCTTCCTTTCTGTGTTTTTCTCTTTACACACTCTGTAGCTGCCTGAAAATGCTCAACCTGTGGTGAGTCCCTGTCTCCAGCCCACACGCTAGGGGAGCGGACCAGACTAGGCTGGGGTTGGCAAAGCCAAGCAAAATGCCTTAGGAACATGCAGTGGCTTCCATATGCCATCTTGTGTCATTACCCACCCAGACTGGGGAACTCGAGCCGCAAGGTGGGGATGGGGCAGGCCTGCAGCCAGGAATTAATCTGCTCCTCCTTCCCTTTCCAACCCACCTCTCTGCTGCCTCCTCCTGTCAAAACGGTAGCCCACAGTATACAAAGTTATCTCTTCATTTTTATTTTAGTGACTTTTTTCTCAAATTGATACAACCAGGTTTGAGCAGACAGAGAGGGACAGAGGCAGGAAGACCAGGTGACTGTGTCAGTCGTAGAATCAGAACCTAACTGTTCCTCACAGCTCCAGGGAGGGTCGCTGCCAGATAGTCTCACATTCTGTGATTTGCTCTCCGACCTTGAAATTCAAGCAGCTTTGGAAAAATCTGTGACTTTTCTTTTTTGATTCAGCTGGTTCTTCCGTCTCTAGAATATGAGTCTCTCCAAATAAGAGAATTGCTTTTTGGGGAAAAGGTAGACATTTTGATGTTGTTGTTCTGAGTTTTTTGTTTGTTTTTCGTTTGTAGTCTTTCCTTCTCTTCCCTTCTGTTCCCTTTCTTTTTCCTCTTCCCTTCCCCTTCCTGTAAGAGAGCATCGTAGGCCAAGGGCTGACTTGGCTAATGCGATCCTGGAGCCTCTCTTTTCCATTCCTGCAGAAGGTTCCTTGAATGCATTCTTAGGAACAACACGAGGTATGCTGAAGGGGAAGCCCTAAAGAATCCATGTTTGGTGAGGCACACTCTTCCTGCAGGACCGAGCCCCCTCCCCAGCTCTCCTCCTGAATGCTGCCCGTGACCTTCAGGGGCTCCTAAGCGAGTTGGTCTTTGCAGTGTGGAATCGTAACTCTCCCCCGTGGTCTGCATGCCTGAGATAATATTCTCTGTGGTGATAATGTCTGCTGGGCTCTCTGACTGCCTTGTTTCTGTCTGTCTTCAGTGACTGGGTTGGGCACCAGTCTCTGTACCCTAACTGGCTAAGCCAAGTTGCCTACAGGGTTTCCCCAGGGACAAGGATGTATTAAAGATAACAACTGGGTTCTAAAGAGATAGAACTTGTAGAGTTACGGTGTCAAGGAGTACATTTGGCCTATTTATTTAGCAAACATGTGTCTCTGTAATCTGACATTGTCGTGGTCTGTTTTTTTCTTGTGAGATGTTAGTCACATGATCCTAAACTGCAAATAGAGGGCCTACCTTGTGCTCATCCACTCTGTGCCTGGAACTCTAGGCCATCCCACGGCCTTCCCCAAAGAGCTTAGGTGCCATCTAGCTGGAGAGATAAGACATGTGTACTTGACAGGACAAGTAGTTCTCCAGGACACTTAGGTTATTGTCCCTTGAGAAGTCACCGTTGGCAGGGAAGGTCAAGGAAGACTTAGTGGGTGCCGTGAGGCTTGACCCAGGTGGTAGAGCGAGGGAAGGACGTACAGGGACAGCAAAGACGAGAAGCCTCGTAAAGTAACAGCTGAAGGGAGAGCCAATCAGGAGTCACCTGGAAGGAAACCTGAGACTCAAGAATGGTTGATCACTTGCCTTCATTGTCTTCTGAGAGGAAAACATCTGAATGGAGTCCATCAGCAGGCTTGGTCTGGGATCTAACCAGGCTTAACAGGTCCTGTTGCTGGTAGTCACCACCAAAACCAAAGAGTTGAAGAATAGGTTGTGGAGCCTGTTCCCTCCTGGGTAGAGTTATTAAAAGCTCCTGCCGAAGCCTTAACTGCGGTAACTAGCAAGAATTAATCCAGGGCTCTGAAAACCAGGGCTCACACTCTCCTCCAGTCCAGTGAATTCAGCGTTGCACGTCAAGTTATAATATGCTTATGAGCAGACATTACTTCTTACGGCTTGCCTTGGAGGAGGTAAAAGAGAAATTGTATGGACCAAAACAGTATTTCAAACTTCTTAATGATTGCCCTTACTTAAAAACACAAAATCATCATCTTAGCATTCTCCAAAAAGAATGAGAAGTTGACTTAAATGTTAATGATCCCTCAGTCATGGTTAACAGGGAATCAGTAGCTCTGTTGAAACATTGATGCTCCCATGAGATTTAATTCACCTTGCTAAATAATTTCAGGGCATTCACCTTGAAAAATGTCTGTTTTCTAAAGCATATGTACAAAAAAAAACAACCCAAACTTTTTTTTCCCCTTGACTCCTTCCCTAGGGATTCCATTGAGAACTGTTTTAAATAATCAAAAACTCTTTTTTTTAAGCATTTATTCAGTCTCTGAATACACAAGACACTTTATCTAGTGACTATACTCACATTACACATGTCATTGTAACTCTTGGAAAAAAAATTTTAAGACCTCCCTAAGAAGCTCTTATTTCCGAAATCTCCACGCTCAGTTCATTCAGATATGGTTAAAGCCCAGCACTTTGTGTATGTAAACATCTGTTTCTGCATTCCAAGGAACTTTCTCCAGATTTTTAATACCTAGGGTGTAGGAATACCACGGGCCTGAAAAGGGAGGGAATGTTAACTACAGGGGAGAACTTAGGGGTTTGGGAAGTAAGCAACAGCTTATTTCCATGTAAGTACTTTTGGCATTAAACCCAGAAGGATTCGGCAAAAGAGCCAAAGATAGGTTTCTGAGAAAAGCTTTTCTTTCAAGGGCCCAGCAGGACTGAGTTCTTCCTCCAGCTGTGCTCCCCCCATCTTTGGGCCCCTTGGACTCATCCACCACCTTCTGCCCTCACATTCTCACTGCTCATGTGTCAGCTTCCTGGAAAAGACCTATCTTTTGCCACCGCCCTCATCTCCCCCTTCTGGAATAGTCACTGCCCAAGCAAGAGATGCTCCCTATCCCAAAGGCCGGGAGTGAGGAGTGGGCGCTCGAGGGCTGTGGCTGAGCCGCGGCTGCTGCCCCAGAGGCAGCGCTTGGAGGGCTTGTGAAGAGATCAGGCCCGGCCGCCACCCTGAGCGGGGTCTGTGCTTGAACCCAGTCTGGTTCAGCAGCAGTCTCGGGAGGCTAAGTTGAGGAGGACCCTGCAACCAGATGCTTCCTGGTGATCAGCTGTGGCGTTGGTCCCCTCTGGACGAAGAGTGGGCTCTGGTGATTTCATTCACGGGATCTGGGCTCCCACAGTTATTAAAGTCAGGGCTTCTCCTGCCCACTCCAGCCTGCTGGTTGAGGGCGGGGGCTAGAAAGAATCCTTAGTCCTTCATCAGAAGCATCGTGAGAGCTTCCCAGAGCTCCAAGTGTCACGTTTTTCATGGTGTTTGTTTGCCTTAGTTGAGCCTCCATACCGGCCGAAGTTGCATTAAATAATTGTGCCCTCTGTACCAAGGGGCAGACAGTGCAGCGTATTCTTATGCAGCCCTGAGGACCCCCCAACCTTGGTTCAAGATAAAAGATGAGACATCCGGGGCGGGGTATAGCTCAGTGGTGGACTGTGTGCTTAGCATGTAGGAGGTCCTGGGTTCAATCCCCAGTCCCTCCATTAAAAACAAATAAACTTAATTCCCCAATGAAAAAAATTAAAAAAAAAAAAAAAGATGAGACATCCAGGTTGGGGTGTTAGACTAGGAAATAAGCCATCTTCATCCTTCTTACAAAAATACCTGTTTGGGCCCTGCCTAGCCTGCCACGCTTTGGTAATTAGGTTTGGTGGCTGCAGATTGGAATAAGGCATCTCCTTCCTTTGGCTTTCCTGGCAGATCCTGCCCACCGCCTCCAGTATGTGTGCTCTAGATGGTGGGCGGCCCCGTGGGTGGGTTCCAGGGGAGAATTTCATCCCCTGCAATGAGCAGAGGCAGGCAGAAATCTGTTGGCAGCTGCAGGCCTCCAGAACTAACTTGCAGTGTTCCTTGTGCTCCAGGTGCTGCTGTTTCTTTAAGAGGAAAAGGAAGAAGACTGCTCAGCGCCACAAGTGACCAGTGCCTCCCAGGAGTCCTCAGGCCCCGGGGACTCTGACTCAATTGCACCTGCAGCTCCTGCCATTTCTCATTGGAAGGGACTCCTCTGTGGGGGAGGGTGGAGATCCAAACCAAAAAGAAGAAAAGAGATGCCCCCAGAAGGAGCCAGTGTGGGCAGCCAGGGCCCAGAGGGTCAGTGGCTTTCCCTGCCTGCCTGTGGCTCTGAGCAGGTCCCAGAGCTGCTGGGCCTCCACTGCTGGCCCTTGGGGCTGGCTGCCTGGTTGACTCTCCTTCCTATTGTTTACAGTGAAGGTGTCATTCACAAAAACTCAAGGACTACTATTCTCTTCCCTCCCCTTAGTTTACTCCTGGTTCTTGCCCCACCCTCAACCCTCTCCAGCATCAAAGCTAATGAGTTGAAGGCTTTGTCTGCTGAAGGAGCTCAAGAGTCTGGGGGTGCGGCCAGGAAAGTAGGAGGAAGAGGCAGGCCTGGGCTGGAGGAGCACCTTCTCCACTTGCCAGGTGTGTCTGGCAGTCTGGCTCCCTCTTCCTCCGTGCCTGTGCAGCCTCCATCCCCCGCCGCCCCGGGGGTGCAGGCCCCTCCCTCCCTCCCTCCCTCCCTCCTGTGAAGTTACACTGTAGGACAAAGCTGTGAGAAGTCTGCAGTCTACTGTCCCTGCGTGTTGGCGTTCTTAGCTTTCTTGACAAGCGAACTGTGTTCTTCAGACAGCAGCAGAACAATGCAGATTGTCCTGAGCAAAGGAAAAAACTGACTTTATTGCACTTTTAGTTGTTATTTTGTTGTTTTGTTTTGTTTTGTTTTTTAACAAAAAAAAACATGGCAGATGCATATTGTGTCTGGTTATATTGGGAGTTTTACTTTTTTTCTGTTTTGAGGGGGATGGGGCCAGCCAAGCCATTCAGAGAGAACATGGGTCCAGAGGACATTCTCAGTGGAAAGAGTTGGGTCTGCAGCACCCAGAAGAAGAGAAGAAGCCAAAACTCTGTGTCTTCCTGAGTGAACACTCAGGTTGGCAGGGAAGCATACTTGAATTTTCGTTCATCTTCTCAGCTGCTGAAGAATGTCGCTGCCGGAGCCTCTTGACCTCATCAGCCTGCAGTTTGGACAAACCTAGCTCCCCAGCACATGGGATGAGCCAGCCAAGCCAGACTGTGGCCAGGAGACAGTTCATCCCAGAGAAGGAGATGCTTAACACAGAAGTCTGAAATGTCTGTTTCCTCCACTGCCAGGGACTTCCAACTAGATAGCCATGTGACTTCCTTAGTGACTTGGGGGACAAAATTAGTGATGAAACAGCCACCACCATATTGCCACCAGTGGACAAAAAGGAGGAAAGTGATCCTGCCTTCCAACTGCCAGAGGAACCTCAGGATTTGGCTCATCACAGGGCCAGGAAATAAAATCGGTGTGTACTCTTTGCCCCAATAGCTGAGTTCCAGCGTTTGGGCTGGCCTGCCTTATCAGAAACCAGGCTCCTGCAAATCTTCTCCCAGCAGGTCCATAGCAGCAGGCTGAGGACTCAGTACTTGGGACTGTAGTGAATGAGAAGGTAAGACTGGTTAGTGCTGGAAGATACCAGGGCAGAGAAGACCGAAATGAAAGGTCTGAAATTATCCTCTCACTTGGACATAGACCCCTTCCAGATAAGACGGCCACACATCTCGAGCACGTTGTCCCCGGTACGCTGTCCCCTCCCCCGTGGTGTGGTCACGTGATACACTGCCATGAAGGGTCTCGGTTCCTCATTCACTGCTTGAAAAGTCATTGATGTATGGAGTTAACCTCATGCTTGCTTTTCATTTGAATTCAGTGGCTTATCCAAACAGTGACCTCTCATTCTAGATATGCTAGAGAAGAAAGGATCAATTACAGCAGGGGATGAGGTTTTGTATCTGGGAGTAGAGAGAGCTCACCACGGAGGACAGTGGCTGGGGACTTCGTCTGGGCACTTGGGGGGAACAAGTCATTGCCTCTGGCTTGAGGTGTAGGGCTGTCTTTTGGACTGGAGGTCGTGGGGACACTTCCTGGTAATTGGCATTTCCTGACAAGTCGCTTGATGTATCTTACATGGAGCAGAAGTAGCTGCAGTAGCGTGGATCCAAGTTACTGGGCTTCACCTGTGTCCCATTGGGTCCTGGCTAGCAAATAGCACGTCACTGGCCTCAAACCTGCCTAGCTTATGTAAACATCGTAATCTTTCATTTCTTTAAAAGAAACTTTTCTATAAACAAAACAGAGTGGCTGAAAGATTCAGTGTCACACCACTTCCCCACAAGGATTTTAAATAGTGGGGTTTGCTTCTTTGACATTACCTGGTGGTTAAGGCACCATCACTGAAGCTTACATAGTTTCTCAGTTGGCATCTGGGCAACTCTGACTTCCTGTATAGAAACTTACACATCCCTATATAGAAGAAGCCTTGCCTCTCAAGGGAGGGCAAGGGGAAATGGTGGCAAAGCCGGGAGCATTCCTGGCACTCTGTACCCCACTAAGTGCCTCCCCACTCCCTTTTCCACAAAAAAGTAAAGGCAGTTACCAGCTTGGCTGCAGGGCCTACCCTCTTGCAGCTGGGTTTGTGACCTTTTGGGAGTCGTAAATTTTTTTTTTAAGTCTAGCTCTTGAGGGACTTAACCTGAGCAGTTGTTGGGGGAGTCTTCCTGATGCACTGTTCTTACTCTGCCCCCCCCCACCCCCATCTCTTACTAGATACTTGGTTTTTCATGACAGGTGAAGAGCCCAGGACCTGGCGTGCACAGCAGCGGTGATCCTTCCAGAGCCACTGGCCCTCCAAGGGGGTCCCAGACCCCTGGGGCATTCTGTTGTGATCTTTCTTAAAGTAAGGAGTAATTTGGCCATCAGTTCCATCCCCTCAGCCCGTCAGGGCTCCCTCCTCAGCCCTCTTGCTATAGTCGCTGAACTGTGTTCCTCAGCCAGCTCCTTGGGGTTGGGCACTCCCTGCACCCACCCCCCACCCAGATCCACTTGCTCTGTAGCTTTTGAGCTCCTCCGCTTCACAAGCAGGATGCCTGGGGATGTTTTCCTTTGGGATTGATGCAGATATTTCTGAGTTAGCCTTAAGCACTAACGACATTAGGAGTCCTCCCAAACCCCACGGTCCTTCAGGCCTTGCGTCCTGAGCAGATTGAGGCAAGCAGGCCAGGAATCCACCAACACCTACGGGGTCCTTCCCTTGTGACGAGAGCATGACTGGTGTCTGTGCAGTCTCGGCTTGTCAGAGCCGATCGCTTGCTGTATACCCACTTGGCATTTCCCAGTGGTCTCGCTCCAGACCGCTCTGCAAGGTGGGGCTGTGTGCCAGCAGCAATGTGCTTTCATGACTGCCGTAATTAACATTCTCCTGCCACTTTGGGTCTTTCTACAAGGAAACAGGGTCTAGGAAGGTACGAGTCAGGTGACTCAGTCGGCCTCGAATTAAAGCCTCACTTTACTTTAGAACGTAGGGGCAAGAGGAGACAGCAGGGTCCTGAGGTTTCCAGTAGAAGTGTGATTGCCTGTTCATTCTCAGTGAACTCCAGGTTCATAGAAACAGCCCCTGCCATTAGCCGGAAGAGGTGTCCATCACCTCTAAAGTAGCTTCACTGGAAATGTACATTGGGAGTACATATTCAGTGTTGGTTCTCAGTCTTAGTAACCACTTTCATTGTCAAAAGTGAGTAATGGTAGTGATACGCCACGGTGGTTACTTAAAGATCATAGCCTTAACTTTTTTTTTATGCAAAAGATATACCCTGTCCCCCCTCTTAGTGAGTAGCATAACCTGTATCTTTCAAAAATAAGTACTTCCATGGCAGCCTGGAAAGCATCTCCTCTAAGGAACTTCATCTTTCTTCTGATGCGTCATCTCCCAAGTCCACATGCCTCCCATGTCGCGGTCACCTCTTCCATTTTCATATTTCAGCCAGTTTTCATTCCCAATGTGTTGCCCTGACAACATCATCTTCAGTGTCAGAACCACGTTAGGGCCAGAATTTCTCAGATTGGGAGCCTGCAGTGCCATACAGCCAAAATTGCCTTTGCCAGGCCACTGCCACCATCCCCACCAATGCTCCAAACTGGGCCGATGAATTCCAGAAACCCTTAAGGAGCCAGGGTAACTTGGCTCTCCATCTGGATTGGCCTGAGCAACAGGCATGTGTCTCGGGTTCTTCTACCAACTCCAAGGCTCCAGGAAAGTCCCATCTAGAGGGTGATGGCCAGTGACTCCCAGTCTTCCCTGTGGTAGGTTGGTAGAAATCAAAATGGGATGCCTGTGGTTTTGTTTTCTTGGGTGGGTTTTTGTTTTTTTTTTATTTGGTTGGGGAAGAGAGTGATTTTGTTTCTGAATAAGAAAGAAAGGAAACCATGGTCCTTTAGAGGGTTTGCAGAGTTTTAAGTAGTGTTTTACCCACAGATAAGGAATCTTGGAAGTCTTTGATCAATTAAGCACTCTTAAGAATATGTTTTTCCTAATTCCTTTTGCAATTGACTGCAAAAGAATAGGTTTCTCCATTGTATTCCAAATAGTAAGTAGGTTCCCTGGATATACACAGTAGTAGTTGACATATTTCCTCAAAAAGCAACCAGGAAGTCCACTCCAGTGTTTATTTTGTAGCTCAGTTTGTATTACAAAGGAAAAAGTGAACCTGTACTCCATATATTTCTAGTTTGATTACCAAACTCAATGTTATATATAGAGAAACCTCAGTTCTGTGGACAGAATTTATTTTGTTATTTTTCTCCTTTTACTCCTCACAGTCATCTTTCCAGTGCCATCACCACCTTCAAAGCAGAGGGCTATCCATGGTAGTAAATGGGATGCAGTGCAGTCATCCCTGTAACCCACACCAGAGGACAGATGTCCTGACTGCCCCTTCCCGGCAAGTCCCCTCCTTAAGGGCAGGTGAGACTTTCAGTGTTCCTCTTCATGAGCTCCAGACCAAATCCCAGGCCAGCCCTTACACCGAAAGCTTTTTTAAGAGGCTTATCAGTCTGTTAGGAATGTCTCAGGAAGATGAGCCATTTCTTTGAGGGGGAAATATATTTACAGATGGGTGTGTGTTGTTGCATTTTTATGCTTGTGTGTGTGTGTGTGTGCGCGCGCGCGCGTGTGTGTGTGTGTGTGCACAGCTCATCTGTGTGCATTTCACTTCCATAAAGACTCAGCCCAGGCTGCTGGGACCACGTATTCCTGAATATTCTCGGAAGTAAACAGGTAACAAGTGAGTTTCTCAAATTAGTGTCACCGCAGCAAGCTGGCTCTTGGAATGAGCCCCATTTATCAAGCAGAAGAGTAAAACAACAGAAAAGATAGAAATGAAACCAAAAATATTATAAACCCCCCAATGGAAAATAATGTTGATTTCATCAGTTCCCATTGGACATATTACATGCTCTAATTTATTATATTGTTTTGTCTGTTTCTTTAATCTTGACCCATTGTACTTTTAAAAAGATGTTGGGATGTTGATTGCAATTTTTTAAAACTAGATAATGTATAAATCAGCTGTGGAAATCAATTTTAATTGATGTGTGGATGTGTCTGATTATTGTTAAATGCCTTTTTTTATCTTTTATTTTAGATATGTAATATTGTTTCATAAACCCTGGCACTGGTCGCAAAGCTCAGCTGTGAAAATGAAACTTGTAGTATTTTTAAACATGAATGTCAGTTTCAAGTGTATTTAAAATGGTTCCTCCAGGAGAGAGATTTGTACACCATTAAGTAAAAACTCCTCTTCAGAGGAAGTAGCCTTCTTTGGGAAAAATGGAAATGGGTCTTGATATGTTATCTCAGAGTAGCCATTTCCTAGGGCACCATGGAAAACACAAATGTGATCTTTAAGTACACCTCTTCCCCAATTTGGGGAGGAAAGGACTCAGTTTGCACCCTTTTTGTATGTAAAATAAAATGTCTTACCTTTCTTGGCTAATTTTGCTTGTTTGGTTGGTTGGTTTGGCTGGTTTTAATCTCTCCTGATTCTTTGTAACTAAGAATCCGGCTAGGAGACTAACTCTGATATGATTCAAGACCCCAGTGAATGAAAATAATGCCTAATACTTCGGCATTCTTGCTTCATTCTTTTGGGTTGAACTTTGCCCTCTCCTCTGGGTCACTTTAAATATTTCTGGTTAAAAAAAAAAAGATGAATGTTCATAAATATTTCTGGTAGAATTTGGACATTAATCACTCACAAACTAGTTCCTGTGTCCCTGTGCTGCTTAGGTGGTAGAACACCAGGAAGTTAGGATCTGCTCTGTGGAGCAGGTTTGAAATAGCAGCTTTGCAATTCTGCTCTACTAATGAGGAACATCTATACAGACAGAAGATGTAACTACAATGTGCAAACTAAAATCACTAGTGCACGTATGGCACAAAACAGCTGCCAATCTGCACGATTGGTTCCAGTTTTTTCCATTACTGCTCAGTTACTACTTAATGCTTTGTTTTTTCACTAGTAGAAAACACATTTAAGGTCATCATGAGAGAAAAGCTTCATATTGAGAGCATTTTATCCATCAAGCTTATTTTTTTCAAAGGTGGTTGGGAAGGTGGGAAAAAGGCTGCTTTTATGCTATTTTAGCACTAGTTCCTCATGTTGAGAAGGCAACTTTGAAAACATACGTTGGTAAACAGTTTTCTCGGTGGTTACGGGCAACATGAGACCAGCAAGTAGGCAGAGAGGCTTGACAGACAAAAGTAAAGGGGGTGGGGTGTTTGGAAGATCATCATTGTCAGTGCAACAGTTTTACCTAGAAGAACCTCCACCTATTTGAGTAGTGGTCTGGGTTGAGGTATAAGGATTAGAAATAGCAAATGTCATTTGTGTTGGTGAAAACTGTCAAGCTGTGCAGCCTGCCTGCAGTGACGTTGTGAGCAAGGACAACGTTAACGCCAGTGGCCGTGCATAACCTCAAACTCAGGTCAACAAGTCATATAGAGACCAAGTTGCGGAATTCAGCTATGGAAATGGAGCCTTGTCTACCTACGATCTGGGCTGTGAAGACCAGAAATTTCTACAACATTAATCTTTGAAAATTAGTTTGAAGACATTTCATAACATCATGGTTCCAAGTTTTAGAAGTTGTGAATGTGTAATTTTTTTAATTTTATTTTTTTTTTTTTGTTGGGGGGAGGTAATTAGGTTTGTTTATTTACTTATTTATTTTCTTAATGGAGGTACTAGGGATTGAACCCAGGACCTTGTGCATGCTAGGCATGCACTCTACTACTGAGCTATACCCTCCCGCCTTGAATGCACATTTTTTATTTTGGGGTGTGGGTAAGACTCCCAGTGCTGAAGCATATATATGTTGTAGGCTCTTGGGAACAAGACGTGTGTGGAGCTCTGATACACTGCTGTGGGGGCATCTGACGACTCTCCGCGACCTTCCTGACGGTTTCTAGGAAAGAGAGACTAAACCTCAGACCGTGGCACATAGTATTTCCTACCTCAGTGCTAATCTGACCGTATTTCAACCAATATTTATTGAGCACTTAGCCCTGGAGCTACTCGGAGAGTTGTATACAAAGTGCGTGCAACACAGTACACTACTCTCAAAAAAAAAAAAAAAAGTGTGGTTACTTGGGAAAACAGGTAAAGAAAGGAAGTTAAGAACCAGAGTATACAATAAAGTGTGCGTTGACTCACACAGTAGTAAGCACAGTAAGATGAGAGGGGGGAAAAGGTAGTACAAATGACAGGGACTAAGTCAAAAGGAAGTGGGTTTTGAAGCAAGTTTTGCAAGAGAAGTAGAAGGGGCTGTGTAAGGCTGTACCCCGGATAGGCATAAACACGCCCTGAGCTTTTGGAGGCTACCACATTTAAACCCAATTTAGTGGTGTCTAACTCTTCACTGGCCCAGTACGGACGATGGCATGTGTCTTCCGCCCCGTCCACGGACTTCCTGACAGAATCGGCCACCACCTGCCAAGCCACGTCCCGTCTAGTAAAAGCACGTCGGACCACGGGACCCGCCGCTCTGCCTGCTGGGGCTTGCAGTTCCTGCAGAAGCCCAATCCCGGTGCTCTCGGAGGGCGCCGCCTTCCGCTGACCCCTTGCCTGTGGGTGGGGCTGGCGGGCTGGAGAGCCAATGAGGCCGCAGTAACGTGGCAGCCACCCACGAGCCCGCGTCTCCGCCCGCCCGGACGGCGAGCCGGGCTCCGCCCCCCCAGGGGGACCTACCATCCGGCGCCCACGCAGAGGGGGGAAATGGGGCCCGCCTCCTGCTAGGAGGCCGGCAGGAGCCCCGGTCCCCCCCGGCTGCGCTCGGTGGCGACGCCCGGGCCCACGCCGCCGCGCCCCTCCTTCTTCCGGCCTCGGCAGCCCCGGCCGCTCCCGCTTCTGGTTGATGCTGCGCCTTTCGGAGTGGAACATGAAGGTGCTCTTCGTCGCCGCCCTCGTCGTGGGCTCCGTCTTTTTCCTGTTGTTGCCTGGACCTTCTGAGGCCGATGAGAAGAAGAAGGGGCCCAAAGTCACCGTCAAGGTCCAGCCTTCCCTCTCCAGACCTTCCTGGCGCGGCCCGCACTCAGCTGCTTGGGTTCCGGCCTTGGCACCGCTGGTCACATGTGTCCAAGGCGTTTAGGGTCCCGAGCTCTGGCTTGGGCGTCCTCGACTTTGGCTCTGCCTCTGCCTCTGCCTCGTCTCCCTGCCGTGCGTCTTGGCGCCTGGGCGGTCCTCCCCTAGTCAGACCGGAGAATGACCCGGGCTCTCCCTGACAGCCCGATCCTGACCCAGGCATTGGCGCCCGGGATGCCCAGCTGGGGCCAGCACTGCGGACTCAGAGCTATTTGCAGATACTGCACTGCTGGGGAAAGGGTGAAAGATCATGTATGCCAGATTGCCAGTCGTTCCTCTGCTTAGGCCAGATTTTAGCCACTTCCAGTTATAGAGCACAGCAGTGTAGTTCAAACTTGAGTGGTGTGCTAGGCACCCCTCCTTGTTTTTTTTGCTGTTAATTTCTAGAATCGGGACCCACTATTTATTTAGAGCAAGGATTGTTAACCTTGTAGTCTAAAGAGAGTGTAAACAAACATGGAACTTTCATTAGATTCCCATGGATTTTTTTTTTCACCACCAAAATCAGATTCAGAGACACTGCCCTTAAAATATGGCTGTTTTCTCTCCCATCCTCTGGGTAGGTTCTTCGGCGCTCCCTTCCCTAGCAAGTCCCCTTTAAAGAGGCTAAGTTTGAAATGGTGTTTTTCCAGGTGTACTTTGACCTGCGAATTGGAGATGAAGATATAGGCCGAGTGGTCATCGGTCTTTTTGGAAAGACTGTTCCAAAAACAGTGGATAATTTTGTAGCCTTGGCTACAGGAGAGGTAAGTGGCTGGAGTGGAGGTAGCCAAGCTCAAAGGAAGTGAAGTTGGCAAGTAGGTCTAGCAGCAAACTGAACTGCAGAGCATGGCCCATCCGTAGCAGTGGCCCTCACAGAGTACCAGCTGTGCTTCTGGCCCAGTGTTATCATATCTTCTGAGTTTCTTAAACTGAATCCAGAATTAGGGTTTTTTTCTTTTGAGAAAATTTTTCATCTTTGAGACATTGCAGTAACAACAACAACAAAAAAATCTGGAAACTAGCTTGTGGCCTCTGCCAGAGTAAGGGGGCCAGAGCTTTACAGGTTTTAAGGAAATGAATGCCTTGTTTAAGAAAGTTTGTAGTCCAACTTGTCATTGGGTCACCAGGTAACTTTTGGTAAGGGGGTCAGTTTTCTTGCATCTGTGATCAGATTTTTAAGAACAAGAAGGAAAAGGTGGAGTCATTATGTGAAGTAGAATAGTGTGGAGTCTGGGAATTTGTATAAAGGCAGAAGAAGGTGTGGTCTTGGCCTTTGCTGGATCTGTGTGCTCCACACCAGGCCTGTGGTGACCGCTCGTTGAACGATGAATCTGCCAGCAGGCGTTTCTCTTCTGTGAGCAGTTGTTGTGGGCTGGGTTCCTCCGGGGTGTTTAATGTCTGCCTGGTGCCTCACGCCACTTCAACGTCTTGCCCCTTTTTCTAGAAAGGATTTGGCTACAAAGACAGCAAATTCCATCGTGTGATCAAGGACTTCATGATCCAGGGTGGAGACTTCACCCGGGGAGATGGCACTGGAGGTAACCTTGTCTTCTGGGCCGAGGGGTACCGGCCCCAAGGCGGGCGGGCCAGCTGCGCTGGGTCGGCAGGGCCTCTTCCTTCCCCAGCTCCAGAGGCAGGCTTGTCGCCTGCATGGAGACCAACTGCACCCTTCTTTGTACAGGGGCCCCAGTACCAAGGAGAGGGGGTAATGGGGGTCAGGTAGAGGTAAGAAGATCCTGCCCCACTGGCAGACCTGCTGATCCAGGCCTACAGCCTCAATGAGTTTTCTCTCGAAACCTCCTGGGGGGAGGGGAGCACAGTGAAGCACCACCTGTGGGTGATTCTGGGTCAGGCATGCGAAGCCTGTGTGGGCGACCTCGGAAGCCCCAGCAAGGGTGGGAGAGGTCGCTTTCCTTGGCAGTTTCCCACCAGAGACCACTTGGCAAGAATTGGTGGTCTCACTTCTGTGTTACTTGCACACGTAGGACAGACAGACACCCTGGCCAACCCACAGGTCTCACCACACTTGAGTGCACGCCTGCTCTTCCCTCAGGCCGCAGCTGCAGCTCACCCCACCAATGAATATTTTTTGGTGGGCCAGGCTCTGTGGGGGGTGCCGAGGATGCAAAAGCCAGTGGGACGGCAACTCCCTTTCACTTCCAGGACCCGAAAAGTCACAGACGGGCTGTAACACAGCTTTAGGGGCTCAGGCTCTGTCCTCAAGTTGTGTATCTAAGTGGGAAGAACTGGGAGAAAACACTGTGGAAGGTACATACTACAAGATGTAAGTCATAGCTGGTTGGACGAGAAGGACAAAGCCGAAAGGATACAAAGCACTGGCCTCATGGGGTCTGCTGGGCTGTGATCTAGTGTCTTGACACCTTCTTGCTTTGTGACTTCAGGCAAGTCCTCTGAACCTCAGTTTCCTCTTCTATAGGAGTGCTAAGAGTTGTGGGTTCTGGGAGGGCGAGGTGAGATCTTGAGTGTGCGGTGCCCAGCGCGTGGTAAACTCAGCCGTTGTCAGAATGATGACAAGCAAAGGACTCAGTTCGGGCCAAGGCGATCAGGAAGTAGCCTTGTGAATGTGAGGTCAGATCTGAGCGGGGTCCCGGCTGGGGAGAATCTGAATGGGCATGGAGGACGCAGGGTTAAGGTGTGAGTCCGCTCAGTTCTGTGACAGGAGCTTGGCCACAGGGCGGGTCAGGGGGCTGCAGATGGAGCTCACACTGGCAGCCGTGACCAGGCTAGGAACCCAGGGCTTTGTCCTACACGGAGTGAGGATCTGCTGAAGACCTGAATGGGAGCGAGACCCGATCACAAAGGAGTTTGCAGGAAAAATAATGTGGCAGATCAGGTCGTGGAGGCAGGAGCAAGCAGGCTGGCGGGGGGTTGGCGCAGCTGTCCCTGGGTAGGGCTTTGCGGGCCTGAACCAGGGGACGATGCCTGGTGGGTAAGAGCAGGGATCTGAGAGCTAGGCCACCGTGGTTTGAATTCCAGCTCTTTAGCCTCGGTACCTGTTTCTTCATCTTTGAAGTGGGGCTATTGGCTCCTGCCTCATAGGATAGGGTTTTACTCTTTGTGTAAAATGCTTGCCCCAGGTCTCTGGCACACTTTTCCCACTCAGCGTTAGCCACTGCTGCAGCGGGGGGAGCAGGAATGGAAAAAAAGGATGAATCAGTGGTGGGGACAAGGACAACAGTGTGCAGAAGAAAAATGTCAAAAGAAAAACTGAAGTCTGGAAGGAAAGATGACAGAGTATACTGAGTTTAAAATGAAGAGCTGTCCATTTACGTTTGGAACTCCTTGTATGTTGGGAAAGTGATTGGAGCTAAGGGTGTTTAGATTTGAGGGTTTTCTGGGTAGCAGTGATTTAAATCCTATAGTCGGCTGAGACTTACAAAGAGGATTCTGACATGGGGGAGGCCTCTGGTCAGCAGGCCAGCCAGGAGCCCTGGCCTGGCGGTGGGAGAACCCGGGTGCTCCCGGCTGTGGGCGTGCGAGTGGAGCCCAGGCTGAGACACCCCCGTCCCCACCAGCCAGAGCCGAGTGAGTCTCAGTGTTGAGTCTTCCTGCTTACTGGACGGTCAGAGCTATCTCCCTGGTTAGCATCAGCCGAGGACAGTTTCCCAACCTGGTTCCATCCTGTGGGAACCACAGGAGGACTATGTGTGTAATAAGGTGGTTCCATATGCAAGTAAGTTTGAAAGGTGTTGGGTCAAACAAAATGAAAACTACCTTTGTTGCTGGGTTTCTCGGGGCCTCTAGTGAACTAGTCCACAGTGTGAGTCACCAGGAGTGGACAGGGACAAAGAAGGGCGTGGTATTTCCCCCGGAACCAGCTTTGGGAACTTAAGTTAGCATCTCTGAAAAGGGGTCGAGATCAGCTCCTGGCCCCTCTGTCGTATGCCCTGGACCCAGACTCTCCACGGACAGACACGGTACACACACTCAGAGCCACCTTTTATTTTTGGTGCATTCGTTGATAAGAGGCTCTTGACTTTCCAGGACCCAAATGGCCATCCCTCCCTTTTGCTTCTCCTTGCCATTCCCAGCTCATCCCTCTTTCTGCTTTGGAGCTTCCTCAGTATCTTTTGTGCTCTTAGGAAGAAAAGCTGGTCAGCCACAGCAGTCCTTTTTTTCTGGAGAGTTCTTAGCTCCCCTGCATCCAGCACAGAACATCTCTCCACTGATGTCTCCATGGCAGGCCTCTTAGGCCACAGCCAAGGGTAGTTGTTCAGTTGTGCCTTATTTAAAAGCCATGAAACTAGATTCTCAAAGTGATGCTCGTGTGAGCAGTTCACTAAATCACCCTGGCCTCGTGCCCCACCCGACTTGGGCCGGGCCTCTAGAATCCTCACCCCAAAGATCTGCTTGGTTTGGGCTAACCCAGCTCCCCGGACCTACTTTTTCCTCCCAGGTAAGAGCATCTACGGTGAACGCTTCCCAGATGAGAACTTCAAGCTGAAACACTATGGGCCCGGCTGGGTGAGCATGGCCAACGCAGGCAAAGACACCAACGGCTCCCAATTCTTCATCACGACAGTCAAGACAGCCTGGCTAGATGGCAAGCACGTGGTGTTTGGCAAAGTTCTGGAGGGCATGGTGAGTTTGGGAGGGCAACCCTCACCAGGGATCTGACAGACCCGAGAGCAGGGGATCCCTGTATTTTATCCCTTTCCCAGAGGGGAAACTGGGGGGCACGGTGGGTGTGGAAAAATGAGAATAAAAGGCCTACCTCTCTGTTCCCCCAAGTTCTAAATCATTCCAGGCCCCAGGGAGAGGCCGGCCAGGGGGCCCCATTTCATCACTCACATTCAGTCCTGCCCCGGCCCCACCTGAAGTTGTACAGGGCACAGCCAAACACGCTGTCCCTGAGAAGCCACTGGGTACCCATTCCAGCTACCCTCTTACTCCTCCTCACCCTCAGCCCAACCCAGGTCCTACTTCAAAGGATCAAAACTACTGCATCCTCCTGATGTCAAATCTGGGTTCTCCCTGCCCTGGGCTGGCACCTGCCACGATGCCCTTAGGATTGTGGTGCCTCACGGTTTCTAGGTTGTTTGTCACGTGGTGGGGTCTCAGTCCAACCCGGCCACGCGCTGGGGCCCGTCTCCCTTGAGCCGCAAACCTGACGCACCTGCCTTCCTTCCCAGGAGGTAGTGCGGAAGGTGGAGACCACCAAGACAGACGGTCGGGACAAGCCTCTGAAGGACGTGATAATCGCAGACTGTGGCAAGATCGAGGTGGAGAAGCCCTTTGCCATCGCCAAGGAGTAGGGCCCCAGGGACCTCCTCCCTTTGAGCAACTGTCTGTGTGGCCCTGTTGCCCTCCTGGGGGCGAAGACAGCCCGCCACAGGGCTCCGCGCTGCACCGGCCCTAGTGCTGGCATCGGACGGAGTGGACCCTCCCGTCACATTCCACAGGCCCGGGGGCCCAGTTTTGTAACAAACTCCTACCAACACTGACCAATAAAAAAAAAAATGTTTTTTTATAACCTGCTTACGGGTTATTGGGCCTGCAGCACCTCCCCCAAGTCTCGTCCCAGCAGGTCTCCTGGGGGAGGGGTGCCTGTCCCCTCCTTGGGCTCCGGTCTGAACCCTTTCCCCAGGTGCTACCACGAGACAAGCAGGAGCTTTTGCTCCTTGCTCCCACACTGGCCAGCTACTGTGCATCAACCTTGGCGTGTCCCTTCCCCCATTCTTCTGAGAAACACACCCATCTGTTCATAGCCTACCTCTACAGTGACTTCTTCCTTTACTCCCTGTTCTCTGCTGCCCCTGCCCCGGCCCCTGGGCTGTCAGAGTGCAGGAGTTCTACCAGCCCAGACATCAGTGCAGCTGAGTTCTGACCCTGGGCGCAGAGGGGTAAGTCCTGGGTCCAGGCCAAGGGTGATCCAGCCCATGTCCCTTTCATAGGACTGAGGCACATGACTATCCTGGCATGTGATAACGCCTCTGGGCTGCTCAGGGCATCGGTGGCACCGGAGCTGGGGGACAGGCAGCCTCCGGCTGGGCGGTAGCTGTGCTGGCACTGAGGCCGTAGACGCCCTGCAGCACACCACTCACCACCACGCTGGGCAGCGGCTCTGGAACAGAAGGAAAATGGGAGGAGGGGGTAGGGGTGGCAGGGGAAGAGGAGGTGTGGGATGGACCTGGCTTCAGGCCTGCAGCCCCCTGAGCCCCTGTAGCTCAGCAACAGCCCCCCCCCACCGCCCCCGAACAAGAGCCCTTGTCAAGGCAGCAGGTCGCAGCTGGCCACCCAAGTGAGGCTTTGGCATTGCCAGTTCACATTTTGCTTAGTGCAGCTAAGGAATGGAGAACAGGGGAGCCAAGCCTACGTCACCATGTCTACTCCCTGGAGGAGACTACAAAGCAGGCTACAGGAGCAGTGGGCTGTGTGGCCCTGAAGGAGGGTGGCAGGAGGGAGCTGTCTGGGGTTCCTGGGAGCTGAGAAGTGGCCAGTTCACCCTCACTCCCATCCTGGTACCTGCTCCCTAAATGTGGATTATGGGTCAGAGGCACCTCCTCACCTGGGGATGGGATGCAAATATAAGGATCCACACGGAAGCTGATGACAGGCCGGTGGTACAGCTGCGAGCTACAAGGAAAAGGGGTCATGAACAGCAGAGGGGCAGGCAGAGCAAAGTCTCAAGTTGGGTGGAGACTAAGGACTGAGATCACCAAGGACCCACAAAAGAGAAGTGGAAAGTGGGCTCAGGAGGCACCAACAGGAAAACCAGAAGAACCCCAGGGACAGGCCAGAGACTTCAGGCCCTGGCATATGGCCACCAGGGGGCAGCAGGAGCCCAGTGCAGACAGGGACTCTGACTTACCTACTGTTGCCAGGCAGGAACTCCCCCAGGGTGCTGAAAAGAAGAGAGGCTGTGAGCTGCCTGGGGATGCCCTAGGGGAGCGTGAGGCATGGGTGGAGACGCGGAAGCCCAGAACTTCACCTCCCAGGGGACCACCACTTCTATTTGTAACAAGCTCAGTTCCGGAGGCAGCTGGGGTAACCAAGGCTGTCCAGAAAACAACCCCTTCACGGGGGTCAAGAAAGCCAGCAAAGGAGGCTGTGTCTCAAAGAGGAAGAACCAGTCTAGCGCCTGGCAGATGAGAGAAGGCAAAGCGCTTGGCCTCTGAAACCTTCCCTCACCTGCTGGCTGTAGAGAGGCCCTGTCCCCCAACACTGGGACCCCTCATGCCTGTCACGGTCCCCAGAGGGCTCACCTCCAACTGCTGGCCTTGGGGTCTGTGGGGAAGTGCCGAAGACTCAGGAATTCCAGTAGTTCCTTGGGCACATCCTGGTTCATGTATAAAATGCCCTGGAGAAGAGAACAGCGGAAACCTGTAACCAGACTCAGCTGTGTAATATGCACGGTCCGGTGCAAAATGAAAACACAGGGGCTCTTCAAAAATGATAACGAATTCAAGACAGAGCATTAAACCAAGCTCAGGCGCCCCCAGCCCTGGGTGACAACACAGGTTTTAAGCCGAAGAAGCTAGCCTGGCCTGTAATTGGGTATAACTGTGTGGGAGGGGGGAAGGGTCCCCACCCTACATCCTTATCAAGAGGGCAGCACAGGATCTCACCCTGGAGGGGAAGAGAACTAGTCTTCATTTAACTGGGACCATCTACCTCCTGATTACCTCACTCAGTCCTACCAATTCAGAGAGGGCTATTTGGACCCATTACCGTTCAGAAAATTGAGGCTTGAAGTAGTGGATAACATGCCCCAAATGTGGGTCCCCCTCACCCCATGCCCCTGCACTTCTCTGTCTGGGTCACACCTCTGGTCCAGTAGGCTGAGGGGCAACAAAGCAAGACCCACGCACACCTGGATGTATGCCTCCAAACCCTGCCGCCGCTGCTCCAATCCTCTGGTCCTCCAGTTGGGCAGGCGTTTCGAGGGGAAGTCGGGCACTTTGCACAGTTTCTTGATCTGCCAGGAGGTTACCGCGGTGCGATCACAGCATCCCACTGAGCCCTTAAGCTCATTTCACCCTGGCCAAAAGCCCTGCCCAGTCCTCCCCGCCACCACCCCTATAAACTTGACTTAGACCCACGTGGCAAGTGATGGTTAGAACAAGGGCGAGAGGCGCCCCAACTCCCCCCCTCCATCCCCAGATGCCCAAAGGCGGGCGGGCAGCGCAGGGGCACGGACAGCACAGGCTGGACCTGCCCCCTTCGCGCCCATTCCGCAGCCCGCGGGTAAGTCTGTGCCCAGGACTTGAACTCTCCAGGGCCTGGGGCCTTAAGCGGGGGCGGTAGAGGCTGGCGCCCGCCAGCTCTTCTGCCCGCCGCCCAGGGACAGGGCAGGAGCCGGTCTGGGGTCGGTCAGTCGGAGGGTGGGTGGTGGGCGCCGCCTCACCCGCTTGTGCAGCGCGTGGAACTCGCTGTAGCGCCTCTGCACGGTGTGTCTGCGCCCGCGGCACAGCACCTCCACTCGGAACACCTGGCGGGCGCGGGCGGGCAGCCGTGTGCGCGTGAGTTCCCGCGGGAGGGCGCAGCAGGACCCGCGCCCGGCTACGCGCCCACCCTCCGCCCCCAAAGCCACAAAGTTGCCTAGAAAAGCCGCCGCTCTCTGGGGACCCTCCCACTCTCCCCACACACTTGGGGACTCTGCTGCTTGCAGTCAGTCCCTCAGGAGCGGTGACCGCCACCCGCAGGGCTGGACAATCCAGGCGGCCCCGAGACCCTCTGCAGGCTGCCCTCCGACGGCCTGGCCCTCTGTTCTCGGCCGCCGGAGCCCGGGGTGCGGGGTCCCCTCTGCGTTGTGCGCGGAGAAATCTGGCGGGTCCCTGCGCCCCTTCCCACCCAGTGTCCCCGCTCACCATGTGGCCTTTCTCGGGGTTCTGCCGGGGCCCCTCGGTCTCGGGCCCCACGGACGGGATGTGGACTTCCAGCATCCGCGCGCAGCTCGCACCCCGAGCTCTGCAGGCGCGGACCAGAGACCCTGAAGAGCGCGCCCCGCCCCCTCTTACCCTCAGGCCCCGCCCCCACGCCGGCCCCGCCCCTGGCGTTCCCTCGCGCCGCCAGGTCCTGCGAGAGACTGATTAGGCTGGACGCCGGGTGGCGGGAGGCGGACACCGCCCTCTGAGCCTAGTGGGGCCGCAATGCGTGGGGACCCTTCGGCAGAGAGGCATCCATTTGTCAACATGTCCACATTCACTGAGCACCCACTGATTGCCACGAACCCGGGCAAACCAGAATTTCACCTGCTCTTTGTTGAGCGCCTACTAAGGACTGGGGCCTGTGGGCGCTGGGCAAGGAGAGAGGCTTGGCCCAGACCAACCAGGGACTTTCCTTGCGTTCCTCACACCCTTCCCTGGGACCAGACTGCCCCCAAACCCATTCCCTCCACCTTCAACCCGGACCCTGAGAGCGCAGCCACACAGGGGTAAAACTTGGACACACTCTGGCTTTGATGTCCCCCTCCCCCAGCATTCATAGGCCTCTCCGTTCGTTCACTTTTAAAATCCATTCCTCCATTCATTCATCTTTCAGTCAAACCTGCATCAGTCCTGGGAGAGGCAGTTTAGGGACTGAGGCTCTTCTTTGGAGATTAGACAGCTTGGATTCCCCTGACTCTGTAGCCTTGTGCTCATCTGCAAAATTGGGATAACATGCCTCCCTCAGGAGAGTAGGTATTGAGAAAGTGGCAGTTTGTGAGCTTATCCTGGAGACACAGGTGGGTTGTGTCGGTGTACAGGGCAACAGAGGGGAAGAGACTGTGGGAAGTGGCACAGGGTTTCTTGCCCATTCTTGTGGCAGAGTCTTTCCGGGTATGCAGTAGGATTTCATTCATAACTGTCTCACCTCCTGTGTTAGAAGGGACCTCTGCTCCCACTGCCCAGCTCCACTCCCACTGGCCCCAGCCATAAGGGAGCTGTGCCGTTCAGCAGAGGCCTCCACTCCACTGATTTCTCCCCACGATGGTCTAGGTGGGCAGTGGAGTTTGGGGAGTCCCTGCCTCCAAGAGCTCACACCAAGGGAGGCTTTGTGGTGGGAAGGAGGAAGCAGAATACCTGTCTTAGGGGTTAGGGTCAAGGGACCACTGCCTCCCTCCTTCCCCTGCTAGTGTAGAGGTGCTTCTGAGCTGAAACTCTCCATTCCCAACTCTGCCCCCAGAGAGAGGATGAGTGGATGACCCCAGAAAGGGGGCAAGCAGGTCTCATTCATTATATGTCCCACACTTTTCACCCCGAATTCCATCTCACAAGGTCCCCAGAATCAGGAAGCTGAAACTTCCTGGAAGGGAAATGACCCACCATGAGGAGAAGTGCTGGGGTTTCATTTCTTTCCTTGCACTCTAGGGCCCCACCGGTCAGGGACCCTGCTCTGCTTGTCTACCATCCAGGAAGTCTTCTCTTGGGACCCTCAGACCTCTAAACTTCTTGGTCACCCACCCTAAGGACTGTCTGCCCTCCGTCTCTATCCCTACCACCCAGAAAACTGTTAAGTCTCCTAGTGAATTTCGCAGTTCTTCCTTGTCTTTCTCCCTCATACATGGTCCATTCTCTACTTGGCAGTGCAAACTGCCATCAATGCTTAAAACCTTCCAAAGGCTTCCCATTGCAATTAGAACAAAACCCACCCTCCCCACCACCATCGACAAAGCTCTCAATGACCCAGCCCAGCCTCCACCTCTTATCTCCTCTACTTCCCTCTCCTGTATGGAGCTCCAGCCACAGTGACCATCTTCCAGTTCTTCAGACCTAACAAGCTCTTTCTGCCTCAGGACCTTTGCACTTGCTCTTTCCTCTCCCTGAAACACTTTTTCCTGACTCTTCACTTGGTGGGCTTCACCTAAAACTTTCAATTCTTAGCCTAAAACTCACCTCCTCAAAGAGGCTTTCCTTCCTTACCACCCTGTCAGTGTCTGTCTCTGCACTTATTCTAATATGGAGTTACTGTTATTTTCTTGTGTGTCTCCCTGGCTTTCCCACCTCGGCCCCAGACTCAGCACCATGGGGCCAGAGACATGGTCTCTTGTCAGTTGTTGCCACCATGGTGCCAAGCATGTAGTAAACACACAGACAATATTTTTTGATTTTAAGACTGGAAGATATGGGGGGAAGGTATAATTCAGTGGTAGAGTACATGCTTAGCATGCACAAGGAAGGTCCTGGGTTCAATTCCCCAGTACCTCCATTGAAAAAAAAAAAAGGACTAAATAAATGGGAGAGGGGGATGTTGGGAAAAGGCTAAGGAGAGAAGGGAGGGACTGCGAGAGGCAGGAAGGGAGCAGGGGTTGCTGAATCCTTAGAGGAAGGCCTGCAGAGGGGTGAGAACAGCGATCCTCTTCCCACCTTCAGAGACAGACACCTCTCTCTCTCTCTCTCTCTCTGCAGGCTGCTGTCCACTTTATCCATTTGTTTAATTTTCAGGTGTTCCCGAGAAGTCTCAAATCAATGGATTTTCATCACCTGTTATAGAGGGAGATTTGATGCACCACCTGACTTGTAAAATATCTGGTAGTAAACCTGCAGTTCCTTATTCCACAGCATTTCATTAACACATGAATGAAGATCCAAGTGAAGAAAAACAAGATCCTTGACCCGGAGACATTTACGTCTTTGGCGAGCTAAAACAACATATGGAGAATATTTTCCTGTAAAGAGGACCACGTGACATGATGTACACTCCAGAGCAGTTATTACAGTCAAAGGAAAAGTTTTCTCCTGTATGGTTAAAGCATTGAGCTGCTCAGTATATGAACACTGAGCTAAATTCCAGACTCAGATTTTGCGATGCGTGGTCCTGGCGTGGGGCTTGATACTGTGCGTTCTGCGCGAGTTCGCTGGTGAAGCAGATGCTGATGCTCCGGGTCGGGGGCCACCTTGTGAACACCTGTCTCCTGGCTCCCACACTATCCCTGTCAGGAAGCGGGGCGTCTCTCGCCCCACCGTTTAGGCATGGAGCCTGGAGACGAAGGCAGGATGGGCTGGGGCTTGGAGGTGTCCCCCACAGATGCCCCCGCGCCTGCAGGCGGCCGGGCAGCTCGGCGCGCAGGTGGGCTGGACCGCGCCTCCCGCTCTGGCTCGGCCCTCGCCCTCGGCCGCCCGCACACAAAGCCCCTTTCACTGGCTCGGCCTCCGGAGGCCACCGATGCTCTGGGAGGTTTGGTTAACCCCGTTAAGAAAACAAACAGCTCCTGCGCCGCGGGCGGGCGGGCTCCGCTGGGCACAGAGGCGGGATTCTTCTGCCCGCTGCCGCGGCTGGAGGTGGCCTGGCCTGGGGTCCCAGCAGCTGGGGGCGAGGCTGGGCCTGGACAGCTCCTGGAGGCGGGGGGTGGGGGGTGGGGGGTGGGGGCGGCTCTGGTCACCTGGGCAACGCCCTGAGCCTCAGGGTCCTCGTCCGTACCACGGGGAGCTGTGTAGAGGCTAAATGACACCATGCTTCCAAGGCGTTTAGCACCGGGCCTGGCACGCAGTAAATTAGTGTTAACTATTCTTATTTGACTGAATTACACGAGTTCGCCGTTTCAGTAGGCCCAAACCATGGGGTATTGACAATTACATATGGTTCATCCTATATTTGTTAAGGATTCATCTTTGAAACAACAAAAACAAACTCTTCTATTCCTTCATTATCCTGAGGTTTCAAGGTTAGCTTTTAAAAAAAACCAAAAAGGAGGACGGGTAATAGCTCAGTGGTAGACTGCAGGCTTAGCATGCACGAGGTCCTGGACTCAGTCCCCAGAACCCCACTAAAATAAACGAAATAAAAAAATTTAAATCAAAAAGCCAGTAATTATCCCAACTACTAACTCTGTGATCAGGCTTTTCCTGATTTTCTTAATATTGTGCAACCAAAAAAAGGTAAAGAAAATGAATTGGAAGCAGACGTTGGTGTAAATCAGCAAGTATCCTATTCATCCTGGCAGCCTCAGAGTCCTTACTAACTGCCTTTATAATAACTACATCTTATACATTTGAAATAATATAGTAATAAAATTAAAAAATTTACGTTATGAGTATTGAATTTTGGTGTAGATGTCTAAAAAAATAGTTCTACTGCTAAAACATTTTAAATTATTGAGCTAAACACATCATTTTATAAATGAGGAAACAGGTGTGAGGAAGGAGAAGTGGGCCGTGGAGAGGGCTGTTAGGAAGGCATTACTGACAAGCATGTCCTGCCTGAGCCCTGAGAGCAAAGTATGGCTCCAGGTTGGGCTGGTGCCCTGCTTCTGAGGGGACAGGTAGGCTCCAGCCAGCAGTATCACTCCTAGGAGCCACCTGGCCCTTGCCCAGAAGACGGAGGCACTCAGCTGCCTCAGACGACGTAACCCAGGGCTGGAGCAGGGGGAGCTGCAGAGGCCACCCCAGCAACCCGGCATCCACCCAGCACAGCTGCCCGGGGAGATTTTTCTGGTGCTCCAACTCCTAGCACCCCTTAGAGTGATATGTCAGTGGGCCAACCAATCGCCCTGCTGGTGTGCCAGCACCAGGGTTCAAGGAGCAGACAGGCTCAGGTACCCTCAAGTCACAGGGGTTTATTGTGATAAGAACTGTGGGACCAAGAACTAAGGACGACAGGAAAGCCAAAGGCGGGGGGGTGGGGTGGGGTGGAGGTGGGGATACCCCAGCCCTAGGCCTCGAGGTCCAGAATGGAGGTGCCCCCTACTCTCGCTCTAGCCCTGGGTGCTGTCTGGGGTTTCCCAGCAAGCAGTTTCTAGTCTCTGCCTTTACTGGTCCCCAGCTACTCACCCAAGTGCTTCTCTGTCTTCCAGCTTCTGTTCCTGCTCCCGGACTGGGCCACACACTGAGCAGGTCTGTGGAGAGAGCCTCAGAGGGTGAGAGCGGCAGATGCCTATGAGGTCAGGAAGGTAACTTTTCCTTGGATTTCTGTGGGTTTTTTCAGGTCTTTAAGAAAACAACTTAGTAGGTTAGAGTTTAGGTCCTTCTTGTCCATCCCCGACTGGGTCGTGTGGGATATGGTGAGGCAGAGGGGCTGAGTCGAGCAGACTGGGTTCAATTCTTTGCTCCGGGGTGTGACCTTGGGCAAGCTCTTTGAGGCCTCGAGGCCTGTCTTTTAATGTAGATAATGACGCCCACCTGGCAAGGCCAGGGTACTGATGAGTTTCAAAGCCCTGAGCACACTGGCACAGGGTAGGTGGGTGGGTGATTACCGCACGGCAGCTCTTGTTATGACCCCCAGGGTGGGAAGGCACTATCAGAGGCAGCCTGGACCCACCCCTGCACATGTTCCCGGCGGCCAGGTGCCTCACCATTTTTTCTGGTGAGGTTGCTGATGTTCCCAAGAGGAGGCCGACTACGGGGCCCCTGTGGTCATCACTGCTGTCACTCATAATGGAAGAGGAAGCTGAGAGCTCTGAAGCTACGAGGGGGCAGTCATTTGGAAACTATCGTCACATCACTTTAGGGAAAGGTCCTATCTCAGATTGGACAGGGTTTTTCTTTGGGTTTTTTCTGGACCCAGACACAGTGCATCCTGTGGAGGCTGAGTTTCCTCTGAGCAGCCCTGGTGGGAGTGAGGGGGTTACTGCCCCAGAGGTCTGGGCATCAGAGCCAGAAGGGCATGTCCACAACAGACAAAGGCAAAGGGGAGATGGCCCTTCAGGGGCAGGTGGCTATCACCTCCCAGCCTGCAGGCCCCACCTGGGGCACTGAGCACCTGCCAACCACAGCAAGGCCTACTGAACCCTGAATCAGGCCTGATTTCTGGATCTCTTGAAAAATCCCAAGATGTGGGCCAACAGGCTCGTAATGCAAGAATCACCAGAGCTGAAGGGCAGCCACTGCCCTCCTTCAGCTGCCTTTGGAAGTGGAGGAGGGCACTGAGATGAGCAGGAACAACACAGTCCATGATCTTGAGTTCAGAGCCAGGGAGGCGACTGAGATCATCTTCTTCGCCATAACATTACAAGCAAGGGTGAGAAAGACCAGATGTTTAAAAGGTTGACAAAGATAGTGTCAAGCAAATAACTAAAAAGGAGGCAGGGCTCCCAGCCCAGTTTGGGGGTGGGATGGACAATGGGTCACAGAAAGCTTCCCAGAGAATGCACATATAAAGTAGGCCTCAAAGGATGCATTGGTTTGTTTTCCCATAATGAAAATAGCTTTATTTAATGGTTATGATTATAAAAATACATAGACATTCCAGGCAACATAAAATGGTATAAAAATTTAAAGAAATGCAAAATTCCATCCCTAGAGGCAACCATAGTTTACAATTCGATCAGCATCCTTCCCATATATATAATTGTATATAAATGCAGACCATATCATACATGTAATTCTATAACCTACTTTTTTTCACTCAAAAATATGAGTTTTTCTTGTCAGTGAACAGAGCTATATACCACCTTCAATGGCTGTATAATATCTAATTGTATTATGTACCATAATTCATTTAATCCCTTCCTGCTGTACATGAAGACTGATTTCAAATTGTACAACTGTAAACAATGCTATGATGGGCCTCTTGGCATAGTCTTCTTCATGGACTTGGCTTCTAGAAGCGTCTACGGGAATCCCCAGTGAGTGTTCTGACACATTCACCAATGCCCTCCGTCTCTGTTTACTTACACTCTCATCCACAACAGTGAAGGCTGACGGTTTCAGGCAGGTGTCATTCTGAGAAGAGAGGGATGGGGGCTGAGACAGGGAGCTTCAGGTACAAAGTCCCCCATTAATAAAGGCTTCTGAGGCCACACAGAAGTGAGGAAGGAAAGAGAGTATGTGGAATCAGTTTCCAGGAGGCATGCGCACTGTTGTGAAGCACTAGGAGATAAATGGGGAAAGGCGAGCTGGGGTCCTCTCCCAGAAGGCTGTGAAGGCCAGGTGGCAGAGCCTGCAACTGGAGACCATTCAACTGTTATCTATTTGGCACCTGTTTTAAGCCCAGATCTTTTCAGGGGGCCACGGGGTTATACAGACGTTCCACTGTGGAGAGTGGACTGGTGGGCGGGGAGAGCCGACATTAAACCACTCAAGTGGCATCACAAGACATGGCAGATCATGTCGCACCAACCCTGGGGCCAGGAGACTGGGATGAGTTGTTCTAGTCCATTTCTAACTGTGAGCTCAGTCCTGACACTTCCCCACCGAGGAGCTGAGAATCTTAGCCAGTGACTCTGAACAGAATGTTGGGATCAGGCACGTGCCAACCGCAGCAAAGTATGTCCTTCCTTATTCCAGGAGGGACCCCCCTTCCCCACCCCCTGCCCCCAGGCTGCCAGGAATGTGGGGAAAATCCCACCACGTGAGGGGCTGGTGCCCCTCAAAATCCATGGTCTTCAATCCCATATAGGCCCTATGTTCAGCAAAGGACGCTGCTTCCATCACCATGTTCCCTCCTCAACCAGTTCCTGGCCCCATGCTTAGTATTTCCATTATCTTCTACCTTTTTAAAATTTGAGCTGCACAGGCATTCTTTCTTTCTTTATTTTTTAAAGAGTTCTCAGCTACAGGTGCATTCAGAATGAAATCTTCTGGAAAGAGCTCAATGTTACAAATTTCTATGTGGACACTTCTGATCATTTCTACTTCTCCCATTATTCTGTCACTGAATACTCATATCGAATGTTGGGGTCCCTCCAGCTCTAAGCCCTCATCTTCAGGACCCCAGAGCCCAGGGATTCACACGGGACATAACCTCAGGGGAAGTAGGGGAATGCAGACTCATCTCCACACCTCTTCTCTAAACCACTTAACTCAAAATAGGTGAACAAGACATTCCTGTCTGAGGACATTTTAATTACCAGGCAGGAGACCATCACTCTCTGGCCCCCAGCCCCAGCTGAGAGGCCCCTTGCTCTGTGCACTTTGTGCTCCCAGACATGGCTGATGGCTTGTCCCTTTCTCTCCTCCTAAGTTTATTAACATGCTAGGTCTGATCCACCTTTCAATAAAACAAAGCCTGACTTCACTCTGTATCTCTCCCACCTCTCAGCAGAGTCCTCCCTTCCCAGGCAGAGAAGCCTCTTATATGACACGGTCAGCACCTACTGTCCCCACTGCTTCCCTGCCCACCTGCTCCAAACCCATCTGGCCTCCTGTGTTACCTGCGTCATGGCGGGCTGCACTGTCTACCCCGAAATCCAAGCCAGAAGCTTGCAGGTCATGTTAACTACCACCCCCTCCCTCAGGCCTCTCATCCAATCAGTGACCAGACCCCAGTGGCTCTTCTCCACCTCCTGTACCTCTTCCCGAGCTCCAGCCCCATTACTACTCTGCTCCTTGGCACTCTGGCTGGCTCTCCTTGCCTCCAACCTCACACCTGATATGTCTACATCACAAATGTGACCAAGCTATTCTCTGCTCAAGTCCCTTCAGGAGCTCCCCACACGTCACAGGCACTGTGTGATCCAGCTCCTGCTCACCGCTTTCTGCGGGCCGTCCACTGACTAGACTCTGGCCACACTGAGCCACTGCATTTCCCTGGTTGTGCGCACCTCCCACTGCCACGACACAGGGAGGCAGAATGGACCCAGCAGAAGGAACAAACACCTCTTTGCCTCTGAGACACAGTTTAAGCATCCCCTTCTCCAATTTCTTCCTCCTGAGTCCCCAGGTAAAAGGACTCCTTTGTGGAGCCCCCTGCACCGGCCTCTGGCTCAGTGCACTTACCCTGCTATTGGCCTTCTTAACTTCCATGTCTGCCAGCTCTGCACAGAAATGCACGGGCCCTGGACAGCCGGCCCTGTCTGCCTCGGGATGCAGGAGGCTGAGGAGGAAGTTCTGAAACCAGAGGAGAGTCCATCCCAAGGAAATAACAAAAACAGACTTCTATCAAGATGATCACTGGATGGAATATAACAAAGTGAGGAGGAAGTTTTAAAAATTAAGTTTCTTTGGAGAAGAGTTCCAAATATGCAAAAAGGAGATGAGAATAAACCCTATGGAGCTAGACAGGAAATAGCGGTGTGAATGCATGATTTTTAGTACCTGATTCTTTATTTATTTATGCCATTTATCTTCACCTCTTTTGGTATGTCCATATACCCATGTTTCCTTGGTGTGTCTGCCAAGAGCCTAGAAGTCATGATACTCCAGTAGCAAGATCAGCACCCAGACCTTGACTTCTAAATATCATTCTCCAGTAAAAGGAATCAAGATTCCTTAGAGAAATGTCTGATTCCAGGGCTGGTGCAGGGAAGATACAAGATAAACCTGGAACATCTTGTTAAGCCAGAGAGAAAGAAAGTGTTGAAAAAACGAAGGGGGCGTGTTAATACCTGGGACAGTCTGACAATCAAAACAAATCGAAGCAATGGCTTGCCATTTTGAGTAAAACAGGAATCCATTCGTCCATATTGATAAACAAGTAGATTAATAAATAGGGAGGAAAGATGTTTTTCTTGAGAAGAATGCTAACCAATAAATGTAGAAGAAACTATGGAGTTAGAAAATCACACTGGATGAAGAACAAAATATTTACTTGATATAAAAGTATCTCCCCACAGAAAACTGCTTAATTACAAAGGAGAAGGAGTAAATTTAAAATGGGGAAACCTGGCAGTCATCAACTTAACCAAAAGATCAGAGTTAATGTCAGCATTAATGGGACCAACCGACACCACATCACACTTAAGATGCGCTGAGGACACACCTCTACTGTGATGCTCCTGCCCAGCACGCAAAACCCTCATCTAACCGTGTGGGACTGTGTGGGACCATGAAACCAAACTGAGGAACATTCTACAAAACCCCTGGCTGTATTCCCCCAAACTGCCAAGGTAATGGAAGGCAAGGAGAGGCTCGGGAACTCTTCCAGATTAAAACGAGATACATGTAACCCTGTGTCACCACTAAATGTAGCACATGATCCTGCACCAGGAAAAAGGGAATAAAGGACGTGACTCAGACGACTGACACAATTTAAACTGAGAGCAGGGGTTAAACTTTATCAGTATCGTATCAGTGGTATGCTTCCTGATTTTGATAAGCATACTTATGGTTGTAAATTATGACAGAACGTCCTTGTTCTTAAGGGAATGCATACTGAAATTTGGGGGTAAAGGGGGACATACAATGTCTGCAACTTATTCTCAAATGACCTGGAAAATACAACACGTAAATATAGATAAAGCAAATCATAAATCATAAAGCAAAAAGATTAAAATGTAAACACCTGGGAAATGTGAATAAAAGGATATATGGGAGTTCTCTGTGATATTCCTGTAACTTTTCTGTAAGTTTAAAATCATACTAAAATTTTAAAAGTTACCAAACAAACCAGGAATCCAACAACAAGGGATGAGTCAGAATTATGGTACAGTCACTCTATGGAAGCCTTAAAATTGCATAGCCTTACAAATAAAGTCTGTGAAGATACATAACAAAGCAGGAAAAAATGCTTATAACATACAGTGTTGAGTGATAAAAGCAGGATACAAAGTATTTTATGTGTATATTATTACAACTATGCAAAGCAAAAATACAAGAAGACGGGAAGGATAAAATCAAAGGTGGTAATAAGGATATTAGGGGATATATGGGAGAGACTGAGTGCCTTTTTCTTAAAAGAAAAATCAATGTGTTTAAAAAAAATACTTGCAGCAGAGGCACTCCTCTGTCAGGCTGGTACCCTGGAGATCATTGCTGTTTACTGCCTTCTTTTGCCTCAAGCTGCCCCTACCCAAACCTTACCAGCCCCCGCCCCCCTCAAAGAGAACTGACAGAGCAGACGTGGAGTGCTCGCAGCCAGGGGCATCTCTGGGGGTGCTGGGGCCGGGAGCGGCAAGGTTCCCGGGCAGGCAGTCTGCCAGCCCCGCCCCACAGGGCAGCTCCGCAGGCTGCTCTGACCAGTGAGCTGGAGCAGCTGTGGACACAGCTGAGGGGAAGCCCAGTGGCAGCACATCGGAGATCGGGCCTCCCTGGCCGGGCTGGCACAGAGACCCCTTTGAGCGCCCTTGGCTGGGGCCTCTTGCTGGCATGCTCCCTCCTGGGCACAGACAGCAAAGCTTCTTGGAACTGAAAAGGTTTAGGGACCCTTGGATGACTTTATCTAGAGGCAGAGTGCCTGGTTCTGTCATCTATGGAGATAAAATGTTAAATCCTTATCAGTCCTTGATATTTTTTAACGCGAACCAGTCTACTGAGTATGCGTTTTGATGGGTGGCAAAAAGAAGTTCAGAACACAAGGCTTTGCTATCAGAAGGCAAGACTCACAGAGCCCTGGGCAGCTGAGGGAAACAGGGCAGGAATAAAAGAGAAAGTCTGCCTCCTTTGCAGGAGAAGTGGTTTTGCTCCTCTTATTATAAAAGACATCTTAAAAACTCCTTCCCTAAAGAAACAGGAATAAGGATTAAATAGATTAAGAGACCCCAGAACAGGTGGCTGAGGTAGACATAGAAAAAGAAACTCCAGTGCCACAGGGAAGCAGCAGCACAAGCCTGTGAACTCTTGTGGAGAGAGACTTAGTATTCCTGGGCGGCTTCTCGGTCAGGAGCGTTCCAGACCTGCTTCCCACCTGCTCCGTACCCTAAAGCAAAAAGCACCACCATTCTGAGTCAGGTGACCTGATTTTAAAGTATTTTATTACATAATCTTTTCATGGCACCATCAGGAGTAACAGAAAACGTTATTCCCAGTTCCTAACCACATCCTGAAAAATATACATTTGTATTTATATATTTATATCAATACTCCACCCCTAGCCAATAATTCCACCACCTATTATAGGTCTTTTGCTTAAAGCAAGAAACTATTCTCTCCAGTAAGAAAATATATATGGAAGCTAAATGAAGTAATGGTTAGAGTGACTGGGGACAGTTTGGTCTTGAGGGCAGGGAGGAAGGGGTGAAGTCCAAGCTAGGCAGGAGGCATCACTGGGGTCCAGCGGAGGTGGAAGAGGACAGTGTATTAAAAAGACAGCGTCAGGCAGGTGGGCTCTGGTGTCCTTGGTCCATTAGGAGATGGCCTTTGCCTCAGGAAGGAAGGCTTCCCAGTACTTTGCCAGCTGCAAAGAAGTGGGGACAGTGAGCAAGTGCCCCCATCGAAGGGCAGAGCCTGAGCCTGAGCCTGGCAGGCGAGCAAGCACAGCGCCACGGCACTCCCCACTCCCCAAAGGGAGGGCTGAGCTGAGGCCGAGCTGAGGAGATGGCTAGGCTGGGAGTGACCCTGGGACAGACTGGCCAGCCGGCCACACTGCCCTCATTCCTCACCTCTCTAGACTGAAGGAAGCAGCAAGTGCAAGGGCAATCTCTGAAGACAGTCCTGGCTCTGCCCCGGAGGAGGGGCCACAGCTTGGCCCGGCTCAGTTAGCCCCTCACAGCAGGGGCCACTGTCCCACACACTGACCGAGGCCGCAGCCTCAAGAGGACTGGGAGGTAACATGGGGTTACAGGGAGAGGAGAGTTGGGGTTTGTCCTTAAAAATGAACTCATCATAGGACTAAGGCAGTCCTGCTTATTAGCAAAACACCCTAATGGACGCTCCAAGTTAGAGCAACAGGGCCTACTTTCAATTATCGATTAAGCAGGGACCAGGCCCTCTGAAGCAGGGCCAGACTGCCCAGTCACCAAAGCCACGAGTAGGCAGCCGGCCTTCAGAGCAGGCAGGAGAGGCAGAATGCCGTGCATAAGTTACATACCTGCTGCTGTGAGTACAGGAGTGTCTCAAGGTACTTGATCACGTGGTTTTTGAAGTCCTTGGATTTCTCTTTCTAAAGAAAAACAGGGTTCTCCACTGACCATCCAGATAGTTGCTCCTTCCCCTCTTGATAGGATGGCGATGCTTCTTGCTGACCAAAGCTGAACACAGCCTCAGAAAGTAGAGACTGGAATAGCTACAATTTCCAGCCAAATAGCCTCTGCCAAGGCCTTTCAAGGCTCTCCTGCATGATGGGGGGGGGGGGGTGGGAGTGGGGATGGGAGGAGAAAGGACAGGGGACCAGAGGGTCTGTGACAGCTGCAAGCTTTGCTTTGTGTCTAGCTGCAAGTGCAGGACAGCCACTTGCCTCAGGAACAAACATATGAACATGAACACACACACACACACACACACACACACACACACACGCAAAGGCCACAATGGTTCACGATAACTTCCAAGTCACTGGCACCACCATCTGTCTCCCTCCTCAAAACACTTGGGCAAATCCAACAACACTACTAAACAAGGCACCGCACACCGGTGAGGAGCAGGATCTTCTATCTCACCTCAAACCGTATCACTTCTTTTCGTACCACAGTTGAAATCCTTTCAAAGTCCCTTTCGTACTGAGTCACCCGAGACTCCCACTGGAAAGAAAGAGGAAAGAAACGATCACTTAATATTACGATATCACTATTAAGTCTTTACCTTTGAACAGCAATTCTATATCTGGGACCTCAATTGGTCATCTGTCTGTCTGTCCCTGTGGGTGAGATTCGCTATGGGGACTCCACACATAAGCCAGAGTCCACATAAGCAGAAGGGCACCCCTGGGGCTGGCTGAGAAAGAGAAGCCATGTGCCCCAGGCCAAGCCTGGTCCCTAAGAAAGCTCCGGTACCCAGAGGCTGTGGTTTAGGTGTTCACCAGCAAGGCTGAGAGCCCCAGAGAACTGAATTTAGTTCTCACCAGGGAGGCATATCTGAATTATCTTGGAGCTCTTCAAACACCCAGCCAGGACCCCTCCTGCAGAGACTCTGATTTGGCAAATCTGCCTGGAACAGGAAAGGGCCAGGTCTCAGGGCAAGCCTGGACTTGAGGCCTCTCCAGCAGCCACCGTCCTTTAGACTCAATCAGTTCTCTCGCCTGCTGTGGGGTTCTGAGCATCCGGAGGGGCTGGGACCTGGGCTCAGGTAGGAGCCGGCACAACACCCCTGCTGGGCTGCCTCGGGGGCCTCACCTCCACGATCTCGTCCTTGGCCTGCTGCAGCTTGTCAGGCTTGTTGGCCCACAGCAGCCGAGCCTCAGCCTCCCGCTTCTTCTGCAGTGTAGCCTGAGCATCCTGCCAGCGCTGCCAGGTCTTCATGCGCTGGTCGAAGGCGGCCTGTGGGGGCGAGGGTTGGGGGAGAGCAGGAGCGGCCCTTCAGGAGCTTAGGTGGCTCCGCCTCGGCCTCGGCCTCGGGGGCTCTGCCTGCAGCTGTGCCGGGTGGGACAGAGCGAGGGCGGGCCCTGCAGCCACGTGTTAGTGCCCAGCTGGAAGTTTAACGCTGAGAAGCACAAGCCTGGATAAGACTCCTCTCCACGTCTCCAGCGGGCCAACGCCATGCTGCTTCATGCTACCCGCAAGGCCGGATGGCGGGGAGCACAGTCGGCGGCCCGATGCCAGTGCCCAGCGCTATAGCTTTTGAACTGCCTCCCTCAGGTCAGTCAGCCCAGGAGTCTCCATCCACACTTCCCTGAGTGCCTGCCGTGTGCCCGGAACTAAGAATACAGTGGGGAGTGAAACAAATGGTCCTGTTCTCATGGAGCTTATGATCTAATAGAAAAGTTGACAATGTATTAATAATTGCCAGTAAGTGACTGGAAGTATGCAGAGTTCAGAGAAAACAAGCAGGGTACTCTAATAAAACTGGGGACCTAGCTTAGCCTGGGAGTTTTATCAGGGAAGGCCAACCTAAGGAAGCGACCTTTAAACTGACGCCCGAACAACATACAGGGTTAGCTTAACAGATCTTTAAATAAACACTTAAAGCCACCACGGGACCCACGGCTTTCACCGCATCCACATTCAACTGCTCTAGGCTATCACAGCCCCCAGGAAGCTCTCTAAAGTCCACTTGCTGGTTTTTCCTGTTTCCAGTCCCTTGACCACAGTCATTTCCAGAGGATAATTGTTTGACCTAACCAAACCATCTCCCCTGCCACCCACGAGCTTTGCAGGATTCAAGAGGTGGCCTGGATGACAGACCTGGCCTGAGGCAGTCTCCCAGCCCTGTTCCTTTTGCTCCTCTTCCCTACAAAAGTTCCCTGGATGTCTCCTAGGCCGCCTTAGTGCAGGCCTTTGCCAACACTTGAACTGTAGGGGGTAAAATGACACCAAATTTACCTTCCTCTGAATTGTCACTGCTGCTCGCCTGCAATTTCTTAATAGCTCAACATCAAAGGATTAGGTAAAGGGTGACCTCGTATCCAAGTTAAGACTCAAGCCTAAGCCCCTGGGCTAACTGTGGCCCAGCTGCAGGTTCAGGGAACAGCAGAAAAGAAGCATCTGCTCATCTCTCCGATCCCATCGCCAGCTCATGACCACGAGGAGGGTCTCTGAGGTGAGGGGTCTCTGAGACGAGACCAGCCTGCAGTTCTGCACTCTTAATGCCTGCTGCCCCAGCTCGGCCTCTCTCACCCCTGTCTGTACCGGCTCACCCAGCCTGGGGGTCATATCCAAGAGCTGAGCTCTCCAGAGACCCCAAACAATGCTCTTCTCTGAAAGCTTCCCCAGAGAACCCCTCCCCAGGAGGGCTCTCCAGCCAAAGTAGCCTGACCAGTTCTAAGAATTCCAAAGCAGGTTATTCTTCCAGCCTCTTATCACTCTGGAGTTAGCAGCAAACCAAATAGCAAAGGGAGAGGACAATGAGCAATCTCACAGGCTATATTAAGCAACTCTACCACAGAGGAAATGGGAGCCCTGGGAGCAGCTCAGCTCTTGACAATACAGGGGCTCTCTGGCAGGTCAGAGGTTGGGGATAGGGAGCAGGGTGGCTCTGTTCCAACTCAGAGGATCATACATCCTGGCCCCAAACTGGATCGGGCAGACTCAGGCCCTTTTAGGGCAGGCGCCAGGCTCTCTCTCGGCTCTTTCCTGTCTCAGGGAAGCCATGCGAGAGCTAATACCACTGCCCAGTGGCGCTTCCTTGGCCACGCTAAAAGGTCATGGAAAACCAGAGTGCCCTGGTCACCAAGTGAGAAGGTAAGGTGCTTGACCTGAGGGACAGGCTGTGGTGTAGTTACCAGTGTGGCCAGCACAGCACAAAGAGGACCCCGGTGACAAGCTCTCTCAGCCCCCTGGCCACACTCCTCCATGCAACGCCAAGCCAGTTCCGTGTAGTTACCTGACTGCACACATTGGAGGGACAAGTGGAAGCCAGCAAGAGCTCTTACCAAGGCAAAGCCGCCGCTTACTGTTAAGGAGGCAAAGACCAAAGGACTGAGGAAGTCACTGCTCCAGGGGGCCAAGACAGCAGGTCTGTAATAAGCCTTGTTGAAGAAACGAGCACAGAGCTGTCCAGCTTCAACAATAAGGAGGGGCCTACTTGGAAATTCAACACCGGTCTTTTTCTCCAAACTCATTTTAAAAACTGGGGCCTCAAAATGACTCAGTGATAACTAAGAGTTTAATGGACTTTTTTGATTCATGGGATACCTTCTCTTTTGAGAGCAGAAAAAATTACACCTATTTTGAGCTGTAATGGATGAAACTGTCTTGGGAAGGCAAAGAGCAAAGGAAAGACAAATTATATCAAGGGGAGGAGAAAGAAGGAAGGAAAGAGAAGCTTACGCGGACTATGGCCAGGAGGCGAATGTAGTCACTCAGGAGCTCGGCAAGGAGGAAGAAGTCACTGTTGGCCTGTTCCTGGTGGAGCTGCTCGATTTTTTCTTCCACCTCAGCCAGCTGGGAGAGTGCCCGTGACAATGCCGTGTTGTCCTCAGAGCTCCCGAGCATGGCGAGACTCTTTGCAAACTGGGCTGTGTTCAGCGCTAGCTCTGGAAGGAGGAAGACAGCAGAGGCCTCTGATCCCCCAAGGAAAAGGGACAAGTCAGCTGACACTGTGTGGCATGTCTTAGTAATGCTGGCCCCTCCATGCCTGGCAACTGTGGGCTCTGCAACCTAGTCACTTACACCACAGCCAACTGCATTCAGAAAGTGAGAGGAATGCAGCTGGTCACATGAGCAGGCACAGGTTCCTGTGGTCCTAGGTTCCTCTAGGTTAAATCTACTTGGAAGCAGCAGCTCTGACATTCCTGGAGAACCAGGGGCCAGTTAATATAAACAGGCCAAAGGAACGACTGATTTTCACATTAGAGCCCATGTTAAGAGGCCCGTCTGCACGAGAGAGTGAGTGTGCACACTGCGCAGTCTGGCAAGCTCTAGAGCAGGACAGCTTTCTCTGGGAAAAGCCAGGTATTTAAGCTTTGCAGGCCACACGTGGTCTCATAGTCTCTCTCTCCTCTCCCCACCCACCCACAACTCATCTCTTTAATAATGTAAAAACCATTCCCAGCTCACAGCAATAAGGCCCAGGGCCAGATCTGGCCCATGGGCGGGGTCATATTTTGCCAACCCTAACACTGACCTCATTCTAATGGTTTTCTGTTTGTGCAGATTTCTGATTATCAGCAAGCTTAAGGCAGAGAAGGAAAGCATTCAAATCTGGGCAATTTCACTAGCTCTTAAGTGAATCTCAGCAGGGAAAGGTGAAGAAGGGTTAGGAGACACACAAGGTTTTCCAGTATTTACATATTGCTTGTTGGACCATGTAGCTAAAGCCTGTGACATCATTTTGGATAGAAGCAACCAACTCAAATCACAGCAACAGAAGCCCACGTCCCAGGTCAAGCTGTAGCTGGGGCGCCTTCCCCGCACCCCTCCCACTAAAGAGTGCAACGCCTTCAGTGGCGGGGTCGTGTTTCCTGTCAGGAGACGCAGGGCGTATCTTTCTGATCGGAACCTCAGGGAGCAGGGGGGCTGAGAATTTCAACTTGAATGGCTGAGAGGCTGGGAACAGCATGCCCTCCCATCTCCAGCTCACTGGAGACAACAATTTTCCCCAGCTCCAAGTGCATTTCCGAGGCGGTTACCTTTCCTGTGGTTGACTAGCGTTTCTACAACGGCGTGCAGTTTCCGTAAGCGCTGCTCCTCACACTCTACCTCCTGGAGCTTCTCCTCAAACCACTGAAACACACAGGCCCAGAGCTTAATGGAGGCTACTCATGCAGGAGTGGAGCACAGTCCTTCCTTAGCAGTTTGTTATTTTACCTTTTTTTAAAGGGACTGAATTATCTTAAAAAGAAAGTCTCAAATTTCAGGACTCCCCGAGGCTTCTGCCCCCTAAGACGGGGTACGGGAAGCTGGAGAGGCACAGGGCTACTCACAATGTCTGATTCATTCATCTTGATGGTCATTTTGCTGACGGCATCTGTGGCTTTGTTGAACATCTTGAGGAGACCAGCGCCACTCAAAGTCTGGGTACCCACAGCACGTGGCAGCTACAAGACCAAGAAGGCGGGGGTGGCAAGTTATCTGCTGCCCCTATTTTAGGTTCAGAAGAATTAGTATCCATCAGACAGCATGCCCAAAACTTGCCAAACAAATTATTTGAACTGTAGTTTGTTATTTTCAAAGGCAGTTAGACAAATCCCTAACTAGCATGTACTGAGGGGAAAAAAAAAAATCAAAGGACCACATTAAATAGAATCAGCAAAAATTTTCAGCTTTTGATACTGTGTGCAGAAAGGGAGCAGAGTGTGAGTGTTATGTGGCCAAGTGACCTCACGTTGAAACCATCTGCCCACCCAGGCATGAACCACTTAAATACCAAGCATGCTTCTGTTGTAAGTCAAAAGTTCTTTTGGATTAGCATACTCTGCACACAGCTGGACTTAAAATCTTGAGACACTTTGAAGTTATGCTGTGATTCCATTCTGACTTTCCTCAGTGAACAAAGGTCCAAGGACAGGAGCACAATTTATTCAGACTGAGGCTACTTTTCTAGCTACTAGTTAAGCCAAGCATGCGAAATACTTGGAAAAATTTGACTGGTTCGGTCTTGCCATTCTTTTCCTAAGGCCCGGAAGGGATGCTGATGTCCATAGTGTATACAGTATACCACACTGAACAGTTAAAGAGTTTAGTGCCCAGGACTCTTGGGGCAGTGGTTTGCAACTAAGGGCCATTCTGTCCCCTCTAGCCATGTCTGGAGATAGTTCTGGTTATTAAAATGGAGGGGGGGTTTCTGGACAGAGGTCAGGGATGCTGCTAAACCTACAATGCACAGGACAGCTCCTACAACAAAGAATGATCCAGCCCAAAGGGTCAGCAGTGCCATTGTCGGCACACCCTGTTCTAGGGGTACCAAGTGAGGATGAGGACATGAAAAGGAAGAATGGATTTAGGGATCCCAGAGAACAAATGAGAAGATTTAGAGCATTGGAGAATTTTTAATTAAAAAATTTCATTTTGTGGGGGGGGTACCGCATATACTCAGCACCATTTTCCTCATTAGAGTAATACATACAATATGCAACGTAAAGAAAAATTTAAAAATAAAAACAAAATGAAAAAATAACTACCAAACAATAGCCCTACCCTGTCACTCATTTCCTTCTAGTTTCCTTTCCTACAACATTGTTTTATTCCAGCGTTAATTTCTTCTGACCCTTAACAATTAACGTGTTTCTACAGCTGTATTTATATGCTATTGCAAGTTTAACTTTTAAAAATTCTTTTAATATATGCTTCCAATGAATTTCTGTATACTTTCTGTTTATGATGAGAATTAAGCATTTGCTGTATTGATATATTTTACTTAATTCTTCAATTGTTAGCAACTGGGCCGTCTCCAGTTTTATTGACTACCATTGCCTAAAAAGACTGTCTGCTTGAATCAACACTTTTGCTACATGGCAGTTCTGTGGTCTGTGGTAACTGGTTATGAACTAACACCTCTCAGCTCCTGGCACAAAATAAGCACTTAATTTGAGCCAAGCAGTAACCTATGAAAGACAATGCCAAGGACTTCCCAAACAGGTCACTGCATTGACTCAGTAAGACAAAACTAGGCTGCAGTTTGACCTCTACAACCAGGTACTTCTGACTGCAGGTAGAGCTTCTTCTAGTTCAAAGGCTGAAAAATACTTGTCACATCTGAGGGCTTACAAGCCAGGATACAGTCTCAGACTAGGCTGTATGTGGGTGCTCAAATACGTGTTGAATGAACTAGTTTCACTTCACAGGGGCAGATAAGAAGTATGAAATTCAGTCTGTACAATACTAACCTCTTCTTTTTCTAGGAACTCCCTGACATCAGGGTCCTGTAACATGGTAGGATGATTCACAATCCTCTGAAGGTACCTACAGGGTAAGCAGGTAACTGGTTAGTGGACCTGGCCTCACAAGGTTTCAAGCATCATACAGTGCTGGCAGGGTTACAATGTCTTTCATTGCTTTAAAATGTCCTCAGATAAGGTACTCAGGTATGACTGTAAGCACATTTAAGTTCATGTTCTTCACATTTCCAAAAAGGGAAGAAGAATAAGTGCTCAGAAAGAGACCTCAGACATTTGATTGTCGACATTTGATTGTCGACGAAGGAGAATACGACCGTGTGCCCACTCAGGATGGGAAAAAAAAAGCAGACGTTCTGTTCCTAAACGGGAAGGTAAGAGACTTAGGAAAGGTTAGACACAACACGGAGGTGGGAATCTGTAATTCACTCAAGTTTCCCCACTACTAACTCTCGCTAAAGTCTCATGATAACTAAGTCTTAGTTTCAGCTTCTCACTTGTTCCTGTGGCATTCAAGAGAACAGCTGTCTGGTACTTACCTTTCTAGAGCAGCCCTCCGTTTTTCAAGAAATTCTGCAGAAGAAGAATCTTCCTTCCCAACTTTAACTTTTGTCATTCCTGGAATGGAATAAAAAAAGCAACAAACAAACAAACAAACAAACAACCCCCCCCCCCAATAAATCATCAGCAAAAGGATAAACCTGTATAAAAGCCTACAGGAGCAAAGGCAGTAAGGACAGCACTACAAGACACAACCAGAGGGCACTCCTATGTCATGAGCAGGCAGGAACAAAAGGTTCTTTACACGAGAGCCATTTTTTAAAACTAGTCTCAAAGTGCTGAAGGCTCTAAATTCTGGGACTTCCAAAGCATGTGTTTTCTAAAAGGAGGCCACGGGACTCTTGAGTATAGATTAACAGACGTGAGCTGATGGTAATGGGAAGCTTCCTTGCCCCACCCTCTTTCCCTCATTCAATGCATTTCAAGGAGACAACAGTAACCATTTAAGAATCCTGGACACACACACACACTGTCAAAACATGCTATTTCTCTAGATCTCACGTGATTTATAGGAAAATGCTGGAAATACTTTTCTAACCGCAGGATTCTATACTGTTATTAGGGGTAGTCCCATATACTAAGTAGAAAGCATACTGCAGAAAGACTGCAAAGAAAAAAATCCAAGCAGCATTAAAGACCACAGTCTTACCTATTAGGCTCTTCTCAGGTGGAGGAGGGACAATAAAGCCATTCTGAGAGTGCTTCTCTGAAAGTTTCTCATAAAGACCCAGAAAGTCACTAAATCTTCTTTTTACTGCAAACTGTTTACTTCTGAACATGGGTAAGCTCGTCTTGGGGAAAGAAAAAACACAAGGTGATTTCATTTCAAACAGAGGATGAATGAATATCTTGAAAGTCATCCAGCTGACATCAGGGGAATCTTTTGCCCAGAACTCTGTCCTTTAGCCACCTGGTAATTACCTTCTCCAAGACTGAGATTCTTAAACTTTTTTTTTGAGCTATACTCCCCTCTGGGTCTCTGGGAGTCTGTGGAGCCCTTATCAGAGCAATGATTTTAAATGGATAAAATAACAACTGTAGGGTTACAAATGCAACTAATTAAATTCAAATTTGGTTTCATTTGCAGGTTAAGAACCCTTGCTCCAAGGAAAGAGATGTTGAAGTCTAGTTTAAAACTAGAATTCTATGGTCATCTATAACCCATTCACTCTGCACTGACTTTTAAGGGTATTAGCTGCTGGAATTAAACAGTAAACAGTGCTCCTAAGAGAGAGGATCAATCAGATGAAATGTCTACACTGCAGACACTTCAACATGTCACGCCACCTAGAAGACAGGAGGCAGGCCAACAAGTAGTAAGAGAGATAATATAAAGGAAACTTCTAGCAAAAAAAAAGACTAAGCCTACATCATATTGAGAGATCATTTAATAATCAACAGGCAAAATTTAACGAGGTTGGCCTTGCCAATTGCTGGCAAGGAAGTGTATCAACGGGAACTTTTACATACTGCCAGTGGAAGTATATATTGGTACAAAGACTTTAAAAAAGTTTGTATTCATTTTCTTCAACATCTGCACTACCTATGACCCAGGGGAACTACTCCTGGTTACACACCCAAGAGAAGCCCTGGAGTCTATGTGTACATCAAGACACATGTACAAGATTGTTCATACTTATGAACGCTTAACTACAAAAACTGGAAACACGCCAAATAAGCACAACAGGAAAATAGATCATTATGCCATAATCACACAATGGACTAGCTACAGCTACACACGACATGGACGGGTCTGAGGAACAATGCTAGTAAAGAAAGCAATTTTCAGCATGATACCATCTTTATGAAACTAAAGAAAAAGCCAAACAGTATATTGTTGAGAGATACTTTTGTGAAGGCTTTTTATAAAGGAAATGAGAGACAACTCAGAAAAGTGGCTGCCTCTAAGGCATAAGGTAGGGGACAGGACAGGGAGAGACACGCAGATGGATTCAATGGTACTCATCTTAAGACTGGTGGTAGGTTCAGGGCTTCATTTTTTATGCTTCATAACCTGCATACAACATTGTGTAAGTTTTGTATGCACTAATACTATATAAAAAAGGAAGACCAGACCTGAGGGGCAAAAGATTAGGGGAAAGCATTAAAAGAAGCTCCACACAGGAAACTTCAGAAGATCTGATGATTTTTAAACAGGTAGTACAGTTTGGGGCAATCCACCAAACCAGCTCTAAGCCACACAGCTCCTAAGAAGGATGGGATTATATCAGATACACCACATGTCTTAATAAAACTTACAAAGTTTCACACTGAAGTGTTAGCTCTCTGGAAGAAAAGTGGAAAGGCTCAGATGAGATTACCAGAGGGATGCAGACTTGTTCCATCTTGAGTAAACTTGAAGGAAGATGTTGGCAAAGAAACTAAAGAAATACCCAGAAATGATCTGAATGATGACCTTCTTGGTATAAGCACCCCAGTCTATGAAGGTGGTCATCAGCAGGGTCACCTGGACTCACCTGTGTTGTAACCTTGTAGGCCACATAGGCATTCATGCCATCCCCTGTGGGAGAACAAGAAAGCATGGGAGGATTATTGTGTAAACCAAAGCAGGGCTAATCTTGCTAATATTTAACCAGGAATCATCATAAGCCAGCCACAGGAGCCCTGTATAAGAAGGGATACTTGTTTCATCTCCAAGCTTTTTATTCTATCCTGTAATCCAGTTCCTACTTTGCCTCAGGGCCTCTGTGGCGCATATCATGCCCCCGAAGATGCTGGCTGGGCTCCAGTTTGAGTTAGATGAGAGATCAGCCCCTGTTCCAAAGCCAGGCTCCTTTTATACCCTCCACAAAGCAGCACTGGATACTGACAATCCATCAGTTGTTAACATGCCAATATTTGGGCTGGTTACACACATCTGTCAAAATCCAAACAATTCGCTTGCTATATAAAGCAGGAGGTGGAGAAGGAAGCAAATGATGTAAAAGGAAACACTTAGTTCTACCCTAAGCTAGCTCTGGGCTTGTTTTGCTCTTTTGGAAATACTGTCCCAGCCCCACCCCACCCACAACTGGTGCTGGGGGACACTGACCCCTATCAGCTAGCATGTTCACCCAGAGCAAAGGGCCTGGCAGGAAGACACTTTGGCTGCCTGATGTCACACAAATCTCTCTTTCCTGGAGGAATTATTTTTCTGAAAAAGCCTTTGACTGCTAAATAATTTGGGATTCAGGCAACTGTTCTTCTCTGTGGTAGTGTCCTGACCTCGACCACTTAGGGACATAAAGGCACCACTGACTCCCTAAGCAGTGAAAAGACACACATTGGACTTGAGATAGACATTGCTCCAGTGCTGGGCTCTGGTGCTTTGGGCTGGTTCCGTTTCCCTCCTCCTCACCCCAATTCTTCCCCACACCAAACAGGAAAACCTAGGTCAACAATTACTAGGTGCCTGCGTCCCTAACGGTCCTGGGGTGAGGGCCCAGGGGAAGAAGGTACAGTTCCAGATCCGCAGGGTCACATCCTACAACCTGGTCTCACTGAGATGGCTGGGAATAACTGCTGTTATGAAGAACACAGAGAAGCTGGAGACCATACAGGAAGAGAGGGCCTGCTCTCTATACTTCTCCAAGCCCTACCAAAAGAGCACTGTATAAAATAGGAGTCACATATGGAGCTTCAGAAATACCTTTCTATTGATTACCACTGTCAGTTCTCTTCTAAACGACTCAGACCACCTTCACTGCCTAATACTACTAGGGATGCTTACCACTGATAAAAAGGAAAAAAAAATCTAAATTTATTTTATAGAAAAAGTATTTAAAGTTTCATTCACAGTTGGATAGTTGTGGTCAAATGTCCAAAACACCAATCCCATAATTTAGTGCCTGCAATTAAGGGAAGACTAAGTGCAAACATACGTAAGACATAGTAGTAAGGCAGGCTCTTCAGACACTTTATCTGCTTATCAGCTGCTTTTATTGAGGCAGTATGTGAGAAAAGAGACATACCTGCATGTCCAGAGTTCATAAGATATGGCAATGGGCTAGAAATGCAGCAGTTTTAAATTTACGTTAATTTCAGAAAGTTGAAAATGACACATGCAAGTTGCCAAGGCTCTAAAAAGTAGTATCTGGTAGAAGCAGGATTCCAACTTATCTGGATGTGTGTGGGAATGAGAAGCACATGTTGAATAAACAGCCCACACAAACAGAAGTTGCTGTCATAAAGGGCAGGCCTTGAATATACAAATGCTTTCAGTAGCTGTTTTCTCGGCATCAACATGAGTAGGAATACAGACTATGGTGCAAGGGGGTTGAAGGTTTAACACCAAAAGCGATTTCTGTTTAAATAAATCTGATCCATGGGATATTTAAATTACCATTATGGGTTGAACTGTGTTCCCCTAAAAAAGGTATGTTGAAAGTCCTAACCAGTGGTACCTCAGAATGTGACTTTACTTGAAATCAAGGTCTTCTATAGAAATAATCAAGTGAAAATGATGAAAGTAATTCAATATGACTAGTGTCCACTTGAAAGAGGGAACTCTGGACACAGAGACAGACAGACTTATATAAAGGCAAGATGATGTGAAAACACCCAGGGGAAATGCCATGTGGCAATGGAGGCGGAGACTGGAGTGATCCAACTATAAGCTGCAGGATGCCTGAGGCTCCAGAAACTCGAGGAGAGGCATGAACCAGTCCTACCCTAGTGCCTTCAGCGGGGGCATGGTCTTGCCAACACCATGATTTCAGACTTCTGGTCTCCAGAACTCTGAGAGAATAAATGTCTGTTGTTTTAAGCCACCTTGTTTGTGGTACCTTGTTACAGAAGTCCTAAGAAACTAACACACTCCTGGTACAAACATCATGACTTTCAAATGTTAAAACAATTAGCATTATTTACTTTTATTTTATTCTACCAAGGATTTAAAACAGCTAATAACTAGCCTAAAATTAATGTGCTTACAAAATATTCATAAATATTAGAGAAGCAAGAGAGAATCCGAAACATGTAATCCAAAGTTCTGATCCAGGCTCTACCAAGGACCGTACAGTGTGACCTGACAGGGAAGTGACATTTCATTTACTAGTTCTCAATCTGTTGGATGACGGAGCTGTATAAAGATGCTCGTAGACATCTCACCAGTGCACAGTCTAGGAAAACTCGATAGTTTAAAGACAAACCATTTTGGCATAAAGTCTAATTAGATTTTGTAAATTCCTGTTCCTAGTTTAGAATAGACAAAGGGGTGGAAATCACATTTTCCCTCTTAACCATACAAACATTACCTCTATTTAATAGGAGGAAAAAGCTTTGTGTAGCCTCTTCTGCCAGGGACTACACCTGGAAAGGGAAGTCCAGGCCTGTTGCACTCCACTCACTAAAATCTCACAAGCTTGGGTCACAGGAAGGTTGTCCTGAAAACCCATGTTCTGGCCAAAGTTAAGTATTGTGCTTTTTGAAAATCTAATTTCAATTTGACCAAAATTCAACTAGGGTCCTTTAATCTTTAATAATGAAAGAGAGGTGCAGACTTCCCCACTTTATTAGATTATTATATTGAGTATCAAGGGTACATGATAAATGATATGTAACAAGAAATCCAAACTTCTTGAGTGAAAAATAAATCCAGTTTTCCCAAATTTTAGAACATGTGTTTTCAGGGTGCTTAAATGGAATTTATGATCTCAGAAGGGGATAAAACGGCCTCAACAACTCTGTGGGAAAAGGCAATGTTTGGGCTTTTAAAAAGGGATACTAACAGTATTTGATTTTCTGATTTTTCTTCCTAAAGCCAGGAAAGCCAAAGTAAGTACTGATAACTGCTGTTTCTGGCCTTGCAAGCATTGCAAGGGGCAAGAGTTTCACAGGGAAGACAGTGATGAAGTAGCTAGGTCAGCTCGAAGGTAATCATTTAGAAATTAACTAAGCGTGGTGGGGAAGGTAGAGCACATGCCTGGCATGCACAAGGTCCTGGGTTCAATCCCCAGTACTTCCATTAAATAAATAAATATGTACATACATACGTACAACTAATTACCTCCTCTCTCTCTCAAAAAAAAAAAAAATTAGCTAACTATGCTAACTTGCCACAGCCTAATTATCACAAGTCCCAAGTATACTCACCTATCTTCTCAGGATCAGTTATACCGACTGTCAAATCAAACTGGTCTTCCTGTTCTTCTTCCTCTAACTTTTGAAGAGAAGATAAGTCATGAGTTGATATCCCCCAAAAAGGCTATTAATTTTACCCTGTATTAACATTATACCAATATAATAACATCAAGATTTTTCCTTCTACACATAAGTGTTCAGCTCTGTCCACTTCCAATAACCCCAATGAAGCAACTTCCACAATTTCAAGTTGGAGCCTGCTCAAAGGACTTTGTTACTTCTATTCTCTTAAAACCTTACTATGATCATAATAAATAATGACTAGGTTTTGGAAGACTTGCCTCTGTCAGGCTAAGGAGAGACTATACTCTTGAATATGGGAGCGTCAGACACTAAGTATCATTAGTGACATTGAAAGCCTCTGTGCTAACCTCTGGGTAATAGATACTCCACCTAGGAAACTGTCCTTTATTGGATTCTGGCTGTTCATTAACCAAAAACATCTTCTTCAAGAGTCGTAAGTATTTTCTCAAGGTTCAAATTCAAGTGAACTTCAGGAAGCACAGCCCTAAACATCCAGAAGAAACAAGACCAATAGCACAGATTCTCACCTCCTCATAGCTTGGCTGGGGCTTAGAAGAATTTGTGGCTTCCTGAGGAGGAAGAGAAATGAGCGTTTTGGTGGGCACTCTCTTCTGATTATTCTGTGTGCTGTCCAGGGATAGCTCCACTGTGGCATCTAAAAATAGTTGATATTTTATAATGAAGGTCATAAATGGGTCTTTGATGGCTACATTTCAGTTCTATAGATTAAGAGACAAGAACAACAGCAACCACTCTCAATACTCAGAGGTTCTCAGACTAAGAGAACAAGTCAATCAATTTTTACATGGATAAAAGGGGAGGATGGTAAGGGAAGTGTTCTTTCAGCACAAGCTTAGTAGAGCAATCTCTTTCATTTCCAAATACAAGAGTACTTGGCTCCTCTCTCCTACCCAGAATTTAGGCAAGAACTAGGTATCAAACAAAAAGACTACACAGTCAAATATGAGTGACAATTTATTTTACTCTGAGGAGTATGCCTTGAAAATCTTCTACGATAAACTCTGTTTCCTCTTGTTATAATTACAAAAGAAGAATAAGTTTGGTTATCTGTTTTACAAGCCAATATGACAGCAGAGGCAGGTATACTGACAGCAAAAAAGATCCTAAAAGAAGAGTCAAAAACTGTAAGCTAGAAAAGATGGACCTAAGATACAAAGGAACACTTGGGAAAAGGCAGTTTGCCACATCTGAGGACTGTTTTACAGCAGTTTAGGAAGTGTTCACAATTATAGTTTTAGATCATCTTGCAAAAAGATTGTTATGTTTAATATATGCTGTCCAAGGGGGATAAAAAGACATGTAATATTTGAAAATCTTTCTAATCAAAATAGTTAAAAAAAATGTGCTTAAGAGCTGCCTTTGTCTATCACGGAAAATCTCAGTTGAACAGAACAACTCATTCTCTAAATGTTCTAGAGAGGGGACTTTTAAAGAGCATTATGTGCCATTTTTAGGCATTAAAAACTTTTAGGCAAACAATAAGTATGCACTTTCAACTTGAAGCAATGAAGCTAGAAGTTCAAAACCCAAACAGCACAGATTTAGGGGGGTGGGAATATAGCTCAGTGGGAAAGCACATGCTTACTACCACTCACAAGGTCCTGGGTTCAATCCCCATTATGTATCTCTGTTAAAAAAATAAAATTAACAGCACAGATTTTTTTCTTTTTTATAAAGAAAAATATAAATATCCATTTGCCTGATTAGTAGGTATTCAATTTTAGCCTTAGAGAACTGATAAAGAAAGCTATTTCTTTTTCTTTTCTATACTTTCATCTGTAGCTAAAATGAAACGAGAGAGAGGGGTCTATATATAAAGCATAAATTAGTCCTAGATCAAAGCTACAATCATTAAAAGTGAATCATGTCTATAAACAGCGTTATGAGACTGTTAGAATCCTAACAGGATTCTTTTCCCTCTCAGGAAGAGAGGTGGTAATATAATCTGACTCGTGTACGAGTACAAAACACACAAAAAGTATGCATATGAACATATTAGGATAGTAGGATTCTTTGAAGCAAGCAACTTGCTAAAGTGTGTTTAAGATATTAACTTCATGAAGGCCCCACATAATTAAGTTATCCAATCCAATAAATGTGACTGGAAATGAAACAGGAATTTAAACATTTAACACCACTGGCTTACTAGAGTACTTCTAAAAGCGTTCAGAAGAGCTGTGCAATTTTTATTGAAGGTCATGTGACAAATATGCCAAAACTTACATTAAAAATGCTTTTTTTTCTCTGTATTCTTGATAAGAGTAATGGAAAGGCCATTGGACTCTATCAGAGATCCTGATCATCACTAATCATGTGGAAAATAGCAGAACATCTAATTTTCCATAGTCAATATCTTAAAACATCTGAGAAACTACTTGAGTCCTAAACTCATTGTAGGCATTCCTTTGTATACATATGACAACCAAAAATGCTGCTTAGGAAAACACTTAGGGAATGAAGTAAATCAGAACCTTCATTAGAAATAAATACATCCCTAATAAAGATCTTCTATATGTTCATGTACATAAAACCCAGCCACAGGGGTAACTCAGTCATGCTAAAGATTTCAGGTCTTCTTAAAGGGCAGATCATATAAATGTTACATTCCCAAAGATGGAAAAACCTCCTTTTCAATCTGCCATATAACCAGATAATTCATTATCTGCACTTCTCCTACAGAAACTATTCAAAATATAAGCATTACCAGAATGAACAGTGGGCACTGAAGTTTCAGAGAGGAAGGAAGTGGAAAACCTGTGAAATCTTAGTATTTCTTCTTCTAACCTCTTCTTCCCTTTCATGTCTTTTAACTTTCCAACCAGATGTGTAATGTGAGAGTCCTCCCAAGAGCCTACCCTCTCGTCTCTGCTCTTCCTTATCTTTCTCCACTTGGAGGGTCTCATCCACATGGCAGTTTCAGTTACCACCTCCAGGAAGCTGATTCCCAACCTCCAATTCTTCCCCCTTCCCCAGGCAGAGTGCTACAGTTCAAACCACCTTCCGGGCATTTCCCTTTGCATTTAAAATCTTAAGTATCTAAAACCTGAATTCACTCCCCCTACCCGCCAACTCAAAGCTGGTTTCTTCTGTAGAATATAGTTTTCAAAACGGTACCATTTTTTTCTCAATCCTTGGACTTGAATCCGTTGACTCTGTCTTCAGTCCTCATTTTTGGACACCCATTGTATCCAATTGCCAACACGAGATTTTGTTGATTTCACTTTTGAAACGTTTTCACCTTTCCCTTCCTATTTCCACTATTTCATCTTCAGTCTTTGCATTCTTGAACTAATTTGTGACTGCATTCTAACATCTCTAGTCTTTGTCCACTGTAATCCGTTTTTTATATAATAATTCCACCAGGTCAGTCTTTCGTCACTTTGCCCATAGTACTTTCCTTACTCCAAACTGCCAATGGCTCTTAATTGGCAGTAGGATGAAAATTCAAATTCTAATAATTATTGATGTCTAAAATCCTCCTAAACATTTCCAGCCTTATCTTCCTGGCATCTCTAAGAAGTGCCTGCTTCAGCCCGCTAAGTTTATTGACTGTCTGTCAAATACACCATGTATGTCCTGCCCAACCATTAGTATCCTTTCTCCTTTTTTTCCTACATTAATCTTGCTTCTTCCAAAAATTCTTACAAGATCACTCTAGACCAGAGCTTATCAAACGAGGGAACTACCGACATTCTGGGCTGGATAATTATTTTTGGTGAAGGTCTGTGCTGCATACGGTAGGGTGTTAGGCACACCCATGGCCTCTACAGAGTAGATACCAGCAGCACTCCCAGGCGTGACAGCCAACAATGTCTTTAATCACTGCCAGAAGGCTTTGGGGGTGGGGGTGGGGGTGGGGGTGGGGTTCAAATCAACCCCTGTTGACAACAGGGCAGGCCCTCTCAACAAAAAATTATTGGGCCCAAAGTGTTAACAGTGCCAAGACTGAGAAACCCTGTTGTACGTTAGTGTTTTTCAAATTGCAGGTTGTCACTCATTGGGGAATTATGACAGTGATTCAATGGGTTGCAAATAGCAATTTAAAAAAAGAGAGAAACAGTACAAAATTTCAGATTGTTATGAAAGTATTAAGGGCAAATCATTTAATATAACTTTCAGTTTTATACAAGTGCATATATATTTTAGATTATGACACAAATTGTATTTCTTACTATGAGTCTTGGTCATAAAAGTCTAAAGCCCCTACTTTAGTCTCATCTCAGAACCCTGTGAGCTCCCATGACTTAATACTTCTATCTGTCCTCTGGCCACATTTATATTACTGTTTGACAATGTGTCTAACTCACATCCTTAAATAACTATATTTATGTCCTACTCCCTAAACCTGTAAGAATCTTGATAGCAGGCACTGCTTTTTACATGTTTTGGAATCCTCCACAATAGCATCTTACATAGAGTCGTGTTTCTCATATATATATTTTTTCTATGTATATATAATATACATATATATGTGTGTGTGTATGTATGTATGTATATGTGTGTGTTGTGTGTGTGTGTGTGTGTGTGTGTGTGTATACACAGAGAGAGAGAGAGAGAGCACGCTTTTTACTTTAACTCAGTCACTTAGAAGATTCCTAGCTTATGTTTTGAGTCCACACTTGCCTGCAAAGAGATCCTGTGGCTCTTGGTCTTGTTCCTCATGGATCCCATTTTCTTTGGAGCCACTGTTGATGGGAAGAAGGGAAGCAAGTCTCTTTGGAGACCGGGGCTTACTCTGAAAACAAAGAGATATTCTGAATAAAACAGCACTGTTAAAAACAAACCTAGAAAGTGACTTTTGAGGCATCCCTCAGGTGCTCCCCCGGGAGTTTAGGGGAAGACAGGATCACTAGGCAGCCAGTTCAATAAGCAACAAATCATTATTAGTGATGCAGGTGTGGCCCAAGGGATCACAGAGCTAAAATAAACTCATACATTTTAGAGTTAATTTCTAACATCATAACCCTGCTGAAATGCCCTACCCCAAAGCACATGATACCAAAGTGGGTATGTGTATACACAGATAATTCTCAAAAGAACCTGTCCAAATGCATTTCTCCTCAGTTGATGATCTTTATTCTTTCAATGCTGACGTGGCACATTCTAGTGACCAGGACAACACACTAGAGTCCAGAATTCCAGCTCTGCTCCTGACTTACTCTGTGGTCTTGGCTAAACCATTCCCTGAAGCCCAGGTGTGTGGATATTACGAACCTCCTGACAGGCAAAGGAAGCTGTAACACTTTACATCTAATGCTGTTTGTAAATATAACTTATCTTTATATCCTTAACTTATAGAGACAATTTTCAACCACAACCGTGTCAGGCTAGCAAAAGAAAAACCAGTCATCCTTAGCCTATGGGCACATGGTGAAAACACAGTCAGTCCATGGCCTTTATCAAAAGCTCAGTGATCAGCCACAAACAAGGGTGGGGTGAGGCCACAGACCGGTACCAGAGTGAACAAAGCCGGATTGTGTAGAAAATGAACAGAAAGCTGGGATCTGGCTTCAAAAGCCATGGTGTTGTATTAGAAGGTTTTGAAGTCAGACCCCAAGGCCAAATCAGTTAAAAGACCTGACTTAAGGAATCTTTTATGAACCATTTCCTTAACAAATCTGAGGGAGTATGTGCCTTGGAGACAGGCCTTTTCTGACCCAACAAAGTGAAAGGACAGATCTATTGGGTACTCTGAATTTGTCACGCAAACAGCTCCATCCCAGGACTGGTGCCACCCTTAGGGAACGAAACTGTTACCAATTTGTAGATTTATACTAGCAAGCAATGTTTCTACTAGAATTCTCTATGCTAATAAAATGTAATGAGCTCATAGCTGTGTATGTTTGAAAGTTACTGATTCTGTTAGACACACTGATCCTACCTTCTAGCTGCTTACACAATCTTAAAAAACAACAAAATCACTGCAGAGACACAGACAACAAATAATAGGGCAAAACCAAAACCCATGGTTCCCTTTTGCCTCTTACACTGCCAATCACCTTTCTATATATATACTTCCTCCCTATACATGCTCTTCTGCTCTTGTACAGTAAAAGTCATCTGACTCAGTTCCCACTGACACCAGTCACCTTCAGATGGAGATCTAGAAGAGATTAAAACTCAAGATACATTAAGAATATATGTAGCTCACACAGGCACCTCTCATCTGTGTGGCTCACTGTTGCCTATAGCAGCAAACCCTAATTAACTCCTTTACTATTCTTAAAAAAAAAAAAAAAAGAATATATGTATATAAATGTAATTTACCAGTAGCTCACCAGGGAGACTACAGCAACAGGAAAGGCACAGATTAGAATTTATCCATTTTAAAAAACAACCAGAAAACCCATTCTTGTGATATGGAGATAATAAAGCCAGCTTTCCATGTGATTTATCATCTGAACTTGGAAGTTTAAAGATTAAGAATATTTTCTGGAGTGATGCTGGAATAGCATTATATCTTTCTCTAAATCAGAAGAGACAGACCCAGATGGATGGGATACTGCAGTGACAACCAAAGCCAGACTACCTGTCTTTGCTCCTCCACCAGACCCCCTTCAAGCCCAAACTATAGGCTGCTTGACTAGAACTGTGACGAAAACAAAGACTTGGGCTCCCTGAGTAAGCTAGGTAACAACTACCTGTAAGAATAGAAAACTGCTCCTTAGATATACTCTGCAACTCCATTCCCAAAACCACTCAAGGCTGAGTTCTAAGAAAGTGGAAGATAGTTAGATTGATCACTATATTTACACTAATCTTTCCTCTGTAGTTCTTTTATAAAATTTATCTTTTATGTATGCAGAACTTTGTATTCTGTTTTTGCCCCTTCTATCATCTGAGCATGTCAGTTTTTCATGTCATTAAGGTTGTACAAAAATCCTTCTTTTACTATATATTATCATAGGATATACTACAACATAGTCATCTCCCTAATGATGGACATTTTAGACAGTTTCCAGGTTTTTATCATCATAAATGATATGCTAATGTATATCCTTATATGTAAGTCCACATCTGATTATTCCCTTGGAATAGATTCTTAAGTAGAATTATTCGACAAAATTTTCAAACACTCTATTAAGCTCTCTTCCAGAAAGATCACAATTTGCATCCACCCCTAGCCTTCCATCCCCCAGCCCTATAGCAACATTAAGTATTCTCTCTTCTTTAAAAAATTTTTGCTTGGTTAACTGGTCAAAAGTTGTCTTATCTCCACATGTTTACTGGCCATGTGAATCCCTGTGTCATGTTTGGATGCTCTTTGCCCATTTTTCTATGCTAACTAAGTTAGCATTACTTAGGTGTACATTTCTCTTACATTAGTATGTTAACCCTCTCTCTGGCATATTGTACAGTATCCTCCTCCCCAATTTTATCTCTTTTCACATTTGTTTTATTTTTGACCTTAGCAAATTTATTTTCAGTTGACTGATTTGGATTGGCATTGGCTTATTTCTCAGGTATAATACTCTCAGGTTTTACTAAATAACAGATTCGAAAGAAATTGAGCTGAACTATTTTTAAGAATAAGAATGGACCCTTACTTGTGATATTCCACATTTACACAGGACTGTGAATAGAAAACAAGTCCTCCACGAGACTAGAGTTTATAATAATAGCTTATTTGTTATCAAAATTTATTTTGAGAGCCACCTGGCATTAAAATATAACACATTTCAAATACTATGCCCCAGGTTAAAAGGTTAATTTTTCATCAGTATTAAGGAATAATTTACATTAAAAAGCTAATTTTTGAATCAACAATTTAAATTTTAGGAAGAACTTACTTTGCGGGGAGGAGGTACACTGACTACACTGAGTAGCAAAATCAATACTAAAAATAAGCCTTGCTTTATAATCCGTACTTTAAAAACCTCTTAGTAGTCAGTAAGTCACAAAACTCTGAAGGGGGCTAAATTTCTAGGCAACAGATACATCTATTTTCTGTGATGAAAAGAGAACGTTTGTGATGGAGTTAATAAAGCCAAAGAATGGCCCTGTATACTTCCCCCTGCCGGCCGCCCTCTTTTCCTTAATAAAGGAAGCATTCTTTCTTTTAGTGATACAACCCTAGGCTAGGATATCCAATGCTTGCTGACTCCCTTTGGCTGTTAATTCTAGCAGGTGGTTTAACTGATAAACCTGTTTAAAAGTTCAACTGCATCTGTTCATAATTACCAGAGCATCCAGACAGCCTAATTCTGATTCTCAGAAAGGCACTAGAAAGATCTGCCAGCAAGAGGGCACTTGTGGTAAGAGCAAACAGGTATTCCTCGCCAATTACCAGGTTCAAGCCATGAGGCTCAGGCTACTAATGCCTTTTCTTAGCTCAGGGAAGGACAGATGTGGGCTTGCTGTTCTCCAGGGCTGACACAGCCATTCCATACTGAAAAGTGCTGCTGTGATTCTGGGTAACTTCCTCTTAGGTTAACCAGTTGTGAATCTTCCTCGAGTTGCTCAACTGCTCTTTGCTCCAGGCAGAACCTTTGCATTTTGTTCAAGGGACCTCAGAAGGGTAGTACTTTTAAAAGTGAGCCACACTTTTCCAAATGAAAAGCTCAGGTAACAGTGCTTCTGGAGAACTAACATACATACACATTTTCTGAAAATTAGTATAATTTAGTAAGGCAAAATGGAGCTACGGAATTGTGTGACAAGGAAAGGACAACTCAGGGTAAGTCAACCCCAAAAGCTATACCTAGATGATAAAGTCTTTAAAAATTACCCTGGAAGGCCTTGGCGTAAAATATTGCTCCTTTTGCCACCTTTACTTCTGGGGAGAAATGAGCAAAGTGGGGCAGTGTATTAGTTTTCCATCGTGGCTGCAACAAATTATCACAAATTTAACAGATTAAACAATGCAAATTTATTAACGTATAGTTCTGCAGAAGTCAATACAGGTCTCACTGGGCTAAAATCAAGGTATCATCAGGGCTGTGTTCCTTTCTGGAGATTCTAGGAGAGAATCTGTTTCCTTGCTCTTTTTAGCTTCAAAAAGCTGTCTAAATTCCTTGGCTGTGGCCCACTTCCTCCATCTTCAAAGATAACAATGTTATATCTGTCTGTGCCTTTCTTCTGAAGGTAGTCATTCTCTGTCTCTTCTGTTTTCAAAGGATCCTTGTGGTTACATTGGACCCACTCAGATAACCCAGGATAATTTCCCTATCTTCAGCTCAGCTAATTAGTAACCTTAATTCCATCTTCAGCCTTACCCTTTGCTTTGTAACCTAAAACATTCACACGTTCTGGCATTAGGATGTAGACACATTGGAAAACCAGCAATTATTCTGCCTACCACAGGCCATGACTCCTCTTCCACACCATGTTTCAAAATTGGCACAGATGCACTAAAAGCTTCTGTGCTTATGAGAATGCACATTCAGAGTCCACTGGATTTAGGAATAGGGTGCATCCTAATCCACAAACTGCGGGGTGAATCTCTGACTAAGGCAAATGATTTTACAATATTGCCCCCTCTCATAACTTAAAGAGTTAAAGTAGAGATTCTTATCTTGGGGTTCATGAGCCACAGAATTCAGGAGGGGTCTATGAATTTAGATGGGAATAAAATCATAATTTAATTCAATTTTCTGGGGGGAGAGTACATGCTTAGCATGCACAAGGTCTTGGGTTCAATCCCTAGTACCTCCATTAAAATAACTAACTAAATAAAACTAATTACCTTCTTCCCTTAACAAAAGAAAGGCAAAAAAAAAAATTCAATTTTCACTAACCTCTGAAATTCAGCATTGTCTTTAACTATAAAAATAGGCAACAAACCATGAGTAGTAGCATAACTGACACATGATTAATACAAGTTAGATATTTTTATATTTATAGTTGTTATAGATCTCAAAATACCATTTCTGCTAATCTAGATTTAAAAATTATGGTAGTTATTAGGTCTAGCCCTAGATATTAAAAAAAAATTTTTTTAAGCACATTACTAATATAAAATTATTTTAACGTTTTGATAACTACACTTCAGTATAACTGGTTTCCTTTGTAATCTTATGTATTTTATATATTTAAAAACATTATTCTGAGAATGGGTCCACAGGTTTCACTGGACTACTAATGGGTCCATGGCATAAAAAAAGGTAGAGAACCTCTGAGCTACATCCCTAGGATTAATGAAAATGGAAAAGGGGGAGCTGGAAGGGTAGGAAAAATGAGCCTGATGCTGACTACTGAGCTAGTTAAGGAAAACTATGAGCAAGCACACTGCAGACTTCAAAGTGAAAGGCCATCCATGTTACCAAAATTTAGCTACAGACATTCTACTGAATCATCTAGTGTAATTTCCATACTAATTTTTGGGGGTCTCAAACTAATATTACTTAGAAGGGCCCAGAACCGCAGAAGGCTCAGAGTACGAATAGTGCATTATCTTCTAAACTGAAAAAGCAAAACAAATCCAGTTCAAATCTGCTCTGAAAGCAGAACGAAGCCCCAGCTGTCCATTTGACTAAGCAAAAGAATAAGCCAGAAAAAGTTGAGCAACAGGCTTTTCCTGGAAATGGGATACTTACGGCTACTTGCTCTAGTAACTATCAATTACTCATGATTTATTTATGCCAACAGTTACTCAAGAGTGCTAAGAAGCTTTGAGGGCTAAAGGAGAGAAATTAGAGTATTCTTTTTCCCCTCTCTCCTCGCAACCAACCAGACTCCAAGTGGCGAAGTCACTAGAGCTACCCTGACACGTGAGTAAGAAAAGGGGCAGCAACTCCCTATAGAAGTCGGATCACAACCTTAGTTGCCTCTCTCATACACCTCAAACTCTAATTTTCAAAAAATTTTAAGTTGGGCTCTTATTAGTCACCTTTAAAAGTCTTCTCTCACATTCCTTCCATTACCTCGAAAGCTCAGTTAACTGCCAGTACGAGTCTATGATCAAGAAACCAATGAGTTTACGTACTTCAGGAAAATCTAAACTTACTATTGTTTACAATTTGAGCTGAGCATTAAAATGAACCTTTAGACATCACACTACTGCTGACTTTTTCAAGAACATTTGTATCTGACCTGGGTGAAAAATGTGGAATTTCAACTTCTGATCTTTTGATCTTTTTTTTTTTTTTTTTTTTTTTTTTTTAAGTGGAGACGTCAGGGATTGAACCCGGGACCTGGGGCATGTTAAGCATGTACTCCACCACTGAGCTATACCCTCCCCCCACTTCTGATCTTTTGATCAGACCTGACCACTTGATGTCATGTTAGCTCCAAAAACAAGTGTTCTGAGACAATATGCCTACAGAAAATACCACACACTAGAGACATACCCACGACTATTTACTGATATTAGTTGTAAGTGACTACACCATTAACTAAAGAAACTAAGCAATAAATCTTTGTTTTTAAATTCTGTTGTGTAGAGTAACTTTCAGAAGTCTGATTTAGGAACACAGCAGGGACAGTATCAAGAAACTCACTGAGGATGCGTTACACCTTTGGGAACAGCCACCATGCATTCTGTAGAACACAGAATTAAAATAACAGCTAAACTATCCATTTCCTTAGGCCTTTTAATAAAATCACTAAATTCTGTCCAGATCTAAAGAAGCTATCCTACAAGTACGCAAAAGGAAATAAACTGGTCACAAAAAGAGCTGAGATAAGATTGTATAATGGCGTAATCGCAATGGAAAACAGTATGGAGGTTCCTTAAAAACTTAAAAATAGAACTACCTTACAATCCAGCAATCTGACTTCTGGGTATATATTCAAAAGAACTGGGGGAGGGGAGGGTATAGCTCAGTGGTAGAGCGCATGCTTAGCATGCACAGGGTCCTGGGTTTAATCCCTAGTACCTTCATTAAATAACAAAACAAATAAAATTAATTACCTCCCCCACCAAGAAAAAAATTTTTAAAAAGAAAAAAAAAAAAAAACTGAAAGAGTCTCAAAGAGGTGTTTGCACATCCATGTTCACAGCCTCACTACTCACAAGAGCCAAAAGGTAGAGGCAACCCAAATGTCCACTCACGGATGTATGGATAAACAAAATGTGGCATACACATATGATTGAATATTATTCAGCCTTAAAAAGGAAGGAAATTTTGACACATGCTACAACGTGGATAAATCTTGAGGATACTGTGCTAAGTGAAATAAACAAGTCACAAAAAGACAAATACTGTATGATTCCACTTGTAGGAGGTTATCTAAAGCAGTCAAATTCACAAAAACATAAAGTAGCACGGCATTTACCAGGGGCTGAGGGGAGGGAGAGAACGGGAGGTATTACTTACTGGGTTTAGAATTTCAGAACTGCAGGAAATCTGTTTCACACAAATGTGGGTATATTTAACACTAGTGAACTGTACAATCTAAAATGGTTACGATGGTAAATTTTGTTGTGTGTTTTATACCACAATAAAAAAGAAAAGCTGATTTGTTTCTCCCTCAGGATACATGTTATACTGATTACAGATATAGGACTGGATTCTAAAAATACCATGTGCTTTTATGTCTAAATGTTAACATATCACTTACCCTTATATAATTCTCTGTAGTCCATAAAATGCTGTCAATCAGAAGCCAATTGCTATTCTTGACTTTTGACTACCAATAAAGGCAAGTTATATTGTTCTTTAGCCCCAAACACCAGTGGGAATATGTAAATAAGTCTTGATGAGCCAAAGACAATTTTTTCAATATATGACTTTTCAAGTCTTTGCTATTCCATCTTTATCCCATTTCTTTTTTCTGACCATTTCTCTACTTATGAGGGTTTCAATTCAAGAACAAGAGCAGTGAAGGAAAAAAAAATCTAATTGGTGTAACATGTCATCAAAAGAAGTTACCAGATTTGGCCAAAATCTGAACTGAGGATATCATGTACCTATGTTTTCCTCCTTCTTCTCAGTATAAGAACAGCCACCACAGTTCTCTTTTATCCAGAGGACAAATCTAATGGTGGTCCTGTCATACTGCTAAAAAGAGATGGGCATATAAAAACTTCTGGGAAGGCATATAAAGAACTTGCTTCAATTCTGTCATTCAGGTTTAGACATATGCAAATAAGACCAGTGAAATCAAATGAGATATAAAAATTTGTATGCTATTTAGTCTTTTTAACATAACACTTTCAAGAATTAGGGAGAACCAAAAGAATGGCTCCAATTTAGTCTCTCCTCCTATTGAGGGCAAAATTAATCTTATTCTAGAATTAAGTAAATTTTAACTAAAAAGATATATATCAGGATTTATATCCAATCAAAGATTCAGATAATATATTTAGAATTTTAGACCTTTTTATTCATAGTCCTCAAAATAAGAGGCAGAAAGAAGATAAGGTCTTAAGTATTCTTAAGAATCAGAACTTCCACAAGCTGGTTTTCAGTTTTAAGGCAATGATTTCAGACTTGTTATAATAATTCTTTTAACTCCAGTCTATCCCATTCAAATAACTGGTTTGTAGATTTTAAGATGCATATTATGGGCTGCTCTTTCAACTATAAATCAAGTCATATTTTTATTACTGTATTAAGAAAGCCTCTTGGGCTCTAAAAGAGAGCAGATGGGATGATTAACAGCAGCAGCTGTTACATCAATGTCCAGGAAATTACTTGCATACCATAAATGAGTTTTAAATCTTACATGCCTCAGCTTCTCAATTCTTGACTACCCCTCTCCTTGCCTCCAATATGCAACAAAACACAGTATAAAGATAAACTTAAATTAGTAAGATGCCATTGAAATCATTAAGTGCCTACTTTGATGGCTTTTATCTAATGAAATCAATCTTACTATCAGTTTGATTTTGATAAACCATATTAACCATTTTTAGGGTTAATTAACTTTCCTAACCTATTATTCGATTTGTGGGTTTTTTGATCCTTAGAGTTTTGGGGGGAGGTAATTAGATTTGTTTTTTAATTTATTTTTTTTAATGGAGGCACTGGGAATTGAACCCAGGACCTACTGCATGCTAAGCACTTGCTCTACGCCTGAGCTATACCCTCCCACATCCCTTGATTCTTACAGTAATTCTAGTTTACAAAAGTTCTAAGTGTTTTACAGGTATTCTAATTTAATCCTCAGAATAATGGTGGAGGTAAATACCATTATTATTCACATTTTACAGGTGAGGAAATTGTACAGAGTAATTAAGTACATTGCCCAAGGTTAAGCCAGCACCTAACAGAGTCTAGATTTAAATCAGCCTTCAAAACCCACTTTCTTAGTTACTTTATATTTCAATCTTGTTCCTTAAGCTACTGAAGCACTGCAATCCCTTATCTTACACAGGCTTACAACTAAAGCATTTATTGGAATATCATTTGTATTAATGCCTATTTAACAAGAAATTCACAGCCTGATTAGTAAGGAATCTTAAGATCTTGGCTTCCTGAAGATGAACATCAGGACAGGTTGCCAAAAAAAGTGGTTTACAGGTGATATTTTAGTTCTCTCACCAACTCAATTTTCCTGGATCAAAATCTAAATAAAAATAATTTGGCTTTCTGGGGTAGAACAAGTTTATTGTGACCCCTTCTTCCTCCCTTTAGCTGAAATTGGGCAAAGTATTTTCACTGTCTTGTAAGAGAGAGAGAGAAGTATTGAGGCCTCTGTAAGAGAGAGAGAGAAGTATTGAGGCCTCTGGGAAGTAATCTGGTGATGTCAATCAAGTCACAATCTCTTGAACTTATTTAGAGAAGTCTAGAAAATAACTCCTTAACCTTCCAGAGTCCTTTTTGGAAAATAAATCAACATTTGCCTATGTGATCAATCACTTTCAAAGCGAGAGTCTCTATTTTCAGATGCTGAGTCTGAGTATCTACCTTCCCAGCAGTTATCAACAATAGCTGTTCTCCAAGGCTTATGAGAAAGTTACTAAAGTAATTGACTAAAGATTTGTTTTAACCGGGATACAGAAAGACTAAATTAGCAGCAAGAGTTATTTCTCAAAATTATAGACTTCATTGGACAGTTTGAGCTGTTATATTAGCATCAGCAAGTACTCTCTGAGCTGGGATCATGGACTTAACTCCTACATACAGTACAGGGAAAATTCTAATCGATGTCACAGAAGCTACTGCCAAGAAACTTAACCTTTTTCTAACATAAACAGACCAGCCTCAAAATTCTTCAGACACATGCTTGCATAAAGAATGTTAAAGCTGTTTTATTTAGTCATTCATATACTGAGTAGCTACTATGAAGAAAAACACACCCAAGACAGAATGATACATAAATTCGGACCCAGCACTGCAGAAATTTTCAGCCTGAACTAACTACCAAGTGGTATGAGGCAGTATACTTACAAAACAGCCCCAAACACCTCCACTGGTTCCAGAACTGATAAGACTTCCACATATCACTCATAAAAATTAGTTTTCCCCAACACCTAACTCTTATTAAAAACCTGGATATTACTATGGGAAACATTTCCTCCTCACATTTACAGATTTGCTCCCACTTTGGTACTTAGGCACTTTAACACATCCCTTTAAAAGGGACAGAGCTTTCGGTCTATGTAGTGATTTATCTGGCAGGGCCTTTCTTTCAACCGATCTCTGGCAGAATTTTCCTAGAGATCAAAGGAGTCAACCTAACTCTTATAAACTAAGATTCAGAAAGGGCCTTTAGTAATTACCCGTAAGAACTGAGATAACGAAAGGATCTGTGCCCGGGTCACAAACCTGGGCCACTCCAGATAACATTATTCATCCTTGTAACAGCGAGGCGAGGGGAAGGAAAGTCCGAACCCCATCCTCTTGATCTATTAAATCAACTTGGCAGGAAGTCACCAGCAAAACAGCCCCGCGGGTTCGTGGGGTCATCACAAATGCCGGCCTCAGCGGCTCTTTGCTGTCGGGAACCTCCACGGAAAGGCCACCACACCCCTCACTCCTCACCGTCCGCTGAGCGGCCAGGAAGCCAGGCCCTACGTCTCGGTGGTCATCCAGGACCCAAGCCACGACTATTGTCACCAACGTAAGATCTCGCCAGGCCCACTATGCCCAGCCTCCCCGACCCTCGCTTAGCCTCTTCTTTCCTTTTGGGGCGCCCGTCTGCCTGCCCCGAAGGGTGCGAACTCACGGCCGCCGTGGCGCCGGTGAAAATATCCTCCCCCTCGGTATCGCTGTCCCCGGCCTCGGGTTCTGACCCCCCGGCCGCTCCCTCGGACTCCGGCTCCAGGCCGGGGAAAGGCGGAGGGAGTCTTTCCGACGCGCTACAGCCACCACCACCCGACGCCATCTTCCTCCACCCCCGGCGGAAGCCGCAACAACAACTTTATAGAGAGATAGTGCCGCGAGCAAACAGTTCCAGCCGAGCGGAGGGGGATGGCAGCTACCTACCCGCCGGGACTCGCGGGGCGGGGCCTAGGCGCTGGGGGCGGAGCGGGGCCGGCCCGCGGCTCCTGCCCAGCCAATCCGAGCGCAGAATCGCGACCCTGCGCTCTTAACCAAGGAGGCACAGCGGCAGAAGAGGAGGAGCTAGGGGCCGCTCGGGTTCGCAGGGCTCTTTGTGCGTTGGGTAGCTTTATCTAACAGGCTTCTTAAGGAGATGGACATAGAAGGCTAAAAACCTCTTCATGCCACCTACCCATGCCAAGCACAGTGGCTTCATAGAAATTCAATAAATATTTTTGATTGGAGTCTCTGAACAGATGCAGTAAAGTTTTGCCATTTATTCTTTTCACATTTAATTCATTCAAGAAATATATATTGAGCATCTACTGCGTGCCTGGCACCTGCTACGCGTTTGAGATAGAGAAATAAAAATGCTCCTGGTCCGCTAGGCGCTTGAGGAGACAGGCATGTAAATTAACAATTCAACATATTCAGTGCTATAATGTGCTGTGGGAACACAGTGAAAGAGATCATCAGTTCTGCTTGGAGAAGTCGGGAGTCCTCAAGGGAGAGGTGAGACATTAGCGTCGTAAATTTGGTCGCAAGAAAGTTAGGATCATCCTCTCAACTGCTGTGGAGTAAGTGGAGTGGAACAGATGGCAGGGGAATTATTAGACTCTGAACAAAATTTTCCTGGAACCTAAACTATTCACTGGTTGTCTGGCGGGCCTAAAGTCTAAATTAGCTAGACAAAACTTTACCTTTAACGATAAGTGGGATGTTGTCATGAGATAGTTCAGCAAGATAATCCTGACTTCCCTTTCAATTCAGATGCTATGAAACTTGGCATCAAAAACGTTTAGTTTGCTTGTAACTGCAAATCTCTCAATATCAGGGATTGGCTCCCTTACAGGTCCGTGAGCTGCTTGAGGGCAGGGGCCTCTTTGTTTCCTTTGTTTGTAGGCCAAGTCTGGCAAATTATCCAAAAAAATGTTTGAGATTTGACTGGAGGGATGGATGGATAAAACTGACATCATCAAACTTGTTGCTGGCATCCATAACAGCCACCAACTCCAGACAGCTTAAGACGTTCTTTTTAGGATGGCGATCTCCAATGTCACTATTGGATTCACTGGACACAGGGAAAGCTCTCTCTAAGTTTTCTTTGAAGGCGATTGTCAGAAATTTTTAGCGGTGGTAGGAAAGTTGTGCTGGTCTGAGTCCCTACGAGACGAGAAAACCAAAAAGGAACCGCCCCCTCCTTCCACGCCTAACTAATCTTACTACGCTCCAAAGACTACTGGTTTCACAGCAACGGAAACTCACTTCCGGCCTAACTAGGAAGTAAGAAAACCTGGGCTGGAAGCGGCCCCCTCGGAGAAATAACAGTACGAAGAGACCGTGCCCAAGCTCCTCCAGCACTAGAAATCAAGATCTCCTTTCCCCTACCTCTTCATGATTCATCTTGAGCTTATCCAGGCGCTAAGCGAGGGAGTCAGTGGTGGGTAACAGGCCGTTACCTCCTGCCCCACCTTTCCCAAGTGGAGACTACAGGTCCCAGGATGCAGCTCTCCTTCTTCCGAGGAAAACGCCCATATGTCCCAGCATGCAACGCGCCTCACGTGCCGCTAGGATGATTTTTTTTTTCTGTCCCGCCGAAACGAAGCAAAGCTTGCTGGGGCTTGTAGTCCTTGCGGTACCCTTCCCTGGGTTCTCAGTGCTGCTCCGTCTGGTCCCGCCTATTCTCTGCTCTCCTGGACCTTTAGGCTTGTCTTGGCCCATTTGAAGACCAGGAAGTTGATAAATCGCGAGGCTCGGCTGCTGAGAGACGGTGGCTCGGGTGGGACAGTCGCCAGGCATGGCGGAGCGTGAGGATGGAGCGGGTGTCGGGACTGCTCTCCTGGACGCTGAGCAGGGTCCTGTGGCTCTCGGGCCTCTTTGAGCGGGGAGCTGCCCGGCAGCCCCGCATCATGGAAGAGAAAGCGCTAGAGGTTTATGGTAATTAATTTTACCCACGGCAGCATTTGGCGGTTTACGTGGAGGCGGGGGTAACGAGGGCCTCACCTGAAGGGTGCGAATGGAATCCCGGGGTTTTGCCAGATGGCATTCGGGAGCGTGGGAAGCTTCTGCTCCGGGGTGCTAAGTCACGCGGGCATGTGGGTCTTTCAAGAACCTGGGCTCTTGCTAAACTTGGGGCAAGCCGATCCTGAAGGTCTCAGACGCTTCATTTCTCTTGCCTGCCCCACGTTCTAGTGGCCATCTCAAGACTTCTGGGCAGAGCAAGCGTCCAGGGTGCTTGGTTTGGAAGCAAAGCCGGCCTGGTTGCACTACTTGAGTCTTCTTCCTGTGCCTAGCCCCTAGACCCAAACTCCACGTCCTGCCACCGCCGAGGGCACTGCTAAATTGGGGACTGGCCCAAGGTCACAGCCACTCTCTTCTGCAGAGGCAGTAGGCACAGGTCCCTGAGAGTCTGGCTTGAACTTACGATTCCTTAGCACAGCCAAGCCCAAGCCTGGAGTGCAAAAAAGGGATACTCACATACGGTTATTTATATATTTATATTTATATTTATATTTATATTTATATTTATATTTATATATATATATATTTCCATTATTCAACCCCTGGGACCATCTTAATCATATAGATGAGGAAACAAAGGTTTAGAGTGGTTAAACAACTACTTGGAGGCCACACTGCCAGCAAGGAGAGGGCAAAAACCAAAGCCCCTGTCTTCTTGATTCCAAACTTAGTGCACTTTTCATCACTTCACAATTGCTTTATGACTTGCCTTTTTTTGGACTTACTAGTATTGCTTTTGAAAACTAAAAAGACTGGATCTAACTAATGTTCAGAGATTTCTGCTGACGAAGGGTAAAAATCTAACCGCAAGAATACAAATATGCAGGTAAGGATTATAGACCTGTAGAAAAAAGCTTGGGATGTTAAAGACCTTTGAAGCTAATCCAGTTTACCTCCTGTTAGGGGCAAGACTTAATCAACCTCAGTCAAGTGATAAATATGAGTGGAATGATCTCTGCAAAGCAGATGGACACATTCCTGTCCTGTTAGGCCTCTATCTCCAGCATCTAGGGGCAGCAGGGCACTGGAGGTGCAACTTTAGAGGAGAGATAATTCTTGTCCTCAAACTTATATTGAATTCTTAAAACTTATATGCAGTAGAAGGCCATAGACCTGTATGAGAGATACAGAAATTCAGAGGAAGGAGAGACACTAATCTCTTGGAGGATCTGGAAAGACTTTAAGGAGAAGGAGTCACTAGAGTTGGGCCTTGAAAAATTAGGAGGATCTGGACATATAAAGGGTAGAGGGCACACTAAGTGAGGACACTAGAGAAAAATTACGGAGGTGAGAAAATAACTTGTGTAGGGAATGCAGGTAGGCGGGGCTACAGGATAGGGTTTGCAGTTAACGGTGGAGGTGTGGTCAAAAATTGTTTTATGTAGGTTGGAATTGCATACTGAAAGTTTAAATATAAATGAAGAATTTACTATCAGTGCAGAGCCAGTAGAAGAATTTTAGTCAAGGGAGTAATGTGAGGAGAGCAACATTGCTTTCTTTCTTAAGAAATAAATCCAAATCACTAGAAAAGTAGAGAAGTTTAATAAGGGGTGAGATTTAATTTCAGGATTAAGTAGCATATAAACAACATAATGCAGCTTGTGTATATAAGTCTTACAGGGAAAGACCTAGGATGAGGGGGAGCAAATTCCTTTTCAAAAAACCCTCTTTCCCGGAACCCCATGTTTCACAGCCTTGTGAGAGCCTTATCCTCTTTTTCCTGCCTCTGTTTTCAAATGCTGTTTCTAATCGAGTGATAAGCCCAGAAGGTGCCGGGGAGAGGATAGTTTGATTTGTTTTTTCCCAGCCGCATTTCTGATTACCGGGGTACTCTATAAATAATAGAACAAAACCTCGGGTTTGAGAACAAAAAGCCCATTTTATGTGAACTCCCTCTGCTTCTTTCTACCTCACCATTTCTCTTTATCATTCTCGTTTTCCATCTTTTTCTACAACCTCAGAGTAAGAAGGGAATCTTTTCCTCTCCAAGGCCAACCCAGACTCCTATATCTTTGGTCTCAGTCTCTTCTGCTAATTTTACTGGCCTCCTCTTCACACCCCCCCCCCCATAAATTTTCAGTCTCTCTTCCTCTATTTGATCCTTCCCCTTGGGCTATAAAGGATACTCAAGTTCCTCTTATCCCTGTCATTGTTCTAGCTTTTTCTAAACCCACTGTCCCTTGTTTGCCCTTCCCTCTTTCCCTCCTGGAGCCCTCGGATTACATTTTCAGGTCCTACTCACTTACTCTTTTGGGAGCTGGCTTCCACCTTCACCTCACTACTGAAAATGCTTTCTTACAAGTGACCTCCTGAGTAACAGATCAAAGACCCGCTTTAGCTTTCGTTAACCTGAATTTTTCTGCAGCATTTGATGTTGTTAACCACTCCCCTCTTCCTCCTCTGCTTCTTTTTGCTTTTCTTCCTCCTTCTGATCCCTAAATTAGGTACTTCCCACAAACCTTGGGTCTTTTCCCCCTTACATTAGTGATTCTCCAACTAAGCTGCACATAAGATTAACCTGAGGAATTTTTTAAAAGTCTCAGTGACAAGGTCATACTATGAGTCAGTTAAATCAGAATTCCTGGGGGTAGGACTCCCACATCTGTTTTTGCTTTTGTTTGAAAGCATTTCTAATGATTCTGCTGTTCAGCCAAGGTTGCAAACTACTGGTCTTCTTACTGTTCTTTGTGAATCCCATGAATTCAACAACCCCTCTAGCCTTGGTTCTCTTAAACCTCATGCCACAGTTCAGTGTTTGCTGGAATGTCCCATTGGTTTGTCCCCTAAGCATCTCAGAATTATTACATATAAAATGTAATCCATTTGCTGCAGCTCCCCCCTCCCCAAATTTCTTCTTTTATTTTCTGTCCTTTTTTTTTCCCATTCTATCTTTATTCTCCCAGACACTTAAACTTAAAATCTGAGCCATTCCTTTTCTCCCTTTCCTTGTCTTCTGTATTCAAACAGGTGTTTGATTTTGTTGATTCTGCCTCTGAAATTACTTCTTCATCTGTCCCCTCCTCTCTGTTATCATGGTCAGTCATGTCCTTGTTTTTCAGCTGGTATCCTTGGCTCTGCTCCTCTGTTCTGAGTCTGCCTTCTGGTAGATGAGTTATCAGCTGACAGGGTCATGCTGTCCATGTCACTCACTTGTTCAGAACCTCTGGAGGACATCCTATTGCCTCTGGCTGGCCCTAAAAGACCCTTGATGATCAGGCCCAAACTTTTATAACTTCTTCACTTAGGCTGAGTTCCTGGTAAACTAAACTTGTTCTTTACTTTCCTTCAACTTAAATGTCAAATGTTGAAATGTTACCCATTTTTAAAGACTTGATTCAGATTCCACTTCCATGAATCCTGATACTACATTCTCCCAAACTGAAAGTTATTTCTTCCTCTTGAACTTCTGTGACACTTTCCCCGTTCTTGTATTTTCTCTGCAATTTTAGATCCAAGAAACTGGACATGATCTAATAATAATCTGAGAAAATGGTTTTCTTAAAAGGAGACTAGTCATGGAAATTTCCTTCAGAAATCTGGGGAGTGGCTGTACTCTTTGCTCAAACAAAAAGAAGTCAGTGTTTGGATTAGGACTGGCAAAATGATTTGTATTCAGTATATTCATGTTTTAACATAAAACCTTGTCTCTGACGATTCTTTAGATTTGATTCGAACTATCCGGGACCCAGAGAAGCCCAATACTTTAGAAGAACTGGAAGTGGTGACGGAAAGTTGTGTAGAGGTTCAGGAGAGAAATGAAGATGACTATTTGGTTATTATCAGGTTCACGCCAACAGTACCTCATTGCTCTTTGGCAACTCTTATTGGTAAGACTTTATATCCATATATATTATAATTAAAAAATTTTTAAAAACCATTTTATTTATTTAACTTTGGGGAGGGTATCTTTGATGATTTTTTTTTTTAAATGGAGATACTGGGGATGGAACCCAGGACCTTGTGCATGCTAAGCATGTGTGCTGTTTTTTAATTTTAAATTATTCTAGATGATACTGACCCACAATGACAATTAGCATCATGTGTCACACTTTATGGTTTAATAGTTTCTGTAGTTCTCACGATTAGCTTGTGAGAAAGTTAATATTATCTTAATTTTATAGATGAGGAACCTAAGGCTCAGAGACTTTAAGTGACTTGCTCAGAATCATATAGCCAGGAAATCGTGAAGCTAAGGCTCCAGCCCAGCTCTCCTGACTTTAAGTGTGTGTCTCCTTTAGTTGCACCCTGCTGCTTCTTTAAGGTGTCCATGCTTACAGTCAGTGGAGGCTGAGTGCAGGCCAGCTCCTCTCCTCAGTCCTGGAGACTGGGATGGGTGTTGTCACACTAGCACTCTGCCCTCATCATCTTCTCCTTTTAGGTACTCTGGCATGGGCAGAAGTCCTGGTGGGAGGGTATTTTTTTAGGTAGTTTTCTTTTTGAGAGGCTGCATTCCCAATATGTTGGATTAGTTAGCAGTAAGATATACAGTAGGTATGTTTTGAATATACACTTTGTTAAAAAAAAGACACAGAAAGTTTATTTCAAGCCAAATGTTTATCAGTAGATCAATTAAATAATCAATGATAGTGTATATTAACAATAGAGTAGTATGCAGCTATGAAAAAGAATGAAGGAAGCTCTCCTTGTACTAATATGGAAATATTTCTGTGACATACAAATAATATTGCTATATTTGTGTAAAGAAAGGCAAAAATATACATTTATATTTGATGGCATATCATGAAGAAAACATAAGAAATGAGGGGGTGGGCATTAGTGATGGTGGGAGCTGGTCAGATGGGGGACAAGGTGGGAGGGAGACTTTACTGTATACCTTTTTATATTTTTAAGTTTTTGAACATTGGGAATACTATCTATTTAAATATAGACAAGTTTATAAAGAAGATTGAAAAGGTATATATTTGATTATTGTTCTGCTACTATTGTGATTTCCGTCTTTCTCTTCTCACTTGTTGGACCTGGAATCCCTCCATAAGTGGTTTCCAGCGTATGGGCCACATCTTGAGGGACTAGAGTGTCTGTGAATCCATAGATACTGTCATGGTTATAAAATTCCAATGTTAGAAAAAACATTTTTGAATGCATATTTATTTTTTTGTCATTGGACATTTTCTGAATCAACAGATATTGAAAGTACTGCTGCTATCCTGATGTGAAGGGCATGTCTTAAAATACTTTGGTATATAAGTCCTTAAATAGAAGGACCATTACCTGTCTTTAAGAGCCTATAGCAAGCTGATTTATCAAAAAGTAATATTTATTTTCTTTTTTTAATTAATAAAAGTAACAATATTTGCTGGCAATAATTTTGAAACTCCACAAAAGTGTAAAGAAAATTTTAAAGAGTTGCCACAAGAATATGTGCTCTTAAAAAAAAAAAAAAGAGAATATGTGCTCTAGGCTAAAATTCCAGCTCTATCAGCTCTGTCCCTCTATGGCTTTGGGCAAGTTACTTAATCTTTCTGAGCCTGTTTCCTTATCTGTAAAATAGTGATAATATGAGTAACTGCAGAGTTGTAAGGATTAAGTAATAGAAAGCATGAAATAGATGAGGTATGTTTTTTATTTCTCCTTAGATATTATTCTTTATTATATGGTCATATACTGGGGGGAGGGTATAGCTCAGGTGGTAGAGCGCATGCTTAGCATGCATGAGGTCCTGAGTTCAAACCCCGGCATCTCCTTTAAAAATAAATAAATCTAGTTACCTCCCTCCCCAAATTAAAAATAATTAAGTAATACAAACATAAATAAATAAAATATTATATGGTCATATAGATTATATGCTAGTCACATTAATATGTCATCATTTTAATAACCAATTTAGATTACTTCTAGCTTTCCACAACTATAAATAATACTGTGATGAACAGCTTTGTACGTAAATATTTTTATTTATCTCTGCTTATTACTTCAGGATAAATTCCTGTAAGTGGGATTACTGGGTCATATGTTATAAATATTTTTAAATCTCTAGGTACATATTAGCAAATCCTTATTTATTTATTTATTTATTTATTTATTTATTTATTTATTTATTTATTTATTTATTTATTTATTTTAAATCCTTATTTAAAAGTTTATACTCTTTGACCCAGGAGTTAAGGAAATAACTCTGTAGAAAAAAATAGTAGCATGTACAAAACATTTATGGTAAATTTATAATAATGAAGCCTGGAAGAAACTGTAGTATCTGTTAATAAGGAAATGACATCAGTATCATGGAATTTCATATTTCTGTTCAAAGTGATGCATATATTCAAGGAATCAAAGTATCTGGTAAATGTATGAAAATACTTGAATGATAAGTTGAATTTGCATTTTGATGCAGTTACTGAAAAACTGTGTTTATGTGGACAAAGATTGAGAGAGCACAAGAAATAAAAATAACTGTATGTAAAGGTCCCAGGATTAGACTATGGTTGATATTTTCAGATCTGTACACTTCTTGAAAGGAATTTTGTCACTTTTTTGGCCCTTTTGATACAGGTTTCAGTTAAGACCTGTGGCTTTTTAGAGGGTAGGTTAGTGATGTATCATAGCAATCGTGTTCCATCAATGTGATGGAACACTTGATGAAGACAGCCCTCTTTCTGGCTGATGTGTTAGGAGGCATTTCCTATGAGCAGGTAGTACTAAGCAGAGAAAGGCACCTGAATAAGAGTTCCACCCTGACTACTTAGGTTGTCACCACATTGACCCTGGTGAGTAATTTGAAATCAAGGAATACTCAAGCATGTGAGTGGGTAGGGCAGAGAAATGAATTGATAATCTTTTATGTTAACTTAGACAAGAATGGCTGAAGGCAGGTGTGGTCCGATGTGTAGGGTTTAGGATTGAGAGTCTAGGTTTAGCTTCCAGCTCTACCACTTGTTAGCCACGTGATGTTGAACATATCACTTATCTTGGTTCCTGGCTGTAAAACGAAAATGATAAAACAGTAATAGCTAACATTTATTGGATACTTAATGTGTGTCACCACTGTTTTAAGCACATTGTATAACAGTTTATTTATAGTAGTCCTATTATAATACTTGTTTTACAGGTGAGGAAACTGAAGCTCAGAGAGGTTGAGTAATTCACCCAGGGTCACACAGCTAGTATGTAGTGGAGCCACTTTTGAACCCAAAGTGTCTATCTCAGTTACGCTGTCCTGCCTATCTTGAGGGTACTGAAACTCAAGAAAGTGTTCTGTGAATTGTAAAACAGTTATTATTTACTTTATGGGTAAAATACCTCCCAGCAGTGACTAGAACACATGAGGATGCTCAGATGGAACACAAGTAACAAATTAAGGAGACAATGTGGGAGCAGAGGGAGGGGAACCCTCCAGATAAGCTTTAAGGCAGATACTCTTCTTAAGGAAATTACATATTTTCTTTAGCAATCCCTAATATTTATTATGGAATTACTGTGTTCTAGACTCTAAGGTGGGCCTAGTGTCATTGTAGCTCATCTAATCCTTTCTCCTTTTCTGAAATTTTTCGTATGATTCTGTTAGAAAACCTAATGGTACCTAGAAAACCAAAAGCAAATTAATTTCATACCTCCCCCAAAGATAGGTACTCTAATAACAATTATATTTTGCTGTGTTGGGATGGTTTGGGGATTTTGTTATTGTTTATTTTAATCAAGCCAAAATACCAAGAAAATGTTTCTTATAGCAAACAAGCCCTTATGTATTAGTTGGGAGAGGAAATAAATTGCTCCAGATAAATGCCTGCAAAGCCAGAGAACTAGAAATTCACTCTGACTCTATTTTTCGAAAACTCATTACTGAAACACTTTCTCTTCATAATAAACGCAGTTGGATTTATCTTTTGTGTCTGGGGGTGCAGATTTAGTTAAAGTTATATTCCTTATTTTGTGGTGGGGGAGAAGTGGAACATTGGGCACTGAGGCTCTGTTCTAAACTGACTTTTAATTTCTCTCAAAAGTCTCAACTGGGAAAAAAAATTACTGAACTGTGACTTAGCATTGTGGTGATAAACTGAACTTCAGAGGAGCTTGTTTTAGGAAAACAACTCTATTTGTACCTTGCAGGCATAGAGGATTCCAAATTTGAGAGATTGCTTGTGGTTCTTTTTAAATGGCTCTCACTTGGTTTTAAGGATTTGCATGGCCTGGCCTGTTGTGGGCATTCAGTAAAGTTTAATGAGTGAATTTATCTAAAGTTGCTACCAAGCTGTTTTCAGGTACCATATTGTATGGAGACACCTAGAACACAGCTGTATGCTTTTTTAAGAACCAATAAGAGGAGTTAATTGGGGCTTTTTTTTTTTTTCTTTTTCCACCGCAGGGCTGTGCTTAAGAGTAAAACTTCAGCGGTGTTTACCGTTTAAACATAAGGTAAGGAGGATGTTTTAAAACAGCTTTATTGCGATTTGATTCACATGTCATACAACCATCTATTTAAAGTGTAGAATTTAATGGTATTTAGTATATTCACATTATTGTACAGCCATCACTACTACCAGTTTTGAAACATTTTCATCATCCCAGTAAAAAACCCCATACCAATAAGCAGTCACTCCCCCATTTCTCCCCAACCCTCTCCCATCCCTAGGCAACCACTAATGTACTTTTGTCTCTAGATTCGCCTATTCTGGGTGTTTCGTTTAAATGGAATCATATAACTTGTGATCTCTTAAGACTGACTTCTTTCACTTAGAATAATATTTTCAGAACCCATCCATACTTGTATCAGTATTTCATTCTTTTTATTGCCTTATACTAGTCTGTTGTGTGGCTACATCACATTTTATTTACCTGTTTTATTAGTTGATGGACATTTGGGTTGTTTCCACTTTTTGTCTTTTATGAATAATGCTGCTGTAAAACATTTGTGTGCGAGTGTTTGTGTGGGCGTATGTTTTCATTTCTTTTCTACCTTTGAGTGGATTTGCTGGATCCTATGGTAACTCTGTATTTAATCTTTTAAGGAACTGCCAATCTGTTTTCCACAACCACTTCACCTTCTTACTCTCCCACCAGCAGTGTGTGAGGGTTCTGATTTCTCCACGTCTTTGCCAACTCTTACTACGATTCTCTGTCTTTTTCATTATAACCATCCCCAGGGTGTGTGAGGTGACATGTCATTGGTTTTGAGTCTTCCACGCACCAAACCAACTGTTTAGTGTCCCTGAGGTACAGTTTGCATAGGAACAGCGGAGTAAATACTTGACTTTTCTCCTTTATTGACCATTTTTCAGAATAACGAGTCATACATAATTTTAAATGAGTATAGAGTGACTTTACGCCTGTTACTTTGTTACTTAGAATAAGAGGTAGTATTGCACCACAAGGAGAGTTCATATGGTGTTTTGTCTTTTAAAGAAGAGAGGACTGGGTGATCTCTAAGGGCTCTTTTAGCCATAATAGGCTGTGATTTTTTTTTCCCTGATGAAGAACATTTATCTCAGTAGTAAAGAAGTGTATGAGAATTAGAGGATATGTTCCAGTGTTCTCTGAAGAGTCGACCTATAGCGTGACTTATTTTCCACAAGATTTGCAACAATTTTGTGGGTTTATCTCAGAAGCTCTTATTCTTGGAGGTTCACTAATTTGAGGGAGTTAATGCAGCAGGGCCAGGAGGGATAGCTTAACCAATATTGTACTAGAGAATAAATTTATCAAGATAATAATAGATGAGAAAAGGAGGATACTGAAGACTGTATATTGTGATCCCATTTTTGTAAAGGAAGCAATAAAAAGAAACTTCCAACATTGGGGGTTGCGTGGGTGTGGGTGTGAAATCTGTTAGATTATGTGGGTACAGAGGAAAATAAAGAAGAAACTACCCTGGGTTATTAATGTGGCTTTCTTGTGGGGTGGGGCAGGGAGGAAGTTTAGATACTGATGTGGGAGGAGGAGGTACAGAGGAGAGATATCCATGAAGGAAACATGTATGAGATCTCACACGTGTAAAATTGTATGTTTGTATTCATAAAAAAGTAATTAATGGGAATCCCCCCTGCAGGCCTTCCCCAGATGACCAAAATGAAAAATCCTACTAGTTTCATCCCTTGTTTTAGAGAGGAACGTACAGATTGATCCTCAAAGTCTTTGATGTTGGAAACAGGACTTCGGCTTTCGTCCTTAGACTCTTGAGTCCGTTGTTCATTCCTACTCACCCATCATCTTAGAATGCTCTGAATGTTTTGCTTTCAATTTACTTTTTCCTAGTTGGAAATCTACATTTCTGAAGGAACTCACTCAACTGAGGAAGACAGTAAGTGAATTTTGAACCATTATTAGAAAACAGCTTCAGATAGTACTGTATCTTGGATGCCAGGTCATTCTGCCAGCCGAGTATCTACTGAGTCATTTGCAAAAAAGTTAAAAAATCAGTTATTAGTTCTTCCTTGAGATGGGGAAACCTGGGCATATCAAGGACGAAATTTTTTCAGTGGGGCTCTGGGTGAACTAGAGTTAGGCCCTGTGGATACTGACTGGTTTAGGCCAGTGGCTACACATCTGTAAAGAATATCCAGCTCCAGGAGCCTCGACTTACAAGCTCTAAAGAGACCTTGATTCTTTTCTTTGGTGGCAGGACAGAGAGCTGTGTACTTGAAATTGAAATCAAAGATCTAGCGAGTAAAGCTTTAGGGAATCTTGGCAGAGGTGTTGTCTTTCTGGGTTAATGTATTAAAATGGGGGAAGAGGACCCTTTTTGTATAAAGGATCTCTGGCCAACAGGGAGAAATAAGGCAGCAGCCATTTAGAAATAGCAGAGGTGGGGTTCAGGAAAAGCAAAAGTGGAATCATTGGTTTTTTTTTTTCTCTTTAAGTCTCCCTTTCAGAACTTATGGATAATTAGTGAAAACCAGCTTTAAGTTCTCAAGGAGTTAAATTCTGTTTTAACAGGCTGATAAAAAATACTGTCTGTTGCTGTATATTGACACAGTTCTGCTAACTTTTGCCTGTGTGTTTTGCAGTCAACAAGCAGATAAATGACAAAGAGCGAGTGGCAGCTGCAATGGAGAACCCCAATTTACGGGAAATCGTGGAACAGTGTGTCCTTGAACCTGACTAATCACTGTTTCAAGAGCCACTGAACTGTAATCATTTGATATATTTGGTTAAACTCTTTGTAAAGGTGATTTGTACCTCAAAGCATTTTTTTTTTAAAGGATGATTTCCAAGCAAGATTTAATTACAAGGTAGTACCTAGTTTGTTCAGTGTATAACATTCTCAGGATTTGTAACGCTTAAATGATCAGAGAGAAAAATATTTTCTAGTTATTATGTGTAAGATGAGTTGCTATTTTTCTGATGCCCATCCTGATACAACTAATTTTCATGTCAAGTATTTACTGTGCCCAAATGTGTTCACTTTCAATCATTACTCTGTAAAATAAATAAAACAGAGATGATTCTTATACACACCTTGAAATGTTTTTATTGAATTGTAAATTTCAGTGTAAATGTCAGTACTAAAAGATATTTCCAAAGCTTTATTTTCCGATTATTATGTAGAAACAGAGACAGGAGAACTAAAAAGAACCCTTAAGATCAGGCCTAGGTCCTGCCTTCCTTCAAGAAGAGTCCTGGACCCATTTATAGATAAGGAACAAATGTGGAGAGGCCAGATGACATATGTAATTCTGAAGATCAAGAAGTCACCAAAGAAATTTTGATTAAACCAATCTAAATTTCTGGTCTCCTTCTTTACTTGGACTTTGTTCAAGTTTGTTTTAGGGATAAGGGTCATTTGAAGCGTAGTAGGTTGTGGTAGGAAGCCTCCAAAACAGCCCCCACGGTCCTTGATTCCTGGTATTCATGCCCTTGAATAGTTGCATCCATATGGAACCAGAGCTGGTTGCCATGACTAATAAAGAATTAGAAGTGACAGTGTGTAGCTTCTGAGGCTAGATCATAAAAGATACTGCTGCTTTCACCTTGACCTCTTGAGTAGCTCATTCTGTGAGAATCCAGCTGCTATGTCATGAGAACACTCAAGCAGCCCCATGGAGACTTCCACATGGAGAGGAATGGAGGCCTTCCACCGCCAACGAGCACCAATTGCAAACCATATAAGTGGACCATGTTGGAAGCCATCCTCCAGCCTCAGTCAGGCTGACATCTTGACTGGAACCACACACACCCCGAGCCAGAACTCCTGAATTCCTGACCCAGAGAAGCTGTGAACGATAATAAATGTTTCTTGTTTACACCACTAAGTTTTACGGTATTTTGTTATGCAGCAGTAAGTAACTAATACACAAGTTATTAGAGTGGAACTCTTCTGTTTCAAATTTAATTGAGGGTTCTAAGAGGAAACTATGAGAACTTTTTCCATGGCTCTTGAAACCCTTTATCCACTTCAAGAATATAAGTTTTGAGAGAACAGAGAGGATTTGGTAATAAGATTGATGAAGAGATTTCTTTGGATAAAGCTGTTGCTATGCTGAGTTCCAACCCCCATTTTGGCAGAAGGGTGAGGAAGTGACACCTTCTACCGCTATCGCTGAGAGGAATTTCAAGGGGACAGCTCAAGAGAGTTTGGAAATGTGTTCTCTGCAGTTGGGAGACCCAGAAAAGTGGTGCCTGACTCAGGTCTGAGAAATCAAGCAGAAATGGGCTGAGGGCTGGGGCCTGACTCCCGCCCAGAAAGTCTGGAGGGTGAGAGAAAGGCAAGGCTAGGTACTTTGATGACAGAGCCCTGGAGGCAAGGCATACACGAATGTTTCTCATGGACCATGCTCTGGGGTCACATTTGACTAGATAATTCAGTGCAATGAGACTGTATAATTAAAAGTGACAGGAACTAAGCAAAAAGTAAAATAATTTAAAAATAAACATGATAAAAATTTTTAAATGTTTTAAAAATAAATAAAAGTGACAGGAAGACTTAATCTGACAAAAATCTTGTGTCTGCCCAAATCTTCACCCATGGGCAGAGGACGATCATACCTTCTCAACAAAGTTTCAAGGGATAGTGGGGGACAAAAATAAACCCAGTTCTTACACAATGTACTGGTTATAGAAGTCTTGCTAATTGCTTCTTGGCCTTTTGGCTAAGATCAAGTCTTGTTAAAACCATCTTGGCTTTTGCTAAGGCTCTGCACTGTGGGAATGTCTCAGCACAGTTTCATCCCGTGGTCCTCCTCTCTTGAGATTATTAAAAATTCTGCCAGGGAAACCACTGACTTTGTGCCGTTGGCTCACCAGCTTTGTGGAAATGTCACTGTCGATTCCTGATCTTTTGCTATGAAACTTCTCATTGGCTCCTCTCTTTCCAGATCTTTAAAAATCCATCATCCAGCATATGTAAATAGATCCAGAAGTAATAAAATATTGATGATTTTTACTCATCTTTGTAAAAATTTCTAAATTGCAAATCCACCAGAGACGGTCCTTAGGACCAACACTAAGTTTCTCGCTTCATGGAAGTCTGCGATCCAGGGCCAGGGCAAGAGCTAAGACTGCCTGGTGTACACCCTGCTCCATATTCTCCCCCTCAGTGCACATAGATGCACACACACATGCTCTTTGACTAGCCGTCTGCTTCTAAAAGATATGACAATCATCATCAGGGGGGCTCTAGGGCTCACAGAACAGGGTCAAATGCACACTGATTCCCAAGTTCTGGCCATTTCTCATCACTGGAGCCTTGATGGTATGGGAAACCCAGGAAGCCTTATCTAGGGCTTAAAGAATAAAGCTCTCTTTCTATACACTTCTCACCAGACCCTGATGTGGGAAGCTCTCATTGACAATTTCATGTAGCTGCAGTCAATTGAAGTCAGAGATCCCTAGTGTATGCTCTCAGCAGCTCATGCACTTACTGGTGCTCTCACCAACAGTGAGCACATTTTAAGTACCAGGCTCTGCCTTAGATGCTGAAGATACAAAGCTGGATCATCCGCTGTCTGTCATCCTGGAGTTCATACTTACCAACCTCTGCCTTTAGCCTCTCTCTCCTGCAGGAAGTGAGTGATGCAGGCTGTCTCATCTAGTGTCTGAGCTTGTCCTGGCCAGAACCAGGACAACCAAAACCATTCGTTAGAGACTGTCTGGTGAGGAAGACCACCGAAAGTCCAACCAGAAATGGGCCACTGCTTCAGGCACTCCCATCCTTCTGGCCCCGCTGCTCTTGGAAGTTGTAACTGCTGTCTTTGCTACTGCCAGCTTTGTGTGACCCACTCCAGCTTCAAAATCTTAGATGAGGTCTCTAATGGGCTGATTCCAAGTCCCGTGTCCATGCCCTGGCTGCAGGGAGGTGGGAGAAAGGAGTATCTGGCCTTCTGTCTGAGGAGGCTGACTCTCTCCCAACAAGACTCATATGGTAGGAATTCCCCAAACACATCAAGAGAACTAACGTAGTCCAATGACTAATGTCCACTGTGTTAATATTGAAATGAATCTGTACTTTATCAACCATGACAGCACCTACATACCAGTGAAAAACAGAGGTACATAAATTCACAAGATGTGTTTTCTACTCCCATCTCTGGCAGGGTCAGCAAATTTTTTCAGAAAAGGGCCAGATGGTAAATTTTTAGGCATTGCCTCTCTGTTGCAATTGTTCAACTCTGCTTTTGTGCCACAAAAGCAGCCGTGACACTATTAAATGAATGAGTATAGCTGTGTTCCAATAAAATCTTATTTATTGACCCAAATTTAAATTTCTTATAATTTTCATATGTCATGAAATACTATTCTTTTGATTTTTTTCCAGCCACTTAAAATATATGAAAACCATCCTCAGCAGGTAGGTTGTACAAAAGCAAGCATCGGGCTGGATCTGGCCTGTGGATTATTTGCCAACTCTTCATCTGTAGGGATGATTCTTAAATTTTTTGGAAGGTTTCAGACCTCTTTAAAAATCGTATAAAAGATATGGGAAAAGGCACTCATGTAAAACTTGGCAAGTACCTCCAGATCTTTCATGGATCTGCTAAGGAGTCAGTAACTCTGGTCTCTAAATCATGCTAGCTGAGCCCTTGGGCTCCCCCTTCCTTCAAGGACTCCCCAGAGTTCCAGGTTCATAGCCTTGGTTGGGAGCCACTATCTACTTAGACAAGAACAAATAATCAGAAGCTCTCTTGGCTCCACTGTGAAGCAACTGCTGCGTGACCCAAACTGCAGATGTCTCCAGTGAGATACAGTGAACTGTAATTGAGGGAGGACGATCTATTAGGAAGGGAAAGGATTGCTCTAACAGTGGCATCACATTCATGGCCCTCTTGGTGTCTCTCATGTGTTAATACAGTGACAGAAAACAAGCCAGTGAACTGTGAGTGATGAACCTTATCACTAATGCAGCACCACTGGAAACCGTCAATTTTTTAAGCAGCAGTTGGGTGCTGAGTATCTGTTATGTTACCTTTTATATCTTTTTAAATATATGAACTGTTTTACAGAAAAATTAAAAAAAAAGAAACCCGCTGGATCTCGCCTGGGTCTGTGGTTGTCTTTGACTCACGATAGACGTCCTATAGGGCAGAGGTGAGCTCAGTCCCTGCTAAGGCTAGGGGCAGGGGGAGGGTGGCGTTGCTGTGTGGCTGTGAGATTCTCTCTGAGTACTATTAGTATCACACAGACCTTTGACCCTCAGAGGCGATGGTTCAGAACACAGACCCTGGTGCTAGCATGCCACCTTGTTCTAATGCTGAACTTAGCCATTTAGTAGCTATGTGACCTTGGGCAAGTTACCTAACCTCTCTGAGGCTGATAAAAGTACCCATTTCATAGGACTTTTATAAGGATTATGAGGGAATGCTTGTGTTGAGCACAATGCTTGGTACATGGTAAATGCTTTATTATGTTTGTTAAATAAAAATAGAAGAGAGAGCCCCTTTGTGTTACTTGATGGAGGTGACAGCTTTCCTCTCCGGCTGGGTGCAGTTGCCTGGAAAGCACTAGATGGCAGCAGAGCGTGGGCTTCCAGGTCTCCAGTTGGTCAAGACTTCACGAAGAGCCCTGAGGTCAGCTGCCCCGGTGTTCTCAGCACCAGCCAGGGACCCGCCTAGGGACCCCCTCAGGGCACACTCACCACCTCTCTGACCCAGCTGCACCACACTGGGTGCATTGTAGTCTGCGCCTTTGTTCTGACCAGGGGTGATTATTACAGAAGTCTTTCTTGGATGTGGAATTACTTTGCCAAAAATGAGTAATTTTGAGGCTTTTGACACATATTGATTACTGAACTGCCTTTTGAAGAAATTGAACCCATTGATATCCCACCAAGAATGGGGGTTTGTGTCCCTGTACTGCACTAATTAATACTGGGTATTATTATTATTTTAAAAAAACCTTTGTTCAAGGTGGAGGATTTTAAAATGCTGTCTATACTTGACACAACATTGTAAAATGACTATAACTCAATAAAAAAAGTGTTTAAAAAATAAAAATAAAAATAAAATGCTGTCTATTTTGTATTTGCATTTGTTTGCTGAGATTAAACACTGAAAAAATATTTCTACTGGTATTTTTAAAAAAATCATCTGTTTATATCCTTTGTTTATTTTTCTAAGATGTTCATTAGAAAAACTCTATTTATACAGTATGAATATTAGCAGTTTCTGTCATACATACTGCAAGTATGCTTCCCAGTTTTTTGGTTGCATGGACGTATTGAAAGATTATTTAATTCAGGTTTTGAATGAATAATAATTACGTTCAAGTGGTTCAAACATCAAAAAGTATAGAAAGATGTATAGTAAAAATATTCTTTCTCAACCCTATCCACCCAGTTCTCACCCTTCCCCAGTAAGTTTCATGGGTGACAGTTTCTTAATTATTGCTCCAGAGAGTTTTTATGCCTGTAAAATCCAATACAAATATGTATGTATGCATATATATATATATAATATATATATACACATACCCTTTTTGCACAAATTTTACCATATATTATGCCAGATTCCACTGTTCTATGCCTTACTTTATCATTTTTTTTACTTAACAATGTATTTTGAGATATTTCCGTAATAATCTACAAGGAGCTTTTTCACTATTTTGTAGTGTCACAGTGTTCCATTGTATATATCATATTTTATTTAATAAGCCTCCTATTCATGGGCATTTAGGTTTTTTGCCATTATTTTTATTACAAACAATGCTGCAGTGGGTAACCTTATCTTTACCTCTTATGTACAGGTGGATCTCTAGGGTAAGTCCCTTAAAATGGGGTTGTTGGGTAAAGGTCCTGTGTGTTTATACTTAGTTAGATAGTGCCCACCTGCTGTCTATAGATTGTCCTAATTTATGCTCGTACCATCAATGTGTCAAAGTGCCCATTTCACTGCAGCCTTATCAAACTTTCGGGTTTTTGTTAAACTGATATGTGAAAAATTTACCTCACTGGAGTTTTAGTTAGTATTTCTCTTGTTATGAGTGAGGTTGAACATTTTTTTCCTTTAATACATTTTTATTGAAGTACACTTTACAATGTTGTGTGAGCATCATTTTTATATGAGTTAGAGACATTTGTATTTCCTTTTCTGTGAACTATTTGTTCATATCATTTGTCCATTTTTCTTACTAGTCTTTTTCTTAATGATGTGTAGATCTCTATGTATCAGAGAGAAAATAGCCCTTTGTGAGTGTGTTGCAAGTTTTTTATCCCCCAGTTTGTCATTTGTTTTTGGCTTTCCTCTTTTTTTTTTATTGCCACGAAATTTGTTCTTATTTTTATGTGATTGCATTTATCAAACCTTAATTTTATGTGTCCTGAATTCTTTTGTTATACTTGGAAAAGTCTTCACCTCTCCAAGACTCTAACACACTTCTCTTATGTTTCCCTTTAATATTTTTACGATTTAATGTCTTAACATTTCAATCTCTGAGCCATTTGGAATCTCTGCTGGTGTCCAGTGAGGACTAGAGCCAACTCAGTTTTATCCAAGGGCTAATTATTGTCTTGACACAACTTGTTGAATAATCCATCTCATCTATGACCATTTTTTCAAATCCTACTTTATGAACCTTATGATCACGGTGTTATTTCTCATAACGAAAAATGTACAACTTAATGTTTAACAGTATGTGAAGTGTGAAATAACTTATATTACACGCATTTAATGGAATCGTAATGTTTTCAAGACTTTAATTACACAGGAGAAGTCTCAAGATTAAGAGAGAAAAGCAAAATACAAGACAAATATATGCTAAGTGATCCCAATTAAAAACAAAAGCGTGTATTTACATATAAATATGGATAGAGGGAAATACATTAAAAATTTAAGAGTAGTTATCTCTGCCTTAAAAAAGCCTTAAAAAAAGTTTATTTGCAATGAAGATGTTTCTTTTTAATACTATGACAACTCTTAACAAGAGTTATTTAAAACACACACATGCAAAAAAAAACTTACGGTATCCGTGTCCTTTGTAAATCCATTTTTAAATAAATTTTTTAAGCTGGGAGATAAATAAAATAAAATGTATTTGGGGAAGTTTCCTTTGATTTTATCCAAACTCCTGGGAGCTAGTCCTGCAGTACACTGTTCATATCCTTGGTTACCATGAATGTGTTTCCTATTTCCTATCTTCTTAGATGCTTCCTTTATGCCCCACAGCTCAGGGTATCGTGTTTTCTTGTTGAATTATTTCAGGCTCAGCTAGGTCATAATGAGGAGATTCAGCTTTATCAAGGGCTTCGGTCTTTGGTATTTACCAAGAGGGATGTCCACTGGACCCAAGGTCAGGAGGCCTGAACTTTAACCCTGCCTCTGCCCCAGACAACTGTGAACTTGGCTAAAAGTCACTACCCTCTTTTGGCTTCCTTTCTCCTTCTAGTAAATGAAGGTGTTAGATAATCTCTAAGGTACCTTCTGGTATTAAATTTTCACCTACTAGAAGACACATGGGATCCTGGTTTTGGGGGGCTTCCAGGGTTTCATTCACATCATTAACAACCACAGGAGTGATTAATCCTGAGTTTGGTTCACAGTTGCTAAATCGTCAATTCCTGCAGAATTAAAATTGATTATTATCCTTTAGCAAAGCTTATTAGTTGAGTTGTTCTTTTCTTCCTTCCTTCCTTCCTTCCTTCCTTCCTTCCTTCCTTCCTTCCTTCCTTCCTTCCTTTTCTTTCTTTCTCTTTCTTTCTTTCTTTCTTTCTTTCTTTCTTTCTTTCTTTCTTTCTTTCTCTTTCTTTCTTTCTTTCTTTCTTTCTTTCTTTCTTTCTTTCTTTCTTTCTTTCTTTCTTTCTTTCTTTCTTTCTTTCTTTCTTTCTTTCTTTCTTTCCTTCCTTCCTTCCTTCCTTCCTTCCTTCCTTCCTTCCTTCCTTCCTTCCTTTCTTAGGAATGTTATGGCTCATAGGTGGTTGCTCTGATTAAGCCAAATGAGTTAAACTGAGTCACATCAGCTGAGTTTCCTGGTTGCTGGATTCCCGAAACTGTCACATTGTGTTCCTTGGTTACATTAAGGTGAGGTCTGTTCAGATGAGTCAATATTAAATGAGTACTTGTGCCAAGTTCAAGGTTGCCTTGTAGGGTGAAACTTACCAAGTTGCAGAGCCTTGCTGGACCTTCATTTCTCCAAGTGAAATATGTGGCTACCATCAGGGACCATGGGGGCTGATTATGTGTCAATCTAATCCCACTACTTGATTTTATAAGTGAGAAAGCGAAGGCCAGGAGATGTTGAGTGACCTGTCCACACTCACACAGCTTGGGGGAATCAGGACCAAGACTACAGGGTTAGGGTATATGGAAAGAGGCTTGCTTTCCAATTAAGCATTGGCCAATAATCAGCAATGTGATTTGGGCAAGTCATTTCTCTGCACTGATCAAAATGAATGAAAAGATAGAATAAAATGTGAAACTTTCTAGTTTCCTTAATTATTTTGTAGGCCCAAATAGGAGCTAGGTAGATTGACAAAGAAATTCTTAGTAAAAAAAAAAAAAGGACATAAAAATCGAGGAATGATGCTACTCATTTTGTCATTTGCATCCATTTCTGAAGGATATTTGCATTGTCATGTGTCTCCACATTAGTGATGTTTAGTGCTCTTAGCAGTATTTTTTTTTCCTTTGAGGAAAGAATGCAATGCCCTTTAATAAGTGCTCTTGTTGAGGAGAGATGAGGCTGAGGGAGCCTGACTGAGCTCTAAGAACCTTGCACTCATTAGTAGGTCTAAAGGCTTAATGCACATTAATGGACCAGGAACATATTAATTCTTATTAATTCTTTTCTGGAATGAAGAGGCATCCATGTATACAAGCTTGCTATTCTCAGAGCAACTTCAATTGTACATGTTTTATTAATTAACCTCGTTTTCTTTGATCATAGAAGTAATATAGAAACATAGCAAAAGCACAAAAAGTTCAAAATACATAGCATGAAAACTAGAAGGCTCCCTTTCCGCCCACCCTGGTGTTAGTCCCCAACGACAACCGCTTTGAACAATTTCTATTTTTAGTTTTCCTGCTAATTTACCATAATAAATGTCATGTTTTACTTCTCCCAATTTTTGATTTTGAAAGATTTTAAACTTACAAAGGAGTTGCAAGAAGAATTCACCTAGATTTATCACCTGTTAACAGCTTGCCATATTTAGCTTTCTTTCACCCTCCATATATATACATATTCTCCTTTTTGCTGAACCATTTGAGGAACAGTTGCAGATGCCATTTCTGCCCAAAACATCTCAACATGCATGCCCCAAGAGGAAGGACATTCACTCTCCTCCATGACCACAATGTAATCCTCCCACTCAGAAAACGTAGCACTGATACTATTACATAATAAAACGTCCATATTCAAATTTCCACAATTGTCCAATAACGTCCCTTTCAACTTTTTAAAAATCCAGGATCCAATCACTCATCACACATTGCCCTGAGTTGCTGTCTCTTCAGTCTTCTTTAATGTAGAATAGTTCGATTTTTCTTTCACGACACTGATATTTTTAAAAGAGTCCAGGCCAGGTGTTTTGCAGAATGTCTTCTAGTGTGGATCTGTCTGATTGTTTCCTCATGATTACGTTCAGCTTCTACATTTTTGGCAGGAGTGCTACAGAGATGATGTTCTGTCTCTCAGTGCAATGTATCAGCAGGCACGTGATGTCAGTTTGTCCCATTATTAGTGATGCTAAATGTGGACATTTTGTTAAGATGCTATCTGCCAGATTCCTCCATTGCTTTAAAGGTACTCTTTCCTCTTGTCATTAGTGAGTAGAAATCAGGGGTGATCCTTAAAGACCCTGTGAGCATCCTGTTTTCCAACCATCTTTCAGTCAATGGTTTTAATATCCAGTGATGAATCTTGCCTGAATCACTCATTACTATGTGGTGGTAAAGTGGTGACTTTTCTAATTCCATCACTTCTACATTTATGAGTTGGCATTTTTCTTTAAAAAAATTGCTTTCCTTTCTTTGCCTCTCTTTGCTTTAATTTTTATTTTTAAAAATCAGATTAGAACACATGGATTCTTTTAGAATTGTTCAATATGTTATTATCTATTCCTGTCATTTATTTCAATACTCAAATTATTCCAAATCTGGCCAGTGGGAGCCCCTTCAAGCTGGCTCTCTCTGCCTCCACATGGCAGTTACCTTCCATTCGGAGCACTTTCTTACTTTCCACACAAGATGTTCTGGGTTCACATTGTACTCTCCCTGCCTCAGCCTTAGGAGTCTTCTGTTATAAAAATCGTAAAAATTAGAGTAAATTCCCTTCCTTCTACCTTGTCTCCCCTTTCCACTTCCCAAATTTGATAGATAATTACTTTTTGTGTTGTCGAGATTTATCACATTACATTTGGATCCGTACCTCTACTTGAACTAGTTCATTCTTTGCTTATAGGTTGTTTCTGAAAATTAAAAACCAATCAATAAGATGTACTTTATGATTAAGTTCCCATTAGAAACAATTATGCGTTGGGGCTGTTATTTCTGTGTAGATAGGAAATCTCCTAAGGGGCTTGTTAAAGATTCACATTCCTCAGCCATACTCCCACAAAATTCTGAATCAATAAATTTAAGGGGTCTGGTGATTCTAAGACTTCTGAACAAGCAGTATTGGGTGCATAAAGAAGGAAATAGAATCCTGTGTCATTAAAATTTGGCAGCTTGACTGAGAATCTTTCAAGGGCCAGTTCCTAAAGAATTCTCTAATTTTCTTTCCAGTTGTATTCCATTTTTCTGGGTCATATTTCGCTCAAGCTATTTCTTATACACTGTGGCATTGTCTTTCTTGGATACTTTAAACAGTTTTACACTTCTAGAGTAATTTTTTTTGTTATCAGATGTGTGTGGTAAAATTTCTAAGCCCTTTTGTAAAAATGCTTCATTTTACTCTCATACTTAGTGGACAGTTTGGTTTGAGAAGTAAGAAGTCTTTTGTTGGTCTAATTTGTATCCTTCTTGAGGCAAGGTGCTTGTTCCCCTCTGAGTTCTTTTAGGATTTCTTTCTTTATTACTAGGGTTCTAAAAATTCATTATTATATGCCTTGGTATAGATCTTTTTTTCACTAACCCCGTTTGGCACTTGGTGGGTTCCTTTAGTCTTAAGATTTTTTATTTATTTGTTTTTTTAGGCAAAGATAATTTTCTTCTCATATTTCTTTTACGAGTTCTTCCTTTTAATTTGCTCTCTTTTCTCCTAATATTAATTTTAGACTCATGTTGACTTTTTAGATCTGTTCTCTATGCCTCTGAACGTTTCTCCATATTTCCCCATCTTTTTGTCTTTTTGTTCTGTTTTGGGAGACTTCTTTATTTACCAGTTTATGAGCTGTGTAAGTGGGTTGGGTGTATTGTTGGTCTAGCGTTCCTGTTGGGGACTAGGTGGGAATTGTGCGGTTTGGGGACAAACTGCCAAAAAAAAAAAGTTTTACTCTGAGCATGAAGTGCGATTGTATATTTCAACGCTAGATGGAGCTGTCTTTCCTTTTCTGCCCCGTGTCTCTCATGGAAGGTTAAGAGTTACCTCTACCCTACTTGCGAGGGCCCCCATCACCCTCACTAGGATGCTTCCCTAGTCAGGTTGTTCTTCACAGAGATACTCTCACTCAGGGTTTATCCCAAATCCAAAGCTGTGTCCTCTGGCCAGTGTTAAGTGGGAAAGCAGGGGGAGGAGCCTACTGGCCCTGCTGTGCCTGATGCGGGCACTTCTTGAATTATCCTGGTCACACTGCGCTCCCCCCACCTTCGCCACTTCTGCTCTTCCTAACAGTCCGTGCAGAGCTTAGAGCTTTGCAGCACAGTTGGGGCTCTGGACTTAGACTACCTGGGTTTAAATCCCATCTCTGCTACATGTTAGCTCTGTGAGTCTCACTAAATCTCAGCTGTAAAATGGGGATTGTAACAACATAGTGATCAGTGTATAGTAAGTGCTTGGTTATTATTCGTGACTATGAAGACTATGAACTCTGATATGTTCAGCTGTGATTTTTACCTGCCTTTTTTCTATCAATCTCATCCCACCTATTTTTAAAAACATTTTTTAAATCAAAATGACCTATGCACATTCTCTTAAAGAGCAAATACTTAAGTCTTATAACTGAAAACCAGCATCCTCTGCTCCATCCTGCCCCACACTTGAGCCCCACTCCTATTATTATGACATATAAATATTATTCACAGCTCAAAGCTGAACTGTAGTGGCTTGTGATGAACATTTCCTTATTTATACACCATTTTGGGTTTTTTTTCTAGGATTAATAGTCACTTCATCATTTATTCATTTAATTTTTCTATACACTTACGGTAAATCTATCCCTAAACTTTTCTTTCAAAGAACACCACTCAATAGGTTAAAACACATTGCCTGATGGATAGTTTTAGCTTTTCTCTTGGAGGCTTCACTCCTGGTGCCCTCTGTTCCCCTGCAGATTCCCCTGCTCCAATCTGGACTGGTTGCTCTCTGGACCTGCTGCATGCTGTCATCCCTTGGCCTCCCTTCACCATTATCCAGGAATTCCACCCACCTCTCTCCAGTGTTGGAAGCTCTGTAACAAAGTGGAAAACTGGATGTGGCAGAAGATGCCTTGGTTTGATTCCTGGCCCTTCAGTGTTGAGCACATTCCTTGTCTCTTCCAGCCTCGCAGCATGCAGGGATTTACTGGAAGACTAGAGGGACTTGGAGTTGATGGGAGGCTGGAAGAGCAGGAACCAGAGGCTCTAGAGGCTGGAGCAATCTGCTCAGGATGTCTCCACGGCCTCTGGTGCCCGCTGTGACCACCTTGGCATTATTCACTTGGAGTTCAAAGTGCTTGGCAGAAATACCTGATTGGCCGAGGCCGTGATCTCATGGATACTGGGGTTGGGGGAATGAGGATTTTCTCTGTCTGATCCCTGAGCCTAAAGAAGTAGGTGGTGGAATTTGTAGCTCTAAAGGAGGGCAGGTTTGGGGTCCCTGGCCAAGCACCCAGGGCCTGTGTCACTAACCTCTGCCCCAAACAGAAGGAGAAAGCATATGCCTGGATCACGATCCCACAGTGTGACCCCTGCGCTGGCTCAGGTGGGAGTCAAGGCAGTACAGGCAAGTGGTTTAAGACCCCCAGCCCTTTGTACCCACACCCTCTCCCACCTAATATGTCCTCCTTCCCTCCTTCCACCTCCTCCTCTCGGGGTCCTCTTCTTCCAAGTCTGAATCAAGCCTCTCCTGTCCTCAGGCCCCTCATGATGCCTGCTGGGGTAGGGCTGACACTTCCCAGCACTGTGCCTCCAGCTCCTCTACCAGCACTGATGGGGAAGGGGAGGGGCAGGTGTGCCCTTGAATGTTTGCAGAGTGAATGGGTGTGCGCATGTGCCCAGGAACTTCGCATCCTCCAGGCCTTCCAGGGAAAGGCAAGGCCTCCCACATTCCAGCCCCTTTCTGTTTCTCCTCCTCTCCCCAGCCCCATCCCTAAGGTGGGGTCAAGGCCTTGCTGAGTGCAGCAAGGCTAAAGGTTGAAGCAGCCACCTCTGCAGGAGCCAGTGGGCCTCCAGAGAGGGTAAGCAGGAAGGGCTGCCAAGCCTGCCCCACACCCCAACCCTGCCTGGCTGGGTGTGGGAGAATAGAGGGCACAGGGCAAGGTGCGCAGGGCTGGGAAGGGCTGAGGAGCCAGGCCACAAGGCCACTTTTGGAAGGAGGAGGTTTCCAGCCTGCCTTCCACCCAGTGGGTGAGCCAGCTGGGGAGGAACCCACCTGTGCCCTCTCCAGGCCTGTCCTCATAGCCTAAGAAAGGAGTCAGCACTGGATGCATTGTCGAGAAGCCTGCAGTCCAGTCTTCACTGGACACTTGCTCAGAACCTGCTCAGGGCCAGGCTGGAGATGGGTGGGGTATAAAGACGAGTAAGATCCATTTCCTCCTCTAGGGGAGCTCACACTAGACATTTAGGGAACGATAAACATACCAATACTCATTGAACACCATGTGCCAGACAGATCTAAGTCCACACGTATTCACAGCTAATGCAGTGGTCACAATAACCCAGGGGATAATGAGGCACAGAGAGATCAAGAAGCTGGGATTACACAGTAGGTTGTGTGTTGAGATCCACGCTAGGCACCTGGCATCAGAGTCCCTGCATTTAGCCCTCGTACTATGCATCCTCTATGCCCACCCCAGTGCCGGCAGCCCTGGCCCACACATTCAGCATCTTAATCCTGTCCCTGCTTCCCCACTGGCAGGCCAGTAAGTTCCCTAAACTTGCCAGGCGCCAAAGTGTGCTTGAGGGTATCACTGCTTTTGTTGCCCTTTACCGCTCACCACGGTGACATCTTCCCTGAGGGCTTGTCTGCTCATCCTGTAGAAGCTTCAGGCTCCTGTGGCTCACCTGTCTCACAGGCCCATGGAGGGTCTTGCACAGAGCAGGTGCTCTGGTGTGCTTGCTGTTTGGTGGGTTGATGGAGGATGCTTTCATTTCCCTCGGTCTCTGGGACATGAACAAAGGGTCCTCTACCTGTACATTGGAGCCACCTGGGGAGTTTTAACCACTACTGATGCCCAGCCCCCACTCCCAGAGGTTCTGATGTAATTGGTGTGCGGTGCAGTGTGAGCGTGAGGAATTTTAAACACTCCCAGGGCGATTCTGATGTGCATTCTCGGCTGAGAACCCCTGTAATGTAATACGTGGCAGTTATTAACATTAATTATACATCTCTCCATCCAACATATGATTGCCAAGTGCCAGGTACTTGGGTGCCCTTGGGGGACAATAGATAACAGGACAGTTATGATCCCTTACCTTGTGGCACATATATTCTAGTAATTCAATTTAACAGGCATACCGGGTTGGGGATATTAGGCACCGTACAGGTATAAAGATGAACAAGGCATTCTCCTTGCCCTTGAGGGAAAGAGACGTGGATGCTAATTACAACTAAAACAGAGGAAGGGGAATGCCAGTTAGGTAAAAGACAAGAGTGGGAGGGTTCAGGGGAGAAAGTCCTCTAGAGGGCAGATCAGGGAAGTTTCCAAGGAAGACACGATACCGAAGGGGGCACTTGAGGATAGGTAGGATTTTTGAAGGGTAGGATGAGGGAGTGGTGCAGAATGGCTTAAACAAAAGCATGGAGGCAAGAATGGCTAGTAATCCAAGCTGGCAAAAGGGCTGGATGTGCACACATACGAGGGAAGAGGATGTGTGTGCATGGTGGGGACATGCAGGTTGGAGCCTTAAATGCCAGGACAGGCATTTGGACTCTGGTCAGCCGTGGGAACCATGCAGGAGCTGAGGCTGGGGTGCATAATTCTTTTTTTTTTTTTTTTAACATTTTTTATTGATTTATAATCATTTTACAATGTTGTGTCAAATTCCAGTGTTCAGCACAATTTTTCAGTCATTCATGGACATATACACACTCATGGTCACATTTTTTTCTCTGTGAGTTATCATAACATTTTGTGTATATTTCCCTGTGCTATACAGTGTAATCTTGTTTATCTATTCTACAATTTTGAAATCCCAGTCTATCCCTTCCCACCCTCCACCCCCCTGGTAACCACAAGTCTGTATTCTCTGTCTGTGAGTCTATTTCTGTCCTGTGTTTACGCTTTGTTTTTGTTTGTTTGTTTGTTTTTGTTTTTGTTGGGGTGCATAATTCTTAGCTCTTCATACCTGGGCCTCCATCTGGCTTCATTCTGGAGTAGGTGTCCTTGCTGCCACCACCCTTGGGGTCTCCCCTTCTCTGCCCACTGCTGCCTTGGCCCTGTGTTCAGTGCTCAGTAGCCTGTCCGCTGCTCTCAGGTGAGGCAGTCCACCTCAAGCATAAAATGCATTTCCACATGGTACCTCCCTGAGCTATTGAACTGGGCAGGTACAGTGGAAAGAGTATCAGACTGAGAATTGGGAGCGGGGCTGGTTCTAATCTTAGCTCTAGCTCGCACCAGCTATGTGACCTTGGGCAAGTCACATCTTTTCTCTGAGCCTCAGTTTTCCTCAGCTGGATGAGATGATTGACAGTGACCCTTCCAGCTGTGTCATTCTTTGACCAGTTTGCTGTGGGTCAAACCCAAGAATGTCTGTTTTGCCTTGGGCAAGGGGATGCTGCTGCTGTAAATTAAATATTAAGCATAAGCTCAGAGGGAAAGGGATGGAGAGGCTACATGCCGCTGTTCCAGCAGCCTTTCCTGAGCCCAGCCTTGGATTCATCATCGCCCAGGCACCAGCCATGTGAATGAAGAAGCCTCCAGAGGATTTCAGCCCCTAGGCATTCAAGTCACTCCCAACCACTCAAGTCTTCCCAAGTGAAGCCCCAGACATGTGGAGCAGAGGTAAGCCATATGTGCTGCACACTCTCTGCCTTTCTGACCCTGAGTATGTGAGTCTAACAAAATTATTGCTTCATGCCACCAAGGCTGGGGTGGTTTGTTACACAGCAAAAAATAACCGAAATGGGGGTGTTCTGAGGGTGGTCTGAGGATGAAGAGCCTCCCTATGCTGGTGAAGCCTCACTAGTGGTCACTGACTTGGAAAGCCTTCTCTGTTCTTGGACACAACTCTACTCAAGGTAGCCTCGTGCTCTTGGGAGAGGTGGCTTGGAGCCTGCACTGTCCTGGGATGTTGTCAATTTTATAAACAAGGAGGCACTGGGATTTTTCCTGAGGCTATCACAGATGCTCAGTTACCAGTCAGCTGGTGGGGAGGGGGTCAGAGGAAGGCTGGTTCATCTGGACTTGAAAATAGCCCAGTATCTGGAAAGGCTAAAGCAGGGATGGGAGGTTGCTCACTCACACAGGTAGAGGTCCTCTAGGTGCATCTTACACCCTCTAACTCGTTTTAATCCTCCATTAGATGCTGTAAGGAGGGGTGTTTGCCAGCTTTGCTGGTGAAGAACAAGTTCAGATGCCATGCCCAAGACTACACTCACACCCCAGACGGCAGGGCAGAGCTTTGAACCAAATGACTCTGAGACTAATGCTCTTTCCTCTAAGACTGGCTTGAGGAGGCCCCTGGATAACTTAGGGATGGAGGCTTTGGGAAGGGACCTTCATTTCCTTTCCCTAAACAGCCTCTTGAAATGAGACCACTGAATTTGGCTGAAATTCTGTTTCCACTTCCTTCCTCCCACCACCCCCTCCACTCTCATTTCTTTTTCCTCCCGGTATTTTTGGTAGAAGGGAGAGAGGCGGACTCACTCCTAAGTCTTTCATTAGGGGAGGCTTGATGATAATGCGAGGCTTCACTCAACCAACCGCGCCAAGCAGGGCTGGGGGCACAGAGGCCAGGCTGCTCCCAAGCAGGGGTGGGGGTGGTGAGGGGATGGGGTGGAGTGGTAAGGAGGGGAGTGTCCCTCCCCATCACGGTCTCCACCCCACTGTGAACCGTGGATGGTGAGGTTCCCAGAAGAATCTGTGCATTGTCGCAGCATTCTTGCTGGGAGGGAGGAAGTGGCCTAGTCCCTGGTGAGACTTCCTCTCTCACGGTGTTTGTGTGGGAGCGGGGGACTAGAAAATACCACTTTCTGAGTGATCCTGCCAGGCTATATCAATTGCATCTGCTCATTTAAATCCGTTTCCAGATAAAGTTTGGAGAAGTTAGCTGACTTACCCAAGGCCACACAGCAGGTGAGCGGCCGAGCTCATAAAGACGCCCTGGAGGTCTTGTCACTGGTTCTCGCCCTTTTTCCTGGGAACCTCAGGGGCCCGGAGGTGCCCAGCCCGAGGAGGCCGGGAGGCTCTCTGCCCTCAGCCGGGGACTGTCCCGAGGGGGCTCCCAGCAGGGGGCGCCCCGAACCCCGTCTCGGGCCTCGGGGCGCGCCTCCAGCCGGCGCCTGGGACGGGGCCGGCCGCTCCGCCCCCTCGGCTCCACAGCGGCTCTGCGGGCGGGCGGGCGCCGGGCGCGCAGGGAGCAGAGCAGAGCCGAGCCGCGCGCCCCGCGTGGCCCCCGCGCCCGCCGCCGCGCAGCTTCCCGCCGTGAGTAGCGCCGGTCCGCGGGCTCGACGGGCGGGACGGGGCGCGCGGCCCGGGGCGGGGGCTGGCGGGGGCGAATTGCTCCGGGGCGCTCCCTCGTGTCCCCAAGTCAGTCGCCCGGTCCTTGACGGCGCCCCCGAGGTATGGCCGGCCTTGGCCTTGGGCGCTCCGGCTCTGGCTCTGACTGGAACCCGCTGCGCCTCAGGGCGCGCTCCAAAATCTAGCACTGTGACCCGAGGGACCGGGTGGGAGCGGCAGTCAGAGACCTGGCGCCTCGGGAGGAGCTGGGAGGCAGACTTCCATCAAGTTAGGACCCCCTGACGGGAGGGAACACCCGAGGTTTCCCAGAGGAGAGGGGCCAGGGCCTCTCAGCATCAGCCGCCTCGCATACCTCCTTCTCCCCCTTGTGTGAGGGCTAAGCGGTGCGAGGAGGCTGCTCCGTATCCAGTCAGCTGTCTATGTGGCGAAAAGAAGCTGTGGTCCCCGCAGTCGCGAGCCCGGCCTGGGGCAGAGTTAGGGTGGGCATGGGAACAGCCAGAAGGTCTGCGGGGGTGCTGTCGACAGTTGACCCGACTGTGGGCCCGGCATTGTGCACGTCTCACAGCATGAGCGGGTCTGGCTAATCCTCACTGTATCTCTGCAAGGTGCGCATTAGTGTTTTCACTTTAGGAAGGAAGAGAGGAGGCCCGCAGGGGTGGGCATTGAGGCCACGCAGGTCGTGGTAGATTAGGAGTGCCCATGGGAAGAGAGGATACATGCCTGGCTGCCTCAGTGGCAGGTGGGAAGGTCCCTGGAGGCAGGTGAAGAGAGCACTGCCCCTGACACCTTGTATTCTAGAATCTGCTGGAAGGCTGCTGTGGTTTCTGACCCTGTGGTTCTCAGCTGCCTCCGTGTGAGGTATTCCTGAGAGAGTCGTGGTGACAGGGGTACTGACACCTTGGCTTCTTCACAGTTACTTCCAGAGTCCTGTTCTTCCCCGAACCACCCATCTCCCAAGATGTGTTTTCAGCACCGGAAGTGGCTCCCATTCAGCAGCTTTGGGAGAGACTTGGGCAGGGGGCAGAGTGGTGTGTGGATGCCGGTGAGTGTGTGCTGGTCTGGGACAAGTTTCTCACTGGCAGAAACCAGACCTGAACTGACACTGACCACCTCCCTAAGGCCCCTCTGGTTGTTAGATGAGGTGAACAAGCAGGCTGCCCAGGGGAGCTGGACCTTTACCACAAAGAGAGTTTTCTCGTGTCAACTTAGTTAGCTAGCTGATCTTCTCGGAGCCCCAACTTCCTCATCAGAGATTGGGGTGGTCAAAGCCTCCAATGCATGGAAGGGCTCTGTAATGCCGGCTGCCCCCCGCCCCCTTCTATTGGCAGGCTCCTCAGAGCCTGGATGTGATGGTTCTTAACGGGTGAACGGGGACAATTATGATCCCATTTCACAGACTTGCCCTGGGTGAGGATGTGTGAGAGTTCAGCAGAGAGAGCTGGGCCCATGGGGCAAGTGGGTGAAAGTTCCCTCTGGGATGATCCTCCAACCCTGGAGACCACTTCCTAGGTTGTCTGTTCCTCAGGAGGCGCCTGACTTCCCATCCGTGGTGCCACTGTTGGAGGGTTAAGGGCGCTGTCAACAGAAGCTGGGGGAAGAGCGGCTGGAGTGCACTAGCTGTGTGACTTTTAGCAAGTCCCTTCCCCTGTGTGGACCTCAGTTTCCTCCTTTTGTAAAAGAAGTGGGTTTGACCAGACAGCAGTGGATTTACACTCCTCTCACCCATGAATTTTTACACAGAACCCAGCATATAGTGTAGATAAAATGGAACTCCTCTGACTCCCCTTCCTCATGCTGGTGGCTCCTGAGCAGACTCAAAAAATCCCCTAGGAGTTCTTCGAAGTTCCTTTTTGTGAGGTTCTAGGAAATCTGTGTTGACCTTCAGAAGTGTTGCCTAGTATTAGGGCTGGGGGCAGGAATGTGAATTCTAGGGATCCCATTAAGAGAAATGTGAGTGTGGAGATGGCCTCATCCTGGGAATGTCTGGAGCCGTTGGCCTGGGCCTCTGGCCAAAAGGTGTATCTGTGCCCTCTGTCATGTAGTTTCATCATTTCAGGGCCAGAAAAGTACCTGTGCCTCTGGGTCCTAGGTGGTGACTATAATCCCCCCATCAGTGTCTCCCCTTTACTTTTATGTCTGCATGAAGTGCAAAAATGCAGGTTCATCTTGGGGAGAGATGTCATGAAGGGCCTTTAGCTGTTTTTTCCTGATGGGCTTTCTGAGCAGCAGCCTTGAGAAGGACGGCTGGGGCACTAAATTTAAATCGACCAATGTTTATGGAGTGCCTGCTGTATACCAGCTACCACAAGGGGTCAGAGGTGAGGATGTCACAACTCCTGCCCTCATGAGGCTCCAAGACAATAGGCAGGAGGGAAGGAATTTGTGGGAACCATCCAAGGACAGATTAAAGACTTTTTACATATGTTATCTCATTTGTCCCGTAAAGTAGATGTTAGACTCATTTTTTTATTATGTAAAATTTTGATTGCATACAAAATAAGTGTACATGCTATATATCCATGTGACCACCAGCCAGGTCAAGAAAGCACTGTTGGCACACGGAAACCCCCTTGTGTCCCCTTCCAGGCACAACCCCCTACCCAGACGTAACTTCTAGCACCGTGGATTTGTTTGACCTAAGTGAAATCACATAGTCCGTCGTCTCTTGTGTCTGGTTTCTTTCATTCAATGTTTTGTTTGTGAGTTTCATCCATGTTATTGCAGGTAGCAGTAGTTTAATTATTTTCATAATTAAATTTGTGTTGTGTAATAATTTCATTGTAGGGGTATAACTCAATTTATCCGTTCTTCTATTGATGGCTATTTGGTTGTTTCCATTTTTCAGCTATTACTAATAGTGCTGTTGTGACCATCCTAATGTGCACCATTTTGGAAAAACATCTACATGCATTTCTCTTAGGTGTGTCCACAGAAACTGCCCAGCAGTTTTCCAAAGTAGTTGTCCCAGGGAACACTCTCCCTAGCAGTGTTCGAGAGGTCTCGAGTTGCTCTGCATGTTCACCAACGCTAGGCACTGTCTGGACTCATATTCTGTGGAGGTAATTTGAAGCTCAGAAAAGTTGTCCTGTGCTCAGTGTGTGCTAGTAAGTGGCAGAGCTGGGATTTGAGCCCAGGCCTGTGTGATTGCGGGATTTGTGCTCTTTCTGGGTTACACGTAGACGTAGATTCTATGAGCCGGAATGCGATAAGCCCTAGCCCTAAAAATGTGTAAAGAGCTCTCTTTAGGAATTTAAACAGGAGGAGAATTTTCATCTGTTTTGGCAAGAGAAAGGGTCCTGGAGCCTCATAGAGTTGGTAGCGTTTGAGCCTGGCTTTGCAGGAAGGGAACAGTTTGCTAGGAGGGCTCTCCAGCTGGGCCCCCCATGGAAAGGGCCCACCTTGAGCTGAGGCGTGGCAGGGGTGAAAGTTTAGGGGGAATGGGAAAGGTCGACATTTGACTGTAATATAGGATTTATGGGGAAGGGGGCTATGCTAAAATGGTGAGTTGGGGCCAAATTGGAGGGCCTAGTTTGAGCGTAGGGGGCTGCCCTGGCCCCCGTTTCCTGGTTACCCAGGATATGGAGCCTGAGGCAGGGGCATGTTGTTTTGCTGGGGAGCTGATAGCAAACGGAGCTGGCTTCTTGCCAAGTGGAGGACCTTACCTGTTCCTGAGACCACTCTCAGGGTGTCTGCAACAGAGTTTTTTGGAAGTTTCTGATTCCATCTAGCTGTTTGAAATCAGTGGCTACCCCACCCCTACCCCCAGTTGTTTATTTGGAAGTGTTTTTTCAGCAAAAAGAAGACACCCTCTGGGCTTGCTCAGGAGGTTTGCGAGGATGGGGGTGGGTGTGAGGGGGGCCAAGCCCGACTCACCAGGAGGATCCCAAAACCTTTTCCCTAGAAGGGAACAGAATTGGTATCTCGGTGGCTGTGGGGAGCAGAAACACAAACAATGGCCTGGGTCAAATAATAATAGTAATAATCATCCTTCTTATTTGTCTAGCTTATGCCCTTATCACAGTGGATCCGCACGGGGATGTGTGAAGTAGGCGATATAGACGTTACCACCTCTGTTTATAGATGGGGGACTGAGTCCCAGAGAGGGTGCCAATGTGCTGTGGGCCACATGGCTAATATACACTCAGACTAGCCTAGAACTGGGGCTCCTGGAGCCTGCTTTTTTCCAGATTCCATACTTGCCAGGCCCTGGCTGAGCACAGAGGGAAGACCAAGCAGAGAGGAGGATGTGCGATGGACAGGCAGGAGGTTGGCAGGTGACCCTGAGAGTAAGGCCAGGGAGCCAGGCCAGCTTGCCTGGAGGTCTTCAGGGATGTGTGTGCCTTGGTAGAAGGGAGAGAGGCAGGTGCCGTCTTGGTAACAGAGCTCTGGTTTGTAGGGGGCAGAGGTGGAGGAAAGAGGGTGAAAGGTATACAGCGTCTGAGAGTGAGGAGAGCTTCAGCCACTTGGCATCGATGAGATGAGACATGCCCTTATGTAATGGTGCCTCCACCCAGCCTGGTGAAAACAGCCTCCTGGGGCTCATGGGGCCCGGGCGTGGTTGGTAGCTGATTGCCAGGCAGAAGAAAAGCTGCCAGTGCTAGCCAAAATGAGCTCTGAGAGGCCTTTGCTAATGCCTCTTGAAAGATGTATCCACAGGTAGCCGGCTTCATCTTTGTAATTTGTAGGCTGAGTCTTGGGCCCAGGCCTCAGGATGCGTCCAAGGTAGCATATGACAGTCTGGGAATGGGTGAGTTCCTTGGGGCAGGAGCATCCCAGGGGAGGATGCAGACAGTCTCTTCTGGTGGAGTGGTGAGTGCTCCCCATTGCTCAGAGTGGTCCTGTGATTCTAAGGTGCCCTGGGCAGGCAGTGTTAGCTCCATTTTACAGATGAGGGAACTGAGGCTCCTCTGACAAAGGATGAGTTCCCAGGGCTAGTTGTGGGCAACATTGCAACAAGAGCCTCAGGCTCCTGACTCCTGATGCCTGTTGTAATTTGTCACACCCCTCCCAGCCATCTTTCCCTTGGGGTGATGAGTGAGAGAGTTTGCAAATCAGTTGAGACTTGCAGTTGGGTGGCACAGCCCTGAGGGAGCTGAGGTCATGATAATCCCTTACCTTCCTACTGCATTTTACAGTTTACAAAATACTGTCCGGGTTTGCAGTGGTTTTTACGGTATTAACCCCTTTTACAGATGAGGAAGTTAAGACTCGGCAGTTTTAATGACTTACTCGGGCAAAACTGGGACTTGAAGCTGGAACTTCTGACTCCAAAACGAGTGCTCTTTTTCCCGCATCGTAGCTGCCTCTTTTCTCAGTAGACCCAAATTTCATGAGAACAAACTGCGGAAGTTTCCCATGACTCTGTTTCTCTGAACTTGTTTAGAACAGATCCGGAGTGAGCAGGGCTCTTTTTCTGTCTCCTTCACAGATCTGAATTAATATAAATCAAATAAGAACAGTACATTATCAGTCCCAGGTGAGGAAATTCTCCATCAAGGCTGTCCTTGAGGAACAAGGGTTGTGGATGATTGTTGAATCATTAGCTCCCATGCGGCCAACTACTTTTGAACCTAGGCTCAGGCTGGTGCTAATTGACATGTCTGTCCTAACCTCAGGTTTCTTCCCATTTCAGGGTGGTCCCCTCCAGGCCTCAATGAGGAGCTCAAACATGGAGATGTTCAAGCAGCAGAAGGTGGAGGACTTTTACGACATCGGGGAGGAGCTGGGGAGGTAAGTGGCTGTGAGAGGTGCAGGGAACACAAGGTGAACTGAGGTCACGCTTCACATGGTGCACTTGTCAGTACATCTGGTAGGTCATGGGCTCATCTCAAGACTGGTGGAAAGCTTTAAAAACAATCCCGAGGTTTATTCATCCTCACGGGCAGCTCTGCAAGTAATCATCTCTCTGTAAATAAAGACTTGTCAGCAGAAGGGACTAGAATCATTGAGTTCTAGGTATAACCTGGCTGATAGGGCAAATCTAAATGATTTTTGGTTTTTCTGTGAATTTTCTCCCAAAGCCCTACCCAGGCTCAACTGAGACCTGACTTGTTGGTTTTCTTCTGTGAATCCCACTTGGGATTCTCCACAGCCCCCAGGATTTTGTTTCATAAGCTCAGAGCGTGAATGGGAGGTGAGGTAATCCTCCTGAAAACAGATTTGCATTGAGTGACAAGCCACACAAGCCTGGTCATGAGGGTTCCTGGGATCTGAGTTACTGGGTTACGTTTTCAGGTTTGCTAAACCCATGACACAGCCGGGGGTGAGCTCAAATCTGAAGGTAGTTCCTGTTTGGAGAGAAATGAAGATTTTCCGAAGTTTTCTTCTTGCCTCCCTTTTCTAACAACTGCTAATATTCAAGTGGTGTTTTAATGATTCCAGAGCACCAGTCCTGGAGTTTGATTCTCACAACACTTCCCAGAATGGGAATTATTTTCACTCTTGTTCTTCAGATAAGGAAACTGTGGCCCAAAGCATTTGAACAAATTGCCCAAAGTTGTTCAGCCAGCAAGTGATATGGCCAAGGTCCGGCCAGTCCAGTTTGTACCCGCACACCTGTCATTTCTCTCTGATGCGCACAGTGCTTGCACACTCATACGTGCTCACCAGTACACCCAGCCTTACCTTTTTGCACACCCAGCAGAGTAGAAGCCTAGGGGTCTAGTGCCTCCACTGTATCCAAGATGCAAAACGGGAGGCCTTTCCCCTTGATAGAACTCTTGGGTTGGGACCAATTCTCTTACCTTCTTTTATGTTTAAACACAAACTAGAAAGAGCTTCACAGCTAAAGGAGCCTCACAGAAGAGTGGGAGGCACGGTAACTTCCAGTTCAGGGAATGCTAGTCCTGGCTGGCAGGGCTGGGAGCAAGTGTCTGCAGAGACCCCCAGAAGGGGGTGACTCCTCAGCCTTCCGTCTGAGCCGCAGCCGCCGACAATCTGGGGCCTGTGAAGGGGTGGGAAGAGGGTGGTCAGCTGGAGTCTGACTCTGAGTGGGAAGCGGTTCTCTTCACCTCAGGTGCTTCTCCTGCCTGTGGTGACACTAGGGCGAACGGGTCCACCCTCAGCAGCAGACCTGGGCAGGCCCTGCCAGTGGCATTTGGTTCGGTGGCCTCATGTTGGCCACGCCCTCTGCGTAGGGTCTGTGCTAAGTGCTCTGGGTACCAAGATGAGCACAACGTGGTGGTCTCTGCCCTCCCGGGGCTCCAGCCTGGCCATGGGGGCGGCTGCAAGCATAACAAGGGCGGCGTTGGATGTGGCTGTGTCGGGTTGGCTGAGAACTGAGGGGTCTGAGTGGGGGGCTCTCAAGAAGGAAGGAGAAGCAGTTTCCAGGGGAATTCATCTGTTATTCTCGCTTAGTCCTGTCTCTCTCTGGCTCCATACATCAGCGCTATTAGGACTAGAAGAGACCTCATGTTTTGAGGTCCCCCACCTACAACAGGTGTGAAAGCCCTGTGTACCTCACAGCCTGGGAGCCTCGGAGGACCCTCCACCTCCAACTTTTCTAAAGAGCTAACTAGACGTAGGGAGAGTAAGAGGCAGCAGAGGCCTGATGCTTTTAGAATGGCTTGTTGTCCTAGGATTCGTGGTCTAGATGAGGGGGCTCATCTGACAGTTGAAGAAACTGAGGCTCAGAGAGGGGAGGGGTCTTGCCTGGGACCGTAATCAGGCTGGAACTGGAGCTGCCTTCGAGTGACTGCTGGGCCTTAGAAAGTTCAATCTTAGCTCTCTCTCCTCCTGTCTTTTTCTTGTAACACACTATTGAGGGCGTAATGCATGTCAGGCACTGTCCCAGGCAGTGGCAAACAAAATAGGCACATTCCTGTCCTCTTGCAGCTTGTGTTCCACTGGTGGTGAAAGGCAGTAAGCAAGTGAACAAGGGATCACAAAAGTATAAATCACTACAGAGTGTGACGGGATCTGAGAGAGAAGAGGGGCTGTCATTTGGACTAGGTGGCCGGGGGAGGCTGTTCTGGGGAAGTGACTGAGGGCAAATGTGCAGGCAATGGAAGCAGCATGGACATAGGCCCGAGGTGGGGAGAGCCTGGGACCTGAGCTGCTGGCAGGAGGCCAACGTGGACTGGGGACGTGAGCTGGGGACACACGGCGCTAGATGAGGTTGGATATATAGCCAGATCCAGCCTTCAAGCTCCCTGCCAACACAGAGTGGTGGAGAGGTTTGGATTTTGGGGACATACGGTTTGAAGTTTTGAGTCCCATTCCTAGCTGTGCAACCTTACTTGACCTCTCTGAGCCTGATTTTTTTCTTCACCTGCAAGATAGAAATAATAACAGCAGCTACATCATGGTTGTGAGGATTAAATGGGATGCTGAGTCATGGTGTCCCTCACAGAGCTGGGCGCAGGGCAAGTGTTCAGTGAACAAGAGCGTCTGGCCTTCAAAGTAAGTTTGGGGTGTCAAGGCCCCACCTCCCTGGAGCCCCTGGAGAGGACAGTGTGGGACTCCGCAGGAGGAACAGCAGGAGGGTTGTTTGTTTCGGGGAGAAGCTGTATGTAAACCTGCTTCCTCAGCTTTCTGTGAGCGCTCTCACCTTGACTCAGCAGTCTCATTGATTTTAGCTCCTCACTAAGTTCTTACTATGCAAAAATGGAAATGAGTGGGAGTCATTTTTCATTTTTACCTGTAATGTCAGATGAAAGTCACAAACATTGTGTGGAGCAAAGGAAGCCAGACTCAAGAGGCCATATATATAATTCTGCATGTGTAAAGTCCAAGGCAGGCAAAATGAATCCGTGGTGCTAGAAGTCAGGATAGTGGTTACTCTTGAGGGACTAGTGAGTGGAAGGGGGCTGAAGGGGACTTCTGGGAGGTAGGGATTGTTCTGTTTCTTGATCTGGGTGCCTATTTCACTGGTGTGTTCATTTCATGAAAATATATTAAGCCATACATGTATATGAACATTTTCCTGTAGGTATATTGTTTCTGAACTAAAAGCATGCATTAACAAACAAGGAATCTTTTGCTCCACTCCGCCCTGGTCTGGCCCCTGAAGCGCATATTTCTGGTTCCTTTGGGGGCCTTGTGTGTCTCCCTGGCTGGAGAGTCCTGGGCCCGGCTGGGGCCCACCTGGCCCCGCCCATTTCACCTAATTTCTGGTTCATGTTTTGGCACCGGCCTGCTCAGGATGCTGGAGGTTGCCTGCTGTTTCTGAGAGCAGCTGGAGAAAGGTGGGCCTGCAGCTTCTGGCCTCTCCCAGCCTTGGTAGCCACCGTACAGCAGAGTAGGGCTCATAAAGAGAAATCCATCTAACCCCTGGTTTTAGAGATGAGGCTAAGACCAGAGAGGGGAAGTGGTTTGTCCAAGGTCACACAGTGAACATGTGATAGACTGGGGTGCAGACTGGTGGTCTGGCTTCTGATCTAGGGCTCTGGCCACCATACCATTAAGGACCCACAAGCACAAACTCATTTTTTCCTTTAATTTGAATGCTTTTGGCGGGTAGGGGAGAATATATCGTAAGGTAGTCTTTTCTGTTTGACCTTAGGGTAGGGTAACAGGGTCAGAGTCAGAAGGGTGAACATTTGTGAAGGACTGATGTTTTCCAGGGAAGGGCGCTGACAGATAGGCTCAGTGACAAATACTGTATGTCTAAGTGTACGAGGTAATTTAATGTAAGCAGTATATAATGATCTGTGGTTTCTTTTTTCCTATACTTATATTACTTAGATTTTAAACATAAAATCATAAAATGTTACTGTTGAACTGGATTTCAACAAGAATTTGGTCTAAATCTCCATTTTATAGATGAGGAAAGTGAGGCCCAGAGAGGGGAGGTGATTTGTCCAAAGTCACATAGCTAGCAGTATAGGTGGTAGAACTTAAAGGGGCTTTTCAACTACATTTTGCTGGTTTAAACAAACAGACAAAAAGGTATCTATGTGTAAATTCAACTTTTATCCACAGCCCCCAGCTCTCTCAGAGAGCCTACTTCACCATTACCCTACACGTCCTGCCTTCCCCTCCCCAGCTCCTCTGGTGAAGACAGTGGCCAGAAGCCCTGCTAAGTATAGGAGGCTTGTGTGTGCAAGGCACACTGCTACTACGTGCTTAACCTGAAGAACCTCCTTTTGTAGGGACAGGAACTTTGGGCCAGGGGAGGAGCCACTGTTCTCAAGCCTCACCCTTCCTACCCAGGCTGTGAATTCCCTGGGAGAGCTGCCTGCCCTACCTGAGTCTCCTGATGGTGTCCTCTGTGGTTAAGATCACTCACCACACAGGCAGCTTAGCCAGGGCAACTTCTTTTGGGAGAGAAACCAGAACCTACAGGAAATGTGTAGAGCTCAGATATACCCAGGCTGGGTTCTATAGCCCAGTCTAGCCACATAGCTCTATAGAAAACAGTAATAAGAGGTGTTTGGATTCACTTGTCTCTGTCCTTGAGAAAAGAATTTCCAAGATGAACTCTGAAACAAAATGGCTTTTATTACTACTTTTTAAATAAAAAAAAAATTTTTATCATAGAAGTAATGCATGGCAGATGTCATAAAGTTATGAAGAGTTAGAGTAAAAAGTAGAACTCCCTCTGTCCTCCCTCCAAGTCACCCCGACAAGTAGACTTTGATGATAATTTTTGTTTGTTTGTTTGTCTTTAGGGGGTGAGGTAATTAGGTTTATTTATTTATTTCATGGAGGTACTGTGGTTGGAACCCAGGACCTCGTGCATGCTAGGCATGCACTCTACCACTGAGCTATACCCTCCCCCCAATAATTTTTTTTTAATATATTGCATTTTTATTTTTTTTTAGGGGGGAGGTAATTAGGTATTTATTATTATTATTTTTTTTAAATCAGGTACTGGGGATTGAACCCAGGACCTTATGTATGCTAAGCATGCCCTCTACAACTTGAGCTATACCCTCCCCCAGCCCTGATAATTTTTTTAAATTTTATTTTTTATTCAAGTGTAGTTGATTTACAATGTTAGTTTCAGGTGTACAGCAAAGTGATTCAGTTATACCTATACATACCTATATATTTTTTCTTTTCAGATTCTTTTCCATTATATGTTATTTCAAGAAATTGAATATAGTTCCCTGTGCTATACAGTAGGCCCTTGTTGTTTACATATTTTATATATAGTAATGTGTATCTATTAATCCCCAACTCCTAATTTATCCCTCCCCAACCCTTTCCCCTTTGGTAACCATAGTTTGTTTTCTGTGTCAATGAGTCTGGTATTGGTTTGTAAATAAAATTTGTATCTTTTTTTTTTAAAGATTCCACATATAAGTGATATCATATGATATTTGTCTTTCTCTGTCTAACTTTTTTCACTTAATATGATAATCTCTAGGTCAGATTTTGATGATAATTGTCTTCTGTTACCTTTCAGAACTTTTCTAAGTAAAGCTGGTGTGTGTGTGGACCCAGGTGAGATCACATGACTGTAACAATCTACAACTTGCTTTTCTCACTTAATGAAATACATTGAATATCTTTTTACAGCTGTGTGTTAGATAGATCTATAAGACTTATTTTGGCTGAAAGTTTTTTTCTAATAAAAAAATTTTAAGAAGACAGTTTAAGCCAATAAAAGATTGGCAGCCTTAACCCAGCAACTATTTTTATTTCTGAGTCCCACCTTCTAATCTTTCTATGGCTGTTCTCATGCTTGCGCATCCTCTCCTCTTTGTGTCTGCTTGAGGCATGGATGTGCTCAGAGCTGACATTTCCCCAAGTGCTAAGCCCCTGGGGCAGGAGCAGTGCTCAGGCCCTGAGAATGCCCAGTGATGAGATTAGGCTTATCTCACATTTGTTGGTACTGGGCTGTCAACTCTTTGAAGCCAGGTCTGCACTTGCTCTCTGATTCTGAGCATCACGACGGCACTGAGACAGAGGCCAGTGGTCCCCAAATCTGTGACTTCTCTTTGCTCTTGCTCTTCCCTCACTCTTGGAAAAATTAAACTTCTCCTTTAAGGTCTAGATCAGATGCTGTCTCTCAGAGGGGAGGACATAGCTCAGTGGTAGGGCACATGCTTAGCATGCATGAGTTCCTGGGTTCAATCCCCAGTATCTCTGTTAAAAAATAAATAAATAAACTTACCTACCCCCCCCACTCCCCCCAAACAACGACAACAAAACAGCTGTCTCTCCCAGCAAAGCTTGCCATGACCCACCCATCCTACCACACCTCCTTCTGTGGATTTAATTACCTCATATTCTGACCCACACCTCTATTAAGTGCTAATGTCATCATATTGTATGTTACACCAAAGGGTCACCTGGTCATCCTCCCTGCTGGACCCAGGTTACTCCAGGCTGGGCTCCTGCATACTTCCCCCACGCCTCCCCGGCCAGCGTCCAGCACTGGCCATTTACACTTGGTAAGTGCTCAACTCCCACAGACACCACAGTTAACCACAGTTAACTGCAGAGCTGTCTGGAACCTGCCTGGAGTTAAATCTGAGGCAGAAAACCTCAGCCAAGCCCCCAGCTCCCATAGGCCTTGGAATCCATGAACATCCAGGATTCCCCAAACACACAGTGGGAAACGAAACACAAAAGTGACCTCCATTTCCTAGACACACATTATTGTATTTAATCCTCACAACACCTTGTGAATCAGTTATTATTCCCATTTTACAGATGAAGAAACTCAGTCTCCAAAACATTAGGGAACAGGCTCAAGAAATACAAACCGCCTACCTTATCAAGGAGAAGCCAAGTGGGAAATTCCACCTCGTGCAACACAACAAATCTCAGAGGAAGTCAGAAACAAAAGCCAGAAACTTCTCTGCCGCGCTGGGCTGGGATTCTTGTGCCTCTCTGATCACACTTATGCTTATATTTCCTGCTGCTGGGAAAGTGAAAGGGACCGACCTCAGTGCTGAGTACTTCCCATCTCCCAGAACAGCTGGGTCACAGTCCCACTTCACAGATGTGAAAACTGAGGTTCGGAGAAGTTTTACAGTGGCTCCTGGTCTCTCAAGCCCAGGAGCTTTCTTGTCACAAAGAAACATCAAGCTTGTCTATGCCGAGCCCTGGAAGCTCTCAGCTTGGTGTTAGTGGCAAGGAAGTCTTTTGGGCCACAGCTGCGCCCCAGACAAGCCAGTGGTTTCCAAAAGGTGAGTGAGTGTGTGTGAATGAGTACATGCAAGTGTGTACTCTAGGCCATTGTCACAGTCCAGCAACTCTTTCCAGGTACCTACTGTGTGCTGGGCGCCATGGTGGATGTAGGAGACCTCGGGCTCCGGCCTTGCCCCAGAAGAGATGAAGGCTCAGTTGGGGCACAGGGGTGTTCTCCTCAAAAGACACTGAAAAGAGAAGTTGGAACAGGCCATGAGCTAATGCTGGGCCCCAGTTGTTCAGAGGAGGAAGCTATCACCCTGGGCTGGGCAGCTCCTCATAGACTAATCTGGGAGGTGGCAGGTAATCACCTTGAGGTTACGGCTTTGCCAGGGACCAAGCAGCAGCAGGCCTGGACTTGGGCAAGAGGGCGCGTGGAGAGGGTTGAAGGGCTGGGGCTGCCAGGAGGACAGGAGACTGCAGAGGGCCCTGGATGACAGAGGCCATGGATGAGGGAGGGAGGCGCCTTTATCAACCATTGTTAGGAGAACAAAGCACAAAGCCACTCAAACAAAGTGGCTGCCTTGCACACGCTTCAGTCAGAAGCTGGCACACGGTATACACCGCTTGCCCCGAGGCAGTGGTTTCATTGAGCTCGCTTTGCGTTATGAAAACTGTAAGACGTGGAGGGAGGTCTTGTATGGGGAGAATTGAAGCCATTATATGCCTGTATCTAGGGGACACACCTTCCTTTCTGCTTACTTATTGCCAGTTTGTACATTTTGTGTTGTATTGTTTTTTGACTCAACACTGTTTTATGTGTACCTTTCTGTGTATCCAGAGTCCATCTAGCCTAAATTTTTTTTTGTTTCCAAATAATTTCCAATTTAATAGAAACATTTTCAGAATAGCAGAATTCCCATATACCCTTTATTCAGAGAGCATGTTTTGTTTTGTTTGTTTGTTTGTTTTAAGTTTGGGGAGCAGTAATTGGGTTTTATTTATTTATTTACTTATTTGCTTTTAATGGAGGTACTGGGGATGAAACCCAGGACCTCGTGCATGCTGAGCACGTGCTCTACCACTGAGCTACATCCTCCCCTCTAGAGATCAGTTTTTAACATTGTCACCTCCTCTCTTGCCCTCTCCCTCCCTCCCCTCCCCCTCTCCTCCTGCTCTCCTCCCCTTTTTCTCCTTCCTCCCCTGCCTCCTTTCCTCCTTCTGTTTTTTCTTTTTGTCTGTGTATCTACCTACCTATTACTGTTTCTAAGACATTTGAGAGGCGGTTGCGATCATTATGCTTCTTTCCCCTAAACGCTGCATTAGGCATCTCCTAAGGGCATGGGCATTCTCTTCCATAACCACAGTACCACTTTCAAATTGAGGGCATGTCACTCCGATATAATATTTTTATCAAAGCTATCGTCCTTGTTCCAGTTTTGTCAATTTCCCCATCAGTGTTCTACAGAGCAGTTTTTCTCCCTGCTGAGCAAGAGCCAGTGAAGATCATATGTTGCATCTCCTTGTCATCTCTTTTTAGTTTCCTTTAATCTGGAACAGTTCTTCAGCCTTTCTTTGACATTCATGATTAGATATTTTTGAAAAATACTCGCCTTTAAAAAAAAAAGTCTATAGACTTTCATTTACTTCATAATCATCTGCTGTATAAACATCCCCAATTTCATTAACTTTCCCTCTTGCTTCTCACTACTAAAAATAAGTGTTTCTGTGAACACATTTGTTGAATTTCCTCTCTCTGCATTTTTTTCTGCTGGGTGTATTCCCAGAGTTGGAATACCAGGTCAGAGGTTGCGACTGATTTGTGTGATGGTTGAAACTAGAAATACTGAACCAATTTACCAGGTTGCCAGCCTGTGCTTATTTCCTTATGGCTTTGCCAATACTCTTTTGTTGTTTTCATGTATTTTTGGTAGTTTAAGAAAGGTTTGGAAAGATAACCTTAATGTCTTCACAGTGGGGAAACTCAAAGTGGTTGAAGTCTTCTGTGGTTCTCCCCTAATTCAAATCTTTTTCTTTCTGCTACTTAATTTTCTTTTCATGATATTTCTATTTCATTTTCACGGATACTTTGAAGTTCTGATAGCAACACAAGGCAGGGAAGGCAAATATAGTCATTCCCATTTTATAGATGATGAAAATGAGGCCATGTCAGGACCAGAGGAGGACCAGAGTCCCTGTAGACTGATGGCGTTGCCTCCCTCTGCCCAGAGGTAGAGGAGATTCGAGGTCTTTGGGGGACCCCAGAACTCCAGCAAAGGGGTCCATTTCTTTGTCTCTACCTTTAGATGCTGGATGGAATGTTCTATAAGAAAGCTTTCTGAGAGGTGCTGCTTGGGAAGAGGGGTGTTTTGAGGGCAAAGGCGAGAGCTTGATTTCCCGAGGCCAGTGGTAGGCGTGAGGGCCTGAGGCACCCATCACCTCAGTGTAGTAAATAAAGCACCAGGGCTCTGGCAGTGCAGGCTGGGGGTCATGGGACCCCCTGCAGCTTCCAGGGCCTCCCACAGAGGGGATGGCTGCAGTCTTCAGAATCTCTCTTCTGGGGATTGCTCCAGGCCCCAAAGCAGCCTTCAACAGGCTTCGGAGCCCAAGAACTTGGGGCTCCTACATTGTCTAGTCCATGGGGTGGAAAACTACAGCCCTACAGCCCAACCTAGCCTTCCCCCTGTTTTGAATGGCCCTGGAGCTGAGAACGGATTTCACAGAAACACACTTCCAATAGATTAGATGATTGGGAACTCTAACTTTGGACCCCAGTTAAGCAAAATGTTATCCTCCTCCAAATTCCATTCTTCTCATTGGAAGATCTGTATTATTAACACACACACACACACAAAACAAAATGAAACAAACTCAGTTCTTATTATGTTTTGAATTTCATCTATTAAAAATGTGTGGAAATTTAGTTTTCTCCTTTGTTATATAAGTACCTACATAATACCCTTGATTTTACTTCTTGGCCCACAGTGCCTAAAACATTTACCACCTGCCCTTTGTGGGAAATGTGTGTGTACTCCTGATGTGCTCCAGTACGCTTTACTATTTAAGCAGCAAAACTTTAAGAGGGTAGATTATTCTGGGGTGGGGAACAGGGTATAAACAGATCAAAGTGAAGGTGCAGTTGTAGAAAAAGAGGTGAACAGAGGTCCACCTGCCTCCCCTCCCCTGCCCTCCATCTCCCAGCCTGTGAGGAACCTCTGGGAAGCCCAGTTTCAGAACCGCTGTCCGTGTTGGTCAGTCCTGTCCTCCAGAGAGTGCAGGGCTGGGAGAAGGAAGGCAGCTCTGGGTATCAGGGCTGGTGCATCGTCTCTAAACCTGGTCCTGTGCTAGTCACAAGATGTTCCCTAGTTTAATCCTTTTGCAGCCCTACGGGGTGGTAGGTGTTTCTCATTTTGCAGGTGAGGAACCTGAAGCTCGGAAAACTTAATTTGCCAAAGTGTCAGAGCTGGGAGTTAAACCTCTGACTTCTGACTCCTGGTCCAGTGGTGTCTTCAGGGTACCAATCTCCTTAAAATTTTCTTTCTGCCTGTGACCCTTGGGTCCCCTCAAGAGAGTAGGGGAGGAGGCTAATACCATTGTTTGGTGCGCGTGGTGGTTTACTGGGGAATCTGCTGAGCACCCAGTTGTCCTTGTCTAATCCCCTTCCACGGCTGGCACTGCCTCCCTGCCCGCCGCCACCTCCTAGCTGCCAGCATCTAAACCTGACACCTCAAACCCTAATCTTGAACCCTGAGCTGCTGGCCACGGTGGCCTGGCCACAGTGCCTGGAGGGTGAGGAATTCTCCTTCCCTCCTGGAGGTGAGGTTTATTTGGCACCCTGGGTGCAGGGCCCTCCAGCTAAAGAGGAGAACTTGGCTGCTGAGGGTCTGCAGTGAGGTTCTAAGAGGCAAACGCTCCTACTAGTCTTTTGGAGCAGACAGGGAGATGGGGCGGAGGGGGGCAGGTAGCTGAGGGGCAGCGGAGGGGCCCCGGCAAGTGGACGGGCTCAGAGCAGGAGGCTGATGAGCCCTAGCCTGGCAGTGACTGCTCTGGGCACTGCAGCCACCAGGCCCAGATGTGATCCTGGCTCTGCTACGGTGAGCTGTTGGACCTCGGGCAGCTTCGCTCCCATAGGCTCTGTTTCTTTGTCCTAAGATGGTCCCTATCTCATAGAGTTGTTTTCCAGCCTTCTGGGGTCCCCTCCTTTAATGTCCAAATAAGAATAATGAACATTCCATTCCAGGGCAGCAGGAAGTACTGTTCCTGACCCAGCATTTCTGAGTCTCCCCAGGGAGTACTCACATCCTCCTTGATGGCTCAGGTCCTTGGGTTCAAGGACCCCTTCCTCCTTCGAGACAAGGCAGAGCTCCCACTATGACCTTGTCTGAAGTATGGACTCAGGCCCATCTCCTAGTGCCTTCCTCACTACCGAGGCAGGTGGCAGGGTAAACCTAGTCTCCAGTAAGGTGTGGGGGTAGTGAAAGGAATTTCTGCACAGAGAAGGAAACAACTTAAACTGAAGTAACAGACACCTCTGCTCCTCTGACTTCTGACCTCTGCCAGGATGCTGGGGCCCCTCAGGACCCTACCCCAGGCCCCAAATCTGCTACCATCCTTCATACTCACTGCCCAAGGGAGACCCCCTATTCTTTCACATAAAGTCCTCTCCTTTCCAGAACCAAAGATCTTTTAAAGTTTTTCCCAAACAAAAAGCCATCTCTAACCTCCCCTTCCCCCCTACCCACCCCTTGATGGAGTCTTTTGCCTCCCTTACTATGGGTAACAATTCTGAGCAGCTTTCAGAATAATACTTTTCCCATTCCTGGCACAGATACAAGGAACATAGCCTGGCATGGGGGAAGTACCCAGCAAACGGCTGTGGATATGGACATCGTTATGCAAAAAGCCCAGAGGTCAGTGGTTCTGGAGAGCTCACATGGAGGAGCTGGGCTGGGCAGCTTCTCCTTTGTTACCCATTTGATCATGAGAGGCAGCTCAGAAGTCCCTGACCCCATTTTACAGATAACGAAGCAGAGGCACAAAGATCCAGATCCTACCCCTGAGAGCGAGGAGGCCAGATAGAGTGGAGCTAAGGCTGTGTCCACAGGGGATTGTAAACACAGGTCCAAGTAGCAATCTTCAAAAAACAGCTAAAAGAAAGATATTTTATAACGTATTTGGACTTAGCTACGTCTGCAGTGTTTCCAGAGTTTGAGACTGAAATTCTTTCTGGTGTCTCAACCGAGCCCTGATACAAGATCCTTTCTGGGGTCTGCTCATGTCTTTGAAAAGATGTCTACTCCCTGCTGGCTAGGAAGCATTGCCAGGCCCTGGCTAAGCCAGCTTGGCTCCACTGCCTGCTCTACAATTCCCCTGGTTCCCAGGGCTGCTTCCCTCCAGGAAGGTCTGTGGCTGGACCATCTCTGGGGCAGCTGAACCATCTCTCTGTAATACACAGTCAAGAATTTGTCTCTCAGGCTCAGGGATCAAACCTGGGCAAGTCCCAGTTTTACTACTCACTGCCTGTGTGACCTTGGGCAAGTTACTTCACCTCTCTGAACCTTAGTTTTCTCATCTGTGAAATAGAGAACAGACCACCTACCTTATTAGGCTAGGATTTGAACCTAGGACTCTCCTGACTGTAGAGGATTGAATGAGATTATGATGGAAACATGTAACATAGTTGTTGGCATCTTGGGCAGATCATCTGAATCACAGAGGAAGTTTAAAACAAGTAAACACACATGAATCCATGCCAAGGATTCAAATTTATGTCTGGGGTGGGGCTCTGGCATCTGTATTTTTTTAAGTGCCCTAATTTGCATAGAATGTACAACTGGATCCAGGATCACTTCTTCAAACTTGCCCTTGAGACATGATAAGCTCTCAGAGAGGCTGGTTTGTTTCTTCCTTCCCTGAGTGAACAAGTCTCTTTATTATTCTCTGTCCTGGCTGGCGATGTTAATTTTACCTCTTTGCCTTGCTCACAAGGATCCCTGCTGGGATTCCAACTGCCCACCGTTTGTGGGTGGTGTCTGCCATACTCAGTATTCCTTTCTTATGAAAACTTCCCTCTTCCCCCTGTGCACCCCTCACAGCCCCCTGCCCCATAGAGTTGAGATGGGCTGGCCCTTGTGTGGGGGTGGCCCATGATTGGAACAGGGATGGTCACTTGACCCGACAGTGACCCATGTATTGGCTAGTTGGTGTCCTATGAGATGACTGGGCTGAAAAAGCTCTGCCCACTGGGACCAGTGATATATTAGCCAAAAGCCAATTAAATAGCCTCTCTGAGACTTGATACAGAGTAAGGATGGAGTGGGGCTGCCACAGAGGTTGCAGTGATTCCACAAACTAATTCCTTTCTGGCCTCTAGGTTCGCCTTCCCTTCCTGTGTGTATCTGTCCAGTGACCGCCTTTCCCTGCAAGAGCCGGGGCCCCGTGCCTTCCCTGTGTCACTGTCTCACCCATGCATGGAGCCCTGCTCCGGTCCTACTCATGCTCAGGTTCTGCGTCCTTCCAGAGGCCTGCTCTGACTACTTGCAAGCACGTTGACTGCAGGCAGGGCTGGGTGCACCTGTTTTACGTTCCCACATCGTGTTGTGGGCTCCCTAGTCATCACTGTTTCCCTGGGAGTCTCCTCCCACCCTCTTCGGCACCGCCCCTTAGCCAAAAGCTATCCTAAACTTGCAGTCCAGTGATGATAGGATCTGGAGGTCATTTCGTTTTATCTCTCAGTGCCTTACACAGTGATAGGCATATAGTAGGTGCACAATAAATGTTTGAATGGATTCTGGTTTCCATTGGCTCCCGGGGTCTCTTCTGGCTTTGCACTGTGACCTTAATTGAGTTTCTCTTCCTTTTTGGTCCTCAGTCCCTTTCCCACCACTGCTCAGCTCTAAAATGCCATGATTCTAAGAAATACCCATCAAACATGCATTGGGTAGGAGATGCTTTGAGGGGAAAAGGGAGTTGCTGAGAAGGGAGTGAATGCAAAGACATAGTTTGTACCTTCTAGGGGCAGAGGCACATAAACAAACACAAATAGAACAACCCACGAGAGTGTGAGGCTCGGCAGCAGTTTAAGAAGTCAGAACACAGCGCAGCAGCAGAAAGAACATCCAGACAATACGTGTGACACCCATTCAGAAGATGGCTACCTCCGTGGTCCAGCACAGCCCAGAAAGGTTCTGAGAGGTGGGGCTTAAGTGAGGCACTGCAGGGTGGGTGGGATTTGGACAGGCTGAGCAGTGAGGGCGGGCATTCCAGGAATAGGTGGACTTGAGCCTCCCAAGTGGACAGGAAAATGCAAGATATGTTTTGGGGGCTGGGTTCCTCAGAAACCAGATGACAGGTTCTGGTAGGGAAGCAGTGGGCAAGCCCAGAGTAGCAAGCAGGGGGTGGATAAAGGTCTAAGCTAGCCATTACAGTTTTACTAGTACTGGTATTGGTCACAGGGGGAGGAGGGGGGGAGGGGGAGGGGAAGGTAGGACCATGGATGATTTAGTTGCTTTTAACTTATACTCTTCTATATCTTCTAAAAAACTTTTAGCATGTATTTCTTATGTCCTGTAGAATGAAGTGCTTTTTAAGTATTTCATGCTCAGGAGTTTAGACTTCATGTATGGTTTTAAGCTGAAAAAGAGGTTGATGGGATTGGATGGGGAAAAGGGTCATGGGAGGTAGGCCAGCAAGGAGTGAATTGCTGTAGAGAACGTGAGGAGGTGAGGACCTGGAAGCTTCTCAAGGGAGGGATGGAGCTTCACTCAGAAGCCTTGTATCCTTCACAGAGAAGTAAAGGACTCAGTAAACCCTTGCAGGAGGACTAGGAAGTTTGAATGGCAGAGGGAGGGTAGAAAGATGGTGAGGATTTGTACTGGTTCCTGCAGTGAGTCTCCCATCTCTTGTGCCAGGAAAATTCTGGCAGGTCCCCCAAGGGGTTTGGAAAGAGAAATTTGTCATCACACCTTTAGAATTTAGACTGGAAATGCTCTTTGTTACCATCTGTCTAATGCCTTTCAATGCACTATGAGCACTTTAGAGTAATTTTTAAATTTTAATTAATTTCTCTTGACAGAAGTGTTCACCATGTGGATGTCCTTCTATCTTGGACATTAAAAAAAAAAAGCTTGACTTTCAAAGAGTCCACTCTTTAGAGAACCTGTCTTTTGGGTGAAATATACCTGGTTGTATTATAGTTCAAGTCCTAATTGCAGCAAATGCTGGTTTTAGGAAGTTTTTCCTAAATAAGGGCTTCCAAAAATAAGTCTGGGGAACTTGGCCTAATGCTTTGAAGAAAGTGACCATTAACTGAGAACAGAACTTAAACTATTTAAATGTTAATAACTGTAGGTGCTCATTTAGTAATAACGGTGTTGCACATTTCTCTTCTCTCCGCGAGACTGCCCAGAAGCCAGCGCCTGTGCCATTGCCAAGGTTAGCCGCCCCTTGCTGATGTTAACCAGCGTTTGGATGGTCACACTTGTGAAAGCGTACTCCAGGCCCACGGGTGTATGTCTCTCATGCGTTTACCTTCCCTTTCTGTTGCCACTTTATTTTCCTCTGTGCAGGGTAAGTGCTTTGAGGCCAGTGTCTAAGCCACCTCTTCCCTACCTTCTGTCTGACACAGAGTCAGGAATGAGTGGCTGGCAGATTAAACTGGAGGACGTGGCTAACTTAGTCCCACTACTTTGCCCATTAATCTACCTGTTCAAACTTACCTATTAATACTTCCTAACCTTTCTCATGCTAGCTGTGCTGAGCAAGCCTGTTAATGATACGTTCTTTTCCTCCTTCTGAGTACCCTCTCTCCCATCTCCCTTCCCTTCTACTAGTTCTAGGCAGCTCTCAAGTCTGATGAGAATGCCTCCTATCCTCCGATGCCTCTCCCCCAACTTCATCCGTCTCTCCAGCTGCCAGCATCCATAGCTTTCCAGTATCTGCCTCATACATGGTTGCTCTGAAGCAGAAGGTTTTCTGGAGGTTTGTTCTGTGTTCTGAGCCAGACTGTGAGCCCCTTGAGGACAGGGGCCAGGATTTATCCTTCTTAGTGTTCCCACCACCTCTGGGTACGGCTGGAGCAATAGTAGGCACGTGACAGACACAGGGGCCGGTGCCGCCATAAACTGCTCAGCCAGCGTGGAACCCCTGGGGGCTCGAGTTTGGGTATAAGAGCCGGGGAGAAGGTAGAAATGCAGTGGCATCGTTTTCATCACAGCCCTATTCACACGTCCTTCTTTGTTTTCTTGCCTGGAGGGGGCGGAGCAGGGAAACAGGCCAAGTGTGCAGAGCTGTTTGACATCCAGCAGCTGTACAGAATGCTTGCTTGTTCTCCCTCTTGTGTGCCAGAATCGCCCCACATCACAGCTTCTTCCTGCACTGGTGTTAGCCTCGAGGCCTCTGTCCTCCTTCTCCAGGAAGTGGCCGAGCCTGGTTCTGTGAACCCCCCTGGGGTATCTAGTCCCACAGAGAGAAGATGCCAGAGCTTCCCCTTGTGAGGAAGTGGTTGTGGCTGTCTGAGGATAAGAGAAATGCAAAGATTCAGCTGTGGCATCTGAGCCATCAGCCATGGACCTGGAGTAAAGAACTTGATTCAGGTACCACTTCGGCCACCAATATACTGTGTGGCCTTGGGCAAGGCACTTTCCCTCTCTGGGCCATGCACCATTTTAGTGGTGCAAGTGGGACCTGAATACAGATTTCCTCACTCTGGATCCTTCTTCTTTATATTACTCCACAGAAACACTGCAGGCATTTGGTATCACACTGAGTCACCTACCCTTTTCCTTTTGACTTGTTCCTGTTAGTACCCGCGGTGCTCTTAGGAAAAGGGAATTTCTAAGAGGCCTGCTGTCAGAGATCTACCCCCAAACCATATTTCTCCTACATTTCCTTCCTACAGATATTTTCCTTTAAGACTCAGACTTCCTTGGGACTACCTGGCGGGCTGTCTGCCTGTCTGTCGCTCTCTTTTTTTAATTGAAGTATGGTTGATTTACAGTGTTGTGTTAGTTTCTGGTGTATAGCAAAGTGATTCAGATGAATAAATAAATAAATAAATAAATAAATAAATAAATAAATAAATATATATATTTATTTATTTATTCTTTTTTACACTCTTTTCTGTTATAGTTTATTGCAAGATACTTAATATAGTTCCTGGTGCTATACAGTAGGATCTTGTTGTTTAGGGTCTGTCTCTTTTGACTACTGCAAAGAAATCCTTCTGAAGAGGTGGGCCAGTGGCTCTGCTTTGGTGAAGCACATAATGCCTTCCCTGGCCGGGCTCCATAAAAATTTGTCATATGAATAGATGAATGAATGAATGAATTCCTGCAAGAGGCAAGAGAATAGATGATGCTATGGTGTCACCTTAATCACTGTGAGAGACCAGGCCACTCTTGGGAAGACCTCTCTGTGAAACTGACCATCTCAGAGCAGCACTTGCCCGATTTCCAGTCCTGATGAGACGGGTTCTGTGCCTCTCTGCCTTCCCAGCTCTTTCTTCTTGGTGACGCCTTCAACCAGACCGTGCACCGAGGGCTGGTGTGGGACTGATGGTGTCCAGGCTTTGGTTCTGCAGCTGCATGAGCTTAGGCAAGTCCTTTCCCCCAACAAGGCAGCTCAGTTACCCCGTCTCTAATGTTTAAGTGCCTTCCAGCACTAGCCTCCTGCGACTTTATAATTATGTGAAGCATCCTTGCTGGGTCAGAGGCCAGCTGCTCAACAGGGCAGGAGTCACTCCAAGTGCCGTGGCCTGTGGCTCAGTAAAGCCTCTGGTGCCACTGAGACTGCTGCTGCTGAGATTAGACAGGGATGCTTGGCACCGAGGTCGTGCCCAGGGCCTGTTTTAGCAACACAGCTAGTAAATATTGACTGTGTGGCACGAAAATGGAAAGCAGAGATGACTGTGTTAACTCACTCAAGGGGTAGAAGTTCACCAAGCCCTGATAAGACAAGATGTAGTTACGCAGTGTGTGGGTGTATCACTGACCAGTAAGCTGTTTGGGGCTAGGAAGAGCTGAACACAGGACAAGGGAGCCTTCACGGGCGATCCATGCTGCGGTCCCATCGTCACTGGCTGGCCTGTTGCTCATCGTTCATTTTTAAATGAATGGATAATTATATTCTTGAAGCATAGAGAAAAAAGATCGGAGGAAATACACTGAAACAGTCACTGTGACATTGTCTAGAGATGGTGAAATTGCCACTAATTTGATTTTTTATATGCTTTTTTTTTCTATTTTTCATGCTGTCTATGATGATCACATTCTTTTTATAATCAGAAAAAGGCAACGTATTAGAAATAAAATACCCTTCTTTGAAGAGTCGGAAGGAACTTTCAGAATCTCCCAAGTACCTCAGATCTTTGTGTTTTGCCTACTGAACATTGTATTGGTAACATAGCTATCAAAAAAAAAAAAAAAAAAAGAGAGAGAAAAGTCCATATGAGAGAAGTTACTCTTCAGAATAAACCCTGATCTAAGCGTGTTTCCTTACTGATTTGTAACAGTGAAAGCAGAATGTGGTGGGGAAAAAATTCTAGTCACTTGAGATGTCAGGATTTTTTTTCTAAGTAAACAAACACTTACTGCTTTGGGTGCTTTCTGTTTGCCAGCCCTGTACTCCACAGTGACCAGGACCAGCTTGGCCCAGAACTGGGCAGGTCTGCGAATTCTGAGCAGTGTTACATGTGAGCTGAAGGTAGGAAGGGCCAGGTTCAGAGGAGGGACGAAGCCTTCGAATTTGGAGGACAGGGGTGGGAGTGCCATTATCATAATAATTACCACTGATGAAGCACCGACCATATGTCCAGAACCTCCCACATGTTGTTCCTAATCCTCACACAACTTTGTGTGACAGGCATTAGCTACCTTTTAGGGACAAGGAACCCAGGGCTAGGGGAGTCACCTCTCCAAAGCTTCAGAGCCCAGCAGCAGCAGCGGGGTCTGGGTTCACACCCCCATCTGCCTGACTGCAAAGCATTTGCTCTTCCCGCCCTGCCAGGCTGCCTCTCAAGCAAAGTAGGGCTTTGCACTAGAGAGCGGAAACCTGCAAACGGAGCCTGAGCTAACAAACAAGGTGCGTGCAGTCTCCACCCAGGCCTGAGGGTCTCGGGAGGAAGCGGCGGCCCCAAGGATAAAGCAGGGGCCAGTAGTTACAGGTAGGATCCTGGTGTGTTAGCCCTGACCCCAGGACTGGGTGCATCTGCCCTTCTTGGCCCTGAGGCAGCCCAGTGGGGCCAGTGGGGCCATGAGAACCATGGGACAGGTGAGCCTTCTCTGAGGTTCCTTCTGGCCAGTCCAGAGGGCCCTTCACCTTCATCATCACTTGTGCGATGAGGGTAGGCCATTTGTTGGCAGGGAGGGAGTTGGGCTGCAGCATCAGGGCCTGTTGGGGAGGAGAAATTGGTCTGTAGGCCTGCTTTGTGCCTGGTTAATGAAAGCAACCAGTAAAAGAGTCTCACGGTGGTTCAGCTTTCTGGCTGGATTGGTAGAGCTAATTTCTGAGTCTGTGGCAACGATTGCCTCTTTGGGCCCAAAGAGCCTGTCCTCACAGCCCTTGGAACTGGCCGGGAGCCTCAGTTCCTCGCGGATCTTCACGGGAAACATGTCAACCTGCACACTTCAGTGGAGAATGCTTTGTCTGCCCCCTTCCCCCGGGAAGGCCTGCCTCCCGAGAAAGAATGCCTCAGAGTTGGATTTCATCGTTTAAAGTTGGTTTCCACTAATTTTATTTTCTTAGGAGAAAGGCTGTGTGTTTTGGGGAGGGGCTGAATTGTGGTATGTGGTGTTTTTTATGAACTATTTTTTGGCCCAAGGAGCCGAGTTGATTGAAGCCCAGCAGCACCCGTTATGGAAACGGCTTATCTTGTGGTTCTCCAGACTTGTGGCTAGAGTATACTTGGCTTCCTGGCAAAGCCATATAGGGTTTTAAAAAATCTGATGGAGAAGATTTCAAAGTTACCAAAATTGAAAGGGGCAGTGGCCTTTATACTCTCCTCCCGGCCCAGGAGCCCAGGTTCCTCTGAAGGTCACACCCTTGTGTCTGTTTTTTGACATAATAATAATAATCGTAATACTCACCTACGTTTGTATGGAGCTGCTTTACAGTTTCCAAAGCACATTCACATACATCATCTCATTCGACTCTCGTGGCTACATTGCTGGATAGTCAGGGGCACTTAAGTCTGTGTTACAGGAGAGAAAACGGAGGCTCAGGGAGGTTAAGTGGCCTGGTCACACAGCTAGGAAGGGACAGTGTCCGAAGTTGAGCCAAGGTTTTCTGACTTAGACCAAGAAAGGCAGAAAGGTTTGCACTCAGTTTAAGGTGTGGACCTGCCATCATCCTGGAACGTGGGCTCCCTGGGCACGGGGAAATGTGAACATCGCAAGGCCTCACTGTGACTGTCCTAGGCCCGGCAGAGCCAGCCTCTGTAGAAGATGGGACAGCCTTCAAGGTGCAGTTTTGGGGCTTTGTGTGGGCTTTACCCCTGTGGCCTTCAGTGGCTGCTGATTCTGTTTGGTCTTTACAGTTGCCCTGTGAGGTAGCAGGGTAGGTAGATGCCCCATTTTACAGATGAGGAAACTGACATTTCAAGAGTTTGGGTGACTCACTCAACATCATTTATTTCTTATTCACAAAACAAATATGTACTGGGTGCCTACTGATGATACACAGGGGACTGAGGTCACAGCTAGTGACTAGGGAAAGAGGGACTTGGAGGCGAGTAAGAAGAGGAAACACGGCAGGTACTCGACATCTCTCTGCTAAGTGGGAGCCCTGGAGGAAGCCCCCAGGCTGTGGATCTCGGTGTCCACCACAGCAATGAGGACAAGGCGGGCTCAGGCCAGAAAAACTTTGTTACTCATGTAAATACTGATGATGATTATTGCTAGCATTTCTTGTGCTCCTGTTATGTACCAGATCACAGGCAGGGCATTTTACCTGTGCTATTTCTAGTTGTCATAGTTAACCCACTTTACAGATGAGAAAACTGAGGCTCAGAGGGGTCAATCACTCATATCCCAAGTCACCCTGGGATTAAAATTCAAGTCTGTTTGACTCCAAAGCCAGGACACTTTCCCCTGAACTGTACACTGCCTCTCTATGAAAATGAGCTCTGAGAAACTTACTAGAGAAGGATGGTGCCTGTCACTGTTGGGGGAGCTCATGGATAAAGAGGGTCAGATGTGGAGGGGCCTTAGCTGGGTGGACAGGACCACATTCTTTAAGAGGCTGTGAGCCTTGCTAGTGTCAGCCGTGCCTGATGAGAGCACAAGGTGGGACGAGATGGGGTGGGCATCCAGCTGACTGCAAGTCCTCAGAAGCGAGGGGTTGCTTTTCCCCTGGGATGCCCTCCTGGGAAGGTCCCACTGCACAGGCTTCATAACCCCTGTTACACAAAGATGAGTGACATCTTCTCCTAGAACTCATGAAACCTGCCTGCTTCCCTGTCCCCCTTCCCTCTTGTAGTAATTTCCTGGGGCTGCCGTAATAAACCACCACAAAGCAGGTGACTTAAAACAACAGGCATATATTCTGTCACGGATGTGGAGACCACAAGTCTGAAATCAAGGTGTTGATAGAGTTGGTTCCTTCTGGAGGGTCCGAGAGAAAATGGGTTCCATGCCTCTCACCTAGGTTCTGGTGGCTCCTTGGTAATCCTTGGCTTGAAGCTGCATCACTACAATCTCTGCCTCTGTCTTCACATCACCTTCTCTCCTGTGTGTCCCTGTGTCCTCCTCTTCTGTCTAATCTCCCTCTGCCTCATTCTTTTTTTTTAATTTATTTTAATTTTTAATTTTTAAATTTTTTAATTTAAAAAAACTTTAATTTATTTTTATTTTTTATTTTTTATTTTTATTTATTATTCATTTTTATTTTTTATTTTTTAAATTTTTTAAATTTTTAAATTTTTAAATTTTATTTATTTATTTATTTATTTATTTATTATTTATTTTTTTATGCCTCATTCTTATAAGGACATCTGTCATTGGATTTAGGGCCCTCCCAGGGAATGAGGGTGATCTCACCTCAAGATCCTTAAGTAAATCATATCCCCAAACACCCCTTTTTCACATAAGTTCACGTTCACAGGTTCTGGCAGTTAGGACATGGACCTATCTTTTTCTAGAGGGCAGCGCTATTTAACCCACCGCACCTGCCACCTCTTTTTCCTCTTGGAGTTGCTTGAGACCTCTGGGGTCACTGCCCTCACTGAGCAGTGCGCTGTGCCCTGTGCTGACACTGCTGCCTCTTCCATCCCCAAACAGCCTCCTGAGCCTCATGGTCCAGGTGGGCCTTGGCCCCCCGTAGACTGGCAACGGGAGGGCCTTGTATAAAGAGCTCATAGAGTTAGTGGCTTTTAAACTTCACAGCAATAATTCCCACCTGGAGCATGCTGTCCTTGTCCTGCATGGCAGAGGCAGGAGAGAGGGTGTCCTTGGCATAGCAGGGCCCCGTGGGTCATCCAGGCTCTTTGTCCCCTGCCAGTTTGCCACTGGCACGGGTCCCTGACCACGTAGTGCCCTGTCCTGCCGCCTCGCCCCACTGCAGAGATCTTCTCTGCTCTTCTGCCCATAGCTCCCCATCCTTCCCTGCCCGCCTCCTCCTGGGGCTCTTCTTTTCCCCGTGCCCTTGCTTGTCTGCTAATTTCTCTCTCCTCTCTCAGAGGTGGCATGTCTTGTTTTGATTTAATGGTATTAACTTCTGTGAGGGATCAGGTCTGTTTTTTCAGTTAGATTTCGGCTCCCCTGTAGTATCTTGCCTGTGGTCTTTGGTAAATATCTCTTGGTGCTCCCTTGGCTGTTCACCTGGTGTAGGAAAGTGTTTGTGGGCTCCTGGCCTTTCCCAGGACCTGAGGTCTCCTTCAGAGACCTGAGAGCTGTTGGGACAATCACACCATGTTCAGTCTGAAAGGGACCTTTGAAAGTATCTAATAATCCAACAGGAATTGGAAACCAGGAGTGGCTAGTCTTAAACTATCAAGTGGCTTTGAACAGGTCCCTCACTTTCTTGGTTCTCATTTCTTCCTCTGGAAAACCAGAGTGTTGGCTTGTCAGATACTCTGAAAGCTCCCTTTCAGGCTGAACATTGGGTGTTCAGGTCTCTGAAGAATCCAGTCTGAGAACAGCAGGAAGGTTCTCTCCGTGCCTGAGGGAGGGTGGGAGATACCCACTCCTCCATCTCTGCCCCCTAGCACTCTGCCTCCTCGGGTGGTACTCCTAGAAAACCAGACTTTCCTCCGTAATCAGCCTTTAAGTGCTCTGGGCCACCTTGGTTAGAGGACAATGAAGTAAATGAACACGTGACCTGAGTCACTGCTTCCCCACCCATCGAGGACTCAGACGGCTGAGCCTTGGGCTCAGAACTCTGGCTGGAAGGTGCTTCTTTCTGGGGAAGCTGCCAGCCACACCCAAAGAGGTTTAGGATTTGCGAAGTATGGAGACTAATTAGTCCTGAAGCAGGAGATTTCTATCTGCTCATGGTGGCATCATGATTTATTAATGTGCGGCTGGAGCACTTACAGAGACGAATCCCTTGTTTCCTGTGACTTCCATGCCACGTGCAGCCAACTGTATTTTTCCAGAATGGGTGATTTCTCAAATCTAGCTTGCTTCCCTAGTCGCCGCCAGGAAACTTACAGCTCTGGCAACCCCCCTGCCTGTGTCTGCAGTCCTTTTAGAAGAAATGCGTTCTTATCTGGGCCTCAGTTCCTTCTCTGGCACCGTGGATGCTGGGCTCACTGGTGTCTCAAGACCTTCCGGCCCTTAAGTTCTTTACTTTTAACTTCTTGCCCCTTCCGCCTGGTGAACCCTTCTGTTTTCTTAAGGTATTTGCCTCCTGAGGGCTGCTGCAAGGTAATCAGAGACACCTCAGCTGCTGGGAAGCCTTGTGCCTGGTTTCACTTTTCTGCCCGATTACTAAGTCTTAAAGGCACCTACTGTCATTTAAGCTGCCAGTTTCTGGCCTTTTTAAGGTCACACGGATTCACTTAATGTTGAAAATCGGTAAGGAGGACCAAGGTCTCCGCCCTGAGGCAGAGCTGAGGCAGGCTCACTGCACCTCCGTATTCCTTCCAGATGAGGGGGTTGCACCTGTCTCTCTTCTCAGGACATTTGCATTGTCACTGCTGCTGCTTCCTGCTCTCTGGCTGTGGAACGGAGTCCGCTCCTTAATGATTGGGTTGCCACCTTGTGGATTGTCCCGGGGTGGGGCTGGGGGTGGCAGGGTCCTTGGGGCTGATAGGGTCTAAACTGTCAGGGGCTGTGTCATGGTTTTGCTTCTGTGCTTTCTTTTTGGTCTGCTTGCCATTACGATCACACCAAAGATGTAATTTATATCCTGTTTCCCCCAGTTACATTACAGCGTAAACATATTTCTCTGTCATTCCTTTGGAAAGTATATTTATTGGCCCCATGACATTCCAGATAGAATTTCTAGCATGATCAGGTTTAACTTTTATAGTTGAAAAAGAAAACTAGCTAATAAAAAAAAATCAAATGGTGTACTGGAAAGTTTTCTCTTCCACACCCTCCTTAACCTCTCTGCTCCAATCCTCAGAAGGGACCATTGTTAAGTTTCTGTGTATCCTTCTAGAAATCGTCTATGAATATACAAATGCACATTCTGTAGTTTTAAAATGTAGACTGGTGTCAGTACTGTACATTTGATTTTTAATCTTGTGCATTTGTGTGTGTGTGTGATGTTCTTTTTAATAGCTGCACAGACCACGTATTACAGATGGATCATAATGAACTTAACTGTGACATTTAGGTTGTTACTGCAGTGTGCATCCTTGTATATACATATGCATGCGTCATTTATTCACCTTCAACCTGCCAAGTATTGTTCTAGGCACTGAGGATTCTGCAGTAAACAAGACAAACTCCAGTGCCACGCTCATCTAATTGTCAGATAAATTCTGGAAAGTGGAATCGTTGGCAGATTGATTTATCACATTTATTGAATGCATGTAAGCCACATAGAGTATTTCGTTGAATGTTTGATAAATCAGTGGTTGCTGGAAAGTTTCTCCCCTCTCCTTGCCTCTGGCCACATTATCATTACCCTCTCCCCAGCCTCTCAGTGCCATTTACTGAGGCTTCAGGAAGGTCAGTATAGCAATGGTAACAGTAATATGTGTTTGCTGTCACTTTTTTTCTTTTTTACCAAAGTAAAATTGATTTACAATGTTATATTAGTTTCAGATGTACAACATAGTGACACAATATTTTTATAGATTATAGTTCATTTAAAGTTATTATAAAACATTAGCTATATTCCCTGTGCTGTACAATATATTTTGTGGCTTATTTCTTTTATATATGGCAGTTTATACCTCTGAACCCCTAACCCCATCTTGCCTTTCCTATCTTTCCTCTCCCCACTGGTGACCACTAGTTTATTGTCTATATCTGTGATTCTGTTTCTGTTTTGTTTTATTCACTCATTTGTTTTACTTTTTGGATTCCACATATGATTGAAAACATACAGCATTTGTCTTTCTCTATGTGGCTTATTTCACTAAGCGTAACATCCCAGGTCTATCCATGTTGTTGCAAATGACAAAATTTCATTCCTTTTAATGGCTGAGTAATATTTCTTTGTGTGTGTGTGTGTGTGTGTGTTTATCACATCTTCTTTATTCATTCATCTATTGTTGGACACTTAACTTGCTTCCATATCTTGGCTATTGTAAATAAGGCTGCTATGAATATTGGGGTGCGTGTATCTTTTTGAATTAGTGTTTCCATATATATGGAGGAGTGAAATTGCTGGATCATATGGTAGTTCTATTTCTTTTACTTTTTTGAGGAACCTCCATACTGTTTTTCATAGTGGTGGCACCAGTTTACATTCCCACTGACAGTTTACTAGGGTTCCCTTTTCTCTTCATCTTTACCAGCATTCGTTTTGCAGACTTTTTGATGCTAGCCAGTCTGACAGGTGTAAGGTGATATTTCACTGTGGCTTTGATTTGCATTTCTCTGATGTTTAGCGATGCTGAGCATCTTTTCATGTGCCTGTTGGCTATGTGTATATCTTCTTTGGGAAAATGTCTATTCAGGTCTTCTGGTTATTTTAAATAGGTTTTTTTTTTATTGCATTGTATGAACTGTTTGTATATTTTGGATATTAACCCCTTGTCAGTCATATCATTTTATCATTTCCTATTCTATTGGTTGTCTTTTTGTTTTGTTGATATTTGCCCTTATTGTGCAAAAGGCTGGCACTTTTAAGATTCCTTAGGGTACCTCTTTGTGTCCTCACAGCTGGCAAGGCTGAGATGAGGACTCAGGACTTCCAGGGACTTCTTCAAGGGGTGTTCAGAGTTTCTGCCATTTAAATGACAGTATTTTATTTTATTTATTTATTTTTTTAACATTTTTTATTGATTTATAATCATTTTACAGTGTTGTGTCAAGTTCCAGTGTTCAGCACAATTTTTAAGTCATACATGGACATATACACACTCATTGTCACATTTTTTTCTCTGTGAGTTATCATAACATTTTGTGTATATTTCCCTGTGCTATACAGTATAATTTTGTTTATCTATTCTACAATTTTGAAATCCCAGTCTATCCCTTCCCACCCTCCACCCCTCTGGCAACCACAAGTCTGTATTCTCTGTCTATGAGTCTATTTCTGTCCTGTATTTATGCTTTGTTTTTGTTTGTTTGTTTTTGTTTTTGTTTTTTAGATTCCACATATAAGCAATCTCATATGGTATTTTTCTTTCTCTTTCTGGCTTACTTCACTTAGAATGACATTCTCCAGGCACATCCATGCTGCTGCAAATGGCATTATGTTGTCGGTTTTTATGGCTGAATAGTATTCCATTGTATAAATATACCACTTCTTCTTTATCCAGTCACCTGTTGATGGACATTTAGGCTGTTTCCATGTTTTGGCTATTGTAAATAGTGCTGCTATGAACATTGGGGTGCAGGTGTCATCCTGAAGTAGGGTTCCTTCTGGATACAAGCCCAGGAGTGGGATTCCTGGGTCATACGGTAAGTCTATTCCTAGTCTTTTGAGGAATCTCCATACTGTTTTCCACAGTGGCTGCACCAAACTGCATTCCCACCAGAAGTGTAGGAGGGTTCCCTTTCCTCCACAGCCTCTCCAGCATTTGTCATTTGTGGATTTTTGAATGATGGCCATTCCAACTGGTGTGAGGTGATACCTCATTGTAGTTTTGATTTGCATTTCTCTGATAATTAGTGATATTGAGCATTTTTTCATGTGCCTTTTGATCATTTGTATGTCTTCCTTGGAGAATTGCTTGTTTAGGTCTTCTGTCCATTTTTGGATTGGGTTGTTTATTTTTTTCTTATTGAGTCGTATGAGCTGCTTATATATTCTGGAGATCAAGCCTTTGTTGGTTTCATTTGCAAAGATTTTCTCCCATTCTGTAGGTTGTCTTCTTGTTTTACTTCTGCATTTTAAAGCTGGAAGATGAAGTTAGTTTTTTCTTTTCACTTACTATATGGAGATAGGGTTCTAAAGGGCTTGCATTTCATGAATTCACTTAGAGCTGCTATGCAATGCAGTAGCCAGTCGCCACGTGGGACCAGTTACACTTCATTGTAAAGTAATTAAAATTAAATAAAGTTACAAATAAGTTGCTCAGTCATAGTGACCACATTTCAAGTGCTCAGGAGTCATATGTGGCTAGTGGCTACTGCATTGGACAGTGCTCTGTGGGACATTTCCATCATCCACAGCCCTGACTTCAAGTGTCCTTTAAGATGCAGTGTTATTTTTCTCCAAATACTTGAATGTTTGTGGGAGAATTTTTTTAAATTGAAGTATAGTTGATTTACAATGTTGTGTTTCTGGTATATAGCATGGTGATTCAGTCATATATATATGACTGAATATATATATATATATATATATATATATATATATATTCTTTTTCTTTTTTTTCACTTTTCAGTTTTATTAGGTAGAATTGTCATAATTTGACTGCACATGTACAATATATTGCATGTAAATACATATATATTCTTTTTAATATCCTTTTTCATTATAGGTTATTACAAGTTATTGAATATAGTTCCCTGTAGGACCTTGTTGTTTGTCTATTCTGTATATAGTAATTTGTATCTGCTAATCCCAAATTCCCAGTTTATCCCCCTTTCCCCTTTGGTAACCATAAGTTTGTTTTCTATGTCTGTGAATCTGTTTCCGTTTTGTCAGTAAGTTCATTTGTGTCATATTTTTAGATTCCACATGTAAGTAATATATGATATTTGTCTTTGTCTGACTTACTCCACTTACTATGATAATCTCTACGTCCATCCATGTTGCTGCAAATGGTATTATTTCATTCTTTTTTATGGCTGAGTAGGGGCTTAGAATGATTCAAGTGCAAACATAAAATCTGATAATTGAAAAGGCAGGCAGGTGGAGCTTTTGCCTGAAGGTGGACTTTGGGGATAGGGAGTGATGAGAAATCACTAGTTTAAGACTGACAGCCACATGGGGAACATGGTCATATTGAAAGGGTGAAGAATGCCTATACCCCATGCCTCACAGATTTTATCTTCCGCTCAACCTCTGGCTCCTGAAAACTGTAGTTAAGAAATTGGCAGAGAGCACTAAGCAGTTGATAACGGTTTTTATTACCAGTACTACTAATAATACTGGTAGTATTAGTACTAGTAATAACAGAAATTGTCATCTGTTTATTAGCACTCTCTGCCGATTTTCCTAACTACCATTTTTAATTTTAGCAGTAGTAGTAAATGGGAAGACATGAGTTAAAAATTATATCCATAGGCGATCCTTAAAGGTGGAAGCAATTTTCTGGTCTACCAAGATGATCCTTACACTAATGATTCTCAAATGTTGGTGGGTATTGGAATCCCTTAGAAGGCTTATTAAACCACAGATGCTAGACCTCAGTCTCAGAGTTCGATTCAGGAGGTCTGGGGTAGGGCCTGAGAATTTGTATTTCTTGGAAGTTCCCAGGTGAGGCTGAAGCTGCTGATCTGGGGACCACAATCTGAAAAGCACTGGTTTATACCTTTAGGTGCTAAAGAGAACTCAGCTTAAGTTCCAGTGGCGTAGATTTACATTTCTAAGCTCCTGTTACAAACTCTCCTACCCTTGCCTCAACTGCCCCGCCTAGAACCAGCCTCTGTTCCACCCGGAAAACACACCTGTCATTACTAACCATGGCTGTGTTTCAGACTTTCAGACCTGACCACCAGTAAGCCTTGAGCTTCTACAATGTGCCTGTCTTGCAGTGGGTGTGGTGGGTCACACTGATGAAGTGTAAGATGTTGCCCTGCCCTTAAGAAGATTAGTCTAGTTTAGGGGTGGGGAAAACGCAAACACAGGAAAGAAAAGGGTACAAGAAGATAATTAAGTGTACTGAACTTTGGATGCTGATGTATCCAGAGGCGAGGATCCCTGGGGGTTGGCATGGTCAGGGAAGCATTCGGGGGTCGGGGGGTTGGAACTTGAAACTTGAACAGGAATAGGATTTGAGTAGGCAGAAGCTATCTCAGAATAGGCAGACAGGCAAACAGGAGAAGCCCCGAGGTGAGAATGAGTGTGCTGGGCTGTGCCTGCTGGGAAGACAAGGGCCCTGGGGCCCGGCCAAGGTGCACAGGCTTGATAGGAAGGGGAGAACAGGTCTCGAGCAGAAGGGAATGTGATGATGTAGGGGAAGATGGACCTGGAGATCGGCGGGGGTGGACTAGGAATGTAGGTGGAGGACTGTGGGCAGGAATGCTGATCAGGAGGTTGTGTTAAGAGTATTCGTCTGTAAAAGTCTAGCTCAAGAAGATGGCAGGTATGAAGAGGGTCTAGTCAATTTCATCGAGAAAACACATACTGCGGCCCTACTGTGTAACCAGCACTGCATCTGGTGTCTGGGGGGCGGGCAGGGATGGGTGGTTACAGGCTCTGCCGGAGAATCTTGTAGTCTAATGAGGAACAGGAATATACAAAGAGAGATTTTCAGTAAGATGTGCTGAATGCTATGATGGAGCTGTGCACCCGAGGTGAGAACAGAGGAGGCCTCATGTCCAGGACAGAAAGAACATTTTGAAGGAAAGATCAGTAGTGACTGAATAAATTCTGGCTGATTTTTTACTGTGTTCCTTTGACAAAGGGGAGGTCTTACGTTTGCAGACTGAAAAAAGGTTCCTACCTTTTCCTTCCCAAGATCAGTTCTTGGTGACCCTGTAGCCCAGTGGCTTGTGTTGTGGAGACAGCTGACCCCCTCCCTCGCCCCGAGTTCACCCTTGATTGGATAATTACAGTTGTTGAAACATTAATGTCTATCTAAGAAAGAAACGGAAAATTTCATTCAAGCCGAATTGAGGATTATAACCTGGGAACAGCATCTCAGAATGTTCCAAGAACTGTTCTGCCTGTTAGAAGTCAAAACACAGTTATAAAAGTTTTATGAGACAGAGGGCTGTATATTAAATGATGTGTTATTGACAGTTTACTTAATCCAGATGTAAGTGTCATGTGGCCCCTTACAAGATCGAAAAGGAACGTTATCTTTTAAGGAGTTGTCTTATTGGTGCTAAAAGAAGGTTGCTTTTGATGCTTGAGCAGGCATTTCTGCTGGGAGGTGGTGAGGTCTGGTCGATGCATCATGCAGATACACAACGCACAATAGAGGGCAGAGAGGGGGTCAAAGGACAGAGAAAAAATTTTATGTTTAAATATTTCTTGTTTTGCCATAAAATGTGAATTTTATTTCACATAGTGCTCTGCTGTGCTGGCTGCGGGTGTGTCCGTTGAAGTGTTCATTTTCTCTCTTTCTCTTTTCTCCTGTTAAAACAACACAGGAAGTTTTAAAGGGAAAGTTTTCACTTAACTATTCATCATCCTAGCACATTTTTGCATCTGTGTTCTCATCCGTGTTTTTTGGCCACATAAGTGTGTTTAAAACAAAACGCAAACTATAATCAAACTGTACAGACCACCGGAGCATGTTAACTGAACACTGTTTTATAAACGTGTTGCACAGGATGCTCCTGTTTATCATTTTAATGTTTGCGTAATCTTCCACTGCATCTGGCACAGCTAATTACCACCGCAGTTCCTTAGTGGAAGATTTTTAGCTTCTTTCCAGGTTTTCCTTGTCTGTGGAGCTGTGCGCTTTCTTTTGAAGTCTCTCCACTGGCTGCATTCCCAAGGAACACTGCACTTGGACTCAGATCATCTGATTTTAAGTTCCAGATCTGTGGCAGATTAGCTGTGTGGCTTTCTTCTCTGAGCCTCAACTTTCTAGTCTGTGAAATGGTGATAATATTGACTGTGCGGGGTTTTGAGATAGGACCCAGGGCCGATGTGTATAGAAGTGTTTCATAAAGGCCTGCACATTTAGGTACAATTGAGATCACCCAGTAAATGCATGTGAGTGAATATTTTGTTTTGGAGAGGGGGTAGGTAATTAGATTATTTATTTATTAATGGAGGTACTGGGGATTGAACCTAGGACCTTATACTTGCTAAGTACACACTCCACCACTGAGTTCTACCCTCCTCGACCCAGTGAATATTTTTATGGTTCTCTTTTTATCTCTCTATGTGGAGATATAATTCACATACCATACAATTCACCCATTTATAGTGTACAATTCAGTGGCTTTTAGTGTATTCACAGAGATGTGCACCATCACCACAATCCATTTAAAAATATTTCAACACCTTCCCCCACCAAAGACCCATGCCTATTAACAGTCACTCCCCATTTCCTCCAGTCCCCCCCCCCCCCCAGACCTAGGTGACCACTGGTCTACCTTTGTCTCTGTGGATTTGCCTATTCTGGTCATTTTATATAAATGGATTTATACAATATGTGGTGTTTTGTGATTGGCTTCTTTTACTTAGCGTAATGTTTTCAAGGCTCCACGCTGTAACGTGTTCATTCCTTTGAATTGACAAATAATATTCCATTGGATGGACAGAGCACATTTTGTTTCTCCATGCATCAGTTGATGGACATTTGGGTTGTATGGTTCTTGATACGTAGTGCTGAATGGCATCTATCAAACTCTATTGCATGCCCCAAGCTGTTTGATGTGCCCAAAAGTAGGACTCTTGGTCCCTTTTTCTGCACAGCAGTCAAACTGCAGAAATGAGGTAACTTGGGAGAACCGTCGGAGAGCTGTCCCTGTGAGTTATGAGGAATCCCAGTGCCGGGTAAGCCCACACCCTCTAGGAAGTTCCCTTTGCCTTCCTTCCCAGTGCAGCTTTCTCCAGGGCTGAGAGATCCGAGGAGGCAGCCCCTTCAGAAGGCAGAGAAGGCTTCCTGGGGGAGGGGCCCTTCAGGGATGGAAAGCCTGGCTGGAGCGAAGAGGAGGTGGACATCTTGGGCAGGTGTGAGAAGGAACAGGTTGCCATAATAGGAGAGTGGAGGGAAGATATGGGGACGCTGGATACTGAGGGGACCAGATTCCAGGCTGAGGGGATCTTATACCTTCCCATCATTTTAGGGGTACATGAGAAAGGGCTGTGTGTTGAGGAGCATGGTGAAATGAGGCTGGACCCACTGCTGTCTTGTAGCTCTCCCCTTTCCCTGTAGCTGGTGGAGACTTTTCTGAGTGAGGTTCGAGCCTCCTTACATTTTCAGTGGCTTCCTGGAGCCAGGCTACCTGTGGCCTAGAGGGGAGAATCGTCACTACTTCCTTCTTGGCTACCTGTGAGATTGATGTAATCTGGGCTTGGCCTTCTCCTCTCCCAGCTGCCAGGCATTCCCCGGGTAGGTGCCAAGTCTGAGCTGTCTGAAACACGAGGTGGGGTGGAGGGGAGAGAGGATGGGGCTGCCTGTCAGGAGACCCGTCTGGTCCGGGCTCTCTCACTGCCTGGGAGAGCAGAGGACTCGGGCAAGTCCACTCCCTTTGCTGGACTTCGCTTTCCCCATCTGTGAACTGAGGGTGGTTGTGAGAAGTTCCCTTATTTCCCCAGTTCCATGAGGTTTGCCAAGTTTTATTGTGTACTGGGGGTTCTCAGACAACTTTCCTTGGTTGGCTCTGTCCTGTTTCTCTTAGGGTCCTGATGTAGGTGCACATCTTTAGCTGAAGAAGTGGGGAGCCAGACGCTGTCAGATACCCTACAGACCAGGATGTAAAAGGAGGAGAGAATGTTTTGGTGTCTCCTGTTGCCTGACCAGTCAGCCTGGAGGGCTGTGGCCTCTGATGACAAGGGCTGATTCTCTGATTCTGGCCTGTTTTTGTTTAACTGAATTGAATGTGTGACATTCAGGTGGGTCCAGACCTCGGTGGCAGGTGCTGCTGTGGCAGCAGAGGGGTCGGGGCTGGGCTGGGGATCTGGGGGACCAGTGTGGGTTGGTCCTTGAAGCCCTCGTGGGCACGATAGGTGCCAGGAGATGGCAGGAGCAGAGCGGTGCTGGGCAGGCTGGTTTTGCCCGTGTTGCTGAGATTTACGTGGGTTGGGTCTGGTTCTACTCCTGCATCCTGTCTTTGCGTTCATTTCCCTCTTTCGTGGACAAGATGGTTTCTTGTTCTTTTTTCCCTCCCGCCCCCACCTTGGCCATCTGTCTCCCACTATTTGCTGTGGGCCTGAAACATGGGAGACGCTGGGCAGATTGGTTCAAGTGCATTCCCATCTCGGGAGGGCACACGGCTGTCTTCCCACCTTCTGTGTTGTTCCGGGCATCCCTTTCTCCATCTTCTCCAGCACCTCATGCCTTCCCTGAACTGTGCGTGGTGCTCCTGCGCCAGCAGCTGGGATTTAGGTCAAGGGAGGATCATGTTTCTGCTCTTGTTTCCCATATCTATGGTGATGATATTTACTAACCCCCAGATCAAAACAAAACACTTGGCCTCACGCACAGAGCCTGAGAGGGGAACAAAATGTTTGTAATTGCTGCTAAAATCTAGGCAGGATGATTTGCATGAGCTGACTGGACTGGACACCCCTCTTGCTGAGAGCCTCCTGGCTTCCCCAACACTGCAGGTAGGGAGACCCCTCAGAGGCAGGTATTGGATTTACTCAGAAGATGTGTTTGTCCTGCTAAAGGCAAGATCCTGCACCCTGTACGCTGAAATATAGGTTTTAAGCCAGAGCAGGACAGCAGGTAGACCAGACAAGCTCTCTGGGCTCAGTTTCCCTGCCTGGGGAGCGAGGCTCTCCGCTAGTCCTCCTCCTTACTCACCTAAGTGTTGGGAGGATTCGGTAGGGGTGTTTGGGAGAGCTCCTGGGAGGAGATGGGATTATTGCTTCAAGTGAGGAAAGAAAGAGAAGTTGTCACTGATTTGGGCCCTAAAGCTGAGAATGTGGGCCAGAACAACCTGTGGCTGTTGGAAGGGAGGGTGTGGCTCTCAGAGCCAGGGCTGACCCAGGAGGCGGTTCTGCACATGCTCAGCACGGCTGTGTGTGCGCCCCAGGGCCTGTGAGAGTGCCCACCGCCAACCCCTGGGGCCCCATGTGACTGTTGTGAAATCTGAGGGGGAGACCCCACCAAACTAGCCAGCAGAGTCTAGTGAGGCCTAGCAGAGACCCCCACCCCACCCCCATCCCATGCAAAGGTGGCGATGACCACTTGGAAAGTCCGTATCCCACTGAGGAGCTCAAAATTCTCAACCCTTGGCTAGTCTAAACAAAGATATCCCATGCAGGCAAAGGTATCAACATGATGCAAGTTATGTTTGATGATGATTTTTAAAAAAATGAACCCCTCTGTTGAATTAATGGATCTAGGCATTGATGATTAAAAGCTGCTAATATCGCAGAGAGAGACAGCCAGACTGTGTATACCTCCTCATGGAAGCACACAGCATTGCCTGTGGAGTTTTGCCAGAAATCAAACCTGAATCCCATCACGTCTCTCCATCCAAGCACCAATTTATAGGAAATACCAGGGACAACAAAACATGTTAAACAACACTATAGGGGGTGCAATCAGCAAGCTCCACACTGTAGGAAAATCTAGGTCAAAAGATCTAGTATTGTCAGCAAAAAAATTATAAGAAAATGAGAGAGAGAGAGGAACCTATAGATTAAAAGAGACTTAAGGGACATTATCAATCAATTGCAATGTATGGACCTTATTTGGATTCTGATTTGGTGAAACAAACTGTAAACAACATTTATAACACAATAGGAGAAATATTAGCACCAACTAGATAATGAAGATATTAAAGAATTATTGTTATTTTCTAAAATATGATAGGTACTATGGTTACAGTTTTTAAAAAAGAGCCCTTATCTTTTAGACATACATACTGAAATGTTTCTGTATGAAATACGGTGGTATCTGGGATTGGCTTCAAAATAACCCACTGGAGTGGGAGTAGGGTAGGAATGTAAATGAAATGAGATGGCCCTGAGTTGATAATTGCTGAAGTTTAAAAACCTTGTTTTTGATGAGATTTGATAAAAACTTTTACAGGACTTCTTGACCGCAAGTTGATTCAGAAACCTAATTGTAAGGTCTTGTCTGTCAGCCTCAGTGTCACAGGCCTTTACTGAAATATTTGTAAACCAAGTGAACTCCAGTGCAGTGAAACTATTTCCTGGGTTGCCACAAAGCAATAGTCATGAACATCAATAGAGAATCTACTGTACATTGGATGCTGTTGCTGTTAATCAGTAAACAGGTTGAACCCAGGTTGTTGACCTCTACCAGGGATCCATAAGGAAGCAGGGGATTCCTGGTGATGCCGGAAGCATTGGCCGCCCCAGAAGGACCTTACTTTGTAGTTGACAAAGTGTGTGCCAGAGCCTTGGGACTGCCTCTGACGCAGCACTGTGGCTAAACTTTCCCACGAATGCAGACTAATTTCACACCCTTTGGCAGTGTTGGTCTTCCAAGTTTTAACTCAGTAGCTTAAGAGGGACAGAATCTATAGAAGAGGAAACTCAAGGCTAAGAGAGTTGATGATTTATCCCAAGCATGACAGCTGTTTCCAGGGAGCTGATACCAGCTCCCAGCTCAGCTGACTCCTGGGATCATGCGTCCCAGCAGTAGATGAGTGACCCTAGAAGCCCAGGAGAGGGGCTCTGTCTATGCAGGCCTGTCTTAAAAGTCAACAATCACTTGTGACTGAGGTAGAAGGGAGCATTCAGGGGTCGGCTGGTGACTTTCTTTGGTTGGAACAAATAAGAAGTAGAAACTCAGGTTGATTTCTCTTTCATGGCTGAGTTCCCAGCAAACTGTGGTGGTGTTAACAGATGGGTCACACTTGACCCTGCTTGGCTTTATAAATGGACAAGATCTTGACTTTCTATCTCATCATCTCTCCCCAGGCCCCTGACTCAGTTTCCCACCAGTTTCCTACCACCCTTGATGGGGCAGTCAAGATTTAAAGCCAGTCCCCTTGGGTTCAGATACTACCTGGGCTCCCTCCTGGCTGCATGATGGGAAAATTGCTTCCTCTTTCTGTGCTCCAGGAGCCTCATCTGTAAACAGGGGGCAATAATGATACCTCCCTTATAGGGTTGTTAAGAGGACTCAGCACATTAATATATATTTTTTAGAATTGTTCCTAGAATATAGAAAGAAATAAATGATCATTATTATTTTTTAAAAAACAGTGAAAAGTCTTTGTAAGTAGAGCAAGATATAGCTACAAAGTAACGAGTGATTGGTTGTTGTTTTTATTTATTTATTTTTGTTTCTGGCAGGAGGAGGTAATTAGGTTTGTTTGTTTAATTACTATTATTATGTTTAGCGGAGAAACTGGCGATTGAACCCAGGACCTCGTGCATGCTAAGCTTGTGCTCTACCACTTGAGCTATGTATCCTCCCTGCTGGTTGTTGTTGCTTTTAAAGAAACCGGAGACTCTTCCAAGGATCCTGTCACTTTTGAGAAGAGCTCTGAAACTCCTTCTTGAGAATTGCCTTCTCTGCCAGACTGCAAACCATAGGAGACAGTCAGACACATTGTGGTCTCACTCCATGAAATTTCAGTTAACTGGAATCCTCTGTTAGATGGAATCATGTGGGTGTGCATGTGACCTTTTAAATAGGCAGATTTAAAGAAAACAGGATGACATCAGCAATCTAGTTTCTATTTTACAGGTAGGACCCCAATTTCTCATACCCCTAGCTCAGTTTCCAGGCCTCTCCAGTGAGCAACGAGAAGACATGTTCTTATGAATCTGCCAGTGGGTCACCTATCTATCAGTTCATTCATTCAAAAATGTTTACTGACAGTTACGTGCAATTGCTGTGATAGATGCAATGGAAGACACAGTGATACATAAGAGAACATTAAGACCTTTAAAGATCTGTTAATCTTCAAAAACATTTTTGATCAAAGCATATCTACAGGATATCGTTTATTATTAGGGCGGGTAAAGCTGATTCATGGTCCCAACAGGAAGGCCCTAATAGAAAAGGAATTGCTGATGAACTCTGTTATTAAACATTTAAAAAATCAGATCACCCTTTCCTCCAATGCTGTGGTTAATCCATGTGGAGTTGCCACATTTCCACCAGATGTGGATCCTAAGTGCCACGTTGGAGGCTGTTTGTGCCCCTCTCCAAGGCCCCTGAGCTTGGCTCCTCCTCTGTAAGAGGGCTCAGTGATACCTGTCCCTGGGGGCCCCCTAGGGATCTGGTGAGTATGAGACAGAACTCACATAAAACCACTTTGTAAACCAAAATGCTACTCGTCAAGAGTTACTTATTGTTCACAGAAGGAGACATTCAACATATTTTTATTCATTTGTGTTTGCTCATTATACTGCCTTTTCCAAGATATGAAAAGTCTCATGGGTCCAGATTTCCAGCAAGAAGGTCCAAAACCCAAGAGAATTTGGAGTGAATTTTTGGGTACCCAGATTCCATTAAGTAGCGGATGGGGGCTTGCTGTAGCAGTTTCTAAAACAGCATTTCTCAAACTTTAATATATACATGAATCACCTGTCAGTCATCTTAACATGCAGATTCTGAATCAGTAGTGCAGGGATGGGGTCTGAGAGTCCACTTTTCTGACAAACTCCCAGGTGAAATCAATGGTCCAAGGATCACACTTTGAGGAGCAGTGTTCTCAGGGGTACAAGGTCCAGTGATGAAGAGAGGAGAGGAGGTGCAGCCAGGGGGCCCAGGAGGGAGATTTTCAGGAAGCTTGTGTTGGGAGCTGTGATTGCCCCCACTTTCTTCCCATCGCCACCTGCAGGAGGCCACTGTCTTCCTGGGCTGTGTATTTGCTCTGAATTTTGGAGGGAGAAAATACACATTGTGGGTGCCTGGGCGAAGGAGAAGGAAGGAAGGAGATTGCCCCATCATGTATGGTAACTATCCTTTCTAGGTGGCAAGCTGCACTTCCCCGTGGCTGGACAGTGATCTAGAGACAGCGGAATGAGCCAGTTCCTGCCTTCATCACCTGGTGGGGCAGCAGAGCAGAATCCAGTGTAGACCAGAACTGTTTTATTTATTTATTTATTTATTTTTGCCAGTAGTGGAGGTGGCTGAAGACTGCTGACTTAGTATTTGGAAGACGGGAAGGACGGAGGAGTAAGCAATCAGAGAGGGCTCCCCCCCACCCCTTTATTTTGCCAGCTTGCCAACTCTGGGTGCCCCATGCTGCCTTCTAGCACTCCAGAGACCTCCCCTGAAGGTCCCTCTTGTTCTGTATCTCCCTAAGTACCTCAGCTCTCTTCACCCCAACAGCATCCCTTCTCCTCCTGTGACGTCAAAATGTCCTTTTTTCCCCCAGCATAGCTGAATTCTGCCTGTAGCTGGAAAGCAATCTAATCCATCTAATTCATATTAAGTTATACACGACTGCTAACCCAATGAGCTTATTCGAGTTCTTATGGGCTGTGACACACGTGGATTTCTCCCCGCTTCTCTCCCTCCAGTAGGAGTCTAAGCCTTAGGGAAACCTGAGGCTTTGTCAAGGTCTCTTTTACTATAGATGGTGACACCTCAAGAGCCTAGGATTGTGGGTGCAGGAGGGGCTGTGGGGACAAAATCCAGGTATCCCTGGTGCAGGTGTGTCTGTTCAGGAGGGAAGGTTCCCTCTGCTTCCACAGCAGGCCACCAGTAAAAGCAAGAGGCTGTGATGTAAGGGGAAGTTTGCTGCCCTGGTGTGGTTTTCACATTGAGTCCTATGGTGCAGACTTCAGGGCTGTGTTGTGTGTGTGCACACGTGCGTGCGCGTGTGCGTAGTTGTATTAATCAAGTGCTTTGCATGGTTCCCCTTTGATCTATTTTGTATTTTAAACTCCCGTGTAAGATTTCTTTGAAAAAGGTGATCTTAAATATGAGAAGACTTAAAAGTGATTGTCTCCGGTGAGCAGAGCTGGGGCAGGAGAGGAATGGGTCAGGGGGCTGTTGAGTCCACTCTACGACCTTCTGTGCAATTTCATTTTTATTTAGCCATGTTCATGCATAGTAATTTGCTAAAAAAAAATTGAAAATAAATAATGAAAAGAAAAAGCGCTTTGCTACTAGAAAAATATGGAACTCCTTGCCGTAGTGGTGTTGAGAGACCTGGGTCTCAGGCTGCTGTGCTGTGAACTGCTCTGTGACCTCGGGCAAGCTCTGAATGTTTCCTCCACGGTGAAAAGGGTCCTTCCTCTCCCCTGTGGTTTGACCCTGAAATTCCATGAGAAGCAGCTGTTGGTAGCTGTGGGGGTAGGACTGTCCCTCCCAGTTCCTCCTGTGTCCTGGGAAGACTTGGGGCTGACGTCTAGCCTGTGATTCGTCCTGACCCTCAGCGCCAGCTTGGTCCCCTAGTTTCTGGGCTGAAGAGGAAGGGGAATTTTGACCAAATTGCTTTGTGCCTTACCTCTGGGATCCATGGGGAAGCTCCTTACAGAACAGAGAGGGACTGAGCGGGTTTGCAGCAGGGTGCTCGCGCTCCTGAGCCGAATTTAGTCTGTGTCAAAATGCCTACTGTGCACCCTGTGTGAGGTTGTGTCCTGGGAGGTAAGAAGAAGATCCACAAAACAACTCTGCCTTAAAGAGCACATGAGAGAAGGTGCACCGAATGTGTAATTTAGAAAAGAGGTTTGTTGGGGTGCCTTCTGCAAGTACTTGGTGGTTCTTACATGAAAGGGGCACATCTTGGGAGTCCTAGGTGCAGAGACTGCATCTTTGTGTTCCCAGGGCCTGTACCCAGGACTCATGTATTCACCACATACACATTGAGCACTTCGAGATGCCAAAAGCACCAGGGAGAGTGATGCAGAGCCATCCCTGCCTTACAGGAGCTGGCAGCCGTGGGGGTGCAGGGGAGGGATTCAGGCAAGTCACAGTCAGAATAGCCCAGGACAGTAAGAACTGTGCTAGACTCCAAGTCCTGCACACAGAGGACACCTGTTGTTATGGTCATGGTCCCCTCAGCTGCTCCCGGCTGGGCTTCCTGTCATTGCCCCTGGGTCTGCCTACCCAGAAGAGACCCAGGGACCCAGGCAGAGAGCTCTGCTTATGTGGGGACCCTTCTCTGTGCATACATGAGCCTTGCCATTCAGACCCAGCCTGACAGGAGACCCTATGGAGTCCCTGCCCTGGAGGGGACAGTAGGGTGGCAGGAGGGCTGAGGGAGACAGTCTCCTCTAGCTGTCCTGGCCCCTGATGTGTTGGGACACATCCTGGCTTCTCACTCTGCTCTGGAGGGAATGCCAGACCTGCCAACTCTCAAGATAAGGCAGGAATGAGGTCTGGGCAGTCTGGGCCCCGTGTTGGGGCCCCTGACTGCTCTGTGGGCCTGTTTCTCTGAGGGTGGAGGTAATTTCTGGGATATTGAGGGGCAGGAAAGGGCAGCCTGTGATCATAGGTGAAAACTTCTGCTCTGAACCATGATATTCATTGTCTGATTTATCCATCCTTCCTCTTCCTGAAATTATTCACTGAGCACCAAGGAGATGTCGGTTCTGTGCTAAAGGTTCTCACATTTCTCTAATTAAAATTTCTCAGTAGTCCTGCAAGTTATGTGCATTATTTTCATTTTCCAGGCGAGGAAACCAAAGCCTGGAGATCTAAAACTAAATTCCTATTTATCCGTGTTTACTGTATGCCACATGCTGTTCTGGGCACTTCCACGTATCAACGCGTTTAATCCACAGCACTACCTGTGAGATGGTTGTCACCCCCATCTTACTGATGAATAAACAGGGGCACAGAAAGGTTAAGAAACTCACCCGTTTCCAGAGCCTGCTGGTAACAGATCCGGGTTGGGGTTATCCCGGCGTCCTTCCCAGACCTGAGCTCCTTGCCCCTTCAGAGCACTGCTGGTTAACCTCTGCCCCTTTGGGATGCCGGCGTTGACCTTGTGGGCAAGGACGAGGCCACCCCGAGGCAGCTGGTGAGGGAGGCCTGGCAGGTGGGCTTCTAGAGGGATGAGGCCATGTTAGAGGGCGGGCAGTATTCTAGATTCAGTTTGGGTAGACAGAGGAAAAATAGATCATCACAATTAGGCTGGAAGGAAACCTAACCTGCTAGGCACCGCCAAATCCCGTAATGACTTAGAGTAGACTTAGAGGAACTGGGAAGGGGTGGCAGCTCCGAGGGTGCCTGGAAACTGCTAATTGGAGCAGGTGATGACAGCGGAGGTGGCGCAGCTGCAACTCGGAGCCGCTTGCCCAACAGAGGCTCTGGCTTCTGCTGGGGAGACGGGGATGGGTGGGCAGAGAGTTGGGACAGAAATCGGCTTCTATGAGGACTTGGACCTGTTCTCTCTACCCTGCCCCACCCTGTAGCACTGTGGGTCTCGGGAGGATGGATGCAGAGCTAAAGTCAAATCCCTTTGAGGGCGGGGATGACAGAATGGGCCACCTGTGAGCGTGGGGCCTGGAGGGTGGGAACAGCAGCAGTTTATTCCCATGGGAAATGCCTTCTGCTCTTCAGTCAACCAACTTGGCCACTGGGGTGGACTGTAAATGGCTGTTTGGGTGGTCCTGCCTTGGACAAGCACCTGTAACAGTTTGGCGCCTCCTTTAGCCACCTGTGGAAGAGACCAAATTCTTCCTTCACAGCGTGCTCTGCAGCTCACTCTCTTTCTCCGCACTGAGCGATGGCAACACAGAACCACTCATAGGTAGTTCCTCTTGCACATGTATGTTAAGGACTCGAGGCAACATGTAATACTAGACACATAAAATCTGAATATAAAGGTAGACGATCAGAAGACACATGACCTCCAAAAGATGATGATATATCAATTCTGTGATACGTTCTGGGCATTTCACAAGCTCCCCAGATGATTCTGCTACACCCCCGAGTTTGAGAACCAAGTTTGAGAACCGAAGGAAGGAAGAAGGAAATACACCCAAGATCTGGGCTGTCATAGTTGTTGTCACTGACCATCAAGATGACAAAAGGGAAGTAAGACCGATTACATCATTTTCATTATCTGAAATGAGGAAGGGTATCGGTTTTTCAGGGTAGACAGACTTCTTCATGGTACTAATTTCTGAAAGAAAGCCATCCCATATGTCCTGTTACAAAGGACAATGGACAGCATAACGGATAATTTGGGAGCAGGGGAGATGCTTTCTGCATCTCTAAAGTGGGTCTGCGGTGCTGGACACCCCAGCAGCTATAGCTCACCCTGGGGCATCAGGCCCACTCTGCAGCAAGACCGGCTCACCTCCCGATGCCATCTTTTCCTGCAATCAGCCAGCAGGAGGGACCTCACCGGGAGGAAGAGAGGGGTGATCTGAGGAAAGGGCCAGGTGTAGGGTGTGAGGGACTGCCTGTGTAGTGAGTTTGAAGATCTTGCCTGGATTGAGTGCCTAGACCAACAAGGTCACAAGGCCCAAGGTACTTCCCTTCAGAGTGGTCCTAAGGCACAGCCTAGTGACAGATAAGAGTAGAGGTAAAGGGGAGAAATCTTATTAACACCCTCAGATGCTACAAGAGACCTAAAGCTCCTCCTTAGACAATACAATCAGGGCAAATATTTGCAACATACACACAAAGGGTTCATGTCACAAATATGTAAAAAACTTTTACCGACAGTAAGAAAAAAGCAAACACCCCATTGGAAAAATAAGCAGAGCATTTATATATGTATGTGTGTGTGTGTGTGTGTGTGTGTGTGTGTATGGCGGTTCAGAGTGCCAACAAACATGGGAAAAGATGTTCATCTTTACTAGTAATCAACTGCAAGTTAATAAATTTAATTGAAGCTAAAACAGTGAGATGTCATCTTTCAAATATCAAAATGGTAAAGCTGAAAGTTACAACGAGCTAATATTTGGTGAACTGTGTGTGGGGTGGGGAGCAAGGGATGATGATATTTATGGCTGTTAGAAGTATTACTGGGACAGTCTTTCTGGAAGATAATTTATCAAGTATCAAAAACCTTAAAAATGTACATAACTTTTAACCTTCAGGAAGGATAATCAGGGATGTACACAAAGGTTTGTATATAAGAGCATCTGTAACAGTGTATTTAATTATATTTAAAATAAGAAGTAATATAAATGTCCAAAATTAAGAGTTTGCTTTAAAAACCATGGTTAATCTGTATGGTGGCATATTATTTAAAATCAAGTAGTAAAAGAATTTTTAACTGTGTGAGTAAATGTTCATGATATATTATATAAAGCAGTTTCCAAAATAACACATGTGGTATCATCCCAGTTACATTTTTAAAAATGAACAAACAAACAAAAAAGACTGTAGTAGGCATTGAAAAAAAAAATCCAAGAGAGCAGACACCAAAATGATAACAATGGTTGTCTCAGGAAGCTTCCTCTTTGTGCTTTTTAAAAAATAATGAACATGCTCCTTTTGTAATAAACAAGTATCAAGAACGCATTCTTTTTTCAGCGAGTCTGCCAGGGAGGCAGTGGGGCTGTATGGAGGGCTGGCTCTGAGTGACAGGTCCTTCACTTCCCGCTGCCTCAGTTTAGCTCTCCCATTCGACAAACACTGGCAGAATACCTGCTTTGTGCTCAGTGCTGGGCGGGCTCTGTGAGAGTTATGCAGATGAGCAGGGAGTTCTAAGTCCCCAGGCTCTTATGGGCTGGTTGGTGGTTAAGGTGAATGCCTCAGTCATTTGTAATAGACTTATCTCTGCCATTTGGTATGTTCAGCATTTTGCTGGCTGTGAAGACAGTTCAGGGGCCTCTTGCTGAATGTGTCTGAGATCTTCTTGCCCAAGGCCCTGATCCCAGTCTCTCTTTGGAAATTTAGTTGGTTAACATGGGACTGATAAATCTCAGAAGCTTGAACCTGTGGCTGGATCTTGTGCAGCGGGAAATCCACAAATCACCCTGTATGTCTCAGACTGGGAGATACATGTGACACCCTGACCTGCCTCAGGGAACCCTCAGAGGGTGATCTGGGTTGGGGGTGGGGACCTGAGAGAGACGTTTTGGTCCAGCCCACCGGTTTTCTGATGAGGAAACTGAGGCCCCGAGACAGAAGGGGACTTGGAAATTGGTGATAGAGCCAGGACTCTGAACCCTGGGCTCTGCCTACCATTTGGTGGTCTTCCCCATTTCCAGCCCTGAGTTTGAGAGAGGTGATCTGGGGCATTGTCAAGTAATGGCGAGGAAGCAAACTTGGGATAAAAAACTCACAGAAATCCTGAGAAACAGAGAGTACCCAACCTAGATGGCTATGAGTTGTGTCTATCAGTGAAGACGTTGCAACAAGAATCCCTTGGCCATTAAGATCCAGGTGGACAGAAGAGAGCTGACAAGAAATAATTGGTTATGATTTTTGCATACCCACATTTACAGATGCAGACACACACAGTCAGTCCTTTGCAGGGCTGCCTTTTTGGTGTGAATTTTAGGAAAGTGGAAAGACCTTTTTTATCTCCCAGTAGTCCATCCCCACTTGCCCAACGTGTGCCTAAACTTGCCACCGTTAAAGCCCCTCTTGGCTAAGGTTGTTGCTAAAATGTGAATGTGTTACTTCGCAGTGAGGACAGGTTAACCCTTTGGATCCTCTGTCACTTTATGTAAATTATGGATAAATTATGGAAAGGATCCCCAGCAGATGTGGGCCGTGGGGAGATGCAAAGTTCCCAGGAGAGAGGCGGGGTACAGAACTCTCGGCATGAGAGGGGTCTGGTAGTTGGGAGACAGGTGATACAGAAGACGAACTGTTCAGTCACCGTTTTATGAGGGATGGCCTTATCCCCACTCAGTAACAGCAGAACCTCAACCATCCTGGATTTTTCTGTCTTCCCATGTAGTCCCTTTCTTGCTCTGCAGTGTGAGCTCACGCTACAGGCCACCTTCATTATGGTCCAGCCACCTGGGCTCTGCCCAGGCTGTGAAGGCCAATTGGCTGGCATTTCAAGGATCAAGTGAGCTGACCTGTTCTGCTGAAGTTCTTTCATCAATCAAATGTCCCTCTGATTGTCAGGAACTGAGGTGGTGAGAAGGAAGCCCAACCCATGCAGTCGTTAGCTACTGACCTCTTGTCCTTTCCCTCTACCCTCAGAAAGAGGAGAGGAAAGGGCAGGTTCAGCTTCCTGCTGTGCTTCCTCGAGAAAGTGGCCACTTGACAGTGAGGAAGTGAGGTGGGCAGGTGGTGACTTGGGGCCTGCACAGAATAAAGCATTTGTGTGTCACTCCCTGCTTCTCCATCTGTGGCAAGCTGATTCCCCTTTGCCCATCTGAATCCAGCTTTTCCTGCCTGTTGGGCTGCACCCCTCAGGCCGTCAAGCCCTGTGCTTGCCCAGCCTCAAGGCCAAAGAAGGAGCCCAGAGTCAGAAAGAGACATCAGTGGTTTAATGGATGGGAGAGCTTACATATCGGAAGCAAGGTCCTGGAGCAACACCCCACGGTGTGCGGCAGACAGCAGGCAGGATGCGGCCGCAGTCTTCGCTCTCCCGGGGAGAGAGAGGTTACCAGTTATAGAGGGAACTGACATCAGGTTGGCTCATCGGTTACCAGGGAAACCTGGAGAGGAACTTGCCCCTCACTGCCCCTTTGATAAGCTATCATGGTGGAGATGTTCAGATCTAAAGATTAGCCCACTCACTAGCTGGGGCTGGGGGCAAGTCTGCAGGCATTTATGGATTAGGCTCTATGGTTAAAAAGGAAGGTCAGTTAGGTGAGTAGGGTGTAGGCAAGGCAGGGACTTGTCCATCAGGGGATGTACCAAGAGCAAGAGAACAACCATCTTGGGTGGCCTGGTCCTATACTGCCACACCTGGTTCAAGTCCCACCTGCTCCTTAAGGCTTCCCCATACCCTCAGCTGATACTTCTGCCCCCTGCTGAACTGCAGCAGCGCTTACTGCTTCCCATGCACTTGACCCTGAGGCAGCTGTTTCTACACGTGCATGCCGTATTTCTTTTTCCATGAGTGTTTGTCTGATCTCCCCAGTTGCCTGTGAGCCCTTCAAGTTGTGGAGTGTGTCCTGTTTATAGCATGTAGGACACAGACTGATACATGAGGGATGGAGGAGTAAATTAGTGAATGGGTGGATTGTGAATGAGCAGTTAGGTGGGTGGGTGGGGGTGGCTAGGTGACTAGATGGGCAGCGGGGTGGATGGTGGGTAGTGGGTGGTCTCTTCCAAGACCAACACTTCAAGCCGCAGTAACCTACCTTGTGTCAGTGTCTGGAATCTAGAATCTAGACTAAGGGAGAAACCAGAGGCCACTGAGCTGAGTTTTTAGTGAAAAGCTTTCTCTAAATAGCCAAGTCCAACTTAAACTGAGCCTAATTTATTTCAGGCCTTGGACTCGTGGACTCATGTTCATTTGACAAGAGCATCAAAATGTGCTTATGCTTAAACGTCAGTTCCAAGAAGTAATCATACCTCAGTTTGACTTGGCTGTGCTCAACGATTCCTTCTTTTCGTACTTTAGGAATTTTTTTCTGACCAAAAAAAAAAGAAAGAAAATAAAAAGTCAGAGGGAGGAAGTTAGTATGAAGGCAGGGAACTGAATGAGCTAAACTGTGGAAGCAGCTGCCACGGGCCAGCGCTGGCAGACACCTGTGACTTCGTGGACAGGGGCCATTTGGAGGTCAAGGTTCAGCTCCCTGGAAACTTTTGGCTCCTGATGCTTATTCTATGTGTGTTACTTACTGTTGACCTTGAACTTGACTTGGTTGGAGTAACTTCTTAAAGACTAGATAATAATTTTAAGAATGATCTTATCAGTGTTTTCTATTTCTCCTCCCCTCCTTTTTTTTTTTTTTTTTTTTACAGTTTGAAATTGCTTTGGGATCATCAAAGAGCATATGTCTATAGTACAGAGTGTACTTCTCGAACTGTGTTCCTTGGAGCCCTTGGGGTTCCATGAAGCTCTTTAGGCATCATATGGGTGGGCCCTGAGTAGGGGGGGTTCTGAGTGCCTCTCCCCCAGAAGACGCACTGCTTTTTATCTGTTTTTCTTATTGGCTTCTGTGCAAGATTTTTGGGAGAGAGGGTTCCATACCTCAAATAAATTTTAAAACCATCAGGAGATTAGAAAGGTATGGGCAGCATGATCGGAGAGGAGAAACGGGTTCACTAGAAGCGGGTTTGGCTCACTGGCTGGAAGAAAAGGCCATTTCAACGGCTCTGGGCGCTCTTGTGTTTGCAGGTTTGTGCTGATGTTTCTGTCTGCTCCCGAGTCTCCACCTGCCCGGGGCTGGCTTGGCTGCTGATCCCGCGTGCCTCTCACTCCTTGCTTCCCACCTAGTTCCCGATGTGCTGCCCACCTGGCTTTTGGTAAATTTTTGCTCCTTACCCTCATCTCTCTGGCTTGGAATCGTAACTTACTGTTTGCTCCAACTTCTGGTAACCTTATATATCTTCACTCTATTTTGGCTTCCTGGATATCTGGTCCTTTGTTTGCCCTGACCTTGGGTGACTGTGTCCTGAGGTGTTTTCTGCCTTCCTGGATCCTGGCACCACCTGGGGACCCTGCCTTCCAGCTGCCCCAGTTCTCCCCAGTACTGTCTATTTTTAAGCTGGGATCTGAGGATGGGGTTCATTGGGGCTGAATCAGGTTTAAGAATACACTGGGATTCAAAAATGAAGACCAGGATCCAGATGTGGTGACCAGTGGCTGGAAAGAAATAATAATTCTCATTCATGGAGAATTAGAGCTTACTTAGCGTTTTCACATACTTGTCTCATTTCTTTCTCATTGTAACCTGGTCAGATTGAGATATTCTTCTGTCTGTGTTACGCACAAGGAAACTGAGGCTCAGAGTCATGTGATTTGCTGAAAGTAGCAGAGCTGGAAGTCAAACCTGGGTCTTTTGACTCTAAATTCTGGACTTGGGTATAGGAGACCAGAAACAGGTTGGTTGCTAAGGCGATGGGAGGAGGATCTTGTTCATGGAAATCAAGAGTGGCCTGGCCAGAGGTGAGATGTATTGGAAACAGGAAGGGGATTAGGGGCAGGGACAGTCAAGCCTGGCTGGGCAGAGGAGTGGGGAGGGGGCTGGGGACACCATCCCCAGACAGGCTGTTGCCGTGGAATTGGGATGTGGGTCCTCTGGGATCAGGCTGATCTGGTTCCTGTGGACTATAGATCTAAGTTTCTTCTTCCTACGCCTTTGACATGTTAGCTGAAGGTCCCATTCCCCCACCTACTAGGCTGCACCTGGGGTGGCCTTGACTAGAAGCTTGGACGCATTATCCCCGCCCTGTGGCCCTGCAGACTTGCAGTGTAATTCCAGAGGAATCTCGGTTCATTGTTCTCCAGTGTGGGAGGAACTGCAGGGACTGCTTGGGGGAAGCAGGAGGAGGAACCTGGTCCCCACATCCCTCTGACTTGGAACACTTCCCATCTGATACCTCTTACCTCTCATGGCACCTCATCCCTGGGTCTGCATTCTGTCTGCCTCATCTCCACCTTGATCAACTGGGGACTTTGGGGGCAAGTTACTAAATTCATGGACACTTTAGAGTTGACTGAGAAAGACAATGATTTAGACCCACTCTATCCATAAATCTTACAAAACACCTTTGGCAGTCAGCCCCCGGGAGTTGCCAGCACTAGTCTAGTTGGCCAGAGCCAGCTGGGTGGGAGTGGGTAGGCAGTGGGAGTGATCTGCCTCAGTGCCTGCTGTGAGGGGTGCATTGTCTTTTGAGAATTCAAAACCAATGATAAAATCAAATAAAAATCAGTCTACTTTTTATTATCGTCATGCATCAGTGATTCTAAATAATGTCAGTGATAGAATGTTCCTCCACTCTGGGATAGGCCCCCTCCTCACTGCTTGGTACACGACTGCTGGCTAGTTACCTCCAGAGTCTCACTGAAGCTGGAGTCAGCTGACATGGCTTTATGTCCTAGCCCTGCTATTAGGACCTGCTACCTGGCCCAACCACCAAGTCACTTAACCTCCCTAAGCCACTGTTTTCTGATCTGTAAAGTGGAACTTTGAGACCTGCAAATATTAAAAGAGAGAATAAAAATAAAATTAGCTTGGAGAGAGAAAAGCTGGGTACGAACGTTGTAATGTCTGCATTGCTTCACAAAATCTATGCCATAGTGTGAGATTTGGGTCATATCCAAGTTATTCTTCTTTCACAGTGAAAAATTTGGGGGTGATTGAGCCAGGCTCTTCCGTGAAGCTTACGAGCCGGTGTTGGAGACAGCAACCCCATTTCTGAGTTCTGAGAAGCTGTCTAGATTTACTGCCCATCATCTGATTCCTGGGCAGACAGCAGGAGACCCTCGTGGGGTACCACCCTGGCCCTGCTGAATTCTGTCTGTGGTGCTGATCTCCTTGCAGCTTGCTCTGTCCTCCCGGGGCACCAAGAGAGTGAGGAGCTGAGCCCTCTGCCTGGGAAGAGGGGTGTGTTCATGTACAGAATTGTAGGAGAGTGTGCTGGCAGAAGCAGGGAAGGTAGTTTCTGTGTCTTGCAGATTTACTGTCCCTCACGAAACCCTCCTACAGGACTTTTGCAAGCCAGCCCCAGGCACAGCGTTCCACCCACCCCCACCTCCTTCCTTCCTGGATGGCAGGATTGCTGGATGATTACGTCTTTTCTTAGGCATTATCTCATGATTTCCCCATCAGCCCTGAGGTGGGTAGGCTGGGTTTTCTCATCCCCATTCGATAAGGGAGGACCCCTGAGGTCCAGAGAGTTGGACAGGCTGCCCAGGGTCATGGCCAGCTCATGGTAGGGGTCTGCCTGGAACTCAAGTCTCCAGACATCAGCCCAGAGATGGAATTGGGAGAGTGAAGGGAAAGCCTTCGTTTCTGTTCAGAGTTGTGACAGGCTCTCAGGAGCTTTCTGACAGGAAGTGTTCTAAGGTGAGACTTCAGGTGGCAGGTGGAGAAAAATGAACTGAGAAGGCAGCTCCTTGTCCAAGCCCACAAAGCTGTGATGGCAGATCAGGGCCAGGAATTGTGTCTCCTGACTCCCAGCCCTTTGCTGCATTTGGGTTAGGTGCTGACCGTTCCTCTAGGGGCGGGGATAGGAGTATGCGTGCTTTGTACATGTGCATCAATGTTTCAGCATTCTCATTATTTTAAACTCAGTGTTGGCAATCACTTCCCTTATGGTTGATTGGATGGCTCCCCTCTGCTCCCTTCCAGAATGATACCCTGGGTGACTCTGTCTTAACCTAGAGGGGCTCTTGCTGTCCACCCCTTGCCCCATAGCCTCGCTAAGCACTTCGCACCCCGGGGCCTGAACTTCTGATTTTGGAGCTTTCCTGATGGGCGGACAAGGGCCTGCCACCATCACTGTTTCCAAATGCTTGTGGATCTGCTGGTACCTTCTGATGAACATAACGGAGCCACCTCAGGCTTCTGTACATCTGCTGTGGGTACAGTGACCAGGGGTTTGCCCAACTGCAAACTTCCACTTCTGTTAGTCCCCAAAGCCCAGGGTCATCTGTCTTGATTTGCTAATGAATATTGGAGCAGTTCGCTTGCAAAACTGTCATGGTGGGAGAGATAGCACTCCCCCACTTCCCTTTCTCCCACCCCTCCCTCCTTCTAACGTTCAGATCAAAAAGGGAGAGGGTAATGTATTAATACTGAAAAGAACAAGGAATACTATGAGTAACAGTGGTGCAGTTTCTTCTCCTGGAAAATGGCTATAATCAGAGGACTGTTGTCAGTGTTTCTCAGCCCTGGTTGCACATCAGGGTCACCCGGGAAGCTTTATTTATTTATTTTTTAAATGGCGTTACTGGGGATTGAACCCAGGACCTCGCGCATGCTAAGCATGCACCTACCACTGAGTTATATCCCTCGCCCTCGGGAAGCTTTTAAATATCTTGATTCCCAGGCTGCAGCCCAGACCCAGGAGATCAGAATCTCTGGAGGTGGGACCCAGGCAGCTGTAGTTTTAAAATTCTCCCAGTCATTCCAGTGCATAGCCAGAGTTGAGAGCCACTGCTCTAATTGCTTAGAACAGAGATATTCCCGTATCTGCCTGTGTGCTGGATCGTCGGGGTGGAGATGTGCGTTAAAATTACACTGATACCCTGGCCACACGTTGCAGGCCATTTAAATCAGTGACTTCTGCCTTCCCTGAGCAACAATAACAGTCAGAATAATCACCACTTATTACTGCTGCTTGTGGGCCAACATGACAGATATTTCCAGTCTTCACAATTCCCTGGTAGGGAATCATGCTTCCCATTCTACAGATGAGGAAACTGATGCTCAGAGCAGGTAGCCACTTGCCCCAGGTGGCAGTGGAGGTTTCCTGAGGCCAGGCCTGTCTGACCTGGAAGGCTACTTTCCTTGCCCGAGGCCTCCCTGCCTGGGGACTGGACCTAGTGGGGTGAATTCTCGGCACTTCCCAGTACTGGACCAGGAGACGGGAAACAGCAAATGGCCTTGGCTCTCCTTGAGGCTCCCAGCGCAGGTTGAATGGAGGACCCTGCCCTGTGAAGAGAGGGAAGATGAGTATTGTTGCCTGGTATTTGGCTCTGTGTTCGTTGCCTGCTCTCTGAATACCTCCTTTTAGGGGGACGAAGACACCTGCACGTTAAGCCTGAGCCCAGTCACCTCTCACAGAGGGAAAGCTCACCAGGAAAAGCAAACACTCATTGGCTCTTTGAGAGACTGAGGAATTTTTTCAGGCATGTGATACAGAAAAATGCCTCCGTTTCCCTCATAGGGAAAGGGAGAGCTTTGTTAAAGTGACCTGAAATACTTATCTCTACTTTATAAAAGCCCTGTGCCTCCGCCTCTGTGCTCTGTAAACTTAAATAAAAAAATTGCTTTAGAGTCTTAAGCTTTGGTTTTCCCGTCCCTTAGCGCTGCTGATGCCAGGCCCCTTGAGGTGTCAGAGAGGAGAGGAGCTAGGCTGTCCTGATGTGGACTCACAGCTGCCAGGACTGGAGGCTTTGTCCAGTGTTTGCTGGCACCCTCTAAGGGACCTGATGTCCTGAGACCCACAGCAGCTCCCAGTGACCAGCTGTGTTGGAGATCTCACTGAATCTGTTCTGGCTTTGGGAGACCTGGCTTCCCTCCACCTGCATTAGCCCCTAGTGTGTAGACAGCCCAGAGCCAACATGTGGGGCATAAATAGCTGAGACTTTAGAGTTATTGGACAACACAGTAGAGATTTGGCTCCACAAAACCTGCCCAGCCCAGCTCGGCCCAGCGCCCAGGGCGCTCTCCCTCCCCAGATCTCCATCTGTACCTGATGTCTGTGCCTTTGGTCCCTGCCCCTTACTGTGCAGCTTGGAGCCAGGCACAGAGGAGATGCTCAGGCAGCACTGAGCGAGTGGAGGATGACGGGCTGGAGAGATACGTGAACATGTGTTTGGTGACATCTCTAAGGTGGTTGCCATAGAATGCTATTTAAGTGTTGACATATCTATTTCTTACTTGCTTTACTTGACTTTTTTTTTTTTTTGGTTACTTGGGTTTATTTTGAAGGCTGTCTCAATGAGGATTATTTTAGTAATAAGTGGTTCAGATGCAATGCTATTTTTTGAGGCTGAGGCAAATATCCAGGGCACTTTACTGTGTGTAAGTAACTCTTACCCCAGAGCCACTAAAGAGAATAAATCCTAAGTGTGGAGTCTGGTGTCTTCTTAGTAACCCATTAGGCTGAACCTTCAAGTTTTCTGAGTTCTGTCTCAAGCAGAACATTGTGGGTGGCAAGAAAACCTGGGGCACTGGTGGAAAGGGAGTGGGTGGATCCCAGGAGGGTGGCCCCTGGCTAGTCTCCAGGGACTTAACGTGGCCCCCACCAATTTCCTGATCTGAGATGGTGAAGCAGGAGGCCGCTGCCCTTCCCTGGGGGTAGGCTGCCCCGGGAGCACTCAGGGAAGCTGGCTCAGGGCCACCTGTGCTCTGGCAAGGATATTATGTCATGGTTGCCGTCTAGGTCCCTGGAACGAAGGGTTTTCAAGCCCAGCCCCAAAAGGCACTAAGCATTGTCTTGACTCCTTTAACTGTTTTAGTGGCTTTGTGGACAGTGACCTGGGCACCCGGCTCTGGGGCCTGGCTTTGCCATTAACTCTGTGATGACGTCAGGTGAGTCTCCTGACCTCTCCTGTGCCTCAGTTTCCTAACATTTTAGAACTGTGGGCCTATCAGTCTTCTTACTGGACTATTAACAGTGTCAGGCGGCTTCCCCTTCCCCACCCCTACCAGGGTCCCCACCAACCCGGATGGCATGATCTCTGGCATTGTTTTTACATTAAGTGCATCATCCTTTGGCTCTGTCCCCCTGTTGTCCTACTACGTGGCTCACGTCAGGTAACTAGGATTTAATTTGTTGGGAAGGGCTGGGAACAAAGGTACAAACCTGAGAGTATAGAAGGGCTTTGTCCCTTCTCAGTTCCAAATAGATGACTTTGTACTTGCTTCCAGATAAGGGAGGCCCAAACAGACGGTCGTTACTGTTAGTGTTTTGACCATGCTGATCTTTTTTGGTTTTCCTTTAAAATCTTTCCATTAAATAGTATAAACCTCTGGACATAGTGATTTATCTGGTGGATACAAGACAGAGGTTCTAGCTGAGGCTTTGGAATAATGAGGCTGTGTCATCCTGATCAAACCAACCTTTCAGGGCCTCAGCGTTCCCATCTGTACACTGGGAATGACAACACTAACCTACCTTCCTAGTGAAAAGCAAAGGATTCATGTGACCAGAAGGGGAGCCCAGTACTTGCCCTGTCTCACTCACTCACTGGTTGACAGCCAAGTGGGGATGCTGGCTGGTCGCATGATTTGTCCTGTCCTGGAAGAATGACTCTGAATGTCTGTGACCTGGGGGTGACAGCCAGGCTACTTCCCCAGCGACCACAGTGATGCCCTCATTGTGTGGGTCCATGTCCCCACAGCGGCCAGTTTGCCATTGTGAAGAGGTGCCGGGAGAAGAGCACGGGGCTGGAGTACGCAGCCAAGTTCATCAAGAAGCGGCAGAGCCAGGCCAGCCGGCGGGGCGTGTGCCGGGAGGAGATCCAGCGGGAGGTGAGCATCCTACGGCAGGTGCTGCACCCCAACGTCATCACGCTGCACGACGTCTTCGAGAACCGCACCGACGTGGTGCTCATCCTCGAGCTGTGAGTGGGTGCCCAGGCCCGGGGTGGGCGGATGGAGGCGGGGGGGTGAGATGAAGTCAGTGGGGTGGTCTCCCTGTTACCTCACCTTCCCCGTGAGCCTAAGCCGAAGGGGGGTGGGCTTCCTGTGCAGCAGGGACTCAGGGCGGGGGTCTTGGTCTGGCTTTCATTGGACCGTGCGGATCAAAGGGAAGAAATGGTGAGCGCTGGGGTCCTCCTCCTGGGTGGTGAGCATGTGGGAGGGTGGGAGGGGGAGCAGGGGAGGCCGTCAGCAAGAGTCTGCTCTATGAGGAAGGAAAGAACAGACATCCTCTGGTCTCCGCGAAGCCCTCCTCCAGCCCTTTCCTGGGAAAATCCCCTGCCTTTGTGCTGTATTTGATGCCTTTATTATGACCATAATAACTGTTATTGAAGAATAGCTTTGCGTTGGTACTCTGCTGGAAGTCAAGCATTTGCTAGGTACTTCCCGTTTGTCACCTTGTTCAGTCTTCACAGAAGCTGTGTTGAGGGAAATGTCCTACTTAGGACTTGGCATTTACTTTGCCGAGGTCTTCTTTTACCTCATTTAATCCTCATACCAGTCCTATCACACAGGGGCTCGTTATCCCCAGGTTATGCAGACAAAGACACTGAGAGGCCAGGTCACTTACAAGACCTTACAGCCAGGAAGTGGCAGGGCCGGGACTGGGTGCACCGTGCTTGTGCAGACAGCTGTGAGCATGGGGTGGGCTGGCCTCGTGCTGGGGAAGACTTCACAGTCTGGCGGAATTTGGTTGGTTGACACCATGACTCCAGGGGTTGGTTGGCCACCTGGTGTCCCTCCTGAACATGCCTCCATGGAATGGGGAGGTGGGGCTCTGGCAGACAGTAGAGTTTGAGTTGGGCTGTGTCAGATCAAACAGCAAGACCCCTGTGCGTGTCTTCTGAAATGTTCTAAGCCTCATAGCTGTGAGGCATTGGCCAGTTAGCAGAGGAGTGGTGGCATTCGCCTCAGCAATCCCTGACTTCGTGACCTGGAGCAGGTCACCTTCCCCTTCTGGGCATCAGCTCTCCTCTGTAAAGCAGGCAGCCATCCTTAACCTGCCTGCAGGTTGGGTGGACCGCCTGACATTTGAGACCACTCTAATTTGAGAACTATGCTCTGGCGTTTGCCAGGATCTAGACTGATGTAGCAGATGGGCATTTGCATACTCTTGCATTTGATTCTTAAATTACCCATCTCAATGTTTAAATGCGTAGGATCACCCGTGCTCGCCCCTCCTCTAACTCCCAAGGTCCTCTGTGTTTCTCCTGGGTTGTCAGTGTACGCACCTGCCTGGCTCAGACAAGCCTGGTGGTTCCCACCGGTGTAGCCAGCCGTGTGGATGGCCCAAGGCGTGGCGTGTCCCAAGGCTAAGGGTCAGCGGATGGCACACTGGCTACCAGCTGAGAGTGATGAGCCCACCTTTGTCGGGAAAGCCAGGCCAGTTCTTTAAAAGTCTATTGTCAAAAAGCCTTTACAGCAACTAAAAAGAAATTGCATTCATAAGCCTGCCATCCAAATGCAGCTATTTCTGTTTTCCTGCGATTCCTCTCGGTCTTTGTCTGTTTGTATACAATCATTGCACTTGTACAATTCCCTGCTCTGCTTTCCCCCCAGTTAACATAATGCCATAGATAGCGTTTCTCCCTTTTAACTGGCTATATCAGATTTCACTATTTACATACCTGATCTCCCTATTAGTGGACATTCGTTTTTTTAGTTTTCAGCTTTCAACCAATACAAATTTCACTGCCATAAAGGAACTTTCTTCCCATAATTTCCCCCTTTCCTTTTGAATTAATTATTTAAGATAAATCCTCAGAAACGGGGTGACTAGGCTGACGTTTTCCGGGCTCTCGGTATCCTCACTTTCATGGGACGGTGCTGGTTAAGCAGTACCACCTGCGACACAGGAGGGTTCCCATTTGCCTGCAGCCTTGCCAGCCCTGGGACATTTGTTTTAAAGTAGAGTTCATATTTATTTCCCTTTGCAGGTATAGAATGATACATTTTAGGTCATTCTCATTGGTGTTTCTGTAATTGCTGGGGATACTGTCTGTTTCTCCCTGTTTGTGGAACCCCAGGAGTTGGGATCTGGGATGCTCTTGAGATGCCCCTGTTTCTCCGGGCAAGGTTCATGGTCAGCCACCAGTTGTGTACCCTCTTCTTGTGAGCTATCACCACCCATACCATCAGTTGTCCCACTGGTGCTCCTGTGTCTTGCTTGAGCTGCTGTGTTTGTGAAGTTCTGCCTGCTCATAGTTTCTCTGTCTCCTCCTTTACTTTCAAGCTGTCTTGTTGTCTCAGGGGGTCTGACTCTGGAGTTCGGGATTGCTAAAACTGTGCCTTTTGTGACCAGGGACTCAGAGGAGGACCTTCCAGAAGAGAAGTGCTTTGGGGGGACTTTTATGTTTGGACTTGATGCCCCTCTGTTGGGCTGCCCAGGACCCTTGGCCTCCTGGTCCTCGCTGTGTCCTACTGGGCTAGTGGGTTTGCCTGGTCCTTAAACATGGGTGCCTACCGGCTCGGTTGACATTTATAGGTTTTTGTGGCCAGGTCTACTCAGATTTCACTGCCCTGTTTTTGTTGTTGTTGTTTGTTTGTTCTTAGTTTTAAGTAAAAAAGGTCATGTTTGTTTTCAGACCTGAGTGCAAAAAGTGTTAAAATGAAGACTCCATCTCCTTCTAAATGCCAGTTGGATATGTTCAGGTGGGGAATTAGTATAAAGGAAAAGAACTTAAGGCAATCCAGTAGCCAAGATATTTCCAACTAAAGCTTTGTCTTTCAGAGCATGCTCTATTTCCTTCTCTTCCATCTTCAAAGGTGTCTTCGTGAAGCGGGTTTCCTTGTTTTTCTTTAATCCAAAAACGCTCCTGGCCGCCAAGACTCCTGAAAGTGGCTCCGCCCTGTCGTCTGGTGCAGGCTTCGTCCTGCTTCCTGCTGAAGTGCCAGCTCCCGGGGCACATCCCCAGCCCTGACTTAAGTCTCCTTCAGCTGCCATTGCCAGAGCCGTGACCCAGCCCTGCAGCAGCTGCCTCTCATCAGGACGCGGAAGGCAGGGCTGGCAAGGATTTAGTGGTCCGTGTAAACTGACTTCTGTCTGGTGTAAAGAATATTTTCAAATTCTCAATAGATTAATTCACGTCACATGTAGGGTTGGCTCTGAAAAATGTAGGTCTGCCTTGGGAGGCGCGGGCAGGCCTCCCGTCCCAGGCCCCTGACCGCTCTGGGGCCTCCTTGACTCCAGGCTGGTGGAACGCGATCCCAGGGCGGCTGCAGGTCTGCCAGACCGCGCCAAGGCGGCGGCAGTACTTCCCAGCCCCAAACGGACTCCGGCTTCCTGGGCCCCAGCAGCTCTGGCAGCATCCTTCCCAAATAGCAGCCTGCACAGGTCATTTGAGCACTCACTCAAAACGGCTGGTCGTTTTCAAAAGCGTTCTGAAAAACATTTCTAGCAGGCAGACCAACCTGCAGGGAGGAAGGAGGCAAAGGTCCGATTAGCAGGGAAGGGGCTGATTCTGGGGATGTGGGAGGAGAGCAGGGACCAGGCTGTTAGGCTTTGCTTTTCCTCTTTAAGCAAAAGAGTTTGGGATATGAGCAGATAGAAGCTTTGGAGGAGTGGGGGATGACTCCAGAACAGAGGTCTTGGGGTGAGAAGCCTTTGGGAGAAACTGCATTTGGGTCGAGGGTGGGGTGGGGGAAGACACAAAACCCAGACTACTTGATGGTCTTGAGAGGAGCTGCCTGAGAACTGATGTGAGTGTCCCCGGCCTGGGTGTCCAGGGCTGGACAGTTACCCTGGCAGACTCGTCAGCCTCACACCTTTCCAGGTCTCTGGGGGGCGATTCTAAGGGCTACCATGGCTGCGCCTCTCTTCATCCAAAGGAGACCATGTCTCATTCATCTCCTGCCCAGATCACACCTTCAAATGGAACAGCTGATTTCTATCCCCGAAAGTCCTCCCAAGCCTGGGCTTTTTACATCAGTAACTTTGGGTGACAGGACACATCCACATTATTACAACATTCTTTTACATGTATGCAGCGTTCTGTTTAAGGTGGGAAGGGCAGGGTAGGCCTGAGATCAGAGCCTCACGTGACCCAGCAAGACTCGAAGTATACAAACAAGGGCTGGGCTGGGTCCTGTGTGCTCCAGGGGACACACTGGATTTGAAAATTTGCAAAGGGCTCCCGACAGATCTCTTGCAAATGCCAAGGCTTCACTCTGTATGATGTAGAATATTCTATGCCAAGTTGATATTTTAAATGTCTTGTTTCTTCTCTTTGTTCTTTTATTGGCCCACCATCTCTTGAATGTCTTTCTTGCACAGGTGCTGTGAAAGCAAAGGTAATCTAGCTGGGGAGAGAGCCAGACAGACGGTGACAGCCCAGCCTGTGAGGGCATGGATGTGGCTAGACAGGGATGTCAGAAGAGAGCCCAGGGCTTGGGGTGGCTTTGAGTTTTCCTTTTTGCATCAGCAAGTCAAGCCTTATAATGTGGGGAGAGTGTGGTGAGAGGAACACATGGTGGAATGGGGCTGAGAAAGTCTGGATCTGCATATTGTTTCTGCCACTTACCAGCTGTGTGACCTTGGACAAGTCACTGCTCTCTTGCAGCCTCAGTTTGGAAAACCAGGACAGAAGTTCCATCTACTCCTCAGGGTGGATGTGGGTCTCAAGTGAGAGGATGTCTGGGTTAGCACATTGCACAGGTGGCAAACTCTAAATCAAAGCAAAAATCAAGCCATCTTCTACCACTGCCACCCCTGACAAGGATAGGGTGGATGGCATTGGACCAAGGTCTGGCACTTGGACGTGGTCTTGACCATGTGCTCTCTTGCCGGGAGACCTTGCATGACCACTTCTCTCTTGTGTCTTTGGTTTCCTCATCTGTTAGGGAAGAACTTCCATGTACTGATGGTTTGTGTGCAGGGATGACTGGGGTAGAGTGAGGAGCCTGCTCCCCTAGATGTTTACTATTAACTCCTTATTATGGAGGATTTCCATATATAAAACATGTATAAAAGTGAAGAGAAAGATGTAAGGAATCCTCATAGGCCCCTCACCCAGCTTCATGTCATCAACATTTCACCATCTTGTTTTATATCACACTCCTACTCCCCCCTCCACTTCGACTGTTTGTTTGTTGCAATACTTTAAAGCAAATCTCTACCCAAGCAATAGAAATAAAAGCAAGAATAAACAAATGGGACCTAATGAAACTTACAAGCTTCTGCACAGCAAAGGAAAGCATAAGTAAAACAAAACGACAATCTATGGAATGGGAAAAAATTTTTGCAAATGAAACTGACAAAGGCTTAATCTCCAGAATATATAAGCAGCTCATACGACTTAATGAGAAAAAACAAACAATTCAATCCAAAAATGGGCAGAAGACCCAAACAAGGAATTCTCCAAAGAAGACACACAATTGAGCAATAGGCACATGAAGAAATGCTCAATATCACTAATTATCAGAGAAATGCAAATCAAAACTACAAGGAGGTATCACCTCACACCAGTCAGAATGGCCATCATTCAAAAGTCCACAAATGACAAATGCTGGAGAGGCTGTGGAGAAAAGGGAATCCTCCTACACTGCTGGTGGGAATGCAGTTTGGTGCAGCCACTGTGGAAAACAGTATGGAGATTCCTCAGAAGACTAGGAATAGACTTACCATATGACCCAGGAATCCCACTCCTGGGCATATATCCAGATGGAACCCTACTTCAGGATGACACCTGCACCCCAATGTTCATAGCAGCACTATTTACAATAGCCAAGACATGGAAACAGCCTAAATGTCCATCAACAGGTGACTGGATAAAGAAGAAGTGGTATATTTATACAATGGAATACTACTCAGCCATAAAAACCGACAACATAACTCCATTTGCAGCAACATGGATGTTCCTGGAGAATGTCATTCTAAGGGAAGTAAGCCAGAAAGAGAAAGAAAAAAAACCATATGAGATCGCTCATATGTGGAATCAAAAAAAAAAAAAAACACAAACAATGCATAAATACAGGACAGAAATAGACTCATAGACAGAGAATATAAACTTGTGGTTGCCAAGGGGGGGTGGAGGGTGGGAAGGGATAGACTGGGATTTCAAAATTGTAGAATAGATAAACAAGATTATACTGTAAAGCACAGGGAAATATACACAAGATCTTGTGGTAGCTCACAGAGAAAAAAATGTGACAATGAATGTATGTATGTTCATGTATAACTGAAAAATTGTGCTCTACACTGGAATTTGACACAACATTGTAAAATGATTATAAATCAATAAAAAATGTTAAAAAAAAAAAGCAAATCTCAGACATCATGTCACTTCATGTTTAAACACCTTAGTATGCGTCTCTCACTGGTGACGGTTCTTTAAATGTGGCCACCGTGTATTTATCACACCTGACAGATTATCCTGCCAGGATACCCGGACCACCGGGGCTATCTACATGGGTCATAGTGATATTCCTGATGGACCCAAAGATACCTTTTTACGGTTATTTTATTTGAATTAGCATCAGAATGAGGGCCCAGGCTGCATCTGGTTCTTTTGTCTCTGGTGTCTATTCTATAGCAGCTCTCCTTCCTTTTTTTTTGATGCCATTGATTTGCTGGGAGAACTAGGTCATTTGTCCTGTTGATTGTCTCACAGTCTGGATTTGGCTTCTTCTTTCCTCATGGTGTTATTTAACTCGTTCCTCCACGTCCTGTATTTCCTAGAAACTAGACCTAAACAAGATACCCTTCATATGATATCACTTACATGTGGAATCTTAAAAAATGATGCAGATGAACTTATTTACAAAACAGAAATAGACTCACAGACATAGAACACAAACTTATGGTTACCAAAGGGGAAAGCAGCAGGGCAGATAAATTAGGAGTTTGGGTTTAACAGAAATGCACTACTATATATAAAAGAAATAAACAACTAGTACCTACTGCATAGCACAGGGAGCTATATTCAATATGTTGTAACAACCTATAATGGAAAAGAATCTGAAAAAATATGTATTCTTTTTCAGAATACATACACATGTATACATACATATACAGAACTGAATCACTTTACTATATATACCTGAAACATAAATCAACTATACTTATAAAAATTGTTTTAAAAAAGATACCCTTACTATTGGTGATGTTTAGTCGAAATATAATACAAACCACATATGCAGTTTTAGAGTTTTTAGTACCCACATTGAATAAGAAATGAAAAGAACTAGGTGAATTAATTTTAATGACATCTTTTACTTAACCCAATATGTACAAATTATTATCATTTTAACGTGTGATCAATATAAAACTCGTTAATGAGATAGTTTACATTCTCTTCCTCATACTGTATCTTCAAAAGCCAGTGAGAGTATCTTAACACTTACAGCACATCTCAGTTCATTTGCAATGCAATGGTTAGAGTGCAATCCTGCCAAAAAATAAAGTTGTGTTTAGAGGAAAATATTTCACACCATTTCAGTTTTTGAATTAAAATGAGATAAAGTTTAAAATGCAGTTCCTCAGCTGCCCTGGCCATATTTCAAATGCTCAGTGGCCACCTGTGACTAGGGGCTACTATGTTGGACGGTGTCTACAGAGAACACTTCCATCACTGCAGGAGGTTCTGCATGATAGCGCTGAACAAGAGGCTTAAGCAGACTGAGGTTCAGTTTTTTTTTATGTTGTGATACTTTGTAGCTGTTGCTGTGTGTGCTTCCTGTTGTATCACACCATGTCCGGTTGTTCTGTTTTTCATGATGATATGATTAGTGGGTCCGTGTATGCTTTGGGACATCAGTAAAGAAAGGAGGAAAGAAAATTTTGAGGCTCTTTATTTAGGATGGAGTAGGTGACAGGGAGTGAATGATTCCCCAAACTGGGACAGAAGCCATTCTGGCCATATGAAAATCATCTGAGGACACTCTGTGACACAGTGGTTGGGAGTCATTCGGCCTGGGCTTGAATCCTGATAGTATCACTTACTAGCTGCTTGACCTTGAGCAAGAGGCTTAACCTCTCGGAGCCTCTGCCTCTTTAACCGTGAAGGAGGAAAATAATGGTACTCAACCCATAGGGTATTGTGATGATTAAATGAGATAATGTGCCTAAAGTACACATTATGCACAAAGTCAGGATTCAGTGAATATTAATTACCATTGTTATGTGGCTGTTATTATTAAAAATACAGATTCTGAGGTCTTACTGCTGGAGAATCTAATTTGGTAGGATCTGTGGTGACACCTGGAAATCTGCATTTTGAACAAATTCTCGGGGGGAGGGTATAGCTCAGTGGTAGAGTGCATGCTTAGCAGGCATGAGGTCCTGGGTTCAATCCCCAGTACCTGTATTTAAAAAAATTAAAAATAAATAAGTTTTCCAGGTGATCTTGAGTTCTTGGACCCTCTGGCCCAGATCCCTTCCTGACATCTTTCCCTGGGGTGACCCTGGGCTCTGTCCCAGGTCCAGAGAAGCACCTGCTGGCTGGATACCCCAGCATCGGTCAGAGGCCAGACAAACCCGGTAGGGTTGTCAGATATAGCAAATAAACAAATCTCCCATTTTATCTGGCAACCCTAAATCCTTAATTCAGATAAAACTTTACAGGGAAGATTCTTTTCGCTCTTTGGGTCTCTTTATTCCTGTCACTTCAACCATCAGGTACTAGAATATGGAGTGTGAGGGAAAAATCAGTATTTTAGAGTTTTTAGCCATGACGATAATTAATGAGTCTTGATGTTTAAGTGAGGGACATGCCTACATTCTCTTGAGCCTTTAAAGAGGCCATCTTTTATAAAATCATAGAAAGGGGCTTTGGGAGCCATCTGGAGCAGTTTGCTCCTTTTGCAGGTGAGGAAACTGAGGCCTGCTTGGAGGGAGCAGGGGAGTGAGTTGTCCAAGGCCAGTGGCAGGGCTGGACTGCAACCTAGGTGTCCAGTTTCTGGCCTGGCATATGTTCCTCTTTGTCATCCCACAGCACTCGTTTCTGTCCTCTGGTACCTCAGTCGTTTGGGGGAAGGGGTAGCACCCAGGGTAACCAGAGCAGAGGTGAGCAGAGGCCTTCTGGTAACACCCTAAGGGTGGTTCCTGCCCTTGTGATCCAGCGGGAAGAACACAGCAAACAGAAGCAAAGTCAGTCCCTCTGTTGGCTGGACAGAGCTCCAGAGATGGGTGGGCGAGGGGATTCTGCCATACAGGGTGCCTGGGGACGGGGTCAGAGCTGCACCTGACGCACCGGGCTGACTGGGCCTGGGCCCTCCCTGCTGGTGTCTTGCAGAGTGTCCGGAGGAGAGCTCTTCGACTTCCTGGCCCAGAAGGAGTCACTGAGTGAGGAGGAGGCCACTAGCTTCATTAAGCAGATCCTGGACGGGGTGAACTACCTTCATGCCAAGAAAATTGCTCACTTTGATCTCAAGGTCAGTGAGGGGGAAAGGGGGAAAGGGTCAGTCTAGGAAGATGGGCCCAGTCTCTCCCAAGGTCACGGCCAGGAGAGGTCGGCGCCCACTTGGCCTTCCTCCCTCGTCTTACAGTTGAAAACTCTCAGCTCCTGGGAAAGAAATGATGCCACGGGAAGTGACCCCTCCTCAGTTTCAGTTCACATATCAGGTTTTCTTCTCAGAGGGACTGACTGCAAGAAGCATCTGACTCAGACCACAGACACCTTATCTCTTTCAGGGAGCAGATGGGGCGTAATTTTTTAAAAAGTTGACCAATGACGGAAACTTGAAACCAAACCCATTTCACAAGACTGAACTTTTCAGTAACCAAGAGCTAACTCCTGGGCGGGCAGAGCAGACGAATACTGCTGAGGGCGGCTGGCTCCCTGGGCCCAGCCCAGCGTCCAGCATCCCTTGACCAGAGGTTGTAAATCTGAGAGCTCAGTGACCACTGGCTGTGCTCCCAACCCTGCCCCACACTGTGGCCGTGAAACTGCTTCCCAGGGCCAGTGATCTTTTGTGGTGACTGGTATTCAGGGTCGAGAAAGTTCACTGTGACCACATAGGACTTCACAGAGCACGAGTGTGGTCAAAGTAGAAAGGTCGGTTCCTGTCCTCACTGAGCTCGGTTGCGTGGGCTGTTGAGCTTTTGCACTCACCCGAAGCATGAAGGTCCTCCCACCTGTGGTCAGAGAGACCTGTTTACTGGGGAGGAGACCCACTCATTTTTTCATTCCAGAAATTCCTGTTGTGTTTCAAGCATGGTGCTGGGTGCCTGGGTGTTGCTACAGGTGCAGAATCAACTGAGGCCCTGTGGGAGCTTAGTTCCTCTTTTCTGGGAACTCCTACAGGAGACAGAAAAGAACCATCAACCACTCTAAGTGCTGTGATAGACTGGAAGTACGTGGGAGCTGGGAGACTTAAAGGAGAAGGCATCTATGTCAGACGGGGTATTCGAGAGGGCTTCCTGGAAGAGGTGGTATTTGAGTTGAGTTCTGAAGGATTGCCAGGGGTTATCTGAGGGAAAGGACCTTTTAAGGAAGAGAAGCCGGCAGGTGCATGGTCCTGAAATAGCACAATGCATTCAGGGACGTACAGGCAAAACGTGAATGTGCGGAACGGCAGGAGGGGAGCAGGAGGGAGACACAGGGTGTGGGAGTTTAGGCAAGGAGCTTGAACTTTACCCTGAGGGATACTGGAGCCAGATGAGCAGGGAGGTGAGGCTGGCAGATGTGTGATTCAGAAGGATCCCTCTGACTGGGAGGATGGGTAGATTGGGGCAGTAATCTGGGTGGGACGTGGTAAGTGCCAACCTAATTTGAGGAGGGGATGGATTCAAGATCTTTCACAGAGGTTGATCTGAGGATTGATTAGGCGCCTGATTAGATGTGGGAGATGAGGAGAAGGGGAGAGTCCAGGATGACACCCAGCTCTGGCTTGTGAGACTGGCCCAGGGAGGGTCTGGTGTGCCTGTGGTCTCAGGGCTGCACCAGTGCGGGGGCTCACATCCTGCATGTAGATCCCATCCCAGCTCTTACTCTGTCATGCAGGGTGACCTGCTATGAGTGTCCCCTCCTTAGGCCAGTTGTCACAGTATTTTGAATTCCTCCAATAGAAGACGTCTTGCAGAGTCTCACTCGGGTGTCACGGGGTAAAAGTTGGGGTCTCCAAGGAGGGTGTGGCCTGGGCAGACCTTTGGACCGCAGGGTGGTAATACACCAAGCAGGGAATGGGCTACCTGGATTGCTCCTGTGTCTCCCTTCCTGGTAATGCTGTGGACAGTTAGCTTCTTTCCTGTATCTTTGCTGGTCCAGGATGCTAGCCTCAGACTGAGCTCCTTTGTCTTTTCTCTCATGGAGCTGGTGGAGGCAGCAGTGTGGAGTCCTCCAGGCCCTGATGACTACAGTTCGTGCTTCTGTGGCAGCAGGCTGCGGCGGGGGGGGGTGCCAACTCCGGGTGAGCCAGCTCAGGGTTAGACCCTCACTCTACTGTATACCAGGAAGCAGCTGAACCTCAGTTTTTCAGCTTCAGTAATGATAATAATACTTGTCTGAGTTGTAAGAATGAGAGAGAAGCAGCGTGAAATGCTGGGTACCGCATAAGTGCTATGTGATGGCAGCCGGTAGTGTCATTTCCCCTCCCAGAGAAAAGGGGAACACAGCTCCTCTTAGGGGAGAGGAGGAGGAGGAAGAGAAAACACAACTCTTGTTGCACAGTGTTTTGGGCCCGGTGGATGAGGAAAACAAAGGCTGCTAGTGCACAATTCTAAGTTGCCCAGAAGAGAGCTGAGATGGGTTGCTACGTAGGCTGCTGGTGGGGGATCTTGTCTGGCTCCTGGGCTCAGTCTGGACATTTTCCACAACCAGGAGACAGTCTGGGTTTCCCCTGGGTGCGTGTAGGGTGGGGACGCAGCTAACCCTCACCCGGCCTCGTATCCTTAGAGTGGTGTGGACTCAGCCTTCCAACTCCCCGACTGATGGGTCTCTTGGCCCAGGCCCAGCTGGGCAAGTTCGGGGAGTGCCGAGTCGCTGGAGCTCAGAGGGATTACCTCATGATTGGCTAGACACTTCCTGGAGCCAGCGTGTGGGTACGTGTTCCCCCGGCTGGAACTTCCTGCCAGCTGGAGGGGATCAGGCAGAAGGTCCAGCTGGTAGCTTAGAGGGGCCTTCTTGGTTCCATGTTGTTTCCCACCATATGAAAGTCATTTTATACCGATACGTTTCTCTTTCTGATTTCCCTTCTCCACGAGGGGCCTCCGCTTTCCTCTCCCCTTGTGTTCTGTGACTCCTGGCCAAGTGAGTCAGGCTAGCTTGGCTGCCCCATGAACGCAGCCACCACGTTATCTCCATGGCCCTGCTCATGACCTGTTGCCCACCCTCACCTTCCCGCTGGGAGGAGCAGGTGATGGAGGAGGGTCAGCCCTCTGGCCTGCCTTAGGACCAGGAATGACCTCTCCTCCTACGTCAGCCATTGTGCTAGTGATGAGTAGTGAGGCTCTGTCCCTGCCTACAACATGCTCCCAGCCCGGGGGCAGAGAGCAGATGAGCAGACAAATTAATGTACAGCAGTCTTGGTAAGAACAGATCACAGCATGCTGTTTGCTCAAAAATCTGTGATGGATCCTTGTCACCCATAGGATAAGTGAACCCATTCTCAGCATGGTGTTCAGCTCTTTTCCTACACTGCCTGAGCCCCGAATCTGGCCTCATCCACCTTTCCTCTCTGCCAAACACTAGCCCCACGCAACAAGACGACAGATACGTGTCCTGGCCCTTCTCCTCCTCTGTTCATGCCGTTCGCATCCAAGAAGCTACTAGTCTTCCTTTTCTTTGCCCATGGGCTTCCTGTTCATCCTCCAGGCCCAGCAGAAATGCCATTTCCCCGGGAAGCCCTTCCCATGCCTGCCACCTCCCAAAGCATAGCTGAGAACGAATCTGCTCCTCGCTTCTCGCCCTTTGTGCAGACTTCTGCTGAGAGCATTTATCACCGTGCATTACTTTCTGCCCTTGTATCTAGCCAGTGCCTGACACCTGAGTTACGCAATATAGAGTGAGTGAATGAATGAATGAATGAATGAATGCCTTAGGAAGACAAATGCACACATGGATGGCAAAGTCCCTTTCATGTCATGTGGAAAAGGCAAAAGAGGTTGCAGGCAGACTTCAATTCAGTTATATGGCATTTATTGAGGAACTGTTGTATCATGGGGTAGACTGACAAACAACAGTGTGACATGGTACCTGCCTTCCAGGGGCCCACCATCTCCTGGGCAATGGCCACAGTGAGACAGGTAGTGAGGCCATCTGAAATAAAAGCTAATCATGACTGTCACCAAGAAACGCTCACTTCCAGTGGACAAGCGCTCTGCCCCAGCAGAATGAATACCATCCCGTGTGTGTTGTAAATTCCCCACAGACAGGCCCACTGGTGTGGGGAGGTGGGGTGGTACAGGCAGATGCTGTTGCTCTGTATTTCCATAAATGGGAGTGACATGGGGGCTGATGGCCCCTCAGTGCTGGGCTGCACCCCGTGTGCCTTCTGCCAGGCCTTCTGGAGGACGGATACCAGGAAATGGGGCTCAGCACCACCCAGGAACCTCACCCATGTATGTGACCTCAACACAAATAAAGGCTTTGTGGTTTTGTGTTCATTTTGGATTTGGGAGTTTCTCCTCTGAGTATGGGTGTGTCTCCCCCACCCTTCCCCAAATCCAACTTGAGATGTCAGAAATGGAAGGTAGTCGTCAGGTCTGCTTGATACTTTAAGCAGAAGGAATATACTGTGAGAACTGAATGAAATTGTATGCGAGCCAGGAAGCCAGAACTGTGATGGGGGTTTTGGATTTATATAAATAGTGTTAAGAGGAGTGAATTTCTGAGCAGGATACTCCAAAGATCCAAATTCCTCTATGCCCTGATCATCGTTTGAGCTGTTCTTATGTTCATGATGTGATGGGGTCTGCTCATCAAGCTTTCATAAGGATGATACTAATGACACTTTAAATGTCCGTGGTACTTTCTAGAATACAGCGTGCTTACACATCTGTCCTTTCATTTGATCCTCACAGCCACCCACTGAGGTACAAGATATTGTCACTTTTTTTACACATAAGGCAATTGAGATTCAGAGTGGTTAAGTAACTTGTCCAAGACCACGCAGGTATTAAATGACAGGGGTTGCACTTGAACTTAGCCAGTGAGGAAACACTAAGCAAAGCTGAGCGTCACCAGCTTTTATTTCACCAGAGTCTAACAGTGCAGGTTTCTTACCTCCTTGGGTCATGCCTTTTATACACAGTTAATCCAAAGGTCTGTACTGTGCCGTAAATTTATCCTTGGTAGTTAATTTCCCATCTGGGCACATTTTTTTTCTTTCTACTAAGTTATTCCTCATACTTAAAAAGTTAATTTGTGTTCTATTAAGTACTATAAAATGTGCATGTGTTCGAAAGTAGAACTTACGAGAGTGAGCTGATTTCTGTTCTAAAACCTTGGAGCATGAAATAGAAGTGAGACTTGGCAGATCTGACTGTCAGGATAGGTTAGAGTGAGATTATAAAGGTTCAGGGCAGACTGAGAAGTTTGTACAGGCAGTCACAGCCATGGAAGACTTTTTCCCCTCAAAATTTCTTATGAAAACATTTCAAAACATTTAAAGAAATTGGAAGAAGAATACAATGGACACCATTATATCCTCCCTCTAGATTCAACATTTGGCCATGTTTGCTTTACCTCCTTCTCTCTTTAAAAAAGAAAAAAAAATTACATTTATATAGATAGCATTTTATATATCTATATACACACATATATGTATATATAAATACACAGATACATACACAGGTGTATATGTATAAATATATGTGATTTTTAATTAAAAATATATTTAAAATAAAAAATATTTTTAAATAAAAATATATTTAAATAAAAATTTAAAAATAAATATTAAAAATATATGCAATTTAAAAAATTATAGTGTAATTTGAAAGAAAACTGTAGCATCCTGACCCTTCAGTATGCATCCGCCAAGAGTAAGGTTGGTCTCCTACCAACCCACAGCGCCATTATCACACTTAAGAAAATTGACAATAATTTATGGAAGACCTTTAACTGGTGAAGAAACATTATTCTATTTCTGATTTAGAAAGAAAATTCTCTGGCAGGGACAGAGAATGGATGGGAGAGAGCAGGCCAGTTGGTGGTAATGATAAGAATGTGGGAAAGAATAGATAAACAAGATTATACTGTATAGCACAGGGAAATATATACAAGATCTTGTGGTAGCTCATAGCGAAAAAAAAAGTGACGATGAATATATATATATGTTCATGTATAACTGAAAAATTGTGCTCTACACTAGAATTTGACACAACATTGTAAAATGACTATTACTCAATAAAAAAAGGTAAAAAATATTAAAAAAAAGCAGTACATTGCTTATTTGTAATCATATAGAATGGAGTAGATCTATGTAAATTAAACATTAAATTAAGAGAAAAAAAAAGAACGTGGGAAAGAGATGAAACGAAGTTTCCTCATAAACATTGCTTAAAGGAAGTTGATGGTCGTTTATGCAATTATGAAAAGAAATAACTCCTAGAAAATACAGAAACATACCCAGAAGTTACCCATAGACTTTCTACTGCAAAACAACCATTATTAACATTTGGTGTATTTTCTTCAGCTTTTTATGATCAGGTTTTGTGTGTGTGTGTGTGTGTTCTAAGGTATTTCTAACTATCCTATGTGTGCAATTTTCTCTCCTGCTGTTTTCACTGTACAGCCTGACATGTACTCTGTAGTGATTTACTTTGCTCTTGAGACTTTTATACAAGTTGTCCCTGAATCCCTTACCCTCTCGATGTGTTCTGAGGGTAGATCTTGTTGTTTCCTGTACCTCACACCCAAAGTGTAGCCTGCGCCCCAGCCTCAGCGTGTGCCCCCTCGGGCTCTTCATCTCAGCCACATGGGTCAGACTGGGAGCCCGGAGCCCTGGGAGGGTGTGCTGACTACTTTTGGGCCACCCTACAGTCACTCGAGGAGAGGTGAAGTGAGGACACACCTCTAAAATGGTTGAGGGAAGAAACAGACTGTGGCAAAAATTAAACTCTGGAGAGCCGTTATTAAAAGAGTTGAAATATAGGAGCTTTGAAATGGGGAGCATTAAACCAACCAGCTGATTCTCACAAGATACAGTAGGAGGCCACATGGGAAGCGGAAAGAGGAGAGGATTGTGGTTCGAGCTTGCATTTGAGTCTTGCCTCTGCTGGGTGATGTTGGGGAGGTCGTGGCTCTGACCTATCCTTGCCTTGAAAATGGAGATAGCATTGCCCCCCACTTCCTCACACAGGAGTGGAGTGAGGGACCAGGGAGAGATCAGTGTTTCTGCAAGGACCCTACCAACTCTAAGACTCCTTGCAAGTGCTGCCTGTGAATTTTAATGAGCCTCCCTATGAGGCCACATTCTCCCGATTCCTCTCTTTCCTCCAAAGGGATTCAGAAAGGGAGATGGGCATGGAAACAGCCCAAGGGGGAATGGATAAGGTGGTGCTCTCCAGCCAGCAGGCTGGGCAGATTCTGGGGTGGCCAGACACTGTGTGAGGTTGATGTAGGTGGGAGTAAACATCATGATCCCTATTTTACAGATGAGCAAATGAAGACAAAAATGCAGTGCCTTCCTCCTCTTTTGCCCTTATTCCCTTTCCCATTGCTATTAGGCTCTCAGGGCCCCTTGCTACTGCCAGCTGCCCATAGCCCTCCACTCTGGACCCCTGCCCAGGCCTGACCTCCGCTGAAGTATCATGTGTTTTTAACACTGTCCACAGGGGATTACAATGGGTAACTAGCTCAGATGGGGCCCCCAAAGCACAACTTGGGGTGATGACTGTAGCTGCCTCAGAGAGTTAGCATCAAATAAGATGGGCGTGAACACTTTGTAGACTAAGTACTGTAGGTTTTGCTATGCGTGAAACCTCGGACTGGGTGCTTTTGGGGACACAGGACGAGCAGGAGAAGCAGGCCCTGCCCGCAGCAAGAGTGCACTCTAGCGGGGGAGGCAAAACCAACGCAAAGAGCTCTTAGCAGTGGTCGGTGCTGCAGGTGAAGATGGCTGCATGGGTGTGGAGCTGGGAAAAGGAAGGAGGGCTGGGCTGGGCTGGGTATTCAGAGGTTGCTTCCTGGAGGAGATAGAATTTTGGCTGCGCCTGGAAGGGTAGGTAAGAGTTCAGTAGGCAGCTGATAAAAACCTTCATTCTGGGAAGGAGAGGCGTGATCAAGGAAGCAAGCATAGAGATGATGGTAACAGCTACCGGCCACTTGGTATGTCTTGTTTGAGCCTCTTAGTGACCCTCTTCAGGTAGGTTTTATTGTTATTCCTAATTGATAGGTGAGAAGCCCGAGGCTGAGAGAGGTTAAGTCACTTGCCAGTGTCACACGGCTTGTAAGTGGGAAAACTGGGGTTCTAACCCAGGTTCTAAGGCACTTAGTCATTATCTATGTTGGTTCCCTAAAAGCAGGTTGTGCCAGAGATGTGCATGCGACTGTGTTGGTTCATTCATTCATTTATCCAGGAAACCATTCCTGAGCACCTACCACAGTGCAGCCACTCTTAGGTGCTAGGGATGGAAGAGGGAGGCAAAGCCCCTTGTCCTCCCTTATGGGGATAGTGGGGAGAAGATGTGTAAGGGAGTGATTTTAATGCAGTTGGTCTCTGACAGAGGCATGTGCATGTAGCATGCAGGCCCTTGGGTGGAAACATCTAACTGTGTATGTTGGGAGAGAGAGTCACAGAAGATGTTCTAGTGGGGAAGTGTTGGAGCTGGGTGGTGAGGGGGGAAAAGGAGCTTGTCAGGAAGGTGTTCCAGCAGAGGGAACTGCAGTCTGGGGCGGGGTGATGAGGAGCTCACCCGGGATGTAGCAGAGGTGGGATGGCCTTGAATGCCAGATGAAGGGGTCTCTGGAGGTGGGGAGTGGCTGCTTGTGGTCCCATCTACAGTGTGCTGGGGGAGGGTTTACTGTAGCACCATGGAAACCTGCCCACAGAGGCCCAGCAGCCAGCAGCCTTGCTTTCTCAGGTTGCCAAGCACTTCCTGGATAACCTGGGGCTGTGCTTGACATTTCCAGTGAAGGTTCCTAGGCAGCTTCCTTGTCCCTGTAGTGCAGACCTGGCTGGGCTGGTGCCCTGCTGAACTGAGCAGCCTCACCCGGTGATGGTGATGGGCAGGCCATGCAGGCAGCTGGGGAAGGCACTGGGCTGGGAGTCAGCAGACTTGGGCTCTGCTCTTTGCTCGGTGACCTTGGCAGTTTCTTGACCTCTCTAGGCAGCTCTGCAACACGAAGGGACTAAATGGTCTCTGAGGTCCCTTGCAGCCCCAACATTGCAAGTCTGGGGGTGAAACAGGGTGTGGGGAGGGAAGCAGAAGATGAGTGGAGGGGGGTGGGTCTGTGAAGGGCATGTTCTTCAGATCCAGCAGGGATTCAATCAAGTTCCCATGACTGTTGTCAGTGCTGCATCTCAGAATGGAGAGAACACACATAGCCACCCTGCTCTGAAATTTCGCTGGGCCCTGCTCCTTACGTGGACTATCTCTCTCAATCCTCAGAGCGCTGTGTACCTTGGTAGGCATTCCCATTGTACAGATGGGAAACCAAGGCTCCGAGAGGTCCAGGGCCTTTGCCCAGGTTTCACTGTGAGAGGTAGAGGTGGAATTTGAGCCCAGATCTGTCTGATGCTAAGGTCTGGTCTTTGGCACCTTAGTGCGTAGTTCCCCCCGAGGCTGCCTTCGTCCTGCGGGGACTCAGATGTGCGGTACCTGGCCAGAAGGGATCACCCAACCTGGGTCTTGCCTGGAGGATCCGCTTCCGGTTGGCACCACAGCAGGCACCTCTGGCCAGGGCCACTGGGCTGCTAAAGGGCATGTTGGCCTCTCCCACAACTGCCTGCCTGGTGGGCTGAGCTGGGTGGCTTTGTTTTAACAGGTGGGGGCAGTTTCACCTCCTAGCAGCTGCTCCATGGGCCTCGGGCTGGGCAGTGGCAGCACCTACAGGAATGCGATCCCTCCTCCAGCTGTGCTTCGGAGGTGACGCCAGGTGTGTGGGTGAAGTAAATAAAGCTGGAGGAGAATGACAGGAGTGAGGGAGTGTGGATGGGCTCGTACCACCCCCAGAGGGCAGTCCGGATTGGCAGTCTGTTCTTCCTTCCTGACCTGGAGCCAGGAGACCTGAGCCTGTGCAGGTCCTGCCTTGGGGCCCAGACGAGTGGGAATTGGCCCAGTCAGCTCGGGAAGTTGTGCCACTTTGCAGTGACAGAGCCTAGAGCTTGAAGGGGCTTTGGATGTCATCCAGGGGACTGAGACCCAGAGAGAGGAAGTAGCCTGCTTAAGCTCACACAGCCGTGGTGGTGGAGCTGAAATTGGAATTTCCCAATACCCAAGGTTTTAAAAAAAATTTTTAACAAGTCTAGAACTCTACACTGATTTTAATATAGTATGAAAATAACTCATGTAGTCACCATTGGAAAAGGTATTCAACGTGATTAAATAATGTTTGAGCAAACTGATGTCACCTCCTTTAATACCAAAGCTTTAAACACAATTTTAGTCATTCTAAGGTGAAATTTTCCCTTAGATGTGTGACATGTATCACATATGCATATATGTAATTTCACCTTTTCTTGACGACACAGAGTCACAGTAATAGACAGTTATCAGAAGCTGATGTAACATAGTGCTGTCCTAGTGCTGTCCTCTAAGCTGGGCTGGCTGTCCCTGCACTAACTAGTCTCAACAGTGAGTGCTCTTCATAGATTTTTCTGTCTCCTCCCTTTCAAGCCGTCATTTCTGAACTGCTAATATGCTATGAGCTAGGAAATCTATTCATCAAAATAGAGCTCTTTTCCACCACCCTACACCTTATTTTGATGGGACGAGGGGGAAGCAAAGAAGCTTTGACCAAACCCTTGGGGGAACTACTTCTTTGCTGCCCTCAGACTGCGCTTGGGACCCTCCTTGAGTCCCCATTCCCTCCTGACCCAGCGCTATAGCAGCCCTGCTGGGAGGTGTGCGCTCGGGCGCCCCTAGTGGTGGTGGACGGCGTCCACGGTGCAGAAAGGGAAGAACTGTTGGCTCCCAATTCTTTCAGTTCACAACGGCAAATTTTTATGAAACATGCAAGATGCAAGACACCATAGGGGATGCCAGGCACTTTAAAACTGATTCAAATTTTACCACCCAGGAAAGCTGCATCACAATCCGAGAGACAGCCTGCAACTAGGGCCACTCCCTCGTAAACACGGTCAGCGCTGAGGGTGTTAGAGCAGGAGGTCAGGGGCTGCTTCACTGAAAAGTAAGAGGATACAAGGAGGCAGAGATGGAGGATAGGCTCTAAAAGTGTGGAGAGTAGAAAAGGCATTCTAGGGAAGAGGAAGAGCCAGAATAAGGATGGAAGAGAGCCGTCGCTCTGGGCTTGGTTATGCCCACCCTGGGGGAATAGAGGACGGGTGCAGGCAAGTGATGGGCAGTGAGGCTGGAAAGGTAGCCTTGGGATGGAGATTGAGCAGAAGGCTTTCCAGGTAGAGCAGATGATGAGAGCCAAGGTGCAAGCTGGGAAGTTCTTCAGTACTTTGAGGAACAGGGACATTCAATTTTCTTAAACATTTATTTGTTTATTTAGCTATCTATTTAAAACCACTTTATTGAAATATACCATATAGCCTACAATTCACCCATTCAAAGCACACAGTTTACAAAATTGTACAACTAACACCACAATCAATTTTAGAAAATTTTCATCATCCTAAAAAGAAACCCAGTATCCATTAGCAGTCACTCCCCTTTCCCCTAGTGCGAGGCAATGACGCATCTCCTTTCTGTTTTGGCATTTGCCTATTCTGATGTCTTACATCAATGGAATTGTATAATCTGCAGTCTTTGGTGACTGACCTTCTGCTCACCATGATGTTTTCAAGGTCCATCCATGCTGTAGTCAGTATCAGTACGTCATCCCTTTCCATTTTCTTCTTTGCCTTCCTTCCTTCCTATGGCTGAATAGCATCCCGCTGTATGGATGTACCACATTTTGTTTATCTGCTCATCAGTTGATGGCCATTTGTGTTGCTTCTGCTTTGGGACTATTCTGAATATGCTGCCATGAACATTTGTGTACCAGTTTTTGTGTGGATGTATGTTTTCAAGGCAGTCCATCTTGAGTTGTGTCTAAGATAGTCCTGGTGGGGACGGGAGGAAAGATGAGTCAGAGGGACCTGCTTACCCACTGTGTGTTGAGCGGTGAGGTGGGAGTGAGAAGGGTAGGCTCAGGGTCCTGTTCTAGCCCCACTGGGAGTCTCACTGTCACCCCCATCGACCCTCATTGTTATGTCAGATCTGACAGCTGTTTGCTGGGCTGGAAATAGCCTGGGAGACTGGTGTTTTCCCCGGAAATCAGGTGCTTTTTTTCCTGTGTCCCACTGAGGGCCAAAATTAGTTAAGCAGATAGAGAAGTAGGAGCCACACTGTTAGTCTAGAAGAGGGAAGTGTTGTCAACAGGAAGCTGGCCAGCTCAGGGAAGGAGGTGGTCAGGAAGATGAAGGTCAATAAGCCAAGTGCAAAGCAGGACTGAGTTGCAGTGCCCCTCCCCCAGCACACACACACACAGAGAGGCGGTGGTTTTGTTTAAAGGAAACGCTGCAAGTATATCCCTGGCCCCATTTGACAGATGGGGAAACAGAGGCACTGCATTAAAGGGATCTGCCATTCAGAGACAGAAGCAGGATTAAAGCTGGAGTCTTTGGTTCTGCTGTCAGCAGCAGGGTTGGTAAAACCCAGGCCTTGCCCTCAGCGCTGTGGCTGTTTTTGAGTTCACAGAAGATCGAGGACACAAAAACAAGAAAGGGTTTATGCTGTTTTGGTCTCCTAAAAAAGAACACCCAACCCCACCCCAACTCCAAAGTGAAAACACAAAACAGGGCTTTAATTACCATCTTTTTTTTTTTTTATCCCTTTCCCTTCCTTTCTTTTTTTACTCTCCAGCCAGAAAACATTATGTTGTTGGACAAGAATATTCCCATTCCACACATCAAGCTGATTGACTTTGGCCTGGCTCATGAAATAGAAGATGGAGTTGAATTTAAGAACATTTTTGGGACGCCAGAATTTGTTGGTGAGTTTTAAGCCTATTTCTTTCCCAGCTGAGAACCGGGGATCAAAAGGTGGAGAAATCCCAGGAGCAAATTCTGTATCTGGGGCTGTGGCCTCTGGGCTAAGAGATTCTGCCTTGGAGACCCCCTGGGAACCTAATGGGTGGGGAAGGAAATGTCTTGCTGGCCTCTGGGTGCGGGTCCCGGAAGAAAAAGTTGAGTTTGTGGGAATCCAAAGGGTGATGTAATTTTAAATCTTCACAGTCAGCTCATCTAAGAGCAGGAAGTGGGGCCAGCTCTGGGAGGGCCCCACAGACCCCTCCGGCAGGAAAACCTTGCTGTGTACCAGGCATTCTGCCTGGTGCTCTGTAGGCATTGTCTCAGCCAATCCTCATACAATCTCACAAAGCAGATTTAAAATATTTTCTCCATCAAGTGCCTTGTTTAAGGCGAAACAACTAGTAGGTGGTAAAGCAGAGATTCAAAATACAGATACATCCAACAGTGTGTGCTCTTTCCATTACATGGGGTTGTCTCTTTAAGAAGACCTTGCCCCCAAGGAGCTTACGATTTAGTTGTGGAAACACGGGTCAAACCATCAAATCAGAGTGCTGGAAGGATCTTTTCAGAGCATCTGGTCTAGTTTAACAAATGTGGAATTGGAGAGCCAGAGGTTTTTAGTTACGGTCCACCAATGGTTATTCTCCATCTACTGTATAACATATTAAGTCCTGGGGACACAAGGATGGTCAGGGGACACACTCAGAATGACACCCAAAGTCACACAGTGAGTTGGTGGCAGAGTCAACTTGAACCTGGGGTACAGATATCTGGTCTCAAACTTTGTCCAAGATAGCAGTTGCTGCTCACCATTCACATATGTTATAAAAATATGTATGTTTATCTAGTTAAGTTCATATGAAGTGTTGAATAATAATGAATGATTCAACTAGAAATTCGGGGAAGTAATGGAAGAGGTGTCACAGGACAGGATGTGGTTAATTGTAAAGCAAGTGATACAGTCAGCTCTGAAAGACTGTTCCGAAAAGATATCCACTCTTGCAAAGTCAGTGGAATCAGTCATGGCCTTGAGTGGTGAGGGACAAAGTGCTGGTGGGAGAAGTGTCGGCGGGGCAGGGAGGAGCTAGGACAGAGGAGGTGCACATCCTGAGTTCAGAGGTACCCTAGCAGCGATGTCGGGCCAGAATGAGTGCATTTATTGAGAGAAAACTCACTGCCCCCTGTAGATGGAGCAAGGGGTTCACACAGGCTGGCTGTGTGAGTGGCATACTGATGGGTGGGGCCAGACCGTGGAGGGTTTTGCCCAGTGGTATACTGGTAAATGTGTAACAACCAGGTCTCAAAACAAAACATAACCCTAATTTCTAGCATTTGCCAATTTCAAGCTACCACCATGTTGCCCCTGAATTCAGAGTTCGGAGGAGGTGCCTACAGTTGACTCTCAAGGGCCAGTGTGACCCAACTCCAGCCCAGAAATGGTTTTGTTTGCACCTGGCAGATACAGAGTGTGGCTTCTCTAAGCTCCTGCCCGAATTATGATGGCTTGCTTTTCCCAAGACCCTTGAAAACAGGTTATAACCACTTTTCCCATTTCCCACCAATCTTTGAAATTTTCACCTGAGACCAGGGTTAAAAGTTAGTGTCAGCTTCCAAGAGTGTGGACGACCAGGTCTTGCAAAACTGGACTCTTGAGAAAAATGTTCTTCTAAATGTAATTCTGAACTCATAGGAAATAAGATAAATCTTTTAGTATCTCCTTCAGCATCAACCTGTTCTACCCGCAAAAGCTAGTGAAATGAACTTAGGGCTGGAGCTATGAGCAGCAAGGATATTCAGTAGGAGGACCTCCCCTAAAGGCAAGTGCACATATCAGCATCAGCATTTTACTCAGAGACTAGCAAGGTTTAGATGCTGAAGGACATAGGATATTGAAATTATCAGATGTTGATTATAAAATAAGTGGAATGTATATAGAAATAAAAGGTAGACTCACAAGAATGAAAAAGCAACAAGACTCAAAAATGACAAGGCAAATTTTTATGTATGTGTTTTTTTGGGGGGAGGATAATTACGTTTATTTTAAGGGAGGTACTGGGGATTGAACCTATGACCTCATGCCTGCTAGGCATGTGCTCTGTCACTGAGCTACACCCTCCCCTGACAAGGCAAATTTTTAAACGAGCCAGATAGAACTTTAAGAAGTTCAGTATATACTCCTTGAATTTAAAACTCAATGGCTGGGCCAAATAGCAGCTTATATATGGCTGAGGAGATAATTCAATAATTGAAAGACTGAGCTGGAAAAAACTAGAATACCTCTGAGTGAAAAAGACATAGAAATATTAAAGAGAGGAAAAGTGAAATAAAGTTAAAGAAAAGGAACCTAATGTAGGTCTATTTGGAATCCTGGAGGAAGGAGTAGACAATAGAAGAATAATATCTGAAGAGATTGGGTGACAATTTTTGTTCTTCATGTAAAAACATGCATCCCCAGATGTTGCAGAAAAATGTGTTACAGCTCGGTCTTACAGCTCAATTGTGACAGCAACCTGGATCCAGGTGATACACCAAGCAGTACTCAGATAGTTGGAAAATTCAGATAGTTGGAGAATTCAGGTTTATTACTCCAGCAGGCCCAGAGGAGTTAACACTTCAAGCTCTGGAGCCCAGCTGTAGGTTTACACAGGCCTTTTATAGGCTGCCAGTTTTACACTTTGCAACATCATATGCAGATTAAGTATAACAGAAGTTGACCAACCAGGAACAAGCTTTGTAGAAATAGACCAATCAGGAGTGAGCTCCATGCAAATGAAGTACTACAAATGGACCAATCAGAAGTTAGGAAAGTGGACCAATCAGAAATGAGAGTAATAACCAATCAGGAGTGAGAGTACTAACCAATCAGGAGTGAGAGTAATAACCAATCAGGAGTGAAGGAAATAACCAATCAGAAGTGAGCTCAGGGAACCAATAGAATTCTAGGTGTAAGTTAGCCGCTTTAAAGGCAAAAAGTGAGATAGAGGCTGTGGGCCTGGGAACGGGACAGTGCTGGGAAGAGAGCAGTGGCCCTGCCTAAGGGTCCTGCCGGTCTTTTTATGGGGCTTCCTGCCTCACAGATACAGAAAGAACAATGTAGAAGAGAAAATGCATACCTAGACACATCATAGTTAAACTTTAGGGCACCAGAGACAAAGAGAAGATCTTAAAAAGCAGCCAGAGAGAAGACAGATTACCTACAAAAAATAAAAAATAAACAAAAACAATAGTTGGACAGACAGCATACTTCTCACAACAACAATGGGAGCCAGTGTCCAATAGAAGATTATCTCCAAAAAGCTGAGGGAAAATTTAAAAACCCTTAATTGTGTACCAAGGAAAATTATGTTTCAAGAATGAGAGTAAAAATTTCAGGAAAAACAAAGCAAAAACCCAAAACCCCAAAGAACAAAGAACAACAACAAAAAAGACAAAATAATAAAAACAGCTAACCTCCAGCAGACCTTCCTTAATGGAACTTCTAAAAGATATACTTCTTTTTTGGGGTAGGGGGTAATTAGGTTTATTTTTTTTAAATGGAGGTACTGGGGGTTGAATGAGGACCTTGTGCATGCTAAGCACGTACTCTACCACTGAGCTATACCCTCCTCCAAAAGGTGTACTTCTGAATTAAGGAAAATGACGTCTGAAGGGAGGTCTCAATGCAAGAAGTAATCGGAGGAAAGAAATCAGTAAATATTAGGCAAATGTAACTTATTTTCTTCCCAAAATAATGATGATGATGATGATGAAGTTTTAATTGTGAGATTAAAAAAAAATGACAGCTAGAAACTGAAGGAAATAATGTTAGATAGAACAGAGTGCTTGAAATTAGTGTTCTAAGGTTCTTGGATTGTTAGAGGTGGGTCAAAATTTTGATTTATGGTTTGATATCCTTAGTAAAGTCTCAAGGATAGCAGTTACAAAAATAGAAGTTGGAGAAAAAATAATAATAAAAAATTAACAAAAAAACTATTTTAAAAAGAAGACAAGAAAGAAGATGAAAAGCACAGAAAACTGGACAAACAAAAGCACAGAGAGGGCGGAAGTAAGTGTAGACGTATATCAAGCAGATGAGCCCTGGAAAGTTAGTTGTGCTTCTCAAACCCTCAAGGGTGAAAGACTTGACAAAAAGTCTATCCTGGAATGCTTCTTCAGTAAGATACAATAAAAATAAATTCCTAGAAAAATGATCACAGTTTGAGTGTCACGACAATGGCAAATCGTCTTCCAAGTCTCTAAATGCCTGCTCTCAATTTCTGTATGTATCTTGTCTGGACCATTGCCAGTCTGCAGACTTTTTGCCTGTGGACAGCACTTACTGTTCTAGAGAAAGTCTTTCATGTGTGTCTCAGGACACAGGTAGAGAAAAGTTCAGAGCAATGTTTTTCCAATAATAAAAGAAGCAGAAAACGTCCAAATGATCACTGAGAGGAGAATGATTAGAAGATGATCTGTATTCACACAGTGGACTATTACATAGCCATGAAGATGAAAGACCATGGCTGAACGTTCAATGAATGCTAGAAGCATAATGTTGAGGGGGCTGGGAAATCAGGTGACAGTAGATCACACACAGTATGACATCATTTTTAGGAAGCAAAGCTAGGAGAGTGGTTACCTGTGGCTGGAAGTAAGGAGAGGTGGGAGGGTGGGATGGTGGGCACATCCTATAGATGTGGTGGTTTTGATATTGTTCTCCGTGAACAAACTTAGCCTTTCCTGCTCTCCATCTCTGTGATTAAACAGACTCAATCTCTCTCCTGTCTCTAGTTATTGCCCTCTCTCTCTTCTCCATTTCATCGCCAAGCCTTTTTAGAGTCATCTACACCCTTATCTCCACATCCCATGCTCGGTCCTCTCTGGGCACTGCAATGAGTGTGAAATTCAACACTCGTTTTCCAGTGCTTGTCGGCTTAATCTCTGGGCAGCATTTTGTCCTCTCCTCTCCCAGATAGAGTCTTCTTTCCTCGACTCTGCACCTTCTCCTGGTCAGGGCAGCTTTCGCACGGCTCGTGTTTCCACCTGTGCAGTGACATGTGATGGCTCTGGCCCACCCCACCCCACCCCACCCTCGACACCCAGCTTTCCTGGACATCTTCCTTTGGCTGCCCCTTGGGCATCACATGCTCATCACAGGCTCATCCCCTCCGCGGCCACCAGAATGCTCTCCTGCCCCTCGGGTGGGCGGTGCCCTCTTTCAGACAGACTCAGAGCCAAGTGAGTTCCCTCTCTGCCTTCTTTCCCCCTCCATCCCCTTCCAGCAGAGAGTTCCATAGCAGGCTTTGCCGCTCTCCCCGGTTACCCTTCCAGCATCTTCCTCTCCTCACCCTCCTCTTCCTTTTCGAGGCGTCCCTGTTTGCATTCCCCCTTCTACACTCTCCAGCCTCTTTGTGAAAGAAGGTTTTCTGCCGGGGTAACAGGCAACTTCCTTCCTCAAAATCCTTAGGCCCAGATTATCTCCATCCGCCTCCCAGATTTTCCTTAGTGAGGATTCAGGATGGAGACATTTGGCACCAAATTCCCTAAAATTCCCTATAATCATCTCTTCTCATTTTCATACTCCTGCTGAATCTTCAATATGGCTTCTTTCAGCTCCAGAAATTGTGAACTATGAGCCCCTGGGACTGGAGGCTGACATGTGGTAAGTTGTACAGGCCAGCCAGGTGGCCCAGAGCCTGGCTCCGTCCGGCGTCTCCCTTGACCATGGAAATCTCTTTCTCCACACTCACCTTCCAGAGCCTCTGGCTCCTCCAGGCCAGTCAGAGCACGGCCGAGGCAGAGGACAAGGGGCGAGGTGAGGCTGGCGGTGCAGGCGTGATGAGGCTAGTAGTGACAATAGTTCATTCCGTCAGTCAACCAAGTAGTGATCCCTGGGAGCCTCTTACGTCCCAGGCTCCATGCTGGGCCTGGGGAGACCGCAGTGATTGAGTCTCTGCCCAGATGGGACTCGTTTTGTTTGAAAAGTGCTTGACAGTTGTCTGAGCACCTTGGTGACTTAATTTTCTAAAATGCCCTCAGCGGTCCTATGAGGTAGTTAACATTATCCTCACTTAATGAGGAGAGAGAGACCCAGAGGTGATCACGGCAGCCTGCAAGTGCAGGCATCTGATCTTGAACTCGGGTTCTCGGACGCAGTGTCCAGAGCTTGATGACTCTGAACAAGGCCTCGGCTGCTGCTGAGGGGCGGGGTGGGGTGGGGAGCGGCGTCGAGACGGCTTCGGGGGCTGCCGTGAAGGGGCCCTGAGAACCATGTGGGGAGTCCCTCGCTGGTCTGGGATGAGAGCCTGACGGCCCTGACTTGGCTGTTCTTTGTCTTACAGGAGCATTGGCGTCATCACCTACATCCTGTAAGTATTACTGATCCCGGGCGCTGATCCTACCCAGCTCAGATCCGGGGGAAGCGGGAGGGATGGGAGAGGGGCAGGCAGACAGACAGACAGACAGACAGACCGACCGACATTTCCTGAGTGCCCACCATGACCAGATACGTCAGATCCACACAGCAAACCTGAGGCGAAGTGCTCTCAGCTCAGTTCCATTTCGTACAGTTGACCTTGGGCTTGGGGTTGGGCAGGAACCCAGGAGAGCAGCCTGTGGCCCTCCATCCTGCACAGCCTGTGTCTGCATCCCTCCTGTGGCTGGGGGTCCACCGCCCAGCCTGACCCAGACTGAGGTTTCCTGTGAGATTGTCCGTTTTTACTCTGAAGCCTTGGGGCAGCCCTCAAGCTGCCATGCCCTTCCTGATCCCGCCTCTTCTTTTCTGCCTTTTCCCCTCCCTTTCCCAAGACCCCTTTTCTTCTCACCTTCTCTCTCTCTCCTTTCCCCCGGAGCCTCTCTTTCCTGTCTCTGAAGTATTACGTTGCTTAAGCAGAGATTTCCTACACCGGGGATTGGATCTTTCACTTTCCATCTCCCTGGCCTGGGGCAGAGACTTAGCCTCTGGGCCTGTTTTCCTCATCAGAAAAATAGGAATCGCAAACTTCCTGCCACGGATGTGTTGTGAGGGTTAAATAAGCTGACGTGCGAATTTCCCAGCGCTGCTCAGGCACAGACAGGGCAGATTAGTTGGTATTCATTTCGTCAGTCCTTCCCAACTGTTTCCTCTCACAGCACCCCTGCAAAATGCTATTTTTATGGCACCCTGGGTAAGAGCCAGCCCACAGCTAGAGGGGATGCAGGCCCACTCCTCCTTGGACTAGGAGCTCTGTGCATGTGGTAGACCACTCCCTAACCCCAGAGTTGTGGCAGAGGGTCTCAACCCTGGCTGAACATCAGACCTTTTAAAATGTACCATGTCCCAGACCCCACCTCAGATTTGTGAAATCAGAATCACAAAATAGGGGCGTAGTCTGAGCATCAGTATTTTTTTAAGCCCTAGAGGAATTTGATGCAGAGAGAATTTGAGGCATTGCTATATAGTTCCAGATTAGATCTGGAATATTCAGACGTTGCTTCTTGAAACCTGGGTATCTTCAGAACTCTCGTTTCCATAGTGAAATATTAAGGAATTCCAGTGTCTTTAGGCACACAGCCGCCTTCTAGTTCATTGAATTCCATACAGGTTATGACTGCCTGCTCCATAGTGGGCACTGTGCCAGGCACTCAGGATACTACAGGCGGAGAGTCCACCCTGCTTGCCTGCAGCTCCGAGAGATCTGAGCTGGGCTGTGAGGTTCACTCTCCAGGTGGGACGGGAAGGAAGGGCTGTCCTGGTTGAGGAAGGAACAGCGAGAGTGGCAAGTGTGGTGAAATATACCAAGCATGTGGTAGGGACCAACTTCTGCTGCCTTGCTCAGGAGTTTAGATGCAATTCTGTAGAGAATGGGGAGTCATAGAGGGTTCTGTGCATTCTAACAATGACAGTAATAATGGCCATCAATCCTTGAGCTCTTAGTTCAGGCCAGGATTGCACGGAACATTCTCTATATATTTCTTCTTCAACATCTAATATCGGTTTATTCACAACAATCATGTGAGGTGGGGACTTTTATTTTCTTCAGTTTACAGACGAGGAAACTGCCATTCAGAGGTTCACACATGAGGGGCAGAGCTGGGATTCAAACCCAGGATTGAAATAACAGATTTTTTCCAGTGTACCTTGCTTTCACTATGCCAGGAAAGTTTCAGTGGGGATAGGGGTGACCTGTAAGAGGTATTTAGTAAATGGGACCCTTAAGGCTTTTTGACCAGTTAGATGTGGTGAGGGAGTGGCAGGAGGAGTCAGAGGTGACTGCTGTGTTCCTAGCTTGGATACGTTTGTGAAGTGATGTCACTAATCAAGGCAGGGAGCGCGTGGAGGGAGGTTAGGGCCCAGGGACTTCTGGGACAGTGGCACATCTGGAATATGAGTCAGAAGACAGTTGATTCAGGAGTCACCATTGGAACAACGCATCCTTGGCAGACCCTGCAGTAGAACCTCACACACACTTCCAGTCCCTTGTGGCCCAACTATTGCCGCTTCTCTCAGGCTTTGCCTGCTCCCTTGGCCCAGAAGACCTTCCGTCTCCTTCTCTGATGGCTGACAACCTCTTCCTTCTTCAGGACACAGCTCTCCCACGAAGCCTGCACTGGGCCTCCCCTCTGTCCTGTGCTCCCCCAGTTCTTTGTCTGGCCTTCTGTTTTAGTCTGTGTTCTGCTGGAGATTATGAAGAGCCGGGGCTCTGTGTTTCTCTCCCCTCCTCTTTCGAGTCCCTTGAAGGCACAGTTTGTCTTTGCCAGGCACTTATTAGGAGCTCCATAATGTGTACTGAATTAGACTCAGTTGAAAAGGTTGCTGACTTGTCGCCCAGAGCGGGCAGCAGGGAGCGGAGAGCCTCCTACCCTAATGCAACAGTACAAGTCAGGGTTCCCCCAGCCCATCACCCCTACTTCCATCTACTTTCCTACAGTAACCTGTCCCCTCTCTCTGTGCTCAGCTTGAGTGGAGCATCCCCTTTCCTCGGAGACACGAAGCAGGAAACGCTGGCAAATATCACAGCAGTGAGTTACAACTTTGACGAGGAATTCTTCAGCCAGACCAGCGAGCTGGCCAAGGACTTCATTCGGAAGCTTCTGGTTAAAGAGACCCGGTAAGAGGACAGGCAGAGGCACTGGCTTCCCAGGTACTGACCCTCTCCTGCCACCTCTCCCAAAGACGTGTCCATCTGTCCTTGTTGCGGCCACCATGTCGTCTGACCATGGTGGTCTACTCTGGGCAGGTGCTGAGGAGTGTGGGCTGCCTGACACTTGGCATTCATCTTATTTGCTCAAGTCTTTCTGCTTTCTTTGCCTGCTGGAGTGCAAAAAACTCTGTGTGTGTGTGTGTTTGCGCGTGTGTGTGTTTTTAAGGCAGCCTGAGTTTCTCTAGGGCTCATTATCTTCTGCAGTCTGTCCCCAAGGTCCCGGGAATGAGGATTTGAAAAGGAAAGTGGCAGAGTTTTCAAGCCAATTCAGGATGGGAGAGGTCAGAACAGTGGGAGAATAGGAGACCTGCTAGTCTCACCAGTTCTTCAGAGCCCAGTGTAAGCCCTGGGGCTTTGGGATCAAAGAAGACGACGGGGCAGGGAGTTGTAGGGTGCTGGGTGCCCAGAGCATGGCCTGGATGAGGCTGGGGTAAGGTCTGCAGACTCTAGAAGGCCAGGTCCTCTTGGTCCCACAGGCTTCAGAGAGAGTCAGAATGAGGTCCTCTAAGATGCAGGGGCCTGATTTCCCCATCAAAGGGCAGTGCTAGGTGGGATCACCTTACCTGGGTACAGAGCAGGGAAGGGCAGAGAAGAGACCTGGGAGACAAATAGGAAAACAGACACCAAAGCTTTCACGATGGAGAGCATTTATGACGCTCCTGTAGTGTGGTGCTGGGTGCTTCAATTCTGGGACTGGACATGAGGGTTTGTGATCTCATTTCATTGAAGGGTCCTGCCTGGACCGCTTTCTCTGGAGTGCAGGGAATGCAGCCAATTATCCATCCATCTCGGCATCCTGCATTATTCGAGTTTGGTGGCAGTGGTCAAAGAATGCGAAAGGCAGGTCTAAGAAGAGTAAGAATGGAGACTATTGCTCTCAGCCTCTCCTGAGTCATCACTGTTTTCTGATCCTCTTCGCAGGAAACGGCTCACGATCCAAGAGGCCCTCAGTCACCCCTGGATCACGGTAAGAGCACGGTGATGAGTTGCAGTGAGCAGGCAGTTCCCTGCTCTGTCGTCAAGGCTGACTGGGGCGTCCAGATGCTGGAATCCCATAGAAAGGCCTTTTCTTGAAACTCTGACCCTCGGGCACACATGAAAGCTAGTTGGAGGCTTCCAAGGGTCTGGGCTTGCTGAAATACATTTACAGGTTTAAGTTTCTATTTCACGGGTTCAGGTGACTTACAAAATGAAACTTTCACAAACTTCAGTTGAAATCCTTGTTCTTTGGGCCCCTCTTACAAAGTGTTCTTTGTTGGAGGACATAACACGATCATGGTCAAAGCAGAAATCAGGACTCCCCAGTTGTAGAGCAAAACCGATGATAGTTAAAAACTTCAACTTTGTAACCAGGGCCCCTTCTTTCTGACTTCTGGGGCTCTGAGTAAAGCATGACACTCAAACCGGTCACTGGCTTCCCCCGGCACCTGGAGACCTCAGGGAGTGGGCTACGAGGTGGAGGCCTGGCAGGGAAGAGAGGCCACTGCTCCTTCCATTCTCGCTGGGGAGGGTGGGGGCACAAAAGCGACTTCCCGCCTAACCTGCTCTGTACCTGGGCTTCTGGCTGCTGGGTTTTCAGAGGGCCTGGCCGTCGAGTCCCAGTAAAGTCCCAGTGAAAAGTACTTTGGAAGCATGGGAGTCAGGAGAGGAGTCAGGTTCCGGCCCTAGTCCTGCTGACTGATGAGATACGTGCTCCCAGTGGTGTCACCAGACTTCTCGTTCACTGGAATTGTTAAGTGAGGGGTGGCTGAGGATGATCCGAGGGTGCAGATGAGAAGGGGTAGAGGCCGATGGGAGATGGAGAGCAGGGAGGGCCATGTTCATCTGCTTGTTGCAGGATGGGCAAGGCCAAGGGCACTCCAGGTTCCGGGTGGGCCCAGAACACAGAGCTCAGGAGTCTTGTGGGCAGCCTCCCTGCTCGGCGTGCCGAGTGTTGCTGAGGCCCAGGGAGCTGCCTGGCCCTGAAGGAGAGAGGCCCCCAGCCTCCCCCATCAGCCATGGCCTTGTGTGCTTCTGCCTCTGAGTGGATGCCTGCAGAACCCTGGCTCTAGCCTGCTTGTCTATGCCAGCACCCCTAAATGCTATGCGTGTGGAGACCCTCTAATGACCGCAGACCACCCTGCCCTGAAGTGTGCGTGCGGCAGCACCTTGTCCTCCTCAATCTTTCTTACGGCCCTTGGGGGCGCTCATCCCACCCTGTCCTCCTGTGGCCTGGCCCATGCCGCGCGTGCAGAGAGGCTGCTCGTGTGCCTTCCGCCTGCACCTTGGACGGCCCTTGGAGCAGCCGTCGAATTAACTCTGGCCCTTCTGTCTCAACACCCACCAGTCCAAAGGAGAGATCAGAACCCCAGAACAGCAGAAGGCAGAGCCCGTCCAGCTGAAGACCAAGCGCCTGAGAGAGTACACCCTCAAATGCCACTCAAGCATGCCCCCCAACAACACCTACGTCAACTTTGAGCGTTTTGCCCGAGTGGTGGAGGATGTGGCTAGGGTGGACCAGGGGTGCCGTGCCTTGGCAGGGGCCCACGACACCATCCAGGACGATGTGGAGACCCTGGTCTCCATCTACAATGAGAAGGAGGCTTGGTACCGAGAAGAGAGCGAAAGCGCCCGGCACGACCTGTCCCAGCTCAGGTACGAGTTCCGCAAAGTGGAGTCCTTGAAGAAGCTCCTGCGAGAGGACATCCGGGCCACAGGGTACGGCCTCGGAAGCATGGCCAGGAAATTGGACCATCTGCAGGTGCGGTTTGAAGCTCTGAGGCAGGAGCTCTCGGCAGACCTACAGTGGCTCCAGGAACTGGTGGGCAGCTTCCAGCTGGAGAGTGGGAGCGTGGACAGCCTGGGCTCCGTGTTCCGCCGGGACGCTGGGGACTTCCCAGGGGAACTGCTCAGCAGATCATGCAGTGAGGAAGTCTTGGCCAGCTTGAAGCTCTGAGCACGAGAATCGAGTCAGTAATGCATCCTGGATGGTTTGCTGAAACCTGTTGCCAACTGCTGGGGCATCGACTAGAATTATCCTGCAGGGGTGTGTGTCTGTAGTGTAGTCTTCCACCTGCTTCACAGAATCCAGAATCACGGAAGTGCTAGCTAGTTATTCGTTCTGCACCTCCTCTCAGCAACCTGGTTTTCTGGGAGGGTGGCTGGCAGGGCAGCGAAGCTGTTAAAACGACTGAGAATGAATACCCCTCAGCATACCCTTCTCTAGAGGGAGGATGGCTGGCCTGGGGGAGATGCTTGATAATTGATCTGTGATAATGGATTTGTTCGCATCTCACTTCCCGCCTTACGGATTTGCAGGTCTTGGGTAATGTTTGAGTTAGCTAGGGGTAAGAGTCAGTCAGCTTGGTGCTTTCTGGCTGCTGAAGGAGGGACTTTAAATGCACAGAGAAAATGTTCCTTTTCATCTACATGGACTTTTCCCTTAACAAGCATTTATGTCATTGGTCCTTGAGAGAACTCGGTGAGCCAGGAAGGTAGGTGGTATTATTATTGTTGTTACTTTTATGTCCATGTAACTGATGAGGAAATTGACTCAGAGAGCGAAAATGACTTACTCAGGGTCATTCATTGCTAGTTGATACAGATGAAACTGAAACCCAGGATGCCCGATTCTATAAGGTCATTATGGGAAGAAAGAGTGAGGCTTTGCTGTAAAAATCCACCTTAATATTAAAAAGATGTATCAATTTTGGGGAGGGTAGTTAGGTTGACTTATTTATTTATTTTTGGAGGAGGTACTGGGGATTGAACCCAGGGCCTTGTGTATGCTAAGCATGCGCTCTACCACTTGAGCTATACCCTCCCCCCAAAAGATGTATCATTTTTTATGACCTTAAAATAAAGAAAAAAAGCCCAAGATGGAAAGTCCAATAGGGGACGCCCCCCCCACACACACACAAAGCTAGGACACCCTCACTGAGAGAGTAGATGAGAAACGAAGCCACCGGGCAGAGAGGGAAGGCAAGGGAACATGTGTGTCTCAACCTTGACACTGGGTAGAAGGATGGAGAAATCCTCACCTGAGAATAGGAGCCCCAGGTCTGTGGTCCTCATGCAAGTTTGCTTTCTGCATTTGCACAGTCAGTGGGATCCGAAAGAACCTCAAGCAGAGAATCTAATGCCAAGTGGTCTGAGGCTGGGTGGCCCCAAGGGCTGGCGGAAGCAGTGTGGTCATCTCTTGGAACACCTGCCTTCACTTCAGACCGACAGTAAAGATACGATGTCATTGATTGGGAGATAAGTCCTGATTTCAGAGATCCAAAAATGTGCATCTTGGAATTAATAGAGGATGGCGAAGCCCTGTCCCCTGTGCCCCGCCGTCTGGGAGAATTGATACAAACGACCTGTCTACAATCTCTCCAAGAACTTTCCTACCCTGTCGCTTGACATGGTGTATTCATTTGGCTTAAGATGCTGCAAGGATTAAAGGTCCCTTTGGCCAAGTCAACAGGTTTCCTAAGAAAAGGAAGCCCCCAATTGAGCAACTCAGGGCAAACTTTCCTGTGAAGGTCAAAATAAAATGCAGTAAAGGAGTAGGGTGTTGATGATAATTTGAATTAGGGAGACTGGGAAAAGCCAGGGAGAAGCAGTTACTTTAGAATCCTGGCATTAGCTACATACTGTCTGTACTGGGTGGTCCTCAGAGGTGAATCACCAGGTGCCCTGCTTTTACAGGAGAGGATTTGTCTAGAGTCACCTGGCAATTCAGCCCCAGAGCTGGGTCAGAACCATCAGTGGTTTTCCTCACAGGAATGGAGTCGTTTTTTCTGTGTTGTTGTCCAGTCTTGTGTAATGACTTGTCGTTTAGATGTTTTATGAGCAGACTCTTCTCTGTACTAAGAGTTTCCAAAGACAAAGCAAAGTGAAGTGAAAAATGCCCCCTAGTCTTTCAGGGAAATCAGAGAAGATCGTGACCTTCTTCTGTCACCTGGCTGGTCCAACTCCCATCATCCTTTGGCATCAGAACCTGGTGCCCAGGGAGCCCAAGGAGGCCTGGGGACTGCCCAGCCGGAGGACCTGCTTGATTCCTGCCTGCTCCCCCCCTGCTGGCACTCTAACAGTGACATCAAGGACAGGGCGGGGCGGGGCTCTGGTGGCCGGATGGGGTGTTTCCTTGGTACCTAGACTGGGGAAGGCCTGGAGGGCACTGCTCTCTGGGCTGGCCCATCTGCCGTCACAGAGGATCTTTTCATTCACTCGGCTTGAATGAAAGGTCAGTCTCTGTGCTCTGTGTAAATGCCATCTTGGGGAGGGCAGGGTGAGTGTATGACATCCTTCTGCATAATGATTCCCAAGGAGGCTGGCGAGTGGGCTCCTGGGGAGGGCAGCGAGTGGGCTCCTGGGGAGGGCAGCAAGCTGTCCCTGCTCTGAGGCGGAAGCACGGGGCACAGCTTTGCATGGGGAAAGGTGGACATGATGAGTAGTTGGTGATTCTGCAGATGCACAGGCTGGGCTGGCAATGAAGGGACAGAGCAGAGTAATAATGGCAGGAGTAAATAAAGCCACAGTCTCCTCCGTGAACCCCCTCCCCGTACCACCCATCCTCTGCTACAAGTGATTATGAAGATGACGCTTCCTGCCTCACTCCATCACTCAGCGAAATGGGCCCACGTGGGTGGTGGCTGTGTGCTCAGCTACCACCTCACTGTCAGCCTCTGTAAATGTCTGTGGAACTGAATGGCCTTTTCTCCTTTGTCTGTGAAACTCTTTGGAGAAGATTCTTTGCCCTGGAGAAGAGACCCAGCCATGGGCATATTTGAGGAGCAGAAATGGCCAGTTCATTGAACAAACAGTGGTTGTGCTCTGGCTCTGGAGGGAGGTGACAGATAAGGTGGAGACAACCCCTGAATAAAAGTCTCATTGTCTGGGATAGATGGGGCCCCAACCAACCGGGAAGTGGGGAAGGCCGTGGTGAGTGACAAAACAGGTACCTGATAGTCCAGAAAACAGGAGAGACATGAATTCTGATTGAGAAAGAGTAAGAGGGGAGGCAGAGGGCAGAAACGTTCTCAGAGAAGTTCTTCCCCACGACACTCCCCTCCAAGCCGCAGCCTTGTGGGGAAGGTGCAGGGAGAATTTGGAGGGATGGGGCTGAGCCCAGACTGGGGCCAGGAACGTGGACGTGTTAAATGGAGATTAAAGAAAAAGAGATTACAGAGATCTAAAAGAAGGAGGGGTTTTGTTTTTAACGGTTTGTTATGGGAAACTTTGAAAACTTGCACCAAAGAATGGCAGTGTGAATTCCATGTACCTATTACCCAGATTCAAAATATTTTAAAGCAAACTTCACACTAACTTAACTCATAAGTTCTTCAGCAGGAATCTCTGATAAGGAGTGTCTTTTTACTATGACTACTGTGCCATTATCACACCTGACAAAATCAGGAATAATTACTTGTTATCATCTGGACACACATTCCGAACTCACAAGCCCCAACTTTCCTCAAGGGTGTCGTGTTATAGTTGGTTTGTTCAAACTGGGATCCAGACACGGTCCACACATGTGGTTGGTTGTTATGGCTCTCAAGTCTCTTGTCTTCAGTACAGGAGGGAAAGCTTTTGAAGCTTCTCCTGAGGATGAAAAATTGCTCAGGAAACTGAAGGTCCTGGAGAGAAGATTAAAAGTGACAGTGTATATATGTCAGGACCTAACTCAGAAAAGTAAGGCCGGGTCAGGCAAGGGAAGGGGCATACCTACCTCTTTCCATAGGCTTGTTCGACATAGGAACAACCTGCAGGAATACAGCCTTTCTGCAGCTCTCCCCCGTCCCCATGCACACAGAAGGAGGCAGAGACTCGGACACCTATAAGCCTTACATGCTCCTTTCCTGGGCAAACAGGGAGATGAGGCCAGCAGCGCTCAGGCTCCAGCCAGCAAAAAGGAGAGGTGGAGGTGCCACGTCCAGAAAGACTCCACTGAGGGAGATGAAGGAGGCCCCCAGAGTGACTGACCTGGGCAGGAGAGGGAAGTGGGGGCTCAGGTGTCCGTGGCTCTCAGTGGAGGTTGGGGCTGGAGAAGTGACACAGATGGAGGTCTGAGAAGCTGTAATCTGTTTGCGGTTTCTAGCAGAGGCCAGGTATTTAGAGAAAGTCTTCGGGAGTGCCTCTCCTGTAAAGCCAGGGTTCTGGGTCTCTGCCTGAGAGGGTGGCTGCTGCTTCATCCCCCTGCTCTGTGGATGTCAGTGCTGACGTCGCTCACCTCGACGGAATTTTTCCAAGACACTTGCATGTACATAAATGAAACCTGACTTTAGCCACAGCGTTCTGTCTTCTTTCCTCCCTTCCTGACATTTTTCTGAGACACTAAATATACTCCTAGGAGCCCGGTGCAAATTGCCCACACTCTCGTTATTGTCGAGGGACCACAAGGTTGGAAGTCAGGCGCTGTTTGTTTGCAGAAAGGGGAGGGTCAGGAGAAGGTGGAACACGACTCCATCGCCCCTCACCCCCTCCACTTAATGCAAACCATTGGTGCCACGTTCTTTCTGGGAATCGATTTCACTGCAGAATTTACATCTCTCTGACTTCAGGGCCTAGATGACAATGTCAGCATTCAGTGAGCCTCTTAGCAACCAGCGAGGTCCACTGATGAGGAAAGGCCAGCCTGACAGATTTACAGGCCAGTGGCCTCTTCCTCAGAGTTCATGCTGTTTTGTGTAGCATTCAAGACAGGGCCCTGGAAGTAACTACCTCCCGTTAACGCCCTCTGGGAATGGTCCCACGTGGTATTTTAGTTGGACATCTCTGCTTAGTCGCTGGCACTGCTGAAGCAGTTGGAAGGTGGGATTCTCACCGATGGGATCCCCCTAGCCTGAGTGTTGACCTTCCAGCCATGGGGTTTAGCCATCTCTCTCCTGGCAAGGGTGCCAATTTGTAGCTGAACAAAAAGAGGCCCTTCGCTCCCAGAGTCTCCTAATTCCAGCTTATCAAACTCTCCAAGTGAAGTGCATGAGTGTCCCCTGCAAGGGTTAGACCACAGGTCAGTTGCAGACATTAATGCAGTTAGAGGTAGAAATGTTCTGTGGGTTGGGGAGGCAGGGTGCTAATCACCTTGGAAGGAGATACTGGTTGCTGAGAGGTATGGGGAAGGGGGATTAACAAGAAACAAGTAATTCCAGACAGGTGCTGTGAAGAACCAGGGCGGAGGCACAGTGCGTTGTGTAGGGCAGCTGGGGTGCTACTTTACATAGGGTGGCCGGGGAAGGCCTCCCTGAGGAGGTGACATTTGAGCAAAGTCCTGAACAAAGTAACAGAATAAATAGAAGAAAGAACAAGGGCAAAGATCCTGAGACCTTGGGTTTCTGGACCAGCAAGCGGCCCCATGCAGTGAGAGCCATGGGGACAGGAAGGAGAGTGGGAGGAAGTCAGGTCAGAGAAGGCCCCAGATGGTACAGACCTTGGGGTCCTTGGTGAGCTTGTCGGGCCGGGAAGCTACCGGAAGGCTTTGATGCCAGGAAAAGGCAAGCTCAGCACAACTAGTTGCCTTCTGCCCTCTTTTGAGTGTCTCTTCTAGGCGGGACCTAGACCCAGGGCTGGGCTTGTGGAGGGGGTGAGGGGCGGTTAAGGAAAGTGCTGGGAGAGCTGGGCCTGACCTGATGGTCCCCTCAGCGCCCTCATCCTTTTCTCTTTCCTCTCCGCCTTCCTCCTATCCCTCCTGTCTCCCCTCCTGCACTCTTTGGCCCAAACCACTGTGCCCAGTTTGGGAGGGCGCCTAGCCCCTGGCTCCTCTCCGTGTCACAGTTGCGTGCCCTCTCCTCCCTGCTCCCTGACCTCCCCTGGACTCGGAATGACATCTCGCTGCCTCCCAGGCAGAGCTGTGGGGAGTAGTGGTGTCCCGATGCCCTTTCATGGTCTCGTAACTGGGCTGATCCAGGTGCCTGGGCCTCTCACTGGCGGGAATGAGCAAGTCCCAGGTCTTGGGACTGCGTTTCAGTTTGATTCAGCAGCAGCTCGGAGAATTTAACCAGACAATTCTTAAGTACCCACTGTTATTTAACCAGCAACTCTTGAGCACCCACTGTTGCATGCTCTGGGTCAGGAGGGGGTGGGGTAGGAAACAATGACAAAAACATGAAGAAAATTCTTCCTGTTGTTTTCTGCTAGTGGGATGACTCCGCTGCAGGGCTCTGAGATAGGCCTTCTATAAAATCAAGGAGCACACGGGTGTTTTGGTCATGTCAGGGAGAGAGGGAGAGACATTGTTTCTTGGAAGTTACCTTGGAAGGGGTCATGGAGGAGGGAGGTCTGGTGAACATGGAAAGGGCCTCCTGCCCGAGGATGTCAAGTCCAGAGCCATGAGGGCCAGCTGTATGTACCAGCTTCCCCTGTTGCCTGAAGCCATGATGAAAAATAAACAAGCACGGAGGTGTGCTTGCAGTGTGGTTAGGAGACAAGACCGGCATCAAGAATCAATGTGCGATCTCACTCCGCAGTCACTGAGGTGCCAAAGGAGGAGGCTGTGAGGAGGCTGTCAGAGCAGAGAGAAAGATAGAGCTGGCTGGGACCTCGCGGGTCATCCTGGCAGGTTCATTTTCTTGAGGTCACAGAGTCCTTTGGGACTCGATGGAAGCTGTTGACTCTTCTCAGAGGAAATACATGTCTGCACCTATACCCTAATTTTTTTTTAATTGAGATATAATTCACATACTATAAAATTCACCATTTGAAAGTGTACAATTTGGTGCTTTTTAGTTTAGTCACAAGGTTCTGCAACCATCATCACTGTCTATAATTCCAGGACATTTTCATCACCCCCCCAAAAAACTTCATGCCCTTTCTCAGTCATTCCCCTTCCTCCCTTCCCTCCAGCTCTGGCAACTACTAATCTATTCTCTGTCTCTATGCCTGTTCTGGACATTTTATGTAAAAAGAATCATACACTACATGGCCTCTTGTGTCTGGCTTTTTTCATTTCGTATGCTGTTTTCAAGGTTCATTCATGCTATAGTATTTATCAGTACTTCATTCTTTTCATGAATGGGTTTTCCATTCAGTTTTTCCATTGTCGGGTTATACCACATGTTGCTCACTCATCAGCTGTTGCACATTTGGGTTGTTTCCAATTTTTAGCTATTATGAATAATGCTGCTATGAACATTCACATACAAGTGTATGTGCTAAGATTTGCAGCCCATTTCATGAGGTTCACAGAATCCCTGAAGCCCATCTCTGGATTTCTCAATCTAGGAAAACCTTGTTTTACTAAGAGGCAGGAATTCATGAGGGAATGGACTCCTCACATTGTATTCATTCATTCAATATGTCCAGTTTATTTGTATATCAATTATATCTTAATAAAGCTGCTAAAAAATCAAATGATGATCCATCAATCCCACTTCTGGGTAAAGATCCGGAGGGATCTCTAGTTTGAAAAGACACCTGCACCCCAATGTTCATAGCAGCAGTATTTACAATAGCCAAGACATGGAAGCAACCTAAATGTCCATCAACAGATGACTGGATAAAGAAGATGTGGTATATTTATACAATGGAATGCTACTCAGCCATAAAGAAGGGTAAAATAATGCCATTTGCAGGAACATGGATGGACCTAAAGATTGTCATTCTAAGTGAAGAAAGCCAGAAAGAGAAAGAAAAATCCCATATAATATCGCTCATATGTAGAATCTAAAAAAAGAGAAATAAAGACACTATGAACTCATCTACAAAACAGAAACAGACTCACAGACATAGTGAACAATCTTACAGTTACCGGGGAAAGGGGGTGGGAAGAGATAAATTTGGGAGTTTGAGATTTACAAATGTTAGCCGTTATATATAAAAATAGATTTTAAAAAGTTTCTGCTGTATAGCACAGGGAGCTATTCTCAACATCTTGTAATAACCTTTAATGAAAAAAATATGAAAATGAATATATATGTATATGCATGACTGGGACAGTGTGCTGCACACAAGAAACTGACACGTTGTAACTGTTGGGACTTCAATTTTAAAATATCAAATAAAATTATTTTTAGAAGGAGGGAATGGAGAAGGAAGGCAGGTTATCAGTAATTTATTACTATTTATTGAGCAGCTCTAAGTGAAGCACTTTACATCCCACATTCATTTAATCCTAAACAACCCTGTGACACAATGTTATTTATCATCCCCATACTGCAGATGAGAAAACTGAGGCTCAGAGAAGCCATGTCAGGTTTTCTTGGAGAAGTCAGGATTTGAGCTGAGCATGACCCTGTTTCCTCTTGGCCCGCATCAAAGCCCCTATTTCCTTCAGTTTATTTTTGAATGGAGTATTAGTGCCCTGTCAATAGGGCATCCCTTTTGCTAAGCCCAGAATCAGCCCAGTGCACCGTGGTCATCCTAGACTGCTGTACAATGACTCTTCCCCAGAATGACCCATGACTGAAGGCCCTGCCTCCTGCTCTTCCTCTTCGGGGGGTTTAGCCTCCAGCCCAGCCAGTGTACACATCTGGCTGTGGTAATAATAGCTCAGGGCGCCAAGGGCATCTCCGGGACAGCTGAGACATCTCAGTGCGGCATTTTTCTGCGTGCCCTGCCGAGAAGGGAGGTCCCAGGGTCAGGGTGAGGATGGTGTGTGGTCAGGGATTCTGCAGCGGTGGTGGCTGCCGTCAGAAGCCCAGTGTCAGCCACCCTGCTCTGCTTTGTCTCCCAGCCTGTGGACCACCAGCAAGCCCTGGTGCGCAGGGAGTCCGCGGTCAACCTGGAGAACTTCAAGAAGCAGTATGTCCGCAGGAGGTGGAAGGTGGGTCAGGGTTTAAGGGTGGGGGCAGCGGCCCAGGTGGGCTCCAGGTTCCCCTCAGGGTCTTTGTGCACTTTCTCACCTGGAGGTTCCTCTCCTCTCCCTACCCCTCCCCAGCTCTCTTTCAGCATCGTCTCCTTGTGCAACCACCTTACCCGCTCCCTGATGAAGAAGGTGCACCTGAGGCCAGATGCAGACCTGGTGGGTAAATGTGGTGCCCTCTGGTTGGGTGGAATTCTGGGTGTGGCCTGGAGCTCAGGGGTGGGAGGGAGCAGATGGGCTTAACTGTTTCCAGCAAGCTCTGCACTGTGTGATCAGCGGAAGTTGGGTGTTCAGGGGGACCACTGGGGTGGTGCTGGGAGGGGGGCGCTCCCAGAGGGCAGCAGAGGCCTCTGGAGGATCTCCAGTCCTTTCCTGGTGGGCCTTCAGAGGGACTGCTGCTGCCACTCCCCGGCCCCAGTGTCCCCCCAAGGACTTGTAGCCTGTGAGGGATGGTGGTGGAATAATGAGACTACCATAGGCGATCCCAAATCAGTTCCTGACAGGCCAAAGATCTGCTTCAGAAAGAGAGCTTTACATTCATTATCCCAATTTTCCTAATTCTGTTTTGCCTTAGCTTACCAATAAAAATAACATTTAAGTGATATCTTATATTTGATTAGCTTAGGGCAGTTTTATGTGCATTTAAAATGAGAGACTTATAATATAATGATCAAGAGCATGGCCTCTGGAGCCAGAATGCCACGATTCAAATCTGCCACTTATGAGCTGTGTGACCTTGAGGAAATTACTTAACCTCTCTGTGCCAAAATGTCATCATTTGTAAAATGGAGTAAATAATAGTTCCTATTTCATAGGGTAGTCATGAGGATTAACTGATGACATATTCTTAGAGCCTGGCATTTTAAGCGCTCAGTATGTATTAGCAGCTATTATTGTTTAAAATCCTCTTGTAGACTCTGAAATTTGGTGCCAGTGCTACAGAATGTGGTGTTAGTATTGCAGCTGGCTCCCTGACAGACCCTCCCACTGCTCACTGAGTGTGGTGAGGGCCCCCGGAGTGTCTAGGATGAGTGGGAACAGAAGGTGACTCCCTGAGCTCAGGAAGAGGCTAGATGGCAGCAGCGTGAGGTGGGTGGGCTGGCAGCCCTGGGCAGCCGCAGGGCACACAGCACTCAGGCTGCATCCCAGGGCCTGGCACAGCCCCTGCGCACCCCACACCAGCCTGAGCTCTTCTTGGTTCTCGCTCTTGTCAGGAACTTGAGGATTTATGGCTCCAGAGGCCCAAAACAACTGTGTGTCTTCGGCCAAGCTGTGTCCCTTCTCTGGCTGCCCTCCTCGTCTGCTGTAAAAGGGGACTGGGACTTGCTCCCTCTGAAAATCCCTATTAATGACAAGCAGACTTTTCCCTAGCTTACTTTTTTATTTTCTGGCTCTGACTCATGCTAAAAAGTTGCTATTCAGCAGCGCTTGAGTTATTTTTATTGTTATGGCCGGGCTTGGTCCAGGATGTATTTGGCTACAGTTGATCTTGACCTTGGATTTCCAGCTGGCGCAGGCTAGGAGAAGGAGAGAGGGCCCTGGGAAGGCACACGGCTGACAGCTGGCATGCCTTTCAGGCTGAGTTGCTGGCCATTAGGAAAGAGGAACAGAGAGTAATTGAAAAGAATGTAAAACTCTTTCCTAATTTTTATCCTTGTGCAAACATTTAAAACTGTCCTCTTTTTACTCAGACATTCAGCATCATCAGCTCAATGGCTCACCCTACAAGTGAAAAAGGAATGGGTCCCAGGAATCTATTATACAGTTTTCCCAAAGGGACTTAAAAAAAAAAAAATGAGAGAGGTCCTTTTGTTTAGGAAGCTTAAAATTGAACATCTGACAACAGATTTTTTTTTATGACTTGCACAAGGCTTTCTGAATCAGTACTTCTTTCAATAGTTTTAATACTTTGATTAGATCCGTGTGGCTTGAGTGAAAAGGCATGGGGACCACCAGGGTGGCTGCCTCTGCTCTGGCTTAGCCACGTAGAAGCTGTTGGACTGTGCTTTGCTCTTTTTCTCTTTCATAAAATCAGAGCACAGAAGCCTTTTCCCTGGAAAGACAACACGGCAAGGCTGGCTAGAGGTGCAGCCTAAGCCAGACAGAGGAGACAGCACGGCCCTCAGAGCTTGGTGGGGTGGTCCCTGTGGCTCTGCGCTGAGTTCAGGAGACCCATCAGTCCACAGAACAGCTATCCAGGTGGTCTAGATTGTGTGGCAGCCACAAAGGACACCAGACATGACTTTCATTATTATTATAATTGGCCCCTCCTGGTGCCTGCTTTCCCCTGAGCTGCTCTGCCTGCATTCCTTCCTCCTGGGAAGCAGACCTCCAGGCAGGTCCCATTTCAGGTCCCTCCCCGCCCCATCCTGCCCACCCCTGGTCTCTGGGCAGAGCTACAGGCTTCCCCTCTAGGTCCATCCCCTTGGCTTACAGGCCCCTGACAGGCGCTTCTGCCCGGGTTGCCCAGCACGACCCCATTCCTGGCACCTCATGACCCTCTTGCCCTTGGTCTCTCTTTTTCCCTTTCTTCCAGAGGAATTGTGATAGTGACACAGAGGAGGACATCACCAAAAGGAAAGCCCTCCACCCCCGGAGGAGGAGCAGTACCTCCTAACTGGCCGGGCTCAGGTGGCCACCAGGGAGGCCCAGGTCCAGCCGGGCTCCTGTCTTTGCAGACTCTTGGACCCCGCCTGTCACCAGCACGCAGGCATTCTCCATCCCCGAGCACTTTGCAAGAGAGATGGGCACGCAGGATTCAGAAGAATTTTCAGGGGAGCCAGGAGACCTTGGGAGCTGTGGCTGTCTCCTGGGGAGAAGACTCCAGCATTCCCAAAACTCATTAATTCTCCAGAAAACGGACTTTCACCTATCTGCCAACCTCACAGCCTGGGGCAGGGAACCGATGTAAACACACATCACCGTCCTGGCTGAAGGTCAGATTCAGGCAGCTTTTCTCACAGGAGGAGGGAGTTCAGAACCAGCCTGGCCAAAAATTACACCAGGAAAACAGAGGCCTCCCTCCATGGGAACAAGATAAGGAGTGAAGTGAATCTTGGGTGTGAGGGACCTATCCTGTGACCTCCCAGAACCCACGTGGAGTCAGCATCTCATGCTGACCAACATATCAGACCTTCCAAAGAAGCCCATTACCAGCCCACTGTGCTGTAACTTTTTTCATTTTTATTAAACTTCTGGTTTACCTGACGCTCGGCTTCTGTGGGGGCTATTTCCATCTGATTTCTTTAGCTCTCTGGGGGAGCCTCCAGGATTGGGGTGCTGAGTGGATAGCTCAGAAACTCATACTGAAGCAACCCCCTACCCCTGGACTGCTAACTGCCCACATTCTACATCCTTTCCTAAAGGTGTGCAGCCCAAGAAAATCAGCCTGGATACCAGCATATAAGGCCTGGGCTGCGTCTGCTACTACCACCATCACCCCTGCTGGTGTGGGCTGAATTGTGTCTCCCAATCCTCAGTCCCTCAGAATATTCGGAGACAGGTCTTTAAAGAGGTAATTAAGGTAAAATGAGGTCATTGAGGTGGTCCCCAATCCAGTATGACTGGTGTCCTTATAAGCAGAGAGATCAGGACACAGAGGAAAGATCATATAAAGAGACAGCTTAGAAGGGTGGGTATAGCTTAGTGGCAGAGTGTGTGCTTAGCATGCATGAGGTCCTGGATTCAATACCCAGTACTTCCATCAAAACAAACAAACAAAAAAGGATCTAAAGAGACAGCTAGAAGGTGGGCATCTATAAACTAAAGAGAGAGGCCTCAGAAGAAACCAGCCCTGTCAAGACCTCAGTCTGATTCTGGCCTCCAGAATTGTGAGAAGATAAATTTCTGTTGTGTAAGCCACACAGACTGTGTGCCTTTGTTAAGGCAGCTCTGGAAAGCAAATACACCTGCCAACTATGGGCAAGATAGGGCCGGGGGCTCTGTGAAGACGTGGATGGAGAAGGTCAAAGAAGGACCCAAAGGAGATGGATTACCCGGACCCTTGAGTGTATGTGGCAAGAGAACTCTGGGCCCTGCTTTCCAGGCCCAAAGGATGGTGCTGTTGACCAGAAACCTGAGAGAAGACCCTTGGAAGCCAGAGTAAAGAGGGTCAGGGTGAGGTACCAAGGCTGAGAGGATTCGTGGGAAGAGGTGGAAAGAAAGGGGGAGAAGTTTTAGAAGGTGAGTGAGGGAAAGTGTGCCGGGAAGGAGAGAGGGGAAGAAAATAAGGGCAGAAAGGACACAAGAGAAAGGGGGCATCCTTTCCCTTCATCAGCAGCGAGTTTTAAGCACGTTGTGTTAGAGGGTGGGCCGAGCCACCCTGATCCAGTGGACAGATCCAGAGCAAAACAACCCCACAGGAACAGAAAGGCAGAAGGGTGTCAGAAAACCTTCCAGCCAGGAATGGAGGGGCCCGCAGGCTTGTGGAAGAAAGCTCTGCCTCGCCCTGGAGTTCTTGGGTGTCTCAGTTCTCAGCCTCTCCAGCTAACGGTGTTCAGCCCCCACCCCTCCTGGCTGTGGGAGGGAAGTTCTGGAACAGGGGCTCCCCGGGAGCTCCTAGGAAGTACAGTGTGGTCGCAGGTAGGGGACTGCCCTCCGTTAGGAAGGAGAGCAGTGAACGGCTTTGACAAACCCAGGCTTGAGTTTCCAATTACAGCCAAAGGGGTTAGCCTTTGGGCACCTGTCTGGCCCAACCACTGCTTTTTACTGAACAGGAAACTGAAGCTGAGAGAGAGGAAGTGACTCGTTCTGCTTCACGCAGCAAATTTGTGAAAATGTCTGATGAGAGCCCAGACTTCCTGACTCCGAGTACAGGGCTCATTTCTTCAGCTTGATAAACTGTGGGAGACCTTTCAGGAAATGGACCGACCATTTGCTTTGCCTCACTTAAAACACACTCTTGTCTCTACTTTTCCCCGCCTTGTCCTTCATTTCTGGGAACAGAAGAAATGATCACAGTTGTGATTCAGGGAAAATGGGGTGTGATGGGACGGCCATGTCCCAAGTCTCAGGCAAGTCCCAGGGACACGCCCCGCCAAGTGAGGGTCCTTGGCTTTGCGCAGGAAAGAATTCAAGAATGAGCCACAGTTGAGTAAAAGTAGATTTATTCAGAGAGATGCACACTCCACAGTGCAGGCTGTCTCAAAAGTCAAGAAAAAGGCAGAAGGGCCTAAGAGATACACATTCATTAGGCAGAATGCAGGCCGTCTTAGAAGGGTGAGTGGTGGCCTCAGAGCTTGGAGTCTGCTAGGAAGAAATGTGATTGTCCCCAGGGTGTGGGGATTGTTAGTTTAATGGGCTCAGTAGCTTCATATGCTAACAAGTGGGAGGGTTATTCCAACTACTTTGAAGAAGGAGTGGGATTCCAGGAATTGGGCCATCACCCACTTTTTGACCTTTTATGGTCAGCCTTGAAACTGACCTGGCACCTGTGGGAGGACCATTTAGCAGCTATTGTATTACAGTGAGCAGATAATGATGCTTGGGGTCTACTGGGAATTGAATCTTCCACCATCTTGGTACTAATTGCTGGGTCATTCTTTTCATGGCTGTGCCCTGCCCCCTTCCTTCCTGCCTCACTTGCTTCTGTCCACCTTTTCACAGTAGAGGGCACTGCCCCTAGGTGGGGGCAGCTCGGCAGCCAACATCGTGGGCTGCAGGTCAATCTATGAACCGGTATTTACTGGGCTCCCACTACATGCCTGGGACTGCTCTAGATGCTGGGGTTAGAGCAACAAATAGGCAGGCATGGCACCTCCCTGAAAGGAGACCGCATTCTGTAAGTCCTAGGAATCCAGGACTCTGTCCTACCCATAGGCTTCTCCTCCCGCCTTCTTCTCACCCAGGTTATAGAAAGTCCTGTTGACCAGGTGCCCCTCAGCCCAGCTCTCTGGGGTTTGCTGGCACCTGCTGGGTTTCCCAAATCCCTCAGGAGGCGCAGGAAGTGGGCAGAGGGGGGCCTTTGAGGATGACTTTGACACCCATCAGCCTGAAGCCAAGCACCTGTACCACTCTAATGCAGGAACACAGAAACCTGGTCCCTCCGGCCTGCAGGTGTGAGGTTCAGTGAAGCAGCTGGCCCAAGGGAGCCAGGTGTGCTCTGTTAGTCCTGAAGAAGGATGTGTTGACCAGCTGACGTTTCGAGGCTGTGAGAGACCACAGCGTGCTCTGAGGCAAAGGAAAGATTTCCAGTGACAAAAGCTGTGCTTGGTTAAGTCAGTCTTTAAGAAGTCTGAGGGTGCCCTACCCCCGAGTGTTTGCCTGTGTGTTTGCAGGATGCTGCATTAATATTTCACAAATGCACATATAAATATTTCAGTGCTCTCTGTTTTAATGTCAATCTCACTGGTTTTCCTGACTCCAGATCTTGGATTTCATCTGCCTTTTCCACTAGCATATTTGTTTGCCGAAAACCTTATTTTGGAAGCAGATGAAGGACATACCATAAGAAGTGAACCACAAAATCTCCATGAGAAAAAAGTCCTGCCCTGTGTTCCACAGACAAAGTAGGTATATGTGGAAAGAGCTAAAATGAAGACTGGGATATGGCAAGGAATTTTATCTGGCATGGGCTCATAGAGCTTTCCGTCTGGTCCCATGTTGATGTCATCCTGACGTTGTTCTGTTCCCTGTTGCTGCACCCCAAAGAATAAGTCTTCCCTGGTGATCTGCTGAGAGGATCCCATTCTAAGCAAACCGTAATAGGCTTAGGGATTGGAGGAGCTGAAGAGCTGTAAACGTTGGTTAACTGACATTTCGAAAAGCTAAAACACAGTGGGTAACCTCATTAATAGTTATCTCTCTTTCTGTTTTTCCCTTTCTCCCACTAGTTTCCTTTTTCTCTCCCCTTCCATCCATTAGCAAGTCATAATATATAGCTGAAGTCCCTACTTACTAGATAAAATTCACATTCCCAGTTCTTAATCTAAAACACAGTGGGTTATATTACCTAAGGAGAAATAATTTTGTAAGTATTTCCTCCCCTGTGGATCAGTGATCCTCCACCCCTGAGCTAGACAAAAATGAAAGAAAAAAGATAAGCTCACAAATGCTTTTTAAAAAACCTCTTCTGCAATAGGAACATATTGTACACATTTTATTTAATTCCCTTTGTAACCTTGTGAGGGAAATGAGAGAACGCAAGCTCCATTTCTATAGATGAGGAAGCTGAGATGCTGTGGAGCCAAGAAGTTTGCATGCGATCACACAGCTGGGGTGCTTGGAATCTGGATTTGTCTACCCTCAAATCCACATTCTTCTCTGCTCTTCCCAGAAAGACAGTGTTGGGTGAACAAAGCATCCTAGAAAACCAGAGGCAGTATGATTCTGTTTTTATAAAGCTCAAGAACTTTACTATACTTTGGAAATACATGCCAATGTGATAAAACAACATTTTAAAAGCAAGGCAATAATTAAACTCAAAATTCATGGTGAAGCTCACCTCTGGTGGCTGAGATGGGGACGAGGGTAAAGGTAGGTGCTAGGCTGTCGGCAGCATTGTGGACAACACAAGTCCACCATTAGTTCACGGGAGTTCATTTTATTCTTATGCTTTCTCTCTTACGTACGAGTTATCTACATTTTTCATCCATCAAATATTATATTGAAATAATGAAATGAGGAAATGAAGTGAAAAATATCAACGCAAACGGCCATGAGATGCCACAGTGGACAGGACATGGAGGCTGCGTGGTGATTATCGGTGAGGGTGCTTGTCCACTCACGACCTGATGGCAGGCTTTTGTCCGTTCTTTTATTGCCACCTTGGTCAGAGGCCACCGTGCCAACCTGTGAGAATGCCTGGGCTGGATTATTATCCCCATTTTAAAGAGAAAGGGTAGAAAATCCTCCGTCTCCAGCCCACCTCCCCAGTCACCACCTCCCCTTGGAGTCTACCTGAGGGCTGTGGTCTGACGACATCTTCTGAGCCCAAATAGGCTGAGTTTGCCAACTCATGCTCTGGGTGCCTTCGTGTCTCTCTCAGCTTAAATCTGGAGGCTGGGCGGTGTTTGAAAAGCCATCTGGGCCAACACCCTGCTCATTTGGGATTGAGAGGAGGTGGTCCCGTGTCTTCTCGCAATTCCCTTTCCTAGTTCTTTTTTTTTTCTTAATTGAAGTATAGTGAGTTTATAATGTGTCAATTTCTGGCGCACAGCATAATGTTTCAGTCATACACATATATATTTATTCCTTTTCATGTTCTTTTTCATTATAGGTTACTACAAGATACTGAACATAGTTCCCTGTGCTATACAGTAGAAACTTGTTGTTTATCTAGTTTACATATAGAAGTTAGTATCTGCAAACCTGGAACTCCCAATTTATCCCTTCCCACTCCCTTTCCCCTCTGGTAACCATTAAGTTTGATTTCTGTGTCTGTGAGTCCTTGGTATATTTCATCACTTCACCAAAAGGCTTGGGCGAATTCCTGGCACTTTTCAGCTGTTGACTCCTGGCCTTGTCATTTGGCCTTTCTGGGCCTCAATTTTCTCATCTGTGAAATGGAGATAATAATGTCAATGCTGCTTGTCGTGAGTGCCTCATTGAGACCAATGTTGTAAGGGAGTTTTGTCCGCTTTGAAGAACTTGGCAAACGTAAGGGATTTGTTATTTACATAATTTAGTTGCACCCTGAGACCATAGGCATAAGGAGCAACATGGAAAAGGAGCGGCACTCAACACCGGTGCCTTGGACTCCGGGCGGAGGGCACACCTCCTACTCACCGCTTCTGCCCTGACACACCTGTGTGAGGCCTGATTCTGCACTGACACTCACACTCGGCAGTGGTTTATTAAACAGAAGAGAAAGCAGGAAGAGCTTTCCTCTCACCCTGGTGCAGGGCGCTCAGCTGGCCACCTTCTTCCCACCCCTCCCGAGGGCGCCTATGGTGAGGCTGGAGGCAGGAGCAGAGGCTGCTGGAGTCGGGGTCCTGAAGGGAGGCTTACTGCTGCTTTGCCTTTTAATTCAGGACTCGTGCAGCTCACTTCAAGGGGCGTAAACAGCGCTTTAAAGAAGTAAATGCAGAACTCAGACTACTTTCCCCGCCTTGTTTCCTTGTTTTGTTATTTTTGTTGCTGTGTTCGTTTGCTAGGGCAGCCTTAACAAAATACCACAGAGGGGGCAGCTTGCACAGCAGGCATGGATTTTCTCACCACTCTAGAGGCTAGACGTCCAAGATCAAGGTGCCAGCAGGGCTGGTTTCCTCTGGAACCTCTCTCCTTGGCTTGCAGGCTGCCACCCTCCTGCTGCCTCTTCACCTGGTTGTTTCTCTGGACACACGCATCCCTGCTGTCCCTCTGTGTGTCTGTATTTCCTCTTCTCGTAAGGACAGCAGTCACACTGGATTGGGGCCCACCCTTGTGGCCTCCTGTTAGCTTCATCACCCCTTTAAAGGCCCTATCTCCAAATACAGTCACATTCTAAGGACTGGGGGTTGGGGCTTCAACATATGAAATTGCCGGGACATAATTCAGCCCTTAACAGGTGTGAATGTATTTAACTCTTCATTTAAAGAGAGCTAGTACTTTGCCTTCTTGTTTTACATCCAGCTCCTGAATGCCCCCGGGGACACGGAGCTGTGGGCCTGAGCCCGCACAGACCACCCCAGGTGTCTGAGCTCAGGCACTTGAGTGCCCTGCACAACAGGAACTAGCACCTCTGTGTTCTTTCCTAGACGTCCTTGAAGCATCAGAAGCCTCGGGTTGGGTCTTGTTTGGGTTGCTGTCACTCTGCTGTGGTCGGTGTATACACACCTTTTCCACTCATTTTACAAACAAAAAGTATTGATTTTATTATGTATCTAAAAGGTGTTAATTGATTTCAGAGGAGTAGTGGGTTAAGGTGGGGCGGGGGTGGGGGGAAATGAAGTTGCCATTGAAATTTACAAATATACTTCAAATTACCAAGCTAAGATTTGCACTAATTTGCCTGCTTAATTTGTCTCTGCACTTTGCCCTGTGTGCAGGTACAGAGTGGAAGATAGTGCCTGTCTCTGGAACTGGCCAGCAAGAGGGAGGGCCATGGGGGCTCACGGGGTTGGTCCAGAGCAGCCAGGCAGCCTGAAGGAAGGGACATGCCAGGTGCCCACCTGTGGATGCGAGAGGACTTTCTGGACCAATGGCTCTTTGAGGGGAGGACTGTGTCTGATTCATTTATGAAGGTTCCAGAGTGCGCCTCTGCCTGGCACAGGGTGTGATTACTAAAGATCTGAGGAGAGAAGGCAGGTGGAAGGAATAAAGGGAGGAACGAGGGGAAGAAGGAAAGGAGAGAAGCCTGGCAGTGAGGGAGGCATACTGCCCCGCTTTCCACACCAGGGAGAGCCTGCAGTGGGGAATGCTGTGAGCCCCTGCTGCCGGTACCTTCTTGGACCCACCAGACCATTCATGCTGGACCCACCAGACCACACTCTCCCCAGATGGCTTTTAGCCAGAGGTTGAGCCCGGCGGGGCGGGAGTTGGGAGCTGGGGGGATGTGGCAGGTGCTAAAACCAGGCCATTCCTGTCCTGTGGGGGACCTACTCCTTGCCCTGGGGAGCCTGTCAGCGGGCGCTGCAGTCTGAGGCCCTTCCTGTCCCCTCTGCCCTCCTCCCCTTTGCCCTCCTCCCCTTTCTCCTTTCGTAGGAGTCAGACCTCCATTGTGGTCCTTCTGCTCCAGTGCCTTTCACAGGTGCTCCCCCGCCCAGATCTCTGCAGCTTCTGTCCTGGCATCTGCTTCCCAGAGGACCTGAGCTGACCCAAGGAGAGAGGGAGGAGGGAGGGGACTTTGCATTGGCACCTACTTCTCGTCTCCACTGCTCTCCCTTGGCAGGCACGGACTGACAGCTGTCTCACTGACTTCAGAGCTGGAGGCAGAGTGGGGCTCAGTTCATGTCTTTTATAAAAAAGTGATGGTGGTTTGTGTCTTTGCTACAAAACATTTCTTAAAGCAAAAGTGACTCCACCATTTCTCCCCTTTATTTGTCTCTCATCTTGAGCCCCCCAAATCCTGAACGTGGCCTGAGACATGCCTTGTGATCTGGCTCCTACCTGTTGCTTCCTCCTTTGGGCCCTTGGCTCGCTGTGCCCCAGCCACCAGGCCGGGAGCAGCCTGGGTTCCTCGCAGGTGCAGGCTCCTTCCTACCTGCAGGGGACCTGGCCTCTGTCCACAATGTCCCCTCTTCCATCCCTAACCCCACTCACTCTCTACCTTTTTGGAGTTAGCTCCTAATTCTTTAGGGTCTCAATTTAAATGACACTTTCTGTGGTCCTCCCCCTCTTCCAGAAGAGATTAGGACCCCCTCCTATAACCTTTCAGGCCCTTTTATGACACTTACTAATTTTAATTTAATAGTATATTAGTTTATAAAGTACCACAGACTGGGTGGCTTAAAGAACCTAACTTTGTTTCTCACAGCTCTGGAGGCTGGAAGTCCAGGATCAAGGTGTCAGCAGGGTCGGTTTCTTTGGAGGCATCTCTCCTTGGCTTGTAGGTGGCCGTCTTCCCCCACCCCGTGCTGTTATGCGGTCTTCCCCCCACCCCCATGCGTGTCTGTGTCCCCACCTCTTACAGGGACACCACTCATATGGGATTATGGCCCACCCCTATGACCTCATTTTACATCAATTACTTCTTTAAGGAGAGAATTTACATCCAAATACAGCCCCATTCTGAAGTACTAGGGGTTAGGACTTCAGCATATGAATTTGGAGGGGGAGGTGGAAGACACAATTTAACTCATAATAAATATCTACTTTAAGAATTATTTGAAGGGTGAGGGTATAGCTCAGTGGTAGAGTGTGTGCTTCGCATGCACGAGGTCCTGGGTTCAGTCCCCAGTACTTCCATAAAAAACAAACAAAAAAACTATTTGAATTTTTGATGTCTGCCTCCTCTTGTGGGCCATACACTTAGGAGAGCAGGGCTGGGTCTGGCTGTTTGCTGTTCTGAGCACAGTGCCTGTCAGTGTTCAGTAAGTATTTATGGACTGAATTAACACATGACATCACTCCTTGGTTGGTCCAAAGTGGCAAGGAACCCTGCAGGACCTCACGCTGGCAAGAAGCCAAAACAGCCCTCAGAACCAGGCCCCGGGCAGCCCCCCTCTCCCCACACTGCTGTCCCTCAGGAGAGTGTTCAGTTTAATACGCATTGATGCTAAAGACCTACTATGGGTCAGATTTTTATCTGGCTTTAAAGGGTGTGTAAGCTTCTGATAAGAGAAGGGAAAAAGAAGGTATGGGTTAGTGTTCTGTTTGCTTATCTTTATGTCTTCCCATGGCTGGACTTTGGAAAGTCACCACACGAAAGTAAAACTTCTTTTCTGAGTGGTGAATTAGTAGTGTGGTTGGTGAATTTGGAGTTTGCCATTTTTTCCCCGTCTCTAGCCATTGTGACCATGGTTCCAAGTCAGAGACCCAGAGGGCCCTGCCAGAGAGCCAGGCCACTTATTGGGGTTGGAAAAGCTGTTAAAGGTCAGGCAGAGAGGACGCATCAGACTCTGGCTGAGTCCTTTGAGGAGTGTATGCATGTGCGTGTGTATGTCTGTGCAAGTGTATGTGTGTGTGTATGTGTGTGCGTATGTGTTTCTGGGTGTTTCCAAGTATCTGCAAGTACGCATCTGTCTCTGAGTGAATATATTTTGGATGGGCGTGCATGTGTGTGTGCGCATTCCTGGATGTGTCTGAGTTTTCTCTCTGTGCGTCTGTTTCTGTGTATGCATCTGACTGTGTGCCTGGGGGTCTGGGTGAGGACACCTGTCGCTGTGTGGGTGTATCCAGGTGGCTGGTTATTGTCCTGAAGGGCTCCTGGGGAAAGTGCCTCTGGGCCCAGGCTTTGCAGGATCTGTTCTAATACTGTCAGACCTCTGAGACTGGTCTGTTTGACATTCCAGGGAACAAAGTTGAGGACAGCCGCACCTGCTGAGTCGCAAGGATGTGTGGGCTCTGTGTGTTCACAGTTGGACATATCTCCTTTCACACACACGGAGGGGAAATTTCAGACGGGCTGGCTGACCATGCATTCTTTCAGGTCATGACTTCGGCTCGCCCTGGGAGCGGAAGTGAGAATGCTCAGGAGCGGAAATGAGAATGCTCAGGAGACCTAGAGGTTGGCAGGAGGTGAGCGGAGACCCAGGTGTTGCCCAGCTGGGTACCCTGGCTCATGGCTTTCTCAGGCCATTCTAATAACCAAGCTGCCGGCTTTGAAATTGATTGATGGATGCTTCTGGTCGGGGAGGAAGCCAGAGCAGATTGTCTTGAATGGTACAAACTGCAGACCTCACCAAACTCTTAAAGTCAGTGCTGACCCTGGAAGGCCCCACGGGACCATGAGTCCAGATTCTGGAAAAATTCTTCTCTTCCCTCTCCAAACCAACCAACCAACAAATAAACAAAAAACACCATTATCATATGCTTGGGCCCAGTGCAATCAAGTGAGTCTTTCAAGTTTGTCTGATTAAAACAGTAATATTTCCCGCAGGGACGGCAGGGGCTGGAAGCCTCAATCACAGGCTCCTTGATTGGAACGGATTTCACAGGTTCTTTCCCCAGAGCAGATGACGAAGGGCAAGAGAGCATTTGCCCCCTGGTGTGTGCCCGGCGGGGCAGCATGGATGAGGGGAGGGTCTGAGCAGGGCACAGGAGGTAAACACACCTTCTGAGAATTTACTTGGGCCTGGCGGGGAGCTCGGCTCTGTTCCCAAGGAGCCCAGGTGCTTCCTCTAGTCGGTAAGGCTGGAGGCACAGGAGTGGATGAGGTGAGGGACGGGGTGGAGGTGCATCAGGGAGGAGCTGGTCCTTCTGAGGGAGGGGGTTTAATCAGAGGAGGGAGGGCCCACGGAGCAGGGGGCCTCACCACTGGTCACGTCTTGTCTTCAGACAGTGAAGGCTGCTGACAAAAACTTACGCCTGTCTACCACTGCTCACCTCTGGCAAGGTCCCGCCAGCCCGTGGGGCCCTGTGGATCTGGAGTGCAGGGCACTGGGTTTGGTGGGGATCAAATTCTCCTGGGGAGAGAGGGGCCTGAGAAGGAGGCAGTACCTGCCTACCCAGAGAGTCCAGGGATTTTGTAGAAGCTCATCCAACCCCACTGAAGACGCCCAGAGTGACAGGGAGCTCGGGGTCTCCCGGCTGGACCCTCAGCAGTTGGGGTCGAACTGTTCACATTGTTACAAATTCTTTCTCGGGTCAAATCTACATCCCCGAAAATCCATGTTGTCCTGGTTCCATCTCCTGGGGATACATCAGTTTAACAAATATGTAGACAAAGATCAAACAGACAGTCTGTGTCCTCATGGAATCCACAGACCAGTGACAAGGACGGCTAGTACACAGGGCAGGATGAAACAGGGCTAAGCTGGGAGCTGAGGGAGGAGTCCTTTATCCTGACTGACGGGGGCCCCCACCAGGGGGCGTCTAGAGGAGGCAGTATTTGAAACAGGTGTAAATGATAAGGGCTGGGTGTGTGTGGAGGGGGCCGTGGGGGTCCAGGCCGGGAATGAAGCTTGAGCGAAGACGCAGAGGCAGGAGAGAGCAGAGCCTGGCAGGATGGGGACCTGGTGTGGAGGGGAAATGTGGGGGCCATGGGGGCTGGATCCCAGAGGGGCTTGGAGCACGGCCTGGCCTTTATTCAGTGAGCCAAAGGGTGGGGTGAGTCCAGAGGTTTTGTGAGCCGCAGTTTACATCAGTGATTCTCCAAGTGTGTTCCCCGGCCAGCAGCTTCAGCATCACCTGGCCCTTGTTAGAAATGCAGATTGTCAAGCGGCACTCAGACCTGCTGAATCAGAAACTCTGGGGTTGGGGCCAAACTAACTGCTCTAAAAGGGCTTCCAGGTAATTCTGATGCAGGGCTTTGGAAAAGTAACCCTGAGCGCTGAGGGAGATGAGGAGGGGTGGGGTCTGGAGGAGGGAGAGCAGTTAGGGGCTGTTAGAACCACCGGGTGAGGCAGGCCTGACCTGGGCCTGACCTGGGGAGGCAGTAGGAAGACTGAGACGGACCTGGGTTCCCGCGCCAGCCCCTCACCTTCTAGCTTCGTGAACCTGGCCATGGGACTTGCCTTTTCCGGACCTCAGTTCCTGCATGGTCAAAGCGGAGTCCCGGCTGGAGGAAGGTAGGAGACGGTCAACAACCATTTCTGCTTGCACGGGGCTGAGGGGTTTCATGAGACTCCGGACTTTCAGTGCTCAAACCAGGAGCATCCAGGGTGAACGGGGATGGTTGGTCCCCCTTCCCTTACACGGGGCCCACAAAGAAGCACCTTTCAGGATGTTCACAGAGCGAATCGGCCGAGAGTGGGATTACTGGTGGCCCAAAGCTCATTCTGGAGCACTTTGGTGGCAGCTAAAGTTGCCGATCCCTCTGGCCACTGTTTCTGGTGCCTGTTTGGCCCCAGAGCGTGCCCCACAGGCCCCTGCCCCTGTCTGGCTGTGGAGACCAGCAGAAAGGGAGACCAGCAGAGCACAGCCAGGGCAGAACTGTGGCCCAAGTGACCTTGGTATGTCCCCATTTCCTTTGTGAGGCTCCTCCTCTGGCCAGGCTGTTGTCTTTCTACTGCCAGACAGCTTTGAACCCGGGAGTCACCCCTCTAGGCTGTTTTGCCTTGTTCTCTGAACCTTCCTGCCCACAGCCCAAACAGAACATTTTCACTCTAGCGTCTCCCCTCCCCTTGGTTCTGCCATCTTTGAGAAGACCAAGGAGGGAAGCTAAGATGCTTATCTGAATTGAGGGGTGAGGGGTGAGGGGTTAGTGGGCTCTTTAGTTTCATTTTATCAGGAGCTTCTGCAAACAGTGTCGTAAGCCAAAAGAGCAAATGGCCAACTTAGTAACTCCATCAGTGCCTGCCTGAGTCCCTCAACGTCCTGCACATTCGTTGTGATGTTTGCTCTCTTTGCCTCCTGCCCCAGACTCTGCGCTCCCTGAGGGCAGGGACTGCGCCTTGCTCCCCGGCCAGAGGAAGGGTTTGCTGGAGCCCCCAGGCCTGCCCGTACCTGGAGTATGACTGGACCTGGATCTGACTCTGTCTGAGGGGACTGTAGTCACTTTTTGAGCTCCCTCCCCACCTCAGCCAGGCCTGGAATTTATTCTTTATTAGCTGAAGAAGAGGCAAGAAGGAGGGGAGAGTGTTTAGAAATACAAGAAGCACACAGATTTCTCAGTCTTTTCAACACCGGGCCCTGCCATCACTGTGCCACAGAGCTAGGTTACTCTCTTTTGATCAAGGGAGTAAAGTTATTAAGAAGTAACTGAAGGAGGGGGGCGGTATAGCTCAGTGGCAGAGTGTATGTCTATCATGTTCAATTCCCAGTACCGCCATTAAAATAAATAAAACCTAATTACCTCTTCCCCCAAAAAATAAAATTAAAAAAAAATAACTGAAGGGAAGAGAATTAACATTTATCAAGTTCCTGCTATGTGTCAGCATTATTCTAGATTTGTGTGCTGACTTGATCGGACTTCTATCTGTACCCATTTGGCAGATGAGAAAATGAGGACCTGAGGCGTTAAGCCATATGATGGAGCCAGGGTTTGAACCCAGGTCTAACTTGAAAGTCCCTGTGCTGTGTGCTCCTGCAGGCTGCCTCTGGGTGGCTCCTTGGGACAGAGAGGCTGTGGATCTCTATCTAGTTGCTGTGCCTCATTCCAATCAGGATCCAGACAAGCAGCCCCAGAGGGCAACTTTGTGCCCACTGGAGCCACCTCCACCCAGCTTGTGGGCACAGGGCCACGTTACCCTCTGCATCTGCTGGGCATCCCCACAGATTTTTCAGAGGGATGCTTGGAATCATGTTGGACCAAGGCCACCAGGTGGCGCAGTGTAGGTCGTGGGACCTTGATTCCTGAATCTAAGGCCCAGCTGGTTCTAAGGAATCTTCTGTGACAGCCAAGGATTCCCCTAAGAGGTTCCTGGGGAACTCAAAAAATACAGGCCCCATCCCCAAGCCTCTAGTTTGATATTCTGGGAATCTGCCATTACTTTTAAGTTGCGTTTTTTCAATTTTCTGAATTGGTAAATTATCAATCACATAGTTCAAAATTTTTAAAGTATCAAAAGATTTATAGAGAAAACTTCTCTACTCCCCAGCAGGTATTTACCATTATTAGTTACTTGTGAATCTATCTAGAGATCATGCATATAATATTATGTAGTCATCTATATACAAGATTATATGTAAGAGCATACATATATCACATGATATAAGGATGTATATTCTTTCCCCCTTTTTACACAGATGGTTGCATATGTTTTTACTAACTGATTTTTACTTGGTCATATTCAATTTTGGAATTATATGTCTAATCATAAATTTTGTAAGAAAAAAGATATACCACAGTCTTCTATTTAAAAAGACTAGTTATCTTTATTACTTTTATTTATTTATTTTTTACTTTTTAAAAATTGAAGTATAGTCAGTTTACAATGTTGTGTCAATTTCTAGTGTACAGCACAATGCTTCAGTCATACATGAATAGATACACACATATATATATATATATTCGTTTTCATATTCTTTTTCACCATAAGCTACTACAAGACATTGAATCTAGTTCCCTGTGCTATACAGTAGAAACTTGTTTATCTATTTTATATAAACCAGTCAGTATCTGTAAATCTCAAACTCCCAGTTTATCCCTTCCCACCCCCCTCCCCCCTGGCAACCACAAGTCTGTATGCTATGCCGGTGAGTCTGTTTCTATTTTATATATAAGTTCATTTGGCTTTTTCTTCAGTGTTAATGATAAACACTTGCATGATGTCCTTAACTCTTGCTTGCGCAAGTCTGTTGAAAAACTTCTGATTGTTATGCTGGTCCCACTCAGATTTCAAGTGATCATGCTCATTTGACTTAATGGAAGCTAAAATACGATGCTTCTGATGGCTGTGCTGGATTCTTTCCAGAGGTTGCTCAGCATCTTGGCTTTGGGGAGGCTTGGCTCTTACAACCTCCGCTTTGGGAGTTGGGTCCTTAACCTCCCACTGTATGTTGACGCCAAACCACTGACTGTACATTTTCAAGTACCCTTGGGATGGGGTGGCACACGCCCAATTTCCCAGCCACGACAGCCTATGGGACCTGCATCTGCAGCAGGGAGGTTTGGTTGCCCCTTGGAGTGAGAGTATTGCTCATTATATATACTGTTCTGCACCTTGCTTTTATCCCATAACAATATAGAGGGGTTTTTTTTTTTTTTTCCCATATCAGTTCATGAGAAACTTCCCTATTCTTTACTACGGTTGTAGTAGTCCATTGTATGAATGAAATATATTTTCGCTGGTTCCCTAGTGATGATATTTGGGTTGTTTCCCTTGCTGTAGTGAACGAGGCTATAACGAACAACCTTACGTGCAAGTCATTTCATGCATGTGTAATAGCTGAGGATAAGGATCTAGTAGAATTACTAGATCAAATGGTATGTGCGTTTTTAATTTTTACAAATACTACAAAATTGCCCTTGGTAAGGGTTGTACCAATTTATACTTCTCCCAGGGAACTATGAGAATACTTACGTGTTACTCATCAGCTCCACCAAGACAATGTGCTATCACACTTCAGGAGTTTTGCTAATCTGATCATGTAAAAAATGGTATCTCGGCAGTTCTTTTATTATGAGAGAATTTGTAGGGTTTCTTTTTCATATTTTAAGATCTATGTGTATTTCCTTTTCTGTGATTTGTCTGGGGAATCTGTCATTTATAAAATATTCCTCACTTACAAACTTAGGCAAGACTCCAAAACACAAAACCCTAAAGGAAAAGATGGGACATATTTTGCTACCTTCAAATTACAAACACCTACATAATAAACAATGCCATTTAAAAAGTTAAAGATAAAAGAATAAAGTACATTTGATTTGGGAAAAAAAAAGGTTAAGATATAATAAGAAAAAAAATATTTGCAACACGTATGCACAACATAACCTGCAAATGAAGTTTCAAAAAAGGGGAAGGGGCCAGAGTACTGTCCACCACCCCTCACTGTCTTTATAGCTTTTGAAGGAAGGGCTCATACCACCTGACTCCTCACAAAAATCCCACTGAAGTGGGTGTTATCCTTTCACAGATGAAGACTCTAGGCTCAGAGAGGTTAAGTGACCTGCGCAAGATCACACAGCTGGTGAGGAGATAAGGTGGTGTTTCTCTACCACTCACAGCTACCTAAACATGGACACCTGAGCCCTGCTTTGCCTTGGCCACTACCATTAGGCAATGTTGGGCAGGTCTCTTCTCTGTCCACCTATAAAACGACTGGATTTTTAAGGTCCTTGCCAACTCTAGACTTCTGTGTGTGGTGGGGAGGGTGCAGGAGGGTAGGAATAAAGTGTGGGATGCACTAAAGAAGTGGGGCTGGGGGAGGAGAGGAAGAGGAAGAGGGAGGCGGAGGGGAGGAAAAGGGAGAGAGGGGAAGAGAAGGAAAAAAGCCACGGATAAACAAACTTTAAAAATTAAAACCTAAAACAAACATGGTAACAAATTAAGATGATACCTATAGATACAACATAACATTCCAGAGTTTTGCGCAGGCTTACAGGGCTGTGTGTATGTGTGTGTGTGTGTGTGTGTGTGTGTGTGTGTGTATGTATGTGCAGGGGGCTCCATTCCCAGGGCCTCCTGTGGACCGGTGAAGGGTCAGAGGAAGGCCTGCAGGGACCTGCTCCAGGTTCTGTGGCTTTCTGGATGACCCTAGAACGGGACCTGACACTGTATCTGCCTGGAGGCCTCCCCTCACTGCCAAGCTCAAACCAGCCTGGCAGCAGAGCGCCCCCAGGCCCCGCCCAAGCCTCGTGGGAGAGCAGCTGGGGGCAGCTTTCCCAGGCCTCCCCGCCCAGGGCCTGGCCCTCAGAGGCGGTGCAGACAGAGGGTCAGCGAGTCCTGGCCCGAGCTGGGAGGAAGTCCTCCGAAGGAAGGAAGTGGGGCAGGGGTCAAGGAGGGAGAGCAAAAGGGGAAGGCATCCTTTGGGAAACCACAGTGGCTGGGGTTGGGGCTCTCCTGAATGAGGACGTGTTTTTTTCTCAGCGTGGGGTTGGGGTGCAGAAAAATTCATCAAGTATCTTGGACTCCTGCCTTCTCTGTCCACTTAATCCTATGAGAGGCACTAAGAAATAAGGGGAATAAGATTCCATCCCTAATAAAACACACACACACTGGGAGTCCACAAGACAGACTGTGTCAAACGTCAAACAGAGGTTTAGAAACTGCGCCACAGGAGCGGGAAATGGGAGCGTCTTCTTAAAAGCGAGGGTGACATGGTGTCAGATCCATTTTATATAAAGCCCCAAACAGACAGCCCTCCTCTGTGGCTTCAGGACGGTGGCTCCCCTTGGTCAGCGGTCAGGGAGCAGGTGGTGGCGGCTGGAAGGAACATGGGGACGTGGGGGGCTCAATCCGGGGCTGGTTACACAGGTGTGCTCTGAAAATTAACTGGTCACATATGATATGGGTACTTTTATGCATATATATTTCAAAAAAGTTTTTTTTAAAAAATAAGAGCAGCTTAGATATTTCCTCAGAGGAGCTCAAATTTGATAGGGGAAGAATTGGAACCACTGAATACCTACCAGTACAAGCACCTCACGTACGTCAGCTCCCAATGCCAAGCACAACCCCCGTGAGGTGGTGCCGGTAGCCCCACGTGGCAGACAAGGCTGATGAGACCAGAGAAATTTAAGAATTTGTCTGAGGGTTCAGCTACTAAATGACCAAGTCAGGAATCAAACCCAGGCCTTCCCACGTTCTGCTCCACCCCGCTTCATCCCCATCTGGTAGGTCTTCAATAAGCCACAGGATGAGGCTTGCGAGAGGGAGCAGAACAGCCCGAGCAAAGGGGAGAAGCTCCCGTGACGGGGAGGTGGAATTCTACCTGGTGCAAAGCTAGGACTGGCTGGGGGCTCCCTCCCTGTTGGCAAGTTTTAAAGCCAGGCCAAGAATTTGAGCTCATTCCTATAATTAACAGTGAGCCAGGGGGAGGGTGTAGCTCCGTGGTACAGCACAGTGCTTAGCATGCACAAGATCCTGGATTCCATCCCCAGTACTTCCATTAAATAAATTTGTAAACCTAATTACCTATCCCCTGCTCCCTCCCCACAAATGAGCCGTTAAAGGGTGTGGGGCAGAAGGTGACCAGTGTCTTGAATGGAAAGACCCTATTCCTGGCAAACCCAGTGTGGATTTGAACTGTCCCCCTGTCCGTTTGCTGTCATGGTCCACAGAGGACAATGAAAGGGAATCCTTAGAGCAGTTCCCCCAGAGTCCTCCTCCCCCTCCTCCCCCTCTTCCCTCCCCCCCCCTCCTCCTCAGAGCTTAGCACTGTCCTGGGTACCTGGCTGGGGCAGGAGAAAAGCAACACAGAAGGTGACCCTGACCTCAAGGCGTTTATAGCCCAGCCTGAGAAAGGAGACATGTTCATATGCATGAAAGAGATTCTTTCAATGTGAGTGAACCTGAAAACATGATGCTCAGTGTAAAATGCCAGACACAAAACATGCCGCATATTATATGATTCCATTTATATGAAATGTCCAGGAGAGACAAATCTATAGAGACAGAAAAGTGATTGCTTAGGGCTTGTGGGGGAGTTGGGGTGATCGCTCAAGTGTGCAGCTAAAGTGGCAAAAATGTTGTAAAATTGACTGCGGTGATAGTTGCATATATCATTGAATATACTAAAACCCACTGAATTGCACGTGTTAGGTGAGTGAACTGTGGGGTATGTAAATTGCATTTCCTCTGTTAGAGAAAAAGAGAGATTGCTGGAGAGAGTAAGGATCGTAGAGAGCGGCAGGAGCAGCGCCTGCTGGAGGAAGCGAGAGAGGCAGAGAAAGTCTAGCGGGGACAGAAGGCTGAAGATGGGAAGGGCATTCGAACTGGGTCTAGAAGATGAGCAGGATTTCCAACGCCTTTCCAAGAGGAAGCAGAAGCCGCCTTCCTTCCCTCTCTCCTCCAGCAGTGAGTACACTAACCAAAGAGCCATAAATCCAGATCTTAGAGGAAAATCCAGGAGCCCATTTCAGGGTTGGTGGGGGTCCTGACTCTGGCACAAGAGGAGAGGCAGCGCTTCCTGTGGCCACAGGGAGGGAATCTGATGTGACTGGCAGCTTTCCAGCTGGTGGCCTCATGGGCAGGTCCTTGCAAGCCTGAGTGGTTGACAACAGACTTTCATCATATGTTCACTAAACATCTACCATCCTCTGCCTGTCAAACACAAGACACAGGAAGACACAAGTCACCAGCACAAGGAACTTTGAAGACGAGCCTGCTGTGAGGTCTGAAATGTACCACAAAACACTTCTTTTGGAGAGGTCAAGGCTGCTGATAGAATCGTAGAATCTTAGATGTTGAGTACAGCCTCCATTTTATATGAGAATTAAATTCAGTTTCTACCAGCTGTGTGACCTTGAGCCAGTCATGTGACCTGTCTGACCCTCAATAAAAAATGTGATAAGGAAATCTACTCTGCTGTCATCAAATTATCTCATGCAAATAAATATGCTTTGTAAACTAGAAAGTGTTATACATGCATTGGTTATAAAACTAATGACTACACAGGATTGTTCACAACAGCCAAAGGGTGGAAACAACCCAAATGTCCATCAGTGAATGAGTGGATAAACAAAATGTGAAATATACATACAATGGAATATTATTCAGCCTGAAAAAGGAACAGAATTCTGATACGTGCATGAACCTTGAAAATGTTATGCTAAGTGAAATAAGCCAGAGACAAAAAGACAAATGTATGATTCCACTTATATGGGGTTCCTAGAATATTCAGATTCATAGAGACAAAGTTCATGGTGGGTTAACTCTGCATCTCTCAATGAGGACTCGAGTTCTTCCTTTTTACAAATTAGGTTTTTGTTTATTTTTTCTCTTCTTTCTTTTTTTTCATTTTTCAGTTTTGTTAGGTAGAATTGTTACAATTTGACTGCACATATACAGTATATTGCATGTAAATACATGTATACAATATACTGCACATATTTTTAAAATTTATATATATGTACTGTGCATTGTTTCTAAGAACATTTAGAGCTTTAGCTTTTTAAACTTACATAGTTATCAAAGGAATAAAGGCAACCATGAAATAAGAATTAATTTAAAAAGATACATACACTCTGCTATTAACAGCAACATTATTTATAATTGCCAAGACATGGACGCATCCTAAGTGCGCATCAATAGATGGATGGATAAAGAAGATGCAGCATATATAAGTAATGGAATAAAACTCACTCATAAAAAAGGATATTTTGCCATTTGTGGCCCTTTATTCACTTTTTTCCACTTCAAAAACCAGAATTTTATGACTGGCGTAAACATTTCCATTGCATTAAAAACAGAAATAAGCTTAACCAAGGAGGTTACCTATAGTCTGAAAACTGCAAAACATTGATGAAGGAAATTGAAGATGTTACGAAGAAATGGAAAGATACCTTGTGTTCTTGGATTGGAAGAATTAACATTATCAAAATGGCCACACTACCCAAAGCAGCCTACAGAGCCAATGCAATCCCTGTCAAAATACTCACAGCGTTTTTCGCAGAACTAGAACAATCAATTCCAAAATTTATATGGAATCATAAAAGACCCTGAACTGCCAAAGCAAACTTTCGTAGGTCTTTTTTTCCCCTTCTCTTTCTTCTTTCTGTTCTCTTATGGTTTGATGACTAGAGAAGTTCCTTCAACATTTGTTGTAAAGCTGGCTTGGTGGTGCTGAATTCTTTTAGCTTTTGTTTATCTGTTAAGCTTTTGATTTCTCCATCAAATATGAATGAGAGCCCTGCTGGATAGAGTATTCTTGGTTGTAAGTTTTTCCCTTTCATCACTTTAAATATATCGTGCTGCTCCCTTCTGGCCTGTAGAGTCTGCTGAAAAATCAGCTGATAACATTATGGGAGTTCCCTTGTATGTTATTTGTTGCTTTTCTCTTGCTACTTTTAATATTTTCTCCTTAACCTTAATTTCTGTCAATTTGCTGACTATGTGCCTTGGTGTGTTCCTCTTTGGGTTGACCCTGGGTGGAACTCTGTGATTCCTAGAATTGGGTGACTGTTTCCTTTCCCAAGCTGGGGAAGTTTTTCATTACTGTAAATTTTTATTATTAAATATACTAAACACACAAAAAAGGGAAATGAACAGTTATATACTCGACACCCAACTTAATCCCATCTTAGTATTATCATATTTGCGGCCGATGCTTCCCGCCTCTGTTTTAAAAAAGTACAGATACAGACAAGGCTTTTTGTGGACGCTTACAAAACCGCCTCCTCCCCCTTCCCGCTAGAAACCAGTCATGAATATAGTGTATATCAACCCATAAACAGTTTTGTTACTGAGTCCAAACTCGTTCTGCTTGCCACACAACAGGCTAGTAAATTGAGAGACAAGGTGTTGGGGCAAGAAATAGTGACTTTATTTGGAAAGCCGGCAGATGAAGAGCATGGCAGGCTGAAGTCTTGGAGAACCATCCTGCTCCAGTCAGAATACAGGCTCCCTTTATTAAAAAAAAAAAAAAAAAAAAAAAAAATAGAGGAGCGGGTGTGGTTGGTTGGTGCAAACTTCTTGGTGCAGGAATTCTTTGTTCCTGCAGCTGTCCACATGGGCCAGCTCATGGTGCACCTGCAAAACCTCCAACAAAACAAATGTTGTTCTCTGTTCTGCAACTTTGTTGTCTTTACGTGAGTGCAGAGCTAGCAAGACTAAGCCTAGGAAACAGGGCACAGGATTAAAGCTTGAGATCTAATAGTCAGATTTGTTGTTTTCTATTACAGTTTTATGCTTTTGCCAACGTAGCCATAAAGATGATATAATGTTGTTTTGAATATTTCTAAACTTTTTGGTGCACTATCATATTGTGTATTTACTTCTGTAATTTTTTAAATTCGATGTTATATTTTGGGATTGATTCCTAATGATACATGTGGCTCTAGTTCAATGATATTAATTGCTATCTAGCATTCCATCGCCTGAACTTAACCACAGTTCAGCCTTTTTCCTGCTGATGGATGTGTTGGTTATTACAAACACTGCCACACTGTACGTTCTGGGTCATGTCTCCCTGTGCCCATGTGTGAATGTGTCTCTAGTGTGTATACTCAGAAGTGGAATTTGTGGGCCCGAGGGTGTGAACATCTTCAACTTACTAGATGTTGCCCCATTGCTCTCCCAACAGTTCCATCACTGTAAGCTCATACCACGCAGTACTGAACACGTCATTAACACCCTAGTGTGAGTCAGTGTGTCTGATCAATTTCCTTTGGCCAGCTGGGAGCAATTTTATTTGACTTTAAGATGCTTTTCTCCCATAGCATTTTGTGGGGCCAGAGTTTTGAGCAACACACTGGAGACCTTGGCACTGCTGCCCATCCCACCCCCTCCCTGTCACACCAAGAGCAAATCAGCAGCCCGGTAGCCCTTCATCCCCATTTTCCATTTTAATTCAACAAACGTTTATTGGGCGCCTGCTAGAAGCAAGCACTGGGGAAATTCAGTACCAAACAAGACTCATTTCTGGTCCTCGAGGGGATTACAGTCTCGTGAGCAGGAGGGAGCCAAGTATGCAAACCCTTTTCCAAACCACATGAAATCGTCCACGAATTAGAAACAAATCTCTGCGGGTACTTCACAGCAGAAATGAGTATTTTCTTTTCAATGAAGATTTTTGTTTTGTTTTGATTCTAAAAGTAAAGAGTCTTTTTGAAAAGAGACAAAATGGCAACGCTAACACCCAGAGGCAACAGATCCAGTTACTGTCAATGTTGGGGGCTTGCTCTAATGGGCAGTGTGGTCAGAAGGCGGCACATGGACTGAGAGGAAGAGGAGGGTTCGTCAAGACCAAGGTGGGGCCTCTGTTACCTAAAATCTGACCCCCTGGAGATATCAGCCCCTTCCTTCCTAGGGTAGAAATTACAATGTATGGGGAGTGGAGACACCTGTGTTTGAGCCCTGGTCCAGTAAGCCAAGGCAGTCCTGCCACCTCTGTGGGCCTCAGTTTCTCCATCTTCCAAATGATAACCTCAGGGGTTTTTGTAGGTTTCACACTTGAATGGTCTGGCCTACAGTTGGCATGCTGGATTTGTTTCTCAAACATCACAGATTATTCTGTGATCTTGTCTTTACTAACAAATGAAAGGAAGCGACACCAAACCCCCATCACCCTCTGACAGTGGCCTCTGTTGTCCCCACCTTCCTGTCCCCCAGCCGCCGGCTCTGGAGCAGCCCTGAGCAGTGGGGAGTTCCACCCTGAAATTGTCTCACACAATCCTGGTCCTGAAGCTTCTGGAACTGGAGGCACATCTGCCTCTGGGGATCCACAGAACATGCCGGGAAAGTGCTGAGCAAGGCTGGCACACAACAGTGATCAGGAGAGTGTAGCGGGTATTATGTTGGCCTACAAACCCTCCTGGCCCTGGTGGAAAATCCCCGAGTGCCAGGGTGCCTTCTGGAGGCCTGGCGGCTCTGGTCACTACTGCCCTCTCCTCACCCCCGGGGGCCCCCCGAAAAAGTTTGTAGTCGCCCCAGAGAAGAGTAACTTATACAAGGAGGGGCAAAGCTGGGGCAAAAGCCCAGGGATTCCAGCTCCCTGGCTGTCCCCTCGTCCCACCCTGCCCTGCCCTGGCCTCACGGAGTCAGGCCTCACACTCACCAGTCACACTGCAGGCCGGGCTCGTGCCTGGACCCCTCCAGGCTGAGCGCTGTGAGGAAGTCTCTGCAGTACAACTTCAGGGGTCCCCCTGGCCTGCTTATGGACACCCACAATCCAGACTTAGAAATTCTCCTCTTTGATACTTCCTTGTGCAGAAAAATTCTCAGTCTTCTCAGTCACAGGGAATCAGATGGGAATGAACTCAGGAAGATGCTTTCCATGGAGCAGGCTTCCGGGGGAGGGAAGGAGGGCCTGTCCCGGGAAATGCCTGGAACTCGTGGGAAGGGGGCTGATGGGAGCAAAAGGCACAGAAAGGGCTTCCCAGGGCCTTTCTTCCCCACAGTTGCGCGCAGGGCCAGCTCTGAGTGTGCTCTTCAGACTTTGAGAGGTAAGATAGCACACACTTGAACGCTTCTCCTTTGTCAATTGGAAGAATGAGCAGCCTGCCTCAGGAAGGTGCCTCAGCGTGGTCTTTGCAATGAGACACTCTTGGGTCTGACTTGGCTCTGTCACCAACTCGGTATGTGATGCTGGGCAGTCTGCTTCCCTCCTCTCAGCTTCAGTTGCCTCCTCTGTTGGAATGGCCTAATCACACCCACTTCAAAAGGTTGTTATCTGAATAAAGAGAATGTATCGAAGCCCAGTGCCCGCGCATGGTAGGCTTGCACTAAAAGCAGGCTTCCGTCCTTCCCTCCCTCTCCCCTGTTCTCCAGTCTGTTTGGATGGAGAACCAAGTGGTTCTTTGGTTGAAAGCAAAAGCAGAAAAAAGGACAAAACCAGCTTCTGGAAGGATTGGAACCAGAGAGCACAGGGATGGGCCTAGAGCTTAGCAGTGTGGGGTGCTGGCGTTGGAATGGTCACCAGCCTCCCATCAACGCGTCCCTCTGCATACAATGCACGGGAAAGAGCGTGTGATTGGCCGAGCTTGGGTCAGACACCCATCCTTGGCCGTGAAGCACTGAGATGGACAGTTTCTCCAGCACACGTGGAGTAGGGAAGAGGCAGTTTCCCAAAGGAAAGCAGAGTGATGAGAGGCTGGCTGGAGAAAACAGCAGGCATTAGACTCTACAGATGGAATTTCCTACACAGATGAAAACCAGCTGTGGACTGTGCTTTGCATTTAAAGCAGAGGCAGGACTTCAACAATGGAACAGCCAAGAGAAAGTCAGAGTTTACATTTGCTGTGGTCCAGTGTCCTAAGGCACAGGTGGAGTGGAAGAGAACAGAGCAACTGGAAGGGAGCCGGATGCGGAGTCAGGAATTTCAGGTTCAAATCCCAGCTCTGCTACTTCCTATGTGAGAATCGGGCAGGTCACTTTACCTCTTTAGACCTCACTTTCTTCATCTGTAAAATGGGGCTGATCCTCCCACAGGAATGAGCCGTGAAGGAAAACATGTGTAAAATGTGCTTCGGAAACTGTACCCAGCACAATAGAGGTAGCAGTAAAGGTGAATTACTTATAAAAACTCTTGACTCTGAAACCTGGAACCTGACCTGCATTTGCAGCATCTTGAATTACATCATTATTAGTGACTTTACTTCCTGTTGAGAATGCAGTTACCTGGGAATTAGGGATACTCACCTTCAGTCTGGGCTGTTTGGGAAAGTATTTTAGAGGGGTTCAAGGTGAATCAGATCACAGTGTTCTATCGGAACTGTTAGAAGCCCAGGCTACTCTTGCAAGCCAGTGAGGGGAGCAGGAAGAATCAACCTAAGTAGACAAGTCTCCCTTCCCTCTGTCTCAAAGCCGTGGGCTTTTAGCAGGGGTTCTTAAACTTTTTCGAGGCATGGCCCCTTTGGATTATAAAGAGGATTATGCAGGTGATTATAAAAGAAATCAATTATACTGGGATAAGTTTATGAAAATATTTTTGTTAATGAGTGTGTAATATAATCAATGTGTTTCCTAATTCACACTTTCTTTTTTTAAAAAACAACTTTATTGTGGTATAATTTCTGTAGATAAAGCTACACATATTTCAGATGTACAATTTGATAAACTTTGATAAATGTATACACCTATGAGACCACCACCACAATCAAGATACCTAAAAATTCTATCACTTCCCAAGAGGTGCAGATTCCAAGCTCCCAGATTATCCTTTCCCACCCTCTTTACACTCTGCTAACCACAAGTTTGAGTCTCTGTGTCTGTGAGTCTGTTTTGTCAATAAGTTCCTTTGTGTCTTTTTTTTTTTTTTAGATTCTATGTATAAGTGATATCGTATGGTATTTTTCTTTCTCTTTCTGGCTTAACTTCACTTAGAATGATGATCTCCAGGTCCATTCATGTTGCTGCAAAGGGCATTATTTTATTCTTTTTCATGGCTGAGTAGTATTCCACCACACACACACACACACACACACACACACACACACACACACACACACACACACACCACAACATCTTTATCCAGTCATCTGTTGATATACATTTAGTGTTTCCATGTCTTGGTTATTGTAAATAGTGCTGCTATGAATATTGGGGTGCATGTGTCTTTCAAATTATATTTTTCTCTGGATATATGCCCAGGAGTAGGATTGCTGGATCATATAGTAAGTTTATTTTTAGTTTTTTAAGGAACCTCCATACTGTCCTCCATAGTGGCTTCACCAATTTAAATTCCCAACAACAGTGTAGGAAGGTTCCTTTTTCTCCACACCCTCTCCAGCATTTATCATTTGTGGACTTTTCAGTGATGGCCATTCAGACTGGTGTGAGGTGATATCTCATTGGAGTTTTGATTTGCATTTCTTTAACACTAATTCACACTTTCAGAAACAAAATCTAGCATAATAACTGCCAGAATTTTGAAATGATGATGAGTATACATCATATTTTGAGATACTTGCAAGGAATTATAATGTGATAAGAAAATATCTATAATTTCTATTAATGGCAGAGTCACAGATACTGCTACTAGTGCTGTGGTTTAATGCCTGCATTCATAATCAAAGGAAATGCTAGGTTTCAGTTAGAGGTTTGTGATAATAAAGATGTAATTTTAAAAATTCCCATTCAAATTCAAGCCCTAATTTCTACCCACAGATTAAGGAATTCCTGGGCTTACAGAGACTTGTGACATGCCGATGAGTCAGAGACTAGCCCCTCACCTGCCAGCAGGTTCTGGGCGTGGGGCTGGTTCCCATTCCGAGTGTGCAGCAGGGCTGGTGCCGGCTCTTCCTGCAGGAAGGCTTGTCTTCTCAGCTCCGCAAGCTCTTGCTACATCCCCAGGAGCGTGGGCTTTGAGGACCTGCAGGGTGAGGAGGGCCTTGGGATGACCCTAGTTTCCAGCTCAGGACTCAGACCACTGTTGAGTATCACATGCTAATTCAGCTTGAAGGGTGTGTGTGGTGTGTGTGAGGAGCTTGGGAGAACTTTTCTTGAAATTGCTCTTTGAATTAGTTTTTATTTGGAGGATTTTCCTCATGTTAAAAGTCAGAATTCTTAATAAAGAAAATTTGGAAAAATAAAAAAAGAAACGAAATCTGCCCAAGTCCTCAAAATGGCCCTATTCAGATCTAACCACTAGGAATATTTCAGAATTTTCAAAAAAAATGCAAAAATGAGCTCATACTGTTGTAATGTTTTATTATCTTTTTAAAATTCAAGAATATGCATGTTTTTCCATGTCAGCAAATACTTTTTGCTGATATAACTTTTAATGCCTGCAAAACACTTCATTGTTTGAAAGTACCATAATGTTATTTATTTTACTCTATTCTGTTACTCTATTCAAGTAACTTTTAGTGTATTTCCAAGTTGTTACAATTATAAAGGGCACCATGATTGAAAATTCTTATACATCCTGGATTTCTTTTTCAATTGCTTCCTAGGATAAATTCCTCAATAGAATTTCTGAGTCGAAATGAAGACAGAATTTTGCAATAAACTGCCCAATTGCTCTCCTAAAGTTTATTCCAATTTATATTCCCATCCAGGAGTTGTTTGCATGTCATTTCTGCACATCCAAGTCCTTCTGGGCATTTGAAAGCTTTTTCATCTTAGTCAATATGAGAATTTGAAAAATAGTGTCTCACCTTAGTTTTAATTGTTTTGACTGCTAGTGAGGTTGAGTATGTATATTCACGTTGATTGGTAATTTATAACTTGTGTGAATTGCCTACTCAAACTCTGTCCATTATCTACTTGGATATTCATCTTCCAACTGGTTCGGAAAAAACCTTCTCATTGAGAAGCATAGTACCTCCTCATCTGTTGTGTGTGTTGCAAGTATCTTTCCCTTATATCTCATTTGCCGTTTAGGGCTGTTTATGGTGCATTTTCCCCCAATGTGAATAGTTTGAGGTTTGTGTCGTCAGATCTGTCTATCTGTAAGGTGGAGAGATAGTCCTGCTCACTTTGAATTGGTGCCTGACAAGTTTGCATTTATAGAATATGAACCTCTCGTATTTTTTCCCAGTGCCAGTTGGGATCTCTCTTCCTCCTACCAGGAGGGGTACTATTTGAGCTATAAAACAAGGCCCAGAGTATAGTCCTGTCTGTCTATCCCTGGGGCATAGTTAAGCGAAGAACCCTCTCCCAGCCCCACCTGGGGTCACCAGCCCCAAGTTCAGATGCCACTTAGTGAAGCGAATTCTGCTGGTGATGTCAGTGTTCAAGTCAGCCCCAGGTGTTCGGAGCATGTCCACCCACAGGCTACTTTGCTGCAAGTATGATCAAGGCCAGTCCCAGATAGCCCTCTCGGAGCCCTGTTCCAGGCTCCACCTTTAGTATTAGCTGAGACACTCCGAAGGCTGCCTGCGGCTCTCAGGGCACTGGTGCTGCTCTCTGGCTTTGCCCTGAAGCAGCTATGTTATGGGCAGCCTTCCTCTGCCTGAGACCCTGTGAAGAAGGCAGGCAGGCAAACACAATGTCTGAACACCTACTGCATGCCAGGCATCTCCGTTCAGGTGTCTCTACCCATGGTCTTAACAACCTTGGACTCATTACTCCCCCACTTTTGGGATGAGGAAACTGAGACTCTGAGAGATCGGTTATTATCTTCAGTGTATTCAGCTAGCAAGTTGAAGATCCAGGATTTAAACCTGCATTCTCGTTGAGTCTCCCAGGTTACTACCTACTCACCCTAAGGCTTAAACTCTCTCCTTAGCTTCTGGGAAAATGCATACGGGGAACTCATTTATCCTAGAGTGCAAATGACTACTATAGGTTAACAATATCCTCTTTCCTAGTGAGCTCCAAGATATGGGCCCAAATCTGACTTCTCTTTGTCTCACACACAGCCAGTCATGGCCTCGGGTGGCCATGGGCCAAAGAAAGTTGGTTTAATTGAACTATTTCTTTGGGGAATTCCCCCCCAAAAGCTGAGACATTTCCCTCTAGGTGTCACTGGAAAGTTCCCAAGAGCCCGCTTCCCTACCCTGTCTACTTAGTTGGCCCCAGGCCAGACGAGAGGTCAAGACAAAGATGTGGCAGATCAGGGGCTGGGTCTGCCCCTCCCATCCCCAGCTTGTTTGTCTGTGCCTCTGTCAGTGGCCTCAGCTCAGCCTCCCGATCCTTCAGGCTGGGCGATGGGGAGACCCTTGGCAGCCTCATTGTGAGGAGCAGGACTTAAAGGTGCCTGATCCCCCCAGGCCAGGCCTGGGGTTAAAGGAGAGGCGTAGGAATGGAAGCAATGAGGTCTTGCCAAAGCAGCCTGGAGCTCCCAGGAGCTGCTGCGATGGAAGTTGTCCTTCTGGGGGGTCTCCAGGCTCGAGGAGAGATGGGGGAATTGGGCTTGGATTCTGACTGGCTGGATATGAATCCTGGCTCTGCCACTTAGCACTGAGTGCTTTGGGGAAGTGACTTCATCACTCTGAGCCTTGACTTCGTTGTGGTAAAGTGGAAACACTACCTTAATAATGGGCTGTTGGGAGGTCTGCAAGAGGCAGTGCATTGAAAGAGTCTAGCAACGCAGGTGGCAACTTCAGTCACTGGCAGTGTCTGCCCAGAGCACTGTGTGGAGAGTCAGAAAGAGTGCTGGGATCTGGGATCAACCAGCAGTGTCTGCATGAAGTGAGATGCGGGGAAGGCAATGGGGGTGGGGGGGAGCTTTGGGGGTTGAGGGTGTTGGGGAGGGTGGAAGGGTGGAGTTGGCTCATAGTTGGTATTAAATAAATAACTAGAAACTCCCGGATGTCCCTTGTCTTCTCTGCCCCTAGGCACAGACTCGCTGAGCCACTGTAGGTCTGAGGCTAAGGAGCCTGGATTCCTAACTGCAGAAATCTCCCTCCTGTTTGTGCCTCACGGGGTGCATACTAAGAGCCTGGAACGGCTGATAGAATTTGCTTCAGATTGGGGAATGTGTCTTAACGTAACGTCTTTTTTGGGGGGAAAAAAAAAACATATACTTAGCAAATGACAGCAAGTCTACATGATGAAATACTAACAGTGGCGTTGTGCGCATTTCATGCCTCAGTAACAATTGTCTAGATACATCATATACATACTGCCTACATACCGAACTTCATTTCCTTTTTATACATTCGTGTATTTTCCAATGGGTATGTATTATATTTATGAGAAACAAAATCATGTTGAACAATACACTTTCCCTTGAATAACTGTATCAGTGTTACTTTTTCTTTAAAGGACCAATATCTATTTTGGCAGGTGGATCAAAGTACAGATCAAACAGCTTCAATGCCTGGCAACCTCTCCTCGCTCATTTTGATCCTTCCTCTTTTGGGTACCTATGAGAATCGCCAAAGAATGCAACTCAATATCTCGCCCCTCAGCTCGGCACCCATTTTCTGAACTCCATGCCTCCCAGCTCTGTGCCGGGGGCTGGGGGGTTATGCTGAAGACGGGTGATCCCATCCCCGAGTGGTTGGACAGATGAAGGAAGGAAATACGTGCCTTTCAGTGGCTGGCATTTAGAGATGAAAGAGTTATATACAGGAGGAGACGAGGGAGGAGGCAGCTTCCCAGCTGGGCAGTGGGTCACCCCAGCTGTGACGTGGGTCCCCCAGTGTCCTCTCAAGCTTTGCTGAGGCTTGGGGTCCCCAGGAGATCGGTGGAGCTCTCTAAAAAGGGCCCTCTTCCCTGCTGATTCCGAGGGCAGAACTGTTGGGAGCTGGGTCCCTGGGGTGGATGTTCTGGGGAGCAGCCACTAAGCCAGGCTTCTGTTGGCATATTCCCCACAGCTTTCCTGGGGCCCAGCAGGAGTGCTAACCCCGGGGAGCCCTCCGCTGCCTGTAGAGAGCTGCTCCCGGTCCAGAGGAAGAGTGAAGCCACGGTCTTCAGGCCTCAGAGACAGGCAGGCTTGGTGACCTGACTCCCGAGTGAGGGAGAGGGTGCCTGGCAGTTCCTCTGTGGACTGAGCTGCGGCTGTCCTCGCTGCCAGGGGTGAGGGCACTGGCCGCTCCCAGCTACCAACAAAAAGAACAGAGAAGCAAGGCCAGGGCATGGACTGGGTCCGGAGACCTGGGTTCTAGTCCCGGGTCTGCCACTAATTCTCTGGGCAAGCCTGGTAACACTTGTTACCTAGTATGTGCCAGACACTGTGGGAGATAGTTCACACATTTTTTTTTAAAGAATATTTACTTTCTTTTACACATGAGGAAACTGAGGCTCAGAGAGGCTCTGTAAATTGCACAAAGTCACACAACTGGAATTTCAATCCAGCTCTCTGGCTCTAAAGCCATTGCAGGCTTGCCCAGGCGCCACCTCTGTCTCTAGACCTCCCATCTCTGCCTCATCTGATAAAGAGGCTGGATTTGATGGCAGGAGGAAGCAGGAAGGAAGCCCTTCAGCTAAACTAGCCTGTGTGTGCGCCCCTCCCTCACCCAGGGGCTGACTGTCACTGCCATGGGCGCTGCTGGGCCGGGGTTGCCCCGCCATGGCTGAGTTGGCACCAAGGCTTCTGGTTCCCTGGGATTTGGGTCCAGAGTGGCCTCATCTAGTGACCTCAGACACTCCCTCCCACCCCCAGCAGTGGCCCCAGTCCACTCGGGGAGGGGGGGCTGATTTATTCTTTTCCCCTTTCCTTTCTTCTCCTTTCCTCTTCTTCTCCTTTCCTCTTCTTTCTCTTTCCTCCTTTCTTTGTCTTTGACCAGGTGAGGCCAGAAAATCCTCCTAAGAAGGGAAAATACAAATACAGAGCTTTCTCCAGAGAGAAAGGGGAAGCTGGGGCTGGGGCCTGCCTTCCGCAGACTTTCAGGGGTTCAGTAGGGTCTTCCCTTCCCCATCTGAAGCTCCCTGGTTCCAGGCTCCTTCTCTCCCTGCCTCCCCTTGGAGAGGGAAGGCCAGTGTGTCCTGTCTCCTCGGCTTGGCCAGAGGCCACAGTGCCCCAGGATTCTCAGAGAGAACTCCCTGCTGAGGCTCCTTCCTGCTCGTTACTTCACCAACAGCCCTGCTTTGTTGTGGCAGGAGAGAGGGGCCAGTAGGGCACATGTTTCCATGACCATTTGACAGATGGGAAAACTGAGGCTGTACAACTAGTAGGAGGTAGGCCTTCCATCAACCCTGGCCCTTCACTTAGGTGAGTGACTGTGGCTTCTGATCTGGTCATTCTGTGTTCCTTTTTTCCTACCCTCTCGAGTTTTCTTGCTGAAGCTGCCTGGGGTCTGGAAGGCAGCTTGTCTCCCTGAGTTTCCCAGGTTTGTGCCAGCAGCTCCCAGGCTGGCTCTCATGCAGGAATTGGAGCTTTCCTCTGCTCCACTCCTGCCGACAAGAACTCCTGGGAGCTTAGTTTCTCCCCCAGGAGAACTCAGAAACCTGACGGCCTGCTGAGGGCTCTGTCAGAAACTGCCTCCCACCACCTGCCCTTGTCTCCGTCCCCCCACTGCGGGAACGGCAACCCCTGTCGGTGCGCCGTGAGCTTGGCAGCGGGGCTTTGTCACACCCCTTGGCATCACGTGAATCGGGAACCAAACACTCGTGTTTGCTTTCCAGATAAGATAAAGGCTTCATTTTGTTCTTGTTGGGGAAGGAGCCGACCTTGCCAGGTGCCAAAAATGCTAATGAGGCCCCAAGAGAGAACCTGCCTGGTGGAAAGAGCACTGAACTTGGAGTCACACAGGGCTCTGATGATTCCCAGACGTGTGACTCTGGCAAATCAGGTTGTCTCTCTGCGGCTGCCTTAGAGGGTTGTTTGGAGGGGGTGATGAGGCAACACTTATGGCCTTACAAAGATGCTCATGATAAAAAGCAGGTTACAAAAAGATGTGTACAGTAGGCCCCCATCACTGTGAAATACAGAAAACAGCAGAGAGCCGTATACTACAGTGTTAATAGTGCTTATACTGGGTGATGGGATGGTGGATGTCTTATATTTTTCCCTTTTTACTTATCTATGTTTTTTAATTCTTTTTCTACAGTAAGCATGTATTATCTTTAACAGCTATTGCCACAATATTGCTACATAGCAGACCAGCCCCCAAACTCAGTGGCTTATAACGCAACAATTTATTCTCACGCTAGCGGGTTGGCAGGTCAACTGCAGTTTGATTGATGGAGGTTGGGCTTGGCAGGGCTGCTCTGTCCCGGCCGCAGGTCAGCTGAGCCTGCTTCTCACCGCAGGTCTGGCTCCGGTCTGCTCCACCTGTCCTCACTTTGGGACTCTGGCTCAAGGGACAGCAACTATCCAGGACTGGCTTCTCCCTCCCAGATCACTAGAACCTAAGACACAAGCCGAACCATAGGAGCATATACGAAGCCTCTGCTGACATAATGTCAGTAATATATCTTTGGCTGAAGCAAGTCACATGGCCAAGTCCAACATCAGCGGGGCAGGGAGTACGTGCCATCACAGTAGGAATGGGAGGGGAGTGAGCATATGCTGAATCACGACCCGAATTTATTACTTATTACTAGTGTGATAAAACAAACATGATGTGCTTGGTGAGATGCATTTGTATTAGCTACTAGGGAGATTTCTAAGGAGTTCTCCAAGAATAAGACAAGGGAGCCATTTTATAGCCTTGTTGTTGGAGGGTAGAACAAATGTTGAAGGGATGGGCTGACCTTCTCTGCCTTCATCCTCTCTGTTCCTTTAAGGAAGGCGGGCACTACCATTCCTGGCTCCTACCCAGGAAGGTGGGAGGTACCAACACAGGCTCATGGGCAATTGTGGCCAAAGGTCAGACCTTAGATAATTTCCACCCAGATCTGTCTGAATCCCCTTCCTGTTGACTTCCTTTCTTTCGTCTTCTCTCAGTCCACTTAGCCAGTCATTCACGATCTATTTATTGAGCACCTACTATATTCTGGTACTCTTTCAGCCGTGGAGTTATGTTGATGAACAAGGTAAGTGTTGATAAACAAGGAAATCTCTCCAGACTTTACATCCTAGAGGGGAGGTTGGGTGGGTGCCAAGTGTGGGGGCAAATGCCAGTGATGTCGATAATGCCAAGCAGTGTGAATGCTAAGACATAAATGAAATAGGGCAGTGCACCAGAGATGGATGGGGGCAGGGGATGGCTGCTTTGGAAGGTGAAGTGAGGGAGGGCTTCCTTAAGGAGGTGCTGTTGGAAATGATTGGAAGGTGCCTCTTGGGACCTGACGTTTTAATCTGGGCTCTCCAGTCCTTGACTCTGAGTCCCACTCAGGAACCTGGCTTGGCTTCTTCCCACCAGCTAACTCCCCACTTTGGCCTACCTTAAGGGACTCTCCTGTCCTGGCTGAATTTCAGGACTCAGCCCAGCTTCCCCCTGGCTGGCTGGTACCCGAGTCAGCTTAACCAGTCCTCAACAAACAGGAGACCCACCAAATCCCATTAGATCAAGCCAACCACTATTGAACTCCTATTGTATACTCAAATAGCAGGCATTTATTGAGCACTTTCTGTAAATCAAACCAATAAGCTTTTATTGAGTATATACTGTATGCCAAATCAGCAGTCATTTACTGAGTGCTTGCTGCGTATCCAAGCCAGAGATCCACATGGAGTGAGGTAGCCATGAAAGGCTTCAGGCAGGACATGAAGTGTGAACTGGGCTTTAAAGGACAGATAGGACTGAGGTAGGAAAGAAAGACAGAGACTGGGGCGGCATGGCTGAGCCTGGGATGTAGGTGCTTGGAAATCCTAGAACATAATTCTGAGCATTCATTATATGAGCCTTGTGCCCTCTCCTTTCTGGTTTGTCAGCATTCTTGTAACAGCCAGCTCATCCATGACCCCTGTTTCTTCTAGACCACAGCTGGGTTCCTTGGCACTGGTAATAATTTGCCTGGGTGATCAATCGCTGATGTCCCCTGACTAACGTTAGATGGGCAGCCCGGCAAAACAGTGCGTGTGATACTTTCTGTAGATGAGAGCGTGAAACCCACAAAGGTTGGGCTCAGGATGTCCAAGACCAGTGTGTTTCTAGACCAGCTGTCCTTCGGCCACTGAACGCAGAAGTCTCTAAAAATGATTATGTTTCTTTCCTCTGCTGGTGCCTTGAGACAGCAGCCAGGGCTATCTAGAATTGATTAGATTTGAGGGATGGGCTCAAAGGTCTTTTACACTTCTGCAAGCAGGAAGAATAATCTGTTATCCTTTTATTATTCTGATGGCCATTAATATAGTCTATCTTCCAAAAACCAGTCATGAGAAAATCTGAACTTATAAAACAACTCCATTAAGAATAATCATTTTTTTTCCACACTAAAAATATTTTCCTGGCACCCAATCTGAACAGACTGGGACTGGAGAAAAGGAAGAAGAAACCACAGATTCAAGATCCCTGTAGATAAGGAGTCGCTCGACCCTTTGAATATAAAGCTTGATTCAGTTTACGCTAAGAGTCTGCTTATCCAGCTTCTCAGGAAACCTCTTTTTCTTACATCGGAGTGTCTATTCCATCTGTAGAATTGCTTCACATTTTATTTATTTTCAGTTTACAAGGATTGTGCAAAGCTCAGGAGCCTTTGAACATTGTCATTGTAGAAGGAATTGTTTAGACCTTGGGCAAAGTAAAAGCTGAAACTGAGAGGCAGGTGTAAAACAGGCTGCAAGTCTCATTCTGAGGGGAAGCTAAACCCACCCAGGCTTTCCTCCCCACTGGGGCTCCGGGAGAAGTGAGCAGCAGCCAGCAGATGCTCGAGTTCCCTGCAATCGCAGAGGCAGTGCCTCTGGAGGGAAGCGAGCTGCGGAGGCAGGATGGCTGAGGAGCCCTGTCACGCACACGGTGAAAGAGAACCAGGCAGCTGGCTCCAGGTTCATCCCGGACCGGGCGCGTCATAGCAGGTGGCGGAGGAGTGAGTATGAGTTGGCCTAAATCCAGCCGGCTGCTCACCAGCTGTAGGGGCAGCGAGACTCTGCTGGCCTGGCTCTTTCAAGGCTTATTTATATGTGTAGAGATTTATTAGGCAAATGTCTGTGGGCAAAAAATGGGGAGAGGCTGGGAAGGCCAGCAGACCTCAAGGCAGGTCTGACCCATGTGGGAGAGAGAGGGAAGGCAGGCAGGCCTGGCGGGGAAGTTTAGGCTGTTACAGGTCTAAGGAAGGTGAGGAAGGCTGATGGGTGTCCTTGAGCCAAAGCCCCTCCTTCTGAGGAGTCCCCCGATTTCCAGATCTGTCTTGGTGTCCCCAAGGGGAGCAGCCTATGGGAAGTATGGCCTCAGAGCAAACACCTTGGGCAAGGTGTCTCACCTCTCTCAGCCTCGGCTTCCTCAACTGCAAAAAAGAAAGTTGTTGAGAAATTCCAATAAAACAGCATATTTAAAGTGTTTGGAATGGGGTGGAGAGGGTATAACTCAGTGGTAGAGCACATGCTTAGCATGCTTAATGTCCTGGGTTCAATTCCCAGTACTTCCATTAAATAAACAAACAAACTGAGTTACGTCCCCCACTGAAAAAAAAAAAAAACCCAAAACAGCAAAAAACAGTGTTTGGAATGGAATCAGGCACCCAGGAAATGTTCCATGATCATCAACTCCCTTGTCATACCCCACCCGGAGGCAAGTTCACCACAGCGACCTCCCTCCCCGCAGCCCTTCCATCAAGTCCCCCAACCATACACGCAAGAAGGCAGGAGTGTGGGCCCCCAGGCTGGGGCCTGAGGGCTTGTGCTTGAGCAGCCAGGCCCTTGAGCCTTTATCATAGACTACGTGGGGCTGCAGCCCTGATTCAGCCCTGGGGAGGGGAGGACAGAGACCCCAGAAGGACAGATGGCATTCTTACTTTGGGGAACTTACAGGGTATTTGGAACGGTACCGCCTGGGGAATGCCATCAGGGAAGACTCTCAGGCAAAGGCAAGCTCTGCTACCAAGTGCATCGGGCTGAGGTCCAGCTCATCTGTTGCCCCAGGACTACCAGATACCTTCCCTCAGAGGAAGACTTTGGGGATGGCTGTAAGGCAAGCCCCAGCCCCTACCCTGCCCACTATTTCGACCTCACCTCATGCTCCCGCCATGCTATTCTCTGCCTCTGTCTGTCTCTTCATTCCCCTGCCCCAAATAAACCCAGGCCTTTGTGCCTGTGGGTCCCTCTGCCTACAGGGTCCTCAGCCTCTTAGTGGATGCCTTCTTCCCAGTCCAGCTCAGTTGTCTCCTCTCCTGGGCAGCCTTCCCTGACCCAGTCCTCTTGCTACTGGACCCAGTCCCCAAGGCATGTCTCTGTGCCTCAGTTTCTGTATCTGGAAAATGGGGTTTCTGATGATGGTATAGCTAATTACAGTGTAGTGATATTAAATAAATGAAATAACGAAAAGCACATGTTGTAAAGGGCTGTGTAAGTGAGCCTCATTGTTAATGATAGGTGTGTGTCCAACAGCCACTAATCTATGACGAGTGGAGAATGGGGGAGGTGAGAGTCCACAGTGTGGCAACATGGAAGGAGCCCAGGACTCAGAGGCAAAAGACCTGCTTGCATCTTTGTTGCTGGGCTGTGTGTCCCGGAGCCAACTCTTGTCCCTTCTGAGCCTCAGTTTCCTCCTTTGCACATGGGCATAGCCTCCAAGTTGCCCTCCTGGCTGCCCTAGCATGGCTCAGTCTCTGGGTCCCATGCTCTTCCAGTGCTGCCTGAGCTGAGACGCGCCTGGCTTCCAGGCTGGACAGCTCCCGGGGTAGTTTTGGGAGGCAGCGGAGGCTCCCAGCGCTCAGCATTTGGACAGCGCCTCAGGCTAGGAGGATGGAGGCCCTGGGGGACCTCAGGCCTGGGGCTTGCAGGTCGGGTGCGAGAGAGCGGGGAGCTCCCTTCCAGAAGGGGACGGTAGGCGCCTGCAGCAGTGAAGAGCTCCGAGGGTGGGCGGGAGGCATCTGTGCAGACTCCAGCCCCTCAGGGGAAGAACCTAGAGACTGAAGCTTTGGGGGATTTGCCTGCAATCTTTAGGGCCAAGATCACCAAAGTCATTTAGAGTCTGATGTCTTGATTGGCCCTAATACAAGATATAGGATTCTCATTTGATGCTGTGGAAAAGAAAATGTTTCCATTGTGATTGTTCAGAATCTTATTGGCAATCAAGGGCTCTGTCTCCCACACAACTCTGGCATGTCCTAGACTATGGGAATTTAAAAAAAAAAAAAAGTCTTTTCATGTATCTTTGATGCTCGATCCAGTAATTGGCTGTTAGGTTTTAAAGGCTTGGCATTTCCACTGTGAATCATAATTATTCACTGACAAACTTCATGTATTGCTTAATGTCATTTATTGAGCCAAAAGATGAAAAGCACTGCATGAAATTTTTAAAAACTGCACTTCTTTAAACAGATTCTATACTGTACACGTTTCCCAGGTCTTTCACCCATTTGTTTATCAAGTGTTCATCCGGCGTCTCCTGCGTGCTGGAGGCTGTTCTCTTTCACACCCACGGTTTCATTTAATGCTCACAGCCACCCCATGAGGCAGGGGTTGTTACTCTTGTCTCACAAATGAGGAAAATGCAACTCAGAAAGGTTAAGTGACTCGTGCAAGGCCACATAATGAGTGACTGAATTAGGGTTTCACCTTAGGACCTTGAGCTTCTAGTTGTGTGTTATTGGCCTCCCCTCCCTTCCTCAGCTGCCGCCTCCAATAGTCCCCATGCCCTGCCTGCCCCCGACTATTTTGAGCAGAGAACACTGAGGAGAGTTATGGTTTGGTAGAGGAGACCCAGAAGGATACTCTCCAGGGTCAAGTGTATTTTTCATGTATCTATTCCTTCTTTCAACACGGATCCACAAGAACTAGCTAAAAAGGGACACTTGGTCTCAGCCCAGAAACCTAAAGTTGTTGGTCACCTATGACATGCCAGGTCCCATAGGGGTTCAATAGCACCCACTCCTACCCTGAATAAGAAGGGGGAATAAAAATGGGCACAAATAACTAGGACTTAGACAGCGCATGGCTGGTCCTATAGAAGGTGGCCTAAGAGAATGAGAAAGAGAAAATTTACCAGTTAGAAATCGAGTCTGAACTTGAGGCAGGAAAAGTCATCAATTAAAAAAAAATCCATCTTTTCCCACTAATGAATCTGATGAACATTAGATTAAGACGGTTTACATAGTGGCAAGATAGGGTATAAAACCATTTCCTTGGGAAGGAGTTGGGTGGGTGGGGAAACAGGGGCACAGGCGTTGGTACCCATCAAATCCTGGGCATTCTCTCAGGCAAGTAGCTTGATGTTCTGGCATTTGTTTCTTTAAAAGGGAGATGTTCCCCATCTCTCAGGATATTACAGGTAGAGTACAGGAGATAATATGTGCAAAGCCCTTGCTGCACTTCCTAGCACGTGGCAGCTGCTTGAAAATTATTATTTCAATTCCGTGAGTTATGTTAGTGCAATCGATCTGGAGTAGAGGGGGCCCAAAATCTGTCAAAAGAGGCCCCCCAACCAGGGATCTAAGGGTTAATATAGCATAGACATGAATCCTTGCAAAGACACGTTCTCTTCCCTAATGTATTGATGAGGCTCCCACATTCCATCATCACCTCATCATGGAGCTGGTGTAAATGGAAGTGACGTGAGCTCTGAGTTGCGAACTGTAATAGACCCTTCATGTGCCAGTGGTAAATGCTAATGATGATGGCAGAAAAAAAAGAGTGGCAGCTTACATAAATGGTCTTCTACATGTTCTGGAGGAAAAGAAACATTTATGTGACACTCCTGGTCAGGTGTTACAGGCTGAAGGAGACCAATACCATATAGGAAACAGCATGGGGGAGAGAAGCCTAGACTTAGAGCAAGAGGACCGGTTCAAATCCCAGCTCTACGTTCCTACAAGCTTTGAGTGTCCTGTCTTATTCATGGGCACAGTTGTCTTAGTACCTGCCTTAGAATTGTTCTGTCATAGAATAGTTGTCAGAACAAAGAGGTAGCCTCCTCAAAAAATTAAGCATAGAATTACTGTATGATCCAATGATTCCACTCCTAGGCATACACACAAAAGAACTGAAAGCAGGGACTCGAAGAGATATTTGTATACCCATGTTCATAGCGTCATTGTTCACAATAGCCAAAAGGTGGAAACAACCCAAATGTCCATCGACCGATGAATGAATAAGTAAATGTTGTACATACATAACAGTGGGATATTGTCCTAAAAAAGGGCTGAAATTCCGATACATGCTGTAACATTGATGAGCCTTGAAAACAGTGTGCTAAGTGAAATAAGCCAGACACAAAAGGACAAATGTTGTATGATTCCACTTATATGAAGTACCTAGAATAGGCAAATTCAAAGAGAAATAAAGTAGAATTATGGTGACCAGGGGCTAGAGGAGAGGGGAGTGGGGAGTTATTATTTAATAGCTACTGAGTTTCAGCACAGGATGATGAAAAAGTTTTGAAGGTAGATGGTGATGATGGTTGCACAACAATGTGAATGCACTTAATGCCACTGAACTGTACACTCAGAAGTGGTTAAGATAATAAATTTTATGTTATATATTTTTTACTACAATAAAAATGGTAATTTTTTTTAAAGAAAGAGGCAGTATAATGTAGAGGAAAGTACTTTGCAGTCGTAGAGAAATAGGAACCAATTAGCTGTGGTGAAGTGGTTAGGATGCAGTATTTACATTTGTTTATTAGAGCAACCATCAAAATTGGGGCCCTCTGAGGATGCTGAGAAAAGGGAACCCTTGTCCACTGTTAGTAGGAATGTAAACTGGTGACCCAAAACCACTAATTTGAAAGGATACATTCATACAACGTTCATAGCAGCATTATTTACAATTGCCAAGATATGGAAACAATGTAAGTGTCCATCAACAGATGAATGGATAAAGAAGATGTGGGGTATAACACACACACACACACACACACACACACACACACACACACACACACACACACACTCTGAAATACTACTCAGCTGTAAAAAAGAATGAATATTTGCCCTTTGCAGCAACATGAATGGACTTAGAGGGCATTATGCTAAGTGAAATAAGTCAGACAAATTTGAACACTATAAATCACTATAGAATTTAAAGAATTTTTCATTCAGTTAAAGAAAAGTCAATCGAAAAAATTGGGACCCTCACCTAGGACTCCTACTTTCTAATCTGTACAATATCAGAAGAGGAAGATACAAAGAAGAAACGGCCTCCACCACAAGGATTGAAAATAGTTCCTCAGGGAAATGAAAAACAGGAGTGGCGGGGACCGCTGTTTTTCTTAACACGCTTTGGAGAACAATCGAACACTTTAAACCATGTGTGTATACATCTGTTTCACAAAAACAAACAGAACTTTGGCCTTATCAGAGGCCAAATTAGAGAAAACAAAAATAGCAAGTGTTTCCAATTTATCATTTTATAATACTTCTTATTTACTATCTGTTCTAAGCCATTGACTTTCATTCCATAATAAAATGAGCCAGGCCAAGGAAGGACTGTCAGGAGGAGGTAACTGAACAACAAAGAGCACCCTGTGCTCTTCCTGTTTGCTTGCCAGGTGCCCAGCAAGGTGAGGGCCCTGCCCCAGGATCCTTGGTGTGTCCCCATTGATAAATGGATCAACTGGCCTTCCTGTTTTTCATTCAGTCTCTCAGGAGTCTGGAGCCAGGGCCTGGATTCTCCAGAGCTTGGTTCCCATGAGTGAGCTCTGCAGATGGAGTTTGACAACCTCTAAAACTAGGACCAGACCCAGGGTCCCAGAGACTCAACAGGTGCTCTTTGAAGCTCTTCCTGAAGCAGCCCGGAGATCTTGGCCTCTTTAATTACAACATTTAGTGTGAAATTAAATGATGAACTGTGTACACAGAGGTTAGTATATACCAACAAATGAAAGATCACTTTAGCAGTAAGTTGGCACAATTTCTGAACAGCTCTTCACAGGCAATAACTCAATATATCATTAAATTTTTAACTATTTTTAAAAATTGAAGTATAGTTGACTTACAATTTAATTTCAGATGTACAACATAGTGATTTAATATTTTATAGATTATGCTGCATTTAAAGCTATTACAAAATAGTGGCTATATTTCCCTGTACAATACATTCTTCCTACTTATTTATTTTATACGTAGTAGTTTGTATCTTTTAATCCCCTACCCCTATCTTGTCCTCTCCCCTTCCCTCTCCCCACTGGTAACCACTAGTTTGTTCTCTGTATCTGTGAGTCCATTTCTGTTTTGTCATATACATTTGTTTTATTTTTTAGATTTCACGTATAAATGATAACACAGTATTTGTCTTTCTCTGACTTACTTTACAAAATAATACGCTCTGGTTCTATCTACATTGTTGCAAATGGCAGAATTTCATTCTTTTTCATGGATGGGTAATATTCTATTTTATCTATATCTATATCTAATACATCTTCTTTATCCAGTCATCTGTTGTTGGACACTTAGGTTGCTTCCATATCTTGGCTATTGTTAATTATGCAGCTATGAACACTGAGGTGCATGTATCTTTTTGAATTAGGGTTTTCATTTCCTTTGGGTATATACCCAGAAGCAGAATTGCTGGATCTTAAGGTAGTTCTATTTTTAGTTTTTTTGAGGAACTTCCATACTGTTTTTCAGAGTAGCTTCCTGAATTTACAGTCCAACCAACAGTGTTCCCTTTTCTCCACAACCTTGCCAACATTTGTTATTTGTGCTGTTTTTGGTGATAGCCATTTTGACAGGTGTGAGGCAATATCTCACTGTGGTTTTGACTTGCATTTCTCTGATGAATAATGATATTGAGCATTTTTTCATGTGCCTGTTGGCACATTGATACTGTTTGAACTTCTAGATCAAGCCATACCCGAAGTTAGCATTATCTCTGGACTTTCTAATCATGTGAGCCAATACATTCCCTCTTTTTGCTTGAGTCAGTTTGAGTTGGACTTTGTGTCAGTTATTGACATTTAGACACACATAGGACATAGAGTCCCAATAGATACAAAGGATTTTGAACTCTTCCTGAATTTCCATCAGATACCTTTATATAATGACCAAAGTAAAATGCATTCCAAAGGCACTCACAAAAACAAAATATAGGTTATATACATCTCTGCTCATACAAATTAAAAGCTAACTGTGATAAGTGCCTGGGGTGGCAGGGAGAGGTGGGAACTGAATGTATGCGTGAGCGTAAAGAAGCATTTGAGACTTTTGTAAGGGGACGACATGGTTTTCTGAAATAGCTTCCCTCTTGTAAATATTTTTATGGAACAGATCTCCTAGAAAAACTATCCTAAGACTACACAGTTAGTAATATTAGGTTTCTCTGTGTGCTCCATGCTGTTTTCCACTCATAGGAATTAGTTCCCATTCAGGACACACATCTAATGGTTGCAGGTCCACACTGCTGGGCTGCATGAAGGAGGAAGAAAGATGTTTGTGAAGGCGCCAGGAAGAAGACACGTTGCCTGCTTGGCTAACCCAGAGAATGCGTGGTGAATGCCTTTAGCTGTGGCTCAATTTCTTGCTCCCCACACTTGGTCTGGCATTGGAATGAAGTTGCTTTGGCTTGTGACTGGATCTTGGGTGAAAGGGTGAGTGCGAGTTTACCAAGGTTACTGCTGGTTACTTGTCCAAGGTCACATAGCTAGTGAGAGGCTCGAGGGGTGCTTGAACTCAGGTAGTGGGCATCCAACACCCATCCTCTCTCCTCTCTGCCCTCTTCCCCTGTGACTTTTCCAGCTTCTCCAGACTGCAATTGTATGTAGATTACAGGAGTGTTTTTTTAAACAGCTTTATTGAGATGTAATTCACATACCGTACAGTACAAACATTGAAAGTGTATAACTCAATACTTTTTGGTATGTTCCATTATTAATCTTTAAAAATTGTGGTAAAATGTATATAATATAAAATTAGTCATTTTAAGCATTTTTTTTAAATGTACAGTTCAGAGCATTAACTACATTTACAATGCTGTTTCATTTAATCCCTACAAAGACACCGCTATATAGATGAGAAAACTGAGGCTGAGCAAGGATGCTCTATGAGAAAGTGGCCAGGCAGAGTTTCAAACTTAAATCTGCCAGCCCTAAAGGCTGAGGGTTTCCCAGCATGTTGTGTTGCTTTCTACCGAGGCAGAGAGGTTCCTTGGAGCTAAGTAGCCCAGAGTAGCTGGAAAGTGGGCTTATCGGTGCCTCAACAAGGCAAGGGAAATTGCAGAAACGCCTCTAACCCTTGCGGCTCCTCGCCTGCCCTCCCTCCCCTACTTTGGATCACGGTGACTTGTGCTGCCCTTTGTGCCCCATCACCTCCTCTCCTCTGAGGACAAACAGGCCACCCTCCTGATCAAACTTTGTGAAGGGACCCACAATTCTCTCTGCTTCCTCCTTTCTTGTTATTCCTCAGTCCACCGAGATGCAGCACAGATCCATCACTCCTCTCTTGCTACCCCCTTCCCTGTCGTGGTCACTGAGTGGCCTCCATGACCACAGTCAGTGGGCGCCTCTCCTGCATCAGCGCTGGCTTTTCCCATGGCTCATGGCATCCCACGCTAGCGGTTCTCCCAGCTCTGACCGCTCCGCCACCTCCTCACTCTGCCCTTCCTGTAAATGCGGGGTTTCCTGAGAGGTCAGTCCCAAGCCCTCTTCCCTCTGTCCTTCCTTACCCTTGACAACCTCCTGTGCGACCACTGTCCTGGGAGTGGGACATACTGGGGTCCAGGCTGCAAGGGACTTCTTCTGAAATGTTTTGAACTCAGGCTGCAGGACTCTTCGAGAAATGCTCAGAACCCAGGCTCTGAGGACATCCTGGGGAAGTGACGGAACTGAGGTTGTGGGACCTTTTGGGGAAATGCACTAATTCAGGCTGCAAGGCTCCTCAGGGACTCTCAGATTCCAGCTGGGGACTTCTCAGGAGATGTACTAACTGACCGTGAGGATGTCCAGGGAAGGCTACTGGACTCAGGTCCAACAGGACTTGAACTCAAGTGACGGGGCCTTCTCGGAGAGGGCATTGAACTCAGCTTATAAATGTTTCCTCTGGAGTTCACTGAACTCATACTGCAAGCCTGGAATTTTGCCTGCAGATTCCAAGTCCATGTGGCTTTCCTCTGCCACACAAACCCACAGTTACAGGACCTTTAGACAGGCATGGACTCAGACTGCAGTCACCAACAGGGACATTCTCTCTCTTGTGCACACACACACACACACACACACACCCACCTCTCAGCCTCCTCTCCTGGCTCTTCCACATTTTCCTGACCTCTAAACGCAGGCCTGCATAGGGCTCAGTCCTCAGACCTCTCCTCCTCTTGCAGCCACCAACTCCCTAGGCAACCCCATCCAGTCTGATGACGTCAAATACCATCTGTTTTCTGATGATTCTCAACTTTACATCTCCAACTCAGATCTTTCCTATTGATTCCAGACTCGCTCATATCCAACTGCATGCTTGACACATCCACCTGGTTAGCTGACAGGCATCTCACACCCAATGTGTCCAAAACCAGACTTCTAACCTTCTCTCCCAAACTCTTCCCCATCTTAACAAATGGCAATTGCATCCTCACAGTTGCCCATGTCTAAAAGTCGAGTCATCTGTGAGCCCTTCTTTTATACTGTGTATCAACAAATCCTGTTGACTCTACCTGTAAAATACATTCAGAATCCAACCTCCTATGACCATCTCTACCACTTCCATCCCGGTCCAAGCCATCATCACCTCTCCCCGGGTTATTGTTCTAGCCTCTTGGTTACCTAAATAGATCTCCTTGCTTCGATTCTTGCCCACCTCTAGTCTATTCACAATGCTGCAAAGGAGGAGGGTGAAGCTCAGTGGTAGAGTGTGTGCCCAGCATGCACAAGGCCCTGGGTTCAATCCCCAGTGCCTTCAATAAATAAATAAATAAATAAATCTAATTACCTCCCTCCCTCTCACCATTTTTTTTTTTTTTTTCCTAAAGACAATGCTGCAGCCAAAGTGGTTTTTCAAAACTATAAGCCAGATCAGGGCACTCATTTGTTTAAAACCCGTGTGATTTTCCTCCCACTGCGCTTTCTCCTTCTTCCTTTCCCGTCACTCTCTCCCATGTTCAGTCCACTCCAACCATCCTTGTCTCCCTGCTGTTATTTGAACATGTTAAGACCACTGCTTCTTGGGATCTACTTTTGTATTTGCTCTTCCCTCCACCTGCCATCCTTCTCTCTCGGATATCCACCAGGCTCACCCTCTCAGTGCATGGAGATCTCTGCTCAACTCCACTGCATGGAGGGACCCTCCAGGCACCCATTTAAAAGGGCAGTGTCCTCCTAGGCACTCCCCACCCCTTTACCCAGCTTTGTATTCTCTCTGTCGCTCTCATCACCATCTGATATGCTATAGATTTACTTGCTTATTTGTTTGTTGTGCCCCTCCTCAACTAGCACACAGACTCCATGAAGGCAAAGACTTTGTCATGTTCACTGCGATATCCCCAGTCCTCCAACAGTGCCTGGAATGTAGTGGGGCTCAATAAATATTTGGTGAATGAATGAATGAATGAATGAATGAATGAATGTTGGGAACCAAGTAAAATTTTGCTGAATTGAATGCAACTGGATCCCACCCTTGCCTTCTTGTGGGTCTGATGGACCCATGTCTTCCTTCTCAGAGATTATAGGAAACAAAAAGGAATTTTCTAATCAGTTGTCAAGGCTATTAGATGGGAAAATCAATACTTAGTCTGAGGGAACTTAGGACTTCTAGATCAATATGGGGTTCTTGAAGCATGACAGCCGAAACGGTAACAACACCTGTATTGGTTATGTCTGGTTTGGAAACCAACATTACTTTGAATAGTTAAAATGGAGAGATGTTAAAAAAGAGAACTGGGTACAAAAGTGATGGAAGAACCAAGAAACCAGTGGGGAAGATGATGCAATTCAGAGATGAGCCACAGCAGGAAGCCGTCTCTAGTCTTAGGTCAGAAGGTCAGTGGGAGGAGGCTGCCAGGGCACAGGAAACAGGGACACCAATAAAAGCCAGAAGAACACAGGGAAAATCAGAGATGCAGTCAGAGGTGCATGTGTGTGTGTGCACGTGTGTGTATGCATGTGTGTCTATCTTTCTGTGTGTCTGTTGGGGATAAATAGCCTGGCTTTTTCCATCTCCCTCCATTGCTTCCCACTGGCCAAATATGACAGACGCCAGCTGATCCAGGAGCCTGGGAAACACAGGCTGCAGGAGTCACCTCCTAGAAAACAGACCAGAGCAGGGGAGAAAGAGGAATGACATGGAGGGCGAACAGCACAGGCCCAGGACAGGCACTGAAGTGCTCAGTGGCTTCAACAGATAGAAGAGGAGAGGGAGAGACCTGGAGGGGAGGCAGAGGCAGCAGCAGAGTCTATGAGTCTGAGTATGGAGGACAAATCAGACCCAAAGTGCACTTTCAGTTTGGGCGCCCTCATATATGGTTTTATCGCTTGTTTCTGGCAGATGCTTAAACGGAGAGGAGCCTGGGGCTCCCGGCTGGGCTTTCAAAGCTGCTTCTGCTTTTCTGTTTCAAAGTAGAAACACAGGTGTTTTTGTTTTTGTTTTTTGAGTTTTTAAAAAATTTTATTGAGGGAGGTAATTAGGTTTTCATTTATTTATTTATATGGAGGTACTGGGGATTGAACCCAGGATCTCATGCATGCTAAGCATGTACTCTACCACTGAGCTATGCCCTCCCCCTCCTTCACCTTCAAGCTCTGCTGTTTGACATCAGTACAGGGCACTGCCTTTAAGAGCTCTTTATTATGTGGCAGGAAACAGACTGGTATTGTCCATGGGCATATGGGACTCTGATGGCACCCAGGGTATCCACTGATACTGTCAAGGTGCAGGATGGCAGAACACACTGCAGGTGCAACTGGTGCCTTTGATTTAACAGAAGCACCCTTCAAAGTCTTCACTGCCCTTGAAGTCTTGACCTCTAGAAGAGGGAGAGGGCTTGTTCAGCCTCAGTAGAACTGGGACCAATGGGTACCTTTCTGAGGAGAAAGGCTTAAGTTAAGAAAGAAGTTTTTTCTACAGCTAGAGCTGCCAGCAGTAGAAGTGGCTGTCTTGTAAAGGAGTGAGATTTTTGCTCTAGGAGGCACCTGGTTGTGAAGATGAAATAAAATAATTCAGGTAGTAAAGGTGCAGCCATTATGGAGAACAGTATGGCAGTTCCTTAAAAAACTAAGAATAGAGTTACCATGTGATCCAGCAATCCCATTCCTGAGCATATACCCAGAAAAGATGAAAATTCTAGTTAGAAAAGATACATGAACCCCAATGTTCATAGCAACACTATTTACAATAGCCAAGACATGGAAGCAACCTAAATTTTCTTTATCTATTCATAGATAAAGAAAATGTGGTATATGTATAGAATGAAATATTACTCAGGCATAAAAAAGAATGAAATAACACCATTTATAGCAACATGGATGGACCTAGAGATTATCATCTATCTGAAGTGAGAGAAAGACAGATATCATGTGATATCACTTATATGTGGAATCTAGAAAAAAACATACAGATGAACTTATTTACAAAACAGAAAGAGACTCACTGACATAGAAAACAAACTTATGGTTACCAAAGGGGAAAGGCAGAGGGAGGAATAAATTAGGAATTTGGGATTAACAGATATACCCTACTATATATAAAATAGATAAAGAACAAGGACTTACTGTACAGCACAGGGAACTATATTCTGTATCTTATAGTAACCTATAATGGAAAAGAATCTGAAAAAGAATATACATATATGTGCATAACTGAATCACTTTGCTGTACACCTGAAACTAACACAACACTGTAAATCAGCTATATTTCAATTTTAAAAATTAAAAAAAATTCAGGTAAAGTACTCAGCATAGTGTCTGAAACAGGAAAGGCTCAATAAACAATAGTGGTAGTTACTCTTGTCCCACTGGCTGCTACCACTACTACCGCTAGTGCTGCTGCTACCGCTGCCACTGGTACTAATACGGCTAACAATAGCAACGGGAGCACTGTCTGGCTGGAGAACAGAGCAGGTGCCGCGGAAGGATCAAGAGAGGCAGCAGCAGCAGTGAGGGAGGGTGGGATTAGAAAGGGGCAGACAGTGGAAGTCACAACTTCCAACTGCCTTGTGAGATTGACTTCGGAATCTGAAGCCTGGCCTGAGGGCTCTTGAGGCTGCAGAGGCTGACATCCCCATCAGTCCACTCCAGATCTGTGCTGGAGTGTCTGTGTCTGGGGGCACAGCCTCCTGGCTCAGAGGCCTGGACTCAGACTCATCAGCCACGGCCTTCCCCCTGTGCTTCTGTCTGGCCCAGTGCCCCCAGACCAGGCCTTGAGCTGGGGGAACACTGGAGGAATGTGGAGACATGACAGAGCCCAGAATTTCAGGCACTGGTCCTCCGCTCTGGGAGACAAAGCAGAACCCTGAAACCAATACACATCCATTTCCTCGTGTTGTTTTCCGGTTGAGAAATGTCAGACAGCAAAAAAAGTGCGAGCAAGGTACAAACGCCTCCTCATTATCTCCGTGATGCTCTTCCAAGGCCCTGCTATTGTTCAGGGGTTCTCCCTGCTTCTTTTCTTTGATGTGCAGACAGGCACCAGGTGGCTTTTCCCTAAGACACTGGGTTTTGATGAATAACACACTCAGACAATATGTTGTGGGTATTTTTAGCACCTAATAGGGTGGTTAAGAATCTTTCTCTGGAGTTAGATAAAATCTGGCTTCACATCCTGGCTTTGTCACTTTTTAGCTGTGTGGCCTGGGATAAGTTCCTTAACTTCTCTGAGCCTCAATTGCCTTATCTCTAAAATGGTTGTAACAGCAGATACCTTTCAGAGTTCTTGTAAGGAGAAAGGAGATGATTCATACATGGTACTCAGCCTGTTGCCTGGACTTTAGCAGTTACTGAGGAGATGGTGATTATTGTTAGTATTACTGTCAGATTATTATCATTTTCAGAACAAGCTTTGACTCAGGACCAGAGGCAGCCACAAGTCTAGGTGCCAACTTGGCTTTCCCTCTCTGTGTTGCCACAGCAGCCTGAGACTGCATGTGTGGCAGGAACTGGGAGGTCAGGTCCCTTTCTCCTGCAGAGCTGAGGAGGGTGAGCAGCCAAAAGATCTCGCAGGTGGGTTCAGCTAGGCATGGTTGTAAGAGACAAGAAAGAGATGTTGACCTGTTCCAGATGTGCGCCACAGCTGCTGTATTGGGGACTGGTGCTATCTGTCCTATCAAACTGTAAAAAAAAAAAAAATTCGTTACTAAGAAGCTGGTTTCTAACTTCATTTGTCTTTGGACAAAAGGGTTGATTTAGTTGACGGGTCGATTCTGTTATGACAGATGAAAACATACCTGAGAAAGTATGACACTTCAGGTTTATCTCAAAAGTGGTGACTAAGAGCACATTTCCCCAGAGTGCAAATGGAATGTACAGACTGAGACAAACGACATTTGGCAGGGCTTGGAATTCATGCCCCTGGAAACAACAACAATTGATGGGGATGCAGTGAAACACACATTCTCCTTCACTGCTGGTGGCGGTGTAATCACTGTAACCTCTGGGAATGTAATTTTGTTGTTGAACCCAAGTTCATGCGCCAGATGCACAGTGTGGCCAAACAAACGGAAATGCCAGAGTTGGGAGCAGAGAGAGGTTTATTGCGGGCGCCAAGCAAGGAGAACAGGCAGCTCATGCTTGTCTTCTATATCTGTGAGTCTGTTCCTTCTTTATTCTATTCACTAGTTTGTTTTATTTTTGAGATTCCACACATAAATGATAACATACAGTATTTGTCTTGCTGTCAATAAGTGTGTTATTTTATGCCACTAAATTTGTGGTGATTTGTTACAGGAGCAATAGGAAGTGAATATAATATATATAATAAAACTGAAACGATTAATATATATGCTAAAAATTAATTTTCCAAAGTGCCAACTATTACAAGAGTGCTATCAAATACAGTGGAATAATTATATATTTCTTTACACTTATGCCCATGACATTTTTCCTCCGAATGAGGAAGAAGACTGATTTGTAAGGCTTTGGAGGAGGCAGGCCTGAGTTTGCATCTCAGCCTTTCAGCTGTATGACCTTGGGCAAGTTTCTAAAAAACTTCTCTGATCTACATATAGGGGTGGACCATGAAATATGATCATTTTCAGCTGCAGTGGGCTCCAAGAAAGTGCACTTCTTAAATAATTTTTTGAAATTAAAAAAGGATATCACAAACAATAGAAAGTATAGAGGAAAATTCCGTAATTCCTTCAGCCTAACACGATCATGCTTTTGTGCATTTCCTTCTAAACTTTCTCTTATACACACATTGTGTTAGTCAAGATTCTTGGTTGGAGTAACCAAAACCCAACTCGAAGTAGCTTAAGTTAAAAAAAAGAAAAGGATATTTGTTGGTTCAGTAACTGGGATGTGCACTGGCTTTTGGAATAGCTAGATTCACGTGGTCAAATGATGCTGTTAGGGTCCTGTGTCTCTCCACGCCCTGGCTCTGCTTTCTTCCATGCAGCTTCAATACCCAGGGAGCTCTCTTATGTTGTGGGAAGAACAGCCAATAGCACGGTTAGAATTCTGTGGTCCTTAACAGCTCTTGATCCCAGAGGAAGACAAAGTATCATGCTGAGACTCTGATTGACCTTCCATGGGTCACATGCCTTCCCCCTGGAGAAGCCATTGTGGACAGTGGGAAGGGGCATCATGATTGTCTGGGCTGGTGGTGGCACACGCCCACTCCTACAGGCAGGGATTGGGAGAATCTGTGATTGCCACTCAACAGGGGGAGGGGCAGTTTAACAGGCAAGAGCTGGGCATGCAATATCAGGCTGCATCCTCTATGCATATTTTATGTCATGAGTAATTTGCATGTTATTCCACAGTCTTCATGATGATCATTTTAATAGATTTAGGATTTCAGCATACCATAGTTTGCCCAACCCTGGTTAAAACCTGTTGGCTTGTTAGAATCCTTCAGTTATAAATAATGCCGAAATGAACATTTTTGTGGTTATAGCTTTCTCTTACAGTTTAGATTATTTCTATAAGACAGATTCCCAGAAGAGGGGTTGCTGGGTTAAAGGCAGAACAGTTCATTTCGGCAAACTGTTTTCCAGGAAGGCTGCACCAATGCACAGGGAGTGGCGCAGCCGCTGAGACTGAGAGGTGCAACTGTGCTCACTCTCAAGGCTTGCAAACGGAGGTGGGTTAAGAGGATGCCACAGGCTGATGTGCACGAAGCAGCAAACAGGAAACATACTTACCCTGCTTAAAACCGAGATGAAACACAAACTCGCTTGTAGCTAGGGAAATGCATAATAGAACAGTGAGACACTCTCCTTCATCCATTTGAGTGGTAGAACTTGAAAACGCTGGTAACAAGCAGTGCTTGTCAGACTGGGAGAAGAGGCACTCTTTTAGTCAGCTGATAGAAATGGGAATTATTACTACCTTTTGGGAAAGTAATCTGGCCATATGGATTAACATTAATCTGAGAACACCTTTACTGCATCACATAATTACCATTTCTTTTGTGGGGAGAATATTTAAGATTTACTCTCTCAGCAACTTTCGAGTATACAGTACAGTATTGTTAACTAGAGTCACAGTGCTGTACATTACATCCCCCAAAAGTATACATCCTCAAATTGGAAGTTTGTACCTTTGACAGCCATTACCCCCTTCCCCCCATTCCCCATTCCCTGGTAGACACCATTCTATGCTCTGTTTCTATGAGTTAGGCTTTGTTAGAGTTTTTCTAATCTAAAATCTAATGCGGGAAAAGTGCACATCCTAAAAGTTGAGAATTATGTTTTATTTGGGGCATTACTGAGGACTATAGCCCTGGAGCCAGCCTCTCAGGGAGCTTTGAGGAACTGTTCCAAAGAGGTAAGGGAAAAGCCAGGATATATAGGAGTTCTTTCTGGAAAAAAGCAAAACAATACATGAAGTCAAACATCAAAAAATTATTGCTAGTGATAAAAACAGACATCTCAAGTTAAAGAATTTAGTGCTTTTCTATATATGGGAAGAGGCAAGAGTCTGAGCTTATTAAAACCATTCCTTTGACGTGCACCCCAACTATCCAGGGCCAGCATCCTGTTTTCCCCCATCCTGAATTCCCCTCAGGGTGCACCATCGGGGGCGACTGCAGTGGCTGATGGTTTTATGGCCGCAACATCCTTTGTTGACTGAAATGCCAGGTGACAATTATTTGTCCACAATTCCACATATAAGTGACATCATACAGTATTTGTCTTTCTTTGATTTATTGCACTTAGTATAATGTCCTCAAGGTCCATCCCTGTTGTCACAAATGGCAGGATATCCTTCTTTCTTGTAGCTGAATAACTGTGATACATGAGTGTATCAAATGAACACACTGTATGCCGTAAACTTGCACAATGTTATATGTCAGTTATATCTCAATAGAGCTGTAAGGAAATTGATCTGAGAATCCCATTTTTGTGAATACATTCTACAAAGAGAAGGTACAGTTCTGCTTCCTGTTGGCGTGCGTTTCTCTTTCTTTAGCTAGACCAATGGTATTTCTTTAGCCTTATCTCCAGGAGGTGCCACACCCATCTTTGTCTTAAACAAGTAAGCATTTGATATGGACTGTGTGGCGGAGACAGCTAGCTACCTCTAGACACTATTTCCCCCTTCTTCCTTTTAGTAATAGATTGCACAGAGCCTATGACCACCCAGTTACAGACCACATAAGCCAGCCTCCCATACAGCTAAGGTGGAGACATACGATTAAGTTCTGGCCAATAGGAGATAAGTGGAATGGATGTCTGCAAACTCCAGAGGTGAAGCCAGCAGATTTGTTCATCTAGAAACTGTGGCCTTTGAGATGTGAATGAAAAATATTGCAAACCATATCAGTAAACAATGCTGAAACCATCAAGCGGCTGCCGCCACCCTGCAGTGAAGACAAGCCTGCAGCCCAGCCTCTGTGGCCACTCACAGTGGTGCACTCTGAGGGGACTTAGAATAAGAACGGACAAGATACTGGCCCTAGATAGCTAGATGCTTGCCAAAGGAATGAATTCAATGAGCCCAAGTGTTTGCTTCCTCCCCTACATAGAAAAGCACTAAATTCTCTAACTTGAGATGCCTGGTTTTCTTTAGTTAACAAGTAACCTTTTATTGTTCCAACTACCTGGTCTTTGTTGTAAAGCTCCTATATATCTTAGCTCCTCCCCTACCTCTTCCGAGCAGTCCCTCAGAGCGATCTGAGAGAGGCTGTCATACCAGCTCGAGTAACCCCCCGCCAAATAAAACATAACTCTCAACTTTTAGGCTGTGCATTTATTTCAGTCGACAGAGATACCAGTGAATATCTGTAGGACTTTTGAGCTGAGAAGAGATAGAAAAGGGAGCCACAGGGTGGTTGTTTTCTGCCACAAGGACAGGAAACAAGGAGAGATGTTTTGCAAAGAAAGAAGAATGAAGCAGATACACAACAAGAGGCAGGGTGGGGGTACTGTGAGGTCTGAAGGTGCACAGAGCAGCTGTCCCAGTCCTGGCTCTCATTCCTCGTGAGTGAGGCCACGCTACTCCTGTCCTTGGGTCCTTTTGCTACATTTCCCATTTTCGTTCAGAAAAGTTGAATGATTTCCCAATTATTTGTAAGAAAAGGGGATTTACAAAAGATATAGAATAACCAGATAACACTTTCTTTTGTATATGATAGCCCAGAAGTTGTGGCAGGAAAATGTATTAAGATGTTGTATTTCGCTTTTGCTGTTGTGGAAGAATTAGAAAGAATAACAGCCATTTATTTGTTTATTTTTTGGATTTCCTCCTCCACCCACCCCAATTCGAAGAAGGCAGACAGGCTTTGAGCTTCACATCTCAGAGGAAGCTTGAGCTATGGGGCTAAAAGCGGAAGTTACCCAGGGCAGCCTGCTGTCCTAGGTTTGGTTTTCAAAAGTTTAAGTTCTTTGGAGGGGATTATTCTGGAGGGAGAGATAAGTGTTTTAGGGTGGTACAGTTGGAAGGAGAGAGTCAAGGGAGGGGTCTTGAGACAGGAGAAGGATGAAAGTCTGTACATTCTGTGAGTTTTGGGAACCTGCACTCTAACCTGTTCCCAGGGAGATTCCAGGACCTCAGAGGGGATTGGAAGCCTGGTCCATAAAATGAGATGGAATTCTCTTTCCAGGCCTGATTGTCACTTTCTGACAATAAAACTTCATTTATAAAAACAGGGAGGGTTTTTTTTTAATTGAAGTATAGTCGGTTTATAATGTTGTGTTAATTTCTGATGTACAGCATAGTGATTCAGTTATACATATACATATATATTTTCCTTTTCATATTCATTTTCACTACAGGCTATTACAAGATATTAAATGTAGTTCCCTGTGCTATACAGTACAACCTTGTTGTTTATCTATTTTATGTACAGTAGTCAATATTCGCAAATCTCGGACTGCAAATTTATCCCACCCTCCGTTTCCCGCCCTGGTAACCATAAGTTTGTTTTCTATGTCTGAGAGTCGGTTTTGTAAATAAGTTCATCTGGGTCACTTTTTTAGATTCCACATATAAGTGATATGATATGGTATTTTTCTTTCTCTGGCTTACTTCATTTAGTATGATAATCTCCAGGTCCATCCATGCTGCTGCAAGTGGCATTATTTTATTCTTTAAAAAGAGAGGAAGTTTGACATAGGCCACAGTTTGCTAGCCCTTGAATAAAAACATCATCATTAGGCAACCCTCAATGAATTAGTAGATATATACATTAGGCATCAGTAGATGTTCACATCTTAAAAAGGGAGACAACCAGACGTTGTGTGCCTCCTGTGGTCTTGCCAAACACTGCTTGTAGTCTTGCCAAAGGGACCTTATCTGAGTCTAATCCAGTCTCTGGAGGCAGCTCCATGTTTGCAGGAAACTTAGAGGACAGAGAAACATGTTGAACTGCACCACGAGTGTGCAATCAGCAAAATCTAGACTGTGGAAAGTTGTACAAGTCAAAAGGATTCTTCAACAGATTAAGTAAAGGGAGAGAGGGCGAGGTATGAGTTGAAAGAGATTTACTGATGTATCAACTAGGAGAATGGGCAAGACTAAAGTCCGGTTTAGGGATGTACGTTTGGGTGATTATTATAAAAACCAGGATGTAAGGAGGGCTGTGATTGGGAAGGTATCCAAGGATGGGGCTTCTGAAGTAGAGGGCAAGATTCTATTTCTTGATCTGATGGCGGTGACAAGAATGTTCACCTTAGATTGTGCTATGCATTTTGCTTCTGTTTTTGTTTTTGTTTTATTTTGTTGTCTTTAAAAAAGAGAGAGAGAGTGAGCTCTAAGGAAAACATAAGTCTGGGGCTGCTAGGTACCATGCCTCTTTTCTATAGGCAGAGAGCTGCTTTGGGAATGAAGCCATCCCAGAGGAATGCAGGGTCTAGGGACAGAATGTGAGACATAAAGTCCCTGATGATCTTGTTTGATTACCTGCATCCAGCCATTTCTAAAGCTTGATCTATCAATGGAATTTTCAGTTTTATGAACCAACAAAGTCCCTTTTTATGTCTACTGCTTTGGTTTGTAACCAAGTGTTCATTTGCCTATCTATAGGTCCTCAAAACGATCTTAACTATTCTGTCTTGAATATTTCTCAAGGAACTCATGGTTTTGTTGGATATTTGGTGATCGCTTCGGGTGTCTGCAGTAACTCACACTGACCTCCACACACGGGCAAACCTGTTCCTCATTCTCTCAATGCTCTTAAAAGCTTTATTCCGTATCTCATAACAATGGTGGGGTCCACTGTCATTCACTAAGACATGGTTCACTGTGGCCTTGTTTGAGGGTTGGCAGAGCTCACTGAGGGAGGGGATAGGAAGGAACATTCTGCCAAAGGAAGATAAAAATCCTGTTACCTGGAACAGTTGGTACATTTGCTGGGTTAGCCTGAAGTTAGGGGAAGTCATATATTTCAGGTATCGTTCATTTATTAATTTGCTATGTGTTTGTTGATTCCCAGGCACTGAACACGGCAGCCCCAGGCTCCGCTCTCAGGGAACTCACAGCTGGGGCTGGGGGTTGGGGTGAAGAGCTACATGGCACAGACCGGGGAGTTCTCAGAGGCCTTTGTGTCTCTGGCCTGTCTGACCCATCCCCCTCTTCCAGGTTCTGAAAATTCCATCATTTGATTTATTTCTTAAGTATCATTGCAATACTCCTAGGAAGTCCGATTCAGAATGCAAAAATGTGTTCAAAATGTGTTAACTAGAGGGATGAGCACACTTTAGGACACAATAGCGCTATGGTAAAGAGTAGGAGAGGGCGGATATGTTTTTGATGCTATGACAGTGTCTGGGAAGAGCATGCAGCCTGGAGCCCAGGTGTTGTTGAAGATACAGGCAGTATCCCTGCCTTGAGCAACTCTCCCTGGTAAGGAAGTGGGACTTACTATTTTGTATTGTAGACTCTGAAGTCAGACAGACTTGTGTTTGAATCTCAGCCTTGCTACTTACTATTTGGTGACAGGCACCAAGTCACTTCTAAACTCTCAGCCTCAGGTTCCTTATCTGCATAACGCAGAGAAAATATTCACCTTCCTGGATGGCAATGGGGGTAAAAGATATTAACGTTATCTTGAGAGCTCAGGAGTGAGCGCAGGCACATTGGTCTTTCTTGGTGAATGTCAGTTCCTTTCCTTGGTTGAATAATCCCAGTTGTTTGACAGTGTTCAGGTCAAAGAGAAGAGAAATTTCAAATGGCTCTTTAGATCAGCTATAAAGATGAATCTTTTTCGGGGGAACGTCTGTCCTTTGAAAAAGGAAGGAAGAAAAACCTAGTCCAAAGTCATTCAGTTGGCATTCCACAATCACATTTCTCAATATCCCACTTTTTAGTTATTTTGTAATATTTTAATTCCTGGCTTATTTTAGCCCCTATTAAATCAAGCCTACTTAACCCTTCTATGTCAGAGACAAGGGGTCATAGAGTTCTTCCCTTCTGTTTGTCTTCATTTTCTCAAAGTATCAGCTTCTGGTGCCCAAGGCAATCAGGAAATGAGGGGAGTCTCCTCTTCTGGGAGGCATATAATTAAAAATAATGATATATTGAGTGCTGGCTGTGCACCAGGCAAATGGTCTCTGCATCTTCCATGGCTTCACTAATCTTTACAATAATCCTGTGAATGGGGATTATCACCACAGATTTATAGAGCCGTGTAAGGTTGTTTTGAGGAATAAATGAAGTAATGTTTGAAAAGTACTTAGAACATCTGGATTCAATAGATGTTAGCTGTTGTTAGACTATTATTTTTCAGGTTGGCTAAGATACCCACCTGAAGTCACCCAGCTAGAAGATTGAATAAGGATCCTAGATCTTGCTGTGCAATGTGCAAAGTCAATGTGAGAGACCTATTATGTTTTATAACATTTTGATATAAATGACAAAATATGAATCAATTTGAACAATGAGAAAAGTTTCAACCCTATTTTAACCTGATGGTCTAGTGAATGTTCACCATAATTTTGGACCAAAACGCTTCCTCCCCTTCCTGATCTTCTGATCTGCTCCTTGTGTTGATGCCAACTTCAGTCCTTACCAACTCCCAGAGCACAGCCTTACAAGACTCTGCTTTTCCAGATCCATCCCCTACTTCTCATACCATTAGTGAGTACTATGGTGTACATCTATGGCACGCCCTGCCCTTCCTCTTGGCCCCCTGGGATTGTTCTAGGCATGGGCACTGATCCCAGCCTGGCCAATCAGCACTTCTTTCCCCTTCATTTCAAACTTGAATTAAGAGTAGTAGTCCCTTTCTAACGGTGGAAATAGTAAGATGTAAAACTTGGGGGTGCTGATATATGAAGAAAGCCCTTGAGAGAAAGTCTTGAGAGAAAGTGAAGCCAATGCAAAAAAGGAAGCAAAGATGAAACAAAAGAATCCTGGTGGTGCTGAAGTTCCTCGTTCCACTAGTTCCTGAGGCCTTGGTTCATTGCCCACCCTACCCACCCCAGCCCTCCCCACCACTTTACATTGACTGGTCAACACTTTTTTGGACTCCTTAAGCTAATTCTTCTCCTTCATTTTGCCAAGCAAGTTCAGGTTGCAAGTTTCTGTCACTTGCAACCAGGAGTCCTGGATAACATAAATACCGCATAGTCACAACGAACATGGACTGCCTGCTGACCCCAAGCACACTTCAGCTTATGCAGTTCTTTGTGCTTAGAATGTTCCACATTCTTACATGTCCAAGACTAACCACTCAATCTTCAAGGCCCCATTTCTCATGAACTTTCTCTGATCCAACCAGCTGGAATTCAACTATCCCTCTTCTAAGCTCCCCAGTCCTTTATAACTTGTGTCATAATTATTTGTATATACACTCCCTCTACTATTTTCTTTCCAGAACAAAGATTTGCCTTGTTCATTTTGTTCCCACTGAGCTACCGCTGTGCCTGGCATGGGTAGCTCCAGATACATGTTAGTTCCCTTCTTCCTTTCTCCTCATTGTAGCCACACGTATTTCTTTGTAGCTTTGTTTTCTTTCCTCAACATCAACATTCTGTTATTCCCTGCTGCTGAGTGAGAAAATGTTCATCTCTGTCTGCCTCAGGCAGTTGTGTTTTGATGAAACATTACTCACAAACTATAAGTTAATTTACCTAAAAATTGTTATTGCATTGCAGCCTTAAGGAACTAGTGAGGGAAGTTAATACTTTCGAGATAGTGAGTTGCCCTGGTACATGTGATATTTCACTTAGAATATGGATTTCAAGTCGGAACTCGATAAGGTTTGCATTCAGCAAGAAGAGGCTCTACCTGCAAAAGAACTACCTGCCAATCTTGTGGTCCTATTTTTAGTATCCCTGCTTCCCTTCAAACTCTTTGGCAGATCAATTATTCGTTAAAGAGGAAAGAAGTAATCAGTGTGTTCTCATATGTAGGTACATTTAACAAAAATTCTAGGCAATTTCTGTGTCTTGGAGGTTAGTGTTTTGAGAATACATTGTTAAACAGAATATGTAACTTTTTCATTTAGCTGTCAGCTTCCCTCTCAAATTCTATCACCTGGATGAAATTCTCTGTCTAAGAAATCTCTTTTCAGAATTCTGAGAATATTTATTTTCTGCACTAGTCTTTTAGCTCATATCATACTGTTTTTTTATTGATGGCTACTTTTTTTTTGTGCAAGACTTTGTCTTCCAGAATAATTTAAATTGGTCTTTGGTCAGTTTCAAATTTTACTTGTATCCAGAGAAAATTGCAATGGTTACACTCTCTTTAAAGGATGATGTATTCCAGAGGACCTACTAAAATACCTATCACACATCTATAAATAACAAGTTACAATGAACATCTTGTCATTCCTTTGTATCCTGCTTCTCTGGTGGAGCAGTTCAGTAAAAAATTTCAGAAGTAGGGGCCTAACTTTACAATTTTGCTAACTCAACTAATAAAAAATACAGAAGGATGGAATCCACACTGTTGATTATTTAGCTATGTTTTCATGGATATTTACCTCCGTCTTCAGTTTTCAGGACCTGAGAGGGCATGGACCTACTCTGTACAGTCGATAGTCCTAGCATGACGTCTTACACACAGTAGGTACCAAGAATGTGAGAACTGACTGAATGATATATACACTTTCTTGGAGCTTCTTTGTGGGGAAACATGATTAAGAACAAAGTGCTAATATCTATCTTGAAGTCTTTTTGTTAAGTAGAGTATAAATAAACACAAAAATAAAAATAACGTATGGTTTTACATTTTGGAAAAGCTTCTTGGCCTCTGATATGCAGTATTACCTGGATCAGAAAGACTGGCTGAAGGGAACTCTTGGGGACCAAGTTTGTGAGGTAGAATTTATTCTCTTTTTCTGGTGTTTAAACACAAGCTGTAAGAACAAAATGTTTCTAATTAAGATACCACTGATTTTTCCCTCCATTAATTCCATCTTTCTTCAAAGCTAATGGATATATACAATGACTCCACTTCAAAGACTCTTCTCTAATGGCTTAGGAGATGTGAGTTTTATTAGAACAAAGCAGAATTCACAACCCACAACAGAGCAATTTGTTGAAGTTATTTTTGAGTTGATTTACGAATCACTCTTTATGAAATGGGCTGGATCCTCATTATGTATGCATGCTCTCCTTCTAAACCTCCTTCTCCAAGAAGTGTTTAGCTCTGTCCTTCCTCTCACTCCCTTGATCCTTCTCCCCATACCCTTGTCACTTGCAATCTCCTCACATAGTATTATAATTACCTATTTTCTTCCCTATCTCTTCCCATTAGCCCATAAGCTCCTTGAAGGCAGGTATTAAAGCTTGCTCAACTTAGTATATTTAGTGTCTTGCACAAGTACCTGGATTATGATAGGCATTCAACAAAGATCTGTTAAATGAGTGAATAAATAGACCAAAATAATGTCTCACATTTATAGAGTTTCAGGTTCACAAGTACTTTTCTGTTATTTGACTCCCATGATACTCTGATGCAGGCAAGATACCCAGTATTAGCTCTATTTACAGCTGTGAGAAGAGGTTCAGAAAGACTGTGTAACCTGAGGGCAAATAGGTTGCAATTTCAGGAGAAGCCAGGACACCTGACTGTGAATTCCTGCTCTGGAACCGTTTTCTGGATACTGAAGTTGTTTGTTTCCTGAGCCAAGTGCCAAAGGCAAAACAAACTTACTCCCGGAATCCTTGTAACTTTCTCCCTGTTCAGCCTCTACACTTCACTCCTCTTAGGTTCCTTTCACCTCTGACTTAGCCCTACTTTTTATTTAGGAGCCATATATTTCCTATATGCAGATGAAATATGAAAAAACATTTTTTTTCTATTGATTCTCCACTTCCTCTGTCCGGGACCTCCTGGCTGAGATGTAGGATTGTGGAATATTTAGCCTGAGGTGGGGATGATGTGTGTGTGTGAGGAAAGATGTAGCTGACTGGTGTGGCCAGAGTGCATAGCTCAGAGGACTAGCAGGGCAAGGGTTTACAATGCTGAGCTCTTGACCTTGAGATTGCCCTTTCTCCCCACTCCCCTCTCCCATCTCCAACATTTTTCTCCAGGGAAATCTGTATAAAATGAACTGGTAGAGTTTGGTGAATGATGGTGACTCCAGCAGACGTTGATTTAGGTATTAAAGATTAAGTATTAAGTATTCAGGGAAGGGATGGAATGGTCAAGGTGAGGGTGGAAAGTATTTAGGGCTTGCTTGGTGACATTAACTATATTTGATAATTGTATGCAATTGGACTCAATTGTATTCAATTCTTACTTCCATACTGCCCTGAGGGTGGAAGCTAAGGAGAGGGCAAAGGAGGGAACCTCTCAGTTGGCCTTTAAAATAAGCAAAGTTCTTTTCTTGAAAGAGAACAGGCAAAAGTAGTATATTTTTACAAATCCAAGAAAAATGGAATGTCATGGGGTGCTCTGAGTGGCCAAGATGCCTACATCATCAGTAAGTTAAAATGAGAATGACGAGGATGCTTGTTAACCTTGTTTCAGTGTCACACACAATACCCAGATCATAAAGCTCTAGCAACAATGACATCACTCCATTTATACCCAGTCCCTCACATCTAGTTTACCAGACATAGACACACATTTTACACGGAGAAACTTGAAAGTTACACACATATTGAGGCCTAGCATTTAATGAGTAATTAATATGTGCTAGGAGCTTTACATATTATTTCACTCCTCACAGGAACCCTGTGATAATAAGACCTGACTTTTTAAGTTGACAGATAAGGACCTGAGGTTCAGAGAGGTCAAGCACCTTGTCCAAAGTCATACACTTGGTAAGCGTGATTCCAGAATTCTCACCTATGTCTGACAGTGAAACAAATTATTTGACAATGAGTTACATAACTCCTGGGCTAAACTGCCTCTCATATATCCAGTTTAACTCCACATACATCCACGGGGCAAGCACTCCTTCATCTACCTATACCATAATTCTTTACATTAGTGATACATACATGGCTTGTATGTTGTGTATTCCTCATATGTCCTCAATTAGATTGTGAACTTCTGGAGGGCTCCATGACCTCAGTCAATTACACATCATCGGTACTCCTTATAATATTTTCAACGAAGGACACCAGGAAGATGGCTAGAATTGCGGATTTTAGGAGTAAGAACAGGCACAGAAGCAAGACGGGGACAGGTGTAGTCCTTCAACAATTTAAAGAGCACCTGGACCGGTGTTAGGTGCTGGGAATACCATGATGACTAAGCCAGTTAGGGTTTCTCCACTCACGGGACTTCATTGTAGAGGTCGAGGTCAAGACCAAGGATGTAAGTCATCCAAAGGACGACTTACCTCCGTGTTCCTCAGCTGAAGAGGAGTTGCAGGCCCCAGCATATGCAGGGTTTTGGCAGTCCTGCAGGGCAAATACGTGAATAAGACAGAAGTCAGTCTAGTGACACGGTTTCACGTGACTGAACTTGACCTGCCAGAAGTCCAGGGCCGGGTGTTGTGGGCGATAAAGAGCGCAGAGCGCGTGGCGCGCGTCCGAGATAAAGAGGTGTGGCCGCCCGGCCCCTGCAGCCAGCTTCTCCGTGCGTCGCTTCGTCCCGCGGCACCAAGACGCCGGGCGGTGGGGTCTTCCAGGCCCACCACGAGGGAAACGGGGCGCGCTGGCCAGCCCCCGACTCCTCACAGCCCTTTGTGAAACGCCCTCAATTGTGCCTCATAGACGGAGTCCGATCCCCGCGGACGGATGGGGCTGTTCGGACTCGGCGAGGGCTGGAAGGCGAGCGCTGTGCAGTGGCGGGGTGTCTCCAGAAACCAGGCTCCCCACCCCCTTCAAAAATCCCCGTCCCTTTTCCTGTCCTCCGGCAACCTCGACCCGGTGCTCCTCCCCCAGCCCCACTGGCCTCCCGCGCAGTGCCTGGGGGGCGGGGCGAGGACTTCAGACTGCGCGAGAGTTCCACCCAAATCCCGCGAGACTCGCCTGCCGCGGCTGCCGCCGCCTCTTACGTCTTTTCCTTTGACAAGTCGCCGCTGCTGCAGCAAAAATAAAGGACGCGGCCACCGCAGCCGCTGCCGAGCCGGGTTCGGGTCGCTGGAGCCGCGCCCCACCCCCGCCAGCTCTGGAGCCGCGTATGGTAACGCCTCCTCTTATGCCCTCCTGGCCGACTGTGCGTGCGCCCCGCCGGCCGGGCAAGGCCGGCCGTGGCCGTTCGGGGGCTGCCTCAGAGCGGGGCCACCGGGGTCCCGGGTGGGCGGCAGGCGAGGCCTGAGGAAATCCTCCCGGCGCCGTGCGGCTCTCTGGCCCCAGAGGCCTCTCGCCGCCTGGGCGCGTACGGAGGAGCCGCGGTAGAAGCGGTGCCGCTCGCCCGAGAGGGCGAATGGACCCGCCCCTCCAGCGGCTTGCTGTACCTGTCCCTCGACCCTAGGGGGTCGCGTCTCTGACCTTCTCCCCCACCCCTTTATCCGCTAACGAGAGCCCCGCCCCCGGCCGGGGCTCGGACTGGGGGGTAGGGTGGCGGTCCAACTGGTTCAGGATCTGAGGAGAGTCGCGACCCCGGTGCCCCCGTCCCCAGCCGCCTTTTGAGGGATGGAGGTTGGGACGGCTTGTCTTTCCTCTTTCCTCTGCTTTTGGGTGGGGGCAGCTCATCATCTGGTAAACCTTTCTCCAAATCTTCAGGCTTTATAAAATTTTTAAAGCTTCTGCTACCAGGAGGGGAGACGAGCTGCATTGTTTAGTCTCTGGGATGAGATGAGGAGGATGATGACAGGAGCTGTCCCGAGGAACATGGTGAAACCTTTTTTTGTGATGGGTGGCAGGTTCCTTGGAGACACGAGGAGGACCGGAGCTGGTACCATCTCTCCCAGGAGGTTATGTAAAAGACATGATGTGCATCCTCGAGAGCTATGAAACACAGGGTCAGAATTTGCCTCAGTTTAAAAATAATGTCTTTAATACTGTGGAAAATATGGCTACTCAGAATAATAGGAATACCAAATTTGAACAAATCTATCCTTGTAATTCCATTTCCAGAGGTAGCATTTCATGGTTAACATTTTGGTGTAATTCCTAACAGACATTTAATATTTTTAAATAGTATTTGGCTCATCCTTGATTGAGACTTGCAAAATGATTTGTTTTATTTGAGTCACTTCTTTGGCCTGCTTGATTAAAATTGGTTACTTGTTCATTATCACTGGCTGTAGACTGTCATCACTGTTTCTTTCATTGGGACCTCTTCCAAAAGGATTGTTAGCTAAATGGTTTTAAAAAATATAACATTAAAAATTACAATCTTCTTGGATATAGTACATATGTATTTTTACAATTCTGCCTCTGGTGGGTACTGAAAAGAAGTAGTGTTTGTGGAAAGCAAATAAACTATAATTATTCATTGTGGGAAGAAACCTGTTTATCTCAAGGTTTTGTAACATTGATTTCTGTTAGTTATTTTTAGACCAAAATCATGTGACATTATTTTATAGTGCTTTCTTTATTTAAAAATATTTTGTATATGTATATTTTTATTGAAGTATATAGTCAGTTTACAATGTTTCAATTTCTGGCGTACGGCACAATGCTTCAGTCATACATGAACATTCATAGTGCTTTCTGATTGAGATAGGATGTGCCTTTGATTATGTAGGTTTCTTTTCTTTTTTTGGCTTGAGGGTGGGGGAGTGGGGAGGTAATTAGGTCTGTCTATTTAATTATTTTTTTAATGGAGGTACTGGAGATTGAACCCAGCTAAGCATGCACTCTACCACTTGAACTATACCCACCCCCCTGATTATGTACATTTCTATACTGTGTGTTTATACAAGTAAAATTGAGTGTCCTAGGTGCCTGTATGCGTGCATATATATATATATATATATGCATGTGTAGTAAGCATCTATACACATTCATAAATCTTGGAAGTGAGTTGAAATGTATTGTTATACTATTTGAGAAAAGAAAGCATTAGGTAGGGCAAAGAATAGTCTTGTAATATTTCTCCCAAATCACATGACAGGATTAGATGGCAGAATGAGACACCTAGGGAGGCTGGAAATGTGGAGGCTTTTAAAAATAGGATAGATTGTCATCTATCTGAGGTTGTCATTGGAATGGATCAAATGGCCTATTAAGGCCTCTTGTAATTCTAAACTTTTATGAATTTTGCTTTCCCTAAGGTTCTTATCACTTTGCTTCTTAAATTTCTAGTCATGCTGTTTGCATGTGACACTTACCCATTCATTTGCTGGTCATGTATTCCACTCCCAGTGCAGGCATCCTGGTGGTGCATGGAGGAGAAAGCAAATGTAAATGTGTCTCTGAATCTGTTTATTAATATAAACATCTGAAAATCCTATTTGATTAAAGGAATTTTGGAAGACTTGTTGGTTAGGCAGGGTTGGTTAGCAGAGAATACAGATGATAAATATAATACATTTCTAATGTCCCAAGCATTCCCACCCCCTAAAGACTAAATTACTCCACAGGACTGGATACATTGAACAGCTGATTTTTTAAAATTCAGATCTTTAGAACTTAAAATACTAATAATGATGACTTTGTGGTTTGGAGTGTGGAGAGAAGTTTGTATTACAATAAAAGCAAAGTGACTTAGGAAAAAACCTTAAATTTTATGGTTGGACAACTGTGTAATAACAACAAACTTACTACAATTTATTGATAATTTTTTATGGACATAAAACTTCAGCTTAACAGATGAAATGTGTTGTTACGGACACATGCCACAGATTTTCACGGTATTGAAAATATAAAAAAATTGGTCCTCTAAAATTTGCAAAGCCAGTAAAGTCACAACAGCCAGCAAATTTTTTTTCAACTGAAAGATGTATAAAGTATAAAAAACATAGACAATTTACTTTTTAGATGCCAGATCTGGCTTTTATGATTTTAGTTTGTTCTGCTCTCACTTACTGGGCTTTTTAAATTGATGGGAATATCAAACTCCAAATGAGATCCCTGAGCAAGGAAATATGACAGTTGCATAAAATGATCGATTGATGGATTTTATTTATTTTTAACCTTATTTTGAAATAATGTTAGACTTACGGCAGTGTTGCTAAGATAGTGCAGAGAGTTCCTATATACCCTTCACATAGCATCCTCTATGCTGACGACTTACACAACTATAGTACAATGATCAGAACCAGGAAATTCTCATTGGTAAAATATTATTAACTAAACTACAGACTTTATTTGAATATCACTAGTTCTTCTCCAGTGTATTTTTTTTCTGTTCTAGAATCTAATCCAGGATCCCACATTGCATTTAGTTGTCTTATCTTCCTAGTCTCACCTCCTCCAGTCTGTGACAGTACCTCAGTTTTTCCTTGTCGTTGATGACCCTGACACTTTTGATGAGTACTAGTTATTTTGTGTAATTTTTCCCATTTTGTGTTTGTCTCATGTTTTTCTCATGATTAGATCTAAGTTACATATATTTGCAACGAAACTACAAAGTGATGTACATGGTGTTGATATGTCTCATTGCTAGTGATATTTCAACCTTGATTGCATTATTAAGGTGAACTCTGCTGTATTCTCCACTGTAAAGTTACTATTCTTCTTTTTGTAATTGAGAGATACTTTGAGACAATGCAGATACACTGTTTCTTCTCAAACTTTCTCCCACTGATTTTAGCAACCGTTGGTGGATCTTGTCTGCAACAGTTATTACTATGGTGTTTGCCTACTGGTGATTTTGTATTTCCCTCATTCCTTTTACATTTATTATTGGAACTCTTCTGTAAGAAAGAGATGTCCCTTCGTCATTTATTTCTAAATTATTTATAAGTCTGATTTGATAGGTATTTATTTTATTCTACAGATTATAATCAAATACTATCATTATTTTGTTGCTCAGATTCTTCCAGTTTTTGCCATTAGCAGCCCTTTCAGTTTGGCCTCCACCCTTTTTGGAGTACTTCTTTGTATTCTGGCATCGCAGGCTATATTCCATGCGCAACTTGTATTTTCCCTTGTACCTGTCCTGGAATCAACCAGTTCTTTAAGAAGATTTGGTTCCTTTTATTGGAGAATAGAATTTAAGTCAAGATCTGGATGCTAGATGTGCTCACTGGGGTGTCATTGCTCCTGGCCCTCACAGGACAGAGCATGCAAGCGAACACACTCACATACCCATATACACATCTCTATATTTGTCTGTCTATATTAAAAACCGTATTTAAATGCATATTGATGTCTTCTATTCCAGTCCAGCACCACAAGCTTCATTTCAACCTTTTCTTATTTGTAACTTATTTTTTCCTGACAGTGAGAAACTTGGCTCTCATTCATTATCCATAGTATACTATCTTATTTTAGAATGTACATCAAGTAGTCCCCAGTTGCTAAGTCTTACGAAAAACATATTTACCAATTAGAGTGTAGTATTTGTATACAGTTTTTTTCTTATTTTCTTTAGCCTTATAGTATCTAGTCAACATACTGCTTTTCAAAGTTAGTTTTTCTTCCTCACCTCCTTTAGTGTGGTTGTATTATTCATCTGTAATTTAGTTAGGTTGTTTTCTTACTCTTTTTTTTGGGGGGTGTGTGTGTAGGTAATTAGGTTCATTTGTTGTTTAATGGAGGTACTGGGGATTGAACCCAGGACCTCCAGCATGCCAAGCATGTATTCTATCACCGAGCTATACCTTTCCTTGCCTTTTCTTACTCTTTATACTGTTTTGGGTTTCCCCAATTCTGGCTGATTTTATTTTGGTATATGAAACATTACTATTATTAAACATTCCATTAGAAGATACACTCAGAGACAAATACTCCTTATTCCTCCTGCCCCATTCCCATTGCCCTTCCTCCTCCCCTTCCCCACTTGTTTTCCATGCCCAGGTAACCAGCTTCTTTAGTTTCTGGTTTATCCTTCCATTATCTTTTTTGCACAAATGAATAGATTATGTGTGCTTGCTTTTTTTTTTTTTAATATTCCTTTTTTTGTCCTATACAACTTTTGTTTATTGAGATAGAATTCACATACCACAAAGCTCATCCTTTTGAAGTATATAAATCATTGTTCTTTTTTTGGTGGGGGAGGTAATTAGGTTTCTTTATGTATTTTTAAATTAATTATTTTATTTTATTTTATTTTTTAGTGGAAGTACTGGGGATTGAGCCCAGGACCTTGTGCATCCTAAGCACTCACTCTACTGCTGAGCTATACCCTCCCCCTAAATCATTTTTTAGTTTATTTGTAAGGTTGTGCAGCCATCACCACTACCTAATTTTTGAACATTTTCATTATCCGGAAAAGAAATCTTGTATCCATTAGCAGTCGCTTCCTAGTCCCACTTCCCCAGTCACTAGTAACCACTGATCTATTTTCTGTTTCTATGAATTTGTCTATTCTGGCCATTTCATATAAATGGAATCATAAAATATGTGGACTTTTGTGCCTGGCTTCTTTCACTTAACATAATGTTTTCAAGGTTCATCTGTGCTGTAGGATGTATTAATACTTCATTCCTTTTTATGGCTGAATGATATTCCATTGTACGAATATACTGTATTTTGTTTATCCATGCATCAATGAATAGACATTTGGTTTTCCATTTTTTGGCTATTATGAACAATACTGCTATGTACATTAATATACAAATTTTTATGTGGGCATATGTTTTCAGTTCCCTTGGGTATATACCTAGGAGTGGAATTACTGGGTCATATGATAACTTTTTTAGGAACTGCCAAACTGTTTTCTCCTTCCCTTCTTTCTTATATGAAGAGTGGCATGTTATAGATACTCTTTTGCACTTTATTTTTTTTTATGTAATAGTATCTCTTGGAAATCATTCCAAATCAGTGCATTCTTTTGAAGATATCATCTTCTGATATTTTCCATTTTAACAGCTGTATAGTATTCTACTATATATATGTATCCTAATTTATTTAACTATTCTTCTATGTATGGGCATTTAGGTGGTTTTCTGTATTTAGCAGTTATAAACAATGTTGCAGTAAATGACCTATGTATATTCATTTTTGTACTGTAAGAGGTGTATCTTCAGGTTAGATTCCTATAAGTGGGATTGCTGAGTCAAAGGTTACGTGCATACGTAGTTTTATTAGGTACTGCCACATTTTCCTCCAGAAGTGTTGTACTACTTTGCATTCCCACTAGTAATGTGTGAGATCACCTGTTTTCATCACAGCCTCACCAAAAGAATGAGTTGTTGTGCTTTTTATTTTTATTTTTTGGCCAGAGAAGACTGATTTTTAAAAATATCCTACAGTCATTTCAATGACCTGAACCGATTGTGGAAAGGCCTTAATGCCTACCATTGGCAGGTTATTATAGCTTGAAAGTGAAATATATTGTCCAGTAATATTGCACTGATACATAGAGGTTATTATGTGCAGGTGAAATAAACTAGAATGCCATTTCTGGTCTAGCCAGGATCGCTCATTTGAAACTTTCTGCATTTAATGAAGTTGCTGCATTGATTCGTTGTATCTGTGCTCTGAAATACTTGTGGAGTTTAACAAAGGATAACTGAAATTGTAAGGAGAATATTTTTTCCCTCTAGAGTATGTATGAGATAGCAGTTTTTGGTTCATGTTGTGTGCTAGTTATTTTGAACAATACATGCAGTATATTGACACCATAGTATGGTAGTTATTTGACCAGTAATGGCTGTATCTGGAACCTGTTATATTTCCATAAGAAACAAGGCCAGTCTTAAGGAAGACGAGTTTAAAGTTCTAGATTAGAAGAATCCCATCAGATTTTAGTGGTGCTAAGAAATTAAGACAACATGAAAAGCACCCACACTTTACAAGGTGACAAGTTCTGCGAGACTGGAAATTTAGGTTCTTTTCCCCAAAAGGACATCGTTCCAGGTGCCTGGAACACATTAATGAGGAAAAAAAAAAAAGATTCTTGTCCTGGAGGAGCTTACATTCTAGTGGTTTTCTGATGAACTGATGTTCTCAGGAAAACATGCTGAGTGCTGATTGTAAGTGGAACCAATAAAGGTCTAGTGTAGTCTTGTCACCTTTGGTGCTATAACAACCTCAAATAACACTTGATTTTACTAGTTACAAAGAGAAGGCCATGAAAAGTCACAGGATGGTAACTTGGTTGTTCACCAATCTTTTTTCCTCTTATTTTAAATGATTCCTACTACTAATAGTAGTAGTAGTTGTAATGGAATAATAATAATAGGATAATAGTCATATGGTGTAGGTTTTTCCTCAACTGGGATTTTATGAGAGGACTAAACCCTAATGTTCTAGGATATTTGAGCATTAATTGTAAGTGAAGAATTAACTTCTCTCCAGTGCATCTAGAATGGCAGTGGTTATGTGCTGTCCTTGGGAGAACTGAGAAAAGATTCACTCCAATGTTCACTTCAGGTTCTATGATTCAGATGGATGAAACCCAGCTGAGAAAGGTCATGGTCATTATAGTTAATTAGCTCTGTTTTGTTTGTTTTCTAACTTACTACCACTTATTAGCAGAATGATGTTGGATAAGTTTTAATCTCTTAGCATGTTTCCTGATGTATAAAATGGAAATAATAATAGTTATTACCTCACAGGACTCAGGTGAGGATTAAACAAAGAAGTTTTTCCTATCTATGTGTATCCATTTCGGTGGCTTTAAAAACTATCTATATGTTGATTGACTTCCGTATTTATATCTTCATCTCAGACCCCTTCCCTGAGGTAGTGTCATAGTTCATCTGTTTATTCCACATCTCACTTGGCTCTGTAAAAGGCATCTCAAGGTACATTTGCACAACATAGAAGTTGTGAGTCTTATCCTCACCATTTCCTCTGAATGTGCTCTTAGCAAAAATGGCAGGACCATTTGACTAGTCATTCAGACCAAAAGCCTAGGTGTCAACTGTGATTCTTCTCTTTTCTTTGTACCCTAAAACCAGCCTATCAGCAAATCTTCTTGGCTCTGTCTTTTGAATATATTTCTAATCTGATCAGATATCGTTATCTCTACCTTATTTTTCTGGTCTAAACCAGCATCGTTTCCTGGTTAGATAATTACAGTAGTCTCTTAATTGTTTTCCCTGCTTTCTCACTTGACCTCCTACAGTCTTTTCTTCATTTCATAGTTAGAATGATCTTTCTAACTGTCAATCAGATAGGCTACTCCTCTGTTTAATACGTTCAGTGACTTCCTTTTACAATGAAAATAATAGCCAGATTCCTAGCCATGGCCTGAAAGGTCCTCCGCCATGTGGTGCGTCCCTGCCTACCTCCTCTGTTCACTCCACTCTGCTACACTGAACTTTCCTATATTCTTTGATAATCCCAGGTGCATTCCCAGGGCTTGATAACTGTTCTTGCTCTGCTCTTCCCTCAGGTTTTTGCACTGCTTGCTCCTTCACATCATTCAGGTGTCTGCTTACAAAGGGGTTCTCAGAGTCTACTCCTTTAGAGAGATTGTCAATGATCACACTATAGAAAGTAGAGATCACCTTGCCCCTACTCTCCTTGTCTCTCTTGCTTTATTTTTTATAATATGCTTTTTGAAATTTAATGACTTCTCTACTTGCTTATTACTTGTCTTCCTCACTAGAATGTAAACTCCATGAGAGCAGGAGCTGTATATGTCCTGTTCATTTCAGTGCCTAGAAGAGTCTGGCACATAGTAAGGCAGGGATGCAACTCTAGAAAGTTGTCTGTGGAATAAAATTATTTCTGAATTAAATTATGTGATTCTGCCTTTTTAAGATTTTAAGCCAAAGGAGAACTATTAAGTCAGTTAACAATGCTGTGAATTTTTTGCATTGGATACTCACATGTGAAATGTTAAGTTTTAGAATTTATAACATGATTAAGAGCATATAATTGTGCCAAGGATATGCTAAGTAATATGTAAAAAATTAGCTTGAAGTTTAGCTCTTGTGTTTGTTGCAGTGTTTAACATTCTTTGTCCTCTAATTATAATGTTAGTGATGTTAATGTAATAGTAATATTTGCTTTTGCTCTGACAGGGTATTTTTCCTCACTCTAAACTCTTGGTTTAAAGTCTCTTGTTGGGGAGGGTATAGCTCAGTGGTAGAGTGTGTACTTAGCATGCACAAAGTCCTGGGTTTAATCCCTGGTACCTCTATAAACCAACAAACAAACTTAATCCCCCCCCCCCCCATAAATTGTAAAGAATCTAAAAAAAAGTAAAGTCTCTCTTGATCTTGATTTTTGGGAGGGGTACATCATTGTCCAAGGTTTTTTGTTTTTTTTTTTCTTAACACAGTCGCATTTATAGAACTCCTTTTAAATTTCGCCCTTTTAAAGACCTTTCCTGTTAGTCACTATACAGTAAAACTGTTTGGTAATGGGAATTTTTACATGATACAATTTAAATAAGCAGCTTTGCTAACTGATAGCATTAGAAATCTAGGATAACCTAATCTAAAACTAGGACTATTATATTATCCATGTGTTATGTTTAAAAGCATGTGGAGGCCAGTATCTTTTATATAAGATATAATTGAATTTTCTTATACAGCTAAGCATCCAGTGATGTATAATGAAATTTTGTCAGTAATATGGTCATAGTTTCTGATTTTTCAAAATTACTCATTCTTTTGAAAAGAGAATGATGAAGAGATTTATGTAATTTAGTGGAGGTTGTATGGACAGATGCACGTATAAAGGAATGATACTGGGTAGCACTTACTGAGCATTTATTGTGCACCAGGCACTGTTATAAGAACTTTTAAAATCTAGCTGAACTACTTATTATTTAAACCATGTTTAATTTAACCTGTTTATTTTGAAGATAGGAAACTGAAGCACGGAAAGGTTAAGTAACTTGCCCAAGATCACCTAGCTAGAAAGTGGTGGAGCCTGGATTAGAGTTCAGAAACAAAGGCAGGTGTTGGTAGAAATTGTAGTGGGCAGAGCATGGAAACGGCTCACCTTGTTGTGATGGTTTTGGCTGATCTAAAATCTCATCCAAATAACGTCGTTTGGGCAGGACCATTCTACATAGGTGTTCAGCAACTCCTGCTGACAGTGAAACAGAATTTTAGGTGTCACGTGTTGCTTTGACTTCTTAAAGAATGCTTCTGATTCTGTTCTGTCAAAGAAGGGTAATAGATGTTAGAAGAGAGCAACAATTAGAGTAAGGATTGAACTATGCTATATAAAGGTGCATATTAGTGCATCCTTATGCCCTGAAATAAGTTTTTCTTTGTAGACTTTGAAACACAAAGCTATTAGAGAGCAGGTTTATCCTGCAAACAGTCTAGAGTGCAAACAAGTAGTGAAATAATAATGACTTACATTTGGATATAGCTTTTCAGTTTTCAAAGGAGTTTGGTAAACATTTTCTCAGTTGATCTTCATAACACCTCTGTGAGAGAGGCAGGGTAGATAGCTTCCATTTGATAAGTTTCCACAGAGGAGAGAGAACTGCTTAAGGACATATCCCTGAATAACCTCTAGTTGCTAGACCCTCTATTATGAAAGATTACTCGTAAACAAAGTTGCTGTTCCTCTGCAAAACTGCCACAGTGTGAGTGGTGGGCTTCTGCACTGTATGGTATTATGGACTTGATCTCTTAAATTAGTGACTGGAAAGTTGCTTAATTTGGAAGCAGAAGACACTTGGCATGATGAATGGGCAAAGATGGCCTATTATAATTGGCGTGTTCTTAGTGTTTGTGATACTGAAAAATTTTAAGAAATATAATTTAGATTAAAACTGTAATTCTGATAGCAACACTGTTGTAATCTTTTTAAAACCAGTCTTTTTCATTAAAGCCTTCTACCAGTTAGGCTGTAGCAATATTGATCATGTTTTGATTGTGTTTTAGGTTAGCATAGGGGTAGGCCACTTTGCTTTTTTGAAGTCAGAAGAAAGAAAGTTTGGTAGCTTCTGAAAGGCTCATGCAATGTAGCAGTAGTGTAATGCTGATAAAAGTTTAGTATGTCCCCTGTTTCCTCTGTTCATTTTGAAGATACTTTGATTGCTTTGGTTAATTTAAATTGATCTGAGATATATATATTTTTAGCACCTTTATTGTGGTATGATTCCTGTACAGTAAACTACACATATTTCATATGTACAATTTGATGAAATTTTAAAAAATTCAAGTATAGTCAATTATAACATGTCAATTTCTGGTGTACAGCATAATGTCCCAATCATGCATATATATGGGTGTGTATATATATGTGTGTGTGTGTATTCATTTTCATATTCTTTTTCATTGAAGGTTATTACAAGATTTTGAATATAGTTCCCTGTGCTGTACAGAAGAAATTTGTTTTTTATCTATTTTTATATATAGTGGTTAACATTTGCAAATCTCAAGCTCGCAAATTTATTCCTTTCCACCCACTTCCTCTCTGTAACCATAAGATTGTTTACTATGTCTGCAAGTCTGTTTCTGTTCTGTAGATGAGTTCATTAGTATCATGTTTTTTCTTTTTTCTTTTTTTTTTTTTTAAGATTCCATGTATGAGTGATATCATGGTATTTTTCTTTCTCTTTCTGGCTTATTTCACTTAGAATGATGATCTCTAGGTCCATCCATGTTGCTGCAAATGGCATTATTTTATTCTTTCTTATCGCTGAGTTGTATTCCATTGTATAAATATATCACAACTTCTTTATCCAGTCATCTGTCAATGGACATTTAGGTTGCTTCCATGTCTTGGCTATTGTATATAGTGTTGCTATGAACATTGGGGTGCATGTGTGTTTTTGAATTAGAGTTCCCTCTGGATATATGTCCAGGACTGGGACTGCTGGATCATACGGTAAGTCTATGTTTAGTTTTTTGAGGAATCTCCATACTGTTTTCCATAATAGCTGCACCAAACTACATTACCACCAGCAGTGTAGGAGGGTTCCCTTTTCTCCGCAGCCTCTCCAGCATTTGTCATTTGTGGACTTTTGAATGATGGCCATTCTGGCTGGTGTGAGGTGATTCTTAATTGTAGTTTTGATTTGCATTTCATAATCACTGATAATAAGTGATTTTGAGCATTTTTTTCATGTGCCTATTGATCATTTGTATTTCTTCCTTTTCACTTGCTGAAGAGACTTTCTTTTCTCCACTGTATATTCTTGCCTTCTTTGTCTAAGATTAGTTGACTGTAGGGCTGTGGGTCTATATATGGGCTCTGTATTCTGTTCCATTGATCCATATGTCTGTTTTTGTGCCAGTACCATGCTGTTTTGATTACTGTAGCTCTGTGGTATTGTCTGAAGTCTAGAAGGGTTATTCTTCCAGCTTCATTCTTTTTCTTCAGTATTGCTTTGGCAATTCTGGGTCTTTTGTGATTCCATATAAATTTTAGGATTATTCGTTCTAGTTCTGTGAAATATATCATGGGTAATTTGATAGGGATCTCATTAAATCTGTAGATTGCCTTGGGCAGTATGGCCATTTTAACAATATTGATTCTTCCAGTCCAAGAGCATGGAATATCTTTCCATTTCTTTAAGTCATCTTTAATTTTCTTAATCAATGTTTTGTAGTTCTTCATCAATTTGGTGAATTTAGGTAGATGTATACACCAATGAAACCACCACCACAATCAAGGTAGCTAATATTTCCATCACTCCCCAAGATGGTATGAGATATTAAGAGGAACTTTTCAAAACTCTTGAAGATATGCTGTATAAGGCAGTAAAGTCAGATGCAAGTTAACAGAATCACTTCAGTTTAAAGTAATTGATCATTGACAAGATGACATTGTTTTGCAAAAAAATCTGAAGAATTGCTGAATGTTTTGTATTTTTAAGTTGTATCTTTCAGTTCTTAGTGTTGTTTTCTTTTTCCATGGTGCTCTCTTGTAACTGCCTCTGTATTACCACCCCCGCCCTCTCAGTCTGCCATCTGTTGGTTTGGCTCTGTATTTCAGAGTAGGAAAGCAGGAAAGGGTTTTTGTACACAAGATAAAACTAGTCCTGTTTGGAGCTCAGTGAGCTGTAGCACTTATGCAATATGTCTGCTGATGATAAATTCCAGAAGTACCATGGGAGTAGAAATACAGTGATGACGCTGCAATATTATCTGTAACTTAAATAAAAATTAAAAATTAAAAAATAAATCATACTTAAACTATTTTTTTCATGGAAAGCCATAAATTGGCTTGATATTGTTAACAGGCTTGTTAATTGTATAGGAGAGTTTAGCATGTTGCTTGTTAGTGAAATTTTTGTCAAATGGTTTCTTTTAGTCCTTTATAAACATAATTTGATCATAATAAACTTAAATTCACCTGTGCCTGACTGTGCATTAATCTTTTATGAGACTACGTAGAGACTATTTGCAGTCCTCAGCAGGTAATTCAATTTCCAGTCAGTGTTTTTTTTAAGTATTTTTGTTACAAAGTATTTTAAACATACATTAATATAAAATTAAAGGGAATAGTGTAAAGAGCTCCCGTGTACCCATCATTGAGCCTCCAGAATTATTATTGACAGTCTTATTTTCTCTATATTTCTATCCACCACTACCCATCCCTACCCTTGGACTTTTTTGAACCATATTCCAGACATACTTAATTTGTAAATTTCAAATAGTTCAGTAAGATAGAGTCACTCTCTCTTTTTATGAAATAAGCATAATACCATTATCTTACCAAAAAATTTTATAACAAGTTTTTAATATCACATAATCAAGTTTCGTATTTTTCTGATTGTCTGTCACACACACACACATACACTTTGCTTGAAGTGGGATCCAGATAAGGTACATACTTTACAATTGTTTGGCATGTATATTAAATCACTTTTAATCTTTAGATTCTCCTTCCATCTCTCTTTTTTCTTTTCTTTTTAAAAAGTTTTTGTTAAAAGAAACCAGATTTTTGAGAAGTTTCCCATAGTCTCATTTTGCTGATTTCATCTCTGTAATTGTTTAGGTTTGTCATATTTTTTTTTTCTTTTGGTAGGAATACCTCATAAGAGTAATTTGTATTTCTGTAAAGAGATATGTAAGGTCTTGCTACCTTTCTTTGTGCTGTTGGCAGCTATTGATGATCATTGCTTAGACTTATTAATTCATCAGGGGTTACAAAATAGTAAAATTTTATTGTTCATGTGTTAGGTGATGTTCTTTAGGATGGTTCTTCAACATTGTAAATTGTATATTTAAGGCCTTGTTTTTATATCAGAGCTGGTTCTGGGATGATTTGACGAGGTTCTGTGGTGGAATGCTTTTAAAAAGGGAAGAGTGCAAGTCTTTATTATTGAAAATTCAGAGAAAACTTGGGACTATCAAATAACTAAACTTTGTTTAAAGGATGTTTAGCCAATAAATAGCTGAACAGCCCATCATGAGATAACAGCTTGTGACCTAGCATGTGTCATTGGTCATTGGTGTTTGTTCTTTTTAGATGTCAGTGTTCATATTCAGAAATTTCAGCAGTAATTTGTGCAGGGCAGCAGTTACTAGTTTTTTTAGTTGGGTTTCTCAGCATGAATTTGTGAACAGGCCTTGTGTGTGAATCAGATTTAAGAAATATTGAGTTTATGTAACATAGCATATTTTATATTAATAGTTGTCAAAGAACTAGAGCAGCAGTATTTCCCAATGTGGTTCCATGACAAAAGGGTTTGGGGGGTCAAATAAACTTGGTGACCAGTGTGCACTTTTTCCTCTCTTAGAATGAAATATAGTACATATTAACATGTAGAAGACCTACAGTAGAGGAACCTGTTAAACATTAACTCAGCATTTTCTAAATTTTTTGACCACTGAACGTTTTTTCCCCCTCATAACATCTTGAGGAACTAGTGGAACAAATTTTCTAAAGGAAACAGATTTTGGGAAATGTTGGATTAAAGGGTTTGAACAATGGCTAAAGAAAAATGTCTAATAATGATGAGTGTGTGTGACTTTACTAAAGTGATATGGAGAAATTTTTGATAGGCAAGACATTTTTTAAATGAGAAAAAAAGTAAGAGGCAAATGTTGCCTGTTTGTTTTAGCTTAGCCTGAAAACATTTATACTTTTAGAGAAGCAATGTTAGAAAAAGACTTTAGTTATATATAACATTTACTACACGCCAGGCGCTGTTTTCAGTCCTTTATATATAATTTGTAATTTGTTTAATCTTTACAACAAACTTTTCCAGTAGGTACACTGTTGTTACCCCAATTTTACAGATGAGGAAATTGAGACAGAGATTAAGTAAATTGGTCAAGGTTGCCTTGCGTATTTGGTGGTGCAGCAGTGTCAGGATCTGGACCTAGACACCTGGCTCCAGAGTCCATGTGCATAGCCACTCCTCTACACTGCCCGATAGGGCAGATGGAGATCATGAAATATAAATTAGATTAAGAGGGGATTTAAAGTCTGTTTGGAAGGACCATACACATTTTCTTTAATTTTCAGGCAATCAGGGCCTAAGAGAAGAACGTGGAGAGCTGGCTGTGTCCCAGTGAAGATAGAAAACATGGACACCTGGGAATTGTTATCCATAAAAAAGGTATACCTCCCAAAGACATAGATTAGATGCAAATAGAAGGCTGAGTTAAGAGGACATTGTTAATACTAGAATTTCAGACTTAGAAGGGAATTGGAGCTCATTTTATTAAGACCCCCTCATTTTATGTATGAGATCTGAGGTTACATAGTTTGTTCACATGCTTGTAGTAATAGTCATAGTTCACATGAGTATGCTGCATTAAAGCATTTTCAGATAGATTCTTGTTTGTTCCTCTAAACAATCCTGAAAGCTAGGTAGGTTCTATGTTTTCCACAGCAAAGCTGGTTCTTGAATTTAGATATTCTGCATCTTAAAAGCTAAAGTTTTCTGCACCATATCACATAGAAGTGTACATATAGTAAATGTACAGTACAGCTTGATTAGTTGCACAGAGATGGAATTATTTTCAAATTCTGCTACTTTCTGTCAACCTGAGAGATTTTTAGGAGGGAAGGTAGGATTCAAGGTGAGGGAACGAGAAAAACTTTCCATTTCCTCCTTAGTTGGGTCTTTATGGTGTGACTTCGTTGTTTTGTTTACAAGTGAATTCTCAGTGCACAGTAGGTATAGTCAATGATAGTTAAGTTCATTTCCAAATGAATTTTGCCATTTAGATTTTCCCTGGTATGATTTACCTCTACTCATGTTGCAATAGAGATAAACCTAGATGTTCTCTAATATAGGAAGATTTGAGTTGAAGATTTGTTGATCCCAGCTAATTGCCTGCCCTTTAGCTTTCTTCTGTGTAGTTTGTGCAGAACACAAGCTTAAGTAAACTTATCTTGCTGTCGGGCTTTTATCTTCCTTCTAAGAAGGGTAGGCAACTTAGAGTCTATGTTTATGGGAGCAATGTTCCCACCCTCCTAGTCCTTTCTGAGTAAGATTTGTAAATCTAACTCTGAGTTTATAGAGATGGTATCACTGTTATTATTTAAAGGAAAATTATGTTGCAAGGACATTAAAAGTAAGATTTGCTTAATACAGACACTCCTAGGAATAAATGAGTTTATTACATGTGCTCCATCAGGAAGGGCATGGTTAGTAATAGAAAAACCATATTTATCATTTAACTCTATGTATACTTTTATAACAAAAAATAATTTTTTTTCCTTGTTATCATCACTGGGGCTCAGCTGTGCATGATTTAGCTGTTCTGCCTTCTTACCTAAGCTTTTACCTTGAAAAATTTCTCAAATCTGTAGAAAAGTTGAAGAATAGTACAGTAAACACTCATATACTTTTCACTTAGTTTCACAGATTGTAACATTTTGCTGCAGTAGCTTTTTTCTTTTCTCTAAACACACACACACACATTTTGCTTTAAGTGAGAGTAAATTGTAGTCATGAAGACACTCCCCTACCTCCTCCAAAAAAGTACTTCAGGTGTGTATCTCCTAAAAATGAGGATATTCTCCAACATACCCACAAAGCCATTGTCATGCTTAAGGAAAATAACATGAATTCATTATCTCATATGCAGCGTCTATATTTAAATGTTTCCATTTGCTCCTGCGTATCTTTTACGACTTTTTTGTTTGTTGTTTTTTTTCTGATCCAGAATCCAATCACATTTACATACTGCTTTTGGTTTTTATGTCACTTTAGTCTCTTTTAATCTAGAACAATCCTCAGCCTACCCCCCCCCCCCTTTAAAAATGACATTAACTTTATTGAAGAATCTAGGTCATTTGTGTTACATAATGTACTACAATTTGAATTTGCTGATTTTGTCTTTAAGATTATTCAAGATAAACATGAACTACATGAACACTACATAGGTGATACGTACTTTTTGCATCACATCAGGAGGCACCTAATTCCATTTTTTTTCCATTTATAGATGATGCTCAGTTTGATCACTAATTTAAAATGGTGGCTACTACCAGATGACTTAACTGTAAATGTACATTTCCCCCCTTTGTAACTAATAAGTAATCTAGGGAGTGTGGTATTTTGAGATTGCATGAAAATCCTTTCTCCCACAACCTTTTCCCAATGGTTTTAGCATCCTTGGGAAGATTATCCTTGCCTGGATAATTCTTTTCCTTTTTTTTAAAATAAAAAAATTCTTAAGCAATACACCGCATGTACAAAAGGGGTTACAGCAAAATGTTTATCTCCCTTTCATTACCCTATCTCCATTTTCCTAGTTTTTCCTGGAGTTAACTGTTAAACAGTTTCTTGTGTATCCTTTCCGAGATTCTAAACCTCTCCAATCATGCAGTAACATATATTCTCTCTTTTTTCTTTTTATACAAATGATAGCATACTGCAGACTTCTTTACATCTTATTTTTTTATTGTGGTAAAATATAGATAGCATATTTAAGTTTTAAATTATTTGTAAAGTGCATAATTCAGTGGCATTAAATGCATTCACAATGTTGTGTAACCAACTATTTACATACCAGACTTTTTCATCATCCCAAACAAAAATTCTGTACCCATTAAATAATAATTCCTTCTTCCTCTGTCCTCCCGGCCCCTGGTAACCTCTATTCTCCTTTCTCTATGATTGCTTATCTTTGGTATCTCATATAAGGGGACTCATACACTATTCGTCCTTCCATGTCTGGCTTATTTCACTAAACATAATAATTTCAAGGTCCTTCCATGTTGGAGCATATATCAAAATTTCATTCCTTTTTATGGCTGGGTAATACTTGATTTTATGTATATACCACATTTTGTTTCCCTTTTTATCTGTTGGCAGACACAGGTTGTTTCTGCCTTTGGGCTATTGTGAATAATGCTGTGAACACTGGTGTACAAATATCTGTTTGAGCTCCTGCTTTCAATTCCTTTGGATGTATACCTAGGAGTAGAATTGCTTGATCTACATCTTAACGTGTTATTAACTTAATATATCATGGTTATCATTCAATATATTCCAGATTGTTGAAGATTTTTCTTAATCATTTTAATGATTGCCTTGAATCCCAGTGTTATGTTTATGATTTATTTAACCAGTTTCTTATTGGACTTTAGATTGTTTCCACTTTTTTGTATTTTACCTTTTTTTCCTTTTTGGTATTCTAAACAAGGCTGTAATGAGTAGAATATTTCTTGGTTTAAGCAATATCTTATTCTTCATTAAAATTACAATGTGAAAATGTTGATTGAGCCTACACTCATTGAGTATACTTTCTAAATATCCTTAAAATTCATTTCCTCACAGACCCAATACATTATTGCTCTTTTATTTTAGGCCCTCATCTCTCAGCTCAACTTTTGGGGTATTTCTTGTGTCTTGGCCATTCTGTTCTTCTCTTAATTCCTTGGAGTATTATCCATAGCTCCTGCTGGGTAACTTTGTTATGCAGTGTTATCCTGTTGCATTAAAGTTGCTTACACATCCTTATTCTCTTCTGGGTTCTGAGTCCTTTAGGTGCACTGTGCTTTGTATATAATACTTTCCTACTGTGGATATATTTTACACATTCTTTTCAAGTTTCTAGTAGTAATAAATTAGAATACCTTTGTTAAAATTAACATACAGTTACAGAAAATTTTTTTCAAATGTGCAAATAAGACTGACCTTAGTTCATTAGTGAATATGGTAGGGGTACATTCCTTTGGGTTTGTTCGTTTGCTTTTTTGTTTTGTTTTGTTGGATGAAGAGGTAGAAAGGTTACTTTGAAGCCAGTTGTTATTTGGCGCTGTTGTGTCTCTCCCTGCCTGCTCCCTGTTTCTTTTAATGCCATTAGGTCTTTCAGATAGTCTCTTAAGTTTTATTTTTCTCTCCTCAGAATCATAATCACATACTGCTATTTGGAGATTGTGTGAGGAGCTAGCTATAGAACCCACTTCCTACATTTTTGCTATTTCTCTATTTTTTATTTTAGAGAGCCTCGTAAGAATGAGTTCTTGAAGTATGAATTAGATATATCACTGGGAGTTCAGTGAGGATAAATTTACCAAAAATGTTATAGTTGCCATGACTTAGGCTTTAGAGGCTAGCAAATAGATGGTTCTAAAGAAGGGGGAGGAGATTTTCCCTATAAACAATATATGATGAGGACCACTGACCTCTTCATGCCTCTAGAAAATCTACTTTTGTTGAAGTCTGTTGTCTGGTTCATGGCCACTGGTCAGCTACAAATTAAGGTATCCTACATGTGCTGACATTGCTATTTGCATTTCTGGAATAATTGCATCTATTTGCATAACAGGTTGTTGAACTTGACAAATTGATAATTTGCTTTGTTCTTTTGTTCTCAAGGGTCCTTTTATTAAAAAGTGCTTTGATGTACTAAAAGCCCCAAGGTTGATAGCAGCCATTATTTAGAATCATTACATTGAACACAGAATAATTAAAAACATAGTACACTTGTGTATAGCTAGTTATCATAAACTTTTTGTACTAGAACACTATAGTGATATATTGCTATTTATTATTTTTCATCAGCAAGAATACTGTATTTCTAGTGTTAGTGTATACTCTTGATGGCATAAAAAGAAGGAACTTACAATAGTTCAAATTACTTCCCTTTAGGAGATATATGGTAAACGATTAAAGATCGTACAGTACAATACTTCACACTTATTTTTACAGTTTTCAAAGTTCTTTTATGTAAGAGAAATGGAAATTCCAAGATAGGAAAGATAATTGTAGGTTAAGGTTATTAGAACAAGTTTAATTGGAGGGGAGGAGTAAGTAATGTAGGATCTGAATTTGTATGTGAAGGAAGTATAGGATTTGTTAGGTAGAGAGCAGGCAAGAGGTGGGCCTTCTAGGGGGCAGCAGCGTGAGTAAGGGTGCAGAGGTAGGAGTGAACACATCCCAGCTGAGTGATGGTAAGGATTGGAAGGGATGCCTGCCTGACTAGAGCAGGGGGCTGCTGAGGAGCATGTGGTGGTTAAGATTTGATGGGTTAGAGGGAGCAGTTGATTATGCGTCTTGGGAAACAGACTGAGGAACTATAAGCCTAGGGAGCTGTATTACTGAGGGCCCTGGCAGGAAATAAATGGACTAGTTATGAGATTTGGGTATGCTTAAGGAAAGCAACAAGGAGTTGTGAAATTCCCAAGGCCTAGCAATATCAGGAAGCCATTGGTACTTTTCAGCCAGAGGGGCAAGAAGAGGAACACTGAAGCCTGAAGAAAATTGGAGCAGTGGAAACCAAGGACCTTTGGCCGTAGAGGAAAGAATTCCAAGGTGGGGAGGGAGCCAGGGAAACAAGGACCCCAATTTCCTTTTCTTCTTATCCTGTGATTTCCTGATAGTGCCTCTCATTGGCCCAACCCAGCTAGAAGCTAGGGCAAGTTGAACAATGTAGTCCTAGAGGTCAGCCTCAAAGGGCAGAAAGCAGAGATAGAAAGATAGGTGGTTAAGTTTGTTTGGGAGACTAGGATCATGTAGAGAATGCCTAGCCCAGGACCCATGTTAAATTATTGTAAATTTATAAGCAGAGGAATGTCATACTGGCAATGCTCTTGTAGGAAGATTGGTTTAGTGGATTTTGAGGGGGTCTTTTAAGAAAAACCTCTTTTCAGGCAAAGTTCCAACTTGTAACAAAAAAGGCAGAATGCCGTCTATTGTCTGAGTAATCCTTATAGTCCCCATGTGCAATATAATTTTTTAATTTCTCTGTAGACTTCTTAGACCAGAATTACCTACTGCAGAGAGTTCCTGAATTCCTGCAACAAGAAGATAGGATGCCAGCGGCTTAAAGGGACAAAAGAAGGAGCAGTACAAAGTGCTCGCCTTGAAAAGCTTGTCTGGTTGTAGAGTAGATGGGGCAGTGGTGATGAAGTGGTATTATTACGTGAATAATAGCAAATCAGGCAGAGTATGACAAACGCTATAATATGTGCAGCAAAAGTGTTATCAGAGTTTAGAGGAGGAAGTGATCAAATCTTTATTGGTGAGTATGGAGTGATTAAAACATGAAAGGCTTCATGGAGAAAGTGATCTTTGAGACAGGCCTTTGAAGGAGAAATATGAATTTTGACAGGTAATTAGATAGGTGAGGACCGTCAGCTATAGAGAATAGCGTGAACAAAGGCGCAGAGGTGGGAGTGTTTGGTTTGTTAAAATTAGTTGGTATTTAGGGGAGTTGCGGAAGATGAAATCAGAAGGCAAACTTGGCTCCCTCTGAGTGGACTTAAACCTACAACATTGTCTTATTTTCAATTTCATGGGAAATGGTGAGCCATTGACTTCTTTATAGGTGGGTAATGATATAATTGGATAGAACTGAGCTTTAGGAAGATTAATCTAGCAGAAGTGGGTAGAAGGCAGTGGAGTGGGGAGACTCCTTGGGAGCCCACTGCAGTTTCCCAGGGCACGTTATGAAGGCTGAAGCCACTGGTATGTTAGAAGAGGCTGGAGTGTAAAGGAAAGGCCTGAGTCAAAGACTGCTCTATTGTTTTGAGTCAGGGTAAGTGAGTGATGTATCAGAAGGAGCTAGTTTTGTAAGGTTGCAGAAGGGAGGGTAGGAGAACATTAGAAGGTAGGGAAGCTGGACGAGATGGTGAAGTTAATTTTGAACATGGTGAATTGGGGGTGGGAAGCATTGACATGGTGATGTCCACCAGGCATTTGGAAACAAGACTGATACTCTGTAGAAGTTCTGTCCAGAGATGTGGATTTGGGAGATACCTGCAGAGTGATGGGTTAAGCTTTAGCAATGAACAAATAGAGTTGATGTGAAAAAAAAGAAAAAATATTTTAAAGAAAAAGAGGAGGTCCCAGAACCTTTGGGCATTAAGTAGACAAGAGGAGGCAAGAGGTCTCCAAATTATTGTTTTTTTTAAATTTATTTGTTTGTTTTTGGTCAGCTTTAATGAAGTATAATTAGCATACAGTAAAATTTATTATTTTAAGTGAAAAATGTGACAGACTTTGACAAATATATAGTCATATAGCTACCACCACAATCATGATATAGTCCATTTTCATCATCACCAGAAAGTTCCAGCTTACCTCTCTGCAGCAGTTAATCTGTTCCCCCTGTTTCCTAGCCACTGGGAACCACTAATCTGCTTTCTGTCATTATAATTTTGCTTCTTCTAGAACTATATATGTATGGAAGTATAGTTATGTAGTCTTTTGTCTCTGACTTCTTTCATTTAGCGTAATGCTTTTGAGATTCATTCATGCTGTTGCTTGTATCGGTAGTTTATCCCTATTTATAACTGAGTGGTATATTCCATTGTATTAATATACTGTAATTTATCTATCCATTTATCAGTTAATTGACATTTCAGTTTCCAGTTTTAAGCTATTCCGAATAAAGTTGCTGTGAACATTCATGTACAGGTTTTTATGTGTTTTCATTTTTCTTGACAAATACCTATGGAGTGGAATTGCTGCATATGTAGTCAATACAGTATATGTTTAGTTTTATAATAAACTGCCAAACAGTTTTCCATTCTACATTCCCATGAGCAGTTTATGAAAGTTTTAGTTGCTCTGCATCCTCACCAATACTTGGTATTATCTGTTTCTTTAAATTTAACCATTTTAGTGGGTTTGTAATAGTATTTCATTGTAGTTTTAATTTGCATTTCTCTAATGACTAATGCTGTTGAGTATCTTTTTATATGCTTATTTGGTATTTATATATCTTTGGTGAAATGCCTGTTCAAGTATTTTGTCCATTTAAAAAAAAATACGTTTTCTTGTTCAGTTGGAAAGGTTTCTTTTTATATATTCTTTGTTCTCTTTTTTTGTGTATATATATTTTTTATTGACGTATAATCAGTTTACAATGTTGTGTCAATTTCTGGTGTACAGTACAATGCTTCAGTCATATATGAACGTACATATATATGCAGTTTTCATACTCTTTTTCACCATAAGTTACTACAAGTTATTGAATATGTTTCCCTGCGCTATACAGCATGAACTTGTGTTTATCTATTCTATATATATCAGTTAGTATCTACAAATCTCTAGCTCCTAATTTATCCCTTCCCACCCTTTCCCCCTTTGGTAATCACAAATTTGTTCTCTTGTCTGATAGTCTGTTTCTGTTTTGCAAGTAAGTTTGTCTTTTCTTTTTTTTTTTTTTTTGTTTTTAGATTCCACGTATAAGTAATATCATACGGTATTTTTCTTTTTCTTTCTGGCTTATTTCCCTTAGAATGACAGTCTCCAGTTCCATCCATATTACTGCAAATGGCATTATCTTATTATTTTTTATGGCTGAGTATATATATTCTTTTTTTTAAACTTTTTTTATTGAGTTATAATCAGTTTACAATGTTGTGTCAATTTCCACTGTAAAGCACAATTTTTCACTTACACATGAACATACATATATTCATTGTCACATTTTTTTTCACTGTGAGCTACCACAAGATCTTGAATATATACAGCATAATCTTGTTTATCTATTCTACATATGCCTGTCAGTATCTACAAATTTCGAACTCCCAGTCTGTCCCTTTCCACCCTCCTCCCTCTTGGCAACCACAAGTTTGTATTCTCTGTCTATGAGTCTGTTTCTGTTTTGTATTTATGTTTCTTTTTTTTTTAGATTCCACATATGAGCAATCTCATATGGTATTTTTCTTTCTCTTTCTGGATTACTTCACTTAGAATGACATTCTCTAGGAACATCCATGTTGCTGCAAATGGCATTATGTTGTCGTTTTTAATGGCTGAATAGTATTCCATTGTATAAATAAACCACATCTTCTTTATCCAGTCATCTATTGATGGACATTTAAGCTGTTTCCATGTCTTGGCTATTGTAAATAGTGCTGCTATGAACATTGGGGTGCAGGTGTCTTTTTGAAGTAGGGTTCCTTCTGGATATATGCCCAGGAGCGGGATTCCTGGGTCATATGGTAAGTCTATTCCTAGTCTTCTGAGGAATCTCCATACTGTTTTCCACAGTGGCTGCACCAACTTGCATTCCCACCAGCAGTGTAGGAGGGTTCCCTTTTCTCCACAGCCTCTCCAGCATTTGTCATTTGTGGACTTTTGAATGATGGCCATTCTGGCTGGTATGAGGTGATACCTCATTATAGTTTTGATTTGCATTTCTCTGATAATTAGTGATATTGAGCATTTTTTCATGTGCCTATTGATCATTTGTATTTCTTCCTTGGAAAATTGCTTGTTTAGTCTTCTGCCCATTTTTGGATTGGGTTGTTTTTTTCTTATTAAGTCGTATGAGCTGCTTATATATTCTAGAGATGAAGCCTTTGTCAGTTTCATCATTTGCAAAAATTTTCTCCCATTCTGTAGGTTGTCATTTTGTTTTGTTTATGGTTTCCTTTGCTGTGCAGACGCTTGTAAGTTTAATTAGGTCCCATTTGTTTATTCTTGCTTTTATGTCTATTGCTTGGATAGACTGCCCTAGGAGAGCATTTCTGAGATGTATGTGAGATAATGTTTTGCCCATGTTTTTTCTATGAGGTTTATTGTATCTTGCCTTATGTTTAAGTCTTTGATCCATTTTGAGTTAATTTTTTGTGTATGGTGTAAGAGAGTGTTCGAACTTCATTGATTTACTTGCTGCTGTCCAGTTTTCCGAACACCATTTGCTAAGAGCCTGTCTTTATTCCATTGTATATTCTTGCCTCCTTTGTCGAAGATTAGTTGACCAAAAGTTTGTGGGTTCATTTCTGGGCTCTCTATTCTGTTCCTTTGGTCTCTATGCCTGTTTTTGTACCAATACCATGCTGTCTTGATTACTATAGCTCTGTAGTATTGTCTGAAGTGTGGGAGAGTTATTCCTCCATCCTCTTTCTTTTTCTTCAGTAATGCTTTGGCAATTCTAGGTCTTTTGTGGTTCCATATAAATTTTATTATGATTTGTTTTAGTTCTGTGAAATATGTCCTGGGTAATTTGAATATATTCTTGATACTATTTCTTGATATATCCTGGCAGTGTGACCTTCGGTAACTGTTTAGCCTCACTGTGCCTCCATTTCCTTTCCTTGCAAATGGAAATAATAAGAATCTCTATTTCATAGAGTTGTTCTGAAATTAAAGTAATACATGTAAAGGGTTTAGCACAGTGCCTGCCACATAGAACATGCTCAATGAATATTAGTGGCTGTTATTGCTCTGTTCACCTAGGGAATGTTAGAAAGTTTCAGAATTTGATAAATTCACTTGTAGGAACTATTAAGTCTATCTCTGTGCTCAAATCCTTCAGTTTCCCTCACTTATTTCCATTTTAGAAAGATAATGCTATTTGGTTTATTTTCCAGTTCTTCGGTAGTTTTTCCAACCCAACTTTTCATCAGTGAATTTAGCAGTTTATGTATACAATTAAATTTGGATTTGTGCATTGGACCATGAGTGGAAGAAAGAACAACTGGCCTTTGGTGCTATAAATCACTACTGTAAATTAAAACAAGACAAAATAAGACAACAGCAGTTTCTTCTTCTTCTTTGCCAGTATTTAGCTGGTTCATCAGGATCGTGAATTGGTAGTTCTTGAATACAAGCAAAAACCCATTAGTTTGATTCAATTTTGTCTGTAGTTCTTGCTGAATAAGCATGTCTGCTTCCTGATTTATTTGACTAGTTCTCATTATTGATGTAGCAAAACAATTTGTTAGCAAACTCAGCAGGTCCTTTCGTTTTCTAAGTGTACTTGCTTTCTAAACAGGGATAATAACGAAAAAAGCTTTTCCCTTTTTATCAGCTGTTTACTTTTGTGCAGCTAAATATGGGTAATTTGTGTGGTTTAATGAATTACAGTGCCAAAATCAGTGTCAGCCTAATGAAGCCCTGGAGAAGGGATGTACTTGGGGCAGGGGTGGGAAGAGCTGAATCACAGTGTGTACTTCATTTTCAGTTGCAGAACTTTGCTAATAGGCTGTCCCTCCTGAAATGCCCTTGATAAGTATCTTTATTGATGCCTTATATGAATCTCTAAATTCATAAATGTAGAACTTCATAAATTTATTTGTGGCTGTGGGTGTGGCAGAGGGGTAGTAGGGAATGCCAAGTTCAGTTTTAAACATGTGAGTTTACGATTCTTTTAAAATTCCTTTCAATTTAAGATTTAAGATCTGAGTGGTTATATCATGTTAGCAGTGGATGTTCTGGTCTGGAGTTCAGAGGAGAGAAATTTGGACTGAATCATTAGTATATGAGAGGTTAGTGAAAGCCTTGGGAGTAACTGAATTACTCCAGAATTGTATGTACAGTGAGAGGAGGAGACAGAAATGGACTGAAGACAGAATCCATGGCATCTGTCCACTGTGGTACCACCACACTTCAATCAGTTCTTTTAAAGCACTTTGATTATATTAGTTCATAGTAAGATAATACCTGGGTTTAAATTAGATTCTATGTAAATAATGAACCATAGACCCAAATTGCTCAGCTCATTTCAGCAAATATTTGTTGAGGTCCCTTTGTGTGCTTTACCTTTGCTAAACATTAGGAGTATAAACAAAATTGACACTGTCTTTGCCCTCATGGACTTTATAGACTGATATGAGAGGACACTAAACAGATTATCACATAAATAGTGCATAACTGCAAACTGTGCAGAATGCTGTGAGGGTAAAGTACCGGGTTCTGGTATGAGCATTTTAAAAGAGGGACTTGATCTCTTGTGGATACAGTTAAGGATAGCTTCCCTGAGGAAGTGCCATTTAATTCAACTAACAATTATTGCATACTTAATGTGTCCCTGGTACTGGGCTGTTTAAATTGAGATCTTATGATAGACATTAACTGGGTGAAAGAAGGTAGGATGAAGAAGCCAGGCTCTAAGTAGAGGGAACTGCATGTGCAAGGTTCCTGCAGTGGAAAGAAGCATGATGCCCTCTAGGAATTGAGCATCTCAGGTGTACCTAGACGAGGGAGAGCAAGGGGAGAGGTCTGTTCCTGGCCTTCTCAGCCATTGGAGAGATTTTGTTCTTTAGAGCAAAACTATTGAAAAGCTTCTGAAAATTTTTTTTAAACTTTTTTCCCTTTTAAATAGACTTTATTAACTTTTTATTATAGAAAAATATTAAACATATACCCAAGTGGAGAGAATATTTCCCAGCATCCAATTTCAACAGTTATCAACTCATGACCACTTTTATTTCATTTATACCCTCCGTACTGTTTTTACTCAACAACACTTCTGACACCAAATATGTGGGATTTTTCCCTCACACCAGCCAATCCTCTAACTCTTTAGACACTGTGTGTCCTCCAATTCAACTCTATTCTGACACTAATTGGAATTTGTGCAGACTCCACAGAACTGTCTGCACTTCAGATGCCATTTGCAAGTCCCAGATTGCCAGCTATACTTCTGATTACCTGGCTGTAAATTGGGCATTCCCAGTACTTCCTCGTCAGGTTTGGTAATTTGCTAGAATGTCTCACTAAACCCAGGGAAACACTTTACTTGCATTTACTGACTTACTATAAAGGATACAACTCAGAAACAGCCAAATGGACGAGATACATAGGACAAGGTACTTGCAGGGGGTAGGGTGACGGAAGGATGGAGTAAAGAGCTCCCACGCTGTGTTGGGTATATTTGAAGCTCTCCAAACCCTGTTGTTTAGGGGTTTTTATGGAGGTTTCATTATTTCAGCATGATTGCTTAAAGCATTGGCCTTTGGTGATTTAACTCATAAAGCATTGGCCATTGGTGACTTAACGCAATCTCTAGCCCCTCCCCCCTCCTGGGAGTTGGGGGTTGGAGGGCTGAAAGTCCCACCTCTAATTATGGCTTGGATTTTGAGGGCCTGCCCTATCCTGAAGCTGTCTAGCAGCCCCCAGTCACCTTTCATCTTGTTAGCATGCAAAAGATACTGTTACCACTCCAGTGATTCCAAGGGTTTTAGGAGCTATGTGCCTGAGCTGGACAAAAACCAACTATCTGTTTCCCATCGTGCCACATGATCCCATTCACTTTTCTTGCCTCTTGTATTATTTGAAGTAAATCTCAGATAACTTATTCCAAAGGACTTAAAAGCAGGGAAGGAACACAATTAGACTTGTTTTTTAAACCACCACTCTGGTTAGGGAGGCAAAGGAGGATTAAGAGATTATTTTGGTGGTCCATGTAAGAGATTAAAAATGTTGGTTGATTGAATATGATATAAATTTTGTGAACCTACTGTATATTTTCTTGGAGTTTCAGGGAAAACGAAAAAATTAAATCAGTCATCAATTATCACACCTTGCCCGAACTTGACAGTTGTTGATAACAAGAACTACAATGAAAATTGGTTGATTGAATCAGATATTTTGGTTATTTTTGAGCATTTGTGGGACATCAACAGTGGAGATGCTACAGCTAGTAGGTAATTTAGCTCTGAAATGGATGGCCTGAACACTAGCTTTTATACAATATTTTGAAGAGATACTAACTTTATTAAGTATCTTAGGAATAAAATTAATTTATTCTTGTCTTTCGCATTTAGAGACAGTCTTGATTATAGCTGGTATAAATGGGGCTTACAGCTTGAAAAACTTAGACATTCCCATTGATTTTACTTTATTACATGTTTTAGTACTGAAGGAACCAGAATTTGTAATTTGATGTATTGTTTTTATTCTTTTATTTGCCTACAACATAATATGTTAAAGAAAGGACTAAACAGAATTTACCCCATAACTCACAAGTTTTATTGAAAATGTTATTAGATTGATGGAGTATTTTGTTCGTTGAACCTTTCTCTGCTGATAATTATTCTAGAAGACATCTTATCTTTGGCAAATCTTGCTGCATTGATGCTTCATCTTTCTGTTTTATGAATGCATTGTCAGAATATACCCAGAGGTTATGGTTGTGATATTTATGTATAACACGGATACAAAATGATAAATTTTAAGTAAAACTATCACAGAATGTCTAAGGTAGCAGGCTGATGAATATATCATCTCAATGGTATCTGTCCCCTAACTTTGCAGATTTCTGTGTGCCTGAGGAAAGGACAAACACCATTAAGCTTATGTTATTTAATTTTTATTTTTCATACCTTCTGTATTATAGTTAGAAACAATATAGATAAAATAAATTCTTAAAAATTTTTTTTGGTTGTTAAAGTGTTTATAAAAACAAACCTATTGTAAAGATAACTTTGCATTTTTATAAATCCTAAATTAAAACAATAATGGGACATTGATAACTTTTGATTATATTGTAATTGAAAAATAAGATGATACAAACTTTTTTGTTTTTCCTTTTCTTGAGGAAAATTTAAGACTCTAGAGAAGTACAGAGAATAAAAAGACTCCTATATTTCTTCTACTATCAGTTAACAAGTGTTAACATTTTGTCATGTTTATGTGACCATTTTTAAAATAAAAAGAATGAAAACATAACACACTAAGTTGATATCAGTCCTCTTCGATACTTGCCTCTTGCACTCCCCTGCAAAATCACTATCACTAGTTTGGGAGTCTATCCCACTAATCTTTAAAAAAAAAATACTTTTGTATACAACCCTTTTTACATTTATAACCAATAAATATTAGAGATAGCAATAATGAACTAAATGATAGTGATTATAATAGCAGTACATTTAGTGTATATTGAATGTGTATTGAGTTCTAGGCAGTGATTCTAAGAACTCTATTTGTGTTATTTAATCCTCATGAAAATCATAGCGTGTCTCTTACTGTCTTTTAATTTACCATAAGCAAATGAGCTGTAGAGAAATCAAGGGACTTGGCTTAATAGCCAGTAAGCGGTATAGCCTAGATTCAAACCTAGCCATTCTGGCACATTTGAGGGCTTTTACTTTTAACTTATGCAGTATAAGCCCCTCTAGTATTGTTTCTTTTATTCCTTAAACACTAAATTTTATTTTGAACATTGAAAAATTATATTTTTGTTGATTTGCGTGTGTTAACTTCTTTACAGTATAAAGTTTATACTTCGACATTATCAGAATATAGCACATTTTAGTTATCTCTTCCCACTGATGAATATTTAGTTTTTTTCCCTATTATGAAGAGAGTGCAGTGAACACTGATAACACGTCTCCTTGTACACATTGGGATGTAGGGTATATGCATTCATTTGGAATAGCACCTTTATCATATGCTAACGTTCATCGTATCCTGATTTCCTTTATGTGCTTGGATCTTCTTTTAGACTCTCAACTCTTTTCTATTGATAATTTCTAATCTGTCTATTCTTGTGCCACAACTGCATTAATTTAGTTATTCTAGCATTGTAAATTTTAATGTCTAATAAGCTAGGAGCTTTCTCAGATTCTGATTTTTTTCAGAGATTTTTCTTTTTCTTTTTCTTTTTGCAGTTCTTATGTATTTAATTTTACATACAATCTTACTTTTTTTTCAAGTTTTAGATAAGTCCAGGGTGATTTCGGTTGATGTTGAATTAATTTTATACTTTAACTGAAGGAGAATTGGCTCCTTAAAATGTGAATTCTTCCTAAGAAGAGCACTGCTAAGCTCTCCATTTATTAAAAGAATATTTTTTGTTCATTAGCATAATTTTAGGTATTTTTAAATAAAACTTTTGCACATTTCTTGTTTAGTTTATTCCTAGGTATTTTATGTTGTTTCTTACAACTTTACATGGAATTTCTTCCTCATTATATAAAATTCTTCTTTATTATAGTGTTATTTAAAGATACTTTGAAGTTTTTTTCCTTATAACTTTTTAGTAGCATTTAGTCACATCATTTATAAAATATGTTTAAACGTATTTATAAAATATTTTTAAGACTCGTTAGGTATTTAGTCTTACCTTGGGTTTTCTTTTACAATTGAGAATTAGCTATACGTTAAAAGAATATTTCAGGATGACATGTTTACTAAAATCAAAAGGGACACTGCCATCAATTCTATAAACCGCAAATATGAATACAACTTATTTAAGCCTATTAGTTTATATTTAAAAAAGAAAACAGACCTTGTTTCTTTAAAGTACTATAAATGATTCTTGAAAGTCTCTGTGGACACGATATGCTCAGTCTAACTTCTTGGGGATTAGGGAATAAGTTTATGTAACTGTCCAATTTCAGAGTCTGATTTAGAGTTAAAATCAAATTGTATTACCCAAAAGTTAGTCATTTACGTACAATTTTCTTTTAAAGAAACAAAAAGTATAAAAGTTTGCCAAAATTCTGGAAGTCACATTTTGTACAGCACCGAATGATAGTAGCTTTGGCATTTGATGTTACAAAGTTGTCATCCTTGTAAATGTGTTCTGTGTCAAGGTGAGGTAAAATGGGAAGATTAAGATTTTCCTGCAGAATCTTGAGTTGTGAAGTATCCATGTGAATGCACCTGTGCATGCTGCAAAGCTGCCTTCTGTTGGGCTGCAGGATGCTGCTGCTCAGCATGCTAGCTCCAGGATGATTTGTTGAAGATTGGTTCTGCTTTAACAATTTTCTTTTCTCTTTGTCCCGTTCTGCCAAGATTGTAACTCTATTTTTGTTTCGAAAACTTGTCCTGAAGGGTTTCCTGCCATCTTCCTATTTTCTCCTTCAACTATGTTCAGTGACAGCTGGTCAGCAGGATTGAGAGTTGTGGAACCACCTCACTGTTGAATTGCTGCTCTCAAAAGGGGAGAGTAGATACTTTATGTGCTCTGAGAGCAAGATACTTTTTAGTGTTGATTTATATTTGTTATGTAGTCAATCGCCTAACTGTGCTCTTGTTTCTAGTATTTAGTCAGAGTCTTCTGATGGGTTTTGCAGGTATTAAATATCACCTGCAAACAGTAACAATTTCTACAATATATAATACTTAGTTTATGTTTTTGCTCAGTTGCATTATTGGTAATAGTGATAAAAGTGGGCGCTCTAGTCTTATACTTGACTCTAAGGGCAAATGCAGCAGCAGGTGTTTTTCTTTTATGGTATGAAATTTTTAATCATTTAAAAAAGAGAACCTTTATTCTTGCCTTAGTAGTAGATTTTAATTAGGAATGGATTTTGCATTTTATCAGATGCTTTTTAAAACATAGTCTAACATGAATTTTGTTAATTGATTTGCTTGTGTTGCACCATCATAGTTCTGGAATAAACCCCACTGATATTCCATGTGTTAACCTTTTAATGTACTTCTCACTTTGCTTGCTAATATTTTAGTTGTAAATTTTTACAACCAACTTTATGGGGCAGTATTACAATTGTATTTTTTGTGCTTTGTTGAATTTCGTTACTGTTACTTTTATGAGCTCTACTTAAGAGCTAAGACTCTTTCTTCATTGCCCTCAAACATTTCAAGTGATTTAGGAATTGTCAGTTTCTTGAACGCATGACGAATGTCTCCCTTTTAAAACATTCAGAGCTTGATTTTTGTTGTTAGCTTCTTTGAATCTCAGTACTGATTTATTTCAGTAGTATCTTAACTATTATTTCAGCTTTCCAATTCGCTGTAAATGTCTATCAAATTGGTCTTCTTGAAATGTGTCCTTCATTGAGGACGTATGAGATACCAGACACTGTGCTAGGTACAGATAACATTTTTGTTCCCCAAAACACCAGTGTTGAATCATCATATATTATAGAACTAAATGCAAACTCATTAAATTTTTTTCACATTCTGAACCTAATGTTCATTTTCTTACAATTTTATATGAACATCTTTTTGTTTTCTAGCTATTCTGATCTACTTTCTATTCTTTAAATGCTCATGACTTTCTTGCCTTTGAATTCACAATTTGATGAACCTGGAATGTCATCCTATAATTGCTTAGAACTGTCAAAGTCATTCTTGGTGTAAATTTGTTTATATATTTATTATGTATTTGTTTGCCCACTGTTGATCCTGTCTTTCTTTGTTAACATATCCTAAGTTCATTTTTGGGGAAGCACTTCCTGCCACATTCCTTAAAAAAAAATAATTTATTGAGTTGAAATTCATACAACACACAGTTAACCATTTTAAAGTGAATAATTCACTTGTACTTAGTACATTCACAGTATTGTATAACCACCATCTCTCTCTAGTTCTTGTCAGTTTTAATAATATAATAGTCAGTTTTTTGACCAGCAAAATGAGTTTATTTGGGGATAGTCAGAAGAGTTGCAAATTAGGATATGTAGACTATAGTGGACCAAAGTCAAATCTAGAGAACAAGGAAGGGGAATTTGCTTTTATAGGAAAAAGGGAGGAGTTGAGAGGGATTGTAATAACCATCCGTGTTGCTGCAAATGGCATTATTTTATTCTTTTTTGTGGCTGAGTAATGTTCCATTGCTTATGTGGGTATATTTATCTATATAAATATATTTATGCCACATCTTCTTTATTCATCTGTCATTGGACATTTAGGTTGCTTCCATGTCTTGGCTATTGTAAATAGTGCTGCTATGAACATTGGAGTGCATGTATCTTTTTGAATTAGAGTTTTCTCAGGATATATGTGTAGGAGTGGGATTGCAGGATCATATGGTAACTGTATTTTCAGTTTTTTTTAAGGAACCTCCATACTGTTCTCCCTAGTGGCTACACCAATTTACATTCCCACCAACAGTGTCGGAAGGCTCCTTTTTCTCCACACCCTCTCCAGCTTTTATTATTTGTTGACTTTTTAATGATAGTCCTTCTGACTGGTGGGAGGTGATAACCTCATGGTAGTTTTAATTTGCATTTTTCTAATAATTAGCAAAATTGAGCATCTTTTCACATGCCTCTTGGCCATCTGAATGTCTTCTTTGGAGAAATGTCTGTTGAGGTCTTCTGCCCATTTTTTGATTTTTTAAAAATATATATTAAGCTATATAAGCTGTTTATATATTTTGGAAATTAATCCCTTGTCAGTAGCATCATTTGCAATTTTTTCTCCCTTTCCATATGTTGTCTTTTTGTTTTGTTTGTGATCTCCTTTGCTGTGCAAAAGCTTTTAAGTTTAATTAGGTCCCATTTGTTTGTTTTTGTTTTTATTTCCATTACTCCAGGGGATGGATCCAAAAAAATATTGCTGCAATTTATGTCAAAGAGTGTTCTGCCTATGTTTCCCCCCTGGAGTTTTAGAGTATCTCCTCTTACATTCAGGTATTTAATCCATTTGAGTTTATTTTTGTATTTGGTATTAGGGAATGTTTTAATTTCATTCTTTTGCATGTAGTCCAGTTTTCCCAGTAACACTTCTTGAAAAGATTGTCTCTTCTCCATTGTATATTCTTGCCTCCTTTGTTGTAGATTAATGGACCATAAATGTGTGGGTTTATTTCTGGGCTTTCTATCCTGTTCCATTGATCTATGTGTCTGTTTATGTGACCGTTTGGATTATTGTAGCTTTGTAGTGTAGCCTGAAGTCAGGGAGCATGATTCCTCCAGCTCTATTCTTTTTCAAGATTGTTTTGACTATTCAGGGTCTTTCCATACAAATTTTTAAATTTTTTGTTCTAGTTCTGTGAAAAATGTCATGGGTAATTTGATAGGATTGTATTGAATCTGTAGATTGCCTTGGGTAGTACTGTCATTTTAACAATATTAATTCTTCCAGTCCAAGAACATGGTATATCTTTGCATTTGTTTGTGTCGTCTTTAATTTCTTTCATCAGCATCTTATAGTTTTCAGAGTATAGGTCTTTTGCCTCCTTGGGCAGATTTATTACTAGGTTCTTGTTTTTTTTTTTTTTTTTGATGTGATAGTAAATGGGATTGTTTCCTTAACTTCTCTTCCTGATATTTCATTGTTAGTGTATAGAAATGCAGCAGATTTCTGTATATTAATTTTGTATCCAGCAACTTGACCAGATTCATTGATGAGCTCTAATAATTTTCTGATAGTGTCTTTAGGATTTTCCATGTATAATATCATGTTATCTATAGACAATGACAGTTTCACTTCTTCTTTTCCAGCTTGAATTCCTTTTATTTCTTTTTCTTCTCTGATTACTTTGGCTAGGACTTCCAGAACTATGTTGAATTAAAGTGGTGAGAGTGGGCATCCTTGTCTTGTTCCTTAACTTAGGGGGAATGCTTTCAACTTTTCACCATTAGCTGTGGGTTTGTCACATATGGCCTTTATTATGTTGAGGTATGTTTCCTTTTTGCCCACTTTCTGAAGAGTTTTTTTTTTATCATAAATGGATGTTGAATTTTATCAAAAGCTTTTTCTCCATCTATTGAGATGACCATATGGTTTTTTTTCTTCAGTTTGTTAATGTGGTGTATCGCATTGATTGATTTACAGACACTGAAAAATCTTTGCATCCCTGGAATAAACCCCACTTGATCACAGTGTATGATCCTTTTAATGTATTGTTGGAATAGGTTTGCTGGTATTTAGTTGAGGATTCTTAAAGCATCTGTATTTATCAGTGATATTGGCCTGTGATTTTCCTTTTTTGTGGTGTCTTTGTCTGGTTTTGATATCAGGGTGATGGTGGCCTCATAGAATGAGTTTGGAAGTGTTCCTTCCTCTGCAGTTTTTTGAAATAGTTTCAGAATGATAAGTGTTAATTCTTCTTGAAATGTTTGGTAAAATTCATCTGTGAAGCCATCTGGTCCTAGACTTTTGTTTATTGGGAGTTTTTAAGTTAATGATTCAATTTCTCTAGTGGTAATTGGTCTGTTCATATTTTCTAATTCTTCCTGGTTCAGTCTGGGGAGATTGTACCTTTCTAAGATTTTTATCAGTTTCTTCTAGGTTGTACATTTTATTGGTGTATAGTTGCTCACAGTAGTCTCTTATGATCCTTTGTATTTCTGTGGTGTCGGTTGTAACTTCTACTTTTCATTCCTGATTTTATTGGTTTGGGCCCTCTCCTTTTTTTCCTTGATGAGTCTGGGTAAAGGTTTATCAATTTTGTTTATCTTTTCAAAGAACCAGCTCTTAGTTTTATTAATCTTTTCTTTTTTTTTTTTAAGTTTCTATTTCATTTATTTCTGCTGATCTTTATGATTTCTTTCTTTCTACTAACTTTGGGTTTTGTGTGTTCTTCTTTCTTCAGCTGCTTAAGGTATAAGGTTAGGTTGTTTATTTGAGATTTTTCTTGTTTCATGAGGTAGGCTTTTATTGCTATAAACTTCCCTCTGAGAACTGCTTTTGCTGCATCCCATAGGTTTTAGATTGTTGTGTTTTCATTTTCATTTGTCTCTAGGTATTTTTTGATTTCCTCTTTGATTTCTTCAGTGATCCATTGGTTGTTTAGCTTCCATGTGTTTGTGGGGTTTTTTGTAATTTTTTTCTTGTAGTTGATTTCTAGCCCAATAGTGTTGTGGTCAGGAAAAAATGCTTGATACGTTCAGTTTTCTTAAATTTACTGAGGCTTGCTTTGTGGCCCAGCATGTGATCTATCCTGGAGAATATTCCATGTGCACTTGAAAAGAATATATGTTCTGCTGCTTTCCCAATACCCTCACTTTAGAATTTTTTAAAAACTATTTATTTATTTATTTAGCAGTCATTTTCTGTTTTAGTTTTTGAATTTCTTTTTTAAAAATTTATTTCGTTTTTAAAGCTCTTTTTTGGGGATGGGGAGGTAATTAGGTTTAATTAATTAATTAATTATATTAAATGGAGGTACTGGAGATCGAACCCAGGACCTCATGCATGCTAAGCACACACTCTACCACTAAGCTATATCCTTCTCCCCTAAATTTCTGGTTTGAGTTTTTTATGTTCTCAAATGTTTGAGTGTGTTTAATTTTATTTGGATTTTTAGCATTTATTTTCTTACAATTTATTGTTATCAGGAAGATTTCCATCATTTGATATATGTGGACTTTTCTTTCCTTCCTGTTTTTCTGCAGTAGTTCTCTGTGGATTTTTCTCTTGTTCATTTTTATGGTATGGGGTGTTTTATAATGTTTGTAATTTAATGACACTCTCTCTGTCTATATAGCAAAGTCCAAATGGATTTTTTTGTGTGATTTCTTTGTTTTGCTTGAGAGAAGCTTTGTTGTATCTCCAATTTTATGTTTCTTTTTTTCTTACACAACTCTTAATGTTCCCCCACCCACCCTTTTTCTCTTTTACCCTTCACCACCCAGTTGCCAAAGAATGCTTCTCTCTTCTTTTTTTGTCTTTTTTCTTTCCTCTGCATTTCAAGGAATGCTCATATAAATCACCTTTTAAATCATATAATCAACCTTTAAATTAAATGTACTTTGAAATCTTTTCCTTTTAGTGTGTGCTCTGATTTGCTTGGACACTTCATCAGTATTTTCAGATTTAGTGTGGATTTAATCTTTCTATTAGTTATTCCATATCCACCTTTAGGCCCCTTCACTATCCTTCCTCTTCTCTCTTTTGTATAGATTTTCTTAGTCTGCTTTTGCTTGCCACAAAGCCTTGTGGCTGGATGGAGGTGAGAGTGTGTGTACTGAGATTGGTGGTATTTCTCTCCCCCCACCCTACCTGGTTAATTTGCAGTTGGTTTTGTGTAGTATTTAGTTTTTCCGTGTCTTTTTTCTTACTGTTTGGGAAGAAATTTGAGGATATAGTTATGCAGCTGTCATTGTCTTCAGCTATTTTAGAAGTCCTGGATTAGTTAATAAATAATGGTGGCAAAATTAGGCATCCACCTGGAAATAATAAATTTAGAATCCAATTTTAAACAATGCAGAATTTATTAAAATTCCAGGTGAATCTAGAATCATTTAAATTCTGGTTGGATTAAAGACTCATGTGCAAAAGAATAAAAAAAACCTCAAGAAAATCTGAGTGAATGAATACCTGTACAACCTAGAATTCACATGTAAGGGCATGGAGGTGTTGGGGTGCTGTTTTAATGAAGAATGGAAAGCAAGAGCTGTAAAAGAAGTGTGTATATGCAAAAGGCAGATTTAGAAGAAATGTTTCTGGTGTTGAGGACAATGATAAAATACAAAAACCTTTTACATGTTGACAAGAAATATAACCCAATAAAAAAATATGTGACTAGAAGGACATGAATAAGTATTTCCCAGATGAGTATATTTAATTGACCAATATACATATGATATTCAGATTTATTAGTAGTCAGGGAGATTCGCATCAGAGCAACATTGTATTCCATTACAGCAATCAAATTAGCAGGATTAAAAAGAGCAAAATTACCTATGGCTTGCAGGGAAGGAGGTAAAAAAGATACTTTTATATTCTCTGCACACTGTTTAATACTTCACCAAATGAAGTGAGAGGAAGCTTGTTTTTTTCTCTTACCAAGTACATACTTTGCAAGTATCTAGTGGAGTTAAGTATAGTAATCATAAGCTTCAAAAGGGGAGTATCATCAGATTTTATATTTAGAATTTAACAGGGCTTATTTAGAAATAGGAAACTCCTTTTAATTAGTCTAGGATCTGTATCACTGGAGCTCTTTTTTTTTAAGCTGTACCTGTGTCATGAAAATAAAATGCCCTTTAGTTTTTGAGGATCTTTCTCTACCACCACCTATTAAGACTGCCATTTTGGGGACTTGCTTGAAAGGCAGAAGTTAGTCCCAACTCCCCCCACAATATTTTATAATGAAAAATTTTAAAAATACAACAAGGTTTTAAAAATGACAGGCATGTATTGACCACTGAGATTCTGCCATTAATATTTTATTATACTTGTTTTTATCACATATCTAGTATGTATAAAGATGTATACACACATATCAGTGCATCTTATTACTTCAAAATAAATTATATATATCAGTATGCTTCTCCCTAAGTATACCTCAATATATTTATCAACTGAGTTCAATATGTATTAAGGTAAAATTTACATGCAATGAAATGTAGAAATCTTCAGTGTATATTCACCAAGTTTTGACAAATATATAACCTTTGTAATCCAACATTACCATCACCTTAGGAAGTTCCATCATGCCCCTTCCCAGTCTATCCATGCCTCACCTTCTAGGAGCAATCACTATTTATCTCTAAGTCTTTTTATGGACATATGTTTTCTTCTGGGTGAAGCCTAGGAGAGGAATTGTTGGGTCATTGAGTAGGTATATGTTTAGTTTTGTAAGAAACTACCATCTTATATAACCACAGTACATTTATCAAAGCTAAAACACTAACATTGGTACATTACTGTTAACTGAAGTCCAGACTTTGTGTTTCATCAGTTTGAAATCAGTAATTGTGATACAAGATGGAAATTCAGAAACATTTTATGAATCATCCTCATAGGTTTTTGACTGCTTCTTCTTCTTCCTTTATAGAACTGATGGCTGAAGAGTAAATCAACATGGCAAGTATGGTTCCACCAGTGAAACTGAAATGGCTTGAACACCTCAACAGCTCCTGGATTACAGAGGACAGTGAATCTATTGCTACAAGAGAGGGGGTTGCTGTTCTGTATTCTAAACTGGTCAGCAATAAGGAAGTAGTACCTTTGCCCCAACAAGTTTTGTGCCTCAAAGGACCACAGTTGCCAGACTTTGAACGTGAGTCTCTTTCAAGCGATGAACAGGACCACTATTTGGATGCCCTTCTTAGCAGTCAGCTAGCACTAGCGAAGATGGTATGTTCAGATTCCCCATTTGCTGGGGCACTTCGAAAACGACTGCTTGTACTCCAGCGTGTCTTTTATGCACTTTCTAATAAATACCACGACAAAGGCAAAGTGAAGCAGCAGCAGCATTCTCCGGAGAGCAGCTCTGGTTCAGCAGATGTCCATTCTGTTAGCGAACGTCCCCGGTCAAGCACTGATGCACTTATAGAAATGGGTGTTCGAACTGGTCTAAGTTTATTATTTGCACTTCTGAGACAAAGTTGGATGATGCCTGTGTTGGGACCTGGTCTCAGTCTTTGCAATGATGTTATTCATACTGCAATTGAAGTTGTCAGCTCTTTGCCACCATTATCTTTAGCAAATGAAAGCAAGATTCCTCCTATGGGCTTGGACTGCTTATCACAAGTAACAACATTTCTTAAAGGAGTAACTATTCCCAATTCTGGGGCAGACACTTTAGGTCGTAGATTAGCTTCTGAGTTGCTGCTTGGTTTAGCAGCTCAGCGAGGTTCTTTGCGGTATCTCCTTGAATGGATAGAAATGGCTTTGGGGGCTTCAGCAGTTGTAAATTCCATGGAGAAAAGCAAACTACTATCAAGCCAGGAAGGGATGATCAGCTTTGACTGCTTTATGACTATATTAATGCAGATGAGACGTTCTTTGGTACGTATTAAAATTATCTCGTTTAAAATTGCTATCTAACAATTTTGGGAAATGTTAACCTAGCTTTTAATGAATTGGTGGTAATAGCAAGTGATTTGGGGATTCTACTGGTGATTATTAGGTTAGTTAAATATTTTATATATTTTGAGTGAAAAAACTTTTATACATTTTTATACATGTTGATGTGAGTATGTAATTTAAAGACAGACTAGTTTGTACAACGTTAAGACCACTGGATCAAGAGTCAGGATTGTATTTAAGGTTTTATGGCTTCCTGTGTGAACTTGGGAAATTCATCTAACTTCTCTGTGTTTTAGTAAACTCATATGTAAAATGACGGGCCTTGGCAAGTGAGTGTGGCGGTCTTTTGAAAGAAATCTCTAATTTCATTCTTCTCAATTTTTATTAAGCATTTACTATGTGCTAAATGTTATTCTAGGCCCTAGGGACACAGCAGAGAAATAGTTTCTGCCGCATGGAGCTAACAGCCTAAAAGGAGAATCAGACAATAAATATACATTTCAGGTAGTAAGAAGTTCTAAGAATTAGAATAAGAGAGAGAAAGGGAATGTAAAAGATAATAAGCTCAAGCAGAGACTGGGGAGGGCAGAGCTGTGCTATTTTTAGTTAATGTGGTCAAGGAAGGACTCTGAATTATGACATTCGGCCAGAGACCTGAATGAAGGAGAGTGATGAACTGAGCATAATAGATCTAGGGAAAGACTGTTTTGTTCCTGAAGAAACTTAATTGCTTGACTGTCATAAAGAAACTAGCTTTGGATACCATATTAAAGAATAAACAATAAAATAGAGTGTAGTATGATCAATTTCAAGAATTTCTGAGACCAGAATGTAATGCCTTTGTGAAAATCAAGAAAAAAAGTTTGAATAAATAATACAAATTTAGAATATAAGGATAGAAACACTTATAAATTGACTTAATTTCAGTTGCATTACATTGATCAACCTTTTTGGTGTCCTTTATTACTAAATATCAGTTAACAAATTCATTTAGTTTAAATAATTAAAAATGACACTTTTAAATTTTGTGTATATATTTCAAGACTTCCCTCCTCACCCTCCTAAACAGAGTGGGAGAGTGGGAAGCCCTTGGATTGACAGGACCGTTTCATAAAATAAAATAATACTGAATTTATTTTCAAAGTAGGGTATTTAAATTTTTACCTGGCTTACATTTTGTATTTGTGAACTGAATGGTAAATATTGAGTTATTTTTTTACGAGTAATTTTATTGTAAGTAAGTACTTGGAGATTTTAAATCATGAGATCAATGAAAATTTGAATTTCTTAATGTTAAATAAAACTTAGACAAGAAAAGCATGTGATGCTTTGTTTGGGATCTGAAATGTTGACAAGGGACCCATGATCTTTACCTGAAGTGGACACCTAGAGCAAGAGATGCAATGGTCTAAGTGAAAAAGGGTTGAGATATGAAAGGCAGTTAGACCTCTTTGTGGTTTCCTATTCAATATTTAAACTTGTTCACTTTGCAGATCTGTTTTTCTCATTTTATTTTCCAAGTCTTAAGACTTTCTGGTAACATTCTCTAAATTTATACCATTTTCAAAAATGCGAGGCCATATAATGACCTAAAATAATATATTTATGGTCACATGTTAATATTTCTGTGAGAAGTTACTTAATTCTTCATTTTACAGTTTATTCATTTTGCACTGCCTTTGTTACAAAGAAGAGATGTTGTTATTGTGCAATCTAGTTATATGATTATACGTTTGCCCATGGTGTATTTTCTTCTTTTTAAAAAAAATTTGTTTATTTATTTATTTATTATTTATTTATTTATTTATTTATTTATTTATTTATTTATTTATTTATTTATTTAAATAGAGGTACTGGGGATTGAACCCAGGACCTTGTGCATGCTAAGCATGCACTCCACCACTAAGCTATTACCCTCCCCCCGGTGTATTTCCTTCTTAAACAAAATGCTAAATAGTCTGAATCTCAGGCCTCCTTCCCACCTTACCCTCTAAGGCCTTATCCTGCAGTGTTGTTCCTAATGGTAAGAGGGTGCCCCAGGAAACAAGATTGCTTTTCTCAGTATCTGCTCAGCCTCATTGTCTTTTAGCATGTTGGAAATACGTTTGTGTGCATATTTGGCTGTTAGTTTAAATTGGCCCAAGAGGCGTAAGAAATCTTTACAGTAAATACATTTACTACCTGTATAAAGTGTTTTAACCTTCATTTAATTAACCTGTAATAAACTATCCCATTCATTTTTTGGATTCTATTTACTGCTTCCTAATACCTGGAATAAGAGAGGAAGAGAGCTAACCTTTCTTGAGTGCCTACTACCTACCAGGTGCTTTTATAAGCACTGTCTCATTCAGTTACTTACCCTTATCTTAAGAATGGAGAAACTGTGGCAATTACCCTAAATTTACATATCTCTTTGGGAGAAGAACTGAAAGTGTAATGTGCACTCCTGATCAAGCACTGATGGGTCAGGCACTGTGTTAACTAATTCTTACAACCTCTAGTCTGTCTGCAAAGCCCATGTTTTTTCTGACTACTGTATGCAGCTTTTACCCTGTTTATGTTAAATTGACTTATTTTATTTACCATGAAGGCCTACCTTAAAGTAAATGTAAAGTATAAATTTATTTTATTGCTGGATTTCCAATTTTCTCTCCACCTGGCCTCTTTCATTTCTTAACAAAATGTCAAATACACCTAGTCAGAAGGAGCCTCCGTCCTTACCCTCCATGGCTGTGCCCTACATTATAAATTTCTTTTTGGACGAGGTACCCAAGATAGCTTTTCTCAGAATTCTGGATATATTCTGGGGAAGAATCTTGTGTGTTTGTTTGATTTAGTGTAGCTCTTCCAAAGTCATCACAGGCCAACATGAGATTGAATTTAATTTAATTTCAGATTGGTTTTAGGGGAAAGAAATGGTTATTTAATTGAATTTTATATTTATTATTCCTTTATGCACAGTAAGTGATGGATTCTGATGCTCTTGGTCTCCAGAACCCATATTTCTTAAATTTTACAGCGCTGAGAACTCATAAAATATCTAGAGCCTCTCCTGGTGCACTGGACCCCATCCTGACCTGATCCTTCCTGTCTTAAGTTTCTCTACTCATGAGCAACTGGCACAAAACTTATCCCCAAGCGAGAATGGAGAGAGACACATAACCATCAACTGAGTACTGGGCATAAGGCTTAATATCAATGAGTTCAGTCTGTAAATTTACTTCTGTGGTTCTTAACCTCTGCTACCCATGCACATAATAATTGTGTTTGAGTGCAAGCACACAAGATACTCATTAACTTACATTTAAAGAAAGAGTAGGGAAATTATGTCACTGTACTTCTCTGAATTCTAAAAAGAAAACTAAAAAAATAAACAGCAATAAACACACCATTGGCCTTTGATGCCATTAGGTGTTTACTGTGTGCCAGATTCTGTTAAGCTCTGGGTTAAAAAGATGAACAAGCTTTGAGGCATCCATGCCCTCAGCCAGCTCACAGTTTAAGAAAAGAGAGAGAGATGCGCAGAAATTCCAGTTAACAAGGATGAGCTGTAGTAGAGTTCTGGGCAGGGAGAGGGTGATGGGACACAGGAGGAGGGCTGGAGGGGAAGGGGCAGAAAATGCCTTATGGAGGAAGGACCTCTAAACTTAGTTGAAAAGTGAGAAGAGTTGGCCTGCAAACATGAGGTGTGTGAGTTGGGGAGCTGGAGAAGTTTTCAGGTGAGAGGATGACAACTCACAAAATGACTGAGGTGTGGTAGAGCAAGCTCTTGGGGTGGAATGGGATGAGCTGATGCTGCCAGCCGGGGCAGGGCCTTGTCTCCCATGCTGTGGGGTTTTAAGCTTGATTCTGTAGGCAGTGAGGAGTCACTGAAGCAATTTTAAGTGGAGAAAAACCAGATAGCAAGAACATAAGGAAATGTACTCCAAGTCTTAGTATCCTTGTCTGATCATCTTAAAAGGATAGATGTGAAAAAAAAAAAAGTGTTACATTATTTTCAATGGTAGGTAAATAAGAGGAAGGTAATTAAATGAAGACCTGTGAAACTATGCATTTATGTTATTTTAATTTCCACTTTATCTTTTGACCATTGAACTTTTTATGATATGTTAACAGTGTATGAAGTTACACATTTAATGTGTTTTATTTCCCAAAATTTAATTTCTTTAAAAATGCCTAGGTATAGCCTTTTTCTATTATGCAGTATGTTTACAAAACACGTTAAGAATTCTATATAGAATGGGTAATAGAGATATCTTTAATCCTAATTGACTAAGGTTGGATTAGTCTCACTCTTTAACTATTGACTTTTTGGGGAGAACAGAAATCAATGACAGTCACTTCAGACAGTTTTTGAAGGTTGTGTTTGTTGTCGTTGGTGGTGGTGGTGGTGGTTTGGTATTTTAAAATTTAGCAAGAATTTATTAAAGACCCCCCTGTCTTTTTCCTTCTTTCTCAGTATACATGGTACAAAATAATAACAATTACTGCTACCAGTTTTGAGTTCTTACTATGTGTTAAGAACTATAAAACTAAGCATGTTTTATGCATGACTTCAATTATTCTTCCCAATAGTCCTAAATAACAGAGGCATTGGAATGAGGAAACTTATCCTTAAGGCACATTGCCAGTGATAGAGCATGGATTTAAACTCAGCTCTGTTTGTCACTGAAAACCTTGTGTTATTTTCAGCATTTTCCTTCCTACTGTAGAAAGGCATAAAAAAAGAGTCATGATGGCCCTGGTACCAGCTCTTAGGAAGGAATAGCAAGCTGTTATTTCTCGTCTGTTTTTGTTTGGTGATCCCTAGAGGTGGCCTCTAATAATGGAGCCACAGATGTTAATTGTGTTTTTCCCAGAAGTGCTACACAGCTGATTATGGAATTTGGAGAGGCTGTGCTTCAAAGTATTTGCTGGTATAGCCACGTTTTGTGTGTCTAGGGACTAGACAGTTTTGAACACTCAGCTTCTGATGACTCTGACACCTGCAAGTGGCTCTCCAAAGCCTTACTGTTTGAAGTGTGAGCCTCAGACAGCAGCGTTGGCATCACCTGGGAGCTTATTAGAAATCCAGAATCTCAGGCCCCCACCTGTATTTACTAAATTGGAATCTGCATTTTAACAAGATTTCCAGATAATTCATATACACATTAAAATTCAAGAAGTAGCACCTTAAACAATTACGGAGAGAAATTGATTTGGCAGCAGTAGCTTAGCACCTGATGAAGCAGCAGTAAATTAAATAATCAACATATTAATTTCTTTCATCACTTAGGAATTACATTAATTAATTAAAGTAGTTTGAATTGATAAAAATCATATAATCTTAGAGCTGGATGGAATCTTACAGGGCCTCTAGGCCAACCTCCCTTCCACAGTAGAGGATATACTTCTCTATGGTATATTGGCCAGGTGATTATCTAGAATCTAATTATTTTTACAATATAATGTCCTTTGAAACAGAGCCACCAATGAAATTTCACAATTACAGGATTAATAAATAAGAGAAAGAACTTGACATTTGTGATGTAAAGATTTAAGAATATGGGAATTTCAAGGATCAGTGGAGATCAAGTTCACCCTCTGTTGGTTTTCCATGAGAGAATGGCTTCTGGTCATAGCCATTGGACCCTATTGTGGAGAGTAGACATTTAGTTCCAGAGAGGTGCTATACTGGGTACCATTTCCCAGCTGTACTGGGAAAAAGGTATTTTGTCGCTAATGTAGTCAGGTAGCTACATGAACTGACTTTTGAGGACCTTTGTTGTGCTGAACTAAGAAGGGAGGAACAGACATTCTGCTGCTCTGTGCAGGGTCATCACTTAAGCTTCTGGTGTTCTACTTGCCTGTATTCTTGGGAGCAGATGGGCAAGGCAGCCCCAGGAGAGTAGAATATTTGCTGGGACCCCATTTACTGGATATGGGCCACCCAAAGAGTGTGCAATTGGCAAAATTTCACCTCCTGGACTGTTTCTGAGACAAATCTTGTGGCCCTTAGAACAGAGCATAATTTAATAAGGTAATTAGTGGATTCGTACTTTACTGTTTTTCTTTATAGCTATGTCTTTTATAACACTTGCATGTAAAGTTGGTTCCATGACCTAATGTTAGGATTTGATCTTAATAAACATAATCATACAAACAGTTCCTCAGATTTTTGTGGACCCTTTAAGTGATTTTTAATACATATGTCTCTCTTCTTCCCAAACTGTATCCCACGATGTCTTAATTATAGGGTTCATCTGCTGATCGGAGTCAGTGGAGGGAACCAACACGAACATCCGATGGCTTGTGCTCGCTCTATGAGGCAGCTTTATGTCTCTTTGAAGAGGTATGTAATAATCATGGCTTTTACATTAAAAATTTCTTTGTCTTAATGTGCTCTGGTATGTATTTATCCCTTAAAAATAACCCATTTAATCTCTGGAAAGGATGCAAAAGAAAGTGGCATCAGTAGTTGGTTACCTCTAGAAAGTGGAGCTGGAGTATCTCGCATCAAGGGTGGGAAGGAGGCATACTTTTCAGTGTATACCTTTTTATTCATTTTCAACTTTGTACAATTTGCATATGTTAATTAAAAATTTATTATTAAATAAAACAGAGAGAAAGACACACAAACACATGGCTTAATGAATTATTATAAAACAAGTACCCTTTTAATCTGTGTCCAGGAAAGAGAGAAAACTTTACTAGCAACTCTAGAAGTCCTTTCATGTCCTGATCACTATCCCTCTCCTTCCCTAAGTAACCACTATCCTGACTTTCAGAGTAGTCACTTTCTTGCATTTCTTTATAGTTATGTCACCCAGGTGTATATCCCTAGACACTATAGTTCAGTCTTGCCCGTTTAATAATGTATCTTTTAAATTTCTTAATCTGTAGGTTCCCCCTACATTTTTTTCTTTTCCTTCAACGTATTTGTTCAGGAACCTGGGACTTTTGGGCTGTAGAATTTCTCACCATCTGGATTTTGTTGATTGATTACTCATAATGTCATTCAGTGTGTTCTATGTTATTTCCCACATACTGGCAGATGGATCCAGAGACTTGAGGAGTTTCAGATTTGATCCCTTTGGCAATACTATACATGGTGTCTTGAGCTTCCATGTGGTTGTCTCTCTTGTTGAAGTATTAGCAGCCCTTTATTCTTAATGACCAGATCTATTAAATCATTGGTGGTCAGTTGCAAAATGATGATATTCTAATTATATCATTCCTCTTTCATTTATTAATTGTAGTGTTTTTATAAAGAGATGATTCCCTTACCGACTGTTTGGTTACTTTGCCACAACTCTTATAAGAAAAGCAAAATAAATGCTTGATTCTCCCTGTCTAATTTTTAAAAAAACTCCATTACTGATTTTTATTTACTAGTTTTCAGTTTAATGAATTGGTCTCCTGTCATCCTTCAAACTGAACCAGTTGATTTCATTTGAAAAATATTGTTATGAACTCATAGATTTAAACCTATTCAAGTTTCATTCCATTGAATTATTATCTGTAGTGAGGCTCATGTTGTTTTATCTTTGGTCAACAAGTCTTTCAGGGTAGTAGTCTCTTCAGACTGGTTCCCAAGTTACTTTGACATAGGCCTAATAATCTTTGATAGCTTCCTTGTTATCTGACACATCAAATTGTTCCAGACTCATATGGTACATTTCTTGATCTGAATTTGGGATCAGCTTGCTATTTCCCTATAAGCCCTGGTTTCTTTTAGTGGAAAATAGTATTTAAGGACCCCAGTCAGGGTACAGGTACTCATTGCTACTGGGTCGGTATTATTTTTCTAGGCTCTTACAGTGGATAGAGCTAGGAAGTGTGTGTGTACATAAAGCTAATATACCTCATGAGTTGATATTAATACTTTCAAATTCAGGGCTATAGAATTTTTACTTAACATTTTCTGTACTGCATTTATATCTCCTTTCTTCCAAATTAAGAATGCTGATTCTCAAGAATACAGGGATATAGAATTAGAGTATCCCATAATTATCTATTGTTTTAATCACATATTGTGCATGCGCACGCACACACACACACACACACAAACAGCAATCCTAAAATAAGACAAATAGGTATCACTGTATGATTACAGAAAATATTAACTTTTTATATATGCTTTCCCCATTTTTGTAGTTGTATTATATCTACATTCTTAGAGCATAGATACTCTGCTTTTTACTGTCATTTAGTATTATACAAATAACTGCATATTTAATGCTTACTTCCAATTTCTCTGTCAGTGTTTCTCTATTCTTTTTGATTGTCTGAAGCTCATTCTCTAGTAGATTCCACAATAAAGACTCATAAATAAGATTCTCTTAGTTCTTACCTCTTAATTGCTGTGCTCTTTATTCTTGAAAGTCTGTTTTGAGAATATAAAATTGTTGGCTCACATTTTCTTGTCTTATATTTTCTTGTCTTATATTTCTTAAATATATTCATCCGTTTTCTTCTGGCATAAGCCTTTGCTTCCAAAGTCTGAGGTTAATCTGATTTACTTTCTTATTTATGGTCATGTGCTTGTTTTGCTGAGATATCCAAAGGATCTCTTTTCTTTAAAGATCAGTAATTTTGCTAGAATACATGATGTTATGCATTCTGGGTCAATATTGTCAGAGATGTGAGGATTTCAGTATATAGTTTCAAATCTTTTTTATTTCAGGGAGCTTTTCCTAAATTATTGTTCTTAGTATTAATTTTTCTCTTCATATTTGGTTCTCTTCTAGGACCCTTATTGTCTGTATGTTGGATCTTTGCATAACTTTAGTAATTGTCACTTTTTCTTGAATACTCTTAAACTTTTTCATTTCTTAACAATTTTTTTCCTTTTTATCTTCTACTGCTCTTAAGGTATTATCTATTGTATTTATTTACTCTTGGATTCTTTCTAGTTTAGTCTTCATTTCTGAAATGATTTTTTCCTTTTGTTTCTAATTCTTCCTTGAGTCTGTTACCTCATTTTTGAGTGTTTCCATTTCAGATTTGCCTGTCTGAAACATATCTTGTTTCATTTTCTTAAACCCTTTAGCTTGCTTTGAAATAGATTACAGATCTGTTTTGTGGGCAGTTTCCTTCTGGCATGCTTTTATTACAGGGATGTTATTCTGCCTCTTTTCCCTTTTTTTTTCCTAATGATAACTTAGTATGACATTTGACCTTGATACTTTTCTGTTTCTTATGTTTATGAAAAATTTATTTTCCTGAACTTTTAGAATGGGATGAGATCAAGATAGCTTTTCTAAATCCATACACTCCCTTGCTCTTTTGTTTTTGTGTAGTGTTAAAAAAAAATATGGTGGTTTTCAGCATATTCCCCTCCCAAGCTTTTATCTTGACCTTCTATCTTTCCTCTCTGTTGTCCCCATTCTGCTCAATTTTTATTCTACTCCCAGAAAGTTTCTCTACAGTGTGAGGGCTCTGCCCTGGAACGTAGTACTGGCTTGTCAGTTTCAAGAGCTCACAAGAGCTTGATTGCTCTAGGTTCTTTCAAACTTCTCATCATGGACCCTTTGTGGTTACCTGCTATCAGAAAGGGCAAAGGTCTTCCCAGTTGCAACTACTGTTCTTAGATTGGCTCACTCTTCTTTCTGGTGAGTACCTGATCGGGTGGTTTGGGTTTTTCTTGGTCTGAGATTTGTCAGACATTCTTTGGCTTCCTCCTGAACAGATGTTATTACCATGAAGATTCTGTGTTTGGTAGGGGTTTTTCCACACCTGCTTTTATTTTTGAGTTATTGGAGCTACGTTTGTCGCCTAGTTTTGTTGTAAATGTTAAGCATGAGTTTGGAGTTTTGCTTTCTATTTGCTCTGTGTAATGATTCACAGTGTTAAGAAAACTGTGTTGCTGCTACTATTGTCATCTTCCCAGAATTCTACCCACCCCCCAGTTGTTTTTAAAAAACACATTTCTAAGCCCTGTGAGTAGGTTTTTTGGCCTCTCTTCTCATTCTGTCTCTTTTTTTTTTCTTGTAGGAGTCGGGGAAGGTGGGCTATGATTTTTTTTAAGCCTTATTATAGTACAGTAGTTCCCCCCTTATCTTCAGAGGATACATTCCAAGACCCTCAGTGGATGCCTGAGACCGTGGATAGTACCAGACCCTATATATATCATGTTATTTCCTATACATACGTACCTGAGATAAAGTTTAATTTATAAATTAGGCGCAGGAAGAGAATATCCAGATTGCCAGCATCACTACCCTCGCACTTTGGGGCAATTATTAAGTAAAATAAGGGTTACTTGAACATAAGCACTGAGATACTGCAGCAGTCGAGCTGATAACCGACATAGCTACTAAGAGACTAATGGATGAGTAGTGTATGCAGTGTGGCTATGCTGGACAAAGGGATGATATTCAGAACAGTATGCAGTTTAAAACTTATGAATTGTTTATTTCTGCAATTTTCTATTTAATATTTTTGAACAGCAGTTGACTGCCGGTAACTGAAACAGCAAAAAATGAAACTGTAGATAAGAGGGAGGGGGACTACTGTAATAGATTAGAGCTTTAAATAAAAAATATTACCTTGCTTGGCCCCATCATCCCCCTTTTGTCGGCAGCAGAATTTCAGATCTTTCACTAGGCAGCCTTTACTTACACATATTTTCTATGTCCTCAAGGCTGTCCTCATATTCACTGGAAAGTATTTGTCTGACAAATTGTGTTGCTTGGGGTACTATTTAAAGATTCTGACTAAAATTACTCTATCCCTTCCCATTTAATGATCTGATAATATAATATATTGACTTTTGAAGATTCTTCATTGTTTTACTTGATTCAGAGAAAAAACTAAAAGGAGGACAACAAATTGACAGCAGCTGTAGTCAGAGATAATACCTTACATTGTATGGGATTCATACAAGTCAATTAAAAATTCATTAAGTTCTAATAAATAAATGAGTGGAAGTTAGTGATAGGAAAATAGATGGAGAAACTTTAGTTCTGGTATTAATAAGAAAGTGTGAAGTTAAAAGACTGTGTCCCCCCCTCCCCCACTTTATGTTTGCAAAACAAATTTGAAGCATAAAACTTATTATTGGTATGGTTGCAGTGAGACTGGTACTCTCACATAGACCAGTTCATTGATTAGGGCAACTGTAATAACAACCCTGGGTCCTGTGCTTTTGGCAGGGTTTAGAGGAGGTGGGAGGGGAGAAGCCGGTTTTTATAAAGCATTATGAATGACAGTAGACTTTACCATTACATTCAACACAAATGGTAAATAAGCCATGATTTTTTATATAGCTATAATCTATATATACATATATAGTCATATATATATGTGTGTGTAGGTGATGAGTTGCTCTGGACGTTTTTTTTAGGACAGCCTTCATTTTACATATTGCTGATAATAAAATAATATTGTAACACCAGTTTTGAAAATGATCTAGTATAATATGTTTCAAGAATCATAAGATTGTTGTTATTTTTTTGGATATAGTAGTCCCATTTCTGAGGCTCTTCCCTAAGGAAAATAATTAAAAATGTAGTAAAAAGTATATTCCTAAAAATGGCTTATATAACAAATAAGTAGAAAGAATCTAAATGTCCTCTTAAAGGAAAATGATTAAGTAAATAGTGATTTTTACGTTAGATGGAATATTAATGGGTTCAATCATGAAGATTAGGTAGACATAGAGAAAACTTTGCATGGCTCTTTTGTATGATCACTTTTTATGAATCCACTATGATAACTATGTTCAAGAACATGTATATACAAAACTCTGGAAGGACATATGTAAAAAAAAGATAACATTTATTAAGGTGATGGGATTTCAAAGGTGGTTTTTTTTCTGCTTTGTTTTTTAAGCTTTGTTTTTCTGTAATGCTGTTATATGCATTAATAAAATATTTAGTTGAAAAAGAATTGTCTCCTCTCCCCATTTTTGCCACTTTTAAAGTATTTTTTAGTGTTTTATTCTGTATGAACAAATAGTCTAGCCATTTTTGTTTAAGATGAGATGTGTTGTTCTTAGATTATTTGAACAATTGAGAGTTTTAGAAGGAAAGTCAACAATCATTTCAGAGAATATTTATAAAAATATATGCACTAAAAATGTCTTGTTGCATAATTCTTATTTTAATAGGTTTGCAGAATGGCCTCTGATTACTCAAGAACATGTGCTAGTCCAGATAGCATTCAGACTGGTGATGCCCCCATTGTCTCAGAGACCTGTGAGGTTTATGTCTGGGGGAGCAACAGCAGCCATCAGTTGGTAGAAGGCACACAGGAGAAAATATTACAACCCAAACTGGCTCCTAGTTTCTCTGATGCTCAGACTGTGAGTTTTCTGCATACTTTACAAATTGATAGATGACAAGGTTTCCTTTGAATAACCTTAAGAGTGTTTTTTTTTAGAAAAAATTTATTTTTAACTTTTTTGAGCTATATATACACCTGTGAAGCCACCACCACAATCAAGATACCTGATAACTTTTTTTAATGAGTGAATGTTCTTGCTTGTTTCTTATCTGTATTGTTGCTATACCAACTGCATCAGTTTTTTTCATTTTCATAGAAAAAATATTTTTAATCCTCCATTTCCATACAGTGTTTCCAAGTTTCCAAAAATTAAATTTGGATATGGAATTTTAAAAGAATTGTGAATGACAACAGACTTAACCATTATATTCAACACCAATGATGAGTAGGACTAAATACAAATTAGAATTTTCCCTTTGCCAGATTGGCATTTCATTTTCTTATTGTGACACTTTTTTACATTTATTGCTACCTTTTAGGCAACCTCAAATTTTCCATTTTATTATTTTCATTAAAATGTAAGTTTTTCTTAAATGAATTTAGAATACATATTACATGGCTCTTGCTATAATGGACCCTACTGAATTATAGGAAAAGTTTTGTTGCCATTTACAAGTTGTGTAAAAGGATACTAAAACATTTTGCTTTGAACTATGTTGTCTCATTGAACTATGACTGAATAGATAACTTGAAAAGATAAAATATGCATTAATTTGAGTTCAACAGTAAAGTCAACATAAGCAGGCCATTAATAGTTTTCTTAGTTTTCTGTTTGCTCCTTCATCTCTATGGAGGTTCATATTCTGCTTTAAAAGATTTCCTTTGAGCCCCTTTGGTAAAATTAGCCTTAAATATTATACTTTGATTCTCATAAAAGCATTTTATATTTGTGATTCTGTTTGTTTGCTTATAGATTGAAGCTGGACAGTACTGCACTTTTGTCATTTCTACGGATGGCTCTGTCAGAGCTTGTGGTAAAGGCAGCTATGGGAGACTGGGCCTTGGAGATTCTAACAATCAGTCTACTTTAAAAAAGTTAACATTTGAGCCTCACAGGTCCATTAAAAAGGTCTCATCTTCTAAAGGATCTGATGGCCATACTTTAGCTTTCACAACAGAAGGAGAAGTCTTCAGTTGGGGAGATGGTGATTATGGGAAACTGGGACATGGAAATAGTTCAACACAGAAATATCCCAAGCTTATTCAAGGCCCTCTGCAGGGAAAGGTATGTGCTTTCTTTCTGGGTTTAAAAATAATTAGATGCACTGTTGCTGTAATTGCTATAATTAATATCTTTCAGATTTTGATGTACTGTTTCTGAAGTAGCCTGCCCCTCCCAACCCTTTGGCTCATCTTTTGGTATCTGCTTGATGGTTTACAGACCACTTTCACATACATTATTTAATTTTAATCCTTTTTTTGGGGGGGTGGGATGAGGTAATTAGGTTTATTTATTTATTTGCTTGTTTGTTTTTAGAGGAGGTATTGGAGATTGAACCTAGGACCTCGTGTATGCATGCGCTCTGTCACTTGAGCTATACCCTGCCCCCTTTAATTTTAATCCTTATAACAGCCTTGTTAGGGTAGCTATTATTCTCTTTTTGCAGATAAGAAAACTGAGACTCATCCACTTAACAAATATTTATTTAGCACCTTCCAAGTGCCAGGCAGTGTTTTAGGCACTAGACATAGAGCAGTGAACCAAACAGACAAGATCCTTTCTCTCATGGAGCTTTAATCTGTGGGATAGAGATAATAAATGAGTAAACAATCACGTAAAATAATTTCAAACAATAGTAAAGAAAAACAAGTAATGTAATAGACACTGACTTGGGTGGAGTGTGATATTAAATAATGAGGTCAGAGAGTTCTCTTGTAGTAGGTAGCATTTTAACAGAAACTTAAATGAAGCATTTAGAGTGATTAAATAACTTGCCCAAGGTCACACATAAATAATTGGCACCATTAGAAACTGAACGTAGATCTCTTCTTTTTATTTCTATTTTACCTTTCTTTAAAGAAATGAAGCCATTTTCCTAACTTAAAGTTATATGCAATTTTGTGGGTTCCTCCATCCTAAGATTGTATTCTTTCCATGAAAGTTTTCTTGTATAAAAAATCTTTTAAAGTTTAAATTTTAATGTTATACCAGAATTACGAGTGGGACGCTTTTCCTTCATGGTATTTTGTCTGACAAAGTTGGCTATCAGATGAATTTTGCTTTATTGCAACTTTCAGTGTTTAGCTTAGACATCAGCCTCAAAGCAAACGAGCCTTGGAACATTGCACTTAACATCAGGGGGTACTTGATAAGATGAATATGGGGCTTATTCAGCTTGATAAATTGAATATGCAGCTCTAAGAAACTTCAGATCTTCAGATAAATACTCTTGGAAGTTGTATTTTTTTAGTTTTTCCAGCACCTTCTTTCTTAATTCTCATTGTTTTCCATTTTCTTTACTAATATTCATTTTAATGTTCCATTTTATAATGGAAACATTGCCAACTGCAAATAACTTAGTATGAACATCATGAAGGAAAAAGTCCCAAAAAGTAAATTAATAATTTACAGATGAAATTTTCAGAAGTTCTTAGTGTATTATCTAGAATGTATTATTTTGAATCTGAATTTTGAATTTTCTAAAGTGAATTCTAATTTTTGGAGTTTAAAAAATGTGGAGTTATTAGTGTAGATATTTTTCTATTTGTCTTTTTTTCAGTAGTTAGTGATTTTGATCAGTGTTAAAAGGTTTTAAGTGATCCCCAAATTATGCTGCTGTATACCCTTATTTCCCTGATTCTGCTGGCCAACTGTGTAGCTGTTTGAAGATAAAGAGATCCTGTCAGGAGTTTTATTAATGTAAGCTTATGTTACTGCTTAGATCTTTCTTCACTGGTAATAATCAGTGTGTTTTTGAGAGTTATCCCTATTATGTCATGAGTTTTTCTCGATTAGCCAGGACTGGAGGTTTTGTTTTAACGTTATATTTAAAATTTTTTCATTATTCCGTGAATGTTCGGCCCCCTCCAACTCTTTGAGTAAAGACTTGATTGGTGGTATAATACTGTTGCAAGTGACTAGATTGATGTATTTAGGGGTGAGGGGACCGCCAACCTTTACAGTGCCTTTTTGTGAATAAAGGAAAGTTGTCCTTTCCTCTGGGTAGAAGCCAGAGTTCGTGGCTTCTAGCCATGAGCACAGGCTATATATTTCAGCACTTTCTTGACCCTTTAGCCAGCCTCCACACTGTACATGGCACTTCCTGAATGAGTTGTGAATATCAGTATCTCAAGTCTCTGCGTATAGAATCAAATGTAGATTGTGTGTTTTAGCATCTTTGTGTTCATCAGATTCGCTTTGTGTGCAATGCAGGTAGTTGTTTGTGTGTCAGCTGGATACAGACATAGTGCTGCTGTCACGGAGGACGGTGAATTATACACGTGGGGTGAAGGAGACTTTGGAAGATTAGGTAAGATTTTTTAAAAATTGAAGTTACTGTCACAGGGAAATAAATGATGATGGTTACTGAGAAGCAGTGAGACTAGATTTAACAGGTCAAAGACCGTCATTTATTTTGCTAGTTTTACGCTCAGAGGAAGATAATTTTATATAGAGAATACTTAGCTTCTGGTGCTGAAAATTAAGATGTAATTAAATCTAGAAAGTATGTACTGCCTTGAGCAGGCACTGTACGATTTCAGGGATAACAAAAATACCAGCATGACCCTGAAGTGTATGATCTAGGGGGTAGTGAAAACAAGTCAACATTCACATGATGGTAGAGAGCATTGTGTAAGTGCTGTGAGAGCAGCATAAGTAAGAAGGTTCTACTGATTCATTGAAGGGACTGGGTACCTCAAGTTGGAGCAGCTAACTTGATAAGAAGATATTACAAATTATTCTTGGATAAGAAGATATTAGAAATTATTTTGCTTTCGTATTTAATTGCACTTTAAACTTTGTTATTAACTTATAACGTTTATTCTTCTTGTGAAGTAATGGCCCTAAGAAAAAGAGTTCACATTATTTCTCTGTTGTTGTATGTGTTTTATCCTAGGTCACGGTGACAGTAATAGCCGTAATATTCCAACATTGGTAAAAGACATTAGCAATGTAGGAGAGGTTTCCTGTGGCAGTTCACATACTATTGCTTTATCTAAAGATGGGAGAACTGTGTGGTCTTTTGGAGGAGGAGACAATGGTATGTAAAAAATTATTTTTTTGATAGTTTTGGCCTTTTTTCCTTGAATTTTTAAAAAAATTTATTTTTCAATTATGCAAGCCTATTATAGAAAAGCTTAAATGTAAATGAGCAGAAATTTTTAAAAAATTTAAATGAACTGTTTCTACAAATGTTGCTATAATCATTGTTAAAATTTTGTTAGATAAGTATCTAAATATGGATACATTTATACAAATATGTACATATATTTCTACATAAATATCTTTAAAAACCAAAGCAGACTTATCTATTACCACAGATACTATTTTATAACCTGTTGGTTTTTATCTAATGATATCTTATGAATATCTTTCTATGTAAACAAACATGGCTCTACATTTTTCTTTTCAGTGGCTCAGAGTATTCTTTCATGTGATTGTAGTAAAAATGTATAAAACAATTTACTAATGTTGAGTATCTAAATGGCTTCCAGTTTTTTTCAGTATTAAAAACAGAACAATGAATGACTAAATCTTTTTCTACTTTTCTTGGTCAGTCTTACCAGCAATGAGAGAATGCTCACTTTCCCATATCCCTCAATAATACTGGCTATTACAATTAAGATAATTAAAAAAAATTCTTTCAGTAGTGAAAATGGTATCATTTAAGTTGTATTTCCTTGGTGAGGTTGAATTTATATGTTGTGGGCCATTTGCTTTTTTTTCTTTAGTGATTTGCCATATTTTCTATTTGGTGAATTATTGAATCTTCCAAAAAATTAAAAATAATTATATACATACACATTCTTGTCTAAGATCTGTTTATTATATCAGTAAATCTGAAGTAGTATTATAAGTATGACAATTAAAGGGGAGAAAGCAAATTAATTTTCCATATCTCTCTTAAAGTGGTTTTAATTACTTGAAATTAAGATTCAGGAGACTTGTTTGTTGGTTTCGTTCTTATAACAAAAGCATTCATTTGTTAACATCCTCTGCTATCAGAAACTTAAAGCCTTCTAAGATGTGGACCATCTGTCAGGTTATCAATGGAAAGAGTAGCAAGATTAATCAACATTTATACTTACAGAAAGAATAGAGGTTCTTTAAAATAAGTAAATTGTTTACTTGTATGTGTTTGTTTTTACAGGCAAGCTTGGCCATGGTGATACCAACAGAGTGTATAAACCTAAAGTTATTGAAGCTTTACAAGGAATGTTCATTCGCAAAGTTTGTGCTGGAAGTCAGTCATCACTTGCTTTGACATCAACGGGTCAGGTAGGACTGAGGGATGAATATAAAGGCTTAGAGTATTTCAGAGGACCAGGTGACTAAGAAGTAATAATCATATTTAAAATTTAAAGTTAAAAAAATACATTTTAAAGTTGATTTACTGAAATGAAATAGTTTTTCCTGTTTGAAGAAGTAGGGTATCTGAGAAGGAAATAGGTTTCCTGACTTGGCCTGTGTGAGCCAGATAAACTTGCCTTTAGCCCCATGTTCTTTGAGTTAAGATGGTTTTTAAAAAGCTTTTAGCACTAAGCACCCCTTAAACCCTTTCCCAAAAATCATGAATAGTGGGGGAAAGTGAGACCAGAGCTTGTTGGAACCAGTGATATGAACTAAAGAGACAAGAAGATGATCAAAAGAGAGGGTAAGGAGAACTTTTCCAGATGGAAAATAATCTGAGGGGGTTAGGTGTTTCTGAGCAAGAGTTACCCAGGCCTGGGATAGCCAGAATTGTATAATCCCTTTTTATAAACTTTTGATTTTCTACATACGTATTTTGACTTCCTTCTGTTTGTTAGTTGGTGAAGGACAGAGTTCTGATATGGTGATAGACTAACAGTAATTTTCCTTCTTACATCCATCAGTGATGACAATGAAAAAGTGAGCTGACCACTCATTCTCATGTGTAGAAAGCTATTATGTACCAGGCAGTTGTACTTAGATGTTTCTGATATTGAGATGGCAGATGAGCGGCTAAGCCAAAATTAGCATATAATTTAATTATTTGTGAAATACTGGAATGCCTTGTCCTAAAAAAATCTAACTCAGAGCTACTCATCATTTTATATAATTACATCAGTCATTTGTTACAATGCTGGCTGCTGTCTTAAAATTTAAAATTTCCCTTTTACATCTTTCTCACTGTGAATTTTGTGGTAAAATCCATGAATTGAAGCCAAAAGATGCTCACTTATTTGATATGTAGCCACAGGCAACTCACAGACCTTCCTTGAACATTATGTGCTGCTTTTTTATGAGAGGGGTAATAATGTCTGCTTTCAGTGATCATATATAAATGATCATATAGTTATTTGAATTAAAAGTTTCTATAACTTTAGTATCTAACCACACTCTTGTTTAACCCAAGTTGTTAACCTACTACCTCAGGGTATTTGTGGTGTGTCTGCTTGTTTCAGGTCTATGCTTGGGGTTGTGGAGCTTGTCTGGGTTGTGGTTCCTCAGAGGCTACTGCGCTGAGACCCAAGCTTATTGAAGAACTGGCTGCCACAAGAATAGTTGACATTTCTATTGGAGACAGTCATTGTTTGGCTCTTTCTCATGGTAAGGTCATTTGTTTTTAAGGAAATAGTATTACCTATTACCTTTCATAAATATTTTACATTTAAATTTGGCTTTTCTTTTTTTCTTTGTGTTTTGTTTTTAGATAATGAAGTTTATGCCTGGGGCAATAACTCAATGGGGCAGTGTGGCCAAGGAAATTCCACAGGACCTATTACTAAACCAAAGAAAGTGAGTGGCTTAGATGGCATAGCTATTCAGCAGATCTCCGCTGGAACTTCACACAGTCTGGCATGGACTGCTCTTCCTAGGGACAGGTAGGGACAGATTTAAAATGCCTTGTGTTTTATTAACAGCAGAAACACCAATAAAAGCTGAAATAATTTCACTTTGTTCATAAAATACCCTTCTGAATATTTCTAGTATTGGTTTTTTTACTTCAATAGACGTGACTTCTAGATTTCTTTCAATTTGATTGTTGAGGTTAGATATGTTTCATAACTAAGAAGTTATACCTTATATTTAAGACAGTGTCTTAATTTAAGTGTCTTCTAAACATTTTGAATTCCTTCTCTGTCTCCAGATACTGATCTTAAAAATGAAGTGTCTGCGTATCAGGAGGAAGTTAAAATAATCAGAATCAGAACTCGGCTTTATTATTTTTAATAGTTAGCTTCCACGCCCTTTATCTGGTTGGTTTTTGGAGAAGAAAAGCAGTGGCTAACGTTTAAATAAAGGAAGTTACGCTTTACAGATACTAGCTTTTTCCTAAAATGATAACTATAACTTTCTTAGGTAATCAGGTAATTTTTAGCCAATATTAGGAGATTGAATTTTAAGGAATTTGTGTGATATTTCAGGTATTTCAGATGCTTGTGGGCTAGTTAATAACTTAGAATATATTGTATTTCTATTCTAAACCTGATTCAGATGGGGTTTATTCTGATATTCTAACCAACTGAAGATGTTTGTGGCTAATTATCCTCCAAAACAAAAGCTGAAAATATAATAAATTGAATTATAAATAATTTGCTCTTAGTATTAAATGTGCAGCTTCCCACCTTTTATGTAGAAACTTGGTTCCCAAGACCTTGAAAATTTTCACGGAAGTTTTCAAGAGGTTTTCTTTTAGTAGATTCCAGTATATCACTTTATGGAGTCAGGCTATTTTTCTTAAAATGAACTATGCACACCTTATAGACCCTAAGAACCAGAGGGGGCTAGAGTAGATCATATGGCTCAGCCCTCTGCCTTCAGGTGAGTGAATATCCAAACCCTCCAAAATAGGTCGTGATATATGTTTTCTTCTTGAAGAATTCTAGGGCTGGCAAATTCTTGGTTTTCCTCAGTTACTAAAAGGAAGGATTTAATCACCTTTATTATCAAAAAGGTCTTCTATATAACTTGTTGACATCTTTCAACTTTAGTCCTGGCTTAATTTTTATGTTTGATTGTGTGTGAAAATTTCACGTTACAGCTTTTTCATGATTTTCTTACGCATCTTTCTAGACAAGTTGTTGCCTGGCACCGACCTTATTGTGTAGATCTTGAAGAGAGTACCTTCTCACACCTTCGTTCTTTTCTTGAAAGATACTGTGATAAAATAAACAGTGAAATTCCCCCACTTCCTTTCCCTTCATCAAGGTATGTAACATATATGTAGATTTGTGTGTATGTGCACGTGTGCATATACATCTGTTAATTCCTCATCTTGAATTTTGACTTACTCTTCTTTCTTGTTCAACTTCCCCCTCAATTATATGCAACTTCTTTATAACTTAAAAAAGAGCTTAATTAGGTACTTATTGATAATAACCTTTATGAAAAATTATCCATAATTTCATGAATCATGTTTTTAAAATTATTATTAGTCATAATTTGACAAAATTTTTTAAGAGAAAAAAATGTTACCCAAACTGGATAACACATGCTCTTTCAGAGTTCCAGAAGTTCATCGCACTTTATCTGGTTTCAGGGAACACCACAGTTTCCTCAAGCTGTGCCTGAAGCTGCTTTCAAATCACCTTGCTCTTGCACTTGCGGGAGGGGTAGCTACCAGCATTCTTGGGAGACAGGCAGGTCCTCTTCGAAACTTGCTCTTCAGACTGATGGACTCAACTGTCCCAGATGAAATCCAAGAGGTAAGAATATAGGACTTGTGAATCTGTATCTCGAGCCGTATCTTTTTCTGAGGTTGTAGCTCTTAAATTCAGCTATGTATTGCAAAACTTCCAATTGGATGCTCTTTCTGTTACTCTTCTCTTCTTGGCGGGAGTAAATTTTTTAGTGAACTTGTCCTTTAAGACGAAGGTCAGATGTCACCTCTGGAATACCTTTCACACCCTGCTCTCCTGCCAGGTTGGGTTTCTCTTATGTATGTTCTCATCACGTCACATTGTTTTGTAGTTGTCTTTTTACAGATATGCCTGTCTTTTCCACCAAAAGATGAATTCCTGAGGACAAAGATCCAGTTTTATTTTTATTTTATTTTTTATTGTGGTAAAATGCACGTAACATAAAATTTTCCATCCTAACCATTTTTAAGTATACAGTTCAGTGGTATTAAATACATTCGTAATGTTGTGCAACCGTTGCCACCATGCACGTCCATAACTCTTTTCGTCTTACAAAATTAAAATTCTGTACTCATTAAACAGTAACTCCTCATTCTCCCCTCCCTTCAGCCCCTAGTGACTACCATTCTACTCTCTCTCTCTGATTTTGACATTCTAAGTATGTCGTAAAAGTGGAATCATATACTATTTGTCTTTTTATGACTAGCTTATTTTACTTAGCATAATGTCATGGTTCATCCATGTTATGTAGCGTATGTCAGGATTTTCTTCCTTTTTAAGGCTGGTTAATTTTCTGCTATATGTATGTATCATATTTTTTGCTCATCCATCATCTTTATGACCTTGGATTAGGCAGTGGTTTCTTAGATATGATACCCAAAGATAAGCAACTAAAGAAAAAAGAGATAATTTATAAATCATATGTCTGTTAAGATTCTAGTTTCCAGAATAAAGTATCCTTACAACGCAACAATAAAAAAGATGAATAACTCAATCAGAAAATGAGCAAAAAATCTGAGTAGACATGTCACCAAAGAAGATATACATAAGGCTAGTAAGCAAGAAAAAATGTTCAACATCATTAGTCATTAGGGAAATGCAAATTAAAGCTACAGTAAGATGTTGCTTCACACCCACTGAATGGCTATAATCAAAAAAACTGACAATAACAAGCATTGGTGAGGATGTAGAGAAATTGGAACCCTTTATACATTGCTAATGGGAATGTAAAGTGGTGCAGTCACTTAAGAAAATAGGTAGTTCTGTAAATAGTCAAACACAGAGTTACCACATAACAGCAATTCCACACCTAGGTCTATACCTAAGACAATATATAACATGTGTCCACACAAAAATTTGTGTGTGAATGTTCATGACAGTATTATTCACAGTAGCCAAAAAGTGGAAACAAACAAATGTTTGTCAACTGATGAATGGATGAACAAAATGTGGTATGTCCATACAATATAATGTTATTCAGCCATAAAAGAGAATTAAGTGCTGATACATGCTACAGCATGAGTGAACCTTGTACACATTATGCTAACTGAAAGAAGCCAGACATAAAAGGCCACACACTACGTGATTCCATATATATGAAATGTGCAGAGTAGGCAAATCCATGGAAACAGAAAGTAGATTAATTTGTTGTCAGGGGTTTTGGGGGAGGATGAGGTGGAGAGTGGCTGCTAATGGGCACAGGTTTTTTTGGGTGGTGATGCAAATGTCCTAAAATTAGATAGCGGTGATGGTGCAGAACTCTGCGAAAACACCAAAAACCACTGAATTCTGTACTTTCAAAAGGTGAATTTTGAGGAGGGGGTGAGAAAAATAGGTGAATTTTATGACGTATGAATTATATTAGTTTTTTAAACGCACAAAACATAATAGTGATTTTTCCACTAGAAGGACATGTCCCTGGGATGCAGATAGAAGGAATATTAACTTGGTGGTGAGTGGGAACTTTGAGGATTAAATATTATCAGGAACAGGGTATTACGATATTTTTAAAAGGTTGAAAAGTATTGGAGGAAAAGAAGGAAAGTAAACTTGAAGTTATTTTTAGAGTTGTTTGTTTGTTCCTTGAGCCTCCTTGGTAGCTGGCTACTCCTTAGGCGCGTCCTTAAGAGGTGGATTTCCCAGGATGTCTCCAGGGTTGTTTCTGTTCCTCTTTCCTTATCCCTGAAATTTCCAGAAATGTATCTATTTGCCAGAATCAGTGCTGCTGCTGTTTTTTGTTTCTTTCTTTTTTGATGCTTTATTGAAACTAATTGTAGACTTAAGGAAAAATTGCATGAATAATAAGAGTTTTCATGTTTCTCTCAGCCAGCTTCCTTTTAATGCTGATGTCTTATATAACTACAGTACAATGATCAAAACTAAGAAATCAACATTGGTTTAACATTATTAATTAAACTAAACATCTTATTAGAAAGTTAATCAGTTTTCCACTAATGTCCTTGTTCTTTTGCAGAATCCTACTCAGAATACTATATTGCATTTAGCTGTTATTTCTCCTCTGTCTCCTGCACTGTGTAACAGTTACTCATTCTTTCTTTTCTTTCATGACTTGGACATTTTATGCATACTGGTTGATTATTTTTTGAATATCCGTCTGTTATTTTTTTCATGATTGGACTGAGGTTATGCACGTTAGGCAAGAATACCACAGAAATGATGATGTGTCCTCAGTACATCACGTCACAGAGTTCATGATGTTGATGAGTCTTATTACTGGAGATTTTGACCTTGATCACTTGGTTAAGGTGGTGCTTGCTGGCTGTCTCCATCCATCAGTAGCTTCTGAGAGAGGATAGATAGAAAATACATTCTTTGAGACTATACTCACACTTGAATAGTTTGCAAATTGAGTATCTTCATGAACAGTTGAGGCGTGGTATTCTAAATTGGAAATCATTTTCCAATAAGAATTGTGAAGTCACATTCTAGCTTTTAGGTTGTTACTCAGAAAATCCATGCTATTCAGATTGTTGATCCTTTTATGGATATCCGTTTTTCTTTCTGGATTCTATGGCAAGTTCTGCTTGTCCTCTCTATTCTCATACTTCAAAATGATATGAACTGATATGGGTCTGATTTTATCCATTGTTGTATATAATTGAGTAGACTCAATCTGGAAACTCATAACCTCAGTGTTAAGAAACTATCTTGAGGTATACTGTTGATTTCCTCTTCATTGTTTTCTCTCTCTCTGGAACTCGTTATTGGGATAATAAACCTCCTGGACCATCCTCTTAATTTTCTTGTGCTTTCTTTCCTATTTTCCATCTTTTGCCCCCTCTACTTTATGAGAAATTTAATTTTTATATTTTAACCCTTCTGTTGAAGTTTTTTATTTTTTATATCATATTTTAAAAAATTTATAAGAGCTCTTAATCATTGTGCATTTCTTTTTTGTAGTTCAACCCTCATTTTAGTGATAAAGAAGCTATAACCCAGAGACATTGTGATGCACAAGATAAAATGGCTATTCTTTATGTTGTTCATGTTACTTGGACCTTTGTTTGGCTAAGGCCTACTCATTTTTCAATTCTTAACCTAAATGCCTAATTTAGGAGGCCTTCCATGAGCCCATAGGCTGTATTAATTGCCTTTATGTATGAATGCTCACTCAAGTTTGCAATTTCTTTTACTTTCCCTGTGTGACTCCGTTCACACTTAAAATTACTTGCTCAGGGTCTCTTTTTTTCACTAGACTACATGCTCATGAAAGCAGGGCTTTTATCTGTCTTGTTCACATCTACATCATAGCACTTTGCAGAGAGCTTTACCAGGCTCAGCGCTGTAGATGCAACACCAAATATTTCTTGTGTGATGGTTAGCTATTTAGTGGCAAATCCAAAATACGTATTCTAGTTTTCTTAAAGACGTCTAAAGAAGGTCTCATCATGCTTTCTTCTAGTCTCCTCCTACTCTCCGTCATGCCTCCTCCTTTAGATTTCCATGATCCACCTTTCTTAGACTTCTATCATCTTAATAGTCAGTGGGTTTATTTTTCATGTGTTTCTATTAAAAATAAGAACCAAACCAAATAAATCTACTTTTCTTTTTTTATATTAGGTGGTAATTGAAACTCTGTCAGTGGGAGCAACCATGCTATTACCTCCATTACGTGAACGTATGGAATTACTTCATTCTCTTTTACCCCAAGGACCTGATAGATGGGAAAGCTTATCTAAAGGACAGGTGAGCCTTTGCATAATATCTAAGTAAACTAGTAATATTATAAAAAAAAAAATAGACTGAGAGGGAAATAAAGCTAATTGATTTATGAAATAGTACTTAACTTGGTAAGTTTGGTAAATCCTAGTATTTAATGTTTTCTGCTGGAAGAGTTCCCAGATTTCTAATGAAAGCGAAGCAAGTGATAATTTATTAAATGATTTGGGGCTAGTTATTAAAATTATGTCTGATTTTTCTAGTGTTGTTTTCACTGTCAAACCAGAGACCTTTTAGTTTATTTGTAGTGTGCTAAGTTGAAATCAAGGGCATAAGCTACTGTTGGTTCCATGCCCAGAACTTTGTTTGAAATAGCTTATATAAAAAGTAAAAGATGACTGTAATGAAAAAGTAGTTGATGATATGAGTATGCTTATTATTTCTATTTTTGATATCTTATGTACATTAAAATAAGTACATTTTGCTCAACCAAGTAGAACAGTCAATTGTAGAGTTACGTATTTGAGGGGAAAAGTGGTACTTACTGGCAATAAATATAATATCCGCAGATGCCTTCCAGCGAGTATTATGCATTAGTTTAGATTTCAAGTGATTTATTTTAAATATGTGAATAAATAGTTTCATTGGTAATTCTGTTGAAGAATGTATAATATAATTTTTCTGTTGACATTTTCTACTCCTCTTTACTTATAGTGCTAAAATTATTGTGCAGATCGTGCCATTTTAGCTTAGAGTTTCAGGTATTCAAGGATGGAATAAAACACTATAAGTTGCATTTTCCCAAATGGTATTGGTTGGAAAGCTTTTTAAAAAATTACACACTTCCTAAAAGATTATTATTTATCAGAATATTAAGTGAATTAGTTAGCATCATTAGTATAGTTTTTTTTTTCTGGGATCCTTATTTTTACTTTTCTAGTGCAAATGCTAATTATTATTTGTTCCTATTTCATCAATGGAAATATTTTTCTTTAGAGAATGCAGCTGGATATTATTCTGACAAGTTTGCAAGATCATACCCACGTAGCCTCCTTACTTGGCTATAGCTCACCCTCTGATGCTGCTGACCTCTCTTCTGTATGTACTGGTTATGGAAGCCTGTCAGATCAACCTTACGGCACTCAGAGCTGTCATCCAGACACCCATCTGGCTGAAATTTTGATGAAGACTCTCTTAAGAAATTTAGGATTTTATACAGTAAGTTGCTCTTTTTTTTTTGGTAGAAAAAAGAATAAAGCTTGGGCTTTTTTTTTTTTAAGGGGGTGGGTCTCACTTCAGGTCAAAGTATTTTGACATTTCAACACTTACGAAATAAACTCTAGACTTCACTCGTTCAAAGGGGGGAAACATGTCAGACCTTCTGAAATATTGTGGGTGCCAAATGACTTATACTTGAGAATTCCAAAGAGATTTATTTTGGAATTCTACCCAAATTTTCTGATGTTTAAGAAAATAAGAATAAGAATAAACAGACATTTTGCAAGAGAAGAATAATAAGGAAAGATTAACCTTACTAGATATAATTTTATAATTAAAGAATGTGGTTGGTACTGACTAAAAATAGGGTGGTTAATAGGAGAGAAGCTTTCTCTGTCTTAGGGTGCCATTAATCCTTACTCTGGTATTTGTTAGATCCGTCTCTTTTTTTCTTACAGTCTCTGTGGGTTCTAATCCGTGCCATCATGAGCAAATGTTAACAGCAACATTGTAGCTGTTGTCACAGTTTCTGGTGTCTTCTCATCATCTTACTGCTAGAATCACCTTGTGTTAAATGACCTTCTTTTATTAAATTAAAACTTCTTCAGACGCTTCATCATTTGGCTTTCACACCACACTCACCTGAGCTCATGCATGACATACCCATCTCCTGCTCTCTCTTCCTGTCTACCAACCTGTGGCTGCCTCAAGACTTGATTGTTCTAGGAAGTCTTGCCCAAATAACCTTTTCTAACTATGTAGTTATAACTGCAGACCTCTCAGCAATTTTTAGAGTCAGAGTTTACTGTGCGACTTAACTTTGTATTGTTTGTGTATCACTTCGTATTATCTCCTATGCCTCTTCAGGGTTAGGTCTGTATATTCCTTTTCTTCTGTACAAGTCTTAGTGTTCTGTTCTGCCCAACTTAAACGGTTGTTGACTAGCCCAGAGTGACAGTGGTTCCTATAGAATTATTTTCTTTCAGGTTTAAGAATGTAAATTTGATTTGATGTTTGGCTGCAAATGGAATGGGAACAAGGTTATGATATATCCATTTGTTATTGGCTGAAATATTTTTCCAAAGTTGTATTAAAGTAGTGCTGTGTTAAAGGAACACCTTTCTTCTGCTATTAGGTCTGAGGTAGATGAGTATATTATATGGAAATGAAAGTAAAACACTAACTGCTTTTGGGCTAAAAATTATAAATTATTGTTTCTTTCTGATATAATTCATACCAAATTTGTCATGTTCAGAGATTTTAAAATAATGGTGCTTATCTTAGTCTGTTTGGGCTGCTATAATAGAATATCATACACTGGGTGGCTTATCAACAACACACATTTATTTCTCACAGTTACGGAGGCAGGAAACCCAAGATCAAGGAGCCAGCAGATTTAGTGATGTCTGCTTCTTGGTTCATAAACAGCTGTCTTGCTGTGTCTTCACACAGGGGAGTTCTCTGGGTTCTTCTATAATAGGGTCACTAATCCCATTCACAAGGGCCCTCATGACTTAATCACCTCCCAGAGGCCCCATCTCCAGGTACTACCACATTGGGGATTAGGTTCAACATAAGAACTTTGAAGGGACGCAAACATTCATTCTCCAGCAGTGCTTATTTGGCCACTTAATAATGGTGTTTGTATAGCAAGGGCCTTAAAATGTTCTGAGACTCTCTCTTGCATATTAGAAACAAAGACTATATGCATAAAGATGTTCACATCATTATTTATAAGAAGTAGAAGTTGGAAACAACTGAAATATCTAAAAATAGGGGAATGGTTAAATAAATTATGATATATATGCTCAATGGAATATTATGTCTTAAAGTTTATATACACGTGGTTTATGAAAACAAAATATTTGTGAATCTATTAGAAAACAGAAGACTAAAAGTGGAATATGCAGTATTATAAAAAATGAAAAACATCACAAAAAATCAGAAAAGAAATACACAAAAAATATTAAATACAGTTGTTGGCTAAATGGTGATTTAAACTTTTTAAAATAGTGCTGCTATGAACATTGAGGTGCAGGTGTCTTTTTGAAGTAGGGTTCCTTCTGGATATATGCCCAGGAGCGGGATTACTGGGTCATATGGTAAGTCTATTCTTAGTCTTTTGAGGAATCTCCATACTGTTTTCCACAGTGGCTGATACAGTTTTGGAATTTTCTAAATTTTTTACACTATTTCTTTAAAAAATTTTTTTTTGCTTGAAATAACTTGGAACTTACACAAATATTGCAAGAATCATTCAAGGAACTCCCCTGTACCCTTCAGCCAAATTTGCTTTATCTATCTATCTATCTGTCTATCCATCCATCCATCCATCCATTCATCCATCTCTATATCCATCTTTTATTCTAAATCATTTGAGAGTAAATTGCAGATGTCATGCTGGCTATTCCTAAGCCCTTAAGCATGTATTTCATAGGATGAAGGACAATCTCTTACATAATAGCACAACAGTTACTTACTTCAGGAAATTTAACTTTGATACAGAACTATTGTATAATATATACTCTATACTGAAATTTCTACAGTTGTCCCAACAATGTCCTTAATGGTGCCTTCTCCCTGTCCCCCAAATCTGAGATCATACAGTGTATTTAATTGTCATGTCTCCTTAGATCACTTATTTCTTTTATGATCAGAAACAAATATAATTTCTAAGAATTATGTTCTTAGAAATTCAAATAGATAAAAACAAAACCTTTACATAGGAAGTCTGGAAAGTAATAGCAATAAAATGTTGAAATGTGTTGTCTTTGGGTATTGCATTGTTTTCCTTTTTCTTGTTTTCTGCATTTTTAAAGCTTTTGTGGTGAAACATTATTACTTTTTTAATGGAAAAATAGATTGAAATTCCTTGCTAAATCTTACCATCTTACAGCTGATAACAACATAGCAAAGATTTAAAGATTAATAATGAGAGAAAGGAGACAATGGCTTCTTAAATCAGAATCATTTATGGTAGGACATTAATTTCATTTCCAAACACTTCAAACATAATCTTCATTTATGTATCATTTTAGGATCAAGCATTCGGGGAGCTAGAAAAGAACAGTGATAAATTCCTCCTTGGAACATCATCTTCGGAGAACAGTCAGCCTGCTCATCTTCATGAACTGCTGTGTTCACTGCAGAAACAGCTGCTGGCATTTTGCCATATCAATAACATTAGTGAGGTGTGTGTTAATCTTAGCCTTTCATGGTGATCTCTCAGGGACCTTGAAACTCAGATATTTGGGGAAGCTATGATATTTTTATACCTTGAATCTTCCGAAGTATAATAATTTAGGACATTTTTCCCTCAGAACTCAAGCAGTGTGGCGTTGCTTCATAAACATCTTCAGCTCTTGTTGCCTCATGCCACAGACATTTATTCACGCTCCGCAAATTTGCTCAAAGAAAGTCCTTGGAATGGCAGCGTTGGAGAAAAATTAAGAGGTATGTTTGGTGCTGGGTTTCATATTTAATCAATGGTTGTAAAGCAGAATTCTTAACCTTTCCAAAGCCTCAAGAGAGGCTGAGACCTCTGAGTGGCATAGGAATGGCCTTGACTCTCCTTCATACTGAAGATCCCTTTAATCTTGCTTTGGGGGTAAGGGTAATAGCGTTTGATTTTATTCATCATGAAAGAGGCTAATTGGCTTTACAGAGGTATAATTGAAAGAAATTGGATGATACATACTCAAAAAGATTAATATTAAATGGCATAAAATGAGATTTTTCTCTGCTGTTTCTTTGTCTTTATTTAGCATTTACCAGTGTTCCTCTTTCCTTCTTGAAATGCTTTCTTTTTTCTGGGCTTCTATGTATGTAGTCACAATCCTATATTTACACGTAGTTCTCTGACCACTCTTTCTCTGTTAGTTCATGTAAGCTCCTCTTCCTTGGACATGCCATTTAATGTTAAGATCTTCTGAATTTTGCCCTCAACCCTGTTTTCTTCCAGAATGATCTTACTTGGTCCCATTGTCTTCAACCACCATATGTATGTTGACTCCCATATACGCATCTAGCTGAGAATTTCACTAGAGCCTTTCTCTAGTTACCTACTAGATGTCTTTTCATGATTGTCCCAGAGATAACTAAAATTCAGTAAGTCTGTTCAAAGCCAACTTATTTCTGAAGTTTCCCCACTAAAAAAAAGAAATAAACAAACTGAGAAATTAAAACCATTGCTTACTAGACATTTCTATTGTTGTTCCACAGGCATCTAAAATTTAATTTGTTCGGATTGAACTCATCTCTGAATGGTTCTCCCAGCCCCCAAATACAATGAAATATTGAAACAGAATTGATTTAAAACCAATACATATAATAAAAAGACAGATGCTTTGAGGTGATTTTAATTTTTAAAGGAGGAAATTTGTTGTAAAAAGCGTAAAAGACTTTCCTCATTAGAACATAAGCACCATGAGGGCAGGAATTTTTAGCTCTTTGTTCACAGCTGTATCCTTTTCACCTAACAGTGCCTGATATGTTGTAGGTCTTCAATAAATATTTCTTTAGTAAATTGGAAAATGAGAATAAATTTGTGAATGAGAAATTCATAATGCATTTTAAGGGAAGTAGCTATAATCCTTCGAATTCGTTGGCACAAGGGTATGTGTGCTTTCCCATGAAGTGTCTGTGGGTGGCGCTTTCTGAAAGTGAGTAAATACTAACACTGCACCAGCTACCAGAGAGTTATATAGTAATTTAACAAAGCGTTATTGAATTAGTATATTCCAGTTCTAGGCAAAAATAATATTTATTAGTTTTTTTTAAAGTTTGTTTGAAACAGTTGATCCATGTTAAATTTCTTACCTTTCGTAGATGTGATATACGTCTCAGCTGCAGGCAGCATGCTCTGCCAGATTGTTAACTCCCTACTGTTACTCCCAGTGTCAGTGGCTCGGCCTTTATTGAGTTACCTCCTCGACTTGTTGCCACCTCTCGATTGCCTTAATAGACTCCTGCCAGCTGCCGCTCTTTTAGAAGACCAAGAGTTACAGTGGCCTCTTCATGGTAAGTAAAGATAGTAAAGGAGCAAATCATGCTTTTGAGAAAAGTTGTTCCTCTTGCATGCATGAGGCAAATCATATCTGACACTTGGGTATTTAATGTAATCAAAAGATAAGGTTGTTATTGTGTAAGAGCTTACAGTCTAAAGTGGGCAACTGAGATGGGAAAATTTAAGAAAGTTGCTTGTATCTAAGTGTCATGAATAGAGTCTTTATCTGATTGTCAAGTATGAATAGTATACTTCATTGATTCTGACATGCATTTTTCATATTTTGACATGTTTAATTGGGATACGTCTCACACTGGATAACAGGAAAGCATTGTTTCATAACTTAGCAGCATAATGATATATTTTACAGTCAATGGATTGATTTGGTTAAGTTTTATTTCTTAAATGCAAAGATTCTTAGTTTTAAATCTCTATTTGACAGTAAAATACTTTGTATTTTGGTTGGGTATATAGATAACTGAATGTAAAAGATGAAAATTGGAAACCTATCTTTCTATGTTTTTCTTTTTAGATACTTTATAGGAAGTAGCATTTTGATTTTAGTCATGGCACGTGAATTCCCTCTTAATTTATAAAATTGATGATTTTATTTTATTGAATGTAGCTTAGAATATCATGTCTAAAAAATATCAGTGTGGTTTTCCATTGAAGTCTTATCTGTCCTAAGGCTACCATAAGAGTTTCAGTAGTGAAATCTTAAAAACCTTTCAAGTGAGGTCACATGTTTTATTAGAAAGGATCCTGGACTAAGGCATAAAAAGATTTAGATTTTAGTATTGGCTCTGCTTCTAACTTGGCTGTGTGGTCTTGAGCAAGTCTCTTGTAGCTTCTTAAAGCCTTAGTTTCTTCTGGCAAGATTGGAATTGGACAGAATACCTTGAGGGCCCGTCCTCTGGCTGTGACAGCTGGATTGAGACAAGTGCTCAGGTTACAGCTGTCAGGATGTTGATTAGACTTTATCTGGAGCCATTCCAGGCTTATTTCTGCTTTTCTAAGGCATCTCAGGATTTGCTAAGGTTTACTCTATTTGTATTAGGTGAGTTGGTGTTATTTTATTTTGGATGTTTGCATCTGTGTTCGTAACTGATTTTTTCCCATAATTTTCCCTTTTCATGCTATTCTTGCATCATTTTTGCTACCACAGTTATACTAATCTCATAGCATCAGTTTTGAATCTTCCCTCCCTTTGAAATAATTTGTGTAATTTAGGGGTCATCTCTTCTTAAAGGTTAGAAGACTTCATCTATAAAACTATCTGGCCCTGGTGTTTTTTGTAGGTAGATTTGGCCGTTAATTTTATCTCTCTCTCTTTTTTTTTTTTCCAGTGATTATGGTTCTCTTTCAGCTTTTTGTTTTTTTCTCAAATCCATTTTGGAAATTGATATTTTTTCAGAAAATGTGATTTTGTTGTTTTTCAAGTTTATTGACACAAAGTTGTGTATAATATTCACTCATGGTTTTAAAAAATCTCTAATGTATCTGTGGTTATATACTCTTTTATTTTAAATTTTAAAATTTATGCCATCTTTTTTTCTGGATTATTTTTATTGGAGATTTGTCCATTTTACTAGTGTTTTCAAATAACCAGTTTTGGGATTTGTTGGTCTTTTCTTTTTTTTTTTATGATTTCATTGATAGCTATCCTTATCTTTATGGCTAAGTGTAGTTTTATTTTTTTTTTTTAAACGAAGAACTTTTGAAAACAAATGTATAAAGAGAAACTATGGGGCTGTATCTTAGTGCAGGACAATCTGAATTCAGGCCTTAAAAGTGTTAGACAGTACTAAGTGCCATTTTACTAGATCAACTCTTGTTTTGATTTTGGAGAGATGAATTACCTCAGTTACTCAGTCTTATGGTGAAATTTGATCTGGATAATGAAAAGGAGAAATAGAATCCCTTGGGATAATTCTGCCATATACTATTTCACTGTTTATCTTAAAATTGGTAACTTTACAAAGGAAAATTTTATTTGATAGCAGTCGTATTTGAATATATTTTAAATTAGCCTAGTAAAGAGAATATATACAGAAAGTATTATAATTTGTGTTTTCATTATAAAATTATTTTTGCTTCAGTATCTTATTGCCGTGCAGTAGAAATGAAAAAACTTGAAAGTATGGATGTCAGATAAATTACTAATGATTTTGTCTTCAGGAGGGCCGGAACTGATTGATCCTGCTGGTGTGCCGTTACCTCAGCCAGCCCAGTCCTGGGTGTGGCTTGTGGATCTGGAAAGAACAATTGCTCTTCTTATTGGGCGATGTCTTGGTGGCATGCTTCAGGGTTCCCCTGTGTCTCCAGAGGAACAGGACACGGCATATTGGATGAAAACACCACTTTTTAGTGATGGTGTAGAAATGGACATCCCTCAGTTAGGTAATGTGCTTCTCTGCATTTAGAATACATGCTCGTGTTTGCACCTCAGTTGGAGATTTCTCTTAATCTGGGTTTGCTGAATGGAGAACTGATAGAAAACAAATTCAGCATTTGCAGAGTAGGGGATCTGAGACTCAGAAAAACAGTTAATCCTGCAGCATTGTATAGTGAAAAGAGCCCCTGAGTTAGGGAAATGTAGGTCTGTTTCCACTATGTCATTATTTGTTACTCATCGTGAGCAAGTCATCTAAGTAATAAAAATGGGAAAATGCTCGACTACTTGTGTTCTGGGGCTTGGAGGTTATGAAACTGCTTCATAGAATGTAAAGCTCTGGAAGGTTACTTACCATAATTTACCAGAGGTTCACGTCATCAATGCCTCTCAGATGTGAGTGCCGACCCCTTCTGCTCCCAGTCTGTCCTGTTTTCATGCTGATGCTACCTTGTGTGATTCCTCCCCACTTTTTGCTCCCCAATTGTGGTATTTTTCTTCTCCATTTGTGGTATTTCGGGGTTTCCTTTCCTGCCTCATCTCCCATTTGCCTACTTTACTAGTAGGCTGGCTCTCAGGCTGTCTGAACTTGAGGATTTCTCCAGTTCCTCAACAGATGATCTAGTTGTTTTATCTAGGGTTGGTCCTTTAATGTTTCTGGGCCTCTAATTTCACTCCTTAAAATAATGAGTTACATTAGAAGCCTTGGTCTCATTAGACCTTAAATTTATTATTTCTCTGTTAAGAGAAAGAGACTCAGAGAGTGTCTAAGAAGGAAAGTCTGAGAGAAACCTCAATCTAAGAGAATCTCAATCAAGAGGGAAAACAAAAATTAGAAACCGAGATGAAAGTCACAAAGATTCTGCTTTGGAGTTGGAGGGTTGGAGAGTAGGAGTGAGAGCTGTTGAAGATTTTCATCCTTTTCCAAATAGAAATGTATATTCAGTTTCATTTATGAACCAGAAAATGATTTTGGCCATGGCTGAGGAATGTTAGACTGTACTTAGGAACCTTTGTATAAAAAAAGTAAAATCATAGTTTTTCAAGGGGTATTTAACATCATAAAGTTGGTTCCAGTGCTATCAGTGTTTAACTCTGTATTAGTCCCAAATATCCTCCTGAGGACGAAAGTGTTTGTATCTCTGTCCTCCTCATATTTCTGTTATATCTACTGAATTCAGTACCTGGCCTTTGGTCTGAATAAGATCAATTTCAGTCTTAATGTTATTTTTCAGTTTTTAAATTATATCATGAAACTATTAAAATGTTGCACTTTATGTTTAAATACTTACATATACTAGGAAAAAAATGTAAATATATGAAAATTCAGTTATTTGGGTTAAATTGACTTTGGATATTAGCCCAAGAACCTATTGCATAGAGAACTATTTTGTTTGCTTTTTAAATGGAAAATGAATTCTGAATGCCGTTGAAAAGTTAGGAACCACCTGAACAAATGTAAATATTAATTGAGAAACTATTCATGTAGGTATCAATATCTTTGATCTCTCATGAATCATACTTAAGTGATTATTTTCCCCAAGACTAGAAAAAAGAAAAAAATCTTGTCTAGTCTCTTTCCCAATGGTCTCATGTTTCTCAACGAGAATATCATTCCACTGTGAACAAGAGATTTCTTTGTTAGACAAGACTGTGCTGCGCATGCAGGATGTTTAGCTTCCCTGGCCCCTCTTTACCGTAATGCCAGAACTCTTCCCTCGAGTGCTACATTGGGTCACGTACCCTTCTGGAGGGGATGGAAGGAGTGATACTGCCTCCAACTGAGAAGCATTAAAGGACTTTACCTTTGTAGCATCTACTTAAAATGGTTTGAAATAGATCATTTCATGTGCATTATGTAAATATGGTAAGATTTTATTTGTAGCACCAGAATTTATGAGGCTTGATATTGATAACTTGAGTAAATTTTTTTTTTTTTAGATAAGTGTATGAGTTGCCTATTGGAAGTAGCTCTTTCGGGAAATGAAGAACAGAAGCCTTTTGATTACAAATTGCGGCCTGAAATTGCTGTCTATGTAGACTTGGCTTTGGGTTGTTCAAAAGAGCCTGCTCGAAGCCTTTGGATCAGCATGCAGGATTATGCTGTTAGTAAAGGTAAGATGAAGAGGATAAAGGGGTAAATATGTAGATATCTCATAATATGACAAATATGTATGTAATATGTGAAATAGAAAATTACAGGGGCCACCTTATTACTTTTTTATACAAAAGGGAATTTTACAGATAACATTTTAAAAGAAGTTTCTTTTTCCTCTTTGTGGAAAATACCCTGTGTATTTTTTTATATGCATGTATCCCACTTGAAGAAAATTCGCTGTGGGAAAATTGAGGTTTATATGAAAGATAAATCCAGAGGCAACATTTTTCTGAAGGATTCTGTACAGTGTAAATAGATCTAGTGGAAGAGTCTGTTTAATGAATCCCTTGGCAAGCCCTCGTATAAGAACAGAAGGGATGTGTATGGAAGTCTGAGCTCTGGGCCTGGTCATTTTCCTCCTCTGTACAATGCTTGCCCATTTTAGAGTGCTGGTGAAGATATAATTTGAAATACGGTGTTCTATTAAGTACAGTAGTAAAGTGTTTTGCAGATATGTAGTGGTATTTCAATTTCTAATATTATTTGATTACTATAATTAATTTTATGTCCAAGTTTTCAAAGGATATACCTGGTTTCTTTTTAGCACCCATGTTTTCCATTATTAACAAAGACCTGGATTTTTCAGAATCACATACACCTAGTTGTCTTTCTCTGTTACACTTTCTTATCTTATCTCTATTTCTTTAGGTTTTCTTCCTTCTGTGATAAAAATAGTAAAAAAAAAGTTCCATTTTGTGTAAGAAAAATGAGAAGAAAACACCAGTGAGCTGATACCTTTGAAAGTTTAATCTCATCCAATTTGTCATTCATTCATGTATTCATTCTATCGTGTTGAGTCCCACCAGTGGTAGAAAAGGATGATAATGGAGGAGGAAAAAAAAGTTTACTTTCTAAGTTGAATTTTCTGATATTCTCATATTTGTATCATTTTCTAGGAATGTGCAGTTAGATTTTCTTTTAAATAATACTGTCACTTGTTACATTGCATTGAGAACTTTTAAAAAATACATATAAACATAAGATGAATAAAAACTCACTGTATGGCTTTGTTTGCTTATACCTGAATAGTGGGAACAATAAGTAGTGCTTCGAATGAAATGACCATAACTTTAATCAGGGTGTTGTAAAAGGACACATTACTTTAAAAATTGCATAGGAGGGTAATACCTGCTAAATTTGAAACACTGCAAAGGTTACTTTAGCTTGCTTTTAAATTGAATATTAGCCTTCTTGAAATGGAGTCTTGTTTGATTTTAAATCATAGCAGTTCTCAGAATAGCAAGCAGTCCCTTGAAACAGATGATCTCTCAAGAATGTAATGTTCAGAAATTTGTACTGTTATTTTAGGATTCTTTGTGGGCTATAAGATTTTCTTAAAATCTGGTATGTTTATATTCATTTTTTCACCAGTAAAAATGGTAAATCTGAATTTATTTTTTTACCTAGGCCTACAGAAATGCCTGGAAAACCAAGCTGTAACATTTTTATCTCTTAAAATAGGGGTTTTAGGAAAGGATTAAGAATAAATAAAGTTAACATGGGGCTTAATATTTTCCAAGGGTGTTTTTTGTTTGTTTGGTTTTGTTTTTAAGTAGCATGGTAAATCTGTCAAAGTAACAGAGTGTAGCAGACGTTCGGGAGTAGGGAAAACAAATAAGCCTCCCATCCCCACTTGAAATCTGCTGAATGTGCTGCATTTTTAAAGTACAGTGCTGGTATGCTGATTAACATGGAGCTAAAGAGAGCAGCTGACTAGTTCTCATCATCTAAGGCTGTGATTTGAATTTTCAGTTGCATGTACTCACCTCTGTCCAAATGTTGTTTCCTTTCTTACCCACTGAAATATACAAGTATTCACAGTATCTACTTTATGGCTTCAAATACCAGTCATGCACATACTTGACTAGTCTACTCCATATCTCCACTAGGATGTCTAGTAGAGAGTGTTCAGAACCACACTGCTGATTCCAGATACCTATCTCCCAGAGTGTTCTTGTGGTCTTCTCTCAGTAAATGCCAGTCACATTCTAAATACGTTTGTTGTCATCCTTGACTTCTCTCATTTTCACATCTGACCCATCAACAGATTCTTTCAGCTCTGCCTTCAAAATACGTATGGAGTCTGATCACTTCTCACTACCTCCACTGCTACTACTTTGGTCTGAGCTACCATCATTGCTCACCTGAATTACTACACTAATTACTTCTGCTGTTGCTGTCCTTGTAGAAAGTTCTCTACTTGGCAGTTAGAGTGAGCCCTTTAGGGCACAAATCACATCATGCCATATCTCTGTTCAAAGCTTTCTAATGGACCTTCCCATTTCCCTCAGAGTAGAACCTAGAGGACTTTCAATGGCCTGCAAGGCCTCAGGTGATCTGGCCCCCAGACAGCTTTCTACTGTCTCCCACCGCTCCTGCACATGCACACTTTGCTTTGGTCACACTGGCCTCCTTGCACTCACCTCAGGGCCTCTGGACCTCTCTGCTAAACTGTAGCCTTCTCAGAGACCTTCCCAAACCAGCCTATGTAAAATAGTAAACCCTCATAGTACAGTATTCCCTGTTGTCCTTACCCTGCTTTATTTTTCTCCATAGCAATTATCTGTCATATTAATGTTTTTGTTTATTGTCTCCCCCTAACCCCCACCTCCCAACTAGAATATAAGTTCCATGTAAGATCTGGGGCTCAGTTTTGTTCATTGCTGTGTCCCTAACACAGTATGCAGGATCTAGTAGGTGCATTTGTTAAATAACTACTTAGGAAAATGATAAAATTCAGGTGTTTGATTACTAAAGCTATTAAAATTACCTCTGAACTGTTTTCTGTTAAATGTCAATGCATCATTTTTATTTTCAGATTGGGACAGTGCAACTTTAAGTAATGAATCACTCCTGGACACTGTGTCTAGATTTGTTCTCGCAGCTCTTCTGAAACACACAAATTTACTCAGTCAAGCATGTGGAGAAAGCCGGCAAGTAACTTAAAACTATCCTCAGACAAATATTTGCTCTCTTGATGTTAGAAATTAGGTAACTTTTCTATTTTGGTTCTTTATTTAGATATCAACCTGGTAAAAGCTTATCAGAAGTGTACCGCTGTGTGTACAAAGTTCGAAGTCGTTTGCTTGCTTGCAAGAACCTTGAACTTATTCAGACCAGGTCATCATCAAGAGACAGATGGGTAAAGTTGGAAATCAGTTAATATCTATGTTTTTCTGCAAGTTGTGAGATATGCCACCATATTGGTTTGTGTGAGGGAAAAAAATTGTGCCTTAATTATTGCAGATGTTCAATAAATGTCAAATAGTTCTTTTTCTAGTGAAAAAATTGCATGAGTAAGCGACTGGGGGTTTATTTAACCCCACATTTATCAAGTATGATATGGCTGCTAAGAAAGTTTGTATATTCTTAGGCTGAACAAATAACAACAAATTGAATTGTCCAAACCATATGAAATATTATTCCTTTTTTTTATTCTGATCAGACCACATTTGAATTATCTTATTTGATCTGTAGTGCTATAACTTATAAGGGTTATTAGCAAACTACTTTGGATTGGTGAGGGTCTGAAAATCTTCTTACACAAAAACTGAAAAGTGTCAAAAATGTCTAGCTTAGAGAAGGAAAACAAAGGGGAGCTGCATGATAGCTGCTTTAGAAATACTTAAAGGGCTTCCATGTAGGAGAGAAATAAATGTGTTCCTTGTTATTCCAGAGGGCACAGGTAGGACCAAAGGGTAACATCTGAATGGAGAATCATTGTTAGCTGAAAATATGGAAAAAAGCTTTCTAATAATTAGAATTGTCTACCACTAAAGATAAAGATTATGAACTTCTATTAAGGATGTTCCAGAAGTAATTCTTGCAACAAAAATGAGATGATTTCTAAAGTGCTTGGTAATTCTGATAACATGATCCTGTAATTTTGAGTATAGCCTGATACATCACCTTCGGAACTGCTTGCTTTGAAACTTCATGCTTGAGATGCTTTGTACTCCATTATTTAGATCTTAGGTTTTAAAAACCAAACTGTCTCTACTTTGTATTATAGTATTCTTTTGGCTTGCACTGATTTAATATTTGTGGATCTGGCTATTTGTTAGTGACCTTGAAAGTCCATGAAGTGTATTAATTTACCATTTTGTTGAGGCTCAAATTTTTGAAACTCACACATTATGGCAATAAATACTTACAGATTGTGTGAGTCTGACTGCCTAGTATCCTCATCCGGCCATGAATAACAAAATAACTTTTAGTATGCATCTTAGGAAATCATTAAGAAATTTGTGGGAGAAATAATATACTGTTATGGTATTTGTGACTCTCTTAGCACCTGTTGTAAGGACTCTTTTCTCTGGATGACTGCTAGGTAGCATAGCCACCATGGGAAATAAAATTAACATTGTCCTTACCAGATTTCTAATTTTTGGTTTCTTCAGGAGCAAACAAAGTAAAGAAAAAAATTAAAGACAATACTGTTTATATAATTGAAATATTCTAAGAGAGTAGAACTTAAATATTCTCACCACAAAAGATAAAAAAATGCTGTTTTGCTTGAAAATAGAATTCTTAAACATTTATTTTTTTAACATTTTTTATTGAGTTATAGTCATTTTACAATGGTGTGTCAAATTACCATGTAGAGCACAATTTTTCAGTTATATACGTGAATATACATGTATTCATTGTCACATTTTTTTTTGCTGTGAGCTACCACAAGATCTTGTATATATTTCCCTGTGCTATACAGTATAATCTTGCTTATCTATTCTGCATATGCCTGTCAGTATCTACAAATTTTGAAATCCCAGTCTGTCCCTTCCCACCCCCTGCCCCCTTGGCAACCACAAGTTTGTATTCTATGTCTGAGTCTGTTTCAGTTTTGTATTTATGTTCATTTAAAAATTTTTTTTAGATTCCACATATGAGAGATCTCATATGGTATTTTTCTTTCTCTTTCTGGATTACTTCACTTAGAATGACATTCTCCAGGAACATCCATGTTGCTGCAAATGGCGTTATGTTGTTGGTTTTTATGGCTGAATAGTATTCCATTGTGTAAAATATACCACATCTTCTTTATCCAGTCATCTATTGATGGACATTTAGGCTGTTTCCATGTCTTGGCTATTGTAAATAGTGCTGCTATGAACATTGGGGTGCAGGTGTCTTTTTGAAGTAGGGTTCCTTCTGGATATATGCCCAGGAGTGGGATTCCTGGGTCATATGGTAAGTCTATTCCTAGTCTTTTGAGGAATCTCCATACTGTTTTTCACAGTGGCTGCACCAACTTGCATTCCCACCAGCAGTGTAGGAGGGTTCCCTTTTCTCCACAGCCTCTCCAGCATTTGTCATTTGTGGACTTTTGAATGATGGCCATTCTGGCTGGTGTGAGGTGATACCTACCTTATTGTAGTTTTGATTTGCATTTCTCTGATAATTAGTGATATTGAGCATTTTTTCATGTGCCTATTGATCATTTGTATTTCTTCCTTGGAGAATTGCTTGTTTAGGTCTTCTGCCCATTTTTGGATTGGGTTGTTTGCTTTTTTTTTTCTTATTATGTCGTATGAGCTGCTTATATATTCTGGAGATCAAGCCTTTGTCAGTTTCATCGTTTGCAAAAATTTTCTCCCATTCCGTAGGTTGTCGTTTTGTTTTACTTATGGTTTCCTTTGCTGTGCAGAAGCTTGAAAGTTTAATTAGGTCCCATTTGTTTATTCTTGCTTTTATTTCTATTGCTTGGGTAGACTGCCCCAGGAGAACATTTTTGAGATGTATGTGAGATAATGTTTTGCCTATATTTTCTTCTAGGAGGTTTATTGTATCTTGTCTTATGTTTAAGTCTTTGAGGCATTTTGAGTTTATTTTTGTGTATGGTGTAAGAGAGTGTTCTAGCTTCATTGATTTACATGCTGCTGTCCAGTTTTTCCAACACCATTTGCTGAAAAGACTGTCTTTATTCCATTGTATATTCTTGCCTCCTTTATCGAAGATTAGTTGACCAAAAGTTTGTGGGTTCATTTCTGGGTTCTCTATTCTGTTCCGTTGGTCCATATGTCTGTTTTTGTATCAATACCATGCTGTCTTGATTACTGTAGCTCTTTAGTGTGGGTTCTGATCATCGTGGGTTTTGTCCAGCAAAAGTCCCACCGTGCAAGAACGAAATTACTCAAGACTTTATGAAGTCAAGAGAGTGAGAGGGAGCTGGAGACCAACTCCCCGAGCTCCTCCAAAGCTCTTGTATTTATTGAGAATAGTCAAACAAAAGAATCAAAGTGAAATACGTCATAGGAATAAAGGGCGTGGTATACGTGCAGGGATGCAGGTCAGCAGTTTCAGTTCATGAAAAATAGAAACATTATAATCTTGATTTATACTTAGAAGGTTACAATATTGATAGTACGAGCAATTATTTTTAGCCTCAAACAATCATGAGCAAGGTTACAGTGTTCTGAATAACTGATAACGAAAACCCAGACCACCAGAGTCTCCACACTATGATCAAAAATCATCTAAGCATGTGAAGCAGCCCACCTATTCCCAGCTAAGGGCTAAGTCACAGTTTTCTGTGAGCAAGAGCAGCCTACACTATCCACCTACGCCTGATAAGCAAAGCATGTCCTGCCGGTTAGGGCAAGGGATGAATTATGGTTTTCCATAAGCACAAGCAGCCCTGAATCTATGACCTCTAGCTAAGCAAAGCGAGCAAAGCATGTCTCTGCTTTTTATGGCAAAGAGACAATTTGTAGCAGTTTTCTGCAGGCAAAGCAGCTTCAAGGCAACTAAGCTAAGTTCCATTGATAAAGTGGTGACTGGTATTGAGAGTTCAGTCTTTTTTGCTTTTAGACATTTTACTTTGTATTAGCAGTATAATGACAAATATAGAAAGCATTGGTTTTGATTATACATTTTTTATGTATTTACATAAAGGTGAAAGTACATAAAGGTGAGAATATGATTTGGTAAAAGCAATTATTACAATATCAAAGTTTGTTAACCCAAGTTTGTGCTCCCACACTGTAGTATTGTCTGAAGTCTGGGAGAGTTATTCCTTCAGCCTCTTTCTTTTTCTTCAGTAATACTTCGGCAATTCTAGGTCTTTTGTGGTTCCATATAAATTTTATTATGATTTGTTCTAGTTCTGTGAAATATGTCCTGGGTAATTCGATAGGGATTGCATTAAATCTGTCATACAGAGTAATAACAACACACACAACTTGAAGTGGCTAACTGGAATCAAATTTCATGTTCTTTAATTACCTTTTATACTTGGTGTCATACTCAATTCATTTTAAGTTGTAGCTCTGGTTAGGAGTTTATAGCTGAATAGCAATATATATGAATCAATTTATAGTTTGACATTTTAATCAAAATACTGAGGAAGAGAGCATAGTTGGGTGTCTCTGTATGTGTTTTGTGTGCATACATTCTTTCTAATCTTTACAGATTTATCCAGTGTATCTTTTGGGTTTTTGTAGTAAAATTCATGTGTTATTATTGTTAGCATTATTTTCCATGATAGAAATCAAGGTCTTAATGGAGTTTTTCAGAATTTTAGAAAAATATATTTAGTGTAGCTCTGATCGTTTGTTTAAGATCTCAGAAAATCAAGACTCTGCAGATGTTGAGCCTCAGGAGCATTCATTTACCCGGACCATTGATGAGGAAGCTGAAATGGAAGAACAGGCTGAACGAGAACGGGAAGAGGGGCACCCGGAGCCGGAGGATGAGGAGGAAGAGCGGGAGCACGAAGTGATGACAGCTGGCAGTGAGTACACCCATCCTACTTTACAGATACACACGTGGCACTCTTTTTGGTAGGGCAGATGACTGGAGAAAAGAAAGGCAAACGTTTCTTTACAGTTTTTCTGAAAGGATCTGATGTTCTGTGGTGATCTGAACTTACATTAGCTAACATTTCAGCTCTTAAAACTGTGCTAGTTCCATTCTGAAGCTATTGGGTTGCATGTTTTGGGCTGAAAAGCTCTGGAAGCAGGCTTTTGGAAACAGTGCCTCTTGCACTGAGTCTCATTCATGAAATGATGCCCGTGGTTCATTGGATAGGGTCATTCAAAGTACGTTCCCTGGAGGGTACCAAGTTGTCCACTGGCCTGGCTGCCCACTGGGTGGTAAGGAAGAGAGCCCTTTCTATGCCTGTTAGGGGAGCCCAATTACTTTCCATATGTAGAACTTTTAAAATGATAAATTTCACCCACTAACTGACTGCACTGCTGTTTTCAGTAGGGAACAAGAATATTATTGGCTAAGTGAACAACATTTTTCCTATTTTTATATTCCAAGGCTACAGATAGTTTTTAAATGTAATCATTCAGATGTTTAAAGAGAAATATCAAAGCTTTTAAACATTCGTTAGTATCTTTTGAGTGATTTCAAGTTAAAATGTATATTCACTTTGTAGCCTAAAACATTATGGCCAGCTATGCATTTGATATTGGGATTGTCTGTGTATTTCGATCAATTTGACACTTACTTATTATTGACTTATTTGACTTATTTGTGTTCTGCATACTTCTAAAAATGATTTTCAGGTGGCTCAAAACAAGACCAAAACCCATTAGAACAAGAGGAAAGAGACAAGGTCCAAATGGAGAAAAGGGAATTGGAGATGAAGAGGGAGAGAATAATTATATTTTTAAAACCTAGGCTGAGGGAACTTTTGCAGATGAGCTTAAGACTTAGTTTAGAAATTCCTGAAAGCAAAGACCAAAGGGGAAACACAGTAACAAAATATAACCTTCAATTATAGAAAAATGAATTACAATAGTTACCTGGGGAGTAATAATCTTTAAACTAGTTAGCACTTTTGAGTACTGTTTTTTATGCTGGGCACTGGGTCAAATGCTTTATATAGAATCCTCTCAGTCTTATGAGATGATTTTAGTATTACCCTATTCTAAAGGTGAACAAACTGAGGTTTAAGGAGACAAACCTCCTTAACTCCTGTGCTTAGGGCCAGAGTTAGTAGCAGCTGGAATTAGAACCAGGTCTGCCCCAAATTCCAGTAGTCATTCTCTTGATTACTTTGACTGATTTCCAGCTCTAGACTCTGGATTTGTTGCTTTGATTTTTCATAGAAATAAGGGTCTTTCAACAACAAAATGAGTATATTGTAATAATAATAGTTTGAAATATACACATCCTTTTTTAAAGATTATTCTTCCATATTGACAGATGAATCTAGTATTTTACTAACTTACTTGCCTGAGTTCCCATTAAGAATACCATCTTCACTCCAAATTTGAGCAAAAAATTATTTTCATATTGTGAAATAGCTACCCCTGCATCAGAACCTTGTTAAACCCACTGACTTGTGAACTGGGAAGGGCTGGCATTGGACATTCCTGGTGATGCCATTTGACTCTGGAGGCAATCTTGACCATATATTATAACCAGATTGTGTGCCAGCAAAGACTTTTAATGGTTGTGCTTATTTTTTAATGTGTTCAGAATACCACAAAGTGGAAGTGTTAGGGATTATATGGACTTTGGAAGGGAAAGGGGACTTTTCATTATAACTAATACAACTTAAATTTTGTCTGTTTATTTTGAAACCTGACAGTTTTCAAACCAAGGTCATGAACATTTCAGAAATAGGTGCCTAGTTATTTTTATTTAACCCAGTGCTTCTCAAACTTCAGCGGCCTTCATAATCAGCTGGAGGACTGGCTCCAACACAGATTGCAACCTCCAAGCCTAGAGCTTCTGATTCTGAAGGTCTGGGGTGGGCCCAACAATTTTAATTTCTAACGAGCGCCCAGATAATGTTGGTGCTGCTGTTCTGGGACCACACTTAGAAAACCACTGATTTAACTCATAAAAGCACAAATAGAATTAACCAAATCTAAATTCTATAAAGGTATGAGTATTTCCTATTGTAATTTTTATGAAAAGTTTAATAATATACATGTATTTTTTATATAATTTGAATTTAGTTACTACGCTGTATTTAATGCCTTAAAGTAATTTTTCCCTCTTTCGATAAGTTTTTGGTCCAAACTTTTTGACTATTTTTATTGTTATTTTCTTTGCTCTTCTCTCCCCATGTGTTAAGACCTTGTTTTTGTGTTGCATGTTACAGAAATCTTTCAGTGTTTCCTCTCAGCCCGTGAAGTAGCTCGTAGCCGAGATCGAGATAGAATGAACAGTGGGGCAGGGTCTGGGGCTCGAGCTGACGATCAACCTCCTCAGTCTCAGCAAGAGCGAAGGGTCAGCACAGACCTTCCCGAGGGTCAGGATGTGTACACTGCTGCCTGCAACTCCGTGATCCATCGATGTGCCCTGTTAATATTAGGAGTAAGTCCTGTGATCGATGAGCTTCAGAGGCGAAGGGAAGAAGGACAGTTGCAGCAGCCTTCCACAAGTGCCTCTGAAGGAGGTGCACTTATGACCAGGTGGGACTGACTAGAGTCTTAAAACACTTCTCTCCTCCTATGCGTTGAAATGGTTAATTCTCAAAATTTATGGTATTCTGAAATTAACAGACATGGAGGAGGAAATATAAATTGATATGGATGAATTTAAAGTAATGTGAAGAGTGATACTAATTCAGTCTGGAATATAAATTTCTGATTTAATGAGTAGGCACAATTTTTCATACATATAAACAACAGTAGCTGAGAAACATATGAAGTTATTTGCATATCTCTGTGATTTAGTGGCATGGAAGTTTTTCTGATGTAATTGATAAGGACTTGGTGCTTAGACCTAAGAGTCAGGATTTTCCAGCAACAAACATAATTACTCCTCACTGTGTGTTTTATCTCTGCTGCTAGTTCCATTCAATTTTATGTTCACTAACAGTCCCAAATCGAAAAACTTTTCTTTGTGCATGTGAGACAGGAGTGAAAGTCTTACTGCAGAGAGCCGGCTAGTCCACGCAAGTCCAAATTATAGACTGATCAAATCGAGGAGTGAATCTGATTTGTCTCAGCCTGAATCAGATGAAGAGGGTTACGCACTGGTAGGTATACCTAGATTCAGTAAAGAAGTATTTTTTTTTTATAGATACATAAGGCTTTGATTAGAGTAAGTAATGCACATTTGTTTTAGACATACAAAAATTTTTTTAAAATGAGGTAACTCTGTTGCATAGACATTTATCATTTGTATGTTAATGACTCTCAGATTTCTATCTTTAGTTCTGATTTCTTCCTAGACTCCAAATTCATCTATCTGACTCCTTGATGAACATTCTGCCTGAACGTGTCAGGTGACCACCATCTTAACCTATCCAAAAATAAACTCATCTTTCTCCCAAACCTCTTTTCTCATATTCCCTATCTTAGTAAGTGCTACTATTAACTACCCAGCTGGAAACCTGGGTTTGTCCTTAACTACTTTTTCTTAATTCCTGGTCCCTGAAACCTCACTCTCACAGTCCAATTAGTCAAATCTTAAAAATTTTACTCTTAATATCTTTCTCATATGTCCTCTCCATCCCTCCTGCCATTGCTCTTTTTCAAACTTTCCTTCTCTTTTGCCTGGTCTAGTACAGAAGCCTCCAGACTGGTTGCCCCATCTGTCTTGTGCCTACCTTCAGCATTTCACTAGAATAATATATCGAAAATACAAATCTGTTTATATCTCCTTTACTTAAAATCTTTCAGTAACTCTCAGTTACCTGTCAAAAAAGCCTCAGGACTTGGACTGCAGGCATTTAAGGTAAAAGTCAAATAAATGAGATGCTGATTTATACAAGAAGTAGGAAGTAAGGGGTGCTATAGTGTGATGGGTAAAATAAGTTATAAAATGGAAACTGTCCAAGAGACTGCTTCTATGCGAATAGTGTTGGACTTGGGATTGATAGCTGAATTTTCATTTTGGCTGTTTCTCTGCCTTATGTGTGAATCTGTATGTGCTACTTGACCTCTCTGGGCGTTAGTGTGATATATCCCATGGTGTGATATGAAGACTTAGTGTCCCATGGTGTGATATGAGGATTGTTGTGCCTGTGGTAATGTGTTAGACTTGGCTTCTACTGCTGAAGAGCTTTGAGACCTTGGTCATGTCACATGACAGCTCAAACAGAAACTCAGGTCTTTGTGGACTGAATGATCGATAAGATCCATTTTAGCTCTGAAATTCCTCTTGTGTGAATTGAGAAAATGGACATGAAAATATTTTTGAGAGTGTAAAGTGCTACATAAACCTAAAGCTATTGTTTAAAAGAAGTTTAAAGGAAGCATGAAAGGTTCCTCCTCTAAGGAAAGTAGAACAGTGTTTTCAAGCAGGTTTCATTGTGTTTTTGTTTGTTCTTCCTCCTTTCATTCTTCGTTCCCACTAGTATCTCTTTGCTCACAGTTCACGTTCCCAGTCTTGTAGTCTACCGAGATTCCTCTCTGTCCATTTATTTTTCCAAGTTGGTCAGTCTCATTACCCAGTCTCCCAACCCTTTGCTAATTTTATAGCAGGTCATGTCAGTTCTCTACTCAAAGCCGCCAATGACTGTACTCTCCCTCAAAGTAGAAGCCTCAGTCTTTCCAGGGCCCGTAGGACTGCATGTGTCCTGGTCTCACTCCTCTCTGATCTCCCTGCTGCTACTCTCTTTCTGCCACAATGACCTCTTGGCTCTTCCATGAACATACCACACAGCTTCCCCATGGGGCCTTTACGTGGCTGTTTCTTCTGACTGGGATACTATTGTCTGCAGGCAAATTCTCTCACTGCAGGTCTTGATGTTACTTTTTCAGTGACTCCTACCCTGACCACTCCATTTAAAATTGCAGTTTGCCCTCCTCTCCAGGTGTTCACTCCCTCTCCACCTTGCCTTGCTTTGTGCTTTTTTTCCCCCCACGGCACATAACATTATTTATTTACTATATTTATCAGTTTCTGTTAACCTACACCAGAATATAAACTCCCCGAGGACAAATTTTTTGCTGTTTTAGCCACTATTGTATCCCAAGCATCTACAGTGCATGGCACACAGTAGGCAGCCATTAATTTTTTTTTTTGTAACAAATGAGTGTCTGTCTGATCTATTTTGGTGAAATTTCTGTGCCTGTTTGTTCTTTCTACTGTTTAATTCAGACCCTTGATACCTTTGCCTGGACTGGTAGTTTTCAAACTGATCTCCCTCCTTTTTCCAGTCTTTCTCCTTCAGGGCTGCGCCCAGAGCCAGAGCTCTTAAAAACACAAACAAGAAGAACAACACCAAAACACCCGCTAGTCATGCCACGTTCCCACTTAAAAAAACTCAGAGACTCTGCACTGCCTACCTAGAAATCAGATTCTGGAAAACATTGCCTGCCTGCTTTTGAAGTTTTCCCCTGCAGTAGTCTGCATTTTTGCCATAGTAGTCTGTCTGCCAGACCCCAAACATATCTGTTGAGCCTCTGCTCAAGCATCATTTGCCTTAAATGTCCATCTTCTGGGTTTTGTTGTTGAAGTTCTGCCTCTCTCTTAAGGACTGGTTAAAATGTCAACTCATCCGAAAACTTTCCTAAGATTACTGACTGCAGACTTAAAAAATTGCACAACCTAAACGTTGAGAGCTGTATTTTATTCAGTGGGCATTTCTGGGTTTCAGCCCTAGATACAGCCTCTCAGATAGCTTGAGAGACCTTTCTGAAGAGGCAGGGGAGAAACCAAGATATACTGGAGTTTCTGCAACAAAGACCAGGTAGTTGGAACATCAAAGGATTACTATTAATTAAAGAAAACCAGACATCTCAATTTAATGAATTTAATGCTCTTCTATGTATGGTAAGACACAAAAGTCTGGGCTCCTTGGTATCATGCCTTTGGCATGCCCCTACCTATCTATGCCCTGTATCCTGTTTTTGCCCATCCTCAGTTCGCTCAGGGTGCACTGTTAGGGGTACTGCTGCTTGTCTCCATCTTGAGTTCCCTCCAGCTCACTATTGGGGCAGTGATAGTGGCTAATGACTTGATGGCTGCAGCGTCCTTTGTTTACTGATATGGCAGGCAGTATTTTTCATTCACATGACAGTGACTCTTATTTCCGTGGCCGTTTGTTAGTGCCTTTAATAAACCACTAATGGTTTGTCTCATGTTGGACTTATTTATGTATTATTAGTATTTCTGTCCAGTAGACCTCTTAGGATGTCTAGGGAATTTTTTTTTAATGCCCCTCGTATCTCCTACATTGTGCTTTGTGTGTTGTAAGTGATTGATAATTCATTTCAACTGAAATGAAAAGATAAAAGATGAAGATAAATGTATTAAAGTGGCATAGTTTTCGGAAACAAACAATGAAATCTGAGTCAGTCACTATAGACTCTCTTGATTTTGACCTGGGACAAGGCACTTAATCTTCCTGAGCCCCAGATTCTTTATCTTTGAAATGGGGAATGACATTACCTCTTATACTTGCCTCACTGGGTTGTTGTGAAGAACAAGTTTGGTGATACAGTTTAAAACATGTTGAAAGCGATGTTTTGAAAACATAATGGGAAGACGGATAAATGGATGTGGGCTGAACTTAGATTTAATTGCCAAGTTTAGTTTCTGTAGAACTTTTAAATGGTTAATAAGCAGATTTTTGAAGAAGATAGATTCTTGATCATGTTTCCTTATGAAATATTTAGAAAGATAGTGTCATAAAAGGTGGAAAATTCAAGAACTAGAGAGAGCAGATTCCATTGTAGATGATGGTAACCTGCGCTGAGCCTTCAGCTTCAGAGAGCCTGGTAATAGAGGAAGAGGAGCAAGCAGTGGGGGCAGTTGGGTTTTTCCATCTGAAATATGTTACCCTTTTGCCCGAGGTTATCTAGGATTACCATTCATATCTTAGATATCTAGTAATGCTGAATTATTAGTGAATGAAGTGTTCTTAAAATAACTGAAGTCAACCAGTTTAATGCTAAATCTGTGTCTTAACCTTCTTTCGTAAAGAGTATTATGTGATGTATTATCTACTTTACTGTCTTAGTAAACAGAGAAACCTCAGTAAACAGTTACACAGTTAAACCCAAGTTTAACTGTTTAATACAGTTGTCATACTTATCAGCATTTCTTACTACACTATCTCCTAATCCACCTCCCTCATTTCCATACTCCTGTCTTTCAGAAAGAATTTGATTTAGCATAGAAAAAATTAATACTACTTATAAAAGTATAAATTAGGTGAATGAATTATGGCTAAAAGAAGTTGAGAGAGGAAAATAAAGCCCTTAGTAAGCTTTGTACACCTCTACACTTACCCTGTGATGTTCCACTAGAGATGGGCCACCGAATAGGAAACACATGAGTTACATGGTTCATAGTGTCTAAAAGATGAAAAAAAGACTAGGTTTTCCAGAGAAACTCTGATATTTCTGGTTCCTAGGCCTGAGATAAATTTCTTCCATGGGCCCTCATGGCAAACGTACTGTGTGATACAAATGTTACAGTGCATGACATGGTGATGTCTTCAGTAGCTGTCATGACAACTGTTTGGTGTTTTGTCTAGCAACAAATGGCCTGAGAACATACTTATTTCTGGGTGTGTGTGTGTCTGTGAGATAAAATGTGTTTATCCATGATGTGTCAATATGTGTTACCAGGAAGATTTTCTAAATGACATTTCCTAAATGGATCACTTCTGCAGCCTTTCTTCTTTGCCACCGCCTTTTTTATTGTGTGACGGAGGATAGCTGAAATGTCAAAGACCATAATGTCAAGTCTGTGCATAAGTTTGTCATATGGTTTGCATATGGTTGGCTGCACGCATGAGAGGGTAGACAGTTGTCGGCAGTGCCTCCCCATCACACACACACACAAAAATGTATTTTCTTTCTTCCTGAAAGCCTTCACTGTTTTATTAGCTGTCTGCAATTTCACCATTTGAGATTTCTTTATTTTAACAAGTTTTTAAACAACGTTTTAAAATATTTAAAAATACTACCAGAAGGCTTAGGACTGTGTTATTTTTCTGTTAGTGTGGACTCCTCAGATTCTCTTCGAAACACCTGGCCAAGGCTAATGGGAGTTTTGAAAAGAATGGGAAACGAGGGTAGAGAGCAGGTAGTAATTTCAGAAAATGAAACTTTGCTACAGGGACTTTAGACATCTAGGGGATATTAATAAGAGATCATACTGTGTTTGGAGGATGAAAGACAAAGATTCCAAAGAAGAAAAGGTAACAACAAAGAAAATCTATTGCTATTTTACAAGGTTAATGAACGTGAAAGTTGACTTTGTCTTTTAGTGTCTCATAGTCACATGCCTGAGCTTTCTTATACCTGTTTTTAGTGGGTTTTTAGAGACTCTTTGTTCTTAGCCTGACCTGACTGGTGAATAAGTACATAATTTTCACAATTAAATTTTATTATTTATTTTTAACTTAACAGAGTGGAAGGCGAAATGTTGATTTGGATTTGGCATCATCTCATAGAAAGAGAGGTATGTATCAAATATTAAATATCAGGTTAAATTAACTGTTTTTATATCTGATGTATTTAGATCTGACTGTCATTGAAATATTATTGCAAAAAAAATTTAGAAACACTTAATCAGAAAAGTTAAAAGGAAGATCATTTTGTTTAAGATATACACCCTTTGAAAAATCTGGGAATGTCTAGGAGTTAATAGTTCTGTTTCTCATTTGTCACGTGTTTTGGCTTTTTAGAAGTCGTGTGGGAACTCCAGAAACTTTACACTGCGGGGGCTTATGGGCATAATGGCCATGTTTTAGCTCGCTGGGATAGTTGCTGTGACTTAAATGGTGTTACAGGGAGAGCTCTTTACCCCAGTCACCTTCCATACTCAAGCATACACTTTAAACCTGAAAGTTTCTACTTTTTTTCCCCTTTGCTTTCAGGATAAAGCATGTAAGAGATCAACAGATGATTTCTTAAAAAAAAAAATTCCCATGAGAAATAATTTTAGTGTCATCAAGAGTTAAGCTCATTTGTTAAAAGCTGTTATCTTAGTGAATAATGTAGTTAACTCTTGGTTTTACGTACAGATAGATGGAAGGAACAGCAGTTTTCAATAATATAAATCCAAAGTAAAAACTCTTGTTATTCTCTGTTAATTGACACTTTTATTAAACCCATTTATTCTATGGTTGTGAAAATGTGAAATGTTAAAAATCTCCGCTAGTGGCAGTTTCCTAAAAGCCTGTGGCAAAACCTTTTTTCCCATGATACTAAGTCTTTTATATTTCAGAATTAAACCATTCTCTTGATAGCTTCCTCGGCAGGATGTTAGTTTCCCCTACAGGAAAAAAAAAGTGAGAAATGAGGTAAAACTGAGGAATGAGAGGAAGCAATGTGCACACAATTTTTTCATTTTTGTGTTTATAACTTAGAGCAAGAAAAGTTGATTCTTCTGTAGAGTAAAATATGGTAATACTTTATTCTCCACTTACAATTAGAATGTGGAGAATGATTTTTCTGAACTATTAAGAATTGTAAGAACTAGAGCTGGTGCTTTCTTTATTGAAAAATCTTTGAAGACTACAGCATATTAAGGCTGTTCGGTTTTTAAAAAAACGATAAGGTATTTCTGATAGCAAAGAAATTAAATGATGTTTAATACAGTGTGCAGTATGTATTTTATTATTTCCTAATTTTTTTTGAAAATTGGTAATTTGTATGCCATAATTAGCCAGAGTGTCCTTTTCTTTAGCCACTTGACTTAGGAATTAACTTAAATTTTGGGGACAGTTTAACTTTCCTAATGTGGTTAGCTCAGGTGAAGGTAGTTGCTACAGTTTCTATGTTATATTAGTGAAAAGATGGCTCCAGACTTACTGAGCAGCATAAGGGGTCCAACCTGTCGTTTAAGAGCTTCCTGCTATACTAATTATTTATAAGTGATAGTCTGTTGGCTAAAATTACTCTTTTCTCTCAGATCTTTATCATGCTTATGGAAATAAAAATTTGAGATTCGGTCTGTGTTAACCATGTCAGCATGTGGCAAAGTAATCTTTGGAATAAAACAAAAAGTGGTATCTTTACCTTTGAATTAAGAATAACCTAGAATTCGAGTATAAATTACTTAGGAGGAATTAATATAACATTTAAAAATCATTATCCTAGAGTTACTACCTGTTCAAATTTTAAACAATCGCCCTACAAGTAGATGTGGATTTCCTATAGTTTTAGAGCGAAGTAATTACAAATGAATTAAGCCGTTAATCCAAATTTTGTTTAGAGATAAACCAACTTCTCCAAAAGCTCAAGGTAGTACCAAGACCTTCGAATTTAACTTTATTTTGTTGGAAACAGAAGGGCAAATACAGGACCTCATAAGAAAAGTTTATTTTTTTTTAAATTACCCATTTAGAAAGTTGTAATAGGGGGCAAAACTAGTTACGCCAATTTATTATCACTTAATTTATTCTAGTAATCATTACATTTTAACGTTCCCAGGGAAAAAACTTTGCTAATAGCTTTGTTCCTAGTAATAAGTGACTACAGAGTAGAATTACTATTTTAGGAAAGGCAGCAAAAATAGTTTTCAATCTCATGAATCGTAGTACTTGTGGATTTAATAATGGAAATGTACACTTAATAGTTTCATTTATTGTATTATAATGGATTTCCTTCTTTAAAAGAAATTAACATTGAAAATACATTCGGGACATTATATTTTGAAAGGAATTTAAAAAAATCATGTATATTTAGAGACTACCCTCTGGATTTTTTTTCTTTTTAACCACAGTGGGGGTTTTTTTGCTTGTTTTGTTTTCCTCTTTAATGATGGTAAAATAAACCACCTGTTTTTTCCTTATTTATTATTAATATGGGCCAGATGTCATAAGCCATAATATGCCTGTCATCAGTCGGGCAGATGAACTACTAAGTCTGAGAACTTTTAGGAGCCATTCAGGTGTTCTGATTCTGACTTGAGCTATGAAGGACAGGCAAATGTCCAGCCAAGTGAGAATTCTCCTATATGTTTTTTACCCCTTTCCAATATTTTGAAAAGGAAATGTAATTTTTTCCCCTTCAGATTGCTTTTTCATCTATTAGCCGAATGGTCCAGAGTTATTCAAAGAGAAATTGGAGATTACAGTGTTTAATTACGTCCCATTTACTGAGGCTAAATGGATATATCAGTATCAGCTGATGGTTGTGTGCATTTCAGCTGCCCTTACTATGCCTCCAGAGGCTCCTCCTGGAGAGGGCCTAGTGCCTCTAATTTCAGTATTTGGCACTGAGGATACTGGGATACATGCTGTTGAACCATGATTGCTGCTTCTCCCCTCACTCCAGTTAATGTTTCACAACTGGTCTATGCTCTTGGTCCAAGAAAGAGTAGAGCAAAGTAGAGAAAGGTAGGAAATGGTAGAGCAAAGTGAGCAAATAATTGTAGCTCAGCCAACTCGCTCAGCTCTTTTGAGGCATCAAAGCTAAATTCTAAGACCAGAAATGTCATATAATACTTTAAACAGAGACAAGTGAAACATATTCCTGCTTAGAGCCTCAGAAGCAATATGAAATTTATGAACACTATAAACTGCTTACTATATGCCAGTTATTGTTCTAATCACGTCAAACATAATAACTCATTTAATTTTCCATCAAATTTAATTGTCAAAATTCTTGGCAAAACCTGTTAAACTAGATGTTGTATTTTGGTACTTTGATAAATACTTTAAAAATTTGCTGTAGTTGTGCAGAACTGAGCTCATCCTTTGCTGAAAGGCAGTACCTTTTTGCACATACTTAACTTTAGTTTTCATGCTTAAGCTGAAGCTGATACAGTGAAAAATGGGAATACCAAAGCAAAAATTTAAGGAGATTATAGTTTGATTTAATCCCCACCCTAACCCTACCCCGACTCCTGCTGCCCCAGGTCTTTAAATATAATATTAGGGTTTTATTGCTAAATAATATTGGGAACATTTATCAACATGTGTGTTTCATGGTGTAACTTGTATGGGTGAAGTGCTGTTTTATCTATGCATTTCAAATTAGATTTATAAAGAAGAACAAATGTGAATGTTGTCTCCTGTATCAAATTTCTCCTTTTGTCTTCTGATTCTTGTTGTGGTAGTGTATTTACTCCTTTTTGGCCAGTTGAGCCCCAGAAAAAAGAAGAGCTTCAAGCAAGTACATGATGGCATGTTTAATTTTTTTCCCCTTTTAGCTTGCCTACATATTTTATGGTTTATAAAGTATGTATTGCAGTTCTGCCATGTTCATTTTGAAAATTCCATTTAAGAACCAAAGTTGTAAGGACAAGTAAACAATCTCAAATTTCTTGTTGAATTATATTTTCTTTTCATAGTAGGAGACTCTGACTTAATATCAAGTAAGAATTGGGCTCAGTTACTGTTACTCTGTAGAGACTTTTGATATGCTTTTCAGACACAATATTTTCTATATTCAAATAAAACAATACAGAACAAATCACTTATTAGGTTGTTACAATGGTTTACAAGTTAGAGTTTTTTCATCTCTCATTTCCATACCGTAAATTTTTGTGTTTCCAAGTATTTTTGCTGTCAGCCTAAATATTTTGATTGCAATTATTTAATTTATTTATTTACCCTAATGCTTTCAGATAGTGTCTTTCCTGTACTTTCCTATATTTTATTCATACAAAGTTTTGTTTGGGTTATACACTTTATAGGTTGTATCCTTTAAATTAGGCGTCAGCAAACTAACTAGTGCACCACATCTGGATTGCTTTTTTTGAAAGTAAGGTTTTATTGGAACACAGCCACACTCATGTATTATCTGTGACTGTTTTCATGCTATAACAGCAGAGTTGAGTAGTTGCATGAATAGTTAATGACCCACGAAATGTAAAATATCTGGCTTTTTACAGGAAGAGTTTGCTGACCCTTGCTTTAAATCTCAGGGAGGATTTAATTGGGGATTGGCCACCTAATCATAGAATATTTTGGAGTATATGAAGACAATTCACTTTTTGTAGATTCTTCACAGTTGAATCTTTGGATAGGCAGGCAGTTGAAATTTTCATGGATCAGTGATTTGTGAGTTGATTAATAACAGGAATATGTAAACTTAGGGAATTATTGTCATTAACTTAGCAGATCATTTTCCTTGAGCCTCTATTTCCTCAAGTGAGGAAATTTGACTAGATAATCTTTAAAGTTGCTTTTACTTCAGTGGTTCTAACATTAGCTCATTGCACATTTTATTTTCATTTTGAAAAGTAATTCATAAATATTGGAAGAGAAAAGAACTTTTTATTCTGAAATTTTATTACTGAACCAACAAGCTCAATGCTAAGAGCCAAAAAATATCATTTGTGAGTTAAGGTTAAATCCAGATTCTGAATTTGGGCTACTTAAAGAAATGGAAAATGATTATTTGTCTTTATTTTCTTTTTTTCCACATTAGCTCCTGCTTTATTCTTTAAATGTCATTTTTAATTTAATACATTATACATCCATGACATCATTGTTTGGATTTTTACTCTTTTCTGTATTATATGAAAAAATATTCAGCTATACAATTTGTGTAAATTTTCAGATTGGTTATTTTTTATGTGCATGAAAACCAAAAATCCAGTATTTTTTAATCTAAGAATTCTTGCTAAAACATGAAAGGCAGATAAACCATATATTCTTTGCCATTCTAAATTATTTTAGTAGAATCCATATAAATTATTTCATAACTACTTTATAATTTTAGCTGCCTATTGTGAATTTCTATGTCTGATTTTGAAGTTGAGGTTTTATTGACATCAATGTAATAATTTAAAAATAATTTACACAGTCAATATTTTCTCTGTGGGCAATAGTGTTTAAATAGTTCTCTTCTCAAATCTTTTCCATCTAGTACGTAACAAATATAATTTTTATATAATATAACTTTTATTGAGTGCCTTAAGATACATTCCTAACAGGGAAATTTGGTATGTTCACACGATAAGATACACAGCACTCAAATGAACCATGGCTACATACAATAATGTGAATGAGTATTAGCAATACTATATTAACTGAAAGATATGTCCAGAAAGACTACATAGAATGATTCTCTTTTATAAAGTCAAGAACAACTAAAACTAAACACTGTTTATCTTGGGAATACATATAAGATAAACCAGTATTTAACAACAATAAAAGCAAAGGAGTGATAATGAAAGCCTTAGGTAGGAAGACACAGAGGGAGATGGGTTCAAGGAGGAACAGATAGATAGATACAAGTTACTGTCAGTTTTCTAGTTCTTGTGTTCACATTTACTATAAATAAATATAAATACAAAAGCAAGCCATGCATGGACCAATGATGAGAAGACATTATGAGCCAAGGAGTACGATTAATCTAATTTGTGTACCTGAGATCAATTAAATTAAAAAAGACAAAGCTTGTAAGAATTAGATAGACACTTACATGTTTACTTGAAGCCAATATTGGCACATGACTTGGACAGTTGTTGTGTTCAAACATATTAACATTTTTGCTGTCTAATGTAGATTTTTGCCTATTGGCAAAACTAATGGTATGACACTACTTGGTAATTTTATGTAGATATTTTATAGTAAATCTTACATATTCTTGTCTGTGAAACTTTGCTTCCTCTGTGTAGGAGTTTCACAACCTGCAATAAATACACATATGACACAGTGACAATGTTCCTTGTATTAATGAAACCCAAAGGGTGATGCTTATGTCTCCTTTTTGTGTAAGTTTACTTGCCCTTCTGTATTCATTTTTTGGTAATGTTTCATTGCAGATATGTAGACACTCTGCTCAGTCTTAACTTTTTGCAATGGTAATGTTAAATCGGATGAAGTCCTATTACTAGTAGGTCTCATAAGCAGTGGCCTAAGTGCCTAGTTCCTTTTTTTTTTTTTTTTTTTTCCCATAAATGATGGTCTGGTTTAATACTGCAGGGCATTTTAAGCTAAGCATTTTGAGAGCAGCTTCTGCCTTTCTTTTTCTTGTGGCAGCGTGTTGCTAAAGCGCTTACAGAGACACTGGTACATTAAACAGGGCCTTTTCTTTGTTTTCTTACATTGCTCTAGTTTTTTTTTTGTTTGTTGTTTTTTACCAAAGCATTTTGCTCAGATTCACTTAATGCATGCATGTATTCAAACATGAGTATCCATTTCTCACCAATTGGTATGGTAGCAGCACTCAGCCCTCAGCTAGTTTCAGACGTATGCTCTACTTGGTTGCCATTGATGCGTGTTTGTTCTGTTTGTATGTAGGTCCTATGCACAGTCAGTTGGAATCCCTGAGCGACTCTTGGGCTCGCCTGAAGCATAACCGAGACTGGTTATACAGCTCCTCTTACTCCTTTGAGTCTGATTTTGATCTTACCAAGACTTTGGGAGTTCACACCCTGATTGAAAATGTTGTCAGCTTTGTGAGTGGAGATGTGGGGAATGCCCCAGGTTTTAAAGAGCCAGAGGAAAGTATGTCTACAAGTCCCCAGGCCTCCATCATTGCAATGGAACAGCAGCAGTTAAGGGCAGAAGTAAGTCTTTGATATTTACTCCTTGTGAGAGACTGTGGAAACTTAAACCAAGCTACAGAATATGTAATTGTAGGAAAACCTTCCCTTTCTTCTATTCCTTGCTTCCCCCTTTACTCTACCTGAGCTTTTTGATGTCGTTGTCTTAATCAAAACAGCCTGATAATTTTGTTTGAAGGGAACAAAAGTGCATTTTAAACTGCTGTCTTTTAGAACAAAATACTCTAATCATTAAGTCTTTCCTTGTCTCCAGAAACTAGAGTGAGACTGATTGGTGACCATACGGATCTGCTCTCAGAGTCTCCATTTTTGACACACTTGACTCTGTTTAAAACTAGATTAGAACACCATGGTAATAATGATAAGTGCTATAATTAGTGAGCATAGCCTCAAAATATCTCCCTCAAAATATTTATTAAATATTGTGTTTTTAACATGTCCACACATTCTTTGATGCTCTTCCCTCCAGGAGGTGGAGCTTAATTCCCCTCCTCTTGAGAGTAAGCTGGATTTAGTGACTCAGCCAACAGAGTAGGAAAAGGGGAAAATATAGCAATTTTACGTTGCAGAAACTTGGCAGACATAACCCTAACCAAGTGATCAAGGTCAATATTACCAGTAATGGGTTATGGTGATACCATATACTCTGATAATAAGATGATGAGAGGGCGACTTTATAGTATGCTTCCTCAAAATCCATACCTGTAGTCAAACATGAGAAGATATCAGGCAAACCCCAATTGAGGGACATTCTGTAAAATACATGAACAGCCCTTCCCAAGCATCAAGGTCTCACACACACACACACACACACACACAAAAGACAGAGAGACTTTCATAGACTAAAGGAGGCGTGACAACTAAATGCAACGTGATATCCTGGATTGGATCCTGGAACATACTAGGGACATTATGGGACACTGGTGAAACCCAAATAAAGTCTGTGGTTTAACCAGTAGTGTTGTACCAATGTTAATTTGTTTTGATATATGTACCATAGTTATGTAAGATGTTAACATAGTGGAAGCTAGGGGAAAGATATATAGAAAGTCTCTGTGCCATCTTTACAACTCTTCTGTAAATGTAAAATTATTTCAAAATAAAAAGTTTTTTTAAAAAAAGAGGGATAGGCTGATTGACTGTGGTGGTGGATATTTGTCCTTTTAGGGGAGCTAGAGCCAGAAGTTTAAGAGAACCACAGAGAAACCATTCCAGGATACTAATGCTTCTAATTCTTGAACTAAAGAGTATTCATTCTGTATAACTTTATTATAAATGAAGGAAGCAGTAACCATACTACTTGACGGTTTTGAAACCTTCGCATGTATCTCCTCATGAGCATCACAGTAGCTGTGTGAGTAGGTTAAAGTACTGTTAGCCTCATTTCACACATGAAAAACTGGGACTCAGGAAGTTAAGGGAGTTTTCCAAGGCCCACAGTAGGTGGAAGACTCTGGCCTTGAAACTAGGTCTCCTACATCCAAATCTACTACTTTTCCCATTGTATTTTGTAACCCTTTTTATACTGAACTATGCTTATAGAGATCTTTGAGATATGTTAAAATCATAATAATGAAATAAATGTTTATCTTAATAGAATAGATTCCTAAGAAATGTCAGAATCTTCTGTGTGCTAAGTAATATATTGTCTGTGATACTCAGAGTTGTATCTCAAATTCAGCAAAAACCTCTAATACATGTTTATTTTACTTTTCTCAAGCTTCGTTTAGAGGCACTTCATCAGATTCTTGTTTTATTGTCTGGCATGGAGGAAAAAGGTAGCATCTCTCTGACTGGAAGCAGGTCGAGCTCAGGTTTCCAGTCGTCCACACTGCTCACATCTGTGAGGCTGCAGTTTCTAGCAGGGTGTTTCGGTTTAGGCACTGTTGGACACGCAGGAGCCAAAGGAGAGAGTGGCCGATTGCATCACTATCAGGTGGGTGACAGGTCTGTCGTATAAGGATGACACCTTACAGCATATTCAGATTTTTAACGTCTTTTTACAATACCAGTTTAATAATGCTAAACTTTTTGGTGTTTAAGATTGAGATTTTAAAATATCTCATTGGTTTAGTTTCCTGAGTCAGAGTGGTATGGTTGGGATTAGGTAAGCCATGGTTCTGTTGTACTTTAGATTCTTTGCTGGCTCAGTTTTAATAACCTTTAGCCAAATCGCATAGAGCTAGATCTAAGTTGGAATAGATATTGATGTTTGGGAGGATGGGTGTCAAGACCAGCATAGGGCTCTAGCACAGACTGGGGATAAAGTGCTATTACTTTTATTTGGGTAGAAGGTGTCATTGTTGCTAATAGAAAAGGAAAATCTTTTTGTGTAATTTAGGATGGAATCAGAGCAGCTAAGAGAAATATTCAGATTGAAATCCAGGTGGCTGTGCATAAGATTTATCAGCAATTGTCTGCTACCCTGGAGAGAGCCCTGCAAGCAAACAAGCATCACATTGGTGAGTAACTGCACCCACAGGTAGAAGATGCAAGCTACACTTTGGCCTGAGATTATGCTAGGTGCCTGATGTTCTCTACCTTGTGTTTAATGTTAGTAGGTCAGCTTACAGGTAAAGAATAAAGACTTGCAAGTGTAATGGTGTTCCATATTATTATTTATATTTTGGAATTTGATTTCTTTTAGTAAATTCTTGTTGACTTCAAAGAAGATTCTCAGCTGTCTTTCTTTCTTTGTCTTTTTAGAAGCCCAGCAGCGTCTCCTTTTGGTTACAGTTTTTGCCCTAAGTGTTCACTATCAACCGGTAGATGTTTCTTTGGCAATTTCCACTGGTCTGCTAAATGTATTGTCACAGTTATGTGGCACAGACACCATGCTGGGACAGCCCCTTCAGCTGTTGCCAAAAACCGGTGTTTCCCAGCTGAGCACAGCTCTGAAAGTGGCCAGTACAAGATTGCTCCAGATTCTAGCCATCACTACGGGGTGAGCACTGTACCTGTCCTGGTAGAACCGGGTGGAGGCTGGTCTTTCACATTTTATTAACTTTCATTTCCCCCTAATCTCCATTATGTGTTTAAGCACATTTGCCCTTCTATGGTATTAGTATTTATTTTTCCCCTGTTATTTCATACAGGACCTATGCTGATAAACTGAGCCCCAAGGTAGTTCAATCCTTATTGGATCTACTCTGTAGTCAGTTGAAGAATTTGTTGTCCCAGGCTGGTGTGCTACTTATGGCCTCTTTTGGAGAAGGAGAAGGAGAAGATGAAGAAGAAAGAAAAGTGGACTCCAGTGGTGAAACTGAGAAGAGAGATTTCAGAGGTGTCGTAAACTTTTTTCTCTGTCATTATGTAGGAGCTCTTATTGAATCCCTATTGTGTGCATATCATTAGAATGTAGACTGTTTTCTGTTGTGAGGCATGAAAGCATTTAATTTTTTCACTTCGGAACCCCTTTTTCCTCCAAATACATGTGATTTAGATAAGCTTATGACTGAACCTCCTCTCTCAGAGTCCGTTAACCCTGGTGTAGTGACCGTACTTCCCACTGTTTGAGTTCAGCCTCTCCTGGGCTGTTGGGGCTCTGGAACCCAGAGGTTCTAGGTAACTGTTTCCTGCAGACTTTGTTTTCTTGGCATTTGATTCTGACAGCCAGTCTCTAACTACAGTCTTGGCTTAAGTGTTCCCTCAGGACCAAGAGTTTTAATATATGGAAACTGGGTTAGAATTAAGGGGAGTTGAACTTCTTGCTAGGCTGCTCTGCTCTCCAGCCACTAAAAAATTCTTCATTACACATAGCCATCAGAATTTTTGGTTGCTGTAATATGGTCATCTGTTTATAGCTTTAAAAGGCTGTTGTGCACATTGTATTTCAGTAGGAATTAGACCCTGAACAGCAGAATTGCTACATATGTCTGTTACATAATTAAGGGAATAAAGATTTAAAATTGGTCATATATTCAAAAATTTTTGTGTAACTACCATGTCTTATTACCATAATAATAAGGGACCTCTTAATCCTTTCTGCACTAGATAGATAGACAGACAGACAGATGGAGAGAGCAACTTACTTAATTATTCTGTGCCCCAGTTCCCTCATCTATAAAATAAGAATAGTAGAACCAACTTTCCAAGATTGTTATGAGGATTAAATAATTTAATACAATGTAAAGGACTTAGAGCAGTGTCTGGCTCATAGTGAGAGCTCAATGAATGTTAATATTAATATTAAAATATTATAATAAATAATATTTAAATAAATAAAATAATATTTAAATAATGTTAATATTCTGTAGATAGATGGGTGGATAGAGGAAATATGTTGGGGATACAAAAATGACAAAACATTGTCTCTGCCCTCAAGGACCTTCTAGGGTAATGAGGGAGGCAGACATGTAAACAAGTAATTACGGTGTAATACAATAAGCTCAGAAGAAACAGCTAAATCTCTTAAGTCGGAATCTAGGAAGATGTGTGAATCTAATTCAGGGCTAGCTTTAGCTTTCAGAGGCTGAACCTGCAGCAAGTTCCTTCTCCTTGTTTATATGACGATTATCTTGCTTATACAAAGAACATAGGCAAACTCACAAAGTATGTTAAAATAAAAACAGGCTTTTAAAGCTGAGTCTTGTTTTCCTGAGATCCAATACGGGCATATAGTATTGTTAAGATAATAGTTTCTTACCACTTTGTGCTGAGTATTGGATATGTGGACAGCAGGGAAGACAGAGTGGAGTTATTCTTTAGCCTATAGTTCCCCAAGGGAACTGGATCCTTTTGTATCCAGGTAAAAAAAGAAAGTTCTTCTATGATGAATCTTGGTAGCTGTAACAGCAGACTGAGTCCACATCGGATCCCTGAGGTTGTCCTAGAAAGAAGGCCATTGGCACCCTTTCTATTTATGGGGATGGCTAGGATTGAGACTGATTCACAGCAGCAGTGGTCATGCATTCAGAGGCAGGTTGCCCAGTATTAATAACTGTATAAACTCTCTAAAATATTTAACTGAAAGTAAGATGTACTCTTCATTTTCAAACGTATAGTGTTGGTACTGAAACAAACTGTATCATCAAATTGTATCAACTTGCTTTATATTTAAGGTTTCATATAATTGTCTTGTTACAGAAATACTTACTTGGAGTAAGGATGGGGTAGGATGGAGGCTCCTAAAAGAGATTTTCCCGTGTATCTCTACCAAGAGAAAAGGCTACATAGAGGAGTTAGCTTTTGAACTGTATTTTGAAGGAATGTATAGGAACAAGGTTGGAGAGAGATGTGGGTACAAGGGCATGCTAATAATTTTATATTCTTCCAACTAATATTATAAAAAAAAAACCTTTGCTTATTAGCAAAGAGTAAAGAAGTAAAGAAGAGGTAGAGTACTCTATAGAGAAAATGTAGAGAAGGAGTTCTTAGATTTTTCTCCAATTATCCTTAGCAGGTTAGTTCTGTCATAGACCTGCACACCCATCTCAACAAAACAAAAGCTCTCCAGTTAACAAGGTTTCTGTGAAGATAGATTACCAACCATCCAAGCATGACCTTTGGCAGGAGGCAGTATCCCCTCTATCACAAGTGATTTGTCTGTGTATTTCTTAATCTGATATGCCAGGATCCCCCTGAAAGGAGTGCCTGTCTCCAGATTGTTATGTTTTCCCATGTTTTAATGGCCCTTAGGGATTGACATTCTGGGAATCTTCCTCACTAGCACACTTCTTCCCCTGGCTCTAAGTGGGAATTAGCCAGGCTAAGGAGGTATGAAAGGTGTTGGATGATATGGAAACATGGTGTGTTACAGGAAGAGCAGATAGTTCTTTGGCTTCAAAATGCACAGGGTGGAGGGAAACTATGAGGTGATGGCAAGAGAGAGGCTGGTATTGATGGTGGTGGAAAAACTGGGAAGATTGTATAGAGTAAATTTGTGGAAAGATCTTATACATGGAATTTGAGCTCAGGCAAACCAGACTCAGGCCTAGAAATTTGTTCCTTTGTAGAATATAAAAACACAAAGTCGTTTTTTAGAGATGTGATTAATTTGACTGGGACAAGGGGTGGGGCAGGTTGTGGGTGGATTATGGACTTTTTGAAAATGTGGTCCAAATTGTCAACTCTCTTACTAGTCAAATGCACATACATACATGATTTTTCATACAATTTTAGGGGGTTCATAGACCAGCTCCCTCAAATTCTATCCAGTAGAACTGTAGACTTGGGTAGAGAACTGTTGCTTCTTAGTGGTAAAAAAAAATGCACAAAACCAAGTACACATACTTTATTCTAGCTAGCCCACTGTCATTGTACACAGACATAAATGGTGTTTTAAGTTTGGCCTTATTTACTGACCTTTCATCATTGTCTTTTAAATTTCAAAAATTCAGGAGCTAACTGACAACATAGATTTTGAATTGGGTTTGTGCTTACTGCATTCTAAACGTAAGTTATTTACTATAAGACTATTTCCTGTTGGTTTTTGGTTGTATTATAAACTTGTCTCTTCACTCTTTAGCTGCTCTTAGGAAACAACACGCAGCAGAACTGCACCTGGGGGATTTTTTAGTTTTTCTTCGCAGAGTTGTGTCTTCAAAAGCAATTCAATCAAAAATGGCTTCTCCAAAGTGGACAGAGGTGTTACTAAATATAGCTTCTCAGAAATGTTCTTCAGGTACATGACCTTTGCCTTGTTTTAACGTATTTTATACGTCACATCTGTTTTATTCAGATAATGCCAGACTTTAACAACATTGGATACTTGACCTTGATTTCAAGACTTTTTTCTTGCCTTATGAGTACTTATTTGATTGAAAGAAAACTAATTTCCGGATTGAAAATTGACAGGAGTTAATAATAGAGAGTCGCACTGGAGAAGATCATGAATTTAATGTAGAGAACTTGTACAATAATAAAAACAAGCAGAGAACATCCTCTTTAATATGATAATTTGGCACAGATTTTGACCTTCTTGGATTACCAAAATGCAGATCTGAATTTGTGCATTCTTTCTTATTATAATGTGATTTCTATTGCCTTGATTGTAACTTCTGATTATGTGCTACCTATGAGAGTTCTATATAATAAGCTTAATTCCTGGTTTTTAGCCTGAAAGTTTGGTCTGCTTGCATAGATTACTATTAGCCCTTTCCTAGTCTGTTTTTTTAAAGTGTTATAAGTATACATAAAGTAAAATTTACTATTTTAACCACTTAGGTGTACAATTAAGTGACATTAAACCCATTCACAGTGTCGTTCATCCGTCAGTACTGGGAATGGGAGCCCCACTTCCAGAACTTTTTCATCATCCCTAGTCTTTTTTAAATATGCTAAAACATAACGTAATCTCTTATGGTACATATTATTTTATAAGTATTACAGTCTCAATATAATTTACTAGTGTTTCTTTTTCTATTTTTGCATACATTCAGTAGTTTTAAAATTCAGAACCTGTGTCTTTGTTTAAAGACTGGTGTAAACAGAAATAAAATGCATATAACTTGTTATTAACCTAACAGCTACAGTTATTAATTGCGAAACTACAATAAAATGGAGTCATACTAAATGTTAATATTCTTCAAACAGAATTATCCCAGTCATTTTATGATAGCAAATTCTGTTAAGAAATTATAAATTCATTTGTTAAAAGTATTTAAAGAATTTCTGAAATTGATCAGCTGTGGTACAAATAAAACAACGCTTTATTCAAAAGAACCCTTACCTTTCTCTTACTTTCCTAAAAGATCTAGTGTTTATAAGTATCTGCTATTTTCAGATCAGTTGTTCACACCAGGGTTCTTCTTAAATACACATCTTAGCTTTATGTGTAGTAAACTTATACTCATTTTCCTGTTAGTTTTTCTTAACTAATGTAACTTACAACAGCTTTTTTTTTCTCTTTTAATAAGATAAGGCTTATATAATATTGATTAGGGTCTTAGAGCATAAAGGAAAATCAACTGGTTTTATTGTAGTAATGGATAGAAAAAATCATCAGTATCCTATCTCCATCTTTGCTTACTTTAGAAAAGTATAAACTGCTTACTCCCCATTAGCCCTAAAAACCTCTGTGAGGCAGTCAGGGCGTGAATAAAGAAGAAGCAGTGAAAGGGTATAATAAGCCTGAGCTTTAGACATTAACAGACCTGTTTAAAATTCTACTTCTTTCTCTCCTGAGCCGTGTGGCTTTGGTCACGTTACTTCCCTGAGCCTCAGTTTCCTCATCAGTGAAGGATGTAATGTAGGATTTGTGAGGAACAAGAGACTTACTAATATGTATGAAATGCCTAGCAGTTTTATACACATTATGAAGTACCTGGCACAGGTAGTTATTATAGAGCTGTTCCTTACATACATGTAAGAACGGAAACATAAACATCAGTATTCATATACATCAGTGGGTACAGGATGAATCCAGAGTTCTTGTGATAATATGCTGAAGTGAAGTTCATTCCATCCTAAATGCTTAGCAGGCTCAGGGACTTTGTTCAAGAAGTTCATTTAAACTTTGAATTTCAACCACATTGATAATAGCAAAATGTCTTTTTTTCCCCCTCCAGGTATTCCTCTAGTTGGTAACTTAAGAACGAGGCTCCTTGCCCTCCATGTCCTTGAGGCTGTGCTGCCAGCTTGTGAATCTGGTGTAGAAGATGACCAGATGGCTCAGGTTTGTATTTTATAAGATGTGCTTTACATCTGCAGCATGATTCACCCAGAATCTAAACTTAGAGTCTCTTCAGTTTTAAATGTGTTATTTATTCAGTAGCAAGACTTCTACTTCTGAGATTGCTTTCTTTATTTTTTCATCTCTAAGCAAAGAGAAAGAGAAAGTAAGTTAGTCATGGGTGTGAGGAGTAGTATAGTGAATACTTTCAAGATCATAAGGAAAGGAAAATCGAGAATTTCTTACTAGGTTTGGGCGTCTAGATTGAGAAAGTTGTGAGGCTGCGTGGCCTAATTAGAGGTCCATATAGTGAGGCAACATGAGGGCAGTAGAGCCCACTTTTTAGTGGGTTAATGATCTTTCTAAAAAATGATGTTTAACTTGCAGCCACCCAGAGTAGCTGTTGAACTTTGGTATAATCAAGCCTCACATGTGACTTAGTATTACGGTTACATGGTATATTTTTTTCTAACAATACTTAAAATTATCCTTTACAGATTTTATCATTTTTTTTCCTTCAACAAACAGGTTGTTGAACGCCTGTTTTCCCTTCTGTCAGATTGTATGTGGGAGACACCCATTGCTCAGGCCAAACATGCTATTCAGATAAAGGAAAAAGAACAAGAAATAAAATTACAGGTAATTGATTCTTCTAAAAAGGTATTTTTAGACAGCAAAAGTGTCACCTTTCTCTGAATACTTTCTGTCTGAGGGACCTTGTTCTATCAGTTATCCCGTGTCCTCTCTGCACTGTCTCCCTTTCCTCTGGTTCCTTCTCCTCAGTTTTTAAACATGTCTTATTTCTAGCCTCTTAAATCCCTTTTTTATCCACAAAGCCTTCCCTATATTCTCTCATCCTTTGTTGCTAAGGTTCTCAGAAGAGTAACCTTATATATGTTTCAGCCACTTCCTCACTTCTCAGTATCTCTTCAGCCCAACTGCTTATCTTCCATCAAAGCACTGAAATTAAGTATCAGAGGAGTGTTATTGGTGATGTAGTGTACGCCTTTTTGTCCACATCTTACTTGACCTCTGGAAACTCAACCCTTCTATTGTTTTGAAAACTACTTTCTCCTACATCTCCATATACCCTCTGCCAATCCTTGATTCCTTCTGGAGGCATCTCTACTTCGGTGTGACTTTCTCCTTGCCTCCATCCCAAATTCTGGTGTTCCTCAGCGCTTTGTCTTTAAGTTCCCAGCAGTCTCAGTCGTACCCATGACCGTTCTCAATACTTGCATTTACTTCCACACTTATAATGATAGCCCAGGTGTCTCTCCTGCAAATCTTTCTCCTTTTCTTCCCATCTCATTTTTTTATTCGTGGCACTATCATTTAATTAGCTTCCCAATTCCTGGGAATTCTAAGCTTTCCTAATGTCCCCATCCATGTAGTCAGTAGGCCTCATTGATACTACCTCCTAAATAGTCCTTGAATCCATCCATCTAACTGCCTTAATCCTTCTCTTGGTTTTTGTGATTCCACACTTTTTCTGATTTTTCCTCTATCCCAGTACAGTGGCCTCTTCTCATTCTCTTTTATTGATTCTTCCTCTTCTATTTAATGTTAGTGCTGGAGTATCCTAAGGTTTGGTCCCAAGACCCCTTTTTTTCCTCAGCCATCACCCTTATTCCGTTTCCTATAGCCAGCAAAACCTTATTCAGATCCATATGCTATTGATAACCAAATTTTTAACTCCATTTCTGACATTTTTCCTGAATTCCAGACTTATAGACACATCTTCTGTTTGCCTTACCATTTGAATAATAGCCTAATAGGCATCTCATACTTAGTAGCATCCGTAGTTCTGTCATATCCTGCTTCTTCTCAGGCTTTCCCATCTTCCTAGTAAGTGACTCAATCAAAAAATGGAAGCAGCATCCTTGGCTCCTCCTTTTTATCACACACACACCCCATTTCCTCTATTCATATTCCAAGTCCTGTTGCCTCCTCCGTAAAGCATAATGTGAATTTTCCCACCTCCTCATTTCTCAGCCACTATCATGTCTGACCTAGACTATGCAATTGCCTCCTAACTGGTCTTCCCGCTCTCATTGTTAACTTCGTGTAGTCCATTCTCTACACAGGATCCATTGTAATCTTTTAAAATTGTAAATCAGAGCATGTTGGTCCTCTGCCTAAAATCCTCCAGTGGTTTCTTGACATTCCTGTGATAAATTCTAGAACTCCTTGTTCTCTCCCTTTTGCTTACTACACTGTGGTTAACTTGCCTTCTTCCTGTTTCTTGAACACACTAAGCGTGTTGCTTCCACTGGGCTTTGCACTGGCTATTCTTTCTGCCTAGAATACTGCCCTCAGATATGTTTCTCAGAAGTCAACTTCTTATTTTTAAGGTCTCGAATTAATTATCACTTCTTGAGTCCTTTCCTGACCCTCAATCTAGAATTAGTTACCACACATTCTTTGTTACATCACCTGTTTTAATTTTAGCAGAGCACTTATTACCTGATATTTTCTTATTTATTTTCTATCCCCACCTTCTTTGAGAGCAGAGACCTTATCTAGTATACTGCTAAATATGTGGGTCCTGGTATAGTGCCTGGTATCTCGTACATGCTTAATAAGTATTCAGTAAATGAGTAAGTTTAAGTCTTCGGTATTTCTTACCTGAACTCTTGCAGTAATCTCCTGATTGTTCTCTCTCTCTCATCCTGTACACTCCTAGTCAAACAATGTTTACAAAACACAGATCTGATCAGAAATCCTCTATATAAAATCATTCTGTGTAGGCACTCCCTATTGTCTATAAAGTTCTGACTTAAAATGGTACTCAAGACCGTCCATGATTTTGTTCCATCTTCTCTTTCTAGCTTTTTATCTGCCAGTCTCATCCTTTAGATATCCCATGCTGCTTGCAGTTACTTTAAATCACTGAAGTCTGTTTCACCTCCATGCCTTGGCACATGCTGTACATACTGCCTTAAATTTTTTTCTCTTCTTTGATCAACTGCTTAACGCCTTCTCATCATTCAGGATTCAGTTCAAAAGTCATCCTTTTTTGAACCCTTACCGTATGCTTCCCAAGCATGGTTAGACACTTACACTTTTATGTGTCTGCTATATCTGTCATGTAACTTCTGTTATTCTCTCACTACAATACTGGTGTTATTTATTTGTCTCTCTGTCCCCTAACTGGACTGTAAGCTCTTTATGAGCAGGGACCATACTATATTTATGATTGTGTTCCCATTGCCTGCACAGTAACTGGCACATAGTAGACACTTACTAAACATTTGTGGAATCAAACCACAGAGTCTTAGACTGTGTACTAACTAAGATCTGAGTTACTCCAAAATACTGACCCAGTTTCCTTTATGGTAGAAGCAAGGAGAATTGGAGGAAGAAGATGAGAATCTTCCTATACAAGAAGTATCCTTTGACCCAGAGAAAGCTCAGTGTTGCATAGTGGAGAATGGACAGATTTTAACTCATGGCAGTGGAGGAAAAGGATATGGATTGGCATCAACTGGAGTAACTTCTGGGTGCTATCAGTGGAAGGTGTGTAGAATTCCAAGTACGCATTTTGTCTGTTAGTCGTTTCCTGCTAGATTCTTATAAAATATATATGGAAAGACTTAAAAAATCATCATATGTAAATGTTCTATTACTATGTAAGATGTTAACACAAATGGAAAGTGAATGAAGGATGTACAGGAACCCTATATTATTTTTGTTAACTCTGATAATTCTAAAATGGTCTCAAAATTTTTTTATATGTATTGTTACATTATTTTTAAAATCATGATCATCCCTCTTATGAGAGGTCACATAGTGCACACCCAGCAATGGAAATGCAGTAATACGTGTATGATGTTTCTTCCTGAGAAAGCACATTAAAGACTGAGTTCCCAAGATTTTTATTGGGTGCTAGTCACATACCCTCTGTCTGGTATATATTAAAATTTTAGTTTCCCAGAAGGAAAACAGATGTTTAGTGTAAACCATATGGTTGTACAGTCTAGGCACAATGAGCCACCCTTATCAGTAGGGAAACTTTTTATCAGCGTAGAGGACTGTTTACCAGTCTAGTTCCCAGGTGCCAGCCAAGGACCAACATTACAAGCAGTTCTTTCTAAAGACAGCAGTCTCTGCTATGTTACTTCTTTTTTTTTGCACGGTCCATCTCCTTGGCCCTTGGCCACAGTGTTTTTATAACAAAATTACTATTATTATCTAGAAAGACTCCAGGCAGCAGGATGAGACCAACTTCCAGTATTAACTTCAGTTATGCCTTTTAGGGGTTTGAGACTTAGCCAGTTAAAACAAATCTCATTAACCATAAAGTTCTATTTTTTTAAAAAAAATTCTTATTTTTTTATTGAAGTTTAGTCAGTTTACAGTGTTAGTTTAAGATGTATAGCAAAGAGATTCAGTTATGCATATATTTACATGTATATATTTTTTCAGATCTTTTCCATTACAGCCCATTACAAGAAATTGAACACCCAGTTCCCTGTGCCCTATAGTACATAAAGTTCTATCTTAAAAAGTGTGGCTTTGTCCTTAAGTTTATGTATTAACTTTCAAAAACTGGCTTAGGCATCATTTTAACACAGCACAACTCTGGCCAGTCCAGAGCTCAGGATAGGGTGCATACACAAAAAATACAATCCCAGAGGGCGTAGGAAAAGAAGAGTTCATTATTGTTAAGATAGCCCTAATCAGAATGTATAGTAAGTAGTCAGGCAGAGTAAGTTAACAAGACCTCAATGTCACCTTCCACCACAGGGCCTCCCTCCTTCTGTTCCCTTTGCAGTCTGAATAATTTAGTTGAGTCCTTGGTTTTAGAGGGAATTCCTCTGAAGGGCAGTTTGTTAAATGGTTTTGTTTGACTGTGACATCAGTTTATCTGCCTCAAGAGTATGGATGACATCTGGAGGTGTTGTGTAGAAATTTCAGGATTGGGGTTACCTTCTGCTTCTTATAACCTGTTAGATGTAATGGGAGACTCTGAAGTCGGTTTGGATTTAAAGTGCTCAAAACAGCCTTCAAGACACAGCATGGATTTCTTTTTCAGCCCCTTAGGAGGACGAACAGTTCTGAAAAACAGTGGTCATATATGCCCTCCCTGCTCTTCCGTACTTCCCCAGGGCCTGGGTTTTTAATTTTTCTCCCTAATTCTAAAACCTTCTACTTCTTTTATGGTAATCATTTATCCAGTGAGCAGCTTAGAAAAGATCAATCTATTTCGGGGGAGAGCTTCCTCTAATAAACTGCGTGTGCATCGAGAGCATGTGTATCGGAGACGTAGAATCAAGCCATCAGTCTCCTGTTGCAAACTACAGCTAGCCCAAAAGGCTGAACATAGTAAGTGAAGAGAGCAAGAGTCCAGTCTATTATGAGAGTGGACAGAGGGGTCTTGCTCCCTGTCGTATGCCCTCCTCCAACTTGCAGCTTTCAATTGGAATCACAAGTTAGGAATGTAATTAGTTTCTATGTCAGAAATATAAAGCCAATCAGCAGCTCAAATTAGATTGTTCCTTCAAAAGAGCAGGCCCTTTCCCAGGGACATATATGTTATAGACCTGGACAGTCCAGCTAGAATCCATGATATTTTCAGTTTACGGCCTGGCAGACTAAATCCACAACAGTCCTCATGTTTGATTTTTGTTTGTTGGGCTGATGCCTGCTTTTAGTTGAACACTGCTCTTGCTGGATTGAAACAGCTCATTGCAGACAGTATCAGGTTTTAGCTTAAAATCAGATCCAGTTAGAATTTGTGAACTCAGGATTCTAAAAAGCTAGCAAATTTTTTGGCAGCAATAAAGCCTGGATGGTATAGGACCAGATAGCTGTGTTTTAAGTGATGAGCAAGGCTTTCCTTTTTGCCTTCTCAGTCTTAGAGGCCAGATTTACCCACTCAAAAATTTGTACTTCAGGCTGGAAAACCATCAGCTTCTAAGGGTTAGACATCTGATTTTATAAGAACTCATTGGCAACTACTAGCTTTTTAAATTAACTGAATAAAGAAGACACACACACACACACACACACACACACACACACACACACACACACACAATGGAATATCATTCAGCCATAAAAAAGAATGAAATAATGCCATTTGCAGCAACATGGATGAAAAGTAAGCCAGAAAGAAAAAGACAAATATTGTATGATACCACGTATATGTGGAATCTAAAAATATGATGCAAATGAACTTATTTACAAAACAGACTCACAGGCATAGAAAACAAACTTAATGGTTACCAAAGGGGGAGGGTGGGGGGATAAATTAGGAATTTGGGATTAGCAGATACACACTACTTTATTTAAAATAGGTGAATAAGGACCTACTGTATAGCACCAGGAACTATATTAACTTTGCTTTCTGTGTCTGTGAGTCCGTTTCTGTTTTGTAAAGAATTTCATTTGTATCATTTTTTTAGATTCCATATATATATAATTGATACCATATAGTATTTGTCTTTCTCTGCTAAAATTATTTATTTTAAATAAATACTCAAAGGTTATTCTAAATGTTCTATAAGGTAAAGATTACATTTGTTTTAAAATTTTTACAAAATGATGAAATTACTTTGTTATTTTTACTTAAGCTGAAAATAAGTTTGTCATATTCTCATAATGCATAAATATTATTTATAAACATATTCCCCATTATTGGTTTATACAGTTAATGGTATCTAAATGGGTTTTCGAATATTAGTGAACATTACCACTTTCATTTTAGTTTTACATTGTGAAGGAAAATAGAGGTAATGAAGGCACGTGTGTTGGAGTCTCTCGTTGGCCAGTGCATGACTTTAACCACCGCACCACCTCGGATATGTGGCTCTACCGGGCCTACAGTGGTAACCTCTATCACAACGGAGAGCAGACTCTGACGTTGTCCAGCTTTACTCAAGGAGACTTCATTACCTGTGTGCTAGACATGGAAGCCAGGACCATTTCCTTCGGGAAAAATGGAGAGGTACTGAAACTCAGAAATGTTGCATGTTTCCTTGTTTTTGTTTATCCTCAGCTCTGTTATTCAAGTGCTACTTGTTCAGTTTATAGATTTTTCTCTGCTTTTTCTCTAATAACTTGGTTCTTACAGTATTTTCAGCACCAAACAAACAACAGAAAGATAGTGAAATCCTAGTAAGATTGTTGAAATTGAGGAACATGTTAAGATCATTTATTATATGCAGAATTTCCTAGGTTAGCAGGGTTAATTGAGATTTAGCTCTAGTAACTTTCGTTCTAAGAACAGCTTAGAATCTTAGTATGATTGGATATTACTGATTTTTTAAAATATTTTTATTTTTTTTTTCCTTTTTTTCCATCACCTCTGCCATACTGTAGGAACCTAAATTAGCTTTTGAAGATGTGGATGCAGCCGAGTTGTACCCGTGTGTAATGTTCTATAGTAGCAACCCAGGGGAAAAGGTAATGAAACCTCATAACTTTATAATTAAGCATAAAGGATATTTGTTATTTTTTACTAACATTGGTTAGCATCAGATAGAGTTTACAAATATAATAAAGCTATTTCTACCGTTAAAACTACCTGCTTAGATAATTTACTCTTCTATAAATAGGTTAAGTTACTTTTAGAAATTGCCTTTACTCTTTATTAAGGCAGTATTTGATATTCTGGTAATTTGAATATAGTGAGTCAACTTTCAAATGTATGTGCGATTACAGGAATTACAGGAAATAGTTTAGAGATAATCTGGTTCATTGGCAGTTATGCATATTTAAGAGAAATCTAGAAATAATCTTAACTGTAATCAGATAGCGTTAGGTGAATAGTGGAAGTTCCAGTTATGATAGAGAAGCTGCCTTTCATTCATTCAGCTGAAGGGGTTCTCAGACCTTGTAGATGGTGTAAATTTGAACCCTAAATCTTCAGGGGGACAGTATTAAAGAGATACTCTCACACTAAAAACTTTTTTCCCCCTCATCTGAAACACAGGCAGAGACAAACCTCTTTGTGGTCTCCCTGTACTGGGGGGTGGATTTGTTTCCTACCCCGTCCTTTAACTTGAGGATGTAGTGGAGCCTAGGTCTGGTCTCCAGAATTTCTAGTTATTTTTTAGCAGAAAAGTTTTCAAGCTATCTCGTATGTAATATTTCTACAATGGAAATGCTAGACTTGGTAAGTCCTAATAACTGTGAAAGTTACCATTTATTCTGTGCTGTTATATACTTTTTAAATTTTCAAGGAGGTATACGTTCAAGCTAGCCATTCGTGAGAGAGGGGAACTGTTCCTTTAACAGGTAGTCAACAAAACTGAATTGGAGATAAAGTAAAATGGCTGTGTTATCATCCCTTTCCTTGATGATACTCTTGCAGCCCCAAATGGGTTCTGGGATGTTCTGGTTAGAGTGATGGCCTGTTGCTCCCTGACGTCTGTGAACTTTGAAAGAATTCATTTAAGCTTAGATTCTGTATCAGTCCATCTATTCTACTCTGAAGCCTTTTCTTTTAAGTTTCAGAATCTCTCTGATTAAAAAGCAATGTTAATAATAGTTAACATTTTTTGAACATTTACTGTCTGGCACTGTACTGATAAGCACTTTATATGCCTAGTCTAATTTAATCTTTAAAATAATAAGAGACATACTATTATTAGTGCCAATTTTTTTCAAATGAAAAGGCTGAGATTTAGTGAGATTAAATAATTTCCCGAGGTTACATAAAGATTTGAACCCAAGTCTTGCTCTTCATTAACCTCTATATGTTATATGAAATGTGTGTCCAGACAGAACACACAATTATGTAGCTTTATGATTTTATCTTTGAGCCCCTTGAGCAATATAAGATGGTCCTGGGACTCATTATTATTCTGGAGAGTGGAGGATTAGAGAAAATAGATCCTCAAGACTCTTTTTTTTTTCTTTTTCTTTTCTTTCCTTTTTTTCTTTTTTCTTTTCTTCACTAAATTAGGTCAATCACACACACCTTGGTTTCTGTCTGTCATTCGGGTGGCCGCAATAGCACTCCTACCCAAAGGCTGCAGGAAGTTTAAATGACAGGTAGCTTATTTCAGAGGACCATGCTGCTACTAACTTCAGTAGATCTGTAGTATTTGTTCACTCCTTATTGGGGGCCAATGGTATAATACACATGTATCAGAAGACCAAATATTAGTTCAGCATGGGATTACATGTGCTAGAATTCATAGTTTTATCATTTGTAGGATTAATAGTTTAGGAGAACTATTAATAATCACACACTTGCCACCCTCTTCTCTTTTATAGGTGAAAATTTGTGATATGCAGATGCGTGGCACACCACGAGACTTACTTCCAGGAGATCCTATTTGTAGTCCAGTCGCAGCAGTGCTGGCAGAGGCCACTATTCAGCTGATTCGTATCCTTCATCGAACAGACCGTTGGACTTACTGCATTAACAAAAAAATGATGGAAAGGCTGCACAAAATTAAGATGTGTATTAAAGAGTCAGGTCAGAAGCTAAAGAAAAGCCGCTCGGTTCAAAGCCGAGAGGAAAGTGAGGTCAGAGAGGAGAAGGAGAGCAAAGAGGAGGAGAAAGGTAATAAACATAATAGACACGGCCTCGCTGACCTCTCAGAGCCGCAGCTGAGGACCCTTTGCATAGAAGTGTGGCCTGTGCTGGCAGTGATAGGCGGCGTTGATGCTGGTCTTAGAGTTGGAGGTCGGTGTGTTCACAAGCAAACTGGGCGCCATGCCACACTGCTGGGAGTGGTCAAAGAGGGCAGCACATCTGCCAAGGTCCAGTGGGATGAAGCAGAAATTACCATCAGGTATGATTTTAGCAAATGAGTATTTAATGGTGAAATGGGCCATTGCTTATGGACAGTGAATAATTTTATATTTTAGGTGAACTGCCAATTAACTTTTTTAGTTAATCTTTCTCATACAGCTGGTATGGTTTCATAAAGAAATATTTTCCAAACTGTGTTCCTTGGAATACTAGTGGTTTGTAAAATATGTGATTTTTTTGTTTTGTTTTGTGACGAAATGGTAAGCTCACTAGTTCAGGTTTAACTGAGATCCCTCTTTCTGTTTTTCATTTGGCTTCCTGCTTTTTAGTCATTTCTGTTGTCCAGTGGGATAGCAAAAAGCCAGAGAGAAGATTCATCAGTTACATTTTGTGTAGGAGGGCTTTGAAAATAGAGTGGGAACATTTGAGTGACTATAAGTAGGTTTTTGGATTATCTGTGATTTTAAATATTCTTGCTTTTAAAAAAAGAAGCATATATTTCTATTCCCTCAGTGTGCAACATTTTGGATAGATATGAAAATTACATGTATTTGGCACAGACTGCACTTAAAAGCTTGAAGATGTATTTTCAATCAGATAGGGCTTGTGTGAAATAGAAATTCCATATATTTAAAAGGAACTATGTCAGGTATCTCAATTGATAGAGAGTCACTTATCTAATGACTACATAATTGTATCATTTGAAAATATGGCTTTATTGATGATATTATGTAGTTTCATTATACTCCCTAAAGTGATTTCTTTGTTAATATAACATGGGACAATACAAAAAAAAAAACGACGGTTCTTAAGTATTTTTTGGAGGCAAAAAATACTGTTTTAGAATCTAACGATAGCTATGGACCCTCTCAGCTGGAAAGTACACACGGATGAAGTTTACACACAATTTCGGGAGTTAATGGACTCTGCCTTCCCCAACTCCAAGCTAAGAAAGCAATGAAAATTTTACTTGTGAAAGTATCTACCTTTTGTTTTATTCTTTGACTTGTTTCAGAATTTATGATGCCTTATTAAGATGCATACAAGACAGCAAAATAAGTAAATTAAAACAAATAAGAAAAATGACACAAAGGGAAAATAAGATTGGAAAGGTTAAATTAGAACCAAGATTTAGGTTAATACAACAAATGTATGCCATCATACTTTGGATACTTGCTAAAGCTTTCTATTCCAGTTTGTTTAATTATTACATCTTTAAACTTCCAGAAATTCTTGCCAAATATCAGGAAATAGGTGATCATATTTTTGCTTAAACTATAAATTAGAAGCATTCATTGAAAACTACAAACTAATTTTTTGAATGAAACAAAGTCTTCTCTAGAATAGGATGTAAATGACCATAAACCATATAATAAACTAAATTTATTACACCAACTTTCCAAATAGCTTACATCAGGGATTGGCAAACTGTATCTGTTCCCACTCCTGTTTTTGTAAATAAAGTTACATAGGCACACGCATTTGTTCAGACATATCAGTGGCTGCATTCATAGTATGGCAGAGACCATATGGCCTGCCAGGCCTTAAATATTTACTATTTGGCTCTGTACAGAAATTTTGCTAATTCCTGACTTACATTATATAATAACGAATATTCTTACTTGAAAGCACATGAACATCTCATTGCTTTTGCTTTTATCATCATATCTCCCCATTTTCTCATATTAGATTCATTTTTCCATTTGTAATGGCTTATTTAGTTTTTGTAAATTATTCTCAGTACTGTGTACATGATACATCTTATTTTGTCTACATTATTTTCTGTACCTTCCTCCTGTCTATCCCTCACTTGCTTCTTCCTGTGTCATTCTGATCTTTATTAAAGCTTCCCAACTTTTTGGTCGCCTAGTGATACTCCGTTGTATAATCTGGAACCCTGTGAACCGCTTCCTTTTGACGTGGCACGATTTCGAGGCCTGACGGCTTCTGTGTTGCTGGACCTCACATATCTGACTGGCATTCATGAAGACATGGGCAAACAGAGTACCAAGCGACATGAAAAGAAACACCGACATGAATCTGAGGAGAGAGGGGATGTTGAGCAGAAAACTGAGAGTGATTCTGCTTTAGATACACGAACAGGCTTAACATCTGACGATGTCAAAAGTCAGGGTACCACAAGCTCCAAATCAGAAAACGAAATAGCTTCATTTTCTTTAGATCCAACAATGCCGGGTGTGGAACCCCAACATCAAATAATGGAAGGAAAAAGAAAAAACCATGAACACATGTCCAAAAACCATGACATCGCCCAGTCAGAAATCAGGGCAGTCCAGCTGTCCTATCTCTACCTCGGTGCTATGAAATCCCTTAGTGCTCTTCTTGGCTGTAGTAAATATGCTGAACTGTTGCTGATACCAAAAGTTCTGGCTGAAAATGGCCACAACTCAGACTGTGCGAGCTCTCCAGTTGTTCACGAAGACGTAGAGATGCGAGCAGCCCTGCAGTTCTTGATGCGCCACATGGTGAAGCGGGCAGTCATGCGGTCGCCCATAAAGAGAGCATTAGGATTAGCTGATCTGGAACGAGCTCAAGCCATGATCTATAAATTAGTGGTCCATGGGCTCTTGGAAGACCAGTTTGGAGGCAAAATTAAGCAAGGTATGTTATCTGATTTTTTTAAATTTTTGCTCTGTGCTGTTGAAATTTTTTATAATTTTCAGAAGTGATGCATTCTGTAAGTGATTTATACAGATTTTTTTTTTTTTGGCTAAAGGGTTTTCACATTATTTTTCCTTTGCAAAGCAAACAGTTCCTTTCTGCTTCTTTATATTAATAATCATCTGTGTACAGGCATTCCTTATTTTATGGCGCTTCATAGATAGTGTGTTTTTTTACAAATCGAAGGCTTGTGGCAATCTTGGGTTAAGCAAGTCTGTCGGTGCCATTTTTTCAACAGCATTTGCTCACTTTGGGTCTCTGTTACATTTTGGTAATCCCCACAATATTTCAAACTTTTCCATCATTATTATATTTCTTACGGTGATCTATGGTCAGTGATTTTTGATGTTGCTGCCGTGACTTGCTGAAAGCTCAGATGATGGTTAACACTCTCCAGCAATAAAGTATTTTTTAATTAAGGTATGGACATTGCTTTTTTAGATATAATGCTATTGCACACTTAATGGACTATAGTATAGTGTAAATATAACTTTTATATGCCCTAGGAAACCAAAAAGTCACTTTATTGCAATATTTGCTTTGTTGCAGTGTCTGGGTCAAAACCCGCAGTATCTCTGAGATATACCTGCACCGATAGTTTTCTATTTTAAACCTATGCAAGTGTTAGAACTTAATAATTATTACATTTTGTAAAACTGAAATTTGACTCATGCCACAAAAGGCACCCAAGTATTTATTGATCTAATTCAAAATATATATTATTCTGATAACTGCTCAGAAACATTTTAAAGGACATTTTAAATTACTCCTTTTGTAGATTCTATATTGTATGTAAAAAAGCTTGTTTTGTCTTTTATCCTTACCTTTGAGGATAATATGAATTCTGAGATAAAAGTGACTCATTCAGTAAATGTTTATTGAACCTACAATGTGCCAGCTACTCTTCTAGATTTTGGGGAGTCATTAGTGAACAAAACAAAGCCACTTGCCTTCATGTGCTTCCATTCCTTTTTTCTTACTTCCCTCCTTCTTCTCTTTCCTTTTCCCTTACTCCCCTCCTTCCATTCTTAGCTTATTCTTAGCTTAGATAGTAAATAGGCAGAGAGAGGTGTATGGTGCATGGAATAGGAGTGTTAAGATCATGAAAGATATATGATCATTTCACCAGCCGACAGAATTAGCTGTCTTTGTAGAAACTATCATTATGGTTATATTTATTTTTGGTTCCCTTATCAGATAAGGGAAATTATGAATACTTTAATTTTTTTTTTAACTCTTAGGAGTAATTTGTTTTGTGAGGTGTTGTCCTTTTTGGAGCATGGAGTTTTTGTTTAGTTTTTATTCTTGTATTTACATAACTTCATCTTTGCTTGTTTCAAGACTAAAGGTAGGCATCAAAGTGCTAAGGAAACACAGTTTTAATTAGATTAGATATCTTTAGAGAATCTCTGGTTAAATCTTGCAAGTGAGACTTTTTTTTATTTTAAGAAAACTCTAAAACAAGAAATCAGTAGTTACAGGGGCTTGTTATGTTATTGTCTGTAGAGTCTACAAAAACAAGTACAATAGCGAATACAAGAGTGTATATATGTAAGAACATTTTTTCTGTAAATCTTTCACAGAAATTGATACTTATTAACTATGTTTAGAAACTTTAATTAAAAGGTAAAATTTTTCCATTCCCATGTCACTTTTGAAAAAAATTCTTACTACTTTCTTAACTTTTACCTTGGTTTATAGAGATTGATCAGCAAGCTGAAGAAAGTGACCAAGCCCAGCAGGCACAGACGCCTGTTACCACTAGCCCATCCGCCTCGAGCACAACTTCCTTTATGAGCAGCTCACTGGAGGACACCACTACTGCCACCACTCCAGTCACTGACACAGAAACAGTGCCTGCGTCTGAGTCCCCAGGAGTGATGCCACTTAGTCTTCTGAGGTAGGGAAGTTGACCTTTAATGTCTGTCATATTGATGCCTGTGGTTCTGAACACACAATTGTTCTCTTGTGAAGAATGTGCCCAACTGAGTCAAGGTGTTCTAGAGCTAGAGGGAACCTAAAATGTCATAGAGTCAAACTCATTTTACTGAAGTTGGAAATGGCCCTCAGAAGTGTAATAACTTGCCCAAAGTCTCACAGTCAGCGGTGGTCCCAGATCTAATCAACAGTGCCACTGACAATTAAGTACTGTAGCACGCTGTCTCCTTATGATTTTGTAGGGGGGAAGGGAGGGTCTAGGCTTTTAATATTTTTTTCCTGAAATGTAAATATTTGTATGTTGAATATTAGAGCCTCCAGAAAGAGCTTTCTCCATGAAAATAATCTTCTCCTCTCAGATTATTTCCCTTTTAAACATAATTCTTTGACTATACTTTTATTCTTGCTGTAAGATCAAACAAGTCTACTTTTCAAATGAAAGAGCATGTCTTATGATGCTTCTTCAGCCAACCCTATTTTAGTAGGTTTGTAAATTCAAAATAATGCTTAAGTTTCTTTTTGCTTCAGCTTGTCAGATGTGTACACAAAATGAAGATCTTTAGGTGAAAAGCTTTAGGCGGGGACTGTTTTGTGAGATCTCTTAACTAGGGCTTAAATGAAATAATGAGAAACAAAATGGTTAGTGTCCTTTTTTTCTTATTTCTTTCCCCGCGTCCCTTAATTGACAGGTCATTATTATTCCCAGTGTGTAGACTGACATCCTAGAGGGGAGAAGAGAGTGGCTGTTATGTAATGATTCTAAATTTGAGATGTGCACAAGAGCCACCTGCAAGGCTTTTTAAAGCTCTGGGGCTGTGTCCCCCAGCAGCTGTCATTCAGTAGGTCTGGTATGGCATCTGGTTTGCATTTGATGTGAGTTTCCCCAGTGATTCTGACGCAGTGGTCTTCAGCTCACACGTTAATAATTATTGCTCTGGTCTTGGGCAGAAGGAGCACTAATCCTAGTAGCGACCGGCGCGGAGCCCTGCACATCTCCTGCCTCTTAGCTCTCTGACTTAAGTTACACGGTTCCAGGAGGTGCTTCTGTTCAAGAAAGGAGGAAGAGAGGAATGATAGGATATCCAGTATGGTTTTTAGTCCTGACAAGTACAGAGTTCACGGCATCCACGGAGCATCAGTAGCACTGTGACTCTTTGTTGCCTTTCAAGCTTCATAGTGTAGGCATGGGGTGCAGTGGTAAAATAATGCTCTCTTGCTCCCAGACACGTTCACCAGAACTGTGACTCCTTGCTTCTTCTTAGACTTCATTTCTTGGCTGTTGGCTGGGACTGTATTAGAGCTACAGTTGTCTTTGCTTGGCTCAGCATCATTTAACATGAGAAAAATCAGGGAACAGCTGCCCCCTATGTGAATACCATCATATCACAGTTACTTGGCTGAGTCAAAGTGCTTTTCTGTTGCTTTAAAGTTGTTATTACTCCTGTTGGATAAATCTAAAGAGCAATCAGTCAGTGAGGATCTTCCTGGACTTATTCTTTAGCTAATGCCTGCCTTCTCAGCGTGAGAGGGGCTGCTTCTCCTGTACGTTTTCCCCACTACACAGCTCACATACCATTCATACACTCTTTTTCTGTTGTGCTGGGTGACTGGGCAGTTATCTATACTTTCCATAACTTACCTATAGACTATTACTTTGAATCCATGTGAATAATTTCATGGCTAGCTAGTGAATTTATATCTGAAGTAACCTTAGGTTATCTATCTTTAAAAATCTTCTTTATTCTCTAACTACTATATGCCTACCAAAATACCCCTGTCATCTTGGTATAGTAGTAGAATGAAAGTTCCATGAGGGCAGGGATTTTTTTAAAATTTATTTTGTAAATTACTGTATTCTCTCACCTGCTACATGGCTTTCATTTTACTGAACGAATGAGAAAGTATTGTTATTTTTATAGTAAAAACATCCTATGAGATAATGATTTTTTTTTCTGAATAGCAAATAGTTTATTAGTAAGTACATGGTTTCAGTGACGGTAATAAATTCACTTGAACAGAAGACAACAATCAAATCAAAAGAATAAGTGCTTGCTAATCATCAGAAAATCTGTGGCCATTAGGACTGTCTCGTAGAAATCCAAAATCACTCAGAGGCCAAATCTTAAAGAAGATACGGCCTCTTATTAGTCCATATGGAACAGGTCCGTAGTACCTGGAGTCTGTATAATTCTGCCGATTATCACCTTCTAGCCACACGTGACCTGTTGGCACCATAGGTCTGTTCAACAATAAATTGAATTTTTAGGGTAGTTGCTGGGCTTCCAGAAAAAAAAAACCATCTGAAGAGTGTCTCAAAGCATACATAGGTGATCCATGGTTTCAGGATTCCTATAAGGAACTCCCCATCAGTGTTCTTTCCATTTAGAGTAAAGATTTGCTCTAGCCCAAAAAACCCTGGAAGTCTCTCACCAGGACTCAGGTGGGCCTTTCTCACCTGAGATAATGATTTTTTAAACTGTGGAGTCTCTCTCCCCTCCCTTCAGTTAAACTACAGCTAACTCATATCATTTTCCTGATCGCATATTCTTCTATAAGAAGATTGTGATGTATATGTTGTTTTCTAACCATTGTTGTTTTCTTAAAGGCAAATGTTCTCTAGTTACCCAACCACCACTGTACTTCCTACACGTCGTGCACAGACTCCTCCAATATCATCGCTACCAACCTCTCCTTCTGATGAAGTAGGAAGGAGGCAAAGCTTAACTTCTCCTGATTCCCAATCAGCAAGGCCAGCTAACCGCACAGGTGCGTGTACTATTATGCACTGTGACACTCAGACCTTGGCATTCCATGTGTGTGGGACTTTATTATGTGAGCATTGTGTTTTGTCTTCACTGAAGGAAAAAGTGATTTTAATTAAGGGGGATCTGTCCCATCAAACTGACCTGTCTTCTCTATTTTGAAGCTGTAGATCGAGTTAGGGCTATTTGGGAGAGAAATATGTATTGTATATCTGTTGTATTAGACCTTCTTTTCTAATACAGGCATTTTGAATGCTATAGATTTCCCTCTAAGCACTGATTTTGCTGCAATCCATACATTTTGAAATGCTTTGTTTTCATTTTCATTCAGTTTATAGTACTTTCTAACTTACCACTGTTATCTTCTTTAACATATGGGTTATTTAGAAGTATATTATTTCATTTCCAAATATTAGGGGATTTTCCAGATATCTTTCTATTGTTATTTCTAATTTAATTTCATTGTCATCCAAGAACACATTTTGTATAATTTGAATTGTTTTAAATTTATTGAAACTTGTTTTGTGGCCCAGAGTATGGTCTATTTTTGTAATATTCCATGTATACTTGGAAAAAATGTGTATGTGCTATTGTTGAGTGGTGTGTTCTAGAAATTGTTGGTTAGCTCAAGTTGATTGATAGTGTTGTCCAAGTCTTCCTTACCCTTACTTGTTTTTTTGTCTACTTATTCTTTCAATTACTGAGAGAGTGGGAATGAAATCTCTGTAATTGTGGATTTGTCTCTTTCTCCTTTCATTTATTAGTTGGATTTTTTCCCATGTAATTTAAAGCTCTGTGTTTAGGTCCATAAACTTTTAGGATTCTTATATATTCTTAATGAATTGACCTCTTTATCATTATGAAATGACTATCTTTATCTCTGGTAATACTCTTTGCCCTTGAATATGCTTTATCTGGTATAAATATTGTCACTTCTGATTTTTTTTATTAGCCTTCTAATGGTATATCTTTTCTTTTCCCTTCATTTTATTTTTAGCTTATTTGTGTCTTTGTATTTAAAATGTGTTTCTTAAATGTAGCCTATAGTTGGGTTGGGCTTTTTAAATTCAACCTGATGTTCTCTGCCTTTTAATTGGGATATTTAGAGCATTTAAATTTAATGTGATTATTGGTATAGTTGGGTTTAAATCTGCCATCTTTCTGTTCTTCTCATCTGTTCTCTGTCCCCTTTTTCTACCTTCTTTGAGTTAAATGAGTATTTTTTAATTATCCATTTTATATCTTTTTGTTGTCTTATTAGCTATACTTGGTATTGTATTTTTAGAGATTACTTTCAGGTTTATGGTATACGTTCTTAGTTATCACAGTCTGCTTTCAAGTAATGTTATACTACTTCATGTATAGTAGAAGAATCTAACAACAGTATGCTTTCATATCCCTTCTCAGCCTTTATACTTTTGTTGTTATAAACCTAACTTCTATGTATCTTTTAAAGCCCCATAATACATTATTATTTTTGCAGTAAACAGCCAGTTATCTTTTAAAGATATTTTTAAAAACTAAAGTATATATTTTGTATTTACCCACATGGATATTTCTGAGATTCTTTATTCTTTTATGCAGGTCCAGATTTCCATCTGGTATCATTTACTTCTGCTTTAAAGACTTCTTTAACGTTTCTTGTAGTGGTCTGCTATTGATGAATTCTTTTGGCTCTTGTATGTCTGAAAGAGTCTATTTCACCTTCATTTTTGAAAAATATTTTCACTGGGGATAGAATTCTAGGTTGACAGCTTTTTTTTTTTTCAGTACTTTAAGATATTGCTCTACTGTTGTTTCCTGTGATAAGTTTTCTATTGTTCTAATATTGATGTTATATGCCTTTTTCTCTGGCTGCTTTTAAGACTTTTCTCATCATTGGGCTTAAGATTTATTATGATCTGTCCTGGTATAGTTTTTTTTCATGTTTCTTGTGCTTGGGATTTGTTGAACTTCTTAGATTTGTGCATTTAAAGTTGCCATTAAATTTGAGAATTTTTCATTATTTTTTTCAGATTTTTTTCTCTCCCACTACTCCTCTATTTCAGTGTCTCCAGTTACATGTATATTAGGCCACTTGAGTTTGTCCTACAGATCACTGATGCTCTGCTCTTTTTTTTCCTTAAGTTCTTTTTTCTGTATGTTTCATTTTGGATAATTTTTATTGTTGTATCTTCTTGTCACTGATATTTTCTTGTGCAGTGTCTAATTTGTTCTTGATCCCATCCAGTGTATTTTTCCCTTCAGATATTGTAGTTTTCATCTCTAGAAGTTCTATTTAGGTCTTTTTTTTCTTTAATGTTCCATGGCTTTTTAACATATTCAGTCTTTCCTCTACCTTATGGAATACATGGAATAACAGTTCTCATTATTAGAATAGTTATGGTCTGTAAAGTCACTGTGAATGTAAGAGTTAGCAAAAACTGGACCATTGTTCTTAGGGAAAATACAGGGCTAGGTTTCTGTGAGCTTCTGGTCATACTTTGTCAACTAATCAATATATAACCTTATTTTATGTGTGTTTCAATTTGAAGACACTGTATTTAATATATAGTAGCATTGAGCTTATGGCCAGCAACCCTATTAATTCATGCCTAGGGTGAAACTTATCTAACACATATATTTTCTCTATAAGGCACATTGCAGCCTTCTTGCACTCAGGAACCCTAGATAGCATTTCAGCACTGTACTTGGGGGCCATTTTAAGCAATGAAATCATCCAAAAAAGCACAAAGATGCAAAAAAGTAGCACTAAGTAGCATAAAAATGCACTGAATAGCTGATACAAGAACACAGAGAACATCACCTTGTTTGACCTTAGCTGAAAACAAATGCATCAGGAGACTGAACTTTTGTCATTCTGCACGGGAGTCTGAAGTTTATTATCACCTGTGCATGTGACTGATTGTGAAAGTGCCATGTGTATTGATTTTGGAGTTACAAATTAATTTTAATGAGTAGATGAATTTGCACATACAGTAATGTCCTCTGTACTTAATTTATCAATTATATCATTTCTAGGTCTGTTTTTATTAACTGAGTTTTCTCCTCATTTTGAATTGTATTTTCTTGTTTCTTTGTTTGTTAATTTTTTGTTGTTTACCAGACATTGTGAATTTTTCCTAGTTTGGTGCTGGGTATTTTTAATTTCTTCAAATGTACTTTATTTAACTTTGTTCTGAGATATAGTTAAGTAACTTGAAGACCACTAGATTCTTTCAAGGCTTCCATTTAAGCTTTGTTAGGTGGGACCAGGACAACATTTAGTTTAATTAGTATCCTATCCAGTGCTTTATGCATTACAAAGTTTTGCCATTCTGGCTTGTGGTAATGCAAACTCTTCCCAACCCTGTGTGAGCTCAAAGGATTGCTCTGCCTGCTGCTGCTTGGCAGTTCTTTTCCTCACTTTGGTTAGTTGCTGCATTTGTAACAGCTAAAGATTTGAGAGGAAGAGAACCCTCTGCACATCTCTGGAATTCTCTTTCTGTGTAGCTCTCTTCTTTAGATACAGATCTTTCCTTTCTGGTATTCAAATTTCAAATTCTCTACTCTGTCTCCTCTATTCAGAGACATCATTGAGTTTAGCTTGAAGTTACCTTCCCTGAACTGCATCTTGGAAATTCTTTCCAGGCAACAAGCTGAGACAGTTGTATGCCTCGTGTCATGTGATTTCCTTCTCTCAGGGATCACTGTCCTACACTGACTGTTGTCCAATGTCTGCAGACTGTTGTTTGGTATGTTTTGTCTGGTTTTTTTTTAGTTGTTTAAAGTGAGAGTAAATCCATTCTCTGTTACTCTGTCATGGCTAGAAGGAGAAGTCCATCAACTTCATCAGGACTGTGACCACTGTAACAGTAGTGACATTTTTAAAGCAAAAATTAGAGTTATAGTTATCCCTACCTCCATTCTTTCCCTTCTTCACTTCTTTCTTCCTAATTCAATTAAAAAGCCATTAAGTGGAGCCAAGCTAGGTAGGCATTCATGCTGGCATGGTGTGGAAGGTGGGTGGCATGGTAGCCCAGAATGGATTGTCAGAGCCAGATTGGGGTGAAGGAGACTCCTTGTATGTGGGGGAAGTGATCTGGCACAGAGTTTTGGAGTCTTAAGTTGGGTGAAGAAATGTCCACATGGCCCAAGAACAGGTGTCAGCCATACAGGGTGAAGAGGACCTCCACTAGCAACTGTGCAGTCAGAGGGCCTCGGAGCAGTGATGCTTCAGTCGCGGTACACACACATAATGCCAAGATCCTAGCTTCTAAATGCCACTCTCTACTAAAAGGAACCTTAATCTTCTGGGAGAAATGGTTAATTTCAGAAATGAGTATGAAATGAGCCTAGAACAGCTTGTGCTAGAAAGTGATAAAGTGCTCAGAGGATGATGGGCAGAGGCCTGAGGAATACAGAAATCAGAATGAAGGGGCATCCACTGGCCAAATCTGAGAGGTTTGGGACATCAGAATAAATAATCATAATTATAATAACAGATAATAACCCATGAACGCAATAAGAATCAGTAACCCTATACTAATGGAGAAAGGAGATGCTTTGCTTTAGAGTGAAATACCAACTGATGAATCTAAAAGCAGTGATAAACTTAAAAACCATCATTTGTCAGCCACAATAATAATTAATTCAGCCAGTAAACATAAATGGATACTAATGAGTGAAACTCTGATGAAGAATGAAGTGTTTACGTATTCTCATAGTTCCTCCCCACAAATACTTATTAAATACAAAGGGGAAAAAGAAGAGTACCTTTACAGTGGAGAAACCTGGCCAATAGCAGCTTAACTCAAGTGATCAAAGTTAACATTACCAGTAACGGGACAAAATGAAATCATGTACCATCTAATAGAACACAGTAAGAAGAAGGTGCCATCAGTTTTGTGCTACAACCTGAATCTAATCGTGAGGAAACAGTAGACACTAGGTTGAGGGACTTCACACCATATAACTATAATCTTCAAAGAATCAAAGTGATTGAAGGGGACTGAAGAGACATGAAAACTAAATGTAAAGATGATCCCAGATTGGATCCTTTGCTGTAAAGAGCATTAGCAAGAATTTTGGCAAAACTAGAATGGGATCTGGATTAGACGATAGCATTGTTAATTTATTGACTTTGATAGTTGTGTTGTGGTTATGCAGGAGAGTGTTGTTATTTGTAGAAGTGATATATTAGTGTATTCAGGGGAAATGGAACACTGTGTCTGCTTCTTGCTCTCCAGTGGTTCAGGGGTAAAAGAATTCTTTGTACTATTCTTGCAAATTTCTGTAAAGTTTGAAATTATTTATAAGTAGGAAATGATTTTAAAAAGCATTAAAATTTTCTCAGCAGGCTTATTTTGTAATAACTGATTTATCTTTAAGAGAAACCTTAAAAAAGCTGTATCAAATTTAATCACATTTAGTTATTCATTTAGTGAATTCTTAGTAGAATAAAATTTCATTACATGTGGACAGTATTAAGATGTTGGGGATTATGGTTACCCTAAGAACACTTTTTACTCATGATATGTAGTGATATTTAGGCCTTTACTTCTCTTTCTTTTGTCTCAGCCTTGTCAGACCCGAGCAGTAGACTTTCAACTTCTCCTCCTCCTCCAGCAATTGCAGTACCTTTGTTGGAAATGGGGTTCTCTCTCCGGCAGATTGCCAAAGCCATGGAAGCCACAGGTAGGATAAATTTTTTATACGTCAGTATATGCAGTTATGAGAAACCTGATCTTTATTAAGGGCAACATATTTTTTAAGAAGCCATAAAACTTGGTAAGATTTTTAACACCAGATTTAATTACAGTGGCATCATAGCAGGCACTCTTAAACTGATAGCATGAATAACTAAATGAATTTTGCCTGAAGTAGGTATTAGAACTTTTTTTTCCCCTTTTCAGGTGCTCGAGGAGAGGCTGATGCCCAGAACATCACTGTCCTTGCCATGTGGATGATAGAGCATCCTGGGCACGAGGATGAGGAGGAGCCCCAGTCAGGCAGCACAGCAGACTCAAGGCAAGGAGCGGCGGTTGCAGGCAGTAGTGGGAAGTCAAATGATCCCTGTTACTTGCAGTCACCAGGAGACATACCATCAGCTGATGCTGCTGAAATGGAGGAAGGCTTTAGTGAAAGGTGAAACTCCAATTTCCGTGTTTCTGTTCTGTGTGTTGTAAATGGTGACCCCCAAGAGCCTCATTTATGTCCCTTCGTAGATGCTTCTAATGGTATATAAAGTTGACTGACTAGAGATATATAAAATGATGGAAAATTCAGTTATAGGTTTATGTTTCTGTGAAGGGTAAAAATGACAGGTTTTGACTTGAATGCTATTTTGTTTTCATGAAAATTAAGGAAATAATTTTTATATAAAATTGAGCTGAAAAGAAGAAACAAAAAATTAAAATCAGTTTATTCTGAAATAATATGTTGATAAAATAAATTTATCTACTAAAAGTGATATAAAATAGAATGTTCATTTTAATAGAAATTGATTTAATTAATACATTCAATAGAAATGGACTTTTAAATCTTTTCTATCTCTTAATATGGATTTATATTTTCATCTTTTCTTTAGTTTTTAATGTCACCTCTTTTTAAAACATTGTAAAACGAATTCTGTGATAATGCCTAGCTTAAAGAGAAATGTAATTAAATATTCTATTATTCTAAAATCTTCCCCCTTCAGCACTTCTTATGACTTTAAATCTTTGTTTCAGTTTAGTTCATTAAGTCGTATGGGGTGGGGGGTTGTGTCTTATGTTAATATGCAGACTTTTTCTGATAAGCACAGTGAATATTTTCATAATTTATTTTGAAATATCTGTTTCTCCACAGCAAGGATTCCCAGTCATTTCAAATTTTAAGTATTTGATCGTTTAGGATTTAGTTAAGGTCATTGATCTCATCTGAATTTGAACTTGCATTAAGCATAGTTTAATTATTGGCATAATTCAAAATCAGATAAAATTATTACTCAGGGAAATATGACATATTTATAACTTAGGTGCTTTACCAAACACAAAAGATGTTTCAAAGCTTTATCATGGGGAACTATATTCAATATCTTATAGTAACTTATGGTGAAAAAGAATATGAAAACACATAAATGTAGGTTCATGTATGACTGAAGGGTTATGCTGTACACCAGAAATTGACACAACTTTGGAAACTTCAATAAAATATATATGTAATACAAAAAATAAAATAAAAAAAAGCTTTATCATAAACATATTTTGTTCTCGATAATGTTTGGAGGAAAAAGTACTACAAGCAAGTTTGCACCTATGCTTTCTGTTTGTAATGGTTTTTGAAAACGTATGTTGCTTTTAAACTTGCACTTGTAGCCCTGATAATCTGGATCATCCAGAGAATGCAGCTTCTGGAAGTGGACCACCAGCTAGGGGTCGCTCAGCTGTAACAAGAAGGCACAAGTTTGATTTAGCTGCTCGCACATTGCTCGCAAGAGCAGGTAAGTATATGTTTCGCATCCTTCTCTTGGCAAAAGTATCATATAATTTGTTTATATTTTAAAGTCAGTGTAAAAGCAGCATTAAAGAAGATGTAAACTAATCACATGAAGTATTCAGTACCTCCACATAAAAAAACAGCTGTTTGCTTATTGCTTTCTATGCATTTATGTGATTTTACATTATTTAAATCATAGCATACATTCACAGATTTATTTTTAAGTTCCCTCTGAGTGCAGAAGGCTATAGTGCTCACTTGTAGATATGGAGACATTTTGTAAATGCTCTCTCTGCCCTCAAGCAACTTGTAATGTAAGAAGTGAAGATGCATGTTTAAGACATCAGTGGTCAGAAGGAGCTAGAAAGAGCACTGTGCCCACGGAGTAGCCCTGGCTTTTTTGATGTACTTTGTGGACTTTAGGGCTTCACTGATAGGTAAGGCCCTAGATAAGCAAAAATAAATTTTTTCATGACAGTAATAAATAATTTGAAGATTATGTTCTGGTCATGTGAAGTTTAAGTTACAGGGAATTTCTTTTCCAAACTGAAAACTAGAAAATGTCATTTGTCAAAACAGATTTGATCCTTGAAATATTAAAACATAAATAACGGTTCAGTAATTTATGGGAACAGAGAAATTAAGACTGTCCTAGAACATACAAGATGCATATTTAATACATAATGAAAGGGACTGATTTAAAAAAATAAACCTAGAAGGATAACAACAGCCCACGTTTATGGAGTGCTCTGTGTAACAAACATTAGGAAGTATTTCACATGGATTACCTTATTTAAACCTGTCAGCAGCCCTGCAAGGTATGAGTGCTTACCCCCATTTTACAGAAGAGGAACACATATGATAGGTAAAATTTTATGTTTATGGTCTGGAATCCAGTAAGTCAGCTGAGATAGGCTCTCACCTGCATGTATGGCAGTTAAGAACTGGCGAAATATTCAACATTATTTTATACATGCAAGTAAAATGCCTTTTTTGTTTTGTTCTGAGCGGGGTTATACCGCTCTGTGCAGGCCCACAGGAATCAAAGTCGGAGAGAAGGAATATCTTTGCAACAAGACCCAGGGGCGTTGTATGACTTTAATTTAGATGAGGAATTGGAAATTGATCTTGATGATGAAGCGATGGAAGCTATGTTTGGACAAGACCTGACCAGTGACAATGATATTCTGGGAATGTGGATCCCAGAGGTACTGGATTGGCCTACCTGGGTGTGTGTGACTGCAGCGGGGGCTGCTCTGACTTACTTTCCTGCCCTCCTGTTCATACAGCTTACTAACAACAGCCTTGCCTAGAGTTGTAACACTCTAAAAAGCCTGACGTCTCATCCTAAAGTTTGGGGCTCTAACACTTAGGTTTCTTTGATACTTACAAACTAATAAGACAAAAACTCTCTTGTTGCTTTCTCTGTGCGATTTTATTGCTTCTCTCCCCAGACTAGATGGATAGAGCCATATCGTGGTAATTTGATTCTAACATAAAGTGTAGTTTGCAAAATAGGCCTCAGGTCCCAGTCGACTCTGCTGGGTGTGTAACATGGCTGCTCTACTCGCCTTGCTGTCTGAATGCATGCTCTTCTCCTTCATAAGTTCTCTTTGATCACTGTAATGCCTCATTCTAGGAACCAGTGCCACCTAGATCTTGTAAACTCCTCCATCCAAGGGCAGGGTACATGGTGGGTTTGTATGTTCACATTGTTTAGCATTACGCTTTTTGTAGCAGGGAAACTGAGAAGTTCATGGGTGTAAGCCCTACAGGAAAGAGCATCTACCATATTAAGATAAATGAATCCAAATGACTTCTTAGAAGTTCAGAAAATAGGTATGCATGTTATGACCAGATGGAAAGTAGTTTTCATTAGAGGGATTTTAACAAATCATTTGGGATGGGGCAGATTGTCTTTTTTATTAATAACTTTTTCCTCAATAGAGTAGTTAGTTACTTTTATTGTAACTTATTAGAGTGAGGAAGGGCAGAGAACACCTTCAGACTGTGTGATCTGAAATCTGATTTGAAAGAACTTTGTTATGTAGCATTGATGAACATCTTGCAAATATTCCAGCATATGTAAACAAAGTAAATTTAATATAATCTATCTACCTCTTTTTAATTTTGTGTTAACTTGACTAATAATTTGATATGAAATCATTTTGTGCAGCATGTTTGTGAGTCTGAAGACAGGGAAGAAGTAGTGGTGTGTGAACTGTGTGAGTGCAGTGTCGTCAGCTTCAATCAGCACATGAAAAGAAATCATCCGGGCTGTGGGCGCAGTGCAAACCGCCAGGGCTATCGTAGCAATGGCTCCTATGTGGATGGCTGGTTCGGCGGTGAATGTGGGAGTGGGAATCCATACTACCTGCTTTGTGGCAGCTGCAGGGAAAAGTACTTAGCCCTGAAGACCAAATCCAAGGCAACAAGTTCTGAAAGGTACCTTGAAATTGTGCAGACATCCAGACCCTCTGAATGAAGTATATAAAGTATCTCTCATTAAGAATGGGAATTGTATATTTTTTTCATGAGAGGGGTTACATTTAACCTTTCCTAAAGTCCTGTGATTGCTGAATTGAGGGCAGGAAGGATGGAGGAGGTGAAGGAATTCATGTTCCTGCCCCAGCTGGAAGCCTGTAGTCTGGGAACAGCAGCATGGCCTCAGGTCCTTCACTGGAATTTGATTGTGTTAACCTTTGATTTGTTGTCAAGTTATAGGTGGGACCTTTGCATTAGCCTTCAGGAGGTTTATGTTCATTTTTTTTTCTTTGGTGTTTTTCACCATATTTTTGGCATCTTAATTGAGATCTTTTTTCTTGATTAAAAAAAAAGCAGACTTCAGATTAAATGAGCTTCCATGAAAATAGTAGTTCTTTATAGCCGTGAATAGCAATTAATTGCTAACAAGTAGGGTTTTTGCCCTTATTATCAGCTATTAAAATCTTTAAGGTGTTCTAGAATAGATTTTGATTGAAAGAATTGTTGTAGGTAACCCAGAAACCTCCCCAGTAATTTGGTAAAATAGTCATTGATTTTGTAAGCATGTGAGTACCTACATGCCAATAATTTTTTTTATCACGTTAGCCCATAATATGACACACACTTTTTAATTTTGTGTTGCTTTATTAATGACCTTTTAAAATGTCCTAATGACTTAATTTGCATTTTGGGTACTAACTGTTTTATATAAAAACACAATGTTTTTCATGTTTGGTGCAGGTACAAAGGACAAGCTCCAGATCTAATTGGCAAGCAGGACAGTGTGTATGAAGGTAGTTGTTTTGAGAGCTTCTTTATTTTATGTGTATTTTTGTATATACCTTCTGCTTAACATCTGTTACTAAAATTTACCTTTGTGTGTGTGTTTGTGTTTATGTACATGTTAACTCAGAGTCCCCCCAAAAAGCTCAAGATAGTTTGGTAGCAAAGCCTTAGTTTTAAAAGTCGAAGGAAAAACACCTGGCTTCTAATACTAGCTTTACCACGGGAAGCTAATTTCTATGTGGCATATATGTTTTTTCAAAGTAGAGAAAGTATGTAGTACATTTTGAATTTCCACCCTAATTGAGGAAAGTAAAAAAATAAAAATTGAGGTATCTCAGTTTATCTGGAGCATTCATTTAATTGAAATAACTCATTTCCTTGTGGTTATGGACAAGGTCAAGAACTCTTTGTTAGCCCCACAACAGTATTTTTTATTAGCCGAAGTCCATTACCAGCTGTAACGTGTACTGTTAGTTTAAATGGATTTGATGGCTCTGACTCCCTCTCCCTTGGTTTCACTGTGCCTCAGGAGAGCAGTCTGGTTGGGTCACCAGGAGATGGTGCCCTGGTTTATTTTGTAGGCACTGGGCTTTCAGTCCAACTGCTTCTTAAACATACCTCACAATAACCATTGCCAGCAGAGTTCTGTTCTGTTTATTTTCACATACTGTACATTTGTTTATTTAAATTCCAGAAGACTGGGACATGTTAGATGTTGATGAAGATGAAAAGCTAACGGGTGAAGAAGAATTTGAATTACTTGCTGGACCACTTGGTTTAAATGACCGCCGCATTGTACCAGAACCAGTTCAGTTCCCTGACAGTGATCCACTGGGGGCATCAGTAGCAATGGTAACAGCAACCAACAGTATGGAAGAGACTTTGATGCAAATAGGTAAACTTGAAATGCTGATTGACATGGATTTTATAGTCTATATTAATTTGTTTCTTAGGTTAATAATAACAATAATAATAATACAAAGTTTAATCATAATAAGCGTTCTACATTTCCTACCCCATCAAACATCTTTAGGTGGTTGTATTAATATTTTGAAGGTATAATGTAATACTATTTTAATTTTCTGTTTTTATAAAATGTTGAAGCATTTTTTTAACTTTCTGTTAAAAGAATCCTGGAAATGAATAAAAAACTATTTTGCAGTCTTTTTTAATTTGAGTAAGAGGGTATGGTAACTTTTTGCTGTACAGAATGCCAAATAAAGAATTGAGGCAGTATTGGTGATTCAGCCCTGTATGTGCACTCAAAGCATATTTTTTTCAAAGCATTTTTAAAAACTATTTCTTTCCTATATTTGTTAATATCAGTAGAAGTCATACATGAGCGAAATAAATAAAACCAAAAAAAATTTAGGAGGCATATTTTTCCGGTAATAGATTATTGACCTTGAAATGTCTGTTTCTCCCAAGCAGTTTTCTGTATAACAAAGTTCCAAATGAGCAAAAATACATTGGTTTGCTATATATTTCCCTGAAGCCTAGAACCCAGGTAGAATGGGTAAATTTTTCAGTAGTACGGATATTTTTTTCTTACCTTTTGAAGAACTAAGCAAAGTCTAATGTTTTTCAGGATGCCATGGTTCTGTGGAAAAGAGTTCCTCTGGGAGGATAACGCTAGGTGAGCAGGCAGCTGCCTTAGCAAGTCCTCATGACCGGGTGGTGGCTTTGAGGAGAGTGACTGCTGCTGCTCAGGTTCTTCTGGCCAGAACCATGGTCATGAGAGCCCTGTCTCTTCTCTCAGTCAGGTAAGTGTCATTTTGTGTCAAATAATGCTAAAATAGCTTCTAGTCTATATTAGACAGAAGTCTGATACTGTTTGGGAGGATGAGATGGGAGTTTTAGAAACTTGAGTATCTACTGTTGAATGAAAGAAGTCAGACTTAGTCATCATCATTTTTCATTCATTCAATCAGTCAGTCATTCAGTTAATGCTTAGCTCTTTTTAGGTAGAAAATATTGCCGTTATAGTAACCAAGAAAACTGCAAACATTTTATTTTATTATCTGGAATGGGAAACGAAGGCTGTTGATCCACTTGGTACAGGGTAAAAATAAAAGGCCAAGTGAGTTTCTCTGCAGAGTTGACTAAGTTTGTAGCTAAGTCAACCTGCATATTCCATCATGAGATTCTTGCTATGTTCATACCGTGGAGTATAATGTTAGGAAATGGGAGAGAGCCAAGAATACCTAAAAGACATCCATTTAAGAAATGCTGAGCAGGGGTATTTAACAGTAAATCAGTGAAGACAAAAGGACCCTGAAAGAAAAACTCAAAACTTGGATAAGACCATATGGTGTTGGCTCAAGAATGGATGATTTGGACCGTGGAGTATAACCAAGTTGGAAACTGGTTCACATATGTAGATAAACACTTGATTTATGTCTGGTTTATGACAGTGCTTAACATTTCAGAGCAGTGAGGAAAGGATGGTCTTTTCAATAACTTGGACTAGGTCAGATGGTTTATTCACTTAGGGAAAAAAAAATGGGTCTTGGTACCAACCTTATTCTATATAAAACAAATATTTCCAAGTGGCTCTTAGATCTAAATGTGAAAGGTAAATCAACAGAGTTTCTATAAGGTAACATAGGAAGAGTTTATTCTTAATCTTTGGACAGCCAGAGATTTCTTAAGCAAGTCATGAAAGGCATTTCACTTTAAAGGGAAAGACTGATAAATTGGACTACATTAAAAAAAGAACTTCTGTTCAGCAAAAGTCATTTAGAAAGTAAAAAGTCAGAAAGTTAAAAAAAAAAAAAAACTACTGAATAGGAGATGATCTTAGCAATGTGTTTAACCAACAACAGAGTATGTAAAGATTTCTTATAAACCAGTAAGAAAAAGACAGAAAACCCAAAAGAAAAGTGGACAGAAATACAAAATAATACAAAAGAGAACCTCATGGCAACAAACATGAACAATGAGGTGTTTAACCTCATTAGTCTTGAGAGAAATGAAAATGAAAACCTCATGAAATACTGCTACACACTCGTCAGAATGGCAAAAATTTAAAAGACTGGGGGGAAAAGTGATCATGAGGATGTGGAACACCTAGAACCCTCATACACTGCTGGCAAGAAAATAAATTCGGACAGTTACTTTGGAAAACTATTTGATAGTGCCAGCTAAAGGTGAATATTAATATAGTCCGTGACCCAGAAAAACACTTCTCAGTATATGTTCAGTAGAAATGCTTAAATATGTCTACCCAAAGATATAAGCAAGAACATTCATGGCAGTATTATTCATAATAGCCCCATGCTGGAAACCACCTGACTGTCATCTGTATGTACATTTGAGTTATACTTTATACAGGCATTAATTTCATTTGTACAGGCGTATCTTGTTTTATTGTGCTTCATTTTATTATGCTTCACAGATAGCATTTTTAAAAAAATAAATTGAAGGTTTTTGGCAACCTTGCATTGAGTAGGTCTATTGGCACCATTTTCTCAACAGCATTGGCTCACTTTTATGTCTCTGTGTGACACTTTGGTAGTCCTTGGAATATTTCAGACTTTTTCATTATTATATTTGTTAGTGATCTGTGATCAGTGATCTTTGATGTTACTATTGTAGAAAGATTACTGTAGGCTCCTGTGATGGTTAGCTTTTTTTTTTTTTAGCATTAAAGTATTTTAAAATTAAGATATGTACTTTTTTTGGCATAATGCTATTGCATACTTAACAGACTGTAGTGTAGTATAAACATAACTTTTACATGCACTGGTAAACCAACAAAATCTGTGTGACTTGCTTTATTGCAATATTCGTTCTGTTGCGATGGTCTGGAACTGAACCCACATGTCCATGGTCTGCCTCTGTGTCAGTGAAAATTAATGACTACTACTATAATGCAACAATATGGATGAATCTTACGAACAATGTTGAGCAAAAGACGCCAGACATAAGAAAATACACACTTTATTATTTCATTTATAGAAAGTTCAAAACTAGACAAAACTGGCTTATGGCCTTAGAAGTCAGGATAGTCGTTACTTTGGGGGGCCGAGAGACAGAGAATGATCCAAGTGGGTATCTGAGGTGTTGGTAATGTTCTTTTTCTTGATCCAGAAGGTGGTTATATAGGTTTGTTCAGTGTGTGAAAGTTCTTCATTTGTGAACATTCCTGTCTGTTATACTTTAGTAATTCAGGTACACTTCAAGTGTATGTCAATATTTATTAAAATTTTAAACAATTACCAGCTTACATAATATTTTTGTACATCTCTTAGGACATGTATCATTAGTGATAGTGCAACTTGCCTTTTATTTTGGTTTTTCTGGGGATAGTATGTGGGGCTCTAACAAGTCCCTAAAAATCTGTTTTCTCTATGCATCTAAAGTGTTTTCCTTTCCTGGCAGTGGTTCCAGTTGTAGCCTGGCTGCTGGTCTTGAATCTCTGGGGCTCACAGATATACGAACGCTGGTTCGATTAATGTGCTTAGCTGCAGCAGGGAGAGCTGGCCTCTCCACCAGCCCTTCCTCCATGGCAAGCACTTCAGAACGCTCACGAGGTGGACACAGCAAGGCCAACAAACCCATCTCTTGCCTAGCCTATCTGAGCACAGCAGTGGGATGTCTAGCATCAAACACTCCTAGTGCTGCCAAACTCCTGGTGCAGTTGTGTACACAGGTAGGCTAGTTTTCAGTGCTTTTCTTATTGCATTGCTTATTTCTAGCTGGTTCTGAAAGAAGCTTTTGAGGTAAAATCTTCTTTTTGTTCCAAAATTATATGTAAAAATTAAACCTGTTTGTTCTGATTGCCTCTTCAGAATTTGATTTCTGCTGCAACAGGTGTAAATCTAACCACGGTCGATGATCCAATTCAGCGAAAGTTTCTACCCAGCTTTCTCCGAGGAATTGCTGAAGAGAATAAGCTTGTAACCTCCCCCAATTTTGTTGTAACTCAGGCCCTTGTGGCATTACTAGCAGACAAAGGGGCCAAATTGAGACCTAATTATGATAAGGCAGAAGTTGAAAAGAAAGGTAAGTTTCATACCATTTAAATCTACAGTCTTCTAATCAATTTGATGTATGTTTTTAAAAATGTGTTTTTGCAATGTTGTATGTGATGAATTATATAGCATCATGTATACTTCGTAAGTTAGGTTGCATGGATACTTTTTCATTGTGCATGGAAATAAATAATAGAAAATGTACCAGGTTAGTCTGGGTTTGATTATAGTATTTTATTAGATTATGGTTTGGGTCACCACAGATAATAATCCCAATAGGTTTCCTTAATACAATTTTTATAAAGTAGTGGTATTTTTCTCTTTGTCTTAAGATGATAACACTTTGAAGGGACTACTTCAACACTATTGTGTATCCTTCTCTTCATCAGGACCATTTGGCCAAGAGAGATGGGCTTTTGGAGCTATCATTGTAGTCCCTTGACTGGCTATTAAGATCACTTTTGAGCAGCAAAAGCCAAACTCTTATTCTTTAGGGCATGCTCCCTCTGCCCTGGCCTTTAAATGATTTCTCCTGCATTCTCATTCTACATATCCTTAAAGCAAAGACTATTGATTGATACATATATAAGAGTACATTTGCAGTGACTCATATTTATTACAGAACTTGATGTGAGATAAATGCTTTTTACCTTATATGCATATCTTAGTGAAATGATTGCTTAAAAATGTGTTAATTCTTAAAAGATATGGGTTAACCCATTTTTGTTTGTTCACCACCACCAGCTCTTACCTGGGCATGATTTCGTTGTTTTGTTTAAGCAGGTTTAATTGCCCAATTGTATGCCCATCCTTCCTATGATCCTTCTGCTGTAGGCCCTCTGGAGCTGGCTAATGCCCTGGCAGCCTGCTGCCTCTCCTCCAGGCTGTCCTCACAGCATAGGCAATGGGCTGCTCAACAGCTTGTGCGCACTCTTGCTGCACATGACCGTGACAACCAGACTACTCCACAAACCCTCGCTGATATGGGAGGAGATCTCAGAAAGTGCTCCTTTATCAAGTTGGAAGCTCATCAGAACAGGGTATGTGTTTTGAGCCCCAGGTGTGTTAATCACCTTATGTAAGAGAAAATAGCTTAAAGTTTAGATCTTGCTCTGTGTGTGTGTGTGTGTCTGTTTCTCTCACACACACGTACACGCACACACACAAAATTACCAATATTTGTATGGTAGTTAACAACTTTCCTTTGTATGTATATGTTTATACTGTCTGACATAATATACAAATGGGAAAATCAAATGAGGGATGAGAAGAAAACCAAAGGAACAGCTTCATGAAAGATGAAAGCTTATACATGCAAGAGGGACAGAAATTGGCCTCGTTCTAATCCATGGGCCCCTGAGCCATGACAAGGCAACTTTAGGAAATGAAGTCTGACCTCTTTTTAACTAGTTTTAAAATCATTTCTTAGTCTGTGTTATTTGTTTTTTAAAACACATTGAAGTATTTCTATTTTATTAAATTAAATAAATGTTTTTTAATAAATAAACATGTTTAGTAAAGATTCTAACAAGTCTAAGATAACTCAAATGTAAGATAGTACTTTAAAGCTATACTTCAAATAAGTGTATATCTACAAGCCAATTAAAAAAGAATAAAACTGTGCGTGTTGCGTTATAACGTGTCTACTTTTCTATTATAATAGAGGAGATTTTTAAAAATTAAATAGAACTCTTTCAAATGATAGAATCATTTGAATTAAAACTTGCTCAAATATTGCTGGATTTTTAAAATCTTTTCTAGGTAATGACTTGTGTTTGGTGTAATAAAAAAGGACTCTTGGCTACAAGTGGCAACGATGGCACCATCCGGGTGTGGAATGTCACCAAGAAGCAGTATTCACTGCAGCAGACCTGTGTGTTCAACAGATTGTGAGTGCTGACATTAACTCTCTTGGGTAATGTTCAAAATAAGAGAATCCCAAGGGTGGCTTCATCTTGGTTGTGTTAATGTAATTAAATTGTCACTAAATTTTTTTTACAATTCTTCTTTTAGAACAACCTCCAGTGAGTTGTTTTTTTTTAATTTCTAAGATAGTAATTTAGAAAATAAAAATATTAACTGTAAATATTTGGACTTAGAATTAAATCAAGGTCTACTATGCTAGCATTATAAGTGTTCAATTCTATAAAACAGTAAGCTAATTTTCATCATTCTTCAAGGATTATTTGGGAATTAAGAACCATGATGTTTTCTGTAGCAGAGTGTACCCTCTTTTATATTTTACAGTTCTTGAGCTAGCTATAGGTATTTCTTTTCTGAAAACTTCCTTAGCAATTAAGCAAACAAGAATCAGTGTGCTCTGAGTAATAACCATATGTACCACCCATACAGAATCAGAATATCTTTGTTGATAAATTGTATATTACATTAAATGATGAATTATCTAAGTATTACTGTTCTGTAATTCTACATTTTTCACGTTATGACAAACACTGGCCAATGTGTGATCGTCAAGTACTGTTAGCCATGCTTTTGAAATGCAGGAACCTGTCATTATGTGCTCTGGTCTATATAAAACCCTTTTTTTTAAGGTTTCGGGTTTAGTTTACTTTTGGCTGATGGGGATTAGAATTCTATACTTATCTGTCATATACTAGGGAAGGAGATGCTGAGGAAAGCCTGGGGTCACCCAGTGATCCAAGTTTCTCGCCTGTTTCCTGGAGTATCAGTGGCAAATACCTAGCTGGAGCTTTGGAAAAGATGGTGAATATCTGGCAAGTTAATGGTAAGAGTCACATAAATATTAGTAAACTACTGAAGATATTTTTTTAAAAGCCTTTCTTTTAGCTTTTCTGAGTTCAAACATTGCCTTCCCTTCACCTTGAAACTCAGAATCTGTTCATCAGCTGTGTAAATCTATGCATAGTATAGTTTAAATTAAAGTGGAAATGTTCATTTCTTGACTTTCTTTTCTAGGAGTTTCAATTAAAGTGGTAGTTATAAACTAAAAATTCTTTTTATGTGCACCTAAGTGTTTAAAGTAGGATTTGAAGAGAAGGAGCAATTAATGTATTTTCACCTATGTCTTGTTTTGAATCACTTGAAATATTTCTATTAATTTTGTCTGTGTCACAGGTTACAAACTCTTGTCAATTTTTAATAATACCTGGCTGGAAAGTAAAAGTCATTATTATAGTCTTGGGCTTATCAGTATTATTGTTTGCTTTTGCATGTTTGAGGAATAGCTGTTCTGCTTTGTATATTTGAAAGAACAGCTAGCCTTAACTGTAGGTAAATTTCATATGTTTATTTGGTTTTCAGTACTTATTAGGAAAGGACTTAAGTGTTTGACGTTTGTACACTGATTATTTTCCTTTACTCTTTCTTCTATAAAGCTATCATTTTTGTCCCATTAATAGTTTAAGAAAAGCTGTTAATTTGATAGTCATATGTCGTATATAAGTGAAGGATCCTGCCTTGCAGTCTTACTCATTAGCAGGCTGTTATGAAATTGGGGACTACTTTGAGTATATTTAATTAAGTAGTACTTATTTTTGTTCTTGTTATTGTTTTTAACTATTAAGTGACAACTAGCTAACATTTTCTCCCTCTTTAGGAGGAAAAGGGTTAGTAGATATTCAGCCTCACTGGGTATCTGCCCTGGCTTGGCCAGAAGAGGGTCCATCTACAGCCTGGTCAGGAGAATCTCCAGAATTATTGTTGGTGGGACGGATGGACGGATCTCTAGGACTAATTGAAGTTGTTGATGTATCCACCATGCACCGTCGAGAACTGGAGCATTGCTATCGAAAGGACGGTAAATGACTAGACTCGTGTCTGGTTGTGAAAGTGTTCCCTCCAGTCAGATACCTTTTTTGGCACATGCTGAGTGAATATTACATTTGGTTTTGTTTTCGGCATTGTCCAGTTGATGTTTCATTTTAATTAGTTACTAAGTTGAAAGATATTTCTCTGCAACCCCTACCACACATCGCTGCCAAAATAAGATCTAATAGTATTATATTAGTCATTTATCCTTTGTGTAAGTAAGTGTCTGAACACCACAGTGGGCTCCAGGTTCTCCCTAGAAAGTTAGGAATGTCCCAGAGGAAAAAGGACACTAATCATTGGTGGATATGAAATTGTTAACATATGAGTTAAATTGAGGAAATAGAGGAAGGAGGAGGCGGGGAGAAAAGTTCTTGATCTGAGAAGACATAGTAGGAAGCCTGCTTTCCTATATTTTCTCACTGTGTTCCTTTTGGATGGCTAGGTGTCTTAATAGTTTGTGTTAAATATTTTGGGGGAGTGGAGTATCTCAAAGATCCCAGTCCTAACTTATTTATATGGTACTTTTTTTTTTTTTAACAGAATAGAACCATTTTGGGGGTTTTTTTGAAAATAGACAGTACATTCATAAGGTTCAAGAATTTTGAAGTTTAAGAAGGTATACAGTAAAATGTGTCTCTCCCATCTACTCAGCTTCCATGTCCCCATATACCCCCACAGATACTGTTTCTTTACCTCTTTTGTGGCCTTCCAGTGTTATATACATGTAGAGAAGCAAATATGAATATAGATTGTTAGAATATAACATATTTGATAGAATTTGGAAACATACTGAATAGGGAATATTAAGCAAAAAGAGGGCCAGGTAATTTTTTTTTCTCTATGACTTGGGTTATTTCGCTTCTCAGTTTCATTGTAGATTTTGGTCCAAAAGGGAAGAATCTGGTATGGTGACTTAAAATCAGCAAGGGAATTCAATTTTGGTCTCTCTTTTTCAATAACCACTGGAAAACAATGAGAGATTAAAAATGAAGTAGTCCTCTGTCACTTATAAATGCTTTTAAAAGTGGATTACATGGAATGCCTGCTATAAGCCTGCATTTTGTCTAAATGTTAAAGAGATGTTGGAAACTTACTTGCAGTGATTCTAGTGATATATATTTGTTGCGAAGTCTCTGTCTTTTAGGTTAGACAATGACAAGTCAGTCTCTTCTATTTTATTGTATTTTAAAATTTTTTTATTTTGTTTTTATCATGTTAGTGTCCGTAACTTGCATTGCTTGGTTCAGTGAAGATAGACCATTTGCAGTGGGATATTTTGATGGAAAATTGTTACTGGGAACAAAGGAGCCACTTGAGAAAGGAGGCATTGTTCTCATAGATGCACATAAGGTAAAGCTTTACCAAATGGTTACTTTTTCTTGTTTATACTGTGGTATTGCTTGATACAGGTTTCTCAAAAAATTTTTTTACACCAGTCATTTATGATTTAATATTCTGTTGTTATACAGTTTTTTTACCATGTGTATAAATGGAAAAGTCTATGTAAGAAAGCCATTGAGCTAAGAAAGAGGTAAAAACCAAAGCGATAAAGTAGGAACACCCCCTGTTAAAGTACCTACCACTAACGCTAAAAATTCCATCTATGAAGAATGTTCTTCCACCTTGAACAGAGGTTGCCAGTTCAGATGCTTGTATGACCATCTAGGCAAGTAACATAAATGCATGAAGCCAGGAGTTGGAATGTGTGAAGGAAGGTTAAAAAAAAAAATCAGAAGAACCCAATGCTGGCAACCATATAAACACAAAACATGTCCCAGATTTTCGTAGTATTTGCTGTTTTGGTGTAAGAGGTGCTATTTTTTTTCAAGTCTCTTCTTTTTACTGTTTTAATGATTACTAGTCAATAAAAATAACTTTAAAAATGCCAATGAAAGATAATATATCCCTTCTGAATCAGAATTTCATACTTAATTCATTCAGTTAACATTTATTGAGGTTTGACTGCAGCAAATATAATGCAGACTATATTAAAGGGTGAGTTGGTCTGGTGATTGGGAATAATGTGACAGCATCTGATTTGCATAAAATGTTGATTTCAAAGTCATTGAGTAATAGAAGTATAGGTCATTAATTATTAAGCTTAAATTATTTGTGAAGGAAGCATACTGTGATTTTTTTCTTCTCCCTCTACCATTTTCAGGATACTCTTGTTAGTATGAAGTGGGACCCAACAGGTCATATTCTTATGACATGTGCCAAAGAAGAAAATGTGAAACTCTGGGGGCCTATTTCAGGATGCTGGCGCTGTCTGCATTCACTCTGCCACCCATCTATTGTGAATGGCATTGCTTGGTGCAGCCTTCCAGGGAAAGGATCGAAGTTGCATTTACTGATGGCTACGTATGTTGTAAATTTGTGTGTGTGTGTCTTAACTTTTATGTTAGTATAGACTGTTACTTGCGTTAAATGTGGCTTTTCCATAATCTTAAACAGTTTATTGCCAATTACTGTTCTTATAATACGTAATATCATAAGATCACCTTAGAGAAATAAAGAGCAATTTTCCAGTGTGAAACTTGACATGTAATCTCCTTATCTACATGTGAGGTAGTTAGAATATTGGTCCTACTTGTATTTCTTGTGAAAGATTATAGCATACCTACTACAAATAAATTTTTAAATAATTTTGTAGTAGCTCTATCAGGTCTTAATTGATTGCTGTTTGAAAATATTTTTACTTCTGCTTATTGACGTGTTTTGATTTTATGTGATCAAATTTTTTAAGTGGCTGTCAGAGTGGCTTAGTATGTGTTTGGCGTATTCCGCAAGACACCACACAGACCAGTGTGACTAGTTCAGAAGGATGGTGGGACCAGGAATCAAATTGCCAGGTAAGTGTTCTGATATTTTACAAGACCTTACTTGAAACCATCGATAGTGTGTGTTATCAAGTAATCGTCCCTTGATTACAAAGGTACTTACTACTTAGTATCTCAAACGTCAAGAGCCGTTAGGGAAATGTGAATAATTGTCATATTTTGTGTGCTCTCTGAATTAGCTTAATTTTTATAAGTCAGAGATACCATAATTGCTCTTTAAGTTGAGATATTCAGTATGTTTTGAGTGGTGATCATTTATGGGATATAATCAACACCACAAATAGATGAGTGCTAAGTTAAAGTCTTTGATACAGTGAAGTAGCAGCACCACGGGAGCACTCCTATCCAAAGTATCTTCTAGTAATACCAGAATTCCACCTGTGAAGAACAGTTCCTTTACCTTAAACAGAGGTTAAAAATTACGATAGATACTCACAGAGCCATTTAGGTAAGTAACATAAATTCACAAAGCTGGGCGTTGGAATATGTAGGGAAGGTAAAACACACATGTGCGCGCACACGCACACACACACTCACACACACAAACAAACCCAGAAGTGCACATGCTTCATATAAAGGGCCCAGCTGCCACAGAGCTGATTGCCACTATCCAGAAATGAAAGCCTGTTGTTAATAGACTGTCCAGTTTTTATTGATAGAAGCCGAAAATTCAGTGTTTTAGGTTAAATCTCCCAATATTAAGCTTTGACGTCTGACTTGAAATTCTTTAAAACCTTGGGTAGCTAGTTGAATTGCGTCCCTCAGTTACCAATTTGCAACCTCTGTTGCTTTCTTTTTTTGTTCATGATACAGATACTGGAAGAAATAAATTATGTCATCTTTGGGTAAATGAATGTATCTGGGTTTATACTCTCTCATAACTAGAAGGAAGAGGGAATTTAAAGGCAGGAAGAAATGGTTGAGGAGGAAGAAGTAGGTAGCTCACAAATGGGAGGATAATAACACAGAAGCGGAGGTGGGAGCACTAGAGATAAGTCTGGTTTGCTCTCTGTGCTAAAGAGTAGCTCTTTTGACAGGTCTCACCTATCTCACTCCTAAAACCTGCAGAGCAAATGTGATGTTAGATACCATGTGAGAAACAGAACCATAAGCCGACAGGACAGAAAGAAGAACCTGCTTGTGTGGAGCCAGCTTGTGCAATTCACAAATGTTAGGGGCTCAAGAGGAAAATTACGTAAACTGAAATTTAAAAATTAAAACTCATTAAAAAAATAGAAGATAGAACTTTCCTGTCTCTGAGGGATAATTGGAACTTAGAAATGTAGTCATTTCTACCAGTTAGAAGAGTAAGGGAACCCAGCTTAGAAGTGTGTCAGGAAAGAAGAAGCAGCATCAGCAAAGGAGAGCCAGGTTGATGCTTTATTATTTTCTCTGTCAGGCTAACACTTACGAGAAAGTTGTCCTTCTGTCTTCTCCAATTTTATACTGAAATATAAAATTTCCAAGAATGAATTGTAAATCTTGAATCTGTAAATTGCTTTAATATTTGTTAAAAATAAAAATGAATTGCAGGATGGATACAGAAAGTCAGTTGGAGCCAAGTGTGTTTATCAGTTGCGGGGACACATCACCCCTGTGCGGACCGTTGCCTTTAGTTCTGATGGGTTGGCCCTGGTGTCTGGTGGACTAGGTGGCCTCATGAACATTTGGTCTTTAAGGGTAAGAGTATAGATGTTATTTTTATTTTAAGAAATGATTTTACATTAACTTACATATGATAAAATTTAACCCAGCCAATCCTAGGAATATTTTGTGGAATAATATCTTGAATATTGAAGATATTTGAATATTGAAGATAATTATCCTTTCAGAATTATCTGCCCTTTAATTTTTCTTTGTGATGTATTTTTGAAGTCATATAGAAAAGGCCCTAAAAATTGGACAGTAAGTAGTCTGCCATTGGGCATTGCCAAATTTACCTAAAGTGTAGGTTTTAGAAAAATTTTTGTGAATGTGAAGTATAAACTGAAAATATAAATAATGACTAACTAGTTAAATAATGTGTATTGATAAGTACCTCTCATTTTAGGATGGCTCTGTCTTGCAAACTGTTGTGATAGGCTCTGGAGCTATTCAGACCACAGTATGGATTCCAGATGTTGGAGTGGCTGCTTGCTCAAATAGATCAAAGGTGATTTTGCAATTATATTAAATTGCAAGGTGAAAACCTATAAGGGAATCTTAAAGGTTGTAGTCCAAGCATCCCACTTTACAGAGGAGAAAACTGATATCCAGAGGGATTATTACTTGCTCAAGATAATAAACGTATTGGCCATTTTTTCTCTCTCGGATTGGCCTGCTCCCAGTTCTCGGGAGTGTACTATCTTTTACTATCTTTTTACCTCACTAATAAAAATCTTTCTTACATATTGGAAAAAAAAAGATATTGCAAGTATTTAGTGGCAGAAGGAAAGCTAGAACCTAATACTCTACCATAAATCTTGGGGAAAATGCTTAATTATTGAATGACTTTCAAGTGGAAGTTGTAACGTGGATTTTTTACTTTCTGCCATGATCTTTGAGATAGCACTAAAGTGTCTCAAAAGAATTTTCCTTGAAAAAGAAGAACCACCCCAAAGACATTTAACTCAAGTATACAAAATGTATCTTGGCTTTCAAATTTAATACTCTAGTTAAAAATACTAGTTCCCTACTGTGAAGTAATTCTACAATATGACATTATCCCTTATAGTATTGCTTTTCATGACCCTAATGAATAGCGCCAGTGTTCTGCTTTGGTTGACATTTTATGTGGTTAAGTGATACTAAAATAGACATGTAAACCTGCATGAACAGGCCTACTAGAAGTAAAATATAGAATCAGACCCTGGTCAGTGGTGGCCTGCACAGGATAAACCATAGAGCCGCAGAGCAGTGCTGCTTCTGCAGACGTGTGTGTCCTCCAGCAGAGTGCTGCTTCCTCTGGTCTTCCTGTGGTCACATCAGACTTTTGAAATGTACTACATACCTTGTCCTACAAGTCCTATGAAATAGCAAATAATTAATGTCTCTTTAAGAAGAATCAGCTAATCCAAGGTGGTTCACTAATTTCACAGTTATTTCTTACTCACTTGTTTTTGCTTTGACAAAATTCAGGAGGTTTTGAAGTTCGTAGGCATTAAAAGCACAGCATAAAATGTTCACAAAGCAAGAGTGTTTAATGCAGTTACTGGAAGGGATTTCTCATACATGAACGGTGATAGAATTATGTCTATTTTATTTAAACAAATATTTCACGTGGCGTGGTTTATTTTCCATCAGGATGTTCTGGTCGTGAATTGCACAGCAGAATGGGCTGCTGCCAATCATGTTCTAGCAACCTGCAGGACAGCACTGAAGCAGCAGGGCATTCTGGGATTAAACATGGCTCCCTGCATGAGAGCGTTTCTGGAGCGGCTGCCTATGATGCTTCAGGAGCAGTATGCCTATGAAAAGGTAATGGATTACACTCACTCCTGCACGTCTACAGATGACGGGTGCTTTGGAATTTGAATTATAGCTTTGAATTTTTCCCTTAAGAGCATGAGGCCTGAGTTAAATAAGTGGGGTATTTGGGCAGAATCAAATGAAGATAAATCATGCCTAAAACAGTTGTTCAATAATCCTAAGCCTACTTTTACTTTATTTTAGTGGGAGTAAAAAATTTAAATAACCCTCAAATTTGTGCAGTTTCTGTCATTCTTTTTCAGATTATTTATTCACTCCAAAACTTCCTGAAAAACCTGTGCTCAGAATATCATCTTCCCTTTTCTGACCCATTTATCTATTTTTGTGTGGTTTTGCCATCCCAGAGTTGGGAAGTAGGGGTGGATATGGGTGTCAGACATCCTCTCCACTTATCAGGTGAATCCTTGTGAAACGTTTAGTGGAAAAGCTAAGGCTGAAGTAAGTAGAGTCATTGAACAGTAGAGTGAGGAATCATGGGATTTAGACCTACTGCCCAGGCCATGATCCTGTATACCTGCCTTCCATCCCTCAGTAGTCACGGTATGCTGCCCCTGGGTAGAGCTCTTTGGGTTTTTTGCCTTTTTTCTTTTTGCCATGCTACATTAATATAGTCAGCTGTTTACCGCACCCAGTTAATTTCACTGACCCATCTGCCCGGGTTTTCTTTTTTGAATCGCACAGTGTCTCAGAGTTGCTCTGCTACAAGTAGGGAAGGCCGTGGAAGGAGGCTGCTCCTTTGATGGCTACCAGGGCTCTCTTGGTAAAGGAGGAAATGTGAGAGGGAGCAGATCTCCATGGTTCAGTGATCTGCTTTTTTTTCTTTTGATTCAAGAAAAACTTTGTAATGAAAACATACTCAATGAAATGTCATATCCTAGATTGAACCCTGGAGCAGAAAAGGAGCATTAGTGGGAAACCACATAAAATTTTGTTGTTTAGTTAATATTGTAATCAGGGTTAGTTTCTTACCTTTGATGATTGCACCATGGTTATGTAACATTTTGTAGATGTTATAGAGGAAGTTGGGTGAAGGATTAACAGGAATTTTGTGTACTATCTCTGCAACTCTCTGTATATCTTAAAAAAATTATTTTAAAAAGCTTCTAAAAAAGGTTAAAAAAAAGGTAAACTTAAAACTATGACTGCAGGCTTTCAGAATGCAGTAGGCTAATGTATAATATTTGGCACAGGCTCTTTGGCATAATATCCTTGCATCTTCTTTTAGCCTCACGTGGTTTGTGGCGACCAGCTTGTCCACAGTCCCTATATGCAATGCCTGGCTTCCCTTGCTGTGGGACTGCATCTGGACCAGCTGCTGTGTAACCCTCCAGTGCCACCACACCACCAGCACTGTCTCCCTGACCCTGCATCCTGGAATCCAAATGAGTGGGCCTGGTTAGAATGTTTTTCAACCACCATAAAAGCTGCTGAAGCCCTGACCAACGGAGCACAGTTTCCAGAATCTTTTACTGTTCCTGACCTAGAGCCTGTTCCAGAGGATGAACTTGTATTCCTGATGGTAAGTGTAATATGAGCTGCTGTTATATGTAACCGAGATTATATCATGGATGTCTAGCACATAGCAGACCCTCAGTTAGTATTGGCTAGCTTGCATAGCCTTTAGGTAAGCTTAAATATTGTGCTTTCAGATAGTCACTTTCAATCTGGTGGGAGGCTTCTGTGGTGGAAGGGATTGATACTGACACTGTGGAGCTCTTATAAACTTGCTGGTTTTCAATGACATAGTCCCCTATTTTCCCATTTTCTTGTCTGTAGGAACCCTGTGAGTACCTTGTTTGTAAATACAGTTTAGTGTCCTTTCCTGGTCATCTTGTGAGATTTATTCCACATATAGATTCTAAATTATTTGGCACTTCAGTCATGTTTAAGTGATATGGAAGAACATTCTAGTTGTCATTTCTTTCTGATTGTATGTGAGAGTGTCTAGCTTCAGAAACTGTGGTGGAGGTAAAATGCCTGTGTCAATAGTGCAGGCCAGCACCCGATCTGACAACCTCCTTACCAGCTAAGGTATATACATGTATATGTCTCTTTGACTATATAAATATAGATACAATATAAAACAGACATGAATTGAGAAAAATTATCTAAATATAGAATATTTTAATTAGGAAGTGTCCTTCTGAGCCCGTTTGCCTCAGATCTGTCATTTTGTAGATGAAGAATCTGAAGCCTAGAAAGATGAAGTGGCCTGCTTACAGCTGTACGAGTTCATGGGGCCAGTGGCTCCTGCACATGACCTTGTATCTGTGGGTCCTCAGAAGTGGTTAGCTTTGAGTCATCCGTGTGTTGGTGATAGTGATAGTTGAAAATATTTATCGTAATAGGAAATTTGTGATAAACAATGTATAAAAATCAAGTTTGGCATGACTGTAAAACTGCTCATAATTTCTCATAGCATTGCCAAATTCTTTTTTGGAAAGAAGGCTTTTGCAAAAAGATTTCCCCAGAAAATGGCTTGGAAGAAGGGAACACTGCGTTCTGGTCTTCACTCTGCTGGTAGCTGATCATGTGATCTTGGGGTTTTCCTTTCCTATTTTTAAAAAATAAATAGATCATTTTAAGGCCCTTTTAAAAAATGAGAAAGATAAATCTTGATTAAGCGAAACTGATCCTGATGTTTGTTGTATCTTTCAGGACAACAGTAAATGGATTAATGGCATGGATGAACAAATTATGTCTTGGGCAACTTCCAGACCTGAGGTCAGTGAAGGTGCAGATATGTATGTGGTGGTTCTTAGTAAATCTTTTGGTTCTAAGTGCTTGTGTGTTTGTGTCTTGGTGTCTCCCTGAGAGGCTGGCACACACTTGTACCCAGTACATGCTTGTTTGAATTAACCAATCAAATTTTGACATGATTGTGGTTTTTTTCTAGGACTGGCACCTGGGAGGTAAATGTGATGTCTACCTCTGGGGTGCTGGTCGGCATGGACAGCTGGCTGAGGCTGGAAGAAATGTAATGGTACCTGCAGCAGCTCCCTCATTCTCACAGGCCCAGCAGGTAACTAACAGGGTAAAGAAATGGAGAAGAAACTTGGGATCTGACAATTCTGATTCCTTTGCTGTCAGTAACTTATTGTGGGATAAAGTTTGTCCATTGCATAGTCTATTACGAGGAATCACCAAAGAAAGTCATGCTGTGTAGCTTCCAAAGTTTTTATCAGACTTCAGTTTTGTTAGTAAGTTTCTAAATTTTTCTTATTTTCAAGTGTAACGAATTAACAGCTTTATGCATTAGGCCTGCCCAGTACATATTTATAGAAGTCAAAAAAGGTAAAGTACATATTTATAGAAGTCCTAATTATTCATCTTCTCTTGCGACCATAAACTTACTGGGAGCTTTAGCCAGATTTCATGGACACCTCTCCTCTCTCCTGATAATCAATGTACCGTATTTCCAAACCCTTCTTGAGGCCACTGCTTTCTCTTCCATTCTTCTCTCCCTTAGTAAGTCCCGGGATGCACTATTCTTTCTTGTGTATAGTCCCTCCAGTTTCTGCTGCTTGCTGATCTCCAGCCAGCCTTTACTATTTTCCTATCACCCTTTCCTTTTTCTTCTGTTTATTTGTTGTTAACATTGTTTAAATGCTGCGCAATTGGCTGAAGTCCCTGTAGATCACAACATGTTTCTAAACTATCTTAAATAGTCAGATGAGCCTCATATACCTCTTGGTTAAGTAAGCAGTTTTGTAATAATCAAGGGCTTGTAGGAACCCCATAGTTATGTCAATCCTTCCGCTTTAGTGAAAGGATGAAAGAGTTGATAAAGGTATCCTAGGTATACATGGAATCATTTAAAATGTTTACATGTTAAAACTATATAATAAAAGATAATGTACTTAAATATATGTTTTTGTACTAGGTCATATGTGGTCAGAATTGCACCTTTGTCATCCAGGCCAATGGCACAGTGTTGGCTTGTGGGGAAGGAAGTTATGGCAGATTAGGACAAGGAAATTCAGATGACCTTCACGTGCTGACAGTTATTTCAGCCTTACAAGGTAAAATTATCCTCAGTTAAAAGCTCATGGGAAACTATGGGCAAACTGTAGGAATGTTTGCTTATGTTGGAACTCATCTCAAACCTTTGCTAGGTAAAGTCACATAAGGTTTTCACTTACATTTAGATTTTGTAGCTGAAGATTGTAAACAAATTCTTTAAAATTGCAAAACTGTAATTAGGCAACTATTAATAGCAGTAGTAGTAATCATGCATGTGTTTTGTTAAAATTAAAAATCAGTTTATATGGAACTGTGCATACGTACTATAAAGACTTTAAAGGACATCTCTGTCAGAATGGTCTGTGACTTGGAGAAAGAATACTTCTGGAGAACCACTGCGGGAGCCCCTCTTGGCTTGTTTCTTAAGTTAACTTTTACTGACGCTGAAGTCTACAAGGAGAGCAGATAGAGTTTTTTAAGCCTTCAAGTCGCATGAGTTGAGAACGAATTCCTGAGTACTCTGATGTCTCTTCTTTGAGATCTAAGTGTGAAGAGCGCAGCCGTGGGGACTGGGGGGCTGGGCTCCTGTCCGGTTCTGTTGCATCCTGCCTCTAGGACCTTGCACAGCCTAGCCCTTTTTGTGACTCAGTTTCCCCAATTGTAAATGTGGTGATGATAATATCTGCCGCATAGGTTTTTTGTGAAAATAGAAAATGAGCATTTGTAGGAGTAGCTAGAACATAGCTACTCCTTAATGACTGTAGCTGCTTCTCTCACCCTTGTCCTCTTCCTTGTCATCATTATTTTACGTGACTATTCCCAATTTGCTAGATTATGGCTGCAAATTTTATTTAAAACTAAAGAGACTTCTTTTTTTCAGTAGTCCTGTTTTGGTGTTTTTCGATTCTGAGGCCATTCTGTAGCAGCTGCAAGTCAAGAGGGGACTTTTAACACGTAGTGACTGTTGTTGGGTTTCTGCTCTGTTCTAGGCTTTGTCGTAACCCAGCTGGTGACTTCCTGTGGTTCTGATGGGCACTCGATGGCCCTGACTGAAAGTGGTGAGGTCTTCAGCTGGGGAGATGGTGATTATGGCAAACTCGGCCATGGGAACAGCGACAGGCAGCGGCGGCCCAGGCAGATCGAGGCTTTGCAAGGAGAAGAAGTGGTGCAGGTCGGGCAAGAAATGGATAAGTTCATCTGATTATAAACATACTAGGTGTTGAGTTCTCAAGTTTAGGTAATGAGAAACAGAAGTTAAAATATATTACCCCATCATAAAAGATCCATTGTTTTTGGTTGTTCAGATTCATTCTTGAGTTTGTCAGGAGTTTGAATGGGCTTTGCTGTTGGAATGGATTCCTCCTTCCTGAGCCAGCTGGTTGGCCCAGCCTTGAGTGCTTAAGGTCCTTGGAAGAAAGGCAGTGGGGTTTATAGCTCCTGGCCCACAGTTCTTGATACAGTGATAAATGGAAGGCTTTGCTTTCAACCTTTCATTATTGCAACAAAGGTTGAGTGTTCATATACATATTCTAGAAAATCAGTTAGTGATCTAAAATGACACTGTAAAATTGCATAGCACCATGGAGTTTACAAAGAGATTCGCCATCCATTAGCTCCTGTAGTCTGAGTCATCTCTGCGTAGCTGAAGGGTAGCCCTAGGTCTTCCAATGGGCACTGTTTACCTTAGTCTTCCTGAGGATGATGAGGTAGATGAGACTTGGGGGAGCAGGAGGGCCACATGGGTGGATAGGACATAACTGGCCTTGAAGATCCTGAGTTGTGAGTGAAGTTTTTTTAAAGAATACTGCTGTATTAATAACCCAAAGTGACTGATGTCTTTCTTAGTATACCCTCTTCTTCAAATTTTTTCTCTTATTGGTTCTGTTCGTAGATGTCTTGTGGCTTCAAACATTCAGCAGTGGTAACTTCAGATGGCAAACTGTTCACCTTTGGAAATGGTGACTACGGTCGTCTGGGTCTTGGAAACACCTCTAACAAAAAACTCCCAGAGAGAGTGACTGCCCTGGAGGGATATCAGATTGGACAGGCATGGAATCAGTCAATAATGTGTTCTGTCTGATCATAGTTTTCTTATTTCCTCTGTGTGCACTTAGACACCGTCCTTTAGGAAGACCAGAATCACCAGTTGTACTTAACCTGATGTGCATTTTGTTTGGCCTAATTGATAACTGATAAACAAATGAATGTCTTAATTCAGGATGTGAATATTCAGAGTCCCCTTCAGGATATAACTTGTTATAAAGCCTTACACAATACAGGTTTTCTAACTCCTATTCTGGAGCCTGGAAGTAGATGGCTGAATTGCAGCATTAGTAGATACCGCTCTTAAGCAGTATTTGTCCCTGTCTTGTACACATTGAGACGGTATCTTAACAGGGAGATGAAATAAGATACTTTTATCTTTTACTATAGCATCCCTTAGACTGTTTTTGGTATGAATGAGTATTTTTTAATCATAGGTACTTTTTCCTATCTTTTGTGTTCTCTGATTCAGAGTTAGCCACAGGGAAGGATTTTACTTTGAAGGAAAAAATTATGTTTTTTGTTTGTAGACATTAGGAACTTTTTCTTCTTGACACATTTTGGTTAACATATATAGAAGGCCCTGAAACTAATAAAAAGTTTTGGAAACATAGCCAAGTTTTTCACTGAAGTGGAGGAAAAGGGTCCCAGTAATAGGCATGTGTTTTAGGTATTGTGATTTGCCTCATGGACCACCCTGTTATTTCTCCAGGTGGCTTGTGGCTTAAACCACACTTTGGCGGTGTCAGCAGATGGCTCCATGGTGTGGGCGTTTGGAGATGGGGACTATGGAAAACTAGGCTTAGGAAATTCCACTGCAAAATCTTCACCTCAGGTCAGTACTGTCTTTAATCTAGGGTTTCAGACGGTATAGTTTTCATCTGTCACTCCTTCTTTTTAGTTGGAAGTAATTTACCTTTAACATTTTCGGTCATTTATAATGAAGTTTAGAAATTTTCTTTGCTTATTCTTCAGTTTCCAGCATTCTAGATCTTGATTTTAAATAAGCTATTAATTACTGAACTGGATATAAACATTCTGCAAGGACAAGCTGCTGTCTTTGTCACAGGCTGAACAGTGTAAGACCACCTCCCATGTAGAGAAGGTGTAGTTACAAACGTATCTCCAGGGTGTCTTGAGGGGGAACCATGAACAATCTTTTGTAACTCTATACTTGCAGCTGCCATTTCAGCTTATTATTTCTGCTGAATTATACAAGTATGCACCTCCTTTTTAAAAGTATTAGGAAATCCATGTGTATAAACAAATAAATTAGAGGCTGTTATTCACATTATAGGTTTCTTGGCTCTTTAGAAGACTTCCTGTGCAATCCTCCTATGTGGGTTTTTAACACACTTAACAAGCAGCATAATTTACAAATATTCAACTTTTATTCAACTCCATATTCACTGTCATATCTATTCTGTGACATCTTGATAGCTAGACTGGTGAATATTCAGCTAGGGATACATACAGCAAGGAAGCCCTCTCTGGGGAACATACAAAGCAGTTATTGTCAGCTCTGAAAGCCGGAAAAGTAACTGGGTGCAGCCCATGGCTTTAATGGTCTTGCAGTGTTCTTTAAAAGGCCACAGGATTCTCTTTGGTCTCTGTTACCCAGAGGAATGCTTCCACTTCACATGGGGTCCTGGGGATATTAGTCAAACACCCCTGCCCTCTTAGCAGTACTCCCCCAAATTCAAGTAGTTTGCAGAGCGATACAAGAAAATAACATTTAGGAGTGTAGATTTGGCTAGAAACAGGTAGGCGACTATATTAGTATTTTTACTGGAAGATACTCTGAGTTTATACATGCCAGTAGGCAGAATCAAAGTATGTGTCTTATACTTTTATTTTGCAGAAAGTTGATGTCCTTTGTGGAATTGGAATAAAAAAGGTTGCTTGTGGAACCCAGTTTTCTGTTGCGTTGACCAAAGATGGTCATGTGTATACCTTTGGTCAAGGTAAGGCATTTTCCAGGCATTACATTGCTTGTTTTATGTACACATGTATTATGGAAATATTTGCTTTCCAATTTTATAGAAAGTGCACTAAATTGAGTCATTTTTCATTCTGGATGATTGGCCACTATGACCTTCATTCATTAGCTGCTTTTCTGCTCCTCTTTCATGATATTTGTCATAAGGACAGACTCTCCTTCCCATTGATGGCCCCTCATGCCAGAGCCTTCATTCTTGCTAGAAGAGTCCCTGCCAGAGCCCTGCCCCTCCTCCTCTCGGCTGCCTTTGCCATGCTGCCACAGACACTGTCTCCTCCAGTCCTGCCTCACTTCCTGGCCCTCATGGGGACTGGGGGTTCAGGTCTTAGAAATTCATAGGCATTCCGGATTCAAATCTTGAGTAAATTCATAATCCATGGCAATATATTCACCTCATAAGTGGGACTTCTTGGCAAATCGTAGTGACTGAGGGGTGTGTGAGGCAGATGTGAGGAAGAAGTAAGTCATTATTGAAGTTTCTAGTCTTGGAAGAACATTGATGCCACTGACTGAGGACAGTGAGTTGGTTTGGGAGAAAGAGGTAAGGAGGTTAGTTTTAGTTATATTGAATTGGAACCATTTACTCTAGATACATGAATGGCAAGTTACTAGGGGTTTGGATATGGAACTCCAAAGTGATTGGTTATGGAGATGTAGGTTTGCATGATGCATAATAGTAGTAGTTAAAGCCATGTTAATAGGCTCTAAGAAATCCAGGGAGAGAGTGTGGAATGAAAAAAGTAAAGGATAGGACTCTTAAAAATGTGAGTAAAGGGCAGGTGAGCACAGGAAGAGGACTTGGGAGAGATGACTTTAAAAAGATGGAGACAGAGGTAGCCGGTGAGCCAGATAGGGCAGAGTCTCTGAGGGGCACAAGTTGCAAGGCCACATTATCAGAAGGTGAGATGGAGCTCTGTGGGCTGGAGCCGGAGAAGAGGCTGCTGCAGTGGGCAGCTAGGAGCTACTCATGACTTCTGAGAGTACAGTTTCAGTGCAGTGATAAGAGGGGAAGTTCGGCTGCAGAAGGCCAAGCCAAACAGGCTTGCAGTATGTGGAGCAGCAGGGGCTGGCCTGCGCTTTCTAGAAGTTTGGCAGCAAAGGTAAGGAGTGATGTTGGCTAGGAAGTTGAGGACAAGACAGGTTGAATGATGTCTTGTCTTAGAATGCAAGAACTTTAGGGCCTTGGTGAACTGAATGCCAGTCCTCTCAAGCATTAGGATGCTAGAGGTGCCTTTTGGTTTGAAATAAGCTACTAACTTAAAATTTAATTTTATTAATTTTTATAAATAAGGAGACTGACATTTTGCAGAGAAATAGGTTCAAACTTTATTCACTCAGAATCCAGTATACCTTCCCAGAAGAGCAGCTTTTTCCCCAGTGAGTTATATACACCACTGGCATACCACTGTAGACATTAAATGACTCGTTAGGAAACATAAAAGGACTGTGGGGTGCCATGCATAAATGTCCTCCTGCGATTTTTTTCAGATCGTTTGATAGGCTTGCCAGAGGGGCGTGCTCGCAACCACAATCGACCGCAGCAAATCCCTGTCCTGGCTGGAGTGGTCATCGAAGACGTGGCAGTTGGAGCTGAGCACACACTTGCTTTGGCATCGACTGGAGATGTGTATGCCTGGGGGAGCAACTCAGAAGGGCAGGTAGCTATTTATCTCGCTTGCTGCTCTCTCGTGTTCTAGAAATCTGACCACATTCCTCCTTTGGCAAAGGGATAAGTGAGGAGACTCATAATTCCTACCCAGATGCCTCACGTACGTCACTGCCATTTTGTTGATTGAGTCTAGTTATGCTTGTCTCTCTCTTGATTGTGGCCAAGTAGGTGTTTTATCATGGTTTTTTAAAAAATGTGACAGTATAGCAAAGTGGATAAGGGAATTAATGAGTGTATGCGTGTGTGTATACACACTGGTAAGTGCCTGGCACATAGTAAGTGCCATATGTAAGTATTTGCTACTGTCATCATTATCTTTGTTTTCACTATGATAATACATGAGGTTAGGTCCTAGGAACATCAGTTGATCTGGAAAATGGAAAAAATGAAACAACAATACTTTTATATTTTATAATAGAACAGTGTACAAAGTATGTTTGTGTTTGGGCAGAAAGTCTTGTTACCCACATTATGCAGAGGAGCAAACCGAGACTCTAAGAGGTAGAGAAAAGACTCAAGATGTTGATGTGTTCAGCCTGTCCTGTATATGTATATGGCAGAGGGAGACACTTTGGTGGGGGATGTCTGAGGTGTCTGTTATGACACTGGCTTTCAGGTCCATGTGCAGAGCCACATCTCTTTCCTCCATAAATCTTCTCTGCATCTGGCTGCCCTTAGAGCCAGGGGCCTGCAAGTTCCAGGTCCAGTATCATTCATAGTAGCCTCATTTGGCTCTGTGGTCTCCTTATCACTATATTAACAGATGAGAAATCCGCTCATCATTGTGGTTGCACATTGTCTTAATGAGGAGAGGGCTGATGTTGAAGACACCTTTGGGAGGTCCCTGGTAGGGCCTTGACAAGATCCTCGCTGATGACACTGAGGTGGTCAGCCTCTAAAACACTGGGTGTCCCAATCAGACTCTAAGAACAGAGATCTGGAGATGAGAATCTGCTTCTGTGTATGTTTTTATGATTGTTTATGTATTGTTACATAGGCAATCGATGTTGAAAATCAAGAAACCGATGTATTTTAAGGGAAAGCTCTATAGATCACTCTGAAATTTTTTTTTAAATTTCCAAGAATTTATTTCCTCTCCAGAAGTGGAATCCAAAGATGTTTTCATTCATTAAGACTCCTCTGCTAAATTCGGCCTTGTTGCTGCTCAGTTTTTAGGAGACACTATAAGCTGTGAGGATCTTTCTGTTAGAGAAAATCAGAATTAATTTCATCATTTTGTCGCTGTTGCTTGATACAGATAGTAACTTACTTATATCTGCTACCATCGAAGACAAATCTTGTCATCTTGTCTTCCTCTCTTCCTCTTTCTAATTGAATCTGTGTATTTGTAATTTATTACCAGCTTGGCTTAGGCCACACCAACCACGTTCGAGAACCAACCCTGGTAACAGTTCTGCAGGGGAAAAATGTTCGGCAGATCTCGGCTGGCCGCTGCCACAGTGCTGCATGGACAGCGCCGCCTGTCCCGCCAAGAGCACCAGGTGAGGGGTGAAATGTCCACGCTCCTGCAGCTTCTCCTTCAGCAGTCGCCAGCTGCACACTCTGCCTGACAGCCTCAGGCTGCATCCAGGCACCATTCTGAAAGTATCAAACCTTCCCCCACACAACCAAAGCACTCTGTGCTGCAGCTCTGTGAACACTTTCAGAGCGGATGATTCTCCTGCAGGTTTCATTACAAAGCACTCCCTCTCTGCTCCCCCCAAAAAAGAAAAATACCATTTAGGCAAGCAAAATGTATAGTTTTAGAGCACCAATTAAGTATAACTAAGTATTTTTTTATATGTAAAAGTGATGAGTTGTAGCTTTCTAAGACATGCTGTTAGGAATAAAGGTGAAAAGCCCTGAGATCGCTTGTCAAATTCTTCACCCCAGTCAACCGATTGAAACATGATGTTGTCTGTACATTGACAGAGGAAAAAAAAAAACCAGACTGTTAACCATTTTACTCCAGGGTGTGGCAGGACTAATTGGCTGTTTCTATGTTTTGTGTGTTTTTCTTTTTAGTTTATCATGACATCCTTATAGATCTACAACAAAATAAAGAAAAGAAAATGCATATTTGTGTAGTTAACACCCTACTCAGCAACTGGATCCATCTTCTGTTCCCCACAAACGTAACCATTGCCTTAAGTGTGATATTTATCATTCTTAATGCATTTCTTCATATTTGGGCTATTTATTCCCCAGACCCTCAAGCTCTTTCTAAAACCATCCTCTGGCATCTGAGGCACTAGAACGTCCCTGAAGTGACCTTGTGCCTGGGAGCTCAGCATTCTCATCCCTTTTTGGGAACCTCTCTATTTCTTAGAGGGGTCTTTGGGAAGCACTCCCTATGGAGATTATTTTCTCTTAGATACCATAAGAGAGTGAGGTAGGACTGCCAAGTAGATTTCAAACAAGCAGGAGATGGTTTCTGGTTAACAGAACCCAGAATGATCAGCGCTGCCCGTGTACTGACAGTTTCAGGTACTCAGGGGCCTCTTCAGCTTCCAGTGGGATTTCCTCTTCTGCTTCAGGACAAAGACCATACAGCGTAGGGGCTAAAGGTTCAAACTCTGGAACCACATTGCCCAGGTTGAATCCTGGCTCCTCCACTTTGAGCTGAGTGACATTGCGACTCAGTTTCCTTGTCTGTAAAAGGAGGGTAATAATAGCACCTATTGTATGTAAAGAGCTATAGGAGCGAATGAACCAATTCATGTGAAGCTCTTAGAACAATGCCAGGCACACAAAAGTGCTCAGCAAGTGTTAACTTTTAGTAATAGTAGGAAAATGCCTCTGAGAATTGAGCTGTACGAAGCTTTACTTACAGGAAACTCAAATAAGTTGAGTATCTCATTCTTAGTCTTTTGTGCATTTGTGTAAGAGGATAACCACGGGTACTGTCCTTGTAGTCTGTGCTTTTATAGAGCTCTTATGCTCGTAGTAGAAAGCCTCCATGAGTCCTAGGCCTGTATCTTTCATTCTGTCACGGTCACTTTCTGTCAGATCCCTGGGGAGTGTGGGAGGTGGCTCTGCTGAATTACCCATTTCCACTTTCCAGAACTGCCTACCTAGTCCTGGCCCACATCTTGTGTTATTATGAAGATGACAGTTACTGAATATGAAAGAAAGAATTTGTTTTGTTTTTTGTTTTTTTGTGAAGGGACTGTTTAAGTCTCAGTGTTAAATGGGAAACTAAATTAAAGGAGGAAGAAACAAATTTTCATAATGATAAATAAAAAGATGTTTTTAAAGACCAGCACAAGTACATCAAAAAATTAAGGTGAATTGATGGATAGAGGAATTGTTAAATACATAATAAAGCAAATATAGCAAAATATTGATTATCAGATTTAGGTGGTTGGAATTGGTATTCATTGTACACTTATCTCAACTTCTGTGTACGTTTGAAATTTTTCAAAACACTACAAATGAAAACAATGCATTTTCCTTTACAAGTGTACATTTGCATCCTGGGCAGGTGTGTCCGTACCCCTGCAGCTGGGCCTGCCCGACGCAGTGCCGCCCCAGTACGGGGCCCTGAGGGAGGTGAGCATTCACACCGCGAGGGCCAGGCTCCGGCTGCTTTACCACTTCTCTGACCTCATGTACTCGTCCTGGAGGCTCCTGAACCTCAGCCCCAACAACCAGGTAACATGCTGGCGTGGGAAGAAGCAGTGCCCGTGGCATGCTCGCTAGGTCCCAGGGCCTTTTTCTTAGCCTTCAGAAAATTCTTCCAAGGCTAATGCTTTTAACTCTCAGCTCTCAAGAGATGTAGAAGGGGCAGCAGTTCTGTGCCCATTTTACTGCTGATTTAAGGGCAGTCCAGATACAGGTAGTCATGCTCTTGGGCACAGAGTGGTCTTCCTTCTGTGTTTTGGTTTATCCAAAGTTCAAGGAAGTATGAATGCCTAAGCATGTATTCTCTACAAAATCTAGTATATGATTTTAAAACTTAAGCACAGAAAGATGTTAGCACCACAGTCATGGTGGTTATGTGAGTGAGTCTGAGAAATTTAGGAGACTTCTTGCTCTCTCTTGTAAGTGGGGGAGATAAAGTAAATTTGGCTATTTGATTGCCTTTATAGAACACTCTAGTAATTTAGGAAGAAGGCAAGCTGGCTGTGTTTGTTTGTTTGTTTAATGTGTAGACATGCCTGCTACAATGTGTATTGGTCTGTAAATCTGTCAGTCAAGAATCCTTTGGGTAACCAGTCATGAGCATATGAGAGATCTGGCAAATCATTGTTAGAATTATATAATCAACCAGGCAACAGAATACTGTGAAGCACTAAACAGAGCATTAGAAAACTGTTGGTAATGAGTGGGAGAAATGTTATGATATAAAGTGAAGTGAGAAAAGCAGCAGAAAATCGTATAAATTGTATGAGCTGAACAAAATGCGAAAAGGAAGGAAACTGGAAGGAAATAGATGAAAGTGTTCATGGGGCCGTCTCCATATGGTAGGATTATGGATGATTTTATTTGTGTGCTTGTGGGTGTGTCCTTTTCTGTATTTTCTAAGTTTTTGAAAATTATGTTTTATCAGAAAAACATATTTTGAAAAAGTTGCTGATAATGACTAATACTCAGGTTTACGCTTTTAAAGTACATTTCTAAAAGTGAGAAGTGTTATTTCTTTTAAGCCTTAGCTTGAACCGTCTCTGCTAAGCTAACTTTCTGTTACAGAACAGTACGTCTCATTATAATGCTGGAACGTGGGGCATTGTGCAGGGACAGCTTCGGCCTCTGTTAGCTCCAAGAGTCTACACCCTCCCGATGGTGCGCTCTATAGGAAAAACCATGGTTCAAGGCAAAAACTATGGACCTCAAATTACTGTAAAGAGGATATCAACCAGGTTAGCATATGCATATGTGTTTCTAACTAGCATTTTTTTAGGTGGATGTTATTACTAATTCCTGTGAGCCTTAGTTTCCTCACTTGTAAAGTAGGATAGTAACAGTATTTATATCAGTACCCAGTGTGGTTACAGTGGGCCTCGCACAGTGTTTGGCTGTTGTTAAGCTGGCCTGTTCATTCATTGATGCGAAAATGTTTTCAAGTGACTTTTGTGGTTTGGAAGAGTTGTATTTCACTCCGTTTTCCCTTTCTTTTAAAGAGGACGGAAGTGTAAGCCCATCTTTGTTCAGATAGCGAGACAAGTAGTTAAACTGAATGCATCAGACCTCCGCCTGCCCTCCCGAGCGTGGAAGGTTAAGCTGGTTGGAGAAGGGGCTGATGACGCTGGAGGAGTGTTTGATGACACGATCACAGAGATGTGCCAGGTACATTCATGCAGTGTCCCTGCTGAGTTGTCCACTCAAGCACTGGCCATTTTACTGTTTCCAGTGATTACTCTGTCTGGCATGTCTTTATAAATGTAAGCAAGAATGCATTTGTGAGCCTTGCATGAAGTCATACTGTTAATGATGTAGAGGTGAATTATTGCAAGAGTCTGTGAAACTTTGTGACGATACCTTACTGAATAAGTGCCATCTACCAGTGACCATCTGCTGTGCCGCATAACACTGGCAGAGGAACCAGCAACACCACACGTTTGCATTTATTTACCAGACAAATCCAGGGCCACCCATGAGCTCCAATTTATTTTGGTGCTTTTAGAATAAAGTAGAACTGCCAGGAAAATGAGAAAAATAAGTCTTAAGAGTTTGAACCAGTTCATATTTTAAGATCTGCACTGGCAGCTTTGCTTCCACAGATCAGCTCTGACCCTTCCAGCTTTGCCTGGTACCAAGAGTTTTCTGATAAATCCTGTGATTGAAATAATACTTGACTGTCATTTATTAAGTTTGTTTGAATATCACTCTACCCTGCTCACAGATACCCCAGCTCCTGCCTGGATTTACTTTTTCATCGTAGCTCTACATACTGTAGGATATTTTCTACATGGAGAAGTTCCTAAATTCGTTTCAAATTACAACCACAGAAATGACTGTAGAGATATCTGGTTGTCATCTAGCATTACAAATTCTTCAATATGTCTTTTCAGTATGACCTTTAATGTAATTGGTTCATTTTCTTGATGCATTTGTCATGTCTAAAAAAAAAAAATGTTTTTCTTTCTTCTCCAGGAACTTGAAACTGGTATTGTTGACCTTCTTATACCCTCTCCCAATGCTACTGCAGAAGTGGGTTACAATAGGGACAGGTAAGGGCAGTCAGCAGGTGACTGCCTGCAATAATACATTTATTGAGTGCTTACAGTATGCCAGGCACTGTTCTAAGGGCTTTGCATGTATTATCGCATTGAATCCTCACTAACTCTAAGGAATAGGAACTGTAAGTACTCCCTTTTCACAGATCTCCTACAGATAGGAAGCTGAAGCACTTCCATCATGACTTGTTGTTTATTATGGGACCAACTCAAGGATAATATAGAGAGGTAGAGGAAACTCAGACTTGGTAATGAAACCAGATTTGTTTTGTGTTTCTGAAGGCCTACATGGCCGCCCCTCAATGAATTAAAATTCATTAAAAAGCTTTGCTATGCTGTATCATAGTACTTCATATTTGTAATTGTGTATTATTCCTATATTTGTCAAATTTTTTTTTATTTTGAATCCTGCTTCATGGACTTGTGAATGATAAATGAGATGATTTGAGGAAATAGGGCATCCTTGAGCAGACAGCTTAAAAAGTAATAGATCTTTCACTTATCCTTTTTTGGTTCTTCCAAAAATAATTCAAACTATAGTCCCTGTGCTGTACAAAACAATAGCCACAGACCACATGTGGCTGTTGAGCACTTGAAATGTGGCTAGAGGAGCTGAAGAACTGAATTTTAAATTTCATTCCACTAAGTTAAGTAGCCCCATGTAACTAATGACTAATGCTGTAGCTGTTTGATAACTTACTTCTAATAGAAATGAGGAAAACTTTGTTTGAAATATTTCCTTTAATTCTGCAGGTTCCTTTTTAACCCCTCTGCCTGTCTTGATGAGCACCTAATGCAGTTTAAGTTCTTGGGCATTTTAATGGGGGTTGCCATTCGCACAAAGAAGCCTCTGGACCTCCACTTGGCCCCTCTGGTGTGGAAACAGCTGTGCTGCGTCCCACTCACACTGGAAGACCTGGAGGAGGTGGACCTGCTCTACGTGCAGACCCTCAACAGCATTCTTCACATTGAAGACAGCGGGATTACCGAGGAGAGTTTCCATGAGGTACATCCTGGCTGGTCCATGTTACTGCTGGTGTTGACTAGAATTTTTCCGTGTAAAACTCAGATGCGGTCTTCTACTTGCTGTCTGGCTGACCCACGCCATAGCCCATTGCTGTCCTTGGCAGCTCAACCCCAGCAGTTTAAATAGCTGCTAACAGATAGAGTCAGCACCAGGACCCAGCTTCTGCTCCTTCCCTTTTGATCCCATTCTCTGCCTGGTAGAGTGCAGGACAGAGAGAACCCAGGAGGAGAGGGAGGCCTTGTGTGACCAGAGTTCATCAAACCTGGTTTGGAGCCAGAGGGATTCAACCTCAGTTTTTAATCACTGCCAGATTAGTCAGCACATTCCCTGCTGATCAAGTAGCCTGACCAGCTCTCTCAGTTGCCTTGTTTTTATCCTTAAAGTTTTTGATTTTGTTGCTGATTTGCTGTATTTGTGTGAAACACACTTTTTGTTGTCATTTCTGTCATGGAGTAAATTCTTTTTTCTTGTATTCTTAGATGATTCCTCTTGATTCTTTTGTTGGCCAGAGCGCTGATGGCAAAATGGTTCCTATAATCCCTGGTGGGAATAGTATCCCACTCACATTCTCCAACAGGAAGGAGTATGTGGAGCGGGCCATTGAGTATCGGCTTCATGAAATGGATCGGCAGGTGAGTTGAAACATTTTGGGAGGTGCATGTGAGTTTGCATATTTGTCTCCAAACAAGAGCAGTCTGCTTTCTACTATTTGGCGTATGAATTCACTGTTGATTAATTTGCATCTATATTTCAACCCCTATTCAGACACTTTTCAGGCCATTTCTCAGGACCTGCTATGTCCTTACTCAGAGCCTTAGGTGAGCTCTGAATCAATCACTGGTTGGATTGAGGCCAAGCTCTCAACTCAGGCCTTCAGAACCTACCTTCTCACTCTTCCCCAGTCCTGTTTGTCTTTGTGTCTTACTGCCCCCCAGCCCAGGGTCCCCACTCGAGCTGGGTCAGTCAGGGTCCATGTGAATGACCCCCTAAACACTGGTCTGGCAATTCCACATGAGTGCCTTTCCCCCTCCTGCTGCAGTCCTTCGACCCTCAGCTGAGAATGCTCCTCTCCAGACCAACCTTCCTCCAGGTCTGTAACTGTAGAGGTCTTTTTTGTTACCTAGAAATTCCTCAGGGTATCACATACTCCTTGTTGTGGTCTAAGAACTAGACTACAGAGTTTGGTCTTTTTTTTTCAGTTAGCGTGTAGGATATTGAATGAAGAATGTAGTTCCTATATATAACCTGTATATCCTTGTTTTATGCTGATACGTAGTAAGCATTTAATAAATGATGGGAGTATGATGAGTGACCATAGAAATGAATATTATCTCCAAAAATGGTGGCTTTCATTATACAGTCCTTAATAGCTACTTCAGTAGTATCTTATTTGCAGAACATGTTGGGCTCTTCCCAAGAGCTGGATGCGGGCTCTGAGGCTGTATGCTAATTGGGAGCATATATATCCTACACCCTTCTCTCCCGGTTTCTTCTTTGACTCTGACTTTGGGCCACGTCTCATCAGAATACTCTATCCCTTAGCTTAGTGAGGGTGGGTCCTGTCAGTGATGCTGTTTACACAGGGCTTAGGGCTTATCTCCAGTTCTTGAATATTTTTCAATCTGCACAGAGTGAACAACTGACTAAAAATGTATCGATCAGCTCCTGCGTGCCAGGTGTGGTTCACGGCACCCTCGTGTGCAGTTTCTCCCCTAGTTGCTCTGTGACGTAGGGATTACCGTCACCCCTTCACAGAGTGCAGAGGAATGAAGGGTGTACTCAAGGCAGAGCCACGTTCAGCTGCGGGGTCCAGGCTCGTGCTAGCCCGTCCTCTGAGGGTCAGGTTGACCTTCCGCTCTCCATCAGCTGTGCTCTGCTCTGCCCTGGCTTTGTTCTGTTCTTGGTAACAAGGCCTTCTTCCTCTTTCACTTCCTCTTCGTCTCTTAGAACCCCATATTCTTCCCATAGTTCTCCCCAGTTGTCCCTCACCCAAGCAGCCAGCCCTGTACTTCAGTCTCTTTTTTTTCCAGACAGCTTTTGGTTTCTATCCTACCAGGCATGACAGCTTGGTTTTTGGCAGAATTTGGCTGGGGTATTCCCTTTATTGTCAGTAGAGACTACCCTTGCTGCCAGTCCCTTCTTTATCCCTGGGCATGACGGCCTTGTACAGTCATAACTCCAGGGCCTTCCCCAAGGGGTGGCTCCTGTTCAGGGTCTCTGGTTTTGTTTTGTTTATGGCAGATGGTTTTGAGTTGGCCAAGAGTGGAGAAGTATTTATGAAACAAACCTCAGACAGTGATGGGTCTGTGTATAGAGGAGGCACTGCTGTGCAACCTTGGAGGGGTTTTTCCAAACAGACAGTGTGGACAGCCTCTAGCGGCGCCCTCTCGGCATTCCCCTCCTGACTACCCAGTCACACAGGCTTATTTAAAGTTCTCTTCATAATGTGAGCAGCCATTATTTGCCTTATTTTTTAGATGAAAAAAATTAACAGAAGTGGTGGAGCTGAGATTCAGGACTCAAGTCTCCTGATTAAATTCTCTGCCCTTTCTACTGGCTTCCTACAAAAGGACTTCTCAGTTTTACTTCCTTCTTTGTACTTGTCCAACTTTTTTTTTTTTTTTACAATTACCACAAATTATTTTTACAAACAGGATATAACTATTTTCAAAAGAAAATACAAATTATAGAAACAAAAGAAGCTCTAGACACATTCTCCAAGAGCTTCTCACCCTGATGAGAAGACGGGGTATACCCCACATAGCATAGTTGAACCGCCCACAGCCTTGTGTGATGAGGAGTATGAGTGGGTGGGGCTGGCCGCAGGGAGGGCCCCAGAGGACTGGGATGTCATGGGGGGAGGGAAAATGGGCTCCTGAATTGATTTGAACAAGGACTAGAAGGAGTGTCTGAGTCCCACAGGCAGAGAGGAGCTCAGACAAAGGGTCAAAGGCAAGGAAGGAGGGCCATGTGCAGTCACGCCAGTTCTGAGGGACAAGTAGAGGGTCTGGGAGCAGGTGAGCAGGCACGAAGTGCTCAGCCCGGTTGGGCCCACCAGGGGTGCCCAGTCCGCACACTGAACACACGCCCTCTCTGGGGAATAGGTGGCTGCGGTCCGAGAAGGGATGTCCTGGATCGTCCCTGTGCCGCTGCTGTCCCTCCTCACAGCGAAGCAGCTGGAGCAGATGGTGTGTGGCATGCCCGAGATCTCTGTAGAAGTCTTGAAGAAAGTGGTGCGGTACCGGGAGGTGGACGAGCAGCATCAGCTGGTGCAGTGGTTCTGGCACACGCTGGAGGAGTTCTCCAACGAGGAGCGGGTGCTTTTCATGAGGTTTGTGTCTGGAAGATCTCGACTACCAGCCAACACTGCTGACATTTCTCAGAGATTTCAAATCATGAAGGTTGATAGGGTAAGTAAGGTATTTTTTCCTTCCTTGATAACACCTGTCCTTACTGCTTCCTGTGGCTTGCGTGTTGGGAATACCAAACTGTGACCGTCAAGTAGGCCTGCCAGTTCAGGTTTAATGCTTGGAATTTCCAGATTTTTAAAAAATCATAGAAAAACCTGTTCAAAAACATCACATAACTTCAGTGAAAAAAGCCCTAAACGGATGTAGGAAGCACAGGATAACTAACAACCTTTGGTAAATCTTCCTGAGTGAAAGCTAAGCCTGGCAGAAGGGTCATCATGTTGCCTCTGCCTCTTGCTTCCCGCGCCTTTCCATTGTGTGACTTGCGCACTGGGACACGGCCTTGTTTACTTGTTTTCATGAAGATACTGTTCACTGGTGCATGTGCTGCAGAAGGAACGTGTTCCGTGGCTGCTTTGTGGTGTGTGCATCACGGAGCAGGCAGTGCGGCTTCTCGGTGGCCTGATGAAAGGCCCTGCCGCAGAGCCCCGGCCCAGCTGCTGTTTTGACAGATGGCTTAGGAATAAAAGGGCTTAGAGCCTTAAGTGCACGTTGCTGCCAGAGTCATCTTTCTCAAGCACCCATCTGACCATGTCACTCTCCTCCTTTCACACTGTTCAGGGGCCCCTTGTGTTGACTCCAGGACAGTCAGTCCTGTGCCGACTTTCTGATATCACCCCTTGACATTCAATGTGTTCCGGCCATAATAGGCTGCTTGCCTTTCTCCAGACAGACCATGCTGTTTTTAATCTTCTATGCCTTTGTGTAGGCTATTCCCTCTGCTTTAGTGAGTTCTCCTCCCACCCTTTTCTATCTGTGCCTGGCAAGCACTTATTCATACTTTAAGCCCAGCATCAGTGTCATCTCTTCCAGGAAGCCCTCCTGAATGCTTTCCTGTGCCCCTGACTATTTCTGATGGCAGACTTAGATCTCCTTATATCCACCTCCTAGACACTTGGTATACCCCCCAAATCCAGCATAAAGTTTGAAGTGTCTGTGTTCCCTCTTTCTCCTTCCCCTTCTCCCCAGGTGCTGGGTCCACGTGTTTATTCCGGAAACAGAAAGGGCCTCTCCACACAAGGGCCCTTCCAGCCAGTTTCATCAGGTTTCACTGTGTGTCTTTCTGGTGTTTTTCCAGTGACTATTCCTGGAAGTTGCTGTAGTCAAAGCTGTCCCTTGCCTGCTGCCTCCCGAGGCTGCCTGCCTGGGTGCTACTCCTGGGCTAGACTTGCTGGAGAGGCCATGCACAGGAAGGGCTATGAAAGGGCCTTTCCATAAATTTTCTACATGACTTGCCAGAAACTATAAGTTGTAGATCTGTTTTGTTGCTTCAGAGAGAGGTAGGGAGGGGGAAATGGTTTGCTTCTATTCAACTTTGGAAAAAAGCCTTGCCTTCTCTCTGTCCCAGGCTACCCTGCCATCCCAGGATTTAATCCACCACTAATCCCCTGCCTGGGAGGTTTTTAGCCTCTGAAGGCTGACCGCTATGGGTCTCTCCTTTGTGGCTTTTAAACCATTTCTCTAGTTTCCAAATCAGAGCCACCTGCTGACATCACTGGTCAGTGTCTGTGGGATGGGATTTTTCTGCATTTGAGCTTTCTGTGTCACCGCTGGCTCTGGCACCACGAGGCTTCTGGGCCCTCCATCTCCTGCCTCTTCGAAATGCACTCACCTAATGTTGGGCTTTGAGGAGTTTGAGGAGGGCTGGTTTCAAGGAGGTGAACAAGAAAGAGAGGGTGGCTTCTTTTTTAAAAAGTAGTCTTTAAAAAATTATAAAAACAATGTAAAGTTGTTACTGCCATTACAAATAGTTTGGGAAATAGTTGTGTTTACAGAGCAGGACAGTGTTTGCAGGGAGGGACAGGAGTTCTGTCTCTTTAGTGGTCGCCATTTTCACCTTTCAGCTTTGTGTACTTCCTCCCAGTCTTTGCCTCGAGCACACACATTTTTGCATGAACGCGTTTAGAATTTTGTATTCTGCTTTTTTCGCCTAACAATCTAACCCCAGCCCTTTCCTGTTTTACTGCTAATTATCATAACTATCATTTTACATAACCACATCGCCTGTCAGTCAATGGATGGGCTGGGATTTCACTCGCTGCCTCCTCACCTGGGCTCTGTGCTGGCAGCCATGGCACTGTGCAAACCGTGTGCCCTCAAATAACCCTGCCAGTCAGGGCTCTTCCTCACCGTGCCCGTGAGGGCACGGGAGGAGTGAGGACAGGAAAGAAGCGTCTCCGCCAAAAGCCTAGATGGTGCGGGACACCAGAGCCCGCACCCTGCCCGCTACGGCCAGTCTCTGCTCCCTCTCGGGGTGGCCGTGTGGTCAGCCGTGTCTGTGGGACCCACCTGAAGGCAGGGAGGATGCCCTCCCGACTCTGGGGGTGGTGGGAACGGGCAGCCCCGCTCCCCCATGACACCCTGCTGCTGCAGCCACGGCTCTGGGTCTTTCTCTCCACAGCCTTACGACAGTCTGCCTACCTCACAGACCTGCTTCTTCCAGCTGAGGCTGCCCCCCTACTCTAGCCAGCCGGTCATGGCCGAGCGCCTGCGCTATGCCATCAACAACTGCCGCTCGATCGACATGGACAACTACATGCTGTCGCGGAACGTGGACAACGCCGAGGGCTCCGACACCGACTACTGACCGCCAGGGCGCCGCCGCCCCATTCTTCTCAGTAATGCTCACTTCCAATTTCATGTTGATAGACTTTTATGGTAACTACATAGATGTTTTAGGAACATAAATCGACATTATAAACAGTGGCCACATTTAGTTACTCTAAATGTAACAAAGAAACTAGATGTTTTTATTTTTCTGTGATTGTACAAAAAAAAAATGACAAAGTGCTCTCAGTCAGGTTTTTTCCTCCATATTTTTGGTCACTTTTGATAAGTTTGCATGGAACCATTTTGGTGCATTTTTAGTTGGGAATGGTACATTTTTGTAAACCCACCCAGTGAACACGAAATTGTACATTGTGTATAATTGTTCATTAGAAAGGACAGTTTTACATGAATATTCATATATTTATTTTGTTTTAATTTGAATTGCCTGTGCAGGGTTCCTTATGCAGAGAAATAAAGCCGATTCAGGAATCAGCACATGGAATGCTTTTGTTATTGGAGCTTCTGATGGAGACAGAGTGCGCCTTCAGGCTAGTCACACTCTGACAGCTTTCTGACCCTCGGAAACATTCTTCACACTGGGCTTTGCTTGGTGACATAGCAGAGGGCCACATGGGTGCAGCAGCCCCCGAGGTGGAAGCCCCTGTCTTCACTTGTTCTGTCATCCTTGGTCTGTCACTGTGTTCCCTCACTCCAGGGCCCTTGTGTCAGCCACGTGGCCCTTCCTTTTCACACTACCCTTTCTCCTCCTCCGTTGCTGGCTTAAAATGTCACATGCTAACAGGAGCCTTTCTTGTAGCCCCAGGAGACCTGGTACAGGATGGATCTCTGCTAGGCAAGGAGGAAGATACCCAGAGGAATGCAGTTCTGACCCCGCCTGTGAAAAAAACCACTGATGGAAATAAAAAGCAGGGCAGTTTACAGTAACGTGTCATCTGCACTGGAAGGGCAGCCAAACGGGAGGCGGACGGAAAGGACAGCTAATGCTAGGTAGGCACTAAGCATACATGAACAGGTGACCATGTGAATGAGTGAGTGAATGTGTGAATTAACATGAGAACGAATGAGTGGCTTCTGTCTCCTTGAATGAAGGATGGAGGGGAGTTGTGCAGGGCGGTGGGGAAGGGGTTATACCCTTGGTGCTTACACCCAGCCCTTGGAGGCTCTGGGCAGTGTGCTTGCTTGCTCAGTCATGTCAGAATGAGCGTGTGGTTCTGGGAGAAAGGGCCGTCTGGAGAGCAGCCATGAGGCTCCAGCTTCTGGGAGTGGGAACAGGAAGAGGGCAAGGCCTTTGGGTGGCTTGTCTCTTTTGTCCACTACAACTTCATGCCACGAGCCGCTTCTAGTATGCTTCATAGCCAAGGTCACGGCTGACAGCCTGCCCAAGGGAGGCACCAGACAGGGAGCCTTATGGGCAGTCATTTTCCACAAGGAAGGGAAAAGGCGTGTGTTTGTAAAGAGAAACTGGAAGGAAAATACGGTTCTGCTGGCTAAGATAATGCAGTGCGTAGATATTTCCCAGTGAATATGCCTGATAATATTTAGAATGTTGACATCTTGGTTTTATGAAAGAGACTTCAGTTGGAGTTGTGTTTCAGAGAGAGACCGCAGCTTCTGGCGACCCCCGGAAGCCTTTAATACTTGATCTGAGAGCTGCTCTGAAAGGCTCTGTGCTTGAAGCACTGACTCGGCGGGTCGGAAGGCACTGCCCCGGCCACTGGGCCAGGAGGGAACTTTTCTTATAGAGGCCTCTGTGCTGCTGAGATCTGGGCAATGCCAGGAAGGGTCTCTTAGGGTCTTCTCAGATGGCTCCTGGTGACAAGTGACTCTTCCCTCTTGCTGGGCTGGGCTGAGAGTGTGCCGAGCTGAAGGCTACACCTGCAGTCTCGGAGAATATTTTAAATCAGAATAAGGCCTTGACCTTCGTGTGGCACTGGCCTTTGCTGCCTGTTTGCCCTGGACTGAGGGGACGGGCACTCAACAGCAGGCTGACAGTTATGGTTCCAGGTCTCACGTGCCAGGCCTAGTGGATGGGCTTCTCAGGAGGTCTAACCTGCCCAGACATCTTGGCTTTATAACAGATGCCATTTCTTTGCTGGAGACCTGTCATTCTTCTTCATTCTCTTGACTTGTGGAAGCTCCGGGAGAAAGGGGGAGGTGTGAGTCCCTGATCTGAGGAGTTGAAATGGGCCTAGTGCAGCTGTGTGTGTGTGTGTGTGGGGTCCCATAGTTCACTTTCAGCCCCCATTTAGGCTTAGGCCATTGTGTTGTTGTTGTTTGCTGGGCTCATTCAGTTAACAAGTCCTTGCAGTTTTTGTCACCTTTAAACAGTCTTGAGAGAACTTTGACCCTTAGCCTTCAAAATTTAAGATTTCCCCAGAGGCCCCTCAAGGTGCAGCTTGGTTCTCGGCCTCCCAGCTTTGTGGCCTTTGCCCAGCACTACCAGCCAGGTGAAACCTACATCTGGTGTACTTGGCTTTTAGCAAAAAGCAAGTCTTGGGCATTGTATCCCACAGCTGGAGGCATCTTAGGGCCGAGGGGTCAGATGATCTCTCCCTTTACAGACCAAGAATCTGAGTCCAGGAGAGGGAAAGTGCTGGATCACAGGTACTTACAGACTAGAGCGGGGAGTCCTGGCTCCCTGTCAGCACACCAGTGGTGGCCTTGAGGGGGCTCAGTCAGTCCCCTGCAAACAGCCTGCGCCAAAACAGGCCAGCATGTCCCTATAAGACAAGCCTCAGAGCACGATGCCCCCCCAGCAGACTCTGCCTCCCAGAGAGCAATCTGGAGTCCCTGACCTCAAAGCCTGTGGCCCCAGTCTCTGCTGGCGCTGAGGTTCCTGCACAGACCAGCCAGTAAGACGTGGTGACTGGGGTTAGCCTCCCACCAGGGGGCACTGTCCTGTCCTGGTGCTGAGGTTCTGCACCTTCCCCCTGACTTTCACTTTGCCTCGGCCAGAACTGAGTGAAAACAGCATTCAGGAGCTGGGGCGCGTCTGCAGTCTGTTCTAATGGAGGCTGTGAGAGCACAGATGACTCCCACGCCATCTCCAGGCAGCTCTGGAATCGAGTCAGGCTCCCAGCGCCCCCAGCTCAGCCTTCTCTGGACATGCATTGGGCTTCCTGACTCTGCCTTCGCTGAGCTGTGCCTGCTGATAGTAACCTTATGGGAGCTGGGCTCAGTCTTCCAGGCTCAGCTCAAAGGCTGTGTCCTCCACCAGGTGTTCCTATGTAAACCCAGCTTGCTGCTTCCTCAGGCCTGAGCCTTGTGGGTTCTGGCTTGGCTTTTCTAGCTCCCTGCAGATGTGGGATGCCTTTCCCTATGTCTGCCTTTCAGGCACCACACATTTGGGCACAGTCTCATCGCAGTATCACAAACAGGGTACGGTCCTATTTTACAAATAGAGGAACGGAGGCTCAGAGAAGTCATAACTTGTCAGAAGTTATGGATGGCAGAGCTGAGAGAGCACTCCAGACACCCTGCTCTCTACCTGTCTTCTGACTAGAGGACTCTCTTGAGGTAGGCCTGGCCCAGCCCATGGCCAACAGCCTGTAAATGTTTGTGAGATGAATGAGTTGGTGGATTAATCAGGCATGCAGTGCCCCTAGTTCTATGAAAATCTAAGAGAAGTCATTGAAAGGTGTTTTTAGATTAAGCAGGGCACTGTGTTCTGTCCAGTGCTCTACTCAGTGCCTGGTGATGTGAACAGTGACTGTTAGAAGGCAGAGTGGAGAGTCACCTCAGGTGGCCCCGGGCTCAGGGAGCCAAAGCTCCCGAGGAGGGGGCGGAGCCGAATTAGAGCCTCAGAAACAATGCTGGACACAGCTGTCCGCACAGCTTTCGTTCCGTGATCACTGCAGTCCTGGTATGTGGGGGTTTACTATGCATCAAAGGGAACTGCACCCTTATTTATAAAAGAGCTTCTGTGGGAAAAGGAGCCTCAGGGGAATGCAGGTTACCCACATTCAAGCTGAACTTACAGTGACCTCTGCTTTACAAACACAGTCTCATAATCCTTAAAAGAACTCTGCAAGGAAGATTCTTTAGCCATCCCAACACACAGATAAGAAAGCTGAGGTTTAGAGAGGGTTCTTCTGCCCTTGGTCAGGGGAGAACTAGAAACCAGGAACCCATTGTTTCCCAGACTGAACCACCAATTTAAGGCAAACATGACCTCTGGGAATTGGGGCTTATCAGAGATGATGAAAGCAAAGCCCTGGGCTTTAAGTGGCTCCATTTTAAACATTTAACTCCCTGGAAGGCAGAGCTTTCTTTCAACATTGTTTGCAGTAGTGGTTGAAAATTTAAATCCAGGCAAAGCCTCTCTCCGGAGCCCAGAACAGTGATGGGTAAACTGCAAAATCATGGAAGCAGCCTAGGTTTCACAGGCTAGTGGTGGGCCCTCCCATTCCACTGCAGCTGGTGGCCTGGTGAGGCTGGCTCTCACCACCCAGGAATGAGGAGGGATTATGCCGGCCGGCCTGGCTACTGTGGCTACTGTAGCTACTGGTTTCTGGGCTAAGCTCTGGTGCAACCAGGGGCCCAGGGGCAGCAATTGAGGCCTTCAGCAGTCCTTGGAGGGGTTTGAGCTGGTTGGAGTGCTGCTTGCCTGCCCACAGGTTCTGCCTGGAGAAATTAGTGCCTCTGGGCCTTCACATGGATTATCATCTTGGGGCCTGGCTTCTGCTGGGGTAGGCTGGGTGGAGCATCTTCAGCTCTCATTTCATCCTCATAATGATAATAACCTGTGAGGCCTCCCTCATCCCTTTTTTCTCTGCCTCTCCTGCTCGCCTTTCCTCCCCACTCTGCTGCAGCCATACTGACCTCCAAGGTATTCCTGTAACATAGGAATGCATACACAGGAATAACAGCCATGCTCCTAGTCTGGGGCCTCTGCATTGGGCAGTTCCCTCTGCCTGGAATATTTTCCTTCCAAATGCTCCCTCTCTCACTTTCTCAAATGCCATCTTCTCAATAGGGCTTAATATTGGTCGACCCCTTTTAAGTTGCTTCCCCCCTCCCAGCACTTGCCAGCAATCCTCAGATACCCTCTTACCCTGTGTTTCCCCTCTCCTCCAGTACTTACTATCTTCTTAGACACCAATTACTGTCTCTTGCCCTACTAGAACGTAAGCTCCTTGAGAATAGAATGTCTCTTTTTCCTTGCTGTTTTCCCAATATTTGGCAACGAATTAAGGTACCTGTGAGTAAGGATCAGAGCCCCTTTAACAAGAAACACCTGGCCTCAGGTAGTTATAGGGCCTTGGTCTCAGCTGGTGATGGGAGGAGTCAGACCACAATCCTCCCTGCCTTCTCCCCTTGCCCAAAGTTTCCTCCACCACCACCCCCTCTCGTGTACCTGGGACCAAGAGATTGCTCGATGACCGAGAGACTTTGGTGGCTAAAGGTGAGACATCAGACTAAAGCCCTGAAATTGAAGTCCAGGCGTGTGCCCACGTCCAGCAAATCTAGCAGGTAAAATTTTAACTTTGCATCAGCTTTTAACGGTTTTATTATCAAAGGATTTAACCAGGGCTGCTGCTTTTGTTTTTAAGTCTTTGCTTTAGGCTTTTCAAATGACTCCCCCCCCCCCCTTTATTATGGGAAAACGGTAGAAAATAAGGATAACAATGCAATTTGTGAAAGAATCACATCGACAGGCGGATTTTCTAGAATTGCGTCTGCAGTCACTCCTAGGAATGCATCTGCCCAAAAGCAGGCGAGTGGGCTGGGCTGGGCTGGGCTGGGCGTGGAGCAAAGGCCCTGCGGGAGCCTAGGTAGCCGGTTGGACGGCTCCCTCGGTCCCTGCGCCCGCGATTCCTCTCCTCCCGCTGTGGTAGCACCGAGATCACTCGCAGGACCGCTGGGCCGGGGTGGGGGTGGTCACTCTTCCCCGTTCCCAGGGCGCCCTGCGCTTGGCCAGCTCGGAGCCCTGCGGCCGCCCAGCGAGCGGCCGGCGAGCTCGGGGTGGCCCCGCCTCCCCGCCCTGGTTATTTTCACCCCTCTCCTTCCGAAGCCTCAGCCCCCGAGGATGGGCTAGGGCCTCCTGCCACTGCGGGTCGAGCCAGGAAGAGAACCCGGTGCGCAGGGCGGACAGGGAAGGATGCTAGTGTTCAGTGAGAAACACCTGAGTGTTTTCCTATTCCGCCACCTGATCTCGCAGTCAGCCCATGTATAAAATCGTAATGTGAGGTAGGCGTTTGTATCCCCGTGTTGGCTGCGGATGTGACGGCAGTCTAGGAACTAGAGTTCGAAGCCACGTCGCTCCTTCCCCCCGGAGGCCCAGGACAGGTGTCTTCCCCACGGCGGGACAGGCCTAGCGCAGCAGCAGCTTGCGGAGGGCGGCGCTGGGCGCGTGGGGGCCGCGCGGGGGCTGGTCGGGGATCATGGCTGCGCTGTGCTCGGCGCGCAGAGTCAGGCGCGGGCACGCGGCGCGCAGGCGGCGCAGGCCGGCCGCGCTCACGTTGCGGCAGAAGTCCACGTGCAGCGTCTGCAGCGCGCGCCCGTGCGCCGCCACGGCCGTCAGCGTGCGGTTGGTGATGCGCGCGCAGTTCTCCAGGCGCAGCGCGCGCAGGCGCGGGCAGCAGCGCAGCAGACGCGCCAGGCAGTCGTCGGTGACGTGGCCGCAGCCCGACAGCGTGACGGATGCCAGGTTGGGGCACCTGCGGAGAGAACGCGGTGACCGCGGGCTGGGGCCTTGGAGGGTGCGGTTAGCGTGGTAGCGCGCGGCCGCCGCAGGCCACGCCCCGTCCCGGAGCTCCCTGGTTGGTCCCCGCGCCAGTTCTGGGAGACCCGGCAGGGCCCCCAGCGTTTTACAGAGGAGGAACGGGCACAGCGGGTTTCAGGAACTTGTCCGCGGTGACACAGCCGGGATCTGATCCAGGGCTTCTGTCTCTTCCCCTGCTCTTTCTGCTACTCCACACCACCATATTTGCCTCTGCCTGGGCTCTTAGTCCCAGGAGCCCCCACTGGAGAACCAAGTCCCAGTCCTGTTGTGGGCTTAGGGGATGCTGGTTGCAGGAGGGACGACTGTACTTCCTTTGGTTTTCTACGGACTTGAGTGTGGGTGAGGGAAGCAGTGCATGGTGACCGTTCCAGTCTAGCTTCAAACCCTGGAGGCCCTGATGCTCCTGACAGTAGGGAACTAGGAGGAAGGGTGTCCTGTGGGGTGGCTTAGAGACAGGTCCATTTCAACCCTTGAGGCCATGGGAGGAGGTCTCCGAGTTTTGGCTGTGGGTTCTAAGCACCTGATTTCAGCTCCGTTGAGTGGGGCAGTAACTGCAACCCCACTGGAAAAGGTCAGGAACCAGGGGTAGCTAGACCCAGGCCTGAAGTGGTACAATCAGGGGCATGGGTAGCTTGTCCAGAAAGCTTGGGGGTCTCTCTGCCCTACCTTACCAGCACCTGCTGGAGAGAGAGACCTTGAGCAAAGTTGGACTTGGCTTATTTGTGGTGTTAACTTGATTAAGTTACTCATTGAACCTTAGTTTACCTTGGAGGGGGGTGGGGCACGGCAGGGAGGAATAATGCCTACCAGTGGGGTGATTGTGAGGTTTAAGTGAGATTTGGGGTGTCAAGAACCTTCACAGGGTATTCTCTAGGCAATTGTAACCCATTATTTCCCTGGAGCAAGCAGAACCAGACTGCTTCCAGTCCAGAAGGACTTGTCTGGTGGGTGCAGGATTTGGCTTCTTGTAGGCAGAGGGAGCTGGAGTCTGGCCCCGGGATATTCCCTTTCCCCATCAGTCTCCCCCATAGTCCCTTGACTACACCTGTCTGGGCCAGCTCAGCTTCCTTGTGCCGAAGGAAGGAAGGAAGAAAGAAAATAGACTGAGCATGGCCACATCCATACACTGAGTACATCCCTTCTTCCTGAGTTCACATGCCTTCCTTAGTCTTCACATCAACCCTCCACCCCAGTTTTGTGAAAGAGGAAACTGGCCCAGGGAGCTCAGGTGATTTGTCTCTGACTTACTTGCTTTGTGACCCAGGACAAAGGTGTGAACCACCTCATCATCAGGTGGGAGAAATTATTACCTTTAGGGTGGTTGTAAGGATTAAGAAGGTGTTCAAGCCCAAAGGTGTTAAATGATCCCTTCCTCTAAGAATCTGGAATAATGCTGATGCAGGAAGAAACCAGAGAGAGAAGGAGCCAGCGCCCTCCCTGCCCTGCCGTCTTCAGCTGTTCCTCTCAACACCTCCCCCCACCAAGCTGATTACTGGAAGAACTAGATTTAGTGGATACTCAACAATACTATGTGCCAGTGCTGCTCTGTCTTTAAATCCTTTTAGCCTGTGAGATGAGGTAATTTATCCCATTTTACAGATGAAGAAATGAGGTTGAAAGTGTCTAAATATTTGGGCTGGGGTCACATGTTCAAATGTAGCAGAAGTGGGGGACTCAGCACAGAACCTTGACCACAGAGCCCTTTGGTTTTATGTGTGACACTAGGGACCCTTGCTGTGCATACACAGTGGCCTGGAAGGTCCGCTCCACACCTTGCTGGTTGAGGCGATTAAACCTGGTTCTCTTACAAGAATGGAACAACTTCAGGGCAAGCCCCACTACCTCCAATATATGTCACCCTCCTGTCTGAGTCTGGGCCTTGTTGAACCCATCAAAATGGCAGTGTCCTGTCCAGCCCCAAGCCCATCTTCTGTTTTCTTCCTACTGCCTTAGGGGGGAAAAAAAAAGGGGGGGGTGGGGCCACTACATTATTTCCTTTGATTCCTTGCCGGGCTGCTAGGATACAGCAGCTGTTAAACCTGGGTGGCAGCAAATTGGCTGAACTTAGTAACCAAGGGAGTGCCTTTCCTCAGAGGCAGGACAGGAACAGTAAAAGCTCAGCGAGAGCCTGGCTGAAGACATATGTTCTTGCTTGGAGTTCGCTGGGCAGGAGGCTGTGACTGTAAAGGGAGTCTTGCCTGTGGCTCAGCCTCTGTGCCCGGGGTGGGTTGACACATCAAATACAAGATGTATTTGGGGTGTACTTGTGCCAAACATTATTCCATCTACCTGAAATCAAATTTAACTGGGCCTCTTGAATTTTTATTCGCTGAAATTCGGCAATCATAGACTATGGAGCAAATGACATAACCTCGCAGAGCTTTGGTTTACTCATTTGAAGACTTAGGCTAAAACACTCTGTCCTTCTACTGTAGAGATTAGTTAACCATTATTTATCTAATAAGGAAACCATTATTTATCGCTACCCCTGCTCCCAGGACCTTGCTCGGTTCCGCTAACCCAGGGCACCCTAGTTCTGCTTCCTCAGCTGCATTTCACAGGGTTTGCTTCCCAGGGGCAAAGTAAGGAGTGGGCTGATTGCTGAATGTTGGAACCTTTTCCTGGGGCCTGACCTTGAAAACTGAGGCCTAGCTGGACCCACCCATCACTTAATGGGTGCCAGGGAGGACAGCTGCCTGGAAGGCAGGGACAGCAGAAGCCTAGTTCTTCCTTTCTGCAGAAGCAGCTCGAGGACGTGTGAGGCTAGGGGGAGGACTGGCACCTGTTTTCCCCCGTGATGTTACGCATCGTCTGAGGACTGTGCTGTGCACGGGCCTAGGAGGCCTACCTTGGGCCTAGTCTGGGGCTCCCTGAGGCGGAGCCATCCTGGTCTGTAATTGGCTCTTCCCTGCCCACAGAGGCCTCAGAGAGCTCTGGATGACAGAGCCGGCAGAGCTGGCATGTGGCCTACCTGTCGCACACCTGGAGGAGGAAATCATTGACCAGGCTCTCGTGGCGGCTGCAGATGCTCCTCTGGAGGGCGCTCTTGAGCCAGTCCTCAATGCTGCACACCTGCACGCGGCTGGAGTGCCAGCAGATGGAGAGGCTCCGGAGCGCCGGGCTCAGGAGGAAGTTGTCCTTCTTGAGTTCTGTTAGGGAACGGAAGTGCAGCAGGGGCCAGAGTGCGGGGTCCTCAAAGACGTCCTGGAGCTGGGGGCAGGTGCTGGCAAGGTTCTTCCTGCTGTCCCTGTCCAGGAAGGAGAAGAGGTGCAGCAGGCACTCCCGGTTGAGCTGGGTGATGTGCATGGTGCGCGGCAGCCACTGAGTGTGGCTGGAGCCCAGGGACCTGACCTACCTCCTGCCGCTCCTCCCCAGCTCTGGGCTGGTGGACATATATGGTTGAGGAATGGTGTTTATTTTTGGCCAGCAACTGGTGCGGCCGCTCTGAGGAACGGGGAAGCCAGGACCCAGACATACGTGCAGCAGTCTGTGGCTCAGCTTCTGTTCAGAGGAATTGAAAATCCTGGCAGAAAAGCAGCATATATTGAAGTTAAATAGCTTCCTTAAAAGGGATTTTTCTTTTCTTTTTAGCTGACAGTGGTGTTAGGCAGAGAGCTCTTTTGGCTTTTCCCGAGGCATTTTCACTCAAGCTGGCTGGTAGACCCCTCTGTCTGCGCTTGCAGTCTGTACTCACTGGGAGGGACTGTAATTGTAAACAGTATCTGTTCATATTTTCTAGGACATCAATATGAGTCTTTTGCTCTGTTCTTAGTGGGATGAAACCTGTTGTCTATAAAGAGCTAAGGGTGACAGTTTTGTGCTCAGAGATATAAGCAGAAGCCATGGGTAACGCCTCTTTTTTTCTGATACTTTTGCTCAGTAGTGGTAGTTCCCAGAATAGGCTAAATTATTCCAATCGTGCTGCCTCCTCCAGGCAAAGGGATTTCCTTGGTCTCCCAACTGGCTCTATTCTTACCCTGAGTTGTTTCAAGAAAGATTTATCTTAAGTAGCTTCTCTCTCCAAGGTTCTTCTGTGTGTTTGTGTCACATCTTAAGTTCACTTGGCGTTACATTTTTCCAGTGGTGTGCTCTGCTGTATCGAGCCTGTATTTCCCAAAATGTCAGGATGAATGAGGTCGCTTTTATTACAAAACTTTTGAGACAACTTTAAATTGAAGTATTTCAGTCTGAGCTTGCCCTTTGAGCCAGCCACACACCATCCTCCTTACGTCCTCAGTTCCTGGCAGTAAGGAGCATTAAGTTCTCCCTCCCTGAAGTAACTGAGTTTCATCCACGGATCCATTATCTAATACCGCTTTGCTCCCAGTCCTTCGGCCGACACTACCACAGTCCCGGACCCTCCTGTGAACTGCCGGCTCCGTGTACTGGCTGGTTGGTTTGGGGGTCAGTGGTGAGGTGAGGAACCGGCTTGTCCTCTGCTAGACCAGCGAACAGCACCTCGGGGGCTACCTTTGCTCCTTCTCCCCTGTAATTGGAATTGGAAGGAATGGCACCCTCTCCTGGAACTACAGCCTTCTAGGCCTGGTGCAGCTGTGCCTGTAAAAGCAGAACGCAGCCAAGGAAGGACGGGGGCCGCTCCAGCCCACTCCTGTGTCCTCTGGGCCTCAGCTACCCAAACATTGACAAGGTGAAGTGGAAGGGGTGTCTTTTCTTAAAAACAACATAAATCAAGAAACAGCTAAATGGAAGAAGTGTTTCTCAAGGAAAGGATAACTAGCTACTGCTAATGTTTCAAGCTAATCATTTTAGCTATTCAGAGTTTCAGCGGACAGCCACAGTCCCTCTCTGGGCTCTCATTGTGCTCATCCACGCAGAAGGCAGTGCTGCAGCGCAGTCGGGTTTAGTAGGAAGCCTCATCTCCGCGTTCCCTCCCAGATCCTTTCCAAACCAGTACTTGTCGGAGCGCTGACCCCTGGGTCTTTCACCTTCTTAAAAGGCAGAGCATTGAGCGTGCCGGCCACAGCGGGGAGTCACCTTGGTCCCTGCGGCTTCCCAGCCTAATTCCTGCAGCCCTGCACGAGCAGCAGGAGACGGGCCGGGCGAGCGGTGGGGCTTGGCCCCTCTGCCGCTTCTGGGTTGGGGGAAGCATCCCAGAACGCAGGGGGGCCCGCGCGCTGGCCTGCCTGCAGGGAGGGGCCTGGCTTGCGGCCGGGGTGCTGTGATGCCAGCGCCCTGCCTCTTGCTCCTTGGCTGCGGCAGCGGCAGCTGCACAGCCTCTGAGCAGCGCAGCGGCCAAGAGGAAGCGTGCGATACGGGAGCTGAAGGCAAAATTGTTTGGGTTGCAGGCGCCTCTGTCTTCAATTTTAGAAGACTGATATGAACAGCCAAATAGATAACAGAAAAATGCTGGGTGTAGACACAGGGTGGTTCTTGTTTCTTCGGTTTGCAGGGGGCATGGGGAAGCCAGGCGGTGTTCAGGAGCTTACCGTAAAGCAGAACGTGTATTTTTTAACAGCACTTATTTGGCCTCTTTGACTTTAAAAGGTGATCCTTTGCTCAGAACCCCAGAGCTGGTTCCTCAGGGTAGAATCTGGCTCTGAAGGAGGCAAGTGGGCCTCAGTTTTATACAGTCAGTGTCACGAGGAAAGACAGGATGAAGTCCCTTAGCGAGGGTGCCTGACTGCAGGCACTAGAGGAGCGCTCCGACCACCACCTGCCCCTTGGGGTCACTCCAGCAGCCCCTCATGGTGAGGGGTTTGTGAAAACCCACTACTCTCTTTTGACAGACTCACAAGGCCTGGAGCTGGAGCCGGTGCCTCATTTACTTTGCTCCACTGAAAAGTGTTCAGAAATAATGTCAAAAGAAAAGAGACCAGATCTTTAATGATATTTCCATAAAACAGTTCAGGCTGGTGAAGCAGAAAAGGGATGTGATTACAACGTAAATGAAATTGATCACTTGCACTAGTTAATCCTCTCAGCATCATACAAACTAGGTTTTAGCGGGAATGATCACATCACAGCCCAGCCATGCTGGTGGAGGGCAGCCTGGAGTTGGCCGCAGGCAGACCTGAGGGGGAAGGTGTGCACCCGGTGAGGCCACGCCAGACCCTGGGCTGCAGCACGCCGCCACCACCCGCCCCCCCTGCCTTGCTGGGGGCGCCCTCCTGCAGCCACACGCTAGTCACCTGGGACACACGTCCTGGCTGCAGAAGCTTCCCCAGGGCCCGAGTGGAAAGGCCACGTCAGCAACAGAGGGAATGTGAGAGAAATCAGAGGACGATGGAGGTGGGATGAGTGGATCTAAGCAGACGTTCATACACTAACCCAGTGAAGGAGAGGTTTGGCTTCAGGAAATAAGCATGTCCCCAACCCCAGAAACCAAGCTGCTGAGGAGGTTCCACAGGTGAGATACACATTTAACACTTAACCCGGGCCGTACGCTTTGCTGGTTTAATTCTGTGACATTTGTCATCACTAGACACTGAGCAGAATACAGTGGATAAGCAAAGGTTTCTCCACCATGGAGAGAGATTTGTGATGTCACACACTGTCCCTGTCACCCACCTGTGTGGGAGGACTTCTGAGCAAGTTTTCTTGTTCCAAAGAGCCCTGTGACTCGGCACGAGGCCCTGCCTCAGCACGAGCTCGAGTGAGAAGCCACACACGTGCTAGAGGCGACGCGGCACAAGGGAAGAGCCCTGAAGAGCACAAAGGTCAGCCTTTGAAGTAGGTGTGATAAGGCGGCACAGTTAAATTTTAAAATACAAATAGGCACATTTACATCACTGGTGTTCAAGTGCACAGTTCAGATGGATCCAGTCACTTTTCCAAAGGACCTTTGTGATATCCTTAAAACACTTCTGCTGAAGTAAAAGAAAGAAAAACACTACAAAATTCAAAGGGGAGATATGTTCATCTCCTACACCGACAGTGTTGCCCATTGAGGACCAGTTCCCCAACAAAGGAGTCTAGTCTGTTGTAAGTTCCATCTGGTATAAAGGCCACTTTCCCCCATCAGCACTGCCCGAGGCTTCCTTGTTGGAGTTATAACCACTGCCTATTCAGAGACTGATGATCTAAGCCTGTGTTAGAAGTTACAGCTGTGTGCCTTCGAAGCAAAAGGGCCTGGATTCATAAGAGCAAGATCAAAGGAGATGCACATTTCAAGTTCGATGAAATGTGTTAATGTACTGATATAGATCAAACTATGTGAAACTTGTCATTTTTGTAGATCAAAAATCAAATATAATTTCATGTAGCTTGACCTGTGTAATTCAGCATTGTAAGCTATTTTAAATACATGCTTCCTTCTTAGTTATCCTCTGTGCTCTCTGTGTCTAAGTTCTAAACATGACGGCAAAGCCTTTTTCTCTGGAGTGAAAGTGCAGAGCAGGCTGTCTAAGAGAACTCTGCGCACGGGTGGAGCTGTCCCAGGCCTGCCCGGTCCTGTGCCAGGTGTGGCCGCTGAGCACTTGAAATGTGGCCAGTGTGACTGAAGAACTGGGTTTTTAATAAAAATGAACATGTAATGACCCACATACGGCCAGTGACCGCTGTACTGGCTAGTACAAGTTTACACACAGTTGTAATTTGCTCCTGGTCATATTAAAGTGCTTCACAGATGTATTCTGCTCTGAGAAAATGTGGGATTATCCAGCTAGTATTAAAGTGGAAGTGGAGCATGTCGCTCCTGCAACTTCAGATGTCCGACCTAGGAGGAGAGCCACCCGACCTTTTTTTTTTTTTTTTACATTCATACACTTAAGAAACTCTGGGCCGTTTTTTCTTTTAACAGAAGAAACAAAATTAACAAAAAGCCTGGTTGGCTGGCTTAATATGAAATACATCCTGCCCCTTGTAACAAGCGTAGAGAACTGGGAAGGGAGGAGAATACTGGTTGGGACAAGGAGTGAACACGAAAATGTGCGCGGCCCCAGCCCACAGGCCCATCTGGAGGCCCTTCCTTCTCATGAACTTGCACATCATGCCCCGAGCGCCCTAAGGTCAGCGGGCTGGCCTGGAGCACTTGGCAGAAATCACAGTTACCTTCATAGATGGGATTCTGGTTCCAGACTTGAAGTTGAGTTGAATCTAAATAGTGCTGGTACCTGTTTTCCTTGAAAACAACTTTAAAACAAAGGCTACTAAACTCAAGAAAAGAAACCTTACTTCATGCAAAGTGAGAATGTTTTCATCTTGCTCTGCTATCAGGATAGGCCAATGAGGGTTGTTAAAACTTACAGAGTAGGAAAAACTCTAGTTTCCTTCGGTGGAAACAGACCCCACGGTGTTGCCTGAAGTGCAGGTGCAGTCAGAATCAATTCTGAGGTTATCGTCTCAGCCTCAGATGGCCAAGCAAGCAGCAGCACTGACGTGGGTGTGCAGTTCATCCCAGAGCCGCAGCTAAGCGGGGACCTAGGCGCTGGCTCAGAAGGGCAGACAGAGCTATGGTTTCATCACACCGGACGACACCTGGATACATGTAGCTGAGTCACAGAGTTTTTTAAAGACTTAAGTGTATTTGGTCTTACTTGGACTTTTCCATACCCGTCTCCTCCATGAAAACACAAAAAATGTCCCAAAACCAGAAGGAAAAAGAATAAGTAATTTTTGAATTTGCAGTATAGGTACAACTGAACCAACAAATTTATTTAATGGGTGCTGATAAACAGCAGCTTTGAGAGGTACCAAGAGCAGCAGTCACCCGGTCTACGTAATGATGCCCTTCATTACCGTTTACAAGCAAAGAGAATGATTACTGAGCAGTCACTGAGATCTCGTGGCCACAGGCTACGTGCACACATGATCCTTGACTTAGAGCCAACCTGATCTCCACCACAGCTGTAGGAAGGCAGCAGGCGGTGACTCTGCTCTTCACCATCAGGAACACGTCTTGCTTTCGGCATGTGAGAGTACAAAGCATTGATGTAAATGTGCCTCAGAGTGAGAACTGAAAACAGTAATATAAAAAAGTCAAGTAGAACTAAGTTCCTGAAACTACATATAAAAACTGAATTATTACAACTAAAGCAGCAAATCAAAATATCTGCTGAGGTTTTCTGGTAAAACTAAAAAAAAAAAAATTAGTTGGTGCCCATGTTCAATAAGTCACTACCATTGACAAAATAAAACTAAACTCAAAATAGGAAACTGAAAAGTGCATAATGAAATTAAATCTTGGATCAAGTATTTATGGAAAATTGGAAATGTTTGTCCGGTATAGTTGATGAATAATGATTTGGAGGAGGTATTAAAGTTTATCCGATCCAGCTTTAGCCTGGCGTTCCACATAAAATAGGATGTAGGCCTTGGCCTTCACCACGGTGTCTTCATCAGTCAGCGTTACAGTACTGTCATTGAAATGGAACCAGCGGCCTTCATGAGTTGCATATGCCGTGTAATGTCCAGAACCGACTCTGCAAGGGAAAGTCAAATGATCAAAGGAAAAGACTATAGAAATCACAAAGGGATCTGTACAACCATATAAATTATTAGATAAGCAATACATTTTAATAAGTACTGTTATTTAAGAACCAATTCTGGAGACTTGTAGTTTAAGAAGGTTGATTGAGCTCACATATTTATCATTGCAAAACCCACTGAAATGACCAGGATTATACTGACCCTGGAAAGCAGGGGAGAGAGCTGTGGACTGACTAGAAATTGAGGGTTTTCTGGAGCACACAAAGCAGTATTCACAGGGCACTGGATTAACGGAGAAACCAAACAGGGAAGGAGCTTTCACCCTAACAAGCACAGGTCAAGGCCTGTGGAAAACTCAGGACCAGATTTCCCGTCAGAGCCTTAGGAGAAGCCTGGGAACACAATCATCTGCCTTCAAGGAAGCACCTTCCCTCCTCCTCTGGCACCAAGGGCCTTTCTCTCTCCGCGTGACCCCCCCCCCCCACTCACACAGGGAGCCCCGGGTCAGTCCTCCCAGCAAGCGGGGAGCCTGCAGGCAGAGCAGAGACCATCGTCAGCTGCTAGAGAAGCCCTTCCCCTTTACCAAGAACAGCCAGTTGCACTGGTTATGATGATTCTGAATAAACAACGAAAAAGCAAACTCTTGAGGGGAGAAAAATAATATGGAAGTGAAGTGCCAGGAAGAATGATAAAATAGTTAACCACTGAGGAATTTAATGCAGAAAATCAAATTAGTACCAATGGCTTCACAAAGATACTGCAACCATGAAACAGAAATAGGCTGTTATGAAAAAGAGTTAACAGAAAAATGTGATTGCCACAATATAAAGACTTCATGGAGGAGCTAATCTTCAACTTGGATACAGATGAGCCAAAAGTGGTGATCTGGGGTGGGGGGAGCCATGGCAGTCTTTAGAAACAAAAAGATGGAAATCATTAAAGAATAATTAAAATGTGTGAAAGATCTAGGAAATTCACTATACATTTAATAGGGGTTCCAGAAGAAAACAGGTTGGGGTGGAATAAACAACACTTCCATGAGCTGAAGACACTGGACTAAAGGTGTCCCTGTCAGCACCAAACAGAAATACGTCTGATGTAACTCCTTAAGCCTAAGGACAGGATCCTGTAACCTTCCGAAGGGCAAAAAACACCAGAAATGCACAGACATGTAGTGGCCTTGTCATTTATAACTATGAATGGTAAAGTCAGTGGAACAGTGTCTACAGAGTTCAGAGGGAAAAAAGGATTTTCAGCATGGAGAGTGGCTTGCCAAGTCTGCAGGAAAAGCTGCCATTCTCAAGCAGATCAGCTATCAGAAGGTACACGCCCCTAATCCAGGCTTTCAGGGAAAGAAAGCCATCAAGAATGTTACCTAACAAAATAAGAAATGCACCTGTGAGCTAGATGACATGAAGTAGGTTATTCTAAATAATCCCCCCTTTCCGCCCATTTAAATACCAGTTGGAGTAAAGACTAGTCAGAATTTTGTAGCCACTGGGTGGGTTCTGAACGCTGGGCTCAAGTGCACGCTTCTCCCCTCTGCTTTTGTGTGCCTTCTCTTCATGCTTAGCAACATCCTCTCAGGCCTATTCTTGCCCACCAACACTGAAGGAAAGTTCTCCTTCACTCCTTCACTTTAACAGAGTGAATCCATTGTTCAGGGAGTTAGAGGAGAATTACCAAGAGTGGTGCAAACTTGGGGGCCTTCGCTGTGCCACCCCCCGCCCTGAGGAGCGCCCCGGCACACTCACCCAGAGCCATGGTGCACCACCACGGCAGCGAGGTCGTACAGGCAGCTCTCCGGGCCGCTGTTCTCGGGCTGCAGGGCAAGGCAGACGGGGCCCCAGGCTGAGTTAGGAGCAGTGGTCAGTGACATCAGCACCTCCCTCCCTCAGCCTCCTCTACCTTCCCTCCGTGAAGACCTGACTTCACTGAAGAGCCATTTCCCCCCGGGCTGACGGCGGTGGTCGCCTTACCTCTAGTAAGTAGCATTTCATATCTAGGCCTCTCAGTGGAAATTCTACATATGTGTCAACTTTGTTTCTTAAATATGCTGTCCAATGAAATCTTTTCAAATGTAAGCACAGCACCTGGATGAGAGAGAAAGACAAAAATTATGAACACACACCTGGTTTACCTTTCAGTCAAAATTAACTACTTGTTAACTACTTGTCTCTTAAATAATTTTTAGGCGGCCTACCAGGTTTTCTCTTGATTCTTGTTACTGGTTTCTCCCATGAATACCTCACTGTGATACTGTGATTTATAATAATATGTATTTAGTCTTTGTCTCCTTTTCTGGCACAGAACTTCTAAAACCCTTGAAATTTGCAAGTGAAGAGTGCCATAAAAGTGCCTTTTGTTATGTTAATGAGGTACGGGGGCTTGTGGCCAAGAGAGCCAGTTGAGATGAGAGAGCTGGAACTTTGAGCCCCACCCCCCGAACGCCCAGAGGGGAGAGGGACTGGAAGTTGGGCTGCCTGTGACTTAACCAGTCATGCCTGTGGAATGAAGCCCGAAAGGACAGGGTCTGGAGAGCTTCCAGGTTGGGGAACCATTACGCTTCCACCTGCCACCATGCCGGGCCCCAAACTCCACGAGGCAGAAGCTCCTCTGTTCAAGTCTTCACCCTTTGTATCTCTTCATCTGGTGGTTGACTCATATCCTTTAACATCCTTTGTAATAAACCGGTAATCTAGTGAGTAAATGTGTTTCCTGAGTTCTATGAGCTGCTCTAGCAAATTAATAGAACGCAAGGAGGGGGCCGTGGGAACCTCTGATTTATAGCCAGTCAGTCAGAAGCACAGGTCACAACGTGGACTTGCAGCTCAAGTGTCTGAAGTCCGAGGAGGGGGCCGTGGGAGCCGTCAGTCTGTAGTTTCGTGGAGAAGCATGCACAGGTTAACAGCCTGGGCTTGCGGCGGGTGTCTGATGGGGAGGACGGCCTTGTAGGACTGTCAGAACTGAGCTGAACTGCAGGACACCCACGGTGTCAAAGAATTGCTTGTTAGTGGCGTAGTGGGAAAACGCCCCCCTCCACACACTATAAATGGTGACCAGGACACATTTACTTATGAATTCTCAAAGGGTTTATTTAGCTTTACTGAAAACCCTAGAGACCAATGCAGAACAGATTGTCTCCCAATCGGTCATAAGCATTTTTCCCCTCAAAATTGCATTATAATTTAAAACTCAACACTTACCTTGGGTAGTTTTTGAATCCAAAACTTTTTAGTGGACTTTTGTTTTTTCTTACACTTGTGGCACATGTATAACTCTGTTTCATCGAGTTCTTCTAAGTCAGTAAAACTGCGAAGACAATCTAAAACCAAATTGCGGCAGCATTAAAACAGGATATATCTTATAGAGGCAGCGTGCTGCAGAAAAGACACTGAACTCTGAAGCTGAGCAGCTCAGGTTCAGATCTCAGGTTTATCACCTACATGATCGTGAGAAAGTCAGCCTTTCTTGGTTGCAAAATGGAGACCAAAAAAAGTCTGCACTGAAGAACTGTTGTGTGGAAGAGAAATAATGTGTATGATGTGCCTGGCATCTGGGGACAATCAATGAATGACAGATGATATTGCTGGGTTTGCTATTATTAATGAAAGAATTAATCTGGATAATTCTGACAAAAATGGTTCCCTAATGAAATCAAGGTTAAAATAGCAATTTTCTCTCATATCTTACATAACAAAGGACAAAGTGCCAAGTTCATACAAAAGTCAAATTTAGATCAAACATTTTCACAGCCATAACTTATTAAAAAGCAAACACGGATTACAGAAGCTGCATTTCTGACCTTCCTGCTACTTCATCTCCAGTGAATCCTTTGTTTCATACTCTACTCAACCCCCCCTGGATAACCTGGATATTTTTTCTTTTAAAGATTTAACTGTAATCTGGAGTTTGGTCAACTTTGGCCCCAAGCCAGTCCAGCCACCTGGTTCTGCTCCAAACTGCATTTAAAGTCTGCCCACTCGTTTATATGCTCTGACTGCTTTTACACCACAACCGCAGGACCGAGTAGTTGTGACACGGTATTTGCCCCAAAGCCTAAAATAGCTACCATCTAGCCCTTTATAAAAAAAAGTCTGCTGCCTCCTGTTATATTAGGAGTATATTCAGAAGTCCGTATAAACATGTATGTATTGTTCTGTAAAGAATTAATGTTTTCCAGAGAAAAATATGCATGCTTTTGTACCCTCCACTACGATAAAGAAATGGGTTCTCCAGTACGTGATGAGCCAGTCTCTGTGAATGGCACCCCCTAGAGTGGTGCAGGGGCGCCCTGTGCGGCAGCCCTCTTTGATCACAGTAAACCTACTTATCATTAGTCACCATACATAAGTGACAACATTTTTTTTCTTCCGATGAGAACATTTAAGATTTACCCTCTTAGTAACTTCCAAATATGCAGTGCAGTATTAACTATAGTCGGCGTGCCTTACATTACCTTCTCCTTAACTTTCTAAGTGCAAGTTTGTAAATTTTGGCTCTTTGACTCTGTTCACCCCTTTTGCCCACCCCCACCCCTGGTTCTGACACCCACCAATCTGTTGTGTCTATGAACTGTTTTTTTTTTTTTTCAGATTCCATATATAAGTGAAATCATATGGTATTTGTCTTTCTCTAACTTACTTTATTTAGCACAATGCCCTTAAGATCCATCCATGTTGTCCCAAATAGCAAGATTTTATTTTTTCATGACTGAATTATATTCCTGTGTGTGTGTGTGTCGCACTTTCTTTATCCATTCATCCATCAATGGACACTTAGGTTGTTTCCATATCTTGGCTATGCTGCAGTGAACATGGGGGTGCATATATCTTTTCAAATTAGTGTTTCCATTTTCTTTGGATGAATAAGCCAGAAGTAGAACTGCTGGATCGTATGATAGTTCTACTTTTAATTTCTTGAGGAAACGCCATACACAGTGGCCGCACCAATTTACATTCCCACTAACAGCGCACAAAAGGTTCCCTTATCTCTACGTCCTTGCCAACACTTGTTATTTGCTACCTTCTTGATGACAGCCATTCTGTCAGGTGTGAGGTGGTATTTCTCTGTGGTTTTTATTTTTACTTCCTTGATAATTAATGATGTTGAGCATCTTTTCATGTACCTGATGGCCCTCTGTATGTCTTTGGGAAAATGTCTAGGCCGATCTTCTGCCCATTCTTTATAGCTGACTCTTGAACAACGCAGGTTTGAACTGTGCAGGTCCACTTGTGTGCAGATATTTTTCAGCAGTAAATACTACAGTATTACATGGTCTGTGGTGAGCTGAATCCATGGATGCAAAGGACTGGGTATGAAGGGCCAAGTATAAATTATACACGGACTAAACCCTCATTGCTCAAGGGTCAACTGTAATCAGATTGTTTGGGGGTTTTGCTATTGAGTTTTTTTATATGTTTTAGATATTAATCCCTTATCAGATAAGTGACACAAATGCTTTCTTCCATTCAGTAGGTTGCTTTTCCATTCTGTTGCTGATTTCCTTTGCTGTGCAGAAGCTTTGTAGTTTAATGTAGTCCCACTTATTTATTTTTGCTTTTGGACTCAGATCCAAAAAATCGTCACCAAGACTGATGCCAAGGAACTTACTAGGTATGTTTTCTTCTAGGAGTTTTAGGGTTTCCAGTCTTCTATTCAATTCTTTAATCCATTCTGAGTGAACTCGTGTGTAAGATAGTGGTCTAGTTTCATTTTTTGCATGTGGCTCTCCAGTTTTCCAAATACCATTTATTGAAGAGACTGTCCTTTCCCCGTTGTATATTCTTGGTTCCCTTGTCATAAAATAACTGACCATGTACGTATGGTTTATTTCTGGGCTCTCTGTTGTTCTTTTTATGCCAAAACCGTACTGTTTTGATGACTGTTTGAAATCAGGGAGCATAATACCTCCAGCTTTGTTCTTTTTTCTCAAGATGGCTATTCAGTGTGTGTGTGTGTGTGTGTGTGTGTGTGTGTGTTTCTGAATTATCTGTTCTAGTTCTGTGAATAATGCCACTGGTATTTTTATAGGGACTGCATTAAACCTGTAGACTGCCGTGGGCAGTATGGTCATTTTCCCCACTGATTCTTCCAGCCTGTGAGCAAGTGTCTCTTTCTGTTTGTATCACCTTTGATTTCTGTTATCAGTGTTGTGTAGTTTTCTGAATATAGGTCTTTTACCTGCTTGGTTAGATTTCTGGGTTTCACTCTTTTTGATACAGTTGTCAATGGGATTGTTTCCTTAATTTCTCTTTCTGGTAGTTCATTCTTAACATACAGAAATGTAACAGATTTTTGTATGTTGACTTAATATCCTGCAACTTTACTGAATTCATTTTATTCTGACAGTTTTTTGGTGGAGTCTTTGGGAGTTTCTATATATAATAATACCATGTCAGCTGCAAACAGTGATAGTTTTACTTCTTCCTTTCAGATTTGAATGTCTTTTGTTTCATCTTCTTGCCTAACTGCTCTGGCTAGGACTTCCAACATTATGTTGAATATAAGTGGCTTGAGTGGACATCTTTGTCTTGCCTCTGATCTTGGAAGGAAAGATTTCAGCTTTTCACCACTGAGTATGATGTTGGCTTTGGACCTGGCATATGTGGCCTTTATTACGTTGAGGTGTACTCCCTCTATACCCACTTTGAGAGGTTTTTTTTTTTTTAAATCATAAATGGATGTTTAACTTTCTTAAATACTTTTTCTGCATCTATAGAAATGATTATATAATGTATATCTCTCATTTTGTAAATGTGGTATATCACACTGACTGACTTTGCAGATGTTGAACCATCCGTGCATGCCTGGAGTAAATCCTACTTGCTCATGGTGTATGATCCTTTTACTGTACTGCTGAATTGGGTATGCTAATTTTTTTTTTTTTTTTTTTTTAGAATTTCTGTGTTTATGTTCATCAGGAATATTGGCCTTTAAGTTTTCTTCTCCTTCTCCTTTTTTGTGGTGTCCTTGTCTGATTTTGATATTAGGTAATGCTGGCCTCAATGAGTTTGGAAGGGTTCCCTCCCCTTCTGTTTATTGGAAGAGTTTGAAAAATATTGTATTCTTCTTTGAATGTTTGGGAGCATTCACCAGTGAAGCTGTCTGGTCCTAGACTTTTGTTTTTTGGGAGACTTTGATTACTGATCAGTTTCCCTACTAGTAATGGGTCTGTTCAGATTTTCCGTTTCTTCATGAGTCAGTCTTGGTACGTTGTATGTTTCTAGGAATTCTTCTGTGTTGTCCAGCTGGTTGGCATACTAATTGGTCAGAGTAGTCTCTGATGATACGTGGCATAGTTTGGTAAGTTGTAATGTCTCTTTTTCATTTCTGGTTGTATCTATTTGAATGTTCTCTCTTTCTGTTTGGTAAATCATAGTTAAAGACTTGGCAATTTTGTTTATCTTTTCAGAGAAACAACTCTTAGTTTTATTGGTCTTCTCTATTTTCTTTTCAGTCTCAAATTCATTTATTTCTGCTCTGATCTTTGTTATTTCCTTCCTTCTACAAAGGTTGGGGTTTGTTTGTTCTTTTTCTAGTTCCTTGAGGTGTAAAGTTAGGTTCTTTGAGATTTTTCTTGTTGCTTGAGGTAGGTATTTATTGCTATGAACGTCCCTCTTAAAACTAATCTTGCTGTATCCCCTAAGTTTGGTGTCTTTTATTTCTTTTCATTTTTCTGAAGGTATTGTTTGATTTCTCTTTTGATTTCTTCTTTGACCTACCAATTGTTCAGTAGCAAGTTGTTTTAATCTCCACGTTTGTGATTTTTTTCAATTTTCTTCTTGTAGTTGGCTTCTAGTTTCATAGCATCATGGGCGGAAGAGATGTCTGATATGATTTCAGTGTTCCTAAATGTACTGACTTGTTTTGTGCCTTTATATATGATCCACCTGATGAATAGTCCATGTGCACTTGAGAATAACGTGTATTCCGTTGCTTTTGTATGAAATGTTGTGTATATATCTAACAAATTCATCTGATCTAACATGTCATTTAAGGCTAATGTTTCCTTCTGGATTTTCTGTCTGGATGATCTATGCATCAATGTAACTGGGGTATTAAAGTCCCCACTATTGATTGTATTGCTGTCTATTTGTCACTTTAGGTCTGTTAATGTTTGCTTTATGTAGTCAGCTGCTCCTAGGTGCCTTAATATTTACAAATGTTTCATCCTCTTGTTGGATTGACCCTTTATCATGAGGTAACACCCATCACTGTCTCTTATTACAGTCTTTGTTTTAAAAGCTATTTCATCTGATAGAACTACTCCAGCTTTCTTTTAGTTTCCATTTGAATGGAATATGTTTTTCCATCCCTTCATTTTCACTCTTTGTGTCCTTACATCTGAAGTGAGTCTCTTGTAGGCAGCACATAAATAAGTCTTGTTTTTTATCCATTCAGCTGCTCTGCCTTTTGATTGGAGAATTTACTTCATTCACATTTAGAGTAACTATTGGTAGGCATGTACCTAGTGCCACCTTGTTCACTGTTTTCTGGCTGTATTTTAGTTCCTCTTTGTTCCTTTCTTCTCTTGCTCTCTTCCTTTGTGGTCTGATGACTTTTAGTGGTATGCTCAGATTCCTTTCTCATTATCTTTTGTGTATCTAGTATGTTTTGCTTTGTGGTTGCCATAAAGCTTACATTATTATATCTAAGGCTTACAACTTACATCAATCTAAGTTGATAAAAGCTTAAGTTCCAACACTTTCTAAAGCTCCACATTTTAAACCTCCCAGCATTTTGTTTTTGATTTCACAGCATTTTATCTTGTGTATCCTTTAACTACTGTAGTAATTTATTTTTGTTTTACTACTGTTGCCTTTTAATCTTCATATTAGCTTTATAAGTGATTAATCCACTACCTTTACTGTATATTTACTTTCAATAGTGAGATTTCTCCTTTCATAATTCTGTTAATTAGTGCCCTTCATTAGTGGTGATGAACTCCTTTAGGTTTTGCGGGACTGGAAAAACACTCTTTCCCCTTCAACTCTGAAATGATAACTTTGCTGGGTAGAACATTATTGTTGGAAATTTTTTCTTTCAGCACTTTGAATATTTTGTGCTATATACCATTCTGGCCTGCAAAGTTTCTGCTGAAAAATTAAGATCCTCTCCTTGTTTCTAACTTTTGACATTTTGATTATAATGCGTCTTGGTGTGGGTCTTTTTGGGTTCAACTTTTTGGAACTCTCTGGGCTTCCTGGATCTGGATGTCTGTTTCCTTTCCTGAGTTAGAGAAGTTTTCAGCAATTATTTCTTCAAGTAAGTTTTCTGCCCCTTTCTCTCTTCTTCTGGAACTCCTCTAATGCAAATGTTAGTTGGCTTGATGTTGTCTCATAAGTCCCCTAAGCTAAATTCACTTTTTAAAAGTTTTTCCTTTTGCTGCTCTGATTGGGTGAGTTCCACTGCCCTGTCTTTGAGTTCACTGATACCTTTTTCTCCTTTATCAAATCTTTTGTGATCCCCTTTAGTGTATTTTTCATTTCAGTTATTCTTCAGCTTTTATATTTTCTCTTTGCTGAAGTTGGTATTTGATACTTATATTTTCTGTGTTGAAGTTCTCACTAGTGTTCATCCATTCTTCTGAGATCAGTGAGCAACCTTATGACCATTTTATCAGGTAAACCACTTATCTGTGTAATTAAGGTGGGCTTTTTTTGAGGTTTTATCTTATTTTTTCATTTGGAACATAGCCCTCTGTTTCTTCATTTTGCTTGACTCTATGGATTTGCTACCATGGCCCCCTCTCCGAGTCCTGAAGGACTCAGAAGACTAACTTTATTGTTCAACCATGCGGTAGCTCTTGGTTGTCCCTCAAACCTATGTAATGGTCCAAGCAGATGCCTGTTTTTTTTTTTTTTTAATAGTTCCCAGTTGTTGGAGGTATGCCAAGACACGTCACTGTCCCAAGGGGAAGAATCTCATGCAGCAGCTTTTAATGTATGCAAATATATACAGTCCTGTGGGACCACAAGCAAGCCCCACTGGCCACGAGAGCCCTGTGATTTCTAGCTGTCCCACCAGAGTCAAAAAATCAAGGTTCCAGACGAGGTTATAAACTCCTTTCTGCAAGGTACCAGTGAGCTGTGGCAAGGCAGAGAGAGAGTGCAAAGGTGGCGTCCCCAAGCCTGTGTTCCCCGAGAGTATCTCCTCAGCCCCCCTAGACGTGTGCTGAAGCAGAAGCATGCCCCAAAACTCCAGGATAAGCATACTGGTCTCTTTTACAGAAAGACTTGGCATGTGTTTCAGTCTGCTATATGGGCAGTGACCTTCAGGTGGTAGCCTGCCAAGAACTGTATCTCCAATTGTGACAGTCCTGTGGGATCCAGGAACACAAGCCTGCCCTGGTCCCCAGAGCCAGGCAGCCAAGGAGTATCCCATGGGCTCAAGCCACAAAAAAATGGGGCACCAGACATGGGTAAAAGCCCCCCTCCAGGAGATACTGGAGCTGTGGAGCAAGGCAGAGGGAGAAGTAAAGACAGTGCCCATCCTCCACGGTCTTTGGAAAGGAGTACAGCCAGCCTTTAGATGTGTCTTTAGTTAGAAGTCCACCCCTCAGGCTGTAGCTATGATGATACGCTAATATGCCTCTTTCAAAGAAAGACTGCACTCCTAGGTCTGCTGCTTCGTGCTGTGTCTGGAGGGTGATAGCTGTTTAAGAGCTTTCTCCATTGGTTAGAGTCCTGTGGGACCTGTGAACATAAGCCCCAGAGTCAGGTGATATAAAGGTGTCCCTTGACAGCAACTGTGAAATTTGGGATGCCAGACAAGGGTGTAAGTTCCTTTCTGGAAAATACTGGTGAGCTATAGCAAGGAAGAGGGAGAGCACAAAGGTTGCATCCACTGGCCTCTGTTCCCTGAGAGCAACTCTGTAGGTCCCTAAAAATGCGCTAGACTGGACGCCTATCCCTCAGACCCAAGCTCTTGGACAAGCAGTCTCAGAAAGACCCGGTGTGTTTCAGTCTGCTGTCTGTGCAGTGCCCTGGGGTTGGTCATTTGCCAAGAACTGTCTCTCAATTGTTATAGTCTCAGGGGCCCCAGTAGTGAATGCAAGCCCCTCTGGTCCACAACTAGGAGATCAAGGGGCATGCCCTGGGCGGGAGCTGCAAAAACCAGGGCATCAGATGCATGTAAACGCTCCCCTCCAGGAGATACAGGTGCTCAGGCAGAGGACAGCCTGAAGATGGTGCCTGCTGGAAGGAGCAAAGATAGAGAGGGAGCTTAAGGATGGCACCCACCAAAGACAAAAAAAGCGTGCGCGCACACACGCGGCAGCACCTGCAGGTGTTAGCCAGGCGGAGGGGGAACACAAAGACGGCGCCCGCCCCCCATCCCCGGAGAACGTGCCGGTGGGCCCCTGCCCCTCAGGATGATGCTTGGACAGATAACCTCTTCCACATAATGTCTGGTTGCTTTTCAAATGGCTGCTTCTGCAGGGGGCCCTAAGGTGAGTGATTCTGAGCCCGAGCCCTTTAAGAGACATTTCTAAGCATCCTGGGTTTTGTGGACACAAGCCTTGCTGGTTTTCAAAATCAGATGTTTTGAGGCCTCGTTTCTCAGGTGCAGGTTTTAAAAGTTGGGGTGCCTGGTGTGGGTTTCAAACCCTTCCTTCCTCAGGGAGAAGCTGTGGGCTTTGCGTTCCCTCCCGGTGTGGGGTTGCGGTGAGACAGTCTCCGCCTCACTGCATGCCTCAGCAACGTGCGGGAGTCCGTCTGCTTTTAGAGCTTTTTCAGAGGCAGCTGCGCCATACGTAGGCGGGGAGTTGGTGCATCCGTGGAGGAGGGAAGCTCAGGATCTTCCTGTGTCGCCCTCTTCAGCTGGAAACCCCCCACCAGGCACTACCGAATGTGCCTTTGCTCCCTGGTCCCAGGGCCTGAGTGTGCATCCTGCTCGTGCCTTCCCTTGGCTTTTCCTTTTTTTTTGAGCCCTTTGTCCTAACAGATCTCAGGAATACAACATTGCCTACTTGCTATTTTATGTCAAGGATGGTTCCTAGGAAAGGATATACTGTTTTGACCTTTTATTTCTTGAAGTGAGACACAAACAGTAAACTTGAAGTGATGCTGTCTTTAGGGACCTCCCAAGTTCCACATCTCTAGCTACAAGGAGCCCTGACTTTCCCGCAGGCTGGCTGGTCCTGTAAATCCCTGTAGTCTGATCACCATGGTGCCTGTAATCGCTCAAGCTGAAATCATGAGAACTTCCAGCAGTAAGTACTGGTTGTGTCACGTAAAAAGTTGCGTGTGGCCTTGGGGGGCAGGGGAGGAGGTGGGGTTAGATACAGGAAAGAAAAACAGAACTTTCCACATTTAAAAATTAGTATGTAAACACTCAATAAAGTAGCAAAAGAAGGCATCTTCTTCCACATGATAAAGGCCACGTATGAAAAATTCCTATCAAATAATCATACTGAGTAGTGAAAGACTAAAAGCTTTTCTCTTAAGTTAGGAACAAGACAAGGATGCTTTTGCCACTTCTATTCAACATAAGTAGTGGAATTTTTAGCCAGAGCAATTAGGAAGGAAAAAGGAATAAAGGCATCAAAATTGAAAAGGAAAAAGTAAAATTATCTGTTTGCAGATGACATGATCTTTTATGTAGAAAACCCGAAAAATAATTGGTTTTTAAAAACCTGCTAGAACTAATAAATGAACTTTGCAAAGCTACAGGATATAAAATCAACACATAGAAATCAACTTTCTGTAAACTGACAATGAAAAATTGAAATTGTTTCAAACTTTCCAAAAAGAAAATTAAGACAATCCCATTTACATTAACATAAAAAAGGAATAAAATACTTAGTAAAACATTTAACCAAGGAGGTAACACTGGCAAAAAACCACTATAAAACACTGCTGAAGAATTTATAAAGACATAAAAATAGAAATAGATCCCATGTTCATGGATTATTCCATATGCAGCTGTAGTGCTGACATAAACTGAAACGGAATAGGGAGTCCAGAAATAAACCCTCCAAGATAGGGGTCGGTAGGTTTTTGACAAGAATAACAGGATCATTCAGTGAGGAAAGGACAGTCTTCACCAAATGGTGCCAGGGAAGCTGGATGTCCACATGCAAGAGTGAAGTTAGCCCCTTCCCTAATACCATATCCAAACATTAACTCCAAACTCTTAGAAGAAAATGCAGGGGAAAAGCTTCATGACATTTCCCCAGAGAAGACACACAAATGGCCACTAAGCACGTCATTCAACATCATTAATCATTAGTAAAATGCAAGTCAAAAGCACAATGAGATACCACTTCACAATATGATGGCTATTATTTAAAAAAGTAAAATAACAGGTGTTAGGTATAATATAGAGAAATTAGAATCCTCACGCGTTGCTGGTGGGAATGTAAAATGTGGCAGCCACTGTGGAAAACAGTTCTGCATTTCCTCAAAAAGGAATCACCTTATGATCTAGATATATATATATAGCCAAGGTATAGACTCAGGAAAATTGAAAGCAAGGACTCAAAACAGATTTGTACACTTACATGTGCGGCAACATTATTCACAATAAGCAAAATACAAAAACAACCCAAGTTTACTCAACAAATTACAGGGTAAACAAAATATGGTATATATGTGTAGTGGAATATTACTCAGTCTTAAAAAGGAAGGCAGTTCTGACACATGCCCATAATATGGATGAGCCTTGAAAACATGCTAAGTGAAATAAGCCAGTCATAGAAGGGTAACAGTATGACTCACAGAAAATAGACCAGAGGTACCAGGGCTAGAAAGACAGGAATGGGGGTTACTGTTTAATTGGTACAGTGTCTGTTCCAGAAGGTAAACAGAAGTTCTGGAAATAGTGGTGGGTGATGGCAGCATAATATTGTGAGTTTACTGAATGCTGCTGAATGGTACACTGAAAAATTAACATGAGAAAATGTATGTATATTTTACCAACATAAAAAACCTTTTTGTAAAATAAGTGAAAATCAGTATCTGCTTGAAATGTTCGTAAACAAACTGAGAGTAGCCAAGAACGATGACTGAGATGCTAAGTCACTCAGCCTCTCAGTCCCACACTAAGCAAGTGGCTGTGTGACTTGCCAGCGAGACACCGTTCCCTGGGTCTCCCCAAGCCACACAGCACTGACAAGCAGAAACAACTCGACGGTGGGGAGTCATTTTTCTCCCTATAGTTAGCCTCACCGGTCCACTCAGGGCCCCTCCCCATGTATGGAAGCGTGCGGTCATGCAGAGGGGGCTACTGGGAAGTTAGCAGGTGGCATTGTGAAATCTCCTTTGATAATTATTTAGAACCTCTCATTTCAAGACTATGATACCCTTAGAAATGTTGAGATTATTGAAAGAATATATTAACATTTCACAGCAAATTACTTGCATGTTTTGAGACCAAAATGTAAAATGCATAGAAATACTGGACCACGCGCTGGTTCCTGCTCCCGCCACGACACTGGTGGGCGCCTCTGCAGCGCCCGGGCCGCCCTCGCTCTCCACGGAGGCCCTGGCTGCTTTCCACGAGCAGGTCCCCGAGCGCAGCACCTGGCCCTGGCCCTGCAGCATCCTGCTCCTTTTCTGAAAACAAAGCCTCTCTCTCCAGCAGCTATCCAGTCCTTATCTTCTCCCCGACACAAAAGAGGCTCCTTTCACCTTCCCCAAGCATCTTTTTGCTTTCCAGCATTTTCTCCCTTTGTATTTTTCTTTGTCTTTTCAAAAGGCTTAAGCCCAGGTTGACCACCAGGTGGTCACACAGCCGGCTTACGCACTAGGCAGTACAGAGTTCCTTCCTTTGCAGATGAGGCCACACGTCATAATCCAAAGTGGAATAGAAGACGTGAAGGGCCCACCAGACGATTCATGAGCAAGCAGTACAAGCTGAGCCTAGTTTTCCTAACTCTCAGATTAAAAAATGGTGGCTCAGGCTGCCTCTAGGAGCCCTCTTTGTGTTCTCACACGTCGTCCCGACACTACGGCAGGCTCAGGAGCCCCGTGCCTGCTTCTGTACCCCAGACAGTGCTCAGGTTAGAAGACTGGCATGCCCGTGGGCAGCCTCTAGGGAGTTTTAATCAAGAAACGTAACAAATCCTAGCTGGACTTGTAGAGAACTACCCCAACAACACAGTCAACTCCCTATGGGTTTTATTTGTTCTGCTGTATTAAATTTATTGATAAGATTTTGGGGGGAGGTAAACAGTTTATTCTAGGAAGAGCAACTCATTTAGAGATAAAACCACTTAAAAATTACAAGTATGTACTGTTTCATTGTTTCTAAGAACAGTTTAAGTTTAAAAAGCTATAAAGCTCTACGTAGTTATCAAAGGAATAAAGGCAACCACAGAGTAAGAATCAACAGAATGCAATAATCCAATCATAAAGCACAGTCAAATGTGCCTACGTATTCAAGAAATCAATCATGTAAGTTATTAATAAGTATTCATTTGTGTCCTTTTAGATTCCACATATAAGTGATATAATATGGCATTTTTCTCTTTCTGGCTTACTTCACTTAGAATGACAACCTCCAGGTCCATCCATGTTGCTGCAAATGGCATTATTTTATTTTTTATGGCTGAGTAGTATTCCATTGTGTATATATACCACTTATTCTTTATCCAGTCATCTGTTGATGGACATCTGGGTTGTTTTCAGGCCCTGGCCATTGTAAATAGCACTGCTATGAACATTAGGGTGCATGTCATGTGTCTTTTTGAATTATATTTTTCTCTGGGTATATGCCCCAGGAGTGGAATTGCTAGATCATATGGTAAGTCTGTTTTTAGTTTTTTAAGAAACCTCCACACTGTCCTCCATAGTGGCTGCACCAATTTACATTCCCACCAGCAGTGTGGAAGAGTTCCTTTTTCTTCACACCCTCTCCAGCATTCTGGCTGTGAGGTGATAGCTCATTGTAGTTTTGATTTGCATTTCTCTAACAATTAATGATGCTGAGCATTTTTTCATGTGCTTGTTGGCCATCTCTGCTTTGGAGAGATGTCCGTTTAGGTCTTCTGACCATTTTTGATTGGATTATTTGGTTTTTTGATATTGGTGTATGCGCTGTGTTTATATATATCGGAAATTAGTCCCCTGTCAGTTGTAGTATTTGCAAATAGTTTCTCCCCCTCTGTAGGTTGTCTTTTTGTTTTGTTGATGGTATCCTTAGCTGTGCAAAAGCTTTTAAGTTAACTTAGATCCCATTTGTTTATTTTTGCTTTTATTTCCATTACTGCAGGAGCTAGTTCAAAAAATACAGTGCTGTGATTTATGTCTAAGAGTGTTCTGCCCATGCTTTCCTCTAGGAGTTTTGTAGTATCTGGTCTTACATTTAAGTCTTTTAATCCATTTTGAATTTGGTTTTGTGTATGTTAGCTAATGTTCTAATTTCAGTCTTTTACATGTAGCTGTCCAGTTTCCCCAGTACCATCTCTTGAAAAGATTCTTTTCTCCCTTGTATGCTCTTGCCTCCTTTGTCGCAGATGAACTGACCACCTGTGTGTGTGTGTATTTCTGGACTTTCTGTCCTGTCCCATTGATTTGTGTGTGTGTTTCTGTGCCAGTACCAGTGCCGCGTTTTGTTTGCTGTAGCTCTGTAGCATAGTCTGAGGTCAGGGAGCATGATTCCCCCAGCTCTGTTCTTTTTCAAGATGGTTTTGGCTCTTTGGGGTCTTCTGTGTTTCCACACAAATTTTAACATTCTTTTGTTCCCGGTCTGTGAAAAATGTCATTGGTAATTTGATACGGATTGCACTGAATCTGTAGATTGCCTTGGGTAGTATGGCTATTTTAATATTGATTCTTCCAACTCAAGAACATGGTATATCGTTCCATTTGTTAATGTCACCTTCAGTTTCTTTTATCAGCATCTTACAGTTTTTGGTGTACAGGTCTTTTGTGTCCTTGGGTACCTTTATTGCTAGGTATTTTATTTTTGGTGCAATGTTAAATGGTATTGTTCCCTTAATTTATTTTTCTGCTATTTCATTGGTAGTGTATAGAAAGTGTAGGATAGGTTTTCTATCCTGCAACTTCACCAAGTTCATCGATGAGTTCTAGTAGCTTTCAGGTTGCTTCTGTAGGGTTTTCTATGTATAGCATCATGTCCTTTGCAAACAGTGACAGCTTTACTTCTTCGTTTCCAATTTGGATTTCTTTTATTTTTTTTCCTTCTGACTGCTGTGGCTATGACTCCCAAAATGGAGTGGGGCAGGAGGAGGATTTTAACCCCTTACCAATGCCCAGAACACAGATCTGCTTCCACAGGCCTTCACTGCAAGCTTTATTATTACATAGAATTATCCTTACAGGATTATAAAGGATGTTTATTTTACTCTTTGTGTTCTTCTAATTTGTCCCTGAGTTATACCATACACACAGAAAGGTTTTTCCTTCTTTGATGTAAACATATACACACAAACACTTCTTTAAAAGGCAGACTGTCTAGGTACAACACCTTGACATTCACAGGTTTGACACTTGCCATTTTCACTATCTGAGAAGTCTGAATGGTCTTCAAATGTATTACTTAAATATTTTGCAGCATCACGAATATGAATCTCACTTGAGACCTCATATGTAGAAGTGTCAGGTGGCCAGGGGACAGTCCCCTAGGCACCCAGCACCCACATCTCAGCCCAGCTTTGTTGTTCTCTACGTACCTTCACGTCTCTCGTGAAGGATCTGAGGAAACTGCTTAACTTTTTCATTTGTACTTGACTGTATTTCATGAGGGAAAAAACAATATACACGTGCCATGGTGTACAGAAGGTGTACGCTGCTCAAGGATTTTAATGCACATATTTTTTTACCCTTATACAAATGGTAGAATTCATGGAGTAATTCTGTTCATACTTCCATGGATAGTGTTTTTTGCTCTACAGTATTTTATACCTACCGTTCTGTGCCTAGCTGTTGATCAGTTTTATCTTTCTTAAACGCCACAAGATACTAAACCAGGGCCCTACTGGTGGACACTGTTTCCATGAATACCTTTTATATATGTTACTGTCCACATTCACAAGTGAAACGACTATGTCTAAAAAAAAAACGCCTGTTAAAAATGGTGACCACCACCCTCTGAAAACAGTTGTACCAGCCTACACTCCATCAGTATGAGCGTGCCCACTTCCCAAAACTCAATAACGATGGATTCATCTGTATCGCTTACACTTTCTTGAATAAGTGAGACTTATTTTCTTCAGATGTAAATTGAGCACGTGCATTTTTCCTCCTTATTCATGTATTTGCCCAACTACTTTTTTTCATATATACATTACAAATATTTGTTTCAAGTTTATCATCTTTTTCTACTTTTGTTTATGGCATCGTTTACCATTATACAGTTAAATTTATGAGTTTCTGGCCTTGGTGATATACTTGGAAGGATCCCCTTCCGACAACATGATCAAAAAGATGTTTTCCTATAATGTCCCTGTGGTTTCATTTTTCACACTAAATCCCGAAACCTCTAACTGCTTTGGGAAGATATGAGTTAGGGACAAAAATTCATGTTTCCCACATAAAATTTCATTTACAGTAATACCATTTATTGACTACTTTCTTCTTTCCTCCACTGATTTGAAATTCTTCCTTTGCCATATAACACATCCCCACCTACACATTCCTGCCCAGCACCTGCTGCATTAGTACTTCTAGGCCATGACTTGCTTCATCTCTGCCCTGCTCCATCATGTTTGTTTTAAAACCTTTTTAGTCTCTCTTAAAAATATCTGCTTAAGGAAGAAATGCTTAACTAGAATAAGTTTAGGGAGTAATTCTGGGGAAAACTGACATCTCTGTCATGTTGGGTCTTCTCACCCAAGAACATGCCATGGCTCTGTCTGTCCTGTAACGCTTTATAATCTGTTCCTCGGGGTCTTGCATAGTTCTCATTAACTGTATTCTTTAGTACTCTGAGCTTTCACTGCAACTGCGAATAGGACCCTTTGCTATATACAGGAAAGCAATTGTTTTGCCTATTAATTTTCTATTTGGCCATCTGACTAAACTTTACTTTTTAGCTCCATGTTAACTTATTTACCAAATTAGTATCTGCATTTAATTTTTAACTGAAGGCTGGAAAGGCAGACCTCCCGCTCAGTCCTGCTCTCCAGAGACGGCTACCGGGACACGCTCCTCCCCCACGTCCAGCTGATCCTCTTGAAACGTTCTAGGTGTGTCGATACCTTGGTCTTCCCTCTTTATTATTTATTCTTGGTTCTCTTCCTCATCGTCCCTCACTCAGACTCCTGACTGTAATGGAAAGTCATTAGTGCTCCACTGGTGGTTACGACATGGATAATCCATGCCTATTCCTGTAATAACAGCACTTTTTTTCTTCAAAAAATTAGAAAGTATGATTTTGGGGGAGAAGAAAAATCAAAATGCCCAAATACAGATTTTGATAAAATTCCAAATCCATTACTGATTAAATCAGGCTTGTATCATTGGAATAGATCCTACTTGGTCTCCATTGCTTTAGTACAGCACTATATTCTATTTGCTAGCATTTTATCTAGGAGTCTTTGATTTATATAATATTAGTAAGAATAAGCGACATTTTCTTTTCTTTTCGAATACATCTTTGTTAGGCTTTAGACCTGGGGTTATTTTAACCTGTCTTACTATGCATCCTTTCAAAGTTAAATAATTTCAGATGCCAGTGGTCTTTCTCACCATCACCTTTCCTTTTTAAATGAAAGCTAACCTTAACAATTACAGATCCAAAAAAGCACACAAGAAATTTTTGCCAGGTAGACTTATAAGCATGTTAAAGCAAAAGACTTATCAGGTAATCACACATCTCCATCCCCATTTAGTAAAGAAATGGGCATCAGTCAACTCTAATTCATCACACTCTGCACTGTCCAAGAAAAAAACAGAGCTCTTAATTGATACTAGTGGTAAACAAAAAGAGAATGCAACACTACCAGACCCTATCATACACTTTTTAAAGCTGACAGTAAGCTCTTTAACAAAATAAAAATCAAGTCTGACAATCCAATTATATTTATATAGTTTCACTGACTTCCCCTCTCAATGATCAAATGTTTGTTTTATGATTTAGTTAGCCTATATTCATGTGCCATAAATATAAAGGGAAAGTGGTGACATTTGCTACTTTGTGCTATTTTCTTAATCTCAGATAGGCCAAAAAAGAGCTTTGGAGACACATACTATAGCCACATATTTTAGGGGGAAGTGGAGTGGATGGGGGCTTCCTTAAATTTCTTCTGTATTTCTGTTCAAAAGAGACAGTCAACACTGTTGGATAGGTGGGGAACACACTAAAAGCATCTACAAAGTGTATTCAGGTACATTTTGCAGGGTAACTTGATTCCAGAGCAGCGCTGTCCAACAGAACCCTGAGCAGCAATGGAAACGCCCTGCGTCTGTGCTGATCGGCACAGCAGCCACTAGCCGCACGTGGTTACCGAGCACTCTAAATGCGGCTAGTGTAACTGAGCAGCCCAGTTTTCAATTTTAATAGGCACGTGTGACTCACGGTTGTCATATTGGACAGTGCAGTTTTAGATCAATAGAATCCTCTATTTTCCAAGAAAAGATATTATATGTTTATTAATCATTATGACAATACTTCCTAAAACAGTTGAAGAGGAAAAGAAAATTACTTGCAGTGGACACGCAATTCAAGGTAGGAATTCTGTTATCTGCCTTCAGTGCAGAGGTGCTTAATGAGAGGACGCAAGCTACATCCTGTTTCTTTTTTCTATCCTAGTTTCTTTTTATAAATAAAAAGAAAACATAGTCATGTTAGTGGTTGGTCAAGGGCAGGTCTTTTGCCTTGACTAAGCAGTTAACACTCATCAAGGGAAAACGTTTGTTCAAAAATCTCTCAAAGTAAATGTGAATTTTAAAAATCTTGCAATTAAAAGCAAGGCCTCAGGCTTAACCAACAGCTGTATCATCACTAGAGTCATTAGTCATACAACAGATTAAATGACACTGTAATTTAGCAAAGTTTTATAAGTGTTCTTTCTCTGTGTTCTAGTGGAACATCCAGAGAATAAACTGTGTTTCATTAGATCAGAAAAAGTTTTGCTATAGACTTTTAAGTTTAAAATTAGTATTTATAAAGAGGAGAAAGGTGAGAAATGTTTAGTTTGACCTAAAATCTCTGGCAGGCATTCTTGCTAAATCGATTTTTTTTTGGCTTGAAAGCGACACTCAGGTTTCACTTTTGTTCAGTTATAACACAAATTCATCAGAACAGTTAACAACACAGCACATGTAGATGGAGCTTAGAAATCTGTCCAGCTACTCAAGGGGGAAAACGAATTCTAGACCGTTAAAGTATCTTTACCTCGTAACGAACAAACTGGTCCATTTTCTTGATTCTTAGAGCGCTTACTTCTGAACTGACTTGGAATATCTAATGAAAGGTCTTAAAAGAAAGGAAAATAGAGGACTGTTAAAAGCTTATAACTACACTCAAAAAATAATTTCAAAAACTGATGTATTTTAACATTTATCTCTTTACTGTCTTCATTTTCAAAGGAAACATTATAGTTACTATTTTAATACACGATCATGCATCCAGATGCAAAATATGCCTTACCTAGGAATGGATCAAACTTTCTAGATTCTGTCCCACATATGAGGCAGTTAACTTCATTTTGGAGAATGCCTCCGAATATCGCCGTGACGACTGTAGATGCTCCATTTCTAAAGAAAATCACCACACAGGAAACTCAGTAAAAAAACTAAATATGTCTAAGAGCTCCTACAGGTGACTCCCTTTGGGGGGACATATACGTCATATATATTCATTTAAATATTAAAAACACAAAACCTTCAAAGCTCTAGTAGACGTATACGAAATAAAAGGTTTAAGCCACTGACTGGCCACCCCCCAGCCCTCTTTCAGTCTCACCACTTTCTCCATGAGCAACACTGAACGCTTGCCGTTACTAACAAGCAGATCACGTACATGCCTGTTCTCAGGGCAGGCGGGCCCCTTTCTTCCCAAGTGTACCCTCAGGAAAGAGGGAGCTGTACACTGGAGCCTTTGCAAAGCCTCCTATTACTCAGGGAGCTCTCTCGCTTTACTCTGAACAACAACTTCCATCTAAGATGTTTTAGATTTTTGAGATGGTCAGATTTGGGGCGGGGGTAAACAAATTTAATACATATTTAGTAATTACTGACGGAGGTATCACTTCACAGTTGGAGTGCCGGGTGTTACTGTCAACAAGCCTTTTAAAAAGCTCACGTAAAACACTATTATAATTCCACCATTATCCCCATTTCTCAGACCAGGAAGCTGAGGTTCAAGGTTAAGTAACTTGGTCCAAGTTCACACAGCTGGTCTGACATGAGCACCTGCTCCTAACACTGCACTCCTTCTCTGAACTGAACCGGTATTAATGGATACTGAGGATGCTTCATTTGCGTGCTTCGTTAACAGGACTGCAGCAGACACATACCCTCACCTAGTGCACTCACACACGTGATGGCACTTCTGCAGTTACTTAGGCCTGTGAATTGCTCTTTTTTCTTAACAGCAATTTGAGGTGGTTTCTGTCACTTACAGTCAGTAACACTTCCAGTACACTGAACTGTACTGTGAGTTGCTCCAAGTTAAACCTACTGCAGATACAGACAAACCCTACCCAAGCAATTCTCTTCTTTTTAAAGTTTGCTTCCTCTTCTAGGAAAGGGCTTCCTTCCTTACTGGCAGAAGAAATATAATGGCTTTTTTTCTTAAAAGTTGTTCATAAGATATATGGCTTTAGTTAATTAAAAAGGGAGGATACATTAGGAGTTACAGGATATAGTGGCTATTTCAGGTTTTAGATTTAATGCCTGTCATAAACAAGGGGCACATTTTTAAAAAATCAACTGGAAATAAAAGGCCTGATCCGTTCATACTGATGTTCACATACACAGCTGCCTTTCATTAAAATGGAAACTGCCTTATTACAAACAGTACATTTAAACTCAATGTACTTCTTCCTGTAGAACTTCTTCCTCTGAAAAAAAGACATTAATCAAGTCTTGGCTATCTGATGTGTATGACATTAAGTTTAGGTATACAATGACTTATAACAACATTTGCAATTTCAAAGTCACTGTTTATTTGTTATACTGAACACTAAGTGTTTACATACTGGCTACCTGCACAGGCTGTTATGCTGCGAAGGCCCTTTTTATTGGCACTAATGATTTTCTACATATTCATAAAACCCATCTGCCATTTATGTCTGCCACCCCCACCTTCAGTAGGGTTGGATGTGTTTATACAAGTAAATAGATTTTGTAGTTTTAGCAAATACAATCCTGATCCTGAAATATATCCAGTGAATTTAAGAAATTATAAGGAAACCTGAATTTTGAATATCTGTTATTAATTTATGTTCCTAACTCACTAAAGGAATGTACAACTACTATTCTTGAAAATATTATAAAGAGTTAATACTGAAAACTCATTAGTTACTGAAGGAACACCTTGTGAGTGTCACACGCTCACTCCATCAGGGCACCTGGGTGTCAAATAATGAAGACCCTCCCCTCTTCACACGGACTGTCCGTGATAGAACCCAGCCTAATCTCCCCTGGGCATGAAGCACCAGCATCAGGTACAGAGCAGAAGTTTTCACTGCCTGCCGTGTGTAACTTGGTGCTGGCAGCAAGGACAGTGCCCCCAGGTCACAGGCCCCTTCCCTTCTGTACTGGAGTCTAATGCGAATCTCAGCCACAGGACCTGGAGGGCCAAGCATGTGAAGAAGCAGGCAGTTCTTGGCGCTGCTGACAAGGCCAGGGTCGCTGTGAGACTGCTCTGTGATTAAAAAGCCCCATCTCACACAAAATCCCGTTTGCGGACGGCCAGGCAGTAATACTGCAGCCTCCCCTGTGTATTACTTACTCTTTTCGCTCTTTCTTTGGGGAGTCTGTCTTACACACTCCTTTCCTGCACAGGTCAATATAAAACTTTAAAAAAAAAATCTGAGCAATAGGAGACTACAATTAACCAAAATCCAAGCTGAAATACAAGTAAACTATCCCTTCCTCAAGCAAAACAAACATTCTGAACTCCATGTACATTTGGGGGCCTTAGTACCTGGGAAAGCTAACTAAAAGGTCTGTTTTGTTCATATTGAGAGGAAAGAAAGAATTCTGAAAACTTACAAATGCCTCAATTTGACTAAAAACAGACATATTCTAGGAAAATGTAAGTCCAAAATGAGGCTTTAGGAAAATTCACATTCAAAATATTGTAAGCCTTCGTTATTAGTGAACAAATTATTTCAGTATATGAAAATTGTCTCCTACCCATTATTCAGTACATTTGGAGGAAAACTTTTAAGTGCATAAATTGTATATAAATTAATTTATAGTAAATAACAATCCTAGCTACCACAAGATGCAAATAAATACAAGATGCCTCTGGTCTAGAAGCAGGAGGCATGTGCTAGTCCACTTGGTCACAAAGTTCCAAGTGCACAAAAGTTTCAGCAGAGGTCCAGGAACACTCTCTGCTGTCCATTATAAATGCAATAAACTATAACAGCAATAGGAATGTCTGAAGTCTTCCTAGAAAGCAAAAGGAAGCCAAATCTTACATGCAACATTTGTTACTTGCAGACAGAGCAGAATTCTCCTGCAGAATTGCTGAGCGGGAAATCCCGTTGAAACCGCCCTGGAGTTCCAAGTGCAGGTGGTCGAGCAGGTAGCGCATGAACTCGTGGGCGTCCTGCTGCTGATAGCCCCTTGGAGCAAACAGAAACTGTCAGTCCCTGTGCGGCCCCGTGTGGCCCCGCGGGCCCCGCCGGAGCGGGAGGGCAGCGCGCCGGGAAGGGCTGCCGCCGCTCAGAGCTCAGGGAGGCTCCCTGCTCCTTCCTCCTCGCTTTCTCCACGTGTTATACATTAAATTCTCTTCAAGAAAGAGTTCTACAACTTAAAAACAAGTCTGAAAATACGGACTACAACCAGAATTTCCCTCAGTACATATTTTCCCCCTTTTCCTTAAGTTTCTTCTGGGAATTATAAATTATGGAAATGATCTGCCTAATCAATGGAACTTAAATCAGAAGTCAATTTAGCATTTCACTGTAAATGTTTCTAAACTATTTAGCAACTAAATATCAACATATGTTCAAGTATTTCTTCTAAGATTATTATGAATAAAATGTTAAAATTCACAGTCAAAAGTATTCAAAGTTAACAGCTCCTTTTGAGATCCAAGGAGGTGCTTTAAACTTTTTCAACACAACTTTTTTTTCGTGACTCAAAGGTAAGATTAGTATTTCTGGTCACATCTCAAATTCTATCACATATAAAAATGTTTTTTTCTCTTACCAAAATAACCTAATGTCTAAGCATTTTCTAAAATGGATCATGAAAACTAGGACCTTGTAGTTACATCAATTTGCATTTTCATCAAACACACATCCATCCCCTTTTAAAACAATCTGCCATTGTGCATTAACAAGTGTATGGACTTGTATAAATAATATACAAGTATATGGACTTGTACAAGTAATGTACATTGTACATTAACAAGTATATCCAACCACACCATGATTCTCTTGTATCAAAATACATTATTTTCTAATGTTTCCTTTACCATTAGAAACACATTTTTTGACCTACAGAAGATCATGGAACACTTAGATGTTTTATAAAGGTAAGTTATAGGCATCTGTTTCAATTTGTGACCTTCCCCAGACAACAAAAAGTCTCTATTTCTAAGACTAGGAACTGTTTTGATTCTGACCAAATGGAAGCTATTTTTATATAATAATAAAACGGAAAGAAAGATTAAATCCCTATCAAGAGTCTGAGTAGGTGATTGTTAGAAATTTTCTATTAAATCCGAGCCTGATCAATGGTAACTTAACAGTTATTTCTACCTTTCCTATTTAGAGTCAAGAAATTCTGAAGTTCTTACAAAATTAGTCTCGCCTGAGAGGGGATTTAAATGACATCAAACATAAAAGAAGTTTCCTTCACAACAAAGACCAGGGTAATGAGAGTCAATTACGTCTGATCCTCAAGGCTAGACTCTTCAGTAAGGCAACAAATTATAGTCCTTTGACGTTGTTACCCTTTAAACACTTCTCCAAACTATCAATATGTCTAAACCACTGTTAGACAATAGAGCCAGATACATTGCTGTCTCACTACAGCATGCTGTTTCAAAAAAGACGGACAGATGTACTTTAGGCGCCAAAACCATGACTAGGAAGAACCACGACTTGCTTCACAAAGATAAAATCAGCAGAAGGTGGCAAAGGCTGTTGTCAAACACCTGCAGGGCCCCTAATCTGCTGACACCTGATTCCCCACAGGGATGACCAACCTAGGGCAAGAGGGCGCATCCTCTCACAGCAGGGATGGCTCTCTACTCACGTAAGACTAGATAGAGAATGTGGAAAACACAGTGACTTTACAGCCACATTAGGTGACCCTGGTCATTGTGTTATCTTCTGGAAAGTGAATCCCAAAGGACTTCACTAGTCTTCTAAGGTCTTCAGAATCCAGAACAGTGAATACAATACCATAGTTTCCTACTGACTACATTTGGAATTTTTTTTAAGTTCAAATAACGATACAGTGTATGATCATAATTATTGCTTAGAAGATTTTGAAAGAATCAAGGAAAATTTGTCTACTTTGTTTTCCAAAGGCACATAAATTATTTACAAGGGCTTTGTTTTTATAACAACAAAATGCCCTACCCTCTTGTTAAAGACATTTCTAAGGTCTATCTATTATTTATATAAACACATTCATCTATCTAGTTGAATATATTGAACTTCTGCTCTTCTCCTTTTAAAAAATCAACACACAACCACACAAAATTTATGGGACACAGCAAAGGCAGTGCTAAGAGGGAAGTTTATAGCGATACAGGCCTTCCTCAAGAAAAAAGAACAATCTCAAATAAATAATCTAACCCACCAGCTAAAAGAATTAGAAAAAGAAGAGCAAAAGAAAAACCCCAAAAAGCAGCAGAAGGAAGGAAAGAATAAAGATCAGGGAGGAAATAGAGATTAAAAAAAAAAAATAGAAAAAATCAATCAAACAAAAAGCTGGTTTTTTGAAAGAGTAAATAAAATTGACAAACCTCTGATGAAACTCACAAAGAAAAAATAGCACAAATAAGCAAAATAAGAAAGGAAAATGGAGAAATTACAACAAATAACATAGAAATACAGAATATCATTTGAGAATATTATGAAAAACTATATAGAACCAAAATGGATAACCTAGAGGAGATGGACAAGTTTCTGGAAACATACAGTCCACCAAGACTGAATCAAGAAGAAACTGACCACTTGAACAAACAGATCACTAGAAATGAAATCGAATTAGCAATAAAAAACCTCCCTACAAATAAAAGTCCAGCACCAGACGGCTTCACCAGGGAATTCTACCAAAAATACAAAGAAGAACTCATACCAGTCCTTCTCAAACTCTTCCAGAAGATTGAAAAGGAGGGAATATTCCCAAACTCATTTTATGAAGCCACCATCACCCTGATACCAAAACCAGGCAAAGACACTACCAAAAAGAATTATAGGCCAATATCACTGATGAACATAGATGCAAAATCCTCACCAGAATATTAGCAAATAGAATCCAACAGCACATAAAAAAGATTATACATCATGATCAAGTGGGGTTCATCCCAGGGACACAAGGGTGGTTCAACGTATGCAAATCAATCAATGTAACACATCACATCAACAAGAGAAAGGACAGAAACCACATGATCATCTCAATTGATGCAGAAAAAGCATTTGATAAAATTCAACACCCATTTATGATAAAAACTCTCACCAAAGTGGGTATAGAGGGAACATATCTCAATATAATAAAAGCTATATATGACAAACCTACTGCCAGCATAGTACTCAACGGTGAAAAACTCAAAAGCTTCCCACTAAAATCTGGGACAAGACAAGGCTGCCCGCTATCACCACTCCTATTCAACATAGTCTTGGAAGTCCTAGCCACAAGCAGTCAGGCAAGAGAGAGAAATAAAAGGGATCCAAATCAGAAAAGAAGAGGTAAAAGTGTCACTATATGCAGAGAACATGATACTATATATAGAAAACCCTGAAAGGTCCACACAAAAACTACTAGAAGTAATTGAAGAATTCAGCAAGGTAGCAGGTTACAAGATTCATGTACAAAAATCAGTTGCATTTCTTTACACTAATGATGAATCAATGGAAAAAGAAAATAAAGAAACAATCCCCTTTAAAATAGCACCCAAAGTAATAAAATATCTGGGAATAAATCTAACCAAGGAGGTGAAAGAATTATACACAGAAAACTATAAAACATTGATTAAGGAAATTAAGACTTAAAAAAATGGAAAGATATCCCATACTCCTAGATTGGAAGAATCAATATTGCTAAAATGGTCACACTGCCCAAGGCAATCTACAGATTTAATGCAATCCCTATCAAATTACCCCAGACATATTTCACAGAACTAGAACAAATCATAATAAAATTTATATGGAACCACAAAAGACCTAGAATTGCCAAAGCATTACTGAAGAAAAAGAAAGAGGCTGGAGGAATAACTCTTCCAGACTTCAAACAATACTACAGAGCTAGTCATCAAGACAGCATGGTATTGGTACAAAAACAGACATATGGACCAATGGAACAGAATAGAGAGCCCAGAAATGAACCCACAAACTTTTGGTCAACTAATCTTCGACAAAGGAGGTAAGAATATACAATGAGATAAAGACAGTCTCTTCAGCAAATGGTGTTGGGAAAACTGGACAGCAGCATGTATATCAATGAAGCTAGAACACTCCCTTACACCATACACAAAAATAAACTCAAAATGGACCAAAGACTTAAACATAAGACAAGATACAATAAACCTCCTAGAAGAAAACATAGGCAAAACATTATCTGACATACATCTCAAAAATGTTCTCCTAGGGCAGTCTATTCAAGCAATAGAAATAAAAGCAAGAATAAACAAACGGGACCTAATGAAACTTACAAGCTTCTGCACAGCAAAGGAAACCATAAGTAAAACAAAATGACAACCTATGGAATGGGAGAACATTTTTGCAAATGAAACTGACAAAGGCTTGATCTCCAGAACATATAAGCAGCTCATATGACATAGTAAGAAAAAAAAAAATAACAACCCAATCCAAAGATGGGCAGAAGACCTAAACAAGCAATTCTCCAAGGAAGACATATAAATGATCAACAGGCACATGAAAAAATGCTCAATATCACTAATTATCAGAGAAATGCAAATCAAAACTACAATGAGGTATCACCTCACACCAGTCAGAATGGCCATCATTCAAAAGTCCACAAATGACAAATGCTGGAGAGGCTGTGGAGGAAAGGGAACCCTCCTACACTGCTGGTGGGAATGCAGTTTGGTGCAGCCACTGTGGAAAACAGTATGGAGATTCCTCAAAACACTAGGAATAGACTTACCATATGACCCAGGAATCCCGCTCCTGGGCATATATCCAGATGGAACCCTACTTCAGGATGACACCTGCACCCCAATGTTCATAGCAGCACTATTTACAATAGCCAAGACATGGAAACAGCCTAAATGTCCATCAACAGATGACTGGATAAAGAAGAAGTGGTATATTTATACAATGGAATACTATTCACCCACAAAAACCGAAAACATAACACCATTTGCAGCAACATGGATGTTCCTGGAGAATGTCATCCTAAGTGAAGTAAGCCAGAAAGAGAAAGAAAAATACCATATGAGATCGCTCATATGTGGAATCTTAAAACAAAACAAAACATAAATACAAAACAGAAACAGACTCACAGACATAGAATACAAACTTGTGGGTTGCCAAGGGGGTGGGGGGTGGGAAGGGACAGATTGGGATTTCAAAATGTAGAACAGATAAACAAGATTGTACTGTGTAGCACAGGGAAATATATACAAGATCTTGTGGTAGCTCACAGTGCAAAAAATGTGACAATGAATATATGCATGTTCATGTATAACTGAAAAATTGTGCTCTACACTGGAATTTGACACAACATTGTAAAATGATCATAACTCAATAAGAAAATGTTTTTTAAAAAAAGGTCCAACCAAAAAAAAACCAACAAATACTAGCCTTTATTGTTTAAAATACCACCACTTTGTTGGAAATCGTCTCAGGAACAGGGTAAGGACTAATATTAATATTTCAAATAGCCTTTATTAAATAATACTTACCTAAAACTTGGCATAATCTTCCAAACAACGTAAAATAAGGACTCTGGGCTGAATGCAGTCTGGCTACCTTGCCATAAAGCACACAGTGTCTTTCTAAACTCTTCCACCAAAGACCTGGAAAAGAGGAAGGGATGATGGGACTCTTGGCATTTAGTGAGAGGCTAGTATTTCAATATACAATGTTCAATTCTCTAAAATTCATAATAAAAAAATTGAAGACATAAAAAGGGTGTGGTCTCTTCTGAACTAAGTCTGAGAGTTAAGTAATAGCATCTCAAAAACCCAAATAAACAGCAGTAATTACTGACAAAACTAGTTTTTTTTAACACATAGTGAACTCTGAGTGTGCCAAGTACTGTCATACTTATAGAATAAAGCAATGGGTAAGTTACAAACCAATTAGTTAAGAATGTTCATTTTAAAAAACTTAAAATAAGGAACAGAATCTCTTTCTCCATCTCCTAAATTTTTCCTTCTTAGCCCTCACTAGGAGCACTTCCCAGACCTCAGTGTGTGACCATCTGCTCATCTCTGCCTCAGAGAGTTCATCTGGACTCAAGGGTCAACACTCAAGTTTATACCAATGACTCTCAAAGCCAAATCTGAAAGCCAGATTTTTTTCGTGACCGCTTTGATTCAAGAGTTTCCCAGTTCCAACAGGAATTCTCTACTGCATGTCCTCTTGTCTCTTGAGACGCAGTGTGCACTAAACCTGCTCTCTGTATCCTCCCTGCTGTCCTTCTATAGCCTATCGCCCCTTCTCTCACAGGAATACAACTTCCATTTTCTCCTTTGAGTGTGTCCAACTTCTGAGAAATTTCCTTAACGAGAAAGAGAAAGAGTAGTCCTTGTTAAGCCCGCCCTTCTAGCTAGAATGAGGACCAAATGCTGCTGCTCCAGAGTCACCCTGGAATCTGTGGATGAGAGCCTCACCCCAGGGAGAGTGCAGCAGAAAGCCAGAAGGAGCCTGATGGTCATGTGAAATAAACCTAGATGGATAACCTCCAACTTGACATGAGAAAATAAACCACGAATATTTAAGTCACTGTCAGTTTTGGTTTTCTGTGCACGTAGGTAAACTGATAAACGTCAACTTCAGACTGTGTCCGTCACTACAGCTGCCATACTCATGGACACCTGCCTGATGCCTCAGAGGATCTCGGTATCTTCTTTCTCAACACCTGTCATCCAACAGGTTTGTGTTTTTTACTTCCTAGTCCCTGAACCCTCTTCCTGTGTTTGAGGAGCCCCACCTGAAGAGTCTTGTGCGAGTCCGAGCCTGCCACCCACTATGGAAGCTGAAAAGGCTGATACTTGCTTTCTCAGCACCCCTGGCAGCCAGGACTCAGGCACATGGCCTGGGTTCTGCCTCTGTGAAGCAGGAGTTAGTGATGCAAAGAAGCCGAGACAGTGCCAAATCCTTCCTGGTGGCCAAGAGCACCATCGGGAGGGCAGGGACAGCAGGGACAGCAGTGACAGCATCCAGCCGGCACCCAACTCCAGCCGTGCAGGCAGTGGGAACTCCGCTGTGGCCCTGGGCAGGGGTCCTGATGAGACATCCTTATGCAGGCCTGGACTCCAGACCCGATTTTCTACCCATCCAGTAACGGTGAGCTCACCAACACACTTTCAGGACATTCCTTTTCTGCCGACATGGCCAGAGGCAACTTCTGCAATGTGTAACTACATCCTAAATGACGCTAATGCATCAAGTGCTACTAATTCCTCCCGAACTTCTGTGCACATGTAGTTCTTCCTTGTCATTTCACCATTTCCTCTAACCAATTACTCCAAAGCGTGAAGTCTCCTGGAACGCAGCACGTTCCAGCTCATCCACATGCTGCTACTGAAGTAAGCTCCTGGCACAGCGCTTCCAGTGAGGTCACGCCCTCCCCACTCCCGTGCCCGGCGTGGAGGTTCCCGCCCACCCTGGCCTGCTGCACACTCCACGCTGCACAATGTTCCAGCACGGTCTCCTATTCTCTCTCAGCCGTCAAGGCTTTCATAATATGATACATCTTTAAACCCAAACGAGAACATGGCTGCACTGAATTTGAATGCATATTGGTTTGGTTCAATTGTCAATTTTTTTCCCTTCCATTTCAAATAAAAATTGACTGTACTGCCCCCGCAAATAATTTGGTAACTACAAATTAATTTAATTATCCAAGACCAGTTTACCTAACCCTATCAGACAAATCAGCTCACAAAGCCTAACGACACTCATGCTGGTCTACACCCAGAACTGTATTTCATACACACGTCACTTTTAGAATGTCCAAATCCACAGACTCAGCAGGTAGACAGAGTACTAAATTTATCCTGACTATTAGGTAAATAGACACAAAAGAATTCCAATAATTATTAAGGCTGCCAGCTAGATACTTACACGCAATTTTTAGAAGAGGCTGTTTTTGAAATGCATGTGCCTATTAACTCGCATAATGCAATGGAAATCACCAGTAAGGGTCATTTGCTCAGCAGCTCAAAGCCAGAAAGGACACATTCTTAGACTCACACGTTGTTGTCCCCCTGGCTCCTGGTGTGGTACGTCCGCCTTCCTGCTGTCTTCCCATTCCTTAACTCCACGGCGGGCAGTTCTTTGAAATAACAGCAAAACTGCTCAATGTTACTATTTTAAAAGGAAGGGAAGAAAATTATTTTTTTTAATGTACTAAGACTGTGAAGAAAGTACTCTGAGACCTACATACGGACTTTGAAAATGTCACCTTGCAATTTCTCATTAGAACTGTACACTCAGTGCAATCTCTTCACTAAGTCTCCTCATTTACTCCAAGAAAACAATAGAAGCAGATGACTTTGCAGAAATAAAGACCTCAGAGCAAAACCTCTGTTCAAAAAATCCCCAATCCCCTCTCCTCCGCGCACCCCCAACACACACACACACAATCTATAGATTGCAATCATTTCTTTTCAGGGTGTTTGCTCCCAAGCGTTCAATAATTTCCTCAAATAAAAACAAATCACGACACCAATCACGCTGTTTAAATACGCCCCCCAGAGTCACCAGGAGAATTCAGCAGTGACTAGAACTTCTTCCTTGAGCAAGACTAGACAAGCCAGTACCTAGTAAAGGTCAGTGCCTTTAAGGAGAGATCGAACTCGGCTTCTGCTCCTCATTAGCAAGGTGGCCTTGGGAAAATATAATTTATTCTGGTCTTTGATGCCACATTAAAAATCTAAAAGTACACAACTTTCAAAATAACTTCTTTTATGTAACAGCTCAGCCTTGTTGTCAGTTTTATTTTTACTGCTCATCTTACATTTTCAAGATCTTCTAAACCTCTGATCTTATGACCATACTTAAGAATGAATCATTGAACCAGGTTCTCTGAACAAGGTTCCTTATAGCCCAGGAGTCTGCAAACTGTGGCCCACGGGGACAAATTTGGCCCTGGACAAGTGGGCTTTTATTTTTAAAGTGGCTTTTATATTTCTGAAGAGTTGTGTAAAAGGGAGGGGCTGCTGAAGGGAGAAGACTAGATGTGGCAAAGATTAAAAAGATGTATTTAACCTGGCCTTTTACAGAAGTTTGCAGGCCTGTGCTCAACCCTATTCAAGAAGCAACAGGAACCAAATAATAGTAACAGCTAACAGTTATTAGCTGCCAGGCACTGTTCTAAGCACTTTGTACAAATTGTGTAATAGCTTACCAACCACCCTGTGAGGTTCACTACTATCCCCCGTTCCACTGATGAGAAAAGCAAGGCACAGGGAGCTGGGGTACCTGCCCCAAGTTCCTAGACTAGAGTCAGTGGCAGAGGCAGGATCGGAACCCACAGCCCTTGCTCTTAATCGTTCCACTCGAAACTGACGTCAGGTACTTAGGCTCTGGCTGTAACATTACCTGAGGGACTGAAGGATGGCATTCATGAAACACGTGTTCCCCAAATTCCGCAGGCCTGTGGCACAAATGGCAGTGGTGCTTCCCTGTAAAACGGAACAAGAGGCAGCCATCAGGAACGCCAAGAGAAGGCCAACTGTTCCAAACATCAAAGCGGAGCGAAGGGCTGAACTTGAAACTCTAGCATCAAGCCAGCTTGGAACTGATTCTTTTCTGCCCAACGAATATTTCAAATTCCCTTTCTACTCTCTGTGTAAGTGTCTGGATATTTTTAGGAGGCTCTTTCTGATCTTAGAACTGTTCTAAATGGGAGTATCTTATGGAAGCTTATGAGGGAATCGGCATTACTAACTACTGTGTAGTACACACTGCAGAAACCAGGCAGGTCCTTCAAAGAAATATGTTTAGAAAAACTTAATACTTGTGTAAGATTCTATTAAAGCTACTACAAATTGGAAAAAATATAAATACATACATCCCAAGTACTTCTGTCCCCCACCTTTTAGTTCTAAGCCACGTAAATAATCAATACATGTTTTCCTAGCAGTGGAATTCCAATCTTAAAACACCACCTGGACTTCCCTTAAAGACTAAGGTTTAGTTTTCTGATTAGCTGTACAAATGCACCACGATGTCTGAATACTACACGTGGGAAGTCAATCTACCAATCCAGGCCAAAGCGTCACGTCAGCTCTTTCCTCCACGAAGTTGTAACACTTTAGCTAAGAGCGTGTCTAAACATAGCTAGCGTGACAGCACGGGGGTAGATGCAGGTTGAAATTACTGTTGTATTTAGAAGTATTTAGTGATCTTTACGTTTTGTTACTCCATTCATGGCTCATACATCTGGTAACAGCTGCATATCAGAATGAGAAAGCATATTCTTTTACGGTGAAACTGTATTAATGCAGTCCTAAGAAAGAAAACGTACCCAAACTTCAGACCCCTGGAGTTTGCACTAGGGACCTTAAACAGAAGGAAGCAAGAACTCTGGGATCCTACAGAAACGGAGTAGTAAGGCAGCCAAGTAAGCAAGAAGAACTAACGCTTGCTAAGGCAGAGGAGCAGGGCAGCAACCCTGACAGAGGGAAGGCACTGACAGACGGACCCCCTGGGGGACTGAGTCGCATCAAGGATCATTAGTACAAGTGGCAAACATTTTGTAAAATAATCCAAGTCCAAGGCATGCAGTTACAAAAGTTTACAAGGGGCAACATTAATGTTAGAACTGTAATCAAACAGTGACTAGATCTCAACCAATTCTTACAGCTGAATAAATTTTAATTACTTACATTTACTTTCAATAACTTGCTGTTTAGTGATGAGTTTTCCAAAAGTTTTCTTTTCCTATGCCTGTCAGCTGCGAAAGCTGAGCTATTAAAACACAAACAGATGGTCAAAAAGACATTAGTACAGACACACTCCACAACAAAGTAAACAATAAGCGTGGCTGTTTGAAGCATCCAGGGTATGGAGCCTGGCTGCTCAGACAGGCCAGGAAGGGACACGTTGGGCCCACTGCAGCCCACAAGGATTTCAAGTAACGCAGGAGCTCCACTTCCCTGGAAATCCCCGCTGCTCCTCCGGCAGGAGCTTCCCAGAAAAGCTGGCCAGGTAGATGTGGTTTGTGGGGCAGTCCCTCGCCGCCACCACTCTCTCTATCTAAATGATGGTGAAGCTTCCAACAGGAGCACAGGCCTTCCTTGTAACAAAAGGACAGCCCTGGTCTGACACGATTATTCTGAGAGTTAACACTAAGTCTCAGACACTATGCTACTTCTTTCTTAAGTTTAATAAAGGGATCATGTTTTATTCATATGTTGTAATAGATGATGATATACTGAGTCTGCAGAATGATAAATAAGTCATAGGCATATATAAATTCATTTGACTCCGCTATGGTACAAAGCATATTCTAAAAGAAATCCTAATTAGCACATAAGTCCTGAATTTAAATTATTTAAATTTTTCTTGATGAAAGAGATTTTGTTTGAAATTTACCAGAAAGCAATTCCTATCTTCAAAGCATCACTTTCAAATTATTATATGTCAGGAGAACTGATCTAAAGGAAGTAAAAACTACTATTAAACAACACAGACTTTTAAGTCTACCAACTCCTTCCTGTATTCCAAAAGTACCAGGCTAATCCAGAGTAAATACATAATTATTTTTCTTTTCAGAATTTCCACAGGAACTATAATGTCTTTGGAGCATCAGATATTAGTGACAGTCAGTTGCTTCAAATCTAAAAATGTTCTTAGGAAACAAGTCTTCAGAACTGTGTGTGTGTCCCTCAGTGCCTTGGTGACTACAAGACAAGAAAAGATCAACCCCATGGACTGCGATGCTAACTTACTTCCTCACAAATCCTGTCAGTAAAGAAGCTGAGTCACAAGCACTGTGTATATGCTACTTAGTGACAATGCCTGATAGTTGACTTTTAGTTTCAACTTATATAAATAAGGCATTTAGCTTTTCAAAATGTAAGTTACTAAATTTTACCATCAGTGATTCTCAAAAGGGCAGAATCCTTTAGATCCAAGCTGTTTAATCCGGTAGCCACGCACTACATCTACATGCGGCTACATCAACCTAATTAAACGTAAGTAAAATTTAAAACTCAGCTCCTCGTCACACGAGCAATTTTTCAGGTGCTCAACAGTCACGTGTGTCTCGCGGCCACCTGACTGGACAGCGCCGATCACAGAACGTTTCTGTCGCACAGCGCTGCTCTCGAGCGCGTGCCCCACGGTCTGAAATCAAACATGACTGGAAGCACAGCTCTAACTTGTAGCGGTCATTATAGATTCCAGCCTGCATTTGAAAAACATAAAAGTAAACCTAGGTGATGTTCCTCGACATACGAAAAGGACTACAAGGTAGATTTTTTCCAGTGGGGCCAAGTAGAAGTGTAGACAAGGCGATCGGTGACATCTTTTCCCCGGTGACGCGGTCAATGGCAATAAAAGATCTGATAACTGCATAAATGCAAGCAGGTTCCCGAATGTCCTGTTTTCTGTTTGACTTAGTTCTGAGGAAGTTATCTGGCATTGAGATGGCAGCCTTTTCTTAGAGAAAATTCTAAGCAGCAGGAAAAAATAACCTGGTAGCTACCCACTTCTCTAACAAAGAATCAGGTTAGTGAGATCTTTACAACGACATCACCACATCAGAGAGTGATGTTACATAAATTACTGCAGGAGTCTCCTACTTTGCAGTTAATTATGACAATCTGAGACAAAATTCAGTACGTTGCATCTATGCATCTGTATCTGTGACTCATTCCAGACAGGGCTCCTGCTGCTTTGTTCAAATTAAAAGAAGGGAGGAGGCTCTTTGAAAAGGAGAGGAGACACAAGATGACAAGCCTAAAAGTACTTAAACCCAAAGTGTTCTAACTGGTTGAGACTTTTAAAGAATCAATTCTTCTTTATCAGCTTATAACCTATCTGGTGGAGACATGCAAGAGACTTTGGCTAACCAAAGCTGGACAGTGTTTCACGCAAAGAGCTTGGGTTATTCCCCCTCAGTATGCAATTTCAAAATACTCTTATCGGCTTTGCATGTAAGTTTGCTAAGGGACCTCACTTCTGGCGTGATCTCACAATAGTGTCCAAATACATTAGATAGCACCTGACAATCAGGGGTGAATTACACAAATTCCACCTGAGTCAGCAATCACTCTGGGCCATGCTTTTATCCACTGCAGCTTCAAAGACCATGGCTACTTGGGCTTCTGTTACTGCTTGAATTTTGGGTCCAGTGGGTTTTATGTGACTAACCGATTTAGCCATAGCAAAAACAAAACAAAACAAACAAACAAAAAAAACTATCCACATAGGTACTTTAACTTCCTTATGATGACAAAGCATTTCACAGCTTCCTGTACTTCTGTGATATATACCGTCCCTACCAAAAAAGGGAAAGAAAGTAGGATCCTGTGCTCTAACAGTGATGCAAAGTGAAGAACAATGTAATTCATCCTAATTTCCCTTAAAAATGATCAATTTCAGAGCTTCTATGAAGACCTCATAGTACATTTCATAAGGCTTTATAACAAAGGAAACTCTATAATGATTATTTTGTTTTCTGCCCATCCTGTGCAGTCCCAAAATTCCCCTTGCAAATAAACTGGGGAGCTGACAGGTTGGTGGGGTGATAACTGAGAAAACGGGCTCTGGAGCCCTCGGATACGGATACAAATGTTAAATGGCACGAACGCTGAGCTATGATCAGGAACCGTGAGGATTTTCAGACACCCATATCTGAGGTTTGAGTCGTTCACATTTCAATCACACTAAAAACATGATGAAGTACAGAACTCATGAACAAAAATCCTGCTCAGAAATTCTACAAGACCCCTCAATCCCATTCCACCCCTTCTCTCCCAAGGCCTGTTACTTACTTTTCCAAGTTCTGTAAGTGTTCTCTGACTTTCTGTACCAGTCCCAGCTTGGTGTCATTGACCACAAAATCATCACAGCGATAACTGCAAGGAAAACATTAATCAATGCGTGTACAGAGCTTGCGGAAACCACAGTAATGGAATCACTGAAAGGCCTGGCTGCTGTCAAGACGATCACATGGCTCTGCAGGCAGTTACTATCGCTGGTGAGTTGAAAGAGGACTTGGAATCCACAATGGAATGTTTTTTAAGAACCTTTTTAAAAAGCCACATAGGCAATGAACACTAACTTCTTTTCACATTTTTATTCAAAGGTTCTCCAATTCCTCTTTCAAAAATGAAATAAGCTGCTACATGTGTTATATTCTTTTTAGTGGTGTGTAACACATGGAAAATGAAACACAAACCTCCAATCCTATTCCTGGAGCATGAAGCCTGAAGCTTTAACATCATGTGATCCTTCCCAACTCAAATTAACGGGGAGTTTGCGGGGAGGAGAGGTTTAAGTGAAAAGCAGGGAAAAGACAATTAACCTGTGGGGATAGCTGGATAAAAAATGAAAAGCTATACGTTTTACCCATAATTTAATTTAAATAAATTGAATTCAGATGGCTGAGAAGAATGCATCTTTTCATTCTGAAGTGTTAGAAGACAAAACTGTAAAAGAGTGGCTACATCTTTCAGGAAACTGACAACCGTTTTGAAGAAAGACATTTAAGGTATTCTTTATGACTGATATTTTGTGTGTATGTGTGTGTGTGTCTGTGCAAGACAACAAGCAAATAACATAAGGAATCACACATAGTAACTTCAACTTATACATCAGCATTCTTTTTTTTTCCTGAAATAAGCCCAGTCTTAACAGTAACAACTTACAAGCTAGTACCAATACTGCAGCTTTGAACAAAACTACTTATTGTAACTACCGAAGAATAATGACATTAACACTGCCATTCTGAGCAAACAAAACTTTGAATGCATAGCGATTAGTAAAAATTAGGTCATCTCTAGCAGAATCCAAAAAACATTTCTTACATACCTGAAACCAGTCTATAAAAAAAATTGAAAAGAGGATGATGGAAAGCAATTTTTAAAAAATTACCCACAAAAGCACAGCTTGCATCTTTTATTCACAGGAGTCAAACTGTGAATGCTTTTGAAAACTTTAACTGAAATATATAGGTAATTACTCAACACCCCCTCTCCCCATTAACTACCTACCTGCGCCGGCAATCAAGAACCCCTGACGTGCTCTCCCAGTGCCTGTGCTCAACCCCTAACATTTCCACGAGGAGCAAAAGCTGCCTTTTACATCCTGGACCCTTTCTCTATGGTCAAATACCAGCAATGGCAGGAGAATAATCCCTTATCAGTTTTACGACAAATACACAGAGGAATTAAATTACTGAAAAGGTTTAATTTCCTGCTTCCACTCGGCATAAATGTGAAGGGGGTAAGGTCTGCTCCGTAAACCTGGGCTTAAGGCACTTGGCTCCTCCAGGAACCCCAGGCGTCACTGACGAATGAAACTGCTCTGTTACTCTAACTCCTGCTCACGTGTTTATGTTATCTTTGCATAAATAGATGCGTGTATTTCAGCTAAAACTGTGCTCAGCGTTCAAAACAAAAACAACTCCAAATGCTAATGTTCACCTAGGAAAGGAAGTTTAAGAGCAAACACAGATCACCTCTCATGTATTTACATGCTGCTGGAGTAGCTGATTGGAACGTGAACCCCTTAACCTCCACCAAGAAATGGCTGCTTTAAGAAACAAATTGTTTCACATGATATGAAATAACTAATTTTTTCCGTATTAAAGTAGTTCTTTTTGGTGTGACATGGATTCAGGCTTTAACATTTGTTAAAGTAACATTTTCATACATTGAAATACAGATTTATTTATGGCTTGCTCCATTCTGAACTAACCTGGCTTAACCGGGTCTAGCTGCTCCCGCTCTCTGAATGGTCACCATTCAAGCAAGTTGCTCTGGGCTCCAGAGCTGTGCTAACGTGGCTGATGCAACTGAGAAGCTGAATTTAAACATTTTACTTGACACAAAATTTTACTTAACAACTGAAGCAGTATACAATACTTCTCCATTAAATACAACTTCATGGTTTTGGTAATACTATATTTCACTTTTATGATTATACAATGTAGGATGTACTGCAGTGCACACGGTGGGTGCACGTGTCATTTCTAGGACTGAACCTAAGCGCATCACCAGTCTAGTTTGTGTCAACAGAAAGACTCAGTTAGAGTTATTTTTCTATGCAATAATGCAGCGCCATGTGTTTATTTGCGTTATCTTATGCAGACAGCATGAGTTACAGGGACACCTATGTAAACTGTAATTGGTAGTTAAATTAAAATACTTATTTGGGGGGTGGTAGAGTGCCTGCTTAGTATGCACAAGGTTCTGGGTTCAATCCCCAGTGCCTGCATTAAAAAAAAATAAATAAACACTTGTTTTAATTATAATATAATCAAATTATCCTTCTGGCTTAAAAATTAAGAATGAAAATTTTTTTCACTTCCAAATGAAGGCACACTAATGAGGCAGAATCAAGTGGAGAAGGTATATCACAAATTTTACGAAGAATGGCAATTACAACTTACTACAGAGGAGCAAAATTACCAAGCTGTGTGGAAAAAAGTTTTAAGATAATAAAGTAGACAATATTGAGTCATTTTCAGCAAGTGCATAATAATTTAATGAGAAGTTGCCTCTCTACAAGTCAAAATATAATCAATGCAGTTTTTCACAAAGAAATCAGAATGAAATGTATAATAAAAAAATTTCTTAGTGATTTTTAGGATTTGCACTTGTAATTCTTACTCAAGAAAGAAAATCATTTTCAGATGGCAAGATGGAACAATAAATTATTATTTCAGCTACAGGAATTATGTTTAAAATTTTGAGGTAAAGATTAAAAAGGATATTTCATAAAAAGTGAAAAATCTTCAATTGATCCACCAAGCAACTGTCAGTGAATACAAGACCTTTCTAGTAAGATCAATCAATTCAACATCTGAAATTTTTAAGTACTTTCATTTTTAGCTTTAGATGACTTTTACAAGACAAGAAATGGTGGCCAATTAATACTTTGGGTATGCTTTGTCTCAAGTGACTTCCTAATTGAAAGATCTTTGTCTATCCGCAACCTTAAAAACAATCAGTCTCATGCTGTAAATATTTCTTAATCTTTTACATCCGTCACTTTCAGCTAGATTAAAAGAAAAAAGACACGTGGGATCAAAAACCCAGATTTACTGGAATTATTTCCCTTATTTGCTCTAGTGCGTGTTAACATATTGAAAATACGTGTGCTCTGAAGTAGACTATTATGGATGCAGTTATGAAAATCGTTCAGTACATACGTACAAATGCTACAAATCATCACCAGTTTATGGAGCTGTTACAAGAAATAGAAGATGATGAATTTAATGACTATGTGTTCTCTGCCAATGTTCACTGGAAGTCATGGAAGAATTTAACAAAGGTTCACTGTACTGTTAACTCTAATTCAAGATTTTCTTGAAACCACAGGCACACTTGCCAGTATTCGACAGAGAGAAAACATCACAGCGGGGTTTACACCTTCTCACCTGGATCACAACGCACACGCCTGAGCTCAGTTTACAAATCCCAGGAGAGAGCAAGCTTGTTTGTGACCTAGACAGACAGGTACTAGAACTTTTGTTAAAATTTAAACTATTCATAATACAAATCAATAATGATTTTTACACACTTCAGCATGAACAAATATGCATAAGATTTTCATGATAAAGCATTAAGTTGGCTGCAGAACCTACAAAAAAATTGAAGACTGCTTTGCGATATGCATAAATTTAGAGGTGATTTTCAGTTTACATAATCGCCCCCTGAATTCAATAATACTGAGTTGTTACAAGAGTTAGTGGATTTACTCAACTTAGATAGTTTTGAAACTGATATGCTCTTGCTTCAGAGTCAAATCAATTATTCTAAAAAGATGAGTCACATCTTGTCTTGTCAATACAGATGCAAATACTAGAGAAAATGGGGTTTTCTGGTACTTTATTCATTAATTGGAAAAACTTTAATAGTGTTTGTAATCTAAATTTTTATGCAATTTTAATGACTAAATACAGATCAAGCATTTCGGATGAAAAATTAGCATCTGAATGGAGACACACTCTATGTATAAAATACACACTGGATTTTGAAGGTCTCATAAAAAAAGATGCAAACTATCTCTAATAATTCTATATAAATTACCATGTTGACATGATAATACTTTGGATAACTGGGCTAAATAAAACACACAATTAAAATTAATTAACCTATTTCTCTTTGCTTTTTTAATGTGGCTACTTGAAAATTATAAATTACATATGGGATAAATTATTTCTGTTGGACAGCACTGCTAGTCTAAAGAATATCTAAGACGCTACCTGCCCAATATCATAAAGAGGTAACAACTATAACTTTACTGAATTACAAGAAATCAACTTTAACTGGACATATTTTCACTGGCTTAACACATTTTAAGTTTTCGCAATTATCCCTGTTTGTCAAGAGTCAATTTTAGGTCTTCTTACAGTCACTCGGAAGGACATTTCCTGCTAAGATTATAAACTGCACACTGCCTGAATCTACGGCGCTCTGTAAGTGTTGGCTGATGATAATGAAAGGAAAGCACCTGCCTCTAAGGGTCAAAACTTTCAGGAGCGCCTGGCACGTGGTAGAGGGTGGATACGTGTGAGCTTCCTTCCATGGTGGACCCAAGAGCTGCCTCACAGCCCTCTCTCCTCTGGCTGCCCCCATCCCCCTGTTTTGATTTCTTCCTCCCTGACCCAGAGGTCAAAAGAAAATAAGTTACAAAAGTAGGAAATGAATAAGAATTTAAATGCTGTCTTTAGCTGAGACATTGATTTTTAAACTGGAAACTATCCTACTAATACTGGTATTAAAAAGTCTCAAGGCAAACAGAAGGATTTAAAGTAAACAAAGCTCTAAAAAGTCTCTTCCTCGTTTACCATTGTGTTGAAGCTACCAAGTCAGAATTATGCTTTCCTCCAACACCTGAAAACAAATGTAGCCACTCTTCTTAGTTTGCCCTTCAGAAAGGTCACACCAGAACAAGAAGTACAAAAAAAGAACGTAACTTGTAGGTTGTGTTTCAAAAGCTTCTAGATTTGTCCTCTGAAACATGGAATGCTTTTTCCCATTTTGAAAGAAATATGGTTATAAAATATGGTTACATGTCATAAAGTGAAAATACACCTGGTTCCCAAAATGTAACTGAAATAATATTATAAAAAGTGCTACCCTTTTTCTTCTTTCCACTGAGAAACTGGAGCAGATGTCCAGGTTTTGGTGCCCCTTCATATAAACAGGACTTCATGTGTCTAACAAACAAAAGTCGGGAACTACCTATATTATACAACCAATATTTTGGCTATTAAATTAACACTTAGGCAAGTTTTAATTTAGTGATTTTAGGTGATCCTTCCAGAAAAGATGAGCTCTACTTCTAACAGAACACTTGTCAGGTAAGGAAAACATTTTCTTCTGTATTTAGTAAGAAGAGAGAACTGCGTAAGAAAATTTAGGCACACAACACTAAAGACAAAAAAACACTTAGAAATCACATTAGGCAACATATTAGAGACGTTAGATGAGGACGTCAGATATAAAAAGGCAGGAGGAGGACGGGCACTTCCTCTATGCCCAACACCTTGAGACAAACTACACCATCATCTTAGCTACGTGCAACTTAGCCTCAAACCAAACTCCTTGAGCCAAATATGATCCTAAAGTAATTTTACATTACTTTAAGCCAAAGGTTAACAAACTAGTTAAATGCAGAGTATTACATACTGTTAAGGGCAGAAGATGCACAATTGATTTGACTACCTTGTGCTGAAGGAGTATCTACCAGGTAGCAGGTAAGTTTTCATAAGAAACACACGTTATTTATACTATTATATAATTAGGCTAAAAATTGATTAAAAAAACCACAGCTTAAGTTATTTTAAATTCTGCTTACTCTAATAAATAGCAAAACTGTCCAATTTTTTCATTACATTGTGAAAAAAAAATTTTTAAAGAGATAAGAAAAAAAAATTTATGTGCACATTTTTAATTTTGATTTTTTCTAATTTCTAGCATCTAATCATACCTAATCCTTTCTATGTTTCTTTATATAATCTCTCCCAAACTCATCATTTTTCTCCTCAATCTCAACTAACATTCTGTTCTATACCTTGGTTACCTCCTTTGGGGTGATATCCCCCCAACCCCCAAATACAGTGACTTTCAAATCCACAGATACCTGTATCTGAATTAAGCTACAGTACTTGATGGTCTGCGCAATGTCGACCTCACCTAAATTTTCTTCTCTCTCACCTTTCCCCCCTAAATCCTCCCTTTCCCTTCAGCATTACCTGCTTCACGTTTAGATTTATGCTTTCGTCCCATACACCACCAACTCCCTACCCTCCTCAGTATTTTCCAAGTAGCACCACTTAGTTGTTTTAATAGTAAAAAATATTCCCTACGTGGCCACCCCCATGTGTACCCTTTCCCCGTTCTCCAAAAATTAAAACATGCAGCACGGCTCAGTCACTTGCTTGTCCTACAATTTAATGTAGGTTTACTTCCTTTTAAAAACCCTAATTTTAGAAGCGCTTGCTTCCTTCCTATTTTTGCCCTGCACCTCATGCCCCCTCTAATTATAAAAGACAAAACACCAGTCTGCTAAGAGAAAACCTTCAAATTATTGTCAATGGCTCCTAATCAAGTTAAAAAATAAGCCACAAAACTGAGCATCCACCACACCCAATATACGTTTGTATTAATTGTATTAATTACATACGCAAGTAAATCTAAAATAATACACGTATAGTTAAAAAAGAAAACTTTTAGAAGAATCACCTAGAGATGAAATAAACTATTTTAAAATTTCTTGCTATTCAGGATATCTTCAGAGTATTATTCAACTAATATCTCAAAGTACAATATACACATAGGGTGATATTTGACATAAATGACAGTGGATGTAATTTCCTACTTCCTATGATCTCTTGAACTTTTTGTCCCACTAATAAGATCTGCTTGGTCTGTGTTTTTATTAGAGAGCCAGTATCTTTACTTTGCGGTACGTCTGATGAGCTCACAGTAACGTATGTCAGCTTGCCTCTGCCTTGTTCACCAGTATTTGCGTTACTACTGTTAGTGTTATCTTGGAGGATTTTTTCTTGTGCAAAAATATGTATCCATTTGATGAGGGTTGATTTGGTAGTATCAAGTAAATCCACATTAACTAGGCAGACAGAAACTGTAACACACTGGCCACGGCCAGACGTCAGCAAGGGTGAGGACAACACGTGAAGCTCCGAGCCGGGACCCTCCGCGTTTGGTTCACGCCACGTAACCGTCTCACTCACCGACCACTGGCAGTAGGCAGAGTAAATATTTGCAAAGCTTTTTTTTTTTCTTCAGATAAAAGGTTTTAATAGAAGTTCTGATATTTTCTTCCCATACCCCCAAGTACATTATTTTGGAGACCATTGCTCTAAAAAGCAGGCCCCTAACACATAGCAGGTTCTCAATGAATATTTAACTGGATAAAAACAATATACACTATTCTGATGTTGTTATTTTCTTAAGATGTTGCTCACATTATGTCTCAAAGGAACTTGTCTCAAAGGTTTTGAAGGTAAAAATCGGGGGGAAGAGAAAGGAACTGCTTATAATGCTGAGTTTCCTTCATAAAGGATCTGTATCTTTGCTCTGTGTCTTTCTTTAACACATTTATTTCTAGATATAGTTTATAGTTTTTGTCATTATGTTGAATTTTTTTTGTTTGGTCATTTCCAATTTTAACTAATGACTGCTAATGAAGAAAAAACTTAGTTTTTGCATATTTATCATGCACTATTTTAAAATTTCTTATTAATTCTACTTGTACTAAATAAAGCCCTTGAGTTTTCTGGGTATTCTATTATATAATTTGAAAGCAGAAATAATTTTTCTTTCTTTCCAATATTTATAGCAATTATTTACTTATTCTTTGTCTTATTTCAACGGTTAGAACTGCCAAAGCAATGTTTAAAAATAGTGACAGTGATGTAAATGATGACAGAAACATTTGTCTTGTTTCTGATGTAACAGAGAGGGCTTTACTTTAATATTTCACCAATTAGTATGTGATAGCTGCTTTCTTTTTTGGGGGGACTATCATATTTTAATAATTTCCTTTTATTTCAATGTTATCAGTTTCTTAAAAATCAGAAGTGGTTTATTTATAAATGTAATTTTGCTTCAATGATACAATAATCTGAGTTTTCCTTTGAAAATGAATATATGAATAAATATGAATATGGAGGCTTATGAAATTAATTCAGTAATTATATAATGTCTTTTTGACACATCTTACTGGATTAGATTTGCTTTGGTTAAACTTAACAACTATTTTAATTAGCAAAATTGACTTCTTTTTGGAGTTTCTATCAGATTTTTGTCTTAAGGTTTTGAAAGTTTTATAATAGTAATATACTTAATGTTAAATTTTAAGTTTGAGGCCACACTGATGCAGTAGCTACCAACCAAGTGGTAATTTAAACATAATAATTAAAATAAAATAAAATAAAAACACTCAATTCCTCAGTCCCACTAGCCACTCTCTTTTACAGCAAGGTGACTCAGGTATACATATTTATATGAACATTCTTTTTCCAGATTCTTTTCTGTTATAGGTTATTACAAGATACTGAATATAGTTTCCTGTGCTATACAGTAAATCCTTGTTGTTTATCTATTTTACAAAGTAGTGTGTATCTGTTAATCCCATACTCCTAAATTTCTCCCCCCTTTCCCCCTTTGGTAGCCTGTAAGTTTGTTTTCTATATCTGTGAGTCTCTTTCTATTTTGTAAATAAGTTCATTTGTATTATTTTTTTAGATTCCACATATAAATGATACCATACAATATTTGCCTTCCTCTGACTTACCTCACTTAGTATAATCTCTAGGTCCATCTATGTTGCTGCAAATGGCATGTTTCATTCTTTTTATGGCTGAGTAGTATTCCACTGTATCTACATCTACACCACATCTTCTTTATCCAATCATCTGTTGGTAAGACACTTAGGTTGCTTCCATGTCTTAGCTGTTGTAAATGCCCACTAGCAACTTTTAATTGCTCAACTGCTACCAAACTGTATGGGACAGATGTCATGCCCAAAATAGAACTCTCTCTCTCTTTCTCAGCTTTAAAATTCTGAAGCTTTTTCCATGCCTATTGTTACTGCTACTGAAGCTACCCAAGTCATAAGGCTCCACATCAGAGTCTTGAAGAACTAAGAAAATATTCTCAGACCAAACCGTTTCTTAACTCACTTGAAACAAGAAGCAATCATCTACAAATTACTGATATTTTAAGCAACAGTAAAGAAACAAGTCCTTTAATCTGCTGGCTACAAAGCAATCTTTATACAGTAAGTCATGTGTAACACTAATACAAAAAAAAAAACAAACAAACCAAACTTTTATGCAAAAAGTAACCCTCAAGAAAGACAAGGGTAAATAAATGAAGTTTTAAATTCTTTTTCATTCCCCTGTTTAATAGATAATATCATCATAATAGGATATCTAGAGGAAACTTTGACCTCTAGTTTTATTATAAATGACAAGATACAGATACAGAAAAGAAAAAAACAAGAAAAGCTGATGTTCTAATGACTTCACCTATTTCAAACCAAGAAAAGTTAAAATCAAAAGAACTCTTCCAGCAAATGGGCTTATTTTTAAATTCTCTTTTATTCAATTCTAATGTATTGCCATCAAATAAGCCAATTCTGGAAAATGAGAATACCTGCAGAGAAAATCCATTTTCTTTGTTAAAAGCAGACAAGCACCAGCTTATCAACAAAGAAACTTTTGTTTTCAGATCATGCACTAAAAGGTTTCTTTTTACTAAAACTCCAAAATACTGTTCTTAAATTTAAAAAATTCTTATCTAATCCTTACAACATTGAAAATTTGTGCCCAAAAGTTTATAAGGCTAGTAACAAAAGATCTTCCCATTTTTAATTACACCTGCCTCTGAAAACGATTCAATATCAATTTAAGCCCACAAATAAAAGCTTTATTTTTATTCGTTTTAATTAAAACTATTTGTTATAGGTGTTTAAAATCTGAACTAGAAGTCCATTTTCTAGACAAATGAGTTGACTCACATTTCATATTTCTCTGTTTGAAGGAGTGCTTTAAAACATTACCCTGCCGAGAAGGAAAAATTCTGGTAATTTAGTTTTAATATCCCTTTCATACTTTTGAATCCTCAGAAATTCAGCTATTATAAGTTAACAAGGCTATGTCAGGTGTCAAAAATTATTTGTTCAGTACTTTTTAAATATACTAACTCTAAATGTCTGTCTACATAAGAAATCCAGGTCCCTACTGTTTAATCTTTCTTTTTGATCCAGTACTGCACACCACATACAATTCCATTTGTGTTGACCGGGGGAGGGGAGTTGGGGTGAGAGGAAAGGAAATATTACTGAATACACAATAAACTTGCCCTTGTGTGAAAATCTTGAGATTTTCAGTTTTACTGAAATCTTCATTTGATTCTCAAAGCAGTGGGTCTGTGCCAAATCAGAATTATTCCCTTTGGTGTTGTTTTCCCTCTTTTGAAACAGTGACCTATTTTATGCTGTTCTGCTTGGTTGATACGTGCCTCTTCTGGATGCCCTCCTTACATCAGAAGTGAAGCGAGCTGCTCTGCAAGGGTGTCCCTCTTGGGAGGTATATGGAATATATGATTTTAGATCTTCAGGAAAAATGTTCCGCAGCCCTTCAGTCCTCCAAGAGGATCAAGAGGGCACAGTAATACAAATTTGGTATAACCTTCCCCATTTTTGGAAGATAAGTTAACAAAATTCAATCTTTCAAACATCTACGCCCTGCTCTGCACCAGACACTGAGTACTGTGGTCGATACAAAGATGTGACATATGGCTCCTGCAGGCTCCAGGGACATTTACAAATAACTAACGTGCAGCAGGAAATTACAAGTATCTCAGGAACTCTGAGTTTAGGAGAGATTACATCCAGCTACAATTGGAGCTGGGGCGGGGGCGGGGGGTGGCGCAGTGTGGACAGCTCAGTGATAACTTCATAAAGGATCTGCACAGACAGATGCACAGGGCCTCTTGGAAAAGGGAAGATAAGGACAGAAAAACTGTCAGCCTCAGAGCATGTTTCAACTTCCACAGAGCACTTGGAAAAGGAGCTTCAACATTAGCTATAGTCAAAGTCTTTTTTTGACTACAAATAATAATTAACAATCAAATAGGTTCAACCTAATATACCGACATTTTACCTCTGAAGCAAACCATTCAGTCTAACCACAAGAAATGTATGCACAAGGAAAATTTACAAACTAAAGTGAAAATACTTAAGTACACTGGGAAATAACACACACACACACCCCATGCAGAAGAAAGCCTTTTTTGTTTGTCTCTTCATCATAGTGAGGTGTGGGAAATGTGAATTTCAACTGCAGCCTCATGGGTCTACCGCTCTCACAGGTTCCTTGTAGGCTGTCAGTATCACGCTACAGGAGCAAAATTCCCTGGCATTTTGTTCTAAAACCACAAATGGGATGGTTCTGTGACCAGCTGCCGCTCCCTGCACTTCAGAAGCTCTGGGTGTCCACACACTCACGGCTCTGTACAGCTTTACACAAAAGACTGGCAACTGGCCAAGAAGCCCCTGCCATGGTGTCTATTCCCCAAGGTTCAAGATCTGCCATTTAATTCCAATTCGGCCGTGAAACGACTTGTACTTTAGCACGCTACTCCAACATAAAACAATTAAAATTCCAATTCTAGTTAATAAACGTATTCCTCCAAAATGCAATATACAAAGACGTTAAAGTAGATAATCTTTATCTTTAAAGAGACCTATGAATAAAATTCCACTCCATTAAGAAAATTCTAAGGTAATTCTTTAAATTTCCTCAAAGAGTTACTATTTCCTCATAATCTCACCAATAGCAAGAAAACCCACTGCACACAGAGATTTAGCTGTATCTCCAAACTTCCCCATTAAGCCTTTCATGCACATTGCTAACTGAAAACCAAGAAGACAATGTTTTCAACGTCTGGTATGAACAGGATGCCATGACCTACACCGATGACTGTGAGACAGATACTTCAAGAACGATCTTAATTTCTGCTGTCTAAAGAGAAATACTTACAAACTTACAGAAACACATGATTCTGTCAATTAGGTAGCTCTGTCATTCTAGTTTCCTGAGGGGAAGGAGGGGAAACTAATGAAAACACTTTAACAGCTTGGCTAACACTTAGCTTTCGTAGGAAGGGGTGTTTTGAGAACAAATGACAATAAACTGAACACTAGGCCTTGTGTGAAAATCTTGAGAAGATTTTCACTTCTACTGACATTGCCATCTGCCTCTAGCTTCTCTCTCACCCAGGTCTGGACACCTTCTGCACAAAGGATCACCGAAATGGTAGTGATCTGGATGGCTAGCCCTCACGAGGCTTTACTCAATCGTCACAGCAATGTTAAACCACCGACCTTTCTTTCCTTCCTTTTGATGGACAGCTTTCTACAATAACCAGCTAAGGACAATGCAGAAAGGACCAGCACACAACTCCAGTACAAAGTATGAATCAAAAGCGGTGTCTGGACTTTAAATCCCCATCCCTGCCCAGTATGACCTACGGCCTTTGTGTGACATTGATTCAAGGGCTGTGTGGCAGCTACAACACATCCAAAGAGAGCCTTTAAATAGCTTGGGTTTTTTTCTCCTTTCAATATCAAACACCTTTTGAATTCAGTAAAGTGATTAAAACAAGTAAAGAATTGTTCATAATTTACTAGACAAGGAAAGAAATTTGCTTCACACTAAAGTTAAAACTGTAAAACACACTGTATTTCTGAGCAGACCAAATGGACATGATCACTTGTAATGCAAATAACCTAGTTCTAAGTCATCACAAAAACAGATACTCACTTTACTGTCATTTATATGAAACAGACACGTGACTATATTACAAGGAGAGAACAGGGCTCCCAATATGTTTAAAAAATATGATACTTTAAACAAAAGTTGGTTTGAAAAGCTACGCGCAAAATTCTTGACATGTATCTACCGAGGAGAACAGGAGACTGGAACTGTGTTGGGAGTGGGGAGACTGTCAAAATAATTTTTTAAACAAAGAAGTTAAAATTTTAAGATTATATAACAAAATGTTAACTGGACAATAGGAACATGGGTTTTTATCTGAGGTGGGGCATGAGTTTTTAATCATTTCATTCTTCAATTAAAAACAAAACAAGAAAAAGAAAAGGACTTACAGTGAGCAACAACAAATAATAGTTACTTTTCATTTCCCTGCAGCCTACGGGGGGGTGGGAAAGAAGAGGCGGCCGAGACGCTGAATGGGCAAAGCAAAGGGAAATCGGAATGAATACGGACCGTGGTCCTGGTGGCCCTATCCCCTGTGAGTCCTCACAGAACTCACAGGCAGCAGTGGCCGTCTCGACTGCTTTAAGAGGCTGGGGAGAGCGGAAAGAGTGAGGAAGATGAGAAAACACTTGCACTCACGGTAAAGGAACACCGTTTTCAGAAAACAGTAATACTTACCAGTACGTACTGTAGCTACTGCAATCCATACACACCGTGTGCTGAGCTTTTTCCTGCTTTTCTGACTTCTTATGGTTGGTTAAGGGTATTTGTGCGTCTTCATAATGTTTTTTTGCATGACCATTCACATACCTTACAAAAACCAAATGAAAACTTATTTTAGTCTAAACACTGCTTTGGAAGGTAAAGTAGTAGGAAATGATAATAAAATTAAATGGTTATCAAATCAGAAATGAGAAAGAATTCTTCCTAATAAGAGCATTCAATCCTGTAAAAGCATTCAGTCATTTAGTGATTTATTAAGCTGAGTACTTAAAATATGCTCTTCTTTCGCAATCACATATGACAGTCAGCTTTTAGTTATACACAAGACTGGGGCCGGGCAAGGAAGGTGTTACCTACGCAAATCAGTTTCAACACCTTTGTTATTATCACTTATCAACTCCTTTGCTAGATACTTGTTACAGCATTTTTCCTTTTCTAAAGTGTTTCTCAGATGGCTAACCCCCAACTCAGGCTATTATGAAAGACAGGTTTTGTAAACTAAATTACTCAGTCACTGCCCACAGGGTCACGGGCTCTGCTTAATAAAACACATGAGAATCAGATAGTGAAACAGGACAACCTCCCATCTCCTTCTCATCAGTACGGCTGCAAATCTTTTATTTGAATGCCTGCACAATCACTCCACTCATATGGAATAGGTTTGTTTAGAAAAAACCCAAACAAAACACAACTCATGTTAACCTTATATAAACTGTTCTTTCTCTACATGGACAAAGATAATCAAAGGTTGACTACAGTCATAAAAATTAACACTTTCCAATTCAGATTGAATAAATCTATCACAAAAAGCAAAATGAAACTGAATTGAGGGTTCACATGCATATGCTGTGCACACAAATTCACCTACATCTTCACCTAAATATGTACAAAGCCGTAACCGACCACTACTTGAAGACCCTTATAAAACAAAAACTACAACTCCCCAGTTCCTAGAAAGCAGCTAATTTGTAGAAGGCAAAGCCTAATGGAAAACTCACAACAGCCAAAACGAATGCTGATTTAACAGCACCAAAATAACTCTGCTCAGAGAGTTAAGGTGACATTTTTGTCACAAGGCGCCTTAACTGTGCAAGGAGCAACACTTACCTTGGGGAAAGCTGGGGAAAGCGAGGAGGACCAACCGCAAGCCCAGCCTCTGTCCCCAGGAAAGCTGGAAGCATGAGAGGCACTACCAACCTCCACTCAACTCTGACTTTGGTCATGGTTTTTTCCCACATTTTTTCATTGTAATAAACATAACCAACACTTGTGGGTACAAGGGTCTTAAGTTTATAAAAGTGGACTAAAATGAATTTTTAAAAAATGATTAAGAGTATAAACTCAAAAACTAGACTGCCTGGGTTCAAAAGTAGGCTTTGTCACATGCTGGCCAGGGGAGCCCAGGTGAGTTAACCTCTCTGTGCTTCTGTTTTCTCATCTGTAAAATGCAGGTAACAATACTTATATTGTTGGTTGTTTGGTGATTAAATAATCCATGGCTCAGAATGCATGCATGAATGAATGAATGTTAGCAATATTTTTATTCGTATTTTCCTTTATCTGCTTAAATACTTTTTTTTTTTTTTGTGGTGGTAGAGGGGGAGGTAATTAGGTTTTTGGGGGTTTTTTTGTTAATGGAGGTACTGGAGATTGAACCCAGGACCTCATGCTTGCTAGGCACACGATCTACCACTGAGCTATATACCCCGCCTCCTGCTTAGCTACTTATTTATACAGAATCCAAACAACGTAATTGCTTGGAAAGCCATCATATTAAGTCCATACTTTGAGATAACACATTGCACAGGTCAGGAAACACCCCATATTTAATTAAAAGATAAACTCCAGGGGAGCCTATAGGTTCAATACCTAATCAGCTTAACTTCCTATGCTTGTATGTATTTACAGCTTCATTTCCTAGGCTTATATGTATTTACACTGCGCCATGAAAAACAAAGAAATATTTATAATGAGGAGTACCTTCAGAATCCAAGAAAAGGCAATAGGGAATGATAATAAAGGCATTACCACGTTCAAATCTTTGGAAACTGGTTACATTACATATAGTTCATTTACACACATACTGTAGTCTCCAAATGTACTAAATGCTCACATGTCAACGTCAGTGACACAGTAGGGCTACTTCACTGCTGACATTAAGATTAACAATGTTTTGGCTAATAATCAAAACATCAGTCGGAAGTTAACCGACATGTATAAACTGGCCAACTTAAAAATAAACATTTCTCTCATCCAGTTTTAGATTTTAACTAGACAATTTGGTCTAAAAAGGAAAAGTGTCAATATACACATCACAGATTTTTTAACAACAGCAAAAATTGGAAAAATAGCTTAAATGGGATGGTGTCATGAAGACTAATAGGATATATAACTCAAATATGCTATGGATAAACTATGTTTCCTAGTGGAAAAAATAAATTTAAGACTTCCCTATAGACAAGTGGGCTAAATCACTAAAAAAAAAAAAAAAACAGAATCCTTGGCAGTCAATACCCAGGATTACATGATAAAAGAACATTAGCCAATCAGCTATGTAAAATGAAGGTCTAAATGCAGGCTCTTCTCATCTGTGTAATCTACTTAATCATGTATCTCTGAACCTATGTCAAATTTCTAAATTTATGATTGCTTACAATTGGAAGCATACTGTCTACAGAGTCTAGAAAGTTTTCAATTTCTTTTTCTTCTTTTTCAGTTTTATTAGGTAGAATTTTCACAGCTTGATTATTTCTCCAAACCTGCTTAGAGAACTGCTTGTTGTCTGCTGTTAAGGACATTAATCTCTCCAATTTTTTAGAGTTTGTCAGGTCTTTTTGTTGACATATGACCTTCAAGATTTAGGCTGTAGAGCACTATGAGACAACTGGAGAATAGAATTACATAAATTTTATTACATTATAACTCTCACCTCTCAAAATCTAGGAGAGGAATCTGTCTCTTCAAAGTGCAGTATTTAAGTGCTTCTACTTTTCTTCTTTTTTTAAAAAAATGTTATCTGTACAAAGTATTCTCAGGTTCCCCAAATCCTAGAGATTTCAAAACCACAACAACCACAATTAAGATACACAGTTAACATTCTCCAAAGGTACTCTTAAGTGTACATGAAAAAAAATACTCAATTCCAGGACTGAAAATAAGATGCTCTCTTCATGCAATGAAGGTTTATAAATAACAGTGGGGAAACAGTCCAAATAAATGCAGTACAGATTTCAGCCTGTGCCACTTGGTATGATTTCCCATCTCCCTGCTGCCGGGCTATTAACTTCTAAAGTAAATTCAAAGTGGGTTTTCCAAGCTAAAAGAGAGACTGAAATAAATGCGCTACTACAAGGCACACAAAGGTGGATGTTTATTTGAGTTTGTGTTAGAAGAGTTACTAACGTACTTAATATTTAAGTAACATCATTTTGGAGCAAAGACCTAGGAGGAAATGCTCAGGCTGGAACTGGGGTTGGGGGTGTTAAGTCTTAATGGAATGAAACATGTGGTACATTTGAGACAGCATTAATAACCCCAACAGGGAGATCGTTCTCAAGGGAGAACGATCTGTAAATATTCTAGTGTTTTGTTTTATTTTTAGAAAAATAATGTGTTATCTGGGATCTGATTCAAAAGTCAGTAAAGGTAAGGCTGGCACAGGTAATAGGTGAAACAAAATTGGCCACCTGTTGATAAGTGTTGAAGCTGGGCGGTAAAAATACAGGGTTCAATTAATTATACTCTCTACTTCTGAGTGTGCTTAAATTTACCCTAATAAAAGGGATTTAAAACAACCATAAGACATCAGAGTTCCTTATTTCATCTTTTATTACTAGCAGACTGTCACATATTACTAGTAGGTTGTCTTATTCATCAAATTAATTCTTCTGAGTACCAACAAAAAAGGGTTCTCCAGATTTTCCTCAGTTCCATCACCGAACAGGGATTCTGTTAGGAGAGGGAAGCCCTACAGAGAATTACGTACACACTATGATTAAGCAGTGGTGCTAAATAAACCCAAATCAATAAAACTTTGACACAAAGCTTAAGGTAAATTGAAAAAAGCAAGCTGGGTAGCAAAGCAAGAATAAGTATGTCACCCACCTTCCACAGTGGACACTTGAACAAGTCAGACAGACCCAGGGGCTTTTGTTGGACCGGCACACTAATAAAAAGAAAAATACACAATATACCAATTGTATCATGTTATTTCCCAGTTTCTCCCCTAATCTGTAATATCACATCCTGTGATTAAGTTATAAATTCCACGGCTGCTGAGGCGTAGTGAAATCACAAATCCCTGCTGTGTGAGTGCATTTACACAAAGTGGTTGCCGAATTAAAGTTAAACCAAAGAGAATTTAAGCTCATGTCCACAACAGCTGCTCATTTTAATTGTTGACTTAAACAGTTTCACCACAAGTTAAACACATATACACTTTTCTCCTCTATTACTTATTCCCTTTACCACAGTCTCCAATAAGTTAATGACAGTCTTTTTTCCTCATTAAAAACATTTTAAAGTCTAATTTTTCAATCGCGTCTTTGCCATGCAGATCATATACGTCCACAAATAAATGACAACTCTTTAAGTTTCTTCAGCGAGAGGCATAACTTAAGGATACAATTAGAAGACTAAGCCCAGTTCTTCCCAAATTAATGTCTGAGTTGGATTAAATGTAATTCTAATACGACAACGGCATGTAGTTCTTGCTGAGGGTATAATCAGGACATTATTTTAGTTTTATTATAGAGATGGGGCAGCCAAGAAGGGGTATGGAAACTTTTAAAAATATTGATTGCAATTTCGCTTGCTGTTTACTCATTCGATTCCTTTTAACGAAAGCCCAATAAACACAACATTTTTTTAAAGGAAAGGGATATAAAAATCACCTGTAAAGCTTTTTCTAAACACACATGCTCTACTCAAGCAGGGACATCTACATTGAGGTTGGGACAGAAGGACAAAGGACATGTCTATTTTGAGAAAAACAACTTCCCAGGTGACTCCCTAATATTAACACTTGAGAACCACCAGTGGGCCTCCTACGGGCACGGGAGGGGCACCAAAGCACAATTACACACTCGGGACTATGACAAATCCACCGCCGGGCACACAGTATGTGCTCAATAAACAGTTGTTGAATGGAGGTTTAAATTTCTTAGTTTAAGATACCAAGCTCTTCCAAGATCTGATCTACACTATATTGGTCTTGCTTAATCATACATCTCACTGTTAAGAAAAATTAGCCAAACCTGGAAATAAAGTGAATCAAGAACTGCAAGCACTTTCAGTGTGTGATGAAACACACTGTACAATAAACATCCCAAAGATTATTTAGTTAAAATACCATTGTTTGGCCTGCTGTTTACTACTGATTAGGACCCAAATTCCATAACGTTACAGGTAAACTTATATATTTTATTTGGTAGAGATAATTTCTGTCCAGCAGACTCCAAAGGTTATGGTTTTACTACCTGCAGGACGTTAACCAATTTTGTATCTAGTCTAGCAATTTATTTAGTCTAGCAATTTATTTCAACATTCGTTCTTCAGTGCCTGCATACACTTAATTTCTCAAATGCTCTTGGAATCAGCTTTACCATCCTGCTGGTTCCCTCATTAAGGAGACGAATAAATTTTTGACATACATTCATTCTATGCTAAGAGGGAGGAGAGGGCAAGGAAGACTAGGAGAGTGCAGTGATGCACTGCCCGTCTGGCCACAACAGGGCACTATTTTTCAATAAGAAAGCTTTCAGTGGTAAGAGTCCCCCTGCAGTTAGCCTGGGGCCTTGCCTTTCCCAGGTGCATTCACACATTTACATTAACTGATAGCAAGGGGGAGTGGAGCCGCCCCCCCCGCCCCCCCCCCCCCGAGAGTCAGGGTTGGGAGGTGGGGAGGACTGCTCAGTGGTACAGTGCATGCCAAGCATACCTGAGGTCCTGGGTTCAATCCCCAGTAACTCAATTAAAAAAAAAAGAGAGAGAGAGAGAGAGAGATGGGGCCACCCTAAAGGCATTTTGAGATTTTCACTCAATTAGGTCCGATTTTATTATATGTGTGTGTAAGCCACATGACAAAGGCTAACCAGACTGCCAAACTGCTACAATTATTTTAAGCAGATACAAAAGAAGACTATTGTGAAGGGAGACTGGTAGCTTTTTATTTGTACACCCCTGTGGTATTTTATTTCTATCAACAAGAATATGATGTTTTTATAGTTTGAAAACAAAGTCCCATGAAATTCATTTTTAAATGAAAAATAAATTAGAACGCAGCTTACTTGAAACAACAATTCATGATCTGAGATAATCTGGAGGGTTGAAAAACTACAAATATTATGTAGTTCTGTTCCTCCAGCAAATATTTTTCTTTCAAAAAATACTAAAAAAAAAAAATTGTACTCAATCCAAAAGAAGTTTAATATTATCCTGAAATAATCATGTTATAATAATAGTAAGTTTAGGCCCAAGCTTTTAAATATCTGTTTTTATTTTTGTTTTGTTGTGTAATTATAGGAAGATTTTTTCCCCCCTCCTTTAAATGAAGAAAAGAAAATCTAGAGCAAAATCACTGTTACTTTGGTGTTTCCTACCAAGTATTCCTTTCTCCCCCTTATGGTTGTAAATATACATGAAGCATACACAGTTTTGTGATCTGATTTTACAACCATTAGAACAGACTAAACCTAGTCTTATATCAATTATAACACAAAGTTGTATTAATTTTTTAATTTCTCAATTTCAAATTTTAAAAAAGGTACCCTAAGGCTGAGGGGAGGAAGGAACGGGGAGTAACTGCTTACTAGGTATGGGATTTATTTTGGGGTGATGAAAATATCTGGGAACAAGATAGAGGTGGTAGGTGTAGATGTATTAAATGCACTGAATCAAACCGTTCACCTTAAAATGGTTAATTTTATATTATGTGAATTGCATTTCAAATAAATAAATAGGCACTTAAGACACGGATGAGGAAAAAGAATAAAAGGAAATAAAATAGTACTGACTTTCTAAAACATTGGAAATAAGTGCGCCTTTTACCAAATCTCAAAAAAGACCTCACTTTCTGAGTTAAGAAACCCATTTTCTTCTATCATAAATATTTACAGTAAGAAAATTAAGACGATGTGTGTTAGGACAGCTGATTTTGGCTATTTAAATGACAGTACTCTCTGAGAGCTTAATACTTTCCCACCAGAAACATTTGAAGGCCAGGAAGCTATAGCAATGGGTATTATGGGGCATTCTGAAGCCATTTATTACATTGCTTTGGAGAATATTCACTCTGTATACACACACCTTATCCAGAGTTGTAGCTAAGAATAGAACAAAAAATATTGGCTTTAAACCCTCAATTTTTAAATTTATTTTTTTACTTTAAAATCTCAAAAAACTAAGAATAGAACAGAGCATAGCATGAATAAAAGAATACTACAAATAATCTTAAAATCATTTAATTACCTTAGCGGGAAATACCTTTTTTTTTCCTTCATGAAATCTTTAAATTTTTATTTAATTTCCTAATTACTTCAGAACAAACTAATAAGAAAAATATGAAAGCCTGACTTTGGAGAGAAGAGCTGAGTGAGCTCAGGGCAGGTTTTGGTCTCACCTCCCCATGAACTTGGACCACTGCGCAAAAGGGCCACCGCTTCTATATGAGGCGCAGTAATAATCAGCCTTGTCCTCAGACCGGAGCCCAGAGACGGTCAGGGAGGCCGTGTTGCCAAACTTGGAGCCAGAGGAAATATCTTATTATGAAAGGTAGTCTCAACTTATAGCAGACAAGTTTCAAATTTATCTGTAGAATGAACACATTTCCTATGGAAACTGCCTTAGAATTTTCCAGGCTCTTCTATAAAACACTACAAGAATCATAATATAACTGATATATTATATTGTGTGTGCATGTGTGTGTATATAAAACCATAGGCAATAAAATGTTTTTAAGTTATAAATATACTATCTATTCAGCAAAACATAAAAATATTAAACTGAAGCTTTTTATTGTCTTAATCTTAAATGCTGGTACATGAGAGAAAGAGGATAATAAGGATGGAACCTTGTAGAAGTTCAAAAAGGTAAGTCTGAAAACTTATATAAAGGCTCTTTTTATTATGCCTAATTACACTTCAAGGTGACGTCAAGGCCAGGAAGCCATGCAGTGTATTTCTCCCAAGTTACATGTGGCCATAGCAGGGTTCTGGATCTCATAAACAGTCCTGTCTTCTTTCGCTCAGATTATACAACGTCCTCAAAGTTACTCTCCTCCAGCCATCTCTCCCATATGCTTAGATTCTTCCAACCCCAGCTGGGTGTCTCCCTTCTCAGCCCCCGGGCCTCGCAGCCTGGGAGGCCGGTACTGTCGAGCTCCCTCCTCTCCCCTCCTCCTGCTGCAGCCTCAGCCTCAGGAGCCTCCCCAGCCCTGCTCTCCTCCCCTCCTCGTCACAAGCCCTGCAAGTGGGCGGCAGCGCCCCTCGGGAGGGAGTGGAGAGTCTGATCCTCTCCTGAGCTAGGGCCATTCCCCACAAAGGAGAAGCGGGGAGAGAGGTGCAGGAGCCCAGCCTCCAAAACACGCTCACACTCATGTCCTTTTCCTGAAGCCCCCCGCCCCCGCCCAAAGCTTTAACTCTCCCGGAAACCTGGGGGTGAGAACTGACAGGGCACAGAGGCAGAGGGAAGGCAACCAAGTGATCTACATTCCAGAGAACAGCAGTCTGCTCCTTCATCAAGAGATACAGAAGGGCAGAAAACCAGGGAGCTCCGTGCTTAAAGCGGCCTATTTACGCACGAACGTTTTCGAGTGGCGTTCACAAGACGAAGTGGCACCCTCACTGAGTGTGACGTTCCCCCCACATAACCACTGGTCTTCAATACCCTTAGTATTCACTACACAGAACCAAATAATACAGAATACATGTGATAGTCAAAGCCCATCAACAATTCTCCTGAAATTCTAAATTTTTTTCTTATAAAACATCACGCACTAGTGCTTATGATACAACTTAGTCACTGTCTCTACACAAAAAACAGTTCAAGCACACAGCACTGACAGGCAAGCCACTTATAATGCATCCATTATTCAACAGCTGCTTTAACTGGTAGAGAGGCTCCTGAGCTTCTTAAAGATGTAGAAAGGGAGGATCTGATGACCAGGATGCCAGTCCTGGGCCCACCATTACTAGCGATACAACAGAGAACTTCACTACTATTCTGGGTCAATTTCTTCACCATAAAATGAGGACTAAGTAATTAGCAGGTCCCCTCTAATTATATAATTATTCAAAGAAGATAAAGCAAAAAGTAGATTAAATAATCACATCATTCCCCTACAGATATAATTCCTCCAACTCCACTCTCCTCCTAATTTTCTTTAAAGGCTTAGCAAAAAGATTAATTGCTAATGCAGTATAATCTAAAGGCAAACACATCCCCATCTCATTGCCCATCAGTAACAGCAACTCACTGCAACAGTGAGGGTGGGAAGCGTGTGGAATCGCTGTACAAAACCAGTACAGACATGCTGCCACAGCAGTAAAGCTCAGAACACTACCCCACCCGCAACTCAGAGGATGTTTTAAAGTGCAACACTCGAAAAGATCAGCAACTCTTAAGAAAACATCCGTAACATGAGTTTTTTTTAAAGGTTAGTATTTATCTCTTACATACTATGTGCCAACCGCCACTACACACCGTTATAACTATTACTTCATTTAACTCTCTACAACCCAAGGAAGTGCGTACTATTATTTGGTCTGTTTTATAGGTAAGGAAGCTGAGGCACAGGGGTTATATGCCTTGCTAATAAATTAGTAAGTGACGGAACTGGGACTCAAACTTGGTGTCTGAAGGTATAGACTGCAGCAAAGCAGTAAGTCCAGAAAGTTGTCATTTTGCTTTAAAAAGATTCCACACTATGTGCTTCTGTGTATATATTATATACCTGTATATAAAATGTTTAAAGTCTAGGAGGGTGTATAGTAACTGCTAACAGTCACATAAAAAAGAATGGGACGGGGGATTAGAGCCACACGGACCTACTTTCAACTATACTGTTTGAATTTTTTCAAAAAGCATTACTTCTTCTATAGTAAAAAGTTGTTTTAAATGTCTTAAATTTAAAGATACTGGTATTAAAATGTTGTCCTAATGAAATAAACTTATTCTAAATTATTAAATATGTGGTAAGATCCACCAAAATCCAAGATTACAGCTCTACAGGTTTGTAAAAACATGATCAATGAAAAAATGTTTGCAGCAGTTATTCAAAATTCTTTCTCTTTCTCTCTCTCTCTCTCCATAAAAGCATCAGTAGTAAAACGGTTATTCCTCTTGAAACTGGAGGACAGGGCAGAATTAGTATAAAAATTCTATAAATATTCCAGTACATATGTAAGTAGAAACATATTCCAGGAGTAACCCAGCTTACCCTCCAACTGACATATTTTTAAATGTTTGGAAAAAGGTATATAACCTTTATACCATGGATGCTCTTTGAATTGTATGTTCACAAGCCTATTCTATGCTGAAAGTCCTGAAGTCTCTGCTGTCTTCAACTTGAATCTTCTGAAATCACAGTGGGGAAGAGTGATAACACATAGAGAGAACAGAGACTCGGCCATAACGTAGTCCAGGGAAGCCAGCTACACTGAGCAATGCCAGAGGTGCCACAGCAGCCTGAGGGCAGCCAGAACCACTGCCTGTCGCTCAATCACCCGAACCCAAGGCTGCTCGTTCTGGGAGTGGGTGCTGGGTTCCCTGGATCAGGGAACAGGAGAGCTCCCATACAGAGCAACAGGAGGTGCCCAGGGCCCAGGAAGGGAGCCAAGGCAGGGCTGGGAGACTGAGCATGAGCCCCACACCCACAGCGGTCAGAAGCAGCCAGCTGGGACTCACAGAGATCACAGAGCCCAGCGTCCAGGGCCAGGGCAGGAAGGCAGTGGTGAAATAAAGCTTATCTTGTAGGAAAGGCAATCTTCTCCACCTTCCTCCTCTGGCAGTTTTCTCTTGCCTCGGTCCCATTCTTATTCAAGGTGAGCAATGTTAATCTCTCCTGAATCATTAGATGAGTAAATTGTTTTCTGGTAAAGTCACAGTCCAGGATTTCTCATAGCCACTCTCTCGTCTCTGTTTAAAGGCCCTACTATAGATTAAAGATGACCTCAAAGTCCTTGACACGCCTCCCATCAGAGGCTCATCTGCGTCCTCTTCCATGCAATCTGGACAGGCTCTGCCAGTGCCGTGACCACCTGAGTATGGCTGAAGGGACTGCGTGTCAGTTTGCAGGTCTAGGTTTTCAGAAAATGACGGCTTCCTCTTTCTACTGCTTGCAATGCTTGCTCTTGGGAAAGCCAGCCACCACATGAGACGCCTAATCACCCTGAGACCAACATCCTATGAGAAACCAAATGACACAGAGAGACCTTGCAGAATATGATACCACAGAGGCTGGGGAGGGGAGGGGTAGGTGGGAAAGGGAGAGGGGCAGAAATGGAGACCAGGACACAGGGGCACAAGACATGTGACTTGAGAAGCCATCCTGGAAGTGGATGCTCCAGCCTCAGGTTCTCTGGCCGATACCACACCAGCCAAGTTCCTCCTGAACTCCTGACCCATCCTAAGATCATAAGCAAAATAAAATGGTTGCTATAAGTCACTAAGATGTAGGACAGTTTGTTACGCAGCAAGAGATAACAGGACACCTGGAGAAGGAGGAGCATCAGCGATAGAGCTTCCGCCGTTCACCTCTGCCGAACAACTCGCTGGAATGACTGACGCTGCTGTTTAGTAGAAGTGAGGATGAGAGCCTTCAAGAGGTTCTACCCCACAGGAATCAAAACTGAAGACTAGACTATCCTCTCTGCAACAGAGGTAACGAGAGTAAAGCATGGCAGCGCATCATCACTAAGCTGCCACCATCCTTTGAAACGGTTCTTTCTTTATCCCATCAATATTTTAAACCCAGATTTTAATACCATATGACAACCCAATTCTTTCTTGAGCAAAACCACACTCCTAATGTTGCCCTACATTGTAAAAACAACCTTCAAAAATCTCAAAGACATTATTCCCAAATTCTTGATAAAGATTCTTTTAAAAGTGTCATTGGCACTTGCAGGAATTCCTTTTCTCTTCATTTAAAGCTCCAGAGCCTTGTCCTTCATTCCTTTTGCCTCTCTGGTTTATGCTTTTTAAGAAGCACTCCGGGAAGCCTCACATTTATTGAAGGTTAGATTTGAAAAACTGACTGTAGATAATTCTGAGTTGAGAACACCCTACTCCATCTCTGTTTCCAGTTCTCTCTTTACTACGAGCCCTGACGTGGTCCTCAGCCAGCGTGGCTTGACCCCCATCACACCCTATCAGCAATGTCTGATCCCAGGCCTCTGTAGCTGGCTCAGAGCCCACACCCTGACCAGACTCCCAGGATTTCTGAGGAAGTACTTACACTTTTAAGGTTCTCAGAAAAATGGTGCATAGCTAGCCCCAAAGGAGGAAGCAGGAGATGGGCACGGTGACCAGAACTATGCTCCACGCCATTTTGGTTGAAGTACACCGAGGCCTTGATCCCTGCCCTTGGCCTTGATCCCTGCCCTTGGCCTCTAACCCTGCCAAAACAACTCCTTCCTTCTTTAATATAAAAATGTACCAAACTGACTTGGTTACCCTACTAGGGATGTAACTGTTACTCTGTGGACTCAAAAGGAACACGTCAGAGATCATGTGGCATAATGAAGCAAGCACGGGCTCCAGAACCAACAGTCTGAGGCTCACCTGCTGGCTGCGCCAGTCTCTTACTCTACGGCCTTAAGGAGGTGGTTCCAGAGCCTGCTTCCTCATCTGTCAACAGGACAGACACCACCTCTGCCTCGCACGGCTTCGGTAAGGGGACTCATGAGACAAGCGGTATCAAGTACACGACAAGAGGCCTAGCGAACAGAAAGCACCCAGTGACGCTCAGTTCCCTTCCCTTAAACATACGCTAAAGAGAGCAAAACGGCTGCCAGGGGTTAACTCTGGTGACTGCGATTCTATACAAAGCAGTTAACATATGTCCACATATACCATGACTACTAATTCTCAGAACTTTTCCCCTGAGTTTCCACTCATTAAAAGGACCTGCAGCTGACAATTCCTTTTCAGAGAAACATTCCAAATATCTACGCCAAAGTCAGCAAAAATCCCTCAGAAACTCCTCTTTTATCTGACCTTAAATTAAATTATATTTAAAACATCAAATGAATGAGATAAAATAGTCTATTTTAATAAGCTTATTTCAAAATTGGTAACAACTATAATAATTACCTTAATGTCAGAATCATTAAATTTTATATATTTTAAGTAAAATAAATACTTCAGAAGCACATTTTGAGAGATGCACAAGGAGGTTTAGACAACTTAATGAGATACTACTCAGATAAAACATGTAAGTAGAGAAGCAACTTAGGTGTCAAAACCATACTGAAATACACCTGAGAGGTATTCAGAACAGAGATTAAATCATGGCGCACCAATCTAAAAAATCAAAATATACCTTGGGTGTTCCAACATCCATATAGCAGGGTTTCAGGCCAAGTCATTAAAAAAAATTTTTCTTTCAATTTGTAACTTTTGTTTTAGCAAAGAAGTAAACAGAAATGATCTCAAATCACACCAGATTTAAGATATGGTGATCAGCTTATTTTTACAGATTTAGGTTTAACCTTCTACTCTAAATAAGTCAATTCTTCTCTAAGAGGCACTGTCCTTGGCTCTTAGAGGTTAATTTGAGATTGCTCTAGCCTACTTTCCTAACCTTTTCCATGTCAGGACATGCATGAAAAATGGTAACATCTGAATAGAGCATGTGCATAAATTGCGGTGTCATCTCGGGGCCAGAAGTGACCTGCTTGGAGGCTCCAGGCAACCCTAGGTTGAGGGGATCATTATCTCAACATATACATAATCCTTTCATGGCCCTTCTGAAGGGAAGCTGTGTTGGCCTGGTTATCCGGCAACGCAGGAGGAGGTCCCCCACCACCACCTCAATGCCCATCTGCTGGGACAAAAGACTGGGAGTCTTTTGCTGGAGAGCCAGCAGCATTATCTAGGAATCCAAGATGCGCCCCTGCGTTTATGCTACTCACTAATGTGCTCAGACCTACCAGAGAAAATGGACGCCCAAACCCTTGTTTCTACCCTATGTGTAACTGTCTTATCCAACTGCCATTCTATAACCCCAGGGAGCAGCCAGTTAACAGCAGGACAGGAAGGAACCCAACACGAATTAAATTAAAAGAGAAAAGCACTAGAAACAGCTGGGTCTGAGTACTCGGTGGTAAAAAGCACTGATCAGCATGTGAAAGGAACAGCCAGTTGCTTAAAATGAACCGGGACCTAGACTAACAACGCTTCCGAGGCCACTTCCAGCTCTCGAATTTCAAGGTTTCCCAGTTAGAAATCTAAGTACAATAAATTATTCCACGTCCACAGCCTTAAATACATTTGTAAGATCACAGTAGGTGGGAAGATAGGAGCTGGCAGACAAATAGTTTGAAGTATTATTATAAAACCACTAACTTATTACTGCTCAATTAAAAAGTTAAACTTTTCTTCTTCCCTGATGATACCTAATAATACAAATATATGTCTGTGTGAGGCTATTAGCTGCAGCATTGTCTGCAACTGTAAAATCCTGGGAACAACCTAAATGCCCAAACATAGGAGAATGTTTGAATTCACTGTGACATCACAAATGGAGTACTATGAAGCTGTTAAAAATAATAAGGAAAATTACTACAAACATGGAGTGATAAACAGAATATACTATTAAATGAAAGAAGAAAATTTCAAAAGAATTTACTTAGTTTGCTACCTTTTGTGAGAAAAAATAAGAAAATACTCATGTACTTTTTTTTTTAATAAAAAGAAACACAGGAAGGGTAGATCAAAGTAATTGATTGTCTACAGGGATGGGTAGCAATGAGAGGAAGGATCAGGTGGTGACACTTTTTGGTATAATAGTTTATAGTTTTAACTCTATCGTTTTAACTCTGAAGACCATACTCATGTTTTATACACATAAAAAAGTAAAATCAGCAAGGATGAGGTGGGAGAAAAATCTAAAATGGAAATCAAACACAAACAAATGAAGCTAACTGCATGTCAAGTAAATAAGTGTATTAAAAGAGGGAAGGAAACTAACCCAAATAACTTTTGAACGTAATACTTTATACACTGTCAGTATACAGACAAAAAGAACTATAAACAAATATTGATCTCTAGTTATAAGGTATGGGTTAGCAGCTCGGACCTGATTTCTCTGCTTATGGAACTGAGCGAACAAGTACGAACGCTGAGGATAATGGGAACCAGATTCTCACTGATGGGGACAGAAAGAGCAAGACTAGACCTGTAGGGCTGAACTGGAGTTCAGGTATCAGTATGAACTCATGGTCTCACACACACACACACAAAGAGATACAGACATGTCTGTTTATTTATGTTTCTTAGCTCCTATTTGCTGAGAAATCTTACTTTATAAATCTTACTCCCCACTAGAAGGAAGGAGGGCTACTTGGAGAAATGACTGATTTCAGGACTAGGGCAGGCCACGCCTGGGGCGTCTGGCTGTGCCAGGAAGAACGGCCTCCAAGAACAATGGGGGCATCTCAAAATTATGGCTTAAAGGGGCTCCCACTAGGCAAATCTAAAACAATTTGAGCCTCAAAATAAGTAACAGAGTATCACAGAATAAAATAAAAATCTATGAGTCCGTGTTAATAAAATAAATGAATAAATAAATGGGAGAGAAAGGAAAGCTCTTCCCTATATATATTTAGGAGAAATAAGAGATAGAAAATCTACATCTTGCAATCATCCTAGTAATAACTAATTCAGTTAAGAATCATCAATGGATGCTAAATTACTGGGTGCAAGTCTGACGAGGAACAAGACATCCATAAAATTACAAAGCATCTCCTACAAGTTACTTATTAATAATAAAGGGGAAAAGAGTAAATTTACAGTGGAATAACCTTGCAAATACTACCTTAATAAAATAATAGAAGTTAACATCACCGGAATGAGACAAACAACCTCACATGCCTCTTGACACGATGCCCTGAGAAGACACATTACTTCTGCAGTACTCCCACCAAAACGATGCATAACTTCAACCTAATCATAAGGAAACATCAGGAAAACTCGAATTGAAGTACATTCTATGAAATAATTGGCCTGTATTCTTCAAAAATAAGATGTGAAAGACAAAGAAAGGATAAGGAACTATTCCAGATTAAAGGAGACTAAAGATTGATCTCAACTAAATGAAAAGCATGATCTTGGATTAGATCTGTGGGAGGTGGGGGGGGGGACAAAAAAGGGGAAATAGCTATAAAGGACATTACTGGAACAACTGGAGAACTCTGAGTATGGAATGTGCATTAGATAATACTATTGTACTAGTTATTAAATGTCCTTGTTTTGACCAATATCCTGTACTTACTGAAAAGAAAGTCTTTGTTCTTGGCGGGGGGCGGGGTACCTAAACTATTTATGGATGAAGGTGCATTAGGTCTGCAAATTACTAGGCAGTGGGGAGGTGGGCAGGGGCTGGGGGGGCAGGAAGAGGGTGGATAAAAAGAAGATGCACACGTAACACAAGTGTGGGAAAATGTTGACAACTGGATGGGAGTTCTCTGTACTATTCTTAATGTTTCTTTAAGTATGAAACTGTATCAAAATAAAAAGGTTTTTTGAGATTAAAGAAATTTTATTCTTTACTTCCAATTAAGAACATGTTTTTTTTTTCATTATGAAACACAAGGGAAAAGGTTAAATTACTATCGTGCAGAGCCAAAGAGTACTATAAACCTGACATTAACTTCCCTTTATTGATGGATGATGAACTAATCTAGTAAAAATAGTACAACATATTGACTGCAGTAGTCCAAGTGGCTTTACAACTATGTTTCTTTTACATACCCAACGTCTGGCTTGTGATCTGGCTTCCCAAGCAGAGTCAAACCCTTGGGCTTACCTACTCTCTCTGCTGACTCTGGTAATAGCAACAATACTTTGCTCTGTTCATTGGGGAAGGTAAATCTGAGTTTGAACTTTGACTCAAATACAGTACTGCAAAATTTCAGTTTGAGTGATTTAACTCTCTGGAGGGTAACTAATCAGATCCATTTCTCAGCACTTTGCCCTAAAAACCAGATTAAAAATATTTCATTTAAAAATAGACACCAAATTAAGTATGGCAGACCAACTTCTTGCTTCCCTCTCTTCTCCATCCTAATTTCCCACTAAACCGGACAATAAAGAAATTAAGTTGATATTAACTCCCAAAGATAAAGAGAACATGTGAGGCCAGCAAAGCAGATAAAAGATTTCAACACATTTTTGAGAGTCAGGAAGAAGTTAGAGGAGCAGTAACAACCTAAGCAGCGTGAAGGAAGCTACAACCTAAGTGCTGGCAGAGGAAAGTGTAGACAGGAGGGGTCTCTGGGTTCAGGGACACTGAGCACAGCAGACAGCAAAGGTACGGATGGGACTGAACACAAGGGGGTCCAAGGGCTGTGATGAACGACTGATTCACAGAACTTCCTACGTCCTGATGTCAGAACATCAGTGGCCAAGTGTACAGCCGCCAGATGGAAAACTGAAAAACTAAATGCTGCAAAAAAACAAAAAAACTCCACAAAGATGTCTTTCTCCATTGAAGAAGGTAGCCTGCTCCCCGACCTCACAGTGAAGCCCACTGCAGACAAGCCTCACCCTTACAGACGAATGTTACAGACAAACTTACATAGCTTTTCAGTGCCTCACTCTTCTATGAAAAGATAGACAAAGATAAAACAAGACCCTCGAAGAAAACATCTTGTCTGGGAGAATCATTTTGAAAAGAAACAGAGGAACCCAGAGGAAACAGGAACAATGCAGGGAGCACAGAAAAGCTTCAAAACAAACTCTAAAACCCAGAAGTAATAAGAAAAGATATAGCAAAGGAACAGGAACAGAATGGATGAAACAGCAATGGTCAGAAAAATGAGAAAAAGCCCTTAAATTAAGAATATTATCATCAAAATTCAATAGAAAGAGTGGAAGGGAAAAAAAAAAAAAAGGAAGAAGCTCAGGAACTCGAACCAAAAGGCAAAGAAATAAAAAGATAAGAAAATTACAGGTTCCACCCAGGGCGCTCAACATTCAATTAACAGGAGCTGTACAAAGAGAATGCAGCAACGAGGAGATTTCAGTATGGGAGGATGAGTGTACTCTCCAATGTGCAGACTGAAAAGTCCCCTGAGCACCCATGGCAACAAAAGGAAAACTAACCAGGCGAAGACACATCGTTCTGAAGTTCCAGACCACCAAGGCTGGAGGGAAGAGCCTGAAAGTTTCCAGGAAAAAAAAGTAAAAGGACCCACATGAAGGAACAGTAATCAGGAGGGCATCAGGCTTCTCAACAGAGGCACTGGAAGCCTAAAAACAAAGGAACATTGCTCTCAAAATTCTAAAAGAAAATCTTTTCAAACTAATAGTCTACAGTCAGTCCAGCAATCAAGTATTAAAGGTAAAATCAAAGTGTCAGACTTGCATGGGGTCAAAAGCTTGCCTCCCCCGAGAAGGGAGCTAAATGATGTAATCCAGCAAAAATGGTCTAATAAACCAAGGAAAAGAAAGACCTGGGATCTAGGAAATGGGAGATCCAATACAAGAGAACAGCAAGGGAATCACAGGATAAAAACTGCCCAACCGGCCCAGAGAAGACTCAGCTCAGATGGGAGCCAGAGCGCTCCGGAAAGGAGGTCTTCAGGAAAAAAAAAAAAAAAAAAGCTAAGAGATTACGTGTTTAAAGTGCTAGGAAAATAATACTCATAGACATTTGACAGATTTATAGGTTACATTCGGGAGAAAATGTGTAGAAGTCAAAGTAAGCAATTTTTTAAAAAGGCAGTTATTAACTCAAGGAAAAATAAAATGCCAGGCAAGAAAAGAAGCAGTCACCATATTAATCAAAAATTGTAATCTAACTATACTGAGAAATGGAGAGAGGGGCAGAGGGGAGGGTAACGCAAACACTAATGTCCTCATTTACCATAGCAAGATGTCAAGAGATGATACCTAAAATGGATAAATTAAGAAATAACAGTATATTACTTAGATGCATGTAGGTAAATATGAGAGAGAAAACTAAATCGAGCTGAAAGCAGTTGTCTGTGGACAGGAGGACTGGCGGTGGCGGAGGAGACTGCTCTTCTATTTTAAACCATTTGATACTATGACTTAACTGTGTGTGTGTGTGTGTGTGTGTGTGTGTGTAACTTTTTGAAAACATGAATTAATCTTTAAAAAGTAGATTGATGTAACAGCCATATCAATTCATGAAGTTGCCCAAACCATTTTTTTCATCTTAAAAAAAAATGCCTAAACTCTATTACATGAAATAAAAATTACAATAGCAGTTTATCATCTGGGGCCAGGCACCTACTGAATTCCCTGAACACTACAAGGCTAATTTGCAGAGCTAATGATATGTTTCCTCTGCTAAAGAATGTAATTTCAAAGCTGGTCAAAATTTGTCATCTATATGTTAACAAATCCAGATACCTACAGAGCCAGAAAAGACAGGGCATCTGGTCCTGCTGATTTCCTACACAGAGGCAAATTCTGACCCATAAGACTGGTCCCCTCACTGGCTCAAACATTCTATTCTATTTTGAAATGGATTTCTGAGATCAGTTTTCAACATCAAATGAAAATAAAATATAGAAAGAAGGTATGTGAAACTTCATGGTCTCAAAAACTGTAAAGCACTAGACACACTTGTAATCACTCGTTCTATCACAAACTCAGACCTGTTCACATCCACTTTGGTGAAAACCACCTAATGAAGCTAGCATGCTTTATCTGTTCTGCAGTCTTTGGCTAAATGCTGGAACTGTGCCCCGAACTCCAAATGAGAGGAAAGGGTAGTGGGGACAAGGATTAAAACCACTGAAGTCAAAGCAGACGACTAAGTCAGAGTCAAATGGGCCACTCTGGCCTTTAAACGACCAGATACAAATTAACTGCATAAAAATTACCAGGAGTTTATATTGTTTCAAAAAGAACTCTCCCTAGGAAGCTGATGATACAGAGAATGAACACAAGAGCCATGAATCACTTAAGAAAAATTCTGGCATCTAATATTCCCATCTATTTAATATAGCAAGATCTGATGCAATTCCACGCTCTTGCCAACAACCTGAGTAAGCGAATCCATGGTTAAACAACAGGGGGATTTTCAAAAGAAATGAATCAAGCTATAAATGTAAACACCATACAACTATTATTTCAAAACAAAAGCAAGTGTATGCAATATAAGAAAAGATGCATATATATATTTTAGAGGAAGCACTCACTTCCATAAATAAGTAAAACAATTAAGAGGGTTAGGGAGCTCTTATTATCAGAGACTTCACTTAGAGCGCAGGTCTAGTTTCTGCAGTGCACAGTTCTCTTCCCAGTTTTTTGTGGTTATATAATAAAGGTTGCACTAAAGCACAAAGTGGCGGTGGAGGGGGCGGGGAATCACCACAGTTGTACTTACAGGTGTGCTGGGAAGCTATTCTTTTAAAATCAATGGGTCTATTTATGAAGATACGGAAAGAAAAAACATAAACTAGGCACATGTTTATACTCTGCTTAAAGGGCTAGAAACCCAATATAACAGAAAATATGCACCTGTAAACTCCAATAACTGTTCTAATTATTTAACAAAAACCAAGAGTTGGAATTTTTTTTACAACCAATAGGTACAATTTAAAAATCTGATCCACACTTCCCCAAAAATATCTATTAATTATTCAAATAAAAAATACACAAAAGCCTGAAAAAAATTCTTAAATGAGGCTCTTAAAAAACTATACACAAACAAAATACTTGAAATAACTGAAATGAAACTGATGCAGTTAAATTAAATTGGAATTAAATTCTCACAGCATGAATTAGAGCTCTGGCAGCTGCTTCATACACCTAAGGTGAAGCTTGAGTCTTTAGCTGTAGAGAACAGTTTCTCCAATCAACATTTCCATCCACATTTAACAATTTCCCCAATCCACATTTGCATCCATCTCACAATTAACATTCAAAGTAATTCAGATGGAAAATAGAGTTAATCTCAATTTTACTGTGTGACACTAAAATAAAAAATATCAATCAACAATTTAAGTGTCAGCCCCAGATGATCTAAGTTAAGTTGCTTTTTAAAAATATTATATTAGAATATTTCTCCAACATATTATCTATCAATTATCCCAGGGAAACAATCTGTGGCAAAAAGAAAAAAAATTGCTCCCTAGAAATTTCAGCATGATCTTCACAAACTTTGACCAAAAATCTTACCATCCCAATACTGTGCAACAAATGTTCAAAACAAAGGAATGAACAATAATCTATTATTTAAAAAAGAATATCTGAACATGTTCAGTAAGGACAAAGATTTAAAGAAGCTAAAACAACAAGTGTAATATCACAGTCAGTTACATTAAACCTGCAGGGACATGACAGCTAATCACCAGCCTGCTCGTCCTGGTGATGAGATAGTACAAGAACAGTCCATAAAGGTCTTCAAGGCGGGTCAAGGATAAATAGGCAAGCAGATTTCTACAAGACTGCCTTAAACCCAACAAGAACAAAGAAACAAGTATCAGGAAAGAACATCAACTCAAAATGGATAGAGCTACTCAAACCTAAAGCAGAGTACCAAGTCTCCAGATAAAATCCAGTTGGTTATATCTTTTCAAAGACACAAGTTGGTTCATATTCAAAATAAATTCTCAATTCCCTCCTCAAAAGTCTTATAAAATATAATTAGCTAGCACTGATTAATGGTGAAGTATTTAACACAAACACTAAGACAACTATGAACTTCATTTTTCAATGTCCAAGTTTAATTTCAATAGTTTTCAAAGTGAAATTGCTTTCCTAAACTCATCTGCATTTTATACATCTGTAAATAGCACACATATACCTACTTTTCAGTATGTCTTTAAGAAGGAGGGGGAGAAAAAAGGGAGGGAAGTCTGTTTTAAGCACTGCAGTCTAAAGACTATAATTAACTTTTATAAGAAATGCAATTGGAAAATCTTAGAATATAACTAAATGGAATCAACAAAGTATACTGCCTAAAAGCAAAGATTCAAATAACCTCTGAGCTACCAAGAGGCAAAAGCAAAATTGCCTATCTTAAGAATTCTCTCCCCCACCCCCACCCCATAACAAACCACCTCCAAGAATTTCCTCTAGAAGAAAAAAAATGAAGGAATGGGACAGGGCAACTTCAAGAAGAGAGACACGTTTATAAAACACCCAAAAGCTAACTGAAGGTTGGTTTATCTGCACTAAAGTAATGTGAATTTCAGCCTACAAAAAAAAAAAATTAGATCTGAACTGAAATTAAAACATTCAAAAACAGTTCTCTTCCAAATTGTACTAACCCATCTTGTTCCAACTTGCTGGCATTTTAATCAAACAGGGGGAGGAAGCACTAATCAAATACAGAATTTTAAAATAAATTATTTTCAAAATGTAGAATTTAAAATGTACTTTCACATCAAAAATCTTCAAAGGAATTATTTCCTGTATGTTTCCAAACACTTAGAATTCTTTAAATTTATCAGACATTAAGTGACTAGATGACAAAATTAAGCCCCTGCTTTTACAAAGGCACGCTAAAACACATGGTTTGAATGGTATCTGAATTTAAGCTTTGGGCTCTCTCTAATACCCCCAAGCATCTTAAGCAACTGTTAATCTCTGTCTCAGTTTCACAATGTATGAAACAGGAAAAACTACAAGGATAGGTAGTTAATTAGCCAGGATTAAATGCTAGCAAATGGCTTTGAAGTTACTTTATATTGTTCTCAGTTCTCCTCCTACTCAGTAAAACTAAGAGATGAGAAAACATCTGGAATTGCTATATATATTAACATCTGCAGACTCACAGCAGTTAAAAGATGATTTGTGTTTACAAATTTCTAAGCCAAAGATCATTCAACAATCCGGAAGGATTTCAGGATACAATCGCAATGAACAGTTTTTAGATAAATTTCCTTTCATTCTGAAAGATACCTGCCCTTACATACGTTCTCAAAACAGACTATTACAAATCACCAAGCATCTTGAGAGGTCTTGGCACAAAACAATTCTAGGAAAGATGAACAAGCTGTTACTGTTGTTAATGTTATTCTCAGCATTCTAAGCTGTCAATCAAGGTAAGCTTCATCATAAATACACTCTCCAAAAAGTACTAGCCCCTGCTGAGAATCTAAGTACTTCCTTCTAAGCCATCTGTCCAGAAAAGCTCTATTAAAACACCTAGAATGCATTTGCTCTCATGTTTAAAGGAGCTTTGAATAAATATAAAATACTAAAATACATTAAGCCATAGACATTTTTTCCGCTTCGGACACTGATAAACTACTACCCAAGTCTGTCTGAATGCCTAGGTTGAACACAAAACCCATAGGTTAAGAAACTTAATCAAAGGAGATCAACATTTTTTTCAAAGAAAAAAACATAATACAGCTCAAGAAGAGGGAGAAAACTCAAAAACAAAGTAGGTTGGGGGAAACATAATTGTAAATTACTCCCTGATAGAAGAGGGACTCAATTACATTTTAAAACAGGAATTTAAGTTTCTCAATGAGCTACAAACTAAATTACTCACTGTTCTGCTTACTGAGCTACAAACATTAGAAGAACCTAAGTATTTCTAAATCTGGTTTGAAGGATCCAAAATTAATCTATTATGTTCCAGCAAAGAAGGAAATTGCATAAATTTCAATGAGGAAAAAGTGGGATGTTATAAGAGCCTAAGGCTAATGATGAGAATGAATTATTTTGAGAATAAAGGAGAAACCGAAACAAAAGAGTCTGAATTCTTCCCTCCACCTCGTCCTTTCTTCTTAGGCCATGAAGGATATTCCTCGTACACTACTAAGAATACCATTTAGAAAATAACTTTGACCCATTTGTCAAAACTTCACAACAACAACAAAATGTGAGGCTGAATCCCTAGACTGCAGCCTCTTCACACACACATGGAGCACATTCTGAATCCCAGGCCTTTCACATCTCTACCAATTAGTCAGAGACCCTGGAAATATGCTGAGGCTCCTTTAAGGTTCTGGAGCTGGAGCTGAGGGTGGAATACCGCCAGAAAAACTAGAAAAACAAATTACATTTGACTTAAGCTTACAAACATTACCAAAAAAGTTTAAATTCCCCAGAAAAGTATATAAAATTCAAATACTTATCTTCCAAATCAATGTGAAAAAAGGATCACCTGTCCACTGACTTTTTTTTTAAACTGGCCCATCCACATTTATTACTAAAATGTCCACCTGCCCATCTATAAACACAGAATGTCAAAAGAATACAAATTCACTGTGGTAACACCACCACAGATGGTCATTTGCTCACAATCCGAAGTTTACAGACTGAAAACCGGGAGTGAGGACTGGTGAAAGCATTCTGGGGAGAAGCTCTCTTACTTTTCATTTATTTTCAACATAAAGTTTAAGGCCATTCCAACCACCATCTAAATGGGGAAAAGTTCATTCATTAAGTAAATGTTCACTGAGTGTCTTATTATGTGCTAGTTACTTAATAAATATTTCATACTGGGTTACTAAAAAGCAATAAATGCATTTGACCTAATGATGAACAAATGACTGATCCTATCCAGAAAAATGTAGTCTACTGGGCATACAAGCATGTTCTTTAGATGTAGGTTGTGAGAGAAATACAATATAAAATAACCCATCACTCTGTGATAGTGATTTCTCACCTTTATCACAAACTTCAAGTTTACTACCAATGACAAGGAATCAACACTCAGAACTCCATCCTACTAAATGAAGCTTCAAAAAAAAAAAAAAAAAAAAGAGTTACTCTCCATACAGCCAAAACTGCAAAACGTTTACTTAATCTACACTTACTTTTCTTAGGTAATGTGAGGGAGAGCTGTACTGGAAACTTTAAGAGGCATTCTCAACTCTTTGAAGAATTAATCAGGGGAAAATTCTCATGTCTATGCTATTAAAATATCTCCAATTTAACTGGCTATTCAACCCAAACCCTTGAAGTCTTTGGCTTTCCTTAGTTATTAAAACAGTTGTATTTAGGGCATCTTTTTAAACAATTTGTGTTTTTTTTCCCTCAGTATTTTGCCACTGGTTCAACTCTTTTACCCATAAAAATAAATGCCCAAACCTCCAGCTTCTGAAAATAACATCTGGTATGTGCACTTAACAAAAACCTTGAGAGGATGTCCTAGTTTTTATTTAAAATGTTTTCATTTAAAACAAGAATGCCTTTAGCAAAATTAGACATAAATCAACTTTTACCTTATTAGGAAATTGCTATTTTCAACATTTACCTTAAACCACAACATGGATTTATCTTCTAACCAGTCAGCTTCCTGTCTCTCCCCAACTAGATTAGACTGTAACTTTTTTGAGAGCAAAGGACTACTGGACCCCATGATCTGGTTCTAGCTAATATATTTCACAAACTCTGTTAAGTCTCCACATACACATAAATGTTGCTAGTTTTAAGGCCTTAAGGAATTCTTTAATATTCTAAAGCTAGTTTGATAACAGCAGGTGTCTTTAACTGTTACTACAGTTGTTTACTAGTGAGTTCTCAGAGTGTGGTCCTGAGCCCCTTAGAGTTTCCAAAACCCTTTCAGAGGGTACATGAAGTCAAACTATTTTCATAAACAGTATTGATGTTATTTTTATTGTTTACCCTCATTCTCTCACAAGCATGCAATGGAGTTTTCCAGAAGCTACATGATGTATGGCATCTCAAGAGACAATGCAAAAAGACAGATATGAAAATCTGTCTTCTAGTAAGCCAGACAAAAGAAAAGTTGCAAAAAATTAAAATACTGCCACTCTTCCCACCAAATTTTTGTTCTGAAAGTAGTTATTTTATATAAAGTATTATTTCTGTTAACAAGCAATGGACTTACTACTGTCAACTGTAAATGATTTAATAAATACATATTTAAATTTTTTCTTTTAATTTCTAGTTCAGCAATATCAATAGATAAAAGCCACACAAACAAAGGCTCTTTGGGTTCTCAATAATTTTTAAGAGCATAAAGGTGCCCTGAAAATAAAAAGCTTGAGAACCATTGTGGTACACAATTACACGGCAAATACAACAGAATGTACCCAGTGCCTTCCATAGATAAGAAGCTCAAGTTAATTCTAAGGCATAATTACTTCTTACACCGCCTAATCTTGTTGAGTAATACATCTCCTTGTAAAACATAATTCAGCATAAAACCAGTCTGTCCTAGGCCCTATTTAAGGGGCTTTAGATTTTTAGATCCAAAGTCCGCTTTATAAAGATGTTCTGATCTATAAGACCACCTATAACTTGAACAGTGTGTAGGAGTTTCTCAAAAGTTTTCACAAAAATTACCTTGTTCATCCTAACAGCAACCTGTGAAGTAAACGTTTTCTTTAACAGATGACATAATGAAACCAAGCCGACACTCAGAGGAAACAGAACTACTTTCCAAGGATGTACTGCTACCTCGGAGAGCCTAGGATGTTGGTCTTTTGCAATCTGCTTGGCTGCCTCAAGGCTGTTTCACTGTGGTGTAACTGCAAGCTCCCAAAGAACACAAGGCAAGGGCATTACTTTTATGATCCCCGTGCCAAAACAGAGATTTTCCCCTCCCTAATAAGAAGGCAATCAGACTCAATACCCGGTCACCACATTATTCAACACACTGGCTACCCTTTTGGTGCCCTACCAAAAAGGAAAAAAAGAAAAAGAAAAAGAGAAAGGAAGAAATCCAAGTGTTGGAGAATAAATACCAGCATACATAATATTCCAAGATGATGAATTAGTTAAGGACTCATAGATTTAATAATCATTTAGTCACTGAAACAACAGGCAGGCAAGAACAAGATCAAGCTCAATACAAAAACATGAGATTACATCAATGAATGGATGCCAATAGGTTAAAATGGGAGGCCCACACGAAATGGGTTCAATTCACAGCACATGAACAGAAGGGGAAAACCCACATAAAGGTGCGAAACTAGCTTTATTCGTTCTATAAATCCAAGCACATGACTAAACCACCCTCCCAAAGCAATGCCACAAACTTTGTCGCAAGATGCAAAGATGCCATCTTACCCCTTAGACACAAACCACTAGTCCCCTAGGGCCAGACATACTAGTTTGTTCTTTTTATCAGCACAAACCTCTTGGTTATGCTCCATTTTCACTTAACTTCCACAAGAGATACTCAATTTTCTGCATTTCCTTTCCACAGACAAGTGGACACTCTGACTGACAAAGGCAAGACTGACTCACAACAGGGTATCTGCCACTTACATAAACTCTTTCCTTTTTTTAAATGCATGTGTCCAGTGAGGCTATTTTAAAATTTTAAGTGATTTTTACCCAGAAAAAGGCAGAAGTGTGCTGTCTGCTTTGTATCCCTGTAGTTTAACCGCAGATGATCAAGGGTAATTTCATCATTCCTCATGAGGTATGCTTTTCCTAGTGTTTACTTTGGTCATTTTTCTTTTCAAATCTCTTTTGGGAAAATTAAGTTACAGTTATAGCACCACAGCTATAGCTACAATTATAATTAACGCATCACCAACTAATTTGTAAAGCAGTTTGATACACCTTATTTGTTGTTTCATACTCAACATTTACTGTGGAAGAAACATTCGTAGGTAAATTTCTGCACCCTCATAAAAGGACTGCAATATTGCACTGTGAAACCAATTAACCGGTTAATCTTTATAGACTTCATGCAGAAAAAGATAATCTGACTTTACAAAGGCAAGCACAGCTTCAAACCTCTGGGAGCTCAAGGAAACCGCACTTATTTCTATTCCTTATCCTACAGTACAATTTTCTTTGTGGCGTTACCTATGTTTTTCTCCAAGGACATAATCATCATATTGAAGTAACCTGTCAAAAGTGTTAAGGCATTCTCTAAAGTATCTTCCCTGCTGCAACCCACAAGGAGAAACGTCACACAGCTAAATCGTATCATTGCTGTTTTCTTGCCTTTATTTCGTCAGATGAACTTAAGATTTAAAAAAAAAAACCCCACAATTCGAATTTTACACTGCAACCCACGCTACCAGTGATCATCTCAAAGCTAATAAACAAAGACTGTCGGCGGCACCAGGGCCCTACCAGGAAGTAATCAAAGCAGTGTGGCCGGTGCGACCCTAAGTCGCTAGAGCAGACAATAAGAGGGCACTGGGGCTTCCAAGGGGCCCGGCAGAAGGAGTTAAGATGCTTAGGCAACGCAAAAGCATTACATAAACCTAATAACTGTCCTAAAGCACATGAACTCGGGAATCCCAAGGCAATTTCAGACAACCCCAAAGATTTGAAAGGCGACTCGAGCCGCCCCTCCAAAGCAGCTGCTCAATCAGCCTTCCGAGCTTTTACGCCCGAAGCCTGTTTTCAAACTTCACCCTCCCTAGCTGATGAAAGACTCCGACCTCGGCCGCCTGAGTTCGGAGCACCTCCTGGGGCTCGGGGCTCCCGCCCGCCCCGCGTGGATCTGGTTGCCGGAGCATGCGGGGAAGGGAAAGGAAGCGGGGCCGGGGCAGGTAGCGAAGGGCCCCAGCGCGCTCCGCAGCCCAGACAAAGCTTCGCCCCGAGAGCGGCGCTCTTCTCGTGCGGTCGAGGACGAGACGCAACTCGAGCCCCGCCACACGTGCGGCCGCCTTGTGCGGGCAGGACACCCACCCCCGCCGCCCCCGACCCGGCGACACGGGCCAGCACAGCCCCCGGGCACTGGAAGGCGGCGCGGGGGCGCAAGCCGCGCGGGCCGGGGTCCCCGCCCGCCGCCGCCCCCACGCGCTGTGGCCCCCGCGGGCTCCAGCCCCTCGCGGGCCTCTCCTTTGCCGGCAGGACCGTCGGGCCGCGGGAAACAAAGGAGCCGCCGCCGCCGCTCCGCCCGCCGCCGCTCCGCTCACCTCGCCGCGTACCCCTCCCCAGCCGCCGAGCCCGGCTCGCCCTCACCCCTCCCCGCGTCCGCGCGCCGGCCGCCCGCGGCCCCTAGACGGCAGGCCCGGCGGAGCCGGGGCCTCGGGTGCGCGGCAGGGCCGCCTGGGGCCGCACTCACCGCTGCAGCACCAGGACGACGGGGAGCCGTTGGGGAACTTGGCTGAGTCCGGAGCGATGCAGACGCTGGAGCTGAGGTGCGGACACTCCATGGCCACGAGGAGGGCGGCGAGAGGGACTGAGGCTCCCGGACGCGGCGGGGGGTGGGGGACCGAGGGACTCTGAAGGCTCCGTCTGGGGTCGCTCCTTGCCGGGCGCTCGGCCGACGGCGGCTGCGTCCCGAGCCCTTGCGTCAAAGAAAGCAAAAGCTTCCGGGCGCCGGGTTTTCCTGCCCGCCGTCTCCAGGAGCCCGGCTCCGGAAAACGTGGTACTCCGGAATCCGGGTTCTGCCGCCACCCCTAGGCTGGGGGCTTCCGTCTTCCCAGGCCGGCCCCGCCCCGCCCCTGGGCAGGCCCCGCCTCCAGCCTCGGCCCCGCCCCCGTCCTCTCCCGCGGGGGTGGGGTCCCGGTGCTCGCAGGAGGGTGGCGCGGAGTCAGGGTACGCTCGGAAGTGACTTTCCCAACTCCGCTGCGCCAAGCACCCGCGGTTTCCCCCCGCCCCGAGAAGGGTGGGGCGCCAAGCTGGGGCACGCCTGGCCAGTCTGCTGCTTTTACCGCGGCCCAGCGATTGCTCGCAGTCATAGAAGACTGATTCTGTGTAGTGTGGGGTGGTCTTACTAAACCATGGTAGCAAATATGGCCACACAGGAAAGTGTGAAGAAGAAAGTAAAAACCACTCGGGCAGACAGGCACTGTAGCCCCCATTTTACACACGAAGGTACAAGCTCAGAGAAGTTAAGCGCCTGGCCCCTGGTGGCCCAGCGAGCTGCGTAGATCCCAGAGCAGTACAGCGTTAGTGCTTTTCTCCCTGCAGCAGGTGCGATACTGACCGGATTCTAGGTTCTGAACAAGTGGCCTTAGCCAGCCATCTAGGTGCTGAATGGCTGGGCCCGCGGGGGCGCTCATGAACAAACCCTGGCACTGTGACTCACCATCTGCGTTACCTCCAGCGCGTGGTGGGACAGTCTTACCTCACCATCAGGTGTAAGTCTTAAGTGAGATAGATGAAACCTGGGTTTGCTTAGCGCGAGGTCCCAGTTACCAGGTGATAAAAAGGGAAGGCATCTGACATTTGTTTAACACCTACTACTGTCTCCTAGCCAGGCTTTACACACAATACCTCCTTTAAACCTTGCACCACCCCGCCAGCTGCTTTTACCATCCCCTTTGTAAATTTATCGCTGGGGAAACCGAGTTTGTACTTGGTTAATCCGTGCAAGAATTGGATGCCCGCCTCTCTGGCTTCTTCGTAGAAAGAGCACAGGGCAAGCCTCAAGTGGCCGCTAGGGCAGGCGTTACACCCAAGCGAACCTGCGATCTCTCAGGGGCACGGCCTTGAGGATGTCCGAGGCTATTACAAACATTGCCTCAAAGTTGGGGCTCCTTGTAAAACCCGGCAAAGGAGCAGCAGGGCCAGGAGGCGAACGGGGAGGGGGGAGCTGATGTGGCAATCTTGCGGACAGGGCGAGAGGAGGAAGGAAGGTCAGGAAATGATTAACCGGGCTGGGCCGGGTAGTGGTTAGAGCAAGGCACCTCCCCGCGGTGCAGTCCCGGAGCAGTCCAGAGATGCCCCTCTCAGTCACTCCTCACGCCTCGCCATCACCCACACCACCCGCCACTGCTCGGTTTCCTCCTTGCACCTCTCTGCCTAACCGTGTCCATTCACTCACCTGCCGCATCTCCCTCCCCACCCACCCCTACCCCAAATAGTATTTACGATTCCTCAGTGAATAGCTCTTCCGTTGCTTCCCGAGTTTTGTTTGATTGCTGTTAGAGCAAGCCTCCGTCTTGAGATTTTATGTCAGTGACGAATCGTGAAAAGTGCAGCTGTTCAAATCCTAGCTCTGCTTAGATGATCAACTTTGGCAAGTGTCTTCCCATGCACTTTTCATCTGTAAAACGGGAAAAAATAATATTTATCCCGCAAGGAAGATGTGACAATTCATGAGACTTGCCACCCCGTAGTAGGTAGTGGATCGTTTATAGTTTTTTTCCGTTTGTTTGTTTTTTCTTAAGTGGCAGCATGTGAGAGAATAATTCCTAGGAAGTAGGAGAATAAACAGTAAATCTGACCTTTGATCAGGCTCTCCCAACCTTCTCCTCCTATCAACTGATTCTTTTTCAAGGCCCGGCTGGATCAACCTCAGTTTCCTTCTGCACACCTACGCCTAGTTATCATCCATGCCCCCTCATTTAGCTGTGGAACTTGCCCTGACTCACGCCATCTTTCATCCTGGCATGTGATGTTTCTTTTTTCACCCTCGGAAAGACTCACTTTCCTTATTATCTAGACTTCAGCTTAAAACATCACTTGCAAAAAAAAAAAATATATATATATATATATATATATATATATATATATATATATATATATCTTCCTCAGGGAGGCCTTTCCTGACCCTGCCCCACCCCCAGATTACCTCCAGGTGTGTGATGTCCTTATCTGCCCCCACACTCGGCCTTTTCCAAACACTGTTCAGGCCCGTAATTATTTGTTTAATGTCTGTCTTCCCCTTGGAGGTCCATAAAGGTAGCAAACAAGTCTGCCTGGTTTCCTGCTGTATTCCTAACATAAGATGTGGAATGTGGAGGGCATCCAATAACTAAGTGTTCAATCATGAATGAGTGATCGATTAGCAATGTCTACCATGGGCAGGCGTTTGGGAAGTGGCCTAGTATATGCCAGGTAATTGTCTCCCCCCACACACCCCGCCCCCCCCCCGCCCTTGATCTCTAAATTTCCCTTCAGCTCTGAGTTTATGATTTTAAAGGCATCAGAAATGTGAAAACACCTTGTAAGGTGTAAACTGCTAAGACAAGAAAAAAAAAAAGAAATGTTTTTATTAGAGTCTTCTCTCCCTAACTAGAATAAAACCCCCTCCGAACAGAGGTCCTAAATTAGTCACCTTGACTGCTATAGACCGCAGAGGGGGAACTGTGATTATCAGGCAGTCCAGAGAAGCTGGGCAAAAATCAGACTTCTGCTAGATTTCCCTACAACTTTCCTGTGTCTCTGAAAGTTTTCGTAGTTTAAAAAAAAAAAAAAAAACCCTCGCGGTAAGCAAATGTGTCAAGCGGGGGAAGACCACGGGGCATACTGGGAAATCTGCTTTTTCAGTCCCTCGTTTCTTCGGCTACATTTAACACAACCAACGTTCGCTTTTTGGTTCTTGGCCCGCATCCCTTTGGCGCTGACGAGCTCTGACTTACACGCGAGTGAGCCCGGGTGGGGCTGAACCAGCCTCCGGCAGCCGTGCTGGAGAACGCGCGGCCTCCGGGAGTCCCGGGGGCGGGGACCGGGGAGGGGGACCGTTCCTGCCAGCAGCGGCGGCCGCGTTTTAAAAGTTTGTGTTCTTCAGAGGAGAGGAAGGCACAATTTTAACCCTACTATCAAACGTTTCTCTTCTTCAGGGGATATATACATATAATAAAAGGGGGGAGAAGGGTTGTACTGGGAGTGGGTGGGTCATACGTTGCCATGGGAACCTCAGGCGGGGGGGGGGGGGGGAGCGGGGGTGTCTCAAGGTTGCTGCGACCTTCCCCTAGCTTTCAGACTTGAGATTTCTGGCAGAATCGGTGGTCCCGAAGCATGGATTACAAGCTGACCAGGCCCTGGGGAAGAAGTCTTATTGGCAGCGCCTAGAGAGCTAGGTTAATTATTGACCTTAGAGATTTTTCTGGGAGCAAAGCCTCCTTGGGAAACCAGAGTTCCATCAAGAGGAGGCTTGGTGAGTATTAAGAAGGAGGGGGAGAGGGTGAGGAGCAGCCGCTCAGGGACTCTTTTCTCACCTTGTTTAATTTTCCAAGAGGCACTCACCTGCTACTTCCTTGCTTGTTTACTTGTTTACCTATTGTCAGTCTTCTCCATGAGAACCATACGTTGCTAGTCCTGTTCATTGCCTGATTTCCAGCTCCTGGAATTCAGCCTGGTGCATGGCAGGTCCTCGGTAACTATTTGTTAAATGATTAAGTGAGTGATGGGGTTGGGTGTGGGTTTCAGCCATCTAGCTCTCAACTGGCTGTCATTCTCCCACTTCTTTTCATTCACCCCTTCTGCATTATCTTGCTGCCCAAAATTCTTCAGTGACTCCCCATGTATGGCAAGATAAAATTGGAAACTCTCTGCCATCACAGTCACCTGTCCATTCTCTTTCATTAAAGCTTTTTAAAAAAAGCTGTTCCAGCAATATCTAAAATAGCACCTTCATTATAGAAAATGTGCTTCCTTACACTTCTGTGTCCTTCCCCCACTTCCTTCCCTTCTACCTGGCTGGCTCTGACTCCTTCCAGTTGAAGCACATAACCTCCTCAGGGAAGCACTCCATCACTCACGCAAGCAAACTTCTAAGCTTCCCCCCACCTCACCATCATCACCCATTCTGTCCCTGCAGCTTGTCACATGGTGCTGGTTTTTTCTGTTTATGTTTCAGTCTCCCTTAGGGGCAGATGCTTTTCTTCTCATCTATGGATCCTAAGCACCTAGTTCAGCAATTGCAGATATTAGGAAAAGATTATATTTGTTGATTAAATGTTGTTGGAAGTGCCCCCTTTCAAGAGTGATTGCATCAGTCATTTTGCGTAATGGTCGCCTGGGTAGTCACAGAAAGGACCTCAACTTTGCAAGAAAAGAAATTGACATTCAGTGGTTCCCAACCAGGTACTGTATCAGTGGTTTTCATTTCTTCTTTAATCCCTACAACAAACCTGAGATGGAGGTATTATTTCCATTTTACTGATGAAAAAGCTAAAGCTCAAAGACTTAAATAATTGCGCAAATTTACACAACTTTCACTCCTCACACAGGTGGTCAGCTAAATGATCCTGCAATACTTTGGGGTGGTAGCTGACATTCCTAATAACGAAGAATCTTTGGGAGCAGAGGACACAGAGGAGCCTCTGCGTAACTAAAGAAAGGATCAGTACCATTGTAATTATCATTATATCATTGTCTTAATTTGTATTGCTCTTAATGCTTTCTTCTTTATCATTGAAATGTGAACTTTGCAGCACTTTTCTGAAGGAGATGAGAAGATTTTCTTGTTTAAAGACCCGCTTTGCAGCTAAAGCATGGGACCAATTAAGCAAAATCGTAGGGCTCTACCACCAAACAACTCTTGGTCAAGTGAAGGAGTCACTTAACATTCTGGGCTCCAGATTCCCATTTGTAAAATCAGGGGGTTGAACCTAGGCCTTGATGGCCCCCAAGGGCTGTTCTAGAGTGAACATCCAGCGATCGAGCCAATGATAGCTCATGGCCACCCAGGGACACTGGCAGAGGCAACACCATCCTTGTATCCTGTGGCAGAGACTGCCAGCTATTCACCCCAAATCTGCTTTCTCTTCCTCCCCGGGTTCACAAAAGAAATGTCTCAGCTTCCTTTGTAGCTGAGCATAGTCATTTTTCGTCAATAGAGTGAGCAGAAATCACAAGGATCAGCCTCGGCTGGCACTGTGGACAGCTGCCCATGACAAAAATACTCCAATGTCCAATTTTGTTTATCAACATGTGGGGGAAATATACTAGGTCAGGTCCAGAAAGAAACATGGGTCTTCTACTCTTTCTTTCTGTGTTTCCTCTCCAATCATTTGTTCATTTATTCAACAACCACTGTCTGCACTCCTGCCACACACCAGGCACTGAAGGTACAGGGACTTAGAGCTCCATGCTATGTGGGGGCCGCCTCTGTTGACATCTCTGTCACTATCGGGATGAAAATTGTGACGTCACTCCTTTCCCCTTGCTTGTTCATTGTCTGATTGGACATCAGAGCCTCTGAGTTTCAAAGTCCTATCTCTACAGGGAGCTTTCACACTTTAGACTGTGAAAATGACTTCACACATAAAGGGCCTGGCTTGGTGCCTGGTATGCAGTAGACCCCCAATAAATGTTCATCTCCTTGAGACCTTGTCACATAGGAGGACTGATGTGGGAGGTGGAGAGTGATGGCCTGAAGTAATTGATTTTAGTATAGCTGGCCCAGAAGGTAGATTTTTATCCTTTTAAAGGGATCCAGGCCAGATCATTCATTCAACAGACATCACTGATGATCAAGGCTCACTGTCTGTTGTTTCACTTGATGGTATATACAAGTGAAACAACAGAAAGGCCTCAAAGGGATGAACAAAGGGGCCAAACAGACCAGCAAACAGGCAACTGCAACACAGCGTGATAAATGCTACGACGACGGGAAGTACAGGATGTTGCTTAGCCACAAACAAGGAGCAACTCACCCAGGCTTGGGGGTGGGGGGTGGGGGAAGCATCAGGCAAGGCTTCCTGGAGGAAGTGACATCTGACCTGAGACTTGATTGATACCTAGAAGTTAACCAGGTAAAGTGGGGGAGAGAGGCAGAGGGAACCGTATCTGCAAAGGCTCAGAGGCCTAGAGATCTGAGATGGCCAGTCTGGCTGGAGAGTCATGTGCAGGGAGACAGAAAGGTGAAATATGAGGCTGGCAAGGAAAGCAGAAAGACGGTAAAGGGCTGTGGACTCTCTATAGCAGAGAACTATCATCACAGAGAAATCTGGGTCCCCAGGACGCTGGAATCTTTCCGGGTTGCACTTTGCCAGGCCCTGGGAGAGGGGATAAGGTTGCAAAGATGCAGAAAGATCAGAGATAAGACAGAGGAAAGAAAGGAACTACTAAGAATTATTAACATTTATAAGATGTTTGACTGCATTAGTCATCTGGGAAATGCAAATTAAAACCACAGTGCACACCTAGCTAGAAACAAATCGGGGCCATTCGAATGCAGCTGGGACTCCCCTGGCCATAATCGTGACCAGATCTCTGAGACTGTGACCTTGAGGAGCTTAAAGCCCACTGAGAGGGAGAGGCTCAGACACTTTAAGAAGTTGGGAAAAGGATCCTAGGCTTAGAGGACCTCCATCTCTGCTTTCCCACCCTCCCTTCCTAACCTTGATTTAACCTGACAATTCAGCTATCCGGGATATTCAGATAAGCAGAAAATGAATTCCTTATACAACCAGAACATAGTGCCAGACCCTTCTGCGGGGTGCCTGATGTACTAGAAAGAGGTGGGGCTTTAGGCTGGGCTCCTGCTTCTGTCACTGGTCTGCTTTGTGACCTTGGGCCAGCAGCATGACCTCTCTGGAACCTCCATCTATTAAATAGGAATAATAATAGCTGCTTCCAAAATGGTGTCTTCCCTGCTCTGTCTCCCTTAGCCAAACACTTAATGTTTGGAAACAGAGAACAGAGACCCATGTGTCACGATCGGAAGTCGCCAATATCCACAACTTATGCATTTATGTAATCACACCAAAGGTTATAAGCATATTTTATAATTACATCATCTACAAAGCTCTGCTGTGGTTGACCCAGTTATCAATTGGCAGCAACAGGAGGAAAAAAAATGGTCTTTAACATTTATCACCATCCAAAGAACAGTGCTGGAAAAGTATGGAAAGGGCCTTAGAACCCTTCTGGCTTTTCTCGTTTACCCGTGGAGTGGCTGGTGCTTTCAGGCTGGAAATGGAGATCAGAAGCAGCAAGGCTTCATGGAAAATTACCCCGAGAGCCCTCAGGACAGAAATGATTAGAAAACTGGAAGGGCCAGGAGTTTCACAAGGAGGGAACTGGTCCCAGAGAGATATGTTTGTCCAGCAACACAGACTCCCCTGGGCAGCTTCTGACACCAGAGTGCTCCTCGCCTGCTAGAGTCTGTGCACAGTAATGCCTAGAAAAGAGTTTTTTGTGCACTTCATTTGGCCTTTCCTGTGTGCAGGATGCATGCGCTGGTTCTCTTGGGGAAAGAGATGGCTCCGGAGGCAGGCCTGCCTCTCCTGCACCCCTCAAATGGGTCCTAGGCTGTCACCTTCTGCTTGCATCACTGATTCTGCCTGTGGTCATCCACAGTAGGCATTTTTATGTGACATCCTGATATGAACTCGTCTATAGTCATTTATCTCCTTTTCTTACAGTTGAATTAAAAAAAAAACAAAACCATTCTGCTGAACTGAATGCCCAGGCAACTGCATTCTCAATTTCACTGAGTTTTTACAGCACATGAAAGAAAAATTCATCCGCACTTCCTTAAAAAAGATTTTCAAAGTCAGAAGTGAGCCTGAATTTGTAAGGGGTGAGGATACTTATTTTGCATTGGCTGAGTTGAAAAGATGCTTCTTCACCATGTCTCAGAATGCATTTCCTTTCCAATTCCTCTGCCCATGCCCACCACCTCCTCCTACCCCAGGACCATCAGTGGTTCCTACTGGACCACTCTCTCTCAAAAAAAAAAAAAAAAAAGGACACTTCCTTCCCTGAACCCCTCCCACAGGCCCTGAAGGGGCCTCATGCTCAGCCTTTGCTAAGACTGGGAGCTCCCACCGCTGAAACTAGTCCTCTTTGGTGCCCCCTGAGTGGCCAGCCTGGCAGTGGGTGTGGGCCAAAGAAGGGAGGACCCACCCAAAGGCCACATCCTTGCCAAGTCTCCAACTTGCATCATCGCTTCCTGCCTGTGCCCGATCAGAAGATTTTAGCAGCTACCCACTGCTCCGAGAAGCAAGCGTAGGCCCTTCCGTGGCATCAAGGACCCCCCCAATTTAGCCCTGACCGACCTGCCGGCCTTGGTTCTCTCCCCAGCCCCACACAAGCCTGAAGGCTGAGCAGACCCTCAATGCTCTCGCCCTGGCTTCGTCCCCCAGCTCTTTACTCGGCCTGTTTCACTCCAGCCTATGGAAGTCCTCCCATCTACCAAAGTCAGCACAAGGGCCATTCATATTTCCTCTCTCTCTCTTTCGTCTCCCCCTCCCTCTCTTCTTTCCCTCCCCCTCCTCCCACTCACGCAGCATGGAGTGACCTCCCTCCTTCACCACGTTCCCATGGGACCCTGCCTGTCCTTAGCAGCAGCATCTACTTCAGTCTGCTTTGGAGTAGAACTCTCCCTGTTTGTAGCACCTCCCAGTTAGAATCTCGGAGGATTCTGGTATCCCTGGACTGCAAGCGCTTACCCACCCTCATTCACCTGGATGTTTAGCATAGTCCTGGCCCCAGGAGGTTCTTAACAAATGCTTGGTCCTTGAAGACAGTGACCTGATGGACAGAGCCTTGTCTTTGGCAATGGGCAGAAGTGAGTGTGAGTGCCCCTCCTCCTCCTAATAATTGTGTGATCTTGGACAAGCGGCCTACTCTTTCCGAATCTCTTAGGTCCAAAACCTATAAACTGGAGGTTACAATAGTACCTAGGACTATGATAGGTCCCCATAGAGTGGTCAAGAATGACTGAGATAATGTACATAGAACTCTTGCCATTCATAAAGTAGTTCCTGATAAATATGAGTCACCACCTTTATCAGGTACACACTTTTGAAGCTTTTACTCTTGTCTTGAACCCCCTGGAGTGGATATCTGGGGAGAAGGCTACTAGAATATTCACACTGGAAGATGAAAATGACCTTGCAACCCGGGCCTGGTTGCAAGGAGGTCAGAGAGGATGGCAAAGACTGAAAGCATCCTGAGGAAAGAGGGGAGTGGCAAAAGCTGGCAGCCCTGGGCCCTGTAGGAGGTGGGCCATACCCTTCCTAACGAATGAAGTCAGACACTTCCCAGGAAATCAGCTCCTCCAGTTTCATTTATGAGAGATTAGCATCTGCTAGAGAGCCTCCCCAAAGCCATCTCCATACTTTAACGTGAGCCTGCGTAATCAGAGGTAGGAAAGGCAGAGAGGAGCAAGGAAAAAGGGCATTTCCAAAGGAACTTGGCCAGTATGTCTCTGGCACTGAGGGTGAGGGGAACGGAGGCCTAGCAGGACAGGACTCGATAGGACCAGGGAGCCCCGTCATCATGGAGACACTCACACATACCAAACCAATTGCTAACCTGGGTTTTCAGGAGCAGCCATCCTGGGAAGAAGTGAAGAGGGCAAGGTTTAGAGTGGGGCAGAGAAGGGTGGGGCAGGAAACAGCAATGTCCTCTGTGTGGCCCCTGTGGTTCTCAGTACACAGTATTAAATGGGCGTTTTGATATATTTCAGTCTCCTGAGACTTCTCAGGGCTGAGTTCCCATGAATGAGCTGATCTTCCTTCTGTGCACCATTCCCACCAGCCTGTCCAAAAGAGAGTTCCCCGTGATAGGGCAGTGCTGTGCGGCGGAGCATGGAGGTGATCCTCGTTTGCAGAGTAGTCACTGTGGGAAGATTTCAATGCCACGTGGCAGGCTTTTCCTTGGAGACAGGACCTTGGACTAGGATCTTGGCACTTGAATGTCTTTTGGACATCATGTCGTCCAATTACCCTGTTACAGATGAGGAAACTGACACCTAAAGAGGCCAAGCCAGTTTGCAATGTATACACCCATCAAACCACCACAATGTATGCTTTAAATAGCTTATATTTTTGTCAATGATGCCTTAATAAGGCTGAAGCAATAAATTACAATTAAAATGAATTTAAAAAAAGAAGCCAAGCCAGGAAGAGAACCCAGGTCTCCTCATCACCAGTCCAGGGTTTTTTGTCTTGTTTCTCTATGAGAGCCCTATAAAGACATTTTGGTGTGGTACCGTGCAGATGCTATCATGTGGCTGATAAATCTGGAGGTGACTAGAAAGTATGAATCTTACTTGTTCTAATCACAGATTGGAGCCCCAACTTACTCCTTGCCTGACTTCCTGTAGCTTCTTGTTCTCCTGGGGAACTTGTGTGAACGGTAGATTCACACTCTGATAGACTCTTGGGGTGGAGTTGGGAAAGGCCCAGGGCATGAAAGTTTTGACTTGATCAGCCTGCTTTTTTGAGTACCGGGTGCGCAGCCAGTCAGGCATTCTCTCCTCCCTTCTCTAAAAAAAAAAAATCTCTGGCCTCTTTAAGTCCCAGGAGGCTGGTATGCCATGGGGCAACCCTGGGAGGTAGCACGTGGCACCCCTCCCGGGGAAAGGAACAGACTGAGTAAAAAACTGACAGTGACTCATGGGAGTTCAAAAAAAGCATGAGTAGATGAAGCTGGCATGGGTATGACCAACGGAAAGCCTAAAGTAAGGGCGATGTCAAAAGGAATATGAAACTCACAAGGGGAAATGTATTCACTCATTCAAGAAATCTTTGATCACTTAATTAAACCAGGTTTAGTTCTAGGCACTGGGGAAATCAGACCAAGAAGGACACAGAGACCCATGCAACTGACTCAGAAGAGGAAGACTCAAAAGTCATGAACAGATTCTCAGTTCAATGAAAAGCGAGGTTAGAGGAAGACAGTGAGAGGAATGAGATCTTGAACAACTGGTCAGAAATTTCAAGAGGATATTATCTGCACAGGTTTTAAAACCTGCAAGAAAGGAGGCAGAGAGAGATGCAATTTGGGAACTACTTTGGCACTCAAAGGACTAAACCGAAGTGTGTGCAGTCCATGCTGGGATAATTCATTCACTCAACCAGTACTCACTGAGCACTTCCTATTTCTGCAGTCACATCAGGCTCTTTGCTGTTCCTTGTCCTCACCAGACACACTCTCCCATCCTGCCTTTAATCTATCAGTGTCCTCTTCTTTTGAGGGCTTCCCCTCAATGAAGAGCTCTATTTAGCAGGTACATAAACAAACTGAAAATGCTGTGACAGGAAAAGGAACAATATCCTAGCGAGGATCCTGTCTAATTCATCTTTGTACCCGAGTGCCGGGCACATAGCAGGCACCTAGGAAACGTTTGATGAATGAATGAATATCATTGCTAGGCACTGAGGGAGTCAAATTTTTCTAATAAGAAATGTTAGCCTGATTACAACTCCAAAAAAAAGTATATTTAAAGACTGTTTTAAAAATCTACTGAAAAACCCTAACAGTGGTTGAATGATGGAATTATGGGAGACTTTCTTTTCTCTATTTCCCCCGTTTTGGATACAGCAGCATTTTTTTTTTCTTTAAATGGAGGTACTAGGGATTTAAACCAGGACCTCACACATACTAAGCATGTACTCTACCACCTGCCAGCAACATTTTTTATAATGAAAAATATATATTTCAGCTCCATCTCCACCCTGCTCCCTCCACCCTCCAAAATTATGACAATTACAACTTTTTACCTAATTTAAAAAATTTGGTGCCATATGAATTATGAAGACAGAAATCATGATCAGAATTTCATCATGCAGCCAAATACAATTGATCACCACATTATCTTGAAGTGTTTGAGGACACGCATGATCATTTATAGCCAGGCATAAACGACAGTTCTTATTAACTACTTTGATTAGTATTACTTAAAACAGCCAAACTGGGCCTTTTGTCGGAGTGCTGGGAAGAGGCGGGAACTGGGCCAAGGAGGATGTGACTCTGTTGCCCTCACTAGGGACCCCACCTTTCTGGCAGAGAGTGTTGGACCTGAGAGCTCTGAGGGCCTCCAAGCATTGGCAGCAGAGCAGGGCAGTAACTGGGCAGCAACTGGGGCTGCTCAGGCTCCACAAAGGAGCTTTTCACCCCAAACTCTCCTTTCCTTCCCTTCCTCAGGTCAGCCTTCTAGATAGGAGAAAGCCATAAGAATGCTGCCTTAAATGCCATCAATACAAATTTATTCCAGCAGTAGAACCATTGTCTCTGAGAGGGCTAGAGGAGGAACGTGTTGGCTCACACGACAAAGATTTACCGAGAACCTACTATGCGCCAAGCATAAGCCAGGTCCTATACATACATGTTATCATTTCTTCCCTCACCCACGTTATGTAGATATTATTGTCCCCATTATACAGATAGTGAAACAGGCTCAGAAAAGTTAAGACTGGTCCTAGGTCTCATCTTTAAGTAAGAGGTGGGAACTGGGTGGAGCAGGGAATAGGGGAGAGGGAGGGAGGAGGGATCCAAAGTCAGTGCTATCAGACTGGGAAAGCGACTCTCCCCACACTCCATAGCAACATCGCAGCCGTTTCTAGACTTGATGTTTAAAGTCTGTGTGACCATCAGCAACCACTCTGGAGCTCAGTCTCCTTGTTTAAAAACAAATAAAAAATAAAGGGCTTGAGAAGTATGTTTTCCAGGTATCCTTCTAGCCCTGAGTTCTTTATCACAGCGTTTCCTCTTTTTGCCTTTGTAAAAGCTCTGCTAGTTGAGTACTCCCCGGTCACCAGCGCGGAGCAACACCAGGGACTCGGGTCTCTCCAGGGATCGCCCCCTAGAGGACATCCGTGGTGCTGCGGCCGCCCGGGCTCCCAGGGAAAGTACACGCAACTAACAAACCAACATAATCACCGGGTCCAAGCCAACTTTAATTACCGCTTTACCTTTTAAAAAAAAATGGATTTAGAAAACATTCTCACAGCCCTTCCCACGCTCACCAAGGCACAGCTGCCGGAACATTTAATGATGCGGAGCATTTGTAGCCTGAAGACCTACTGGTTCTGAGTCATATTTTTTAACTGGATTATATTTTACTTTCTACACCTCAAGATTCTTTGGGGCCTGGTGAGGCCGCTTATTGATCCAGTGCTGATTATGCAGGGCTACTGAACTGTAACTATAAAACAATATGTTTGTCTCTACTTCGATATTTGTATTACAACAGTCAAGTTTTGGTTAGGTAATATATGCATGTGACATTCAAAAGTCACTACAGAGTTTTCTTTCCCTTTTTTTTTTTTTTTTTTTTGAGGGGGTGGTAATTAGGCTTACTCATTTATTTATTTTTAGAGGAGGTACTGGGGATTGAACCCAGGCACTGGTGCATGCTAAGCATGTGCTCTATCACTTGAGCTATACTCTCCCCCTCTCCCCACAAGAGTATTCAATGATTAGCATCAACCCAGAAATTCCACTCTGGTTGATATCCCCAAAATTGAAAACAGGTGTTCAAACAAAAACTTATACATGAATGTTCATAGTAGCACTATTCATAATAGCCAAGAAATTGAAACAATCCAAATGTCATCGACTGACAATAGATAAACAAAATGTAGTATATCCATGCAATGGAATACTATTCAACCACGAAAAAGGAATAAAGTAGTGATACATGCTAGTATTTGGATGGACCTTGAAATATTATGCTCACTGAAAGAAGACAGACAGAAAAGGCCACATATTATATCATTCCACTTATATGAAATGTTCAGAAGAAGCAAATCCATAGAGATTTTCTTATTTGCACGTTAGCGGTTGCCAGGATCTGAGGGAAAGGGGATGTGGGAGGTGACTGCTAATGAGAATGGGGTCTCCATTAGGGGTGATGAAAATGTTCTATAACTAGGTAGTGGTGATGGTTGCACAACATTGTGAATGTACTAAATGTCACTGGGTTGTACACTTTAAAATATTTTAAATGGTAAATTTTATGTTATGTGTATTTTACAATACAAATAAATAAATAAATAAAGGGTACTCTGTAAAAAGTAAGTTCCCCTTTCTCCAGGTCCCCTTCCTGAAGACAAAAACAGTAATTAGCACTCTTTCTTCTCCATCCATCCAGAGATTATTAGTGTATGTATGTATATATACAGAGTGTTTATATTATTATATATGTCTTTGTATTATATGTATTGTAAATATATTCTTTTCCTCCCTTTTGGGGCACAAATGGTCACACCATATGGCCACATGCTTTTTTTTTTTTTCTTTTCTTTTTATTGAGGAGGGGCAGGAGGTGATTGGGTTTTTATTCATTCATTTATTTATTTAACTTTAATGGAGGTACTGGGGATTGAACCCAGGACCTTGTGCGTACTAAGCACACACTCTATCACTGAGCTACACTCTCCCCCTCACCCCAGCCACTTGCTTTTTCCACTTAAATTATTTTGGATGGTTCTAAGTCAGTACTTGTTCTTTTTAATGGCTTTTGATCTTTCCAAAATAATAAGTGAAAAATATCATCTCATTTTAGTTTTAACTTTTATTTATTTTCTTATGAATGAGAATGAGCACTTTTCATGTGTTTAAAACCCATTTGTATTTTCTTAACTGTGAATTTTCTTTTCATACACTTTGCCCATTTTTATGTGATGTTGTTGGTCTTTTTCTTTTTGGGTTCTAGGTGCTCTTTATAAAGTGACATTAGCTCTCTATGATATTAATTTCGAATCTATTACCCAGTTGCCCTTTGACCCTCCAGCATTTGTGTAATCAGATGCATTACTTTTCCCTGTTTGAATTACCTAGCATGGTTTCTCTTTTCCTGACTGGATCTTGATTGATACATTTGGGTGGGGTTTTCTTCCATTATTGATTTGTGAGAACTCTTTGTACATTAGGGAAATTAGCCAATTATCTATCATATACATTGAAATCATTTTCATTCGTTTCTTTTGCCATTTTAATGTTTATTCTTGTACAGAAATTTTACAATTTTATTACTCAACTGTATCAGTATTTGCCTTTCCAGTTTCTGTATTTCACGGAGTGCTTAGACCGGCTTTCTTTACCTAAGATTATAAACACATTCACCTACATTTTCTCCCCATACTTTTATGGTTTCTTGTTTTACAATGAGTTTTTTATTCACCTGGAACTTATTTTAGAGTAAAGAGTGAGGTAGCAATATAATTTAAATAGCTTTCCCACATGGAAAACAGTGTTCAGTCAACTGTCTCATTACCATTTATTGAATGGCTCTTTCTCCTGTGGTTTGAAATGCCAATTTTATTAAGTACTACATTCACATATATGCTTGGGTCTATTTCTGGACTTTTTTTTATTGGCTTATCTGTCTATTTCTCAGTCAGTAATACGTTCCTTGTTAGCCAGAAACCAGCATTTGATTTCATTTCCTGGACTCATTCATATAAATACCTCTCCATTTGAAATAAAGTTTCACTCCTGGAAGTCAAAAACACAAGAAAGGGAAGGTCGAGTCCCGTCGTGTCTGAGACTCAGGAGGAAATACTAAAAATCTGATTTCCTAAACCAAGGCTTCTTGAATAAATTTTTATTGATAAAGCAAGTCCATCTGAAATGCCAGATTTCAACCAAAAGTTGTGAGATTTTTTGTTTGTTTACTGTTGGGAGATCTCCTAAATTTCATCTTCCATCTCTTTCACTGCGCTGTCATCTCTGCTATATTTTTAATTCCAAGGACTCTCTTGGAATTAAATGCTTCTTAAAAAAAAAAAAACAACACAGCACCCTGTTCCTCTTTCATGGATATATTATTTTCTCTTCCTGGGGATTAATCATAGAATGCATTTTTTTTTCTCTCCTCTTTTCTGAACACCTCTATTTTCTCTGAGTTTACTATTTTGTTTTAGCATATCTTTTAAATTAGAGCCTTTTCCTCAATTATATGATTTTTTGGTTATTTATCCTTATTTGAGAGTGCAGCATGAAAAAGCTGACTGGAAAATCTAAGAGAGAGAGAGTTATTGATTAAAAGGCTTCAGGCTGGATAACTAGGCAGAGGTCCCACCGTTTATTTATGTGACCTTCAACTGTCAATCTCTTCAGCTTGTTCCCTTGGGCAGGTTTCATCTGAGAAGAAATCTCTAGTCTCCAGCCTGGTGGGTCCTTACCTGGCTGCCTGCTCCTTGGGAGTTAAGCTAGGGAGGCAACTGGTGGGCCATTCAGGGACACTACAAAATGGGAAAATCTTTTGGGAAAAATTAGATACTTGAGATCTCAAAAAAAAAATCAAAGTGCTCCTATGTGGAAAATCTATATTCAAGACTTGTGAGTTTGCTGGGTAAGGGCCCCTGGATATGTGAGGTGTCGCTGTGTTAATAACGGCTAATGAAAGTGTGTGTCTGAAATACAGATAAAACATCTGCCCTTGATGACACCTACTCATTTCAGTCGTCTCTGGCCACAGTAAGCCCACCAATTGTACCTCTAATCTGAAAGAGTGCACTGTACACAACCCGTGTGTGTGTGTGTGCGCGCGTGTGCGTGTGTTCGGGGGATGGGATGGTGGATGTGGAGGGGGGAGCCCTTTGGGAAACAATTCCATTCATAGGAACCCTGGGTCTACTTCCTTACAACCTTTAGGATTCTGTGCTGCTGAGCATCATTTCAATGGCCAGTTCGGCCTCTACAAAGCTCTCAATTGTTCCTTCTTCCCTTTTGACTGGGGATCAGATGTGTGGGAAGATCTTGCTTTGAAATGTTTTTATTCCAGCAAGAAGGCTCAGTTTTAAACACAAAATGTACTTGTTTTCAGCCCTGTGCTCTCAAGCTTCCAAAGGGAAGAAGGTCCTTTATAAATTTGCTGAATTCTCTGTACTGGTGCTTATTAAGTCCCACTGTTTGCAAACTATTTTGCTGTGACACACACATCATTTCAAAACAGGAAGTTAGCTTTTAATCATTAGGCTGAAATCAAGTGCTTCAGAAAATAGAGGTTTCAGCCTGAGAATTTTACATAAGTCACGACAGGAAGGTGGGTGACTCTGGCTGTGTCTCTCCACTCAATCTTTGGGTATGTTCACTGTTTGCCCATCTCTTAAATACCTATTTTGTGCATGGCCTCATTTAACACTCTAGTCTACACCCATCAGATGAGCTACCCAATCAAAATGCAAGAACTCTGTTAATACACGGACTAACCATGTACAGAGATGCAGAAAAGAGGCTTTATCTTCACTGCTGTAAAATATATCGTTGTGTGCATGAACCGTCATTCATTTATTCATTCTGTTGTTGATGGATGATGACTGAGTTATTTCCAGTTTTTTCTATTACAAGCAACACTGCAACAAACAACTTAGCACGTCCCTCCTGGCACACATGTGCAAGTTTCACTAAGGCAACAGGTCTCCAGGTATGATCCAAGGACCCACAGGGGACCCTGAAGCCCTTCTATGGGGTCCATGAGGTCACAACTATTTTCATAATACTTTTCACTCTCCTGTCAAGCATATGCAGTGGAGTTTTCCAGAGGCTGTCTGATTTGCACACAATTAGCAAAAAAAAACCTATTAAAATATCTTTTCCAATTACATGTCTGTGTCAGGCTGTCAGACAACAAAGAGGCTTACAAAATGTAAATGGTGCCACTCAGCTCCCTAAATTTTAAAGTATATATAATTTTTTCCATAACATATATTGTGTTAATATGTCATGAGTTTATTTTAAAATTAATAGTAATTTTTTTAATGTTTCTGTTTTAATTTCTAATATAGTAAATATCAACAGATGGAACCCACATTAAAAAGAAAAGCTCTTTGGGATGGGATCGCCAGCAGTTTTTAAGAGCATCTAAGAGTCTTGAATCCAAAAAGTCTAAGAAACACGGCACTAGGGTATGTCCCTGGGAGTGGAATTGCTGAGTTGCAGGGTGGGTGTATAGCTACCTTTAAATGGTAAATCTTATCATCACTAAAGATTAGATTCAGTTTGATATTATTTATATGGAACCCCATCCGAAGAAACCAGCACAGTTAAAGTACAGAGAGGTCAGAATTGCATACATATTTACTTAAACTGAAAAAAAAAAAAAGATAGGGGGCAACATTAGGCTCAAAATACAGGCTAGTGGTTACCTTTCATTAGAAGGCAGGGCGAGGGGGCTAAGTGGGAGGAGGGAGATTGGATTAGTTCTTTTTAAAAATTCTTTTCCACTGTAGTTGATTACAAGATATTGAAACAGTTCCCTGTGCTATAAAATAGGACGTTGCTGTTTATCTGTTTCACACATAGTGGTTTGTATCTGCTGATCCTAAGCTCCCAATTTATCCTTCCCCCACCACAGATTAGTTCTTAGGTATAGTGTTTATTATTGTGCTTCACAACCTATAGATAGGCTACATTTTTTCTGTGTATTAAGAATTACATGATTTTTTTTTTATTTACTAAAAATAAGAAACAACTTCTAGCCTCAGGTGGCTTCCAATCTGCTGTTGAGGTCTGCGTGGCAAACATACTCCTCTCCTCTCTGGGTTTCAACCAACTGAGAACCTGACCCAGGGCTGAAAGCATCAGCTTTTATTGTTGGCAAAGCCCTATCTGAGAAAGTGGAGGCCAAATGGTTTTCTCATTCCTTTCTCACCTGATTCAGGCAGTCAGATGCAAACTGGAGGTCCCCTGCTGACCTCTCCCTGAGGAGCAGGGCCTCCCTAGTTGGGGAGGAGGCAGGAGAGAAACCACTGAAGGCAAAAGGAGAGAGGGGGCCTTCCTTCCTGGGGAGTGGAGTGGAAGTCCCCTGGACGAGGCACACCCAAACCACCGAGATGCCGAGCCGGACGTGACAAATGCTCTAAGAGGGCCAAGAGCAGATAAGCGGTAGAAGGTAGAGTTACTTGCAACTAACAGTGTGATGGAAGGCTTCCTGGGGGAGGCCACAAACATTGTACCTCCATGCGAAAGGTGATGGGATCTGGGCCAGCAGGCGGGGAAGTGGTGAACATTAACACAGAGGCTCAAGCACTAAGACTTGTCAGTAGGCTGAGGTCTGAGTTGCGGCTTCTGTGAGTGCTTTAGTACAGAACTAGCCCTTCTCTGGACACTAAGGGTGTGTCACCTGAAGGTGAGCTTAGCAGAGGGGGTGGTCACCGGGCTGGGCAAGTAGGCCGGGTTGGAGGATGAATGGTGGACCCCCCCCCACCTCATCCCCAGGTGTGGAAGAACCCTTCCAGGGGCTGATTCCTCACTGGGCAGGCACACAGAGACCCGAGGAGGCACAGGGGTCCTGCCCTAAAGCAGAGCTCCACTTCACGCCTTCACGGGGACAAGTGACCTGGGTTTGTGACCTGATGGCCTGCCAGCTGCTTGACTTTGGGCAAGGAGCAAGAGGAGTCACACTCAGTGAAAAACTACCTCCTATGTGTCTGGGTCTTGTTTTCTGTGCATCATTTTGTGTTTAATCTCTACAACAACTCTGTAAGGTGGGCACCAATATCTCCCATTCACAGACGAGCAGTTCAAGGGGCAGGGATGGGCAGGAGTTACCCAAAGTCATGCCGGGAGTATGTTTGCCACTCAGACCTCAGCAGCAGATTGGAAGCCCCTGAGGCTAGAAACTGTTTCTTATTTTTAGTAAATAAGGTAGGGGATGGAGCCCGGGATGCTAGAATCCAGTTCTGTCTACCTGTCAAGGTGATGTCCTTTCCATTACATTGCTTCGCCCTTCTGGGCCTCAGTTTCCACATCTATAAAATGGGAATAATGTCTGTGTCCCAGCTCCATTGTGAAAACCAACTGCAAAACCCAGCAGAGTGGCTGATTTCCCCCCTTCCCTTCCCTTCTAGCCCCAGTGCAGGGTCTGGATGCACCCTGAGGTTGCCTGTATACACTTCTCTGGGTTTGGCTGTTCTCAGCTACTTCTGGTACAGGGGTCTAACCAGAGTGGTCTGGACTCATTTCAGATGAGTTAGATGGCTCATTTCACATCTTAATGTTCTCATGCTTCTCACTGATCTTAGGGGAGCCCACCTCCCTCTCTTCCTCCCACCCCTCCTCCTTCATTCTCGCTCATTTACACCCAGGCTGAGCTCACACCCAGGCTCTCATTAGAGACTCTCACTTTTGGCTTGATTCAAAGCCAGTCCTTTACCACAGGCAGTGACTATGAGAAACCACAACGGACTCACAGAGCGAGGAGCGAAGAGAAACCTCCCCAGACCATCAGAACGGGCCCTGAGCTGCGCTTGCCTCCTCTCAGACACCATGGCTTCAATCTGGGCTGCATTTAAAGGGCCAGTAGCCCTTACTTGCAAGGCTGGTTAGTAGTCTACCAGTTCCGTGTGATTTGATTCTATTTAATTAGATTTAATTCCTTTCAGCAGTTAAGAGTCAGGCGTTAGGCAAGGCTAGTGTTAGACTGCTGAAGCTTAGCTCCCCAGAAAACAACTCTATTGGGGACTTAATTCCAGAAATGGAGTCCAATTCACAGACATTTTAACTAGGACAGAAGATGGAATGAGAGGAAATTGGACACTACGTGAGTTTCATCATTATTGAGGAGTCTAGTTCTCTGCCCATCACGCTGAGACTGAGTCCAGGGAACCGAGTTCCCCTGCTGAGTTCATGATTAACATCTCCATCCAAAACTTGATTTCCTTTCTTGTCCCACACCTCTCCCTCTCAGGATTGAAGAGTATCAAAGAAAAGGGGGGATTGAAACCAAGCAGGACCCTGCACACCTCCCCCTCCTCGGTACAAAGCCCCTCTGTGCCCCATCCCCTTTCTTGTTTGTAGAGAAACGCTTTAGTTTCCTAGGCCTTCCCTGAGTTCCAAAGAGCAGGCGCAGGCAGTTGCTAATTAGGGAAGAGAGGGAATGCAGGAACAAAGGACAGGCAGTCAAACAAGAAACATAATGATAATAGTTCAGGGATAAAACAGAGTCCTGGTTTCCCTTCAGGGTATATACATAACATTGATACACATCTTGGAGTTGTTCTGCTGCAGGAACTGAGACACTGCAAGCTCCAACCCAGGTGAGGAATGGTGACTACATGCTGAGCACAAGCATGTAGACCCCAGACTGGTTGGAACCAGAAGGCTGATGATTGAGATTCCTCAAACATCGCCCTGCTACAGCCTCACTGCTAAACAATCAGAAGAAAGTCATGCACCCTGCAGCCCTCCCAGGCCCACCCCAGCCTTGCTTGGACCTAAGTTTGGTTTGGTAACAAGACTGCTGAGCCTTGTTCAAGGAGGGGGAGAATTCATTCATATTTCACCCGAAGCAGGTCATGCTGTTACAGAACTGAAGGTGGGTCTGCTCGCTCCTCACGCAGCAGGGTCAGTTTACCGACACCAGGTTGCGGTGAAGGAAAGTACAGTGTTAATTGCAGGTGCCAAGCAAGGAGAATGGGCAGCTCATGCTCAGAAGACCTGAACTCCATGATGGCTTTCAGGGAAGGGTTTTTAAAGGCAATGTTTGGGGTAAGGGCTGCAGGGTATATGACTTTCTTCTGATTGTTTGGTGGTGAGGAGATAACAGGGTGATGTTCCAGGAATCTCAATCATCAGCCTTCTGGTTCCAACCAGTCTGGGGTCTACATGCTTGTGCTCAGCATGTAGTCACCATTCCTCACCTGGGTTGGAGCTTGCAGTGTCTCAGTTCCTGCAGCAGAACAACTCCAAGATGTGTATCAGTGTTACGTATATACCCTGAGGGGGAACCAGGACTCTGTTTTATCGCTGAACTATTATCATTATGTTTCTTGTTTGACTGCCTGTCCTTTGTTCCTGCATTCCCTCTCTTCTCTAATTAGCAACTGCCTGCGCCTGCTCTTTGGAACTCAGAGAAGGCCTAGGAGGCTTAAACTTTTTTCTACAAACAAGAAATGGGGGACACAGAGGGACATTTGTACCCAGGAGGGCCCTGCAGGGTCCTGCTTGGTTTCAACGCCACCGAGAGCTGCCACTCCAGTGTAGTTTAGAAACATATGTGTTTGTGCCACTATGGAGCTGGAAAAGGAAAACCAAGGAAAAAATGCAAATCAAGAGGGCAAAACAAACCCAGTTAAGCTGTCCCCTCCAGCTTTCTCCCAACTGGAAATTTCCAATTCTGACATGCTGGCCCATTTTTAATACATTGAAAATGCATATTCATCTATTTTGAGTGAGCAATATTGATCACTAGACAGTGTGGGAGGAGTGAAAGATTTCAAGGTTAGTGGGTAAAAATAAAGTGAGTTAAGCTAGTAAATTGCAGGAGAAACTCTACGTGTCAGTCAGACCTTATGAAGACAGACAAGACAAGATGAAGGCAAAACCCCAGCAGAACTGAAGAATGTTTACATTCTCGCAACCACAAATGTGAAGTGAGCTCAGAAGCCAGTGGGAGTTTAACAAAATAGAGTTAAGGTCAAGGTGGAGGCTGCTCTGTGCAGATTCCCCTCCTGGTTGCCCTGGCAATGAAACATCGCCTTCCAGTAGCGAAATCAGATAGAGAAGAAACCCACAAACACAAGAGAGTTTCTGGGTCTACAGTCCTGCTGGTTCTCCCTCTGACTCTGGCCTAGTGAAGGAAGGAGACTGATGAGGTAGCTGCGTATGCCTTTGACTCACTGGCACCACTGCCTGGGAGGAAGCTTCAGGAACCCAGGGCTGGGAACTATCAGGAGAGTGACCTCCTGGAGGGGGGGCTGAGGAGCTTGGATCAGGGACTTACACCAGCCCTGCCCCTCAGGAGAGGGGAGAGAAGGGCCTGAGTCCACTCATCAGCTAGCTAATAACTGTTGAGTGTGTCAGGGAGAAGACAATAATGAATGAGATGACATCCCTGTCCCCAAGGTGAGGGAAAAGCAGATGTATACAATTAGTTGTAATAAACTGTAATAAATTGTAAAATTACAATTAGTTGTAATATAGGCCATGTTGAGGTGGGTAAACAGAGCATTACCACAACCCTTTTCTTCTTTAGTCTTCTTTTTATCATACAGGCCGTATTTTTATATCCCAAACATAGCAAATATGAACATAAGCAAAAGGGAAAAAGTCAAGTCACTCGCTATTACGTCACCTAGAGAGGGCTGCAATTAACATTCTGGAGTATATTTCTCAGAACTTTTTCTTATGCAAATATACGCATGGGTTCAAAACATACATGTGCTCTCTCTATATAGATAGATGTTTTTCTGAGACAGAATTATATACCACATATAGGATTTTACCTTTTGGCATCTTGCAAAATACCAGGAATATCTTTTCAACTAACACATATATGGTGGCATCAAAGTATTCTATATCTGCTTTGCACCCATTATTTGACTTTAAAATAACTTAGCTAATAAAGTGGAGAGAGAGAAGGTTCTTGTCTTTCCCCTCAAGTCAAGTGAGGGAAACTCCAATGGCAGCACTTAGAGAACTTGATATGTGTTTCTTAACAGTTTTCAGAACCAGGGTTGGTGTCAGATCCTGCCCAAGAAGTCTAACGGGCAAATGCAGGGAGGCTGACAGCTGATGGATGAGGTATAGGAGAGGCACTGTGCTGGGATCAGCTTCTGGTCCCAGGGTTGCCGGGTGAGGATGCAAGAGCATTTCCCATGAACCATGAGCTGGAAAGAAACAAGTTGCTCGGTGATTGCATCAACATAAAGGTTACAGTGGATAAAGGAGCTCAGACTTTATTTCGATGCTAATGAGGACCCTTTGGGAGGCTGAGATGGGGAATGGTACTATCAGAGCCTGGCTGTAGGAGATGAATCTACTAATTATGTGTAAGACAACTGGCGGGAGGGGAGACCAGAGGACAGGAAGTCAGTTCAGAGGCTGTGACCAAAGCCTGAAGACAATGTCCCTCCAGGGGAGTCAGAGGATGTGGGTTCAAGTCTGGTCTCTGCCATCAATGAACTTGAATCAGTCACTTCACCTTCCTAAGCCTCAGTATCTCAACCGTAACAAGGGCATTAAAAACAACGCCAAGGAGTGATGAAAATGCTTTGGAACTTGCTAAAAGTGGTGGTTGCACAACATGGTGAATGAGCTACATGCTCCTGACTTGTATACATTGTAATATTTAATTCCATCTTGTGTGAATTTCACCTCCATTATAAAGCAAAAACCCAAATAACCCCAAGGGTTATTGTGAGGATTAAGTGAGTCAGATGGGTTTGTTTTTATAGTCATCCGATGCTGGCCAACATGAAACTAGCTTTCTTCCCATAATTACATTAACCCCTCTTGGCCCGGCTCCCCCCCTAGCCACAGAGTCAGCAACTTATTTGAATCCCCTTAAGGTTTTCCAGGCTTGTACTTCAACCTGGTTGTTAAAATCTCGGTCACCATGCAGTTTGTAAAGTATCATTTCTCCTCCTGGTCTTGCCGCCTCTGCACAGACTCTGTGCTGGCGGCTACACGGGGTGAGGGTGAGGACGGGCTGGGCTTGGGAGGAGACAAATGATGGCCGATCACAGGGTGAGGTTGCATAACTGGTTCGCAGTAAATTTGCTGGGGCTTCCCTTGCCTGAGTCACCACCATCTGGCTCCCGGCCACAGCCTGCCTGGGTACCGCTGAGAGCCCGAGGGCCAGGCTCTCCACCTGCTGCAGTCAGGGCTCCCCTGAAGAGGCGGTCCCCATGCAGGAGCTGCACAAGCTTGGGCAGTGTTCAGCCAGGCCTGCCACGGAGGACGCCAGGGGGCAGCCAGGTCTGTTTGGGGTGGAGGACTGGTCGTCCCTCATCCCAAAACTCCTCTCAGCGCTTGCTGGGCTGAGTGACCATTTGGTAGCCTGAAGGCTTCCCCTTCCCCCTCCTCCCCACCCGGCTAATCGCTTCCTCTTGAGATTCTGACACGAGTCCTCCCAGCTCCTGGCCCCTCAGCTACTTAGGGCGAAGCCACTCTGCTGACTTCCAACCCAGAACTTACTTTCTCACTAGTTAAGAGGCACATTTAAATCTCCCCCCTGCCCCCCCCCCCCGTCCCCAGCTTCATGCCCAATTTTTCATTGATTCCAGCTAATATTTTCTTTCAGTGACTTAACAAGGACAGATGACAGGCAGGGTTGATGGCTCCTCCTTCATTTGTCCCTGGTCTGTCATGGTCATTACAGGATGGACTCTAGGAAGACAGTCATGGAAGGAAAATGGAAGGCAGAGAGAGAGAAAAGATGGATCTTAACTTTTGTCCCCGAGCCAGCCCAGTCAGCTGAGAGCGCACCCACCAGCCCCTGAGATGCATGCCTGCCGGCACTGTAGATGTTCTGGCTCTTTCGGAGGGAACTGGCACAGGAAGATGGATGTAAAAGAGTTAGGGCTTTCAGATCGGAACGGAAGAGGCTGAGAGGCTCACCTCAAGGCTCCCTCCCAGCTAAGGCCAAAAGGACCTGTGGCGCCGAAATCATGGGAAAAGAAATAGCAGAGCAGTAACCTCCTCCTCCTTTTTTCTACATAAAGAATGCCTACCTATCCTTCCAAACTCAGCTCAGTACTGTACTTTTGGGGAACCTCACCCATCCCCTGGGGAGCAGTCAGGACTCCCCTCTCTGTGCGCCCCACTGGGTGTGCCGAGGGCCCGTGGGGCGTGGAAGGGCAGAATGATGAGCACAGCCTCTCCTCTCTGCCCTGCGGGAGTGCCCTGGACACCCTGTGTGTGTGTGTGTGAATACATGCTCTAAGCTACAAAGCCCCAAAATTACACTAAATTATTCAACCATAATTTCAATTATTAATAATTTAAATAATGAAACCATATTAAAAATCTGGCTTCATTTTGTTAATGGCTTGCACCTCTTCCTGCATTGTGAGCTCTTTGATGACCAGGATACTTTTATTTATTTATTTTTTTAAAGTGTAGCTTCAACACCTCACAAAACACTGGGCACAAAATTAGGCACCTGACAGACGTGCCAGGCAGAAGGTACCTTCACGTAGACCCACAGCCTGGCCAGGAAGGCTGGCACCTGGCTCTTCAGAACAGCACAGCCGTTCATTTTGCCTGAGCTGAGGCCCCCGCTGGCTGTGGCATCTTCCTTTGAGAGGCCTACGATCCTGTTTGCCTTCGCCTGCTCCCAGCCGCTCTGGCCACCGACTCTTCCAGACTCTTGCCACCTCCCACCTGCTCACCCAACACTTGACCTTGGCCTCTTTCCTCAGCTCCTCCTGCCACTCCCCGGCAGCTTCCCCGGCACTGACCACTGCATGGCTGACCCCGACTTAGTGAGCCAGGCTCTGGGCCTTACATATGGCTTGAAGCTCAGTCAATTCATCTCAGAGTTAGAGAGAAATCAACACTGTGATGGGTCAGTGGTGGCGGAAAGAGCAGGGGCAGACCTGGGGTCAGATCCTGGCTCAGCTACTAAATGGCTGTGTGACCATGGCCAGCTGCTGAGCTTCTTAGAATGTCAGGTTTTGTTTTTTTTTTTTAATCTGTTTTGGGGGGTAGGTAACTAGGTTTATTTATTTATTTTTAGAGGAGGTACTGGGGATTGAACCCAGGACCCTGTGCATGCTAAGCATGTGCTCCAGCACTTGCCACTGTGCATGGGGACGAAAGCACACACGCCCTAAGTTATTGGGTCACTGTGAAAAGTACACACTGTGACACATGCTAAGCCTCTGGCCTTGTGCTGACACATGGCAGATACTAAGTGTTCATTTCCTTCCTTTCCTCTTTTCAGCTGTCTCTCCCGAATCTAAAAGCTCATGAGCCTTTGAAGCACACGTCCCTGTGTTAAACTATAACTTGGGAAGGTTACCAAGCTCCTAGAAAGTTTATCTTCTCAGAGGAACAAGGACGACGAAGACAACCTCCGTGTCCCACGTTGCCCTGGAACAGATTTCTCCCTCTTGGGCCAGAGTCCCCCAGACCAGGAGAGTGCGCTGGAGGCGATCAGAGCTCGCATTTCACACTTGACCAACCATGGAGGTGCAAGCAGGATCAGTCCCCAGAGGAGCGCTGAGTGAGCAAAAGAAAGCTTGGGGGGGCCTGGGAATGACGGTGGGGCTCAGAGAGAGAGGACGGGGACCAGGGGACCAGTCTGCGCAGAACAGGGAGCAAAGGGCTCAGCCAGGGACCTCGGCGCTTTGCAGCCTCACACAGGCTGCCATGGAAACGGAGGGGAGAAGGGAGGTGGCACTTGCCTCGGCCCTCCTCTTCAGACAGGAGAAATGGGGAGGTTTTGGAGATGTCAAGCTGAACAGAAAGGCAGGGTCCAGGGGAGCCAGTAGAGTCAGCTCCCTGCTCTCACTCAGGGCAGTGGTTCTGTGAGTGGTCCCCGGACCGGGAGGCATCGGCATCACCTGGGTTTGCCAGAAGGCGCCCCCGAGACACCTCGATACAGACCCACACACCTGTATTCTAAGAAGCCCTCTGGGTGATGTCGACTCTTTCTAAAGTTTGAGAACAGTCACCTTGGGATAATGCTTTTATCCATTTACTTGAAACTTCCTTCGCATCTTGAAGTGGTGGGAGGTGGCATGACCCTGGAACGGTCATAAGCTTTAGAGACAAGAAGATCTGAGTTCAGATCCTGGCCCTGGCCCTAGTGGCCTCGTGGCCTTGGACAAATCCATCAACCTCTCCAAACCGTAATTTCCTCAAGTGTAAAATATCCACCTTGCAGGATTAAGTGGCTAGATTTGGAGATGATGTCCCGAAAGCATTTTTGCGGAGTGCTTCGCACACACTTAGTGCTCATCACCCTCGTTATCATCAGGACCACCCTGACCGTGTAGAGGACCCTGGGTGAGAAAGAACTGGAGATGAATCTGAGGACCGTCATCCGGTCACACGGGGATCATTTTGCTCCACGAGAGTTTAATATGCTGTTCAGAATGCCATTTGTCGCCTGGCATCCTCGTTAAGCCAGGAACGACTTAGAGATAACAACTCCTTTCAAATTTGATGAGAAACGAATCTCTGTCTAACGTGGATACGCCGAGTGAAATCTCAAGGAGAAAAACCACTCTCATCACAACATAACCGAGTCATTCTCCTGCCCTACCCACTTCCCTTTCCTTAGACAAGTCCCTTAAACACACAGTAGCACCAGGCAAATATTTGCTGAGTGTTGAATGAATGGACTGGCTCAATGTGATTTGAAAAACGTCCAACTGTTGTGCAATAAAAGGAACCAAATTTGTGGCCAGGTCTTTAGCTTCCTGGGGTGGAAGCATGGCAGAACCAGCCACAGCAGCCACGTGGGGAGCGCACTAGAATCTTGGGAAATCAGGCACAGAGGGGACTGTAAGAGGCCACACTGGCTGGGACAGGGAGTGGGGGTGGTTCCCTGAATTTAGCAAAGGCCTTTTACAAGGGGCTGGCTAGTGGCCCCCCATCCCTGGCTGTACACCCTGCATCTGCTCCACCCTGGGAGCCTGCTGGGGGCTCGCCCATGCTGGTGAGTCAGCTGTCCTGTGCCCTCTGCAGTGCAGAGCAAACTGGAATCAGAGCACCAAAATGGTGCACCAGTTTGCCTCCCCAGAGTGGCGGGGGGGATGTAAATATCGCCCTTCTCCGTCTGGCCAAAAGGCTGTCATTCAGACCCCTGGCATCTTCTTTCACTCCTCAAACGCTGGGCTGGTCACATGTGGCCTGGCTCCCATCCTGCTCTGCTCCATTTACCCTCCCCACTGTCTCCAACATAGATCTTATCACCTGTTGCCCACTCCCTGCTCAGAGGATAAAGTCCAGATGCCTCCCGGCAGGGCATTCAAGGTCCTCTGAAATTTGGCCCCAACCGGAACATCCAGCTTTACTGCCCACAGACAGTGCCTCGGCCGCACCTGACTCTGGCCCGTCAGTGCCCTGCTCTTTTGTACTTCTGGCTGCTCATGGAAAGGCCTCTCCTCCTGCTGTCTTCCTGGAGGACTCTGACACCTCTTTCCAGAACCTGCCCAAGTGCAGCTTTCTGTGAAATGGGCCCGCCAGCACCCACCCTGAGCACTTTTCTAAGTCTTTACTTCGCCTACAAGTCCCTTTTCCAATCACAAATCCCTTGTGTCCCTCAGCACATGGCTCTACTACTGCTTTCAAAGTTTTTACATGTTTTTTTTTTTTGACATAATCTCAAACTTAAAGAGAAGTTGCAAGCATAGTACAAAGAATTTTTATACATCTTTCGCCCAGATTCCCTAAATATTCATGGTCCCCTATTTGCCTTAATCTTCTCCCCTCCCCCGTCTCTGTCTCTGGATGTATCATTTTATTTTTTTCTGAACAGTTTATGAGTTATCTGGAGACATCCGACCCTTCTACTGCTTCAATGTGTATGATTTCTAAAACCAAGGACACTCTCTTACATAATCATAGACTAATTATCAAAACTAGGAGTTACCTTTGATACCAATTATTACCTAATATACATCTTATTCAGATTTCACAAATTATCCCAATAAAGTCCTTTATAGCAAAGAAAATTCCCAGATCATCATTACGTTTAGTTATTATGTCTCTTTAGTGTTATTTAATTTAGAACAATTCCTTGGTCTTTTTTTTTTTTTTTTTTTTTTTTTTTTTTGGTCTTTCATGGCAATTGACATTTTGAAGTGTGTAGGCCAGTTATTTTATAAAAGAAAGTACCTTATTTTAGGTGGTCTGACGTTTTCTCACGATGGGTTCATGCTGTACACACTTGGCCGGAGGCCGGAGTATCTCAGAGGGGATGCTGGCTTCATCTCAGGGTGGCATATCAGGACGTATATGATGTCATTCTGTCCTGTTTCTGGTGGTGTTAATATTGGTCACTTGGTTGATTTGTTGATACGTCTGACTGGAGAATGAGGATTTCTCAAGGTCAAAGACTCAGCGTTCCTGGTATCTGGTACCTGAGCATATGGAGACACAGGGAAGTGAGGAACAAACACCAAGGGGCCCCTCCCATGTGCCTGGCCCTGTGGTCACTTCTCATCTAAGCCTCCCAGCAACCCTGTAATGCAGTGGTGGTGGTTCTCACTTTATAGGTGTGCTCAGTGAAGATGAATAATTTGCCCAAGGGCACTTGACTGGTGAGCAGCAGATCCAGATTCAAATCCAGACCCGCCACTTCCCATAACACTTATGCCCTGGAGACAAAAGACAGTCCACAACAGTCGTTGCTTTCAATGGATTTTTTTTTTTAACTGAAACAGAAAAACCTAACACCAAGACCACTGAAAAAGTTAACACCCTCCTACGTCAGTGAGGATGCTTTTGATTCATTTATCCTTTCTACAAATATTTACGGTGGGCCTGCTGTGTACCAGGCAGTGTTACAGATCATAGAGATATAGTAGTGAGCAAATAGCATGCGTTCTAGTGGGACGCTGCAAAGACCAGCAAATCCAGCTAAAGTGCTTGAACATTAACAAGGCCGGTAGCAGCAGAGCAGCTCCAGGGTTAATTAATGAGGTAGTTCAAAGATGTCCTGGCTAAGATTTGGCGTTTTTCTTTTTTTTTTTTTTCTTTTTTAATCAGTGGGCACTAAATTTATTGGGATAATAGAATGTTCAGCCTCAAAACACCTCCCCACAAATTACAAAAAGAAAAACAGTATCTTTACAGGAGTGGTTTGGTAACGCTACTTTAACCAAGTGATCACATTTAGCATCATTAATATTGGAACAATCTGATACTATATACTTCCTATAGTCAGGCACACGTCTTTTGAGACCCATGAAGACACATTTTTTTGTTTTGCCAAAAATGTTTAACCCACATCTAAAAGTGAGGAAGCCAGCAGACAAATAAATACAGATGAAGACATATTTTATAAGAAAAATCACTTGGACTCTTCAAAAATACAAATAGCATGAAGAACAAAAAAGGGATTATGCGTTACTTTTGATTGTTACGTACCCTTAGTGTCTTTTTTTTTATTGAGTTATAGTCAGTTTACAATGTTGTGTCAGTTTCCAATGTAGAGCACAATTTTTCAGTCATACATGAACATACATATATTCACTGTCACGTACTTTTTCACCATGAGCTACCACAAGATCTTGTATATATTTCCTTGTGCTATAAAGTATAATCTTGTTTATCTATTCTATATATACCTGTCAGTATCTACAAATTTCGAACTCCCAGTCTGTCCCTTCCCTCCCCTGTCCCCCCTGGCAACCACAAGTTTTTATTCTATGTCCATTTAGTCTGTTTCTGTTTTGTATTTATGTTGGTTTTTTTTTTTTTTTTTTTTTTTTAGATTCCGCATATGAGCGATCTCATATGGTATTTTTCTTTCTCTTTCTGGCTTACTTCATAACGCCATTTGCAGCAACATGATATGTCCCTGGAGAATGTCATTCTAAGTGAAGTAACCCTTAGTCTCTTTTAATCCAGAAGTGACCCCTCTCAGGCTGAGATTTGTGTTCTCTGAAATTCTCTTAGCGTTCCCTTTGGGCATGCAAGATTTTGCCTTAGTTCTAAGCAAGACACCCTCAAAGGAAACAAAGGGGACATTCGTGTCACGGTCCCTTTAGATGGGAAAAGAAAGTCTGGCTAGATCTTCCCAGCCTCACTAGCCAGAACTACGCGGCCAGCTGATGCCAAATCCACCGCTTGGCGAGAGGAATGAGCTGCTATGCCCGACTCAAGGAACCTAGATTCGCGCCTCCACCACCCAGTCTGTTGTCAGAAGAGTAGGGAACAAAACTGCAATTTTCTTTAACGAAGGAATGAGGGAGAAAGGCTGTTGAGTGCACAACTGACAATATTTTCAAATCTCTCATTCACTAGTTTACCAAATACAGACTCTGTGGTTTCTTAGCAGCTCTAAGGATGAAATCTTGCCATTTAGGACAACATGGATGGACCTCAAGGGCGTTGTGCTAAGTGAAATATATCAGACAGAGAAAGACAAATATGATTTTACTTATATGTGGAGTCTAAAAAACATCGCCATGACTTGTTTTATATTTTCATTCTTTTTTATGACTGAGTAACACTCCATTATATATGTGTATATGTACATATACACATATATCCCACACCTTCTTTATTCATTCATCCATCGATGGACATTTGGGTTGTTTCTATGTCTTGGCTATTGTAATGTTGCAATAAACATGACAATGCAGCTACCTTTTCAAGTTGGTGTTTTCATTTTCTTCAGACACATACCCAGAAGTGAAATTGTTGGATCACATAGTAGTTCTGCCTTTAATTTTCTGAGGAACTTCCATACTGTTTTCCACAGTGGCTGCACCAATTTACATTCCTACTAACAGTGTACTAGGGCTCCCTTTCCTCCACATCCTTGACAAGACTTATTTTTTGTCTTTTCAAGAATAGCATTCTAATCTAAGGTGATAGCTCACTGCGATTTTGACTTACATTTCCCTAGTGATTAGTGATGTGGAGCCATCTGTATGTCTTCTTTGGAAAAATATCTATTCAGATCTTTTGCCCATTTTTTTGTGGGGGGGTGGAGGTAATTAGGTTTATTTATTTATTTAAAAATTTATTTGCATTCTTCTTTATTGAAGTATAGTCAGTTTACAATGTTGTATCAATTTCTGGTGCACAGCATATTTTTTTAAAATTATTTTTTAATGGAGGCACTGGGGATTGAGCCCAGGACCTTGTGCATACTAAGCATGCTCTCTACCACTGAGCTATACCCTCCCACATCTGCCCATTTTAAAATCAGATTGCTCACATTTTTGCTGTTAAGTTGTATGAGTTGTTTATTTTGGATACTAACCCCTTATCAGATATATGATTTGTAAATATCTTCTGCCATTCAGAAGGTTGCTTTTTCAGTTTGTTGATGGTTTCCTTTGCTGTGCAGAAGCATTTTAGTTAGATATCGCCCCACTTGTTTATTTTTGCTTTCATTGCTTTAGCTGTTTCAATATTTTAACAACCATATGACAGTGCCCACGTGACAAGCTGGACATCGGCTCCAATCTTCACAATGACCATTCCCAGTGTCAGTAAAATGACTACACATAGTCCTCCCAGCTTCTGCCCATGGCCGGGCACTTACGCTTTCTCCAGTTTTAACTGAAGAAATGAAGCTCAGTTCTAAACATCTAGGTATGCACCTCTTAAAAATATTTCATTATACATAAAAATATATTTACATTATATATGTATGTGTATGTGTGTGTGTGTGTGTGTGTGTGTGTGTGTGTGTGTGTGTGTGTGTGTATATACACACTTCATATTTTTGTTTCCTTGTAATGCATTACCCAAAGTGATGTTTCAAGGTCAAGGATGTGATCAATTTTGAAATTTGACATGATGATTTAAAAAGTCTTTAACCAAAGCTTTAGAAACATCCTTGCCCACTTTTTCACAGACTACTGTTGCTGGGGAGCTGGGAGGCACATAGTGTACTGGCAAGAGGGTGGGCATTGGAGTAAGGAGAGCTGGGCTCACATCTGGGCAATGTTACTCTATCAGGGGTTGAGGATTTGGCAGTCTCTGAGCCTCTCTGGACATCGAGTTCCCAAAACAGTATGGAGATTCCTTAAAAAACTAAATATAGACTTACCATTGGGGAGGTGCCATCTCTCACAGCCCTGGGCATAGCAGGCACTGATTGCCTCCATCTGTTCCTGACCTTGGCCTGAGGCCTGGCCACCCTTGTAACACCCTCACCACGGCCCCCCTTTGAATAACGAACTATCAAAGTGCCGTGGGAGGGGCTGGTTCTACACATAAGGGAGTGTGAAGACTGCCACCTTCTGGTATAGAGTTAGTGTCCAGATGACTTTGGGGATCAAGCTGATCCCTGATGTGTCCCTGTGAGGATCTGCCCCCAGGGTGAAGCTGCAGGAGGAGGGGGAGGTTCTCCCCACCTAGACTGGCCCTGGCATTGCTGGTGGCATTAAGGTGACGTCCTCCTTCTGCCAGTGAAATTCTGGTGGAGAGAAGGTGCCGGGGTTTGAAAAGCTGCTTCTAAAGGAAGCTGGTTTTGCTTTTGGAGACTGTGAAGGTGCTGGCAAAGGCATCTTTGCAAAAGCAGGTTGTCTTTACCAGTGATTTATTAAACCCTGTTTAGAGAGGCTGACAGCAGTGGTCAGTCAGTCCACAAATATTTACAGAGCACCTACCATGGGCCAGACATGTGCTTTGATAAATAACCTTGAACAGGACAGGCAGGGTTCCTGCTCTCCTTGTCTAGTGAGGAAATTTGGGGGTAAGATTCTTTTTTTAAACTGATATATTTTATTTATTGAATTGAAGACAAAATGATATCTAAACAGAAAAATTTTTAAATACTAATTCATCTCCCAAACACTGTAGCTATTTTTATTTCAATACCTTCCAGACCTTGTATATTTGTGCACATTTTTACGGAGCTAGAATCATAAAGCATGTTATTCTGAAGTTAGTTACATTTCATTCACAATAAACGTTTCTCTGTGTTGCTACTTAAGCTTCATAACTATCCTTATAGCTATATAAGAGGCAAATGTGTGGCTGTATCAAAAGCTATGCATTTGGGAACCCTCCTACACTGTTGGTGGGAATGTAGTTTGGTGCAGCCATTATGGAAAACAGCATGGAGATTCCTCAAAAAACTAAAAGTATACTTACCATATGATCCAGCAATCCTACTCTTGGGCATATATCTGGAGGGAACTCTAATTCAAAAAGACAAATGCACCCCAAAGTTCATAGCAGCACTATATATACAATAGCCAAGATATTGAAGCAACCTAAATGTCCATTGACAGATGACTGGATAAAGAAATTGTGGTATATTTATACAATGGAATACTACTCAGCCATAAAAAGGATAAAACAATACCATTTGCAGCAACTTGGATGGACCTGGAGATTGTCATTTTAAGTGAAGTTAGCCAGAAAGAGAGAGAAAAATACCATATGATATCATATATATGTGGAATCTAAAAAAAAAAAAAAAAAAAAAAAGACAACTCAACTTATTTATAAAACAGAAACAGACTCGGACAGAAAACAAACTTGAGGTTACCAAGGGGTAAAAGGGGGAGGGAGGGATAAATTGGGAGTTCAAGATTTGCAGATACTAACTACTGTATATAAAAAGATAAACAAGTTTCTACTGTATATCACAGGGAACTATATTCAATATCTTATAGTAACCTATAATGAAAAAGAATGTGAAAACAAATATATGTATGTACATATATGACTGAAACATGATGCTGTACACCAGAAACTGACACATTGTAAACTGATTATACTTCAATAAAAAAAAATCTATGCAGTAAGTCCCTTAAGCTTAGACACATAACTGTTTTCTCTTTCTTTTTCTGCCATGATAGATATTGATTATGTTAACTTCCTCATGCAGATTTTTATTGCATTATTTTTCAATAATCATGAATATAGTTCATCCTATGTGTTCCCATATTGCTTCCCAAAAGAGCTTTTACTGACAATGCCTGCAACATTGTATCAGTGAGTCAATTTTGTTGCACTATCAGGTGCAATATTGCTGCTTTTACACCTTTTTTTTTGAGAATAGTTTAAAATGGGGTCCCAAATTTGCTTTCATCGGCATTTCTCTGTATTCCAGTAGGTAAGTTCTTTTTTTGCACATGACTGTTCATAATTACTCATGTGAAATGTCTGTTCATATTGTGATTAAAATTTTGAACGCATCTCTGTTTGATTTCTTTCCCTAGAAGAGAGAAAAGCAATAGAAGATTGCAATATTGCAGCCCAGCATGGCAGGATGGTACTTACTGCACTGCTCATTGGGTTAATAACTCCTTCTGGAATCTTCCTAAGATTCTGTTCCAGAATCTAAAGTGCAAGTCTATTCTGCTGCCCGGAGCTACTTAAGTGAGAAAAGTGATGCTGTAACACCCTTGGCTGTGCTTGACTGAAGAGTGGAAATGACATAATTTCCCACTGCTTATGAAAGAGAATTGGACATCAGCCTAGGTTATGATAATGCAAATGAAAATTATGTGACTGGAGAGTTAATTGGTTTCCTAGTGACTCTGAAGAATACAGTGTCCTTGAGGTTGGAAGGGTCCATGGTCCAAACCCTTGGCCCAGAGAAGTGAAGTGACTTGCCTAAACTCACACAGCAAACTAGACCCCCTAGCTCCTGATTCCCCTTGCATCCTTCCTGTGTCCTGAATGTGAATGGAAATGAATCTGTAATTCTCTCCTTCCCCTTGCCCGGGGACTGGACACCTCCCAGCCTGGACGACCTCTGGAACACAGTTCTGGGAATGATTTCTGTGCTGGGAGTTGGTTTCCTTTTCCGACATAGCTTCCAACAAGAACTCTGGGCCTTTCCTCACTGAGAAGTCAAAGGACTGCACCATGTAGGGTTCTGAGCAGTAGCTTAAAATATTTTTCCAGAGCACAAGGCCTTCTGAAAGAAGACTACAAATGTGAGAAATGGGGCCTGTGTGAGGGTGAGAGATTTTGACTCTGTCAGTTAAGGCTTTCTGCTTTAATACTTCTATTTCTCTGAGATAATTCAATGAAGGCAAGTAACATTTGATTTACACACGCCATGTAGTAGGCACTACCTCATTTGATTTCTTAAAAACACCTATGGAGTAACAGATTTGGAAATGGAGGCTCAGCGAGGTTAAGTAACTACCCCAATCAGCTCCCACAGCTAAGAGATCACTGTTTTATTGGTCCTCAAATGGGGGTTTGGGGGTGTGTGTGTGGGCACCTGGAATGGCCAATCGGAACCACATGGGAGCTTTTTCAAACTACTCATGTATGTTTCCACTCAGAACAACTGCAAGCTACAGGGCCATCTGCTGGATCTGTGTGCCCAGGGTGTTTCCACGGATGCTCTAGTCTGGACGGGTGTCAACAGACTGATGATGTATGCAGCCAGCCCTCCACACCTGCTGCTGCTAAACAGGGCAGACAGTATTATGCAATTTTATATGAGGAACTTGAGTATGTAGATTTTAGTATCCGTGGGGGGGTTCTAGAACCAACCCCTGCAGATACCATGGGACAAATGTAGTAGACGGGAGGAAGAAATTCACTTAGAGGGGCTGTGACAAAGACAAGAAAAATAAGCATTAGGAAAGATTCCTTAGAGAAGAAGAAATAGAGGAAGCCTACAGAATGGGACCCAGGGGAGTATAACTCAAGACCAGAGAAGACAGTCTTGGTGGGCTGTCATTCCCAGGAAAGGTGTGGAGGGACAGGGGGACATGGTCAGGACTTGGGGGCTCTTGTGGCAGAATCTGTCTACTGCACTCAGAGAGGCAGCAGCTGTGGTAAGAGGAGCACTTGACCAGGAGTTCTAAGACCTAGTCGTGGCTGTGTGACCTTGGGCAAGTCACATCACCTCTCTGTGACATGATTTCTTGCTCCCTACAATAGTCATAAAAATAACCTTCTCTGCCTACCTTTTGGGGGATTATGGAAACTGATTGAGTTAACTCATATCAAAGGGTTTTATAAACTGTGAAACATTACACAGATATCACAGAGGGACTATCAGGGAGAGCAGTAAGTTCTAACTCATTGTCATTAAATTCAGCCCCTTGGTTCATTCTTGGCTGTGTTTTTGATGCCTGTTGAGATTCTGGGCATTAAAGCCTGGCATGGGGAAAGCCCCCTGTGTTAGCGTCCCCTTCTTGTGCCTTCAGCCCACTTCGTATGCACATCAGCTACACAGAAAATACCCTTTGGCGACACCCTCCAGCCAGCCTTGATTGCTAGTTACCCGATTCTGGAACAATCCTTGTTCAGCTGAAAATGCCCCAGTTGACAAATTAGCATGATAATGAGAAAACAATTATCAACACCATCAGATGAAGCTAAATAAAGCAAGGAAATAGCCAAAAAAAAAAAAAAGAAAGAAAGAAAAAAGGAGGAAAGAAAGAAAGAAAGAAAAAAAGAAAAAGAAAGCACCCTCTGATAGTGGCCGGACTGCCCTTTAAAAAACCCAGATCTCATTCTTAAAAAAGAGTTCCTGATGAAAAGTTCATTCATACAAGAATACATGCAACATGTAAAGACAATTTAAAGAAGAAGAATAAAACAAACCACATACTGAGCTTAAAATGTCACCAGCGAAACCCCTCCTTGTGCTTCTCTGATGCACTCTCTTCACCCTGCGATCCTCATTTTGTGATAATCTTTCTCTTGCTTTTAAAAAATAGCTTTACCACATATACATTATCCCTAAGCAATTTATCATTTAGTTTTTCCCATCTCTGAACTTTTATAAAGGGGATCGTGTTATAAGCCTTCTTCTGTCACTTGCTTTTTGTGTCGGTCATCTCTGTGTGTGGACAGACGCAGCCGTGGTCCATTCATTTTCAGATCCTCTAGTGTTTCACTGTAGGGATGGACCATAATTTACGTATCCATCCTACAGCAAGTGGACAGTTGGGGATATTACAAACAACAGTGGTATGTTTCCTGTTGCATACATGTCAGAGTTTATACAGACCTAGAAGTGGAGTGCTGGGTCATATGGTATGTCTTAAAAATTTTTGTTTTTAATTGAAATAGTCGATGAACAGCATTATGTTCGTTTCAGGTGTTTTATGTAATGATTTGACGTTTGCATACATTAAGAAATGATCACCACAATGTCTAGGAACCATCTGTCCTCCTTCACAGGTATTACAATATTGTTGACCATTCCTTACGCTGTATCATTGCTGCGAGAGGGGTGTGTCTTCAGTTTTACAAGATAAGGCCAGAAGGTTCCAAGGGGCTGTACTAATGATCACGCCCACGTACAGTGAGTGAGAACCCCCACTGTTCCACACCCCTGCCCCGGCCAGATACCGTCTGTCTTTTAAATTGCCGCCAACCTGATGGCTGTGGAATTGTTGCCTCAATTTGATTTTATCCTGCATTTCCCTTATTGCCAAGGAGGAAGAGCATCTTTTCGCATGCTTGTGGTCCTTCTGAATTTATCTCTGAAACCCTGTTCATGTCTTTTGCCCATTTAAAAAATTAAGTTGTCTGTTCTTACAGACTTACTGATTACAAACTCTATTTTGGGTTTTTTTTTCGGGGGGGGGGAGTGGTGGTAATTAGGTTTATTTATTTTTTTTTAATGGAGGTACCGGGGATTGAACCCAGGACCTCATGCATGCTAGGCACGCACTCTACCACTGAGCTATACCTTACCCCCTCTTTATAGACTCTGGACTCAAATTCTTTGACATGTGTTTTCTCCCAGCCTTCAGCTTGTCTTACGCTCTGTGTGATTTTGTTTTTCTTTTTTTTTTTTTGACGAATGGACATTCTTACTTTTAGTGCAGTCAACCTCAGTCTTTCCTTTTGGGGTCTTGTTTAAGAAATTATTTTCTGCCTGAGGTCAGATAGATAATCTCCTATATTTTCTTCTCTAAGTTTAAAAATTCCCAGTGTCTTTCTTGGGACTGTTCTGTCTCGAGCTCCTGAATCTTTCCATAAAATGCTTCTGGAAGCCCGAGGTTATTTCTATTCCAGTGGGCCTCCTCTCAGCACAGAGGGCATTGAGTTCTGACAAGTGCCAAGAGAAAGACTCCATTCATGGACAGGGCGGGTGGGCGCTGCCAGGCTCAGCTCTCAAAGGCCCCCGTGTGTCTCACGCTCCAGCAGCCTTGGGCCCCTAGGGGGCGCCTTCACACCAGACACGCAGCTCCCCGCAGCCGGCCGGGGCTCAGAGGTGGGGCACCCGCCATGGCTCCTCTGTTCCTAGATCCTGCTGGGGTGGGGGTGGGGGGTTCCTACCTCCCTGTAGGTTGTAGGGGCAGCACCTCTGCTGTTACCAGGGGCCTCTCTTCTTGTTCTTGAAGGAACCACGTGGAAGCTTCCTGGCTGGTCCTGTTTCAAATCTACCCTCCTTTTTCTTGCTCTCCTTCCTTAGAATCTTCTCAACTCCATGCTGTCTTTTAGGGGCCCCTTGGCAAGAGTGTCTTACTGGGGCAGACGCTGCTATGGTTTAAGCCTACGCCACACGTCAGCAGCATGCAGCTGCCCTAACTACAGGCTCCTCAAAAGGTCAAACACATCGGGGCCACAAAAGGCATAAAGCAGAAGGGTGAGGCACGGCGCCCTTCGCCAGTCTGTATATTCGGTGTTGATTTGCCTTTCCGCCTCCGCCAGCTGACAGCTGGCCTTACGACCCCAGGAACAGCCTGAGCTACTGCCAGGGCCACTCGGGCCAAGGAGCAGGGTGAGGGGCTGAGGCCTGGGACGGGGAAGGCAGCTGGGCCAAGGGGATCTGCAGGGTATATAAACTCAAATCTGGCACACCGTTCACTTTCCTTGTATTTACACGTGCTCTGCTTCCCAGAAGAGCTAACATTGAGCACGACAGGGTGTATGTGGGTGTATCTGTATTCATTCAATAAATCTACATGTATTGGCTGAATACCAATATGGGTGCGGTGATGAAGCAGGCACAAGTGAAGTACATGATTTCATGTACTTGGGGGGAGGGAGGTAATAGACTGATTGATCGGTTGACTGATTGATTTATAATAGAGGTATTGAAGACTGAGCCCAGGACCTTGCCCATGCTAAGCATGCGCTCTACCACTGAGCTATACACCCCTCTGTACTAAGCAGATATTGAAGGATGGGGTGCTAACGGGTCTTGTACTGTGCTGCGTGCTGTGCGGAGTTACAGGTTAGCCTAAGGGTTAGAGAAAAATTTTCGGTCAAGGGCCAGATAGCAAATATTTCAGGCTTTGTGAGCCACATACACCTCTGTTGCATGTGGTTTGTTTATACCCTTTTAAAATTTTAAAAACATTTCTTAGCTTGTAGCCCATATAAAACAAGGCTTGGGGTGGGGGGGTGCTGTGGGTTAGTCAATGCTATGCTAACAAACTCCCAGTCTAGGTGGCTTAACACATTAAAGGTTTATTCTTGCTCACGTTACCATCTAGTGCAGGTCAGTGGGTCTCCTGAGCAGCTGTCTTCCATGCGGTGACTCAGGCACCCCGGCCACCATCTATGCCACCTTGTTAACTGTGAAAGAAGGAGAGAGGGTTGAAGGCTTGCATGAAACCTTTTAAGGGCCACATCCCTTCTGTGTACATTTTCTGGGTTAGAACTCACATGGTCCCAACCCAACAGCAGGGGAGAGGAGGAAAAGTTGTTTGCCTGTGTGTTGGGGAAGAGGCAACAGCATGGTGAGACATAGCGTGGTCTCTTACCACTCCTGTCTCAGAGGCCCTTAGGATGTAGCTGGGGAGAAAAAGGAGCACGTATGAAAAGCTGAGTAAGAAAGTTACACTGCAGATGGCTATGTCAACAGTATTCTGAAGACATAAATAACTAAAATACAACAAGTCAAGACTGTAAGAGTTTATAGGGCCAAGAGCCTGACTGAGCTGGAGCTGCTGGGGAAATTTTCACGGAGAAGGTGGGATGTAGGTTTTGAAGGACTGGCAAGATTTAGAGGGATGAGAACCGTTTTCCAGGTGGAGGAAGCAGCCTAAGCAAAGGGCCACCTGGACAAGGCATCAAAGTCCAGAGGTAACACTGGAAAAAGCAGGCACTAACAAGCCCTAATGACTGCCGGCCAGGTGAGCCTCAGGTTGTTGGGTTTGAGGGCAGGTTCCTATGGGGGTACTGGGGTAGCGGTAGGGTGCTCAGGAGAGCAGTCAGAGATGACTTCCTAGAAATTTAATCCCCCTGCTGAAGTTTGCTAGTATTTTAACAAACAGGACAGTTCCATCAGTGCACACAGGCCAAACATCTGTCCTGCATTGGATGGAGACTTATGGCAGCTGAGGATGGAAAGACAGGTTGGAGTCAACTTGTGAAGGGCTTTGGACGCCAGGGTGTGCGGGATTCCCAAAACAAAGATGAACATCGTGGCGGGGGACAGGGTGTAGCTCAGTGGTAGAGCACGTGCTTAGCATGCACAAGGTCCTGGGTTCAATCCCCAGTACCTCCATTAATAAACAAATAAATAAACCTAATTTCCCCTCCTCCCTCCAAAAAAAGTTAAACAAAAAACCCCAAAAAAGATGAACATCATTTATTTTCAGAGACAAAACTTAGGGAGTCCCTCCCCCTATAAATGTCTAATAAGAAATGAGTGGCTAAGTAAACAATAATGTATCTATGTAGTGGAATAGTCTGTAATCATTAAAACGAAGTTTCTGAAGACTCTAATGACATGGAATGAGCAAAAAATACAGAAAACTGTACAGAGAGTGTAATACCAATTTAGTAATGAGAAATATATGAAGACAGTAAGTACAGAAGAACCAACGTCAAACTGTAAATTGTGGGTTTTTTGATGGTTGTATTATACTTGATTTTTATATTCATCATCAAGTTTTTCTATGTTTTAACTTTTTCCGTAATGAGCATTTATTAATTTTATAATAAATAACATATGATAAATGTTATTTTTTGTATCTGTTTTTTTTTTCTTTTTTGTGGGGAGGTAATTAGGTTTATTTATTTTTTTAACAGAGGTGCTGGGGATTGAACCCAGGACCGTGTGCATGCTAAGCACGCGCTCTACCACTGAGATGCACCCTCCCCTGATGAATGTTATTTTTCAAAAGCCAAGCTTAAATATGTGCAGTTTGGTTTAGTGGTTGCTGTTGCTACTTGTTCTTTCCTTGCAGGTGAATTCCATTCTTATTTTCACGGTATCCGGGAGCCGGGTGCCCACGCGCTTCAGTTCACAGTGGCTGAGCACCCCTGTCCCTGCGGTGTCAGACGCTGCCTGCCACGGAGCACACGACTGGAAAAACCCCTCACTTGTCATCATTACATTAAAAGGCCCTTGGGTGCATCTGTAATTTCAGCAACTCCTTGAGGCTTCTCGGGCCCCAGAGTGAATATTTATGCCAGAAAAGCCCACGACCACTGCAAACAGAAGCTACAGCGTTGTGGAAATGCCAGAGACTGCCGCAAACTGTAGTCAGTGAGAGCACGGTCAGCCACAAACTCATTCCAGAGTTGAGAAAACTGAGGCCAGACAGAGCAAGGCGCTTGCCCAAGGTCACACAGTGAGTTGGTGGCAAGTAGGGACTTGGGTCCCGGGCTCTGTCATCAACAGTCACAGGCTCTTAAGTCAACCAGCTTTGTTGGGTTTAGGTCAAATTTCATTTTTTGCCTGTTTTTCAATAACTACACAGTCAGATGCGGTTTGGGTTAAAGTTCATGGAATCACTTCTATTCTTGTCTTTTTAGTTTCATGGCTCCCTGGGTCTCTTTGACTAAATTCTGCTCTTGTTGAAACAAACAAACAAACAAACAAATAAATCAATTCTGCTCTTGTTTAAATCTAATACCGTATCAAAATGGTGAAAATATTCTTTGAAAACAATCTGACAGTTCCTCAAAAAGTTAAACATGGCGTTACCATATGACCCAGCAAATTCCACTCCTAGGCGTGAACCCAAGAGAACTGAAAGCCTCTGTGCACACGAACCTTGTACACCAATGTTCACAGCTGCATTACCCATAATAACCAAAAAGTGTAAACAACCTAAACGTCCACCAACTGATGAACGGATGCACAAAACGTGCTCCATCCATGCGACTGCACGCTATACGGCAATAAAAGGGAATGAGGTTCTGATCATGCCAAACACGGGTGAAGCTTGAACACATCTGCTAAGTGAAAGAATCCAGTCACCAAACACCGCATGTTGTGTGCTTCCATTTACATGAAATGTTCAGAGTAGGCAAATCCACTGAGACAGAAAGTGGATTAGTGGTTTCCAGAGGCTTGGGGGTGGGGAGACTGGGAAGTGACTGCTCATGCATATGGGGTTTCTTTATTGGGTGATGAAAACGTTCCGGAATTAGATACTGGCCACAATGAGAAAAGTACTGTGATATAAAGACCTGCATTTAAGCTAGATGCTCGAGCCTAAAAGAGCATTTAGAAGGTCTTCTACTGGGAAAGGGAGAGTGGAGTGGTGGACTAGGCCATGTCTTATAAAAGAGATACTCAGAGACTAATTACAATCCCAGCTCCTCCACTAACCAGATGCAAGACTTCAGTCAAGTTACTCAGCCTTAATCAACCTCAGTTTCTTCATCTGTAAAATGGGATAATTGTCTGTCTTGCAAGTAGTCGCATGCACAATGCCTCACACTCAACATCTAATTGCCCCTGGTTTCCACTTCTCATCACTTTAATCTCAGGAGTCACTCTTTCCACACTGGGGGCACTGGCACCCCCTAGCAGAATCAAAAACACCTCTTGCCACAAGAGTCTGGAAGCTTTTCTAGGTGAGAGCTTCTCAAACTGTAACAAGCACGGGAATCACTTCTTTCCCATAGCTTTTCTCAGACCCTGTAGGTTAGTGACTAGGACAAGGCTTTTCACACTAAAATGTACATCGAATCACTTGGGGATCTTGTAAAATGTAGTTTCTGAGTCTTTGAATCGTAAGTCTAGGGTGAAGCCTGAGAATCTATGTTTCTAAAAATCTCCCAGGCTGTTGTTTCTGGTCCTTGAAAACAGCTGCATAGTAATGAGACCCCGGAAATGATAAGCTAGAAAAATTTACAGACTCTTCCTCAAGTAGCAAATTTTGACTCTCTATGTAAGGTAGATAGAGATAAAATAAATTAATATAGGCTTCATAATGAAATACTTACAAAGATAGAGTCTGAAATACTATCAAAGATTTTTAAAAGTCCTTTCAGGTATTTACAGAAGATTATAGCCTTCCATAAGGGTCCAGAGTTGACGTATGAAATTCTAACTTGAGCCATAAAAATTAATAGCTGCACTGAATGTCAACATTGTCCAGGCATGGCTTGCATCTAGTATCTCCTTTAATCTGCTTAGACCAAGTCTAGGTGGGAAGCAGAGCAGGAATAATGTCCCCTTTTTGTAGATTGAGATTGTAGACAAAATTGAGAGTTAGGCAGGCTAAGTGATCTGTTAAGGCCACTCAGATTGTCCCTGGCTGAGCCCAGGCACACAGAAGACCACTCCTCTCTGCATCTAAGTCCTGTGCCCTCCCTCTTATGATGACATGACAGAGGATCCTGTGCAACTTCACATCTTCCCTCAGGTCCCAGGTGTATAAACAAGGCAGCTTCAGGGATAAGGAGGCAAGTGAGAGAGCCTCTAGCGAAGGGTGGCCCCGAGGTGCAAGATAACAGAACCAGCCCTATTTCCACCCTTCTCTTTGGCACCACCCTACAAGGCAGGACTGAAAAATTTCCAGTCTTGCTTACACTAAAACAAGCATGTTTGGGGTCCAAACACCCATCTTGCTATCTTCTTGCCCCTGTTGTTTACAGGACAGCAGGAAGGCTGCAGGGTGCCAGCCTTCAGCACATTGTCCACCTTCCTTTCACCCAATAACTCTCGGGCCTGATTTATCCCTTGCAAACTCTCAGGCCTTTGGAGGAGTGGTGGGTAGGAAGGCAGAAACCATCTCTTCAGGTTTGGAACCTATTCCTTGATTTCATCAGTCAGGCTTTCAAGAGTGTAAGAGTGTGTGTGGCTTTCAACCTTGAAGGTTTCAAGCTGGGGAGGTTTAAAAATCTTGATGCTGGGGCCCCATCCCTAGAGATCTGTGGTGGGCTAGGATTTTGAAGGTTTCCCAGGCATTCGCATGAACAGCCAGGGATGCAAACTGCCGCACTAAAGCCGAGATTGTGAATGGATCCTCCTGCCCCACCTCCATAAGTCAGGTACTTCTATCCACTCTGTCCTATGTAGGGAGGTTTCGCTCACCCAAAGAGCTTAAAACAATAAAGGATAAATGCTGGGTGTTGGAAAGACTGTGAAACTCTAACTTAAGAACAACAGTAGTTCCAGAGGGAAAAACAGGAACAAACAGAACAAAAGCAACAATTAGAGTAAAATGTAATATTGTAGAGAATTAAAAACCTGAGAAATCACAAGATGAAATCCCCACCATACTTTGGAGAGTATTAATGAAAATATCTCCAGATGTACCCTAGTGATATTTTAGCTTTGGTTTTTTTCTTTTGATAGGAATAGCTTTTTTTTTTTTTAAGAATAAAAATTTCAGTGCCAAGGGATAGCAGAGTTCTTAAAAAGAAATAGAAGTTCAAATTGGCTTCAGACTTCTTCCTATAAAACACCACCACCAGAATACACTGAAGAATTACTAGAGTTTTAAGACTATTTAATTTTAATCTTTATTTATTTTTTCTGGGGGGAGGTAATTAGGCTTATTTATTTGTTTTTTGGAGGAGGTGCTGGGGATTGAACCTAGGACCTTGTGCATGCTAAGCATGTGCTCTACCACTTGAGCTATAGCCTCTCCCCCTAAGAGGACTATTTAACAACTCAAAATTCTATGCCCAGTAAGTAAATTCCTGTTGGAAATATGTTTCCAAAATTAAATGAAAAGACTGAAGGAAAAAAATGTGTGAATGCCACGCCACATAAATCAAGCCGTGGGTATGAAACGTGGGCTGGAAGGAGGCGGGTACATTTCTCGCCTCCACCACTTGCTGTCAGAGAAACAGCACGCGGAGGGGGTCATGGGCACAGAACTTCTGGCCTTGCATCCCGCCTCCACCGCTAATTTAGTCCAAGGGGACACACTGCCAAGCCTTCCTAAGCCTCCGTTTCCTGACCTGTGAAATGGGGCTGGGGGTGCAGGGCTGGGAGGAGGACGGACTTGCATGACACTGAGCATGCGCGTCTCCCTAGGGTTTGCATCCTGGGCGCCTGGCTTGCCTCGCATGAGCCCTTGCTCTGAGGGGGCGTGAGGCCGTGACGCATGCCCAGTGCTTCCCACAGGCCCTGCCGAGGGTCAGGGGCTCAGTACACGTTCCTTAGGAGCAGGAGGTGGGTCTGCAACTCATCTCTTAACTCAGCCAACTCCCCAACCAATTAAATTCCAGTCCTTTCTATTTAATTCAAGTTATCCCAATTCAACATCCCCACAACACCCTCCCGCCAATCCCTGTGCCTTTCCAAACTGGTCAAAGCAACTTAATTTTATAGAGCTCAGTTCATCTAACATCCTTCTACTCGTAAGCTGGCGTTTCATTTTATTGCGGGAGGGGTTATGAGGGTAACTTATTTATTATATACATATATATTTTTAATGGAACCCAGGACCTCGTGCATGCTAAGCACGCACTGTAGCCCTGAGCTATTCCCCACTCCCCCGAGTTGTTTAACAAAAACTCAGGATGCCCAGTTAAATTTGAATTTTAGATATTCAAGCAATCGTTTTAGTACAAGTATGTCTCCTGCTATATTCAAATTTAAGTTTGAAGTAAGTTTGGAATATTTTAAAATAAAAATTCAAATTGAAGCTTACCGTATTTTATCTGGCGACCCTACTCACTCGTTTCCGCTCAGGCACAGTTGGGCTCTGTGCCCTCTGGTGCTTTTTCTTTCCCACCTGACAGCGCTCACGTTGTAAGACAAACTGTAAGTCCTCCCCGGCAGACTGGGAGCAACCAGGAGATGTGTGCCGAATCTCGCTTTATTTCAATGACTTAGCATAGTTGCTGGTACTGTTTGTGGAAGGTGGGAAGGGAATTTGAGAGAGAGGGAAGGAAAAAGGAAGGAAAGAAAGAAGGGAGGAGGGGGGAAGGGGAAAGGAAAGTTCTAGTTCTCAGCTAATAATCTGATTTAGTGCCTGAAAATGGATAAGCAAAAATGACTCCCTCTCATGTGCTTACTTAACGCTTTGTATTTTCAAGGATTAACATGTGTCCACTGTTTTAACATTATTATTAACATATATAAAAGTGGTTTACACATGGGGGGAGGGTATAGCTCAGTGAAAGAGTGTGTGCATAGCATGCACAAGGTCCTGAGTTCAATCCCCAGTACTTCCACCAAAAATAAATAAAAAACTATTTACCACCCCACAAAATTTTTTTTAAAATAACTAAATAAAATAAATGAAACCTAATTACCTCTCCCTCCAAAAACAAAAAAAAATTTTATTGTTTACATATATATTATTTAATCTTTGCATCAAGACTCTAGGGGAGGGGTTCTTTTTAACCCAGGCAGCAGACTCAGTGCATACCCACTCACCACTGATTCCAGTAGTCTCCCATCGGCCTCCTTCTGCTTGTGACTGTTGCAGTCCTGCTCTGTTCTCCGCCTTTCCCGAGACTCAGAGAGGGCGGCCCGGTTCCGAGCTCCGGGAGTGGGTCATGCGGGGCCCAAGCCCACCGCGGTGGGCCATTCACTCCCTTTGCCCATCTCCCACTTCCGGCCCCTGGCACGATTCTAACTGATGGAAGACAGGAGAGGGGCTGCTGAGGGACGCTGAGGAATGGTTCCCCCCGCTCTTCACAGAGCTGCTGTTCCGCCCTTCTGTTGCTGGACCTGAGCTGTGTCTGAGGACGAGGTCTGGAGGTGGAGCTGTTATCCTGAGTAGAGACAGCTGGAGCGGAAAGATGGAAGGAACCTGGGCCCTGACAACAGCGCTGAGCCAATAAAGCCAAGCCTGACCCTCCTCCCTCTTGCTCCTTGTTGTGTTAGAATAAGCCTCCTTATTGTTTCAGCTGTTTCGAGTTGGGTGTTCTGTTCTTTGCTTCTGAAAACATTCTGATTGACACACTCCCTCTTGTAGGTAAGAACAAATTGAAGCCTAAGGAGGCAAATGACTTGCCCTGGGTTGCAGAGCAGGCAAACTTCAGAGGGGCCCAGGCCCAGGTGCTTCTGATTCCAGGTTGGAGGTTGTCTTTACTGTGTCTCGGGCCCCCTTGTCAACCACGGTCCTCGTCCGGGTCTGCCACCGTGACTCAGTCCTGCTACTGAGCTGTCTCTTTGGGTTAAGATACTGAAGACCTTCATAAAAATGCAACTACATTTGTACTTTACTTCTCAATGTATATGCAATGTAGTGGAATGCTCTTTTTTTACCCCAGGGAGGGAAAAATTAATCCATTTATATTTTACCAGCGTGTTACCACATGGACACGCCTGCTCACACAGCTGACTTTACTTACAGCAAAAGGAGGATTTTTCTTTCAAAAATACAATAAAAAATAATAAAATAATGCCATTTGCAGCAACATGGATGAACCTGGAAAATGTCATTCGAAGTGAAGTAAGCCAGAAAGAGAAAGAAAAATACCATATGATATTAGTTATATGTAGAATCTTAAAAAAAAAAAAAAAAAGACAAGCAAACTTATTTACAAAACAGAAACAGATTCACAGACATAGAAAACAAACTTATGGTTACCGGGGGTGGGAGGAGGGTGGGAAGTGATAAATTGGGAGTTCGAGATTTGCAGATACAAACTAATATATATAAAATAGATAAACAGTAAGTTAATACTGTTTAGCACAGGGAACCATATTCAGTATCTTATAGTAACTTATGGTGAAGAAGAATATGAGAACGAATATATGTATGTTCCTATGTGACTAAAGAACTCTGCTGTACACCAGAAATTGACACAACATTGTAAACTGACTGTACTTCAATAAAAATGTATTATAAAAAAAGAACTGTAGGTAAGGAAAGCAATAAAACCTTGAAACTGCAAAAAAATACATTTTCTCAAGAGGGATAAAACATTTTAAAAGCACGTATTTTCATATAACATAGAAATTATAAACCATTGATTTGTTTTTAAGTCACGAGGCATGGGGCTGGTCAGCAAGAGATCTGAGTGCTTTTAAATTTGCTTTCCAGCCTCCTAATTTGTTCCTCATCTTTCCAATAAACTGTATATCTATCAAGACACAAAGATTTCATTCTCTCTGCTAAGAATATAAAGCACTTAACCTGAAAAATCAATTTTTTCTAATTAAAAATAGTGATGTCAGGGATTGTGAATGTAATCAATGCCACTGATGTACACTTAAAATGGTAAATTTCATGTTGTATATATTTTGCCACAATTTAAATAATTATGAAAAGCCGTAAATACCTTAAAAATTTTTTTTAGATTTTTTTTATTGAGTTATAGTCATTTTACAATGTTGTGTCAAATTCCAGTGTAGAGCACAATTTTTCAGTTATACATGAACATATATATATTCATTGTCACATTTTTTTTTGCTGTGAGCTACCATAAGATCTATATTTCCCTGTGCTATACAGTATAATCTTGTTTATCTATTCTACATTTTGAAATACCAGTCTGTCCCTTCCCACCCCTGCCCCCTTGGCAACCACAAGTCTGTATTCTATGTCTATGAGTCTGTTTCTGTTTTGTATTTATGTTTTGTTTTGTTTTGTTTTAGATTCCACATATGAGCGATCTCATATGGTATTTTTCTTTCTCTTTCTGGCTTACTTCCCTTAGAATGTCATTCTCCAGAAACATCCATGTTGCTGCAAATGGTCTTATGTTTTCGGTTTTTGTGGGTGAATAGTATTCCATTGTATAAATATACCACTTCTTCTTTATCCAGTCATCTGTTGATGGACATTTAGGCTGTTTCCATGTCTTGGCTATTGTAAATAGTGCTGCTATGAACATTGGGGTGCAGGTGTCTTTTTGAAGTGGGGTTCCTTCTGTATATATGCCCAGGAGCGGGATTCCTGGGTCATATGGTAAGTCTATTCCTAGTCTTTTGAGGAATCTCCATACTGTTTTCCACAGTGGCTGCACCAAACTGCATTCCCACCAGCAGTGTAGGAGGGTTCCCCTTTCTCCACAGCCTCTCCAGCATTTGTCATTTGTGGACTTTTGAATGATGGCCATTCTGGCTGGTGTGAGGTGATACCTCATCGTAGTTTTGATTTGCATTTCTCTGATAATTAGTGATATTGAGCATTTTTTCATGTGCCTGTTGATCATTTATATGTCTTCCTTGGAGAATTGCTTGTTTAGGTCTTCTGCCCATTTTTCGATTGGGTTGTTTTTTCTTATTAAGTCGTATGAGCTGCTTATATATTCTGGAGGTCAAGCTTTTGTCGGTTTCATTTGCAAAAATTTTCTCCCATTCCATAGATTATTGTTTTCTTTTACTTACAGTTTCCTTTGCTGTGCAGAAGCTTGTAAGTTTAATTAGGTCCCATTTGTTTATTCTTACTTTTATTTCTATTGCTTGGGTAGACTGTTCTAGGAGAACATTTTTGAGATGTATGTCAGATAATGTTTTGCCTATATTTTCTTCTAGGAGGTTTATTGTATCTTGTCTTATGTTTAAATCTTTGATCCACTTTGAGTTTATTTTTGTGTATGGTGTAAGGGAGTGTTCTAGCTTCATTATTTCCATTAACAAAATACCTTTTCCTATTTCCATTTAAGTTTCTGAAAAGGTGCTCTGATGGTTAAATAATTTCAAATGCATTAGTAAAAGGGACCCATGTATGATCAGTCCTTTCCAAATATTAATGAGAGTTACATACATGGCTTTTATAATGGCTATTTGGGGTATTGCTTTATTTTTACATAATTCAAACTTACAGTAAATTGTGAGCATTTTATATATTGTTTAAATTACATGACAACATGGACGCACAAAGAGGGGAAATTCAGACAGTCTAAAATAAGCATATGGCATCAGGAGAAAATCCACTGTATAAAATAAACACAACTTTGCAGTCACTACAGAAATGCAACCACTTTAAGACAACCAGAGTTCAGCCTCTATCTGTTTCACGACCAATCACAGAAATTCCCGTAAAAATGCGAAGGCACCTCACAAGTGAAGAATTTGTGCACTATGGTCATGTGTTCAACATTTTTAACTAATCAAAATATACGAAGGCATAGTTTAAAAGTGGAAATACATGAGCTTAAAATTATTTTAAAAATACGCAACATCAACATCCACAAATGTGCAATTTTGCAGCAAACTCACGTTTTCTCTCTCAGAGGGCCCAGAGTCACCCTCCCCCAGCTCCACGGCACCCACAGTTTGTTCCTGGCTGTGCCCTTTCCCGGCCCTGCTCTTCCAGGCTTGGGGACATGAGAGGGAAATGGTCTTGTCCCACGACTAACTGTGGCGGGTAGGAAGCCCTCCTTGGTGCTCTGGTTGCTGATCTCCAGGGTGGCCAGGGGACCCTCGCCCCTGAGCCACCTCATTGTCAGGAGGTTGTGAATGGGTGGGTGGGGGCCCCGTCAAGCCCCAGTGGGGCAGGGATCAAGCAGTCCCCTTGACGTTGGCTGGTCCAGGAGGGACCAGACCCCATCTTTTCAGCTGCCTTATTCCGTCCCCCATGGGAAGTGCCCCATTGCCATCAGGCTATCCCAGCCTCTTTACCTTCGAGGCCACAGCTCTGGAGCCTCTGTCCAGCTGTACTTTTCAAGAACTGTGACTAGAGGAGGTGGCCTTGGCCTCTTTTCTCTCTCTCTCACCTTAAGGCCCAAGTCTCCCCTCCACTTCCTCCCAGCTCTGGTCAGGCCAGCGAGCTCTGCAGCTCTACAAGAGATCGTCTTGGGGTCATCATCTTGGTTCTCCCACCGCCAGCTTTAAGACATGGGACCAATCAAGTGACCCCCTTGCAATGGGAGGAGATGGCATAAAATGATCTCACTTTACATAAAGGGCACACCCCTCAAAAAATTAACCATCAACCCCACCCCAATGTATCTTGCAGAGACCAGGGATGGAGTGCTGGGGTTCAAGGGGGAGAAATGGGGTGCTGGTTCTGCAGAAATGATGTTTTGTCTTTCAGAAAGTTTTTACAGGGGTCAGGTTCTCCCCCCCCCCCCAGCCAGGTGGAGCTGCTCAAAAAATGTGAAGTTTCCAGCTGTGGGCTCTCATACACAATTCTGGAAAAGAGCAAAGATCCCACTGTCATGATATATTGTTAAAATACAGTAAGGCATAGACTTCTGTTGCCTTAATGGGGGCACTCAGAGTCTTTAGTCTTTTAAAATATTGTCTCATTACGATAAAGGCTATTGCAATGAACTATATATTTTAAAAGTTTCCACTTCTAATATGTTTTTAAAATCACAGGGTGCACATCAACTTCCCAGAACAAAAATTTCCATGGGGTTTTATTTATAAAACCAATAATTAAAAGTAGATACATTCTATGGGTAGCTGTTTTAACATAGTAACATAGAGCATATTTTCATTTCTATTGACTTATAAGCCCTGCTAAATAATTGTGATGCCTGAGCAAATCTGCCAGGTCTATAAAACAATGCTTACTATTTTTATTTTCACTTTCCCCTTCCTTTTAATTTTCATTTTCAGAGAAGAAAAAATTTGGGGGGGAAGAGCTTCACCCAGGAACTACTGCCATGCACCTGTGTTTCCTGGGCATCCAGTGTTCCTCAGCTCTGCAGTGACACAGGCCAATAATTCAGTAACCTTTATGCTTTTAGAAACAGTAACCAAGCTTCAGACTAAAAGTATTTTCCCTGGTCCTTCACAGCTCACCATGAAAATTATTTGGCTCTTTCTAAAACTACACCTGTAATTCCTCTCCTTTCTTCTTTTTACTTTTATTTTAAAAAATCAGATCTACAGAAAAGTTCCAAAGCTATTACAACAAACGCTTGTAATACCCATCAATGTGACTCATTAGCTTTCAACATTTTTGAAAACTTTTTAAAAATAGTTTTTTAAACTATTTTAAAATCACTTTTTTCCTTCTAGTTTTATTGATATATAACTGACATATGGCACTGTGTATTTTGGGGGGAGGTAATTATGTTTTATTTGTTTATTTTTGATGGAGGTACTGGGGATTGAACCCAGGACCTCGTGCCTGCTGAGCACGTGCTCTACCACTGAGCTGTACCACCTCTGCCCGTGCTGTTAACGTTTTACCGCTCTCTCTCTCTCTCTCTGTCTGCACACACATATATACAGACACACATACGTGCTTCTTTCTTCGGAATCATCTGACAGTAAGTTGCAGATATCACAACTTTACTGAATACTTCCGCATGTAACTTACAAGCACAAGGATATTCTCATACAGAACAACAAAGCAATGATCAAATTCAGGAAATGTAACATTAATACGTGGGGCCAGGTGCCCAGGGACAGAAAGGCTTCTGCCCTCCTCTAGTCTCTCCTGGGCGGGGCCTCTGGCATTAACACCTTACACTCACCGTGCTCACCTCCCTGAGCTGGGCTGGAGGACAGAGGCCCGATCGTGGAAATAACAGAGCATCCTTTGCTGCCTCCTGGGTTCCCACCTCTGGTAAACCTGAGAGCCTGTCCTGCTCTAAAACTTTCCAACCTTCCCTATAGCCAAAAAATTCACCCCCACCCCCGCCATTTTCCCATGTGCGCCATTCTTTGGAAATAGGGGGAAGAGGATTTGGACTCAAGCTCTGGTTCCCTGACCTGTGTGACCACGAGCAAGTTCGTGTTCTGGGCCTTAGTCTCCTCATCCTTAAAATGCAGGAATCGTCTTTCTCTTTGGTTGGGGAGGGGGAGGTATTTAAGTCTCTTTCTTTATTTTTTAGTGGAGGTACTGGGGATTGTACCCAGGACCTCGTGCATGCTAAACACACACTCTACCACTGAGCTATACCTTCCCCCGGGAATCATCTTTAATATCATAAAATAAATTAAAATGAAAGCGTTTTGTGAACCATCATACCTCTATAAAAATGTAAGGGGGCACTATTACTATAAATGACATCCTCTGAGGTATTAATAACTCAGTAATGAGTTAATGCTCCCACATTATCAGGGCAGCCTGATGAGCTGGGAATCACTCTGAAGCCAGAGAGAGCCAGTCTGCCATTAATTACTGGTGCTGACCTTGGGCAAGGTCACTTAGCCTCTCTGGGTCTCAATTTCTTCATCTGTAAAATGGGATCCCAAGACCTACCTTGTAGTTTGTTGCTGGGTGTCTGCTGAGCCACCGGGCTTGCTGGACTGACGAGGGCTGGAGAGGGAGGAGGGAGGGAGTGAGGGCTGAGCATTGAGATAAGAGGTTATGAGAGAGTGAATTTCAATCTTGGCTGTACTTGGAGCCAGTAACATGGAGAGCTTGTTAAAAATCCAATGCCCAGGCTGCACCCCACGCCAGTGAGCGAGACCGGGCATCACTATTGTTAAATCTCCCCAGGTGATTCCAATGCTAAGTGAGCTAATCAACCTAACTCCTGCTGTCCTTTCTCTTTTTCTCTGGGACCATGACCCAAGAGAGCAGCTAACGGTGGGCAACACTAGATCTGGGGGAAAGGAGCTTCAGAATGGGTGAGCCTTTCAGGTCCCCTCAAACACAACAAGCAGCTATGCACTGGGGCTATTTCCTGACTGCATTATGGTTGAACTTGTTAAGTGACATCACTTGAAAGCTAAAAAAGTCCTGCTTGCCACACAATGCTGATGCCTTCCTCCCTCACCACCCGTCCCCAAACACAAAGGATTATTTTTATTTTTAAAAACGCTCCTGAATGATAGTTTTATACCCAAATGATGTTGAAGCTGCCTGTTGAAAAACATCAACAATGTACTTAAATATATAATAAGCACATTATGTGTTTAACCTGGGGTTAACCAGAGACTTGTCATCCTGACCACATGTTGTGCTGTCAGGAGACCACATGGGTCCCCCGCCCCACTGCCTCATGCTGGGCTGGTCCCTGGCCCACATTTGAATAATTTGGGCTTGGGAATGACAATGAAGCATTGTGTTTATGTTGTTAGCATGTTTTTATGGACTGGCTATCATTTAGTGCCTCTACCCTTAAAGATGGGGGGCGGTGTCCCCTTGCTTTGTCAAAGGGTGGCAGGAAGAGCCAGAACAAGATGCAGGAGTCTTGGCTACTAGGGTCCCTCTGTCTTCCCTTGAGCAGATGTCTTTGCTTTCTGGAGAGCTTTCCTTTTCCAAGGTAGATGCCTGGTTCTACCTGCAATGAGGCCTGCTGGGTAGGGCGTGCAGTAACAGCGCAGGTGGTTCTCACACTGTCTAGGTGACAACACCCGGAGGTGCTGGTGCTCCTTCGGCGACTATGCATTGATCACCTACTATGCGCTTTGTGTGCATCGTTGTATCTAATCAGCCCTACACCCCGTGGGGTGGGTATTATCCCTACTTAGTTTCCAATGATAAAGCCAAGGCTCAGAGAGGTGAAGTAAGTTGCCGTAAGTAACACAGCTAGTAAGTGGCAAGATGAAGATCGGAGAGCAGGGCTGCCGACAGACTCCGCTCTCAACATGAAACCGCACTGTTCCACGGGGCCCAAGTTATCAGCCCCACCACCTCCTCTGGCTTCCGGAAAAGTGAGGATTCATGAGCAAGTCTTGCGTCTCCACAAAACAATCAAGCCGAGAGGTAGTCCTCGCAGAAGTCCCACCCTCCTTCCAGAATGATTTCCTCTTACCTCCATGACCACCGCCACACAGGTGTGACCATAATTGCACAGCAGGCTGCAAAGAAAGCTTTTCTCTCACTCTGGCACCAGGGTCCTGTGCCCAGCCATTCCTGGAAACTCATTGTGTGGACACATCTGGAACATACCACAGGCTATCAACGCTTGTCTCCAGCTTTCACACTCCATGTGGCCACTCTGCTTTTGTGCCCATCCATTCCTGGTCCCCCTGGTCAGCAGAGGCCAGAGTTGTAATGAGTTTAGCTTAAAATCTAGTCTTGATTTGAAAAGTTTAGGCTCACAGTACCTTATATTCACAGAATTTTAAAGCTGGAAAGGATGTTAAAAATGATCCATTTAAACAGAATAGAGAGCCCAGAAATAAACTCAAACACTTATGGTCAATTAATTTTGACAGAGGAGGTAAGAATATATAATGGAGAAAAGACAGTCTCTTCAGCAAGTAGTGCTGGGAAAGCTGGGCAGCCACGTGTAAATCAATGAAGTTCAAACACTCCCTCACACCATACAAAAAAATAAACTCAACATGGCTTAAAGACTTAAACATAAGACATGATACCATAAAACTCCCAAAATGAAAAGACAACCTATGGGCTGGGAGGAAATATTTGCAAATGATGTGACCAGCAAGAACTTAATTTCCAAAATATACAAACAGCTCATATAGCTCAATAACAAAACAAACAAACAAAAACCCAACCCAATCAAAAAATGGGCAGAAGACCTAAATAGACATTTCTCCAAAGAAGACATACAGATGGCCAACAGGCACATGAAAAGATGCTCAGTGTTGCTAATTTTTAGGGAAATGCAAATCAAAACTTCAATGAGGTATCTCCTCACCCTGGTCAGAATGACCATCATCAAAAAGTCTACAAATAATAAGTGCTGGAGAGGGTGTGGAGAAAAGGGAGCCCTCCTACACTGTTGGTGGGAATGTAAACTGGTGCAGCCACTATGGAGATTCCTTAAAAAAACTAAAATTAGACTTACCATATGATCCAGCAATCCCACTCCCGGGCATATATCTGGAAAAGACAAAAACTCTAATTCAAAAAGATATATGCACCCCAATGTTCATAGCAGCACTATTTACAATAGCCAAGACTTGAAAGCCACCTAAGTGTCCATCAACAGATGAATAAATAAAGAATACACACACACACACACACACACACACACACACACACACACACACACACACAGAGGAATATTACTCAGCCATATAAAGAATAAAATATTGCCATTTGCAGCAACATAGATGGACTTAGAGATTATCATACTAAATGAAGTAAGTCAGACAGAGAAGGACAAATATCACATGATATCACTTATATGTGGAACCTAAAAAAATGATACAAAAGAACTTATTTACAAAACAGAAACAGACTCACAGACATATAAAACAAACTTATGGCTATTAAAGGGGAAATGAGGAGGGGAGAGTTTGAGATTAACAGATACAAACTACTATATACAGAATAGATAGATAACAAGGTTATAGTACAGGGAACTATATTCAATATCTTATAATAACCTATAATGGGAAAGAATCTGAAAACGAATATATATATGTATATATATAATTGATATAATATATATATAAAACGGAATCACTTTGCTATATACCTGAAACTAACACAACATTGTAAATCAACTATACTTCAATAAACAAAACGAAACAAAAAATTACCCACTTAAATCTCCTTTATTCACAGTCAGGGAAACTGAGGTTTAGAGGTGTTTAGACACCTACTAAGGTTACAGAGTGAAACCAGCAGTCAGAACACAGCATTATCGAGAAAAGTCAAGTCACATGATCCCTTTCCCTTTGTCAGTCTGAGTTTTGTTCCTCTCTGACACTTTGATTGCTTTTCTAGAACCTGTTTCTGGGACACCTCCATCAAGAGATGAGGCAAAGTGGGCAGGACCTGTGGGTGGGCATGACAGAGGGCACGGGAGGTCACTTACCCTGAACCCCAGGCCACGGCTTGGGACCAAATGCAGTCTGGTAGATGCTGGTCATAGAGCACCTTTGCCTTGGAAACCAGGAACATTTTGACGCCATAGCTCCGTGTGGCAGGAGGGGGACAGGGCATTTCGCAAAGTCCCTCGAACAGACACCAGCGTGAGGAAGCCTCGGTAGCAGGGGCACCCAAGGTCTGGGTCTTGGTCCCCAGTGGCCTGGAGAAGCGGCTCTGATGTCCTTGAGAGCTCTGACCCCAGCATAACCCCTGGTGTGTGGTAGGTGCTCAGTGAATTATCACCTTGGAAACCACCCGGGGAGCCACATGAGGAACCCAGGTGCATCTCAGATGTTTCTCATCCTGTTTGGGACAAAACTGGTATTTCACTCTTATTCCAAAGTTTCAGTTCTGGGTGACTTGAGCTGCCTTTACAAAATTCAGTCTATCTTTATGGGAAGGAGATAGGCTACTGTTGACAAGATTCAAGGGAGCCATAGACTTTGCAGGCATTTCTACAGGAAGAGCTCCCAAAAGTCTGAAAGCAGTGATTCTCTGCTTGTTAGAACCACCTGGTGAGATCTGAAAACCTTCCCCACGCCCTGGCCCCACCTGCATAGTTCAGTCGGAACCTCCGGGGGTTGACCAGCAACAGGACGTTGAAGCCCCCAAGTGGTTCCAACGTGCCCGGTTGAGACCCCTGGTGGAATAAAGGGAGTCTCCCTTGGAGCCGACTTCGAAATGGACAGCAGTGGTCCTTGGAGAGCAGTGGTCCTTCCCGCGTGATTGCTCCAAACTGTCCTCAAGCACCTTGTTGGTCCCGTTTACCCTGACAGTGGGGCATGCCTGGGTTCATTTCACTGATCTGATTTGATTTCGGGGCAGCCAGACCCTGCACAGTCCTGGGCGGTACCTTATAGATGGCTCCAGCCTGTTACATGGCTTTGTGGTAGAAAAGGTGGGAAAAAAATTGCCTGTAACAAAACAGAAGGGTCTTCCTGTCATTCCATTGGTTGGTCCCAATTATTACTCTCTTTGCCTCTTCATCTTCATTGCTAGAGATATCCAGATGTCTGCTAGCGATCTTGGGAAAATGGCTTTGAAGCCCAGAGACAATACATTTTCCCAATGTTTCCAAATGTTTCCCAAGAACCCCATCTGTAAAATGGGAATAACCCTGACCTCATTGCATTGAAGAAAGGAGCAAATGAAATTATGGTGGTCAAACTGCGGGCCCAGTGTCCACCCATGGGAAAGGCATTCACTGAACAGTAGCTAATGTTTGTATTCACTGACTGGCCAGACCCTTCATGATAATACAAAAGACTCAAAAAGTTTATTTTTAAAGAGGGTACTGTACTGGTCAGTTCTATTTTAATGTGAAGAGTTTCCACTTCTTCACTCTTAACTGCTCAGATGTGACTTCCCAGTTCACACCTCGCCACTTATAATGTCCCTTTCATGGATGCTGATCCTCATTACCCTCACAGGGATGACCACATTTCAGTGCCATAAGCAAAAAGTGTAAAAATCTTTAAAGATACCATCTTTCATGGTCAAAAGAAAGAACTCACATCTTCAACATACTTTCAGGTTCTGACTGCTTTCACAGTCAGGCACGGTAGGGCTCAGGGGACGAGATCCCCCACTCCCTCACGTGTGTAAGATGCTTCAGTTTTCAAAGCGTTTCCCATATTCACTGCAGTAACCTTGGGAGAAATGCAGGGGAGCCTGTGCCCATTTCACAGACAAAGAAACTTTGGACTGAAGTTACTCAACAAAACTGTGTCTGACACACATTACTATATATAAAATAGATAAACAACAAGGACCTACTGTATAACACAGGGAACTATATTCAATTTCTTGTAATAACACATAATGGAAGAGGGGTGGGTATAGCTCAGTGGTAGAGCGCATGCCTAGCATGCATGAGGTCCTGGGTTCAAAAAAACCAAGAAGGACAGTATGAACTCATCTATAAAACAGAAACAGACTCGCAGACTTGGTAAACCATCTTATGGTTACTGGGGAAAGGGGGTGGGAGGGGATGAATTTGGGAGTCTGAGATTTACAAATGTTAGCCACTATGTATAAAAATAGATTTTTAAAAGTTTCTTTTGTATAGCACAGGGAGCTGTGTTCAGTATCTTGTAATAACCTTTAATGGAAAAAAATATGAAAATGTATATATGTATGTATATGCATGACTGGGACATGCTGCACACCAGAGGTTGACACATTGTAACTGACTGTACTTCAGTTTAAAAAAAAAGAGGTCCTGTATTCAATTCCCAGTAACTCCATCAAAAATAATAAGTAAGTAAACCTAGTACTTCCACCCCTGGCAAAAAAAACATATAATGGAAAAGAATCTGAAAAGAAAAATATATACGTATGTACATGAATCACTTTGCTTTACATCTGAAACTAACATTATTGTAAATCAACTACACGTCGACAAATGATAAAATTAAAAAATGGGTCTGAAATGTCTAATATTTCCAAGAAAGCACACTGATTCCAGTAGCTACAAGAGGTGAGATGGTGTTCACTCGGTAATTATTTACAGCTTCGAACTATTTACTACCAGGAGCCAGGCACTGTTTGAGTGTTAGGAAGGCCAGTGAATGGGACCAACGTGTTGCTGTCCCCATGGAGCCCACAATTTTATGGAGTTTGAAGAGTATGTCTCCAACTTGTTCCTCTGCTCAGGGTGACCAACCTGATCTTAGCAATGAATCTCAAGTATGTATCTCTACTGTGCACACATTTTGGAAGAGGCAGATACTTTTGCTTACCGGCCAGACACAGGTCTCCTCCAAGCCCACGGCTGATGGCACGTCATTCAGTTTGTTCAGCTGGTGCCCTCACACGGGGTGATCAGAGCCCCCCATACGCTGTCTTTCACATCTCAGATGTTTGGGGTCTGTGGGGCCAAGTGGAGCCCAGCAGCCCGAGGCCCAGCCTCACTTGTGGATCCAAAACTAACAGGGGAGCCTCCTTGGCAACTTCACCACGGTCTGGGTTACGAGCCCTGGCCACAGGCCCGGTGACTTCTGTGTCAGGTGCTGGAGCTGGAAAGGCGAGGGAGAGGGAGGCTGGGGAGCTATTTTCATCTTGTTCCAATGGCTTCAAACACCAGCTTCTCTTGTGCCGGATTTAGATGAACAGTCTTGACCTAAAAAAAAGTCAAAAGCTGTGACTCAGGGGAGCTCCCAAGTTCCTCCAAACGCCCTGGGCTCCTGTCTGGGACTATTCTGAACGACATCTTTGGATGGTATGAGGTGGACACCGTGTTTAGGCAACCAAAAAAGCTTTTGGAAATCATCCCCCTGGATTTTGGGGCCAGAATGAAAAACACTGGCTTTTGGGAGCCCAACTGGGTGTTTTTGCCCACTCTTAGTTTTCAATAGCTTGGGTGGAGGTAGACTTGCACATTCAAAGAAAAATGTGTTTCCAGCCTTTCAAAGTAGAGAACATGGGACTTGCAGGCGTATCAAGGTGAGCCCAGAGCCCAGATCGCATCTGAGGAAACACTTGTGCTACGTGTACCAGAAACAGCCTCCCTTGGGGAGAGGAGCCATGTGGCAGAGCCCTGATGGATCAACACATTCATTTCAAACCTCTTCTCAACACCAGGCTGGCCTGAGGGAAGACTGGGGAACAGGGCGAGTTTGCCCCTCGTGTCCCCTGATCACTGCACAGCCCCTACTCCGGCCCCACTGTTGAGGCCTGTCCGTGTCTTCCTTTCCCAGACAGTACCCTTTGCTACAAAATGATCTCTCTGCCTTGTCACACCCATCTCATTAAACCACTGCTTCTTATTCATGTAGAACTTCCAGGGGCAGGAGAAAAATGCGTCCCTCACTTTGTCACCGTGTCTGAGTGGGACACACAGACAACAGGAGGCCCGGTGTGAGGGCAGATGTGAGGGTTCTGGGGGCTTGGTTCAAATCCCACCCATGCTCTTCCCTGGCTGGGTGACCATGGACTAAGGCTCTTCACCTCTTCCACCCTCAATTTGCTTTTCTGTGATGGCCTCGTGGGCCACCAATCTACAGACACATCTCTGTTGATGGTTTCAGACCAATACAAGCAGCAATGGTGAGTCTTGTACAAGTTTTGAAACCAGCCTTTGGTGGTGATATCAATGTTAGTGCCCCCCAACCACCCCCTCCATCACCGGCAGGCTTGAGTAAGTGACAGTCAGATGGCGATGGCAGTGACGCTCCTAAGTGTGTGTGCAGAACGTGCCGGGCAGGCTCTGCAGGCAGACAATTGACTTGCCTCTGGCTGAGTGACCTTGGGCTGGCATCCTGGTTCCCGGATCTAGAAATGAGGGTAATGACAATGCCCCCCTCCCATGGTGACGTTATGATGATGAAATGAGTTGATTCATGTAAAGCTCTTGGAACAGTGCCTGGCATCCAAAAGGTGCTCAATAAATATCCTTCTAACTAGTAATCTACGCTTGTAGAGAATGCTCAGATGTGTCATTTGATTTGCGTTTGATTCCTACAACATCCTGGGACAGGCAGAGAATCATGTCATTTTACGAATAAGGAAACAGATTCAGACAGATGAAATGTCTCGCCTGGGAACAGAGCCCAGGGTTTCTGGCTCCGAGATAAACTCTTTCTCTGCCATGTGAACAAAACAATTCTTAAAACTAGACAACAATGGCCCATGACAGTCAAGTCAATATTTTTGTAAATTTTGTCAAGGGCTAGATAAAATCAAGCAAAGGGCTAGATGTGGCTTCTGAATGGTGGGTTCCCCACCCCAATGTCTATAGCTTTGCAGAGTTGCCAAGTCAGGTATGACCTGCCAGGTGACAAGTCTCTGTAAAGATGGCCTCAGAGGGATGACACATTTTCCCCCAAAATGACTCATGGGAAGGGTCTAGGCTCTTTCTGGGCTGCTGGTGGGTAGGAGGGTTTGGAGAGAGGTGGGAGGTCAGCTGGATTGAAGGAATTTCTTCTGGATTTCAGCTGCTCTTATTAAATTCCCACTTCAATTTAAAAATAAAAAAAAATTTGGTTAAAGGCAGAATCCAATATTCCAACCTGAAAAGCAGTTCCAGAAATACAGAGGAGCAAATGCAGCCAGAGCGCGCTGCCTGTGGAAACACTGATGGCAAAGCACTGAGTCCTTCACTCTGGTCTCTCCATCCACCCACCCACCCATCAGGCCTTCCAGCATCCAGCCATTCTTCCATCCGACATGTGTTTAGTATTAATTAAGCTCTGACTCTTACAGCCACTTCTTGAGAGTTACTCGTGGCTCGTCCAGCAGGCACAGTTGCCTCAGCTAACAGCATCCCTGACGACTCTCCTCAGGGGCAATCCTGGCTCAAAGCAGCAGCTTCATCTGCTTGGTTTGCCCCTTCCCTCCCTCTTTCCCTTTTGATCTGGGCCAGTGTCCTCAGACTTGGTGAGGATGGTGATTTCCCAAAGCATGGCTATTATTTTGTTTCCATATTTGGCCCACCTGGATGTCATATGTTTAATTTCAAGGCACCATTGGACCCTGTTTTTTCCCTGCTTCTTGGAAACAGGTCCTGCCAGAGCTGCCTGTGGGGTCCGCCCCTGCCACAGACAGCTGGTTACACCCACACCCCCTCATCAGAAGAACCCAGAATGATGCTCCCACTGTCAGGCATCCACGCCCCAGTCATGTGGCTGGAGCACGGATGCCCTGAGCTCTTCTCCACTGAAAACAGGTGAGAGAAGGTGGGGGATGGGGACAGAATGGGAGGCAAAGAAACAAGCCCCCAGCACCAGGCGACAGGAGATCCGGGAGCTCCCCGGTTCGTGTCCTGGCTCTGCCAGTAACTAACTTGCTCTCAGACCCCAGGCAAGCAGCTTCACCTTTCTCTTCTTCATCTTTATCTGTATCTCAAGGATGTGGGCACCTGCCCCTGGCTACAGGGCGGACCACTAGACACAATATGATGTCACCTGTTAAAAGGTTCCAGTCCTACCTAAAAATGAGTTACTACGGATGATCACAGATTGCTGGAGGGGCCAAAGGGAGCCCTGCTGATTCAGATGCCTGACTCTTACCACTTGCTTCGCACTTTTATGTGACTATGAAACAAGAGGAACCACCTCCGTGATCTGGGGCTGGAGGTTCACGCCCAGACAGTTCTAGAAAGCGTTGAGAAATCAGAAATCTGTCACACAACAGGTTCATACAACTCAAACGGCAAGTACTTCGAGATGAGAGGTAAGATTGCTATTGATTGTAAAAATGCAACAAAGTTTAAACATCTTTAACAATCGTTTCTTAAAAGGCACCAGCTTAAGAATAGTCAATTTGTGTAAATAGGTCTTTTGTGTTTCTTTTCCTCATAATCCATGCACACATCTCTGTTTCTTCCTATATTTATCCCACTTATTTATTTTTTAAATTACTTTAATTTTTCATTCTCTTTGCCCCTTGGCATTTCTCCCATAAACTGGTCATAATCAAAAAACAAGGTTAACAATAGCAACTACAACCCAAGGCTCGTTGTTCTTAACTGTGTTTATGGAAAGAGTGTTAAATGCCCTGCTCAGATTTTGAAATTGGATGGGTGGAATATCTTATGAATGGTGAAGCCATCAAACAACAACATACTAGAATTTTCACAACAAAATGTTTTGAAACAATCTGCAGAGGATTTTTTTTTAGATCCTCAATGAGAGCAAAATCTTCCTTTAAGGGCAGGTGCTTAGAAATGGCCCCAAATGAGTTGGATTTGCCTTTGAAGCTTTAGCATTTCTGTCCCCAGCACCCTCTAAACAGACTTTTACTTCTCCTTCCCTGCCTGGGGCAAGCTCCCTAGGCTCCATTCTCCAATCCCCTCCCCTGTCTGCCTGCTCAGCTGTGGGCTCCGGGGAGGGGCTGCCCTTGAACCTGGGGAAGAGGGCATCTCACTCTGGGCCTTACCCTTTACAGAGGCCCTCTGGTCCTCCTCCAGCCCTGTCCTTCCTCCTGGGGTGAGGAGTTCCTCAGGCCAAGTGGCTGTGCCCTCTTCGGGTTACCAGGAACTCCCGAATTCCCTACCCATGAGCTTCCAAGTCCAATTGCAGGGCCCGCATGAGCTCTCTCTCAGATTGCCCAGCTGCTTTGCTTACCTTGGGCCGAGAGGGGGCCGAGGGCAGCTGTTTGTGTGCAGGGCTGGAGTGTCAAGGTGCATTCACCTAAGGCCCCTCATGGTGTGAGACAGAACTGGGAGTGAAAAGAAAACGGGGCAGGGATTTTCAGCAACATGGATGGAACTAGAGATCGTCATTCTAAGTGAAGTAAGCCAGAAAGAGAAAGAAAAATATCATGTGATATTACTCATATGTGGAATCTAAAAAAAAAAAAAGAAAAAAAAGGACACTATGAACTCATCTACAAAACAGAAACAGACTCAGACATAGTAAACAATCTTATGGTTACTGGGGAAAGGGGGTGGGAAGGGATAAATTTGGGAGTTTGAGATTTGCAAACAATAACTACTATGTATAAAAATAGAAAAAAAATTCTGTATAGCACAGGGAACTATATTCAATACCTTATAATAATGAAAAAGAATACGAAAACAAATATATGTATGTGTATGCATGACTGGGACACCGTGCTGTGCACCAGAAATTGACACATTGTAAGTGACGGTACTTCAATTAAAAACAAAAAAAGAAAATGGGGCAGGGGGACCTACGGGTTGGGAGTTGGGGGCTCTGCTACCATACTTGGAACTTTGAGGAGTGTGAACATTCTAAATCTGAACCTGGCATTCCACCTTGTAGGAAAGTATGTTTGTCAAGGTGGGAAGACAGGACATATTTTATATCATGTTTTGTTAGCTTGATTTATCCTTTAAAAATACTGAGGCATATGGCCTGTGGCCTCCGTTTGTACTCTTACCCTGTTTATGTTAAGGTGGCCTGAGCCGGGGCAGGTCTGTTGCTTGATCTCCTGTCTGCCTCTCAGCCCTGTGGGAAGACCCCAGCTTCAGCCCAGATCCTGACTTATAGCTCTCCGGCGAAGTCATGCCACACGGCCCAGGGCCAGCCCCACCCGACCACTCCACCCAGGAGTGGTTCCTGAGAGCCCTGGGAAGGAAATTTCAACATCTGGGAACCAAACCTGGTGAATTAGGCTGGGCCATGAGCTAGATCATTGCTTTTATTTGTTTCAAGAGGTGGGAGACCTGTCCTGTGGCCGGCCGACAGGTGGCTCTTCAGGCAACCCCACAGGCGATCTGTATCCCCACAGGGGTACAGGCAGCATGATGGTTGGAGGAGCTGAACGTGGCTGAGAGATCAGGTGGGCCAGACCGGGAGAGAGCGAAGCCCAGATCCTGGATAAGCGAGGCCGTCAAGGCTCATTCCAGGCTCAGTTACGGGAGGATCCGTTACAGCCGAGCACCGGCCATAAAGGGCAGAAGCACCTGCTGTGGTCTGAATGCTTGTGTCCCAACTTGAAATTTATATGCTGAAGTCCTAGCCCCCAGGGTGATGGTGCTCGAAGGTGGGGCCTTCGGGAGGTAACTAGGTCATGAGGGTGGAGCCATCATGGTTGAGATTATGCTCTGATAAGAGGCCCTACAGACAGCTTGCTCGCCCCTGCCACCAGCCGAGGACCCTGGAGGGTCCTTACCAGGAGGAGAGCTCTCACCAGAACCTAACCCTGCTGGCACCTGGATCTCAGACTTCCAGCCTCCAGAACCGTGAGAAATAAAATTCTGTTGTTTTGAAGCCACCCTGTCTGTGCTGTTTTGCTATAGCAGCTTGGATGGACAGAGTGCCCTTCTGGAAATGTGTTTCCCAACATGCCTCTTGTGGGCAACAGCGTGGAGTGTGGGAGGAAGCCCTCAGTCTGGGGTGGGAGCTGAGCCCCTGGGGGCGCGCTGTGACAGCGGAGTTGGCACGATGCCTTCCGAGACGGCAGCTTCTGCGCCTGCAGGCCTTGCCCTGGCCCGGGGCCCTGTTCTCCTCTGGGCGCTCTGCAGGCTCTGAGCTGGGGAGTCCCCTAGCAACACAGGTGACGTGGGGACCGAGCATATGGAGTGAGACACAGAAGCAGAGGACAACGGCAATGGGCAGGGGTTGAGGTTTCTGCTTCTCCAAAAACTTCCCCAGCTGCCCTCTCCTTGCCAGAACGCTCACGGCTGATGAGTCTGGACCGCACATTTCTCCATCATCCCATCTAGAGCCCCCTCTTCAGGGAGGCAAGGGTTTCCTCCAATAGTGGTGAATAAGGCCTGACACTCCAGCGAGGAACACAGACTAGAAAGAAACAGACCGATACATATGTAACACCTTTTAGGGAGGAATCCTGGAAGGCCTCTCTGAGGAGGTGATGTTTGCAAAGAGGCCCAAGGAAGCAAAGGAGTCATATGGGTACCAAGGAGAGGAGCATCGCTGATGAAGGCCCTGGGGGCAGACCAGAGTGGAACAAGTGAGGGGAGGGTGGGAGAAATGAGGACAGAGTGGTAGCAGGGGGTGGGGGTCACTGGGCCTGCTGTGTAGAGAATGGACTGAGGGAGGCTGGGCTGGAGCCTGTTGGTCCTACAATATCCAGGCTAGAGATGCCACAGTGTGGACTCAGTCAGGTGTTTCCATCCAGAATTCAAGGAGTTCATGCACTTAGATGAGGGGAGGGGGCAGGGAGGGAGCAGAACCCCTCCCCCCAAAAAACCTTTATTTTCATCACCCTCTGTCTAAACTTACCATTCCCTTCCATGCTAAATGTAGGCAAGAAATCACGTTAATACGAGCATTGCCTGTGACCTGTGACTGTCACCACTAGAAATCACAGATGTTTCTACATCACATTCCTGCAGGTCTAGAAGCATCGTCTATATTCATCACTACCTTGGAATGATAACCGTTCTTAGACTTGCCAGTAGACCTTTTCATTTAATGTGATAATAATGAAGCATGTATATTAATATATCATGTTTATTCTTTACAACATTTTGATAACTATATTTCAGTATGGTTGGTTTCCTTGGTAATCCTCAGTATTTTATATTGTGCATTTTAAAACGTTGTTCAGAGAGAGGGATATCCAAGCGTTCTGGCAAAAAAGATGCCAGGACTAGGTGAAAATAGTGTATGTGGTGAGAGATGGCCGGGTTCTGGGGGTATTTTGGCAGAGAAAGCTGGCAGAACTGGCTGATGCAGTAAGGGTGGAAGAAGAAGGAGGGGGAGTCAGCTCTCTGGGGTCTCTGGCCTGAGCAGATGGATGGAAACTGATGGTGTTAAAGAGAAGAGGCAGATGAGGGGAAGAGAAGGTTTGGAGAGGCAGGAATAGAAAGTTCTGTCTGAGGGTCTGTTGATTATTGGACATCCAAGAGCAGAGGTCCAGTGGACAGGTGTATATATAAATCTAGAGCTCAGGGGAGAAGATGGGGTCAGAGTTTCAAATTTGGGAGGCATCAGTCTATAGACTGAATCTAAAGCCACAGGACAGGATGCAGTAAATATTACTGCACCCATCTTCTGGATCAGGAAACTGAGGCCACAAACATGGTACCTACTATGGGCAGAGCCAGTTCCCTAAGCCTGGTCTTCCTCTACCAAGCAGCCCTTACTCTGGTCCAGCAGGCTGACAATAACCTAGTATGGTGGACCAAGCCCCTCATATAAGGACCACTGCCAAGAGGAGTTATTTGACCCTGTACGGAATCTGGTACCAGAAAGATGAAATGTATGACGTTTCCTTGCATCTTGACAAGTGGAACGCCTTGCCCCTAATTCAGACCTCTGCACGCCTGAGGAGCCCACGGTCATTTCAGGTGCAGTGGACTGCTCCCACCACAGGGGATTTCAAACAGACGCTACTTTAGAAAGGTGATAATTTAACTGCACGACCAGAGACGTTCTCATATATGATCTCTCATATTGATGCTAAACCTTAAACACTGTTTACCAGGAACCTGAGGGTGGTTAGTAATTTTGTTTCAGACACAAAAGCATGGAGCACTCGTGACCAGTGTGACTGGCTGGTCCTCGGTTTCCTTATCTATTAGCCAGACAGGTTCAACAAGTTGTAGAGACTCCAGAATGAGGTTTCACTTTTCTCTGGACTTGCCTCCCTTCGTGTGAATGTCTCCTAATTCCAGGGAAAGCTGTCATCCAGAGAGAGGCGGGGAGGGTTCCAAGGGAGGGCATTTCTGTCCCTGGCTGGCTGCTCTGACCTCAGGGAAGTCTTTGCACACTTGGGGGACTCGATCCTTTTTAAGCTCAATCCTTTTAAGCTTAATGAGAAGAAAAATTTTCAGAAGTAATTGGAGAGATGAGTTTCATGATTATAGAACACTCTGAACATAACACAAAAAGCCCATGGTTTATGGGCTTTTTATGATTTATTTGAATCACCATGAAAGTATTTCTGAAGAATTTTGTATCACACAGACCACAGTATTTGCAAAGAGAGAAAATGTGGGGTCGGGGGGAGGGTAGAGCTCAGTGGTAGAGCGCATGCTTAGCATGCATAAGGTTCTGGGTTCAATCCCCAGTACCTCGATTAAAAACCAAAACCAAAAACACAATGACTGAAACTCATCATGAAACACGCATCACATGCCTCATACCCCACTGCACACAGTGTCTCATCACACATGATTCACACGGTGTGTTCCATACCCGATATTCAACACAGTATCACACACGATAAATAACTTCTAAAAATGTGATGTGGAGAAAAGAATAAGGGCTTTGGAAGCAAGAGACCCGGCCCCAATCTCAGCGCTTCCACTTTCTAGCTGTGTGACCAGGGGCGTGTTTCCAATTACAGCTACCATTAGGTGCCTACTGTGTGCCATGTGCTTTGTAGAAATGGTTTCTTCCCAGCCTGATAATCAGCCCCATATTTCACATGAGGAAACTTAACATACAGCTCAGTGCAGCTCCCCAGCTCATCTGTGGGGGACAAAGCACAAGTGAGTCACCTGGGGCATAATAGTTCCTCAGCGTTCACCGGTTTCTCCTTATCTTGGGGCCAAAACAGATGATACAGGCTCACAAGTCCAGAGTCGATTCTTTGCATCCCCCCACCCCCCCCATCCCCGCCCTGCTTGCTTCAATCATTGCATTTTCACCAGCATCAGAGCCACTGAGAAATATCAGCCCCTCATCCAGGAATCTTGTTTGTCAGCAGGAAGCTTTGTGGGTCCGGCGGCTTCCGCAGCCTCTGCCTCAGCAGGGCTGGGCTCTGCCCGTGAGGCGCGGTCTGCGGGAGGAGCGTTTTTGCTGATCTTAGAATCAGCTCATCTCCACGGAGCACTCACTATGGGGCCAAGGACAGTATCCAGCATTGAGGTACATGTTCTCATTTCATCCTCAGAGCAGACCCAAGAGGTTGATACAGTTAATATGTCTATTTCAGAGAAGGGTGTCGGAGAGGGCCAGCCACTTTCCTGAGGACACACACCTCGCCACTAGCAGTAAGGATTAGAAATTAGGTCCGCTTTATGCCTAAATTCTTCGTGTGCCTTAGAAAGTAGCCATTTTTTCAGGCAAACTGGGGTTTGCCCATCTCCTCCCAGCTGTCTTCTTTAGCCTCCCCACAAGCCAGTAAAACAAAAACAAGCCCCAAATAGATCCTTTCTAAAATGAAGATTCCTAGGTGTCTGGGAGGACCCAGGGCTCTAAGTAAACAGCCACTGTCAAAGGGAAAGCTCTCTGTGTTACGTGGCAAAGGCCACGCGGACAGTCACACCCCCTGACTTAGTAATTGCACCCCTGGGATTCTGCTAAGGTTATATTTAACATAAAAACCTCCATGAGTATATTTACCATAAAGTTATTTCAATATCTAAAGTTTGAAAGCAACATCAATGTCCAAAAGAAGGAACTACTTGTCAACCACCATGCATCAACATGACTGAACATTGTGTATCCATTAAAATGAGGACTATTTAGTCCATATAGAAATAGAGACGCATTCATGGACATTATCGTGTATGATTAAGTTAAAAAAGTAGAGTATAACATATATGCTTTATATAATTACAACTAAGTACAACATATACACGTGTGTGAGCAAAATGTGGAAAGGAATTAATAAGAATGAAAATAGTGGTGTTAGGCTGGTGGAATTTTATTTTTTGTGTGTGCTTTTATTTTTTTTAAAAAAAGCAATTTCTGCTCCTGTTAAAAAAAGTTCAAACAATAAAGAAGGCGTGAAGTTGAAAGTATTTCTACTCTCCGATGTGGTAGTTCCTATAGCATATTCTTGTACCTTTTTCATGGATGCATTTTTAAATATATTTAAAAACATCCTTAATGCTGTTTTTGGTTATAAACAAAGCAAAACAAGGCATTTCCTTCACAGTAGCCAGTACCTGTTTCTTTCAGATCTTTTGTAGTCGTTAAATTAGATTTTACTTTGGTTATTCACATTTTTTAATTTGAAAAGTTTTCAGACATACAAAAAGTTTAGAATATAATGCAATGATCACGTGAGTACGTACTACCCAGCATAAAAACAAAACATGTAAAATACCATTTTATTTTAAGACCTCCTGTGTGCATCTGCCTAACCCCATCTCTCCTTCCCTCCCTGCCCGCAGTCACGACTCCTGAATTTGCTGTTCGTCATATTTTTATACTTTTACTATGTATATACAGCTCTCAAAAAATATTTGCTCTTGTTTTGCATGTTTTAAACTTTTCTATAAATTTCCGCAACTTGCTTGCTTCATTCAATGTTACTTTTGTGAGGTTTATCCACATACAAACAGTTTATTCATTTTCACTGCTGTTTAATACCCCTGTGTGTGAATACAGCATCCCTGTTGGGGTCTTGCCGGCCTGCATCCTCTCTGTGCCCCCCATTTCCCGGGCCACAGGCCTGGCCCCCTGCTGCCATCACCCCACATCATCGCCTGAGGGTTTTCTCTGGATGCTGGGGCTCTCCTGCCACCGGGGGAGGCGCAGAGGGCGGGGATTCCACCGCCCCCAGGAGCAGCCCTCACCTGTGCCTGAGGGGAGTTGGTGGATAAATTTCCCTGCTCCCTCGCTCCTCAGGCAGGACAACTCTGAGGCTCCTGGAGTTGCCGGGTTGGAGTCAGCTCTGGGTGGTGACAGCCTAGGTGGTGACCTGCCTGATAATCATCTCAGGCCATCGCCTCCAGCAGTTGATGCTGAACCAGAGTTTGGGGCACGAGGTGTTTATCAGGCATCAACACCCACAAAAGGAAGGGGGAGGATACAGGATCGGGCAGGGGGAGAAGCAGACCTGTGATGCAGACCTGATGGAACCTCAACCAACCAGCAGGGGCTTTGGAGCGAGGAGTGGCCTTCAGAGCATCCCTCGGTGGCCCCCAAATGGTCAACTTTCAATTCCCCTCCCTCTCTCAGTCCCCAGCTGCCCAGGGAAGGGAGTGACCTCGGGCAAGGCTATTCTCAGCAGCTGAGGCAGACCCGGAAGGAGCTGGCAGCTGGAGGCCATCTGCTGACCCCGACCCACCCCAGCAGCTGGGCAGGAAAGCCTCCCTTGAAAGGGGCTCTGGGCAGCACGCCCGTGTACTCCAGAGGGCAACCTTTTATTGACTGCTTCCTCTGTCACACCCTTGAGATCACCTCCCACATGAACTACTTATCCTTGTGTCTTGTCTCAGGGTCTGCTTCTGGGGCAACTCAAACTAAGACAATGAATGGATCTCAGTGTAGCATCCATTCTCCTATTAACAAACATTCCAGTTTCCAGTCTTTTGTTACTGCAAACAATGTTGCAATGAACCTTCCTGTACAAGTCTCTTTCTGCACATGTTGTGGGAGTTTTAAGAGGCAGAGTTCCTGGGTTATAGTTCTTGGAAGACAGGGTGACAGGTCTTCAACTTTACCAGGGGTTGGACCAAGGCCCCGGAACTGAGGTCAAGATTGAGGGTAGGGCTAGACTGGGGAGACAGCTTCAAACCGAAAAAGTTTTGTGCCTAATGGACTGTGTCACAGATGGTCCCTCAGATTCCTTCCCCTAGAGCAGAGCTTCTCAAACTTTAATGTGCATACAAAGCCCCTGAGGATCTTGTTATATTGCAGATTCTGATGTGGTTAGTCTAGGCTGGGTCCTGAAATTCTGCCTTTGTAAACTTCCAGATACGGCTGCTGCTCCCTGGACCTCACGTTGAGTGTCACTTCTAGAAAAGGAGTCTAGTTAGGGGGCCACTGGAATATCAGAGTAAAACATCCATCAATCTCCTTGGTCGCTGCCAATAGAATAGAGTGAGGAGACACGGCCTAACAGAGGGGACCAGCCTGTGGGCTGCACCATTCAGATATCAGAAGTGCGGGAAATTATGCTACTGGGGTCTAGAGATTCACCACTGATGGCTTTTATAGTGTCAATTCCAGGTTACTCCTCATTTTTGTCCAGGGAAAGCAAAAGACCAGAGTGGTCTTCCAGGAATAGGTCTGTCTTGTTCAACGTCAACTGAATTTTCACCCCTCTTTTTGTTGTTGTTCCAGACACAACAAACAGTTGGACAGTTTGGCTGTCAATTTGAGGGTGCTGGAACATTTGCGTCTAAAAAGTGCCCAGCTCAAGTGGGTCTGTACTTGAGTGCCCAAGGGGATAGAGCTGGTAGGCTGCTTTGAGGATTCACAGCCACGGACGTCCATATAGGAAGGTCTGGTCACTCCCATCAGTGCAAAGGGACGTCTGACATCACTTAAATGACTTTCGAATCTATTCAAGATAGAGTAACAATGATGGAATTTATCCTTCCATAACTGCAAACCAACTGAAAAATTGGACAGAATATTTGAAACAATAGCAACACATGAGGTGAGCCCTCCAATTACCTAACTCACTGCCTGGAGAAAGCTTTCCGTCTGTGGCATATAGAGGGGAACCCAGGCAGAGCCCAGGAGACTCCCTGCATTGAGTGAACAGAGATGGGGTGCAGAGAAGCCAAGGCAGCTAGAGCTGGCAGAGCAGAGCAGCAGAGGAGAGAGCTGCGCACGGAGGGAACTCTGAAGATCTGCAGAGGGTCCCCCTTGAGTACTCATCTGAGTACTGGCCAGCCCGTGCACATGAAGACTCTTGCTGAGACCAAAGAACCTCCCAAAAGGATGTAAGGGAATAGTGCTCAGAGCTCTTAGGGCCAAAAATAACACTTGTTCCCAGCAGCCAGAGAGGAAAACCTCATAATTCAGGAGGCACTTATTAGAGGACCAAGGAGGGTCTTGCCTTAGGATAAAAATTAAATTAAATGCAGCTCTGATCTGGCCTAACAAAATTTAAAAATAAGACCTGAAATTACCAAATTGTTGGGGAGGAAGACATTTTCCTCTACCCTTCTAGGTTCTTCTGGTTGGTCTAAAAATTAGAGATGGGTTAACAGGAGAAAGTAAAACAAAAGTTTAATAACATATAAAGATGGGAGAGACTCAGGAAAAATGAGTCACTTGCCAAAATGGCCTCACCTTAAATACCGTCTTCAACGAAAGACGAAAGAGGGCGCTGGGAGCAGTGGTTTGGGACTTCAAAGGGGAGGAAGGCAACTGACACGGAGACGGAAAAGCAACTGTTTGGGACCTTGTGCTGCACACCAGAAATCGACACACTGTAACTGACTGTACTTCAATTAAAAAAAAGAAAAGAAAAGCAACTGTTTGGAAAGCCATGCAGAGACAGTGGAACTGTGATCTTTAGGCCCTGCCTAGAGTTCCCCCACCCTCGCTAGCCCGTAACTTTGCAGCGATCTCTGGGGAGAGCTCTCTTCCAGGAACAGGCTCTTTACCTAAAAATTTTTAGGGAGTTAAGGGGTGGGAGTATCAAAATTTCTTCCTGAGTCTTTTGGCCATGACTGTTTTCGGCTTAAAATAATCTGCATGCCAAAGAGACATTTTAGGGTGGCAAGTTTTGCTCCATAACAAAACTATTTCCAAGTAACTGAACTGCATTCCAGCACAAAGCTCAAGAATATTTATATTGAATACAAAAATATTCAACATCCAGCAAGGTCAAATTCACAATGTTTGGCATCCAAACAAGAAGTACCAGGCATGCAAAAAAGCAAGAAAAGACAATTCAGAATGAGGAGAAAAATCAATCAGTCAAAGCTGACCCAGAAGGAATACAGATGATAGAATTCACATTACAATAATATTTTAAAAGTTATCATGACTATATTCCATATGCCAAGAAACTAGAGAAAAGACTGAAATGATAGAGACAAGACATAAATAGACCCAAACTGAACTTTTAGGGATGAAAACTATGATGTTGAAGAGGAAAAATGCACTCGTTAATGTTAATAGTAGATTATACACTACAGCAGAAGAGTGAACTTGAAGATACAGCAATTGAAACCATCCAAAATGGAACTTAGAAAAAAGACCAAAAAAAATTAGAGCATCACTGAACTGAGGGATAACTTTAAATGGCCTACATATGTGTCACTTAGAGTTTGAAGTCCCCGAAATGGGTGCCGGGGAGCCAAAAATAATATTTGAGGAAATAATGGCCAAAAAATGTTCTAAATTTGATGACAACTATAAACCCGTAGATCCAAGGAAGCTCAATAGACAAAAACATGAAGAAAACATCACCAAGACATAACATAGTCAAACTGCTTTCAAGCTAGCGATAAAGAGAAAATCAAAAGCATCTGAGAAAGAAATACATAATATGACAGAAAAACAAAAATAAAGATGACAGATTTCTTGTCAGAAACAAAGCAAGCTAGAAGACAGAAGAATGACATCTTTAAAGTACTAAAAAGAAAAAAAAAATACTAGACTCCTGTACCCAATGAAAATATCCTTTTAAAATGAAGATGGTCAAGAGAATGAAAAGACGAGCCATAGGCTGGGAGAAACTATTTGCAAAAGAAGCAACTGATAAAGGACTGTGGTCCAAAATATACAAAAATACTCTTAAAACTCAACAATATGAAAACGATCAATCCAGTAAAAGAGTGGGCCCACAGACACCTTAACAGGCACCTCACTGAAGAAGACATACAGGTGGCAAATAAGCATATGAAAAGATATGTCACACTATATGTCATCAGGGAAATGCAAATTAAAACAATGAGATACCTCTGTGCATCTTTAGAATGGTCAAAATCTGGAACATTGATGACACCAAATGCTGGTGAGAATGTGGAGCAGCAGGAACTCTGATTTAAGGCTAGTGGGGATGTAAAATGGTACAGCCACTTTGGAAGACAGTTTGGCAGTTCCTTAGAAAACGAAACATACTCTTACTAAACTCTCCAGCAATCACACTTCTTCGTATTTACCCAAAGGAGTCAAAAACTTACATCCACAAAAACTTGCATGTGGATGTTTATACAGCTTTATTCATAATGGCCAGAACTTGGAAGCAACTAGGATGTCTTGCAATAGATGAATGGATAAACTGTGGTACATCCAGACAATACTGTATTATTGAGTGCTAAAAAGAAATATGCTATCTAGCCATTAAAAGACATGGATATTACTAACTGAAAGAAGCCAGTCTGAACAGGCTGTATGATTCCAACCATATGGCATTCTAGAACAAGCAAAACTATGGAGATGGCAAAAAGATCAGTGATTGCCAGAAGTTGGGGGTGAGGGGTGGGGAAGGATGAACAGGCAGAGTCCAGAGGACTTTCAGGGCGGTGAGGATACTTTGTATGAGACCATAATGGTGGCTACATGTCATTACACATTTGTCCAAACCCATCCAATGTACAGCGCCATGAATGAACCCTAGAGTAAACTGTGGGCTTTGGGTAATTACGATGTGTCAACATAGGTTCATCAGTTGCAACAAATGTACCATGTGGTGGGGACCGTTGATAATGGGGGAGGCTATGCATGCGTCGGGGCAGGGAGTTAATGGGGACTCTCTGTACCTTCCTCTCAATTTTGACGTGCACCTAAATCTGATCTAAAAAAAATCAACATCTTAAAAAAAAAAAAAATTGTAACAGGAAAAACGAAAGATGGGTGATATTGTCAACTTGCTCTATAAACAGTTCACATTTTGCATACTATTTTAAATTTGATGTTATTATAAATTTGATGCTCCTGTAAACTAAAAAAAAAAAAAAAAAAAAAAAAAAAGATAAAAGAAAAAAGAAAGAAAAACAGGTGAAATACTTCTTCCGACATAACAAAAGCTGAAAGCACTCATCACCAGCAGACTTGCTGTTCAAGGAATGTTACTGGCAGTCTGACAAGCAGAGGGAAAATGACAACAAAGGGAAACCTGCATTTACACAAAGGAATAGAGAAATGACAGCTACATAGGTCATTTAAAGACCCTTTTCTTCTTAGCTAAATCTCTTAAAAAAATGATTGACTGTTCAAAACAAAACTAGCAACAATGTCATTATGTAGAAGTAAATGTGTGCCAATAATAACACAAAGATCAGGAGGGGAGAAACAGAAATATATTCTCATATGTTACATGAAATACTCTAATATCACTTGAAGGTGAACCATGATGAGTTAAAGATGTACATACCACAAGCCCTAAAGTCACCACGAAGGCTGCACAACGAAGAGTTACAGCGAGTAAGTCAACAACGGAGATAAAAATGGAATCATGAAAAATATTCAGTTAATCCACAAAGGGTCAGAACAAGAAGGGAAAATGTACCAAGAAAAGAAAGGAAAAAGAAAAAATAGATGGGAAAAATAGAAAAGAAACAGCAAAGTGGCAGAATGAAAGCTAACTGTATCAATAATTACAACATGTAAATGGGCTAAGTATCCAAATTAAAGTAGAGATTGTCATATTGGACTCAAAAGCAAGACTCAACTCTATGCTGTCTACCAGAAACCCACGTAAAATATAAAAACACATAGGTTAAAAGTAAAAGGATGGAAAATAATATGCCATGCTAACACTAGTCAAAAGAAAGCTGGATGGTTATACTAATAGCAGACAAGCAGATTTCAGAGAAAGAATACTAGCAGGGATAAAGAGGGTAATTTCATCATGACAAAGGGGTCAGTGCATCAAGATGACATCATAATCTTAACCATTTGTGTATCTCATAATAGAGCTTCAAAATATACGAAGCAAAACCTGATAGAACCCTAAGGACACATCCACAATGATTGTTTGAGATTTTAAAACCTCTCCCAATAACTGATAGAACAAGCAGGTAGAAAATTCAAACCCAAGTGGTTTAGTTCAACCAGGATGGAAGGTGCAGGAAAGGAGTTGGGGGAAATAGCTACCAGTCCTGGAGGGCGGTTAATGGGTCAGACCATGAAAATAAGGAAGATGGGGGAAAGGGAAGTGTTTGATAAGCACGAAGCTCTCTTATTACCAACCATAACCAGGTCAGAAGACTTCCAGTCTCAGCCATCCCTTTTATTTTTGTGTAAACAAGCTTTACCTTTTTCTGCCTCAGGGAATACTGTTGCTTTTTAATCACACAGAACCAGTCTGCAGCAGAATCCTTCGAATTTTATCAAGTCAAATGGAGAGAACAGTCTTTGACAGAGTGGAGACCTGCTTTTTAGCCCAGTCCTAGATGCATTTCTGAGTGGCCCTGAGCACAGAAAGAAGTGATGTAAGCCACCATATCTAGAGGGCAGTGAAGAATGGGCAGAGCTTCTGGGAAGACAATTCATCTGTCTGCCGGTAATCCCTCCCTCCCTCCCTCCCTCCATCCATCCTTCTAGTTATCCATTCATCCACCACTCATCATTCATAATTCATCCATCTATCCATCCATCCACTCACGCACTCATACAATAAGTAGTCCCTAACACCTTGGATCAGTCAGCGACTTCACTTGTGGCTCCCTGATCCTTGGTCCTATTCAGGAGTAACTGAGACCTCATACCTCATTTGCCTTCAGGGGAAATTACATCAAGGCACACACACAGACCATCACTGTCCTTTGGGGGGACACTCTGGCAATAACAGACATCTTGTTGCATAAAACCATGGCCTATCCTGTCAACTCAAGCCTTCTCAAATCAGGTCCTAAAACACTGGTTTGCCAGCAAGAGACGCACAGATCAAATCTTACTGAAGGGAGAGAGAATCGGTCAGACAAGAAACTCTTCTCCAAGAAGGAAAACAGAGATGGGTGGGAGTGGCGGTTCACTTCTTTCCTTTTATTTCTCCCATTCCTCCCCGGTTTCTGTCTCTCCTACCTCAGCCCAAGAGCATAATGTGGTCCGTAGAAGCCAACCAGCCTCTTAGTTGGCAGACGTGTGAACCTCACTTAAAAGGGAATGTGGAGCCCTGATGAGAGCAATGGCTTTGGGGTCTAGGTTCAAATCCCAGCTCTAACACTGAGAAATTGTATAATCTTGATTAAGTCATTTAACTTCTCTAAGGCCTGGTTTTCCCATCTCTAAAAGGAGAATGATACAAACCTGGCAGGGGTGGTTGAGAGGACGAAGTCAGTAACACATGTGTGGGTATCATATTTCCCAGGCTACAACTGTTAGAGCAGGCAGAGAGCTACATATGAGCAGAGAAAGGGGGACACAGACCAAATGGCAGGAATTGGGCAGAAGGGCGGGGCACAGGCCAAATGCAGGAAACCACACATTATGTAAGCACCAGGGGTCCCTGGGCAGAGAAAGAAAAGCAGGAACCTTTGGGCTAAAAAGGGGTCACACCTTTTGGGGTGATGAGTGGCCTGGAGACGAACAAAGAAAGCTGAGAAAAGGCAGGAATTTCCAGTGTCCGAATGTAACCTTTTGCTCATTATGCCCTCATTTCAATAAAATTAGCCTTGCAGATCAGAAGCCCCCATCATGAACCAACGCCATGACACTTTCTATCCAGACTAAATAAGGACAAAAATCCCTCCTCCCTTTGGGAAGGTGGAGTTGGGATGATAATCAGGGAACATGACCCCAAACCCTTCCCTCCCCAATGAATATTCCGCCCATTCATTTTTACACCCTATGTAGCTAACTTGCCAAAGAAACTCAGGGCAGCCGCTCACTGAGCCTGCCCGCTCTCCCCTTGAGAGTGCACTGTCCGTCCTTTAATAAATCCTCACTTCACTTTTTTTAAACTTTACATCTTGTCTCTGAATTCTTTCTGGGACAGAACAAGAACCTGGAACACTGGTTGGATCCACTGGCAACACAACCTTGGGTATCTAAACAAGAAAATCGGATTTATTTTTCTGTAAACACTATCTTGAGCCTCCATTTTGCCTCGTGGTTAAACACAAACAATAATAACTAAGAAAATAGTTAATTCCAGGCAAATTCAGATGTTTGAGACTGCTTCTTGGTTGTTTCAGTTTTAAGCTCAGACAGCTATTTTCCCCTCTTTTTCTTCTCCTGGGGGATGTGGGGGGCCTGTCCTCCTTCATCCTGAGGGGCTTAATGTCATCACCACAGTGGAGGGAGGCATGCCCTTGTTCACCCCCTGAAATGTGATGCATCTTGACTAGCCTTCGGTCCGGAGTGTGCAGGCACTTTCCAGGACATGGCATCCCTCATCTATTCTCTGGTCATCAGGACAGTTTTACACCAGTCAGTCTGCACTCTCCTCGTCCTCCCTGGGGCCCCTGGTCTTCCTGAGCCACTGCCTTTAACACATTTTAAACTTACCTTAAAAAAAAAAAGAAAAGCCAATAAACCCACGTCATTCAATATACAAAGGGTACAAAAAGAAAAACAGAAAATTCTCCCTCTCATCCTTGTCCCCCAGCCACTCCTCCTCTCTGAGGCAACCATTTTTACCAGTTTCTTACGTGTTCTTTCAAAAATAATGTATGCATTGACAAGCATATTTATGAGATACAGAGGAGCAAAGAGAAGATGATCATATAATGTATATATAATCATCTCCCACCTCTCAGTGATCAAAGTATACCTCATATATAGACACACATAAATACATATATATACATCTCATACATACACACAAAACATATATATATACACACATGTACAAATGCAAATATAGATATTTGTATATATATAAGCTCTGTTGTCTCATATACATTAAAAAGATTTTACATATGTGTGTGTATGTATATATGAAAACCACTGGGAACAAGCTGGGAGGAGTGGGCTGAGGCAGGGTTAAGGAGTTTGGACTATCTTCTGCAGGCTAGTAGTTGTTAAACTTGGCTGAGCATCCAGACCAGCTATAAGTTTTTAAAAATACATAGTCTGGGTCCAAGGCCAGTTCTACAAAAATCAGATTCTGTGGGTGTTGGGGATGTGCATTTAAATTAAAATTGCAGGGCATTCTGAAGCTTGACAGGGTTGAAATTCTTGCCACAGGCAGAAAGCAGTTATCAAAGGAAGGGAGCCATAGCACCGTGTTAGGAAATTAACTTGGCAGTGAAGGCAGGGAGAGGAAGAAGCCTGGAGACGGTGAAATGAGTTTGGAGGCTGTGGAAATGGTCCAGGGATGAGCCGTGCTAAAGCCTGACCTGGCTGGTGATGGGGAACAGAATGGCGGGGTGGATGTGGAAGACATTTCAAGGCTTTGTAACTTTTGGATGGAGGGAGGGGCAGGGAGTGAGAGGGAAAAGATGAGAAGTTAATGGTTTCCTAGCAAAACCCACTATAGCAAACACTTTCCCTCACCCTTTCCCTAGTCATCAGTCTTTGGTTTGGGAGACGAAGTCCTCCAGCAGTGCATTTAGTGTCTCCTTTATTGACTCTGAGAGTCAATGATAGATGACCAGCTTTTCAAACGGGGTTAGTTATTTTTTAAAGGTACTCAGCCGTGTGCCGATAGACGAGCAAAAATCACAGGAAACACACGGCATCTCTCTCTAGAGCAGGGCTCAGCAAACACTTTCTATAACAGACCAGACAGTAAATAGGCTTTGCTCGCTATGTGCTCGGTGGAGCATGAAAGCAGCCAGGACAACCTCTAAGCGAACGAGTGGGGCTGTGTTCCAATAAAAATCTATTTACAAAAAGAGGCATGAAGCTAGTCCGAGGACCACAGCTCACTGACTCCTCATCCAGAGCACCAATTTCGCTGGACGATTTGGGGGAAACGTTATTTTTGCTACCCAAGTGTTTACAAGGTCTCCTATTTCTAAGGTCACCTTCTCTTTAACATCCAACCAGCGCCGTTTCTCCAAATGCAGCTGTGTAATACACAAAGGCACACAAGCAAGGGGATGAATGGGGCTGGTACCAGCCTTTTTGTGATTCATTGCTCAGGGGGGACCTTGTTTTGTGGTTTGCATAGAGGTACCATACATGCTCCTGGCACCCTTGATACACTCTCACTCCCTCCCCGCCTGGCCCCAATAGCTGTCTCCCTCTCCAGCAGTTCTCAGGGTACTGGGGACAGTTTTTGTTTACCAGGTGATGGTTTGCCGTCTCTCCACTGGTCACCTTGGAACTCCTTCCCCGGGATGCTCCCCTGGTCCACTTTCCCACAAAGGTGAACTCTCTCTTTATGCCAAGTTACTACTCAGACAAGGCCAGCAGGCGTACTAGACCTGACTGAGGCTGGATGCAAACAAGAGAATTACAGCTCGGAAAAGGAAAGCTGACGTCAGCCGTCAGCCATCACTGTCCTCGTGTGCCTTGACTGAAGTCAGCCTTTTAGATTATTAGTGAGTCACAACACTTGGTCAGAAACATTGGATCTGGATCACTTGCCTGCCTCTGAGCTCCCTTCAGAGGTCCCAGCCTCACACCTGTTGCCCGAAGAACCTAGATCCTTAGAGTTCTCCAGTGAGCAAATTAGGATTTTCATGGAAGTGAATGCACCATTTGAATACATTTCAAAACACACATCTTGGAGGAACATTTGCCTTTGCTCCAAGTAGCTCTGGGTGGTGCTGTCAGGCTCCTGGGTACAAGGCCATTTGGTGCCCTCACTAGAGAAATCAGAAAACATAAATGAGTTCTCACCCTCTTTTTGAAACCCTGTCCTCAGTTTCCCCAGGTGACATGAAGGTTGAGGCTGCTCCGTCTAGAAAATTTTGCCTTCCTGCCATGTCTACACCCTGGTTCTCCTAAAACGTAAGGGCTTATCTTCTCTTGGAAATTCTGGTCCTTATAAATCCCAGATCCGATTTGTTCATTCAGGTCTTAGGTATTCCAGACCCAGAGCTCACCAGGCACCTCTGTATGGAAGACACTGCCCTGCCTTTCCCAGGGAGTGAGAGGCCTTGTCATCGGAGGCTGAAAACAGGGACATCCAGCCTCAAGGCCATTTGTCCCTCTCCCCAGCCTCTGAGCTTGGAAAGCCTCTTGTAGTGGATTTGTCTGTTTGTAAAGTTGCCCAAGTTGCTTTGAGATTTTCCAACTGAATGTTGCTTTGTGAATATAAAGCAAGAACTGTGGCATTTCTGACTTAAAAAAACCAACTTGAAAACAAAACGTAGAACAAAGTTATGGCACCAGAGGCAGAATTTGCAGGTGGAGAGGGCATCCAGTCGCTCCGAGTTCAGCTTTGAGGTCTCTCACTGGGTCCAGGGATGTGCTTATTGGTCCTCTGGGCCCAAGGCAGCTGCCGCTTCCTGGCTTCCCAGTTGACACGGGCTGGCCTTGGCACCCAGCACTAAACATAAAGGCAGTATTACCCGTAGATCGGGGCAGCTGAGGTCCCTGTCCTAAACCCTCTGCTTTCAGGACCATCTGCTCAGGCTCTCCTCTGGCTGGCCCCCCTCCCTGCCCCATGGAGTGAGAACCAGGTGCCAGGGGCACCAGGGACAAGGAGGGCCTCCCAGATCAGGCTCTGGGTACCTGGGGCTCTGGAATCCTTGGCTAAAGTGACCCCATGCCCTCTTCTAGGGCCTCTGATGAACTCTTCCCGAGACCCATCCTCCCAAAGGTGGGCCCAACAGGTGGCCGAGGGGGCTCTGGTGGGAGCCTGCAAATGAAGCTGTGGGCCAGGGAGCCCTTGTTTAAATTCCTGCCTTGGGTCTCTGCAGATGTTAAGAGGAGGCTTGCCCAAAGAAGAGCAGATGGGAAACACCAAGAGAAAACACAAAAATCATGAAACCAACGCATCTAGCAGAACTCCTGTTTTGGAGTAGGGAGAAAAGTCAGGGCATGGATAAACCTGGACTTAACGCTTAATTTTTCATTTTAAAAGTCAGATAAAAATGGATTATTCCAATCACTGGGATTCATGCTTTGGAAAAATAGTGACCACAGGTCCCTGCGTTAGTGTGAGGCACTGCGTTAGGATGTGGGCCCTGTCTAGTGGAAGGAGGCGCCTCGTACATGCTGCTATGATGGTGTTTCCTCTGTTTTCCTCCAGCTGGCCCCTAAGGTAATGCTCAAAGCCTTATCTTTTCCTTCATTTGTCTTATACTGCCTGGTGAGATATAGTTAATAAAACAGACACCAGGATGTTTTTAAATGTCAAGTTAGCCAAGCTAACAACCGCTCTCTCACATTATGAGAGCAAACTGCAGTTCAGGATCAAAAGCAAGCTTTTCAACTTTCCAGAGCTGCCAGAAGCCCTGAGGGGTGTGCACCAGGTAAGCGAGGAGACAAGCTTTGAATGTGAACGGTATTGTCACGGCTCACGCTGGACCCCAGCTGGGGGCATCTGTCCAGCTTGATGAGGGTGTGATTTGATCTGTCTTGTCTGAAGAGAAATGAAGAGCTGAAAACCCACGCTGATGAGCCCCGCAAGCCGCTAAGACAGCGAACCACACTACCTGTGGACAGTCCTCAAAGGCCGGTGGAGCTGGGGGTGGTGTGGTTCATGCCAGAAGTCACAGCCGTCATCCCTTACCCTTGTAGAGCACTTTGTTTTTTCCACAGGATTTCCCAACATCCCTGTTTGGAGACAGAGCAGTGCTCGCCACGCGGAGCACCCAGGGATGGAACCTTCGGCATCCCCCAGTCTCCCACTTGGAGCATTTGGGGGCTGGGCATGCTCAGTGCCCATCAGAGGCTGCTGGGATTCAGCTGTGCCACCCCCTGCAAGGCCCCTACCCAGAGTAGGAGCCACAAGGCCTTCAGGGAAACCGTCACCCCTGGACCCCGGGTGCAGCCCCTCCCATCAGAGCCCAGCTAATGGGGACACTGTCGTGCTTGTGCCCTTGGGTACGGGGTTTTGTCTCTCCTCTGCCTGCCCCTGAGGAACAGCTGCTCCTAACACAGGTGGGCACCGGGAGACCCACGTTCAGAGCTGCAGACGTCTGGAAGGGAGGTCTGGTCTGCAGATCTGGGTGGAGGGAATGGTCCTGGACACGTGGCACCTCTCAGGGATTACGGCCAGATGTCCATCCACCTCGTGGGTGTTCAGGCTGACACGCTCAGAAGAGGTGCAGGCAGCCAGCCAAAGTCACCCAAATGATCACAACTACCATTTACGGAGGGTCTCCAGGCACTTCGTGTGTATAGTATCTCATTTAATCCACACAGCATCTCGCATTAGTTTTATTATTTCCACTTCACAGGTAAGGAAGTTGAAGCTTAGTGAGATGAAGAAATTTCCCAAAGGCGTGCAGCTGGAAGTCGTGGAACAAAGGGCTTTCTATCCAAGTTCGAAGAGCAAGCCCTGGGCGGAGGGTGCTCCCAGGGCATTGTCTAGGGAGATTTAGTTCACCTCTACAATTGTCACACTTGCAAGCACTGTCACATAAGATTCCACAAAACTCACAGTATGGCAACCTCCTGGCCCCTGGAGGCAGAGTCCAGCCTGGCATGCCTCACTCCCACAGTCTGGGTCTCCCGGTCCACACCTTCCAGAGGCTTCTCTGCAGTTGCCAGGACTGAGCCTGAGACAGTGCCAGGTGCTGTTTGTCAGCTTCTGCTTCGTTCAGTAGCACATGGGACTCCGGCCGGGGATGTGCCAGGAAAAACATGATTCTCCGAAAGGCCTGTGTATCAGCTCTGTGGGCCAGAAACCACCCCTGGGGCGTAGCAGCTCTCAGAAACCAAGGCCTAGGTGTTTTCTCAAAGGACAACAGCCTTCTCTCTTTAGTTCTATTTTAGGCTGCCCCGCTCTTTCCCGGTAGAGGAGGAAAGACACTGCGCATGCCTCCCTTCCAGTCCTGTGGTTTTGAACCCTCCTGGAAGACAGAGAGAACGCATCCCCAAGGGGGCCAAGGTGGGGCTGGGGGAGTCCAGGACTGGGGGTCCGATGTCTGGGACTGATGCTGGGTCCTTCAGGAGGATGGTGTGCAAATCATAAGTCGATTGAGACACACCATGTGCTCAGAGTGGACGGCACGTGAGAAGGGGAAGGGCCTCGGGTCCAGGGCTGTGAAACTGAAGGCGGGGGGGACGGGCAGGAGCCATGGGAATCAGCAGACTCCAGGTGGAAAAGAATTGAGGGGGCAGGAGCTGGCTAGAGATGACAGGGGCACGTGGAGCTGGCTGTTCTGGTGGCTGGGCCTGCGGATTCATCAGAGTTAAAGGAGAGAGATGGGCTGTCCCAACTATCCACTCCTATGAGGCATACATACCAGTTCACCGCAAAACCCTACAGGATTCAAAACAAACCTCTGCCCACACTGGCCTTGCCTCCACCAGCCAAAAAAGTCCAGTGCGGCTCCCGCCTACCTCTCTGCCCGACTAAGCCCCTTTCCCTCCTCATAGGGTGCAGTCACTGGCTCTCTGCTCATCTCACCCAAACAAGCAAGTCATGTAAGAGTTACAGCCAGGGCTGCACGTCAGAAATTGACACGATATTGTAACATTGTAACATTACAGCCAGGAAGGAGAGGGAAACATAACTATCGGAGAAATAGGAACTAGGATTTGTGACAAGGCATCCCAGCATAGCTATGACAGCAGCAGATTAAAAACACAACAAAGCCACCCCACGCTGACACAGCTTTGGTGAAGCAGGGACACCTACTGCCGGTGACGTTGTAGACGGGTCCAACCTTTTGGGGGAAACGATGCAGCAATATATTTCAAGAGAGACAGAAATGTCCATGCCTGTTGAACCCCACGAAGCTGACTTTGCACAGCTAAGCTAAAGAAAATGATACGAAAGAAGAAAAAAGCTACTTGCATAATAAAGACTTCCCTTGCATCATAATTTTTAACTGTGAAGGAACTGGAGAAATAGCCCAACTCTCCCTCACCAGGGGACTGTAAAGGAAATTATATTCACCGCCAGATGGAAATTATGACAAAAACTAACAGCAAGAGGAAACGCTTACCACATCATCATGCTTAGGAGAGCACAAAACTGTTCTCTGAAAATGCTGTAAAAACCACATAAATGTATGAATAAGGATGTGCTAAGGCAACAGAGAGAAAGAAAAATCACTGCTTATTAGGGTATTATTTTTATTAGAACATTGTTGATGTAATAAAAAAAAATCTACAGAAATTGCTACCCTTCCTTTCAAACTCCTGATTCACTCTGTCCCTACCTGGTTTTTGGTCCTTATTACATTGTGCCCTGAGGTGACTATTAAAATGTACTAATTTTAGCCCCCTGTGGACCATAAACTCCTCAGGGGTAAGGACTATGTTTTACTTTACTTTGTCTCACCTGAGCACTTGTATTTGCCTGGCACATAGTAAATGTTCAATAAATATTTATCAAGTGAATTCAACCACCCCAAGGATTATATTATATTACGTTTAAAAATAAAACTCAACTGATCATTCACCCCCCCCCCCCTCCTTGTCTCCTGGCAAAAAGCACTGCGATATCGATGTTATTTGCAAAGGCTTCCTGGGAAGGAAAATTCCCATTGGAAAAGTTAGCATTTTACGTCTGGAGTGAAACACAGAAGCAGCAACACAGGCAACACGTGCAAGTCTGCTGAGGCTTTTTTGGGGAGTGGGCAGGGAGGTTCATTCACTCATTTATTTATTTAACGGAGGCACTGGGGATGGAGCCCAGGACCTCGTGCATGCCATGCATGCGCTCTACCACTGAGCTACACCTCCCCGCTTCCGTGTATTTTGTTTGCAGTGCGAAACTGACATCTTTTTTTTCAGTCTCCCTTAATGAGAGTAACAATGTCACCGCGTTAATACTCAACTACACTCAGGTGGAGGTGAAATCCTCTGCCTGCTTTCCTGTTAGAGCTGCCTCCCATTTTGCTCACTTACATCCCTCTCGGCTTTATTTTGTGCCCTTTAAATTGTCTTCCTCAAGCACAAAATTCTGCATCAACTAAAAATTAATTTAGAGATAGATGGTACTTAGTCCCAACTACAAGATCCCACCCGTTCTCATCATCTGGGGCTTGTACGGTTAAGCATTAAGCGGTAACAGATGTTCCCTGCAGGAGACTCAATTTCTAGGACAGCTTCATCATTACCTCTAAAAAACAGTCTTTTTGTTTTCCCCTTTTGTTCTTGCATTAAAAAAAAGAACATTATCTAGGTTTGAAAAGAGCTAAAATTCTACATTTGGAAGGATAGTTTAGTGACAGATGCTTTTTCTTTTACCCAGATAAGGGAAATCGTGGAAACTGAGATTATGTTTTCCAGGTTTGCTGTGTATTATATGTATTTCTATATTAAATGAATATTTTAATATATGTGTGTTGTGAATGAAATAAAGCCACAGATTCTTTGCAGTTCCTCCCACCAAGAAGTGGAGTCTCTTTTCTTACCCTTTGAATCTGGTCTGGCCTTGTGACTCGCTTTGACCGATAACAGGTTTCTGAAGTGGCATCCTGAGAGCTCAGGCGCACAGACCTCAAGAGGACTTGTGGCTTCTGCCTTTGCCACTGGGAATGCTACCCTGAGACCGTCCATCAAAGGAGCCAGCCTACCCTGCTGGAGGGGGAGAGGCACCTGGCGGAGAACCAGACACCAACTGCCAGACACGACTCAGGCTATTTTGCACCTTTCAGCTCAGCTGAACTCCGGGTGAAGACAGCTGCATGCATGAGCCCAGGTGAGACCAGCAGAACCACCGCCCAGCTAGTCCACAATATTGTGAAAAATAATAAATCATTTTGTTTTAAGCCACTAGGTTTTGGGGGTGATTTGTTAAATAGCAACAGATAAGTGAAAGGACGTGGCATCCCCAAGTCACTGAGAGAGAGAGAGAGAGAGCGAGGGAGGGAGAGGGAGTGTGTGTGTGTGTGTGTGTGCATGCACGTGTAAATCCATATATGTGTATTTTTAAAGAAGTAATTGCTTAGACCTTAAAGCCAACTGTCCCCTTTGGATGTCCTCCCCATGCAGAGTGCATATTAGAAAAGGGCTTTTTAACTAACATCCATTTATGATAAAAACTCACAACAAAATGAGAGGGAACATAACTCAATATAATAAAGGTCACATATGACAAGCCCACAGCCGGCAAACATACTTAATGGTGAAAAGCTAACGCTTTTCCTTAAAGATCAGGAATAAGACAAGGATGCTCACTCTGACCACTTTTGTTCAGCACAGTATTGGAAGTCGTACCCACAGGAGAGAAGAAAAAGAAAGAAAAGGAATCCAGTTAGAAAGGAAGAAGTAAAACTGTCACTGTTTGCAGATGCCATGACACCATGTATAGAAAATCCTAAAGATGCCACCAAAAAGCTATTAGAACTAATCCATGAATCCAGTACAGTTACATGACACAAAATTAATATACAGAAATCTGTTGCATTTCTATGCACTGATAACAAACTATCATAAAGAGAAATTATGAAAACAATCCTATTTACATCTGCATCAAAAAGAATAAAATACCTAGGATAAAATCTAACCAAGGAGGTAAAAAAACCTGTACTCAGAAAGCTATAAGACATTAATAAAAGAAATTGAAGATGACACAAATGGAAAGATCTACTTATGGGTTGGAGGAATCAGTGGTTAAAATAACCATACTACCCAAGGCAGTCTACAAATTTAATGCAACCTCTATGAAAATATCAATCTCATTTTCCACAGAACTAGAACAAAAAATTCTAAAATTTGTATGGAGACACAAAAGACCCTGAATAGTCAAGGCAATTTTGAGAAAGAAGAAAGCTGGAAGTGTCACACTTCCTGATGGCAAAGTACACCACAAAGCTATCGTCATCAAAACAGTATGGTACCAACACAGAAAACAGATACATAGATCAATGGAACAGAATAGAGAGCCAAGAAATGAACTCACATTTATATGGGCAATTAGTCTATGACAAAGGAGGCAAGAATCTACAATAGGGAAAAAACAGCCTCTTCAATAAATGGTGCTGGGAAAACTGGACAGCTCCATGCAAAAGAATCAAACTGGGCTGCTCTCTCACATCACACACAAAAATAAATTCAACATGGATTACAGACTTACATGTAAGACCTGAAAGCATAAAACATTCAGAAGAAAACATAGGCAGTAAGCTCTATATTAGTCTTAGTAATAGTTTTTGGATCTGTTTTCTCAGGCAAGGGAAAAAAAAACAAAGTTAAACAAATGGGACTACATCAAACTAAAAAGTTTGTGCACAGTGAAAAAACCTATCAACAAAATGGAAAAGCAGCCTGCGGAATGGGGGAAAGATACATACAAATGCTATCTCTGATAAGGGGTTAATATCCAAAATATACCAAGAACTCATAAAACTCAACATCAAAAAAACAAACAATCCAATTAAAAAATGGGCAGAGGAACTGAATAGACATTTTTTCCAAAGAAAACCTGCAGACGGCCAACAGGTGCGTGAAAAGATGCTCAACATCACAAATTATCAGAGAAATGTAAATAAAAATGACCAGCACTATTTACAATAGCCAAGATATGAAAGCAACTTAAGTGTCCACCAACAGATGAAGGGATAAAGAAGATGTGGTATATATATGCAATGGAACATTACTCAGCCAACAAAAATGAAATCTAGGCGGGTGGGTATAGCTCAGTGGTAAAGCAATGCTTAGAATGCACAAGGTCCTGGGTTCAATCCTCAGTACCTTCATTAAAAAAAAAAAATATATATATATATACACACACACACATACATACACACACTTTTTAAAAAAAAGCAGATAATTTTAATAACATATTTAACCTGATATATCTAAAATACTATCATTTCAATATGTAATCAGTGTAAAAAAATCAATGAAACAGTTCCCCCTTTTTCATACCAAGTATTCAAAATCTGACGTGTATTTCACAGTTACAGCACATGCTCATTTTCACCAGCCACATTTCAAGAGCTCAGTAGTCACACGTGGCTAGTAGCTACTGTATTAGACAGCCCAGATGTACCTTCAAAATCGGATGGGAAAACACACACTGAGCAACCCTTGGTGTGCCAATCTTCATACGAGTGAACGCCCCTTGTGAAGGTGTCTGTGTCTTTCTGTGAGACTAGAGGAAGAGCCCTTGCACAGGGCTCTTTAAGGCTGCTGGGATGGTGCAGGGGAGCAGCAGACACTGGGCTGGGAGCCTGGAGGCAGACTCCAGCCCTATGAGCCCCTTACATAATCTTAGGAAAGTCACTTGACCTCCCAACGTTCTGGGGCCTCAGTTTCCCCTCTCTACCAAATGCGACGTTGGAACGGAAGCCTTTTAAGGGCCCCAGCAGAACTGATGATCCTGAGCTTTCCATCTCCCACGGCCAGTCTTCCTTGGAATAAGGACAGTGGCTGGTTCTCTGCTGAAGGGATGTGCCGCTGTCTGTCTTCCCAACATAGAGCACCAGAGCCTTTCACTAGAAACTGACTCCCGCATGTCCCACAGAGCCTGAACATAAACCTTTGTTCTTTTAGGGGAGCCATGATTCTGCCTGAGGCCAGGCTGGCACCAGAGAAGTCCAGAGTCAGACAGAACCACAAACCAACTCCCCTGGGTGGCATGGTCTGGGTGGCGCTTTATTTATATGAATGCACACAGAGATGCTACAGTTCCGTCTGGACATATGATTATATGGTTTGGACGCCCTGTGGTCTTACAAGGAGTCAAGGGCACTGACTGGGAATGCCAGTTTGCACCAAATATACCGTGCCCTGCCTCAGTTTCCCTTTTTCTCACATTGGCAGCATAGCTGTCACTTATCTTGTAGGTATGACAGTTCTATCCTGGTCACCAAATCCCTTTTTAAAGAAATCCAGGCGTTTACTGAAAATGCTACATAACTCCAAGTTTTGAAGTACCTTTGGGTTAAAATTGGCTTTGAAATCAGGTGAGACCTCGGGCTCCAAGCCCTTTTCTTCCCTGAAGACCCAGTGGTACTAAGGAGGCCATGTGGCCGTGATTAGCCTGGGAGAGCCAAGGAAAAGGCAGAGAAATGGTAATTTGCATTTTGTTCATCAAGATCTTTCTGAAAGAGAGGCGGGTGAGTGGACCCCGGAAAGGAGGCTTGATGGCTGTTAACATTTTCCATCCCTTTGGAGGTGGGCACCAAGGGCACAGGATCTCAGCGATGGGAGGGAAGGGAAATGAAGGCTCTTTTTCTAATATAAACCTCTGTCAACAATCAGGAAGGGACACTTGTCAGGGCATCCTGATTCTTGGCAAATTATCACTGGACATAAATCTCTTAAAGAGACACATCACCACCCAAACCTTGCAGGATCGTTCAGAAATTACCTTTCCTGAGAGCTCATTTTCCTGAACTGTCTTTTGTTTGGTCTCCTCAAGTGTTGACATTTTCAGATATCATTTTGAATTTCAAAAGTAATTCAGAATTCAATTTAATAAGTCATGAACACACACACAATTTGGTAAAAATTCAAATACTATAAAAGGATATTCAACAAAAAGTAAATGTTCATTCCAGCCCAGCCAAACGCCAATCCATAAACAGTTTCCTGTGTACGATTCCAAAGCTATTCTAAGCAGAAGACGTATTTTTGGGGGCATTAAAAAAACTGGACTGTTTACTTTTCAAGCTGCTTTAACTCAAGACATGGTAGAAAGGTAGAAACCTGTGGATTAAAAAAAGAAGAAAAGGTCTGAGGTATAATTGTTTTAAATGATGTGTTGATGTGTTGAGTTTAAAAATATTTTGATGTGTCCCAATGCACGGAAAACAAAATGCTGTGAATCATTCACTGCCCCGAATAAACTGTCCGATATGATTATATATTTTTGTGTTCGCTTGGCAAGGTCACCCTAACAAGTTTATACAATAATATACAGAGAACAGAAAGCCACCAAATAAAGTGGAGTGAGCAGGGAGGGAGGGGAAGAGAGCAGATTGCAGACTGTTGGAGAACTGCCTCCTCCTAGAAAAGAGGTGCTGAGAGGGAAAAGGGACGAGAGACTGGAGAGGCAGGTCAGCCAAGCTCGGGGTCAGCACCTTTCTAGAAGACATTCTGCAACAGTGGAAGTGATTCGTTCTGCAACGTCCAGTATGGCAGCCACTGAGCACCTGAAATGTGACTAGTGTGACGGAGGGGTTGGATTTTTAATTCTTTAGCTTTAATTCATTTGAACTTAAGTAGCCACATGGGTTAGTGGTCACCATACCAGACAGGGCACCTCTGAGGTCTGCAGCATCTTTGGGAGGCATCAGTGCACACAGAGAGAGCAGAATGAAAAAGGGGGAGAGAATAAATGTGGGGAAAGTAAAAGCAGGCGTGGAAAGAAAGAAGGGAGGGGAGAGGAAGAGGGAGGAGAAAGAGAAACCGCTGGGTCTTGCCAGAGGAGCAGGAGAAGGGAGGAGAAGAAAAGGGCAAGCGGACGGAGCCAGGGAAGGAGATGGGAAAACAGTGAGATGCAGTGAAAAGGCAGACAGCTGAGAACAACGGTCTTAAGTGACAATAGTAACCCTGTTCTACTAGAAGGGAGCCTGCCATCCCCAGCCTCTGGCATTTATTCTGAGGTCTCCGTGACAGCAGCGCTGGAATGGCCTCTGGAGGGTTAAATTCTGGAGCAACATCCCACCTGCACTGACCTTGGGAGGCCTGGGGCCTTAACTACTCAATCTGTGAGGGGAGAGGGGTCCAGGATTGAGTGCAAGGGCTCCTTCACCCTAACATGTAAGGTCAAATACTTTACTCCACGGAAAACCCACAGTTGTGATACACCGCTAGGTGTCACCATTAACCAAAATGAGTTTTCATTTTTTGCCCTGCAAAATTTGGTCAAAGTTTCTTCTTTGAGTCTGTAACTGATCTACACAATTTATTTGGCTGCTTTCTCCACACCAAAAGCAAAGGGGTTTGTGCTCTGGGAGCCCACTGAACAGGAATACTCATTCGAATTTGGTTTATTTTTCTTTCCAGTTGAAACTGTTAAATACTAGAAACATGATGTGCATACACACTCAGTTGCTTGTTTGTTCATTCATTAAAGATTTACTATGTGCCAAGCAGGGCTCTCATGTACAGCTACATCAGTTGTGCACTGCACAAATCCTGGGGGCCACTGTTCACACAGATGTCAATGTGAAGGTGTTTTCTGAAGCTGTTCAGCCCAGAAAATCTGCAAAACTCTGGTCTGGGCTTGGGGACAAAACGATGGTCCCTCTGTTCCCCTTCCTGTTTTCTCTTGTAGGGAAGACTGTTAGTCTAAAATCTTCTTTGTAACTAGAAATATCTGTGCCCTATATATATTTTGAGAGTTAAATACACCACATGTAGCTTTACAACTTCCAGCCTCATAAGAACTAAATTTTCACTTTTTTTTTTAAAGAACAGACTTACCCCTCACTGAGCATATTTTATGACTAAAGCAACGTACCAGAAAAATCAAGGCATGATCTTTGCCCTCAAGGAATTCAAGAAGAGGCTTGTTCACATCTAAGACATGAAATAACATCCTCAAGTTTTGCATCTCTCAACCTGACCTTGAACAGAACAGGAGTAGCAGCAACTGAACAGGAACCTAGGGACCAGGCCCTCGAGATCTAGCCAGGGTACACTTTCCTGGGAAATGGACCAGTTAGGTTTTGCTGTGTCACAAGCCTCCCGGAACCCTCGTGGCTTAAAACAGCAAATGTTCATTATTTCTCAAGATTCTGTAAGTCCTTTGGAGAGTTTTTCTGGTCTAGGTCAGTGTGGTGGGCCTCTGAGGTCTGTAATGACTCATCTGGAGGTGGCTGGCCTCTCTCACATACTTGGAGATTGACAGGCTGGTTGGTCAAAGGGGACACAGCTAGGATGACGCATCTCTGCTCCATGTGATCACTCATCTTCCAGCAGGCTAACGCACATGGTGGTCTCACCACGGTGGCCTCAGGGCACCGAGGAGCAGTAAGAAAGGGCTAGCTCCAATATGCAAGCATTTAACATTTTCTGCGTGTGTCATATTTACTCTTGTCTCATTGGCCAGAGCAAGTTACATAGCCAAGCCTGAGTCAGCGGGAAACGTATGACTCAAGGAGATGGGCCCAGGAAGGTATGAAAAAATTGAGGGCCATTGCTGCAACAGTCCACTGAAGAAAATTAATTTAATTTCTCTTTATCTCCGTTTTCACCAAAATGATGATAATACCTTCTTGACCCATTGTCCAGGGATGCAAAAAGAATAAACACACAGAAGACACTGCTGTATATCATTCAAAGAAAAGGAACTATATAAACATTATTAATTTTACTTGTTTCTTCATTTACGTTTTTCATGTCTCCTCCATAACATGACTAGGATAACCCGCTTAGTGGAAATTCCTACCAAAGGTAATATGTTCAAAATAAATGTCCATTTGTCTCATAATATTCACCTGTAAATAGATGCAGTTCAAGGGCTGTGAGAGTATTATTCAGGAACAGAGACTCAGGAACGTCTCTGCACATGCTGACTTCCACAGTTGCCCCTAGACGTTAGACTTTGCAGGTACATTTTGTTTTAAATAGTTGCTCAACACTGCACAGATCGAACACTTGTTTCTGCAGCACTCAAAAGATTTATCAGATAACAAAGAGAATGACTAGGAGTTTACACCATCTGTTCTCATTCCTATTCACATGTTGCTGAGTATTGCTTAAGACAATGACACTTCTGCAAAAATTCACATTCAATCCTACGGGTAAGAGCAAGGTTAGGGAAGAGCTTTACTTCATCCTTACTAATGACTACCTTTTCCTATAATTTGTGACCTCTATCATTTTGTTTGATGAATTAAAATTCATTGAGCATCTACTACGTGTGAAAAACTGCTGCAAAGGCAGAAATGAATAAAACACCTCCTGGAGGTCACTGTCTAGTGGCATATTCAGAGAACTAACAATAAACTATAGGGCAAATCTGACAGAGAAGTGCTGTGGGGAGCACTGGGGAAGACATGACATCCCCCCATGGGATGAATTTGAGAAGTCTTCTTAATGAGTTGTTCTGAGCCTTGATGAATGCGTAGGATTTCTCAACGAGGAGAAAGGGTAAGGGAGCTCTACTTACGGTAATTGTATGGGAAATAGATTAGGCGTAAAGCACACATGGCCAGGAAATGGTCTGAATGTGGGATACGTTATGGTAAGCGGAAAAGGAAATAAGGCCAGCTTGCCAAAGACCTTTGAATGCACTTATTAAAGAGCTTACGATGAGGGCCTTCAAATGGCCCATGATCAGAACGTTCTCATGATCGTAACTATTCTAGAAATATCAGTATGGTTTCTGGATCCTGACAAAATAGCAGCCCATTTAAGACTGCCATCCCCCTCAACCCAAATTTGGGAGTGCCTCAGAAATGGGGCAGTTGGTGGATCTGAGTGATTAATGTAAAAACTGTGAGAAGCCTCTCGAAGAACAGCAGATAGTTGGGTTCCAGGGTATGTATGTCTGTGACTGCGGTTTACAGAGGAAGAGCAAAGATGCCACAGATGGGGAAGCTTTTATGTGGGGCTCTTTTTCTCCCTCATATTTTCACGGGCAGATCATTGTCTGCCCCAGCTCCACTGTAAGACAAAACAGAATCACCAGTCCTGCAGCAGCTTGTGAGGCTGCTGTATTAGGGAAGGCTCAACCCACGGGGACAGGAAGAAGATAACAGGCACAGAAAGGCTGATATTCCTTCTAAGAACAGTAACTGCTACTACTCAGCAGAGCACTTGCTCTTGGCCAATGTGATAAGACATGAAAAGAAGTAACAGGTAGAAGGACTTGAAAAGTGACAAAGCTGTCATTATTTACAGGTGATCTGATTATCTACATAGAAAATCTCAAAGAAATAATAGAAAAATCTTTAGAACTACTGCATATGGTCTGCAAGGATGTCAGGAACAAGACTTGCTTACAAAATTCAGTGGCATTTTCTACATCAGCAATATTCAACCAGAAAATATAACAGAAAATAAGATACCTTTCACAAAGGCAATGAAACTATAAAGTACCTTAAAATCAACTTAGCAGAAAGTTCAAAATAAATTTTGGGAGAGAAATGTAGAACTATTAAAGGACAAAAAACTTGAATAAGCAAAGAGGTATGCTGTATTGGTGGACAAGACTCCTTCCTTGTAAAGATACCAATTCTCCCAAAGTTAATTTAAAAATTCAAGGCAATTTCAATACATTTCCAACACATTGTTTTTAGTGTTACTGTTTTATTTTAATTCATTTTTCTTCCAGTTTTATTGAGATATAATTGTCATACAGCACTGTGTAAGTTTAAGGTGTAATAGCATAGTGATTTGACTTACACACATCATGAACTGATGATCACAGTAAGTTTAGTGAACATCTGTCATCTCATACAGATAAAACATTGAAGAAATAGAAAAAAAAATTTTCCTTGTGATGAGAACTCAGGATTTACTATCTTAACAACTTTCATATATAACATACAGCAGTGTTAACTATATTTATCCTTCAACACATTTTTTTGAGGGGGAAAAAAAAGCATATTCAAACAGACATTTCTCCAGTGAAGACATACAAATGGGCAACAGGCACATGAAAAGATGCTCAATATCACTCTTTATCAGAGAAACTCAAATCAAAACTACAATGAGGTATCACCTCACACTAGCTCAGCATGGCCATGACTAAAAAGTCCACAAACAATAAATGCTGGAGATGGTGCGGAGAAAAGGGAACCTTCCTATACTGCTGGTGGGAATGTAATTTGGTGCAGCCACTATGGAAAACAGTATGGGGATTCCTTAAAAAACTAAAAATAGAGTCATTATATGATCCAGCAATCCTACTCCTATATATCCGGCATATATCCAGAGAAAACTCTAATTGGAAAAGATACACGTGCCCCAATGTACATAGCAGTGCTATTTACAACAGCCAAGACATGGAAACAACCTAAACATCCATTGACAGATGACTGGATAAAGAAGTTGTGGTATGTATGTATATATACACACCACATATATATATAGGATTATTGCTCACCCATAAAAAAGGATGTAGCAGCACAGATGGTCCTCTAGATGATCATACTAAGTGAAGTCAGACAGAGAAAGACAAATACCATATGACATCATTTATATGTGGAATCTAACAAATAACACAAATGAACTTATTTACGAAACAGAAATAGACTCACAGACCCAGAAAACAAACTTATGGTTACCAAAGGGGAAAGGGTGGTGGGGGGAGGGATAAATTGGGAGTTTGGGATTAGCAGATACAAACTACTATATAAAAAAACAGATAAGCAGCAAGGTCCTATGGTATATAGCAATGGGAACTATATTCAATACCTTGTAATAACCTATAAGGAAAAAGAATATATATATATAATTGAATCACTATGCTGTACACCAGAAACTAACACAACATTGTAAATCAACCATACTTCAATAAAAAAGCATATTCAAAAATTTATGTGGAACAATAAAACCAAAGTCCACAATTAGTTGGGTCATTTTGAGAAAAAAGCAAAGAGGAAGCACTTGCCCTGTTTTACTACAATGCCATATAATGAAACACTACGTTATTCTAATACCACAAGCAAAGGTGAACTTCAGGTGCCTTAAAGATATAAATGTGAAAGGCAAGCCTACAGAACAAATAAATATAAATATATAGAGGAGAGTATATTTATGATCTTAAAAGTGGGGAAGGATTATAAAAAAGACCTAAGAAGTGCAACCATAGACCAAAAAAATTGAGGAATTTGACTATGTCAAAAATAATGATAATGAGGAGGGGAGGGTGTAGCTCAGTGGTAGAGCACGTGCTCAGCATGCACCAGGTCCTGGGTTCAATCCCCAGGACCTCCATTAAAAAATCAATAAATAACCCTAATTACCCCTCCCCCCCAATTTTTTTCGAAAAGGCCAAAAAAATTAATGATAATGCTAATGAGGGGTATCATTACCAACATCAACTGACAGGTGAAAACCTGAGAAAAAGCATTTGACACTTTTAAAGTCAGCAAAGGATTGTTATCTAGAATATTTAAGAAAGAGAAAGAAAAATGCCATGACATCACTTATACGTGGAATGTAAAAAAAAGGATACAAATGAACTTATCTACAAAACAGAAACAGACTCATGGATGTAGAGAACGAACTTACGGTTATCGGGAGGAAAGCGGGTGGGAAGGGACAAACTGGGAGCTCGAAAATTGCTCCGCTTGGGCAGTGATGGAAATGTCTGCTGTCTTGATTGTGGTGGCGGTGTCATGGGGTATACATCTATCAAAAGTCATCAAATTGTACATATGCAATATGTGTAGTTTACCGTGCAAGAACCATACGGTGTTAGAAAAAGAAAAAGAAAAATCCTACAAATCAATCAGAATAAGACAGAGAGCCCAGTAGAGAAACGGGCAAGGAATATGAGTATGTGACTCACACAAGAAAATAACCCACTATTCCGCTCAGCTCCACTAGTTAATAGATAGACGCACAACTTCACGAGTTATTAGGTAAATGGAAATTAAAATAATAGAAAGATCTCTTTTTACCCATGAGGTTGGCAAAATTCGATAACATGAAGCTTCGGCAAGGTGGTAGGGAAGCAAGCTTCTGCTCATCTGGTGGGAAAGTAAATGGGTAGAGCTATTCCAGGGCATGTCACATACACACAAAGCCAGACCCCGGTTAAAGCGGCGAGGACAGCTTTTGCTCAGTAACTACTGCGATAGGGAAAACGAGTCCAGAGAGAACTGAACTCAACTTCCCGATACAAAAGGCATTTAAACGATGTGCTAAGAGCACAGCACCAAGGGGTATTAAGAGGGGCTAGTCCATGTGACTGAGCCCCTTGGATTTGTCAGTTGGTGCCTATCCAGGGGAGAAAGCAACTTCTCCTAGCTTCATGACAGGAGGCAGTGGTGCAACTGGAAGCGAGATGCCCATGGGAAGGAGAGAAACAGAAGGGTCAGGGATAAAGACGGGGAAAGATAAACAAGAGCGGCTCGGTAAACAGCTGGATGATGTGTGAGACGTAAACTCCACTCACTGCAGTTCAGCCAGAAGAGAAAGGGGGAAAGCGGGAAGGAGAGAGGATAAGGGGGGAAAACAGAGAGTATGTCACTCTTCCAGGGTAGATGGAGTAGGAGAGGCCAGGGTGGGAGAGGCCGGTGGAGACGTGATGGGGCCGTACAGGTGGGGGAAGACAGGGGTCAGAAGCAGTGCAGAAGCAATGGAAGTAAAAACAGACAGTCCGTGCTGATTAAGGACCTACTATGGACCAGGCACTGTTGGGGTCTCTGATTCTGTTTAGGATCCCAGAAGTTCCCCAAAGGTGGACCATTTATAACGAATGATACACTGAATGGGGGTGGAGTCCAAGCTGACCCCCAGAGCTTCTAACTTGGGCACCTGGGAGGACGAGGTTACAATTAAATGAACTAAGAAATAAGAAACAAAAATTCGTGGTCTAGGATCTTCCAATCCATCACTTTGAAAATCAGGACTCTAAGAAGGCGTTCCTACTCAGGGGGAGGAAAAGTAACATTCACTGTGCTCCTAATAGTAACTGGTGTTTTCATAATAGCAGAAAATTTGAGTGCTTATTGCACACTGGATACTGTGTGTAAGATGTTCACAGCCATTAGCTCATTCACAACCTTATAAAATAGGGACTATCATTAGCTCCATTTTGTTATTGATCAGGAAACTGAAACTTAGAGAAGTTAGGTTCTTGCCCAAGGTCATGGAGCTTCTACAAACCCATGTCTGCTGATTCCTTTGCTCTACTGTGTATCAGACACCACGCCACAGGCTTAATTTGCATATAATTCTCCCACGTTTTCCTTGAGATAGGCTGATGACCTTCATTTTACAAACAAGGAAAGTGCATCTCAGATTACAGGTCCAACCTCTCTCGGCTAGTAAGTGGGAGAGTGGGATTCAGACCCAAAGTTCGTGCTCTTGGCACAACACACACCTGCGTGTCTCTGTGCTCCTGTTCAAGGGATTCCTCATGCTACCATTTCAAATTCTACCGAAAGGTCAAAAGAGTTTAAAGAGATGTCCTAACCTACTGGACCTTGTTTGGAGCCTAATTCAAAGAAATGCTTAGTAAAACCATCAAGAAGACGATAAAGAAAATGTGATGTTAAGGAATTATTTTTGATTTTTGTGAGTGATGATAACAGTGTGATTATGTTTTATGTAAGGGAATCCTTTTTTGGGTGCGCCTTGACTTTTTTTTTTTTCCTTGGTTAATGGAGGTACCGGGGATTGAACTCACCACCTCGTGCATGCTAAGCATGTGCTCTACCACTAAGCTCTACCCTCCACCGAGGGAGTTCTTTTCAAAAGAGAAGTATGTGCTCGTGAATTAACACAGTAGTTCTCAAAATGTGGCCCCTGGATCTGTAGCATCAGTATCACCTGGAAACATTAAAAATACAAATTCTCAGCCCCATTCCAGACCTACTGAATCAGAACTCTGGGGTGGGGCTCAGCAATCTATATTAACAAGCCCCTCCGGGGATTCTGTCACACACTTAGATGACAACCACTGAAATAATGTGATGGCTTGAATTTGTTTCATAACCTGGAGGAGGGGTGATGGGTAGAAATGAAACAAGGTGGGTCACGAGTCGATCATTGTTAAAGCTGGATGATGGGTACATGGGGGTTCACCATGACTATACTCTCTACTTTAATAGGTATTTGGAAAATTTCCGTAATAAACGGTTTTCAAAAATCCTAAGTGTTTTTCCACAGTGCCCCTTACCTGCTCTCCCCTCACTCGTCGTGGTCCCTTCTTTTCCAGCTCTCCTCCATCTGGCGCATTCCCATCAGCGATGGGAGCTCCCCCTGTTCTCTCATGCGCCTCAAGTTTCCCAAACCCTCAGGGCTCCTGCTCCTGCTCTCCCTCCCTGTCCTCCCTGCTAACGTTTCTAAGTGACTCATGCCTTCTCATCACTCTCTCTTTCTCTCCTCTCGGAGTTCTTTTCCTCGGCTCACTCTAGTTTCTGTTCACTCTCTGTTTGTGGCACCAGATTTCTCGGAGGCACTAAGGACCAGCTGTTGTCTGAGACCTTGTCTCTGCACTCACTATTTGTGACCTTTCTGCTGCTGCTGTTGGCACCACTGAAACCCCCTTCTCCTTAAGTCTGTCGCTTTTCTTCCTCTTAAAAAAGCAAATATTTGCCTCGTTCAATTTTTTAAAAAATTAACTCATTCAGCTGTTTTAATGTGTCACAGAACTGCTCTATAAAAAAACCGCAAACAATACAGAAATGTAACAAGTAAAATGGGGATCTTGTTTCCTGGAACCTTCCTTCCGCCCTCGTGGCTCCCACCGCGAGGTCTGACCTCTTCGTCCCCGACCTGGGCCTCAGGTTCCCCGGGACAGCACTGACTCTGCGGGGCTGGAAGAGCATCGCCCAGAGATTCTTCAGGCTGAAGGATGGAGAAAGGTCAAGGGGAAGGAGTAGATAAAATGGAGAAGAAGAGAGCACAGGCAGAGCAAAGTGAGTGCGAGGATGGCGGGCAGCCACCTAGCAGTGGGACAAGGAATGCAATGTCCCTCGTGGCTGTCCAGCTCTGACGACTCCCCAGACCTTTCCCTTCATTGAGTATCTTCATACCTGGTCATGGCTCTTGGGCTTTTCTAGGAGCTCCAAGGCCTGGAAGCTTCTTTAGAGGGACCACTCATAAAACACTATTCAGCAGTAAACTTAGAATGAAGACTCACTGTCACGCACCGTGGCCAGCTCTGCCCTGGGCTGCGAACTTGGACCCATCCTAGGGGCTCACTTCCCCCACACGGCCAGCAGACGGTATGCACTCACCTCCCCCGTTGGCCCCAAAGCCGTCAAGCTGCTGACTTATCGACAATCTACCCGCTGACATATTTATCTGAATCTGTCACATTGTATCTTTATTGCTTTCCAAGGGGTTTCCTGACCTTCTTGAGGAAGTCACTTAAGAAACGTGACTCCTTGTTTTAAATCGCTAGTCTTCCCAAGCTTCAGGACTTAACATTGCCTTAGAATGTTGTTGACATTAAAATTTTATTAAGACTATGCAGAAATGGGGAAATAAGCTTATGATCCAATGCTAGTTTCGTAAAAGGAGTACACAAAATACAGTCTATTTACTTGGTGGTAAATTGGTAAATATTTTTTGTTGACATGGACAAGAATAAAAATGGAATGTGTAGTAACGAAGTTATTGTCAGGTAGGATGGAGGAGTGGGCAATTTTTTTTCCTTTACAAATTCCCTCTAAATAGCTTTGTATATAAAAGTCAACTGGCTGAGATGTTTTCCTGTCCTAACTCAATGTTTAAGGTTCCATTTCCAAGGAACTTTAAAGGTAAGGGGAGAAGGGCAAGATAGGGGTAGGGGATTAAGAGACACAAACATAGTAAGATATCAAATAAATAAACTATAAGGATATATTGTACATCACAGAGAATAGAGCCAAAATTTTATAACAACTTTAAGTGGAGGATTGAATTCCTGCATTGTGCACCTGAAACTAATATTGTAAATCAACTATATTTCAATTTTTTTTTTAAAAAGTTCCATTTCCAGTCTTGGCTGGCATGCTTTGTGCAGCATCAGACCCTCTGCGTTGACCGTTCACAAGACCACCCTGCTTCTCACCCCCCAGGTGGAAGCCACCGCGCCGTCTTTCACGTCCTTCATCTCCCTTTTGCCTGGGCGACGGCCATGAGTTAGAACTCTTCCATGCCTTTTCTCTACCCTCTTCCCCGCTTCTCCCCACTTCCCTTCCTTCTGTGGACAGCTAGTTACAGGAGACCTGTGTTATGATGGCGTTTCTCTTACTCACTGCCTCTGAATTGATTTCTCTCCTGTGAACGGGGCCTGTGTTAACTTGTTTTTTTCTCTTGGAGGTGGAATTAGCTCAGGGACCCTTCGTATCACAGACACACCCGATGCCTCCACTCAAAACAAGCAGCTTAGCAGTTACAAGCATCTTCACACTTTGTAATTTCGGAGGATAGCGCCCTTCCTAAACAGCTCAAGAGAATTTTACAAACTCTCATTGGGATTAAGTGCCACAGTCTACGATAAAAATGGGAATGGCCGGTGTCGGAGGCATTTCCCCTTCTCATCCCCTCGGAGGAAACAGAATTTGAAGAGCCAGCCCAAGTTTCGGAGTTTTCATTTTCCGATTCTTGGAACGTCTTTTAAGGACTGTCACTGGATCTTGTCATCATTTCTACCACCCACAAAACCCTGTCGAGTAGCGAGAACAGAGATGTGTAACATCAAAGTGAAGTTTGCATCTCTGTGTTAAAGAGCTAGGATGCAGACAGGAGTAACTTAGTTGTAATTTCCTGCACTACAAAGCGAGCCCCAAAGTTATATCAAGGATGGGGAGTGGGATGGGCATAAAAAAGTAGTGCATAGGTAAGGTTTCTTTACTCGTCTCAATGGGCAGGCCATGCAGCCTCTCCGCAGGGAGCTCTCTCTTCTTCTGTATGCTGGAGGGGAGAGACTTATTAAGCCGTGGCTGCCTACCTGCTCTGCTGGTCCCCAGATACACCTGAGCTCTTTTTCAGGGCTTGAGAGGAAGCTGGATCCTTGCCAGAGTTGGCTTCTGGCCAGAGAGGCAACTCAACCTGAATAGTCTGTGGGGAAGCTCACTGGTCTTCACCTGTCCATGCCACGAGGCCGGCAGTGTCACCTGCCCCAGGCTTCCAGCCTCCTGAGCTCTCTGTCATGCACGGGAGATGAAACAAGGTAACCCAGCTCAGTGTGCAAAGTCCAGCTGGCCGAGGGACCGAATCACACTGCATGTTCCTGGCACTCCGTAACCAGGGGAGAAGAATGCAAACTGAAATACAGGCATCTGGGGGTTGCTTGCAAGTTTGCTTTGAAAGGAACTGAAGTGAGGGATCAGCTCATGAATTCCCGGAATTGCAGAGAACTGGAGGATCCAAGCAAGAGGAAATGACCAGCTTATTCCAATAGTATGTGGCATCTCTGAGCACAGGAAAACCTCCCAGCCCCAGGATTCCAGTGATTGGGCATTTCCTGTGGTCAAGCAGTTCTGAGTCTACTGGCTTAGAAGGCATCATTGCTTCAGTGGGGAGACTGGCTTGTTATGACACAAGCTACGTTCTTTGAGAGGCCAGTGTTCAGAATTGCGGGGAGAGTGATGCTTGAAAATCACTCATTCTTCTCTTAGGGTTCATGGAGTTTGGTGTGATTGCTCAAACCAGGGAAGTTGGTGGGGCTGCCCAAACTAGAAACTATGGGGTGGAACAGAGCCCCTTCAGCCAGTCAAGACCTTTCTACAGCAGAGAACTACAATTATACAGTGCTTATTATGTACCACGGTGCTAGGTCCTTCCCGTGCCTAGCTCATGGTGTTTATTCCTCCCTACTGCTCTTCAGGGTATACGTACTCTGTGGCCTTCATCTCTTTAAAAAGTAGGAAACTAAGACTCAGAGAGGGCAAGTGACCTGCTCAAGGTCACACAGGTGGTGAGTGGTGGAGCTGAGTTTCCAAGTCCAGGTTTGCAGGATGCCCAAGCTCTTTCCCCTAGACCGTCTGGCCTCCCTAACCCTGGGCGGGAGAGATCAGAATTGATATCAGGACTATTAGCTTTAGATTGGCCCCTGTGAGCTTGCTGGAATGTGGTCTCTGCCTGCACTTTAGTTTAAAAGACAGGGGTGAGAGAGGAAAATGCTTCAGCAGGAGAGCAAGAAGAGGATCTGGACCAAACCTGTGGGGTTAGAGGAGAGCGGATCCAACTGGCCGGTGTGAAATGAGAGATGGATATGAGAAACCTTAAGCTATTATGGTCTAGTTATGTCTCCTAAGCGATCTCGGTGTCAGCTAACTATGGTTTTCAGAATGATTTACCTGCAAAGAGGTAAAACATATCGCACCAAGGTTCATTTTCACTTAAAATGCTACCTTTCCGTGTGCGTAGGGTTTTGATTTATTGTCATTTTTTAATCGATCACGCAGAGTGCTTTATAAAAGTCCCAATGACAAGCCATTATTCCCAGCTCTACAGGAGAAGCAGCCGAAGGAGTCTGTGGACAAGTAATTGGACCAGAGTCACCAGTTACCATGGCAGGGGCTACGTAAGAATGTTCGGTCCCTTGTTGGACCCCAGATTTCACTTTCTTAGGTTAGTAAACCAAGGCTGAGATTAAGTCGGCTTCCTTTCTTTTTCTTTTCTTTCTTATTTCAAGCACACTCTCAGGAATTTCTTGTGCACAGCAAATGTTTTGTTTTCCAAAGTGCTTTCACATATATGGTCTTACCCTATACCCTCAACCCTGTGTGGGGTTTGATATTCTTATTTTGACTTACAGATCAGAAAACAGAGGCACATACCAGGCTAGAGACTTGCTAAGAGCCCAGGGCTGGTTCCTGGCAGAGCCATGAGTCCGCCTTTCTTTCCCATGGGTCACATTGCCCTCCACCCGATCCTGCCTGAAACTGAGCAGGAGAGCTAGGGTTCACACAGGGGTCATGAGTCTAACCCACGGCTGCAGAAGTGAAGAAATAGATGTGAGAAAGCTACACAAGTGACGGTATTTTCAAAGACCTAGACATTTGCACTGGGATCAGTGGGTCCATGCAAGTCATACCCTAGACGTTCCCTCAGCCACCACCCAGGCAAAGGAAACCCCTTGGCCTTTTCCTTCCTTCTTCCTTCCCTCTCCCTCCCTCCACGGTTTTCCTGGTCAAAGCAGAGCTCCTCAGTATAACAAGGAACTATGTGGTTGGCTTATATTCGAGTCAAAGCTCTGTGGTCTCAGTTCCTTGTGTCTCATTTGGGAAGATGCTCTACCCAGTGGCCAGAGCTCACGGTCCCTCAGTATCCCCACGGCGCTCGGGGAGAAGGACACAGCCGTCTCCCGAGCGGAGCGTTATTTGATTGCCAGCAGTGGCATGCTGAGCCCCTGACCAACCAGTCAACAAACACAGCATCTGGAAACCCAGAGAATCCACCTCTCAGAGGGATCCAGAAATACAACGTCCCCATTTGAGGCATTTGTTGGGATAGCCATGGAAAGAGCCTGCCTGGGTCTTGGAGACACAGAATCATCTAGTTGACAATTGATTCTCTGCCACTCAAGCCTCGTGAATCTGTGCAAGGAAGGGATTTCACTTTTCCAAGCTAAGGGTTCCTCGTCTGTAAAATGGCAAACTGAACATTACCCCCATGGGCTGTTGGAAGAATGAAGTGCCAAGCACAGTGTCAGGCAAACAGTAGGCACTTAATCAATGTGAGCTGTCCTCCCACTGGCCCTTTCTTTAGCCCCTTATGAAGGTGCATTACCAATTGAGTGACACTATCTGAAGAGTTAATTCTTACCTTGAAAAAGAAAAAACTCAGGGGTGGGCTGTGTAGCTCAGTGGTAGGTCATGTGCTTAGCAGGCACCAGGTCCTGGGTTCAATTTCCAGTACCCTCATTAACAAAATAATAATAATAATAATACATTTTTTTAAAATAAAAAAATAAAAATCTATACTCTAACCCTTGCACCTGAAAGGCCAACGCTTAGCTTATGCAAAGGAAGAATACTGCCAAGCGGCGCCAGCTTTGAGGAAGAAGAACCTGGCATTCGGTGCGCATTTCAAAGGTGCATGAAGTCACAGACTCTACTCCTTACACCGGGGACGTTTTCCATCACGGCCCCAGTGGGTCCCTCCTGGTTGGACATTAGCCTTCCAGCAAACGCATTACAGTCATAGTTACGCAGTTAATTATGAGATTATTTGTTTTCTGCGTACACACTCTCCAAGAGCAGGGACTATGCCTCGCACAGTGCCTGGTGCGTAAAGGGTGAACGAATGAATGAGCAGAGAAGCTTCCACCCACCTGATGTCATTCCAGCGATATATCAGTTCTGTGGATGTCCCAGGGGCGGAGATGACCATCTGCACTTCACAGATGAGGGTGCTGAAGTTCAGAGAGGTCGCACCGCTGTCAGGGCCATCCAGTAAGCAGTGGGGCAGGCACTTCAGTCCAGGCCTCCTGACACCGATTCCCGCGTTCCTCTCCTCCACACGCCCCTGCCCTTTGACTCATCAGCCTCACCCTCGTGTCAGTCCAGATGGTGACATTTTAGAGGAGCTCTGCTCCCTGGAGCCTTTCATCTGGGCGTGCCGTTTGGTGGCCTGGTGCCACCTTTTGAGCGGTGAAGCCCCACTTTCCACTCTAATCTATTGAGCAATAGGCTATTCATTGGCTGACAACTGCCCCATCTGCCGATGGCAAAGCAAGTCCGCATGCATTCAGTCACACAGGCCTCAGGAAGCCTCTGGAAGGGGGGGTTCCCAGAGCTGGGGTCTTAGGCTGGTTAGGTTTGTGCTGTTTTTTGCGAGGGTGGGAGAAGGAGGCTTGATGCTCAGCTTCAATATTTTAGAAACTTGGTCATTCCATTCGTTTGCAGCTTCTTCCTCTGATCCCCTAAGATTAAAAAAAAAAAATCACTCTGTAGGTCAGTTATACTTCAAACAAAGAAACAAACAAACTCATAGAAAAAGAGATTTCTGGTTGTCAGAGGTGGGGGTGGGGGAATTGGATGAAGGCAAATCAAAAGGCATAAATCTTCAGTTATAAGATATGTACCGGGGGTGTAATGTACAACATGATAACATTATATGTGACAGTTGTTAGAGTAAATCTTAAGAGTTCTCATCACGAGGAAAAAATATTTTCTTCTTTTTATTTTGTACATATATCAGACAATGTTCAACTAAACTTACTGTGACAGTCACTGCATGATGTGTGTAAATCAAATCATTACGCTGTGCCCCTTAAACTTACACAGTGCTACATGTCAATTATAGCTCAATAAAACTAGAAGGAAAAAAATTCATTCAAAGTACTTAAGGCAATTGTGTCTCCATTTATATTCTCAATTCCCTTTGAATTGCTATCCACTGTCTACTAATTAACCAGGTCTCTGATCAAGATGATATGCAGTAAACACTCCCACCCTCTCCTTTCTCTTCTTCAGACCCAGCTCACAATCTTGCCTCACTCCTCTATTAAATCCACCTTCTCCCGTTTTTTCATTTCTCCATCTCTGGGGATCCCTGGGGAATCCGGAGAGGTGCATGTTCAAGGAGAAACTGGCCTTGACATAAAGGGAAAACACGTGGAGTGGGAGTAACGAACTGTGTGTGCCCGGCTCAGTTTCCCTTAAAGTAGCCGTGAGAGGCGGGGTGAGTGACTTCACCTCCATGGTGTGCATCCCTCAACCTGCAGTGGCTCCACCCCAGTCTCCCATGTTCCTCTAGGATATTTCCTCTTCTAAATCCCTTGATGTCAAATTAAACACGAGTGTCTTAAGAGCCACAGGGAAGCGAGAGCTCACCACCCTGGAGGCGTGGCTCTTCATCCGGAGTTGCAGGCAGAAAAGGTCATCCTTAAGCCTACCGCAGTCTGAAAGTGCTTGTAACAGGGTTGTCTTCGTAACTACTTCCTTAAAAAGACTTCAAAGCCCTTCATTTACCCACACAATAGCTGAGCAGATAGGGACAGAACAGTAGCCCCTCTTGAAATGTGAGTGGCATGTGCTTCCTGGTGGCTTTCAGCAGAAAAGCTGGTCTATACCTCCAAAGCCACCATAGACAAGTGGCTTCACTGGTCACTGAGGGTCCACTTGGGCTGAGGGTCAGTGTAGACCTGAGAGAGGTGAGAGCCGGTCAGGCCGCTGGTGGCCAAGAGAAGAGGGCAGGATGGGCCAGTTCACCAAACCAGGCATCATGCACCAGGGCTGGGGGTGGGCACCAGTCAGCAGACCATGTGATCTGAGCAATGCCTGTAGGCAGCAGGGGGCCAAGAGAACAGGCAGGGTCGCAGAGCCGGAAGGAAACAGAGCCCAGGACCGGGAGCCATGCAGACACGTTCAGAGGACCCAGAGAGGCCGGAAACACAAATGACCAGGGTGGTGGGGGGAACAGCAAGGGGGAGTAGCAGCAGCAGGAAGATTTAGTGAGCACTGGGAGCAGCAGGGTAATGAGACCTTTGACTTAACGATCGAGTATGAGCTGAATACTAAGAGGATCAGAGCCACATGTGTATGGCTAGATGTTTGTACACACATATTAAAAATACTGCTATGTGGGGAAAGTGGGCAGAAATGAGCAACAGGTAATGATAATATGCACTGGAAACAGAACTCAGACACTGATCTAAACCAAGATGCAACATGCCTAGTACAGAGCCTGACACAGAGTAGGCACTCACTAAACATGTGAGTCCCTTTTTTTTGCTGCTACCCCAGAGAAGGCACCCCCTCAAAACACCAGCTTCCTAGAGAATGATGGATATTATGAACTAGTATGAGCCTTGTCTATGTACCTGTTATATGAGGGGAAAGTCTAATTGCTTAGTAAAGCTGTTTTATTTTATCTGCTTACTCTATCTGTACATCTATTTCTATTTCACAGTATACGCCCACTGTGATATCTACCTACTGATTTCTTTCCCTCTAAATTTCAAAGGTATGACCTTATCAGGACTCACTGTACAATCTGCAGAAATTCTAAATTTGAGTGCAGCCAGCCCAGCTGTCCTGTCCAGTCGCTAAGGTGTGCCCAGTCCAGGCAGGCACACAATCGGTGCCCAGAAGGAGGATTCTGTCCATATGGCCTTGTACTTAGGGGGCTTTTCAGTAAGGGCAGTGACACACCAAGGCTGTGGCCACGGAAGCGAGTCCCTACGTGCACCCCTTCCAATCGGGCAGAGGCAGGAGGTTCTCTTGCACGCCTGCCCGCGGCTCCCACGGAGAACTGGCTTCCCAGGTCAGCCCCGACCGGAGGAGCGCTCGGGCCACTGCCCCGCGGAGCGCGGCTCAAGTCAGGGTTACAACTCACCTTGGAACTGGGGCGCCGGACCTCCTGTAGGCAGGGCGTTCTCCCCTCCACCCCCACCCCACACGATGACATCATGTGTTTGCGGCTGAGTCGCTCCATAAAAGCAGCCCGCGAGAAGCCAGGAGCCCAAAGGATAGACGTGCTCGCCCTGGCGCCCCGGCTGCGCGCACGAGGTCCCGGTGCGCGCCCCGCCAGCCCCGGAGCAGCCAAGCCGCCGGCCGCCCGCGCCCGCCTTCCCGAAAGAGCCGCCCGAAGATGCCCGGCCGCAGCCTGCACGCGGCTGCTGTCCTCCTGCTGGTGATCTTAAAGCAACAGCCTTCCAGCCCAGCCCCACTCAACGGTAAAGTTTCTGCCTCTTCTAACAGTCCTGAGCGCTCAGCGGCACAGGATAGGATTCCCCACAGAGCTCTTTAATGATAAAGTAAAATCATTCGTGCGGAGCAGGGAAGGACGTGCATGGTCTCAAAGAGCACGTTTTTACAAAGGATGCTTCGTTTTTCCTTCGGAATGCAGGCTCTGCTGCGGTTGAGGGGGAGCTCGGTTGTCTCGGCGTTAAAATATGTGCGTTAAAATATGGAGAAGTGGCTTGGGAATTTGCTGCCTGGGGAGGAGAAACAGAACCTGATCCACGTGCAGATGGTGGAGAAGGCACTGGGGCGTTCTGAGCAGTGTCATTACGCGGGAGGGTTTGCAGTGGCCCCAGGGCAGAACTCTCTACCACGGTGGGTGCTTTTCCTTGGAGGAGAGACTCTTTGCCCCTAGGTTTTACCTCCAAGTCAAGGGGATGATGCATCCCGTCCTTAATCATTGTTTTTCTCCAGAAGGGCTCTACTATTCTGAATGTACACGTGTGTGTGTACGTGCACCCAGACAAGCATACACACCTTATTTTTGAGTGTAATGAGGGCTTTTAATCCCGAAGGGCTGGAGGCTGGTGGTGCCGAGCAGTGGCAGGAGGAGGCGAGGGGCCTGAATTGAGGCTGAGGTCTGGGCAGTGAGTTGTGGTGAGCAGCCAAGATCGGGGTTTTTGCCTGCCTCCCCACAGCTGGGTGAGCGCTTTTGGAAAATTCTTGAGTAACGGATGGTGACTCCTGTCCTTGTCAGAGTTTGCCCCAAGTTGTAAGATATTTGTAGATGCAACCATTCCTGGACCCAGGCTAGGATAAAACATTTATAGAAGGGCCCAAAGCGACTAGAATGGCTGAAAATCAACCCCCTCTGGCTAGGCAGTGGTGGTGGTGGTGGTGGGAAGCTGGTCCTGCTTAGCAGCTCAGAGACCCCTCCTCTCGGAGGTCACCGTGCCCATGGGGCAGGAGGACCCGGGCAGTCAGCAACTTTGTCTTTCCTCTTAATCCAATTCGAATCCACTAGCTGGCGTGATATGCTTGCTAGCATCTCCCTCATCTGGTCGGGGAGAAATAGAAGGTAGTGGGGAGAAAGGAGTTGTATAAAAGTGGAAAATAATTTTTAAGACTGCAGACTTTGACATGTATCTCCCTCTCAAGAAAGCTGCACTGAGACCTGAGGTTTCACCAGAAATCTCCCTTTTAGCTCCAGAGCAGCTCCAAGACAAGAGAGACAAACACTGGCCCCCTTGCCTGGAAGCCTGTCCTCCCCTAGCTCTGGGGGCAGCTCCTCTTCCCTCCTCTCGCTTCCCCCGCCCTCTGTGCCCTCCCTCCCCTCCCCGTGCTCCCAGCTGGGCTGGGGGAACTTGGCAGTGAAAACTGCATTGCCCCACACTGGGCGGCCAGTCTGCTCACCCCCTTGATTCTGAGAATGCAGCTTTTATTCTGTTATCCTCCCGGCAGGTTTCTTGGCTTTTCAATTACCTCGGGGACAAGGTCAAAGCAAAAATCACTGAGGTGTAGAGTGTCAGCATTAACCCAAGGTAGGGGGTGCAGGGGGGTTTGGCTGCACCAAGAGAGGGAGAGCGTGGTCTGCCCTCTGCCAGGACACGGAAACTTCCGGCAGTTGGCTCTGGTGAACGTGGGGGTCAGGGAGGGAGGGGGCTCAGGAAGGTGAAGTCAAGCATCTTCCAGAGACAACCTTGGAATTCTTACTGCTGGGGGCGGGGGGCATTTTGATGAATTCTGCAGTGCTTGCTGTGCATGAACCCGGTGTGGAGAGCTGTGTGGTCTTGGGCTGCCCCGGATGTCAGTTACTCAGGGAAGGTTCTAGAACCTAGGACAGGAAGCAGGCTGGGCGTTGAACGTTGCAAATATCATTTCCTCTGCGAGCACCCAGGGCGTTCTCCTGGCCCAGTATAAGCTGGGTCTGCAGGTCCTAACAGGCGTCCAGCTGTGGGCCTCCCAGGGTGACCTTCTTGGAAAGAGAGCAGTTGCCACGTGAGCCTGCCGAGGTGCAGCCACAGGGGCCTTGGCCTGGCCTGCCTGTGGGGTGAAGACTCTTCTCCTAAAGGTAGGGGTGGGGAGGGGCCGTTTCCAGATAAAGCAAACACACACCCCCTCCACGTCCTTTATGAAGCCTTCCTGACTTCAGTTCTGAGCGGACAGTAAACCAGGCTGGGCCCTGACTGTCATCCAACGAGACCCCCTGACTCAGACTACCCTCCCTTCCTTTTACAGTGCTTCCCCCCACCCCCAGCCTCCAGCTTCTGCGCCCCTCCAGACACTGCCATTTCCACCCAAAGCATCAAGTCCTGAGGGCCAAGCAGGCTCACGCAGAGAAAGGAGGGTGGGAGAGATTGCTCTGACTCTGCTGCTCTTCAGGAGCAAGTCCCCAGGCCTGTGTCACGCCCCGAGGCCTTACAGCCCCAGATGCCCACGCTGTTACTTTGGTCCCTGAGCTCTGATACCTTATCTGAGGAGGAGAGCTACGGCAATGGGGAAAGCAGAGCTTCCCAAGCCTTGGGGAAGATAGCAAAAGATGCAGGATATTAAGGCTATGTTTGATTTTGCCTCAGGTGCAATTAAAATTCTAGCGGAGGCAGGACTGCTCAGAGGCAACGGGTGTTTTTTCTGGTGGCCTCCAGCAACACCTGTGTCTCTCTAGGGACGTAGTGGGGACAAACTTCCCTGTTACTGATGGAATTTTACATCCTGGACCCCCAAGTGCTCTGCCAGTCTAAGTGACAATAATCCGGCTTCCTCTGCTTCTGAAATCTGTAACTGTGTTTTAATAGAACCCTTCAAACAAAACGCTGAAGGAAAATGTTCAGGAGAGAGGATTGAGGTCTTCTGTAGCTTGGTTCCAAGGCAATGCCTTTTTGTCCCTTTTCACTACTGTCTCAGTAAAAGGCTAGTCGTAAACTTGGCGGTCACGTACAGATTTGGTTTCTCCATGATTCTGAATGTCTTCATCCAATCAATAATCTGAGGAAGGTTAATTTTGGGACTGTCAATCCCTGTCTGGTCCATAGCTGGTTTCAGGGCTCTGTGGGTCCTGGGTACTTTCACTGTAACAATCTTTGCCACAAGCATTTTTGCTGAACAACCAATTGGCCCATAAGGCAATTTTGCAGTAGAAAATAAAATAATGAAAAGTAAAAAAAAGGACATCAGAAAAGGACACATTGAAACGTAAGAAGTAAATAACAAAATTATTTTGGTGGGGGAGGGTATAGCTCGGTGGCAGAGTGCATGCTTAGCATGCACAAGATCCTGGGTTCAATCCCCAGTACCTCCATTAAAAAATAAAAATAAAAACAGATAAACAACCTTTAAAAAATAACAAAATTTGAAAAACCATTGGGAAATACAAAATATTTGAATACATTTAAGATATGTGTAGATTCACAGCAATACCGTGCAAATGACTGATTTTATCGTGTGGGTTGTACCTCAGCGTTGGTCTTCCAAGTCTTTTGTTCATAGTATTTTATACTTTTTTTTCTTTTTTGCCTTGTGGATTCATCTCCTCATTTGGCATCACACTTTTTCTTTGTCGCTAACATTTCTTCCTTCATTAAAAGAGGTTTCAGTTTCCAAATGCTAGGGTGCATGTTTGTTGAGCTCATGTCTGTTGATAGATGTTCCAGAGTTCTGTGGGAAATGTTGGCTCAACTCTGCACCTTCGAGGCCCTTTGCCTTTTTCTCCTCCAAGGTGGCGTGCTTCAAAGTAAGCAACCAACTCTTGGGGTAAATCATCGTCATCTGTCAGCTGGGTAAAGCCATCAATAATGTCACGAATTGGAAGAAATGCTAACGCATTTCAAGGAGTGAAAATCAGATTGTCCAACCAAAAACTGTCAGCCAGTTACTCAATCTTTCATGGCGGAACTGTCTTACTACCAATTAATTATGCAACAAAAAGGTTTGTTGCAAAAATGCTTGTGACAAAGATGTTTATGACAAAGAAGCTTATGGTTTAAAAAAAAAACCAAACCTGACACGGTTCTATGAAATTAAGTGTTCATGAAGTTTTGTGTGTCCAAGCTTGTGGGCATTTTTATGGGGAAAAGGTCCACAGAACTTATCAGATACTCTAAGGGTCTGGACTCCCCCCTCTATCCCAAAGATCGAGAAGAAGGAGACTCAAAGATTTTCTGAGTTTGTGAGAAGTGATGGGAAATGTGGAGAGACACTTCTTAGCAGGCACTGATCTTCCACGTCACCTCGTGGACTTTCATTTCGTCATCTATAAAACAAGATGATGGGCTGCAGGTGTGTGGAAAAGCCCTCCATCCTTGCCTTCCAGAGGGGGATGGCAATAAATAATGCCTAAGCCAAAGCAAATCATGAAGAAGCAAGATGGGCATGTTTTCTAGTGATGGGGAGATAATGCGAAAAGAATCATTTTAAAAGAATTCTAAGTGGTTGCCATACGGAGCAGGAAAATGGCTAGTGAGCGTCAGGGATTGATATTTTGATTTTAAAAAAAAAGCCTTATGGAACCATCTAACCCTTTAAACCATGCACAAGCATAATTTGAAAAAAAATTACCAATTGAATTTGAACATTAAAAACAAAATTAAAAATACTGAGGCAAAGAAATGAAACAGAACAACAACAAAAAATATGAGATTAAACCAGCTTAAAAAGAAGAAACAAGCAAAACCCTCTTTTAGCTTTGAAAAACCACCATTTGCGCAGGTAGGAAATGCCCAGCTGTGATAAGGGACCAGACTGCTGGTCAGGCACGTTTCACCGCCAATCAATTCCTGAGAGAGAGGAGATGGGAGCTGTACCCTGGGGGGCCGAGATCCTGGCAGCACTGGGAGAAGCTGGGAGAGAGGGACATAGGAGTTGGGCAGTCTCCTTGTTGTGATGTGTCCCCTGAGTCTCAGTTCGGGGTCTCAGGCTCCTTCTGGAGGTGAAGAAGGAGGTGTGCAGACCAGGGAACGAGAGCACGGTCCTGCGATGACTTACCTGCACCAAGGACTTTGATGTGTGAAGGGTGTGGAGTGGGAGGAGACCTCGTTATACTCCTGGCCGAACCCTCCTCCACATGCCACCGCCCCTGGAATTCTCACTCAGATGAGGGGGACAAGCTTCCTCAAAGAAAATCTTTCTTTTTGAGATTAGTTTTCTCCTCCTTGTGTACTGACGAGAACAATTCTCCAGGCTGTGTTAAGAGGGAAAAAGCAAGAAGCAGAACAAGTTTTCCTGTAGGCTAGCATTTGTGTGAAGAAAGGGTTGGGGGACAGAATACAAATAGGTGTCTGCAGTCCTACCGGGGAAGGTTCACATCTGCTGCTGAAACTGGCAGGCTCTAATGGAAGCAGGGAGGTTGGGTGATGGGAAGAGCTTTCACTGTATACCTTTTGGTGGCTTTTGGGTTTTGAGCCTTGTGAATTTATTACCTATTCAGATAATACAGTTTGGCTTCTCTAAGATGTCGGGGAGGCTTCTGATCAAGAAGCTCCCTCCCAAAACTCTAATTCAAAAAGACACACGCACCCCAATGTTCACAGCAGCTATTTACAATAACCAAGACGTGGAAACAAACTAAGTGTCCATCAACAGATGACTGGATAAAGAAGCTGTGGTATATTTATACAGTGGAATACTACTCAGCCATAACAAAGAATGAAATAATGCCATTTGGAGGGAAAAAAAGACACGAATGAACTTACTTACAAAACAGAGACAGACTCACAGACGTAGAAAACAAACTTATTGCTAATGGGAGGAGAGGGAGTTGGGGAAGGATAAATTGGGAGTTTGGGATTTGCAGATACTAACTACTGTATATAAAATAGATAAACAACAAGGTCCTACTATACAGCACAGGGAACTATATTCAATACCTTCCAATGGCCTATAATGAAAAAGAATTTGAAAAGGAATATATATGTATAAATGAATCACTATGCTATATACCAGAGATTAACACAACGTTGTAAGTCGACTATACTTCAATAAAAACAAAAAAAAAGAAGCCCCCTCCTTCACCCCGGGCGCCCACGCAAAATCACTGCCCTGTGCTTTGCCTCCCCTGGGAGCACAGCTGCTCTGAGAAGCAGATGTTCTGACCGGGACTCTGAAAAAAATTTTGTTGTTGTTGTTGTTGTTAATAAGTGGTTTTTATTTTCTACTTTTCAGTCCTCTGTATTTCTTTTTCTTTAATTGAAGTACTGTCAGTTACAATGTGTCAATTTCTGGTGTATAGCACTATGTCCCAGTCATGCACATACATACATGTATTTGTTTTCATATTTTTGAAAAAGCTTTTTAAATTATTATTTTTATTTTTCCTTCCAGTTTTATTGAGATATAATTGAGATACAGCACCATGTAAGTTTAAGGTGTACAGTCTAATGATTTGACTCACAAACATCATGAAATGCTCACCACAGTAAGTCTGGTGAATATCCCTCATCTCATATAGACACACAATGGAATAGAATTTTTTTCCTTGTGATGAAAATTCTTAGGATTTGCTCTTAATAACTTTCATATATAATGTACAGCAGTGTTAACTATATTTATCATGTTGTATATCACATCCCAATTTCTTATTTATCTTATAACTGAAAGGTTGTACCTTTTGACAGCTTTCATCCAGTTCCTCCTCCCCTCACCTCTGCCCCTGTTAACCACGATATATTTTCTTCTATGAGTTTGTTTTTGAAGTATAATTGACCTACAACAGTATGTTAGTTCCTATTATACAACATAGTGATTTTTTCTATACATTTAAAATATGTCACCATCTGAAGATATTACATAGTTATTGACTATATTCCCCACACTGTACATTTCATATTGATGACGTTTATTTTACAACTGGAAGTTTGTATCTCAATCTCTTTCACCTATTTCTTTCCTCTCCCCACCCTCCTGTCCTCTGGCAACCACCTCCTTCATCTTTGTATCTATAACTCTGTTTCTGTTTTGTTATGTTTGTTCATTTGCTTTTATGTTTTTAGATTCCACATATAAGTGAAGTCATACAATATTTGTCTTTCTCTGACTGCTTTCACTTAGCATAATACCCTCTAGGTCCATCCATGTTGTTGCAAATGGCAAGATTTCATTCTTTTTAATTGCCAAGTAATATTCCATGGTGTGTGTATGTATATATATCACATCTTTTTTTGTCCATTCATTTTTTGATGGGCACTTGGGTGGCTTCCATGTCTTGGCTATTGTGAATAATGCTTCAATGAACATAGGGGTGCATATATCTTTTCTAAACAGTGTTTTTTTTTCTTCTGATAAATACCAGGGGTGGAATTGCTGGATCATATGGCAGTTCTGTTTTTAATTTTTTGAGGAACTTCTACACTGTTTTCCATAATGGCTGCAGAAATTTACATTTCCACCAATAGTACATGAGGGTTCCCTTTTCTCCACATTGAAAAAGTTTTAAGTTCTGAGTATCCACCTTTTTTTCAGTCTCACTCATTTAAAAATAAAATCTGTACTGTTTTCTCTAACTTGTTCCAGCTCAATTGTACTTACTTGCTTTGTTTTTTTCTTTGCAGGATCCAAGTGGACCTACTTTGGTAAGTAGAGATCTTAAATGCCTTTTTTGAAGAGATGGCTGTATTTAGCCGGAAATGTCTTGATCTGTGGCGATTACTTCGGGGGCGGAGAAGAGCAGTTCTGGTTTTGTTACAAGAGGGCACAAAATCCTCTCTAAAGAACTTCTCCGCACAGGCTGCGTACAGCTCTTTCTCCGAGCAGCTGAGCCTGATTTGTGCCTTCGAACTGCAAGTCACAGAGTTAAGGCGCCCAGATTCCTGCAAACCTCTCAGGTGAGGATGCCCAGCTGACCTTCAGACTGCAAGGGCCCTGGGCAGAAGGGTGCTTTTCTCCTCTTGCAGCTCGTCTCCTATGATAAGCAAAGAGTAAAAGCCTCCTTTCTGAAAGCTAGGCTCAGGCTCCAGAACTTACGCTGCCAGTGTGTCTAGAATTAACTTCTTGTTATTATGTTTGTAAGGAAGCAATGAACCAAGGGGTGATGGTCAGTCCTCAGTGAGAGAGGAATGCTTGGCTTAAGTGGGGCGACAGGGACATCGAGTGTGCAAAAGGGTTTCAAGACAAGCGGCTTGAAATCGGCTCAGCTGGTGGGTTGCAGTGAATGGGAAATCTGACCATCAGCTGGAGTGGGGGTGGGGGCCAAGCACCAGGGTCCACTGGTAAGCGCAGGAATGTTAATAATGTCTTGTTTAGGGCTGAGTCACAAGGGGTGTGCAAGAGAGATCGTTATCGTGAGCAGGAGGGTGGAAGGGGCCTCATTGGCACAGGAGGGGTGGTGACGGGCCAGGAAGTTGATTACTACAGTGGAAGCAGAATCAAGAGAAAGATCTGACTTAGATTTGCTAGTTAGCCCTTGGATGTTTGTTCGCCCAAGAGGCATAGAAAAGTCCCTGAACTAATCAACCAGCCACCTACAGCCCAAGATTTCCTTGTCTCCAGCCTCTCACGCTCCATCACTGCTAACATCCCTTATATACTACTCTGTGCGAGGCACGTTGCTGAGTGGGTGGGTGATTAGAAGGGTAGGCTGTAGGTAAAACATCATCTGACATACATCTCAGAAATGTTCTCCTAGGACAGTCTACCCAAGCAATAGAAATAAAAGCAAGACTAAAGAAGGGTAGGCTGTGGTCTGTAGCTGGGAATGACGTAAAACTCGCAATTCAAAGCAGAATAGAACAGGTAATAATAACAGGTAACAAGTAAACGGTTCAGTGCTCTGCTGGTTCCAAGGAGGATGAAAGTGCTCGGGCTGGACGGTCAAGGAAGGCTTCCTGGAGGAGGTGGGTTTTCACCTGGACCTTGGAGGATGGGGAGGATTCAGTATGGTGGGAAGCAAGTGCTACTGGCCAAGCTGATGATGGCATCACAGTGAGTGGAGGCAAGAAAAAGCAGGATGGCGTTTGAGGGAAAAAAATGTAGAGAAGTTGTTACAGGGGAGGGATGACTCTAAGGTCAGAAAGATAGGTTGGGTCAAATAGGGGTGGCATGGAGGGGAAAGGCCAGGCTCTTCCACTTTGTCCCATGGATGGAGGGGCGGGGCAGTGTTTTTAGGAGAAGAGAGGGTTATGGGGGTGGAGGATGCAAGGGAGGCAGGAAGGTGTTTGGCTTTGTAGAAACCCCATTCTGTGCCTTAACGTCCAGTTTGCAGTGATGGCAGTAAGAGGGCAGGGCAGGGCCAGAGACCTGCCAAAGGAGGGATCGGCGGAGTCTGGGCATCGGGGCCCCTTGGGCAGGTTCAGTGTGTGGGAGGAGACGGGAAGCAGTGCAGGCGTGGAAAGAAGGCGGCACTCGGGCTCTGGGCCTTATTCCGTATGGTCTTGAGTAAACGCTGTGAGTCCCTGGGGGTCTCGCTTTCTCCCCACCTGGGGAAGGGGTTTCCAGATCAGTGTTCCTAAAATGTGGCTTTGGATCAGCTACATCAGAATCACCCGGAATGCTTTCCAAATATGCAGATTTCAGGGCCTTAGCCTGGACCTGGGGTGGGGGGGAGGGAGGGAACCTGAAAAACGTGTCTGTTTCAGGTGCTTCTTGTGCGCACTCTGTTAGAGAGCCTTTAACCAGGTGGTTCCCAGGACCTTTGCAGCCTGAGTCACCGGTAACTTGCCCCACCTCTTCTGCTGGCTTCCCGGGTAGAGTGGAGACACAAATCACGTCTCTCCAGGGCTCCCTGCCTCTGTGTGACAGCTCCCCGGGCAGAGTGAGATGGTCCCGGGGCACAGAGAGACACTGTGTCAAGAAGATGTGGGAGGAAAATCTCACTGCCACGTAGGCATGACATGGTGTTCCCCGAGGGGGAGGGGGGCATCGACCGATCCAGAAGCATTTCTCCCTGCCCACTAGCGTTAGCCAGCCCCTCTCCCTCCTGCTCTGTACAGTTAGAGCAGCTGTTTGCTGAGGAAGCAGAGGGCAGAGCCTGGTGATGTATGACATGCATGGGGGTGAGCACAGAGGCTTTTTATTAGTGAAATGAGCGTACGTGATGTGGGGTCAGCCCTCGGTGGGGGCCAGTGAAGGAGGCTGGGTGAAGGACAGCTAAGGAGGCAGGCAGGCCCAGGCTGGCAGCAGGCACCCGTGTTGGCATCACACAGCTGAAGAGAGGGCCTGGCACAGGTGCTGGAGAGAAACGGTTTCCAAACAATACAGGCTGCACCGAATGGGGCAAGTCCAACCAAAGGCCATGGGCTGGTTTTCCCAGGGTGCAGACCTCAGCTGCTTTGCACGTAGATACCGCTGAGTCATCCTGCTCCAGGGGCCTCCCGTTTCCAGGAACACATGGTAGGACTTCTAGAAGCCCATAGAAAGAGAACTCTAGCCCCATCCCCCTCCGCACTGAGTCACTGGGCTGCCCTCCGGATGGCCCCCCGTGGAGACAGGAGGACCATCTGATAGCCAGGATGGGGCCGACCCTGCCCCGCGCACTCCTTCTGGGTGGCTGGAGCAGCAGCTGGGCCTGTGATGGGTTAGTGCCCCTCTGGAAATCAGTCCTAGTTCAGTCCTGCTGAGCCATCAACTCTGAAATGGAGGGTAACTGCCAGTCAGGCTGACGCGGGAGCTGAGGCTAAACTCCAGCCTGCTAAAGGAGTCTCTGCTGTTAGATGTCAGGATAGCAGGGGCCCTTACGGTGTGGAGGTGACTGGAAGGGGGCACGAGGGGGACTCTGGTCATGTTGAGTTCCTTGATGTGGGTGCTGTGTTCTGCTGGTGAAAATGCAGCAAGCTGACCACTGATGATACATGCACTTTTCTGTATGTATATTATATGCAATAAAAGAATTTCAAATCTCCAGCTGGCTGGGAGAGTCATCCTTACCCTGACTGAGTTTTTAGCTCTCCCACAAAGAAAAAACAACAGTAAAAAAGCCTCACTGTGTCCAAAACAACAGAGCAACCAAAAAGAATGACTATATCTAGCTAACGACCCAAGGGGAGGGGAGGGTATAGCTCACGTGGTAGAGCACATGCTTAGCACGCATGACATCCTGGGTTCAATCCCCAGTACCTCCTCTAAAAATAAATAAGTAAACCTAATTACTCCCCCCCCACCCCCACCCCCCCGCAAAAGAAACGAACAACTCAAGCACACGTCATGTGAGCAGAGTGGGCACCGGGCCACAGCTTTGTGGATGCCAGCCGATGCTCTGGTGATCCTTGAGCGTGAGCTAGCTCAGAAATACACAGATGCCACTGTCTGCTAGAGAGAGAAATAAGACAAACCTTCATGGGAGATGGGAAAAGGGAGCCAAGATTCGCTCCTGGAGGGTGAGCGAGTCCCACCTGTCCCCAAGTCAGGGCATCCAGCAGACCAGCCCCTCCATCCTGGAGCGGGGAGCTCTGGCAAACTGGTAGCTTAGCCTCGGGTGCACAGTACAGGGCTCAGAGGCCCTTCTGCCCAGCTTCTCAGTCATAGCTGGACAGCCCTGGGCTCTGGCCGGACTCCCTGTGACCAGGCATTGCCACCGCATTCCCCAAGCTGCTCTCCTTTCTTCCAAACAATTGATTCTCTGTCTTAAAGAATTTCCTTTGGGAATTAGGAAGGGATCCTTCCTTGGGACAAACCTCATTGGTTCTCCAGGCTCCCGCCTCCACCCGTCTTCTGTCCTGAATCTGCTAGAATATTAAGGTGATATCAGTAAACCATCCCTGGGGGTTGCAACATCCTTCCCAAGCTAGAACTAGACGTGGGATACATGGAAGGAAGCTAGGAGGAAAACCTTTTTATTTTCTATTTCTTCGTAGTAGATTTAGGCACCGTGTGCCCTCACACTCAAAGGCAGTATGAAAGGCAGACTAAGAGCTAAAGGGAGAACTAAAAACAGCAGTTAGGGAGCTTGTGCAATTAAAAGGCTGATTTCATTAAGGGGAGCTCTAGTCTCTACCAAAGGTAGAGGGCTGGCCAACTCAAAACACCCCAGCGACTTCTCCCCCATTCCTGCTGCTATACTAAGGGTGAATGAGAGGAGGCACGGAGCATTACGGGGGAGAGGAAGGGGGAGAACCAGAAAGGCCAGAACATGTTTTTCATACCAGGGATCTGAATCCACGTCCCTGTGTCTTGGGGATTTCCCCCGAGGCTTAGCAGTCCAACCCACTAGGATTTCTGACATCTGCACTGCAGTTCCAGTTACTGCTAATTGAAGTTGTGACATCCAGGGTCTGCCTGGATACGGCGTGGTCCACACACTCATCTTTCCTGGGTCGCAGAACTGAGGTTTGCGTGTTCTGGAAGATCTTGGTCTGCAGCTGCCAAACTGCCTGCATTTTAGTGTTCACAGCTGGCTTTTCCCAGCTGCAGGGAAAGCCAGAGGAGCTCGGGTGAGTTCCTAAAGGCAGGCAGAGTGTCCCGGTGAGGGGGGCAGGAGGGCGGGTAGGAGAGTAAGGGGTGGGGGAAACAGAAAACCAGGAGAAAGAAGGAGAAAGTGTACACAGCCCAGAGCCAGGCAGACCTCCTGGAAGTGTCAGCCAGGCCACTTTCTGGATGTGTGGCCTCAGGAAAGGCACGTAACCTCTCAGAACCTCAGTTTTCCCAACTACAAAATGGGAGTTGTAATAGCATCTATCTCAGCGGTGCCTGGATCTGCAGCATCACCTGGGGCTCAGGACGCCCTTCCCCAGCGCTAGAACTACAAGTGAAGCACATGGACTTGGGCTGGGAGGGAAAACCCAAACGCTTCCCTTCCTGTCTTCAGCAGCAAGAAAAGCACCATGGCTGACTTTGTCAGAAAGGCACATGCTTGGGTACCTACAAATCAGAAACTCTGGGGCTGGGCCCAGCAGTCTGTTTGAACAAGCCCACCAGGTGATTCTTTTTTGGGAGGGGTAATTAGGTTTATTAATTTTTAATGGCGGCACTGGGGCTTGACCCCAGGACCTTGTGCATGCTAAGCATGTGCTCTACCACTGAGCTACACCCTCCTTCCAACCAGTGATTGAGCCCTGGTGAGGGTTAAATACGGTCAAGCAAGAGGCTCGCAGCGCCTGGTGCATAGTCAGCACTCGGTGTAGCTAAGCACCTTCTTTCCCTTCGCCTCGCAGACTTACGGTGGAGTTACATTAGCTAGTGTGTGGGGAAAGGCTTACAAGCGCTACACTACCAAACAAACGTTGAGTTTTGTTAGAAAGGATCTGCTTCGTGCTTTTCTGAATTGCTTGAGGTTTTAGCAGCGAGGATGTATTCTTTTTATATCCTGAACAAATAAAAGGAGTTTCCTTTGTGAGCAAAAAAGAGATAGAGCCCCAAACACAAGGGCTCCAAGCTCTTGTCCAAAGAGCCTCGCAGGCCAGAAAGCTCTTCCTCGCTTTGTCCTTCAGGCCAGGGTGGGGTTGGAGCCAGTCACCCTGGCACTTCCCTGGCGCCTGGGGACCAGACATCCGGTTCCACAGCCGTGGCCGTGCAGCGGAAGTCACTGGAGCATCCCGTGCCTCCTGCCCCACCCGTGGAGCCTGGGCCCCACTCGCCCCTTTGCTTCTGGGCTGAGCCAGAAGTGGAGCTGGGAAGACAGTGGGGGCTGGGCGGCTGGGGCTCTGAGCTACCTAAGCCCAGCGCCAGGCGGGGACCCTGACCCACCGGGGCAGCGACAAGCCCTGGCACTGCAGGGTGGGCACTGGCAGGGGAGAGCTAGCAGCAGGTCTGGCCGGGTCCTCCATCAGGCCTCTGGCTGTGCTCAAACTTGCCCCCTCGGCTGGTCTCAAGCCCCAGGCATTCAGATGAGGGCAGGGCCCAGCCCTCCAGGAGCCAGTTAAAGCTCTTGGCAGCCCATCTCCAGCACCGGGAGAGAGGAGCCCGAGGCATAAACCAGCTCACAAGAAAGACTGAAAGCAAAAAGGCTGAAATCAGAGCACGTGTGAGAAGGCGCCCCAGGCAGACACTAGAAAGTCTGTTTTTCCATGAAAAGAATGGATGGGAGATTGCCTCAGCAGGCTCCTACCATCTCCTCAGAGGGAGCAAGGGCCCTCTTTCCCAGTCAGTTCCTGCCTTCCTCTTCAGGAGCAGCCCCGGGGGTAAAGGGTGCCCGCTCAGGAGCACAGCCAGACTCTTCCAGGGGCCAAGAAAGAGATCCAGCACCTGCTGTGGACAAAGACCACATTTCACTGATTCTCAGATGCAACTTTTCTTTTTTTACATTTAGCATCTGTCGATGAAAAGTTAATCAGTTGACCTAAGAAAGAAATGGAAAATTTTATTTGAGCCAAATTTGAGGATTATAACCCAGAAAGAGCATCTCAAAAAGCTCTGAGAACTGTTCTGCCGGTTAGAAATCAAGGCAGAGTTTTGTAAGTTTTTTGAGACAGGGCTGTACATCAAATGACGTGTTACTGACAGTTGACATAACGGAGATCTAAGCGTCCACCTGATGGGCCATGCCACTCCTTACAAGCTCAAGTAGAAACGCTATCCTTTAAGGAGTCCTCTTGTTAATACCAGGAGAAAAATTGCTCCTTATGGTTGAGCAGGCACTCCTGCCGATGGGGGATCCATGATGCACATACGCAATGTACGGTTGGGGGAAAGAGGGGGCCGAAGGGCAGCAAAGAATTTTTTATATTTAAATTCTCTTGTCTTGCCTTAAAATATGAATTTTATTTCACACATCTCTGTAATTGGGATATGTCATAATCAGTGGCATCTGGAATCAATGAAATACGGTACCCGTTCCACAAATGCTCACCAAGAAGCACCCTGTTAGATGCCAAGAACACGAAGCAAGGAGCGGAAATGATTTGATTTCAACAGTTAAATAGTGAAAATGGTGGCAGCAAAAAAAGTGTAAAAATAATGGCTAATCTGCACGCCGTTCGACAAAGCACATAGGAATGATGGGGACTCGTTAGATTTTGAACTGTAACTTTTTCCAATTTTCAGTCAAGCTGCAGTTCACAGTTCACTTACACTTTTTAGTGGTGTTGGGTCAGTATTATCAGTATTTGGAAACAAGTTAGCTTATTTTAGTTTACAGAAGTTTTTTTGAGAATCAAGCTTTCCAATTACCTGGCAAGCAGTTGATTTATACCAACCAGGAAGGAACAAATACGAGCTGCCACCTCCTTGTGTCTATAAAGGTTGACTCAGAACTGGCATCATAACTCTAACTAAAATGGTTCATTTAGTTTTTTAGATGATTTTGCAATCATTAACTTGTGACTAGGTCAGTTGTGTGACTTTTGGGCGAATTGGAGGAGACCCACCCAGATCTTGTAAAGATGCCTGCGGTTAGTTTCAGGGCAAATGGTCACGTTGCCCCCACCTTCTGGGACAGTTGCCTCAGAAAGGGCTCCGTTATTATGATGAGAGTGAGATTTACTTCTAGCAGGCAACCGTGACATTGGCAAATGGTGCCTGGTGCTTTTGTTGGGAGGCCCCTCCTGTGTGCCCCATCTTCTACGAACTGCGTGAGAAGTAGAGAAAGGAGAAAAGGTGACTCTGAAGGTTGTGGAACAAAGATGTTTTGTAGCAAGTCTGAGGCAGTCATGCAAATGTCTGCTTCCCCTTTTGGCTTTGGCCACCAGGAAGCCCAGAGGCAAAGTAGTGATTCTAACTTAACTGTCTCTTCTTTGACCTGCAAATCTGGAGTCTTCATTACCAGTGCCCTTTTAGTTTATAGGTATTTTTCCTGATCCTGAGCCAAAATGTTATACAAATAAATGTCTGGGATTATTATCTAGAGGGGACCTGAAAGTAATGGAACCCTATGTGTTCATCAGTCTTTTATTCTGCCTTCCTCCCTGGATACCATTGTTTAAAAGTTTTAACAAATAAATCTTTAATGAAATTGTTTTCTCCACTTGTTACTAATCAAAGACAGCTATAAAAATCAATCAAAGTTTCAGTTAGCCCAAGATAACATTTATTCCATATTTACTCTGTAAATACTCAGTGCCAAGTATTAGACTCTGCGCTAAGGAAATGATGAATAAGGCGTGGTCCCTACCACTGGGACTGGGAATCTGGGAGGAGACAGTGAATTAGTCAGGGCCTGACGATGCAGAGAGATGAAGCACGGAAGAGACGCCACTTAGTGCTTCAGGAAAGGATTAGACAGGGCTTCCTGGAGGAGGTGATGTCCAAGCTGAGACCTGCAGGATACATAAAGCTAGCCAGGCAAAAGGTAGGAGTTGCAAGGGCCTTTAGGGTAAAGGGACAGATTGTGCAATGGTCACCTAGGCTGGTAGATTCTGGGGACTACCAGGGATGTCAGTGAGGAGGGAAGGGGCTGGGGAGGTGGGCCAGGGCCAGAGAGCGAGGAGCTAATGATCCAGCTGAGGAGGTGGGACCTCATTCTGGAGGCAGCAGGGGACTGATGGAGCATTTTTGGTTTTTTTTTTAATTGAAGTGTAGTTGATTTACAATGTAGTGTTAGTTTCTGGTGTACAGCATAGTGATTCAGGTACACATATATATATTCTTTTTCATATTTTTTCATTATAGGTTATTACAAGATATTGAATATAGCTCCCTGTGCTCTACAGTAGGACCTTGTTGTTTATTTTATATATTGTAGTGTGTATCTGGAGCGTTCTAAGTAGCAAACTGAGGCAATCAGATAAGCATTTTAGAAAGATTATCCTGGCTGCAGAATGGAGAGTGAATTGAGTGTGAAACACTGTAGGAAGGGGGACCAGAGGGGTGCAGAGATGGAGTAGGGGTCCTGCCCTGTTGATGTAACTCAGCCTGAAACGTGAACACCTAACAATGTAATTGGCCGGAACAGCCTGATGGTGGGTGAGTGCCCATCTCTGCTGGGCTCCGGGCGGTACTGAAATCAGCATCCAGACTGCCACTGTTGCCCAGGTGGGACCCCAGTGGGGAGAGCTGCTGCAGCCAAGCCCCACCCCCATTCACAAAGGAGGCGTGGAAAACTCAGAGATGTCAAGTGCCCTAGGGCTGAGGAGCCAAGTGGGGGCTGAACTGCTGTCTCCCGGTTGCCCTTTTGTGCATTTGCCCCGCCATTTGGTGGATGCTCATTTTATGCCACACAGTGTGTATCCAACACGACATGTCAGCGCATTGTGTAAAAGCCACTGAGGAAATGAAGTGATTTCTTTTTAACTAAATAATACAGATTTGCCAGAAAGAAATTATGCCAAATGAACTTGCTTTACTTCCCTGCATCAGCGTGAAAGGCTTAGTGGTTAAAGAAAACACAATGGACTTCATATCTGTTGACATAAACATTTGATATGGTTCCTTGTGACACACTCATGGGAAACGTAGATCAAAGACCAGCAGGGTTGCTAGGAAAAAAAAATCAATAGAATCCAATCACTGTTTCTGTTGGCAGCACACGGCTGGGAGAGATGTCAGGGGTCCTCCAGGGACAGTAATGAATCAATACCCTTTTCGGATTCTTGGAGGTAGGATGGACAGCTGAAGGAGTGTGCTGGTTGGAATCGGGAAGATCAGAGTTAGAAGGAAGAACAGGGAATGGACGACACGTGAAAATGAAGAAGAAAAGTAGATCAGAGTGGGTGGCCCCAGGGGTCGAGGGTGGAGGGGGCAGGAAGCAGCCCCTAGTGAGGACACTGTGTGAGCTCAGCGCACTGCAAGACTGGAGCCCGGAGATTCAGGAAAGAGATGCATGTGCATTTACACACGCTCACATGGGGGTGCACGCCCACATCCATGTTCACGGGTACCTACATTCTTAGATGTGCCCATACCCACACACACTCACGCCTCCATCTCCTACACCTTGAACTTGGAGTGAGCCGCCCTGCTGGTTTCTGAGCTACGGGAATGTGTGTTTGCGTCTCACTGCTTGCAGGATGCCAGGGTGAGATCTTAAAGCTGCCCCTCTGTACTTCCTTTTGGCAGCTCCCCAAGAGTCTCCTAGCTCTTGAAGAGCCTTTTGATGTAATGCTTACACGTTTCCACCGGCAGGATGGAGCAGGGAATGCCCCCCTACACTGAGTAAAGCCGAGCATGAAATGTGTGCAGGGAAGACTGTGTGTGCAAAGATGCCTGGTCAGAAAACTCATTACACCCTAGAAAAAAAACATTGAGAACTGCAGAATTAAATGCTCTCCCTTCACATAACTGCCTCAAGAACCACCGGTCCCTCTTGGATTAATAACCAAGCGCTCGCTCTCCAGCTAAGGCTAACTTGCCAGTTGCCATTGGAGAACGTTTTCCCTCCGTGGTGGTTTTTGAGCACGAGCTTGCTGCAAGCAGGGCAGTGTTCTAGGGCCTCCGAGGGGCGCTGGGGTGAGCAGGTGCCCTTTCTACCCTCAAGGAGAGTTATCTAGAAGGCGGACATAAGGCACAGCGTGTGCAGAGGGACCCCCTCCCCAAAGGGGCTGCCTGGGCAGAGGCACAGAGCCTCCCCAGGGGAGGTGCTCAGGAAACGTTTGTTGATTTTTTTTTCAGTTAGTTACAGGATCTATGTTAAACTGTCTTAAGGTACAAAACAAGCCAGGTGCGCCAAGGAAGTACAGCTTTTCCTGGTACAGCGGTCTGAAGGAAGTTTCTCCCATGGGTCTTTAGAACTCAGACACAGAATGATAAGGGTGATGGTATTTCTTTTCAGGCTTTTGCACTTGCTTCCTTTGGATTTCAACTCTCAGCTGGCTCTCAGCTATTAAAGGAATTGCATGCCACATGCTTTTATGTTTCGGTCAAAGACTAAAGAAAAGGGGTCTAGGAAACTGAACTGAGCATCTATCCACCGCCCAACAGATACTACAGATTTTCTTGGAAACTTATCAGGTGCTGAGATGTTTGTCTTGGGTTTACAAACTCGCTCGGGAAAATTCTGTTGAGTGAATGAGGGAAGAACGGTTGGTTCCTCTATTTGCTTTTGGCTCTGGGAGTCAGGGAAGGCACCAGGGAAGGTGCTTGATCTGGGATGGTAGGATTTCAGAGATGAAGCCAGACTGAAACGAAATGCCACCACCACCATACGTATCTCATGAGAAGTAAAAGGAGACACACAGGGAGCCCTAGATTTGTTTTTTGGTGAGATGAAAGGTAGGACTTGGTCTACAAGGTTGGAAAACAGCCCTTAAGAAAAAAAGGAGGAACTGAGACCAGTCCTAGAAGGGCCTGGGAGCCAGCATGTCATGGGAGTTCATCGTGAATAGACACTGATCTTACCCTACCACGTTTATTCTTCCCTGCAGCCCTGGGTACTGCTGCTGGGTACTGCCACTTCCATTTTGTAAGCGAAGCTCAGGGGATCTAAGAGATACAGTCAAGGTCAAACAGCCAGTGGGCGGCAGAGCTATGATTGGCAGCTTAGCCCACAGCTCCAAAACCCTTGACCTTCCCGCTGCACTTTGTGCCCGTCTGGAAGGGAGGCAGAAGTAGCCTGGGTGAAGCTCTTCAGGTGTGAGAAGAAGCAAAAGAAATAATAAGTTTTCTCCTTAAAAAGGAAAACCGAGGGAGCGGCTTTAAATAACAGCAAGAGTGCTGTAGGTTAGATATCAGAAAGGACTTCCTCATTGTGAAAGCTGGTGAGTGAAGAATTGGCTCAACATCAGGTCAACGTTTAGGGGCCAGTCAGCCTTCTCTTGAGTTCAGGGTCCCCCCTGGGTAACTGCAGAATTCCACGTCTTTCATCAGATTTCCTCTTTTTGTTATTTCCAGACCCCCCAGGAATGTTTACGAGGTCAATCCCCCCATTGCTGCTTCTCCCCTCTAGCTTGGGACCATTGCCGGGGCTCATCTGCTGGGCCCCTCTCGCCACCTCAGAACCGCTGCCACTGCTCAGGCTCCCGACCCTCCAAAGGCTGCTGTGGGGGAGACCGGGGGGGTCAGGGCCGGAGCCCAGCCTTGCTGCTTCCTGGCCCTCTGACTTTGGGGAGGCCACCCAGCCTCTGTGCTTCAGCACCTCATCTGCTTAATGAGAACATAGGACCTCTGCTGTGGGGGTTAATCAGCACCTGTTAAGCACACAGAATGAGGACTGGTGAACTATGGCCCATGGGCCAAACCCAGTCCGACAGCTGTTTTTGTAAGTAACATTTTCTTGGAACACAGCTATACTCATCTGTATATTCTCTATGGCTGGTGTTTTGTTTTGACAACAGCAGAGGTGGGTAGTGTTACAGGGACCACACAGCTCACAAAGCTGAAAACATTTACTATCTGGCGTTCTGCAGGAAATGTTAGCCAACCTCTGATATGGAAGGACGCCCGGCATGTAGTAAGTGCTCGTTGAGTGGTAGTTTTAAGAGAACAGCAGCTCATGGGGCCTTGGAGTTTAACAAAATTTGGTTGAGTCCTGCGATGATACAGGCAACTACAGTAGGAAATGAAAATCTGACACAGGTACCTCTGTCTTCAGTCCTCCCCGAGGGCAACCATCATCCCTTCTCCCGGGAAACGTCCTACCATCATGTGGTAGGCACCCGGCATGCTCTCCCGGCCTGGAGTCCTGTTTTTCTGCTTCCTTGAGGCCAAGCCTCAATTCCTCTTTCCTGCCCCAGGATGACTGACAGTGACAGCACCTAATTCTTTTCCAGAGAAACCTTCCCTGCAACGTGTGATCTGCTCCTTCCTTCTGCGTGGCCCAGACAAGGCAATCACAACAGTGTGGTTCAGGGCTTCTCAGCCTCTGCCCTGCTGACATCTGGGGCAGGATGGTTCTTTGTGGGGGACTGTCCTGGGCTGTGTCGGATGTTCTGCAGCATCCCTGACCATCTCGTCTGCCTGCTAGATGCCAAGAGCATCCCTTGTTGTGTTGCCAAAAATGCCTCCAGATGTTGCCAGATGTCCCCAGGGGGCAAAATCACTCCTGTTGGGAACCACTGGCTTAGTCTGAAACAGCATCACAGGTAGGGCAACTGCGTCCCAGGCAGACAGCTAAATCCGTATTTAGAAAAACAGTCTTCTGGGCCAGGGCACAGACCGCTTCAAGGTGCATCTAATTTGTATCACGGGATCGCTACAGAGGCGGCTTGGCATCTCAGCCTGAAGCGCCAGCACTCGGACTCTTACAGCCGGGGCTGTGCTTTCTCAGAAACGCTGGCTAGTTACCTGCCTCATGGCTGTGTCACCAAGAGGGCTTATCAAAGTGCTCCGTCCCACCCTCGTCAAGGACAAATTTCTGGTCCCTCCCCCAGAATGCAGAAACCACTTACGAACCCCCTACCTGGCTGCCCGTTACCACGTGCACATTTTCCAGCTTTGTGGGGTTTGACATCCTACTCCCCCTCAAGCGACAGGAAGAAACTGCTGGCAGCTTTAAAGTAACAGTTTATTCACTGATTCCCTTCCTCTTTCCACCAGTCCTTGATAATGCCCTTTGTGGGCTGGTCACTGGGGATGAGGGGCAAGCAGGACACGGCCCCTGCACCAAAAGCTGAGGGGCAAGCAGACGTGTAAACGGGTCATCACAGTGGAGCAGGTTAGGTGCTATGATCATGTGCGCTGGTGCTGTGGAAACGGGGCGGGGGCAGGAATTCTACCTTTGGGGGCGAGGGTGGCTGCCGGGGCTGCCCGAGGAGTTGATTCTTTAAAGATAAAGGGGCTAGCAGGACAAGGAGAGTGCGTGAGTGCTTACACGCACGGGTAGGGTGCATTTTAGGGATGACGATGGCATTCCACTGCAGGCAACAGGGGTCCCGAACCAGATGAGAGTGCGGGGTGCAGTTAGAGAGTCTGGCAGTAACCTAGTGGGTGGAGTGGTGCAGGGAAAACATTCTCCCTGGGTCTGTGAGCAGAGGCTCTGACAGCTTTTGTTCCAGACTATCTTTTCAAGCATATTTATGTAGCAGATCGTCTTATAAGATCGAGATGGTGTCTCCCTCCAGGGCAGAGAGCAGATCTGTTTGCTGTCCAGTAAAATAATGTCTCTCTTGGAGGCAGAGGTTGGGCAAATTTGCTAACTGCCCCCTGTAAACACTGGGGTTTGCTAAGCTGGAAGGAACGTGCATTACGCTGGGCAGTTTGCAAGTGCAGTGTTACAAGGCTCTCATTTCATAACGCTGTGGAACTGGGGCTCGGGAAACAGGCACTAATGTCACTATGCTAGCGCTGTGTTAAACTGTCCTTTGTCTCCGACTCAGGAGTCTCGTGTCTTCAGCCCCCATGAAGCAGAGGCAGGATAACTTGTTAGGCTGGGTGAAGTCTTAGCCCCCCCCCCCCCAGTTTCTGACAGATGGAAGCGGGGAGAGCGAAGGCTGGAGAGTGGGGTGGGATGACGAGGGGCTTGTGGGCTGCACCCCAGACCTTGGGATTAATCCTGAAGTTTCCAGGAGTCACTGAAGAACTTTCAGCAAAGAAATGTCTGGCTCGGGGGTGCATTCGTGTGGGGAGGGGAGGGCTGCAGGCTGAAGGCGGCTATGCATTTGAGCAGAGCTATGCCAGTAGGGGCAGATGAAGGCCAAGTTTAAAAGAAATGTATATGGTCCTTGATAGCATTTTTCCCCCTATCTGGGAGTCAATTCAGATAACCCATTGCATTTACTTGTGGCACCTCGTTAGCCCCCTCATGCCCTTGGCGTTCCTGAAGCTTGTAGACCAGATATCACACAGACTGTCTCTCCATCTGGGTTGGTCAGAGGGTTTCTCATGAGATTCACGTTGTCTGTTCTGGGCACGAAGAGCCCGGAAGTGGTGCGTCCTTCACCGGGCTCTGCATCAGGGGCACGTGAGACATCAGTTGTCCCACTGTTGGTGATAATTTTGGTCACATGGTGACGATAGTATCTTATAGCTCCAGATAGCGCTCCATTTTACTGTTACATTTCCCCTTTTATACATCATAGATGATCTGTGGAAGATACTGTGAGATTGAGTGTGAACATTTGAATATTGATTATATATTAGACGGGAGTATTGTATTAATTGTTAAATTTCCTGACTGATCATTGTTCAGAAATAATAATGACAACATACATGTACGTGTATAGAGAGAGTAACAAAGCAGATGTGGCAAAAAGTGAGCAAACTAGTGATTCTAGGTGAAGAGTATATGAGAATTCATCATGTTATTCTTAGGAATTGCCTGTGTTTAAGTTTTTTTAAGTAAACATTTTTAAAAGACACCTAAAAGAGTAAAATTATGTCTCTAGGCATAGAAATGGAGGCCAAAGAAGAGGCGAGGAAGGTGTTGACTGTGATTCCCGGCTTTGGGTGTGGTGAGCAGTACCCTAGCTGAGATGGAGAACCTCAAAGGAGGTGGAGGAGGTTTTGGAGGGAGGACGATGAGGGCACGAGATAGTGGATGTGATTATTTTTCAAATTGTTTCCCCGTCTGCCTCCCCCTCCAGCCACGTCCAATTGCAAGAAGCCATGGAGCATCCAGTGGGCATGTCCAGCAGGCGATGGGTCTGGGGCTCAGGAGGAAACCCCGGGCAGGGCAGGGGTGGTGTTGAAGCCATGGGAGGGGCAGGATCACTCCAGGGGAGTGTGAGTGAGAAAGAAAGAGCCAAGGACAAAACCACGGGGGCAGCTGACATTAAAGGGCAGACAGCTACAGAGAGTGGGGCACAACTCAAACAGAGCAATGTCCCCAGAAACCTGGAGAAGAGGGGTTCAGAAAGAGTAGGGGGACTGGGAACGAGGGCTGCAAGAAGAAAGAGGGCTGAAGAGTCTATTTGAATTCAGTGGGATGTGGGTCTGGAAATCAGAGCCCCCGAGCAACGAGGTCTGAGCGGGAAGTGGAGATGCCGAAGTGAGCGCTGTAGACAATCCTTATAGATGCTTGGCTGCCAAGGGGAGGCAAGGAATGAGAGCAGGAGGGAAGGGGAGGTACTTGTCCTAGTAAACAGATATCGAAAGTCCACAACTAGAAGCCCTGTTCAGGGCGGCATTCAACTTAGATTCCAGGCCAGTCCCTGACCTACCGTCTATCCGCCAAATCAAACCACAGCTCCTCACCCACAGCCTCATACTTTCAGCAAAGACGAGCGCTGAGAGGGTGGATGGGGAGAGGGCGGGAGACAAGAGCAGCTTTTTGCCGGCTGGAGGCGGCAGCCACGCCGACAATGAGAAGCACCTGTGACATTTTCCAGCCTCTCCCTCTGCCAGGAAAGGAGCCTGTCACCGAGGCAGCCCTGCTCACATTATTTGCTCTCCCACCAATTTTCTGTCGGTCCCAGGGAACATTGCTTCTTCACCTTGTACAGAACATGCCTTTATTATCACGATCATTTGAAGTTTTCCCTTTCTGTTCAGAAGCTTATTACAAATCATAGCCTCGTTTGCCCCCAGACCCTCGTTTCCAGGAAACCAGGCTGTATCATCTCCAACTTCCTCTCACACCAGCTCAGTTCACAGTTAATTTTCTAAAACCTGTACAGGAGAAACTCCAATGCTTTATTTCGCTCAACAACTTATTTTACAGAAGCTACCCAGAGTCAAATATTTAACCTACAACAAAAAGCAACCCTACGAATGGAGAGACAAATTATGGTATAGCCATACAATGGAATATTCCTCAGCCACAAAAATGAATGAAATCCTGCTACGTGCTACAACATGGATGAAGCGTGGAAACACTATGCCATGTTATACCAAGAAGCCAGACACAAATTGTATGATTCCATTGATATGAAATATCCAGCAGAGGCAAGTCCATAGCGACAGAAAGTAGATTAGGGGTTGCCAAGGGCTGAGGGGGAGAAAGGGAAGTGGGAAATGACCCCTTAGTGGGTATGGGGTTTCCTTTTGGGCAGTGAAAATGTTCTGGAATTAAACAGTGGGTTTACTTCTGTTTTAAACAGAATTATTAAACACTTCACCATGGCTGTACAACATGGTGAATACGCTAAATGTCACTAATGATAAATTTATGTTCTATATATTTTACAATAAAAATTAATTTTTAAAAAAGCAATCCTACCTGGACACGGAGAGTGGAAAGCTGCAGCTCCGACCCCAGCGCCGGCAATCTGCTGAGGGCGTTCCTCAAGTTCTTCTTAAATTTGGCTCTCGATTAGAATCACCTGGGCAGCTGTTTAAAGCCTCCTGTATCTGGACCCCACCCAAGATCAATTAAACCAGATCTCAGAGGCTGGGGCCAGGGGCAAACTTAGAAGCTCTGGGAGACTCCAAGTGTGCAGTCAGGGCTGAGAAGTACTGTGCTAGACACGTGGTTCTCCAAGTGTGGTCCCAGACCAGAAGGACCACCATCACCTGGGAGGGCACTGGTTAGAAATGCAGGTTCTGGGACTGCGCCCAAAACCTTCTGAGTCAGAAACCCTGAGCGTGGGGCCCAGAAAGCTGTGTTTTAACACACCTTCCAGGGGATTCTGATGCGCACCAAAGTCTGACACCAACTCTTCTCAGTCTAGACCACGTGACATACAGAGTGTCCCTCAACCAGTGAGTGTTTACTGAGCATCTTACATAAATTTGCTTCTGTGATAAATGTTATGAAAATACAGAAACCTGTCGGCTCTCCTTAGACATTTTTGGGGAATATATATATTTTACTGAAGTATAGTCAGTTTACAATGTTGTGTCAATTTCTGGTGTACAGCTTAATGCTTCAGTCATACATGAACAGATACATATTCTTTTTCATATTCTTTTTCACCGTAAGTTACTACAAGATATTGAATATTGTTCCCTGTGCTACACAGTATGAACCTGTTGTTTAGTTAGTATCCGCAAATCTCGAACTCCCAATTTATCCCTTCCCACCCACTCCTCAGACATTTAGTTGGTTAGATTCTTGGAGAGGAAGTTGTACATTAAAATGAGATGAACCTTTTTATGGCTGAACAGTATTCCATTGTATGTACCACATTTTGTTTATCCATTCATCTGTTGGTGGGCATTTGGGTTATTTATGCCTTTTGGCTATTGTGAATAATTCTGCTATGAACCTTGGTGTACATAGCACACATAGTATCTGTTTGAGTCCCTGATTTCAATTCCTTTGAGTGTGTACCTAAGAGTAGAATTGCCAGATCATATGACAATTCTATGTTCAACTTTTTAAGGAATCACCAAACTGTTTTCCACAATGGCTGCACGATTTTACATTCCCACCAGGAATGTTCATTTGGGATGATGGAAAGAGTTCTGGAAATGACTGGTAATGATGGGTGCACAATAGTGTGAATAGAATTAATACCATTGGATTCACTTTTTAAAATGGTAAAAAAAAAAAAAAAAAGGTAAATTTTGCTTTATGTATATTTTACCACACACACACAAAAGATGAAAGGTGTGAAATGAGCCATGAAAACAGATTTAGAAAAAGGCAGTGATGTTCCTAATGGTCAACAATGAATAAAGATGACCTTAAATGCTGTAATTGTTTCCATAATTACACACATAACAGTGCATTAAAAAGATGGTGTCTGCAGTCCTTCCTGTTCAGAGGTGGTTATCAGTCCTTGCCTGAGTCTGAAGAAAGAATATTTTTAATATTCTTTTTTTTTAGGAGGGTAGGGCCGGATGTCTGGCTCTACTGGGGACTCAGCGTGTTTACACGGACCACAATTCCTTTGTGAACCAGTCAAAGAGGAGGAAAGAGAGTCACGCGCCCTGAGCACTGTCGGGCGGTGGGCCTGGAAGGCTTCCCCATCGGGCCCAGGCTGCTAGCACCCGAGCAACTAGTCTAACTTCTTAGTGGTTTGTTGTTCAACCATGTGTTGAGCAGTCTGATGTGCCAGGCTCAGTGGGAGGAGTCAGGGATACAAGAATGAGTGAGGTGAGAGCTGAGAGCCCATTGCGATGGTTTGCAACTGTCAGCGAGCATCAGAATCACCCGCTGGGCTCGTTCAATGGCAGAGGCCGGGCGCCACCCCCGGAGGGTCAGGGTCAGATTGTCTGCGGTGGGTGGGGCCCAGGAATCTGCATTGCTAACAAGCTCCCAGGTGATGATGATGGTGATGCTTCTCCAGGGACTACACTTTGAGAACCACTGGTCTACGGGGGTGTAAAGATGTGAAACATTATTTTTCTAACTGTAGGAACGAGAAATGTAAATGGCTCCACGGGAGCACTGAGGAGGGGGAACACTTGATCCTGCCTTAGGGGGTAAGAGGGGCAGGGAGATGGTGTTTCTAGGAGATGGGAAGCAGCTTGCTGTGTCTCAGCATTGCTGCAAAAGAAAAGGAGAGGGGAGAGCAGGCTCAGAGAAGCCCAGAGAGGTGGGCAGGGCTTCCCCGCAACAGACACACTCTAAGGCAACGGAACCTAAGAGGGGGCAGAGACTCAGGAGAAGAAGTGAGTAGCGGTCACCAGTTACCTTTGGCAGCCTGGAAGCCCCAGCCTCCTCCCTCTAGAAGCCTTCCCTCCGGAAGGAGCCTGCCAGATGCCTGGACACCAAAGTGTAAATGACTCCAAAGCCTTTCCTCCTAACCTACACTGATACCCCCGCCCCCAACCTCAGCAATACTGGAGAGATTATCAGAGAGGGAGGGGCCCTCTAGACACGGCAAGGCGGAGTGCAAGGCCTTCCCAGGGCTGGCAGAGGGCTGGCTCGGTGGTCCCGCCTAGCGGCTCGCCTCTTCTCACGTGCAGCCTGCATTACTGGCCCCACTGCCATGGCTAAACCTGAAAGGATGCCAAAGGGTGGCCTGGGAGGACTTCACTCAGTCCCAGTCTCCTCCCTCCCAAGCTGATCCAAACAAAAGTTGAAATAATAAAGAGAAAAATTCAATATCAAGTGTGGATTAGAGCATCTTCAGTCAGCGTTTCTATTTCTACCAATCTGTAACATAAAATCCAAGGAAGACAAATGGGCCTGCCGTGGCAGTCCAGCTTTAAGCTTTGTAAATAATGAGCCCCCGACCCTTGAGCTCCTGCTCTCTGCCCTGTCTCTGATTCGCCTGTAACATTAACAAAGAAAAAGCTTCAGTGCCAGTTTGGCCCCTTGGCCTCTGTTTATAATAAAATCATAAGACTTCATCCATCAATCATTAACCCACACCCCCGCTAGCCTCCTTCCCTGCTAAGCAGGATCTCGGGCTTTGAGGCCATGCTTCTCCACTTGATGGGCGAGAAAACAGGCAGAGTCAGCAGAACGCGGCCTTCGGCTCAGGGGGCGAGAATCCAGCCAAGGTAGTTGCTGTGGGAACCCCTTACTGCCGACAGGCTGAACCCACTGGACTTTTATAAGAAGCCATGTATCTTCTAATCAGAAGTGAACTGCAGGGGCTGTAAAGTATATATTTTACATATTTTTAAATGTGATTGCTACATCTTAACAATATCCTGGGAATGTGTGGTACTGAGGATTTAGAGAGGACACAAAGGCCGCCTTCCCTTCTGAATGGGGTCCTATGGCTTATTCGTGTTCTCTGTGGTTCCAGCCAAAGGACCACGGAGGATGGGTGACCCCCAAGGAGAGGTGGGCCCCAGCCCCCCAAAAAGGAGGACCTTTTAATGAACAGAGGAGTGTACCTGAGCCCGTGCTGAATGACTCCCACTCAGCCTTGCCACAGGGCATCACCTAGCCTGGCCAAGGGGAAGCCAGATGACACCTAGGTTCTTTCTGAGTCTTTACGGCACACACACGCGTGCGCACACACACACACACACACACACACCCAAAAGCTCTCTGCTGCTGCAGGCCTCTGAGTGCTCTGTGCCGGCCCCTTGGAGTGCCCTTCCTCAGCTTTGACTCAGGTGGCCTCAATCTCATTCTTTAAGTCTCAACTTCAATGGCACCTCCTCTGAGAAGCCTGCCTGCACCACCTGGTCCACAGTGGTCCCTCCGTTTTTCTCCATCACAGCCCTTGTTTATCTCCTTCATAGCACTGGCTGCAGACTGTATTTATTTTACGTATGTATTGATTTGCTTATTTGTGGTTATGATCAGTCTTTTCCACTGGGATGTAAGCTCTGTGGTTCCAGAGACCAGATCTGTTGTGTTCTCCATTGTATCTTCAACACCTAATACAGTGCCTGGCCCATGGTAGGCACGTTTGTTGAAGAAATGAATGAATTAACTTCAAAATTAAATAGCATTCAACAATGAGTTTCTACTGTATAGCACTGGGAACTATATTCAATATCTTGTAGTAACCTATAACAAAAAAATACGAAAAGGAATATACATCTGTATCTGTATGACTGAAGCATTATGCCATACACCAGAAACTGACACAACATTGTAAACTGACTATACTTCGATTTAAAAAAAATTCACTTATGAGTGAGTTGTATTCCATTGCATATATATGCCATATCTTCTTTATCCATTCATCTATTGATGTGCACTTGGGATGCTTCCATACCTTGGCAATTATAAATAATGTTGCTGTTAATAAAAAAAATTCACAATGAAGAAAATTAAATAGCAGTCTAAGGAGGCTATTTAGTGATTTCCTCCTTTATTCAACATTTGAATACTCATTTTTTAAAATTGCAAACATAATCTATTTGATTAAATGTGTATTCAAAGTTGATACACAAGCTGTGATCATTTTCGTATCAATATACATGCCCAGATAAGGGATATTTTTATTATAGACAGATCCCCTTACAAAACAAACTGTGGGGATTAATCAGAAATTTGATCGTACTAAAATTTTGACTGTTGGATGAAAAAAGGATGTGTCAGCATCTAGAATGTGTAAACCTTGATCTGACTGCATTTTGGTAGCCAGTCCAAAGAGACGTGCCCTGGAGACAGTGTCCCAGGACCAGCTGCCCAGGTGGCTGACCGCCTGAGTGTTCACACGGACACTAAGGGGTCTACCCCAGGCGTGTGGCTACCATGACTGTCAGGGTTGCCAGGTAGGTCTGAGGGACCCAAAAGACAAACCTCAAAACAGGATAATAATGAATGAACTTTTTTTTGGTCCAGACTCATCAATATAGTTCAAGTTACAAACAATATTTATCTTCATTAAAATTGTTGTGATTCTTAAGCACACAGGATGCAGTTAGTGAGAAAGTGTGGTCAGTGAGAAACAGTAATCAAACAGAACCAGGCTTTGCATAGTCTTGCCTTCTAAGGAGCTCTATATGCCTTTATTATTACAATATATGCTGTAATTTACATAACCTGAATGTATAAGAAATGACTCAGCCCATAAATTTTTTACTTACCCTTATGCCATGTCTGCAAACAGGTTATAAAATAATAAAATTATCCCTCATTTACTTGCATAAATTGCTGTTTGCCCAAGGCAGTAGTGAGTCTGTACATACGTATGTAAATACACCCATGTTGGAGAGATATAAAAGGAGGGCCCATAGATAAAAAGACAATTATGGGAAATATTAACCAGTCATGATACATGGATCTTATCTGGACCCTGATTCAAACAAACTGTTACATAAACTTGTGAGAAAATTGGAGGAATCTGAACAGGCACTGGATATTTGATGACATCAAGAAATTATTGTTAAGAGTTTTTAGACGTGAAGATGATATTGTGGTTATTTGTAAAGAGTTCTTACCTTTAGTTATATATAAGCATCCATAGATTTTCTTCAAAGTAATCCAGCAGAGTGGGAATGGATGGAGTCGGGGCATGGATGAAACTAAATTAGTCATGAATAGCTGGGTACCTGGGGGCATTATATTATACTCTTTATTTTTGTACTTACTTTGAAACTTTCTGTAATTAAACTTTAAAACAAGACACAAGGTGTATTCACCTCACACCGGTCGGAATGGCCATCGTTAAAAAATCCACAAATGATAAATGCTAGAGAGGGTGTACAGACAAGAGAACCCTCCTACACTACTGGTGGGAATGTAGTTTGGTGCAGCCATTATGGAAAACAGTATGGAGATTCCTGAAAAAACTAAAAATAAGACTTACCATGTAATTCAGCAACCTCACTCCTGAGCATATATCTGAGGGAACTCTAATTTGAAAAGATACAAGCACCCCAATGTTCACAGCAGCACTATATACAATAGCCAAGACATGGAAGCAACCTAAATGTGCATTGACAGATGATTGGATAAAGAAGCTGTGGTACACACACACACACACACACACACACACACACACACACAATGGAATACTACTCAGCCAGAAAAAAGAATAAAATAATGCCATTTGCAGCAATGTGGATGGACCTAGGGATCATCATTCTAAGTGAAGTAAGCCAGAAAGAGAAAGAAAAATACCATATGATATTACTCACGTGGAATCTAAAAAATGACACAAATGAACTTATTTATAAAACAGAGAGACTCACAGACCTAGAAAACAAACTTACGGTTACCAGGGGGGAGGGGTAGAAGGAATAAACTGGGAGTTCAAGATTTGCTGATACAAACTACTATATATAAAATAGATAAACAACAACTTTCTACTGTATAGCACAGGGAAATATAGCCAATATCTTGCAGTAACTTATAATGGAAAAGAATATGAAAAGGAATATATGTATGTACATGTATGACTAAAACATTATGCTGTACATCAAAAACTGACACATTTTAAACCGACTATACTTCAATTAAAAAAAAAGATACAAGGTGTATTAAGAAAATAGGCAAATATAAGTTCATTTGTTAAAAATCACACTGACATTTTTAGGCTCATGGGTGTACCCTGGCTGCGTGCATCTCAGACAGCCTGTCTTCCCATGGCCAATCCTCTTTGATCACATTTGCAGGCCTGCTGAGTTCCAGGATTTCTGACTGGGTGTTTCACTCGATGGGTTTCCTTTCCAGGAAGGCTTCAGCAGTCTTGTCTGATCCAGTCATCAAACATTTACTGAATGCCACCTTCAGCCCAGAGTGAATTCCTATCTCTGCTGGCCGGGTCCTCGCCTCCCCACCTGGGGCCACACCCCATGCACCAGCCCCTCCTTCTCCTGGAATCATCCTTCCTCTCCACTCCCCTTTCCTCCTGCATGGAAGTGTGCTCAAGTCTCTCCATTAAAAAACAGAAAATAGTTCTGTCACTTCATCTTCCTAAAACCACCACCACACACGTGCGCACACACACATGCACATGCACGCATACACACGCGATGCACACATACATACACATGCAGAAGCGCGCGCGCACTCTTCTCTCATCTCCTTATGCTTAGATTTCTGAAATGAGCTTAAGAAACCCTCCAAATCAATTCATTAAGTGTTTAGTAAGTACCACTATGTGCTCAGACATGAGGGAGGAATGTGACAAAAAGTTCTTGTCTTCCAAAGCCCTTCTAAACTTGCAGACAGAGTTCTGGTCTGGAGCAAGTTTATGATGACAGTCACAGGTGAGGTGGTTAAATGACAAATCAAGGCACTGTGGGAAGCTGGAGAGGTAAGCCTTGGAGTTCAAGGCAGGCGGAAAGCTGGTAGCTTTCCCAGGACTGGAGCTGGACTTTGAAGGTAAAAAAGATTTGGGAAGGTGAAGAGGAAAGAAGAAGGCATTTTAAGCAAAATTTTAGCCTAAGAGCATCTGTGAAAGTTGGTGGGCACAGCCTGCCCTGAGGATGGGGGAGCCGGCCTGACCAGGGGGGTGAATCGGGGAGGGTGTGAGGGCTTTTGAAGGCCTTGACAGGCGGATGCTGTGGAAGATGGCTGTGGCTTTGCTTTGTTGTATTGGGGGGGGGGGGTGCGGCAGGGGGCCAGGCAAGGCATGCTATGGAGAAAGGATGGGTGGTGTCACGGGAGCCGGCCTACTCCTGGTTAAATCTGATTGCAACAAGAAAGGGGCCTGGCAGGCAATAGGAAAGGCTGGGGCAGGGACCCTTGGGGAGCCTCTGCACTGTGATATGGGGAGGGCCAACCCAGGGTGGTGGTGGTGATGGAAACTTGAGGCTCAGTGATCCACCCTGAGGGCAAAGGATGGACTGAGCTGGGCTGGCTTGGAGATTTTGAGCCTTGGGAGAGTGGGGCCAGTTACACCTAGAGAAAACTCTAACTTGAAAAGACACCTGCACCCCATGTTCATAGAAGCACTGTTTACAGTAAACAAGACATGGAAGCAACCTAAATGTCTATGGACAGATGACTGGATAAAGAAGTTGTGGTATATTTGCACAATGGAATACCACTCAGCCATAGAGAAAGAATAGAATAATGCCATTTGTGCAACATGGATGGACCTGGAGATTGTCAGACTAAGTGAAGCCAGAAAGAGAAAGAAAAATACCACACGATGTGGAATCTAAAAGGACACAAATGAACATTTATAAAACAGAAACAGACTCACAGACATAGAAAACAAACTATGGTTACCAAAGGGGAAGGGGGTTGGGGGGGAGGGATAAATTAGGAGTTTGGGATTAACATACACGCTGCTATATATAAAAGAGATGAACAACAAGGTCCTACTGTAGAGCACAGGGAACTATATCCAATATCTTCTAATAACCTATAATGGAAAAGAATCTGAAAAGGAATATATATATACATGTATAACTGAATCACTTTGCTATACACTTGAAATTAATACAATATTGGGAATCAACTATATTTAGATAAAAAAAAATTTTTTAAAGATTTTAAAAAGAGTGGGGCCAGTTGTCCTCCGACGAGGCTTAGCCTCCCACCCCCCAGACTGAGATCTAGTCCATAACATAGCAACCAACTGCACCCTGTGGACCTTCTCTGAATCCTGAATTTCACAAATAACCATTAAAAAGACATGAGATAACTGGAAAAATCTGAATTCTGACTGGATTTGATACTATTAGGGACTTGTTAACTTTTTAAGTGTGGTAATGGTAACGTGCTTTTGTTTTAAGGGTCCTTATGATTTAGAGACATACTGAAATATATACAGATGAAGTATATCCGGATTTGTTACAGAATTATCCAGGGACGGGGGAGAGTGGGTGCGGCAGAGATGAGGCCGGGTTGGCTGTGAACTGTTAGTTAGCAAAGCTGGGGGACGTGGGGTTCATTTTGCTCTTTTCTCTACCTTTGCGTGCATTAGACATTTTCCCCGAAAAAGTCAAGTCCTCAGGTAGCGTCAGTCTTGCACTCTTGGGTCTCAGTGATGCCCAGGTGGAAGTCACGAGAGGCATTCTGAACTGTGCCATGTTCGTCTCTTGTTACAATTCAAAACAGAAATTTGGTCCACTCCTGTTTTGCCTAAAACAGAGAAATTCATGAACTGGAAAGAAATAATGCCTTGATTTTAGTTGGAAAAACAAACTAGAAGATAAACATGATCTCTTTTATCATGATTGTGGGAGGGAGCCAATCCACAGAAAAGGCAAAGTCATAACTCAAGAGAAAAGTCACATTTTCACTGTAGCTGGAAATAAATGCTTCTTCAGAAAGAGTCCGTCCCAGGAGAGGTTTTCTGGCATCAGAGCACTTGGCTTAAGTGTGAAAGCAGAGAATGAGTTGGAAAAAAGTTACAGCCTGGGTTGTAGCCGCCAGTGAGAGGGCAGTGTCATCGCAGCATCGAGCCCCATGTTGCCCACGCAGAGGATGGGGGGCAGAGAGGAGCCCGTGGCCGACACCCCTGATCTGGGGCATCCTGGTGCCCACACATATGGCACCTCTCTCCCTCACTCACAAGCCACAGAGACAGGTGGCTGCCCTGACAATGTCTCCAGCCGTGCAAGAAGGGGACACAGCCATCACACACTGGTGGACGGGCCCGTGAAGGGCAGTGGAGCCCCCTATAGGCAGGCTGTCCCCCGGGACTACAGGCCAGCCACTGGATTTCTTTTGCAATGAGTGGTCCCAAACAGAACAAAACCTCCTGTAGGGATGCTGGAGAGCTCGGAGGGTCGATTTTGAACTTGAGCAAGGGACATCATTTTTCTTTTTTGATAGGAGAAAACAAAAATCACGTGAGGGAATAGAGAGATGAGGGGGATTAACTGAGGTGTGCCTCCCTGGAGAGGAAACGAGCCCACAGTTAGCAGGAGAACCCAGCGCAGTAAACGTGTGAGGGCCTGCTCCCTGCCAGGCACGGTGGGCAAAGCAGGGATGAATGAGACGTGGTCTTTGCCTTCAAGGAGATGATGGGAGAGGGAGGATACAGGCTGCACAAAATCTCCGGGATAAACACTGAAACAGGAGGCATGGAAGTCCCGTGACCCAGGCAAGTAACTCTGTAAATAAGTCCAAATCCATCTTAGGGCAAATCACTTAATCTCAATTTTGCATCTACAAAATGGGGCAATTCTTGCCTTGACCCCGCAGAGTTGTAGAGTTGTAAGGACCCAAACTCCTAAAGTAGTAATAGTGATAGTAATGAGGAGGAGGAGGAGGAAGATGGCGCCCCCGGTGGTCGGCGGCCAGGACAGGCAGCAGGCTCCGGATGCCCTGGGCGGCCCACTCTCCCGCCAGCTGGTTCCCACTGGGCACCCCGGCGCATGCCCAGGAGCTGCCCCGGCATGAGTGATTCTCTCCAACTCCTTCCAGCTCGCCTGATGCAGAGGTGAAAATGCTTGTCCTGGGACTCTTAATAAATCTGAGTTTGAAAGTTGGAAGGGTTCTTCCAGAACATAGTGTCCAACCCTTCCTTTTTTTTTTTTGGCTAAGGGCAAAGGAGACCCGGGCAGGGAATGTGGCCTGCCTGAGGTCACTCACGGAGGTGGTGGTGGGACGGCTGGTGCCCGCATCTGGGGCCCCGGGCTCTCGGGTCCGATACAGCTGCTTCCCTTTGCTAGGAAGGTTTTACCACCTCTGATCTGTTTGCTTTTTGTATCGTTAATCTTTCCTGCTCCCAAATACCTAATCTGACCAACTTCCAAGAAAGAGTATTTAGGACAAAAGAGAAAAAGAAAAATTCCTTCTGATAACCTTTTCCCAAGCTCTCTGTTCTTTGGAGTCTTTCATTCTTTGGGGAAAAGTTTACTAAATGCCGATCATGTGTGTGACCCTTATCACCACGTGGGCTCACAGAGATGAAAATGGGATGTCCCAGGCCCCTCTTCATGAAACCTTTTGGAACCCATGCTTTGGGAAAAGAAAACTCTTCTTGCTCAATTCCCTTTAGCCTTGTGTGCAAGGGGAACTCTCCTCTTGGTCACCCCTCTTCGCTTCCTGAGTTTTTCCATTCGCACCTGACTGGCAGCCTCTGCCACCCTGGCTGCGCGCCGAGGCAGTGTTGTGAGTTGAGAAAATGCTGACAGCCTCACTGTGGAAGCCTTGCCACCTGGCAGCTGTGCCTCTTCCAGACCCTCCGGGTTTGCATGGTACCTCCTGCCTGCTTCACCTCTGCTCCCTGCTGTCTCTAAGGAATTCAGTTTTGCCCCCTCAGCTAAGTGACTGTCCTACTCCAGTTTGTCTCCTGGAGTGACTGCTTGGGTGTCCTCCAGCTTCCCTCTCCCCCGGACGCCGTCTTGGTGTAGTGAGTTTAGTTGTCTTGGGCCCAGGGCTTTGAGGCCGTGGAAATAAAAACAATATAGTTCAGTGGAAACCCTGACATGGGGGAGTTGAGAAAATTGGTGTCCAGGGAGGGGTTGGACCAGAGATTTGGAAATTCCCTTTAAGCTCCAACATTTCTGAAAAGGTATAGCCAAGGGAACAAAGCAGGGGAGGGATAAATTGAGAGGTTGGGATTTGCAGATACTAACTACTATAGATAAAACAGACGAACAACGAAGTCCTCCTATATAGCATAGGGAACTATATTTAAAATCTTATAGTTAACCTATAATGACAGAGAATCTGTGTGTGTGTGTGTGTGTGTGTGTGTGTGTGCGCGCGCGCGCACGCAACTGCATCCCCATGCTGTACACCAGAAACTAACACAACATTGTAAATCGACTATACTTCAACTTTTTTAAAAAAGGGATATCCAAAGGTTGACAGCCTGAAAAATCAGTAGGGTTCTACTGTGTGTGTCCAGACCTAGGACCAGCTCCTCACAGCATTTTAAATGAATGTGGGCACCAAGTTTTGCCTCTGACTCTCGCGACTCTCAGGTGAGGTCCCCTAGTTAGAGAACAGGGTGCAGGGAATGGGGATTCCGGGGAGTCAGTGCACACAACACACACTCTTGTGAAACAGTGCTGTGGGCTGCGGGAGGGCGCCTGGAAAAAGTGGGGTTCCTTCCCCCTGCTCCAGTCAACACCTCTCCTCCTGTTGAAATGCTGATGAATGAAGTCCAGGTGGCAAACCTTGGTTCCTAACTCCAAGAGAGCCCACAGGGCACCATGCTCTACTCTAACAAGCCACAACAGGCCAATTATTTGCTTTTCTGGAGAAACCTCAGCTTGAAAATCCATTTAATTACCATGGGAGATAATCTTTTAAACATAGCTTTACATTCTTTGAAGACTTTTCCCTGTGGGAGTAAGAAAGTTCATCCGAACACAGGAATGGATTGTTTATTTTCATTTCCAGAGGAAGGACTATTACCTGGTAGTTAGCAAGAAGCCTGAGCCCTGGAGGATTTTTTTTTTAAGACGGCTCCTCCTCACTGCTAGTTTGTCAATTAGATTGTAATGATTCATTTGTAATATTGTCATACTTTCCCCCAGCATAAACACTGCATTTAGATCTGTGACTCTGGGCCTGTAATTAGTTGATATTTTTCAAGCATCCCTATCAGGTTGGGGGATCTATACCTACCCTAAATGAAGGTATTCAGAGTCAATGTCTTTAAGGCTTTCCTGTCAGGAAGATCTTATCTGTAAACCACCAGCCTCAAAGACCCACCTGGAGCTGCAGTCAGTCAGACACAATTTTTCCAATGTGGGACGTCCCAGCGGATTAATTAAATTCTTCCCCACCAGGAGAGGGAAGAGGGGAGAGCAATATATAGGGGAAGGGGGCAAAAGGTGCAAACTGTTAGGTATAAAATAAGCTACAAGGATATATTGTACAACACAAGGAATATAGCCCATATTTTATAATAACTATAAATGGAGCATAACCTTTAAAAGTTATAAATCATTATATAATATTGTATACAACTATATTTCAATTTTAAAAAGCACCAAAGGAAAGAGAGCCGTAGGTTTTATACTGAGCTTGAACATCATAATAAAACAAAGTTTTCCTTAGCCTCTGAAAAAAAATGTTTTGTAATTAAAAAAAAATTCTTTCCCACTAGCATGCAAGTTTGGGCAAGCCAGGACACTATTGTTGGGGGCGATCTGGCAGCCCCAAGACCCAGAGAAATACCTGCTCGTGTAGGTGTTGTGTAAACAGGTACTAAATTGCTGAAAGGCACGGGTTCTTCACGTAGAGTGGGTGTGCACTGGGCGAAATACGAACAACGTACAGTATAAAGCAGAGTCCCTGCCATGGGGCCGCTCTGGCCCTCCTACCCCCACATCACTTCAAGAGCAAATGGTCTGGAGGCCTTTGCGTGACCTGATTCTGTAGGCTGAGATCTTTGGGCCCTGCAGAATATACCTCTGGGGATGAAGAACAGAACAGAAAAGGAGTAACTGTATTGCACACAGAATTAGAGGGGAGGAAGAAACTTTGGTGGAAACCTGATAAAGTCATGGACTTGAATCTCCCCTTCCAGGTCCCGACGGGGAGAAGAACTGGTCCAAGAACTACCCGTCGTGCGGGGGCCTGCTGCAGTCCCCCATAGACCTGCACGGCGACATCCTCCAGTACAACGCCAGCCTTGGGCCCCTCGCCTTCCAGGGCTACAACGCGTCTGCCAACCAGCCGTTCATCCTGACCAACAATGGCCATTCAGGTGGGGGAGAGACCTCTGAGAGCTGCCAGGGTGTCTGAGCTCCCCTCAGCGCCCCAGCCTCCGCCGTCTGCTGGGAGCGCAGGGGGCGCGGCTGAGGCCCCCAGGAAGGGGCACAAGGGGAGCCCTCGAGGGGTGCTCAGACCACTCTCTCCGGGGATGCTCACTGCAGGCCCTGGGCTCAGGCAGTCATGCCAGGGGAGTACATCTCAGAAGAAGCACACCTCTTGCGATGGGAGAGGGGACAGACCTGAGCCCCTTGGCCCATCGGATGTGGTGCGGGAGTGGATTCTGGGGCATCATGAATGACTCAAGGGGCCACACCGTTCATTGGGGGGCTTGCCCAGGCTGTGGGGCCACATCAACCTGAATTTGAATCCTGGTTTGACCACTTAGGAGTCATGAGATCCTGGATAAGAATTTTAACCTCCTTGAGGTTTCCCCTGGAAAATGGGCACACTGATGGGTACTGTGAAGACAGATGATGTATACTGGGATCCAGAACAGAGTAGATGCTTGGCAGACACTTCATTACAGCTTCACTTTACAGCCAAGCGTGTAATATATGGATATGTAAATAAACATTCATCCATTGGTCTATATTAGTTCCTGCCATCACTGGTTCCAAGGGGAACCAAGAAGGTGCTGGAATTGCTTTAGTGAAAGGGGGATATTCTTAGGGAAAGAGCCCAGGTTTCCGACCTGCAGGCTGCATCTCCCTGGTCCCCACCTCGCTGCATTCACCTGCCCCCTGTGGGCCCTGGGCAGGTGATGCCTGCTTGACTGCTCTCAGGCATCACTCAGCTGGCCAGGGATCTGAAGACTGCCTTTCTGCACCCTGCAGTGAAGCTGAAATTGCCCAAGGACATGCAAATCCAGGGCCTCGGGGCCCGCTACAACGCCTCACAGCTGCACCTGCACTGGGGGGACCGGAACGACCCCCACGGCTCCGAGCACACTATTGGTGGGAAGCACTTTGCCGCCGAGGTGAGTGGGGTGGCCCGGCTTGCCGAGGCTCCCCGGCGGTGGGTGGTCTGGTGTCCTTCCCCTTGGCTGGTGTGCAGATAAGATCAGGGCATGGGGCGGGGTGGTGTCTTCTGTGTGTCCTGGTCCCCTTCCTCCCCTGGACGTGCTGAGTTTATGTCCTTACTGAGTGATGCTGCTCCAAAGGCAGAGCTCGCAGGGTGGCACAGTGGGACACACACTCCCCATTTCTAGACGTCACCCTTCTGCCTGCGCAGATTAACATCCCACCAAGCTTGCCTGGCTGGCCCATCCCACTGCCGGATCATACTGGGCTAATGGCTCCCCTGAATCCTCAGTCTCTCCACACACCATGCTGTTTGCATAGGTATTTCCCACCCCATCTTTCCTTTCCCTGGGCATGGGTTACGCTTGGAACTTAGGGATCTGGGTCCAGGGTCACTCTTCTACTTGGCCGCAAACCAAGGGATGACAGCATTATAACACCTAAGGTGCTATGGCAAATACCAAAGGAGACAGGAAGAGGAGCAGAGCTTTGTCCCTGCACTGTAAGTGTGCAGTGGCAGGCAGGGGTTCAACTGCTCCATTTCAGAGCTCCCAAGGGACTGAACTTGGTGGGGGGTGGTTTTAAACATTTACAGGGCAATAAATACAAGGAGATAGATGCTGCTGATCAGCCAGCGGAGCCCATGGTAAATAATGACATGACCATTCTCCGCTGTTCTTAACTGATAATTGCTTAATGTCTCAGGCTAATTAGAGATCGAGTTACCAGTGAGGAGGGGCGATCATCCTGGCCTGGTAGGATGGCCCTACTGGGGGTACACATATTTCAGACAGCAGGACCCTCTCTGAACCTCCAAGTCTACAATTCCTTTCAGCCTAACTGCAATGAGGTGGCCTCTATTTCCCCATGAGGAGTAAAGGAGTTAGGGTGTGGAGGCTGAGAGGGTTTGGACATTTAAAAATATTTCTAGTTATTGTATTTTCTGCTATTAAACCACATCATCAGACCCAGAGCTTGGTGATGAAGGACTGCAAATGTCAATAATAGAGCAAATACATCAAGGTGGCCCTAGTGTCAGATGCTCTGTGGAGGATGCTGGAAAGGGTAGCAGTTCCTCTGGATTGAGTCTATATATGAAGACTCTCTTAATCCTCTCAGGAAGGAATTCCCTTCTGGTTGTGTTAGTCTTCCTCTTGACTTCATCTGAACACAGTGAGAAAGGTGCTAAAAGAGAACACCAGCTCAAAGGTCAGCTATAAAAAGAAATGAGGTTCTAGGACTTTTGGGGTTTTAGCCACATAGACTTCTGCACCATCTCTCAAAGCACGTCAGTGCCAGGCCAAGATGGTGTGTGGCCACGCGGCAGGCTACATCCTTTGGGGAGAAGGACGCTGTAGTAGGAGCCCCTAAGAAACCCTTAACAGAGGACCGTTTAAAAGAAGAAACGATTTGATACAATTTGTAAAAATTAGAAGGGGCCACTTGAAAAGTAGGAAACACTGACCTGTATTCATTAAAATATGCTTGAATTCTATTTATAACCACATAAGATGGAAAAAGAGATTAATGAAGAAAAACAAGAGACAAAAAACTCAATGTGTCATAGTCCCAAGAAGCAAAGAATCAACAAAAATACATGTGATTTTATATATATATATATGTATATGTATGTATGTATATGTATATTTATCTACCAATATAGTGTTTTGGAGGACAGGTAATACATTTTACATACATATCATATATATAATATATATATAAATAATATATATAATATATAAAATAATATATATCAAATATATTTTTTAGGATTAAAAAATTAGGTTAAATATTGTTAGAGTTTGTCATAAGAATGTTTTAATGCTTACCTATACATTTTTTTTAATTTTTAAGACTTTTTTTTAAAGCATTTTAGGTTCACAGCAAAATTGAGAGGAAGGAACAGAGATTTCCCGTGTACCCTTTGCCCCAACACATGTATAGCCTCCCTCATTCTCAACATCACTCATCAGAGTTTACCTAGACTTTTTAAACCCAAAAATTCCTCCAAAACTTCTCTTTTCCTCACTTTAATAATGAGAAGTAATTTCTGCTTTGGGGGAAAAAATGAGTTTAGAATGGTGTTTTGAAAAAGTAAAAGTCTACATTTTTTGGTTTGGGGGTCTCAAAATACGACTGATAAAACCTTTATAAAAGCCATGTAGTGATTTTTTCCACCTGAGAGATAAGTAGGTTCCCCACTCTGGGTACAGTTACAATTAAGTCACAGTTGGAGGCTCACTGCCTCAGCCCCCAGGGCTTCCAGACCAAGTACAGAGTGGCCAGGCTGAGGAAGCAAGCCACATGGGGCCATTTTGCCCCAGGCTCCAGGATAAGTACGAGAAATCAGAAGGGAGCAGTGCTCCAGAGTATCCAGGCTTTCTCACGGCTAGTACAGAAACCCATGTGTTCATTCATTCACTCAGTATCTGCTGTGTGCCTGGTCCTTTTCAAGGACCATAGCAGATACTGGGATACAATGAGAGAATAAGACGGATCGACTGCCCGAGGGGAGTTTGCAGCCTAGAGGACGGAGAGAGCAGGGAGAACTGGGGAGGCCGTGAGCCAGGGGTCTGAGAGGCCCAATCCAGCTGGGGGTGGGGGTGGTCTGTCCTTCCCATTGGACTCCAGTCTCCTGCAAAAGTGAAAGTTTCCCCCGAGTTGCTCTCCCCCGATGGACAGCAACTCACCTCATCTTTCCCACGGCAGCTGCATATTGTCTATTACAACTCAGACCTGTACCCCAACGCCAGCATCGCCAGTGACAAGCCAGAAGGCCTCGCTGTCCTAGCTGTTCTCATAGAGGTAAGAGATGTTGACAAGGGTCTTATGTGACATTTGAGGTCAGGGTAATATCAGACTCGACCTCTGGTTCCATGCACACCTGTGTGTTGGATGTGCATGGCTCACTTTCGTTTCAGCTCTGTCTTGTCTCTAGCACAGGGGTTATTCCCCATAGGGTTCCTTCCCTCTTAGCCAGGAGCCAGCACTTTCTGTGGCTCCATAGTAGAAATGGGCATGTCCTATGTGACACTGGAAAAATTAGTCCTAGTCCCCAGCCCCATTGCATAAACATGGAATCGCCCAGTTGAATAGGACCTGGCTGGGGGGTGGGATCATTCACTGCTGTCCCATCAGATGCCTGAACTCTTTCTTGATACAATTCCCAGCATCCACGCTCCATCCTTTATATAGATCCCAGAATGAGTTCTTTCCTTAATTCCAGAAAATGGACATATCTCCTGATTCGCTTGCATTTTTCCCCAATGAAACAGCATGTACACCATTTCTCAACGTACTTACTTGCCTGTCTTGGCCTGCATGAACTCAAGCTCCCTTAAGTTCTGGTTAGAGAACATGCTAGGTGTGGCCTTCAGGCTCATAGCCGGATAATTAGGAGCACTGAAGCCTTCAGCTGCAAATAGGACATCCTGAGATGCAAGAGGGCCTTCCCTCTTCCCATGACAACCACCCCCTAACAGCCTAGTAGTCCATCATACTTGTCCCGGGAAAGTGTACCCTCTGGAGGGGACCTCACAGTGCTAACCCCACACCGACAGCAGAGCCCTTCCATCAGGAGTTGTCGAGCCAGGCTCAGCCTATGGAATTCTGTCCCCATTCAACCTGCTCCATCTCTGTTGCAGATGGGCTCCTCCAATCCATCATATGACAAGATCTTCAGTCACCTTCCAGATGTAAAGTACAAAGGTGAGGGCTCCTTGGATGCTCATTTGCCCTTGTATGAGCTGAAGAGCAGTGCACAGAGGGGCACTGTGACCAGGCCCTTGAATCAGATGGCTCAGAACAGGGCTAGCTCACGTTTCCAGGCTCAGTCATATGCTCGGCTGCACCTCTGCTCTGGGGAGCAAGGCAACATCACCTCCCCAACGTGTGTCCCCAGGCCAAGAGGTGCACATCCCGGGTTTCAGCATTGAGGAGCTGCTGCCGGAGAGGCCTGAGCAGTACTACCGCTACAAAGGGTCCCTGACCACACCGCCTTGCCACCCCTCCGTGCTCTGGACAGTCTTCCGGAACCCTGTGCAAGTTTCCCGGGCTCAGGTAACTGTCCTGCTCTTCCTTGGCACAGACCACATGGTACCTCGGACCCTCCCATCACTCGAATCATCACAATCAATGGCTTGAGTTTCTCACTTAGAGTTTCACTGGCAGCTGTTCAAAGCCTCTCCAGCCTGGAAGCGCTGCAGACGTTACAGGCTGAGCTTCAAAGGCGGAGCCATCAAGTCAAATGGGGAAAATGAATCTACCTCCACGGTTCTTTAAAAAAGAGTTGTTGAGCTGTGCTTCCTAGTGTGTCCCTCAGTGGACAGTGTTCACCTCCCAGGCAGGAAAGAGCATGGCTCCTCTACAGGGGCCCTAAGGATAGGACCAGTTTAGATGGTTTAACAAACCCGGCGTGGGGCGGGGATTGCAGCAGTGAGGAAGTGAGGGGCTCTGCCCTCAAGAAGCTCACAGCCTAGTGCAAAACTGGGGGACACGGTCCTTGGCAATCATCTCTAATCCTCTCACTTTTCAGGTGATGAAAGTGAGGGTTAGCGAGCTGAGGGGCCTTGCGGGATCACCAGCCGCTTAGCGACAGGGCTAAGCCCCAGAGCGAGCGAGCGAGCTCACAGTCACCGCCTGTGTCTCCACCCTGCAGCTGAAATTCATCAGGAGAAACATGCCTGTCCGGAGACGGGGCCGGGGGGCGCTGCACACTGGCTCACGACCCCCCGCCCCCTTCACGAGCCCAGTACAGCCTCACTGCTGCTCCTTTTTTTTTTTTTTACTATGAGCTACGGATCTGAGTAATCTCGATAAATGGCAGCAAGTGGGCAGACAGGAATAAAGACGTGATGAACCAAGAGATAAAATGGGTGGGGAGGCAGAAACACCCTAACCCAGATACTGCCTTGGAAACAGTTCTACAGTCTATGTGGGTGTATGAAAGTTCCATGGAACTGGTAGTCAGATGACCTGTGAAACTCCTGCTTCCCTCTTTTTGTTCCTTTGGATGGAACCATCAGAAAAGCGCCACTGACTTAGAGCTGGGTTCCCAGTGAGGCTCAGAGGAATGCAGCCTCTGAGAGGCTGAGGAGCCCCTCACCAGCCCAGGTTTCCCTCCCTGCAGAGCAGATTCCTGGCACAATCTGGGGCAGACAGCACGAACCCTCCTGGTGGCCCAGGAGGTGGGAAGACAGCGGGAGGTCACATGGGCTCACCCCCTGCCCAGTCACTTAGACACCTGCAGGGGAGGGGGCAGTTTCTGGGTTTCCCACTGCTTTCCTAGGGGTCTCCCACCGGGTCCCGGAGGAGGTGAGGTCCCCCAGTCCCTCCCCTGGAGGTCAGGCAAGGGGGCGTCACTACGTCCATGGTGGGTGTTTCTGCTCTTTTCCCACAGCTGGTGAAGTTAGAAGAAGGCCTGTACTGCACAAATGTGGATGACCCGTCCCCCATAGAGATGGTCAACAACTTCCGGCAGGTCCAGAAGTTTGATGAGAGGCTGGTGTACGTCTCCTTCCAACAAGGTAAGGAGATGCAGTGTGTGGGGAGCGTGGTGCCAAGGCATCCTTTTGTATGAAGCTGGGAGCCCTGCCTGTGGGCTTTGTTGCCAATGCCCTAGGAAGTGGGTTAAAAGTACTCTGGCTGCCAAAGGAACCAGGTGCGTGAATTGCTACCGTGTGTGGATTTACTGAGGTCTCCCATCACAGACCTTGACTTCCCTGAGCCCTTGCAGGGAAGCACAGGCCTCCAGGGGCATGGACCAGAACCCTCACTAAGTCTGAGAGTCTCCCACAGGTGGGGAAGAGAGGATGTTCTGGGGGCCTCTGCTCTGGAGAACCACCTCTTCTCCTAAGACACATGATAGGACCCTTTTCATGAGATCAAACTTCCAACTTCTTACTCTAGGCTTTCTTGGCATCAAGGCCCACCTTCAGCCTTGTCAGGTGATTCATGGCATCACCAGCATCACCAAGGTCCAGGGATGCTCCTCTGTAAGGTTCTGGGAAGTGGGTGCAACTCAAGTCTGAGCCTCAAGCAGCTCACGGTCTTACGTAGCAGGGCCCGTCAGACAAGAAAGCATCCGCAGAACTGTCTTTTGTCTCATCTCCTTGATGCAAGAGCACAGGCGCCCCGGGTCGATGCTGAATGACGCTTCATAGTCCGGTTTCTTCCTGAGCTATGGAAGCTCAGTGCTTCCTTTTAGATCTGTAACCGTAACTCCCCAGATGAACATTTAAGATCTTGACTTGCTTGTTACCGACATCCAGACTGCGGAAGCCGGGGGCCCGGGGAAAGGGGTAAGGGGGCACTCTTGGGGCTACATTCTCCAAATCTCCAAGTTCACTTTCTCACTGTCAATTCTTGAGCTGTGCTCCCAGCTCGGGACTCTCGAATGGTCAGGGGAAGGGCCGGTCCGTGAAGTTCTACTTTATCCTGCATCACTTGTGACCGAACTGGGCCAGGGGTTCCCATTTCCAGATGACCCCATTTTCCCACGTGTCAAAGAATCAGCTCTCCTCGGCTGCCCTGGGGCGCCTTGTTCTGTTGCTGTTCCTTTCATATTGTGTGAGATTATAACCACCACCTGCTCAGCTTAGTTGAACATATGAAGATTGTATTTCAAGGCCCTTGCCAGACAGCTTTAGAAACATGCTCTTCTGAAGTGACTCACGCATATGGTCAGAATTCTGTCTTTCTCTGTCAGTTACTTAATCAAGAACTGCCCAAGAATTTATCTTTTGTGTTCGTCTCTCCAGATACTATTAGTTAAGGTAAGTTCCCTCCTTCCCCCAGTTTCCTGGTCTGAAAACGGAATCTATAAACAACAGCCCCTCCTAAAAATTGAGGATGCATAAGATGATGACTACAAGCTTCTTTTCTAGGAAATGCCTCAAACGCACAGAATTACCCTCTTGTGGATATAACTTCCTTTTTTCCTATCCTTCTAAATTAAGTCTGTAGTAATCAAGGGTTAAACAGAAATACTTCAACTCTTAACATAAAAAAACAGAAAAAACTCTGCCTGGAGATCAGGGACTCTGCTCACACGGATCAGGTAGAATTTTGCTTGTGATTCAAGGATAATGATCAGCTCTGGTTCTCTGGGCCAGTCTCTACAGGTCACAGGGGGTGGGGTGACAGGTACTCCCCCACAGTCAGGAGACCAAAGTTCAAGGCCTCACTTTGGTTCCTCCTGGCTGTACAATGCAGGCAAATCATGCCCCTTCTCTGGTCTTGGTTTCCTCAGCCATAAAATGAGGGGCTGGACTAGGTGAGCTAACATCCTGACGGTGCGAACATGGTCTGATTCTAAGTGGACACTAACGACTGCCCATCCCGCCTTTACATTGCAGGGACAGTGTGTGAGGGCAGTTACAGAGGATCAGAAGAAACCATGCAGGAACTTGACATCCAAAAGTAATGTGCACTTCGTGCACCATGGACTGTGGCCTTGGGGATAATTAGCCATCTTCTTAGACCGGCTCAGGTCTAAGCTGGCGCCTAGAACGGGCAGTGCAGTCAGGCTTGTAGCAGAGCGCTTCATTAGACCCTCCTTGTCTGGCTGGGGAGCTTGGGGGGGCCTGTAAGCAGAAGGTCCCAGACCAGCTCCAGCTTAGGACACGGAGGTCACAGCCCAAATGCAGCTTTGCTGCTGCCCCTTCTGCGTGACTCAGCCAAAGCTGCTGCTTCCAAGAGCCCAGGCCGGGCCAGGCTGTCTCCGTGGAATGAGAATCCGTGGCAGACTGAGGCAAACCTGTTCATTTGGAGGCTGATTATAGAAACTTGGCCAGAATTCTCATTTCCCTCTCATTTCCCAAAAACTCAGGCAGCAAATGGGATTGTTTCCCAAGGAGCAAGGATGGGGCAGCTCCAAAGGAGCGAAGCCCCAAATGTCATCCCCCGAAGGCCCTCTCACACCAACCTGGAGCGTGTCTCAGGCTGCAATGTACCGCTTCAGGCTGATGCAGCGAGCCTGTGTCAGCGTGAACCTTGAGCAACTGGGACTCAGATGTTTGCACGCTCTTCCACCGAGTCATGCCTGTAATTAGGGCTACTTTATTCAGGGTCTTCTCTGGAAGTTAATAGCAACTGTGGAGTTGGAAAATGAAAACTCTGGAGTTTTCTGCTAGGAGAAAAGTAATGTTAGGAAATCCTCTAGGAGACAAAGTGCATGGACTTTGAGACGGGGACCTGGGGTTTAATCAGACTGGGACAACTGGGACTGAATCACTTAACTGGACCCTGCTTTTTCCTCAGCTGTGCTAGAAAAGGAACACAGAACTTGGCTTCTGTCCTTGACAGGTGTATGGTCTATGACAGCCCCAGGGCAGGGCTTCTCAGCCTTGGCATTGGCATGTCAATATTGACATTTGGGTTTTTGTGTTTTGTTTTTTTTTTTAGATTTTATGTAGGGTTTTTTGGGGGGGCGGGGTGGTAATTAGATTTTTGTTTGTTTATTTTAATGGTGGTACTGGGGATTGAACCCAGGACCTCATGCATGCTAAGCATGTGCTCTACCACTGAGCTATACCCTCCCCCAGATAGTATTGGCATTTGGAGCTGGTAATTCTTGTGAGGGCTGACCTGTGCATCCTTGGCCTCTGCCCACTACATGCCAGCAGCACCGCCTCTAGTGACAGCCAAAATATCTCCAGACTTTGTCAAATGCCTCAGTGGGAGGAGGGGCAAAGTTGCCCCGATTGAGAACCCCTGCCCCAGGGATTGTACAATGACTTTCCTCAGCCCAGAACCTTCTCTTCCACTCATATTGCAGGATTCTAGGGTTTTACATCACATGCCCTGGTCTTTACTCCATTATGGCATGATGTCTTCAGTCTGGTGGTGGTCACCGCTGAAACAACAAGGATGGAGTTACTAAGGTAGAACACCCAAATTCAAGAGGAACCGTGTTCTCCATCTTCCTGTAGAATTGGGGTATATATTCTTCACATATAACTGGGTAGACCCAAAGCGAAGTGGAGACAGAACTATTCACCCCAAGGACAGTGGACATATCCCTTCACCGGGGTCTAGGTGCCTCTGAGACTGGAACTTTCTTCAGACTCCCCTCATCATTCTGCCCCTCCCTCCCTGTTGTACAATTTTGTCTTTCATCTCTGTTGTTTCTTGTTGCCTTTGGTTAAAATGCCCGCTCTTTAAAAGAGGTGAAAGTCATGCCGAGCACTTTTTTCAGCTCTTACAAGGTGCCTCTTCCCAGCAGCACAAGGGAAGTCTGGAGCTGAGGAGGGGAAGCAAGGCTCGTTGTCCTCCAGGAGGGCGGGGTGGGGGGTGGGGTAGAGGAACACCTCCCAGGACCAGTCCAGATCTCACAGGACTCAGAAGCCTGATGCAGGGAAGGAAGAAGATGGCAGAGGCAGATTTACAGAGTCCAGGGGCCCAGTTCTTGGTTTCTTGAAGTTGACCTCTTCCTAGCCAAAGACACCAATGCTGGGGCCAGATGGCAAAGGGTAATAAAGCCAGACCCATCAAACCTAAGTACTAATGCTATCAAGTTCTCCTGTCAACACATCAGGGCAAAGGAAACTTGAAGGACACAAGGAAGCCAAAGTTTCTATAATCATGTCTTTAGTGGGCCTGCTCCGAGCACGTGCAAGTCACACGCGGAGCCCGGAGCCAGCTGAGGCGACACTTAGGCTAGAGCGCTGGGCAGTAGAGGGGAAGGCTGTCTCCCTCAGCCAGTTTGTGGAGTAGCATGATTAGAATCTGCTTGGGTAGTTTCATGAAACCTTTGCAAAAGAGATAGAAAAAAAATTTGACCAAGCTAAGATGGCTAATTACCTGATTCTTTGACATTAGAATGTATGCTCTGTGGTTATTGACCTTGTGTTTCTAAGAGTTCCTATTTATAAATAAATTCTATGGGATAGGAAAGTATCAATTCTTCCAAAGCATCCAAATGAAAGAACACTTCCCACCTTCAAATTCCCCCTGGATACAGGGGCTGAACAGTCAGCAGTGATGGTCACATGTGCTAAGAAGGGAAGTCCTGTCCCTTCATCTAATGCAGGTCAGCACGCCACGTGGTTCCTGAGCATGCCCCATGTGAGCATCGCTACCATGGATGCTCCCTGGCTCCCAACAACTAGCCTCTGGCACAGAGCAGCCCATGTTGAGGACAGACAGCGGGGAAAGGGGTCAAACAGAAAGCTGGGACCACTGTTCGTGGTTCAGCACCGGCTGACCCGTCCAACGTGTCTCCCCCGGGCTCCCATCCTGCCCCGTGGGGCCTCCCTCCACATGGCAGGTGCTTTCATGTGTGCACAGTATTGACTTTTGCACACACCAGTCCCTTTATCTGGGATGCCCTTCACCTCTTCCACCTGGAAAGTTCTTTCAAGACTCAACTCTGATCGTATCCTGCCAGAAGTCTTCCCCAAACCCCTGAAGGTGACTTACAGTCCCCTGCCTCAGTGCAGCTGGACAACTGATTCATCTGTCACAGCCCTTAGTGTACCACAGGGGAATGAATTATTACCATGCAGAAAAACAAAAAATATGCCTCTATCATCCATACACCACAAGCCCCTGAAAGCAGGCGATGAGATCTTACGTTCTGTCCCTGGCACTGCGCCTGGTGTTCATTACCAGTTTGAGAGAATGAAAAGGGCCCGTGTCCCACCCCCACCTCCCCAGGGTCTTCTCTGCAAAGTTATCTAAACAGAAGCCTGACCAGTTGGCAAGCCTGAATTTTATTAAGTCTTATCTTGCTTTGGCATCAACATGCCAACAGCATGAAAATCAATCTTTTTGTCTAGGAAAACTTAAAGACCAGAATGTAGCTATCGAGTGTGGAAGGTCTGGGAGGGAGTCACCGAGGGATGCCGTCAGGCCTTCTGTCCTCTGGCCTGACGGGGGTTAGAGCCCTGGTCCCAGCACGCATCCTTCCTGCAGCACAGCCAGCCTGGCCCCCGGAGGGAGCTGAAAGCAGGAAGCACCCAGCGCTGCACTGTCACCTGAGCCCACTGCCCCTGGGTTCAGGCCCCTCAGAGCAACACGGCTCTCACTTCTGGGCCTGCATGCCTGCAATCGGGAAGGCAAAGCCCTCAGCTCCAATCAAGGCTGTGAAAACCCAGCTCCCTCACGTAATCTGGTTGTGTCTTTTGCGCAGACTTGTCTATAGAAATTATTTCTATACTGGCTTCCACGGTGTTAAGAAAACTCCAGTTAAGTATGCCCTCCAAAGACAGTTATGCTGTGTGGCTCTGAGGGCACCTTCCTTGCTTTTCGGACCAAAGCAGCAACCAAAGAGAGGACTAGCATTTCAGACACTTGAGTCTATGACTTGTATTAAGCATAATAAGAGTTTTACCATCTGAAACTGATTTTATAAACTCTCAAATCCCTGCTAAACCCAAACTGCCTCTTCGATAAGACTGGAGACTGCGCACGCGTATTCATATCTGTATACAAATCTAATCACTGCAAAACAGTCCCTACAAAACAGTCCCTACTTTAAAACAATACTTTGAAAGGAAAAGGACTATATTCTTGTTTATTCAAAATGCTGTTTGAATAAACAGAACTGCCAATAGACCTAGAGAATGCCAGCCGTGTTCCAGGAACCACAAGCTGTGTAAATGAGGTGCTGGTTCCTCCCGCTGGACTTTCCTGTGTTTGCACTTGAGGCTTCAGAAGACCTCAAACACAGCAAACACACAGCAAGTCTCAGCCCAGCAAGATGCCGGTGGAAGACGCAGCTCCCGAGCCAGCCAGGACAGGCAGCAGCGCCCGGTGGTGAGCAGCCTGCCCATCTTCTCGGGGGCCTGTACCTTCCTGGGTGAGGCGTGTGGCGTTGGAGTTCTTCTGTGTCTGTGTGATGTCCTTCTGTGTGTCGTCCTGCCCTACCTCTGCCCGTCCTGACTCATCCTGGAGCACTTTTTGGCGAGCAGGCAGCTCTCCCACGTCCGTGTAGCACACACCCTCCTACCTGCCAGCTCAGGAGCCCCTTCTTTGCGTTCTCATCCGTGGCTCTCATGGGCCATCTCCGTCAGCCAGTCTGTCTCATTTCTCCCGTCTGTCCCACTGTTCTTCCGTGGGGACTGCCTGTCTCATTTGCCACTCAGAAACCGTCTTTGTTTTCTCTGCAGGTGACTCTCTCTGCCTCTGCCGCTCCCTGCACCATCTCTGATGCCTGTTCTCTGCACCATCCCGGAGGCTGTGCGGGGATGCGGGCTTTGGCTTCTCTCTCTGGGCGCTGGTTCTCCAGTCGTCCCCACAGTTCCCCCTGTGCCTTCTGTCACTTTCCCTGTCCCTTCAGTTAGCAGATGCTCTGGCACCTGGCTCCAAGGAGACCTAAGCCCTGTGCTTCATCCAGCTCTGCAGGGAAGCCCTGCTCCTTGATGCTCAGTGCTGTCTCCCAGGTGGGGGGTAGCACCCCGACATCATCTTCCTGCTTTGGATTTCCTGGAGGGTAGAATTCTTACAAGGCACCCCCCTCAGCGCCATTCCTCTCGCCGAGTGGCTTCTGCTCTTGGCTTGCTCAGTCAAGCTGCTTTGTTTTTGCTACATCAGACTCTTGGCTGAAAAGCACTTGTTTCGGTGTCTGGGGATCTCCTTGTCTTGGGACTTGCTTGGTCTCGTTTCATTGTTTCCAAGGAGAGGCAGCTTGGGCCCTAGGAAGTCATCGTCCAGGAGCAAGGAAGCTAGGTTAGAGCCCTGGATTAAATTAGGCTCTTGTTTATGGCTCCTGATCAGCCAAGGACACTGCTCAGTGACCCAGGGGAGCTCTCCCTCCGGATAAGCCACCCAGCTGGCCCACATGCTCTTGAGAAAAGTCTCATGCCTGGGGCCTTGCTCCCGGAGCCTTCGCTCAGCTCCCTAGGATCAGGCTTACGGGCACCTCCTCCAGGCCCGGACTGGGGCTCTCAGCTGTCTGGGGGCCTGTGTGGCTTTCAGGGTGTTTGGGGTGACTGAAAGCCACAACTTTAGAAACTGTCCAGTTTGGATGGCGTAACCAAGTGGTTAGGCTTACTAGTAAACAGTCCATGTGGGGAGAACCAGTTTAGGACCACAAGCATTTGGAGCTTGTGCATTTGGAACTAAAGTGCATTTCATCAAAAAGGCTTGGAAAAGAAAACACGACTAGTTGGGGTTTTTTTCCTTTGGTTGTTGTTTCTAAGATCCTAGAGGACTTGGTTGCCTCTAGGTACCCTGAAAAAAAAAAAAACCTAAAATACCAAATTATAGTGTGCAGAGGCCACAGGCCATGCAGGAAACAGAGCATGTGTTGTACAAACACTTGACAGTCTCCTCAGGGGGAGGCTCACGTCCTGCGCGTCTCCCCAAGCCACAGACTGGTCCTTGTATCAGGTTACAATATGCTGGGGCCAGGGAATCAGGCCAGGAGAGCCACGCTGTCCATCACCTGGGAGGCCATGGGCTGCTGGTGGAGGCCAGCAAGGGCCAAAAGAACAGGCTACCCTGTCCTTCGTGGATGGCTCCTCTCCCTGATTGTTCTGCTTGTCCTTACAACAGCCCAGGGCCACCTGGGGAAGCCAGACCGGGGACTCGGGCCAGCCTTGGACCAGGAAGAGGATAGTAGGGAAAGGACAAAGGGCTGATGGCTCCGGGGAATCAGCCAGACTCAGGCCATATGGTAGGAGAAGGGGGTGAGCACAACCTCGCCCTGCTCTCAGGTCTGGTTCCCGGGGGTGTCAAGTACCCCAGGGAGAGGGGTGTCTCTGGCCCTCTGCGGGCATCTCACACTCAGCAGGGCTCTCCCAGGGTCTCAGTCACCACAGTGGACTCTGGGCACAGGCTCTCCTGAGTTGGGCTGGGTGGCCACCATCTGCACAACTCTGGATTTCTGTGTGAACTGGAACACCCCCCCCCCCACCGCCGGCAACAATCACACACACACACACACACACACAAGCTAGAAGTATCTACTGAGGTCAGAAAACCGCCAGACAAGAGAGTGTGTAAGCAGACTTTCTTTAGATGGAGGACCTGACTGGGAGAAAGGGGAGCAGTTCTGAGGTGCTTGAAGCAGCAGCGGGGGTGCCCTGGGGGCTTCATGACGGGGCTCCTCTGTGTCACCCGAGAGGGGGGACTCACCCACTACCCTCCCCGGGGGGGTCTCCACTAGGCTGACTATGGGATTTCACCTTAGATCGCTGGGCACTATTTCAGCCCCACTGAGGACCCCTAACTCACTACCATTCATCCCCAACAAGAACTTGCTGAGAAGCCCTGGTTCCAGGCAGCAGGGAAGGGAGGCTGGTAGTGGAGGGGTTGCTCCAGTTTGTCCACTGGGGCCAAAGCAAATAGAACCAAACCGTGACAGCAGCACTGGATGGGGATGGGGCAGAAGACAGGTGACAGATACCAACTAAGCTCTGCCAGCCCCAGCCAGCCAGAACCTACTAGGCTCCTTGCTGAGAAGCAGGCGCAGGTCCTAGAGAAGCAGTAACAGCCCACCCAGCTAGACTCTGATTCTCCCCACTTCCTCACTTTCCCCACTGACCACGTTGTACTAAAAACTGAAGTCTCACCCGAGCAGAGACGGCTGTGATAAAGGAGCATGGGGGGAGGGATCATGGTGTGAATTCCCTGGGTGGGCAACGCCCTCTGTCCCATCAAGCACCTGAGGCAACAGTGAACACCCCCAGAAGGGCTGCATCAGCCCTGTACCTCCAACCCAACAAAAGGTCGAGCTCAGTGCACTGGTCACATCCGCCATGGTTTGACTTCGTTAATTTCCCATCTTTTCCTCTCTCCTTTGAAGTACAAGACCTTACCTACGCAGGACTGAGTCTGGGTATGTGGCCGGCCGGCCGTGCATGCTGGAGCTGGGTGATCACTGTGATTCTTGGTGTGATTTGGGCCTGTGATACTTCCAGCCCATCCTCTCTGCTTCTCTGTGCTGTCACTCTGACTCCTGACCCCCGCCTCACTGTGTGTCTTACCCTCCAGTCACTCTGTTTCAGAAATGAACTGCCAATCAAATGCTCCCCTAATGAAAGAGCTAATCACTTTATAGCATGTGGACATTCAAAGACCTATCCAAGACCTTCTGTTGGCCATGGCGGGAAGCTATTGCCTAAAAACCCGGCCTCGGCCCAGTATTGAGGCTGGGTGACCAGCCAAGTGACCGTGGCAATGGGTCCTGGTAGCTTTGGACTGCTTAGGACTGTGCAATGGAGCCTGAGGGCAAAACTGAGAAGGAGGCATCCCAACAGGCCTTAAACCCAGCAAGCAAAGACGGAACGAGCTCTTACCCCATGGCCCAGGGTTTCTCAAAGCGTGGCTCATGGACCACGCACACCAGCATCAGCTAGAGGTGTCTGGTAAAAATGCAGATTCCTGGGCCAAGCTCCAGCCTGAATCAGAGTCTCTGAGGGTTGGGCTAAAGAAAAGTCTACATTTGAAACAAGCTCTTTAGATGATCCTGGTGCACGTTTGAGAGCCCTTATTGGAGAATCGCTGCCGTTTTGCAGATGGACCCCTCTAAGTCCTCCAGCCAGTCCTGATAAGCCAAAGGCCAGAACCTGAGAGCAGAGGTGGGGGAGTTACGCCTGCCCGTGGCGGGCTGTGCAGCTGTCACTGACTGCACACACACGTGCTGTGGCGGGAGACAAAGCAGGAGGGAGGGTTGTAACGTGCATGTGCCCTGCCTCCTCACCAGGCATCGCCCTTTCCGTGGCCCTGGCCGGCGTTCTTGGCATCTGTATTGTCCTGGCAGTATCTGTTTGGCTTTTCAGAAGGAAGAAGAGGTGAGCCGGTTTGGGTTTGAGATGGGAGTGGGTGGCCCATGTGTCCATGAGGATTGATCTGTCTGGGAAGGCAGCCCGCAGACAGAAGGGCCCCTGTCACCTGTACCAACAATTATCCCAGGAGCGCCGTCTCCCAAACACCACTGACCCCGGGCTCCGCATGAGACGCTGGTGCTGGGGGTCAAGGGTCACTGTGCCCAGAGTTGGAGGTGCGTCTGCCAGCCTGGCTGCCGCAGCTAAACCCTTGCACGAGCCCCGTGATTTGGAGGGGAGGCCCCACCTGCCTCCACACAAGCAACGAGGCTGCCTTTCTAAGATCTTTACACCTGGTTTTTCTTCTCTGAACCCAAAAAGAAAAACAAGGGAAAACCTGACTTCTCACTCACATTAATGCCCTTTGCTCGTGTTTTTATTGTCACATTTAGTTTTTCCTAAAGCCTATTTTGGCTGGTATGAAAAAAAGGGTGGTCACAAACCCTGTTGGAATCAGGTATTTGAAATGGGGCGGGAATGAGGCCTTCGTCAAAATGCAGGTCTAGTATTGTCAAGTGATAAAAGGGAACAGCTGAAAAATGAATAGGTTCCATTCGGGTTAAGGCTTTACTGGAGGGGGCATTTCCCCAAGTGAGGAATCTGACCCCTAAAATCTAGCCGAGTCAGGCTGCTCTTGCTTCTCTGTCCTCTTTGACTAACAAGACTCGTGTGTTCTTGTTCTAGTAGCAAAAAAAGTGATAACAAAGGTGTCATCTACAAACCGGCCACCACGCAGGAGTCCGAGGCCCATGCCTGAGGCCCCGGCGCATCCAGGCACGTCCAGGCATGTCCAGGGAAGGACTCGGCTTTGGACGCTACATGCTATGGCTCCCTGGATGCTTCAAATACCTGAGGGTTCTCTGGAGCTCAGCCCACAAAGACCCCAGACCCCTGGGGGGTGCCCAGCAGAGCGCCCCGCCATCTCGCTGCCCCGCCACCCTCTGTGGGATCACGGATGGGAAGAGCTCGCCAGGGAGGCGAGGACTCTGCGCTGTCTGCTTCCTCTGTGTGAGACCACTCAGGGGTCTGCCATCTGGGGGCACAAACCACGTCGCCTGCCGGGGGCTGTGACTGGCTGGAAAACATTTGCATCCAGGGGTTCATGGGAATTGTGCTTCTTCTCCACGTTTTCAGACCAGAATGTGCTCTCTCTGCTCAGGCTTTGCTTTTGAGACTCAGTTTCTTTCCTCAGGGAAGGGCGTATGGTCTGATTTTCTTCTGCTGTGACAAAACTTTCAGCCTGACCTTACAACTGGGGGTTGGGGAGGAGGTGGGGGGATGCAGGGGGAGGTGGGAACAGGAAAGGTCAAGGTGTCAGAGACAAAAAGCAAGCAAGAGATATTCTCAGAAATACAGCAGAGGCATTTTCCGAGTCCTGTCCTTTGCAGTCAAATGCTCTGCCACTGAGCTCCACCCCCTCCCGGAGTCCTGTCCTTTGGCTCAGACGCACTGAATGGATCTTAGAGTGAGAAGACATGTAAGATCTGCAAGAGTCTCACTTTGGAATCAGAAGTGGAGTCAGAAGTCGCTTGTCAGGCCACAAGTGTCAGAAGGACAGACTTATTAAGTGCAACCCAATCTCCTGTCAGCAGAGCAGTTATGTTTTATACTCCACAGATTTTTGAATAACTAGGCTATTCTTGAAAACATGTTGTTGCTTTCTGTCTCCCAGAGTGGACGTGAACTCTGAGAGGACCCCAACTGCTTCTGAATCTGGAGGCAGCAGGCAGAAGCGAAAGGATTGAAGAGTCTCATCTCTTCTGCCCAAATTTCATTTCTGCCACCTCTGCTGTGTCCCTACTGTCATCCCGAAACTGGGACTTACCTACTTCTCTGACCTGGAGGATGTCAAGTCGTGGCTGAGTTAAAATATATTTTCAAGCTGTAAAAGCAGGAAGTTATCTGTGCAGGGGCTGGCACCATGGTATTTAGGGACCAGAGAGAGTGGAATGTTTCAAGGATGCTTCCTGGTCTTCCCCCCACGTCACAAAGGCAGTTTCTGAGAAGACTTCACTCCTTCGTCCTCCTCCCATCGATGTGTGAGCCCTGTGGAGATCCGTCTGTTCCTCGGCTGAGGGGCCCCGCCATCAACCTCTCCCGCCTGGCACCTCGTGGTTCAGAGAAACTTCTGATCCCCACTCTCATCCTGATGACACAGAATGTCCTCTTGAAGCATAGGTTTCTTTAGAACATCTTTTCCCCTCTACTCCTCCCTCCGACTCTGAGAAGTCTTCCCCCTTCTCTACTTTCTGTAGTGACAGCAAGCCCTGTGTCTTTGCAGCTTGTCTGCTAGACAGAGTTGCAGGTGACCCCATGGGGACTCAGATGTGTGGGTGCATGAGGCCGCTGATGGCCTGCAGCCTGCGGTGGCCTCCCGGCGTTGCCATTCGCACTCTAGCCTGATGCTGGTCAGGTGACAGCAGGGACCACCCTCGGGACGGAGCAGCGTGCGGGAGATGATGCCTCCTTGGCCTCAGCCCAAAGCTGCCAGTCAGAAACCAACCTAAACCACTCCAGAGCCGTGGGGCTGCCTTTCAAACAGCCCTCTACAGCTTTTGTGGGCAAATTCTGTGAGCAGAGAGACCACTGTACCTGGCACAATGGCTGTTCATAAAAAGGGACAGCTACTGGGCCAGTGGGACAGTGACACTTCCCCTGCCCTCTTCCCCCTCCGTGCAGCCCAGGCTCTTGGCCCTCTTGGCTGAGACCAAACAAACTGGGGAGGCAGAAGGCTCCGAAATCAACACTGTCCACTGCCCTGCTAACCCGTAGGGGACTCCTGCGGGTCCCGCTCTGGAACTGGGAAACCTTTCCTCAGGGTCTCACTCACTCCTACGACACCAGCTGCCAGTCAAGGAAACCAGTGCGGTGGTGCTGAAGCCCCCCTGCCTCACACCCACCCTGGGGTCCCAGGCGCTGTGCTGGCTGCACGGCAGGTGAGGGTAACAGAAACGAGGCCGGGCCTTGGCAGGGACTCAGGGAAGGCCCTGGCTTCTCTGCCTCTCACTAACAGGAGCTCATCAGTCTCGTCTCCGTTTCTTTAGTATCAACTAATAAAAACAATAAAAACCAGAGGGGAGGGAGGGTATAGCTCAGTGGTAGAGCATGTGCTTGGCAGGCACGAGGTTCTGGGTTGAATCCCCAGCAACTGGATGAAAAAACACACACACAAACAAAAAAACAAAACAAAACAGCAATAAAATAACCCCAGTAAAAACCTCTACCTGTTTCTGTAATGGACATTCTAGGATTTTGCCACATTGAATATTAATCCCATTTAAGTTCCATCTTAAAGTCTTCTCCCCTGCACTCAACTCTGAGGCTTCCTGACTGGCCCTTGGGAAACACGGAAATCACAGCACCTTCAGTCCCTGTGCCTTGGGTGGACCACAGGCCACTGTGATGATGGTCTGTTTAGCACTTCTGTATTTATTGTAAGAATGATTATAATGAAGACATACACTGTAAATACGAGAAATTATAAATAAAATGTTTTTCACGTCACAGTGATTTCTTGGAGGTGAGGTGAAACCTAGGACTTTCACACAAAAATAAACTGGAAGCAAGCTTTGGGAAATGAGGATGGGGGACAGGACACAGAGGATGGGGGAATCCAGGGAGGTTGATGTGGAGGACGGGAGAAAAGAGGGCAGACAGAAAACCATGCCCTAGGCCAGGTCACTACTGAGCACCTGGACCCCAGGGCATGGCCAAGGGGCGTGGCCAGGGCAGGGAGGGCTGGGGACCCTGGAGGGAGCGAGGGGAAGAGCTGCAAGGAGCTTTGCCTCTGCCTGATTTTCCATCTGCCCTCTTTTCTCCCCACCCGGCCCAATACTCCCTCCTGAACTCCTTGGAATCACAACATTTCCACACCAGACAAGGTGACTCCCCTCTTCTGGAGCCAGCCATCCCAAAGGGGGCGGACGCCTGACACCAGATTCTCTTGAATTGTTAGCTGTGCCCCTTCCCTCATGACAGGAGTCACCTTCCTTCAGGGTGGAGAAGCTTGAGATCCACTTACAACAGGAAACGAGACCCCCCCAGGGCCGCCTGCAGGCCAGCAGAGGTGCCATCTGGGCGATGGGTATGATTTTGATGTCACCACCGATGTCCACATTGGACTTGGCAGGCAGCACGCCTGGTCCCCCATGGCCACTGTCACAGGGTGTCACTGAGAAGGTGTGAGGCTGGGACAATGTCGCAGAGGAGGCTCCCTGTGCCCCACCCGTGCCCTTTCACTTTAGAATGACTGGGCAGAAATATGGGCCAAAGTGCTTTTTGGTACGGAACTGTGCACTATAAAAAAATTACTGCAGGTCAGAATATCATTTTGGCCACAGGCCAACCAGGGATTCAGTGATGCCTCCCACCTGTACGCCCCTGACTGTTTCAATGCAGCTTCACGCCCTTATCCAACAGCCCCGGGGAAGATGGAGCACTGCCCCACCTTGCAAGTGGAAAAGGAAACAAGGGCTCTGGCACTGGTCTGAGCCAAGGCCACCGGTTCCTGCGGCACCAGGCTCTTCAGTGACGGAGCAGGGTCCACCCTCCACGGTGCAGTGACAAGGAAATGCCTTCTTGTAACAGAATTTACCACACTTATCCCAGTCACACCACAACCTCATAAAACCCCACAGGAGAAAGGCACTAATGGCACTAGTGCCAACAATTTCTGGATTGTCAACAACAAACTCCTGCCTCCAGTCTGCTTGGTAACATGACACTCTGGCCTGCGCTCAGAAAAAGCCTGGCCAAGGTCTGCCACCTGCCAGCCCGCAAAGGGGTCAGCTTAACTCCTGGGGTGTGAGTTACCCTCACCTCCAGTTCAAATTCCCAAGGACACGTTGACTAAACTTTGTCTTTTGCGCTAAAACTGAACTAAAGAGAAGGAATAAATACACACAAATATAAATAAACACATATATCAATTCCAGCTGTATAAAATTCTAAAAACTGCAAACCAAACTCGAGTGACAGCACAGTGGTGGTTGCCTGGGGATGAGGTGAGGGATGAGGGCATTACCAAGGGGTACGAAAAATGGCTGAGGTGACAGACACGTACGGTGTCTTGACTGTGGGATGATTTCTCTACATATATCAAAACTGCTCAGATTTTATGTTACATTAATTATACCTCAATAAAACCATAAGAGAAGAAAGCACTCTGCACAGCCAGATGACACCCTGCCCCACGCTGGCACTTCCATCCAGAGCTTGTCCCTTGCTCCTCCTCGGAGAAGGCTGGCCGGGCCTGGCACACTCCCCTGGGGCCCGCCCTGTGGGGGGAGCCCGGGAAGGAGTGTGATCTCCACTCACGTGGCAGGCCGTGACCTCGCCACACGGTAAGTCAAAGTCATTATTTCTGCTTGAGTTTATTCGTTTCAAATATTAACTTTTAATTACCTGCAATGAAGACAACAAACACAGGGCCTACGGGATCAAGGGCACACTGGGACCTCTAGAGCAACGCTGGGTCAGTGACAACAGAGTTGACCAGCGTCTCTGAAAGCAGCAAAGACCCTGCTGGTGAGGCGGGTAATGTTACCAGTTAGGTCATCGGCTCAGATTAGCTTCCCAAGCTACCTAGATGTCCAGCGACAGATCTCATGCATCTTCGTTTCTCTCCTTCCAAACATAACCATCTGAAGAGTTTTCCTGAATATGGAACATCCTTTCCATGGAGAACAAGCATGGTCAGGAGTTCATCGTTCCCTCTTAACTTCGGGGTGAAATGTGATTAATCTCCTGTGATATTAGGGTTTAGTAAGAAACACGTACTTGGTCTTTATCCTTGTTTCCTGGCCAGAAGCTCCTACGTGTCATTCACAATAAGCCCCTCCAAGCCACACCTAAGTTTATGCTAAGGAGGTGATGAAGCTTGGAAGATGGGGGCTGGCTGCCAGAGGAACCAACCGCGTGACCAGAGGGCTGGAACTCAGCCCCACCCCCAGACTCCAGGGAGGGGAGAGGGGCTGGGAATTGAGCTCAATCACCAATGGTGAATGATTTGATCAAGCACACCTACTTAATGGAACCTCCACAAAAACCATGAGCAATGGGGTTCAAAGTGCTTACAACACATGGAGGTGCTGGGATGGTGGTGCACCCAGAGGGCACGGAAGCTCTGTGCCCTCTCTATACCTGGACCTATGTACCTCTTTATCTGGCTGGTCATCTGTATCATTTGTAATATCTTTATAATAAATTGGTAATTGTAAGTAAATGTTTCCCTGAGTTTTGTGAGCTGTTCTAGCAAATTATTAGACCTGAGGAAGCAGTCATGGGAACCTACAATTTATAGTCAGTGGTATAGATGACAACCTGGGACTTGCAACTGGTGTCTAAAGTTGGGGCAGTCTTATGGGGTTGTTCTACAATTTAACTCTGGCAGTTGATGGCAGAATTGAGTTAAACTGTAGAACACGCAGCTGGTGTCCACCAAGAACTGGAGAATTGCTTGGTGTGGAAAAACCCACACAGGTGGTGTCAGAAGTGCTGTAAGTAAAGGAAATGGTCTTTTTCTTTACTTCACTTCTCTCCTATCATTCAAAGTAATTTCCAGCTGACTTTCTCATCCCTCCTTATTCAAAAGCAGAGATTTAATGAGCAATGACTGTCTGCTAAGCACAGATAAAGCGACAGTGATTCAATCATGATTTAGATAGAGTACCGATACTCAATAATAACTGGTGTCACCATCTCATTTGAGGAGACAAACAGAAATCACGGATCATCATATAAAGAAGAGTAGTAAGAAAAGATGCCATGTGTCTATCAACGGAAGAACGGCTAAACAAACTGTGTATCCATAAGATGGAATACCATTCAGGAAAAGTTGCAGATTATTGACATATCCCAAGACATGGATGAAACTCAGTAAATTATGTTGAGGAAAGAAGTCAGACATAAGAGTACATTCTGTGTTATGCCATTTATATGAAGTTTAAGACAAGTGAAACCAACCTACAGTGATGGCGTTGGAGCCAGTGGTTGCCTCTGTGGAAGGGGACAGGGTGGCTAGAAAGGAACATGAGGGAACCACGTGGGGACAGGAAACGTTCTAGAGTTTGACTGGGGTGGTGGTGTTACAGGCATACACTTTTGTCAAAACTCATCCAACTGTACGCTTCAGACTTGTGCATCTTACTGTATGTAAATTATTCCTTGATTTAAAAAAAGTAAGTGTTAAGGAATCACGGTGGAGAAAGCCACTTGCTTTTTTGAGTCTAGTCAGGAAAGACTTCACAAAGGGTGACACTTGAGCAGGACCTTGAAGGGGGACTAAGATGTTTTCTGGTTGCAGCTAGGTAAGTAGAGAGAGGCCTCCCTCAGGGATATGTTTGAGAATGTGTGGGAGGGGAGGACAGGGACAGGTAGGGGGCAGGAAAATGGCTGGGATCAGAGTGTGAAAGACCTTGCATGATACACACCTTCTAATCAAAACAAAAAGAAATCATGGAAGTGCTTAGATTATGGTTTTGTCTGATTACATAAATAACATATGCTCACTTAAAAACATACAAATATTTAACTATGGAAAAAGTCAAAGCCCCCCAGAATCCTAACTCCCAAAATAGTCAGAGCTAATAATTTAATTTAATCTTTCCAGACTTTATATATGCTTGTGCATATTTTAACATTCATTTTAAAATTTTTAATAAAATGGATCCCACCTACTTTCACTATTGCATCCTTGGTACCTAGCACAACATCTGGCAAAAGAAAAATCATTAAATGGAAGAATGGTCTATACCTCGCTTTTGTTTTCCAGTATATTCTAAATATCCTCTTTCTTTCTAATGGCTGTCAAGTACTCTGTAATTTGAGGTAAAGCTCTGACAGACATTCATTGCAAATTCCTTATGGTTACAAGACAATTACAAGATCCTCAGGTAGCTGGATGTACTTCTATAGGATTACTTCCTGGAAAAGGAACTGCTGGTTTGAAAAATGCCCATCTCACAAAAAAAAAAAAAAAAAGCCCATCTCAAAATTTTATAGATATAATAGATTTTGTTAAATTACCACCCAGAAGAATTGTACTGATTTGTTTTCTCACAAAATGCTGTTTCCACCATATTCTCAACAATTTTTTTCATTGCGTTGAGATATAACTGACATATGGCATTATATAAATTTAAGGTGCAGAGTATGATTTGACTTACATGCATCATGAAATGATTATCACAGTAAGTTTAGTGAACAAGCATCATCTCATATAGATACATAATCAAATAGAAAAAAAGTTTGTGTGTGTGTGAGATGAGAATTTAGGATTTACTCTCTTACCAACTTTCATATAGAACACAGAGCAGTGTTAATTATATTCATGTTAATTATATTCATTCATTAATTATATTCATCCCTAGTACTCATTCATCTTATAACTGGAAGTTCGTTGTACCTTTTGATGGCTTTCACCTAATTCCCCCTTCTCCCACTCCCTACCAATGGTAACCATAAATCTGATCTTTTTCTGAGTTTGTATGTATGTTTGTTTTTGAAGTGTAACTGACCTACAACACATAGTGATTTAGTATTCCTATACATTTCAAAATGATCACCATGATAAAGCTAGTTACAATGTGTCCCCATCCAAAGATATTACATAGTTACTGACTATATTCCCCAAACTGTGCATTTCATACCCATGGCACTTATTTTGCAACTGGAAGTTTGTACCTCTTAATCCCCCTCACCTATTTCTTTCTTTTCCCCACCCTCCTCTCCTCTGGTTACCACCTGTTTGTTCTCAGCATCTATAACTCCATTTTGTTTCGTTATGTTTGCTCATCTGTTTTTCAGATTCCACATATATAAGCGAAATCACACAGTATTTGACTTTCTCTACTGACTTATTTCACATAGTATAATAACCTCTAGGTCCATCCATGTTGTTACAAATGGCAAGATTTCATTCTTTTTTATGGCTGAGTAATACTCCATGGCATATATACAGCATACCTTCTTTATCCAGTCATCTGTTGATAGGCACTTGGGTTGCTTCCACATCTTGGCTATTGTAAGTAATGCTGCAATGAACATAGGGGTGCACGTATCTTTTCTAATCAGTGTTTTTGTTCTCTTTGGATAATACCCAGGACTTATTTCACATTTCTATTTTTAACTTTTTGAGGTATCTCCGTACTATTTTCCACAGTGGCTGCACCAATTTACATTCCCACCAACAGTGTATAAGGATTTCTTTTCTCCGCAACCCTGCCAACACTTGTTATTTGCGATCCTTTTGACGGCAGCCATTCTGGCAGGTGTGAGGTGGTATCTCGTGGTTTTGATTTGCACTTCCCTGATGATTAGTGATACTCAGCATCTTTTTCATGTGCCTGTTGGCCATCTGCCTGTCTTCCTTGGAAAAATGTCTATTCAGATCCTCGGCCCAGTTTTTATTTGGGATGTTTTTTTCTTTGATGTTGAGATTTATGCATTCTTTGTATATTTTGGGTGTTAACCTCTTATCAGATATATTGCTTGCAAATATCTTCCACCATTCAACAGGTGGCCTTTTTGTGTTGTTGACAGTTTCCATCACTGTGCAAAAGCTTTTTAGTTTGACACAGCTCCATTTATTTTTGCTTTTGTTTCCCCTGAGACATACCAAAAACAATATTACTAAGACCGATGTCAAAGAGTCCTGCCTACGTTTTCTTCTAGACATTTGATGGTTTTATGTGTCTGTTTTCATGCCAACACTACACTGTTTTGATTACTACAGTCTTATAACAGCTCTCTCTCTCTTTTTAATGTTTGGTAAAATTCTTCATTGAAGCCTTCTAGGAATTTCTTTATGTAAACTACAAATTCAATGTCCTTAATAGATATAGGGGACTTCTGGTTAGCTCCAACATGTAAAGAGCTTGAAAGCTGGCACTCCCACACTTACAATAAGAAAACATTAAACAAACTGAAAATCGCTTTTCTTGACCCCATCAGAGAACTGAGGTCTCAGGACAAGCCGTCATCCTGAAATCTGGAGAGACTGGTGAATCCAGAGAGTAACAGCTGGGTGTGCTTAGCTAGAGCAGAAGCTGTTGGAGCCATAAGCTGGCAGGGACACTTAAATGCTGATTTTGACAAATTGTTAGAGTCTGAGGATGGAATAGCATAAAAGTGAGAAATTCCTAAGACTAGCAGACAGTCTTAGGAGCCCCACAATTTTGGGGATTTTATCTCCAGGACTCCACCAGATTCTTAGAGTGGAGAGCCTTCCATAGCCCTGGCAGGGAAAGGGTTAGGCTAATCATTGACAAATATGCACGGAGTGTTCTCCATAATAAAGGCCTTTTGTCTCCAGCAAAAAAGACAGCAAGGCCCTTGGAACAGCCTTACTTCCCCTGGGAGAAGGGCATCTCTCCCACTCCATCCCCCTTTAGCCTGCCTGTCTCCCCTAAGGGGAGGAAAAGAGCTAAGAGAGACTTGGTGAGGGACGTAGTTCCACCAAAAAACTGAAATTTACTATTAAGATTACAGGTTACATCCCCTCTACTGCCACACCAACAGGGCTCCAACGTAAGAACAGTGACTTCAGCTTAAAGAGCTGCAAGACGTAGACTCACTTCGAGGAGAAGCATGTGGGGAAGCCCAAAGTCAAGAGGAGAGACAAAAACAAGGGCACTAAGGGACTCTGAAAGCTCTGGTACTGAGAGCTGCAGCAAACATTAAATATAGCCCAGTTCTGGCCCAGACTAACACAAAACTTCCACCAAAGGCCTATTTACTTCACTTCCCATTACCTACTACATGATGCCCAGCTTTCAATAAATCATTGCAAGGCATGTTTAAGAGGCAAGAAAGAACACAGTCTGAAGAACTACAGGGATATTCAGATTTTCGATTTCTTCTTGAGTGAGGCCTTTTTTTTTTTTAAAGGAATCTATTTTGTCCAAGTTTGTAATTTACTGGCATTAAGTTGTCCATAACATTCCCTTTTTATTTATTAATGTAGAGTCTGTAGTCATGTCTCCTCTTATTCCTGATATTCATAATTTGTGCCCTCTTCCTTTTTTTTCCTTATCAATCTGGCCAGAGCTTTATCAATTCCATTGATTTTCTCTAAGAACCAGATTTTTGTTTTATTGATTTCTCCATTTCTGCCTTCTATTTGATTTCTGCTGTTTTCTTCATTACTTCCTTTCTTCTGCTTATTTTAGCTTTAGTTTGCTCCTCTTTTTGTAGTTTCTTAGGTAGAAGCTTAAGCGCTTGTTTTTAAACATTTTAGCTTTATCTATAAGCATTTAAAACTAAAAACTTTCCACTCTATTCCCTCTCAGGGCCTTTGCTTTGGCAACTATCCCCTCTCCTGCAGCATCAGCTTCTCCCTTTCCACTGAATCATCCCCTCTTCATATAAACATGCTGTTACAGTATCATATGATATATTATAATATATTATACATTATAGGGGAAAAAGCAATACAAAAGGGGAGAGGAGGGGAAGGGAGGAAATGCCCTCTCTTGCCCCTACATCCTCCTCAGGCTATCATCCCGTTCCCCAACTAAAATTACATGGCTATCTATACGCCATATGCTGCGCCTACTTCCTTATCTCCCGGTCTCTACAATCTACTCCATTTAGGTGTTTACCCATACAGTGAAACTGCTCTTCTCAAGGTCACCAGAAAATTCCACCTCCCCACATGTAACGACCAATTCTTACTCCCCACCTTCCTCACTGCTCAGCAGCATTTGACATGCTTCCTCTTGGCTCTCATCCTCCTGGTTTTCCTCCTTTCCTCAGTGACGACTCTCCCTGCCCTTTCCAACCTGTCAACTGGAGTGCCCCAGCGAGCCGTCCTCAGTCCCCGCCTTTTGATGTACATCCGTTACCCTGGTGCCCTTCATCCACTCCTAAAACTTTGTAAGTATCACCTTACGTATTCGCACTATTTATATTATATCATAATTTGTAGTGTATTTTGTAGTTGCCTTAAAGTAATATTTGTATGTTTTAATCTCAGCAGTTAGATTATATATTCCCTGGGAACAAAGATCTCTACCATCTGGTTCTTTTCCATTCATTCAATATCTAACACAATGTTCTGCGCATGATAAGCCCTGATTAAACACTGTAGACCCCACCTCTGATTTTGCTCAAGCACTGAAAGTATGTACAGTTTTACTATTAGGTAGAAGCAGAATTTACAGTGACCCACACAAGCTACAAGTGCCACCTACAAATTACTGGACCTTAAAGCCAGCACCTGCTCAGGGCTCATAATCTACCGTCGTCACCTTAGAATGTGTCAAGTCCCCAATTCTTTTGCCGAGGCTGAGACCATACGCCAGTTGAGTGGTTCCTTCTATTCAGCGTTTTCAATGAGATGAAGATAAAATTTGCAGTTCTTTCCATTGGAGGTTTCCATGTGTTGAGGCTGGTCACCGAGAAATTCCTGCTCCAACTAAATACCAAACAGTTCACAATTAAACTGGAGCCACAATGTCAGTGTGGAGGCACCAAAGAAAATGTACATGAATCTGGGCTGTTACCTGAGGAGCGTGCACTTTTTCCGTTACCTTACCAGTTGGACCAAAGAGTCCTTGGTTCCTGAAGATATTTCACCCAATTAACACAGTTAACACAAACCCGGAGAAGGATACTGAAGGATACGCTATTCCAAACAAGAGGAAACATGAGAAACAAGTAGTGACAAACAATCTTTTTATTGTTCGCTGAAAAACACAGGTCTGGAAAGAGTCTATTGCATTGAGTATTGAATGCAAAGTCTGACATTGCAAACATATAAGACATAACAGTGTAACTCAAATAAAATGATTCATACGGTGCAGAGAGACAGTGCCCATGCCTCTGAACACTAAAATTTAATGGAATGAAGTAAAGCCTTTCATTAAATGAGAAATGTAAACATTGCAATCATAAACAAAGTGCCTAAGCAAAGAACTTTAAAATCATTTTGTTGTGACATCTACTTTGTCTACCTGGAGTTAGGAATGCTGGGGCCCAGGATGCAGCCAACAAAAAGCTAGCACTCACAAGGAGCTCTTGCCAGGAAGCAGGCTGCCGAAGCCCAAGGCGGGCTGCCAGCCTGGTGTCCCTGGAGCCCTCAGGCCCACTCTGACCACCAGTCCCTGGCTCGGGGCTAGTTTGAGGCGAGAGTACCAGGTAGGAGGGCGCTTCTGCCACGACTGCTTATGCTGCACCAACTCTACGGATAAGGTCGCCTAGCATTTTTGATGTGTTAGCTGTCACTCTCAGCAAACACTGAATGTGCTGGAGAAGAAAAATATTAACATTGGGAACAAAAGTCACTTTCTGTTCAGTCTACAGATACCATTTATTCCTTTCAGTCGTGCTTTCACTAAGATGCTCAGAGGCTGTTACTACAAAGCTGCCAGTCAGGTAGGCCAGGATCCAGGTAACAGAACTCCAGTTACAACTACCAACTCAAATGAGTCAAAAATAAATACAAGTTTATTAGAGAGCCAAAATCAGTCTCTATTATTCACATGGCAAGATAGTCAAGTGCTGCAACAATCTCCACGTTCCAGGGTTAATTTGGAATACAGCCATATTCCCTCCAAACTGAGAAGGCCCTTTGTGGAGAACACACAAGATTACCACCACCGCCTCCCCTCCAAATGCTATCACGGCTCAGAAAGCTCATTATAGATAACAAATGCAAAAAATAAAAATTAAAAAAAAAAGCACATCTCAATATATACACAGCGACAGAGGAAGACTATTCTCCTGCTGGGCTTCCTTGGCACCAGGCAAAGCAAGGCTACTGGCAACAATAGTGCTTAAGCTGACTACGGCAATGCTCACAAGTAAGGATACAAAGCTCCTTTATTTCTGGGTAGTCAAGGATTATTAAATAATTTCCTGAACTCAGATAACAGTCTCACCATCCAAGAAAGTTTTCTTCTTCCCCGAGATGTTTTTATAAATGAGATTTCACAATATCCCGGGTTCTTTACTTAATATTAAACTAATGCTCCAAGGACATCCTCTGAGCTCAAGTATGAGTAATATTAATATTCTCAGATTTTTCTACACTGTACAGATCAGCAGCTATTTCATGAGACTATCCATTTAAGAGATGTGTAAGTCAACAGTAATAACCAACTCTACTTTTCTTATCCTGTGCATCAAAGAACACCATGCTCCAAAAGGAACAAGGACCAGTTCAATGGGTATCTTGTCCCCCTTCAACTCTGCACAATTTCACTATTTAGTTGCTATGTCCTTGACTCTACCTACGACTCATCTAGTCTAAAGAAAATCTTGTATAAAGGTGGAAAATCTCAGACCCCAATGGAAGCATTACTGTTAGTGCTAAAGTAAACTTTAGGGGAGTAACTATAATTGTTTGTGGAACTGTTTACAGCCTTGCTTATGGGACTGTTACAGCCTTGCTAGAAACCCTTCTTAAACCCCTAAATTGAAAAATTCTAATAATTTAAACATGAGAGGGGATTTCATTCATAAAGGTCTAGTTCACATGGAAGGTTCTGGTCCCTGGAATGACATGTGGCTAGCCCAAAAGACTGGCCGCGTTTCCATTTGCAGCGTGCCCATTACGCTTCCCACCACAGTCCTGTCAAACGCTTCCATCTGTCCAGCCACTGGTGAGCCCCCTCACCGCTGCTTCTGTTTCTTTTGGCTGTTCTGCTGTACATATGGGATTCACTGAGGTTCTCACTTTAATGTGTAGGCAATTTCCATTTCACACCACCAGCTCCCTAAAAACCACTAACTAAACCACCAACGAGAACAATTTCTAGTCAGTAAAGGCACAATTCTTTATGAAGGGAACCAAAAGGGTTGATCAGAAGCTGAACAAACACCTTAGATACTCCTGTAGAGGGAATGCTATGGCCAAAACCCAGAGACATTTACTACGTCTAAAGATTATACGGATTATGTAAAAGCATGAATTTGGCAATTTAAGACACATTTCCAATTTTCCATTATACCATTTTGGGGGGAAGTGCTAGTTAGTATTCCAGGAGCTAACTGGAAGTGTCAACCCCACCCTGGCTCGTTTTCCTCCTGCTTTTAGTAAACTTGTGCCGGCTCCAGTGAAGCCGGTCCCAGGGCACACCACTCAGCAACCTGCAGAGCCGCTCAGCGATAGAACAACGGGCTTCAGCCCAACTGGTCTGGCAGCTGGAACTCAGCTGGTAAACACCGCCTTGGGGCAGAGCCCATGAGAAGCTTTAAACCCAGGAAAGACTAACAGAAGATGCACAAAAATTCTTGGTTTTATAATATCTTCCCAGGAAGTCAGGAAATAATTGTTTATGCTCAAATCTATGCTCAAAAACAATGTAATGCCTCCAAAAAGCAAAATCAAGAATGGAAAAACTACAGAAAAATGTAGTTTAATAAGCAGTAGCTGACTTTGGCTGAAATACCACAGTAAGTCAGTGCAACTTATTACTGTAGTTAGAAGCACAGCCCGCCGTGCTCTCATAAAACACAGCACTGGCGGAGTACGTGAGAACAGCTCACAGAGATGACAGCCCTTTAGCATCGGGAGACTTCAGAACTGAAAAAGACAAACGCTAACTAGGATTTGACATTCAAATATTTACTTGCTCAACACAAGCTGAGTGAGGAGACGGCTAAACATACCGTTCTTTCTTACTTACGGTATTCTCAGGAAGTTCCTATTTGGACACCGATGGTTCTCAACTTGGCTGCACATCGGAGTCATCTAAGAAGCTTTAAAAAAATTACCATATGTCCAGACAATTAAATCTGGAGGGTGGAGCCCAGAAATCAGTTTACCTTCCGTCTCCCCAGGTGATTCTTAAATTCAGCCAGCTGCACACCACTCGTGCATCCCTTTCAGAAAGCCACTGCATGAAAGCCACATCGTATTTGTCTTTTCTAAATTTCACCAGGAAAAGGGATTTTTAGAAAAAGGCACAGTTGTGCTTCCTCTAAAGACGCAGCTTACTGTTTGTGAAGGGCTGGTCCTCGGAGGTTATCTGGAGCGCTGGTTGAAAAGGAGGAAGTCCTTGTCCTGGCAAAGCAAGCAGAGCTTCAGGCTTCGGCAGCTGCCTCCAGAAACAAAGAATGCCCAAGTGCCCGTGAGCACCATGATGATGTACGCTGACACCAGGTTTAAGCCATGATGTGGACTTATGAAGGTCTGCAGAGGGAAAGTAAGTCAGCTCGAGTAGTAACAGCAAGCTTATTAAACATGTGGAATAACTAAAGATTAGGGAAAATAGGAAACACTTTCAATAGCTGAGGTGTGCTTCACGAAACATGTGCTGAAGAGCGCCAGGACCCACAGACAGACGACTAACCTCGTCAACAGACACTAGCCCGGAGATCTCTGCTTTGCTATGTTCAAATGGCAACTCTAGAAGGTAATCAAAAGCCAGACCTAATGAAATACCCAACAGAAGACACATGCTACATAACCTGGGCCCAGTTTATAGCATTTCTCTGTTAACTGGCTCTTAGAATTTGTAAAACAAGTGAGACAAGATACTTCAGTATAAATCCTTAGTATTCAAGGGAGCGTGAGGAAAGGGCATCCCTTTTTCAATTGCTGTGGGTTCCAAAAGTTCATTTAAAAAACACTGGCGAGATGCCAAGAGGTACCAGTGCAGACCACAGTGCCTATCCTAATGCGCTGATCGTCATGTCATCCAAATCTGGGTGACAGTTGGGTTTCCCCAGGGACACCTGATCCGCAGAGCTGATCAACGTGCTAAAGGAGCTTACACGCTAGTAAGGGAGACAGGTAATGAATGAAGCAACAAATAAATAGTTACAAATTGTGATGAATGCTAGGACAGAATAACTGTAACTGAGATGGTGCCAGCATAGGTAAGAACAACATGATCCACTTAGGGTGGTCAAGGAAGGTTCACTGAAACTGAGACATGCAGGAGGAGTGAGCCAGCCTGTGTAGACTGAGGGAGGGAACCAATGGTGGGCAAGGAGTTCAGTGCAGCTGAGAGCCTGAGCGTCCATATTAACAATGTATCTAGATGGAGAGGAAGCACCAGAGATGAGACAAGAGAGGAAGGCAGGGGCCAGCACGTTGGGACTAGTAGCACGTTGGCAGGGAGAGTGGGTTTTATCCCCAGTGCAATGGAAGGTCACAGAAGGGTGTTTTAGGTCAGGAAGCTGAATGATTTTAGATTTTTAAAACTGCAGAGAATGGATTAAAGGAGGATCTGGTGAAAGCAGAGAGGCTAGTTAGGATGATTTTGCACTCGAACAGGAGAGTACAGGATGGTGACTTAGACCAGGGTGGTGGTGGGAGAGGTGGAGAGAGTGGATGATGTGAACTGAGAGGACTTGCTGATGGATGGAATGTGGAGAAAGGGAAGGTCAAGAATGACTTCCATGTTTCTGGCCTTAGGTAAATGGTGATGCTATCTCACCATGGGGAAAGAGTAAGCTTGGAGTGATGGGCGAGATTTGCGTCTGAAGAGGAAATGCTAAGAATAACACGCCTGTGAGATTTCAAAAAGTAGATGTCAGGTAAGCAGTAAGATACGAGCATGGAAGCACAGTCCATAAACGGCATTAAAGCCATGGCTATGAGTGTGATTACCCAGGGTGCTACTGGAAAGAGAAGGGAAAAGAGGGGTAGAGCCCAAGCTCTGAGGACATTTATAAACTATCCTGTTTAGCATCAAGGAGCAAATTAAAACTGTCAACACCACCCCACTGGTTTGACTCTAATTGAAAAAGAGTCAGCAAAGAGGTCTGAGAAGAGGAAACAGTGAGAGAAGAGGGAACCAGGACGGCTTGATTCACAAGTCAGAAGAGGAAATGTTTCAAAGAGGGGTGGCCAACTCTTTCTACAGGCTGCGGAGATGAAAAAAGAAAAATGTCCATCAGATGTGGGGAAAGGGAGCTCCTCTGTGATCTCACCAGTAAGATCAGTAATAGGCTAAAGTCTAAAAAGTCTGGAAGTTTATTCCACCGGCGTCTGCTACAGCTGACCACTCTTTCCCCCCGGAGCACTGGGCTTCAGGACACCTGGCTCCTGGTTTCCGCCCCACTTCACTCAGCTGCTCCTTCACAGTCTCCTCCTCTTTCCCCAGCCTCAAGGTTGGAATGTCCCAGGGCTTAGTCCTCGGGCCTCTTCTCTTGTCTGCTTATACTTACTCTTTGTAATCATCTTTTCTAGCCTGGATTTCTCTCCCTAACTCCAGACTTTCTCATCCAGCCACCTAACTGACATCCCCACTTGGATGCGCAGTAGGCCCTGCAAGGTACTGTGCCCAGAGAGAACTCCTGATCTCCCTCACAGGCCTGCCCATCCCAGCTGATGACAAGTCCATCCGTCTAGCTGTCCAGGCCAAGAACTTTGGAGACACCCTTGGCTCCTCTTCTTTCTCTCTCATGCCTTATCCAGTCCATCAGGAAATACCATTGGCTCTTTCAAAAATAAGTCCTGAATCTGATCATTTCTCATTACCTCCACTGCTGTCTCACCTGAGTTGTCACCATCCTTCTCTTGATGACTGTAATCTCTTCCCCTTTTACAGTCTACTCTGAACACGGCAAAGCGATCCCTTTAAAACAGGATTCAAATCACTTCCCTCTACTCACCAGGGCTGATACCTTACAATAACTCCCATTTCTTGAAGAGTTAAAAGCCCAAGTCCTGCATTATCTAGACGTGGTTCTCACCCCCAATCTCTACTGCCCTCTCCAACTTCAAATGTGTGACAGCATCTCCTACTAGCTTCCCCTGCGCACTCTATTCTGGCCACCCTTGCTTCCGTAAACATGCCAAGCATGTTCTCTAGTCTTAGGAATTTGCCACTGGCTGATTAGTCCATGATGCTCTTTCCCCAGACAGCCACATGACCAACTTTACTTCAGTTCATTGCTCAAATGTCACCCTCACAATAAAGCCTACTTTGACTACCTAGTTCAAAAACTCAACATCCCCAGCCCCCACACTCTGGATCCCCCTTAACCTGCTCTACTTCTCCTGTTTTCCCACAGCACCTATCAATTTCTAACATACTACACAGTTTTTTATTTATTATGTCTATTGCTTATTGCCTTTCTCTCTCCACTAGATTGTAAAAGCAGGGATCTTTGTTTTGTTCACCAAATTGTCTTGCTCACCTGGAACAGTGCCTGGAACTTAGAAGGCACTCAATACTTGCCGAATGAATGAGTAGTCAACTGGATCCCTAAGAAGGACATGTGCTTTTTCTTGTAACTTCCTTTCTTATTATAAAAGCGCACGTAGTAGGAAATTTGGAACGTGCCAAAAACTATGAAGAATAAAAGAATCTACCGAGAGATAAATGCTGTTAATATTTTAATGCATTCTCTCTCCAGTCTTTCTTCCATGAAGATCTGGCTTTATATAGTTGACCTCATACTAAGGGTAACTTTGGTATCCTGTACCACCAAAAGATTTTAGGTAGTGAAGGCAACAAGATTGTATTTTAGATGCATCAGAGGACAAGAACCCAGTATAAGAAAACCTGATATAAACTCTAAATGGATGGAGAGGAGGGAAATATGAGGCAGGACACCTCAGAAGGAGACTTTTCATACGAAAGGTGAGAAATGACAGAGGTCTGCACTAGGCAGTGGCAGGGATAGTTCTGATGTAAATACAGGACTAGTTACAATTAAAGTCAGACCAAAACATTAAATAGTGCTTAGAAAATACATGAAATGCGAAAAGTAGAAAAACAAGTGACCAATCACTTGTTAAGCAAACTGTAATATAATTTTTATGTAATGATATAAAGTCATTAAAATTTAAATATTATAAGGATTTATAATGACACAGAAATTGCCTAAGACATATTACACAACATAAGCAAAATATAATGTAAGACTACCTCAGGTTTGACCATACCCATTAGAAGACATATACCAAAAAAAAAAAAAAAAAAAAAAAAAACTTGTGTGAGATCAACCAACAAATTAATAGTTGTCTTTCTATGGTAAGACCTAGGTGATTTATCTATTGATAACTTATTCATTCTCTTCAATGACTGTTTTGAATTTCCTCATTTTCCCAGGAACACATATCTCATTTAGAGTGGAATCTACCACTTTAGATATGCAGACTTGAGCTCCAAAACACAGTCTGAGCACAGCGGCAATACTCACCAGGGCTGACACCAGCAGGTGGGTCAGAAAAACCACGAGAAGGGAGTACCACTTTTTCTTCTCACAGCCATCAAAAAACACAATGCCCCAGAACACGTGCAGCAGTATGATCACCAGCGTCATGAAAGCTGAAAGACAGGCAGCCATCAGCACCCAGGGACACAGACAACAGACGCCAAACCCCAGTGAACCCCGAGTCCTGGGACGCAGGCTCTTGGGTGCTCCACACGTCGGTGAGAGCTCAGCCACCACCTGACACGCAGGACCCTGACGCATATTTGCTTGAATGGTAACTTGAAAGCAACATTTCTAAATGACGGGGTCAACTCTGCAGTAACTGCTCATCTAGAATGTGAACTGTGGAACCAAAAAGTCAGCTTGGATCTGGCGTCCAAGGAGTTTCTCTGAGGAATGCAATAAAACTACTGTGGTATCTAATCAGCTTTTCCCAGTTAGCCTTCTGCACTAATTAGGAGAAACATTTCTCAATTAAAAGGAGCATGTTTGATTTAAACAAGTCTTCTCACTACAGTGGAATTCCTCCTTGGATTTCTTTTTAAGGCCAGTGGAAGAATAAAAATGTAAGAAATTTCAATAATTATCTGAGATTCTTCTTAAGGGACTGAAACTGAACTGAATCAGCACACACAGGTTTCTCTACGGAATACTCTGTGTATGTGTGTCCTGTGTCCTGGATCACATTCTTTACTTAAAATGGGCAAGTTTTACATATTCTGAAAGTTCTCATATTTAAAAAAAAAAAAAAGGCATACAGATTTCCTTTTCAGGCCACATAATAAGATACCATTAACACCCATAGCCTGGCAAAAATGCAAGCCTGACAGTTGTCTTTCACACTGCGGGCAGGCGAGCAATCTAGGATTACCTAGTGAAGGTGAATATTTGCATTCTCTATTTCACTCCAGCAATCCTGCAGCTAGATCCATACAGCTGTTCCTTGGTATCCTTGGAGGATTAGTTCCAGGAGCCTCCACAGATACCAAAATCTGCAGATGCTCAAGTCTGTTACATAAAACGGCATAATACTTGCATATAACCTAGCACAGCCTCCACTGAATACTTTAAATCACCTCAAGGTTACTTATAATACTTCATATAATGTAAATGTATAAATAGTTATAAATGCAATGTAAATTCTATGTAAGTAAGTTGCTGGAGCCAGGCAAATACAAGTTTTGTTTTTTGGAACTTTCTGGGATTATCTTTTCCTCAGTATTTTTGATCCATGGTTGGTTGAATCTGTGGATACTAAACCCACGGATATGGAAGGCTGACTGTACACTGAAGCAGTTGGTTTTCGAATTAACAGATCACTGGCAACTTTTTAGAAATGGGGACCCACTCCAGGCCTCCTGAATCTGACAAAATAAGCCCAGCAATCTGTTTTTAAACAGCCCTCCAAGTGATTCTGATGCACGATCAAGTTTGAGAACCACTGCTCTAGAGAAACCCTCGTCTATTTGCATGAGAAGATATATATATGTATGTATGTGGATCAGCACTGTTCATAATAACAAAAAATGCCCATCATTACCAGAATGGGTAAATTGCAGTGTATTCACACAATGGAATAATATGTGATCTACAATATAAATGATCTCAAGAATATAATGTTGAGTGGGGGGAAAGCATATTGTGGGGAAAATGTCCATTACTTCAGTTATACAAAGCCAAAAGCAAACTATTAAAAAGACAACTTGTGATGGAGGAAAGCAAGTCATTGTATCTAGTGATAGCATAAATAAAGTACAAAAGGGATGTTTTAAAAAAAAAAAAAAAACTTCAGGACTATGGTAGACTAAACTAAAATGATGTACGTTAACCCCAGTGATGACCCTGGAAAGAAAAGTTACCCCAAAGATAGGTGCCTGCTTATGTGATGGTGTAGAGATGAGCTGACTTGAAAACACCCAGCAGTTAGTACTATGTCAGGAAAAACCAGAGTAGAAATTGTAAACTACATAGACACAAACACTCACATTCTAAGGTTTTTCTAAAGCCCATATGTCAATCAAATGCCAAGAGAAAGCAATGACACCATAAACATGTCATCTATTTGTCAGCTACGCGAAATGAAAATTGAAATCGAGTCGGTATTGCTAAGGGAGCTCTCAAAACTGGAGCCAGGAGGCCATGAAGGAAGTGCTACTTAGGCATATCTCAGCCGGGATGGCATCTGACCTTTGACCTGATTTAGTCATCCAGGATACCTGCCAGAAACTCAAGATATTTATCGAAGCCTTGCCTTAAAATAACTCATGACAGTCTATGCACTCATCAGGCCCCTACCCTAAATCAATGTGTGACAAATATTTTCTGACGTGTCAGTGTCAATCATAATTCTCATCAGGCAACTTTTAACAACCTCGTGGCTTTTTGTCTTTATAAGCCCCCGACTCTTTCTCTTCCTTGGAACACTCTTTTGAGGTTACCGAATCTGTGTCTCCCGAATTGTAATTCTTAAGACCCCAAGTAAACTCTTTTCTTATTTGCAGCCTCCTGCATTATTTTTTGTTTGATAGCAGTATTTGCATGTGTTACCATGAATACTGAAACCAGCCAATCATCCTTCTATGATCAAGTCCTACAGTTCAGCTACTTGGAAAATGCTCTTACTTACGGACTCTTCCGTTCATTCTCAACCAAAAAAGTATTACTCTCTGAGTTTCAGGTAAGTATGCTCAAGATATCATTAGTCCTGAACTTTCTTCCAAATTCTAGGTCAATATTTCTGTTTGCAAGGTTCTTTCTTGCTAAAAAAAATATCTTTGATGAATTGATCCTGTCTCCAAAGCAAAATCCAAGCATCTCAGGTTAGCATCCAAGGCCCTCTGCAAGCTAGACCCAAATTACTATCCTTTATTAATCTTTAAATATATCCTCTGTGGCAGAAAACCAGAACTCTTATACTCTGTCTATGTCTTTGTGTTTTTACTTTTTTTAAACTGATTGTCCCTTTTGCCTTAATACTCTATCTCTCATCACCAACGCTGCCCATTTCACCAAATCCAAATCTTACTTTTATTTAAGCTCAATGCCATTCCTTGGTGAATTCATTCTGATACCTACTCTTCTTTTTTTAAACACTGCATACACACTGACTGAGCACCTAGAGTCTGGTCTGAAGATGAGGCGTGTAAGAACTAGAGTCACACAGTGTGGCTTTGAGCAAGCGATTTAACCTCTCTGAGCTTCTGTTTCTTTTATTTCTGAAATGTGAATCACATCCCAGGGATGAATAATGTGCAGGGAAGAACAGTGCTTTGCAAACCCTAGCTTTTCAATAAACGATAACTACTATGTGCCCAGATTCAAAGATGAATAAGCCAGGACCTTCAGTGAGTTGTACTAACAGGTGGGAAAGTGAGGCAAAGCAGCAAGCAGTGACCACACCTGTCCAATCATCCAGTTTCCTGTGTTTTAAAATGCACTCTTCTTCACTCTTGTAGATTATTTTTCCCTCTGACATTATATTATTCCTACATTTATTTACTTTCTTCCTCTGCTCTTTCATTAATCCTCATGGGGATTTACTCCGTGCCCACTGTGGTCCAAGCACTGGGGCTGTCACTGTGTACAAAGCACAGTCTCGTGGAACTCTGCCCATCTTTTCAGTTTACTGTTTCATTAACAGTGTCTAAAGGGGATCTCTCAGGCATTGATTAAAACGTTGTATCTTCCTACTTGACTGCTGATTTACTCAGCTGGCACTAGTTTCTGGCTGGCTTCTGCGGCCATAAGCCTTTACTATTACAAAGTGCTACTTAGAGTACTGGGATTTATCCCAGTTTGTTCCCTCTGCCATTGGCTAGAAACTCAGACCTGGGTTTTTAAGCTGTTCCGCCACTTGCAAGTAGCTAGAGCTACATACATATCATTTTGATACTTCCCTCTAGCAAACGGAATTAACTCCTAATAGATACGAGGATTTGCTAACAGTATCTCTAGGGTACTATCTTTTAATAACTAAATCTTTCTCACTTTGTGTTCCTAAATAAAAAATTCTAAGAAGTCCTTCAGTGAATCTACTCTAAAATTTGCTTTATCCGAATATTCTTAAAAGTAGGGGAGAAAAAAAAAACGATTCTAAGTCAATTCCAAGAATATCAAAATTATATCCTTTTACAATCCAGATGAGAAGAGCTTCCTAATGTTTTGGAATATTAATCACAAAGCTGAAAAGTTCTAACAAGTATTGTACATCTTTGTGAAACTGGAGCTGTCTAGTGTGATAACGGACTCCCTCTTCTAATAATCTTTTAAGTCAAATATCTCTAGGTAGAGAATGTTTCAGCCTAATCTATTTCTAAGCAAAATGTTTCAGTGTTATCTTTAAGAGGCTACACTTGCTATTTGGTTCTTCAATCCTTCCTGAACATACCCCAAACACTCCAGCACACAGATTCATAAATATCTCTCTTTTCCCACTTGTCCCTCTCTCCCTCATTCCTGATATCTACTTTTCTGTCCTTGCAAAGACAACAGCCTAATATAGCAACTGATTCTAATACTGGATCCAGCCAGCAAGGACACTGTTACTACCTGACTTCCCCTGACAACTCAGAGCATCTCTAGAACCAGACCAGAGAGAGCCAAGGGCTGCTGCTGGGTGATGGCAACAGCAGAGGAGGACTTCCCAAAGCCAAGGCCCAGACTCAGCTGCCCAGAGGCAGGACGTGATTACCACTGGGCTTCTGATTTCTTTTCCAAATAAGAGAAGGGCCTGGGGTGTCAAGATTCTGGAGAGACTCTCCTCCACCCCTCTTGGTGGCAGAAACTCTCCAGATCCTTGAGAGATCTCCAGTGACCTAGCTTGGGTAGGGGTCAGGCCAGAGGACTGATGTTTTTGAAAATGCCTTTTCTGTAATAGAAATTTAACTTAAAATTTTTGCTTTAAAAAAAAATGTAAGACAATTCTGGGACCTAGTTTATTGTAATATAAATGTACATATATCACGAATCAAATAACACTCTCCAAGATTAAAAAAGGACATTCTGAAAATCATTTTACACTACAAAGCCATAAGAAAGGTGTAGGACTATCCTTTAATACCAGATCAGAAAGGAGATGTCCTGAAAGCCATCTGAATATAACTGAATAAGGATATGAGCTATCATTTCATACTTAAGAAAATGCTCCTGAAGGGTGTCGGTCAGCTGAACAGACTGCCAAGGATATGATGTTATGTTTGTAGTCCCCCTGGGAGATGCTGGAGAACGATGAAATTCTCTCCTTGAATTAGCCCATCAGTGCGGAGAGTCAGTGCTGGGAGGCCCCTCAGAAGCTGCCTCGCTGAGTCCCCAGTGCAGTGAAAAAGCAGATCCCACAATGTCCACTTCAAATACTTCCAGTTTAGGGCCTTACTTCATTAAAACAGTCAATGGGGGAAAGTTCCTTCTCAAACCAAAGGCAAGCCTGCCTTTTAACTCAATGATTCTCACATGGGGTGATTTTGCCCCAGAGGGCACTTGTCAGTGTCTGCAGACATTCTTGGTCGCCACAACTGGGGGGTGCGGTGCTTCTGGGATCTAGCGGATAGAAGCCAGGGACGCTGCTGAACACCGTGTAACACACAAGCCACCCCCTTACCACTACCAATGAAGAATTATCTGACCCCAAATGTCAACAGCACCAAGGCTGGGAAACCCTGCTCCAACTCCTGCTTGTTAAGCCCGGGAAGGCTCTTTGAAGAAGCGCAAGTCAACTCTTCTTTTTCCATATGTGGAAAAAATTTTTTAAATATTTTAAACTGTCTATATAGGTCAACTATTGTCAAAAAAGCGCTGCGTAACAAACCTTGCCAATACTCACTGGCTGGGGCTGCCACTGGGGGCACGGGGTCTGAGGCAGTGCTCACAGGAACGTGGGGTGTCATTTCCTAATGGGGACCCGCCTTCTGGCAGAAAGCAGTGAGTGTGGGCTCCCAGGATTCTATTACTCTGTATTACTGTTTCATTGACTTTATGAAATTAACTCAGACCTTTCCATGTTTGCCTCTGCCCTGGAATAATTTCAGCACCATCGTTTACCTTTTTCTTTAAATGTTTGCTCCAAACCAGCTCTCAAACCATCTACTCCTGACATCATATATAAAGCATATATAAAACGTAACTGGAAGTTGGAGATGAAATTTGCAGTTGGATTGGATGCGAGTTACAAGAAAAACAGAAGAATCAGGAGTTACTCCAAGGTTTTTGGCCTGAGCAACAAGAAGGATGGAAGTGCTTCCATCTGAGATGAGAAAGAGTGCAGAGGAACCCCACTTTAAAGACAATGTTCACCTGTCTTCAGTCCTCCAGAAATGATAAGTCAGCAGTATTTCAAATCATTGTTCCACTCGGTGTAAGAAGAAAGTTCCCCGAGAGAGGGAGAAGCAGCCTACCATCTGAAACAGGTAATGTCATCTCAAGACTGAAATATTCAAGTAAATGTTTGGTGAAGAACTTTTGAATAATGGAAAAGATGATAAAATCCAATAGATCTAACTCTTAAAATAAACCTCAGGATTGATTAATTTCTTAAAAGAACCATAAAGATTTCCAAACATGTATGTGTATAAGGAAAGTCTGGTTCTGGGAAATTTGGCTAAAACCTATTCCCGGAATCACATTGGGAAACTTCAGAGTACACTAATGAAACATGTTACAACATGAATGATTTCCCCAGAAGCTGCAGTGCAGAAGCCCAGATGTAAACATTCTGATTCTCTTCAGAAGTGCTGTGGAGAGGCAGAAGAGTGACCTGGTGCAAGCGGTCCCAGGAGTGAAGGGCATCCTTGGTGAGAAGTGGGCGAGGAGCAGGTCAGTAAATGCCACCAGCACGTCCTCCCAGCCCAGCCAGGGAACTGCAGGGAACTGGCCTTGCTGAGGAAGGCCAGGCTGATCCCAAAAATTGAAAACAAGATTATTTTGGCCAGTTAGTGTCACCAGACTGAGCTCAGTCAGAGGCAGGGAAGCACATTCGGGTCACTGTGAGGCCGTGGAAGGGTGTGGATGCTCTATTACAGTGGAAAGCCAAATGGGGACAAAAATGGAACCTCCCCCACTCCCCTTACTTTTACGTTTCTTCAAGCTCAATATTCCTCTTTCCTTCAATCATACTCCATAGAGCACAGCTTCTAGATCTTTCACCTGACAACGTTCTTCTATACTAACTTGAGTTCTTCAGCAATCTTGTTAATTAACAATGCTCAGAAGTGAACATGACGCTCCACATGTCGTCGGACCCATACGGGTGTCTCCTACTGAAAGGTTTAGTGGCTAACAAGTTTAAAACCTTACTAGATAAGAGCACTGCCAAGAAAATATAATATAAATGAAAAGGTCTGAGAAAAGTCTTAAAAGTATCAGCTGTCCTTCTTACTGAGTACTAGTTAGAGACATCTTTCTTCTAAAGCAAAAGGGAGGCAATTCAGAGTGATAAACCTAGGTTCCACATAAATTAGAGAAATTAGCCTCTTTCTAAATTTAGTTTTTCACTTCAAGAACCAAAATTTCTACCCTCAGGCCATTTCACAGTTTATAAAGCACTTAAATACATGCTCTCTAATTTCATTTAATTTTTTACAACTCTGAACTAATTATTTTTGCCCTTCCTGAAAGATGAGGAAATTGAGGGTTAGATGGAAGTTCAGCACTTCCTTTGCTCTGTGAACAATGTCTTTCTTACCTCCAGGCCTACAAGGAAGAGACCTCCTCTCTGCACCTGGAACATTTCTCCCTGACAACCCCCTTGCTTTGCCTGCCTAGCTACTATTCATCCTTTAAGTCTCTACTCAAACAGCACTTCCTCTGTAAGCCGTGCCTAGCTTTCATTTTTTTCAGCAAATATTTGCGAGTTCATCTAGCAACAAAGGACCTCACAAGGTGCGGGGATCCTGCAGTGAGCAGGACAGACAGTCCTTGCACTCACATGGCTTAGCATCCGGCTGGGGAGAGACATAAACGAAGAACTACACAGCTGACCACTTAATCACAAACGCGCTGAACACTGCAAAGGAGAAGCACGACCCCACCCCGGCGCGGGTTCAAGCTTGTTTTCTGTGTGCCCGTGGCTCCTCCTCATCACAGTGTCTGTCACGCTTTGTTGTAATTAGCTCTTTGTCTTTATTCCCCACTGTGAGTGGGAGGTTTAGACATTAACTGGGCTGTTGAATAAAAATACTTAATTATTTGTGGAGTGAGTGATTAAATGATCAAATGGACTTGCCCAAAATACTAAATTAATGAGCCAGGGTAACACTTGAACTTAAGACTCCAATTTCCATACTTTGCCTCTATACAGCATACCAAGACACGGTAATGATTCTAATAAAGTTAATGCTAGCGTACTATACAATTACAAATAGAATTAACTTATAATGCATTTAATTTATAAGCTATGCCTACTTGTCACATGAAAACCTATGTAATACAGGTATCAGATAGTATGTATCTTACACTAACACAGATATACTAATTAGAACCCATTTTCTTTATTCTGATTACTATTTATGCATTTGTAAGGGAGTATGTTAAACTATTTAACAGAAGAATTAAAAACGAGTTCACGCTTAAATGGTGATAGCAGCAGTTATAAGTAATATATACGACAAACAAATATATACAAATTTAGGGTTGTTTTTAAATGTAATAAGTAATTACTTAAATGTGTAATTCAAAGTTTATGCTCCAAAAACTGATGTTTTAACAAATAAACTCCAGCACAAGACACAGTAATGGCACAGTCTTTATAGGTACACATTCACAGTGGGATCAGCCTGCCGTCCTAACCTAGCTAAAGACATTAGAATATTTTATTTTCTTTAAATTTTCCCTTGAATTTACAGAAATTACAAATATAATCCTAAAATAGTTAGCACACTTTTTACTTTCTTCCCAAAGAATCATTTTAAGCCAATCTTATGAAAACAGTCTAGCTCACCAAAGGGAATTAGCACCACCTAGCGAAAGAAGCTGGTAGAAAAATGAGTTCCATTAGGAGACTGCCCTCGAGAACAGGAAGACAACTGCTTATGCGCAGTTGTCAAAAGACTGATTTAAGAAAACAGGGGAAACTGTAGCAGTAACTGTACCCTCTCTTGTTTGTTTTGTTAATTTATATTGGATGCTAATACATTTCAGCTATTAATATTACAGTTGTTGTAAGAACCTAATACTCATTATTATAATCATTTTTTTAAATTGTCAGAAATATTCTAATTATGGAATATTTAAAAGGAAGATAATTTGCTACGTTGGAGGCATCACTAAATAAGAACAACCCATTAACATACTTCCCTGTGCTCTAACTTGTAGCCAGATGTGAAGGGACTTGGCTTCATCCTGTAGGCCGTGACACACTTCTGTATAGGGAAGATTTCATTTGGGGGCTGCATACAGGATGGATTCACATGGAAAATGTGTTGAGGAAAGATGAGCCATTTGGGGGTTCATGGCAGTAATCCAGACAGGAGGCTCACCTGAAATGGTGAGCAGGTGTCCGCTGGGCTTGGGGGTCACTAACAACATGCACTGTATGTAACTCTCAGCTACTGTAGCAGTTTTTTGATTTGGTCACACTGCCTTAATCTTTTCTATTATTCTCTTAAACTGCACTCAAACAATCATTTTCTAGTCTTATGCCCCCTACAAGATGACTAACTCCCTGAAGACAGAAATTACTTCAGCACAGATGCTAAATTAATGGTAATTTAATTTAAAAAATATGTGCATGGGGTCACTTATTTCAACAATGCAACTTGTGAAGACAAAACACACAGTGGTTTTTTTAAAACTATTTTTTAAAAGATTCTTACAGAATTTAGGAGACATTATGTTAATTATGTATATTACCAGCTCTCAAATGTGTGATCACGGCATCATGAGAACAATTTTTATCTGGTAAATGATAAAGCAGTTTGAAATGAGTTGGTTCTTTTACTTACATCTTTGGTTTAAAAAGGTCAACTCATCTATTATTTTTTTCCTCTCAATTTCTTTTTTAAAAGAATATATGATTTTTTTTAATGTTCAAAAGCAGGAAAACTGAATTTTTTTTTCGGATACATACATTCAAAGCAAAACATCTATACATGTTAAAAACCTAACTTTCAGACCTGGTTAACCCAGGGACTTAATAACACAAAAACAGTTACCTGTCAGGGAGAAGTGATGAGGAACAAGGGACTCTAAGTTCCTGTTAATGTTAATGTCCCAGTTCTTAAGGAACATGAAAAATGGGTTGTTATTCTTTAAATACACATTTTTAGATACAGGACAATACCTCACATTAAATAAAAATTATTTCTTCCTCTCTCAATTTCAAGATTAAATTATACTTCCTACCCCAAAAGTGGCCAAGATGACAAATAAACTAAAGATTAGGGCTTATACTGAAGATAAAAATAAACTTATAGAAAACCAAAAAAGCATATAGCCAAATCACAGAACTACACAGTAACACTGTCAGTACAGTAACAGAAAAATAAATTTCATGCAAGCTAAATTCCACTCTAAAATTCTAAAACACTCTTACCATAATTTTTATCTTCCTAGGTCCTTGCCTTCATAGTGTCGTGCCTTTATAAGGTGTAACATAAATTTCTATTCACTTGAATTTCTAAGCCAGGGAACGCCACTAAGAATTATCATTTAGACCAGAAGTCTGAACATTCACAGCTACCAGACACATACCTGAATTTAGGAAGAACTGGGGAGGGTCTCCATGAATGCCCACTGTGCCGGGTCCCAAGGAGTCAGACAGGGTATTTACAAAGGAAAAGACTCCACTCATGATTCCAAACCCCAAGCCAGAAACTAAAGAGGAAGAAAAACACTGTTAAACCCTATCTGTGATGTGATTTCTCTTCAAGTCAAATTCCCAAGAACTAGGGAACACTATCTTAACGAAGGGGAAAGGGTGGATGTACTGTTGGAGAAGCAGGGGAAAGCTCAGAAAAGGTAAGTGCTTGTTTAAGTGATGAACTGAGAGAAAAGGGGCGGGGGCGAGGGGTTAGGAAAGGAAATGAACAGTGAAATGTAGCAAAGAAAAGATTAGAAAGGTTCAGAAGCGACAGATGAGACAGAAGGATCCGATACTGAAGCTGTGGCTTTAATTTATAATAACAGAGTCTAGAGTCAAGTTTGATGGAACTAAGCATGAGGGGGTGACAGTGTATTTTAAACAGTGATCCCTGGGTCAGGCTGGGTGACTCAAGATAGGGACCTGGATCCAACCTTTAAATCATAATTCCAAAAGAAAAATATACAGAGGTATTAACTTTAAGTGTACTAAAAGGAAGAGTCCTCTTCCAGTACAGCCAAAGTCATGATAACAACCCAGAGAAGGTAAAAGTAACACCACTTAGAAATTGTTAACTAGAGTGTATACATGTTAAAAAAATCTGTCAAATATGGTTAATACTTAATAGATACACAGGTAAGGGTCACCTGCAATCACTTTCCTTTACATGGAAAGCTAGAAAAATTAACAATGGGCCCTGAAAAGCTAGAAAAATAAACAACGTACACCAATAGGCCAAAACAGTAGTAATATTCTATTTGAAATCTACAAAGATATAAAAGATAAAAATGGCTTTAACGTCAAGTCTGATTTTGTTTTCTTAACGACAGTATGCAGTTCTAACTTACCATAAGCCAGCAATCGCATAGATGGTGCTGTCTCATCTGGGTTTATACTCTTCAAGCCCTCACTGGCTTTTCTAAGTAAAACCACACAGAAAATTTCTTGAAGTAGTTTATCAGAAAACTACATAAGACATTTTAAAACCCAGATACTTAATGCAGATTTTGATCAGGTTATACTCTAAATCTAAATAAAATCCATTTAAATCCAGCAAATTTTCAATTAACTGAAATCAACCAAAATTTCCAACCAACTTTTGCCTTTTATCTGATATTCACAAAGAGAAAAAAATTACAACCATCAGGGACTGAGTTTAATAAGGAAAAAAGCACAATACTTTCTTCTTCCCAAAGTAATTTATCTTTAATCCCACTTTGTTGGTACTTTGTTGTATCTTCCACCTGAGTTATACTCATTCTGACACCCTCCCTTCTAGCTTCCACTTCATAGAATCTAAAATGTACTCGTTCTTCAAAGTCTAGTTCAGGCAACAAATTCTCAAAGAATCCACCTTTACCAATGATTGATAACCACTCAACTCTCCTTGGTCTTAAATCCTACAATACTGACGGTCTGAACTGTCACATGGATACTTAATCATATGGTCTTCTAATTCTAAAATACTGTTTCATAGTCCCAATCAAGCTTCAGGGAAGAAATAATCGGGGAAAATAAAATCTGACCGTCAGAAAAGGAGATAAATGAACACCGGAATGAAATATTAGACTACTGCTCAGTATGAAATGATCTTCAGAATGATCATATCCACACTTCTGTCGTGGACAATTGGCAAACTTACCATAACCCTCTGTCCCCATGCAAATGTGTTAGGCATGCAAGGTGCAGCTGGTCGGTTCCATTTTTGTCACTATTACTAACCCTTGTTGGCGAGAAACTCTGCAACAATGATCCTGACTCAAAGGATACTTAAATTATATTTACTGTAAAGTATATTCATTAAAGCAATGAAGGAACCAAACATCTTAGAATGATTTTTCAGCAAGTGCTGAAACAAAAATGAGTTAGATTAACTCTAAGAAATTAACCAGAACATAGTACTTATATTCTGGGTATTGTGTTAATTTAAATTTCAAAGTATGCATGTTCATTACAGTGGGCCTATTCATCACAGAAATATAAATAGTGATCACATTAAATTAAGGCAACGCAGAATTCAACCAGAATAGTAATAAGCATAATGAAAAAGATCTTTCACTATTCTAGACTCAATTTGCCACTTCAGTGCTGTCCATTCGGAAGCATCATTTGGTAGCAAGGACATGAGTCAAAACTTAAGTGACTGACATCTTCTCCAGAGCAGTAAGCAACTAAAATGTCCAATTTTTATCTTAAATAAAATAAACTTACCTGTCAGAGGAATGAATGTTGTTAAAGGCTAATGAATGCCTAGAGATCAATATAACAGCAATAAGCTCCATCAATAGATATAACGGTACAATAGAATCAATAAATTCTAGAGGATTTCTGTTTTATATAAATTGCTCAGTAATGAAAAAAAAGGGTTTTGCTATTTAGTATAACAAAGTACTGCTATCACAAATATATTACAGAAAGGTCTGTGGCACCAACAATTCTCAAAGCTGACATTAGGAAGTGAAAAAGCATAAAACACCATCAATTTCCACATTCCTGATGGATAGAACACACAACTGATGATGTAAGGGACAGTGTTCTTAATTTAACTGTCTTACTGAAATGGAAAATTCTTTTTTGCATTTGTCATTGTTTCCAAGAACAAAAAAAACCTCAATTTTTAAAATACAAACTTTGAAAAACTACTGATCAATAATACCAGCTTTCCCACGTGTTCTGACTCATTTTGTATGTGTGTGTAGAGGAAAATTACCAAGAAACATGCATATAAAGTAAATCTACTATTTTAGAAATTTTTAATAGACATGCCTTTTAAAAAATTATAGCAATGACTTAACACTGTTTCTACAAATGATTTTCTAAAGTCACCAAATATTTATGGTATCAACATTATAAGACAACTGAATTAAATTACCAAAGCTTCAATTCAAGCCAAAAAAGTTCTAATGCATGTTTTAGGCAATGTGCAGGACCATAATTTGGAATTTTTTAATTAACATAGAAAGGGCTATCACCTGTGGCCACACACCAATTTCTCTCGGTGCGTGTCTTTGCTAGACTGAAAGTTACAATTCATTCATTCAAGATGGAGCACTGTTCCTAAGGCCTAACCCATGAAATATATTTATATTAGGCTGCAATGATAAATACTTTTTATTCAGTTCCATGTATGTAAAAAGACTGGTGCAAGCTCTCCACATTTTAATGTTGGTACCAAATTCAGATAGCAAAAATTTGATTGAGGCAGAATTTTGACCTTAAAAGTTCAAAACCTACTCTGGCAGTGGAGACAATTAAAGTATTGATTAGCCCCAAATTCCTATATTTGAATGTAGGGTAGCCTATGAGAGCACCTTAAATGGATCTGTATAAATGTTGGTCATGAATAAAGTATCATAATTCTCAAACTTGTTTTAACACATAACTATATAACACCCAACATTTCTAAAGTTCGCTAGGAAAATACGGTACCATATTCCATAGGCTTGCTGCCGATCATTTGTAAAGGCAAACAAAGGCACTTGTTAATACAGGCTTGTCCTACTATCTGCTTGCAAATCCCCTAAAGTCCTTTCAGGGGAGCAAACCTGGTTTTCCCAGAAGGCCAAAGAGGCTTCTCTGAACTTGCTGGCATGAGAACCCACGGACTGACAGCCACAATTCCTTCTGCATGTGGCCCTACACCCTCACTGCCCTCCTTAAAAATGACAACCCAGGTTCAAATTGTCATCCTTTGGAACCTTAGGTTAGTGACAATAAAAGGCTGCTTTTCAGGTGGAAACAGTGAAGAAACACGGTAATGAGAAACAGCAGGTACCCATCCAGCCAGTCCAGGTGAGTGAGGTTCTAGAACCTCGAGTCCTAAGGGGTTCCTAAACCCCTGCCCTAATCTGTGCAGAATCTGTTGAAATTAAGTTTGTTTCAAATTAGAACCATCACATGTGAAAATGCAGAACCAACACGAGCCAATGATGTTGCTGACAGGAAAATCCAGTGAAAGCGGAGGCTGAGTTGTTAGGAGAACGGTGCCTGGTCAAGGGTGGGAGGGGCTCTGCTCTCTGCACTACAGCACAGGTAAACCCCGGGCACCCACAAAAAGCAGTGTGTCCGTTGACATCAAAAAACAGAGACTGAAAAAGGTCTGGAACCCACATGCATGTCTTCTGAGGGTCAGGTGAATGAGGACTATTTAAATAGCCTTGAAAGAGACAAGATGACAACTGTGTGACAGATTTCATTCGTCTGTGCAAAGAAAAGGTCAGAAAGAGGGAGATTTTGATTACCTTAATATATTCAACAGTTACTACATTTCCAAAATTTAATTTTAACTGGTACCCGGCTATGGTCGAAGTAGGGCAGAGAGCAGTTACTGTCAAACCAGAAACATTCAACCACAGCTGAATGCCCATCTGTTAAGGATACTTTATTCTTGTGGGAACTAAAATGTTATCTTTGATTTTTGTTCGTTGATCTCTAATATTTCCAGGAACTAATGGAAATTTCATTTTTAAACCTTGTCTAAGATCTAAGATCTGTCTAAGATCTGACTTTGGCTTCTAAGCAGTGACTTCCTGGTTTTCTACTTGTGATTTAAACTGCTTCATGATTAAGTCTCAATATGTTACTAAAAGCAACAAGTCAAAAATAGAGAAGGGCTTGGCTTATTGGCAAGAACAAATCATCATCTATTATTGTAAGACATGTTGTTGAGGTTCTGTCTTGGTTACATCCATGAAATTCATAAAGTGCTTTAATTACCTCATTTGCAGAAGTAAAGAGACATAGCACATTTATCACTCTACTAAGCCTTAGGACGTAATCAAAGCCAAACTCATGACTGCCTGAAAGAAAATATGGTTCCATGGTCAAGCTGTGTTTCAAATCGGTGGTTTCATGTGAGATCCTCATGGGATCCTACAGATAACCTACTTTCTGGCCTACAAAGGGAACTCATGCTTTAAAAAAAAAAACTTTTTAAATGTATTTTTCTATTATGTACGTGAAATCACATGACATATCACAAAATGAACACACTTCCGTCGAATACAGTCAAAATAATGGAAGGCACAATAGCCATAGAATTAATTACTTTTGGTGGTGTCAAGGAGAAACACGTGTAAATTCTAAACTGGAACAGTTTTGTTGTTTCAATGACTATTTCTCTGGCTTATTTTTCTCCATGGGACTCATTACCTTTTAAGATATAAGTATTTTCTTGTTCATTCATTGGCTGTCTCTATTTCCACTATAATTTTACCTCTATGAGACTGTTTTTTAATCATGATGTATCCCCAGTACCTTGGGTACTGCATGGTATTGAGCAAATTTTCAAGAAATCTTTTTTGAATGAGTGAAGGAAGAAGTGAATATCCAAAAGTTAAAGCACTCAATTATTTTCAGGCTGGAAATGTACAATCCCTTGGTGTCAAACTATGTAGGAAAACATGGCACCTCAAATACAACGGCATATTAATGTTTCAAACTACTAAATCATAATTCAAATAAAAATGGTTTTAAAAAAAGGTAAAGCAAACATTTAACTTACTTTAAAAGTTTATAATATGCAAACCGGAACATTTCTTGGATAAGGACCGAGGCTAACACTCCAAAGATCAACAGATATTTCTGTACCGGTCCATCTTTGTTGTCAGCAATGGTTGATGCCATGAACCAAACAAAGGAAGAAAGCAGCAGAGACACCAACCAGAAGAAAGCTCTAAACATTAGGAGGAAAAAAAAAAGTTACAAGTGAGCAAGATTAATAATGATTTAAAAGCAGAAAAACAAACAAACAAATCCTGCCTGAGAAGGAACAGATTTCCTAACAAAAAAAGTATTCATGAATCAACTGTTCTTAATCAATGGTGCAGTATTCCTGGTGAAATCAACAGTCTGGGAGGGTACAGCTCAGTGGCAGAGCACGTGCTTAGCGTGCATGAGATCCTGGGTTCAATCCATTAAAAAACAAACAAACAAAAAACATACAGTCCAAGAGGAATTTGAGATTTTTCCTAAAAATCAACTTTTTTTTCCCCCGTGACCCTGCTATTTGTAAGTACATCTGCAGACTACCTGCCAAGGACGGTCTGGCTGAAAACTTGATTATTAGCTATGCTTTCTAATTAATGCTTTGCCCATTGATGTGCAAATGTCTTTTCCAGGAAAATGTCTACATCTCTATTAACAGAATGACTGGTATAAAATCCAGAGGTTGGAAGCCTGGGCTCTGATCTAGGTCAGTTTTCCAGGCCAGGCTTTCACAACATTCCTGTGAGTTTTAATGATTATAACAAGCTTTACAGAATTTGTGCCCAGATCTCTATTTTTAAAACGACACGTGTGACGCAGCACTTTCAATACAGTTGTGAGAGGTGAAAAAGTTCAGGAAAAGTGGAAATCACTGGCCTCGCCTGACTGCTTCTCCTGGTGCCAAGTGAAACTCAGTGGTGGAGAGAGTCGAGGGGAGCCCCAGTAAGAGCTCCCAGACAGATGACTGCTGGGACTATGACCACATTCGCCACGGGAGTTCGGTATTTACCAAGCTCCTGCAAAAAGATGCACTACAGCTGTTGCGGGGTTTTCACAGGTTTTTCTACCCTTTGGCTGCTCGCCTGAATCACCTGGGACACTTTAAAACATTCCCTAGTCTGAATCCCACTCCGCTAGACACAGTCGATTGGGCACCTATATGTTTTAAAGCACCTGATCCCTAGGTGCTTAATGGCTTTTAACCCGCTTGGGATTAAAAATGCCTGTCAGAATCTGAGGGAAATTAGGTAACCCCCCTTCTCCAAAAAAATAAAAGATGCATATATGAATTTATCCACAAAAATTTCCATTCGGCTTTAACGTGTGACTCACTAAAGCCCATCTACGGACCCTAGGCAAAAGCTCGGCAGTCAAGCGCCAGGGTTTTCCGTGACCCACGGTGTGGGCTCCTTCCCCAGAGCCCGCACTCTGGGGTCGCGGGGCTCTCGCTCTTCTCCCGCCGACCCTCGGAGGAGGGCGAGCAGTCCCAGGGAAGCGGGGTCTCCGCCCTCCCCGTCCCTGACCTTCTCCCCTCCAAAGCCCAGCGCGGTCGAGCAGTCCGGTAGGGACGCCGGGGACCGCCGGTACCACCGGCGGGGGAGGGGAGCCCCGGTCTGGGTTTCCCCGCGCAACCGCCTTACCCAATGATGAGGAAGATGACGCGCAACGGCTCGGTGGCGATGGTGAAGATGTAGAGGGCGAGCGCAGGCCCGAAGGCAATGAACGCGCAGCCGAAGAACACGGCCGCCGTCATGGCGACCGCGGAAGCCGGCCCAGGGGCCTGGCGGGGACGGCCGGGCGCCGAGCCCTGACAGACTTGAGCGCGGGGCGGAGCGGGGAAAGCGAGAGGCGGGCGGAGGGGCGGGAGGCGGGGCGCGCGGAAGGACCGGGGGCGGGGCCGGGCCGGGGCGCGGGGGGGCGGGGCCAGGCGGCGGGGCGGGGTGAGGAGGAGAGAGGCGGAGGCGCGCGGCGCGGGGCGCGCCTCATGTTCGGGCGGACAGGGGAGGCGGAGCAGCTCCCGATCCAGATGCGCAGTTGGCTTGCGATTCTAAGGTCGCAGCCGTAGATCCCCGGCCCCCGCCACCACCACGGGAGCACATCCATCAGGCCAAGGGCCGCGAGGTGCCCAAGAGGAGGGCAAGTCCCCAACCCGCTTTGGGGCGTAGACGCGGGAAGATTCCAGATCAACTAAAGAAAAACGCTGCACAGGACGTAGGCAGGATTTCATTTCTAAACAAAGGAGCCTTTTTTAAAGCACGACTTGCCATTTGTATAGTCGCGGGAACTTCGTGCAACTATGTGCAGAACACAGACTGGGATAGTGATGACCCAGGCGATAACTCACAGACGGAAGCTGTCCGTCTGAGGGTTGTTTTGGCGAGCTGGTTTTATTTGTTCCCCACTCCTGCCATGTCTTTAAAAAAGTTGTTTTTGAAGGCATTCTCTGATCACCCTGTAGTAACAGTAACATTTCCCTGCTTGGTTTTTACTTGCTCATTTGTCTCCCCCATTAAAATATAAACTTTTGGAGGTGAGGGTCTTTTGTTTTGTTCTTTGTTTCGAACGCAGCACCTAGAAGGGGCTCACATGTGTTCAATGAATGAAGTAATTTAAAGAGTGGAACTTACCAACATTTGCTATTTTATATTAACAATTTCTGAGAGGTTTACAAATTAAAACCGGAAGGTTAATTTCTCTGATCATTCACATCTCAGATATATCTCCATGCCTAATGGAGATAATAATAATACATACTGGGTTATTTTGAGTATTGTGCCTGCATAGTAAGTGCTATGTAAGTGTTAGCCACTCCCACTCATTCCTTAATGTCTGTCATGAATAAAGCTCTTGGAAATCAACATTGAAATGGCAAAAGTTGGAACCTGACTGAAGATGTTCTGCGGCTCCCCTCTGAAAATGGGCCTTCAAATGATACGTGTTTAATTTTTTATGGTAAAATGTCACCTTTATCCATTTAAAACAGACATGTATATTTTCCTTTTACTCCACAGAATATTTCTTCATTTTGAAATGTCTTGGGACAACAATTGAAAGTGATAGAGTGACTCAACATTAGATAGGTTCTTTTGGTTCTGTCCTGAATCAAAGTTGTCAAGTACAATTACATTACTTCAGCTCCATGCAGAGATGCCTTCACAGAAGCATAATGTACTCATGTCCTTGGTGTAAATTAAGGGATTTTTTAATAAAAGAAATTATAAGCAGATAGGATAGGAGGTCCCCAGAGGAAAAGAACCAGGCATGGCTTTCTTGACCTAAAAGAAGCCACTTTTGGTCTAACTCATTTTGTGATCTAAGCCTGGCCACAATACCTGTCCTAGAACAGGACTCAGTAATTAATAATCTTAAAGGAACAAAAGAATGCAGAAACAAACAACTATTATCAAGCAAGAGAAGTAACTATAACAAAGATACTGTATCAGTAGTGAAGACTTCCAGTTCTATTTCAGGGGTGAAGACCAGCCTAAATCCTCAACCACCATATCAACTGGAACCTGAGGGATGATGATCTTTGACCTTTTCTGACCCTCATGACTGACTTCAATCAATGAAAGCTTGGATTCTTGTCAACCTTTGCCCCAATTCCATGCTGAACTCTCCTCTGCTCACCACCCAATCCCCTTCATGCATATGCATATGCCCGTAGTTAAAACTTGACCAGTTTTGCTGTTCTGGAGGTAATGCTTTGGGAAAGATCTCCAGTGTTCTCCTAATTGTTGCAAGTAATAAATCCTTCCTTCTCCGGATCTTTGGCTTGGTCATGTCTTTTGCCTCAACACCCAACAAGAGGAGAACCCAGCTTTTCGGATAACAAAATGGCCATCTACATTTTTTCTTGCATAGCTCATAAAACTGTTTCATTATCATTATTCTATATCTCTAATAGATCCAGGATTTACTATTTGAGTTCAGGTCTAGAAAAAAGTTTTGTTTCTCCTGACAAATGCATATATGTTCAGCTTGAGAGCTAACTCATCATATTCAGGCTTTATCTTGACTCCCAGGAAGCTTGGTGCTAAATTTAATAGTTTACAGCAACTATACTTCTTCTTCTTTTTAAATTACAATTACTGCCATGACTTCAGAATATGGCTTATTCTTTTATCCCGATTTTGATGTTTCAGTGACCCCAATTTTAAGCAAGATCTCTGTGTGTTGGTTAAAGCTGCCTCCAATTCTTTAGAAGTAGGCAACTCAACATGCAAAGCTATAAGTTGGGGGAATTTATACTTATGGTATCTTGACCATATTTCAGGTCAGTCTTAGTCCCCAAGCCCAGTTAAAAAATGGGAAGGCAATGAAAATGCCTAATGACTCTACTCCCGTATCTACGAAGAAAAATCTTTAACTGATGTCTGTTGGAATAGAAAAGAAAGTAACTAGACCAAACTGTGAAAATCACCAATGAGACAGTCTTCTGCAGCATTCATAGTTATTCACTAGCTACACTTATTTCAAGTTCTCTCTGAATGATGGCACCTTACATTTATCCAATGCATTGCTGCTTAAACAGCACTCTTACACTGATTTCAACAATTCTATTTACAAGTGAGGAATGTGAGGCTGAGTAGCAGTGCTATTGACTCATTAAGTTTTTATGAACTTACTCTGAGTTTTCTCCAAAGACTTCAAAACATAGAAACTTACTAAGGGATGCTGGGAATTAAAACCCTTAAAGTCTCCTGGGCTAAGGAGCCTGACACACACTATATAGATAAGGCTAGATTGTTGGGTGTGCACCTAGAGGGGTGGGAGGGTGCAAAAAGCAATACCACACATTAGCAGATCATCCAGTAAAGCTTTGAAATACCTACCAATGATTGACAATAAACTAACACTTGAGCTTTGTTTTTTGGTGTTTTTTGGTGCTGAAAGATTTCCACTCAACCACTTATTCATTCATTCAAAATGCATGTTAAATTCTTGCTAAGTATCAGGCACAAAGCTAGGCAGTGGGAGCGTACCTCCTGTCACCCTGGAGCTTGCAGTCTCGTGGGGAAGCCAGACAAGAAGTGCAGTGGCTGAGGATACACAGGAAGGGGGAGGACAGCCAATCCAGACTGGTGAGGTGTTGCTAAAGAAGGTAACACCCACTTTTTCAGGTCTTGGCTTAGGAGTCAGCAAAGCTAGGAAGTAGGGAAGAAATGGAAGGACAAATGGAAAGGCCTCAAAGTGAAAGAGAGCAGGGCATTTCTGAGGGACAGAAAGTAGTTCAGGCTGTCCTAGGAGTGTTAGGAGAGGGACAAAAGACAGAAAAAGCCGGCAGCTTCGAGTTTCCTTCAGGTCCTTCGTTTCTCTAGGGGAGTGGACAGGATCAGATCTCCCGTGTAAATAAAATGGAAAATGGGATTCCAGATAAGAGGTCTTTGCCATCTGCAGGCATGAATCAGGGAGACTAGCAGGAGTCTGGAGAGAAGCAGACAAATTGAAGAGGTTAGGAATGGTGCAAACTAAAGATGGCTTCTAGAAAGGTGTATACACACACACACACACACAAGTTTTTAAGGTTAATTAATATCAGTTAATTTTACTTGTGTCAATTGAAAAAAAAAAGCACAACCTAAAAGTTGAGAATTATGTTTTATTTGGCAGATTTGCTAAGGACGCAAGCCGGGAAGACAGCTTCTCAGACAGCTCCAAAGAGGTAAGGGAGGAGCCAGGATATATAGTTTTTGCAAAACAAAAACAGAAACAAGTGGTTGGAACATCAAAAGACTACTGTTAATTAAAGAAAAACCAGATGTCTTAAGTTAATGAATTTAGTGCTTTTCTATATATGGGAAGATGCAAGAGTCTGGGCTTTTTGAAATCATTCCTTTGATGTGCGCCTTAACTATCTACAGCCAGTATCCAGCTTTCCTCCATCCTGAGTCCCCTCAGGGTGCACAGTCTAGGATGCTGCGGTGGCTGATGGATTGATGTCCCCTCCTGCAGGAGCTTAGAGTCCAGTGGAGGAAGGAAAGTAAATGGACAATTTGAATCCAGTGCAGTGAGTGATGCTTTGCGTAAACACAGGAGGGGGCTTCTAACTGAGGATGGGTTGTGGCTGAAGTCTTCCCAGAGAAACCCTTCCTGAAACTCAAAAGAGAAGTTAGCTGGACAAAGGGCAGGAAGTCAGCAGAAGGAGCAGCGGAAGGAAAGGAATGACAAAGCACGTTATGTTTGGGGAACCACAGTTACTGCTGAGGCTCAAAAGATGTGTATGAGTGAAGGTGTGACAAAATCTAAGCCGGGACACAAAGATGTGTGGATGGCAAAGGACTTCATTCATCAGGCTAAAGAGTTGAGGTTCTTTTTCCCCCAAGGGTACGAGGTACCACTGAAGGATTAAATGTGGCCATAACATTAAGACTCCAGTTTTAATGACCTGTCAGCACTGTGAAAGCAGGATTGGAGGAAAATAAGATTAGGAACTAGAAGACTGGTAAGGAGAGGTAGCAGAAATCTAGGCAAAGATGAGGAGGCCTGAATAAAGACAGAGGCAGAAATCAAGTGGATGGGTTAGAAACAGAGTAAGGAGTTAGGACGTGTAAGACTTGGAGGTTGATTACCTGTTTGGGGATCTGGGTAGATGACAGTGGCTCTCTGGAAAAGGGTTGGGACTAAAGATACAAAACTGAAAACTGTATTAGTGTCCGATTGTTGCCGTAAACAAATTAACACAAATTTAAGGCTTCAAGCAACAGAAATTTATTCCCTTACAGTTCTGGAAGTAAGAATTACGAAATGAGTCTTAGCAGGCTAAAATCAAGGTGTCAGGGCCAGGCTGATTTCCTTCTGGAGGCTATAGGGGGAAATCTCTTCCCCCTCCTTTTCCAAATCCTAGAGGCTACCCGCATTCCTGGGCTCACGGCCCTGCATCACATCACCTTTTCTACCTGTTGCCATCACCGCAGTTTTCTTCTGATTCCTCCTGTGTCTCTCTCATCAAGACCCTTGGGATTATACAGGGCCCACCTGGATACCCTCCTACCTCAAGATCCTTAACTTGATCACATCTGCAAACTCCCTTTTGGAAAGTAACACTGACAGGTGCCAGGGGTTAGGACGCTGGCATCCTTGGGAGCCATTATTCAGTCTACCACAGAAGTCACGAGCTATTTAAGAACTATGAAAAAGGATGAAATGATTTTGGATAAGTGGTTAATCAGGAGAATATTGTCACCAAGGGAAGGAAACTAAGGGAAGAGAACATTTCTTGTTAAATGCTGCCAAGAGGTTAACTGAGATAAGGACTGAAAATCATCTGCTATTTAGCAACTCGGCCACAGTTGGCATGATGTCAGTGACACGATGGGGGTGGAAGTCAAACTGGAGGAGGTTGAGAAATAGATAGAAAATAAAAAAGTGAACCCAGTAGCTATGGGTGACTCTTTGAAGAAGCTTGGCTCTGACAGGAAGAGGAAACAGCAGTGGGTGAGAGCAACATGAGGCCACGGGGTGGGAGGGTTAAAGACGCTTAGGGAAACAAGGTAACACAGGATAAGAGTTTGAAGGTATAAGAGAGCTGTGAGTTCCCTGAGAAGCAGCAAAGAGGTGGAAAGATGAACCCACAGAGGCGGAGAGAAAGCACGGAATAGGAGGAATTTCTGTGCTACATGAGGTGAGGATGAGGGGAGAGAGAGTGCAGCCAGCCCACGGGAGGCTGTAGGTTCAGGAGGCAGAGGTGGTTGTAGATCGATGCTTCTCTGCGTGAGACAGATGAAAGATCTATCAAGAGTGGGAAAAGGAACAGAGAAAGAAGCTGGAGAAGAACAGTGAAAGTGTTCCAAATGGTTGAAGGGATGAACGATGAATGACAAAGGCTAGGACTGGGAACATGTGCCAGCACCGGGGTGGGACATCCACAGAACACCGACATCAAATTGTGTTACTGGACGTGAGAACAATAGAAACCAAACTTGCAAGGGCTAAGAGGGAAGGACGTTCAATTTAAGTCTGCAGTTCTGTAACAGAATAACCCCCATGTATTCTGAACTAAGAATGAGCAGACGCACTGGCCATTTTTTTTTAAGTCAGAAGGGAAGTTTGCTAAATTATCTCAAGTCTACCGTGGTTCAAGACACTTATCTAGCAAGTTAGAAGAAACATTTTAAAACTGTGTAATCCATTTCAGAGAGACATGACTATTTTCATCATGTAGTTTTTATTTTAGACGAACATTATTGTAAAAAAAAGTTCACCTGGAATAAAATCCATTTTTTCTTTAAAAAAGAAAACACAGCATCAGTATCAGTACACAATTGATGAACTGGCTTAAAGAAGATTAAGCACATGACAGGTCCACTTCATCTGCGGGAACTTTTTCACATTAAGCCATTGGAGCAAAAGTGAAATATGCTGAAACATACACAGTAGGATAATTATATGGAAAAACTAGGTATTTCCCACTAGGGGCATGATTTTAGTCAAATAGATTATAGTATTTTGCATTAAAGGAACAGTGTCAGCCGCAAACAAAATAAAACCCATCTGTAAGGCCATAGGAATGAATTATAATAATTAAATTCACATTTTAAAAAAAGCTAAGAAATAAAACAAGAAGTTCTATTAGTTCTTGGCAATAAGAAATGCAATTGCGTATGACACAAGCATTTCAAAAAATGAAGTAAAATTTGAAAATATCCCTAAAATAATTGTTTGCTAATTTTCATTTCTGTAAATTTCAGTCACTTCGATTTTTTTCATAGTAAACATGACAGCCATTAAATTTATTAGTCTGAAAAAAGACTGATTCTACTGTAAAATTGTGCTAGCATTTGACATTTTATTAGCATTATCTTGTCCCTCGGGGTCCCTCTAGGACAAGAATTTCATTTTTAGACATTCTCTCACCCCCTTCTTTGGATATAACAAGAAGGAGAAAGGAACGTCCTGTTACAAGAAAAATTCTTAAAAACCTGACAGCAGAAATGGTGCTTAAAATTTGAGATAAGTAAACCAACATAATGAAATGCTGTTTTAAAATGTCAAGCTTAGAAGCTCATCTTTAAAGATTAGGAACTAAATTTATAAAGAAATCTAAGACATGAGCTAGAAAAGTCTGCTTCCATGTATCACTGTTCACAGGGAAAACTGTATAAGCCTTAATACAGATTCTCAGCATTCAGAACCTGTACAGTGGAGTTATAATCTCTTATTTAGAAATTTCTGCAAACATTTATCTATATTGCACAGCTAAGTTTGTTAATGGAGACAGGAAGATAATACTTCTTTTGCACTACTGGATATGACATGTATGTTCTATCCTAAACTAAACTACCTCCTACCTTTTCCAATGATGCCTTTAGTTCAAAACAGTCTAAATTATGCCGGATGCTTAAAGACTGGCTCACTGTTTTTCTACCAGGTATTAGAATACTAGTTAGCTAAATGAGGTATAATTAAAAAATAGTCCTTCAAAGTAAAGAGTATAGTCTTCTGGAAATTTATAACAAAGACTGCACAGAATGTTCATGTGAAGAGTAAGAAACCCTGAGCACCTTCTAACTGATGCACAGGTGGGTTATTTTCTCATCATCTGTCTGAAGTAAAATATAGCTAAAATCAGTTCCCAGTGAAACGGTTTACAATCAACTGACTTACATGCTACTTAGTTACAGCACATTTTCATCGTCTGATACCCTCAGACGCTTACTTGAAAAGGTGTAGTCCCGTTCCTGTCAAAAATTAGCACGCTGATAATAAAATGCAGCCCCCGAACCACTAACACTGCTGCAAAAAATCTTCATGTACCTTATCCATAAGACCACAGAAAAAGGTTCACACAAAACTAGGTTTCTTCAGTTTCAGCAGGGAACAGACAATTATCTGTCACTAAATTCATCTACAAATAGAAAAAATAATGCACTATATGTACATTATTAAGCAAAGGGGAATATTTATTGGGGCGTTTTACCATGCAGAAAAGTGAATTTCCTACAGTCTTAGCTCAAATTATATACAATGTAGCAAAGCTAAATATAAGAAAATAGCAAGGACGATTTATTTCTATATAACAGAGTATATACCCCCGGTTCGCTGCTACTTCAAAGAGCACTTCTAGACTCATCTAATCTGTATAGGGCTCTCTCAAAGGGAAGTTCATGGAGACTAGGTATTAAGACATAGAAGACAAGAGAAGAGAGAAGAAGAAAAAAAAAAAAAAAAGCAAAGCATTCTGTTGAGGGGAAAAAAAAAAAAAAAAGGCTAACCACAGAATATGTCAGTTTTGGTTTGCAGACAACCCCTGAGATATAAACCAAAGTGTTAAGACACCAAAGAGTCAGAGGTAAATTACTAAGAAAATTACATTCATACATGGTGTCATAGCACTTGCCTTCTAGAAATCACTTCGTTACCATCCAGAAAGCTTAACTGCTGAGATCTTTTTCAGAAAATTAGTGAATACAAGATGTTTTTAAGAAACTATTTTTTTCATTCCAGAAAGATATCTAATTTTAAGATGGTAGACTTACAGTCAACTTTCAATCAAGGAACTACTGATTATACTGAGACACCAACAGGTGCCTTTAGGCCTATAGGTAAGTACCAAAAAAAAAAAAAAAAAAAAAAATCAAGAAGGCTGGAATTTGTGAACAATACGTTTAGTGTACCCATCAAAAACAGCTCTGGTATATTTCCCGCCGGGAAATTGTACGAAAGTTTTCAAACAAGCAGGAAAGGTTGACTGGTCCAAGCGTTCTCGTGATACACCTTAACCTGGAGCAGAATTCTCTGTGGTAACGAGCAAGCCATTTCCACGTTCCTCTCCCAGTCTTAACTATCAAGCATGGTGGTAGCCTTTGTGAAACGAAACAGGCCTAACAGGAAGCAGAATTATTATTCCTGAATTACCTCTTTATTACTCCATTCTGTGTTATGACACTGAAGGCTAGAATAACAGCAAGGAATTTGGCACATAAGTTATCACTAAATACCTTTTTTCCTTATGTGACGGTTTCATCTATAGAAAGCATGCCAGTACCAGTGTGCGGTGAGAAAGGCAGCTAAGCTTTTGGTTGGCTTTGGCCCAAATGGCTGGACCAAGTTCTGTAACAACAAACCTGAACAGATGGAACTGGGTTCTACACATTCAACAACAGCTGCTGTAAAACTGAAACTGTGCTCATAATTTCTCAAATGAAAAGGCAAGACTTTTCCTAGAGGCTGCACTAGGTCTAATTACTCACACTGAAAAAAAAAAAAAAAAAAAAAAAAAGGCCCAAATAAAAACAGAACAAAAATCATTACTTTCACCATACCAAGAGCTATCTCTATGAAACTGATGTCCGCAGGTCAACCTCTCTCCCTGTAGGTAAGCTTTCTGTGAACGAAATCTCAGTCTAACCTGTTAACTCTTGCCGACAGGGATTCTGTTAAGAATTACTACTAACCCAGCAAGGGAAGGAGTGAATCTAAGAAAAAACAAATTATGTAGCCTGATGTGACAGAACTATTAGATGTTGAAATAAAACCTTAAATGGTCCATCTCTCTGCATATGTAAAATTTCAGTTCATGAAGTTGACATTTAGACAACAAAGTTCAAATGTTATGTTTTAGATAACTGAGTGATTACAACAGGTCAAACACAGGAAAGAAGAGCAAAAACAAACCTCAAGAAAAGTGACATTAAGGTCATTTCCAAACACAGTTTCAGGAGATTAGGCAGAGGTAATCAACTGAAAAAGTGATTTACTCAGCTACCCAGACTCAGGCAGAAAGGGCAGGAATGAAGCAAAACTCTAAACAATCTGAACAAAGACACTGTGGTCTTTGATGAATAGATGGGTATCTTCATGAATTTTGAAGATAAATTTTATCCGAATTTAATGACTCTTACTTAAGAAAAATCAAAGCCCTTAAATGAATGCTATCAATGCAATAACATTTGGCCATATGAACCAGACCAAACGTCCTTTAATTTTAGCATATTATCCTCTGCTTTAAACGTTCCACTCTTTTTTTTAAACGTCCCCAAACGCACAAATTTGTCTAGAACCTCACCAGACAAAAGTGTGCAGATATGAATCTCAGATTGTGCTGTAACACGGGAAGGCTAACACTGATGTGCAAAGTGAGAAAAAGAAAGACAGCAGCTTCTGCAACACACAATAAAACAAAGGAAAAACAAGTTAAGTCCGGCACGTGTCTCCACTTCATTGCTTCCACATTTGAAAAAAGAAGCCAGTTGTCTTGATGGGCCGTGAGGCTGGAATCCACTGCACGTTCTGTGTCGGGAGGTCTAGGTTCAACAGTGCTCTCAGTAGCAGCTGGGCGGGACGATTCTGAGGCTTGGTGACCTGTGCTTTCAGAGAAGCAGGAAAGGGTCCTCTAGGTGTGCTGCAGTCTCTCAGAAAGAGTCCATCAAAGTAGCGAGCAACGGAAGAAACTGGTCTTCTTTGATCGGTTTTCTGTTATTTTCACTGGTCCACCTGCCCCTGATGAATTGCTGTCATTCTAGAAAACAGAAGATAAAGTTAACAAGGAAATAAAAGTTTCATGGTGTGACCCCAATTATCTAAAAAAAATGTATATATATATCAAATCATGCCATAAATGTGTACTGAGTAGAATGTTTATTTAGGAAGGGAAACAGTTAAGCTCTGATGTTGTCTGTTTCTTTGGAAATTGTGGATTAAAATAAGAAAAAAAAATTAAGACAGTACCTACTATATTAACAATGTATTGGTTAGAAAGTTTCTATTTCCAGTTCAAAGAAATTATAACCAAAAGAATGTGAAGTTTCAAGGGTAATGATGGAAACAATGTTAAGATACTGGTAGAGGCAATCCTGTTGTTAGAGGTAAGAAGAGCTGGTAACATAAGGCAGACAATTATACTCAAGATTCTGCTTAAACCAAACTTTCAAGGTTGTCCTAATGATTCATCACTGAGATTGTTTCAAATTTAAGCTAACTTCAGCAACTTCAAGATCAAATATATACGGATATAGAGAGATTACAAATTTAATTTGTGCTATTATTATTTTAATTATTCTGATCAAAATTCAATTAAAGACCACTTAAAGAGTTAGCTGAAACAGCTGCAGTTCAGAAATAAGAAAAGTGAAGAAACAGAAATAAGAATCAGAGTTTAACCAGGGGAAAATGGAAGTCAGGAAAAAAATGAGTTAATGGGAACATATTATAATCAGGCCTATCCCTTTAATCAAATAAATTAACAATGTAAATAAGAAAACAAAATTATATGTCATACAAACCATTTTTCTGTTGAGTTTTGTCATTATATCTCGTGCAAGTGTAAAAAATGCCTAGAAGTAAACAAAAATCTCGTTATTATATATTTATATTTTTAAACAGAAATGTAGAAATGTTTATTATTTCACTGTAAAATATAATTATATTAAAGTTCTGAATTGAGAAAAGAACATAATTGCAACTACAGTAAACACATGAACACTGTATCTTATTTTTCAATTGTATCATTAACGTTTTCCAATGTTATCGAACTGTCATTCTTTCAATTCATCAAATATTTTCTGCACATACTATCTGGCACAAGTTTCTAACATGAACCTGTTGAGTCATGGGTAGTTTTCTCAGCTGACCAGGAGCGCTTGCGAGGAACAGGTTCTGGGACATCTGCTCGTCCCCATGATGGGGCACAGTCCCTGGCCTGAGAGATGCTGGTTATTACCCAGTAGCCCTAAAATCTGTTTTCTCAAAACTCTCTACCTTCTCCTCCCAACCTCCTCTCTTTCAAATTGCTTTCACTCTTATACCTGAGAATATATAATCTTCCACGTCTTAACACTCCAAAATCCCAACAGTTCTCACAGCTCAGCTAAATTCCCCACTGTGGAAATCAGTTCAAATAGAAGCAGGACGAATCTCAGTGACATTTAATGCCTGGTGTTTATTGACCCAAAGCCAAACCAAACATTTAGAGAACCTATCATCCTTACTGAGTTTCTACATAGCCAAGACTCTTAAAGCTTCTTCAGTTGTCTCCGTGCTAAACCCACTGTTATCTTGGTCTCTTGCCTCCCAATCGCTCCTGATGCCCTCAAAAATGTCGAGCCAAAGGACTACTCCCAATCAAGTCAAACAAGCAATACGGTAACTACTGTTAGCACTCGCAGTCTGTCGCACTGTCACACCGTTCACCTGCAAGTCTAAGTTTCTAAGTTAGCCCATCCTAGTTTCATCAGGCTAAGTTAAAGCTCTGGGAAAACCGCTAACTTCTGCAGGATACCTGGCCAGAATAAGCAGTTCGGGCAATTCCCAGCTCTGTATTTCCAGAGTTCAACGTTCTCCCTAAGCCACAGGTGTGATCAGGGTAGGACTAACAGAGACCGAAGACTCTCGATGAAGCCAGGGTATGGAGTCCATCCTGTGGGAACAAACCTACACGGGCCATCTCAGTGAGCAAGCTTTGATCCTGTCTCCACTAGTAAAGCTGACTGAAGAGGCTCCTCTCTTTCTGATGGAAGGAAATCCTTCCATGGCAGGCAGATGGAAGCATTTTTCTGCTTATCTATGCTTGAGTAAGTAAGTCAGTAGAGGCTGCCTGTTTCCTAACACCCATTAGCCAACCTGAAAAACTGCGTATTGGTTATTTAAAACAAAGACGACGTTCTGATCAGTGTCTACTAGTCCATAAAGTCATCTAAGTCTCAATTAAAAAAAATTATTTTTGGGGGGAAGGAAATTAGGTCTTTACTTATTTTTAATGGAGGTACTGGGGCTTGAACCCAGGACCCTGTGCATGCTAGGCATTCACTCTACCACAGAGCTATACCCTCCCCCTCAATTTTTAACCGTGATGTCCGGGTGAACAGTGAATAGCCTGAGAAACTAAATGTTTATGAAACAATCAGTATTATTGTTAATTACCTGTATTAACACATAGTACATGTATTATTTTTATGGTCAGCTTAAAAAAATGTTTTTGAAAAAGAAAATATTATCAACAACTCTGCCCTTGGTAAAGAAAATCTGTTCTTCGAATACTTTAGATAATTTGGTTTTAACAGTTAACTTAATGAAAATTTATTAAAACTGCTCTCTGATAAACATGCTTTCTTATTTCTGCTTAATGCGTTGTGTTAAAATGTATCAGGCTTAATCAACTTCAAATATGTACACTGAGGGAATCTGCTCAATAAGCTAACAGTTTAACTCTCTCTTGAGAGAGTGCAGACATGAACGTAATTAAGGCTCCCGGCTCCCGGCTACTACAGGATGACACGAGCGATGATAAATGAGCAGACAACACTGTGCTCGGTCGGCTAGAGCAGGATTTCCAGCTTCCCACACAAAGGGCAAAGCTGAACTTAAACTGAACTTCCATCTTCCGTTCAGTGACTCTTAACTGAGCAATCTAATACAGTGCATGTGGAGGATGGGTGCTGAAATTCAACAACCAGGGTCCGCCTGAAAGTCAGAAGCAGTTTACAAACGGAAGTGGGGTTCCCACAAGACATTCCCTAAGTCAGAAAATGGCAAGGCTGGGAGACTTGCTTGAACACGGGCCCTTAAGACACTACTGCTACTATATAACAAACCACCAAGCATCCTTTCTTACCTCTTCTACATTCGTACTGGATTTTGCACTTGTCTCCAAGAATTTAATCCCATAGTCAATTGCTAACTGAAAGACAAACAGAAACATTTAAATTCAGTGCAAGTTTTTTAAACATAGAGAGTACTTAGTTCAGAACTCCTGTGGTTCTCAAATTTCTTTGCTTTTTTCTATTGTGTTTAAAATTTAGGTATCTAACTTCATCATCAAAAGTATTTTTTCTTTTTATTTATTTATTTTTTCCTTTTTGTTCAGTGTTAAGTAAAATGGCACCACTTCCACTCAAAACACAATTGAAGTACTTCTCTTTTTTCTATTATACTTTTAGTTTTCTAATACACTTACTATAAAAACTGAGAAGCGTACCTCTACCCTTAATTTGAGATTCATTTGCCCCTTTCATCTGCTCCCAAAGTATAAGCCTCCAACACTTATTATCATACAACTTTTCGTTATTTTTTAAAATAAATTGGTGCATTACAGAACAAAAGCTTAAAATACTGAGTACTCATTTCTTGGGTTTCTGTTGATCGTGGCAAATTGTGAACTCCCGCACATTTCCAATACCCTCAAAGAGTTTCCACTTCATTTACAACACCAAGATTAAGGGACTGTTTTTAGAGGAAAAATGTTTGCAGTCAGATTGAAAAGCAAAATGCATTTTGCATGTATCACTAAAAAAAGGCTAAAGCAAAATTCCAAGACTGAGAAATTGAAGCCTCTAAGTCAATTTGGAAAATGTCATAGAAATGAGTATGTACATATAATAAACTCTTGTCTTGCAGGGCACAAAATAGAGAAACGCCTATAAATGACCTTTAAATGATAACCACAGTGTGATAAGTTTACAGAGAGTTTATCCATAATGGCTTAAATCTAATGTGTAGTAAAATATTCTTAGAAAAAAAATAATGAACTGGAAAATGATTACTGTTGAAACTTCACCTCTCCTCTTATTTTTTTTCAAAGAGAATGAATTATTTTAACTTCAAAACTGGGCATTTTCACATAGATAGCGAAGAAATAGCCTGAACGCTAAGCTGCAGGAGTCTGAAAAAGGACCAACTTCTATCTCCCAGAAAACAGCAAATTCTTTTGGAATGAGTCATGACTACACAGAATATGGAGCTAGATCTCAAATACTAATTCATACCGTTCAAGTACGGATTACATCTTTTTGTTGTTGTTTTTAACAGATTAAAATATACAAATTTTTCAAACTTAAATCAATAATTAAATGTTTAGCATGAGTAGATTTCCAATCTTTCCGCATTCAGTTCCCATTTACCTTCTCCCCTCTTTCTTTTGACACTTGTCTTTTGTCATTCATATCACATTTGTTACCCAGGATCATTCTTTCCACATCTGAAGAGGCGTGCTGCCGGGAGAAAACTGTGTGTTATAAAAACAGCCTGAGAAAAACACAGTTGCTCAATAGACAAATCCTAACCTGTCAGAAACATACCCATAAATTTAATAATAAGACAAATAATCTTTCACTCAACACAAGTCCTGATTCAGAGAAAAAAAATTAACAGATGGGAGGAGGGGGAAAGCTACAGCATAAGAGTCTGTGCAAAGCCTTTTCTTCCCAAAGACTTAAAGTCATCTCATGTCCTTTTTTGCACATGAACAAACAGAAACAAAACTTCTAGTTATCTAACAACAAGACTTCCAAATATCAGTTTGGGTCAAAGAAGGGAAAAAAACCTCAGTACCGAGTGAGTCAGTGAGGAAGGCATTTCGGATTTTGAACTATGTAAACAATAAATTCATGTAGGTTAACCGAAACACGTACGACATTATTTCAAAGTCAGATTTCTTTCGGAAATATCAAACATGTTAAAAAATTTTAATACCAATCAATCTGGAACTAGGTCAAATTTTCAATGTCTAAGATGAAGAAACTGTTGGGGGGGTGGGCAAAATGATAAGTTGCTGGGATAAAGATATATTTTTGCCAGTCAAACAGCATGGAGGGACAGACAGCATCGGGAACCAGATGTTTTAATCCTGGTTCTCCTTTTTAAAGGCTCTATGAGCACATGCAAGTCACTTCTTTCTGGCCTCTGTCTTCTTATGTGTAAAATGGGGACTTGGATTAAATTATTTTCAAGATCGGGGCCGAGTTTAAAATTCTGTGAAACTGCTCCTCTGTCTGCATCCCCCCGCCCCGCCCCGCCCAGCAGAGCAGGCAGACTGGCGGCACCGGCACCGGAGACGCTACCGGAGACGCTGCCCTCCGTGGCGCCGCGCAGAGCGAGGGCCGGCCCTGCCCTGCTTCCCGGCAGCTCTGCTGCGCGCTGGCGAGACAGGAGGAGCCCTTCGCCATCACCCAGCAGGGCCCTCCTCTAGCGTCCATTCTCCTTCCATACGCACCTCTTCAATGTTTCTGATCCAATTTTTAATATTGTCAAAGGACTTTTCGTTTGTGATGTCATACACCAGCAGAATTCCCTAGAAGAGGAAAAAAGATCTTTGTTTAGTACTACATATATTTAAAGCTATAGAATATAAGGTCAATGTACTCCTCTCCTCCAGAAACCCTTTGCTGGTCCTCTTTTTTGTCTTTATGAAAGGAATCTAAAAAAATTTTTTAAAGTACAGAGGAACGAAAATAAATAAATAAAATCTTCCACTGTCTCACCATGTAAACAAATACACTGTTAACATTTTCACTGTTAACCTTTAATGAATTAGTGATTATGGTAAAGGTGATACACCCTTCTACCTGACCTCATATGATAAGACTTGGCACCAACTAAAGTTGGAAGGGTGTTTAAGCAAAACAGAGATAACAATGAGAGTAAGAGGTTATCACTTCTGTGGTGCACTTGTTTTTTCTAAGTAGAAATTATCTTGCTTCTTATTCTTATACTAAGATTATAACCATACTACTTTAAAATTATTTTTTATACGGATTGATCAAAATGTTACTATCTAAGTAAATCACAGACATTCAAAATATAATGCATTTGTTATACAGGTTTAATGAAAAGCATCGTCATCATATTTTAAAAGACTTCATGTCTGATATTTGTAAATGGTTTATCTTCTAAATGTTTCAACTGACACCTGTAGGCTGCCTATTCTAAAATCTATACCATGAGGCCATACTTCTGTATTAAGTGTGAGATCCACCCATGTGTCCATTCATGCAACAAATATTTACTGAGCACCTATTATGTGCCTGACACTAAATGCGACCAGCAGTAAGATAGACAAGGCCCCTTCCTCTCACGGATAGCTAGCAAAGAAAACAATGAATCAATAGTAATACAATTAATTATAATTTTGATGACTGCGATGAAGACGCACAAGGAGCTCTGAGTAAAGACAGTAACCTGATCTGGCTGAGGGGCTGGGTGATCAGGGAAGGGTTCCCGGAGAAAATGACATTAAAGCCAAGGCCTGAGGACTGAGCAAATGAAATGGGCAAGGGGGTAGGGGCTGGGATGAAGAAGGGAAGCCCTTAGTGCCTGGGACACAGCAGAAATGGGATAAAAATCTTGCTAACCAGGAAGGCCCAGAACCCACTAGACTGAGTCAAAGCATGTCAGCTTGGCAAGAGTCCCCATATCCAGCTGGAGAGGGGCACCAGGTGAGGCCGAAGAGCTAGCCGGGTCAGATGCGCCTTGGAGACCACTGCCTGGACATCGCCTCCCTGATGTCTCCTGTGGTCACCGAAAACTCAACTAAGTGAAATCTGAGGATGTCTTCGTCCCTTCCAAATCCTCTCTTCCTCCTTGTTGAGGAAAGGCAATGCAACCCTGCCAGCCAGCTCAAGCAGACTGCTGAGAGTCATCTCCACCATCGCCAGTCAGTCACCAAGTCCCACAGACCCAACCACCTCAACAATGCCACAATCTGATACCCCTAACCCGCTACCCCCTTCCGCATGGCCTTATTCATATCTCACCCATTAGCCTTTACCTGGATTCCTGTCACAGTCTTTAACTGGTCTCCCTGCTTTCAATCTTAACCTCCACCTCTCTAATCCACTATCCTTAAGGGCAGCAGAGTTACCTCCTCATTGCTTAAAACCCTTTAGTATCTCTCCATGGTACTTATAATTCAATGAAAATTCCTTAAATGGTAGGCAAAGTCCTTCAGGGTCTTGCTTCCAACTTTGTAAATAAATATAAAATATAAATGTACATAAACATAAATCATATAAAACACACATGTACACACAGATAAAAGAATCCAAGAAGCATAGCAGAATGTTAACAGAAGCCAACTCTTATGGTGGTGGGATTTTGGGTGATTTCGTGGTATTCCTCAAAGCTTTCTATATTACAGGTAACCTTCTGACACCCAGAAAAATATATGTTCTTATTTAAATTTAAGTGACAAACAGTATTCTTCTCTGTCTCCCTCCTCCTAGCCTCAAATGCAAATGTTTAACTTTGGCTACACTGTAAAGAAGATTTTTACAATTATGAAGGTAACTAAAAAAAAAATGAAAGTGGAGAACTATATATTTAAATGGCAAATGTTGTGTTCCATATATTTTACCACAATGAAAAGAAACCTCAAAATGCAGCCTGAACAATTTCTGATTCAAAGTGTTTAGCTGCCTACAGCATTAAAATTAACCAACAAACTGCCTTCGCTCGACTACCATTTGGGCTGTGTGGACAACCTTGATCTCTACTGCTGTCTGTCTCTCAAGTAGCACTCTGGGTGGTTAGCACAGGAAGTGTGAACACAGCGTAGCGGTCAAGGGCACAGACTCCGGAGTCAGAGGCATCGAGCCTGGGCTCCATCACAAGCCAGCTGGGAGATCCTGAAGACGTTATTTCACCCCTCTCAGTCTGCATTTCCTCATTTGGAAAATGAGGACCACACATCTTCCACACTGGAGTTTTCAGGATCTACTGAACTGTTTGTAAAGTACTTAACCCAGAACTCAGGACACAGTTTGGACTCAATAATTGGCAGCTATTATGAATTTATATCTTTGGTTTCAACAGCAGAAAACCGTCGACTGTCTCCTATGTTTGTAAGCTAACTGATATTATGAATCCATCTGAAATACAAATCAGGTGTCACAGTTAAGAACTTTTTGTATCTAGTATCCACACCTATAACAACCACAGCCTCCTTACGGTTCACAAGGCAGCACTGGTCTAGGAGAAATGTTGATAACGCAATGATATGGTCCCTTCTCCCCCCGCAGCCTGATGGTTCATCAGGGTTACTGCTATGCCTAAGGATGTCGCTGAATGGTTTAAAATAGACCAAAGGACTCTGTCACGGTGGCAGACCCAGTACAGTGCTTACCAAAGTGCTGCCGACGTGAGCCAACCAAACTGAACCCGCCAGGACCACCACCTGCTGAGACGAGAACTCGTCCCAGTGAGACCATGATGGCCGCACATCCCACTGGAACAGACGACATGTGGGACCCATGACTCAAGTAGAGCAGGATTCCCCGAAGATGTATCTAAGGCTGTTTCTAGGTCTGAACTTTTCCAGCGACTCATCCCTTCAGCGAGTGTTCGCTGAGCATCTACTATGTGTAAGGCTCTGGCATCACAGAAGAGACAAAAGCCCCTCCCTTCGAAATGGGGAGGACTGGCAACGGCTTCTAGCTGTTGAAGTGATGTGAAAAAAGGCGAGGAGCAGACAAATGAAGAAGACAGGCAACCCTCAGATCTAAATCAGAGAACACACTTCAGGGACCTCTTTCCTTACACCATGAACTGGAGCTAAGTAGCCGAGGGAAACTTTTGCTCCACATTCTCAGTGTTCTTGCCCACTCTCTACTTGCAAGTGGTATCGATACATCTCCCCTACAAAATGAAAAAGCGGTCAGTGTAAAGGTTTGTAAGACGCCTCTAATCAAAATGACCTGTAAACTATTACAAACCATCCCTGTTCAGATGTGCTTATTTATCAATCCTTTGTGGGGGAAACAAACAACGAACAAACAAACTTCTTCCAGGCACACAAGTGAAGTCCCGTTCCTTTGATTCCAATCTAAGCACAACAGAGAGTAGCTGACAACCATCCTTCTTAAAACGATGATGTTTCACAATCTTAAACATATTACAGGGTGGAGAGTGGAGAACACACACACATATATAAGATGCTTAGCGGTATACAGTGCCAAGGTGACAGAGCTCTAAAAAGGAATCCCCAACCTTTGTGGGGGGATGAGTTACTGGCACTCAAATAATGGCGGTATGTGGCAGTGAAGGAGGAAAGGAGAGTGGCATGACAAGGAAGGGATGTGCGGATTCAGATTTCACAGTCCCCAAGGCAAAGGGACACCTCTGTCACCCCCACTCCACCCTCAGGACCACAACAGTCTTTCAAGCAATGAGCTGGGTGTGATGGCAGCTGGTACCCCACAGTCTACCAGGGTGGGTACAAGATCTCAACTGTTCAACCTTCCAAGACTCTCTGAGCATATGGGGTTTCATCGTAATTCAAAGCTCCAAGTTATACTTGGCTTAGGCCTAAAAACCAGAGATAAAGCCCCGTTCTGGGCCTGACGTTCTAGGCTTGGTTCAGCGGGGCTCAGCTTCTAAGCTGCCTTACTCACCACTCTGCTCGCACCACTACACAGCATCTGCCCGAGCCAACAAGTGGTGTAACTGGGTTGTAGACATGAAGCATCTTAGGATGGAACACAGCCAAGCGATGAGGTTATGATAACAAAAATAAGGCTAGGATGTAGCAAAGAAGGCCCAAAAGCCAAGATTCACCAGACCCTAAGCCTCTAAGAGTCGCAGATCATTCGGCCACTTCCTGGCCAGCTGGCAGAATGCCGTGGCAGAGACTCCAGAGAGAGGGGCCAAGAGGAGTGGATGCTGTGGACCTGGCGAGGGACAAGGGATGGGGGTGGCAGGCTGAATGGGGAGAGGGTGCAAGAAACAAACATTCGGTCACAGAGATCGTGGCTTGCTAAGATCTGGCAAAGGTGTTAATAAAAGGGAAGGGCACAGAACTGCACGACCACTCAGAGTGTTTAGATCAGAGATCTCAAACACCTACAGGCTAATTCCATGATTAATATCAGGAAGTATCCAGCTGCTAAACACAAAACATAAAAATCCCTTTAAATGTTTTGTTTCCACATCAAAAAAGGGGTCTATTTTCTCCAATGTACTAGACTCCAGCTTGAATCCTACAACCTTGACGACTGAATATTCATGTTTTACTTTCACAAAACCCTAGCACACACTCACCATGGCTCCTCTGTAGTAGGCTGTCGTGATGGTTCGAAATCTCTCCTGACCCGCTGTGTCCCTAAAATTTGAAACAAAGGAAGAGTGGTTTTAAAAGTCATCCCCAGTAGCACTGAGGAGAGGCTCTGAGCTGTGGGAGACATGAGTGTGGTCTGCTCTCAGATGCAGCGGCTTCAGGACGAAGGGGAGCGAGACACAAAGGGAGTCTGTCGTGCGTCTGTGAGCCGGGGGTGGCGTGGCCGCGGGAGCCTGTCAGGAGCGCACAATGGCTTGGGTGAAAAACTTGGATCTTGATGATAAAAGCAGCAACGGGAAATTGCACAGCCCTGCTAGGAGCTGGCGTGTTACATACATCAAGCACACATGGGAGAGAACAGGGAACGGTTCTAAATTCTGGACTCCTACAGGTAGCTCTGCTCCTTTTGACAAATGCCTGACGATTGAGGCACTTTGCTCTCTTGACTGAAAGTCTGATTTCTGTACAAAGCAAGCAGTCAGGCTGGACTTACTACTGTGTAAATTCTGCTCAGCCGAGCGCACTAGAATGGATCTCCTCAAGGGCTTTTCCAGCTACAGGGCCCGTGATTAAATGAGGACCTGGAGGTCAACATACAGTCATTGATAACGTTTCCAAAGACTTCAAAATATGAACAACACCCCCCAAATTACATACACATGCATCCATTCTTGCCCTTTAGTTGATGGCCTATCATTAAAATCCACTGTGAAAAAGGCAAACATTTCAAATTACATTTGCCGAAGCCATCCCTATAAAGGAAGTCACATTTCCTCGATATCTGGGAAGATCAATACTCCTACCTTTGCCACGTACCACAAGGACTAATTTCACTCTCTGTGCTGCTAAGACAAAACTAAACTGTATGATTTGATCACTTCTAAAAAAAGAGGCATTTGTGGAAATATACTAGAAACCTAATGCATACCAAACCCAAATGAGATGAAGGCCCAAGGGAAATATAATCAATTAAAAACATTAATAAATACCTTAACATTTATGTACACCTTACAAGATACGTTCACATGGTGCTCACGTGATGCCCACCACACTGGGGTGCTATTACTGTCATCCTTGTTCTGCAGAAGAGGAAATAGACTCGGGGGGTAGGGGGGAGCTGGGGTACCAGCTCTGCCCCTAAACAGCTCACACCCTTGAATGAGACTCAGGGAACCTGGGTCTCAGCTGTTCAGTGCAGGGCCAGGCCGCATACTACCGTCATCTTATCCTACCATCCTCTCACTGATCAGGATTAGAAACACAGGCACTCGTTTGGTACTCAGCAAACAAATCCTCAGGAAAGCAGAAGCCAGCACCTTTGAGCAGACTAACTGTATTCTGGTTCTAACACCCTATATGATTTAGAACCAGCTCTGCAAAGAGGATGGAGGAGAAATCTCCTAAATGTAGGCCATGAAGACTGAACAGAGACTATTTTGCTACTGAGAGTGCTGATAAATTGTGCTACGGCGTTCTAATTAGCTGATCACCCACAGAGAAACTCTCCTCACTGCTATGATCAGGGCTGTACAGCACAGAGTCAGAGATTCTTTTTGCTTCCCCCTTAATAAAATTTTCTTTTTATCTTTAAAATACTTGACTTCTTACAAAATACCAACAGATGAAAAGGGCAGTGTGTGGTGACCTTCACAGAGTTTTCCCCTGCAGTGTATGGGAACCTCTACACGAGGCTAATCCATGAAGCTGACTCAACGCTCCATCACTAACCCAGACATACGCTCTCAGATGGATTTAACCACTCTAAGTCCAGCTTCCACCTCTACAGAAGGAGGGCTGGTGGATTTCAATACGATGGTCTAGTTCTACCCTGGTTCTGAAATTCAAAGGAGAAAAACAGCCTCAGGAACAAGCTGGCATGTATCTTACGACTTTACTATTTTTGCCCTGCTTCCTTCCTAGTCTATGACGCTCTAAATTTCTAAGCTTTGTTTCCTGCTGTCATGGTCACACATTAGATCAGTAATCAAAACCATCATCAAAAACTTTCCTCAAGACTCCACATTTGTGTGGCTCCGTGGAAGGCCTTATACTGAAAGAAATTTAATCAGGCTTAAAAAAAAACAAGAAGAGTTTGAGTTCAAGCCAAAAATATTCAACCAGGCAATCTGGAGGAACCATATTTACTCACTGCAGTTTGACAGATTCTTCAGAAACTAACCAGTCAGAGTTGGGTGATCATGAGGAGAGCTTTGCCGTGCGTATTACAAGGTGAGAGAAGAGAGGCATGACATTCTCCTCCCTTATTCCCCAGGGCGGTGCTTCTCATTTTTTTATTTAAGGAGAGGAAATATGCAAATAAATGATAAAATATCAGAGCCGGAAGGGAACTCAGATGTCATCAGTCTGACCAATCCATTTACAAACGAGGACAAGTAGGCCCTAAGAAGGGAAGCGAGGGGCCCCAAGTCCTCAAGTCAGAGACCGGAACCTGGATCTGCCCTTTGTTCGGGTTCCTACCACTTGACTACTTTGTCTTACTTGATCTCACAGCTGCAACAACTACAATGAAAAAGTAACTGACACGCTTTAGAGTTGAGTTTCCTCCCCAATAAAATTAGCATTTTGGAAGAATGAGTTCTCAGATCTCTCCTGGCTGTCAGAGTTAGTGTATCTTCCTCACCATCTCACTCTTGGTGGAGAGATCTCTGAATACTTACCCATTTCTCCTTGGTTCTGATAAAGAAAAGGTGTTTTAGCCACCACAGGATACCCCTAACTTATCACAATTCACATTTTAATTCGCACTTTCAATTCCTGATGAAAGTAGAAACATTGCCTACATATGTGTATTTTTACTTACCATATTTGAAGCTTAATTTTCTTTCCATCCAGTTCTATCGTTCTGATTTTAAAATCAATTCCTGCCAGGAAAAGAAAGACAGACATGTTAACTTTCTTCCAGTATAATCCAAGTCTTATTAGGAAAAGGACAAAGATTTCTATTGAAAAAAGCTCTCCAACGCACTGGAAAATGTGGACACAGAGAGGTTGTGAATGGTATGTTTCCACTGAATACAGGCTGAAGAAAGGAATGCTAATTACTCTGCAACGAATTCCCACCCATGTTAAATGCAACGTATTATATGCCTCGTTATTTTGACATAAATAGATCACATCCTTCAAAGTTACATAATTTAGGGAAACTGAGAACATGCCATATTTTCTACTTCCTGAAATACATACAAACAAAGCTTCCGACCCGACCCTCGTGCCCCCATCCTTCCCTAAAGAAGGCTGTGAGACCTCCACTTCCTTCCAACTGTTTCTTTAGAATCTGCAACTGGCTAAGAAAAGGAAAAAGAAACCCACCTATGTAGGGGCAGGGATGAGAAAGCCTGTATATTTATTTTATACAGTTAGCAAGTATTTTACAAACATTTTGATAAGTGTTCCCCGCATCTTACTGGCTAGAGCTGAAATAGCCAAAATGTTTTTTAACCTTGGCTACACTTTAGGATTACGTGGAAAACTTAAAAAACAAACAAAACTCATGACTAGGCCTGCTTCCTTCGCCAGATTCTGAGATTCTGATTTAATTGGCCAAGGGTGGGATCTGT